>NC_089658.1:7500000-10000000 GCF_037042795.1 Molothrus aeneus | reverse complement strand
AGAGCAGAAGCTTGACACTACACAATCTGCACTCAGAGAGCAGGTGAGAAATTATTTTAGGATGCTGAGTATGGTACTGGAGACACTGTAGAGCTCCCCATATTTCCCAAACTGCATTTCTTGACCTACAATTCTAAGAACTCCTTCTGGAAGCTGCTAAGAAAATGGAAAGTCTCAATATTATGAGGCCTATGTGGTATGTTTTCATAAACATCTGCAGGCAGTCATAAATTCAAATTGTGAGTTTGTACATAG
Organism: Molothrus aeneus; assembly: GCF_037042795.1. NCBI lineage: Eukaryota > Metazoa > Chordata > Aves > Passeriformes > Icteridae > Molothrus > Molothrus aeneus. The sequence goes on along the minus strand of NC_089658.1, from coordinate 9,999,745 downwards.
CAGATGCAGAGGAGGCAGAAATTCATTGTCTTAGTTGCTCTCCTGAGCTTTCCTTCTGTGCACAATCTTTTTTTGAAGAAGTTCTGCAAATAACTGGGAAAGAAAAGGACTAATTAAAAAATAATGTTTTCTTGCAAGAAAAAAACAAGAAAAACTTTTTATTGAACAAGATTTGTCTGCCGAGTCTGCCAAGATTTGGTCTCAGAATGCTGAAGGATGACTAACCATTCAACAGTGACTTTATTTTAGAAGTAAGGATTTAAAAACAGAGAAGGGGTAAAAGGCTGTCTTTAAGATGGAGTTTGATATAGATTGTGTTACATGGTTGTAGAGCTCACTGAAATTATTCCACTTGATATGTCATAAGAATCCATTCCACTATTAGAAATATTCAAACAATGTATTCCAGGCAGGTCTTAATACATTTTCCTCTTATTTCACATAAAGAAAATAAAATTACATTTCTCTAATTCTTGTCTCAACATATAGAAATAGATGGGATGTGTACTTGGAAAGGTGACTGGTACTTGCTTCTATACAAAATGCACTGCTGAATTTTTGTCTGTTAGTACCATAACAAAGCTTATACAACTTTGTCTCTACTGTAAAATATATGGTAGCATTTTTGGGGTATTCAAAGAGGGAGATCTGTTTTTTGAGAGAAGATAGAAAAGTCAAAAGGTGTAGGTACAAAGCTCTGTGTCTCCCAGGGCTGTGTAGGTAACTAAGTAATGCCATATAAATGTCTACTTTGTATATCCCGTGAAAAAGAAACTACAGTTCCTCTTTTCCAGAGTATTGGCACTTGCTAGCTTGGCTTAAGCTCAGTTAAAATAAACTGATTGCTTGATATCATGTGAAGGCTTGATTTTTTTCTGCAATAGACTAAGTGTATGTGATTAATTACAGGAGATAATCTGATGTGCTGAAAAGTAACTGCTCTAGGAAATATGAAATGATTCTCATCCATGTATGTTTATATATGAGTACAATTACTGCTTCCCAATGAAAACTGAACTTTGATGCTGTAGGAGGTCTCTTGTCAGCCAAGGATAGTGTTTGATCTGTGATTGATTTAACTGTCCTCTACCCCTTTAGGTATCTGATTGATTATTTTTCTCCTTTATCCTGTATGTATTGAATTTTTCTGTATCTGAAACAGTTCTAGGTGCTTAAATGTTTGTAAAATGAGTAAAAATACTCTCTTCCTAGAAAGAACTTTGCAAAAATCTAGGAGAGCATGTTAAGCAACTTGAAAAATTGTTGGAAGAAACCAAATGTGAAAAAACTGAAATAATAAATCGACTGACAAGAAGCCTAGAAGAAAGCCAAAAGCAGTGTGCAAATTTACTCCAAACAGGTCAGCCTTTTACTTATACTATTGCCTTGCAGAAATATCTTCATTTTTTTCCAAATGTGAAATTGCATGTTGATGTTTCTATGGAAGTAGAATCAAGATCAAGCTAATTGTGTTCTAGACTGTTTGCTATGCAGTGGATTAGTCAGATTGAAAGTTCATTCTAGACTAAGATGTGAAAACCAAATAGAAATAAAAGTAGACATCATCTCCAAACCCCAAACAACAGTGATTAAAGTTTTCATACGTATTTTGTGCTGCATGTGTGTAAACCTTGTTTCCTACTAAACAACAGGGTTTGGATGCAAGTTACTTAATTTTGTATTGAGGTGCTTGACTTGAATTCAAGTCCTGGTGAGAAGAATTGTTTTGGGAGCTGGAGGCTGATTTTTGGAAACCTGTATCATAGAAATAGATTGTGGAATGTTTTGCAGTTTGTGTGTTTGACTTTTGCCTACCTTCACACATTGAAGTCTTTTCATAGCAATGTATTTAGTAACTGTTAGTGAGCCCAAGGAAATAGAAACAGTAATGTCTATTGCCAGAATCAACACTGCTATTTTTAATAGAGATCTTCAGATTGCATGGACTTTCTTGCATGTTTCTGACTTGCTCTTTTTCTCCCTTTTCTCCTACAATAGGCTCAATGCAGGAGACGAATCAGTTACGGTTTCAATTGCAGCAAGCTCAGTCTGCACAGATGATAAGCAACAACATGAACAAGGCTTTGCAGGTTAATTTTATTGGATATTTTATGTTTGAATAAAATGTTTTCATTTGATGGTGGGGGGAGAGGCATTATTACTTAGAGGTTGGTGGTTGAAACATTTTAAATTTTTGGAGGAAACAAGTACATCATCTTTGACTACTTCCTCTCCCAGTGTTGCATGTTGGACTTCCTCCCTCCCCACCAATTAAAACACAGCTGGGCAATTGGATTGGCACAAATCTGATATCATGCTTCTGTCCAACCTGCTTTTGGAAAAAAATTGAATGTAAATTCTGTGTGCTTGTAGTCCTGTCATTCAAGGAGGAGAATACCATGTTCTGAAATTTATCCTTTGTCAGCAAAAGGGAGTGCTACAAAGTCCTCTGTAAAGCATCAGTGGAAGTCTGTGTTTCCAATTCACATGTTTGATTTAAATCTGTTGTCTTGGAAACTGTGATTCCTACTAAGTACTAGAGTAATAGCTCTTTCTCCAGGTATGTACTTTTCTGTTGTCATCCATTTTGCTGTACAAGGACAGCAGGAATGCAGAAGAGCAAAAGAAATAATACTTCATAGATGGACTGTAACAAGAACAATAGGGAATATTTCTTGTATATTTTAACAAGTTTTTAGTTTTAATGTATGCTTTGCTAGAGGTATCAGAAATGAAAAGTGAAAGTATAAATAAGTTAATGCTAGATAATTCAACTAAATGCAGCTAAATACAACTACATTGAGAAGGAAGAGCTCCATGTGTTTGTTTTCTTTGGTAGAGTTATCATGGGCCTGTTATGTTGTCTTGGAGTCTCTCTGGTCAGTGTAATTTTTTTTTTCCTGTCTCTTCCTTTCAGGAAGAATTAATGGAACTGAAAGAAGAAATAGCTTTGTATGAATCTGCTGCCAAGCTTGGAGTATTTTTGAATGATGCAGGTGGAGAGCGACCTACGAGCCTGGGTGATTCCTATGTAGAGCTGGGAATTAAAAATATCACAGGGAAGAAGCCAAAATTCTGCAGGTATTGAGTGATTCTTGTGGAAAGAAAAATTTTAAATCCTTAAGAAATCATGCAAGTTATGTGTAAAAAGAGGGTTCTACTGGATCAACAAATAGGTTTTTGATAGATAATTGAAATACTGCTTGTATTGCCAGGTAATCTGAGAAACAGAAACTGTACTAATACCATAAAACTAATTAATAATCTTGGTTGCTATTTAATAAGTCTTCAGATTTTATAGGGACTATATTGCTGTTCCTTTAGTTGTTGAATTATATTCATGGATACTTTTCTTGCTCAAAGACTCCACACAGTTGCTTAAAGCTAAGGCTGTCTTTTACATCAACCAGTGGAGTTGCTTTAAAACTCTTCTCATTGTGTGAGAATGATTCTTTTGAGGAAACAGCTGAATTAACAAGTTCTCTGTAAATTAATTGCAACTTGATGGAAAAGCTTTGATATTCATGTCCTCTTATGCTTTTTACTATTACATCTTAGACATCCTGGTATTTCTGGTAGCATTAGTTACTCTTGTCTTTGCTACCACTGCCTTTCAGCTAAATGATTTTTGTTTCTTAAATACTGAACTGGTTGTGTCTTTCCTGATAGTGCAATACAGAACAGAGACATGGATAAAGAACTCTCTAAAGATGAAATTATTGTAGAATTAAAAGCTGAGCTGGAACGTTTATTGAACAGTAATAAAATGAAGAGAAACCACATTACTCAACTACAAAATAGTCTTAAGGATTGCCAGAAGACACTAGAGGAATACAAGCAGTTGAAAGCAGAAAAAGCATCAAGAGATTCAGAGGTTTGTTCTTTTACACTTCTTTAAAAGTCAAGTATTCCTGGTTTTGGTGAACAAAACCAAAGCTTCTCATAAGAAGAGATCAAAAATTTATGCACAGCTGAGTATTCATAGCAACTCTGGGTTTGTATCTTTGGTTGAAAAGAAAAGAACTGAAGCAGAACCTGGGCAGCCTATGCATTATTGAGTCCTAAAATGATGTATTATATGCTTGAGAGTGTCTGGTGTCTGCCCTGCTTATGTTAGAAGTAAATTTCATAGGAAAAAGATGGTTTTCTTTAGCCAAAAGGACCTTGTAATTTCTGCAAGAGAGCTGATAGTACCATTAGATTATACAATCAGAACATTTAACAGATTGCCTTCAGAGGGCCTTCATGGGTAATTTCATCAAAAAGAAATCTCCTTGATATTGCATCTCTCTTCACCCCATTATTGCCTTCCCTCTGTGGATTGATCAGAGGTGCAGTATCTGTACGTGGAGACCTGGATGTGGGATAGGAATACAGTGTATGTGGGAAGTGTGCTCTCTGTTGGATGGCTGTTGTCATTCAGCTTGCAAACGCTACACTGAGTGTGTGCTTCTGCAAAGCTTTAAGAATTCATCTAGAATAGCAGTGATTCTGTGAACTTGCAGTGCAATAATTCCCTGTATTTTTAAGTACAATTTTTATTTGAAAACTGAACTTTTTAAGCACAATTTTTATTTGACAACTGAACTTTTTAAGCATTAACTGCTAAATCATTTATGTCTTGAAAGATATCATCTTAATTTTATTTATTTTTAGCCTGTCACAAATTTGAAGGATGCTTCTGATAATCTAAAGGAAGAAGTTCTCAGACTCAAAAAGGCTAATGAAGCTTTGCTACAGCAAGTTGAGGTAAGACAGAGATGCTGCTTACCACTACAGAAAAAAAAAAAATCACAAAAAACCCCCATCCCATGCTAAAAATCTCTGATTAGAAAAGGTTCTTACAACCCCATATTACTTGACCCTTGTTTGTCCAGGCCCATACTTCAACTATTGAAGAACTGAAGGAAAATGAAGAAAAACTGAAAAGCTTAAATCAAGACCTCTGTTGTCAGATGAGAAAGATGGTTCAGGAGTTTGATCATGATAAGCAAGAGGCCATTGACAGGTAAGTCTGTTAACTTAGTTTAGTTGAATTTGTGGATTTTCATCCTGCACACATAATCTTGTTCCAGCTATCAGGTACAAGAGGAGGTCAATGTTAGAAAGATATTTTCTTACAGAAAATTGAACCTAGGTAGTTAAAATCAGGTTATTTTTCCTTTCTTGGAATTGTAGATGTGAAAGAACTTATCAGCAACATCATGAGGACACCAAAGCACATTTTGAGAAGGAGCTGATGGAGAGGTTTGCTGTGGAAAAGCAGCTGCTTCTTCAAACTTCTGAAGAGACAATCTCGCAGTTAAAGTAAGACTTAGCATTATTTCCATTTTTACTGAAACTTTCATGTTTCCTGTCTGACTTTCACTGCTAGTTACACTTATTTTAAAGCTGGCTTGCTGTCTTCTGAGGCCAGTTGATAATAAGTAATCTGTCCTTTGAAGGGATAACATAGAGGAGCTGAACAAAGAGATTACTGCAGTGAAGGAATGTTACATTGGAGTTTGTCAGGAAAAGGAAACCTTGGAAACTACTTTAAGACAGAAATTTCAACAAGAGCAGCAGCTGAAGGAAGAGAAGGTACAAATGGAATTGCCTATAAACCATATAATTTCACTCATTAATATTACATCTTGAAAACAGAGTGTATTTAATTTTGTAAATGTTTGCAGAACCTACTTGGAAGAGATGCAGCTGAATCAGAAAGCTCATACATATAACTTAGTGATTTTTTTCATTAAGCTGGTGTTGTGTTCTGGGTTTAGAAATACTGTACAAGTAACTCTTTCCAATAGCTGTTTGTTTTCATATAGTGAACTTCCATAATTCTGACTTCTGAGGATGCTTAGTCAGCAGTATGAGCTTTTACATTCATAAGACATTTTCAAAAAACCCTGAATGATGATACAAAACTATATAAAACTGATACGAAAAACACAGTGGTTTTTTAAAGTAGTAATGAATTCAGACTGATTTGATTAAAAGCTTTGCTTTTATGAAGATACCAGTGTGCAATGACTGAAGCAGATCAGCTGCCTGGGTAAGCAAGTAGAGCAAAGAGGTGCAGTTCAAAGTATGAGGGCAGTAAAGATGCTTGATATGAAAACCTACTTTATGGCAATAGCCTATAATAATCTCTGATATAATATCTTAAAACACCTTTTTTGAGAGTTAAATCTCTTGTCTAGGTGTCATCTGTAAGATCAGTGCAGAGCCTCTAGAGAGTTAATCACGTGTCTCATGCATTCTCATAGTTTTGTACCAGAGCAGTTGTGCCTTGGAGAATACTTCATTTATTTTTTTTTTGGTCTAGCTCAAGAAACAGCTACTAGAAGAAAAAGAACTCTCCCTAAAACTTCTAAGGACTGAGCTTGAAGAGGAACACATCAGGTCCATGGCAGCAGCAAAGAAGCAGTGGCTGGAAGAGAAAAACCAGCAAGTTCAAGAGGAAGTTGCCTTAGCCAAAGTTCACTGGGAAAAGGAAGAAAAGGAGGTATGAAACTTAGATCAGGGAATTTCAATTTTTTTGTTGTTGTTTTGCTGTTTATTTTCAGGAACAGAACTTTAATTTATGTGCTACTATTCTGCCATTGGAAGTGGCTGTTAAGGATTTGTCATTTTAAAAGCTCTGGAGGAGTCATTAGATATTATACATGTTTCATATTTTTAAAGAAACCCAAGACCTTGCAAAGTAACAAACAGAACACCCTGGATGTCACAGCTGGTAATATGCTGGAGTTTTCCACCCTAATGCTTGAGTGAAGGTTATGCATTCTGGTATCATGTAGAAATGATCCTATCCCATAGGAGAAAGCTCTGATGACTCACCAAACTCCCTCTGTGCATGGTTTTTGTTCTTCTCCTGTTAGGGAGGATCATTGATGTGAACAGTGTTTCATTTGCTAAATGCCAGTGAAATCTGTTGATTTAAACACTGGAGAGATTTTCTTAAAAGAAATATCTTTTTCCTTAGAATAAAGAACAAGTCTTTGCCAAATTAGAAAGAGAATGGCAAAGTAGGCTGGAAGAAGTGAGAAGAACTGTAGTTGAATGTAATGACTGCAGCTGCCAAACTGACCAAGTTGTGGATGAAGCTTCAACAAAAGAGTTAGAAGGGACTGTTGAAGACCAGAGGCTGCAGATCCAGAAGGCTCTGAAAGAAAATACAGCCTCTGAAGAGGCCTTAAAAGCATTTCAATTAGAACTGGAAAGTAAATACTGTAAAAATCTTGCCAGCCAGGTAACGAATAAGTGTTCTATCTACCTGGAGTCTCTGAAACTGCTGTGTCCACTTTAGTCACCTTAAAAAAAAAAAAAAAAGAAAGTGGACTCCTTCACTAACTTCCTCTTAAGTTTAGTATTGATATTTGCTCTATTAGAAATAGAGTTCTTAAAGTTCTGAAAAAACTGTAGCATGTGGTTTGTTTTTCACACTGTTAAACAAGTTTTGCAGAAGTTCTGAACAGAACTGAGCCAACACTTAGATTTTATACTATTTTGTTAAAAATAAATGTAGTATTTTTAATTTTGGCATGATTTTTGCATCAAGAAATGCATGAAGTGCTGCTGGTCTGATTCTTTTGATTTCTATAAACTTAGGCAATCCAAACTGAAATCTGTTCTTGCACTGTTACATGAAAGTAATAATAAAAATGTATTCAGTATGCCTACCTACCTACCTACCTACTGAAGCAGGTTTTTTATCTGTTTAAAGGTAGATGCAGCTTTAGCCCAAGCTCGTGCCAAGTGGCTGCAAGAGTACAAACTAAATCTAAAGACAGAACAAGAAAAATGGGAAAAGGAACACCAAAAGACTACAGCAGAGCAGGTAGCCCAAAATACTGCTATATGTGTGTTGATAAACAGTTAAATCTTCCAAATCCCATATAGTACTGGAATGAATGTAGACATAGGCACAGGGAGTCACTAAGGAAAGGTGTTTCCCTATAAAAGGAAAAGCCTATATAGGTTTAATTTTTATTAAATAAATTGAAAAAATCTCCAATAGATTTTTAATGACTCAAAGTTATGTTTTGTCTATCTATGAATGTGTGTATGTATTTCTAATGACTGTGTTGTTTATTTCCCAGTTAGCCATGGTTCTCTCAGCTGCTGAGGAGAAATGGAAGAAAGAATATGAAAGTACAGAGACATCTGGACTAAGAGTTAAAGAACTTGAAGAAAAGATAATTTCTCTGAGGAGGGAATTGGAGCTAAAGAAAGAGGAAATCCCTGCAGCTGTCAAAGCAGAACTAGCAAAAGCCCGTGTGCAGTGGAACAAAGAAAAGCAAGAAGAAATTCTGCAGATACAAGAGCAAAATGAGAGAGACTACCAATCATTCTTAGATGATCATAGAAACAGAATTAAAGAGGTCCTTGCAACAGCAAAGGAGGACCTTGCAAAGCAGAAGAATGACCTCTCCATTCAGAAAGAGGCAGAAATCAAGATGTTACTAGAGCAAAAACAGCGGGAATGGGAGGCTCAGGAGGCCAAGAGGCTGCAGGATGAAATGAATGGGTATGAGGAGAAAACTCTGCTTGAGCTGGAGTATTTGTTGAGAGAAATGCATGAAGAACTGGTCAAGTGCACACAGAGTAAACATTCTTGGAAGGACAAGGGTTTTGAATCTCATGTTCAATTAACCAGTCAAGGCAAAGACAAACTGAAGGCTTGTTTACAAAAGGCCTATAGAACCACAGTCTGCACGATTCTGGAAAAGAAAGAGCGAGAATGGCAAGAGGTAATGCTTCTGTAAGTTATAACTGCCAATTGGAAAAGGGATTTAAGAAGTCACTAAGGCCTGTTTTCTTCCATGAAATATCCATGTAATTGTGAAAAATAGAAAATTCAACATTTGTGTTCATTGATAAATGTACTCTAGAACTGAAAGGAGACTAAATTTACCATCAACAAGTGAAATGGAAAAGGATGTAGCTTTGATATCTTGAGTCTTTAAAGAAGAAAAGGTCAGGTTAGGAATGCCATTTATACAAAGACTTGTAAATGAAGGAGATTAGTCCACCTGCTTGAGGTTGGGAGTCTGTTAAAGGCTTTTGTAATCTCTTTGATGGGCTGTAATGACAGAACTCACCTCAGATTTTTGCATCGCTGCAAAATCCAGTTTGCAGTGGTGATTGGACAGTGATTGTGGATCATGTTACACTTTTTTTTCCTCCTCTTTATACAAATAAAGATGAAAACCTTGCAGAACTAAAAATCCTTTTTGCAAGTTGCCTGCAGTAGGTCAGTTTGTCAGTCAGTTCTGTTTTGGGAATAAATGTCTTGCCTATTTTATTGTGCCTCTAGGAAATCTTTTTCAGTGTGCCTGCTCAAATGTGGAAAGATGTCTTACCCTCTTCTAGAGGAGTTTGGGGCTAAGTCAAATTGTGTCCCAAAGCCCTTGTTTCTGTTGTTTTAGCAGATTCCTCTTCTTGCAGTGCTTATGCTTGTAATAAGTTTTTTGTTGTGGGGAGCATCCCACCGGAAATGCCATTGCTACCCAGCAGTTAATAGCTGGGGAATTATCTGAGAATAAGAAAGAGAAAATACCTTGTTTTTCAAGAGAAGATGAGATGTTACCATTTCTTTCATGTTAATATATTTCTGTTCAGCAAGTGGGTCTGAAAGGTTTTCATGTCACAAGTCATATCCACGATGATAAAGAGAATAATATTTTCCTTTGCCTTATGCACCTTTTGCAGTGGAAATGAAATGTCTCTTGGTAAACTGTTTAATATGCCCTTGAATCTCAAAACATTGGTTGGCTTGAACCACCTTATCTACTGAACTCTTTTTAATTTCCTAGTAATGTCTTTTCTCTTTAAAAAGCAAGTTGTCTTCAGCTGTTCAAAGACAGGGTATAGTTCTGCAATGTTAAGGGCTACTGACATTTCCAAATAATACTCAAGATATTCAGGCACTGCTGTTGCAATGATTTATGCTAAATACAACTTCTATATCAGAGAATAGATGTTTTCTTTACAATTTGACTTCTAATCTGTGGTTCTACTGCAGGTTTAAAGTACCTGTGTTAAAATTCCTAAAGCTACTTGGTGACCAGGATTGGTTGTGGTGTGGAATGCTTTTTTTGCTGTGTTGTGTTTTCAGGAAGTGTTTTTCAATTTCAGAAATATGAAGAGCTAGTGAGTAATGCAAATAAAGAATCGTACCCTTACCCACAACATGGTGCAGGAAACACTGGGGATGTGGCAAGGCCCCCTGTGTGCAGTGTTGGACACCAGGCAGAAGCACAAAGGAGACTGAGAAGACAGACACCCTTGCAGGAAGCAGGAACAGATAAAGGTATTGGGTTTGATCTTAATCTGGCAGATTGCATATCATCAAATTGAGCTTGTTTGTAGCATTCTTTAATATTCAATGTCCTCTTGATGACCCCCATGCGAAGTTAGCTAATTAGTAAATATTTGGGTGACAGAGGAAGATACAGTTTTTCTGACTGTAAGGTGGCTTAATACTGCATAAGCTCAGTTAAAGTCACAAATTGCAACAAATGATACTGGTCTCCAGTTTACTGATTTAATGCTGGCTTTGAGGTTTCATTTTATCAAATGCTAGTAACTTTCTGCTTTTTAAAGCCATTCTTCAGGAGGAAAGAAATAGCTGTCTCATCTGCTAGAGCAATGTGTATTCTTTGGGGGTTGTTAGCAGCGCAGCCTTTGGAGTATATAACAGTTCACATGCAAGGCAGTGTTAGCCATGATATGCAGGGTATGGTCTAAATTATGTTTTGTAAATGGGTAATACTAGATTGGAGCTTCAAAGATTGAATTGTACTGCTTGCTCTTGGCAGTACACCAACAAGGAATTCTGCATTCATGTAAAAGATAGTATTGTGTCAAGAACTTGCTTGACCTGGCATGGTAGTCTTCTCTGGTTCTTTTGGTCAAGAATGTAGTTGAAAAAAGTGTGAATCCCTGGGTGGTGTTCCTCTCCTTTTTTTTTTTTTTTGTTTTTCCCCTTCTTCCTTATCCCCCCACTCCCTGAGCCTAGTATGTAGTTTGGCATTGTAGCTCTTCCCAAGGCTGTCACGTGTACTATGGCAAAACTGGAGCCAGTGTAGATGGGAAAAGCTCCATGGGAGGGACAGATGTCCCTGGGGCTTTCTGTTTAGCTTGAGATCTTACGCAAGTGAAAAACATAAAGCAACAAAACCCAAGGGAGTTTTTGGCTCTGTGCCTGTAGTGTGGCTTGAATTCCTTCAGCACCAGCATCAGAGTGATCTATTAGCACAGAACAATAGCAGCACTGCAGTGCTCCTGCCTCTAGAGCGCCCTGGCCTGGCTGTGGGGAGCAGCCAGTGCTGGCCTGGAAGGAGCCCAGTCTTTGTGTATCCCTTAACCAGGCTCAGACATGTGTGAGGCTTTCCAGCTGCGACATTTCCTTCAGCTGACTTCAAAAGACCCTGCTTGGCTGTTCTTATTTAAAAAAAAAACCTAAAAAAATTCTAAAAGCTTTAACCTGCAAGTCTTTTTACTGACTGAAGAAATCAGATCATCACTGATGGAGGTGCACTGAGGCTGTGAGGGCTGTATGAGTTTATAGATGCTGCTGCACCGTCTGGAATAGGGTACCAGTCTCTTGTGATTAGTTAAATTGGGCTAAAATAGTACACACTTTCCAGTGAGAAGAGGACTAAGTAGAACACTGAAAATAGGTTGGGCTTGATTCTTTTTTTTGGTCCCATGTTGATGTATAACTTTTAGCAATTACTGTTGCAAGTCAGAAATGTACAAAAAGGAACTTTGGGTCTCAGGAAGATTTGTGCTGCAAGCACTCCTGCCAGGAGCTTGATAAAAGAGGCTGTGTGCCAGGACTTGAAAAGAAAGCTGGAGATGGCCCCCAAGCATCTTCAGCTTGCTGTGAAGGAATATGAAGCTAGGTCAGAGCAAATCCAAGGTTAGGATTGATAGTCACCTAAAGACAACTTTGATTCTCTCATCTGTAGCATCTTTTAATTTTCAGTGGATACTGGGGTTTTGGTTATTGTCCTCAAACAAAAAAACCCCTCACCACAATAAACTGAGAAAACCTACTAAGTTTTATCTTGTATCTTTATATCTCAAAGGCACAGTTGCTAACCCACAAATTAATAATTCTTTTTCAATGTTTGTCAAAACCACCCTTGTTATTTTTTTATCCTGTCCTTTGTCTCCAAGTATACTTGATATCTCAGTTTTGTGTTAGTAATGGTATATGAAGGCCTGAAGCTTATTTAATTACTGTATGAGATGATTTTTATATTCAGACTTCATTGAAGTGTGCCTGCTTGTTACTGCAACAGCTGTACTGCAACTAATGATGCTTGGTGACATTGAGGTCTTGTACCAGAGGCAGCAGTTATAACATAAGTATCTCTTGAACTTGGATTTAGAGAAATGCAGTGAGTTATGGTTCGGCTTTTTTTTTTTTTTAATAGAAAATGAGATGGTTCCAGGAGCTGTAATTGCACAAAACTCTGAGATGAAGACCAAACTGAAAGACCAGGGATCACCACCAAGGTATTTAAAAAAACAAAGAAGATGATTTCTTATTTTGGGAAGATATAAGTTGGTTTTTTTGTGCAGTATGATGTGTATGCATTTCAGGTCCCTGTCAAGGGAAGGCATCTCAAAACCTTGTGCATCCTCTGACTCTGTGAAAGGTCTGGAAGAAATGCGTGCTCACTACATCAAAGCTTTGAGCAAGATTAAGTGTAAGTACTAAAGCCTTAGTTAAAGATTTAGTGGAGGAAAATAAATTACTTTGTTGCTTCTTCCTTCAGCCAGCTTGGACAGGAATCTGACAACCAAATCACATGAGAAGTAAATTTTTCCATCTTACTAGAGTGACTGTGAGAAATGGAATTGTCACCCTAAATTCAACATGTAATTGTGATGGGCAAAGCCTTGTTTTACCATCCTTGCTTTGTTGTACTGTAGAAGGTCTTTTAAAGTGGTAAAGTGCATTTTGAGAAATGATCTTGTTTCTCCAGAAAAAAAAAATCTACCTAGACTGCAGCTTCTTCCGGGAGAAAATCTGCTTTTCTCTTGTGCTGTATCCTGTCTTCTGGCTTCGTCAGCAACCTTCTCTCTGAGGAGAAAGGATTAAGTGTAGCACCTGGTCTTACCTGAGTGCAGCAGGTCCCCAAATTTCTGCATGGCCATTGAAAAGTGTCTAGACCCATATTTTTACCAGCCAAAATTCCTCCCAGATCCCCTGCTTAAGATGCAGAATCAGATCACAGAATTCCTTTCTGATGCTTCACATTGACCTTCTGTGGTTTGCCCTGACACTCATCCAGTAGGCAGCAATGGGCACAAGGATTTGGTGGAATGTTGGCAGGTAAATCCATGTCCTTGCCGACTTGTTCCAGGTCTGCTAGACAATCCCAGTTTGTGGTGTTGGCTTCTTCCCCACTCTGGGGGAAAACTGGTACTAATGAAGTGTGTTTGTAGGTGATATGCTTTGTTATATCCGTGAAAGTAAGGAACGAGCTGCTGAAATGATTAAAGTGGAGGTTTTAAGAGAGCGCCAAGAGACAGCACGGAAAATGCGCAAATACTACTTGACATGCCTTCAACAGCTGCTCACTGATGATGGCAAACATGAAGGGTGAGTTCAAGGATGTTTGGAAATGGCTGTTGGCTGTGCAAGAGGTGTGTAGATCTCAGGCTGGTGTTTGTCCACCTTGGAGCAAACGGTGCCTGGCCTGAAGTCTTGCCAGGGTCTGAGTGTTGGTGCCAGGTCACTGCTGAGCTGCCTGGCACACTGTCCTGTCAGTATTCTCTGACTCTGCCTTGAAGTAAACTGTAGAGTTGAATTACCCTTAAACTTGGTTTTGGTTTTTTTTTTTTCCCACATGTTCTGCAATTCTTGACAGAGCTGAGAAGAAAATAATGGATGCTGCCAGTAAACTTGCTACGATGGCCAAAGGGCTGGAAACGCCTCTTCGGCCCATTCCCCAGCGCAAATCTGCCCGCCCAGGTGAGCAGCATTCTGTGGTCCTGCTCTTCTTGAGCACACTGATTTAATGCATGTAGTAATGAAAATGCTTTTCTTCCAGTATTAACATTGTCTTTAATTATCTGTCTCTTTGCCTCCTCTCCTAGCTCTGCATTTAAATTCTGATCCTGGAGGTGAGTGCTCCAAGAGAGATTGTGTGCTTCAGTCAAGGTCACACCATGTGGAAAGCAAATCATGTAGTGAAAGCAGTACTGAAAAAGACACTGATAAAGTTGTCCAGAAGCGTGTTCCATGTGACTTGAGACAGCAGTTTGATGCAACACAGACCAAAACTCAACATGTGCTTTGTGAAACAGTGACTTCAGGTATTCAGAACAGGAATAATTCTCAAAATCTGGATGGTTCATGTAGAGGTGCTCTACCAGGATGCTACCCAAATGAAGATGGAAGAAGAGAAAAATATGGCCCTGTTGCAAATATAGACAAAGGACCATTGTGTGCTGTGAGTAATGGTGATGCTCCTCCCTTTGCTGGTCAGGGAGCACTACAAAATATGCAAATACGCAGGGCTACAAATGGCCCCAGCAGCTCTGGGCCAACTCATCATGTGTTTAAGAGCAAGAATGGAAGAACGGGCTTGAAAGAGGGTAAATGTATCCAATCATGTGGAAAATGGAAAACTAAGTCTAAGAGAAGTCAGGAATTTGATTTTAAAGACCCTCCAGAAAGAGATGAAGGAAGCAGTAGTGAATGGAGTTCTGGGAATGGAAGCATGTATCTGGATTGTGGTGAAATGCCTCTCTTGTATCCTCAACAAAAAGCCAATACTAATATTCAAGCACAGACTGTGGACTGTGAAGAGTTTCCTCACCTCAGGTCATTTTCTCCTGCGGATGAAAATGTTACTTCTCGGAGAGACATTTCTAGTGGCAGTGGCAAGACTCTCAGTACAAAAAGCAGCACAAAAGTTTACAGTAGAGGCCAGCAAATAACAAACCCAGAGCATACTTCATTCCTCAACTCTTGACAAATCGAATTCAGCTGTCCCACATCTCAATGCAACATCAGATTCAAATGTAGGAAAATGCTGCAACAAATGCTTGGAGAAAAATGGTGTGGGATCCCCAGTCTCAGCAAGATAGTGTTTTTTAATTAGCCCACTCTCTCTCTAACTTGAACCAATGCCAGCAGTCCTCGTTTGAAGGAAAGAATTAACTTGATGTTTAAATAAAGTGTGATGATTGAGGAAAATCTTTCCTACCCTGTCCATTTCGTGATCAATTTTACATGAACAAATTTTATCAAGTTACTTGAAATATTGCTGCAGACTTTTCTTTACTCTTGTAATAACACTTTGATGAATGTTTATAGTGCACTAGATACCAATTTATTAAATAGAATCTATTTTTATATTCAATTTAGTGTGCAGTGTTTATCTAAAACCAAGCTACTGTAACTTGTGGTCATTTTTAAAATGGTTATCAAAATTCCTTCAGAGTGTAATGAGAGATGTTTGAAGTTAGTGTTTTAATTGACTTTTCCATTTTGAAGGACCTCCTGTAACCCTCTGTTTGTGTTCCCACAACAAGAGCAAATATGCTTGCATTTTTTCATTAAATTATCATAACAAATCACGTTTCAATTGTTTTTCCCTTTGATACAGCAAAAAATAGCTGATACTGGGTGTAAGAAAGGTATCTTAAGTTAGAATGACCATATTCCTGTAGGTGTTTCTTAATTTACTGTGTTATCAGGGTAAACTGAAGATGTGGTACTTTGCCCTCCTGATGCTTAGAAATCTCCTATTTTACAGGCTTGCTCACATTTTAAAGAGAATTGCAAAATATATCTTTTTTCCTAGGCTTTTTCCTTTCCTTGGGATGGCATTTAATTTCCAGTGATCCTGTGATGGGCAGAGGATTTTGCTGCTGGTTATGCAGGGGGTGATTAAATCACACTTGTTGCAATTCAGTTATGGGCCAGCAATTCACAGCCACAGTAATATGGGAGTTCTAAGCAAAAAGGTTTTTCTTGCTATTGTTCTGTGACATTTGAAGAAAAAGTCTGACTGTTCTCTCAAAGATGTTCTGTATCCCTTTCATATGAAACATTTAAATGCTTATTTGTGGAAGTTGCTTATTTGGTCTTTTGGAGTTGAACATCACAGTTCAGTTTGAGAATCTTTCGAGTTTTAAGAGGAAAATAGTACAGAATCTGAAGATAAATGTGCTTAACTTCCTTTACAAAAATGTCCTGCATGTTTATATTCCAGGACAACTGGCGAGGCAGAATGCATTTTGGCTCTTGGTACACAGGCCTGGGTTGTGACTTGAGACTTTCACAGGCACTCTAACAAGAGACTTCTGAATTTCTTGGTGGCTTTCATGTTGCCCATAAATCCAACCCCACTTCCTCTTTACTGAGGTGGGGTTTGTCATCATCAGTGGGAGCAAACTGAGGCCATGAGAGACCGCTGGTGCCTAAACAAACACAGGCCGTGGTTAAGTTCAAGGGCCAAATTCCGAGCTCTTAACTGAGGAAATAGCTGTGGCCTTGTCTGCAAAGGAAAGTTTTTACTAGTTGTCCTCTAAGCCCCAAGTGGAGGCTTTTTTCCTTTTTTTTTTTTTTGCAATGAGTGGCTGTTTCTGGTTAGCTTAAACATTTTCCCAAATTCCACAAGGTAAAAAAGAAGCATATTTAGTCCTGTGTAAGATGTTTGAGTGTTTAAGCCAACACATCAGACTGATTCAATCATTGGCCAAGTTTAGAATCCAACCCAGCTTACAGATTTGATCTGTAGAAGTAAGCATCCAGCTATCCAGGACATCCCTGGCTGTTCAGACAGCAGCTGAGGGCCCATCATCTCATTGCTGTGGACCAAATGGAACTTTTCCAAATATTCCAGCTGAGGTGGGTGCAAAAGCTCCGTAGTTAACTCCCCCAAATGCCACAGTTGGTGACAATGTGCAAACTGATTTTAAAATTCTAAAATGTAACTTTTTGTAACACATTTCTGTTGCTTTGTTCAGTGTTGTATATGTAACTCTTACTGTGAATTTCCACAGCTTTTAAGAAATTCCCTGTGTTTAAAAGCTCAGTGGTGAGCTTTCAGTATAGAGTGAAGTAATTACTGATCCTACATATTAAATTTAGAAGCTGGGGCTGATGAGGAGGGACCTTCCAAATACAGCAAACAGAAGAATACCACTGCATTCTGCTACTTTGGGGATGTTAAAGAAAGTTTGACTGACTGACTGCTCTTGTATTGCTGTTTCAGTTGTGTTGTACTGGACAACTTCAGGGACCAAAACTGAAATGTATATAGGAATGTGAAGGTAAGTAAAGATTCAGTTAAATCCTTACTCACCTAATGTTTACTCTGTTTCTTGTTGCAGTGACAACACCAAGGAGCTCCAGAGCTGCCAAGGAGATTTGAAGTTTTGCTTAATGAAAATCAGCAGTAGAGGCCAAGAGATCTACCTTGAAATAGCAGCAATCATTCCCTGGTGAGTAAAGTTTAAGGTGCAAGATGATCCTTAGCCCAAGAATCAACAGCTCCTAGTCAAAAGTGTTCCTCAGCACTCCTCCTTCCAATGTCAGTAGGAAAGAATGAAGCAATTAACAGAGAAGCATAGGGGGTGGCAACTCCTGAAATTGGACAGCTGACACCAGTCAGCAAGGGGGATGTCATGTTGCAATATGTGTGCTTGGACTTGGATAGTTGAGCCAAGATTGTAGTAGAGTCACTAAATGAGTCTCTTAAAATAAGCCTGTCACATATTCCTACCCACTAGGTTATATGGCTGAAGGAACTTACCTGCTTTATTCAAGAACTGGTTACCTGCTGTTAGATGTTTTTGATTCAGATGATTCCAATTTCAGCACTGTTTATGCTGTAGGAGCCAGATCAAGTTTTATTCCAGTAATGTTGCAGTTTGGCACTATGTAACTTAAACTTTCTTTAACAACATCTCCAAAGTAGCAGAATGCAGTGGTATTCTTCTGGTTGCTGTATTTTTGTTCCCTGTATTTTCTTTGGCTGATTTATCTTGCAAATGATAAATTGAAAAAAATTAAAGGCAACAGTCTTGGTCCTACCATTCTTGATAGTTTTTAGTCTGGTTCAGCCAGTTGTCCATTCTGCAGAATTACTGTAATCTTTGCAAAATACTCTATCAGATTGTGAAAGCCTTTCAAGACTGCTATGATTAAATTCAAGTTCCCTAAGTATCACCTGTGGATATGCAACTAAGGAGATCTCTGGCTTGCTTGCATTCCCAGGCTTTACTTACCACCTTTGCAATTTCATATCTTGTTTGCCCCTTACCTCTTACATTACTTTATAGGTGGAACTTTCCTCTGAGGTTTGAAGATCTATTTACTGCTGTATCATGTCCCCTTTCCCATAAAATCTCAAGCTGGGTACACTTCTCAGAAGTATTGAGATACACAGTCACATATATATATATTTCAGTCATTCATCCTTAAAAATTGCTGTCAAAGCTATTCTTCTGCTGTTGGAACTCTGTTCTCATGTTTCCCTTTGTTCTGTGGGAGTTGCTAAGATTTCCCATTGAAATTTATTTTTCTCTTTTGTGCAGATTCACTGTGCAGTCCTGTCTCCCACAGTGTGGATGGCTCACAATGGAGACGATGGCAACCTGGCAGTGATACAGGAGCACATTACTTGCAGCTGTAGTGAGATTTCACCCAGCATTCTGATGCAGAGTACTTTGCACTTCCAAATTAATCATGCTCCTCTCTGTTCTTGTTGCTTGGGTAAATATTTCACTCTTGTGTAGACTTTGATGGTGATCTCTGTGAGAACCAAGGTTCTTCATTTCCCTCCTGTACATGCTTACCTACCAAGCGAGCTTTTGAGCCCAGTGCCTTTTTCACACTTGGTAAAATGAGTCTGTTTCCATCATGCAGCATTGCTTCTTTGTAAATGTGAATACAAGTAAAGAAATACATGTCTATTGCCAAATGTTCTGGCTGAATGCCATCCCTGGTGTTCTGGCTTCATCCAGATGACGAATGTTCCCTGTCAGCCTGCAGCCTAGTGAGAGGGGACAATGGTACAGAAATACTGTAATTATCTAATCAACTTTGCTTAGAATGTTAAGCAAATGCAATTCTTTAATACTCTGGCTTTACTATAGCTGTTAATTACCATGTGCAAATGCAATTTGTACAGCAAAACCGAGTAGAGGAAACATTCTCTTGTAAGTTACTTTACTCCCCTCTAGTGGTCTCACACCACACGTACGTTTATGTAACACTTCATCACCATACATTTAAGGACAGTGTTAGTATTCTGTAAAAACCAAAAGTCTTCTGGTAACTTCTCCTTCCTTCTGCTTCTCTTCTCTTCCATAGAAAAACCTCTTCATGGATTTGGGTTCTTGCCAATGAAGGTCTCTAAGTGAAATTTTCTTTATATGTTGACTTTAATTGAAGGCCAAACTGTACCCCCCAGCTTTAAAATCCGTACGTGCAGAAAAAGCTCAAAGCTATGTAGTAAACATTTATTTTCTGTGCCCTCAAAGGTCCTCACAGGGGGTGTTGTTGTCAATGCCATTGTGACTAAAACTTCAGCCAGGGCTGTAGAAACACCAGCAGAACCCAGTCCTGACTGCAGTGCTGCTCTGTGTGTGTTCTGTGGCACGTGCCAGGCTTTGGTGCGTGTCTAACACTGTTGGGGCCTGTGGGAGCCGTGGGACATAAGGAGCCTGTCAGATGACTGGGTTCCTCCTTTAAACTTGCCAGTTGGCCAATTTGTGTACTATGCAGCTTTCATGAGGTGGAAAGCAGGCAAGAACCTACAGGATCAGAATGGAAACTTTTTCTTTTCCTATATTTCCCTGGTTTGTTGCTCAAGTTACTGATGTTGTAATCCAGGTATGCAGCTCAAGCTACATTTAGCAATAGTTAATGGGTAAGTTCTTGTCTTTTTCTTTGGTTCCGGGAATCTGTATTTTAAACATAAATGACTTGCTAATGTCCTTGGAGAAGATAGGGTAACTAGTAAGAGACTTATCATCTGTTTCTGCTTAGGCAAAGGGTATAAAAAAAATGTAGATAGAGGATTCACTTTTCAGAGGTTAGTTGCTCTTTTCAAACTTCCCACTAGAAACATTTCCATTTTCTTGTAGAATGCTTTGGACTAATATTTTGAAGAAAATAAAGGGGAATAAAAAGAATATAGGGTCAATAAAGAAAATGTTGACAATTTTCCATATGAAAAAATACAGTTCTTCTAAAATCTTCACAGAATTGTTTGTCTTCATATTTAGCTATGGGAGAAAAATGGAAACATTCCAAGAATGAAAACATTTTAACACTCTTTGACTGGAACCTTTTGTTTTAAAATGAGTCTTGGTTTGTAAACTTTTGCAGCTCTAAAAAGTCAAAATTGAAACGAAACAGTTTAGGAGATTCAAATCCGGCCTTTTTTCCCCACGTGATTTTTCTTTTGTGGAAAACTTAAGTATCTCAGTTTCCTTCCAAACTGGAAGGAAACCAAATGTGAAAAGTAAAATCCTTCATAAAACGTAACTCCTGTCTTCCTGCAGTGCTCTTGCTAGAGATTATTTGCCTGTGTCAGCCATGCATGCTACAATAACCAATAGCTGGGGAAACCATTTCCTACACTTCTCAAGATTGTTCCCTTTAGGTCATTAGCAGATAGTTCTAATAAACATGAGCGGAGCCAGCAGAGGCTTTGACTCTATTTATCACTGCGGATGTCTGGGCAGTCCCTGTGGGAAGCTGTGACCAATTCATCAGCCAGGGAGTTTAACTTGTTCTTAACTCTTCTCATGAACAGCAGTGTCAACAGTCAAACTAAATCAAAATCATCCCCATGTACACATGTAGGAAGCAGTGTGTTCAACATGCAATGTTGAAACAAAATCATATGTAGAGCAGTAAAAAGCACACAGGCAGGCAGCTGGTGCAGGAGTTGCTTTACTCAATGATCTGGCAGGCCCTGCCTTGGGGGTGTGTGGGCCTGAGCAGGGCAGGGTCTGCTGCTGTGTGACACCCTGTGTGACCCCTGGCAGTTGTGCAGCTGGGCCCAACCCAGCACTGCTGCTCCACGTGCAGGCACTGGGGCTGAGCTGACACACACTTCCCTGTCTCCTTTGTGGTATTGCTGTTATTCTTTGTGGGTTCCATTTGTTAGCTCTCTGCATCCAGTCTGTGTAGTAGTCCCATAACCTTGCAATTCCAGGCATATGCTCCAGCACCTTTGTCCAAGGAGAAGATGTAGTTATTTAAGAGCTTGACACAGCTTTACATGTGAGTCAAAGTAGGACTGCAGGGTTCTTGTGCTTAGGAGAACAGGGAAATTGGCCAGTATGGATTCAAACTCAGTGATTGTGGGTTTCTGAAACAGAAAATCTGTTGGAACACCATGCCCTGTAGAAGTATCAGAGAGGAGTGACTGAATAGATTCCTTTGAATCACCTAGAGCCAAGTGCCCAGGATTTGGAATATCTCCAGTGATGGAGACTCCACAACCCCTATGGCACAGCCTGTTCCAGTGTTCAGTCACCTCCACAAATCTCTGAGTATAACTGATGAAAACTTGCTAAAATCCCTAATAATGAGACACATTCTGCCACTCTTATAATTATTCTCTTCCCTTTTTTGTAGTTTGAGAAGAATGAGGCTGTTGACGAGGAAAACAGGTCTTAAAATGACAGTGTAAGAGGCCCTATGCAAAAGCTGTAAGGTCCTGTTATGGCAAATAGCCCAAGAGATGGGCTACTTGCTGCATGTGTTTCTGCCTTGCTGTCCAAATGTCTTTCCAATGCTGCTGCACCTTGCCTAGACCTGGTGTCAAAGGCAATGGCCAGTTGTCTGGAGCTTGCTTTCTGTCCTGTTCATACTCTGTCATAGGCCAAGTCTTGGGCTTTCTGAGAGCTCCTGGAGTATGAGCAGCCTTATAAATGAAATCACCACACTGTCTGCTGAATGCTTTCTTGCAGAAGTGCTGGAAACTGTGGAACATATTATGCTGTTCATCTGAAGAACAGCAGCTTCTACACCTGGCAGCTGCCAGATGTTCTTGACACACAGCTGGATGCTGGTAGCTCAGGAGCAGGGCTGAACAGTGCAGATTCCAATGGGTTTATAGCTGGGATTTGCAGATTAACACTCTGTTGTACTCTGCAGCATCTTCCTGGGCTACATCCCACCTGCATTCTTCATGAATGGAAGAAATTCCTGAACGTTTTCTTTCTGCTCTGGTCCTTCAATCACAGTAAACAGAATTCAGTTCCAAATGTTTTAGAAGAGCTGTCTTATCCAGCACGGGGTTTGGATAAGCACAGGACTAACATTTCCCATATTATGGATTCAGCCAATTGCATAATTGGTAATACTCAATTTAAAATGTTTGAACTTTATTTTTTGCTTGCAAATGGTATTATATAGTTTTTGACTGCAGGAAGAGGAAGGACAGCTTGTGAAACAGGGTAAGTAGCTACCAGGGTTGCATAAGTCAACAGTCCTTAAAATGGAGTTTGTGATAGGGGGAAAGGTGGAAACCAAACAAAAAGAAATAACACAAAAAATAATAGTCAGATTTCAAATGCTGAGCTGCCCAAGAAGACACAATTTCTTCAGGATTCTGTGGGGATTGACTGTTGTTGGCACATGCATATCAGTGATCTGCAGAACTGATACAATGGTACAGTTGTTTTTATAAGACATCTAGCTCTGAATTTGACACTCTTGAACATGTGTATTAGAGCATGATACATATGTGAATTCTGAAGACTTATTTTTTACAAGTTTGAGTAAACTCAAAAAACAGTTATTTCTTGGTTTAGAGAACACTTTTGGAATTTTGCTTTGTATTTTTACTCTGCAGGACTCTGAATATTTAGTCAGCAAGACTGCACAGGCTTTTTGCTGTTAGGTCACTGTTTGTGACAAAACCCCAAGTAGGTACAGGCCAATGAAGGCAGAGGATTGCAAACTTTGAACAGGAGGAAAGACTTTGTAGCCAACTGTATGGAAGGAATTGTTTCCAGCTCTCCATAAAGCTTTCCAATCTATGTAATAGGCTCTTTTCAGAAATTTCACTGCTCTAGCTTAGCTGAACTGATGGAATAGCATTCACCACACTGAAGTCAGGGCATACTCTGAGCTCCACTGAAATAAGTGGAGAGGAAAAAAAATATCTTGGGCTTGGACTAGGCTTGTAGTGCCAAGGGAAGCTTCTCCAGATCATTGCAGGGAAACTGTTTTCCCAATAGTTTATCATAAAATGTGTCCAGACTGGAGCCTCTGAAAGATTTCCCTATCTTGAAAAGGCACCATTAATCTCCTTATTGACATCATCCACTTTTCAGACATAAAATTACACTTCCTTCCTTTTACTGATGAACAGGAGTTGGAAAAGTCAGCCTTAATATATATCCATATATCCACAAATAGATAGATATAGATGTCCTTTTTCCCAAGCATCTCCTGTCAAGTATTTTTCCTTGGCTCTCCCTCGTGTGTTTCAAGTGACATTTCCTCTGCTGACTCTGCCTGTTTGACCTTCATTCTTATTTGTCTGAAGTTGTGTGGTATTTTTCTTGGTACTGAAAGGAGTTCATGAAGCTAGAAAAAGTGTTCAACATCTTTATTTCAAATTTGTAAAGTGTCAAAACCTGACTCTTTAAAAAAGAAATGTAGCAGCTCAATCTCTTCTGAACTCCACCCCATTCATCACAGTAAAAGCAGTTTTGGGTGGACCTGGTGTTGGCAATTTGTAAACCATTAGGGACATTCTAGAGGCAGTAATTCTGTGTTTTAAAAAAAGCTGAAAGGATTTTTTTATTGTTGGAATTTCTTCCCTCATTTAAACATAATCTGAATAATTTGTACTAGAAACTAGTAAAAGTTACTCTCATTTCAAGTGGTTTTAAATAGATTTTAACTCTATCCCTGTATCTTAATTTTCTGTAGGAGAGTAAAAAAGGTTTTCATGCTCCAAAAAGCATACAGAGCTTTCTTCCTGTCCCTTCTCATTCCCACTTTAAGCAACAGTATGTGGAATCTATTGCAACTTCCTCCTCAAATAGCTTCTTTTACTTAATTTGGCTACTGGTAAAATGAATATATTTTTTAATTAACTGCAATTTTTATTTCCTGTTTCCTTATAAGTAAAGGCAACCTGATTTTATCCTGAAAAAATAGCCATAAAGCATAAAAAAGCCAAAAGCCATCTATATACTGCAAATCAATCAGTTTGCCATGAGTTGAGCCAATGCATAAATGAGAAGGGGCTAAAAATGAAACAGAATACTGTGGGAGTTAATAGGAAGTTTTCTATTGATGTCTGTGGGCTGAATTTATCCAAGTAACTACTGAAGTGTACAATGCAATACATTAAAGATGTATGTATTAATAAATGGATCATGTTCTATCCAGTGTGGTGTATAAAGACCTTGCATCTGATGGACATTTGGAGGCAATGAAGGCTGGCTGCTGAAACTTGTGAACCTGATAAAAACCCACCCAGTGATCCTCAGTAAGTAAATTTTAATCCTTTCAACAGGCAAAGTGGGAGGGAAATCCCCAAATGATTTTATACCCGGTAAGAAGTCTCAGACTCTTGATGAGGTTGTCTCAGTTTACTGGTATCTAGAAAACCTGAGGAAATGAAGTCAGCCTTTAGAAAGTTACTGAATAAAGGAAAGTGCAGATCAGAGCTGTTCTGAACTCTTTACTGCCAGAGACTCGTCCCTGTCCTCCGTGAGTCAGCGGCGCTCTCGCAGCAGAGGTGGCCAACTGCACATGGGCTTTGCTATGGGACTGCAGGGAAGGGATTCTTTACCTCTCTTGGTGCTTTAGAAACTGCATCTGCAGTGCTGTATCCAACTCTGAGCACCCTGGCACAGAAAAACCACACCCAAAACCCTAAACCCAAAAGCCACTGACACCTGGAGCAAGCCTGGCAGGGGTCACCAACGTGCTGAGGGGCTGAAGCAATGCTCTCTGAGCAGAGGGTTCATCCAAACTTAAGAAGCACAGGTTAGAGAGGAGGTTAGAGAGGAGATATATACCCTGGTGTCTTCAGAGTATAGAGCAGATAGAGCCTGAGCAGTGGTAGGATGAAGAGCAAGCACAAATTCTAGGGAAGGGAAATTCCTAGTAAGTTTTAAGAAAAATTTCTCACAGCAAGGGTTGTGAAACAATGGAGTAGGTTACTCCAGAAAAGTGGGGTGTCCATCCTTGGAGATACTCAGAACTCATGTGGACAAAGCCTGAGCAGCCCAGTCTTAAGTTGGTCCTGCTCTGAGCAGAGAATTGGACTGAAGGACTTTCACAAGTCCCTTCCTATTTAAAGTCATCATTGACTCTATCAGAGCTTTATGCAATGCTCTCATAGTGTTATTTCTCAAAGGAAGGGCCTTGCAAATGGAATGTGGTGGGTTCATTGTCTAATCCCTGGTCTCCTATTACCTATTTTATTATTTTAACTGCATCATGGGGCAACTCCCTATCAACCGAGACATCACATAGCCAGAGGAACACTAGGATGGAAAACAGAGGCAGAGACACCCAATCCCTTGCTGACAGTGTTTGAAGGAATGTAGGGCCTGATTCAGCTGTCTTTGTTGGAGTCAGTAGGGAGTTCTGCATAAATCAGAGTTTAAAGAAGAGGCTCTTGGTTACTGATTTCCACCCACTTGGAATGTATTAATTTGGAATAATGTATTAATTTGGAATAAAAAGCTATATCCATTTTCCTCAGTGTTTTAGCCTGAAAATTCACCCAACAGTTGGCATTTTATGCTAAGCCATGAAAGCTGTTTCACTTTGCTTCTGAGTTTACAGGTGGGATTTAAGAGGTCATTGGGGACAAATGTAAGACTGAGGAAGCTTGGCTTGCAACTGTTACTGTGGCAAAATTCCCATTAAATTTGACAGGGTTATTAGCTGACAGAAAGTAGTAGTATATATATTTCCTTTTCTTGAACTAAGGGTGGATTATAATTCTTATTTTTAAATCAAAGAAGCAATTGCTGTTGTTAAGATTAGTTTTCTAGTAGTACACATAGAATTAAATACATCACTGTATGTATATTAGATTGGGATTAAAAATAAAATTCCACTCTATTTTTAGTTATATTTTTATTCAACACTAGTCTTACAAAAATAGGTTTTGCTTCCCCTACCTGGAAGATAGAATGAAAGTCTGGATTTCTTCTGGTTTAATTCTTTTCTTTAGGACCCCCTAAAGAATAACTCTGATAATGGATCTGCCTTCAGCAAATGGAGACATAGGATAAGTTTCACCCTTTCTGGGTAAGGGTTGATTTAAAATGATATCTAGCTTTAGACAAAACCAACTATGAATGGGGTAGAGAACATTCCTAAAAAATACTGAGAAGGGAATGTCTGCATTAGGGTCTGAGTTTCCTTGTACTTTCTTTGTCACTGATACTGGGGAATCCAGGTGCTTTGGAGGAGAAAGAGCATCTGTTTCATTCAGATCTTAGTAAAAGAAATGTATGGGTTTTGGTGGAGTGATATAAAATTTGCCTTCTTGTAAATTAAAGATGTTATTTTATTTAGGACAACATAAGATCTGTGTTAAACTGTTCAATTGAGGCATAAATAGGAAAGATGTGTTCTGAATGTAATAAAAAGTAATAGGTTTATGCTCACTTAGGATACAACTGAGATAATACATTATCATTTCTGCAGAAGCACATAGGCCCCTAATATCTTAGCCAAGAAAGAACTTCTTTTATTTCCTCTCATATTTCTTATATTACAGAAATATTACAATAACACTTTGCACAATATCACAAATGATGAAATTATTTCTCAATGTAGGTCGGATTTCCTTCTCCATCACTGTAAACTCTGCTGATAGATGAAAACTTCAATTAAGCCATTTGTAAAAATGAAGTAAAAGTCTGGGGTGAAATATGTCCCCTAATCTATTAATAATGGATTCCACAGCTACTTATCACAGCTTGTCTGACCAAACAGCATTAAGGAAAATTGATGTGTTTTATTTTGAGTTACCTATTTTTTTATTATTTTTTTAGATTTAAACCAGTTAATTGGTTGTCTGGATGTAATTACTGTTTGTGCTTCTAATGTACTTAAAAAAATACACACACTAAAACTTTCCCACACTATTTGTTTTCATTGGCATAATAAAGGCCTCTTAATAAAGAAATATGTAAGATGGACATACTTATTTTTGCTCACTTGAGTTAGAGTAAATTTACAGATTAAAAAATGAAATTATTGCAAAAGTTCATACAAATTGAAATAAAGAAAAACTTTTTGAAAAGTTTTTTGAAAACTTTTTGAAATGATACTACTTATCATAGTACTTCTAGTTGTAAGATTTTTTTATTTGCAACAGTTCAAAACAGTTTGCCTGAAATATGACAACTCTGCTAACCATCCTTCAGGAGGAGAGGAAGAAGTGTTTGAGTTAAGATGAAGAGGACTGGCCAGCCAAAGGCCAGCAAGGAGGGAGACCAGTACTTTGCATCTCTGCTGCTGAGCATGAAGATCACCAGCACTGAAAATTTCAGTCCAGTGTTCTTTATGTAAACCAAACAGCAGGACAAGTAAGTATGTCTCTGAGGATCAGTTACATGTTAATAATTTGGGCACTGTGTAAAATGATTTATGTACATGATGGTGATGAGCACAGGGAGGTACACTAAGGCATGGTTAGCAAGTAGGATGTCTTACTGGAGGAATATACTGGACTTGATTTAAAGTGTGCATAAAGTTATGTAAATATTTAGGGTCACTGTTTCCCAGGTGATAGCCAACTTTAAAGCATGGCTTTTGTCTTTTCTACCATTCCTACTTATAATCAATCTACCTGTAATTATCCTGCCCTGATTTTGGCCCTGCCACCACAATCCATGCCATCTACATCCTTTAAAATACACTTATAAGATCCTCCAAATCACCTGGAAGAATGAGCATTGTGGAAAAAGAGTTGCTTATATGTTATGGAAAATTCTGCTGTGCATGTAGCAATATTATATGTCTTGCTCTTGGTGTCTTTTATTTTTGGATTTGATTTCATGGTTTGATCAAGGAACTCAAATACCACTGAGTTTCTGGATCTTGGTTAATCAGAGAGTTCATCTTTCTGTTTGTCACAGGAAATGGTGATAACTGGATCATCAGAATTGCTGCTTAGTTGCCTTGGTTTTTTTCCCCTTAAGTGAAACTTCAAGTGGCTGACAAGTGTTTTGGAGGCCATATAGAAATCTGTTTGTCTAGATGTTCTTCAGAGTCCAAATGTTTGCAGAAACTCAAGTGGCTGTGGGAAAGAGTGTGGATGACCCTTATTTGTAGGGTCTGCTCTGTTCAGCAGCAGAGACCAGAAGTTGTTTTAAGTCTTTGGCTTGTGACAATGTATTTTTGTAGTGGTTTGAGAACCCAGGTGGGCACCATTTTAAAGTTGTCAACAATGTAAATACTTCTAATGTATAAGCATATTCTTTAAAATGACACACCAGAGGTTGATGATGTGCTGCATGTTTCACTAGATTAATGAACTTCCAGTCCACATATCATGTAGCATTACTTCATATAGTGTAATCCACATTTCTGCAACCATGCAAGATACCAAAAAATACATCATAAAATGTGCTAGAAGATATGAGAGAGTCACCCCATTAGCCTGTGACACAGACTAGATGTTTTTCTAGTAGCTCATCCACAAAATTAAAGTGGTTGAAACAGAAAATGTTGAAACCAAAAGAATGTTGGAGTAAATAGCAACCAAGAATTCCTTTCATAACTCACTTTTGTTTACTGGTAAATTCTATTTTCACATTGTGAACATAATTTGTAAATATCTAGTGACATTTTTGCAGGTTCAGTTTAACTTCTATATTAACTAAGTAAATGCTTATATTTTGCTGTATGCATAGATGATAGTTATGGAAGAGAACTGTATATCAATGTAATGCTTGTCCTGAATTTCTTAATACAAGGGATAATTACTACCACCTTTATCCTTATCTCTTTTTGGTTTTGAGCAAAATTTAATTTGACGCTGCAAAAGAAATACAAAATACTTTAGGCAGTGCTATATTGTCTCTTCAACAAGCATAGCCATAAAAAAGTTTTAATCTTTGCATGCTTATGTGTTAGACAAACAAAAACTTTGAAAAATCAAATTCCTATTTATCCAACTAGATTGTAACAGAAAAATCAATGTTTCTCACAAGCCCTAACTTCTACTTCTGTGGTGCAAACTGCAAATCAGTAATACTTGGCTTGCAGAATTGAAGTTAATTAGTTCATTTTGTACAAGTTAGAAAATAGTGGTATAAAGTGTGCTACTCTCTTGAGCCTTGTTCAGACATACTGAGGTGGCATACTCTGTACTCCATTACTTCTTTTTTGCACCAGTATCTCATAGTATTTCACATCTACATTTTACCTTATTCTCTCTATCTGAAAGTCTTAACACTACACTGTTAAACAGTGACATTGAAATGGTCAGTATCAAACGACTGTTTTGTAATTTGAAGAATTGAACACTTTTCTTGACGATAAAAATCAGCCAAAATGATTAGAAAGCTGCTATTGTGGCTAGTACATAGTTTAAATACTTCTATGTATGTTTAGAAGGACAATGCATATTTATATATGTAATATATAAACTACTGGAAACTGATTCAAACTGTATATTTGGATCAGTTTCCAGTAGTTTATATATTACATATATAAATATGTATATTTGAAACTAGCATCTGTCATATCTCGTGTCACCATTACAATTCAGCTGTAAACAGATTGGTACTAGGAAATCTCACACACTATTTCCTCTTTTCCTGATACTGTTTTAGTGGCAGAATACACCATGCATTTATCTTTGGGCAGGGTGGTTTGGCAGCTGCTGTGTCTGGTCTGCTGCTGGCTTATGAAATTGTGCAGCTGAGCATTTGCAACATCAATGCAATAATAGAGAACCACTAACCATCAGTACCTACCTGAGGCTAACAAAAAGGGAAAATACCTGAAAATTAGGAAATCCAACATTTCTGCCGAAGTATTTATATGTGAGCCAGCAGCAGACTGCATAACTTACTTTCAGTCTAATTTTTTTGTTTGTTTTGTTTTTTTTGTATTTCCTGTCTATGTTGAAATGGGATAATCCTGGTACAGAGAGTTATTTGATAGGAGCGTACAGAATCTGGGCTTGAACTCTGTTAACTGTGTTGTGTTCCCTGCTCAATTATTTCAGTATAAAGCCTAAATACCTTTCAGGTGTTGGTAGTGGTTTGCTCTTTTTCATTTAAGCCATAAATAAAAACTGCAGGGCTTTCTTTCCTTGAGAAGGATGAGACAGGCACAGAAGAGTTTGGTGCCTAGGTTGTCTGTGCCATGTTAGGTGCTAGAAAGTGCAGTATTCATTCTGCAGCAGCCTCTCAGGTAAAGCCACCATCGATGCTATTTTTCCTTATAAGGGAAACAGCTTATGAAAAATAACATAAATGTGTAGATGCAAAATGCTACACCTCTAGGAAGTAGATACCTCTACATATACATATCTATAGGCATTTAGATGGAGGCAGAGGCGTGCACTACCTTCGGTTCCCCAACTCCCGTCTGACACACTTGGCTCAGCACTGAGACTACCGCAGGCGCTGATGCCTCTGCCGCCGTGTGAGTCGGGGACCCGCGGGGTAACCCGAGCTGGTAGCGCTGCCCGGCCGCAGCTGCCTCCGGAGCGGAGGGAGCGGCAGCGCCGCGTCCTCCCGGGCAGCACCGCACGCTTTCCGCGGCTCCCGGGGAGCCTCTCCGGGCCGAGCATCCCGGCAGCCCCGCGCCGGCCGCAGGTGACCCACGGCAGGGCTGGCCAGGAGCCGGCCGGGCACCGCCGGGAGCCCCCGGCTTGGCGGCTCGGGGGTGGGGGGAACATTTTTATTCCCCTCTCTCTCGCGAGAAAGGGTTGGGCGGGCGATACTTGAAGAGGAGGGAGGGGGGGAGAGGAGGGGAAAAAGGAGGAGGAGGAGGGAGGGGGCAGCTGGAACCGCAGCTGGATTAGCGGCGGGTGCAGCGGCCGCAGCTGGAACAGCAGCGGGAACGGCAGCCGGCGGCGGCGGCTCCAGCGGGTGCGCGCCCCTCGCAGCGGCTTCTCCCGGGGCGGGCGGGCTGGGCGCGGGGCTCCTGCCCGCGGCGCTCCGGCCGCTGCGGCTCTAGCGGTGCCCGGCTCGGGAGCCAGGAGGGTTCGTGCCCAGGGGACGCTTCCAGCCCCGCAGCGGCTTCGGAAGCGGTGGCGGCGGCCGCGGTCTGTCCGCGGCGGGTGCGGGAGCCCCCGCGGATGCTGCTGAAGGGGAGGCAGAGCCCGCGCGGCCCCGGGCAGCCCCTCGCCGTCCCCCGCGGCCGCCGCCTCTCGCGGGCGCGATAGCGCCGGGCTGGCCGGGGGCCGACGGCGCCGGGGCGCGGGGGCAGGCGGCGGGGGGCGCGGGGTGGCCGCGGCCACTTTTCCTCGGTCTCTAACTCCCCTTCCTCCTCATTTCTCCCCTCGCAGCTCGCATTGGAGAGGCTGGTCGGAGACAGGGCGGCGGGGACCGGCAGTCTTCGGCGGCGGAGAGGAGGCAGCGGCCGCTCGCAGCCCGGGGGCTCGGGGGACGCGATGTGGCGGGGGCGGCTGCTGGGGATCGCCCTGGGAGTTGCCGTGCTGTGGGCGTCCCAGGCTGGTGCCGCCGCCGCCGGGCACACCGAGGGGGTGAGCGCCAAGGAGAGCCGGTCCAGCCGGGCCAAGAGGCGAGGGCACGGCGGCGGGCACGACGCGCTCAAAGGGTAGGTGCGGGGTGCGGGGTGCGGGGCCGGCCCCGGCCCCTCCCGGGGTGCCGCGGCGCGGGCCGGGCAGCCGGCGCACATCTGCCTCCGTGTCTGTGTGTGTGTATCCATAGCCAGAACCCCTTGGCGGTGGGGGCTCTGGGGGTGCGAGAGCTCCCCGAGCCCCCTTGGGGCTGCCCTTACGGAGGAGCGGTTTGGGCTGGGGGGCGCCGGACGCCGCCTGCAGCCCGACAGGGCAGCGCCAGGGCTCAGGGCGCGGAGCCCCGCCACCCTCCCGGCCCTCTCCCCCGGACAGGGAGCGGGGTCCTCTGCGACCTGCAGCCCTACTTCATCTCTGGGTGGGCGACGCTTCGTGGGGATGAGCCGCAGCAGCGAGGAGGTTGCTGATTTATCTTCTAAGAAGGCCTTAGATAAAGGCACGCTGCGGGCTTGTGCATTCCTCCCGCATCCCGCGCTTCTGCTTTGCATAAAAACAGAGTAACGGTGATGCCTGGAGCCCACAGCATGCCCTTTCCATCAGCTGTCCTCTCTCATCTCCACCTTGAGCCTTTTGTGATATCCATCTTGCTCTCATATGGACTGTCTAACTATCTAGTACTAGTGTGAGTGAGCCTAAGCATACAAGAG
The DNA here is from genome assembly GCF_037042795.1 of Molothrus aeneus. Classification (NCBI taxonomy): domain Eukaryota; kingdom Metazoa; phylum Chordata; class Aves; order Passeriformes; family Icteridae; genus Molothrus; species Molothrus aeneus. Next base: position 9,967,338 of record NC_089658.1, on the reverse strand, counting down.
TTTAATTTCTTAAGAAACATTGTGGTACATGCCTAGAAGAGAGTTTTTTTTTAAAGGCTAAATCTCCATCAGGCAAACTTTTCCCCATTCTAATGGAACACCTTTCCAATGCAGAAATAGTTGTGAAGTCAGCTGAAAGGTATTGCGTGCATGTGCAGTTGAAAATCTAGTTCACTGAAGGTGAAAAGTTTGTAACAAAGTAATAAAAAAGAAGTTTCCTTTCTCAGGTGATTCAGTGTGCCTTTTCAGCACATAGCCAAATTTTTTCTTTTGTCAGACAGAGGAGAAATGTAACAAAAATTGTATTATAATAGTTAGGCTTCTGTAAGACATACAAGCTATTGCTTATTTTGCCCCCATTTTCTCAAAAAGGAGCTATTACAACTTTATTGTTGGAGGCCTTGATGAATGTGCTTTAATTTCTTACTAACTTCCTTGTAGTTCTATAGTACTTTTTACCTACATTTGAATTTACAGTCTTGGCTTTTTTAATGCTTGCCTGATTGAAAAGGGTTTATGTTTTTAGATCTGCATGCTGCAAAAATGGATGCAAGCTGTCAGCATTATTTTTCATGGATCTGATTTTGTAGGATCAGACTCTCTTATTTCATTTCCTTATACCTTGTCACAAAAGAAATAGTTGGACAAAGCAGATCCAAAGTAGATGTGACAAAATCTAGGAGGTGAGAAGGATGTACAGTAAAGTTTGAGGGACTAATTGCAAGCAATAAAAGATGATAATAAAAAACATTTATTAGAAAGTGCCTGCATTCTTTAGGGTGTTTTAATAGCCTTTGTTGTTGTAGGATTCTGAGATAATATCAAACTGATAAACAGAATTTTTTGCTCACTGGCACAGAAATGCCATCTAGCACATTGTGCTGACTCGGTGGAAGTTAGAGACATGTTGGCTGAGGATAAAATTTCTTTGGTGTGTGTAACTGTCACTCTGAACTGTGCTGTTTAGACATAGTGCATCCAGGGATGATATTTCATGTGTTAATTATTTTTGGAATCTAAAATGGGTTAGGGTAAGTATTTAATCTTATGAATTGATTCTTATACTTAACAGAAGCCTGCCATCTTTTATGTCCTTTGCAATAATTCTTCCTTTTATCATATGTTATCTATGAGTTGATATATCTGCTTAGTAATCTGCAAATCTAGGGATAGTGTCAACATAAATTTTAGTTTTTCTGTATCTTGGTCAGTTTTTTGGAATAATACCAACATGAATGAGTGCCCCTGGGAAACAGATTCTTAACAAGGATGTAATAATTTGCCAGATGAACTGAGGAAAAGACAAAACAAATTATTAGTTTGGTTTCTTGTTTGACCTTCTTTTGTAACCCTGATTTGAGGCTGAATATAGAGTTTCCTAATTGCTTGGAGGACAGTAATTTTGATCATTGCTGGGTGAATGCTGCTGGTTATTTCCAGTTTAGAAGTTCTGAGCACTTTCTTAGGTGTGGTACTGTACTGTACAATGTGAATAAAAAGAATTGTCATTCTAACAGACAAGGTTGGAACAAATTTGGAAGGACAGATGGAAAACATATTTTGAATATATAGAAAGTGTATATACATTATTCATTGTAATTGGAGGACTAAAGTACTAAAAATATGATTTTACAAGAAGACATAGTATTTTTTTAACTTGTTCATCAGTACAAATACATTTGGGAATCTGTTAATTGTAATACAAGTCATAACAGATGCTGGGAAACTTTATTTCCATGTTATTACAGTTGACTAAGACTTTCTTTTCATTTTGAAATGAACTCCTGCTCTGATTGTAAGGCACATGGGGATACATTTTTAAAGAAAACCCTTTTACACTTCAGTCATTTTCTGTGTTTGATTATAATGACTATTGGAAGTCTTAAAGCATTTGAAAGTATTGAGGTTATTCTGTGTGTGAATACTGGTCTTGTATGTTAAAATGAAGAAGGTGAAGATCTGTTTCAGTTTCTCATGATTTTTCCTACTAAACATTTTTTACTGCAAGCTGTTGACTGTAGATGTTTGCTTTCATCTGTGTGACCTTTGCCTCATTGTTTATGGCAATGAGCTGTCCAAACGTATAATGTGATTCTAGAAACATATTTTAATTTTAATAATTATAAATTACTTGGAAGTGCCTCTTAGGTTCTCATTTTAAGATGTTACACTTGCTGTTCATATAGTTTAAATCAATCCTGCTTTGGAGGCATTAAAGGTGAAGTCCTTTTAATGCCATCTGTGTTTGGTCTAACTAAATGTATATTTATGTGCTGGTGCCTGATGCCTCTAAGTGATCAGAAAGCAATCAGAATAAAGGCAGTAATTATTAAAAAATATAACTAGACTCTCTGGTCATGGAAATGGTGCTGGAATCCATTGTGAATCAGCAAGTTAAAATAATAAGCTGCTAGTGAGACACTTCTCCTCCAGATCCCCAGAACTTATCACAGTTATTGTGATTTATATTTATTGTGTTGAGTTGTAAGGCATCAAGCCATTATCCTGCTACCCCTAAGCACCCAAGAATGCAGTGTCAAATTCTGTAAGAATTAAACTCTACAAAACTGGCCATGAACAGGAAGTTCTTTTAAAATAATATATGCTTGAAGACAACCATTCCTATGTGTTTCAATCATTTGAATATAAAGCAAAAAATAATTTACTGGTGATTTGATTAGTATTTGTCTGAATACAAGAAGTATTGTATCCAAAGTCTTAGAATTAATTAGGATTTCTCATTTTCTGATGATGCTAGAAGACTTCCAACACTAATGAGTACCAGTCAGTTCTTAATAACATTTTAAGCAATGTTTGTCTTGTTTATCAGTCTCTTCTCAGTATAATGACCAAAGAAAGCAATGATTTGTTTAACAAATAACAGAAATTTTGAAAGAACTGAAATTTCTTCAAGATAGCTGAATTCTGACATGTTTCTAATTAGGAGACTAATTAAATGTACTTGTGCAAAAATTATTTAATTTCTTTATTTTTATTAAGTCAAAATGATAGTGAATATTGGAGAACAGAATAGTTGGCTCCAAAAGGATTCATAAAAGTCTTGCATTAAAGGTATTGAACAGGGGATTGAGCTTTTTGGACCAGTTTCTTTTGGGTATGTCAAATGAAGACCACAGGTTTACTGATACACTTCCCTGAGTAAACTTGGTTGGATTTGACCCTTTTTACACATCAGTGCTCCCTGAAGTAGAATAATCTTATTAATCTGTAACTTAATTCTAGTGTTCAGCTATATAATTATGGCTTCTGGTTTTTGTTTTAAACCAGTCTTTACCACTAAAAGCCTGCTGAAGAAAAGCAGACTTTCTGTACTGGTAAATATTTGTTTATACTGAAAAACCTCAAAGATTTTTCTTGTCACTTGTGGCCTGCACACCTCTGGGCAGCTGCTGGTGCCACACCTTGTCAGTGCCACTATGCAAGTGGGGGCAGCCTGAATACTTGGAAATAAAAAACTTAATTAAAAATACATGCAGGTTGTTGTAATACCCCATGTGCTGGAGCACTCACTTCCAGGTGGCATGGCTGGCCTCCTTCCAGTCCTCTGTGCCTGTGGGGTAAAGCTTATATGGAGGATGAAGAACTTTTATTCCAGCATATCCTAGTGTGAAAACTGAACTCTTTGGCAATTACACATAGTGTTAATATTCTGCACCTCTCTGAATATATTTGCCAATGGTTATGGTACTGTTCTTTTGTAATTACATGATCCTTGGAAATCTAGTTCTGGAGTGAAATGAGTTCATAGATATTGGCACTGTGCCTCATATATGTGTTTCCTCTCTTTTGGTATGATGTGATTTGGTGTAGTTGTGACTTTGTGGAGCAGGAGAAAAACAGTAAAAAGTAAATCATCTTCAGGGCTTTGTGGTCCTTGTAGTCCAAATTGTGTCATTTGGACACCATCTCTTTGGAAGGCACAGCCTTAATTCAAATTCTGGTTTATCAGTTTTGAGGGGAGTCTTCTAGGCCTGTGTAGTTTGTTTGTAGGGCAGAATTAGGACTTTATTCATTTTGGGCATGCCAGTGCAACCTGTGGTTAAAACTCTTGGTGAATACTATTGTAGTCTCCCTTTCAGTGGGAGGCTCTGAGGCACATGATTCTATTTCTGACAGCTTAGCCAGTCTTCCTCTTTGTGATCTTTCTCATATTCTAGCAGGACACAAATGGTTTTGAAGAGCCATGTGCCTCTTCTAAAATACATTAGATAATTACTTTCTTGCCATTTGATGGTAGTGGGTCATTAATAGAGCAGAGGGAGAAGGCTACAATCAACAGTGTAGCAGCATTCTTGATGTACTTTATGAAACAAGATTGTTTTGGAAATGTTGTAAAATCAGCCTGGGAGACTAAGCTGAAGCAGGTTTCCTAGGACCTAGCACCACTGTGCCAAGTTGGCATGTTGAACATCAGGAAGGCAAGACTGGATGTAATTATTTTCCTTTCTTCCCCTCATTTATCTATTTATTCATTTTTGTCTGCTTAGCTCTTGGCTGTATCAGGCTGGCCTGACACACTGCCCCAGATGCTGCAGGACCAGGCACAGCTGGCCTGTGGTGGGCTTTGTGTATTTCACATCAGCGTTGTCACTTTGTGTCCCGTTGCAGGAAGGTGCATCCTGAGGGGTCCTTTAAGGCTGATTGTTGCTATGACATAATTGCTTGGCAGGTTAGAAACAGATTAGTCCCAAAGCCCTTACTCAGACACAAGAGATGTCATGGATAGTTCTTTCTTTCTTTGTGTTCCAGATAATAATTTTCTTCTGTGGATTTGGTGTGCAGTTATCTCATCTTATGTGTGGTGGTGACTTTCTGAAGACTTTCTCATCTCAGTTTGTTACTGTTTAATTGAACTTTTATTGACAGGGGTGTACTGTGTTTAGAAACTGGAGGCATGAAGAGTTGGGGGAAGAACAGCACCTGCAGGAAGTGTGTCTTGTTGGAGCAGGGTGCAGTAATCTGCAGTTTGCAGTGCAGATTTCCTGAGAGAATTGCTTCGAGGAGACAGAAGAAACTCTGGCTTGGCATAGCTGCACTTTCCTCAGTCAAGGGCCTTCTTAAGTATTATGAAAGTAGACTTCTCCCCTGTTGTGAGCCAGCACAGGATAAATTTTGTGTTCAGTGGTGGTTCCACAGGTTGTTCATCAGATTCTGTATCTCCTGGGTCAGTTTTCCTTGGGCACTGGATAAGTTCTGCTCTATGTGCAGCTTTACACTGGTGTCAGAACCTTTGGGGCTGTGCTGGGCTTGAGGATGCAGACTTGAAGTAAGCATAGGGCTGCTCTCAGTTGATATGGGAGCAAAGGGAGGATCTCTGGATCAGATCTTGGCAGGAGCAGTCCATCTGTCAGCTTCACTTACAGTCCTCCTTATCAAATAAGATTACAGCTTCTGTTTCCCTGTATGTTTATTTTCCTTTCCTGTGGTGTGTTGCTCAGCATTGCTGCTCACTTAGGACAGTCTTTGTCATTCCTCTGCCATCCTGCAAGCTTGAATGTTTAGTGTATGAACTTCAATACAGTTTTTGACAAGGGTCACTTTAAATATGTTCATGGACTGAGCAACCTGTGATTGTTAGAATAGTATAACCCAAAAGAAGGACCCCAAATATTTAGCTGTATGGATCCACTAGGAAGATTTCCTCTTGGTAGAAATGTGATAGACACTGGGTAATAGGAGGCCATCTCTACTTAAATAAGATTTTAGGACCTTGAGATCTTTGAATGTGCACATATGAAAATAGTAAGAAATTAATCATTAACTTTTTTGTTTTGCAATGAGAGTGAATCCCATCTCATTCTTCTTCTTCATCTCCCTGCTGAACCCTAAAGATGAAGAGGATATAGAGGCATGTCTGTCACCTTGGTCTTGCTCCCCAGACTCAGTAAATATTTTTGTAGAACGGAACAATTGTGGCCTGGAGTGTTTCTGATTAACCATTGCACTGTGCTGGGAAATATGTTTGTAGCTTTTCAATCTTACATTTCTCCTTTGGTTGTTTTCTCATCCATTCTGACCATCCCACCTAGTTTTATTTGTTTAATCTTTTTAAAAGGATTTCAGATCTACTCATTCATGCAAGGCTGGTGTGCAGATAGAGGCATGTGGACAACAATTTGGTCTTGTGACAGTTCAGTAAAGTTGGGCTCTTCTTTGGAAGGTACATTGGGATGTAAAATATAGCCTGTTAAATTAAAACCTCTGCCTTCTGGTTTTGCTTATAGATCTTGACTGAAGTATGAAGGAGGTCTAGCTTTTATCTGGAAAAATATTTTCAATGTTGACTTGCTGGAGAATCTGTTGTTTTCCTTTCTACTTCTCATTTTATGAAATGATTCATGACCATTATAGCCTCAGAAATACCAAATGAAAGCCACAGTTCTTTTGTCTACAGGCTTAATCATTTTCATCCTCTTTTTCAAGCTTCCCTCTCTCTCACATTTTGCTGGAGGACATCAGAATATCCAGTGATGTTCAGCTGAGGTTTCAAACTAAAATTCGTTTCCTTTCAGGAACGTTATTTTCCTGTTTCTTTTCTTTGTTTTTCCCTTTAATATTCCATCTTTTTCTCTTCCCTGTGTACAGAGTAAATCACCAGTGTCTGCTAGGGACAAGATGAACTAAAACAGGGTTTTCCTATTTCCTTATGGCAGATGTTCAGGTAATTAACCTTTTGAAAATGTGGAGTCACTGTCCCTGCAAGGAGAGCGACAAAGGGTAGAATATTGTGTAGCGAAGGGAGGAGAAATACTGATAACTTACCTAAAATAAATCTTCAGTAGCCTAAGGGAGAGCACTTGAGCATTACTATTAATTTGTGTATTAACACCTAAGTGCATTCTCTGCCAGTATTGATGCAAGTGTCAGGTATAGGAGACTCCCTCAAGGATTGGGTGTCCTCCCCGAGGGGGATGGTGGGTGGTACCAGCACAACCTGCAGCCTCCAGGGAAGCCTCAACAAGGGGCTGGCGGGCCTTGGGTTTGTCTGGCCAGTGTGCCCCACACCAGCCCTTGTGCTGCTGCTCAGCTTGGGCATGGGCTGGTGGAAATCCTGAGCTCCCTGGGTCCTTTCCCTTGGGAAACTGTTAGAGGTTTGCCCCCTCAGCAGCCATTAGTGGGTACATGGTGAGTGTGGGGAGTAGACCTGGAGGTTGGAAATGATCTCTCCCTGTTCCCCTCTTGGAAGTTACATCTGGACAGCTAAGCAGTGCCTTAGCCCACAGTTACATCCATTTCTCAGGGGATGTTTTTAGTGCTACCAGACAGAAAAGACTTGTCCTCTGAACATATCTTTTTAGTTTGGTTTCTTTTTGGTGTGTGTTTTAAGAAAGTACCTGAGGGCTCCTTCCTGTTTATCCCCTCACTTGTCCACTGGCAGATGGTTTCTTGTGGTGTTGTACTTGTACTTCATGTGTCTTGCACAGCCATGTAGATGGGTTTTGAACTGGACCCGTTGACATTCTCAAGGGGAACAATGAAGGAATACATGCCAGAAATGCGTCTGTCCCTGGCTATGAATGAGAACAATGCCTGGCTGTCAGGTTAGATGAGCGTGTCCCTGCAAAAGACAGGGTTGGATTTTCAGAGCAATTGCGGAAGAATTCTCTTAATGTCAATGCTGTTGCTGGATTGCTGTATTTAGCTGTCACAGTGTGATGGAGCTTAGGGTTAGAAAAGTGTTCAGTGTTGCTGCAGGAAACTTGCATGTCATTTTGAACTTTTGGCCAGAGCCAAAGATACCCATAGAGCTGCTCAGCATGTTATTTTTTTAGTTGAACTGAGCCAGGATTCTGGGACAGCAGTATCCTCACTGTCAGAGTGAGAAACAGTTATCATATTAGGCTCTCTGCATGGCACAGTCTTGCTTATTGCAGTGTAAAAATGAGTACATCAGATGCAATCCTTTCTATGTAAAAATACGTATTTTGCTTAAAAGCGCATGCTTATTCTTTATAGTATAATAGAAACTAAATTTTGTGTTTGTTCCAGAGTATGGCATAGTTTCATAGGATTTCCTTTTATGTGATTGAAATAAATAGCTTCAAGAATCAGATCTTCCCTTCCCAGTTCTGCTTTGCTTGCTGCTCCTTGGAGGAGGGGGTGGGTGCCAGCACAGCTAAAGGAGGTGCTTTAGATACCGACCTCTAATTTATGCATACTTGGCCTGTGTCATTTAAGTGAGGAGGGATCTTGGAAAGCCATGTGGTCCAACCCCCACTCAGAGCAGGGTGAACTTAAATCAGGTTGCTCATTGCTGTATCCACTAAAGTTTGGACTGTATCTGGTGATGGAAGTTCTTGATTCTGTGGTGGGAAAGCTGAGTAAAACTCCAGTGGAGTCAGCTGAGCTGCTCCAGTCTGTGCATTTAGTATTTATTCTGAGACACTGAGAAGTTTAGGTCGGTACATAAAGCTGGTTTACAGCAAAAAGTATAGATCTGATTTTGTGTCTCTTGAAACCTACTAGTAAAAGCTATTCATCATCACATTCTGGAGCCTTAACAAGCACATTTTTAAGATCAGCCTCCCATTTTTTCAGCTGCAGTTTGTCATTCTTTTTAACTGCCCAGTGCAAGCATGGAAACATCACTCCAATTTTATGTGGACATGATCAGCAAATAGTTCTGGGTACAGTTTTAGCAGCTACCAGAGTTACCCACATAAGAAGGAAAATAGGCAAAGCTTTCTCTAAAAAGAACCCCTGGCTGATGATATTGCTTTAAATAGTATTTTTCTGCCAGAAAACTGGATCATATGCTAACCACTGCAGCCAAATAGTTAAGTTGTTCATGAAACGTTCTCTTGCAAGGAAGAGTCCCCGTGTGTTTTCCTAGGGAGAGAAAAAACGAGTTGAGGGAGCTATGGGAAACCCTTCCCAGTATCCCTGCATCCCAGCTCTCTAACTGGTGGTCAGCTGTTTCTCTTGCTCTCTCAGCTGCTCTCTGCCTACTCTGTCTGGTTTTTGTGTAATTTATTTGAGACCCGTGCTTTGGGTTTGATTCAGTGTGGATTACGCCAGCGTTGGCCGGTGCATGGCAGTGCTGCTGACACAATTTCTGCCTGAAGCCTCGCTCACAGCAGTGCCAGAAACTCTTCCTCCCATGGGAGTTGCAGATGGGCAATGCTTTCTTCCGGAGAGGGCTGTAATTTCCTCGAGGGGTCACAGGCAGGGCAGAGTGGGGATGTAGAGAATTAGCCCTCCCCCCTGGCAGGCTGCAGCACGGGCTCTGACGAAGACAGTCCCAATGCCAGAGGTGTCCCTGCCATTCCTGGGCTGGGTGTTGCTGCTGCCGGCTTCACACGGGGCTTTTGAGAGTCTCCCTCACTTCTCTGGCTGTCATGTACCCTTGCTGCCTGCTTATAGCTGATAAGAAGACTCTGCCAAGCTTAGCATGGTTTGTTTCTCATTATTTTACCTCTGTGTGCCCACTCCGCCAATCCAGCCTGGGTACCAGCTGCAGGTCAGGGGAGCCAGGCAGCCTCACATCCCTGCTGAGGCAGGGCTCTGGAAGCACGGGAGGGACAGCCCCAGTCTGTCCTTTCCGTGGGTGACATCAGTATTGCCCTGTGGAGAAAGGAGACCTTTATTTGAGAGGCTGTGGCAGCCAGAGGCGGTGGTGCATCTCCAGGAGCCGATGCTGCAGCTCTGCCCGGCTCATTCTGCGCATGCTGGGGAGGGACCCACACGGCTTTACTTGGTAATGGCTGTAGGGCCCCTGTGGCTTCTTCTGCAAAGAATATCTTCTAGTTTGGTGCATGCAGGTGCTGTCAATATCTATGCAAACCTATCACTCTCAGGTGTTAGTTATCGGGATTTCCAGATGAACCTTTTCCTCTCTGCTGTTCCACGATTTTTCTAGTTGATGACTCATGTCTAATGTCTCTTGATAATTCAGCTCACTTTGCTACTGAATTTCTACTTGCGTATCATTAATCAAAGACATAATATCTTGTTTAATTTGGACATCTTTGATGAAACTCTGGGCATCAGCCATCCTGTCTCTCAGCACCATACCATTACAGAAATCCTTTTATACTTTACAAGTCCATTAAGTGTCTCTAAAATAAAACATAAGACTTTTAAAATTTCAATGGTAATAGCTTTGTTCTGAGATTTGTTCTGAGATTATCTGTTCCCTTATCTGGGCTTTGGAGTGAAAGTGCTGTAGGTAGTTTCAGGGTATACAGATATGTTTTTGCTTATTTTATCATTACAAATCAGATTTTATAACTGCATCCTGTTTCTAGTGCTGTTCAAGAAAACAGTTTTATAAGAATATAAAACACTTTCTTAGTATTCGTAGCTTATAATATCAGCAGGAAAATATGCTCTATTCAACACACAGTGGGTAACTGTTCAAAGTAAGTGCCATGATAGAGCCTTTACAATTTGATCGATGGATTCCATGATTTTACATGAGGTAAACGATTTATTATTGCCTTGAATACTTTACTTATGGGGATTTATTGCTATAGTGTCTGATCACCTCATAAATATCAATTAATTTAACCTTCAAAATTAATTATTTTCAAAGTCATTTTACAAATATGCACGATTTAATAACACTCCCTCTGTCTCAAAGAAGCAACATTCAGACTTTAATATAGGTTTCTTTTATAAGCTAGACAGCAGCTTTCTGACGAAAAAGTGTTCCACTGGAAAATGCACTTGTCAGGCTCAAACTGTTCCATGGAAGTACAGTTTGATGACTTTTCTTTTTTTTTCTTTCAAAGCTAAGCTCACTGCACTGGAGTTGGAGGCTCCTGGTTGTATGGCTTAGCCTTCCCTGTGGACAGCTTCAAGGCTCTCAGGGTCTCTGACTTCATAGTTGCTGGCACATCTAGGTTTTCCAGAGTCCCATTTGGAAAAAAACAGGTTTCTCTGTGACACAGAAATCTGCTTTTGACTCTTAACATGGACCAGATGGTCCCCAAAGCCACATACTTGCTGAGACTGAAATTTGTCAGAGTACATAAACATCACTTTATGGCCAGCCTTCTATAGATCCTCACCAGCTGGAAGCGGAAATGGGTGGTTTATGCCATAGGTTGTAACAGGTAGCAACAAACCCATTCTATCTGTCTTAGTGAGTTCCATTATTTCTTCTGACTGGAGAAGGTGAAAAGCAATCTCACTTGTCTGCTTGCCAGTCTTACTTGGCAGATGATTGTGGAGCAACATTTGGCATTGATGAACAGGGAACTCTAGGAAAGTTACATGGTTATAGCCCTGCAGGGAAGTGGCTGACATTACTAAAACTGAATACATTGGAATTAAATGAATAAGACTTTGAGTCTGTAACACCAGTTGCAGGAAGGGAAAAGGACCCTGCAACAAGTCCAATTGTGTTGCTCACATTCACTTCTGTTACTACTTTGTAATTATCCAGAACCAGTGGAAAGTAATGGTAGTGCTTGCTTTGACTTAAGTAGTTTCTGGCCATGGTTGGAAAAAATAGGTGTCACTGAAATTGGTGTAGTCAGAATACTTGAAATTGCATTAGTACTGCATATCCCTAAATAAACAGAGTATATAACTTTTGTTAGTTGGAAAATATGCATAAAGAAATGTTTGTATATATTGAGATTGTTTGTCTTAAGTGGCCTCACCATATGAAGTAACTATTGTTTACTTAAACATTGCAATACTAGCAATGAAGAACTTTCTGAAAGACCAAGGACAAAATAATAATAGAGAACCCTTCTTAAAACAGTAAACATTTCAATCTGTCTCTAATCTGTATACAATATTTTAATATAGCATTTCCTAGGAAGTTTCTGGCTGGTTCTAGCTGCATTGATCTATTGAGTAATTGCTCACAATATTAACAGAGGTTGTAAAATTTCCCTCTGCTAAGATTATTAAGCATAAAACAAAAAAAGGCACATATTCCCATTTTTAAAATTATTCTTACTAGCTTTATTTGCATGGATACATGCATCAAATAAATAGGACAAGATAGAATAAAAAAAAAAATCTATTGTCCCTCTATGTATGAGGGACATAGAATAATTTCAACTTTTCTCTTTTTATCAATAAAATCATGGTAGGAATAGTGTCATGTCCTGTCAGCTTTCAGCTGTCATAAACTTTACTACTAAATTTATTTAACAAGGTAAATGTGGATGGGAGGAATGGGTTGGAAAGAAAAATTCCTGTAGATACATCATTTAAGGAGGGCAGTATGCCCCTCATACTAATTTCATAGCACCCTATCACTACATACACCCACATCTTTGATTATTTTTGGTAGTAAGTAATTAACATATTTTGACTCATTTATTTGGCTAATGTTCTTGTTGGCATGTTTCACTCACACATACATAGTTTTGTTCATGGGCAAAACAGGGAACAGTAATAGTGCTTTGGAGTAAAGAAAAGAAAGCAACAAGAAGATTAAAAATTCCCACTCAAAGAGCACTAGATTTAATTTGTGGTTATTAATGATGCTGGATGCTCATTTTTTACTTAATTGTGAGTTTTGGTCAAAAAACATGGATGGTTACTTCTTCAGATATGGAGTGTTGTGAGACAAAGTTTCCCCATTCTATTCCTGTTGTTCAGATGTTACTGATTTGATTTTGTGCTTGTAATGTAATCTTTAATTTGTAGAAGTGTATGTTACTTAAAAACCCCAAAAACTACAGGCCAAAAACATACAACACTTCTAAATTTAATTATTGAAATCTATATTGCAGTGATTTACCTTTTCCATTTTATGTCTCTACTTCAAAAACATATTTCTGAGTAAAAATAAGAATTCATCCTTATCCTTTTTATTTTTTCCCAGACCAAATGTGTGTGGATCACGTTACAATGCCTACTGCTGCCCTGGATGGAAAACGTTACCTGGTGGAAACCAGTGCATAGTCCGTAAGTCAATCTCCTTATGTGCTATGACTGATGTTTATCTTTGTCCTTCTATGTCTCAGGGTGGTTTTATTGTATACCAGAACTGAAATGTGTTTCTGTTTGTTTTCAATAGCAGCTATGCATGATTGCTTTACCATTTAAAATATATTAAGCTAATATACAAAGTTTCGTGGGCTACAACACAGTGATGTGATACCAATATTTAACAAAAGATTAATGTTGTCCACATGTTCTGTTTAAGTCTCTAGTAAAGGGTTCCTAGGGGTGTGTGAACTCTTGGGAATGAGTGGAATATGTTAATCTATTTAGGTTAATGGAAGGAGGCAACAGCATCAGGCCAGCAAATGCATTTTCTCCACTTTTTGGGACCATATCCCTGAAATATATATGTAGGGATATAAATGTATGCATACATCATAGTGCTATATGCATATTCATGTGTAGTAGAACAGTGTACCAGAAATAATTCCTAAAGGCACTTTGCCCAAGGCTGATAAGACTCTCTCCAGAGATCCTGCAGAAGTGTGCTGTCAGATGGGAATGACTGCTCTTGTCTGTGTGTGGTGCAGAAATAAAGGAAGCATTATGTTGCTGCCTCAGTGCCATCCTTCCTCCAGGAAGGTCTGGTAAAATGGAAAACAGTTTCACTTTTCCAAGGAAATCTCCCCATATCTAGTGTGGCCTGTGGCATGTTCCCAGACCTTTTCATGGCAGATGTTGAAGGTCTAGGTCTCATCTGCATCTTTATAGGGGGGGCAGCTAAACAGGAGGAGCTGTTTTGGGATCTGTTGTATGCGGTTTAATGAGTTTGTGGGTATTTATGTTATGGTACTGAATTTTCTGTCAGGTGTTTTTTTATGTGTTTGAGGTTTTTGAGACATATTTTAAAGGCATTTATGTTTTCTTAATAGCAATCTGCAGACATTCCTGTGGGGATGGATTTTGCTCTAGACCAAACATGTGCACATGCCCAAATGGTCAGATAGCCCCCTCCTGTGGTTCAAAATCAAGTAAGTATTTCTTCTGTGTCTCTGATATTGCTCTTTTGAGTCTGTGAAGCTACTAAGGTATGTAAAATAGTTCAGTGGTCAGTATTTAAGACAAATAACCTCTGAGTCACCAGACATACTTTTACCCCAGGAAGGGAAGTGTAGCTTTCTATGATGAAACTGAAGAATGACTCAGAGATGGGCTTTTGGAAACGCTTCTTTTTTTTGCCAAATCAAACCCAAATCAGTCTTATTGGAAGCTACTTTCATTTGCCACTTTGTAACACTAATTCCAGTCCTCCTTGTTTTCTGGAAAATACCTTATTTCTGTTCACTGGTAGGCATGAGCATGTATACAACAAAAGTTGTAATGATAGAGAGACAGCTCTTGACAATTGGCTGATCTTGACATGCTTTGGAATTTCCTTCAGATTTCAAGGATTATAAACCAGACACTATGTATGCTGTATGCTAATACCTAGGCCTACAAGCTTTAGAGCATTTCCTTGCCAGGCTCAGTACATGTCTTCTGAATCTAATACTGCTGACTTCCTTCAGGTGACACTTCTGCAGGTACTAGAGGTACAGAGTTGCTCAAGGTTTTAAGTGGAACAGCTTTTCATCAGAAAAACAAAGGTTCTTTGAAAATGAAGCTTTTCAGAGAGATGAATTTTCCTAGAAATGTTTGTATTTCAAGTTTTCAAGGAAGGCTCCCCAGAGCCGGGGAAAAATAAGTAAAATTAAATTCATTCAATGAACAGAGAACTCAATGGCTAAACATGAGTTGAGTGTTTGATATTGAGTAGGATTCATATCTGAGATTCCAACTGTAAAGTACTCTGTATTCTCGTTTGAACGTGGTTCTTGTCTCTTAGAATGTAGAAGATTTAGATTTTTTTATGACATATGAAGTTTCTGGAAAGAATTTTGGGGGAGACTTGTTCCCACAAATGCCTGTAACTATCTGAACAACATATTAACAGAAGTCAGTGGGGGATGCACTCAGCTGAGGTCTCTAATATGCAAAATGGTTATCCTTTTAGTTCTGAATATCTTTTGAAACTCAGTGTGTGGTCTGCTTTGCTTCTGTATTTTTTGCTTTGCCATTTTTTTGCTTTCCTGGTTGATAAGAGTTTTCCCAGATAACTGACCATTTCAGTTTGTGGTTTTAGCATCCTTTTTATGCAATAACAGTGGAAAAACATTAACAACTGCAGAATGTAATGGAATGGCATGTACTAAAATGGTAAATATTGTTCTTTGTAGTTCACCCCATCTCATGCTCCTGTGATATATGTTAGGGAGAGGACAGCATGAGGAAGATGTGGAGCTATGGAGTTCCCAGAGAGTACTGGAGGGAGGGAAGGGTGCAAAATGCTGCACAAATGTGTGTGGTGGTGTGCTCCTGCCTGGGTTTGCAGCTACTGTTTTACCAGGTGCTTATGCCTTAGTCCTGTAAGGCAGTAAAGGAAGGTATGACCTTCTCCCCATACCCTTCATGGCACAGAAGGAGAGATACATCCCTGTATCTGTTACGTGTTTTGGCACCTTTGGCAGGAACAAGTGGGCCTTACCTCATGTTTTTCTTTGGCCCCACTGAAGTCTTTTATGAGTCAAGACTCAAAAGAAAAATAGGGTAAAGTTTTTGGTTTTTCTTGTAGCTCTTCTTCTGAAATACTCTACCATTGTTCTCCACAGTTTTAGCTTTCATTGGAGTTGTTCAATTTCTGCAGTAACGTAAGATACATTTTGTGTATGTGGTTACATTACATCCCCTTTATTTATTAAAACATACCAATTCTAAAAGCAAAAGTGTCTGGTAAGTTGTAGAGAAAAGAGACTCCACTGCCTCTGTGCACTCATGTTTAATATTTTTATGATTTAGCACATCATTAGGACTTAGAGAACATACTTTATGTAACTCATTTGTGCTGTTGGCACTGTAGACAAAAGCCATGAATATGTATTTAGACAATCGACCACAATGACTTAGATCTGCAATTAGAAAACAAAGTAAACATAAAAAGTACTGTTTGACACCACATGGTTACTGTCAACTACCTTTGGTAGCAGTTAATATTTTGTCAGAATATGCATTCATTAAACCTTATTTTAATTATATGTTTTTAAAATAAGAAAAAATCTAATTAAATAATTAAAAATCAAATGTAAATGATACATGTTTGTCACATGCAAAATAAAAATAGCAAATATGTCTGAAAAATCCATGATTTCTCAGAATTAAGTGTATAGCTTCTTGTACATGAGATGTGTCTGAGATATTCTTTGGATATTTTAAGCTGTGTGTGTCTTTAGTACTTAAACAGTCACTAGTGGGCATAGATTTTCTAGCAGGTACATCCATAGATAGAAACTGAATTGGCAGTGACTCATACTCTGGTTGTCTGTTGAAATAAAATATTTAATGTGGATTGGAAAGCATGTGGATTCGAGAGTAAAACAAAGCCTCCAAGTTTGATTCTCATGCAGGTCAGTTTCTGGGACTTTTCTGGTTAAGAGTCAGCTTTAGGAATCTGATTTGTGGTAGAAAAGATCAGCCGGTGGTTTTCTCAGCAGGGATTTTAGTGACATCAGTAAACTTACTGGCTGAGTAGTGGTTATTTCTGTGTAATTAGTGAATTTTTGGGTGTGCTTACAGCAGGCTTGGAGATAAGAGTGCCAAGTGAGGAGGCCTCCCTGCTGCTGGCTGTGATGTGTGTGTGCTCTGACGCTGCAGGTGCAGCTGTGTGTGAATGTGCAGCGCTCCATGCTGTGGGAGGTGTCCTGGGCTCCCTGCTCTACCGCGGCAGCGGCTGCACTGCCACCCCCAGAGATCCCTGGCTGAGGGTGCAGTGTCCGTGTCTGTCGCTGCTGCAGGGTGCAGTGTCCGTGTCTGTCGCTGCTGCAGGGTGCTGTCACAGCTGGGCCTGCTGTGTCCGTGTCTGTTGCTGCTGCCGCCCGGCCCCTCAGTGCTCCATTCATGCTCTATTATCCTGACGCGTGTTAGAGCTGCTGCTCTGCCCCTGTGCGAGCATAGGGCAAACGAGGAGGAGGGTGTCAGGCTGCCCCCAGGGTTATGGGTCAGGTCTGTCTCTGAGCTGAGCCCCTGGTTTTGCTTCTGTAATCAGAATGGTTTTGCCTGTCTGAAACAGGGAAGGCATTTGCTGATCCTGAAGGAAGGGAGCTGTGACAGAGGGTACTGCGGATTTTGTCTATGCCTTGTGCAGGGCCGTGGGGGCAGCAGGCTCGTGTCCCGCCTTGGCGCTAGCTGCCATCTCTCTCCTGAGTCAGTCGCTTGACAGAGAAAGCACGCTGAGCATCTGGGATGCGATGCGGCCGTCATTCCTTGTTTACAGCTCCTGGCAGGCAAAGCCCTGCGTCATGCACGGCCGGGGCTGGGAGCGTTTCCTCGGCAGTGGCGCAGAGGCAGAGCCGGCCTCTCCTGCCGTGCCCGCTGGCCGCGCTGCCGCCCTCAGCCTGAGGGGCCGGGCCAGCGGCGCCGCCGGTTCCCACCTGAGGAGTGCAGAGCCTCCGCCTCACGTTTCTGAGTTTGGGATGGCAGACTAGACAGCCTGTGTGCTACCCCTGGTCTGCTTGGGGAGCTCCTGCACGTTTCATGAGCGGTTGTGCTTGTGGCAGTGCTCTGGGTGTGATGAAGTCTTTACTCAGTTTTGCTGGGTATTTATTTAAAAACTCAGGAATTGTTATGCTTAAGAGGGCAGCACTTTGATAAAAAACACAACTTCCGCCCACACGCAAAGCCTGTGTGGATATGTATGGTCTTGCTGGCCTTTTGCAGGTTTATAAAGTTGTGTTCCTGGAGTTATTCCTGTTTTGACTTCAGACATTTCCACCGCAGACTGTTTACAAATTGGATGTGAAAAAGAACAATAATTGATTAAAAGCAACCATTTATGGATGTTAACATTTCCTGTGCGTGCCAAGATAAGGCAAAGCTATATGCACTGATTTACCAGCCTTATGGTAATTCCTGTGCTTTTTCTTTGAGTCTGTGTCAGTGTGGTATCTTGGAACAGGTTATTTCATTTACCGGAATATCTCCACTGACATTAATGGAGTTGTTGATATAGCTGAGAAAAGAGAACCTGGACCCGCATTAATATGCTAGTTTTCAAAAATGCATTTTTAAAATCATCATCTGAGCTCCAGACAGCCTTTGAATGTGTGTCTGTAAACTTTTGGAAGGATAATATTACAGAATAGTTTGTATGATTTTGGAAGTACTCTTTCCAACATTCCCACAAAAGAGGGCAGAAAATAAGTAATTAGTTTACTGACTATGTCAGTGGTCCTCTTGCCTGGTAATAGGCAAGAAAGCTCACTGCTTTAAATGGCTCATTTTAGTAAGGATGACTGGGTGTCCCAGCAGTCTCCCATAATGATTTTAGTTTTTAAAGGAGGAAGAAGTATTTTACCTTGAAAAAGTTATTTTAAGAAGCAGTAAGACAAGTTATGGAAACTTTGTGTGTATATCCCCAAAATGAGGAAATATACTTCATTTATACATGAACAGATAATATGAAAATCATCATTTAAGCTACTGTTAACCTTTTAATCTCAAATGTAGTTCAAACTACTTAAATGGCTTTGGTCTTCATGTGGGAATGGAAATTAGCTCTTGGCATAGCTTGCTCTAATTGAAATCAGTTTGTGGTTTTTAAGTTCCTTCCCTGCTTGACAGATGATATCATTTCCTATGCTTTTTGTAATCCCCTCTGTTTTTCTAAGATTGTATAAAACTAGTTGAACTACACATTTTAAAGTAACTGTACACCTTTCTCTGACCTACTTAGGACATTATCCAAAAATTTTCACCAGATATTCACTCTGTATTTGCAGACAATTTTACTTTTTATTGAGGAATGTTAGTACATTTTTGTTGCTTGAAGTACTGAAGTACATCCAAAGCAGAACAAAGATGTATAATAACTATTTGATGCATAAGAAATGTAATACACAGGTTTTGCTTTTATAATTGAAGAATTAAGGTTACTAGTGTTTTAAATGCTAGATTGCTTTCAATTCTTTCTCCAGTTTTATGTTTTACTTCTGTTTTGTGGAATCATATAGTTATAGAAGGCAGTACAGTTAAAATTATTATTTCTGCTTGAAAATAAAAAAAAAAATCTGTTCACATACTTCTGAACTGTTAAAAGCCAAATGATGCCTAAGAGTTTTGCGTGAGATGAAAAATTCGATGTTTGCAGCTAACAGTTGCCAGGCTCTGTTGGGACATGCAATTTCCATTTTCAGTCCTGAGCATTTCAGACAGCATGGTGCAGGTATCCAGTGCTCCATCAAAATCTACTGAAAGGCTGATCAGACTGTAATCCTATCTGGGGAGGAATCTTTCATGTGGCTCCTGTTAGGAGGAAAACCATTTCCCAGCTGCTTACTGGAGGGCAGGCCCCAGTTCCCAGCTGTGTTGGACAGCAGGACCTGTAAGGACTTCACTTTGTTGGGAGATCTGCCCACTTCTCTCTGTCTTATGAGGAGCCTGACATACTTTCAGTTGCTCCCAACATCTAGTTAAGAAATATGTTTGCCCTTATTACTAAAAGAATTACTCAGAGACATGATGTTTTACTGGCATGAGGCTTAAGCTGCCTGTTAACCATTATAAGGGATGGGGTTGCAGCTGAGGAGAGAGTGCTGCTGCTCCCCTGCCTCTGCCCTTGGGAGGGAAGGTTGTTGGCTCTGGGGAAAGGCTGTCTGTGAGCTCTGCAGCTCCCAAGCACAGCAGCTCTACTGGTGAGGTGAGCCCACAGTTGGCATACAGAAAGAAATCACTCTGTTATTTCTCCTTTTTATGCCAGAAATCCTGCTTGGCCAGGTCAGCTTCTGGTGTTGCATATGTTAGCAGAACAGGGCTGTCTGCAGGAGCTTCCTTACATGCTTCACTTCAATACTTCCCTCCCCCACTTCCCAGATGATAAGGCTCCCTTTCTAATGATGCTGTCTGCCAGAAGTTTAGTACTTTTCCCTTATTGAAGGCTTTTTCTCATAATTGCAAACTAGGAAAGAAATGTTGAGGATTTATGCTCATATGAAATGCCTTTGACTTCATTTGAATGAGAGGGTTCATCAAATTCTTGCACCATATCCTATAATCCTTAGGAACTGTGAATCTATATTGTGTTCTGTAGTGCCATTTTCCATATCTGTCATAAAATGTCCATTCTTGACTTCTAAAACTTTCTGGTTCACAGAGTCAATCCCTAAAAAAAAAAGTAAAAGTAAATGTTTACCTTTAGCAAACAGTCAAGTGTTTCTGACACAGATTCAGTTTTCATTTTATAGCTAAAATTAGGGTTTTTAATGTAAAGTTTGGTTTGATTTAACTGAGGAAAATCTTTTTCTTTTCAAGTCCAACACTGTAACATCCGGTGCATGAACGGAGGTAGCTGCAGTGATGACCATTGCCTCTGTCAGAAGGGATACACAGGAACTCACTGTGGGCAGCGTAAGTACACTCCCAGGAATGTAGATACTCTTATGTGGTTCTGGGGGTGTGGATTGGACACTCTTTTGCACTAAACTTCAGCTGCTGTTGAGCTTGTTTTTGATCAGGTATAGTGAAATTTTACAGAAAAATACATGTCTTTGTAATGAATGCTGAGTGAATTCTTACTGATCAAGACTATTAAAAACACCATGTGACTTCATAATAATTGGATATAACTTGATCCTATAACTGCCATAATTCCCATTGACCTCCAGCATTTCTTCCCCACTAGAGCAGTGGGTCATACATCTAAATTTTGCATGGGATTCAGTTTTCATTTTATAGATAAAATTAGTATTCTTGATAAAAAGTCTTGTTTTCATTACAGTGTTTGCATCAGACTTAGCTAATATGCTTTAGAAATTTTGATGTTGTCTTATTAGAGTTGATTGACAGATTTTTTTATTTCCTCAATCAGTCCTTAGTCAAAAGCAATCCTGGATGTGCTGCTTGAAATCTCTCCCAAACTGACTTTGGTGCTCTCTTGTTCTTGGCTGGAATGCTGTGAAGTAACTCAAATAAGGATGTAGACACTGCTTTTAACCAAGGCTGTCACGTTGCTACCTAGTGAAATATTGGTCTGACACAGAAAATGTGTTTAGCTCCTTTAATGAAAACCTTTTGTGCTCTGTCAAAATCAATGGCACACTTTACATGAACTTCAGTGGGACCAGGAATTTACCCTAATAATCTGGAGGAGGATCACATGGTGAAAGGATTAAGAATTGTATTTCTGCCTTCACTGTGAAATATCAAGTGGATAAAAGAGGATAAATGGAAATCTTCTTTCTACTGAAGTGAATGTGAAACGGAACAAAGAATAACATTACTCAATGAACATGAAATTGTATTTAAAATCTCCTTTTTCATGTGCGTGTTGTATTTTCTAATTATATCTGAGAAGAATTTCTTTTGGAGTTTATTAATAAAAAATTGACTTCTGAAGCTAGTGACAACATGATACAGAGGAAGAGTATCTTGAATTAACATGGAATAGATATTGATTAAATTTTGCTATCCTAGTTAATAGCCTTATTTATTTAACACCAGCAAACATCCTTTTAATACTGGATTATTACAGAAGGAACAAACACATTTGAGGATTTAGAGATGAAATATTCCTCTCCATCTTCTATCTGCAATCTCTATCAGTGTTTGTTTGTTACAAGTTTGAAAGATATTGTTTTGAAGTTATGGGATTGTCCGGCTATCCCAAAGGGAAAGGCTCTGAGAGGTCAGAAAAGCTGTGGTTGTTCCTGTATGTGTGTTATGCTCCACTGAAAAGATGAGCTCACAGTACTAATGAGGCCAGGAAGTAGTAAAAGGTCATGGAGTAGATTCTAGGAAAAGAATTTGGTCTGTTTACCATTTTTGCCAGTTTACCTAAGTTGGCCAAGTACGTAGCTTCATGTCTTTCTGAAAACAGCTCAATAAAGATTACTCTTGCCTTCCCTTTGATGCAGCTGTCTGTGAAAATGGATGTCTCAATGGAGGGAGATGCGTAGCTCCGAACCGCTGTGCCTGCACCTATGGCTTTACTGGACCCCAGTGTGAGAGAGGTACGTGCCCGAAACCAGTGGCAGGAATTATGTTCCTGCACTTCCAGCAGCAGGGCTGTTGGGCCATTATCTATTGTATTCTGTGGCTGAATTAGTTGTGTTTGTTTTTGTTGGTCTCAAGACAGAAAATAAATTATAAGTAGCATTTTTAGAAATATGTGAACTTCATAAGGATAGAGGCCAGGATAAAACACAGACGTAGCTGTTTACTTTGTGATGAAAACACTCCAGTGGAAGAAGTGGCAAATGAAAGTGTTTGTGTGCTTTTGTTCAAATTTCGGTTTCTAAGTCATCAGAAAAGGTCTTTGGATTTAATATACATAAGTAGCATCTTGCCTATGTCTTTGTTATGCTTTCTTTTGCAGAGCTTCTTCAATTCTCTTTTCCATTTTGTACAGATTTATTGTTTTTAATTTAGCTTTTTAGTTGCATATCCATATTGATAATTTTCAAATGAAAACACAATGATACCAACTACCTTATATGGTATGTGGATTTTTTTCAGGGTTATTAAACCAACTTAACATTTCATTTGTGAGCAGTGGACAATGTTTAGGTATAATCCTGTTGAGTTTTATAAAAATGCAAATAAAATATTTTCACTTGTCAGAGCAATTGGTCTGTGTAGTTGGAAACTCATGCATTCTATTCATAAAATAGGTTGTGTTACCTCTCTATGAACCTGGGGCAGAATAGACATTAATAATCTGATTTTGGGCTTCCATGTAGAGGATGTGCTTGGCACATGAAATTTCTGTCGATGAGTGTGTCAGATGATCTCTGCTGTCAGTGCTGCACCTGGAGGAGTAGCAGTTGGCTTTTTTTATGTGGCAGCCTAGGTGGGTGATACAAAACAACAACTCTGAGGGGACCAAAAGTTTTTTTTTCCTGTGCTTAAACTGATGAATCAGGTATTTCCAACAATTCCTAAAATTGCTGTGTTGGCACTGGGTAAAGTCATGCCAGTTGTCCACTCAGATGTTATAAAAGTAATAGAAACCAATGGTGAGATTTTTCCAAGGACTGAAAAGTAGCTCAGTTCTGAATCATGGGATCTCACTGCTGGAGAGGAGTAAGAAGAATGGGCAATTAGGTTGAAAAGTTCCTAATTTTGGAGAGAATAAATGCTTATAGGTGAGAATTCATGGAATATTACTGCAAAGACTTGGAATTGCAAGCAGTTACTCCTTGTTCTTCATGGGTGAAGTTTTTGAGCCTTCAGTGTGGTGAGGAGTGTCAAGTGAAATTTCAGAAGAAGATTGTTCAGTGCTATTTCTGTGTTGCCTGATCTGAGACCAGTTTGACTCCACATCATTAGGGCAAGTTTCTAGGCTGAATCCTGGTAACAGCTTCAGTCCTGTCTCTCAGGGCTCCTTCCTGGTGGTGGGTGGAGTGAGAAACTGGTGGCACAGAGCCATTTGAGCCAAGTCAAGCTGTCCTGAAATTACATGCATGCTATTGAGCACAATTGAGGTGGAAATTTGTAACTTACATGCCTTGTCCACAGGCAGTTTTTTACTTAAAACACGTGTTTGATTTTATAGTTATCAATAAAAGAGAAAATAGACATTAATGAGCTGTAGTATTCCTGGTTAATGCTTGCTTGCTGTGTTGAGGCCAAATGGTTGTCATATCTTCCCAGAAAACCTCTGAAATTTGGCTGCTTTCACAGATTTTCTGCAGTCTCTCTACCTAGCTGAGCTAATATGTTCCCCTCCTCTAAAAAGGGTGTGGTGGTTTTTGGTCTCAGAATCACATTATGCCATGAGAAAAACTTTTTCTGAAGATAACTTTTCAAGTATAAACTAATCTTGGTCTTAGAATAACTTGCCTTGTTCAGCACATGCACCTGTGTGGTCACTGGGGAGTTGTCTGGCTGCATATGATTTTACACAGCTGTCAGCTAAGTAAGAGGTCCATATTTTGAATCTAGCTTTGGAAAGTTCTGTGGCTTTGACACTCCCTGGTGGGCTTCTGATGTACATGTGAATGGATGTTAGCCAGAAAATTGACAAGATTCATGCCTTGTAGAGTAAAATGGTGTGTTTATTAGAAAGAAAAGAAAGAGGGGAGGAAACAAAACAAAACCAAAGCATCTCTGTGCATGGAGTCAGGGGTGGGGGGGGGGAAGGAAAATACTCAAGAGAAATGGTGTCTTAAGCTATGCCATTTCTGGCAGAAGCAGGAGAAGCAGATTGTTTTGCAAACACCATTTCTGGATATAAACGTAATGTGCAGTGATACAGTTTTGTGGCATACACATTCTCCATCTGTTTGGCTGTGATTTGACTTCTAGGTTATGCCATCCCACAAGCTAACAGTTATGGAAGTAATTTACTGCTCTGTATCACCCAGTGCTTTTCTCTACAAGCATCAACTAACAGTAACAGTCAAAGAGTGTTTGTGGCACATATGTCACACACCAAAGAATATTCCAGCCTGTGCTGCATATGTCATAACTTAGAACTGACTTGAATAAAACAATGTCGAGGCAACCAAACACGTGGGGTTATTCTAATAATCTGATAGGGAAAGCATTTAAAATGTTGCAGGTGCTTGGAACAAAATTAAATCCAGTTTCTTAGCTACAGAGACAAGTTGTGTAGTTCTGTTCTATAACAGTGTCTTCTGTTTTAAGTAGTTTTTCCATACATTACCTCAGTAAATGTCGACCATGGGATTGTTAACGAAGACAAGACTTCTGTGTAGGTCAAGGGCTTTATCTGGTGAAAGACCCACTGCTTTCAAAGTGTAACAAACACCATCAAATTTGTGGCATGAGTATTTCTATGTATTTATTCAGTCATTCTTTGAGAGGGTAGCAGCTGGCCTTGGACCATTTTGGCACACAAATTGCCTTTTTGTGTGTCTTGGAAATGTTAATCTTAGTGTAAAACACTATGAACAGGAGCATAAGGAATTCTGAGATTCACTTTTATCAGTGGAGCTCCTCTCCATGTCCTGGGAGTGTATGCCATGCCACTGGTGAGACAGGCTTCACCAGAGCTGGATCAATAACTTTATCATGGTGCACATGCATCATTAACTCCTGAGCTGTGTGTGTGGTGTTTGGCTCCTTTCCAGAGTAGCAGAAGCTGCTTGGACATACTGTCAAGTATATGCAGCTGTGTCATCAAACAACAGACCTGGCTTTTCTGTGCAATAGTGTTCAAAAAGGTGGACTTGACATAAACTCAACAGTAAAAGTGTAGTGGAGTTGGGAATGCTTCCTACAGCCATTTAAGACACATTTAAAATACATAGCCCAAGAAGGAAAATATTTCACAGATATGGCCTCAGTTAAAAATTGAACTTCAGGGACTGCTTTTAGGAAGGTGCTGAGTTCTTTGGCGTTGGTCCAGTGATGAGCTTTGAGATGCCTTTAAGTTCAAACCCAAGATGTCAATATGCTTAGAATTATGCAAGTGCTTAAGGGCCTTGCTGGATTTTGGCCCAAGCTTTCAGAGTTAGTTAAGATCTGAGAGATGCACTCAGCTTTTAGTTTATCAGTAATCGTATTATTTATGAAATCAGAGATAGCAGAAAATGAAGATGTGGACGAAGCAAAATTTCTCCCACTGGTTAAAAACTGGATGCCATCCTTATGCCATTTTACTGTTAGTGCTGAATAACTTGAGTGAGTTACAGACTCAGCAGTTTCTTTTAGAGTTGCTGAAGAGACTGAGAGCAGAGACTTTGCTTATGTTCCCCTGAGGATGATTCAGAACATTGACAGCTGTTGCTATTGTCTGTAAAAGAGCCTAGAGGATTTAGCTGGCTGTGGGAGATGCCCACGTTTGGGTTGTGTGAAAACATCCCTGTATCTTGCACTTTATGAGAGTCCAGAGAAAAATTGATGTTAGGAGCTCAGGAAGATCAAAAACCAGATTTGGTAGAGCTGTCTACAAATTTGTGCACAAAGGTTTTCTTGACTCTTTGAAACTGTTTCTCTTTAGACATTTGGGTGATAGTACTTTAAGAGGGTGAGTTCTGTATAATAGAAGGTTGTACATTGTTGTTATCCTTGTATTGCAGAAATGCAATGAAATGTGCTTTTCTTTTTCTGTCTGGATTCATTTAGAGGAACACAGTGGAAGCTTAGAATGTGTTACAGACCTGTTTGTTTATTTGAATGCTTGTGACAACATCAGGGGCTCAATCCTGCTGCATTCTGGAGTTTTGCCACTCACTTCACATAGGAGCAGAATTGGGCCTGATGTAGTTCAAATATTAAAAACGTACCACGTGTGTTTTGTTTTTTTATTACTCAGAATATGAGCAAACGATTGCTTTTTCTTCAAACAGAGTCGTTTCTGTACTGCTCTCTTCATGGCAGGAATTTTTGCATAATTTTTAATTATATTTGGCCATTATTAAAAGTTCCCAGAATTAATGCCATATGTAAAAATATCTTTCCCGGAGCCTCCCTATGAAAGTGCAGCCGCTGAAAGTGGTCAAGAGTAATGTAGGGCCCTGTATATTTTTTTTCTTTCTAAATACTACAACGGGTAGAATGTTTTTACAAAGAGGACACTGCACCCCTTAGTGTGCCCCGTCTCTGGTATTTAGTCTAAATGGAAAGTAAATAACAAAGTGTAGATAGCAGTAAAAGTATGTTCCCAAAGCCTTATGTTGCATTTAAAGTAGTATTGCAGCATATGGTAGCTGGCAAACATTTGAATAAACTTGATTTCTGTTGTTTTCTTCCAAGAAACACATCTGTTGACATAGACATGTAGTTTCTGCAGCCCTGTAACATGAATGCATGCATGTACAGTGTTATAGCAGCAAACTGAAGGATGGCTAGACTTGATGGCCTGCAATAAGGACTCTTGCACACATTTTTCCCCCCTGAAAAGTTATGAAAAATGGCTTCAGACTGAAGATCAATCTATTTAGTCACAGAGTGATGTTTTACTGACTTTAAAATAATTTCAGTATATGTTGTTACCCTTGATGTCTTTCAGTTTTAGAATAAAAATTCCATTGAGTTATCTTTTCTAAAAAAGAGGTTGAGATAACTGGATGAGTTTTTTAATTTTTAAAATTGAAGCTGCAGCTTTATGGTCGAGAAGTCAGCCTCTACAGAATGATTGTGTGTGATTTAGGTGGTTTGTAATACTTAGCAATATAATCAATAGATCTCTGGATCAGAACTCAGGACTCAGATCAGTCTGTTATTTGATGCCAAAAAGCATTTTTAGGGATCTTATGTATAGGAAGGATTTTATGCATTGTTCTGGTCCTTGCATATTCACCCCATAACTGGTCTTGTGTTGCTTGCTCTATGCTTTGTGTGTCTTAAAATATCATATAGCCAGTTTTAAAATGTTTCTTCAGATATATGCTTATAAGCTTAATCAAGATCCATAAATGATTAAGTACATATGGCTTAGGTCTCTTGTGACATGTGAGGGCTCCAACTTTTGTACACAAAGCTGAACATTTACATTTTGTTCCAAATTGATTTTTGGTTTCAGTCAAGCAAATCTAAAGTTTTCATTCAGCTATTTGGCAGACCTTTTTATATTTCCATGCTTTCTTGATTGGCTGCTAAGGACACTGACCTTTAGATGTGCAGTAAAGTATTGTTTGGACTTTGTTTTGATTTTAGTTGTAGCAGTGGAGATGCATACAAACTTAATCAAAAATGTGGAGCCTATATTTGGTATAAATTATCATCAAAACATTTGAATGAAATAGCTGCATTGTTCTAATCTGTAAGATTTGCTTCTTGTATGTAGGACATTGAAAGGACTCACAGGAGAGTCACTAGATCATTCTTCTGGTACTGCAAACAGCTTTGTTGTTGAACCTGACTCCTGCCTCCAGCTTTGCTGGCAGCTTCTGGCTCCTGTTTGCTGTGCAAAAAATTGGGTTCAGCTCTCGCTGCAGCCGGGCTGGACCTTGTGCTGGCTTTGCCTGCACGTGGTTCTTGCTGTCTGCCTTGTAGTGCCTTGAGAAATGAAGAGTGGAGGCCAGTGGAGGAGAGGCTTTGTAGAAGTTACCTACATGGAGAGATTATGGGATGTTGCATGCAGATCATACAGCTATAGCTTCTATATACACAGTGCAGACAGTGGAAAGCTGTAGCTTCCCTGACTGGCCTTCACTGCCAGAGCTGTGCTCTGCAGTGTTCCAGGGAGAATTGGAAGGAATCCCTCTCATGTGTTGTATCACAAGAGTAATTTTTTTTTTGTGTATATGTGTGTTGAAAGATTGAATCAGCTTTTATTGATATTGGTTGTCATTGCAGCATGGTGTTACATTTGAGAAATTCAGAATGTGTATCTTAGCGCTCATGTTCCCCTCTTAGAACCATTTTACCAGGCCCATTTTTCTAATTTCAGCCAAAACTTGTAAAAAATAAAATAGCTGGCCACAATTGATTTCTCGTGGAACTTTCCAAAGAAAAAGTGCCTTTGAAATGGTGACTCCCAGAGTCGGACATAATATAGGGAATGAGTAAATGCAGCTGAGAACTTACCTAACAACGCCTAGTTAGCTGTTTATGGAGAAAATTACTCCTTCTCTGGGCTGCAACATACTTTGATAGAAGAAAGCACCGCTACCTGAAAGCCTCTCATTTGTTACAGTGAAAACAAATGTTCTCCTTCTAAATCACCCATTCATAGCTTTTTTTCTTCTTGGGCTGGTAAGCTGAGAATTTTTGTTAGAGTTGCCACAGAAGCAAGTATCAGTATGCATGATGCCTCAGTTGAGTTTGTGATTTACTTTTTTTTCTTTGTTTTTACAAGAGATCTAAAACTTTTTAGATGGCCAGCCCTAAAAAAGAAAAGAAACCTCTTTTAAAACATAGATCTAACCTAATGAAAGGATAAACTGATGAAGGCATTTCCAAGTAAAACAATTCTTTTATGTAGGTCAGCTGCAAAATGCTAATGAAAATGCATCTTAAACAAGGTGCTCAAAGTGGTCAGTGTAACTGTTTTGACACATGTAAGATTTTTTGCTACATATTTGTAACAGAGCTGTTGAAATCTCTGTAAAAACAAGACTTTGCTAAAGTAAACTGTTAGATTTAGAAAGAGATCTACCCTGTATCAGCATAAAAGCTGCAAAAAATTGTGGGAAACAACTACCTAAGAGCAGCTGTAAGGACAGGCACATTCTCACTTCCAGTTGCCCTTGAGAGGTTCATGAATAATGACTGAGTAGTTTTTATATATTTTTTTTTATGATAGCTTGTACAGTTTGGCACTTTAGAGAAATGCTGTAGGAAAAGAAAAGAGGCCTAAATAAGGTCTGAAAAGAAAGGAGCCCTGAGAGAAATACCACTCTCCAAATTCTGCTCTGCTGTAAAACAGAGCTTGGCTTTGCACTCTTTATCCAGAAGAAACTTCTTTTGGAAAAAAAGGTGGAATTTTGCTACGTAAAGAAACCAAGATTCAGTATTTCCCTTTACTGTAGCTAAGCATGCAAAGGCTATGGATATGTAATTTTAAAAAGCATGAAAGCTATTAAAAGTGCATATGTATTTACACATATATACATGTGGGTTTATATTTTAAGAAATGTGAACCTTTTCAAGCACCTGAGTTTTGACTGTGGTCTTTTATATTTACTTTGTATCTGTTACAGGCGTTACCCAAACTAAGCTAGCACAGGTAAGTTAATGGAACTGAGTCTGCTGTGCTTTAGCCTTCATTTCTTTCCATGGTGGTGTAATTCAGATTATAGGTCTCCCATTCTGAAAGAGTGGTCTCTGCACTGTTTTGCTTGTCCCTGAATGTTTAACTTAGTGTGTGCCTCAATTTTTAAAAAGCATTTCCTCGAGTAAGCCTGGCTTACCAAGTGATCTCAGTTATGTTTTATAATGATCCTGTCCTCAATGTTTATGTTTTTTGCAAAGTTTACCCAGTGATTGCCAGGTGTTCAGTGCTGTCCCCATTTGCTCCTTACTTCTTGGAATGAATGCTCTTCTGTGACCCTCTAGAGCTTTTTCTTCTGACACAGAAGTGCTGACAGTCATAGGGAAGCAGGAGCTGAGGAGAAACCTGTATGCTCACAGTTGTTGCCTCCTTGGGGAGGTGGTGGCTGATGCCTTCATCCTGCACCACTGCACACAGCATGGGACCAAGGCAGAGGTGTCCTTGCTGGCATTGCAGCAGTGGTCATAAGTTCAGTGATATTTTACAAGACTTACCATTTTCCTTATTTCTGTATGCACAGGGACCTCATAGTACTCTTTGGTCTCAAGATTAAACCCTCAGCTTTTGCTCTAGGTCCTTTTATCTCGGTCCCATTACTTACAATTGCTCCATTGAATCTATTGATATCTGAATTTTCAGCAAGGTTTGGAAAAGCAGTTATCTCTAGCAAAAACAGGCAGCACAACAAAATGCATATCTGCTGGCTAGTGGGGCAACTCCTGCCTATCAAACAATGCATTTACATTCTTTTAAAAATAGAACTGTAAGATTTAAAGGGAAAGAAGGTAATTTCTAACTGTATTTTAGCTTACAGAATTGCTTAGGGTGGAAGGGACCTCTTTAGATTACCTAGTCCAACTCCCCTGCTCAAACAGGATCAGTTGGAGCAGATTGCCCAGGACTGTGGAAAATGTGCTAAAATATGTTTTAGTCTGTGATTTGTACACCTCCAGCTGTACCATTCAGACCTATTAGCTATTTAATGAAGGTTCAGTGCTAACATTGTCTAAGTGCTCATAATTCTGGATCTTCTGTGGTTTTTTTTTCCTTATTTTTGTGTTCTGTTATCCAGAGAGTGTTTTTCCTGTGGCAGTGATTGATTGAGTGCTGTGAAATGAAAGCACATATTATGCTGATGACATCTAATGTACTTGCCTAATAAAATTTTAAAAATGGAACAGTTAGTTTAAAAATGAAGAATAAGCTGACAAAACTACAGTGGTTCATGGGGTGTGGAATAGGGAATGGTTTTAAATCCAAGTAATACTAATAACTACAGACACACTGTCAGGAGAGTTTTCCTGTTTGCACTTGACACTAATTGTAGTTACTTGCTTGTCACTTAATGCAAAAAGATGGGGAGACCTATTAGGTACTTGCTAATTTCACCTGATTTAGGAAGCAGCTGGGTACCTCAGTGATGGAGGGTTTTAGGACCTCAACAGCTCCTGTTTGCTTATGTTTCTGAGAACTACAGCAAGAAAAAAGTGATAAACATGCAGTGGAAAAAGCATGCTGTACACTTTCTTTAAAGTGCAATTAAGGTGACTCTTAAAGTGAGACACACCTTGAACTGTTTCTTCAAGGGCCATTGGACTGGTCTCTTGTCTGCATTGTCCAGATGTCTTAGCTCAGTTGAGCAGTACAGTGACAGAACACTACTTGGACTTGAAATGTTTAAAAGAAGTAATAGTAAAACCAGCAAGCAGTGAAGTCTAATTGTCCTGCTGGGATATGATGAAAGCCTTTATGAGAATCTCCATGTCCTGGTGGGACAGTATGGGTGGTAACTTGGAGAGGTTTGTAAAATGCAAGTATGGCAGCTTTACAGTTGGATTAATACAGACTCCAGAAGAAGCCACAGGGTCAAAAATTACTTCCAAGCCACAGGCTTCAAAGGCCAAAAGATCTGCAGTGAGAAAAGAGTGAGTGATCCACCTCTGTGAAAGGAATCTGTGAAAGGAGAGTTGATGTTAAGTTACTTAGGTTCCAATAACCTTTCAGGTAAGATACAGCTTAATGATGCAGATATTACGTCTGAAATTGAATTACACCCTGTGGTGTGAACTAATTCCAGCTACTTGGTTCTTGAACTGAGGGGTTAAAGAGTAGTAAGAGGATGATTTGTGAACTTTTTGAGGGATTGAAGTAAGGAGACGATAATGTTTTAATACACTAAAATTTGGTCAAGTTATAGGGCTCATAAAGCAAAGGCAAGAGATACAGGTGAGAAGGGAAGATAGGCAAGAAGATGATGGCAGAGAGGATCTAGGCAGTTTTCACATATCTGGGGAAAAGAGCATTGGAGGCAGGTCGAGACGTTTTTAGACTGCTGCTTGGGCAGGGGAGACTGAGTGGAGATGTGCATTCCATTCATCTGAATGGCTCTTCTAGTGAAAACATTGCTAGACACAAGCACAGGCCAGGAATGGCAAATGATGAATGACTTAGCAAGTTATCTTGCTGGGTATTTAATCTGTGTGGTTATCTAAATAATTTGAACTGCTTCTCTTGGCCTGAGCCAGGCTGGACAAAATGAAGTGCCATGCATTAAACCTTGTGCTATTTCAGTTCTCAGGTCCCAGCAGGAACCCAACAAGATATGGTTTAATGAAAGGTGATACTATATTAAAATAACAGTACAAGTTATATCAAACTTGGTTCCAAATTCAATAGAAAATGTCGTGGTTTTAGAAGGCATTTTAAATCTAGCACTAACCCTTCAGTCACTTGCTGATGTCAGTACAAAAAAAGTGCTTTGTACAGCTGCTGAGTGCAAGGAAGATGAGAGGTTAAATTGGGTTAGCGGAAATGAAAGACGTGCTGTGGAAGAAGTTTTGGTATCAGATTGTTTATGGAATTTGTCAATAAATAACAGAAGTGTTTAAATTGGAAGCCAAATTTAAAGCATTCCTTTTTATAAATTGTTCCCTATTTATGTGCAATTGAAATTATTTGCAGAGGTGTACAAGGAAACATTAATTTCTTTCCCTCTTATAAAGGAAAGATGATGGCAAATCCTTCTTAGTCTCTTACTGTTCAAGCCTTCTTGAGCTCAGGCCTGAGCCACCGGTGTGTATTAAAATAATTCTGCTATTCTTACTACAGTTGATTACAGTGCTCTGTTATAAAGGGTGGAGGCACTTGGTGGTTCTCCAAAGAAAGTGAGTAATAATTGACCTAATGTACAGAGCACATGAATAACATATTCTTTTGGTAAGAAATTTATGTTTTACAGGGTGTGCTAGAGTTCACATCCCTTTTTCACATCTTCCAAAAGATTTTAAAATACTCAGCTGCTCTATTAAATTTCTAATTCAACAAATACTCAAATGCAAAGTATGCATTAGATAAAGCTCTTGAGTTGAATCCAAACATTGAAAAATCTTTTAATCTGCCTTGAAAACAGCTGTTTAGAATTTTGAGCAGAAATAACAACTTCCTGCAGCCTGCCTTGTTGATGTCCGTTTCAGTTCAAGCTGGGAGGAATTTCTCTTTGTTACTCTGCAGCAGCAGCAGGCCTTTGCATCCATGATTCGACTATCCCCCAGATATATTAGGACTGGTATCCTGGTCCTCTTTGAAATAAATGAATGAATAAATACTCTTCCTTTGAATTCAACATAATGGAGGAGAGACTTACTGAGAAGATTTAAGGTAGTTTTGACACTTCAGTGGGAGTTGTCTGGAGTGCAGCTTACAGGAGCTCCTTTTAACATCTCTCACTACTGAGAGACTGCTTCGTGTTTGTCTGCTGAAGGAATTCTTGATATGAGAATTGAGTTTTTTAGTGTCTGAAGTTATTTAAACAAATTCAATGGGGTTTGTGCATATGCATATATAACTTTTATTCTTTGTTAATAAATACTTATGTAATCTTATAAGATGTTACACAGTGATTTGGCATCAAATACCACATACAAAATTTCTAGGCAACTGCCCATTGCACCCCAGGAAATACCAGAAGAGTTCACGATGACTGGCATTTCAAGAAATATCTAAAGCAGTAATGATTTGCCACTTAGTGTAAACTATTGCCAGAACCCTGCAGGGAATGGCTTGTGTTTATTCTACAGCCTGTTTTGCTATGTCCAGAGGGTAGGTTATACCTGCATTTCACACACACACACACACACACACACACACACAAACTCACTTACTTGTGCCTATACGTTAGTTTTATATTCAGACATTCAGGCAATACTTTAAACCTAAAGGTAAAAGTCTTAATATTGTTCAGAGAGGTGAAGCCTGGATGAAAAATTCACGGTCGCTCTTGAAAAATCAAAGGAAGCCCAAAGACCTAAGTGGCCTTTGAATCAGGAGTCAGAGAGACCTGATCAAATCTTGTCAGCCAGATTTCAATAATGCTATTGAGAAAGCAATTAGATCTATGCTGTGCTACCACACAATAATATCAATCAGTAATTTTGGATAAAAGTTAAAAGTGCTTAAATGCATAAGCCACAAATATTAATATGTTTAGTGAAGATTGTGGTTATAGTGCATAGAAAATACCGTTATATGGAATGGTATTTATTTAACTGCAACTAGGGATTTCAAGATGATGAGTGAGAAATACTCTAGTAGAGTAAATAGCAAAGAAAATCAGTACAGCCTCTTTCAGTTTTATAATAAACTGTTCTTTTCCTTTTGGGCTTATGTGCCACATACAGAGTCTTTCATGTGATATTTTCATTTCTAAAGCACTTTTAGAATCAAGTATGTTAATGAACATTGATTAACACCTAGACAAGTTTGTATATGTGTCTTCCAATAGTCTCTGATGAAGCCTAAGTAGCTCTTTTAAAGCTAAAGGAGATGTTTGTGTTTTAGGAGGATTTAGGTTATGTTCAAATTTGAGCAGATGTAGAAGAGTTTTGGACTTTCTTTTTTTGCTGAGGTGATGTCCTTGCGTCTTTTTTATGTTTGTTGTTTTTATTCAAGTGGTCAGTATTCTGTGTGGTTTGAAGTGGGGGATGTTGATGCAGATGCAGTACCCAAGGTGCCAGTGATTCTCCACACCTTTTCCAAAGTGGAATGAGGTCACAGCAGAATTACTGCCCTGC
Source organism: Molothrus aeneus (assembly GCF_037042795.1). NCBI lineage: Eukaryota > Metazoa > Chordata > Aves > Passeriformes > Icteridae > Molothrus > Molothrus aeneus. Next base: position 9,932,628 of record NC_089658.1, on the reverse strand, counting down.
AGAGGAGCAGCCTGATGCTCATGTGAAAAATAACCAAGATAATTTCTGTGAACAGGGATTTTAATCAGCTGTTTAAAAGTTGCTTATCCAATTTCAAGTCGCTAATTAAATGAAATGGGAGGAAGAAAGAGATCAGCATGCTGCCCGGCAAGAGTTCCAATCCAGTGGTTATCTCATTTCAAACATGTGGGCTAAATATCTTTATAACTTAAGCTTATAGTATATTCACACACTAATAAAATGTTCTTATGTAGGGTAGTTTAACCACCACAAGCTTATTTTATTTTATAAGACTAAACTATTTGATGCTCTAAAAACATTTTTCTCCTGTGAATATTATTTATCACAAGTGTAGTTGAAACCTGAAACTTAATTATTAAAACAGATATTCAGACACTTTCCTGACAAAGAATGATGTGGATAAAAGACATTATTCCTGGAGGAAGTCCTACTTGCCTTTTGGATGTAGTGCAAAATGTTTCTGATTATCAGGAGGAAGTTTTCTCTTCCACTGAACTGTCTTAAATTATGAGCTTTCTACTGTTTTACAAGAATTTTTTTAAAGCCACCTAAAAGTTTTCCCACAGTGCTGGTTTACAAGAGCTGAAACTTTAGACACCCCACAGAACAGTCTGTTGTTCCACTAACGTTGCTGGAAGTGAATCACATATGTATTGATGACCACCTGGATTGTTAAATGTACCCATTCTAGTAAAAATTAAAGAAAATATTTCCTATATTTTTAGGTACAAATTTATATTGGCACTGCAATTGCTAAACCTTGCAGCTTAGGCAGGTACCAGAGGAACTTTAAACTGCATTATGCTGCACTCTGTGTGCTTCCCCCTCATAGCTCCTCACTGTTCCCCAGCCGTAGAAGGAAGCTCCCTCTTCCCTCCTGCTTCCCTACCCCTCCCTCCTCTTACAGCTGTGGGAACCCCAGGGTGCTGCCTGGCATGTGCTGCTCTCTTGCACTTGGTCCCAGGCAGAATTTGACTTTTACTACCTAGAATATCATCTGTCTCAGCTGTGAATCTCTTTTGGTTTGAGGGTAAGGGAGTTTAATGGATCACTGGCTTCCTGATGGCTTGATACTTCATTCAAAGCCCAGTGAAGTTAAAAGGAAAAACATCTTCAGGAGTTTTGGTGGTGTGGAGAAGGTCCTATATCCAGAAAGGTAAGGTAAACGTTGAGACACTACCCACACCTGGATTACTTCACTTCTGTTCTTTCTCTGAGTCCTGACTCCTTGACAGGATCACCCATTAATTTAAGTACCTGCTTTTTATGATGCTGATTTACACCAGGAAAATGTTGGGGAGAAAATGTTGGGGAGAAAAAAATGAACAGGATGCACTTAACAGTCTGTGAAATGAAACTTGTTCTTGTCAGAAATAATATATATATATACACATATACATACGTACACACACCTTACTGCTTTTTTTAAAGAATAAATTTTAGCTCTGAAGATAGGAACAGTTAGACCTTGTCATGGTTTATTCTAATCCACTCAATTGTTCAATTATTGTTCTTTTAGTGTAAAAATCTTTCAGAAGACAGCACAAGTTTTTACTATCTAGTAGAAATCCTTTAGTAACACCTTTCAATGTTTTTCTTATTCAGTATAGTTAATTTTATTTCTTTGAGATGGATGGATAGGAGCTGCCTAACTGAAGAGATAAGCAGTATGTTGTCACTGCAAGATTAGGCCATTCTTCATGTGGTTTGTAACACCTTTTTTATCTCATATTCTTATTTATCACTGGCCTGGTGGTTTTTTTCCTTGATTTAGGATTATGACATTTAACTATATAAATAATATTGGGATACATAATTTTTACTTTGTCATCTTGAAAGTATCAAAACAGAAAGCAAATATGGATATCAGCCCTACAAATGGGAGGAAAATGCTTTTTGGGAAAAGGGATGGTTAATAGCTGCAATTTGTGTAGTCATTGTTTATTCATATTTGGCCACCCAACGATCCTAGTGGATAGTATTTCAGAGTGCATAGCCAGATGTGTCAGTGAGATGCTCACTCTATTGCTGGGATGTTCTCAGGCATCTTTTTGCTTCTTGCTCACTGCTGTTCTTGGAGCTGCTCCTGCCCATTCCCCTGTGTGGTGCTTGCTGGGCTCACCCAGCTCCTGGGTGCAGCTGGGATTGTGCCCACCCTGCTCCATACACAGATTCCTCTCCTGGATGGCTTTGGCTGCCTGGCTGCTCTTTGCTAGTTGACTCTCTGGCCTTCATTTTTACCCAGGTAGTTGGCCGGCCTGTCCTGGCAAACTTCCCTCTCCTGGTGATCTGGTGAAGCTCTGGGGCTGGCCAGCCTTTTCCTTCCCGCCCATTCCTTTTCTCCCCTTCTCACACATGGTGTCTGCTGGCTCCCACTGTTTATCTCTCCTTGTCTCTGTGCCTCCCACTCATTCTTAGATTTGCTTTGATCCATCCCGTCTTTGCTGCCTTCCTGTTTTTCGTCCCTCTGCTCTTTTGCTGTTTTGCTTCTTTGTATCCTTGTTTCCTTCACACTTGTTCCCTGAAGGCTTTTTGCTCTGGCTTTCCCTACCTACAAGCAGTATGTATCTTTTCCAGAGCTTGCTCTCTCCCCTGTCTGTTCATCTGATCTAGCAGCCGCATTGTTTGAAACAGTTACTAACAGAACACTGAATTGTCTTACAGGTTGGAGAAACTGTAATGTTTATCACTTTTTATTTGCTTTGGATATTTTTATAAGTTCTTTATAAATCTAGTCTATGCTTCCATAGAAACACCCATAGTAAAACCCAACTGAAGCACTTTATTGTGCTTCTGTGCCTTTTTTCCCATGATTGTGGACTATCAAGTGTCTGTGTATTCTCTATAATTCACTGTCATCTCCCTTAGGACTCTTAGAAATGTCACAACTCACTGTTTTAATCCAGACATCACAATTATAACTCTGGTCCCACAAACACTTCATTATGTTATTGTGGAATAAGGACTTGAGGGTGATCACAATGATGGGAAAGGAAGTGCAGAGAAAATTCATGGCAGTTGAAAATTTGCTGCTGTAAAACTCTGTGAGAGAAGGCAAAAAATTGGCCTGGCCGTTTTTCTTCTGCTTCTTTCAATCTTTGATCCAGAGTCCTTATTCAGGCACAGTGGTGCTGATTGAAGTTTTAGCTGAGTTAGGACTAGAGAAACAGATACCTGTTGTTAGATGCTGTAGCACATCTGATGTAATATGTGGTCAAACCCCCTGTAAATATCAACATTTTTTGTCCCTGTTTGATTCAAACCTATTTTTAAAATGTGTCTTTTTCTCTCCACATGTTTTTATTCTCCCTAGTTATGGGGTAACCTAATATCATAAATTACTCTAAATACTGATTAACAAGTCAGTCCCTAATGGTAACTACATAACCTTGTCAATGGGAAAATAGTCTTATGCCCCCCATATGTGTTTTCTCCCTTCATGACAGAAATATGAATTCCATGTGAGAGAACATTGCTCCCATGTAGCAGCCTATTCCTTTCAAGTGAATATTATCAGTCCTTCTCCTCTCCCTTTAAAAGTTTTTGGGTTGCTTTTACACATGTGTGTAGATATATTTCTGAAGAAAAAAAGTTCATAGCATCTATTGAGTTGGAAAATTAATTAGACGACCTAATTGATTGTGCATGAGTTCCTCTGTGGAATGTGTTCTGCTGCTGTTGCACTCACCCAGTACAGAAAATCTCAGGAGCAAATTCCTCGTCTTTTACTGGAAACTGACAATTAATTGAACATTAAAAACCCCCATAAAACACCACAACCATCCCTTCTCCAAAAAAGAAAAAACCCCAAACCCAACCACCATAAAACCTTAAAGAATCAAAACACAAAAAACTTTACATGAAAGATCTTTTCTCATTTTATTAGAGTAATTCCAAGAGGCCTGAACTCAGCTTGAGGCTCCTTTTATCATTCAGAAAACACACAAGTCTGCATCCCAAAGCCTGTGTAGTCTAAATAGGAAAAAGCCCCACCAGCATCCAGAAATATTGGCAGCCCCATGTTCCATGTGGGGAGCTAATTTGCAGGGAGATTAAGTCACTTGTGTAAGGATGTACTGGGAGTCTGCAGCAGAGTCTGAAACTGAACTCAGGTCATCCCAGTCCCAGCCAAGTGTCTCAACCACAAGACTCTCCCTCCTTTTCAGTATGTCAGTGTAGAAAGTAGGCCAAAAAGCAGTTTCCAACCTTTAATACACAGCATTTTGCAAGGCTGTGAAGTATTATGTATTAGACAGGCATCTGGATCAGCAGCAGGTTCTGCGGATACTTTTATCTGTAAACAGAAGCAAAGCCTGTAAGGGCTTTGTAAAATTTACATAAATTACTATTTTATCAATAAATAACATAGTTTAATTTATAAGGACTATACTTAATTTCAATGCATTTTAAGGGTTTTTTTACGAATGGAAAATGTGTTTAAAGGGCTTCTGTTGTTTGTGGCTCTCTGATTTTCATGTGTTTTAGGTTCTGGTGCTGCTCATCTATCAGGATGCATTAGCAGTGATGTGTGGCTCGGCCAGGCTGTGCAGGGCACTGCACCGTGTGCTGTAAGCTCAGAGAGGGAGGCTGGGCTCGCATGACAGGCTAACGCTCCAGTGTTATGCAAAGGTTAAGTATTCCTGTGTTGGGAGTTAGTGAGGCTTGCAGTTTGCTGACCTAAATCTGAGTGATTCCTATTATGTTGAGTATTTGCTTATCTTTTGGAGCATCTCTGTGTAGCCAGAGTGTAACAAAACTTCAGCTTGAATCTGTACCCTGAATGGAGAAGGATAAAAGAAGTGCAAGTGTGAGTGAATATGTGTACATATGGAACCATCCCCCTTCTTCAAGTGGGATCTCCCATTTTGGGCTTGAAATCAGCATTAGTGTGTGGTAGTCTACTAAGAACAGGCCAGAGCTTGTTTGTTCCCCTCAGTACACTGATGATTGGTTATTCACAGACACCTGGCTTGTTTGCTGAACCCTTCTGGGCCACTTCAGGACCTCCATTATTTGAAACCATTAATCCCAGATGTTGTGTGCATTTACACAGATAAGTTTCAGTGATTGTCATGGGAAAAAACCCATCAGCTTTGATGGGATTTATGCACCATGAAGGTGAGAGAAACACTGTTTTCCAAAATAAATGAGAAATTATTCAAAATGGTGATCAGTGGAATGGACCATTCAGTACACATGGCAGTTTCCAGGATTCTGATGCTATTCCTTGTAAGTACATAATTAGTAAAATACTACTGGAATGTCTCACTTTTGGCTGAACCACTGTGGCCCAGCTATTGACAAGAGGCCTCTGAAGCTGGCTGGGTCTCTCTTCCCCAATGCCCCCCCAAACACTGGCTGCTTTCTATGTGAGGGAGTGTTCATGCAGTCAGAGACAATGGGATTCCCCCACTGAATGATTGTTCTCTCGTCAAAGTCAGTGAGTCTTTCCCTTGTAACTGGAACCTGGGCTGCATGCTGCATGTCATGGCTGGGCACCCACAAAACCAAGCATTCTATCTAACAGACAGGAAAGAAAAAAGTGCTAGGATCGTAGACCTAGATCTTGAATGTTCCTGTTGAAGACACTCAGGCTGGTGACTGTTTACAAGTTTTAATGATTTGTCCCACATGTGGAGGCAAATGAAAACTTAGGACCTGACATTCCCTTCAACAAGTAGAAGAGATGCCAGTTTCCAGTGCTGAGGTAAAAATAGATTTGCAATATCTGTTAGACTAAAATAGTGTATACAGAGCAAGTGTGATGAGTGAGAAAAGGCCAAAGGCATCAGCACAGCTGCTATTAATATCTTAAAAAGTGTTAAACAATATGCTAAAAACGTGGAGTTGCTTACACTTTCAGTAAATGTGTGAAACCTTTCCAATATTTATCTGGAGTATTCATGGTAATTCAAAGCCTTTTAGTAAAACTTGCATTTCTTCATGACTAATTACTAACTTAAGTTAAAGAACCAAAAATTGCTCTTCATTACATCATTAATGGGAGTCAGTAGAGACCTTTTGCTTTTCTCTCTGGCTGCTTGCAAGTAAGAAGAGAGCTCAGCCCTCAGTTTGAGAATTGTCTGTAGATTAATATCCCTCCCCATCACCATCCTTCCCATTTTAAGATATTATTATTCTGTACTCCCTCACTGCTTGGGAAAATCAGACTTTTGATGTGGTTTTACAAAGAGTTTAATTGACAATTGTTATAAATATTTTCTGTAATCTTAGATTAAAGATGTGAGGGTCCTCAGTCACTTGAGGCCTGTCCTTTACTGATGCTGGGGGACATCCACCCATTAGTGCTAAGCAAAGAAAGGGCTCCTTCAACCAGGTGGTCAATGAAGACAGGAATGACAGAAGACACTAAACAATTATATGAGTAATGAAGCACATGTATTAGCATCTCATGTACTTTGTATTGGTCGGTATAATATGTAGTTAATAAAATTACACTTGCTTAGTTGAAAACTGGGGAGTCAAGATTGGATCATTTGCCTTCTTGTATTACTATATACATGTATTCAATTACTATTACTTCTAGTAATAGAAATTGAATACATGTGATAATGCTAGAGTTATGGTATGTATTCTGTAACATTTCAACAGAGACATCTCAGGCTTATTCAGAGTTAAATAGTGCATGTTATTGCTGTGTTTATTTTTGGACCACAGTCTTAATGCAAATCCCATATATGTGGTTATGCAAAATGATCCAGATTCTGGTCATGATTACACTGGTGTACACACAGAGTGATGCCACAGTTTCATTGAGGAAGGAATCTGATCCTGTAACACAGAGGGTTGAATGGTATTTCAATTAGGTAGTTGATGTGTTTCACCATGGAGTTAGAGGTGAGGTATTAGTGTCTGAAGCAATTCTTGTATGTTATGACTTACATTTTTAATGCTTCCTGAGATTTTTGGTGGGTTATTGTGCAACCATGAAGTGAAATAATTGTTAAAATATTTCTGTAAAAATCAAATAGTCTGTGTTGTCACTGTTTTCCAAGTATTTTTCATGTCTTTTTAGCTGGCTGTATAAAATATAAAACTCTATGTTACAGCCTTACACAAGAAGAATAGTATTAGTTTTTCCAAAGTCTTTAGACTAGTAAAAAAAAAAAAAATTATTCACATCATATCAAGTCTGTCATCATTAAGATCATATCACAAAAATGCATATATATGAGAATACAAAAACCTGAGTGAGTGTCTGGTTGAAGAAATTTGGCCAGGGAGCTGTCTGCCATGTGGAGAAGAGTCTTTACAGGAATACAATCTGTTTGTCCCTTCCTTTCATCCAGTGGAAGGTTTCCACCGTTATAATTTCTCAGCAGTGCTGGTCTTTTTGGATTATGGGAAAGAGGGAGCTTGCTTCAGACAAGTTTGATGATTCCTGTTATAAAGGAGTAAAAGATACTGAATGTTCTAATCACCTTGTTAAAGAGCTGCCAGAAGTTCAAGGTTCTGTTAGGACCAAAAAAGCTATTTGTGCATGTATCATTAACATTTCATTGCAACACTCAAACCAGCATTATTACACTTAATGCCTTCCTACACTGAAAGCAAGTCGACTTCATTCCTGCCGTATGTTTGCTCCTGCTGTGTTTCACTGAGCTTGAGCCCTGCAAATCAGTTCCCTCTCTCCCTCCCATCTCCCCTTTTTATTTATAACCATCTTTCAGTTCTGGACTGAGTTCCGTTCTGGTGCTCTGTAATTACATTTTGTTTCATGGCACGGCAGAGGACTATTTACATTTTAGAAAAGGTTACTTCTAGTGTATTGTACCACTTTATCTCCTTTGTAAATGTGAGCAGTCTCTCTTTAAATTGTACATTGCATTGTCTGAAAGCATTTTCCCTCTCTTTGGATGCCTCTCTATGTAATATTCTGTAAGTCATTAGGTTTTATTTTTTTTAAATAGTTTGCACTAAGTTTGGATAGTCTTAGTTACTTTAGTCAGTGTCTTTTGAAGCCAAAGAGAAAAAAGAAAAATACCCAGAGCTTATCTACTAGCTTTGTCTTTACCATGCCAGTTAATGGCTAATATTTAGTGGTATGTAAAGAGAGTTTCTATAACATGGCACTCCTAAGAACACTTTTGAAAAAATAGCGATAAACTTCAGTCAACTCGTTCTTTTTAAGTGAAACGTGCAAAGTTCTATAGTAGAATCCATTCTCCTTAATAATCATCTGGTCTTGACAATAAATATGTCACCAAAGTTAGTTACTTTTTACCAGAAAGGGAGATGAAAATAAAGTCAGAATTTTATTTAATTGTTGCTAGCCTGTGAAAGATATTGGACAAATTAAAATCTGCAAAGACATGGTCCTTTGCAGCTTATATAGCAAAGTAGGGTAGGCTAGAGTTTGTCAGGTAACTGACTTCAGAAATGAGAAGTTATTCTACATTTAGCTGCATTGCTTACTGTTTTCTTCATCACGGAAAAGAATAAAATGTGGTAACAATTTTCTGTATTTGGATTGCTGCTGCACATAATTGGGAACAACAGAGCTAAGGCTTTGATTTTGGTGAAATGCTTAGTCTGCATGTTGGATTAAAATGTGTGCAACAAATCACTCCAATTCTGTAATAATAATTTTTGAACAGTATTTTTTTATTTTATTACTGTAATGTTTTTACTTTTCAGCTACAGACTTTGAGAACTGGGTCAGTTGCAAGAATAAAATTGGCATAAAAATAGTTGTATATTTGTTCTGGAAAATAGATTGCCAACATACTTTATAAAATAGTCAGCCTGAATTTTTCTGTGCATCAAATGTAACTGATAATGTTAGTCTCATATTATTAGTAAGCTATTAATTCAAAGTTCTTTAACCAGTATCCTAGGAAGACTAGATAATATTTGCTAGATAGACGTGTTAAACAGATCATCTGTGCAGAAATGGATTTGTGAAGCAGCTTACAGAATGGAAAATAAATTTAAGCTGAAGTGTGCCAGCAAGTCAATATATGAGAACAATTTGCAGCAAGCAAAGGTGAGGAAGACATGAAGAAATGGGGTCATCACATTAATGAATTAAAGGGTAATATTCCTGGAGTTGGGTTATATGAGGCAGTAACTAACTTTTTGGCTGCCTAATACAGAATAAAGAGTTATGGTACCAGTGTTAGATATGCTTCCTTGGATATTTTTTACTCTTGTGAAAATAATGAGAAGCAAGTTGGAGCTGTGATCTGTCCACAGCACAGCTGTAGTAGTTTGAGACATTTCTGCTGCCAGGTTTAGATCCCTGCCAGGAGCAGTGCTTGAATGGTTGCACTCTGAGTCCCTAGTTCCAGTGACATCTTAGCACTAGCCAGTGTTAAATCTCAGCTATTTGAGCTCAGTGCTGTGCTGTGCACTGGAGCAGCTGGGAAATGGTCTTGCTTATATGTGAAACCATCTCTGGCACTGGAAGGGAGCAGACAGAAGTGGCATGGTGATAATTTCTTCACATACCACGTCCAAACCTACCAAACCTCGTTGGTAAGAAGTGTCAGACATCATAGGAAATAAGTTTTTAAATATTTACAGAGTTTTGTTTTCTTTCCTTCTGAACACCCTCTGATATCTTTGCCATGTACTTTCCAATGATGACACATTGGGATTTGACTGGGGTGAGTAATGGTGTCTGGCTGGGGGGAAGAGAGGACAGGGAGTGCTTAACAGTGAGTAATTATTTAAGGAAATGGTCTGTGTGGAAAGAAAAGTGTGTTGTGATTGGATGCATTTATCAACTGGCCTTTCAGTGTCACCTGTGGACAGAGCATTATTGTGTCTGAGTTTTTAAATAGTTGGAATTCAGTTTATTGAACTAACCTTGGGAATGTGTTGGGGTCTGGTCTTGATTTGGTCTGTGAATTGAGATGTGAGGCTGTCCCCTATTAGAAAAGATGGAAGTACATGATAGTTATCCCATGGTCATCCCTGAGCATGGTCATTCACTTTTCTGATCAGAAGTTAAAAGTCGTAAGATCTTGTATGCAAAATATAATTTCATGATCAATATAATTTCAAGTCTACAAGCAACTGACAGGAAAATTTTGCAAGTGAAGATGGAGTTACAAGCTTGTTGCTCTTTCCTGTTTTCTTTGCACAGTGACACACAGAGGTTTGCATTAACTTTTGATGAGGTTCATGTATGTAGAGCCTTTTGTTTGTTCTCTCTGTCCTCTAAAATCAGGAGATTTTAGTATGTTTGAAAATACCTAGAATCACTTTGATTTTGAAATTAAGCTGAAGTGCTAAAACTTTGTGTTCTGTACCTCTGCTATGGTGATGCTCACTGCTACAGTCAGCTTGGTCATACTGTTTCCTTCTGTCAGTGGCAAGACTCTCTGCAATTCTTTGAATTTTACTGTAAAAGTTCTAATTTCAGACACAGCACATCCTGCCTTCAGAAATGAGGCCCATTATAGTTTTCTCCATCACCTTCAAGTGTTTTGCTACCTTCTCTGAAGAGAGTGAAGTGACTGAAGTACGGTGAAACTTGCAGTGATGGACGCTGTTTTTTCCCCATGGACAGTATAGTTGTTTGTGTATTCTTTGGCTGTGTGAGATCAGGTTCCAAAGGAGCATTCTCAGGTACAAGTGGCTGTGACTCCCTTTCCTGACATGTGGCTGAGCAGTGGAACAGGCTGCCAAGTGCAGTGGGTCACACCTGGGCAGAGATGAGATGGTATTTCTGCCCTGTGCAGACTCTCTTCCAATGTCCCTCTTTTATCCCCAGCTGGTGAAAAAACCCAAACAAGCCTTCAAACAGCAGAAACAAAAGTGCTGCTAGGCAGGAAAATCAGTTGTACTAATGATCAGCTTTAAGGTACTTCACTTGCCTTAGAGCCCTTTCTGACCTTTCTTTCATTATTTTATGATAATGGAATATTCCTTTCTTTCCCTCTCCCTTTCTCCCTGTACTCGAGAAAGGGAAGTTGCTGCTTTGTGTTGCCGTGGGGAGTTTCAGTTGTACAGCAGTCTTGGCTGTGTTTGGGGGTTCATGCTGAATTATCCCCTGTGAAGTGCTGACAGCTGGGAGGAGCTGGGTTTGCTGCTCAGGCAGTGCTGCAGCCCAGGGTACTGTGTGACTGGGGCATGCTGTGTGTGGAGGGCTGGAAAAGCACCACTCTTTTTAGCATTAGCCATTTTTCTGTGATGGCAAGAGGAGGTGGCATTTTCCTGTTTTCTGTAATGAGATCTTGATCATGATCAGATAAATGCTGGCTTGCTACAGTCTCATACTTTGACCTTTGCATTCATTCAATTTTCATTTATTTTTAAGAGAGATGAAGGAGTCTGTCAACCTCCCTTAATAGGTGGTTACCAGTTTGCAAAAGCAGGCTGTTAACTTGAAACATCAAGAACTCTTTTTAGGATATTTATAGTGAATCCTAGAGGATAGAGGGACCCCATTTTAACCAGCCTCCTTGCACTAGCATTAGGTTCCATTAGTTAGCAACAGTTTTGAACTTTATTTTTACATTAAAAACTATATTGTGCTTGAAACGAAGCAGAAGTTAGTGTGAACTAGGAGCTTAAGATGTGTGTCTGGTGCCAGAAGTCTTGCACTGTCCTGGTGCTTGTAGTCTCTTTGGTGCTGTCCAGAATTACTTGGAACAATTGTTACTTATTGCTGTGCTTGGTTTTGATCAAAGCCTGCCAGGACTACATATTTCAGCAACCTCTCTGCTGCTTTTAAGAATATGAAGTATCTTTTGAAAAGATAACTAAAATTATTTGATGGTTCTGACTGAAATAGGAATGAGCTCGAGATCAAAATGCATCTTGATTCTTTCCTGTGGAATTAATAAGCTGAATTGTTGTGTGGTATAAACCAGTGTCATTCTATTGCCCTCTTGCTCTTCTGACAGTGTATGAATGTAATGTGGTTTTACAGTTTCTACCATCTTCTGTGTTGTCTGAAGCTCCCTGTGGAATTATTCTTATCAAAATAGCTAAGTAGTATCTAAAGAAGCAGATAAAATTGTTAGATAATGGTGGCTACTGCCTTACTGAGGGCTGCTTGCACGTGCTGAGGTTTGCATTACAAGTGACTCAAAAGATTTGAATTACCAGTCACACATCTTAAATCATTTTACTAAAATAATTTCAAGCCTCAACATTCTTCAGTTAAGTTGAAGTTATCCTTGAGTAAAAAAAGCAACCCATACAAATTGTGTAATCGCTTTTCTGGGTATATTTTCAGCTCTTTCCAGCTCCTGGCTGGTCACTGGTACCTTGTGTTTGAGCTTTACTTATTGAAGTAGTTTGAATAATCATAAATGACATGAATGTATAAGGAAACTTTGATGTTACAAAATAAAGATTGGTGTTTTAAGCTCATAGCCTCTTTTCATTTTGCTACTGTGTTAGTAGAATCTCATTTTCTTCTTGTAGGCCTTCTTCTTGTAATAAGTAAAAAATCTTAAACGCGTTATTTAAAACACTTTAATTTTAAAGTTTTTTCTCTTTGGCCTCTGTATGAAAAAATGAATTGATGTGTGGATTTCTCTGAGGCCTCAGGCTGGTGTGTACATTCAAATGATCTTTTTCATATGGGTTTTTTGACCTTTAGAATTTTTCATTAAGAGTAGAGAAAAAAAAACTTAGTTGTGAAAATGTGGAAGACTGTATTTGAAAAAATAGAAGGGAAGCTGTATTTAGAAGAAAACTGAGTATTAGGAGTAAAATTTATCCGGGCAAAGTATTTGGTGAAAATTGAGTCTGTAATTCTCCATACTGAAGTGTTATGAACTTGATTAATAACAAACTGGACTAGCTTGGTTTTGAGTGCATATTCGACCCACATCTTGTTACTGAGACCTGGTGGAAAGACTTGCATGATTATGAAGTTAACTTCATTGGGTTCACCATATTTCTAAGCCATATTAGCCACTGCTAAGTCATTTATAGCTTGAAAGCAAACAATTGTAAATGCTGATCCATTCATATCCTACCATAAAACACAAGATGAGTTATTCACTACTGTCTGACGCGTGCTCCCACTGCGCCGGAGAACAAAATGACTCCTTTCTAACCCATCTATATATAAACAGCAGAGGGACAATCTACAATGGGGGATTTCATTCTGGGAGGTACCCGGAAGATTTCCTGCTGCCAACACAAAACTGTAGCATTTCTAAAGAAATTGTTGTCTCTTGTTTTAATATTTGGAGTTACAGCATTGGGAGTTTTGCATAGAGTAAAGCACATATTCTTATTTTGATCAAGGATGAAAAATCGATCTGGGAAATTATTTTTTTATTTGATAGGTATAATTGATCATGATTTATTTGTATTAATTTAGGGAAAAACTTAACAGAAGCTGTAGTGTGGAAAATTCATATGGGAAATGAAGGGACACGATAAGAAATACCAAGCCAAAGAAAGTTAAGATGATGATAAGGAATTAATTATTCAAGGGCAAGAGAGATATCAGAGATTCTGACTTGTTTCATGATGAGACTGATGGAATTGCTAGAGGAGGATGGGAGAAGTGTTTGGTAAATGTACCTGTACTGTTTGGAGGGGATAGGACAGGAATTTTATACTTGAAATGTGCTAACCTTTAAAGCTGAAATTAAGTAGCAGGAATTGGATTTAGGTCTTTTTAGACACTTAGTCTAGCTAACCAGGGAGCCTGAAAATAGTTAGTGGGTTCTCAAAGGTTAATTCACCATAGAATTGGAAATACAAGAGAAATTTCCAGAGGCTGAAAGAAAATTTTTGTTGATCCAGTATTTTAAAAGGAAGAGAGATTATCTGAGTGATTATAGGTGGGTTAAACAGACAAAAGATAGAATGGCAGTTATTGGAGTGATAGATAGTTAATGAAGAATAAATGGTATTTAGTGTCACTTAGTATGAGCTCATCAGAGAAAGGTCCTTTGATCTAACTCAATATCCTTTCTGATACCATCATGTTAATTGATGAAGATAACAGTAGCAGTATAGCATTATTGTTTGCTATATCTCTGTAAGCTATTTTATTAATTGTATCAGAATGGCTTGATGAGTTATCAGAATTACAGCATATGGACACACCAGCTCTGCTTGGCACAAAGATTTATTAAAGGATAGGCTTCAGGGTGCATAACTACTTCAGGGTGTGTAACTACTTCAGTACAAAGAAACAGCAGGTTCATAATTTGGTGTCTGTGCTTACAGGATGCTGGACTCTGTCCTGGCGCAGCATAACAAAAAAAGCATTTTAGAGGAGCTTGCTAAGAATTAACTGGAGTGTGCACCCTGGATGTCCAGGAGACAGCAGGAGTGGCACTACCGCTGTTTGGTATTTGCCCTTGGAGGGTGGAACAAAATGAAGCCTACTGGTTTTTTGTTAACATCTTAGTTTGATTCTGTCTGTTGGCTGTGGCCTGTCCTACCATAAACAAATCAAAGCAGATGTGTTTCACATGCCCTCCATTCAGCTGTAGGCAAAGCTTGCCCACATATCTGGTACAGCATATGCCTGAATAGCAGTGAAAACTGTCCTCAGAAACCTTCCTGTAGTCTGTATTTGCTTCCCTTGAGCCTCATTTGAGACCAGCCATCCAACTTGTGGAAATAAACATACCCTAACTCTTTTATCAGTATTCTTTTTAATGCACTGAATATCTAAAAGAAACTGATGAAAAGACCCTTGGAAGAATATTATGAGTGATTAAATGAAGCAGCAAAGGGGACCTATAGATATAACATAGCTGGTAAAATAGTCACAGTTTGTTTTCAGTGGACTTGAATTAAAGAGAGAGAAAAAAATCCTCTGTAGAACACTTCAAACATAAATTGTTGGGTTGGTGGGCAATTTGTGTGAAAAAGAACTGCCTAAATGTGCTTGTTTTGCTTTATTAAGAGTTTTGTTGTGTATTTCTGTTGTGAAGCTGATCAGGTTTCCTGTTTTTGGCATAGATTACAGGACCGGCCCTTGCTTCACTTTGGTGACCAACCAGATGTGCCAGGGCCAGCTCAGTGGAATTGTCTGCACAAAAACTCTGTGCTGTGCAACTGTTGGGAGAGCCTGGGGCCACCCCTGTGAGATGTGCCCTGCCCAGCCGCATCCCTGCCGCCGAGGCTTCATTCCAAACATTCGAACGGGGGCCTGTCAAGGTAAGTTACCAGCACAGCTTCCCCAAAAGCTGCTGAAATTGTTACTGGATTAATCTTAATTGAGTTACACTGCTGTGAATAACCTGTCCTAAGCCATTCTCAGCTATATGTGTGAAGAATGGAAAAACACTGTCAGATGCATTACTTCATGATTCAGTGAGTGCCTGATGTTCAAGTGAGTACATTAGTAACTCAGGCCATGTGAGAGCAGCCAGCATCTTAATGAATTTCTCACTGCCAGCAGTGCTTTCCCTTGATTCTGTAGTGGTGTTTTTCTGAGTGTACCACCTGATCATTCTGTGGAGGAATTTATTCTTTCAGAGAGCACTCAGAACATGCAAACGTCAATCTGTGGCAATAATGCCCCAGTTACCTGGTGTGAGATTTTTTAGCTAAAAGTTGTGTAACTTGGATTCATCTTGGATGTCTTATCTCTTGAGCTCCACTGCTTTGACCTGGAAAAAAGTGCCTGTCGTGCCATTTGTAATGCCTTATTATATATTTTATACAATTTTGGAAATGCATTTGCATTTGTTTCAAATCATAAAATCCACCCAGATGTTGCTTACTTCTTTCAGAGCATGCCTTACTGTAGAAAGTCCTTACACTGCTTTTGGCTTTTATTCTAATACTTCCAGCTGTATAAATTCTTTTATTGTCTGGATGTCTGACAGGAAACAGGAGAAAGTTAACAGGGGCAACTATGTATTAAACTGATGTGGATTATACATTCCCAGCACCATATCTTTGGGGCCAGTTTATTTCAATCTGTCTAATGTTTTCTAATAAGTTACAATAGTTTTGAAAATAGAGAAGATAAAGATTATAAATTTATGAGTAATTTTATATAATCATGAAATTCCTATGAAGGGACTTCAAGGCATTCCATTGCATTAAAGATGTAGATACCCTCTGTCACATGCCAAGTCATGGCTGGTGCCTGCAGACAGACTTGATGAACTTCAAGATAGACAACATGGCTGTGTGCACTGCATGAAGTTCCCATATTTTGACCTCAGTGATTATGTTCCCCCTCTCACTGTAAAGATCAGGACTAAATTGTGCAGGAATCTGTGAACGGAGATTCTGGACACTTTTGAAAGCTTATGTACATAAATATGTGGCCCACACCCCTGAAGTTATGCCACACCTAGTTATATCCCTCTTGTTTGTGTCATGGGAAAGCTGCAGTGAACTCTCCAATGGGTTTGTGCAGTTTGGAATAAGGTTACTTCTGCTTACTGCACATTTCTTAGCAAGCAGCTACATTGATGCTGATCTGTATGTGGTGCCAACAGAGTTTTGGCCCAATATGTTTGACTTGCATTTTCCAGTTTTCCCTTCTTAAGTATTGCGTTTTAATTTCAACACATCTTTTTTGGAATCCCATACTAGCTTTATTTTTCGTGCACTTGTATGAAATCCTTTTGAAATCAGATAGCATCCATTCAGACTGAAGGCGTTTCAGAGATTTCACATCCATATTCAATCTAAATAAACGAAAACAGGTTAAATAAAATCCAGGTTCTCTGAAGAGAAAAAGAAATCATTATTATTGTGTGGAGAAGTAAAAAAAAAAGGTAAAGAAATAGTGAGGGCGGGCAAGGTTATTTTCAAAAGTAAATAGAATATCACTGCCCAAATTTTGACTTTGGCTGAAAGTTAAATTAATATCACAGCTGAGATTGTTAAAGATACAAAGAAGAAAAATAAAACCAAAAGGTGGGATTTTGAAACAGACATCATGACTCAGAGGCATGACTTCTGTTTCTTTAGTTTTTGAGGTTTTTTAATTCAGTGCAGTGCCATGAAGTCTGGCTGATTGCTGTTGCTAAAGCACAGCCCATTGCTGTAGCTCGAGTCCCAGCAGCTGTGAGGCTGCTGAGGCTGTGCTCATTCTGTGACCTCCCAGCACAGCAGCTCCCCCGGGGACAGCTCTGCTGCTGCTGCCCCTGCCCTGGATCCCTTCAGCCAGGGGTCTTTACAGAGCACCCTGCCATGTGGTGCAGAGACGCTCCTTGGCGTTCCTGAGACTTCCTCCTTGTGGCTCCCGGGAACTTTGCCTCTCAGCCTTTTGTACAGACATAATACTTGGCTTTTCAGACTTCAAGACACATTACAGCAGTGTCTCTGGGATTTATAAAGAGAGATTTGAAGGCATCATCTCCTTCAGCTTGTGTCCCTGCATTGAAACTTATGTCAGTGTGAAGCCCAGGAACTCAAGGAACCAGTTTTTAGCAGCAGCAGCTGGTTCTCCCGAGGAGATGGGGGAATCTGAGAGTGGAGTGCTCTGTGCTCCTGAAGGAATTCCTGAGCAGCAGAGACAGGGCAGCCCCTGGGGACAGTGAGCCAGACTTCCCCAGTGTCCTATTGCAATGCCACTCCTCCACCTCCATCAGCCTCGTTTCTGTAGCTGTTATTAAGCCATGGCAACACTTCTGCAGCTAAGTGACGACACACATGTTGTTGTGCTAAAATAATTGTGAGGCCACAAACTGGGGCCTCTTGAAAAATGTTTGTCTTGAGCTTACTACCTAGCCTGTGATATCATCTTTGTTGTTTCATTTTCCTCGTTGAAAAAATGAAAAACAAAGAAAGAAAAATAATAGGGAAAACCCCCTCAAATCTATGTATGTCTAAGCAGGTCACTAATAATTCCTCCTGAAACATTAATTATGGCTATGAAACTTTTTGAGTCAAATCCTAACCACAGTCTAATGTCATTGGTGCTGATCTCGCTGGAGTGTCAAGTTAATAATTTCCATCAGAAATGACTCTGCAGTTGCTGTGCCTCTCCCTGAGGCCCCTTCCATGCACACTGCAACTGCTCCTCTATGCTGGTGGCCTCAGCACTGTATGGAGTTGCCAAGGTTTTCAAGGGGGCGAGTGATTTTGGGTGACCAGTTTTAGACACTTCAAAGAAACTTTAGTTCTGGCAGGCTGTGTTTTCTGCACACCATTCCCCAGATGTTTTGGAAAAACAAAGCAATAGCAGCTAGATATTTAATGTCTGTAACAATAATGACCATGTGATTTCTTGCAGAAAATATTTACTGTACTTAATCATACTTTGCATAGAGTAATTACAAAATTAGTGTCTGTCTTCCCAAGCAAGTATCATAATATTATGATGGGTAAAGAACGGATTTAGGCATATTTCATTTCTGTGTAGACAAATTATTATGGCTGTTCTTGAGAAATGAAATAAACGTGGGTGTTTTTTCCTTTTTTATATCACAGATGTGGATGAATGCCAAGCCATCCCTGGGATCTGTCAAGGGGGAAATTGCATTAATACTGTTGGATCTTTTGAGTGCAAATGCCCAGCTGGACACAAGTTTAATGAAGTAACACAAAAATGTGACGGTAAGAACTTCTAGGACTTTCTTCTGAAAGTAGAAGGGGGAGTGTCTTCTTTTGGAGGACCAACTTTGTTTAACAGTTTGTTACAAACTTATTGTCTCTTCTGCCTTGAGCCTGCAGGTAGCATTATTCACAACAAATACAAATAGGGGTGCTTTCTCCCAAACCAGAGAACGTTAAATATTGGCCCTGCAACTTTTATAGCCTTTTTATTCATGTAACATTTCAGACTTGATATGTTGCTTTAGAAATGCTTGAGGCACATGTTTCTTTGTGGATCTTTTGACCAAAAAGTGTATATGAGTGAAAGATTCAACACATTCCTACCTACTCAGGTGAATCTATTTAACATAAGAGAGAGTTGGACAGTGCTGTGTGAAGGCTGCTGGATTGTGCTTTAAATTCAGCCTTACAGTTGCATATCTTACAGAAGGACAAACATTTTATCTTCACTTACTAGTCATCCTAACTTGGGTGTACAGCAGGTGCTAGATATTAGTGTGGAAATTTGCATTGTGTGATTATGGAATCATGCTATTTTTTTACTGTGATTTGATAGGATTCTTTTCTTTCTAATATAATAATCAAGTATAGATGTCTCCTTTGCTTTAAGAGAATTTTGAGTAGATAAGGAACATAGTACTAAAATGTGTTAGTTGCACATTATCGATTTGTATTTACAGTGAAGTCCAGATAATGTTTAAACTCTTGCAACTGATTCTACTTTCAGTCATTAGACTAAAATTAACTTGAGTAGACAAATTTCATAAGTGGCTAGTGATTTTGGAATGCCAACTTTCAGTACAGTAAAAGTATTTGTGAGAGGAAGGTGTGCATTCACCATCCTTTCTTGCATCAAGTTCCCTTTAAAAAGCACTCAAAACTTTTTAGTCATTTTAGAAGAATTATGAATTACTCTTTCAAAAGAAAAATAGCTATTTTAGGCAAAACTTTATAATTTATTTGCAGGTTAGGGAGAGCAATTTCAGAAGAGCTTGTACACAGCATGGTTTACATATTGCCTGCCAATGATTTTGGCAGAATGTAACCTACATTTAGAATAGAGCAACATTGCAAGTGTTTCCTTCTGTGGATGAAGTACCAAGAATGTGGTGAATAGGAGAGACTGAACATATGCCTTGTTAAGTATTAGTACATGAAAAGCTGGGAGCTGTAGGCTGCATCTCATAAACATTTTGATGGTATTTTTCAATTGCTGAATCATTTTAAAAACAAACCCCAACCAACAACCAAATAACAAAAAACCCCAAACAGCAACCACCTAAGAGCCTGCACTTGCTAACATTAAAGGAAGTTGACTCAAGAACCTGGTGTAGGTTGCTGTGTTCCCAAATCCTGCCACAAATTTCCTCCTCATTTTGTGAAATCCCTTTGCAGTGATCTCCAGGCTGCAAAGATCAGGTGAATTTTTCCTTCTTCAAATTCATACCTGTTGATTTTTGAATCTCTGCAGACAGAGAGTTACTTGCAGTACATCTTCATATTGTATGTACCAAGCAATTTTAGTTGAAACTGTGTAGGTATTAATACAATTCAAAGAATTAAAAGCACCACCTTTATACCAGTGGCATGAAATAAGATAGAAACACAACATTTAAAAGCATGATCATGCAACAACAGCCCATCTGTCTTGTTCTTTCTAAATTATCTTTTGAATTCTATAAGTTAATATGACAAGTCTTTTTGTTCACAGTAATTAGCTTTAATTAATTCTGATACACAATGAATAACATCTGATTGTTTGCTTGGTTTAGCTTCGTATTTAGCAAGTAGAACTTCTAGCAGTTGTAACATGTCCTTGGTCACTGATTTAGTTCAACTGGGAGCTACCTGCTGAATTTCAGTACTGGTTTTTTAGGGGGTCCCCATTAAAGTAAGATCATAAAAGCAATTGTCGAGGACAGGTAGAGAATCAACAAGATGGAAAAGGGGAGGGGTTGGCCAAGGTTCTCTTTGTTAGCATAGCTGGTGGAAATCTGTATTTTAACTGCTACATTATTTCACACTTTGATATAACCATTTCTTTTCAATTTGCATTACTGCTGAGGTAAATTCTATTTTTTGTGGTGACTTGGGGAGTAGTTTTTCCTGGAGTGACATTTAAGTCTGCAAGTAAATCAAATATACTTACCTTTGTAAAACTCACATACTTAACAACAACAATGTTGCTTATATGGATGTCAACACTAAGATAAATAGTGAAATACTGTTTGAGTTAGGCTCAACCCTAAAATAAAGAGTGATGATTTGGCTTTTAAAAAGGTCAGACTCTATATAAACAGTGGCAACACTGACTTTAAGATAAACATTGGTGAATTTGAGTCAGAAAATGCTTGAATCTGATCCAGTTACGATTGCATTTTTCTCTGTTAATTAAGGGCTTTATTCAGACCAAAATTCAATTTCCACATTTTTTGTCACTGAGACCTGTGGGACTCCTGTGGTGTATAATCTTGGAGCAGAAGCCAGAAGTCTCTTAGCAGTGCTCCCAGGGCACTCGGCCTTGAGTCTTTGGCAACATCCTTGAAGTAGCAGTGAAAAAAAGGTCACACCCCTCTCACACACCCAAGTGAGGAATGTGACCCACATCAGGACAACCAGCAAGATGCTGGGGAAGAATGTGTGCACAGGGGACCCAGGGCCCTGCTCCACTTAGGATGGCTGAGTCTGCAAACTTGGGTCATCTGTGTGCCATCCCAGTCCCTCCACTTCTTTCCTGCAAAGGCAAGGGGCCATAAAAATATTACAGCATCCCATGCTTTACCTAGGAGACCAGGAGTTGTTAGTTTTTATATTACTGTCTTCACAGAAGAAGTAGAGGGCTGAGATCCTTTCTACTTGCTAAAATGCTCATTAATGGTCCTGTGGGACTTTGGGTGTTCCCCCATCTGTTGGGGCCAAATTCCAATTTATGCATTACATTAAACTCTTCCAGTCCTTTTTAATGACTACAGTATTATTCACTCCTTGCCTTGGTCTGTTGGGTGGTGTTGAAGTGTTTCTTCTCAGAAATTTTTGTGGTTGGTGAAATCATTATTACAGTCATGTGTCTGTGTTTTCGTAGATCTCTGGAGGAGAGGTTGGGTAGAGTCCTCTGATGCCATTATTTCTAGCTGGATGCTCCCTGTCAGGAGAGCAGCTGGGTGATTGTAGATGGCTGTGAAAAGCAGATGTCATTGATCAGTCTAGAGAATAACCTCCTTTTCTGCTCTTTTTGGCCAATTCCTCTTGTAGGTACCATGGAGAAAAGTGAGCTGTTTTTAAGCTCAGCAGAACTCCAGGTTCCTAGGAGATGAGGGCAGTGCTAATTAGATACAGCTGCATTGTTGGGACAGTCACTGGAAACCAAGGGGAAAGTAACTGCACATCCCAGGCAGGCTACTGCTGGTAATTAAGGAACACTTGGGGCTGACATCGTTATTCACATAACTGTAGCTTATATAAACTAGCTGTGGAAAAAAACCCTTCAAGTTCCCTCTGTGCAGCTATGATGAGTTGTAAAAATTTGTTAGGTTTTTTCCCTGCAGATTTGAAAAATTTTTTACATTGTATCTATGATGATGATTTAGTATATGGATTGAGATTCGTTAGTGGGGACAATCATGATATGGAAGCTTCACTTTAAAATCACTGACAAAATGAAGGGAGAATTACGGACACTGCCTGGCTTCTGCAGTAGATATTTTGGTTACACTCTAGAAACCTGTTGAAATTTCTGAACATTGATTTAGTGGAGAAAGAGAAGATGATTTTTGTTGCCTGCAGTCATCTTGGTCTGAGCAGTAATCCTGTCAGATTGCATTAGCTGAACAATACCTAGTTGTCAGTGCTTTAGTGTGGGGTATTTCCAAGAGAAACCCGAGTGCCGTAAGGACAGGCAGTTCAGTGGGTGGTTCATGTCCCTGTGAGTCTGTCCTGAAGCAGTGCCTCAGTGTGTACCAGGAGAGGCTGTGCCTCAGCGTGTACCAGGAGAGAATGGTTCAGCTCCTGATCACTGTGGTCATTACACAGCTCGCACTCTGGTCCCAGTGCAGTTTTCTTCATTCTAGTATGCAGAATTCAGACTAGATGAGTTACAGTTTTGTTAGAATTAGTAAATTTCTGCAGTTTTAAGATGTTCATCCATCCATATTAAGCAGTGAAACTTTTGCAGTTTACAGGTACTGTATTTTAAATTTGCAGATGCAATATTTTTTAGATTCTGTTTCATTTCTGTTTATAAGATGCCTAATGAAAGATGCTAATTCAAAACTACTGATTATGCCCTGAATTTGATTATTACTATTAATTGTAAAATTATAAAACCTTTTCTTGTGCCAAAACTAATTTAGCTAACCTGCCTCTGCATCTCTTTTTGTCTTAAAGATATTGATGAATGTAGCACCATTCCTGGAATTTGTGATGGAGGAGAGTGTTCAAACACAGTTAGCAGTTACTTCTGCAAGTGTCCTCCAGGGTTTTATACAGCTCCTGATGGCTTAAAATGCATAGGTGAGTAGAATCCTGTGAACAATAGGACAGTAGGTGTTATAACAATTCATTAATATCAGGAATGGGCAACAATGTGTCAGAAACATATTTCAACTTGGGAACTTGAAATCCTTCTTTTAAGAAGTACATCACATGCCTGTATATGTATTCTGAAATGAGTTTTCCATTTGCAGGATAGTTGTTTTTTTGATCTTCTTTGAGACCTCTTATTTTTCTACTGCAGCTTTTCTGTTATGTCATATTTGTTGCCTTAGAACTTGTTTAAAGGTCTCCTTGGTATTGTTGCTCTCATGTTTGTCTTTAATTTAGTCTGTTTTATATTCAGCACTCATTTAGAAAAGCAAATTTGCATTCCAACTGTTATAACCCTATTGCAGGCCTTTGTCATTAAAGGAAGTAATGTGATAAACTGAGTATGGGATAGTTTTATGTGCTTTTATGACGTTGATGATTTGGCAGAGCTGTTCTCTCTGGCTTCCACTGTGGTAGAGCAGAGCCCATCTTCCAAAGGCTGGACTGGGAACCAGAGAGCTTTGTGAATGAAATGATTGCCACTGCAGTGCCAAAGCCCTGAAAGAACAGTGTTAGCAGTTAATGCTTCTGGGAAGCATTAACAGCCTGCTCTGAGGCAGGTTGAGTAGTTAATTAATCGTTTTTTTTCTCATTTTTGTGCAGTAATTAATTTTTTCAGTGCCAGTGCTGAATTTTGAGCAAAAATCAAATGAAAGGTTTATTTCCTCAGTTTTAGCATATTTATTTAATGTTTCTTACACAGTGCCAGCACTAGGAACCAATACAACATCCTGTTTAGTCCCTTTGGTAGGAAATAATTTTGGAAAGGATCCCAAAGTTCAGAGATCAATACCAAATAGTACTAACTTTTCCAAGAGATCTGCGAGTAGTTTGGGTTATGATTAATTTTGAATGGTGCCATTCGATTTCTGCAGGCTGTAAGAAACAAACTGCTTTCCTGCCATCATCAAGAATAGCTTTCCTGTAGATTTGATCCATACTGTACACTTAAAATGCCAGTGGGAGTTGCTTTTATTGCTTCAGATTAATAGCTTCTAAATTGCTATGGATCATTAAATCATTGATTGCTGCCTGTACTTAATATTTGTGAGCAAGATTTATCTTTCCATAACAAAAATTTTCTAGAGATGCACAATTTGCATTTGCTTTTTACTTTTTGTAGTCACCACTCTGTCAAGGCAGCTCAACATTCAGACCCATGTAATATTCTTGCATTTCTCAGCATTTTTACCCCCTGCACTTGTAGGCTGAAGTAATTCAGCTAAAGAATTGGAATTTTAAATGGTGACAAGGTATGATAAATAATATGTCAGACTATGAGCCATCATTGAAATTTTGGGTTTGTGTTCAAGGCAAAATGTGCTAAATGGGAAGCATTATCAATTGTCTGCAGATATTTTGGATTCTTGTCTAATTTGCAGACACATTCTTGCCATATTCACAGGGACAGAGCCCGGATCTGTGTTAGTGCTGGGCAAAACATGTAATCTTGATTTAATTACAACATGCCTGTCTTAAGTGAAAAGTGTTAGCTGGACGTGTCTGTTCTGTTAGAGAGGAGGAAATGCTTCTGAGAAATGTATCCCTTAGGGGACTCCAGCTCAGCAGCACTGGGGCCAGATATCCAAAGGATGCACCAGGAGCTCCATTATTACAAATCTTAAGAATAGACAAAGCAAAGATATTATCTCTTAGCGCTGAAGAGCAGAAACAAGAGCAGGGCATCTCATCCCAAGTGCATGAAAAGTGCAGTGAAGAAAGTTGCTAGCCCCTACTTCCAACTGGCATAAATTTGTTTGGTCTGTGTTACTTTTTGATGGCCTCTTTTTACATTTTTTCTTTTTGAGAGACACATTTTTATTGATATTTATTCTCGTGGTGATTTTTTTGCCTTTTCAGAAGACTATAATTTTTTGTAAAAACAATAAATAGTGATAACTGAAACAGATAAAGGTAATTTCCTGCTGTTCTTGTCCTGGTTTGTGTGTTTTTACCATTGGGAGCAGAAGAGGAAGGGGGAAAAATAAGAATAATGCCTTCTGATTAGGAATATGGAAAGATTTGGTATTTTTCTCATAAAATTGCTGAATTTTTTTTTCTGAAAATGTTGTGGCTTTTGGACACACTCTTATAATTGTAGGTAGATAAAGGTGTTTGCTGTGTGCTTATCTCTTCATGGCACATTGTGTACTTGCACAGATCCCATGTAGATTCCTTTTCCACTTTCCATAACTACTCTTAAATGTTTCAAAACGTGGTACTGACCAAAATGGAGAAGGATCAATTACAAAAGATGATGATCAGGTCTGTTAGATTCTTTCCTTCTTCCCATCCACTCCACCATCACTCCAAACCACTGAATATCTCTCCAGGGGTAGTGGAGAACAGTTTCAACTCCAAGGAGTTCTGTTTGATTTTTAAGAGGGTAGATGAAGGAGTAAATATGTGTGCCAGTTTAGCTGGGCACCAGGAGAAAATAGAGAACCAGTAGCAAAACAGAAACCTGATTTTTTTGTTCTCTGTTTCAGGTTTCCATCATAGGATAGTGTGAGTGATCTAAATAAAGCTTGGAAATAAAGGCCAACTGACTCTTTTAGCTGTATTGTCAGAGACTGCATTCTAGGGGGAGGCAATGCCTCAGGACCAAGAGGGTTCAGTGTGGGTACCCTGCGGCCCCAGGGGGTGAAAAATATGGAGGGGACAGATGTCCCAAAGTTGGGATGTGCCTTTTTGGAGTGGGACGAAGCATCCTTAAAAGTCGACCCTAGAAGCAGCTCTGGTCCATGTTCAGCAGTGAGAGCACTGGGCATGAAAGGAAGAAGTCACCATTAGCACAAGAAGGAAAGGAAGAAGTCACCATTAGCACGAGAAGGACTCCTTCTCCTCTTGATGCACTGAGGATTGAGTATTCTGAAAAGTGGTGCCAGACCGAGAGTTGATGATTTAGGGGATGTATTGTATTGGGAATTTAGTAGGGGAGAAGAGGAGATGTATTTGTGATGTTTTCATTTTCCTTGTGTGTTTCTTTTTTTTCCTTTTCCTTGTAGCTTAGTTAATAATATTTTTTTTTCCCTAAGTGAGAGCCTGCTTTGCTTATTCCTGGTCACATCTCACAGCAGAAACCAGGGAGAGGGTATTCTCATGGGGGCACCGGCATTGTGCCAGTGTCAAACCATGCCACTAGTGAATTCTGGAAAGCACTGGTACTAGACAGATGAATCCACTAGGCCCTGGGTAATTGAGGTACTGTTTCTTTAGGGAATGATGTCTGCTGTTGTAAGACTAGATCTGCAACTTTTTCCACTACATTTTGACAGCAACTATTTGTATATTTTAGAAACAAACTTGGTCTGGTTTATCATGCAGTGTCAAATCACATTACAGCTTATATTGAGTTTGACATGATGTGACATATTGTGAAACAATTCCTCAAAGCTTCAGATGGTATCACAAGATTATTTTTTATGATTTTTTTTTAATCCCATGCACATTTTCTTGTCCTTCTCTAAGCTGAGCTATCTCTAACAACATTGCACAGAGCTGAGTATATAAAATCTGGGTACAGGACATTCTTTGTACAGCACATGCTTACCCTTTCAGACAGGAAACAGATCTCCATAAACAGTGTGATTGCACCAGTTAAAACTGTGTTGCACTTTCTTGTCTGCAAGCCTATATCTTGTCAAATCACTACATACTTCAGCTGGGGAAGCCATGACTAATGAAAAACGGACTAATGCTTTGTGAATTGTAATGCTGTGAATTTATTGCTGTGTGTCAGTGCTTTCAAATCAAGACTTAATTGATCTGGTCCTATCTTTAATAAAGATGACACTGCAATTTTTCTTTAGGGCCATGGAAGCATTTGTTGTTACATACTGAATATATGTTTTTACTGCATTTTTGCATCCTTTAATGCATTGCAGCTCCATATTTCACTGCTGCTTTCTCACAGGTTACGCTTGAGTCCAAAGCAGCCCAAATATTGTCTATATTTTTTGTTTTTCTGATTCCTGTAATGTTGCAAGGGCTATGCCATTGATAATACAAGTACTCCAGATAAATGGAGCCCTTCCCTTTCCTGAAAGCCTCGTTTCTCGTCGAACTGACGGTCCCCCATCCATTTCCCTCTCTCTGCAGACGTGCGCCCTGGATTCTGCTACTCCACGCTGAGCAACGGGCGCTGTGGCAGCCAGCTGCCGCAGCCCCTGTCCAAGATGCAGTGCTGCTGTGACAGCGGCCGCTGCTGGTCACCTGCCCCCGCCGCCGCTCCGGAGATGTGCCCCATCAGATCCACCGGTAGGAACCCGCCCGAGCTCCACTCAGCGTGCCTCAGCACTGAACTGGCAGTCATTTCGTTTTGGGTGGATTTTTAGCTGTAATGCTTTCATTAAAGAGCTACACGGAATGGTTGAAGCTGAAGGGCATCTTGGCAGATTGTTTAGTCCAACTCCCCTGCTCAAGCAAAGCCTCCTGTATAGAAGAGTGCTCAGGACCCCCAGGAGGGCAAGCAGACAGAAAGAATTATTTGTTGCTTGTTTTTTAGTCAAGTTATTCTGACCTTACCTGCTTCAGATTTGTTTTCAAAATCCTCTTCAAGATCAAATTACTTCCTCAAGACCCTTTTAATGCATCCCCAATTCCTCTGTATTTTCATTCTCGTTGGGAAACAGGGGTTTCCTTCCTCATGATAAGCTTTCTGAGGTGCCATATGTTTCCTGAAATTTGACGCAGAAGATGATTTCTCTCTGCTACCAAAATTCTTTATTGTCTCCTTGGGTATTGAGATCCTCAGATAATGTATCATTGAATTGAGAGAAGATGGTGAGGGAGGAGATTGTTAAACTAAGTATGAGGGACTGGAGGGAAGCTGATTTTGAGATTGTTTAGGACTGGAGACCTAATAAAATCCTTTAGAAGAGGAGAATACAAGAAATTTAAGAATTTATAGGAGGAGGTTAAGGGAGGTGCAGAGTTTATGGAGGAATGAGATTGTAACACTATAGCAGTGTAACTGAAGAAATTGTCAGAGTTCATATATGGGAGTTTTTATTGTTCTTGCTTTTAATCCTTTGAATGAAACTGCATAATACTGGAGCAGAAATCTGCAATCAGAACTGTTGGAAGACTTTCTGTCACTGTCTTATTAATAACATTTAAGCATGTTAAAAGTTCAAAACTGGCTAGAACAATGCTAAAACATAGTGCACTCTATTGACAACCCTCTGAAATAGGAAGACAACAAGAAATCTTTCAATCTTAACACAGTTCTTGCTTTCTTCAAATACTTTCTAATTGTTCATATCTAACTGGTGAGTAAACTGGGTGGAAAAGTAAGGTAATTTGGCTAAAGCTGCAGACTGAGACGTCATGGAGAAGGAGCTAGAACCCAGGACTTCCTGACTCATAAATCCATGCAAGGTCTTCCAGATCATGGTTACATGCCACTTCTTTTTTGGTTTTGCTTCTGACCTGAGACATAAATTGAGACTATAAATTACTCTTTTTAAAAGTGCTTTGAAATTCTTTGAAAAGCTTTACATGCATTTAAGGTATTGCTGTCATTATGTAATTAAGGTCAGATATTCCTTACATAGTATATCCTGAGAAGGCAAGACAAGGAATTTAGAGCTGTCAGTGGCCCAAAGCATCTTTAACTCTGAAATGGAAATTTAGTGCAATATAAAGGGGAGCACTAGCTGCATAATGTAACTGAGTAGTTGCATTTTAAATGTGGACATCAGACCCAGTTGCTACTACAAAATGGTAACTACAAAATTGCTAGGAATTACACATGGAAATTGAAGTTGCAATAAAAAGGCTTGCACTGTAATTTTTTATAATATGGTGGTAATTGTTTATGTGGAATAACAGGGTTTACCATTGACGCTATTTAAAGAATAAAAGGAACGACAGAGTGAAATGCAGTGACGCATGAAGCAAACTGATTACCCAACAGCATCAAATAAATGCAAACATCATAATCAGGAAAATAAGAACTTTAGGTTCTGATGTTTGTTTAACAAATCCTCTGTGATTCAGGAAGAGCTTATAATGTGTTTTACAGGTGGAAGCAGATACGATGAAAGTGTTGAAGGCTGAAATACCCAGTTTACTTCTCCCAACATTTACTTTATTTTTCTGTTCTTGTTTTTCATATTGTTTCAAGAATTCATTAATCTCTAGACTTTTTCCCCCTTATATGATTCCTCTTCCCTGTTGTTCCACAAACTTTAAATTTTGAAGTTCAAAGATGTTGACTGCACAAATAATTACTTGTGTGCACACAAATTGTTAACATTAATTAGGTCAGCTGGAATGTGGTCTTTAATTGTGATACTCTGTGTGCATTTTTTGGATTGCAAATTCCAAACCCACACTTCCTGAAGACAAAAGAGTCATGGGCAAGAGGAAATGTGGGGCAGTGGGGCAGATGCCACTGATAGAGATAAAGAATAGGAGAATGCAACACGTACACCATATACTGCTCTTACAGCAAAATAGATCATTTGTCATAGATCATTCCCATCATCTGGAAAAGGATGAATTTAGTAAATCTGACTTGGTTTCTCTTTGGCTACACTGCTTAGACTACACCTTATTTGGTTTCTGCTTTTATTGGCAAACTTAATTTTCCCAGGGAAATAGTGTTAGTGTATTCATTCTCTAATTGGTTTAGCCTCATTGCTTATATTTGTATTTCTTTGTTTTAGGAGGTTAACTTTTAAGAAACACGACTGAAACTGGGCTTTTTTCCCTGTTCAGTATTTTTTCTAACTCTGTGGCAAGCTTTCTGTTAAATTAACTTGGGATCAAATCCAGAAGTCCTTCTCTAGGTAAACTTCACACTGAGTTCACCAAAGATTTTTGCTTGAAAGATGACAAAGTAAATTAGGATCAGGTCTCTGCCTCACTGTTCAATTTCATGTCCAGAATATCAGTTCTGTTACCTTTTTACTGGCAGTCTTCTGACAAGTAGTGTTGAGATTCTGTGGATTAATGACTCAATTCAGAGAGCAAAGCTTGTTGCTATGAAGAAAACATATAAGCTCACATTTTCCAGATTATTTAAGGTTTGTTATTGCTAATCTGAAACACTGCAAAGAGAGGGGGAGTGTTGGACTAAATGGAACAGGCTGCAAGAGTTTAAAACAGCATTGATGTTTTTGTGTTTCAGATGAGTACCGTAAATTGTGCACAGTAGCTGCTATTCTGCCAGCAAGACCCGACCTTCCTCCGGCCCGTCCTGATGTCATCCCCCCACCACTCATTCCTGACATTTACCCTCCTCCACATCCAGAGATCATCTATCCATCTCGGGCTCCACCAGTGCATCGTAAGAGAGACTGAAATAACCTCTCTGAAACAACCTCTCCTAGCACCATGTGCATTTAGCTTCTTTCAAAATATGCATTTCTCAGGAGCAGTGTGCTCCCTGCAGCTCTTGGTGTCCTTTACTTACTTTATGTGGACATGGAGGCTCTGGATGTCCTTTTAATCAGAGCCTGCCTACCATGTGCCTTGTGGCAAGATACCTATCTCATAAGTAGTGTTTTCCCTGATAAGATAGGTTTCAAAAATTACATTCTCACTGTCTGTACTGTGGCTCATGTATTGTAGTAGTTAGATTACTGTTATTTTAAGGCTGTTGTGAGCTTTGCTGCATGTCAGCACTGCAGAATATAAATAGCTCTTTGACTAGGTTGTGAAAGATATTTACATTAAAAAGCTTGTCTGAGAGAAAGCAACTTCTTTCAGGTTGTTTTCCTCACTTGCACTTGGCCAGGTAGGAAATGTACTGATCAAAATTCTGCTGTACTCTGCTGGACACTGAGACTGACCCAGTGCACAGAAAGAGCTATTTTAGTGATACACATGGATGGGTTAGTTTTCCCCAAAGTAAGAAGGAAGCCAGAGCAGACTACCAATATAGAGCAACATACCAATATAATAGAGTCCTTTTTTGTCTTTGCTCAGAGAATTTACTACATGCCCATGTGGTCCGGAGTAGGCATGTGCCACCTGAAATCATTTGGCATAACCACATACTCTTTTGCAAGTAAACAAGCTGATTTTGCCCATACTCTGTGCAGATGCAAACAGTCTCTGCTTGCACTGGCACCAGCTGAAACTATTTAGTCTTGGTTCAGCACCAAGCTGAGCTAATAAGCCTAAGAGGCAAAGTATTGTAGCTTAGGCTGACACTGCACTGACGTAGTTGCACAGCTTCTGGTCAGCTGGTAGCAGGGACAGAGCCAGCTCATGCCTGCCTGCCAAAGACAGTATAGGCGTATTCCCAGGGTTATCCCTGCCCTCCTCACTGCTATCTGGGAAAGTGAAAATAATGAACCCGTCTGGCTCCTCTTTGCTACTCCAGGCTTTTAGTAGAGTACCTGCAGTGTCACACATCCACTTTACCTCTAGGTATGAGCAGACATAGTCCTCTTTGATAGGACAAAAGATGAAAACACAACCAAACTTGCCCTAATGAAAATTTCTGTGGTTGTTAGCTGTTTTCAAAAAAATCTATTAGAGTCAAAGTGCCATTTTCTCTCTCCCATTTCATTATGTAATTCACATTACAATGGAAGGTAAATGTTGATTTTTAATGGAAAATCCTGCATAAGTTGTAGATTATCAGAAGCTATTATGATGAACTATTAAAATATTTTTCCAACTGTTGTTATTTCAGCAATCTTGCCGGTGAACTTAACTGACTATTGCCAAACATTCCGACATCTCTGCCGAAATGGGCGTTGTATTCCCACTCCTGGGAGCTACCGCTGCGAGTGCAACAAAGGATTCCAACTGCATGGTAGAGAGGAATGCCTTGGTATGTGGTTTTCTGCTGTAAATCACAGAGGGGAATTTCATTTTAGAGGAAAAAACATTCTTCTCCACACAATGTAATAACTGAGTTCTTAAATAGAAGAGCCCCACCTCCAAAAAAAAACCCACTAAAGACACTTTGACAAACTGATTGATTTCAGTGGCAAACTTATTTTTACAACAATTTTGCCTTTAAAACAGTATTTAACGAATCTTGTAACAAAATTACACAGAGGCAAGGATTTCTTATTTTACTAACCCATTACTATAATGTGTTTATTAGTTATTGAAAATGGTCTCTTTAAAATGCTACCAACTTTTTGAGTATGCAATGACCTATTGTTAAAAAAATCATAAATTTAGGCTTAGTAGGATTTACAAGTCCTTTTTAAGTTCATGAGTAGTATCTTGTTGGGCTCTTGAGACCTTTAGGCTTGGAACTCAGCAAGAGCTCAACAACAGAAGCATGGATTAACTGTATCTTATAGGCAAGATTTTGGTTCTGTCAAAATCTTCAGTGGAGCCAGTAACGTGGAGATGTGGGATTAAGTCCTCAATCTCTCACACATGCAATATTTTACTGAAAATTCATTTTTCCCAGATCCTGTTTATCTTAAAATGTGGGAAATTTTTTTGGGCTCTCAGTGATGTCCCCTTTTCTTAGGGATTGAAGGGCACTATTTCTCCAAGTACACAGTAATAAAATACCCCTGCAGGCAAAAATAACTGGCAGCCAGTGTGGTAATAAAATTGTATTGTCTGTGTCCCACAGATATTGATGAATGTGAAAGGAATCCATGTGTTGGTGGAGACTGTGTGAACACACAAGGATCCTACATCTGCCAGTGTCGTGTTGGGTATCAGAGCACGGCCACCAGAACGGAGTGCAGAGGTAATGGGCATACAGCCACATCTGCTACTGTCTGCTTATCAGGAGGGAAAATAGTTTGCAAGCAAAATTTAACAGATGGGTCAAATACGGGAGTTTTAAAAAAAATGAAATTCAGGTATGGCAGTAAAAAAAACCTGCTGGAGCTGGCTGTTCACTGACTGGGTTATGAGAAGAGGCATATTGTATTGTGCTAAAAGGATCTTGGCACTATTTATGGCTTTGAAATAGAATAGACATATTTTCTTGGCTTTTTGGGATTTTTTTTTTTTTTAATATTAAGACATTATATTCTTTTGCTGCTTGAAGATCACAAGGACAATTAAGCATCCCTTCACTGGAGAAACACTTTATGTATAAACGACTAAGGAAGTTGGGGAGAAAGATAAAACTTCCAATGAGTAAATATAAGGTTACACTGCCTGTGTGTTGTCTCTGCTTACTGCCAGAGAAACAACTAAACATAAATTACAGCAATGAAAACTTAGATATGGAAAAGTAGTGGGAAAGTCTAGATGGGGAAGCCTCAGAATCCTCATTATAGTTATTCTGAAGATCTGACTTGACTGTAGTCCTGATGGTCTTCATCCTGTCTTCCTATGGGAGTGACCACATAACTCCTCAGCGGTCAGCCAACCCTCTGTCAGGGTTTTGTGACTCCCAAATTGGGGTAGGCATTCAGCTGTAAAGGTAGATAGAGGCAGTCACGATGAGAGATTTCTGGCAGAAGAATAAATGATTGCTTTGATATTCCATAACAAATGAAGCATCTAAATGAAACAGGATGTTTGAGTGCTCAGAGTCACAGCTTGTCTTCATATTTGCTTCCTGCACTGGGTGCAGGGTGCAGAGCATGCCCTCAGTCTGAAGCAGAAAGTTTCGAAAAAGCCAGAAGAAAGTTACCTGTACTAGTGTGCATTTTTTTCCTTCCTTTTGGGAATCAGAAAGGTGTTTGTGGTAGAGAAGCTTGCTCTCTGGTCCAGGAAGACATGCAGAGCCAGCAGCACTGCTGCCTGATGCTGGGGAGTGTTTGACCTAATTGCTGCCAAGCAGCCGTGTTGCGGAAGCATCTTCATAGTTCAGCTGACTGGTGGTGAGGGAGTGCTGAAGGGGACTCTCAGCTGTGATGAATTTACTCATGAGTCATTTTTGTCACACACTTTTAATTTGACTGATTCATTACACAAACACATGGTTGTCAGAAGCCCAGTAGCTTAATGGCATTTAAGTGTGGTCACTTAGCAGTTCCTTTGCAGTGTATGGGAGCTGTGCCTGCTTGACAGCCAGAGCAGAAAATGCTGCGATGTGCAGAATCTTGTTTTTCTAAAGGAATTTTTAGGACCAGTATAGGGAAAAGAAAAAGGCTGGTGGGGTGCTTTTGGCAAAGTGTACATATAGCACTGGTGCCTGCCAAATCAGCATTTGCTGTAGAATTACTTTGCATGACTACTTTGGATGTAGAGATTTTATTTTTTGCATGCACAAATGTGTCTGTGCTGATGTGCTTTTGGAAATGTGTTCCTTATGAAGTCTCTCAAGCTCTTGAAAAATGAAGTCTCCATAATGACCAGATGTTTATCTGTTCCTTGCTCTGAGGTTCCAGGGGAGGATTTTTTCTGCATGATAACTCTGATTGGTGACTAAACATTGCAGTCTTTATTGCAAGCTACTGATTCATCCCTTCTTAGGATCCCTTATAATTCTAATATGAGCTTGGCTGAATTAATATCTTAATTGGAGACATAGGGGAATAAAGTCACATTGTGATTAATAATCTGAAAAAAATGCTTCTCAGTTGCAGAAGAGAGGATATGAAATGGACCTCAAAATAAGGTGAAATTTTATTATGATTAGCTATCAATGTGTGCTTTAACAGCTAAGTGCTTGCTATAATCTGCTCAACATTTCTGACGAGTGGAGCTCAGGTCTTATAGGGAGATAACAGCAATTTTGGATATTTCATTGAGAAGGATACTTTGTTTTGCAAGTTTCTCTGAGGAGAAAAAAAATGGTGATGTTATGTTGGACTAGTGGTGGGACTCTGATCAGCTGTGTGTAAGTAAAGAACAATGAGGTTCGGTATTAATTTTCAACACATATAAATGGCATCAGATGCATAAAAATACAAAAACAAATGAGCTCTAAAAATTAAAAGGCCTTGAGATCCTGCAGCATTCCTGCCTGTCCTAAGGAAGAAAGCTGGTGGAGTAGCTGAAGCCAGACATGGGTGCAAGCAAGGGCTGAAAAAGTGGGGTGAAAAGGGACTGAGCAGAGAGCAAACTCACCTTTATGCATTGCTGCTTGATGATGCTGGTTTATCAGATGAGTTTATCAAACCTGTACACTTTTGGTGGAGGGCTGCAAGCTGCTGCTGCAGTGAGTGGTCACCGAGCAGCTCGTGCCTCTGCTGCCATGGTTACTTGCTTGCAAAACAGTGGTTTTCAGGGATTTCTTAGACTCTTCACAGAACTACCATGCTGCTAAGAAGGCAAATAAAGGTTCACAGTTTTAGAGCCTAAGTGTCCAGAGAGCCAGGGGCATTTGGGAGGACACCCTGCGCTCCACTTCCTGAAGTGCAGCAATGCATTTCCACAGAGAGGGCTTGGGAAGGGCACCCCCAGGGTATTTGGGAAGTGTGGGTGCAAAATAGACAGGTTTGCATGGGCTGGTTGTGAGCTCTGAGCTGAGTCCCCTGTGTGTAGGAATCTCTGGGAGACAGTCCAGGCCTTGATGGAGAATACTGAGCAATCTGAAAAATGTCTAGACAGTCTGTCTCAGCATCTCCTCTCCCCTCCTTTGGAGGAGAGGGAGAGCTGCCAGCCTCGTGTGATATCACTCTTCAGGTCCTCCAAAGCACTTGCCAAGCACCTCCTGCAGAGAGAGGGGAAAGAGGATCTGATGTTTCAAATACAAAGTAAGCAGGAGAAATTCTTCTGAGGTGGGAAAGTCTTGAACTTTCCTGTTATCTTACAAAGCAGCAGCAAAAGACAAGCTTTCCCACATATTTCCTTAAGTAGTTAGGTACTGTTAAATTAAATAAAAAAGTTCAGTAAAAATATTATAATTATGGGCAAAAATTAAAAAAAACCTGCAAAAATTGTGATTCTTGTTTGAGAAAGCTGCAGGGTAGTGTTCACTGAAATTCTTTCACAGCAACTTGAAATTTCAAGCTGACAAACATTTTCCACCCCCATAACATTCAGTCATGGAAATCAAAATAAATAATTTTTCAGGTAGTACAATTTCCATGGAGGTTTAAAAACCTGGGGGAAGGGCAAATGGGAAAAATTCCTCTTGGGTATAAAAAAGAGTCTCCCAAAATGTTATTTTTCTTTCTGGTTGACTTTCAGACATCGATGAATGCTTACAGAATGGTCGTATCTGTAATAATGGACGATGCATAAACACAGATGGCAGTTTTCACTGTGTCTGTAATGCTGGCTTTCAAGTGGCAGTTGATGGGAAAAACTGTGAAGGTAAGACTTTTCTGAAGTTATTTCATATCAGTAATTACAGTTGCAAGAGGTTATTCACATCAATGAAAAAGAAAAGGACCCCTGGTGGGGGGAAGGGAAGGAACAAGGAGTCATATATCCAAATACCTTTTGCTGTATCTGGGAGGGCAAGTAAAATGTCTTTTGCAGCCAGTTCTGGAGCCTTGGCTTGGCAATCCTCAACGGGATGTCTGTCCAGAAGGAGAAGTAGCACATACCACTATCACAAAATGCAGTTTCTTTGATGGGAGTGGTACATTTTAAAACATAGTGCAAGTCACATGCTGCCTGATTTTACTGTGTGCTTAACAGCATGCTTTATGGGATCTTACTGGGTGACTAGCAATGTGGTTTGTGTAGATGCAGACTGGTCTGACCTATAAAAATTGTTTTAACAAAAATTTGTAAACATAATTGATGTGTTCCTACCTCCCAGACCTTTAGTAAAGGGGAAGAAAAGAAGAATGTTCTTTATCATGCTTCCCAAGGTCTTTGGGAGGGTTCCCAATGATCTATTCATACGTTAAAAGAATTTCAAGCACTGTTCTTAGAAACATTTTTGGCAGAATATTATCTCAGTGATTCAGCTCAAAGACTTAATGCCAAAATTCCTGGTTGGGATAGATACACGATTTTTTTTTTTTAATCATAAATTATTTTTGTCTGACTTAGCCTGTAAGTAAAAAGAAAACACACTATGTCTAGAAGTTTAATTTCTGTCCAAGACAGCTGCAATATTAAGGAAAATAGCACGATTCTGAATATATTGTAATGTCATTATGATCCAGTGATTTTATGTGCTAGTAGTGATTCTGTTAATCCTTGGTAGAGACAGACACTTTAAGACTCTATTTTTCCTGACTCTTTTTTAGATACAGTTTAGCACCATATGCTGCTTTTAAAATATCTTATTATGGAAGTACATTGACTAAATATATTTGTAAATTAGACTAACTATTCAGGAAAAAACTCTCTATTCTGATTTCTTCCTTTCCCACCAAATACCATGTGCTAATAGTAATAAAAACCAGGACACCGGCAGTCTGGTAAAACATTTTTAATTCCATTGCATGTGCTGCCAGAATGTCTGTTGCATCCACTTATGAAACAGTTTCATCTCTGGCATTGTAATGCATTGAGTTGTATGCACACACACTAATCAGTAAAGACCATGGCATTGTGCCATACCTTAATGTAACTGTGTGTAGTTCTTTAGATGAAACTGGTAAATACTACTGATTTTTCTTGGATGTAACATCCGAAACTGATTTCATCTGCGCCAGGACAAAGTAAAGACTGAGAGGATATAAAGGCTTACTCAAATCAAGAACAGAATTCTCTGTACTTGCCCTTTTTTTTTTTTTTTTTCCTTTCCCATTTTGTGAGTAACTGTGCAGGGTTCAGAATAACAGGGTCTGAGAACCTCCACCTTTTCCTATTTGAATCCTCCATGATATCCCATTAGGTGAGAGGATGAATAAAGCTTTCATGAAGCTGTAATTAGTAAGTACCCTTCTATATGGCCTGTCATGCTGAATGCAGGAAGAGGGCAGGTTCTATTTTAAATGGAAGTTGAGGATGGCAGTGCCCATAGAATTAATGCTTGAGCACAGTGCTGGGAATTCTCCCATACCATAAATCTTAGACTTATCCAGTGGAGGTTATAAAAGTTTTCACTCCAAACCCAAATGTTCTCTCCTCTCCCTTCAGGTCTTTTTAGTAACATAAAATTGTATTTACATTCCAAACAGGAGGCTGCTTCTAACCTAGCTTCTATTTAGATTAAGATGTCAAACCCTCTTTAATTACATCCCTTCTCACTTTTTGATGACTTCTACCAAGTGGAAGTTCTTAAGCTGTCCGGTTTCTCATCCGTTTTTTGTTCTCTTTGCTTTTTTGGATTCATTCCTTTTTATGTTAATGATTCATTATGAGAAATGGAATCATTGCTTTGACACATCCTCTAGAATAGTGCAGTCTGTCCCATCATATGTTTCTGATTATCATTATAGCTCTGACAACTAAGAAAAAAATTAAGGTGTATCTTTTGGATATAACCAGTAACAGTTCTTATGCTTAAACATTATGAGCATTATATCTGTTGTCTGCATTTTCAGATATGGATGAGTGCAGCATCAGGAACATTTGCCTCAATGGGATGTGCATCAATGAAGATGGCAGTTTTAAATGCATTTGTAAACCAGGGTTCCAGTTAGCATCTGATGGACGCTATTGCACAGGTAAGCACAAGAAATTATGGATTCCCAAAACTTGTGAGTCTTGTTTCTCTGGGTAGCTTCAAGAATAGCCTTTTTTGTGATTCTTGGGAACAAGAGGTATGGGGCAGAGTTCTCAGCAGGTATGCTTTTTTAATCAGCTGGAATTATTTGTAGTTGTGCAAGACAGTACTCAGTCTTCTCCACATTGTTGAACAACTGCCCCAACCAGCCAGTGGGAAATATTCTTTTCCAAGGATTGCATGATCTGACCTAGTTAAACTCTGGGGTTTTTTTGCCTATGGTGTCTTCTGCAGATTGGTTCCAGTGTATCTTACATTTTGTGTTTGGCCTTTGAAAGTATTCTGCCTTTGGCCACCCAAACATCCTGACTTCTTGCATTTTTTGGGCTTTTCTCCCATTCCTGTCTGGGTGCTCCAAGGCAATACAGCATCTCTGAGGAGTGCCCAGCACTTGATCCGACCAAGATGCAGACATGAGCACCACAGCAAGATTGTCTTTTCCATTTGCTGCATGGGTGCAAATGAACTATTGTGCATTACCACACAAGTGTCTCCTTAGCTTAACAGCTGCTGGCTGTGTTGGCTGCAGCCTTCACACACTTAAAGCAATGGCATTTATTTAAATTCTTACCTGATTTCCATGTGGGATGTGTGTACTTTGCCAAAGCTTGTTTTCCAGCTGGTCTATGTGTGGGATGTCAGTGAGACTTCAATGCCCATCAGGCCATGGCACATCAGCCAGTTGTGTTCCCAAAGATCACTGGCTGCTCTCTGTGTCATTAGCAGGGATTTGACTCATGGATGGAAGCTCAGCCAAGCCTAAATACTGCTCTTGATTTTTGCCTTGAGTATCTTTTGGTGTTTTTTAAAGTTTTTTTTAAAAATTACGTCAGTCTGTGCCCTGAAATGCCACCCAAAAGGATGGTAACTCTACCTGATTACTTAAAACACAATGATGTTCAGCCTCTGTTATGTGCCTCCTGACTAGGAATATGGATACAGTCAAAATGGGTTTCTGGCCGTAGAGAAATGTTACTTCTCTGCATCAAAGGAGGAATATTTGATAATTATCCAAAATTATAGAGAACTCAACTGATTCCTACTGAAAGTTGGAACAAATCTTATAGTAAAAAGAAGGATTTCTCCCACTGGTTTTTGCACTTACACTAAGCCTTGTTCTTTATGAATGAGCATGCAAACATTTATTACATGTTAAAGTTGTTATTGGTGAAAATCAAACCAGATTTTGAAACCTGGACACCCAAATTACACTTTTTACCTTCTTCATATTTGTGTCTTTTCTTCCATTTGCCCAAAGTATCATGAAACAATTCCCAGGTCTTCAGCAGTTAATATGATTAGTGATTCTGAATATGTTGTTTATATCATAATGTTAATACATAGAGTTTTATAAAGGGATTTAGCTGTAAAATAATTATTAGATGTTATGTATATGCATTCTTTTGGTTGTTCACAGGTTGTTCATGTTACCATTGATTATTTAGTTACTTGTCTGCAATAAATGTCTAATTTTAAGGAACTTTCCCAACTATAGATATAGATAGAGGTTTGCTTGAAGGATATTTTAGGGAAACCCTCCCTGTCAAGGCCAAGCCCTGGTCCTGGCTGGTTGGGAAGTATTCCAACAGACCCAGGTGTTTCTGCACTAAAAATGTTATCAAGTTACTTTGACTTGCTGATATGGTCTTATAAAAGCTGGATCCCCTTTTCAAGGTAAACTTGGAAACCTTTCCTGGGAAAGGTCCTTCAGGTTCTCACTGTGAAATGGGGTTCCCCAGTGATTGCAGACCCTGGGTGATGGTAAAGTATTTAGGCAGTTGATGGTGTATTACCTTGCTTATTTTTGCTTGGTGTGTGCTTATTGTTTTATTATTGTTTTACTGTTCATAGTCAGAGAAGTGCATGTTATTAAAAAATCAAAAAAGGGACTATGGCTCCTCAAGAATATTTAGATAATGCAATATTTACACTAAATTTTATGAATGCAGATTATCAATTTTGATCCCTGGCAGACTGATACTGCTCTGAAGATCTGTGTGTGTGGAACCAATTTCCAAAATTTTATCCACAATTGGGTGTGCAATGGCAAGGCCCAGCTAGGGGATGAGGTACACATGTCTTCTATCACCAGCAGGTCCAAAGTGGTCACCTGCTCATCTGGAGAAACATTGATCACCTCTGAGACAAAGCCCAGTGAGAGGAAAAATGACCTAATCACCATCCAGCCCTTGTGGCCAAAGCAGGAGCAGGGTAGGTCTGCCAGGAACATGGCTGTGCCTGAAAGCTTGCAGAGGCAGCTTGCCAAGAGAGGCCTTGTGTCTCACTGCACTCACCATCATATTGTTATGTTCCTACTGACCTTCTTCAGTTATTCCCTGCTCCATGCTTCCAGAAAGACATTCAGTAAAGTCAAAGTCAGCATTTCCAGCCAATGGACTCCCTCCTGCCTCAACAGCACAGCCCCTGAGCCCAGGCCACCAGAACTTTGGAACAGTAGCCATTTATTTCCAAATGCAGAAAAAGCAACTCTCTTCCTGGGGACATTGGACACTGTCTTTTTGTTTCCCTATGCTATGGGTCTCTTTGTCAGTTGCTTTTGCTGTATTTTTATTGATTGAATAAAGAAGGGGAAGATGCGGGAGATAAGAAATCCTGTTCCCTTCTGGTGAGCAACAGAAAGCACTCTGGGAAAGGTTCAGGTAGGTTTGAGGTAAAGAGCAGGTCATATAACCAGAGATGGGGTTGCCTGGCTGGCCTGTGGTTGCCCTGTGCATGAGGCAGTGGTTGGTTGGGGAGACACATGGACACCAGGGAGCTCATTGGGTAAAAGGACCCATGAACAGCCACACTGCAGTGGCAGGCAGCCTGTGTGTGCCTGTTTGGGTGAGGTTTAGAGCATAACAAGGCTTGATTTGTTGCAATAAGTGATCTTCTCTGGAGCAAGCAAGAAGGAGATCCATGTGTCTTTGTTCCTCATTGCTACAAAACTCTAAAGTCATGCTTGGATGTGCAGGGAGTGTTTGCACAAATGGACATTTCTGCACCAAATTCGTTTCCTGCCTGAGCAGTTTTGATAAGGAATTGTATGTGTGTTTTTGCAGAACTAGGGGATCAACAAAGGAATGGAAGAGTGCAGCTCATTGCTTCTGTAACTGTCTCATTTGATGTTCTCCAAGCTGAGTTTTCAGCTGTTAGGAAGGTCTTCTAACCCAAAGATGGGGGTAATGCAATTAACACTTAGTTCCATAAAGCTGGAATTTAAGTATAAGTACAGGGCATATGCTTGGCTGTCTGGTAAAAAATTCCACTTAGACTTTCTGAAATAACATGCCAAAAAATAATGTTACACCATAGTCTTGTATATCCCCTGAAATACAAGACATGCTAAATTTATTCACCATTAGCTTCTTTCAATGATGATTTGCTTGATTTTTCAGAAACGCATATCATGCATGCAGAAGTTTGAAGCATTATTTCTATTCCATGCCTTGTTTAATCTTTAGATCAGCAGGAATTCCCCAAATTAAAAGTTATTGCAAGACAATTGAAAATGGTAGTTTAGTAGTCTGAGTAAATTTTTCCTGCTTAAAATTAGAGGACTTTGTGTACCCAGCTAGCACTACTAAGCAAGTTAAGCAGAAAAGGCAAAACTTATTGAACACGGAGAATTAATCCATTAGTTGGATTTCCAGAACCAGGTTGAATATATTTTAAGTCATCCAAATGGTGACTTTGACCACAGAAAACAGTGGAGCATTCTCAAGGTTACAAATTTGGACTTTATTCCTGTGAGTGAAGTTGATTTACTCTGTGGAATCTCAGGCCTGGTAAAAGCAGAGACTTTTTACCCATCTTTACAGGAACCAGGTTTTCAGCTGACTTGCACCATTTTAAGTGACCCACTTTACCTTTAAAAAATTCTGTAGAGGTATTTCCAACACATTCGTAAATCAGTACAAAAGAAAATAGATGACACATTTCTCCCTTTACTAGGTTACGAAATCTTTTTTAAAAAATGAACTACAGGAAATGGGAAAGAAGTAATTTTGCCTTTCTGTTTCTAGAAATAACCTTTAAAAAGGAAAGCTTTTTTTCTTTTTTTTTTTGCTTGTAGGAGAATCTGTTATAGGAGTTCAGTGTTGTTCACCAAAATAGCTGTCTACACCATTAAATAGCACGGGCTCATTTTGAATCCCAACTCCGTTTTTACCTGCACTGAGTAGGGACTAAATTTAAAGTGGGAAAAACATCTAAGATTTGTCTTAACAGAACAAAAGATTGTAGGATGAAGTAAAAATTACTTGAGCCCATGTACTTAAATATAGCTTTTATTTGAAAATGCAGTTTGAAGAAGGAATCTTGGATCATACAAGCTGTTTTTTATGCCAAACAACACAAACTAAGTAAAACACAGAGGTGTTTCACTCTCAATTTGCCCTTTTAAGGTCAGAAAAAAGGAAATTGTCACACACACTGTTTCTTGTATATAGTATGGAGAATTCTTATGAAGTGATTATTTTATAAAGGTTATACATACTTCCAAGCAATATTTATAACACTCCTTTTCTTTATCATTTCTAAAAGGATAGTATGCTTTCTGCATCTAGAGAATGATCTTACTATTATCAGGATACACAGCCTATATATAATTTAACATCTCTATGTGATAGTTTGATATTACAAATTTTAATTCCTGTATTTCATTGCTATGGGCCTTATTGTCCAATGTGCCATTGTTGAGCAAAGATGGTGGCTTGTGCAGGACTCAAATCGTGAATGAATTCCTTTCAAGGCTGGAGTGCACTCTGTTCATTGAAAGTTTTTAAAATGGGCTGTAATGAGCATCCGATAGGAAAACCCAATTGCGATGCAGATCACCAGAGAGACAGGGCCTGGAGGCAGGGGCTGATTCAGCCCCTGGGGAGATTCAGATGTGCAGCAGAAGAAAAGGAAATGCTTTGGTGGCCCTGTGAAGGCACCTTGTTGGAGGGTGAAAGATTCAATTTGCTATTTGGACTGATTTCTTACAGCATGAACTGTTAGTATGGGAAGGGAATGTCCTGTTATATACTACACAAGTCCTTTGTCTCAGCAGCCACAGTTTCCTCCTTCCTCCAATTATGATTTTGCCTGAATGACCCTTAAATCGGAACTTGTACCTCTTGGGAACAAGTCAGGAAAATGTAGTCCCTTTTATTCTCTAAGGAGAGCAAAATAATTTTGTTCTGTTTATTTCTCCTGAATTTGGCATTTTCCTATTCTCTTTCAAAGAACAAATTCATCATTATTCCTAACAAAATCTTTACTTGAACTACTTTCCATTTACCCTTGATATTTTTCTATAGGATATATTGAAAATAAGCTGCACAAATGCAGGTTTCAGCCAGGCATTGAACACTATGTAGTTTAACTTCTAATAAAGCTCATTCTCTTCTCCAACAGACATCAATGAGTGTGAGACAGATGGAATATGCATGAACGGGCGCTGTGTGAACACTGATGGCTCTTTCAGATGTGAATGCTTCCCTGGCCTTGCAGTAGGACTGGATGGACGTGTCTGTGTTGGTAAGACAAACTTAATGGAGTCACAGTGAACCAAAGTTAAGATATTAGTGCTAGTCTGATGAACAGATCAAGTTTGAATGTAGAATTTACCAATTTTTAATAGAATGATGGGTAGTAGTTCTAGTGGCTAATAATAACTCTGTAGTGTTTACTGTAATAGGCCATTTTGCTCTGTTTTAATTTCCTTTTTATTTAAAGAGAAAGAAAGTGTGGGTCAAATCACAAGGTCAGGTAGACTATACAGAGTAGAGGTGATTATTGCTCTATCAGTTCTGAGTAGGTGAGAATTTGCCCTGTTTCTCTCAATGTAAAATTCTTCATTTGTCACTAAGCTTAAAGATGTAATTATCTGTTACGTCTTTTTAACATGGGATGTACCCAATTTTCTGCCCATTTCTATACAAGCTCAGTGTTGATTATAAAATACTAATATGCATGAAAGCTATTTATGGGCAGTTCGTAAAGAAAAAGAAAAATCACCCCTGGACCTGAAAACATAAACATATCAGGTCTTACGTACCAGAGTAGCATTAATGACTTTTCCTTGGGTTTTTTATGAGCAAAGAAAGAGCAAAGACTTTGTCCATTTTCCCCACAGCTTCTCACTAGTTCAAGGTTAAGAATTGATTGTTTGCCTAGTCGTTCACCAATGCATGTTAAGTCATTAGATACAGTGACTATTTGTATGCCTTAATTCTTGGGAGCGTGAGGAAGAAAAATTTCTTTTCCCTAGTAGAGGAGTGCATACAGGTGGCTGGAAAGCAAAGGGAAATAGTGAAAGAGAC
This sequence comes from Molothrus aeneus, assembly GCF_037042795.1. Classification (NCBI taxonomy): domain Eukaryota; kingdom Metazoa; phylum Chordata; class Aves; order Passeriformes; family Icteridae; genus Molothrus; species Molothrus aeneus. The sequence goes on along the minus strand of NC_089658.1, from coordinate 9,887,763 downwards.
TTTGTTTTGACAGCTATTTTATGGTGTTTATGACACCTGAGCTACATTTAATGCTTGCTATAATTTATGGCAGGATAGTTGCTATGGCAGGATTAAGAGAGATTTCTTCCCCCAGATACACATATGCGGAGCACGTGCTATGGCGGCTACAAGAGAGGACAATGTGTGAGACCATTGACGGGTGCAGTTACAAAGTCAGAATGCTGCTGTGCCAGCACTGACTATGCCTTTGGAGAGCCTTGCCAGCCCTGCCCAGCACAAAACTCAGGTATGCCATGTTCACTTGTAAATCTTCTCATTTACAAATTCTCTTCATACACTATTTCTAGAAAGTTCTCCTATATCCTATTTCTCCTATATCCTTCAAGTTATCTGAAGTAGCTTATTCAGTACCTTGCTTTTGGGTAGTCAATGCACAGACAAATGTCCAGTTCAGTTTCTTGCAAATACTTGAGTCTGTCACTGAAATCCCCACCAAGTGAAGCTGTCTGGGACATAACTTCTCTCTGGCAAGAAAGCAATCCTAATGATTTCAATGGGCAGAAATGTTTTGGGAAAATTCTTCCAATAAGACTCTGCTGACACAGTCCTTGCTGTGAAGCCAGTAAATTAAATAGACTTTGCTTTCGTGGAGGTGGCTGACTGCAGGGAGCTGGTTTGAAACTTCAATTTATTATGTGTTTCTTGTTATTCAGCAAATTTGTTGTTGCACATAAACAAACTATACCATTTGATAAGATATTCTTCATCTACTGTGAACTCATGAAGACAGTCCTGCTAAATGGACTTAAATATGGGACAGATTTATAGGAAAAAATGTTCTGTTTCCTGGTCTCTTTGAACATGCACCTTGCACAAGGACTTGGGCATAAAGTTCTGGAGAATCTTGCTGTGAATGTGTTATGGTTCGTTTGTGTAGGAGGACCAGCATGATGTTTATGTCTATTCTTAAATGCCACAGTTCATCATGTGAAGTTTTTACTCATCCATCTTCATAAGCAGATTCAGACCCTGAATCTGCTAAAATGCTTCACAGGTTCAGAATACTGTGAGGTTATTAATGTTTTCAGAAGAATTGGAAGGCATGTTACTGCTTTAGAATAATTAATCGCTGTACTGTCAATGGTGATGCTGAAAGCAATGAGCTAAGAAAGAATATTCCAATAAGTTTTTTAATAATTTTTCCAGCTGAATATCAGGCTCTGTGTAGCAGTGGAACTGGCATGACTGCAGGAGGAAATGGTAAGATCACCTAATGTTATTTAAATTTATATATTGCACTTTTGTCTGAAAGTGTTACCTTGATATCATTAATTTGTTAGCTGTGCTGGTGGGGATGGTGACAGAAGAGAATGGGAGACAGGCTTAGGGTGAAATGAATGGAGCATGGAGTTTCAGGATCATGCCACTTCACCAGTGGGACCTCTCTGCTTTACATCATGGAGTGTATGTAACTGTCATTATAAAATATTGACAAATTTATGAGAAGTGTCATTACCTATGTGACTTTATATGTAAGTCATATTTGGATATTTCAGGTGAAATCATCCTGAAGAATAAAGCCATATTGAACATCGAGCTTACTCATGTTTTCATCTGTCAAAATAGGCCAGGGTTTGTTTAAATGTAGACAAGAAGGAAATTATTACAATGAAAGCTTTGTAGTCATAGAACTGTGAAACTGCAAACTCTTAAATCAGGCAGTGCTCACTAGTAGATTTGCTGGCAGTAGATAGGGAAAAGCACTCAGAAAGGAGGGATATTAATGCTTTGGCAAGTGATGCCATCTGGAAATGCTATGAATCAGGAGATATGGGGAGTATTAATACATGGGCCTCTCTAAATCTAATCTCTGATCCCCAGTTTAATATCCCAGTTCTTCCCTTTAGTTGAAGGTTTCCTAAATTACTATGGGCTAACGATGAATCAATGATTAAGAGAAGCTTTTTTCCCTTGAGTATGAATATCTAGGTGTGAATTTCCCAATCAGAACTACATAATTATAAATATGGAGTTGCCAACGTTAAATTATATTGAAATGGTCTTTTTCTAGTTTGGAGAGTTAAATCCTACAGGCCCTCAACAACTGCTGCTCTGATGTTTGTGTTTTTTTACCTTTATGTAGATATTAATGAGTGCTTATTGGATCCTGATCTCTGTCCAAATGGAAGGTGTGAGAACCTGCATGGAACATACAAATGTTATTGTGACCCTGGATATGAAGTAGACTCAACTGGGAAAAACTGCATTGGTATGAAATGTCTTATCCTCAAAGTATTTATAAAGAATCATCATATCCTTTCTCAAACTCTGTCAGCTAAACTATCCAAATCTGTGCTTCCATTCTTTTCATAGAAATAGAGGCTGCAGCCCTCTCTTGAACATGACTGATCTGACCAGTGTACAATGTTCTGATGAAGTCTGACTGGTGCCCTGTATAGTTGTGCCAGAAATTCTCCATTTCCCCATGGAATATCCTGCCTAAACTGATTCTAGTGTGCATTAGTCTTTTCTCAAATACATGTTATACTGTGGGATCAAAGTCAACTTCTAATTGAGACTTACTTACATCCAGATTTTGCTCACTAGCCTTCAGCTGATGAGTTCTGGTTTCTAGCATGTTATTGTTACTGGTCCCTAATTGCAAAGTTTTGAATGTTGGTGATTATATTTCATCTTATTTTTCTTGTTCATGTTGTCAAGATTAATTTAGCCTTGCCTGAATCTCTGTATTGGCAATAACTTCCAGCTTAGTGTTGTCCACAATTTTTGATTCAATTAGTTTTTTACTTCTGCCTTAAAATGAATATTTTTGTGGATCAGTCCCAAGTCTGATCCCTGAAAGCATTTCTGATATCCTTGCTTCATCATGATTATTCTCCTTTTTAATATATCCTACCGTAATCTCTCCTTTGTCCAGCTCTGGAACCACCTTAAAATTCTTAAATTCCTTTCTATTATCTCCAGCTTACGTAATAATTTTATTTGGGTTCTGTATTCTCTACTTAAACCTAAATAGCTTGAGTCATGGGTGTTATCCCAGTCTAAACTATCCATTATCTTTAAAAAAAAAAAAAAAAAGAGTTAATCTTTCTTAGATAAAAATCACACTGTAATTCATCCCATTTTCCCTTTTGCTTCTTTGGCTTTAATTATCCATGTCCTATTCCAGTGTTTGCTTGTAGCTGATGGCATCTCTTCTCTTCTCCCAATCCATCTGTGAGTTTTCCAGATGCTCCCCAGCCCACCCTGTTGTAGCCCACATCCATGCTCCATCACAGCTGTTTCCCATTCTCCCGTAATGTTCCACCTGGCCCTCTCTCAATTTTTCTGAACTCCTGTGAAGCTTCCCACATGGTCTGTTTTATTCTGCAAGTCTCCCTTCTTTTCCTAGCACTTTGGCTGTTCCCAGCTGCTGCACTGACCCTCTGAGTCTTCCCAACTTCTCTCAACACTTTCTAGCCTCTCTGACTTAGCCAATTGTTCCTGTCTGCTCTCTGGGTCTCTCCTGGTCTTCACCTGCTATTCATGGCCCATTGCCACCTTCTTGCAACTTCTCCCTGATGACCACAGTTCTTCCAAAGATTTCCTCAGGGTTCTTAAATTTAGCACTAGCAATTCTATTTAAATTTTTCATCTCTGAATCAAGTGTAGACTTACATTAGCCTTGTTAACTATAACATCTAAGTTCAGAGCCAGCTTGGAAAAAATGGTGATTTAAAGACCGAGATGATCAGTAAACCTTTTCAAACCAATCCTCTCCTTGTTTCTGTCATGACTGTGGATGCTGCTGTGTAGTGACTCAGAAACTGCATAGACCTAATCCATAATAAAGGCAGGATGAAAGTGTGAATCCCTGCTTTATTTTGAACTGTAGTATGGCTGTCACATACTATGAATATGTGAGGAAAGAAAGTACAAGCCCTTGTGCAAACCTGTTGTCTACAAAAAGAATCCAGTATTCATATTCCACATCCCCCTGCCCTGTCTCCTCTGAAAAGTGGCTGTTGGGAGTGAAATTCTGTCCTGATTTCTATTCCAGAAATGTTTTATTTATTAAAAAGTTCTTTATTTTCATTGTAGATATCGATGAATGTGCACTAAACATGCTGCTTTGTGACAATGGACAGTGCAGAAATACCCCTGGAAGTTTCATGTGCACCTGTCCAAAAGGATTTGTATACACTCCTGATCTAAAAACGTGTGAAGGTAAGTGGTAATGCAGCATTTCATCCTAGTTTTATTCATATGGATTGTTCTCAGATTGTGCCAGAAATACCTTGAACCTTCATGAAGGTATAATGTGTAAAACTAAAGAAAAAATAATCACAATAAATAAATTCAGTGGGAAAGTAGGAGAATGAGGAGGGAGGGACAAGGCCAAATTGAACTTGTTAGATAACCTCATGGAATAGCCTGTATTTACTCTCCCTATTTACTACTACCAGTGAGCACACACTGTGCCAAGGGTGAGAAGAAACCAAGCTTTACAAATCTCTTCTGTGAGGAGCAGAGCCAAAGGGCCCCTAGTTTGCACCCTTTTTGAGCCACAGACAGTTCTAATGCATTAGTGTGTCTTTGGGACACATGCATTGCTGGTCTGTTGTGAGGGGTTCATAACAGAAAAGGGGAATATTGGCAAGATTGGGTATGAGGAAAGGTTTGTCCTCTTTGTCCTAAACTGAAAAGAGCCATATGTATTTTTGTTAATGTTTTCTGGCACTAATAGCAGTGTGTTTCTTTTCTAGATATTGATGAATGTGAATCCAGCCCCTGTGTTAATGGAGTGTGCAAAAACACACCGGGTTCTTTTGTTTGTGAATGTTCTCCTGAAAGTACTTTGGATCCAACCAAGACCATCTGCATAGGTATTTATTCCTCTGAAGATTTTATGTTTGCTGGTTAAAAATAGCTGGTGACATGTGAACATTGTACACCAGGTTAAGAAAATACTTTTAAATTAAACTAGTGCAGATTAATTTAATGGGAAACATAACAGAAACAATGTTTAAAAATGCTTTCTTTCACCATTACTCTGGGGGCATAAAGTGCACTTGGGGGCTTGGTGTGCTTCCATGTCAAATTTGAAAGAGAGGTGAAAATTTTTTTTAACCAGCACAGAAATCCTATGACCAGTACTTCAGGTCTGTGCTCACGCCCTTAATTTCTCCTGTAACAAGGTGAACATGTTCTAGTTAGGATCTGCTCTCTGGAAAAAATTTTGTATTTTGCACAGTCAAACCAGCTCAAGAGCATCCATGGACAATGCTGTGACTCAGATGCTCTGTGGGCTCATGATTTCCTTTCTTGCCTGTTTTGTTGGGACAGTAATTTATAGCTCTCTTCTAGTCAGTGAGGAAAACTGTAGGACTACAGCTGTCTGATCCTTAGCTAGCTCCTGCTACTCTCCTGTATGGGAAGATATCCAGACTGGGGGATCTAGTAAAATAATGGAAGATGTAGCAAGGGGTCTTCCGCATGGGCTCCTAATCTGACTCATAATCAGTACAAGGACTCAGATCTTGAGTGGTATTGACATACTCCCTGTTTAGCACAGTAAGCATAAACAAGGATTTGCAAGAACTTTGTGCTGGGATGATTTCAGGCTATAATCCAGTATAGAGAAGGTTTAAATTAAGAGATTTTAAAATAAATTTAGCTCTGATGTGGTAAATTCTAATGAAAGGATGATTCTTTTTCATGGTTAAAGCACATGTGTTTGTAAATACAGTAATGCATAATGCTAGAGAATCTGCATGAAAATATATTGGTTTTTTCCAAACAGAAACTGTCAAGGGTACCTGTTGGCAGAACATAGTCAATGGAAGGTGTGAAATAAATATCAATGGAGCAACTCTGAAGTCCCAGTGCTGTTCCTCACTAGGTGCTGCTTGGGGAAGCCCATGTACACCATGTGAACGAGGTAATGCCATTAATTTTCCTCAGGAACCTAGGACTTTTCCTCTCTGAGCTTGGTTGAGATTATTATTGTAGAAGTTGGGCACAGGCTAGACAAATAACTTTACTTGTTCTGTTGTCAAGCAGTCATTCCTTATTCAGTCCCAAAAAAGAGAAGTCTTAATATTTGAGAGATAGCATGTAGCTATAGAAGGTTCTAACTGGATTTTACAGTACATATTTTACAAGTTTAAGTGCTGAAGGGAAGGGACCACACCTACAGTCTGTAACTGGCAGCATTACTTTAGCATGGTTTGTCATAATTAGTGATCTGGAGTTCCTAATGATGTAGCAATAAATGCATGTTCCCCAGAGATCCCAAGGAAATGTTTGCAACAAATGGATCTTTGGTGTGGTAATGAAGGGAGGAGAGGGAGTAGCCCTTCTTATTATACTCTGTAGATTAACTGATGACCTGGAGAATCATACAGTTGGTGAAAGAATGGGTTGAGGTCGCTGCATATTCATTTGCTAACTTTACTGAACTGTGGTATGAGCTGGGAACCCAGGGATGAGCTGATGAATGCAGAAATGTGTGTGGGTTGTTATTTCTATATCCTGAAAGCTGCTAGTTTGCTCAAATCTTTGGTTAATTTCATTCTGTGTATTTTAACAGAATTCATCCTCATTCATCCATGGTAAATAGGGTTGTAATGTGCTGTGATCAAGTGAAATGAATTAATTGGTTCAAATGAAACAGAAATCATAACCACTTTTAGGCTAGCTAGCTGAGACACATGGGAAGCAAAAGAGGATAAAGGCTGACACTCTATACAGTTTGTGTAGTTGCCCCATCTTATCTCTTTATTATTTCAGAAAATACTGGGATACTGTCTAAGCACTCAGACTTCTCATAGCAATAAACTAGATAATGTTTCACATGATCAGTTTTGCACAATAAATTAATGGTGAGTTTTGGACTGTAGTATTCTGAAACTTCACTTCTGTTTGTTTTACAGACCCAATATGTCAAAAGGGATATTCAAGAATAAGAGGAACATTGTGTGAAGGTATTTATTGTTGCCTTAACATAAATCAGAGCTTGAATAAAAAAATGCCAGTGTTTTGATTTAAGTGGTTAATTTATCATAGAGGAACACTATGCCAAGTTCTTACCTTGTGTTGTTCCATTGACTTCGTTAGAGTTATGTCAGGGATGAGTTTGGTTTCAGTTTGTTTAACATTCCTGCATACTCACACTTTATCTCAAAGTACAGACTTGCAAAATACAATGTCAACCAGTATAAGGAGGTGGCTCTCTCTCTTCAAACACTGTTAACTGAGTAACCTGTTTTTAAAAATCATGTGTTTTATATATACTACAAAGCATGGCATAAGCAATACAGGGGTATGATAAGCCATTACTATGCTTTAGAAAAAGAACATTCAAGGACTGTAATTCAGTCCTTTTCTTTTTCTTTTTTCCCTAATCTTGGCTTTCTCCCATATGACATTATATGAAATCTTAAACATTCCAAAACATATTTTTCACTGTCCTATAAAAACAAACAAACAAAAAACATCAGGATACAGTTATACTTTGGTTAAAGAAAAAGTTAATATTTTAAATGTGTAGTTTTTTTGCTTGGTATGGGATGACTCTATACTATTCTGTAAGAATTGAAGGTCCCACCCTATTTCATCTCTATTTGAATTGATTTGAACCCTTGGAAAAGTACTGCATATTTACATAATATGCAGAAGCTCAGAGAGTCTCAAACTGCTGTGGGTCATCCTGACTGACAACATCTGACATGACACTGCAGTTAAAATATTTTTTAAAAATTACTCCCATATGTAGCTTCCATAAAGAAACATTGTTTTTTCCCTTAAAAAAAAAAAGAGAGGAACACCCTCACACATACTCTTTGCTTTCCAAATGATGACTGAATACCTTGGCACGTCTGTGCTGCAGACCCACTGTACATAACTTATCTGACCTCAGCAACACTTTGCAGAGTGTGTAAGTGAAAGAAAAAGAAAAAAAAAAAAAGTGGGCCCACCTCTCTCTCTTCACAAGGAAAGTCTTAGAACATTTTCAACACTGCTGGGATGGAAAGTTTATCCTTCCAAGATACAGACATAACTGTTTTCAGCATTTCCTTTACCAGCACATCGGATTGCATCTATTGCATGCTTTAATCTTTCTCGTTTCTATGGGACCTGGATAGCCCCAGGTTTTTCAGAGTAGTTTTCCTTCCTTGTAACCTTAGTGAAGCCTTACTTGGTTTTCAACCCATGTAAGCATTTTTCAAGACAGGGAAAGGTCTCTAGGAAATTTACTGGCAAGTTAGAGACAGGAGTAAGTTTAGTTCCCAAAAGGTGATAGTCAGTTCTCCCATACACAGCCTATGTAAAATGAGTAATAGATCTTGTGCAGGGAAATAAGCAAACTAAATTGGCAGCATTGCTCTCATTTACGGGTGAGCCCTGGAGTTGTCAGCTGCACTATTGCTCACAGGCTGTCAACAGTGTTTCAGTGGTTTCTAATAATCCACTGGCTTTACCTCATACCTTCCAGTCAATTTTCAATATCTGTTCAAGGGCAGAGGCCACTGATTTGCCCTCCAGCGTTTATCCTCCATCGTGCTCCACGAGGTTTGAGAGATGCAGTCTCTGCACCAGGAGTTTTGTCTGGAGGCCTAACCAGCCCAACCTTCCCACTTTTTGGTTACTCTATACTGAGTATTCATCTACAGATTGCCAGTCATTCTTTTTCCATTTCTTGTTCTTATCCTCTCCTGTCCTAAAAGTTGTCACGCTTCATCTTGGAGCATGTTTAATGCTGGAAGCTTTTTCCCAAAGGCAGTTGTGAAGCATATGCTTTCACAAAGGACATGGGTGGGAGGACCTCACACTTAGATTACTAAACATTTATTTAAGCTCAAGCCAAGCTAATGCATATAATCAATTTTTCCTTACCAAAAAGTGCTAAATTTGCCTTTTAAATATAGAAATACAGTTTTTATTTAACAAAGTTAAACTCTGTGTGTAGTTGTAAGTAGGTTATTTTAATATATATAACGTTGCTAATTGCTGACAAGGCCATAGACCCAGATTGTAAATGTTCTTGGAGTTTCCAGACGTGCAGCTAGAGAAAATAATCTTTAAAAAATACTGAATCTAGTTGGAATAATGCATGTGATTTTGCACTTATTTTGATCTTTCCTTGTCCATTTGCTTCAAATATCTGGCCCACAGTGAGTATGAAAATGGATACAGTTTTTAAACACCCCTCCCTTTTCTGTTACTTATGAATTTAATTTCAGTATATGTAAGAATAGCTAATAGCAACATGTATTATTTCTGATCATCAGCAGTTTTCTGTAATTAAGTGGATCTGGCTAAATTACTTTGGGAGTTGTAAATGTTTTTAATTTTTTCACGCCATGTAGACTGTTGTCATTTTTTATTTTATCCTAAAAACTTTGCAATGTTATAATTTTTAATATTTTTGCTAATTTGTTCATGTTTAGCATGCTAGTGATTACTCTTACTCACTTCCTTTTTTTCTTTAATAGATGTTAATGAATGTGAGGTGTTTCCTGGAGTCTGTACAAATGGGCAGTGTGTCAATACCTTGGGATCATTTGTTTGCCAGTGCCCTAATGGAATGACTTTAGATGCTTCTGGACGGACTTGTCTTGGTAGGTGTTAATTCCATGTACAGGTGAAGAGCAGATCTATGCAGTGACCATTGGTTGCACTGTGTGTTTTCTAACAAGAAAGGACAATTATTTTTGCCCATTTTTCAAATTGAATTCGTCAGGGACCTGAACTTAGTTCACCTGGAATTAGGAACAGGTTCCAATGGTAGTAGCTAAAGCCCATCACCATCTGCTAGCTGATGAATAGCTGTGATTTAGTTCCAGATTGTTCATCTGACAAATCCCTACAGATCATGCATGTTCTTAGCACTCTTCATTTGCAGCCCCACCTTCCACAAAGGCTGGCATAGTGGAGGCTGCACCATTGTGGGCTGGGGCTTGGCCACACCATGCACCTTGATGCAGTGTGCAACAGAATATCCAAGTTTTGTATGCTGTCCACCCAAAGCACCGTTGTCCATTATGACAATAATGCCCAAGGTTTGCCTCTGAACAAGACATAGCTTGTAGTAACTAAAAGGCCTTATATAAGAATGGCGAGCTGGAATGTTTAAAATCCTTTTCTGATCCAAAATTTACTTCAAGTGTTGAACACCATTTTTCAGAGTGGTGCTTTAAACTTACTTCAACTCTTAATTTCTGAGTTTAGCATTAATATTTTGCTGTTAGGAATTATGCAGTGAGCTTGGTATGTTCCTCCGAGTCCACAAAAACACAGAGTGAGCTGTTCCTGTGAAGGGCTTTTGAAAAAAAAATTCCTCTGCAGTGAAGTAAATTTTCTCTTTCTTTCTCAACATGTTGTTAAATTGCCCAACAGACATCCGCTTGGAGAGCTGCTACCAGCGGCACGAGGACGAGCAGTGCACGGCGCAGATCCCCGGGCGGCACCGCATGGACGCCTGCTGCTGCTCCGTGGGGGCAGCCTGGGGCTACGAGTGCGAGGAGTGTCCTCTCAGGGGAACGCCTGAGTTTGACGCTCTTTGCCCAAGGGGTCCTGGCTTCTCTACGAAGATAGAAATAAGTGGGAAGCCTTTCTCTAAAGGTATGCCATCCATTTGGGGTTGATGCTGGCAAATCCTGATGGCTTCTGTTTTTACTCTTCTATCAGACAACTCCTCTGGGTTTGAAAATTCTGGTAATAGGCACTCCACTCCCCTAAGGCACGTTTGAGATCCAGTTAGATTTCATGGCAACTGAAGTCCAAATAAAATACAAGATAGAGAGCGTTAAATACCATATAATACTGCAGGCTCAAAACACAGAATTTGTGTCACTAGAGAGGTTAAATGATGCCTGACTTTGCCTCCTGGCATCTCATAGTACAAGAACCAGAACAAACTGGGCAGTCAGCTTTGAATGTATTGAAGGAGCAATCCGTACTTGTGAAGGGTGCAATAACTTTAATTCTAATGTGAAACAACAAAGAAATGGTGAATAATTTTGGGAATTTCTTGTGAAACTACTTGGGAGAAGTAGAGGAAATAGCTTCCACAATGATGGCTCAAATCAGAAAATTTTATTTACAGTAAACCTAGTTGTGTTATGACTCTTGTTGGTAAACTTCCAGAATTAAATGAGACTCACACAGTGACACCCCAGCATCATGTGCTGAAAGCTGTCTTTCCAGGATTACCACTGAAGTTAAGCTGGACAATGTCAGAGGCTAGCCAAAAACTAAACATTATGAAGTCTGAAATGAGGGGAATATATATATATATATGAATGACAATTGCTGTTGTTTGTTTCAGCCTTGTTTTATAAACAGTTACTAAGCCATTAATTAGCCATAAAGAAAGTGACATGTGCTTTTACTTATGTTCATTATGTTTTCTGTGACTCATGGAAGTCACATTTTTTTCTCAGAAATTAGAAGACAGAATGCTTCTTTTGAAAGCTGTCTTTGCCTTCATCCTTTGTCCACTGACATCTTCCTGAGCTGCAGATCAGATCCTGCAGGACAAAGGGGAGACTGATATTATTCTGTAGCAGAAAGTGTTCCTGGAAATTCCAGCACAGAATATCTGTCTACACTATTGGTTAAGGGGAAGTCAGTATCAGTTTATGTACTGTGGTCTAATTTTCCCACAAGGAAGGGTCACTGCCATGAAAAAGGATGAGCTCTGATGTCAGCATTGCTCTTGTGTGCACTGCTTTTGTATGCAATGGTAATATATGTCCACACTATCTCATTTTCAGACATCAATGAATGCAAAATGTTCCCCAGCCTTTGTACCCATGGAAAATGCAGAAATACCATTGGCAGTTTTAAGTGTAGATGTGACAGTGGATTTGCCCTTGATTCTGAAGAGAGGAACTGCACAGGTAAACTGCATGGATGTGTCTGTCATAGCTGTGAATTGAAAAGGGAAAACGGAACTCCTTTGGGAACCCTGTGAGTGTGTTTTGTCTTGCAGATATCGATGAATGCCGCATCTCTCCTGATCTTTGTGGCCAAGGCATCTGTGTCAATACTCCTGGAGACTTCGAGTGTGAATGTTTTGAAGGCTATGAAAGTGGATTTATGATGATGAAAAACTGCATGGGTATGTTTTTACAGACCTTAGATATACAATAGTATGCTATGCATGGTTTCTTTGGGTTTTTTTTTTAAGGTTTGATTGTGCTTGGGTTTAAGTCTGTCTCATTTTGTGAGCCTTATTAAAGCTAACTTTGAATGTGATATTGCTGCTTCTACAAGTTTCCAAAGCATATATAAGCAAGGGACAGGATTTTAGGACATTAAATTTATCCCCACAATCGCCGTCTTGCTGAGTGGGACACCATCCTGAACTTTGAAGTTAAGGTAAATTAAAATTTAGAAGAAGTCTTTTGAATTTATTTTCTTTTTCTAACCGCATTATGGTGCAAGGGATGACTGGCTCTAGGACAGGCTGCAGGGTGGATCAGGCTGTGATGGGTGAGGGGCTGTGGGGAGAGATGTGCTGGCCCTGCATGGATGTGCCTCCTTTGTCCCCACAGACATCGACGAGTGTCAGCGCAATCCCCTCCTCTGCCGAGGTGGCACCTGCATCAACACAGAGGGAAGTTTTCGGTGTGATTGCCCTCCAGGCCATCAGATATCACCAAATATCTCTGCATGTGTAGGTGAGACACGCAGGCAAAATCAAGATTGTGCACAGCATTTTGTACCTCTCTTGTGCTGTGCATTTGCAGTGTTTACTTTAGTACCATTTTCAGGATGAAAAGAGTTCCTCTTTTTCTTTTGCACCAGATATTAATGAATGTGAGCTGAGCAGCAACCTGTGCCGCAATGGCCGTTGTGTCAACCTGATTGGAAAGTATCAGTGTGCCTGCAACCCTGGCTATCAGTCCACACAAGACAAGCTATACTGCATTGGTAAGGACAAAATCTGCACAGGAGCTCTAGCAAACAGGGAAGATAAAACACACAGAGTTGTTTCAGTTTAGTAGATATATTAAGTAATTTTTAACCATGAATGAAAAAATCTATTACAGTTTGTTGAAATAGTATGCAAAATCTCCAAAACATGCCCATCTGTTTTTGAGAGAATTGAAGTTATGGCAGTGCTGCGCTTAGCTGAGTAACAGATTATTTTCTCTAGTAAATTCATCATGATGCATAAAATCACATACTAATTTTAGTGCCCCAAGACTTCAGACTTTGATGATTAAGAGGGAGTAATTTGTTAGATTAGTTATATATTTAATTAAAAGTCATCATTCCTGCTGGACCATGAAATAAAATTATGAGGTTCAGTTGCATACATTCCTTCTACTGTGCCATGGAAAAATCCACTGGCTTTAATTTTGCCAAGTAATTTTTTACCTTGAATCTTACAAAAACTATGTTGCCCTCATGATCCTGTGGTAACTCAGTGCTATTTCTATATGTGGAAGGAGAAGCACAGAAGTGTTTGTATATGCAGTCTTTCCATCCCTGCTTTGCCTGAATCCTTCCCAGTGCCTACCTTTGCAAACACTTGACTGTCAATGTGCAAACACCAAATGTAGATTCTGGATTGATGATGTACTGGAAAGCTGACTCTAATTATGTCCTTGAAATGTGCTTTAAAGCAAAAAGTAATTGTGGGTTTTAACTGTTATTTTCTCCTTTTTAGATATTGATGAGTGCCAAATAATGAATGGTGGCTGTGAGGACTTCTGTACAAACTCAGAGGGCAGCTATGAATGCAGCTGTAAACAAGGCTTTGCCCTCATGCCGGACCACAGGACATGCACTGGTAAGGGAGATTTTGGGAACTTTTCTGCTTAAAGGGCTTATTTCAATAGCTCAAAAATGAACCTTCTTTTAAGGTTAAAGCTATTGTAACAAATACACTATTAAAAATATAAAATAAATGGAAAGTGAAGCTCTTTTTCTGAAGTAAATATTTCAAAAGTATCAGAATTGGGCAACTGCAGAAAGAAGTGAATTGGTTGCTGATAATTTCAGAAAGTGTACAAGTTGATTCTGATTTTAATAACAAAAATCTCTAATTTTTTCAGTAGGAGATAAATTTTCCCCCTTAAGGTATTGTAGTAGATCCAAATCTAAAACAGGTTGAAGACCATTAACAAAATTATCATGAACAGAAGCCAAGATGCTGTGCATGTGTATTGTATGGTTATGTTGGGGAGAGGATAAACAGAGATGCTAGAAAAGAAGCTGATTGCTCTGTTCTGTTGTTTTGTGGTATCTGCCGTTAAGCAAGCAAGCAAATTCCTATTTTTAATTCTTTGTTTAGTCAAGTGCAAGTATGCTGCATTAATTCAGAGCTAAATGACTTGCAGAGAAATTGAAGTCTGAATAGTAGGAATCTTTCTTAGGAAACAGGTCTGTTGCACTCTTAGAAGAGTTTGTGAGAAAATGTTCAGAGCTCTGTTACGGCTGGCTGTTCTCCTTTGGGAGTCTGGAAGTCATAATCCCAGGAAGTGAATTGTACTTGGTGATTTCCACATAGGTTACTGGAAAGATAATTTTCTCTTACTTCTTGCCTCACAGGCACTGGCCTGATGAGGCATGTGAATATTTGCCAGCTGTTTGCCAATTCCATCCAAGAGCTCCTTGAAGAGCATGTGAATTATAACAGGATTAATCCCTTGGAATAGAATTGTCTTTATAGTTGAACAAATGGAGAGTTTTCTATACTGGATTATTAGAGCACTCACATTTAGAATTTGTAAATATTTATGGACCTTGAACCAGGGTCTCAATTACCCTGAGGCCACTCACTACCATTCCAGAAGATAAAAGAGCCCTAAAGGACAGCAAAATGTGGTTTTCCCCCACATTGTGGCTTGCTCTGTCAGAAAGATGTAAAGTAGCCAGTCTTCAGAAAGTATCAGACCCTCATTCAAAGAAAGAATTCAACTAGAAAAAGTGTAGATTTGATTGACCCTGAAAACCTAAAATATTTAGATTAGAAGTAGTTTGCTTTAGCCCAAGTGTCTAGAAAAGGCAAGCTTTTACAAAAACTTGCCCAAACATTGGTGTTTGGGGCACTTTAATGCAAAAATAAAATCAGTTGATCAAAACTGTGCCTCAGCCAGAATCTAAACCCAGTGAGAGAATTAGAATGACATGAGAGGGAAGGGAGGAGGGAGGGGAGCAGAGTCTCTGAGCCACTTTTCTGTTTTCATCTTCTTCATTTGACTTGGACCAAATGACCCAAATGTCACTTGAACAGTCTTTGGGATCTCAAATCTGATGGCTAGAAACAGTTCTGTCTTTACTCCCCCTTATCCTTTGCCACACAAACACATCTCTAAACCCAAAACCAGAACAGATCATTTACAGCACCTTCCTGCATATTAAACTAAAAACCTTGGAATAGGAAACTATCATCTTTCTGTTCTCAAAGTTGAAATGCAAGCAGCTCCCTTTGCTGTGGGGAGGGGATGGATTCTCTGTGGTTTGTCCACGTGTTAACCTGACCCTGAACACGTCCATTGAAGTTGGTAGTCAGATCTTACTTCAGTTGTGAATTTCTACATATCTATTTCTACATATAGAAATTGACTCTGAAAAACAGAATTTCCTTCACAGACCAGCTGTAATAACTATTAGCTATTCATTTTCATACTATCTTCTAATAAGGACTTGAGTGCAATAGCCACATATAAAAAGGTTTAAATAGCAGAAACACCAGAGAACTTTGGATGTCAAGTCAAATCTAAGAAAATATCCAGAGATGTGAGGGGTCACCTTCACTACCCTATTAGTATTGAAAACACTGCTTCCTTCTCTTGAAAAGGTGTTATTTACATATGTAAACATCTGGTGAGTATTCAAAATCCACATACTAAAGTTTTGCCTCTGCCCAAACTAAGAAGAAGAAAAGTAATTTGTAACTTTGCTTTCATGGCACTAAATACCTGGTTTTACACTGTTAGATTACAAGATAAAATAGGACTGTGACCTTCAATTGTGAAACACCTATTTTCAGTTTTCAGTTTTCTCTGTGTGTGAACATGTCTTTTATCTTTAACATCACACAAAGCTGGAAGCCATCACAGAATATATTTGCTGATAATTGACCTGGTAAGAATGCTCTGCAGTTCAGTAGTAGGTCATGTTTGAATTGGTGAGGTTATGCATAAATAATCAGCTCAATTAGGAGAAACAACAGGTTCTTTGTCAGCTGATTTTCCCCCAACTGTGAAATCGGTACAGTGGCAGGTTGGTAAATAAAGTTCTTTATTTCTGTCATTATTATTCCCATTTCTAGAGCTTAAATTTGCATGTTAATTCAAATTCCATTCCAAATGAACATCTTCAGGCTAATGTCCATGTCAACATTATTTGCTTGTTAAGATAAACAGGGACTGGTCAGCCTTCTTCCTTGCGGAAGTTGTGTATCCACACAAGCACTAGCTGCTAGAAATACAGCAGAATAATGAACATTATATTTTAAATTAATGTGAGTTCATTTTCTGCAGCTGCATAATTACTGCAATCCACAATAGACTGCTCTGATAATGAGTTACACCCTTTCTCTTGGAGAAGATTCCTGAATCTTGTCCTTTTTGTGCTGATTTTTTTCCCATGGTATCACTAGGCAGAGATTCTGATTTTTGCTCTTGCTGGTCTGTGTTGGTGCTGACACAGAAAGATTCTAGGGATTTTTGCAACAAACACTAGTATAACCCCAAGGGCTCTGAAAGATACCAGAACTTAGCATGATTGCCTTAATATAATAAAGGATCTGCTTCTGCAGCTTGGCTCCAATCAGTGATGGCAATTTTATCAGTTATCAATTGAGAAAACAACTTTTCATCCTGGAGAATGTAACTATATGGCTGGCCTGGCCAGTCAGCTGAAATACTAAATAAGACCATAAAAATCTCTTAGAAATAAATGTTTGTACTGTAATTATTCCCATCATGAGTTGAACTGTTTCCAGTTTGTCACCACCTTTGAGATCTGTAGAGGTACTTGCACGTATGATAGCTTTTTTAAGATCTGTAAAGTTTGATATTTTTGTTGCTGAATTTGACTTCAGAGCTTCCGTTGATTTCAACAATGATGGCTTGTATCCAAGAATGCCCAATTATATGTGGCCTTGTGGTGTGACAAAGGTTCTGTTGGAGCTCTTTTCTCTGAAGGAAAAGTTGGTTCCTGTTCCTCCCACTTGAGTCAGAAGGGAATGTTTTGCCACTGACTTTAGGTGAAGACAAGGAACTTACTCATCAGGACAATTTTGCAATGTACTGCTCAGTTGTTTACAAGGATTCAATCTTCACCATGTTTATCAGAGCATTAAAATGCTTACTTGCCATGATGCTGGTTCATTACACTGGATAAAGGTAACATATTTTAATTTGATTTTCCCCTGTAGATATTGATGAGTGTGAAGACAATCCTAACATCTGTGATGGAGGCCAGTGTACAAACATCCCAGGAGAGTATAGGTGTCTTTGCTATGATGGATTCATGGCATCTGAAGACATGAAGACTTGCATAGGTAAGTGCAAGTACATATATTCCAATTTGCATTAAACACTGAAAAAATATTTATTAAGGCACTCTTTCCAAGTAGACAGACAATGATATTTGAAGAGTATTGCTCTTATTTCCTAGTTTTGGTCACCTGACCACAGAACCAGCCCTATTGCACAAGTGCAAATGTAATCTGTGTATCCCTGGAGATTGGGGTGCAAAGATGATCTGTAGCATTGCAGCTTTGGGTCCTCTTCCAGTGAAGATTTTATGCAACTTAGATAAAAGAGTGCTTGCAGAAAGGAAGTAGGTGATCCTGTGGAAAATTTCTAGCAAGATAAATCACCAGTGCTGATTTAAACTTGTCTCAGACAAAAGTTTGTGGAAGTGGTACAACAGTTGTGAAACAGCGTATCTCCAAAACCATATTTTCACATTTTAATTTAAAATCTTGAGTGTATTTTGAGAGAAATGTCTGACAAAACTAGACAGTGCATGCATGCATATATATAAATATGTACAGACACATATATGTAGGAATTATCAATAATCACAGATTATTGTTCTGCACCTTAGTGTCTGTTTTTACAAAAAGCTGGCATTTTATGTATGTTAATGCAGACATGGTTATTAACAGTTACCCCAGATCTCAAAATGTATGCTTGTATTCTAGGTAAGGAATAACTACTATAAACAGCTTTTTCTTTGCATATCTAGACCTGTGTTTGTATCAGAATTAATATCTAAAGAGATTTTTCCAGTTACTTTCTAAGACTTGTATTTAATAAATCTTAATTCTTGGGGTTTTTTAGATGTTAATGAGTGTGATCTGCATCCAAACATCTGTCTGAGTGGAACCTGTGAGAATACAAAAGGCTCATTTATCTGTCACTGTGATATGGGATATTCAGGCAAGAAAGGCACAACTGGTTGCACAGGTAAGTTGTAAAGCTTAATTATTAATTTTTACTTAAACTCATGAGTCTGCTTTTCTGGTGTTTAGAACCTCCTCTCACTGTGCTTCTTTTCACTTATTTTACCTCTCATCTGAATTTGCTGAGCTTGTGTTCTGCTAAACTTCATTGGTACAGCATTCAGCCTGATGCTGCTTCTGCTGAAATGAGTGGAGCAAGGATTGGGATCAAAACTGAGCGTGTTACTGCACAGTTGTTCATCTGAGAACAGAAAATGCCATTCTCTGTAACTTGACAAACTCCTGAGGACCTCAGTGCATTTGGATTAGTTAATTGTATACTATGCAAGCAAATAACACGGATCTGTTCAAAGTATTATTTGGCAAACACAGATGGTTTGAAATATATGCTAAAATATATTTTCAGTTTTTGCAAAGTGTCGACAATACAGTTACACAACTACATTCTATCAGCTGAATCAGAATTTGCTTTATTTCATGTATTGCCAGCAAACAGAAATGAGATTCAAATATACAGGCTCTGAGGGCATGATATTAATAATCCAAGTGCTGGTGTCTCAAGCCAAGGTGTTGAGAGTCTTAGACTTTGCCCAAATATGAATACAAACATATGTTTAATATAATTTTTAATGTAGACTTAGGGTAAACACATTTCTGGCAATGTCTTTGAGACACACTTTTATTCTTAGTCTGCACTTATTGTACAGATTTAATAGTATATTTTTTTAAGTGCCCCAAATATATGAAGCTGGTTTTTTACAGCTCTCACAGAAAAGTCTGAGAGCTGGAGTTCTATTTTGCATATTGGGCTATGGATGAATAATTGTGCATTAGTAACAGCTGCCTTTGACTTACATATGAACTGATCTAAATCCAAGAAATCCCTAATTGTACTCTTTAGACCAACATTTCAGTGTTCTTTGTTTCTGTGCTAAATGATATGAAGATTTTCAGAACTCTGGACCTGAACACCCTCACACTGATCAGTCACACATGGTGCAGCTGTCAGTCCCAGCCTAAGGAGCAGGCTGGGAAGATGAAGCAGTGAGTTGAAGGCAAAAGACAGAGAAAGGCCATGGAGGCAGGGGAGGAATCTGAGGTATGGCTTCTGGAGGAGTGCCTGGAAATAGCCACCATTCTGGCATCATGTGATTCAAGGTAGTGGCAAATGTCCCAAGCAATATTTTTTTGTTAAAGGAGACACCAGGAAATCCCTCTGCCCTGGTCCCAGCCAAGCCCTGACCTGTGGATGGACACGGTCATGAAGGCTCTTGCCACCTCCTTACACATTTTTAACCTTTCCTGCTGCTTTTGTCTGCATGCCAGAATTTTAGAGAGTTTGGCACTCACAAGGAAAAACAGCAGAACACCTTAATTCCAACAGATACTATAGAAGGGGTCAGTAATTTGAAAGAGCCCCATGGTCTAAGATGAAAAGGTGAAGTATCAGTTATGCTGATACAGTTGAAATGGGATCATACTCAAATAATGAATTTTTAAAAATTATTTAAATAAGAAAGCAGGAAGCAGAGTAGGAAATTTCTAGATTGATTTAATAATGAAAAAACTGTGGATACAGATCTCATAGTGATTACATTGTGCAGGTTCTCACATTCTGTTTTTTAAAATGTCTGATTTGCTGCTGGAGAACTTTGAATTCCCCATTTCTTGTTTGCACAGTATTAGAGCAGAGTTGAAGTTCTCAGGCTCAGGTACTTCAGACCATGAGAGCCTTCTTCAGTATCTCCTTGGGAAGGACCTTGCCAACAGCATTTTGACTCCAGAATTCAGTTCTTGTCTTACAGACAGATCAAAAGCATCCACAGTTCTTAGGAATTCCCATGGAAAAAAAAGTTACAAAAACATGTACAGCACTTTGAATGGGAGATCCTCTGTTTCTGAGAACAACTAAATCAAGTCCTTGGGTTCCATTCCAGTTTTGTCTAAATATTTCAGCTCCCTTGTCATTACTGAGTGATTTCATTTTAACAAATAAACTTGTTTTTCCCCCCCCAATCAGTATTAACAGTATTCAGAATCCACCCACTGACTTACATTCCCATCCCACACAGATGTTAGTTGCCCAGTTCTCCCTTCTCCTTGGTTCTCAGTAAGAATGTGAACAGAGTTTAGTAACAAAAATATGATTTTTAAAATGCTATGCAAAAATACAGGTTGTAGATGCAGGTTTCCAACATCAAGTGCTGTGAATGGTTTAATTTCCATTCACAAGGCAAACGGTGATAACCCAGGCTAAGAGCAGTTCCTTTTAGATTTTCCTAGGCCGGCAGTGATATGCAGCCACTAGAGGAGATTGCTGTGTTTTCCCCTATCTCAGTTCCAGATCACCCAGCTTTATGACAAATATCTTGTCTCTGCTTTTTCTGTCTATAAAGTATACACGTGCTTGTGCAGAAATGAAGTCCTGCTTTGGAATTTGGGTTTTTGTGATTCATCACCACTCTGAATTACTGCTTGTAAATCTGCAGTATTTCACTGTTGATGTAGAGACTTAAACTTGCTCTGGTATTTTCAAATAGAGAAACAAATTCTTCTCTGACTCTCTCCCATCCATCCTTGCAGTTATGGCTGTGTGCACAGCCCCCCTGGTTATTCCTGGTGGAGGGGCGCTTGCACATGCTTGGGGTGCTCTTCACAGAGTCAAACTGAAAGAGGTGAACTTGGCAGTAATTTCCCAACATAGCCAACAGATCAAAAATAAATATGTTACAAGTCAGCTGGATTTCTCCACAGCAGGCTCAGGGAGTTGGAAGGCTGAGACCAGGCTCTGATTGCAATGCTGTTGCCATGTGGAGGAAGGCTAGTGGAAGTTACTCAGCTGCAGCCTTGGTGTGGGCTGTGAGCTTGGAGAGTTTGGTGTGGAGCATCTTCCAGTGATGATGGCAATAGTGGGTACAGGAAGAGTGAGTGCCCCCTGCATACCTGCATGGCTGACAGGAACTTGCATCTAGAGAGGTCAGACATCTGAGACAGGGAAGGGAAGAGGTGAGCTTGTCATTTGCCCTCAGAAATAGAGCTGTAGTATTTTGTGACTTGTATAATGTACTCTCCTCTTGATTATTAGTGGCTTCTGGCCATTAATAACACATTGTGTTTCAGGCTTGATGGCACAAGAGAGTTCTGGTACCAGAGAAACATGTGTTTGCCATCATGAATCTGGGAGCTGGCTGTGTCAGGCCAAATACCAGAGGATGATAATGAAATCCTGCCCACCAAAGGGGGGTAATGCAGGAGGAGTGTACTGGCAGTAGGCATCTGTCCAGCAATAACACGCTGTGCCTCAGTGTGCTGATGATGTAAGGATGGATAGCAGGCAAGAGCTGAACTGTCCCCTATGAAACTCCAAGAGTACAGTATGCTGAATGAAATCTGAGAGCCATTCCAAAAGAGAAAACTATTTTACATATAGGAAGATCAGAATAGGGGAATATTTCCATATATTTTTCAACTAGTATGAGTGCTATTGAAATTCAGAAGTTGAAATTCACAGTCTTTCCCACTAAAAAGCCTTCTTTTTCCTACCTGATTACATGGGCAGCAACCCAGGAGGAGGAAATGCCTTGTGACTTCCACCAGACGCTGGCCCTTGGGGAGCTGGGCCCAGGCTCGACATGCCAGTGAAACGTCAGTGCAGTAAAATGCACAGATATGCAGAGACTGCCAAAAAAATGTAAAAGTCAGAAAATGCTTAAGGGATTTGCATAATTCCTGACAAACAGTACTGATTTATAGGTGGAGTCTGAATTAAATTTGCAGTTTGCTAAGGATTCTTATAGACCACTGAAGCCCAATGAAACCTAATAGAAAACAGTACCCAGGGTACCTAGAGGATTTCATGCCCAGTGATGAACATGTGAATTTTCTTCAGTTAATGTACACTCTTATTCAGTTCAAATACAAAGGAATGTTTCTAGAGTATAGGTGAGGAAACAGTGACTTATTCCCATGCTCCTCTCTGGCCATCTTCAGTGATCCACTTCCAGAGTGGGTAAGGGTGTGTTGTGCAGATATTGGCTAGCAGTTTCTTTCCTTTGGTTGCCACATTTTGCAAGCATAGTGCAAAGAGTGACAGGTATATATGATGTGTATTTTTGCTGCACACATGTTGAGAGCCCTAAAAATTTGTGCCACTGTGATTAATGGGAGAGACACTTCATTAATTGCCAAAGGCTCGAGAGAAAAAATATTTGTCCAAAGAAGAGAACTGAGGGAGCCAACAAAGCAGGGTGACTGACAGGTTTTTTTCCCCAGAGTGCTTAGGATTGTTATGATGTCAGACCTGCATATTATTTATTGTGCGTATTCTCATCTGTTGTAGGCAGACAACTCTTAGTAGAAATGGGAGTTGTGCAATTGCAAAGCTGAGAACATGTGTGCAGCAGCACTGGGGCACAGTGGGACCGGCTGAGGATGCAGTGTCAGTCTCCGGCTGGAATGTCTTTATTTTCCTTGGCTTGTCACGGACTCATGCTGGAGGCAGAAGGAGAAGGTTGATATAAATCAGTGACTCACTCCTTTACTCTGTAGTGAAAATCCCCATGAAGTCAGTGGGAATAGGCCATCATTGTGTGAAACCCTGACTTCAGTAGTGTCCTCGTGGGTGCTCTTTGGGTCATGATACCTTTACTCAGACTGAGCAATGCCTTTGTCTTCAGACAATTAAATGGAACTAGCTGGAGTATTTGAAGAGTATAGTACTGTTTGTACTGCCATGCAGACAGAACAGGCTGGACTCGGGCTTTTATTAAAGATACTGAGTTAATTTTTCCCTTACAGAGATCAACTTCTCCTTTCTGTTTCATTCTGTGAAGCCATAATTCAATACTTATGGCAACATAAATCCATATTAAGCTCCAGTATAAGAAGGCATAAATTCCACTGATTTCAGTGCACTCTTTACACAGAACCATGTTTGGTCTGAGATCTCTTTTGCCTTGGAAATAATGGCAATGTAATAAATGTAGACTTACAACTTAGCTGTGCAATGAAAGGAAAGAATTGAGATTATAGCAAAACAACATCTGAGTAAAACACAGGGGAAAAGAAGTAAAATCTGTGATGAAGCCAGTGATTGTATTTTATATGCCTCAATCAGCTTTCATTTAAGTATCTGAAAAAACTTTCCACATCATGGAAATAAGCCATGCAATGTGCCTTTAAAGGTAGATGGTATTAGAGAATACAATTTGCATTCCTTATTTGATCTTTACCCAAGCAAAAAAGCATGGAAGTCTATTGAAAATTTTTACTGGAGAAAAGCTTTTTTTTATTCAAAGCAAGTGGAATGACATTTCAGTGGCTGATGCCTGAGAAAGTTGATCCCGTTATAAAGACCTGTATTTAGGTATAGATTTATACTTGCAGCTTTCATTCCAAGGAAGATTCTAAGCTTTTTAGAGTGTGTGTCAAACAGCTGATGGGGAACAAGTGTCCACTGCAGGGGCCCCAGTGCTGTGGTGCTGCTGTTCTGCTGGGAGGTACTGGGGGGGTTCTCAGGTACAGTGTGTCAGTGGGTCAGTGCGTGGTGGGATGGAGCCCACAGTCACTTTATGGAGAGTGGAAAATTTGGCTCGACTTTTCTTAAATCTGAGCCTGAGCATGACTTCATTGTGGTGTAGCTGTTGCATGCAAGTTTCTGTTTGTGTTTGCTGGTGGTTTAAAAAAATTCTTGGCATAAACCTCTCTACTGGTGATGGGGTTTTTTTGTGTTTTGTTGTGCTCTGCAGGGTATAAGGAAGCTTGTGATTGTATGTTCCAAAGCACCAAATAATTAAATACAGTGGAGTCTTAATGTGAGCAGTGGTTTAACAGTTTGGAGTTTAAAATCATGTAAAGGTTAAAATATAGAGTGTTTGCCTCAGCTTTTTTATGTCAGTGTATACTGTAGCTGACCTCTCTAAATTCCTTCCAGTCTTTCCCTAAGCCAAAATGAGTTGCATTTTTTTCAGGCCACCCTTAAGATTTTTTGACAGACGCAAGTTTCCTGTTTAGTGTGATGTTATCTTCATGAGTTTCTGCACATGCTAAAGGCAAAACTGCTCTGAGATTTTTTGCTCCTGACCCTTTTTTTAAGTTTTAAGAAATAAGTGTCCATTTGCATGTTTTCAGGCCTGGAGTTAACATTCATTAATGGTAGATTCCAGCTGCCAGATTTAGATTCATATCTAGATGTCAGCATTCAGATTATGGGAATGCTCATGTCTGGGGTTTTGAGTCAAAGCAATGCCTCACTTAGAAAGAGACTCAGAAAAGCAAGACTGGATTAAATTCCACTTCAACAGACTAAAAAAACTCCAAAACATTAAAAACCAACCCACCAAAAAAAAACCCAATACAAAACAAAACCAACCCCAAACAAACAAAGCAAAACAAAAAGCCCAAAAACCAAATCACAAAAAAAACCCCAAAATCTCAACAACAAAAAACCCCATCAAGAACAAAACTCACCAAACAAACACCCTGTCCCTCCCAACCAGCAGTCATTTTGGGTGTTTTCTGGCCTTGAGTATTTAATTTTAGGATAATAGGCAGATGTTGTCTGCTTTTTGAAGTCATGTATTGCCTTTGTGAAAAGGCAAAACATGTGTACAGGGCATAGTGAAAGGACACAGCCTTTTGTGAAGTGTGAACAGAAAAACCTAAGAAAGTGTTGTAAAGGAAATAGTTAAGGTGTTACCTGGTCACTTTCTGCCTTAGCTCCACAACTTCACCATCTTTAAAGAGCTAATTGTTTGCAGGCAAAATCATAGGGAAATTCAAGTCTGTGATTTTGGGGCTGGAAATCCCAAAGGTTGTTACATATTTGATGGCTGATGCCTTTCTTGAGAAGGGTCTGAGCTGGGTTTTTGTCTGTGGAATCATATAGAGTTGTGAGCTTGTTTTCCCTTTCCATCAGCTGTTTTACAGAGGGAGATGATTTGGCTTACAGCAACATCAAAGACACCTGGGAGGGCTGAAAAATGGGTATCAGTTTTAAGTGGTTTGATGTAGACTCTAGGTAGATTACATCCTTCATGGAGGTAAAGTGCAGTTCAATAGGGCAGTTACAGAAAATACTGTAAAATCCAAAGCTCAGATAGGCAAGAAAATTCCTGCCAGTTTTGTTTCAGTTACCAGTAGTAATTTCTGAAAACTTCACCTTTTAGTTTATATATTCTTCAACTACTTATATGGAGCATTAGTAATGCTTAGTGAGAAGAGAAGGACGAATGGAGTTCAGTTTGGGTTTTGCAGTCTATACATTTTGACATTACGAGAGAATGCCCAAAAATGAAAATAAGGTGAAAATAGCAAGTACTGAAATAGAATGTGCTGGCATGACCATGTATGTTGAAGATTGGATGACTTGCTGCCTGGTGTCTCCAAGGATGCTGACTTCTTCCCACTGAGCTCCTAAAAACTGCCTGCCTGATGAGCTCCTCAGCTGTCTTGGTAAATACACTGGTACAGCTGTCCCCAACCTTGCACACAGCCTCTGGCCAAGCAGAACCTGCTTCCTTCCCTGCCTGGGGGCAATCCTAGGGGCAGCTAGCTGGTGGTGCCTGGCTGGAGTTCATCAGCATCTGTGCAGAAACGTGGGGGCTGTGGGAGCGCTGCATTCCAGGAGTCCCTGGGCAGCAGAGTTTCCTTTGACACTTTTTAGCAAACTCTGCAATGTGGAGCCACCAGTGTAGTCCCTCTCTGCAGACTCTGCCCATCTCTGCAGGATGGGCACTCTGGGAAGGCTGTTTCCTGAGGTACTGTCTTCCTTCTCAAATATACTTTGGAAGGAGCTGCAGCAGCACTGCTTTATGTGCCTATCAGAAGAACAGGTAGTGGGGCAGCATGTTTAGATGTGCTACGTGCTCCTTTTTCCTTTCCTTTCCTTTCCTTTGTTGTGATTTCATCTTCAGCTTCCTTTTTAAATGCCATGTTGTAAAAAATGCAGGCTTGCTTTCATGTTCACATTGCCTTTCTTGAGAAATTCTAGTTATCTGGATATGAGAAAATGTGTTCCATGAGCTGCTCAAACATCTCTGTTTACAGACATCAATGAGTGTGAAATTGGAGCCCATAACTGCGACAGACACGCCATATGTACAAACACTGCAGGAAGCTTCAAATGTAGCTGCAGCCCTGGCTGGATTGGAGATGGTATCAAGTGCACAGGTGAGAGTCTTAGCATTTGTATTTATTTGTAAGGCCAGACCACAATGGGGTTCTAGCAATTCTGAAAAAAGTAATACTACACCTATAAAACAAGAAGGCAAATGGTTATTGAACGTGTTAGGTTGATTTGACATGATCTGTTGGAGGACAAGTCCTCCACCATGGTATCTGTGAAATCAGTTTTATCTCCTGTTTGGTTTATGAAATGATGAGAGCAGACTGAACCATGGAGAGAGATGCTTTGTGCTTGAGGGCAGCTGATGGGAGGCAGTGAGGGGTCTCCTGGTGCTCCCCTTAAAACAAGATACAGGCCTTAGTGCTGAGTTCCCTGGAGCTTCCTCAGTCACAGTTACCTTGTCAAACTTCTTTGATGGGCTGCAAATAAGCTGTTCCCCACTTTTCAGTCAGATGGCCAGACATATGTATGGGTTTTATTATGGAAGATTATTTAAAGTAGAGCTTCTGTGTGCCTATTTAAACTTGGTATTCATGTATGGGTTTTTAACTAATTTTTTCCCCTTTTTTATTACTTTAAAGATCTGGATGAGTGCTCCAATGGAACCCACATGTGCAGCCCACATGCTGACTGCAAGAACACAATGGGCTCTTACCGCTGCCTGTGTAAAGAGGGTTACACTGGGGATGGTTTCACTTGTACAGGTGAGCTCAGGAGAGCAAAGGATGAGCTCCATGCAACTTAAGTTAGTCTGTGATCCAATACACAAAACCAGCTTTTAAACATTTGAAATTTTCATTAATGTCATCATTAATTGTCTTTTCCTTCACCTAGGTTGCCATAGGTTAAAAGAAATATTATATATCATACATAGTCTAACTCAGTCCCTTTTTTTCCCTTGATAAAATGCAATTTTTATTGAGCTTTTCTTGTTAGTTTAAATGAGTGTCAAAATTATTAAAACAATGCTTGATTACGTAATTTGGCTATTTAGTAAACTAGTCCATTGGCTACTCACCTTAATACTTAAATAATAAGGCATATGCATCAAAATTACTTCACAAAATTGCCTAAAAATGTTTTTCCTTTCCACAAGTGAGTGTGTGATGTCTGTCTGCTTTACTCCATCATCCTGAGAGCTGCTGTCAGGATGCAGTGCTGGCATGTAGAATGAAGGAAGTAGCTGCTTCTGAAACCTCATTTTATAACTGTAAATGAGATTATAAAATTTTGCTAGAGAGATGTTTCCCACCCACACTTCAGTCTTCTGCTTTGAAGAGCAGATTAGCTCATGTGTGCTTAGTCATGAGGAGCCCTGCTCTTGCACTGAGGATTGCAGTGTGGCTGGGGATGTTGCTGCTTGGAGCAGAGCCATGTGACAGAGCTGGTGGGCCAGCTTTTCAGCTGGTGCAAATCAGCAGCACTCTATCAGCTGCAGCAGGTTTTTAGAGCATCTGAGAATCTGGATTATCAGGTTTAAGGCTGGGTTTGAATAATTCCAAATTCTAAGCAGACCTTGGAATTCTGTTTAATTCTCTCAATGTTATTTCATCTTGAATCTGATTCAGCTTCCCCAGTGGCCTTCCTAACCCAGTGCTCTTTGTTAATTTCCTGTATGATGATTTCCAGGAGTCTGTAAGCTACACCCTTCAGATGGAGGGCTTACAGAACTCTGCATTCAGTAGAACTTTTCTTCTATTTGGATACTTTATTGTTTGTGAATTCAAGAGGTGTCTGGGACTCAAGCTAGAGCACTCGAATGCTCTGTAAGGCCTCTGCCAAAGTGTGCAGGGTGCAGCATTCTCCCTGGTAGGTGATTTTTGATTTACTAGCCACAGACTTTTCAAAACTCATGCTGCCAGCCAGACTCTGTTGCAATAAGGAGGCGTTTTGGTGATGTGTAACATTTCAGCTCGAGAGTAAGGGCCGTGATCTATCCAAAGGTGAGTGGGGTCCAGTAGGAAGGCTGTTTCTCTCATCAGCTGTTAACCTGCAGTTTAGTTTTGATGAAGTTCTTTTTGTCAGTGTTTTGATGTTTGGCATGGAGAACTGCCTATTACCCTATGTTTGCTCACTGCATAGTAAACCTCTTTTTTTTACCAATTACTGCCTCTAGGCTTTGCTGTAAGAGAAACAATAGCTATAATAAATTTCATGTGCTCATTCTGAGTCTAAATTTGACCCTGTGACTGCCTCCAATTGTTATTAACTGGAGCTACTATAAGAGTCTCCCAAAGATTTTCCTTTTGATTAGAAGCTGTATTTGCAGCAGGTCAGGAATATACAGAGCTGTTACATGTACACATTGCTAGATTGCAGTTTCTTCTGCATGTGTTCAGATAAAATAATTAAAATGCTTGGAGCACTGACTGCTTCAGCTCAAATGTTGGTGAGAAAAGCATCTTTACTGCTAACTTGCAATATCCCTTCCTTTTACAGACCTTGATGAATGCTCAGAAAACCTGAATCTCTGTGAAAATGGGCAGTGCCTCAATGCCCCTGGAGGGTATCGCTGTGAATGTGATATGGGATTTTTGCCAAGTGTAGATGGGAAAGCATGTGAAGGTAATTCTTTGTAAGCTTTGAACAATGCTCAACAGATTCTGCCTTAATACTGTTTTATGTTCCAATTTTTTACAGTTGTTTGCTGTTGTGGTTGTATTGAGAACTGCATGAATTTTTTTAGTAGTATTTGCTTTTTTGCACTTCATACATTTATTATGGACCTGTAGATGTTCATCTACCTGCTGTATATAAAGAGAACAGCTTTTCAAAGCCTATCTTATGATATATTATTTTGGGGTCCGATTGGTGATCCAAATGGCATTGATAGCTGCCATTTCTTCTTGATCATTGATGCCCAGATCTTCATTTTATTCAAAACAATTAAACAGAAAAAAGTTGTTAGTTCTCATTGGTATGTCTGAAGCTGAAAAGCAGTGATTTGGTAACAATGCAATGCAAATGCTTTGAGGTGCAGAATCAGAGTGTGAAGCCTTGCAGAAAGTCTGTATGACTACACCAAAAAAAAAATCCTCTATGACTATTTGTTCAATTTCAAAATGAGCTGTTAACAGTTTACAGCTCATTCATAAGAGCTTTGCATATGCAAAGATTCAAAACAATCAAATAATAAACATGTTACCAATGTGATTAAGGTCAAATATTCGATTTGAAATCCTCATTTGTTATAAAGCTAATGAGTTAAGTCAGTCAAGGAGATGCAGCCCTATCGTCTGAAATAGTAATAACTCATGACAACTGGTATTTAATGGAGTTCATAAGTACATCACTTTAAAAAGGATTTTTCCCCTTGAAAAGTTTTCTGTGTATTTTTTAGAAATCTACTGAGTCAAATAATTTGAGAGTGAATTTTTCTTTAAACGAAACCAATATTAGGTTTCATAATGTTTCACGAAACAATTTACTTTCAAACCTTTTAGCTAAGTTTAAATAGCTTTTTTAGAGGCTAGCTCCTGTTGCTAAAACAGACTTGCCTTCATGTTCTAGTTGTGTACACTAAGTGCAGTATTTTAAGGTCCTTTGTAAACACACACTTTTTTATTGTATCAAATTAGTTGTTCTTTGTGTAGTGCATGTGGCATTCAAGTAAATACTGGTTCAGACTCAGTGATTTGGAGAAAAGACACAAAAGTGTCTGCTTCCCAAACTTTGAAGTTCACATTTAGGCACAGGATTTTCTCTTGCTGGTGTCCAGCTTTCTGCAGATGACTGCTGATTTATAATAAACTTCATTTTATTAAGGCATGTCTTCTGCTATGTTTAATATTGCTACTTGTCAGATTAGCCCACTAATAAGCTTGGATAGTTTCTGGCATAGCTTCCAGAGATATTGGAAGGAACCTTTTTCTCTAAAAAATCATTATGGATTAGATTCCTTAGGCTCCAACATAAATCTTCCATGTTCCTTTTTCTTGTCTTACACAATGTGCAGAAGCTGTTGTCTTCCAGATCCATGCTGCTGAAAATGCTTGGAGTTCTTTGTATCAGAAAGATCAGGAAACCTCATATTTTTCTCTTCCTGTTCCTTAATCAGATATTGATGAGTGCTCACTTCCTAACATCTGTGTCTATGGTACTTGTCATAACCTGCCTGGACTCTTCCGATGCGAGTGTGAAGTGGGCTACGAGTTGGACAGAAGTGGTGGTAACTGCACAGGTAAAACTCTGAACAGCATGCCTCTTCATCTGCTGCCAGTGCCATGGTCAGCTCCTTAGGAAACTCTTTTAAGAAGCTGTACAAATCAAACTGGATATAGGAAAATACAGACTTCTCTACTGTATAACACAGGATTCACCATATCTTTTTTATGCTTCTCTTTACTGTTCTTTGTCCACCTCTGATATCCCCTTAAGGAGGGGAAAAACAGATCAGAGAATCCCTCTGGCAGAGATGTATTGTGCTTTGTGCAGTGCTGGATGGTAAGCTATGGCCTTGTCTTGTATTTTTCCCTTAAGTTCTTTTTTAGTACTTCATGTGGATCTTGTTCATAGATTGATTTTTTTCAGGAAAAATGCTTTTTTTCTTTTCCCCATGAAATGATGAATTCATCTCAGACTACTGTTCTTCTAAGATGCCTGTTTATTTTTTAGAGCTTTCTGGAGACCAGGATCTCATAACTAATGGATTTGTGATGGTCAGCATATGGTACCTGATGTATCAACAGGTTTTAGTATCCTTGAATATTTGCTTAGGAGATGCTGTGTTTTTCTTGCAGATGTTAATGAATGTGCAGACCCCACAACCTGCATTAGTGGCACATGTATCAACACTGCTGGGAGCTACACCTGTGAGTGCCCTCCTGATTTCGAGCTGAATCCCACCCGCGTTGGATGCGTTGGTAAGGGACCACTCCCTGTGCTGTTCACAAGGGAAGTTCCACAGAGGGGCTCCAAGCTGACTGCTTAGGAATAAAGTCCTGGGTCATGGGAAAGGGCTTGATCAGGCTCTTCAATTCCCATCTCACTGCCCCTGGCTTAGAAGCTGGAATAGGGCAGCAGGAGCATGTCCAGAGTTGATGCACCATGCCAGCAGTGCCCCGCTGCCAGAAACAACCCCTTGGGGCTTGTTAGAGCTGTCCACAATTTACAGCAAGCAGGAGACAATTTTAAAATTCAACAAACTTAAGTCCACGTCCAGCTGGCCCCAAGATGGCAGGCAAATGAAGCTGTGGCATGAAGCCACCCATGCTCTTGGAGCACTGAGTGCACTTGGCTGGGTGCAGCTTCATAACCAATGGAAATGCTCTTGTATTAGGCTCCAACTGCTTAGTAATCCTAATATTTCCTTGGTTTTGTTTGTTTAAGAGGGTGTAGGATGCTTCTCAAATTTTAATGTGTTTGAAATTCCTAACATTTAGTAGATGCTTTCCTGCTTGTAAACCTTGAGTAGAGGAGAGAGTAGTGGATAGCTGGAACTGGAAAGATTTACAAATGTGAGGGAAAATGTGAGTGAAAATGAGAAAAAGCCTGGCTGACATGCCCTTGGACTCAATAAGTAAATTTCTTACTTTGTGAAAAGTCCAAAAAAGCCAAGAAGTGGGGCACCAGCAGCCTACCTAACTGGAAATGCTGGGGTCCCCTGGGCAACACAACTTACTTGCTTTTGTGTCCTGCAAGAAGTGGCAGCCATCTGTAGGTGTCCCTCACCATGGGAGGATGTCCTGTGTTTTGCTCTCTCCTAAATGTGTTTGTCATTGTGTGCATTGTGAATAGATACACGATCTGGCAACTGTTACCTGGACATCAAAACTCGGGGCGATAACGGTGGCACCTTCTGCAGCAATGAGATTGGAGTGGGTGTTTCCAAGGCCTCCTGCTGCTGCTCCCTGGGCAAAGCCTGGGGAGTTCCCTGTGAGCACTGCCCACTGGTGAACACAAGTAAGTCTGCATTGCCTGCCTTGAGCACAGCCATGTGTTTGGTGGGTTTTTCCCTAATTTAGTCAGGTAGCTCAGATACTGGTGTGTATTTATTGTGGGCACGCAAGGGACTGGCTTCCACTGGTCTTCACCAAAAACTTTAGCATTCTTTCCAAAAGATTATTTAGTCAGAATATTATTATCTCTTCTGAGAAAGTTCGCTATTACACTGAAAACTACTAAACTATTTATGAAATGAAATAACAGATAATGTTACAGAGTAAAATCTAGTGTCTCTGGCTGGTTAGTTTGTAAATTTACATTTAAATTATCTGTAATAATCTGATAACGTTTTCAATAACAATTGTGCTGAAAATGTTTCTACTATCATATGCTCATAAATCTGTTTTGTTTTCAGCTGAATATAAGGTTCTTTGCCCTGGAGGGGAAGGATTCAGACCAAACCCTATTACAGTTATATTAGAAGGTAATGTTTGCAATTTCCTATATTTACATGTCTGAAATTATAAAACTCTATAGTGAGGATCTTTTTTTTTCCATTACAAACATTAATAAAATGTTTATATGTTTGTTTGGGCAGATATTGATGAATGTCAAGAACTGCCTGGACTTTGCCAAGGAGGAAAATGTATTAATACATTTGGGAGCTTCCAGTGTCAGTGTCCATCAGGGTACTACTTGAATGAAGAGACTCGAGTGTGTGATGGTATGGAGCTTTCACTTAACTAGCCTTCTGCTTTGTTCTTTGACAATAATGACAGATCAATATGCAGAGAATGAATCTTTCCTTGAAAAGGAGCACAACCAGACTAAGCACTGTAAAGCTATAGGGTGGCAAAATTGAACAAGTTGAAATATTGCATTAAGAGTGTAAAAATTCCTTCTTGACCATGTTGAAATAGATGCAAGATTTTTTTTTATTATCATATTTTGATCAAAACCTGAAAACCCAACAGTTTTTTTCTACAAGTAAGATGTAATTTGGTAACTGAGTATAAAAATAGCTGTTTGGTAAGGGGCAATGAATAAGCAGTCAGATAAAAGAACAAATTTTCCCTATGAAGCCGGTGGACTGTATTTACTGAATACATGGTGTCCATGTATTTTTCTCTGCTTTTTTCACTCCTACTGATCCAATCATCAACTGAAAATATTGGTTGTACTGCAAAATATTTTCCTTTTCACAGCAGAGTCAGAAGTATGTGTCACATTATGTGCCACACTCAAGGTGTACTGGATATAAAATCTTAAGCAACCCATCAAGTTCTAAAATTTCCTGTTGTCCATTCTCTTTGGTCTTCCAGGTTGTTAATAATGTTAATGTAGTGCCTATGAGGTACAAACCACTGCAGAAATACAAAACATTCAGGCCCTAAATTAAGCCTGAACCAAAGTGCTTCATCCACATTATGCTTATGTAGCCTGCCAGATGCTGAGTGGTCTGTCAAAGATACTCTTAAAGTTTTAAGGCTGGGGAAATATTTTTGAACTTTTGGGAACTGAGGTGTTTTGGAGATGGTGTTCTGTTTGGTTTTGGTTAGACTTTTTAAAACAAAACTTAGTCTCTTGATCAAAGAAATGTGACATCTTGTGTTGAGAACGTGGCTCACTTTCCCCACTCAGGCAGTGCTCAGTCAGAACTCTACAGGGAGCCACTTTGGTTCTTTTCTAGATCTTAGAGTCCAGAATGGAGGAGATTCCCAAGTACTATTTTTGTGCAACAGATGCAAAAGTCAAATTGCTGTTTCTGAGCTTTCCAGACATATCAGAGTTCCCATCTTTGCATCACAGCTGGGCTTTCCATGGCCACCTGTGCTGCCACTTCCTTTTCTGTGGGGCTTCACTCTACCATAACCTTCCTCAGAGCCCTTCAGCTTTTCTCCACCAGTACCTTCCTACTTCAGGCATTACTGAGACATATTTGTTCTCAAAAACACAACAGGAAAGCTTCTGTGGCCACTCACTCACTGACTGCCTGTTTGTTCTCTTCTAGATGTGAATGAGTGTGAGACACCTGGTATCTGTGGGCCTGGCACCTGTTACAATACTGTTGGGAACTACACCTGCATCTGCCCTCCTGATTACATGCAAGTCAATGGAGGAAACAACTGCATGGGTGTGTGCTGGGGTTTCTCTAAAGCTTTATCTTAGTGCTTTGGGCCAGGCAGATCACCTCCCCTAAGAGTTGCCCACTGCATTGGCCTGGGATTTTTTAATTTTCACAGATATGAGAAGAAGTCTGTGTTATAGAAATTACTATGCTGACAATCAAACCTGTGATGGTGAGCTGCTCTTCAATATGACCAAGAAAATGTGCTGCTGTTCCTACAACATTGGGCGTGCCTGGAATAAGCCTTGTGAACAGTGTCCTATCCCCAGCACAGGTACATCTTTGTATTGCAAAGCTATCTGAAGGCCTTGGTGACATCATAATTACTCTTAGTGAGTGTAACACCATTAGAGATGCTATGTCTTTTTTGCTCTTATGTGTGTAAAATGAGGGGATTAGTTGCCTCTTTGTCCTGGAGATGACCGGCCCTAGTCATGATGAAGGCATATGTGGGGTGGTTTGTGTCCATGCTGCTGGGTTGTGCCTGCCTTGTGCCAGTTTCACTGCCTCAGAGACTTCATGCTCTATATTGATGAATCCACCTCTTTGCAAGTGCTTGTTGATCCAGTGTTGAGGCACTGGCCGAGACTTTATTGGTGTTGCTCCAACCAATACAGGGTCTGCTCTGCTCTGCCTCCATTGCTGTTTGCCATCAAAGGCCTTTGTGCAGGCCAGGGGCTGGCAGAGATACCTTGGTGTGCTCTGAGAGTGATCTGTGTTGAGCAGCCAAATGTAAGATGTAGGAGTGTCTCTGCTAATTGCACAGGCATACAGGATCTTCCACACTGGGTGAGACTGCAGGACATCCCACTCTGGTTTGAGATGGTTTGCTTCGAGAGCAACTTCCTAGACACTTGATTCTTCCAACTTTTAGTTCAGGTTTTAACGAGTCAGATCTGAAATTGTGTGCAAACACTGTAATGCACAGGGATAAGCATAAACAGAGCAAAATCAGCATGTGATCCCAACTGAATGAGAACCCAAGGGAGCTGACACGGTGAGTTTGGGAAAAGGCTGCCTACCTCTGCATGCTCTGCAGGTTCTGAAAGAGCAGAAGAACTTTCTTGGCCAGAGCATATGATGACTTTTTGACTGTTGATTAATTCCAAATGCTTTAATCACTGCTTTGCTTTCCTATTGCAGATGAATTCTCCACACTCTGTGGAAGTCAAAGGCCTGGCTTCTTCATTGACATTTATACAGGATTACCAGTTGGTGAGCTGTAATTTATGTTTTGAACTAAATTCCATGCTACCTCTGCCCAGGGAAGAGGGAGGGGAGGTTTGTTTTCCCAGTTTTGTTTGGTTTTTTTGTGTGAGGAATAACAATTAAACAGTGTAATGGAGTTCAACCCTCTGTTTAAGACAAACTTAAGTGCAAACTGGCTACTCCTCGCTGGCAGCAGTGACAGTTGCTGCTTGTAATCAAGGCAACACAGAGCTCCAAAGAAACTGTAATCAGGGCTACATGAGCAGGGCACAGATACTGGGAATGAGAGGTCTGGGAGTAAGGCCAACCAGCATTTGGTCTGAGAGGAACTGGGATCTTTCCTTCAAACTAAAGCAAGATTTAGTCTGACATTTCACATCAGTCCCCCGGGTATTGGTTTGACACAAAAATCCTTTTTTCTGCTCAGCTGGAATATTTCTCACATATGTTATTGTGTGTTACATTTGAATCGTGAGTAACAAATTGCAAAACAGAGAGAGGAGGAATTTTAGGACAAGGAATTGAGTAAATCCCTAATGGGACTCCCTTTTGTTTTCATTTACACTAAAATGCAAATGAAAAGCAGATAATGTACCCTGTAACAAACAGCAGTGGCACATAGGCAGTAATCAGATGCTTTAGCACAGAGCTGTTCTGTGGTGCAGTGTTTAACTAGTTCAATGAAAATATTTCTAGTAAAGTGAGGAATGTAATTTTTAAAGAGGTTACAGAAATGCACAATATTTATTTTTTAGGAGGTCATTGCTTGGAAGCAAATTTTCCCCTTGTAGCTATTAGCATTAGTGCAGATTGTTGCAGAGTCTGCCAGCTAATTGGGCCCCTGATCAGCACCAGCAGGGAGCCCTTGGATGTTGCTAGCATGCACAGGTAGAAGCTGCAGGTGCAGTGTTTGACATGTGTGCAGGGCTGGTGCAGGCTCCCACAGCACGGGGCTGTGTGCTGCAGGAGCCAGTGGAAACAGAAGGGCTGTCCCAGAGCCCCCCAGCACTGCCAGTGCCTGCAGGCCTGTGCTGAGGCTGGTGCACACACAGCTTCCCACAGCTGTGCAAATCACAGCTTTCCCTCTGCTTTGGGATCCAGGCTGTAGCCCTCAGCCTGCTGCTTTGCACAGGGCTTACTCATGTCCCATACACCTGCAGGCACAGGATCAAGGGAGAGCCCTCTGCAGGGGCACTGCTCTGTCTACCCTCTAATATTTCCTTACAATCCAATGATGTTACTGTCTGTTTGTATTAAAGTTTTATATAGTTACTCCAGGTGTTTGTTTCAGAAACAGAAATTGTTCTGCTTTTATTCATCCTGTATACGAGAGGACTCAAAATTACAGAATCAAATGTAGAAAATTAGGGGTTGTATCCAGCAGAAAAACAAAACAAACAGAAAACCCTACCAAAACCCAAACCAAACAAAACCACATTATCTGATGGAAACTCCTGTGAGCTGACAATTTCCCACCATATTCTATGACTGTGTACCTCAGTGCATATGTCAATGTTTACTGAAGGCAGAGGCTTTGGAGGAGTCTCTGAACTCTCTCATGTCAGAATATTAAGATGTGTAAGGACCCAATAGGCAAGGTATATAATTGTAATAGCAGCTGGGTTTTTTTCCTGCCAAAATCAGTTACTTAACTGGGGTGTATATAAAGCATTGGCAAACCCTGGCTGCCTGGCTTAATCAATCTAATGAATAGCATGTTGGCAGCACTTCAGATGTTACCTGTCATTGGCACTTTCAAGCTGTTACATAAGACCCTGAAAGTCTTTTCAGATTAACTAGGGTAAAACAGTGCAAAACTAATTCTGATGGGTGTTTTCATTCAATCATGCTCTCCTGTGTTAAACCAAAACCAGTTCCATTGTCTTTCTTTGGCTCTTCCCAACAACTCCACTGTGGCACTTGGGAAGGTTCATCAGGGCTGTGGGTGGGAGACACGAGGAAGGATGTGTCTTCCTCTGTATTCCTCTGTAGCAGAATATACCTTCAGTACAGAGAAGAGTCAGAACCTGAGAAAACAGGAAATACCTAAATTTCCACAGTTTGGAGTGACTTGCTCAACTGTTCAGTCGGGAACATTCTGATGCTTGGATTGTATTTGATAATTATCTTAAAGGTAAATGCATAAGGACATACACTGTAGCAGAACATTCCATGAAGTTCTCAGTACAAGTATTAAAAAAAAATATATTCTTGCAGATATTGATGAATGCAGAGAGATTCCTGGAGTGTGTGAAAATGGGATCTGTATAAACATGGTTGGCAGCTTCCGGTGCGAGTGTCCTGTGGGCTTCTTCTACAATGACAAGCTCCTGATCTGTGAAGGTAGAGTGCTCCTCTCATTCAGAGGAATGGTGTTTCACCAGTGGCAACTTAGACACTGCCTAATCAGAGCCTGGAAGGCATCCTTAATGAGGGGAAAATACTGCTATCAGTGTAATAAGTCTGTGTTAATTCAGACATTTTGAATTCTTTTGCATAGAAAATACCATATTTTCTGTCAGACATCTAATGCCTTGATGGCACATGAGTCAGCAGTACTGGGAAGTAATGTCTTTTTTTTCTCATTTGACAGTAAAGCCAAGAAAAAAATAGTAGTATTGAGTCAGATCATGAGCACAATTTTTTTAATTCCAAAATACTTTTCTTCTAATGGAACAAATATTTTTGTAAAAAATAGAAACAGATGGTTGTTTATTTCTAGTTTAAACATTCCCTAACATTGTATTAGTCAGTTTAATGAAGAAACTGAAGATAGCATATGAGTTGCTGTCATTCTCTGCTGTGTGTTATGACTGCTGGCAACAATGGGTGCTGCAGGCAAGGCATTGAGAGCTTTGAGTAAAAGCTTCTTGTGTGTGCTGCTTCTAAGTGAAAACCAATTACATTTCTAGGGAGACAAAGTCCTCCTTTTGCAGCACCTGAAGTAAAGAAAATTGATCAAAATTTTTTTGCCTAAAGCTTTGTGATGGTGTTTTACATTGAAAGCTACTAACTAATACCTGCATGCTAAAAAAATATGCTTTTGACATCCTTCCACTGCCAACTTAGTATAAAACTCAACTTCCTCATTGCCTGGACAGATATTGATGAGTGCCAGAATGGACCAGTTTGCCAGCAGAATGCAGAGTGTGTGAACACAGCTGGGAGCTACCGCTGCGACTGCAAACCGGGCTACAGGTTCACATCCACGGGGCGCTGCACTGGTGAGTCTGGCAGGGCTGCAGGCACCAGGGGCTTCTAGAGGGCTTGGAAAACATCTCTCCAGAAAGATGGTATTTCAACTTCAAGAGCTCTTTTAAAATCTTTTAGGGCATCCCATAAACATTGAGGTAATTCCAGGCCTCTCCTGTGAATGTATTAGTGGAGTTAAAAACCTAAGTAGGTGTTTGTCTTTCATTTTCTTTAGCCCTTGTCACATCTAGGAAGGAAAGACCATTTGTTGCGCTACCTTTCTGTATTTTCTGATTTTCATTATGATTTTCTATATGTGTTTTAGCAATTTATTTTCCACTTGTATTTTTATAAATAATTCCCTGCTTGCTGTTGGAGCCTCTGTTGGTAAGGTAGACTTATCTGCTTGCCTGTATGCAATAACTAACTTGAAAAGCTTATTGTTGAATTTCCTAACTTTGATACAGATTTAAACAGGGCCCATAACTTTGTTTTTAAATACTCATTGAGTGGGACTGAACTTTTCTAATCTATTTGCTTTTTTTTACAATATCTTTGTCCAGAGAGGCATTCAAGTTATCTTACTTGAAGAATTGCTCAGATTTTAAAGACTGCAGTGGGACAAGCTGCTGTAAATATTATATACTATATACATTTCTGAACAAAATAAGAATTACAACGGAAGCTAGTTATATTATCCTTGGGTTTTTGCTTCTCAGTACTTGAGTTTTAGGAAGTGCACTTTTCCCTGCAGTGCAGTTTTTCATTGTTTCATGTGACCCTTGTGGGAAAAGGGTGTAGTGGAAATCAGAACACTACTATGAGAACTAAAACTTTGCTTTGTTAAGCTATGCAGTGGCACATGTAAATATTCAATATGTTCCTAATGTAATTGTTGTTGTTAAGGGTTCATTACAGGAGTACAGGAAGAGCAAGGGGAGGTTCTGATATGGGTTACAATTCCAAAGATGAATTGGCACAAATAGTAATACTTCCCTGTATTTTGCTCTTATTTTATATGTGGTGAAAATAAAGTTACACAATTAGAGTAGAAATACAAGTGGTTGACAAAGTACGTGATCCAGCAAAGGAAGGAAATTCCCAACCACTCTGCTGGGAGCAGAGAGGGGTGAGCACCTTGGATCAGCCATGCTACTGCATGGAAAACAATCCCAGCCCTGTAGTTTATGTGCTATTGAGTCAAACCCAGTATATCACAGCCACTAGCACTAGGAGTCTTGCATGTATCTTACCTTCAAGATAGCATTCTTCTGGTGCTCTCTATTGTGGTAAACTAAAGAGTTTTTCTTATAAATTAGTTTTTCACATGACTATTCATTTGCCCACAAAGCACCAGAGTCATAGATTTTCCTTTGTCTCTGCTCTCCTGAGCTGAAGATCAGGAGTTCTTAAGACAGCATTGGCTTTCCTTCTGCCTCCTTTAAGCTGTAATTAGCAGTGCCCTCATCAATAGCATTGGGGGAGCTTGGTCCTCAGTGCACACCCATCCAGTTACTCACAGCCCCATGGGATGTGCAGAGGTCCTGGACATGGGGCTGTCAGGGTCATCCATGATTGTCCCTCTGCCGAGAACAGTCAGCAAGAGGCAGGGAAATGAATTTCAATACATTAAGTTCTTTGCAGTTAGGAACAACTTGACTCTTACTTTTGCAATGACCTGGGGATGGTTTGCTGAGAAACTGTGTCTGCTTGGCTTAGATTGCATAGAAAGGAAAATTACTGAGCACTAGAGCCTAATCAATTTTAATACAAGCTCATGGCATCACCTCAGTTCTCATATTTTGGAGCTGTAGCATAGGAAGGAAGGAAGTATATTGAATCAAACCAGCTCTTGGTGGTGATGAGGTCAATAGAAACACCTCATTTGATGCTTCTGATTTGTCATGGAGAAAACTATGCCAGAGAGCAAACATTTTATTTGTTAACATTTTATTTCATTTACTATTGATAGAATCCTGGGATCTGCCTGAAAGCATTTCTAGTGAGAGTAGCAGGAAGCAGTTGGATGTTGAACAAGGATAAGAGATGCCCTGCTTTTGTAAGGCAGCAATCACACTCTGGCAGGAGAGCTCTCCTCCTTCTCTGCAAAATTATACAAAATATCCCATGACTCCATAGTGCAGTAACTCTGCACTATGAGCTCAGTTTGAGCTCTGTCCAGTTTATAGGATCAGCACATTTCATGGCTGCTGCAACACGTGGATGTGTACCTGTTTTCTCTCTGCATGCTGAGTTGATAAATCCAGTGCCTTTTATCTCTCTCTGAGCCTAGTGAGAAAAGTGTGGTCTCATTACCCTTTCTGTTCTGCTGATTTCCATGAGTTGACCACTCAATTTGTGCTACAATCAAATGTGGCTAAATGCAAGTAGCTGCTTTCATGAGAAGAATGCAAACTGTATTTCATATGCCTCTCTCATATCTCCTGCAGTCAATATAGAGCCCTCAGTCTCAGACCCTTTCCAATCTTGTGTCATTAATTCTGCTTTTCAAAGCCATGGTGATA
Source organism: Molothrus aeneus (assembly GCF_037042795.1). Lineage (NCBI taxonomy): Eukaryota > Metazoa > Chordata > Aves > Passeriformes > Icteridae > Molothrus > Molothrus aeneus. The sequence continues at coordinate 9,846,280 of NC_089658.1, read as the reverse complement.
TGCTTTACCTCCAGAAAGAATTTGAGGTTGCTAAATATGATTTCTGTGCTAAATTTTTTTCAGGTCCACAAATACTGAAGAGGTAATTTGCATGCAAATAATCCCCTTTTCTGGGATTTACTTGGTAATGTTTTTATCATTAATAAATTAAAAACACTATTTTAAGTTAGGCCATGCACTGGATACTGTCTCAGTTGCTGCTAATGCATTTTTCCAGTCTTTTAGTTTAGAAGCCTTAACTTCCACTGCTCCTCTTTGTTTTCAGATCGGAATGAATGTCAAGAAATTCCCAATATCTGCAGCCATGGGCAGTGTATTGACACTGTTGGAAGCTTCTACTGCATTTGTCACAATGGATTCAAAACCAATGATGACAGGACAATGTGTATAGGCAAGTATATCAAATTAAACTGTGCTTAGGCTCCCATTAAAATAGTTACTAAGCCTGTCCTCTCTGTAATAAGGAGTTGCATTACAATATCTGAGATTATGAGCCATTTACCACCAGACAAAGGTGCAAAACTGGCCATTAGAGATGATAAAAAGCTGATAATGAATGAAAACCATCTCATTAAAATAGAGTGAACCTTTAAAATTACATATCCTGTCTGCTAATGTTTTCATTTTTGAAGAAAATATTCATCTTAGAATTTTCTGGAGCATCTTATCTCATTTATTCCTTTAGGCAAGAAATGTAATAGATTAATATTGCAATGCAGCAGTTATATTACAGCCTACTTGTTAATAGAGTGAATGAAGGGTAGATTTCTTGCCAGAAAAAAACCTTTTTCAGAAACAGTCATCTTCATTAACAAGGAGATTTTGTATTTAACCCATTTACAGCTGTCAGTTGTGTGTTGTATGAACAAATTGAGATTTCAGAATGCTTACAATTAAAGATAGCTTACACTTAGTTTGGGAAGGGTGATATAGGAGCCAAAGTAAAGCAAATGATTGTTGGACCCTTCATTATTTTTGTATATATTAATACCAAGTGTGTACATGTATGTAAAATCTTCTTTTTGAGAGCTGTGACAATCCTTTTCCCTTCTCTTCAGTGTGGTGGCAGTGGGTTATTTTTGTCCCGTTCCTTTGTAGATATTAACGAGTGCGAGAGAGACGCCTGCGGCAACGGAACCTGCAGGAACACCATTGGCTCCTTCAACTGCCGCTGCAACCTGGGCTTCATCCTCTCACACAACAATGACTGCATAGGTGAGGAGTGCTGAGCACAGGCACGTGTTCTTGGGGCTTTCTCCTTCTCATAGAAGTGCTATAAGTACCATTAAGTAACCCTATTGTATCAGTCTCAAAAGATCTCTTGGATTATGCGCTGCTCACTTTTCTAGAGCCACTTGAATGTTGGCCCAAGATACAGGAACACTTGGGTTTCACTCCTGCTCTGACAGTTTTATAATAGACTAATTTCCTCTCACTTGCTTTTGAAATGAGTTGTGTTACCAGTTACTTTGTTGATATGGTGGAAACAGAAATCTCACCCAGTTTCCATTGTTGCTGATGTTTCTGACATCTTTCAATGTTATTTGTCCTAGATGTGGATGAGTGTGCAAGTGGAAATGGAATGCTCTGCAGAAATGGTCAGTGTGTGAACACCATTGGGTCCTTCCAGTGTCTCTGCAATGATGGCTATGAGGTGGCTCTGGATGGAAGGACTTGTGTTGGTGAGTGCTTTCTTTTAGGGTTGAAAAAAAGTGTGGCGAACCTTGAGCAGATACACTTGGTGAAACAGTGGGGTCGGAGAGAACTGTCACACTGCCTTCTTTGTACCTAGCAGAAGGGAACAATGACAAGAGGACAAGAAGATGACTCCTCCCACTCCTGAAAAGTTCTCCTTTCAGTTTGATGGAATCAAAATTAAAGTGGCCTCATTGAGAGATTTATTGAGATAACAGCAATTACCTCAAATAAATTGTCTTTCTTTTCTTCTAGATATCAATGAGTGTGCACTGGAGCCTGGAAAATGCTCACCAGGCACATGCCAGAACTTGGATGGCTCATTCAGATGTATCTGTCCTCCTGGATACATCCTGCAGAATGACAAATGTGAAGGTGTGTACAGAACAATCTTTCTTCTGTCTATTTCTTAGCTGCTCACAATTGTTACCTATTCCCTTTGCATTTAAATGGGAGTAATGTTTAGTCTTTTCTGGCAGTATATAGTTCTGAACTGTAGCCACTAGTAAGTCTCTCACTTCCTAGAAAAGGTCTCTCCAACATTTGTTTGAACCAGAACTACTCGTTGTGAACCCTAGAAAAATATAATCCCAGGCTATTTCCTTGGTGGTACATTGCTGAAGTTTGCCCACTGCCTGAGGATTTGAAAACTAACTGTGAATTTTGCACTTGGGTTACTGCTTCCTCTTTCTTTTTTTGGGCTTTTTTGTTTGTCAAATATGATAGATATCAGTGATGATGTAAGATAGCCCTTTATGTAGTACAGCTGCCAGTGTAAATATTATTGTTTCTCATCTCTTTAATTACTTCTCTTACAGACATTGATGAGTGTGTGGAACAGCCAGAAATTTGTGCCCTGGGCACATGCAGCAACACTCCAGGCAGTTTCAAATGTCTGTGTCCAGAAGGCTTTGTATTGTCTTCCACAGGAAGGCGATGCCAAGGTAAGTTCATTCCTATTTTCTGGAATTTCAGAATTTGTTTGCTGTTTCATAAAAGCCTTTTTAGCGAGCTGTTTCTAATACAGCAAGAAAGCTCTGGACTCAAACAGTGTTTTTCATAGGGAAAACATGATAATTCTGTAGCTGGGGCCAGGTTCTGTCTTGCCCTAACATCTGTTTTTCATTAAACAGAACACTGCAATAAAAGGGATGAAGTTAATGTTAAATGCACCAGGTTAAGCAAAGAAATTATGTTGTCCTGAAATCCTTTCTTGCACCCCTGGAAGAAATGTTGGGGCTACCAGGACTCTTTCTAGACACCAACAAGACACAGAGATGGAGCATGAATACAGGCAGGAGGCTCAAGGCAGCATTTCTGGTTTTAAGACTCTCCTTGGCACTCACCATATTCACCATAACACTTGTTATATGTGATCCTCTCTGCAAACGTGGCTGGAAAAAAAGATTATTGGAAAAAATTTGCAAACAATGTTGTGTGGACAATAAGTACCCATCTGCTTAGGGAAATCTGAAGTGTCATTTGGCTTCCAGATTACTGCACACACAGTTCAGAGCCTAAACACGGGCACTAAGAGATGAGATGCTAAAAGCTGAATATCTAGTAATTAAAAGCCACAGGTTAGTTTATTTTGTGTATAAAGAATAAGCATAAGAAATTAGGGAGTGAGTTACTTTAAAGGCTTTGGAAATTATTAAATAGATGCAGCATTAAATGTCTTATACACTGTGCACAGTGGGAACCACTGATGAGTAAGACCTTTATAAGGACCTCTGTAGTTTTGTTTGGCACAGACCAGTGATGCTTGTTGACACCATAGCAAGTTCTTCCCTTCACAGTGGGCTAAATGAAATTGTGGTTTTGGTAAAAATGAATCCAACCTGCAGTAAACATTCATCCAAGTCTTCAAACCACCATGCAGTTTGGCACAGTTACTTCACTCAACATCAAGAAAGCATGTTTTAGCTGTGTTTATGTAGCTTGTATAAATGAAGTTTCTTTTAGTCTCAGGGTTTTATTTTCTTCAGGTAAGAAGAAAAATATCACAAAAACCCACCAAGAAACAAAATCCTCAAAAAGATTGCCGCCCAATCTTCTGCTTTTTAACATAGGCCACTGTTCCACACAAAGTCAGAGGAAAGTGCACACTTGTCTATGAATTTCAAAAGGGCTTCTTTCTATGCCCTAAAGAGGACTGTTCTTTTTTTCAAATATCTCAGGCCAAGCAAACTTTTGTTTAAAACTTCCCATTACCTAGGACTTTGTTAAAACCTGGACATTGCCCAGCATTGATGCTGCAGCCAGAAAACTGGATGAGCAGCTGCTTCCAGAGCTGCCCTGCTGCTGTCCCCCTGCCGGCACAGAGAGCTGCCAGCTCCCTTCCTGCTGGATGCCTGTGGTCTGTGATCTCCGTTCTGTCCAGCATCCTGGTTACCCAGCCTCAGGGAATAAAATGTGGTGCCACAGGGAGAGTTTGCTTTGTTTGTGTGTACCTCCGGAAGAATGAGGAAGGAAAGGGCTGTTGAAAATTGCCTCTCATTTTAGCACTACACAATATTGTCTTTGCAAGTTGATGAAAATCTCTTGACTTGAGTGATTCTTACTAGTCATAGAATATAAATTCATGATGCAATATTCCGTTTTTGCAAAGAGGAGTGAGAATAAGAGGACAGTACAGCCCTTCCACTTCTGCTGGACCAAAGAGAAAAACCCTTGCTTTTCCATACTGAAGTAGGAAACTGTTCCATAGCTTTTCTTTACTGAGGTAGGGAGCTTCCCTCCTTATTCAAATCTTCCACAGTCAGAGACAATGACGGTCCCTATTAACAGAGCTAGATGGAAGTTGGGTGTTTTGGTGGTGTGTATCTTGTAATTTTGCAGTTAATACCTTCAAGTGAAAATTGTGCCAAGGTTACTCTAACTGCTCATAACAAATTTTTTTCTCTGTGCAGATCTGAGAGTGAGCTACTGCTTTACCAAGTTTGAAGATGGGAAGTGTTCTGTGCCAAAGTCCCGAAACCACTCCAAACAAGAGTGTTGCTGTGCCCTGAAGGGGCAGGGATGGGGAGATCCCTGTGAGCTCTGCCCAGAGGAAGCAGATGGTGGGTTATTGACTAGCTTACCAAATGGCCTCTCTGAGCAGAAAGGAGATGGGGATTCTTATTAGAAGGAATTTAGAAAAATAGCTTTCTAAAAGTGTTTAACCCCAGTAATTGTCATAGGTCACTGTAAAGTAGATGCCATTGCAGTCTAAAAAACCACGTCCCTTGGATAGTCAGATATCAAACATATTTCTTCTTTGCTTATAGATTTGTTAGTGTTTAGGTGCTGGGTATTTTGCTATGGAGATACCACATACAAGAAGTGGAAAGCAGCAAGTAGGTCCTTGATAGGCTCTGAGTAGCAATTCCTGCAAGACAAAAATGGAATTCTTCTAATTGTAAATAGGTATAGGAAGAGGTGCCATAAACATGAAATCTAATTAAAATAAAACCCCAAACACTTAAACTGGATCTTCATCTGAATTTTGTTATTAAGAAAATGTAAATTTGCAATCTTATCTATGTGAATGACTTGCAAAAATAGCAGGGCATAACAAAATACAGGCCTTGAGGAAGGAAAGCCTGCCTGGACCATTGCTAAAGAAACACTTTCCTTTGTTAGTATCCTTTTTAAGCCTGAGTAACTCAACATCAAGCAACTCAACAGGGCTCTGTAGCATGGTGGTGCAATTTGCTGAGCAGACTTTAATTCGTGCTGACAAATGCGGTTAACAGCGTCACTGGTTTCAGCAATACATGATTGCAGCTCATTTCATTCATTAGTCATGTAGATTTTTTGCAGAAAATCCTCACAAAAGCTGAGGTTAGAAAAGAGAATTAGAAGTGCCAGTTGCAATATTCCTCCTAGGCCTATTGCCTGTGCATGTTTCATTCCATTGACACAGACCATGTGAACCAAAGTCAGTTGAAAAGCACAGCTTATGTTGCAGCATTTCCTTGAAATGTCAGCATATGTATTTTTCACAGTCCAAACTCTCCCAAAGGGTATCAAATCCCCTTTTATCATCTTTTTAAAAAGAAATAGCTTTAAGGTAGCCAAGTCTGGATTAAATTATGCCTTCTTCAGAAAATATAGCAAATTTTACTTTTGCAACAGAAAAAATGCAGTCACTACTACTGATATTTCTAAAATAGAAATGTTGCATTAGTTTGTTTCTTAAGGAAGTTAAATACTGCTAATTATTCGCAGGATTATGTACTTATGCATACAGGAGATCAGATGAAATGTAAAGCAAACATACAGGTTTTGCATGAATATAAGATGATAAGTTTATATATTGACATACTTTTTTTCTGGACCTGAACATGAGGAGGATGAACTGATAGCAGGGGTTCCAGGTAGTTTGTGCAGAATGCTGATTGCTAAGATAGAATTTAACATATGGTTTGATTTTTATGGGGTTTTTTTTCAGAGGCATTCAGACAGATTTGTCCATTTGGAATTGGCATCCTTGTTGGACCTGGTGATGCAAGGCTGGGTAAGTGCCTGAACTGCACAATGCCACTTTTACATCAGCGTCCCTTTTCCACCCATAAGCCATTCTCCATTTCAATTGAGAATAACACCTCTGCAACTATTTCCCAAAGCCATGAATTCTGGAAACTTCTGTACCTTTTATCTTCCCCAATTTTTCATACTGATTTCAAATTCCAGCTTGAATATTTCAAATATCAGAAATTAAACTTGTTTTAGAGCTAGGAAACTTATGTAGGATCTAGAGGACAGATCTAATGTCACGTAGCATACTTGTCTTTTCTTATACAATATGTGTAGCCTGTTTACAGTAAATGGTTTTAATCCTCCAGAAGTGCAAACCACAGTTTCCCAGATCCCTTCAGTACATTCTGTTCTCTCCCAAGACAAACAGCATTTCAGCCTTATTGGCAAAAGTTTGCATTTAAGGAGCACTGGATGACTACTGCTTTTCATATCTGCTGCTTTCCCTGTAGCCCCAGTCAGAGAGGTTTATATCTGATATTTAGAATCAGTTTCTTTTCTGCATTCTGAAAGCTGGCCTGCAAAACAAATTCTGTGCCCTAATCCTAATACGTCAGAATTTAAATATTAGTATTTTTTGTGATCTCAGAAATATTTCTTGCCAGAACACTTGTTCTTTGAGAGAAGTCTAAAAGCACATGAAGCCAGTTGCACTTACTGTGTTGTTTGTATTTCTGGTTAAGATGTGGATGAGTGCCTTGATCCTGATAACTGTAAATTTGGGCAGTGTATCAACACAGATGGCTCTTTCCGCTGTGAATGTCCATATGGTTACATCCTACAAGGAGCAGAATGTGTGGGTAAGTACAGCTCTTCCAGCTTCCATTTTAAAGATTCTCCTGAGTTGATAAGTTTGGCATTAAGGAGCAGTGGGGTAGTTTTATTCTAACATTTAGGGGTCTTCATTCCTGCTAGTGCTTAAAACCTGCCAGGGCAGGGCCAGAGCAATCTGCTCCAAGTTGCCCCTGCTCTGGCTGAGTGTTTAACCCAGATAGCCTCTAGCAATCCCAAGTTATTTTAGAACCAAGTCTTTGCTTCTAATTCAGTACTTTAAGTGAGTTCTTGCATTTTCTTTTTCTGGCTGTACATCAACAACATGGATTTTTTATCTTTTGGTTGTGTATAACCATGTATTCTTGCCTTGGTCTAACTACTTGCAGATACTGATGAATGTGCTGTTGGAAACCCATGTGGAAATGGAACTTGCAGGAATGTGATAGGAGGCTTTGAATGCACCTGTGTAGAAGGATTTGAGCCTGGGCCAATGATGACCTGTGAAGGTGAGACTCCTGTGTGCTAAGGACTGTTGTAGTAATTGTGTTCCCTGATTTTGAAAACAGCTGAGGCGAGTAAAGCAGCTTTTAAAATAAAATATGGACACGTGGAACAATACCTCTTTATCTGAAATGGGAAAATGGACTCCTCCTTCCTGTATTCACCTTGAACTGCAGTATGTTTCTCTGACTGGAGCTGGGGTGGACAGACTTTCAGGTGGTATCTACTAAGGGACTGCCCAGAGAGGAGTATATTGGGGTGCAGTCTGTTCAGAACAGTTCCCAGAAGTGCTGCTTATTGTATGTATGGATTTTGCCTACCTCCTTGAGTGAAGAGACTCACTGTGCATGATGAAGATAGGAAATGGGCTGCTTGAGTGAGTTAGGGAAGAAACAGAGAACAAACAGGAAAATACTAATACAGTACTCAACAATTACCATGGTACCCCTAGGTTGCATATTTTTCCTGCTTTGGTGTCTCATTTCAAAAATTAAAATTTGAAAATGCATGAAGAGAAGTAAGGAAGATCAGAGGTAAAAAAAAAAAAAAAGAATTTTTCAGTGTGGAAAATGTGGTTGAAGAGATGGATGATTTTATAAAGCCACGAGTGGTAAAGGTACCAAAAATAGAGGGACCATGTTAGACAAACAAAAGCAAATATTTTTATATGCATGGTACTTATTTAAGTTGTGGAACCCTTTGTTGCAGAATATTAGCAAGGCCACAAGTATAAATTGACCCAGAAAGAGATTTTACAAATTTGTGGGGGAATCCATCAGTGGAAATTAAGCTTGATAGTTTGGTTTTGGCTTTTGGCTGTGGAAGTCCTTAAACTGAGAGGCTGTATCAGGGGAAAGATCTCTGCATACATGGGATGAGGTTTCTAATATTCATCTCCTTCTGTTACAACCAGGGAGAGGAGAATGTCCTAGGACGTTCTGACACTGTCCTCTGGCTTGACACAGCTGTTCCTAAATTATCTGCCACAATCTATTTCTTTGCAAGCCCATGCAAAAGAATGCCTCTATTTTTGCATCAGATTGCAAATGCAAACTGTGTTTTTGAATACAGTTAGAGCTTCATTTGCTTCTCTGTAGAATTTGGGTAAAAGCTCAAATTGCAGAGGAGGAATTAGCTGAGTGCATAAACATCACTATATAATTGCTCAAGTAGTCCAGGCATTTTGTATGTAAATGTACTTCAAAATAATGTTTCAAGTAAGGATATTGTTTTATGGAATTCAGTTATGAAGAATCTGAATTAGTGCATGTAGAATTTAAATAACCAATAAAAAAAAAATCCCTGAACATAGGTGTAGAAAAGATACAGCTTTAGCTGAGCAAGTATTTTGGCAGCATAGATCTGGAAGTTATTTCCATTGGCTGCCTGTTGTTGAACTTATTGAAACTTCAGGTAGCTGTGCAAACATCCTGGTGTGTCTGGTGCCTGCTTCTCTACAGAAATCCATGAGGAGTAGAACCAAGGGTCCCCAGCTATTAAAATCTAGTCCTCAGTAAACTGGGATCTGTGGTATTGCCTGTACCTAAAGCCTGTGCACTCAAGTTTGCTGTGTTTTACACAAGTGTTTCCCTCCCCCCATGGTCTTTGTCCCCCCAAACCCAGATGTGAATGAGTGCATCCAGAACCCTCTGCTCTGCGCCTTCCGCTGCGTGAACACTTTTGGATCCTACGAGTGCAAGTGCCCTGGGGGGTACGTTCTGCGGGAGGACCGGAGAATGTGCAGAGGTAAAGCTCCTACCAGACTCTCACAGTTGTGAGAGAATGATTTCAGTTCCTGCAGGGGCAGGGCTCTGACTCACTGCACTATTGGGCCAGAGTTTTAATCCCAGGAAGTAACTGAGTCAGAAAGAATTTGGGATGAAATTCTATGGTTTGCATTATGCACTTGATTGTACTAGGCCTGTCCTGCCAGTAAATTTACACATCTGTCTAAAGTGAGGTCATATCAGATGATATGGTTTTGTCTTGCCCTAAAAATGGGCATTTGGGAGAAATCAATTTGCTCAAGGCTAGTATATTTTATGGTTGGTTGAGAACAATAAATGTATGTGTAGGGTTTGATTATGATAGAGATTCCAAAGTCAGAATTTACTATTGTGAATTTCCAGGATCATGTCTCTATATAATTAAGTCTAAACCTTGTGTTTTAGATCAGAATGAGTGTGAAGAAGGAATTCATGACTGTGACTCAAAACAGATGGAATGCAAAAACCTAATTGGCACCTATATGTGTATCTGTGGGCCTGGTTATCAGCGCAGACCAGACGGGGAAGGCTGTATAGGTAAGTGACACTGAAGTGTTGAAGCTCTTGAAATACACAGCTCCTCAGCACATCTAAAAATTAATGAAGTGTTAAGAAACTCAGGGGCAGAATTGCACAACTACTTCTGTAATGGATCTATTGGTGCTGTACACACTTGGTTTTGCTGTTCAGGTGTACGCATCTGTGGGTAGTAAGTAGAAAATCTGGGTGTGGGTGTCAGTTTGTACTGCTGCTGCTGACTACTCTGAGGGAAGAAGGTGAGGATTTGGGTTGGTTGCTGTAGGCTTGTTTATCTCTGCTAGCAGGAATGAGAGTAGATCTGAATTTTTTTTAAGCCTTGGAAGGCATTCAGAACTGCAGCTGTAACTATGAAAAATGTTGAAAACCAGTAAGGAATGCGGATATAATATATATATTATACTGCAGATATAATATATATAAAAATTGTGAGTTAGATGGCCATCTTTCCTCTGAAAATTGAATTAAAAGAACCTTTAAAATATAAGAAAAAGGAAAAAAAATTGAAGTTTAACCAGGCATAATGCACAGCATGAAAGCTCCATACCAGTCTCTTATCTACATCAATCTAATAATGGACTTTTGTCATAAATTTTCAAAAATGCAGATGAGAATGAGTGTCAGACCAAACCTGGGCTCTGTGAGAACGGCCGTTGTGTGAACACAGTGGGGAGTTACAGGTGTGAGTGCAACGAGGGATTCACGGTCAGCGACAGCCAGGACGAGTGCCTTGGTAAGTCCCAACCACCTGGATGAGCTGTCACTTGAATGGCTGCAATGAGGGCTGAAATTAAACTTACAAATGTATGGTGAGAAAACACACTCTTGAATTTACATGCCTTTGGGAAGGGGCCCTGGTATGCAGGTTCCTTCTTCCCATGCTCACCATATCCTTGCCTTGGTCAGTCCAGCTGGGGTGACTTGCTGTGAAAGCTGAGTGTTCCATGGTTTCAGTCAGCCAGGAGCTGCTCTGACATTTCTTTGATTTTCAGCCAGTCCTTTTTCTCTAGGTTCAAACAGAAACATACATTTTATTAAGCATATTGTAACTTCTTGCCTTCCACCTTTTGCTGAATTTCTTGTCTTTGTTTCCCTTAGATGTCATTCTCTCGTTCTTACTGCTGGTAGTCTTTCACTCTCAGTTCTGCAGTCTCAGGGTGAAGTATGCCCTTTCTCTTACATTTCTGACTAAATTCCCAACATCTCTTGACCCTCTGGGATTTACCATTAGGATTCTCTGTGATGCACAATTTGTTTTCCAGACAACAGGGAGGGCTACTGCTTCACTGAAGTCTTACAAAGTATGTGCCAAATCGGCTCGAGCAACAGGAACGCTGTCACCAAGTCAGAGTGCTGCTGTGATGGTGGCCGAGGCTGGGGGCAGAACTGTGAGGTCTGTCCCTTCCCAGGCACCGTGGCCTTCAAGAAGCTTTGCCCTCATGGCCGGGGATACACATCCAGTGGAGCAGGTACTTTTCATTAAATGATCTCTTAGACAATGCTAAATTAGGTGATAAATTATAAACTCTCTTTTTGCATATTCAAACACTGTAATGTCCTAAATGTTTTGAGTATGAGCTGAAATTTTCTGAGATTTTTCGTGTTGACTGAGTATAGTCCCTTGGGAGGATGGTGCACAGCCAAATGCCCTGGATGATGAGGCATCCACCCCATCTTGGCAGATACTTGCTTTATGTCCTGGTTGACTGACATGCACTCAAATGGGAATTTGCATCTCACATTTGAGTGTGTTGCAGGCACATGTTGAGAGCTGTTTGTTTACATGAGGGCAAAGGGATGTTTGATTTGTGAAGGCTGATACATGATCAGCTTCAGTTGTTCCCTTCCACTTACAGCTTGTTCACTGCGTAAGAAAGTTAAATTAATGCTCCATTCCGTGTTTTTCCACTTACTATTTCTCCTTAAATCTGTGCAATATTTCACTATTTTATGTAGTTATTTTATGTATGGTGTGGGTTTCTCTGTGTCAGGTCACAAGAACCTATTGAAGCTGCACAAAATCAGTTTTGTTCCATTGAGAGCTAACCCTTGTTTAATTGCAGATATTGATGAGTGCAAGGTTATTCACGACGTCTGCCGCAATGGGGAGTGCATCAATGAGAGGGGAACTTACCATTGTCTTTGCAATCTGGGCTATACTACAGATGTCACTGGCACTCTTTGCATTGGTAGGTTTTACATTGTGGTGTTTGTATATAAAGTTTATTACTAAGAGAGGACTTGAAATAGAAAGCTTCTGAAAAATGAGAAAATAAAATGTCACTTGTTAATGCTTTGGATTTCCTTCTGATCTATCCTGAACATTTTGTAAAACATTATGACAAATCTTGATTGCCAGCACTGAGGTATCTGGTTTTGCTTCTTGTAGATCTGAATGAATGCAATGAGTCTCCAAAACCTTGCAATTTCATCTGCAAAAACACAGAGGGGAGCTACCAGTGTTCATGTCCAAAGGGATACATCCTGCAAGAAGATGGGAGAAGCTGCAAAGGTAAAAATCAAGAAAAGAATTTACTGCAGAAACTGCGTTTCTCAGGCAAAAATAATTGCAAGGACATTTAAATGATGCAAATCTGTCTCCTTGATTCATGTGAGTATTTCCACTAGAGACAGTGGGAGTGGCTTGCACAGGATGGAGCTGGTATTTCAGTTAACTCCTTTTTAATTTGGATGAACAACAGATGGATGGGAATTTTTGCAGGTTGATGGCAGCTGATCTTCAAAAGATTTTGTAATTAATAATATATAGGATTGTTCTCATTTTGGTAAGCTTGTTGGTTTAAGCCATATCATTCAATGATAAGTGAATCTTATTGGATGCAAAGGTGGTTTGCAGTACATTGCCCAGCATCAACAGAACTTTTACCATTGCTTTTGCAGCATGCTGGATAAGGCACAGCAGTGCAGGAGAGATTTTGGAGTATTCTTTAGAATTCCATACATTTATGTGTCTTGGTAACTAAGATTTGATTAAAACCACACAAATTAGAGCAGCAATTCCAAATTTGGCATGCAGAATGACAGTGTACTTTGTTGTTAGCATTTCAATATTTCTTTTGGAGTAATAGTGTGCTTCAGTGCAAGGCCATTTTCCAGTCTGCCACATCTCATGAAGATGGTAACTTCCATTTATTGGCTGAGCAGACATTTATTACATCACAGAAACTTTCAGACACATGGGAGTGGTGTCTGCAGTTCAGTGTTAGCATGGACACTGTGTAGCTCCAAAGTCCCATTCCTTAAATGTGGGGCTTCATGTAAGAGGAATTGGAAGCCAGTGTGATTTATTTGTAATCACTTATTTCTGAGTCCAGGGAATATAATTGAAAGATGTTTTCTTCTTTTTTTTTAGATCTTGATGAATGTGCAACAAAGCAGCACAACTGCCAGTTCCTTTGTGTCAACACTATTGGGGGATTCACTTGCAAATGTCCTCCTGGATTTACTCAGCACCATACAGCCTGCATTGGTAGGTGGTATAGGAAGGTAGACATAGATTTGGGATTTATTATTGACCCTTACTCCAGAAGCAAAGTAGCAAGGAGGTAAAATCATCTTCCTGAGGAATCAAATGGAAACATAAGCCAGATTCTGATCCTATTCCCACCAGAGATGCAAAGAGGCCCCTTCCTCCTACCTTCCCTTGCTTTCATAATCTGTCTTTGAATTTTGCACTTGCAAGAACCAGCCAGTACAAACACCACTTTTTAATTCTTGCCTTACCCTTTCTTAGGCATTGAGCAAAATTAGTTCTATTTTTCTTTTTGTAGCTCATTGAGATCATGTCAAGGCTTCTTGAAACAGCTATGAAAAATACATTTCTGCAGTTGTCCTCTGATCGTATACCCATTGGGTACATGGAAATGTTAAAGTAAACTGCTTCCTCCTGCAAAACACACTTTCTTCTCTGCAAGCTGGATACTGTTTCTGTGTCAGTTTGATGACCCAATGGTATTGGTGTGAATTTGCAGGTGTTTGGAGACCAAACCATCAAACTTCATATTTTAGTCAAGAAAATAAAGTTTCCCTTCCAATTACTTTTGTGTTTCCAAATTCAAAAGAAGGCAGTGTAAACTGTCCTGTAATGCAAAGTGAAAACCTGGGAGGGCAGTGGGACACCTGTGTTACTGATGTGCCTTTACCTCCTGCCACAACCCCTCAATCATTAGCATGGCCAAAACATCAGCTTTGAAATGACAGCTACAAACTAACACTGAGCTTTGCTTTCCCCCAGACAACAACGAGTGTGCTACTGAGATCAATCTTTGTGGGGCAAAGGGCATTTGCCAGAATACCCCAGGAAGTTTTGTTTGTGAGTGTCAACGTGGCTTCTCACTTGATCAAACTGGGCAGAGCTGTGAAGGTGGGTACAACACAGTGCATTTAACTTGGCCTTCTCTTGCTTCCTTAATCTTGTTTCAGCCATAATGTCACCCAAGGAGTAAGCACCAAAATCTGCAGGAGCAAGCATGTGGAGGTTGAAGTGAGGGGGGAGTACAGAAATTTAGCAACAAGGCAGTATTTCTCTTCATGGGCCAGAAAAAAAATGGATATACTGTGGGATTCTAAAGAGCTGGACAGATATTTTCTGAGGAGACGTAGCCTGGAATGTTTTAGTTTAAGTGTCATAAGTTCAGTGAACTTCTTTTGAATCCTGCATGGGTTTCTGAGGGATTCAAGGACGGGAAGTCTTGCATCTCCAAGGTGACCTGCTAAAGAGAGAGTTCAAGGGCTGTAGACTTATTCCTCTGGGTCCTTGGAGCCTTCTCCTGGGACAGAGTTTGGGTTGTTTGAAAAGAGGTATCCTGGGATTTTTGGGTTGGATGCCCGGATAAAAGCAAGGGTCTGTCTGCTGTGGAGCTGGGACCCTTAAGCATTAGGGATCCCATATACAAATGGCTTTCTCCTGTCTGCTCCACAGCAGAATGCAAAAACTGAAAATTTTTGCTGAATGTGAGTGCTTTCCATGGTTTTCAGCCCTATATTACTTGCTGTGGAGCCACAAATCCAAACTTGAAAGGCCCATAGTGGTCAAGTTTTTGGAAGATCATGAAATATATTATATATATCTATGATAAATGAATATATATGATTATTTGTAACATATTTTCCAAATACAGCATAATTTGAGCTTCTCTCCCAAAACTCAGAGTGTGTTTCACCCTTTTAGATGTTGATGAATGTGATGGTAACCATCGGTGTCAGCATGGCTGCCAAAATATAATTGGAGGATACAGATGCAGCTGCCCACAAGGATATCTCCAGCATTACCAGTGGAACCAATGTGTTGGTAAGTCACTTCTGTTAATTCATACATTAAAATGCATGTTACTTTAGTTGGCAGCAAGAAGTGAAGGGCAATGGTGCAGTTTGCCATACTTTCTTTTGTGATTATAATTTGCTAAGTTCAGCAGAGTTTCATTACAAGTGTGGTCTCCTGTGAAGGCAGAGTGGATACGAAGCACACAGTAACTCAGGGCCTGGTTCAAGAAGTGTTTAAGCACAAAGCTCTCCTTGAGGGTGCTAGAGGCTGTATTGACTTTGAGGAAACATGTTGCTCATGTATTTTGTGATCTAAACAAAGGAAGTCTTACTCAGCTCTGCAATGGTTTCTGCTTAGACAAAGGTCCTGTCTAAGAGTGGATGGTGGATTGAGCCTGGAACTCTCAGAACTACAACTTTGGATTGTTAAATCATAAAATTCAGCTTCTGGCTCCAAGAATCTCAAATTGCATTAAAATCCTACTTGATCTGTGCTTTTGTCTTTCTTACAACAGTTACAGGAAGGCTGCTGTGTTTAAGTCCCTCTGTACAGCACTAACAATTTGTTATATTTGAGCAAACCTGCACCTGCAGCTGTCTGTCTAGAGGTGCTTCCTTGAAGCTTTGGGATACAGTTTAGAGTGAGAGCTTACAGGACAATTCTGGTTATCATTAACAAATGCTAGTGCTCATAAGTTTATGTTCATAAGTAAATACACTGGTGAATTAAATGCCTCTTTCTTCTGGCTAAACTTTGTCGCTATACCAAGTCTCTGAACCCTCATATACGAGGCTGCCTGTGCAGCAGTGATGGGAAAAGCCTCTGTTTCAGCAGTGTAGTATGCAGCATATTCAAACAAAAGAAACAGCAATCATTTTTTCTCTAGTGACAGTTATGTGCAGTTTCCATCACATTTAATGGGCTTCATGGAAGCTAGTCTTGTGTGGATACCCAGAGATGTGTTTGATGATCTCTTTGAGAACAAAGAGCTTTATAAGTTTTTGTTTGGCTTTCTTTGTGCTCAAAAAGATAGAAATGCTTTACCTTGTTATCACTGTGGTTCTCCAGGGAGGTCTCTGCTTTTAATTGTGCTTATCAAACCTCCTGACATTATATGCAGACCTTGCTGTGGCATTTGCTTTGCTCTAGCACTCTATCCCCTGTAACACAGAAGAAACACAAACATGTGGGGGTTTTGAATGTTAATTCAATTAGCAGAGTTTAGGGTTAAATTAGAATTTAATCTGTAGGAGGATAAAAATCCCCCAAGAAACCAGCACTGTCATGTCTGGCTGCTGGAGGACACTGCAGAATCTGAAGAAGTGCAGTGCTGAGTTTTGTGAAACATCTTGGCTGTTTCCAGGTGTTCCTGGGTGAAAACATTTAACTAAGTGTATTTCCAAGCCAGGTGTACACTGCTATTCCAGCTTTTGAGGCCATTGACTACTGTTTAGATTTATACAGGGAATACCAGTTTCAAAATGCACAAGCACTGGGTATTTGCCCCACTGAAAGAAAGGTGCCAGCCTTGGCACCAAAAATATTGGTCCACCAGAAAATTCACCAGGGAAAATTCTTGAGGGCCACACCTGGGGCAAGCCTCAGCCAGTACTTTACCTTCTTGGATATGGGGCAGTCCAGGCAGAAATCCAAGGCTTCAGGAAAGGATGTTTGGGTCCCTGTGTCCTCGTGGCATTTCTCCTTCCTGCTGAATCTGAGCATGACAGAGCTGTGTGTTACAGAGCACAGGAGAGCAAGGCTGGTGCCTGACAGCACAGCTTGTGCAGTCTGAGGGTCCCAAAACTTTTTCTTTTTCTTCATATTTTTTTTCTTCAGACACTCACCCAAATATGGGAATTAATCTCACTAGTGTCCCCTTTCTTGCCACTGTGGAGCATGGTGAAGTGAACATATCTGCTCTTGGTGCAGTAGCTTCCTGTGGCCCAAACAAGCATTTATGATGTTGGTATAGTTGCTCTGAGGTGTGAGAAACACTGAAGCATCTCTCTGAGTTAATGGCAAACCCTTACAGGCTTTGGGAACACAGGATTCAGCCCCAGGTTTTAACACATTGTGGTCTCTGCATGTTCACATTGTACTGTCTGTAACTGGATATCCTTAAGATACTTATCTGGATCTCCTGGGTGTACCACAGGGGAAGAATCCATGTGCTGGGTTTTTCCGTGACAATTCCTTCATATTCCTTGGCAATCCCAACTCTGCAAACAGTTTGTGTCTTTTTTAGCCTATTTAATGAATCGTTCAGGGATTTTTTATGTTGCTGCAACACATTTAGATAATCACTGAAGAATGCTTTGGTTCCTCCCATGTCTTGTGCTGTCTGTGACTGCATCCCCTGCCCAGGCACTTCCACAGTACACCACATTGTGAATCAGGCTGCAAGAAGCAAAGACATTGCTTTTAAACAAAGAACAAAGAGCCACATTGTTTGGAAAAAGACAATAATGCTCTGACTTATTACTTATTCTCCTGTAACCTGGATGTTTGAAGTCAGAGATGCTGCTCTGTACTTCCCAAATGGAGTTTCTTATGTGTGCACACCCACAGTGTACATATGCATTTATCACAGAAAATGGAGAACAATAATATTCAGAACTTTTTGGAGCAATTTGCCACATCAGACATCAAAAATCAGACCAGCTTCATTTCAAAAAGTAGCCATTTTCAGTAAATAAGTGACCTGAAGTGACCTGAAACTCCTACAGTGCCACCCTTAGAAAGTTTGGAAAAGGACTGGTTCAGAATATAGGAGTCTTTTGTATCTATAGCTGCTTTTATTTTTACTTTACTACTTCCTGTATCTTACCTATGTCTAATATTTAAATGTAAGTGTGTAGGGAGGTATTTTCAATCCCTGGAAAAAGTGTCAGAGCTTGATTCCTTACTCTTCCTTTAATGTTGAATAGCACTATGAACAAGGGATTACTTGACCAGATTTTTGGCTGTACAAAGTTTTATCCTTCTCAGTTATTTCTGTAAAAAAAGCTGTCTTTGTTTCGCTGCTCTCCAGAGCATGACCTGACATGGCATGAAATATCTTCTGTAGAGCAGCCCCAGTGTTGCTGTTGTGTGCTTGTAGTCATCTCCCAGGGAGCACTGCCCAGCCAAGAGGACGGACAAGCCCCGTTTCTGTGTCCACCTGAGGTGGCAGCACATTCGGCCAAGCACCACCTGTACAAGGGGTAGGCTGGACTGTACCTGGGTACAAGTTAACATGGTATATTCTGCTTCTTTTCCAGATGAAAACGAATGTCTCAGTGCACACATTTGTGGAGGAGCATCCTGCCACAATACTTTGGGAAGCTATAAATGTATGTGCCCTACTGGATTTCAGTATGAGCAGTTTAGTGGAGGTTGCCAAGATATCAATGAATGCGGTTCTGCACAAGCCCCATGCAGTTATGGCTGTTCAAACACTGAAGGTGGCTACGTCTGTGGCTGTCCACCTGGTTACTTCAGAATAGGACAAGGGTAAGGGATTCTCATTTTAAACTCACAGATACCAAGGGGACGTGGTCCACTCCTTTCTTAGCAGTGTGGAGCAGCAGAACCAGGGGGATTGTCAGCAATTAACGAGGGATAGGATTGGGAAGGTGCTCAAAAGCTGGATGCACCTACTGATTTTGGAGATTGGAGAGGGGAGGGGAGGGTGGGGAAAGGTAACCATGGAAAGGGAGGGGTTTAATGCTTGAAATTTGGTCAGGGCTACAAGGTTCAATCCTCTATTGTAAACTACTGCTTTCACCTCTCCTGCACACCCCAGCAGTCTGCTGCCAAGTCCTCTGAGCTTGGCACTTGGGAGTTCATACTCCTTGTTGTGATTCACTTGTCTTCTTAAAGAAGAACAAAACAAACATTAATAATAACACCCCCTACCAGCTGCAAAAAGAAATTACATTATATAAGAGGTTTCACCTGCTGGTTGGAATAACAGCTCTGCATGCTCTTAGGTGCTTGTATGTTCCATATTCTTCTGTGTTTCAAATTAATATTTTTTTAAGAAATGTCTACTTTATCAATAAAACAAATTTTCCCTCCCTGGGCGTGTTAGGGCTGTACATCGTATAGGACCAAACAACCCAATGGAAAGCAGAAAGATTGTGGTTTAAAGTTTGTAAGTGACTAAAAGCTTTGGGATGCATTATGAAAGACCTCACTCTCCAGACTTTTCAGCAGTTGTTGAAAATTGGTCTCTTTAAATGTGTTCCAGGCTGGATAACAGAAATTGCTAACAACAACTCAGAGCTTAAGCCTGTGTTTTTAAGACTGTTAAATATTGGCAGGTCTCTCTTGGGCAAAAACACATGAAGGCAGATTCTTGAATAAAGAGTGGCCTCATTGTGATTCAGTGAGAATTTTGTCTGTTGACTTTAGCAGAAATTTTTCCTAGGAAATGAATGCAACATGATTGCTTAATTATTTGTACTTACAGTCCCCCAAATGCAGCTTTTGATAAGATCTGTGTCTCGCTGGAGTTAATTTTGAATTTCTTCCTTCCTCAGACACTGTGTTTCTGGAGTGGGGCTAGGCAGAGGTCAAGGACAAGAGCTTTCACTCAGTGGAGAAGTAGATGACAACTCCCTCTCTCCAGAAGCTTGTTATGAATGTAAAATCAATGGCTACCCCAAGAGAGGAAGGAAGCGCAGGAGCACTAATGAAACTGCAAGTGAAGCAGAGGTAATTGACCCTTTCTGGGGGGAAAGAGTTTGTGGCTCTCTTGTGAGAGCTGGACTCAGAAGGATGTGTGCCAAGAGACAATCCCTCAGGGAAAATCTACACCCTAAAGTAGACCAAAGCTGGATTTGGATATCAGGTAGTGTTTTTGTCTCAGAAGTGATATAGAGCTTCCCTTGCTTTCCAAATGAAAATGTTTCAGCTTGTGCTGCTGTCTGAAATATTACCACCCAGTCAGAGGTGAAGGGTGAGGCTGCTTTTCCAGCACTCAGCTGCACCTGCAGGCTGCCCTGGCTCCACACTTAACCCACATGATTCTTGCAAAGCCGAAAATCCCCATTGAAATGCTGTGGCTCCCTCACAGACCCTGCTCTCCTTCACAGCTGTTCTCTCAGCCTGTGGCTCCCCTGGCAGAGAGGAGGAACGTGCCTTGTTTGCTCTCTTTGCAGGAGGCTGGTCACAGGCTCCCAGCATGCAGGGGCTTCACCTGTCAGGCAGCAGGGCACGTGCACAGAAACTTCCAGTGCATGCTCGGGCTCCTCTAACCCACACAGCAGTGCTGACAAGCTCTGTACTTCATCCTGAGGAGTCCTAGGCCCATAAGAGTGGATTTGACAGAGGATGTTACAGAACCTCCTTTTAAAAATTGTCTAATTAGTAATTAATAACCTGGGCAAGAAATACACACAGGCACGTGTGAAATGCTCTCTGACAAAGCCAACTGACTGACATCCTTTGTTCTTGTGCAGGATCAGCAAGAGCTGGAGCCACCGATCAGTCTCGCCAGCTGGGACATTGAGAAAGCAGCGATCTTCTCCATCAACATCTCGGATCTCAGTAACAAAGATCGCATCCTGGAGCTGCTCCCTGCCCTCACAACACTGACAAACCACAACCGATACTTAATTGACTCGGGAAATGAAGATGGTTTCTTTAGAATCAATAAGAAGGACGGGATAAGTTACCTTCATTTCACAAAGAAGAAGCCAGTGCCTGGAAATTATTCATTACAAATCAGTAGTATTCCACTCTATAAAAAGAAGGAACTTAACCAGCTTGAAGCGAAACATGACAAAGACTACCTCAGTGGTGAGCTGGGAGATAACCTGAAAATGAAAATTCAGATATTGCTTCATTAATTCATCAACCAAAGACCAAATAATTAAACCAAAGATAGATAGGTAGGACTGAATATTCCTCCCAATCAGATTCTCCATATCTTAGGTACAATCTTACATGAGTACATTTGTATGAACAAGCACTATTGTATTATTACATAAACAAGGTACAGGATGAATACATGAGCTCAAAACTACCACTTTCTCAGGCTTTTATGTGTAACTGAGCTACCTTGATATGTTGAATCTTGAAAACTGGGACTTTTATCATTGGAAGTTGGCCACTGATGCTGAGACACATCATCATTTCAGCAGAGGTACAAGAATGTGCTTTCAACTGATGGACAGCTCTATTTTTGTAATTCTTAAACTTTGCTTCTCCAACTACAACTTACTAGGTCAGCCATTTATGATATCCATTTGGTGCTAGTAAATTTTCAACCTAGATTTATAAATGCACTGTAATATTTACACAACTTAGAAGCCAAAATTGCCATTATTCAGTCTAAATACTTCAATCAACCAAAGTTAGCTCAGTAGTTTATCTCAGTTATGCCTATAATACATTACATGTAAATTAAGTGTGTGTATACTGTAATCATGCTATTTTTATCAATGAAGCATTTGTAAACTAGATTAATAATACCCTTAATGTGAGGGTTTGTAATGGTGCTTATAAGACCAACTACTTGTTAACTGTATACACAAACCTGATGATAAAGTTTCTGTGACTTGCCAAAATGCACTGAGGTCAGTAGGGACCATTAAACATTCTCAAAAGTCAGATGACAATCAGTGCCATCCTACACCATGACATATTGTAACATGTCAAGAGTACCCATAGCCATTCATATCAACAAGGGTTCAATGTCATAAATGTCACAATAAAACAGTTTTTTTTTTTAGTTTATTCTGTGGCCTTGTGTTTTTGCTAAAAGTGTGATAAGCTGCATTCTTTATACTTCAGGCGTTGTCAGTAGGGTTGTCTTTGTATCTGTCTGTGTGTCCAGGTGATTTCTCCTTGAGGGAGCTGCTGCTGTTCATTCTTCGTGCAGAGAAAGAACAGAAGAAGTACAAAAACCTTCACCAATCTAAACAGCAGTGGACCTCTCTCAAGTTACTGTGTGGTTGCAGAAAGGAAGCGAGAACATTTCCAATGACTTGACCTGAGTAGTCCGGTCAAAAAGTAATCTGATAGCCAAAACATGCAGAAGTGGATGTTAAATCATTATACAGAAAACACAGTTAAGGTTGAAAAAACCTACTATTGTTTGCTAAAACTGCCTTAAGATATTCCTTTCTTTTACCCCCACTTCAACAGTTACTGTCATGTAACCCAAGATTGATAACAGAGGAATAATCCAATACCAGAAACCACCACAAGCTTTAGATGGGTTTTAATATCAAGTGAATTATTCAGTGATGTGGGTGTACTTGTATATGCAAATGCCATGGTGTATCTTTTAGCAGCAGTGGCAGAACATTGTACTGAGGTGTGATGCTATAAAATCTGGAAGAAAGAAGCACTGAAACTGCTGCTGGGACAGCACTGTAGTTGATAGAGGGAACATATATTGAGCTATAAAAGCTTTGGAAGGGAAGTGTACTCCTATAATTCACCCCAAATTGTATTATTGCTCTCTGTGATTTCTTCTGCATAACAAATATAACTATATAAAAAGTAAGAAGTAAGCTTGTGCACAGGATTACTTTGATATTTTTAATAGACCATGTCTGGATTTTATTTATTAGTGTGCCAAAATGTTGAACAGTGTATTTTTTCCATATGTTGCATAACTCTGGCGAGATATAATCAGAACTTTACAGTTGTAAATAGCACTCCTATATCAGCAGCTTGGGAATGATTTTTAGTGCCAGTGTGCATGACTGTATAGTTTATAGGTAAGTGTACCATTTAAGTATTTTTTCTCAGCCCCTAAACACTGAGGGGAACTGAGAAGGACGATTTCAGAAAGACCTGTCAGGAGTCTATCCAGTAGACTTTGTTTACATTTAAGCTCCATGTAACACCTTATGATGCCAAAGGTTCTTTGACTGTGTTCCAGCAGCCCCAGTGTTGCCCACACCGTTCTGCAAATTGCCTTTGCTATGCTTCAGAAACAAGAAATCTTGTCAGTAGCTCTTTTAGTCATTTAAAAATGGAAAACCCAGATGTGCTGTACCAATCTGCACATAAAAATTCACTTTTTTTGTACATTATTCATCTGTCTCTTTGCAGCAATGTCCTTTAACTGATATATAATTTTTGTGTCTTGCTTTTAGTTTGCTGTATGTGTACGATCATTTCCGTTAGTTTGAATATTTGCAGCTCCCTTGGTGTCTCAGTGAAGCACAAAGGTTGCACAATAACATTGCATGCAACCTGCAATTAAAAAGTGGTTTGTAACTTGCAGTGTGATTTTGAAATTATCTGCTGTATTTCATTTGATAGTGGATGACTCTAAGCACTAGACAGACTGAAGTAGAAGTTTTTCTAAATGTGTATCCTTTTGCAATTAAAGGATATTTTTCAAATTCAAGGAAATAACAAAATGCTTAATTGCTTGAAATAAGTGTGGCTGCCCTCCACTGCGATTGTGCATATGACTCTGCATAGATGATTGCATGGATAATAAACCTAATTTTTGGTTAACAGGATTTAACAAAGATGGCTTGTTACTGTACACAGCAAATCATTCTCTTATTGTGTGTTGTAACAGTATCTTGTAAACTTGACAGCCCACGTGTATTTTGGCAGAACACCACTGTTTCCACAGTCTCTCTTTTAAGCTGACTTTCAAAGAACCCCAAGTATTTGCTTTCTTATGGCAGGTCTTGAAGGGTCATACTCAGGTTTTCTCTAAGATAAATATTCTATGCTGTGATTCAAGTTCAGCTTTGTGCTTTGGAAGAGCTAATCAGGTCAAGACTCCTCAGCACAGACAGGCCTGAGCTGTTTGGAGAGCAAGAGGCCACAGTTCATGTCCAGCAGCTGCCTGTGCCTTCCTGGCCCAAGCTGGGCACTGCCAGTCCCTGCCAGCAGCACCACAACAGGTAAGAGCATCACAAGGCATCAAACCTGCTGCTCTAGGCCAAGCTGGAGGTGGTGGTGGTGGCATTGCAAAAGCTTTCTCACCACTTTTAAAAATTGATGTTGGCTGTGAGGGAATGGCCACTTGAGCCATTAAAGCCTCACAGTATTCTTGTGGACCTGATGGTCTCTGCCCAAATTAGCGAGGTTAACAGCCTATGTTGTGCTGCTACTTTCTGAGTAGGCACCAGATGAAGAGGAGAGAGCTTCTCACTTCACTGTGATGAGAAAATCTTGTCTTTTCAGTTACAGAAGGGAAGCCAGAGTTCAACGTTGGATGAGGCTGGAGCTGCAGGAGCTGTGCACCCCTCTCAGTGCTCCCCAGCTGCACTGTGCCAGGTAGGACAGGAGCTAATGGGACACACCAGCTTCAAAAAACTGGGACATCTGAACCCAGGATCTTGTCTACTTCAGTCTCTCCCCAGAGCAAATCTTGCAGCTTTTCTGCTTGCAGGAGTGGCCGGGAGCTAAGGCCAAGATATGATGTACACCAGATTAATCCAGTAAATCCAGGTTGGCAGTGTCCTACCAGAGTAGTTGCCCAGAGTAAGCCCTCGTGTTATCACAATCTTGGCAGACTAGCACTTTGCTAAAACCCTTGTGTTCAGAAAATCCCAGAGCTTCTAGTTCTTGCTTGTGGCCTGAGCATGTTGGATGCCTACGGAGACCTGTGCAGCTCCTGTAATTACACAGAGCTGCCTGGAGAGCTCTGTGTGCAAACCCCATTGGCACCTCAGGTCTGGAATGTCACATTAACCTGTGAGATCGTGCCAGTTCGGGATGCTGTGAAAACTTAGGACAGGGCAAGCAGTCAGTGTGTGATCTGGGGCAAAATATGCCATCATTTACACCAATGAAAATGTGAACGAATGTGTAGAGGTTGCAGTAGGACAAGAGGGAAAGAAATAGGGAGAGGGTAGAATGCTGCAGTAATTCAATGGCCCAAAGTGCTCCAATGCATGTTCTGTTTCACTCACATGTGCTGGTCCTGCACAAGCCCTGGTGCTTTGTGCTTCTGAGTTGTCCCTTGCAGATCCCCAGGCAGGTGCTGCAGGGAGCAGCAGCTGTCCCCACAGAGCAGGACATGCCCAGGCTGCTCTCAGAGCAGGCAGAGGCACTGCTGGTGCCAGGCTGGTGGAGGTGGTCCCCATTCACCAAGCCTGGTGCTGCTCTTGGAGACTTTGAAATCCGATCCCTCAGGAGAAGGCTGTGTGCTCTGGTTTGCCTGAAGATGAGACCCTCTTTCTGTGCAGCAAAAATGTTGAAGATGTTGATGACTTCAGCTCTGACAAATTCCAACTATCTGCTTCTGCTGTCCTTAGAACTTGCCAAATATTTCACACCCTCATAACAAATGCTTTTGAGGAATATCATGCCCAAGCCAATTTCTCAGTTATGAGCTTCCCATTGAGTTCAGGAGAGGAACCTTGGGGCCAGAGAGGTCAACAAAGTGTTTATTTTTGTATTTTGGGCTCTCCTTTCTATTTCTACTGTGCCATGTGACAGGAAGTGTCTGTGGAGGCCCAGGCTGCCTGACCAGTGGGAGTGTGCTGGCAAAGCTGGGCAGCTGCCCTGTGCTGGTGCCAGCCTGTCCAGTGTGTGACACGGCTGCTTGTTGGTGTGCAGCCGAGTCCTCAGCCTGCTTAGACACGTGCCCATATGTGCACACAGGAATGTAGGTGGTTTTGTCTGAAGAGTCTAGATCGATACTGTATCACAGGCCAAAGTGATTCTGTGATAAATCTTTGTTAAGTACAAGGAAGGGCTTTTCCCCTTTCTTGGGCTGGACCTTTCCCTTGCACGTGGCAGCAGTGCTGGCCCAGCCTCTCCCTGGCTTGGCTCTCACATCTGCAGGTTTGTTTGTTTATGAGCTTCTCTATGGCTCCCAGGGCTGTAGGATGTTCCTCGCTACACCCTTGTGAGGTTGGGATGTGTTTGTCATCCTTGTTTTACAGGACAAGAACTGAGAACCAGATGTTTTGGTTTGGGAGAGCTCACAGGCAATGGCCATTCTGCCAGGAGTAACTCCGAAATACTGAGGTGTCCCTGGAGAGGAGGACAAGAAGCCACAGGGGCTCATCAGCCATGACAGCCTCAGCTGGCATAAAGCCATGGGAACTGCCCCTCTTCACTAAAGTGTATCTCAGATGGAGCCTGCTGGAGCTCTGGCCATTCCCCACACTCTTCAGAAAGCCAGGAGCATGACCCTGTGCCCTAGCACAGAGCCCCTGG
Source organism: Molothrus aeneus (assembly GCF_037042795.1). NCBI lineage: Eukaryota > Metazoa > Chordata > Aves > Passeriformes > Icteridae > Molothrus > Molothrus aeneus. The sequence continues at coordinate 9,820,066 of NC_089658.1, read as the reverse complement.
AGAGTCTCTTCCCATAGGTGCCCCACCCAGAATTGTGCCACTGCAGGTGCAGCTGCACCAGTTTAAAAAAAAACTAAGCAAAGCCAGTGTCAATTCTTGATAATTTACTGCAAAAAAAAAGATTCTGGGTAGGGCCAGAAGGCTGCATGGAGATAATCAAAATTGACACTGCTGGTGAGCAGGACCTGGGCTCTGCCAGCCTGCCTGGCTTATCTCTCCGGCTGCTGGATGAACCAGCCAGAAAACAGGGCTACTGCTTAGTTTTCTTTGGAGATTGATTCTTTATCCCTGTAATTTCTGTGTGAAGTGCTTCAGGGTGATTTTTTTTGGTCTTTGACAACCCAGGAGAAATTATTTTTTTAAATCAGCTCATCTGGGGCTGAGTTTGACTATAGCTCCAGTCCAGCGCGTGATTGAGCTGGTGAGCTTGGACAGGTAGGAAAGCTGTCTGGACTTCTGTGTGTGTGCTTGCAGCTCTTTATAAATGTGTTGTTATTATAATCATAATAAATACTAGAGACTTGAGAAATGTCTATAACCCAACCCAAATCAGGTGAAACTCCCCTGGTTTTGGGTTTCATTACAAAGTTGAGACTTGGGCCAGGGTTGTGGAGGTTCATGAACCTCTCTGAAGCTGGGCTCAGTTTCAAGCAATAATACGCCAAGTTTCAGGCAAATCTAGGCCAAGTTTTGAGTAAATTTGGAATGAACTTTAGGTGAATAAAAAATGATTTATGGTTTTAGGTTGAAACCATATCAACGATGGACTTTTTGCTTGGTTTCAACCTGTAACCAGGAAATCTTGGCACTTTGGCTGAGTTTCACTTTGGTTTTGATTTTAGACCATAAAAACAAGACAACCAGAGCAAAGAGGTAAGTCTCAAGACAAATCATGCAGAAACTTGTTTACAGTATGGAAGCCCAAAGCCCTGCACTGCACTGAGCACCAGCACCGAGATCTGTTCCCCACTGCAGGTGGAGTCTCAGGCCATGAGAGCTGCTGTATGCCATGGAAAAGTTTCAGTGAGGGATGGCTAGAGGTCCTGAAGACACCTGGTCTTTATCTTTAAACCATGTACCATCTGTGTGTTTCATGGCTTAAGACTGAAAGCAGCACCCAGAAATGGAAGGGAGAAAAAAAGGCTGAGAAAATCTACTAAACATGTGCTCAGGGCAAGGGTAAGGAACCAGGAAGCAGAACTGTAATTTGAAAGTTCACTCTTCAATAAAACCAGCTCTGTGTGAATTTGTCTGTTATACATTTGCCCTATAATATGATTATGTCATTTAGGAGACTGAATTTACTACAGATCATATTGTTGCCCATACACAGGCAAACTCCACACTACTATATTCCAAAATATCCTGGGAACAAAAGTGTTTTCTGCAGCACAGATAAAACCATGGGAGGAAATTGTGGGTCCCAATGTGGCTGCCAGGCATGGGTTGAAGGCCAAGTCCACTGGAGTTGCACAACCCTTTGGTCAAAAAGACCAACTATTTGTGTTGGGCTCATTTGTGCTAACAAACAGCACAGTCTTGAGTTCCCCACAGACCAGCCTGGAATTTATTTAAAAAATAGAGAATTGGTGAAGGATTTATGCAGGAGCACCTCCCCATCAACCCTCTAAGCATTAAATATCTCATGTCCTGCACAATGTCTAACAAAGAGCAATCCTACAAGAGCAGCAGCTGAACATTGTCTTTGAGCACCAGCTGGGAAGGCGGGGCAAAAAAATAAGAAAATAATGCTGTCTTTGGTATCAGCTGAACCCCCACCCTGCAAAATCTGCAATTAACCAAACATCATTTGCTGCCAGTCTTAGCAGTGCCACCAGCCTGTCCCCACCAGACACACTCTTCAAATCTACAGCAATAATCCAGCCCTGAATGACAAATCCACTTATTCTGCCACATCTGAGCTGCTGTGATCTGTGCTAAAGCTGCCTCTTTATAGCATGTGCTGGTTCAGCACAGTCACATGCCAATGGTACCTGTCTCTCCTTGAGCAGCAGGAGCCAAGTGCCCCAAGGCTGTCCCAGAGCTGCATGGAGACAGCTCCCACACAGAGACATCAGCCATGGGCCTGCAACCACTCAGGTCATTAATGCAGAAAAGGCATTTTCATGGCAGAAGTGCAAAGGTGAGTGAAGGACCTCCAAGTGCCAGAAAGAAAGTACAATTAATGCATGGAATTATGTTCTGTGTGGGGATGCATCCTGACACTAGCTGTTGTCCCTTTTTATTTACTTAGAAATGAGAACAAAAGTCAAATCCAGGGGTTATTAGGTGTTCCATAACTCTAGATTTGTCCAGATCTGCCCTTCTTGGGTAGATACCTTTATCAGAAAAGTAGGTTTAGTGCAGGATAACTCTGCTTATGCTTCACTGCTCCAGAAATATGTCAGCAAAGTGATCTCTCGTGACCCAGGGTCCTGCTCAGAATAGTTGAATCATATTTATAAAGTCAAACAAGAAAGATGATGTTGATCAAAGTAATATAAACTAAGGCATGGAAAATGAATTTTGAATGAAATGCACAGATAAATCATTTATCCTCACCAATACCCTCTCCATGTTTCTTATCCCAGTAATTGAGACCATGTGTTGTGCTGCAAACAATAACTATGGGAAATTACTCACAATTCTTCCTTCATAAACATGGGAAATGAAAGTGATGGGAAGGATGATCATCTTAATTTTTTTTTTATGTTAACATCTCTAAATTATTAGGGTGGGAAGAAAATGTCAATAGAACATAAAAGTGCTTTGTATAGTGTTCACATTTGCTCATACTTTCAAATCCACTGTGGCTTATTAGTTCATGGGAAAAATGACAAAAAGGAATAAAACCCAGAAAATGAATCCAGTATCAACATCTTGCTTCTATAGTAACAGAAATTGTAACTTCTAGGTAAAAAGTGACAATATTAGGAAATGTTTGTTGGGCAATTATGGTAATTAACCCCCTCCTTTCCCCAGTACATCCAGCCTCCCTTCAGTCTGACACATCCCTACACACTGAGTACCCATTGCTCTGTGCTGGTTCTTGTATTAAAAGCCTGGAGATAGTGAGGGCCTTAACCTCTGTTTCAAGAGTTTATTGCTCAGCTGTAAAAATTCTCCCAGGGCTGAAACTTGACAGAAAACTGTCTCTGCCTGGGAGGAGTTTCTGTTCGGAGTTTGGTTTGAATTAGTTCAGCCCTTTTCCACTTGTAGTAGGACAATGGAGCAGGATTCCCTCTCTCTTTTTCTTTTTTACAACAGTGACCATCGTGCCAGGGCAGTACAAATGGCAGGCAGCACTCAGACCACAGTCCTCTCTGCAGCTTTAGCACAGGGCCTCTGCTGGCTACTGCAGCAGGGGCCTGGCCCTATAACAAGCCAGGCTCCATCCCCTTGCCTGTGCAGCTGCTGGCTTGGATGGTGGCTTCAGCCAGCTTTGGCTGAGGCTGCTGAGGCCAGCTTGGCCATGGTGCAAACTGGCAAAGTCCACCCTTGCTGCTATTGCTTGAGGGCCCAGCCCACTGCGAGGCAGAACCACCTGGGCTACACCTCCATGGGACTTTTGGCTTTTCCCAAGGCTGGGCAGCACATGTGGTTGTACTCCTGTGGTGGAGGCACAAGTCAGTCCCACTAAGCTGCAAACTCACAGTGCAATACTGGCTTGGTAGGTTTCCCAGATGAAGGGCTTGGCACAGGGAATCTGCTCTCTGCAGACCTTGGCCTGAGCCAGGGGATTCATTTCTAGAAGCAAGAGTGCAAGATCTATTACACTTCTGCATGGAGTGCCTGCAGGGCTGGTGAATCTATTAAAACAGTCAACACTTTATGAATGAAGTCCAGCCCCACCAAAGTCAATGGCAAAACTCACATTGATTTCTCTGGAACAAGATTTTACCCTGAATCCTCAAAGTGCCCCTGGGATCTCACCCATGTTCAACACAGCCATCCTCAGCTCTAGCAGAGGAAAGGAAAACAAAGAGCAGAGAAAAGCCCTGGTGCTTCCTTAGCTGAGCCTGTGTCCTGCTCAGATGGCTGAGCTCTGATAGATATGAGAATATCACTTTGGCAGTACTGACAGGCCTGGGTGTGAGATAGGTGCTGTGCAGATACTTTGGCTCAGAAGCAGAATTTCATAGGTCACTGGAATTTTGCTCTGAGCTCCCAGAGGGTCAGAGCATAAGTAACACACAAAAATTTTTATGTATGGAGCTGGAGAGATGTCCCACCCACCCAGTAATGCCTTGACCTGGTGCCAGTAATCCAGCCTCCAGAGTCACTTCTTTGTGTGCATTTAATTGACTAAACAGCCACTTGCTATCATCCAGAACTGCTTATAAAATTGAATATTATTAAACATAAGGGCAGACAAGTTTGCTGATGCTTATTTCAATAATTATGCTGTTCTTGCCACTCCACAGATCTGACCTGTCACTTGAGAACTCAAATGACCCATAACTTAATATATTTTATCCAACTATGAATTCAGGCAGTTTCCTTAGCTGGACTAGGCACTGTGTCATATTTTGCCCACCCCTTTTACAACCATTTAACTGCTTCTTGCTCTTACACTTTCCTATCACCCCTGCACACAACCTCTAGTGACAATATTTTACCATCTTCCTGAGTAAATTAACAAGATCAACTAAAGAAGTTAATTGCTGTTATGCAAGAACTATTCCACTGGTTTCTGGTTTTGCCAACTCTTCCATACCTTATTTTTTGCTAAGCTGACTGAAAGGTTTTCCCATTTTTTTATTTAAACAAAATTCTTTTCTTTGACAGCTACTTTAGAGTTGCCCTCCCACTGATCACAGGTGAGCTCATCTCTAAACTGTGCTGTGCAATTTCTGATATATGGAGTTCTTTCAACACTAATATTGGGGTGGCAGTTCAAATCTGAAATAAGAGCATCTGGCACCCTAAAGACAAGACTTTATGTCTAGGAAGAGCCACGATTCAGTCAGGTCTAGTCCCCACAAGGACATTCAGTAGCAGCCCCTCCCTATTTGCTGCAGTCTAGTACAGGTGAAGCTCATCCTGCTTGTTTTCATTTGGGTGGCAACTAATCCAGCCTCTCCTTCTCCGCCTTCTTTCCTGAAAGGCGTTTATGAGCTCAGCAGCTGGTTGACATTTAGCTCTTGCTTGAGTCTGGCTGAGACTGACCAGTGGCTTTGGGCTTTGCACTTTTTCTAGAAAATGTGTAAGTACATATAGAGAGAAAGCAACAGTGAGTATTAAGGTTAGCTCATGGCTTATACTCACTGTGGAAAAAATTCCCCTGAAGAGGACTTGACATAATTTCAATCTTAATACTATACAAGAGGATCCTTTCCATTCCTCTTTTTCATTATGGAAGCTAATTAGAAAAATTGTTTCTTACTTATTTTCCCCCTCTAAAGTGCTGTAAACGTCCCTTAAAAAAAAATTTTTCAACCATTTTGTGGTATGATACCATAAAGGTTTTTACTTAGAGCCAAATACATATCAAGTTGGATTCTGAAAATCAGTCCATTATTTTTATTTCCCCTTTTGCTCCTTTGACTGCACAGAGTTTCCTTCTGATTTTTACAGTCATTTCAGTGATTGCTGGCAGTACACGGCATAAGAATCAGTGCTCTAAATAATGAAACAGTGCCCAAAACTATGCCAATCAGCTTATCATGTGAATTCCTTCCCACTTTTCCCCAGGACCTGGTCCCTTCAGGTCAGAAGAAGCAAGTGGCATGAAGACAAATTTCTTTTCAGGAATTATAAGAATGTAAACTGATCTATTAATTCTGTACTGCATGTTCAGGTATAAGCACAAAACAAACGGCACTTGCTTATTGTCTTTTGTAGAGCTGGCAGAAGGAGACTGTGTGTCTACAATCTATTCTAGGACTTGGTTTCACTTTTTTGTCTCAACTTATCTTCAAGACATTAAGACAGAACAGTTAACATCGGTGGATAACATGGTTAACCCAGTGAACATGGGTGGGAAAAGGTGAGCTGTGCTTATGGGAGTTTGAGGAGCTCAACTAAATGGTTTATAAACATGCATATGAAATGTGTCTTGGTGGTAGCTCAGAAGAGGTAATGGCACACTGTAATACAGTGAAGGATTAAAAAGAAAGAAACATATTTGATGAAGTCCACAGTAAGTGCATGAAACCTTTGTAGTCCTGTTACCTCTGCCTGGTTTGGGAAGCTTAATGTGTTTTTATTGCTCACCTCAAGCAATAAAAACCTCTCTGTCCCAGAGAGTGGCAGTCCAATGGTGATAAATAATTGCCTCTTCCAAAATTAATTTTTTTAATTATGCCACTAAGATGAGTTTTGGTTGCAGACTCAATAAATTCATTCTAGATGAAATCATAAGCATTTTCATATGAAAAAGATAAAATGATGTAGTGAATGCAACAGCTAGCTGGAGAAAAAAAAAGTTCTAGGACTGCATTCCTCACTGATTACTATGTAAATCAAATAATATGAACGATTGCTGGTATTGGGATATCCAGAGAAGGATGATCTATTGTAAAATAACTTTCTAGCTTAGATATTGTGGTTTAACATTTAGAAAACTTTTCAGAAAACAGATTACTACAGAGTAGATTAGCAGCTCACAGGCAGACTTTGAATGAACTCTCCCTACTAGTTCCTTGTCAATGCATTCAGCCTGTCTTATCCTGCAGTCATTTGCAGATCATCACCAGATACTCATGCTGGTGTATGTACCACTGCCCAGAGGAGTTTTGGATGGGCCACTGAACAGTCTGGTCTAGTGGAAGGTGTTTTTGCCCATGGTAGGGGGTTTGAACTAGGTAATATTTAGGTTCTAACCCAAAGCATTCTGAGATTCTGTGACACTGGCAATTAAAGGCAGGAGACTGGCTGATGCAAACAGCTGCAGCCAATAATTACAAACTCTTCTCATTGCCTTGCTTCCTGAGTGTTTGTAGCATTGCTGGGTTGGTGAAGAGAACGTGATCAGTGTGTTCAGGATTTTAAACTACTGAAGTAGTAAGTTCTGTTTTCCTCTAATCTAACCTGTTGTTATAGATGGAGCACAGTCTCTCTTTGTGGGTTATGGGCTGGTTTAGTTGCTAAAAGACTACAAGAAATAACCAAAGAGTCATGTGAAGCTTAAGTTTAAGGAGCAACTCAGAAGATCCTTCTAGCTTAGAAAAAGACTAATTCGGTTTGTTAAGAAAGGATTTTTCAGGAAAGTTTTATTTTATCAGTGAGGTATGTGGGGGGAAAGGAATTGCTCTTGACTGCTGGTGCTGTTTAGTTTGTATGCTGAGAACACTAAGGGAGAGGGAGTGATATCCATGGTGAGACTGATACTCCTCAGTCACAGTAAGGCAAGTAAAGCTCTGCAGTGCCAAAGCCCAGGTGCTCTCGCCACAGCTGGAGAATTTGAAAGGCCCTGCCTAGGGTACATCACTGCAAATTAAAGGCTGTATGTAGATTCCCTTTTCTTTTTGTACTGTTCATGGCTGGCAGATGGAGAATTTTCCTCCTTTGTGTGTTGATAAAGTGTTTGTGATACTAAAGGACAAATCACCCTGCCCTGAAATTTAAGCACTCATGCTCCAACCTCCTGATCCTTGATGACTATTGCATTAGTCAATCTGTGGCTAGCCCAGTAACTCGATAGCAGTGAATTATGTAGTTATGTGGGAACTCTGGGTTTTGGAAGAGGCAGATGTTCCCAAGCTCAGGCCCAGCTAGGGTGTGTCATCTGTGTGAGACATTTAGCGGAAAGGGAGAGCTGCGAAGCCACAGTCTCTGGTGCTTTCTGGAGCACAACATATAGCAGCAATATTGCATTAGGGTAAGAATGGGAACAAACAAAACTATTTCAGCACCAAGAACTTTTCTCTGTAGTGGGTGACTGATTGGTAATAGAATGCTGCTGCATTCAGACTTCAAATTTACTCTGGAGAGTAAAATGGATTGTGATAGATCCAAGAAATAAACAGCTAAATTCATAAGAAACATTCAAAAAGATACCAAGATGGCCTTTAAAAAGAGCAATTTAAATGTTACTAAGTGCCAGACTCTGTTCTGCCTTCCATATGTGTGCAGCATGATTCACTGAATATCAGGGATACTGGCCTGTGGTGGACCTTACAATCAGCTTTCAATTCTGGAAGAGGTTTTTCCACAGGGCCATTCTGCAGCACATGGAAAGGTCTGAATTTTAAGATATTCTCCTAAGTCACACAGCAGGGGTACATCTGTCTGTGTAGGTCCCCCTGAAGTCCAAGAGATATAATAGTGTTGAGGTGTTCTATTTTATACAACAGCACAAATGTTGGCTTTCATTTTGTGCTTATTGATGTAAGTAAACATATGTGCTTTGTAAGAAGTGCTTGAATTATTGTATAGTTGTGTCCAAGGCTACCATATCAAACATGTCTCTCAGAGCCAAGATTCTTGTCCAAGAACCCACCCAAAACTTTACTGTTGAGGTATGAAGCAATAATGGAACCCACTGATTCATCTTTTGATGAAACCAGGAGTGCCCAGTATTGCCCAACAGAAGGTTACATAGGGCTCTAATGAAGTGTTTCTCTTGCATAAAAGAGAACAGATGTGGCCAATCTCCTGAGAAACTGAGCTGTGACCTGCTGTGAGTTCCCACTGGGCAAAGTTTCCTTCAGATCTGAGAAGTTGCTCCAGCTGAGTCAGAATATTCCTCTGGTTCCACCAGTCCTCCAAAGGCCAGATTTCTAGATTCAGATCTGGGTTGCTGTAGGCTACATGCTACCATATTTCATCTAGTTAAGGTATTGGCAAAATATCTTGCAGCTTTGCAAACTGTTGGAAATCTGATTGCTGGCTGAGGACCTCGGCCCCAGGGACCAACAGAAACTGCTCACAAACTGGTTCTGCCTTTGGGGCTTCTGATGTATCTGCTGTGGAGAAGCAAGTGACCAAATTTTGGGTGACAAGAGAGATTGTCAATCTTCCTGCTGTACTCTGTGTTTGCCCCTTAAGTAATTCCAGGGGCAACAGGGTAAAGTAGAAAGTCTGGTCTTCAGACTGATGGATAAACCTGATAAAGGCTTTTGTGAGCTTGTACCAACTTTACAAGTGGATGTGCTATAGAGAAGAGGCTCCTGGTTGGCACAGACTAGGTGAAGAGTAGAGTAGAAATACTGACACATTTGTTGCTGAATGAGGATATCTAGATTAGTTTCTGCATCTCCTAATGAACCAAAGTCTTGGGACCAGGTCAAACATGTGAGCTTATAAATCCAAACACTATCTTGAGTAAACAGTACAATAACTGGGTATGCACCAGGGTTTTTCTGCACTGAAGTAAGCAGCATGCTGACAACCATTACAATTAGAAAGCATTGATGCAAGTGTTTCAGGGGATCCTGGTGTTAAAAGCCAGAATAAACCCAACTAGCATGATGGGGTATGTTCCCACTGCCATTCTTTTTGCCTCTCACACCACACTAGAATAATATGCTCAGTGGTATTAGTTGTGTTTCTGAGTTCCAAACCAGATCCTTATTAAGGCTTCCAGGAAAGCAAGAGCACTGTGGATGTCCACAGGGCCTTCAGTATCAAAGCCACAGAAGAAAATTATAGATGGAAAAGATCTGTCAGGTCATCTACTCAACCTACCAGCCAATGCTGGGCTGTTCTCAGTCCTATGCTTTTTCCTTTCTTTGTCTACATCAAGCCAGAGGGGTTTCCACAGCATCTCTAGGGAGAGTATGACATAGCTGACTAGTTACTGCCTTTAGGAATAACTTTGAGCCTCTGGAATAATAGAAGCATTCTATGTTTCATTTTGATGGAGAAAAGGAACTCTGAGAGAAGGTCCCTCAGTCGTATGACTATACTGTATCTCAGATGTAATTCTATATTAATGACTTCTTGTATGCAGATCATATGAGGCCAATGCTGTGTCCCACCCCACAGTTGTCTCTTTTAGTAATTATTCCTTAGACAGATTTTTGTCATCTCTCAGTAGTAAATAGTGCAGAGGCCCTGATTAATTGCATTTCACTTAGCAAACATTCAAAATTTGCCCTTACTAGTGTTTGAAGTGTCTGTCTGACTCTCACTCCTTTTAATTGTGCCAAAGTTCTTTGGCAATTTGTGAGCTCATGTCCCAGAAACACATAAAAACCCATAATTCCAACATATTTTCCTTAGGTAAATTAAAACCACTCAACACATGTTTACTAAAACCAACTGCATTTATAGATAGAGGAATTTTGTCAGCTATTGATTTAATACTTCCAAATGTTTTCAATCAAATCCCTTGGGCACCTACTGTTGATCAAGTATAACCTTCTGGCATCTTGATCTCATGCAAAGCAATGCTTTTGGCCAAATATATGAATGTTCTTTTTGACCTTGAGTATTGGGCATTAGTAAACATGAATCCAAATATTTTTTTCAGAGGGAATAGAATACTTCCATAGCTATTAAAACATTAAATCCTCTGATTTTTCTTGAAGACATCTGTGCATAGAAACTGTTTGAGTATGGAGGTAGTTTTAAAGCAATGCCAATATCCTCAGCATTCTGATGAGGGCTGTATCAGTTTCACAGTTCTCAGCTGCTGAAAATTATATTTACCATGCAGGATAACTTTAAAGATATTAGTTATAGAGCTATGGAAGGCCATGATTAATACCATTTGATGATTGTTTGAATTGTGCCTCACACAATGAGCAAGGGTTCAGAGGAAGCCTTTGTCTGACGGCTACTTTGGCTGTGGGAAAGGGTAAGTCTTTGTTAGCAGTTGGATGTCATTTTCTTTTGTTTAGTATTTGCACAGTGCTCTATGTAATGTAGGAATATAATAAAGCTTTGCCAGCAACAGCACCAGACTTTGGGAATATGCACAGACCAGCGAGACCATAGAATGCACTTTTATCAGCAGAAGAGGCAACTTTTAATGGACCTATGATGGAATTTAGGAAAAGAGTTTTCTCTGGACTATTGGCATGTACTTTATAGTGCTAAGCCAGGAGCTTTGCTCTTAGGTGTAATCTTTGGTTCTAATGCCTCCTTATAAGCACTTTTCTTTTGTACAAGTTAAATACAGCTCAAATTATTTTTCTATTGTTCATGAGAAATGAGTAAGTTTCACATGAATTTTTCAACCTCCTATTTAATCACTCCTACCATTGCCTGCTAGCTGATAGCACACCTGGAGATGAAAGTTTGGTGGTCCAGATGGTAGAGATCGATGAGCAATGGCATGAGGAGAAAAGGATTTATGCAGGGAGATTCTAAGACATCATAAAATATGACTTTAGCCTTAGCTTTCTCCACATCTGCTCTATTTGTGCAGTCACAGTATTTGTAATAAACTCCACTCATATAATGTCTAACCTGGGTTAGTATCAACAACACTGCCTTGATTAACAAACCTGTCACAGTTCTGATTTTGATGCAGTGTTTTTGCTGATCTGTGGCTCTAGAGGCACTTGGTGTTCTCCAGTGGAGACTGGAGGAGTAACTCATTTTCTGGGCAGATGTTGTTAGCATGGAACAATGCACGATGTTGTGCACCAGCTCCACAGTGGGATAAAGCTGAGTCTTCCAGACACCCATGGCTGTGACTGTGCATGAGTTTCTTTAGCCTGAGTGCCAGCTTAAACTGATCCCATCCCTCTTCTCATCCAGCTGTTATATTATTTTGGCAGCTACTCAAGATTTCCTGGAATAATTGCAAATGAGTAATAATTTCTCATTTAGCTTGTATGCAGCTCTGGAATCAGTGATAATTTGCATGCTGTAATAAATATCCAGCCATGCTTTGGACATTAGTTCTGTACATTTGAATAGCAAACTTCAGGAGGAGGGGGACAGAGGTAGAGTCCCATTTGTTATTATTGTTATTAGTTTAGGTTCTTATAGTTTTAAAATCAACTGTATTAGCAGAAAATAATGATGTAAAAATAAATAGGCAGGTTCTGTTGGCAAGCAGGTGGCCAGGAGCAGGCAGAAAAAATTAAAAATCCTGTTGTAGGATCCAAACTACCTGGAAGTGCCTGCGTGTTTTTCTGCTCAGTCCAGGCTGTCCCATAAATGCTAAGCATCTCAAAGGTCATCCAAATAAAAAGTAAATGCAAATAGAGGCTTCTTTCTCCCACACAGCAAACCTCCAGCCTGCTCAAGATACAATAGTGAAAGCTTGCCTGTTTTGACTATTAGTCAGTCTTATTCAACTGCCATTTGGGAAAGTTATGATCAGCAGTCTGGGGGCTCTTTGCAGGTGACCTAGGGTGGGACACAACATCTGTCAGGCTTCCAGAAATATGAGGCCCTCTTTAAAGCCACTCTTAAAGCCTTTCTTGGCTAGAAACTGATAACAAAGTGTACAATAAGAAATTATTTTTGACAAAAAACCCAGTACCTTGCTGCCTCCCTGGTGCAGCAGTTTGGCTTTACATCTGGTGGCAGTCTTCCAGGCAGTGAGTTCTATCCAGTTTTTCCTGGAGAACTTTTAGTAGCTTAATTGATATGATTAATACTAAAACCCAACTAACCAGACAAAAAATCCCATCCCAAACAAAATAATCCTCACCAAGATGAGTGGAGCTCTCAGTCACCTCCTCTTCATGTCCAGGGAGAGCAATGAGTTCTCTGTTGCTGAATCCATGATTTCCTGTTGTTGTCACAGCTCCTTTTTCAGTTTTCTCACGTTACTAATGACTTAAATGCAAATTGAGAAGAAAGGTAAGAGCAGGACTGAAATATACTTTCTCCCCTAACAAAACACCTCCTTCTCTTTGACTGCTCCAGACTATACATGTTGCTAAGATACAGCATCATATATAGGATGAAGAAAAATATTCTTGCAGAATTTAAATGGCTTGAATTACCTGTAATGCTGATCAGCTTGGCTTGCTGCCAGCAGTAACTCCTATGTGGGATAGTTAGACTAGTTAGATAGTTTTTGTGTTTGCTGCTGTGAAAACCTGACAAGTGGGATTCCTTGATGCTCTCCTGCACCCTAAGGAAGGGACCCTGGAATTTGGCAGTGAACAGAGTAGTGTAAGCTAAGCAGGTGGGAAGGTTGTCATGAGGATTGAGGTGTATTAGCAGACAGCACTGGATAACTACTGTGCTTGCCAGTCACGGCACAATCAGTTCAGCTGCAAAGGAAAGATGTTTCCTTCCAACGAGGACACATAGTTATTTTGTCTTGGACACCTGGAGACAACCTTTCACAGTAGGAATCCATAAAGAAAAATACTCATGTTAAAAGAATCTGGCCAAGGATGCTACATTCGTGTCTGTTTGTTTTTCCTTTTACAAAATGAAAGCAAATTAATTCCTTTGCTACAATCAATAGTAGACAAAAGATAACTTTCTTCAGTTCAAGGCTATGAGCAGTACTGATTGATACAAAACTCTTGCTATGAATTATACTGTACAAATATTCTCTAAAATGCAGAATGTTAATATAAATTTTTTGTGACAATGAAAAAAACCCCATCAAATTCTAAGGGGAAACAACTAGGTATACACAGCTCACATGTGTTTGTTTAAACATACTTTACATGTTAAAATACAGTAGTTACTTTCTGGATGAGAGCTCTCAAATTATAAAATTAATCTGTCAGGTTTTCAGACTTGGCAGGGTAAAAGGCTTTCTTGCTGTGTTCTGAGTAGGGGAAAAGCATCACTTCAGTGGTAAAGAGCTAAATAACCACACAGTTAATGGAGGGAAAGTTTAGGAAAATTATTACGTAAATTCACTTCAGACCTGATCCTGCAACTTGTAACCATGTAATGACATTCTTTGCTCAGCAGCAGACCTGAATTTACACTTTGCAGAATCACATCCTTACTGAGGTAGGGACTGCCAAATAGTTGTTAGTGAGGGAAGTGCCATGTGTGCCAATTCCAGAAACCAGTAAGCAGTACAGTCTGCCCTATATTTTCAGGCTTTCAGTAACTTACATAACTAGGTGCAAAATACTTATTTTTATTTCTGGTTCTTTTCTTTGGAAGTGCAGTCATGTGCAATCAGGTGGAATAAGTGTGCTGATAATTTTCCTTCAGAAATTGTAATGGTTAGCCATGTGGACACTTTTCTTTTTAGGCAAAAACCATGAGGTACTGAAGCAAGCATTCACTTTTCTTGCACTTGAGGTCACAAATTTATGCAAGTCAAAAATGTCGTGCCTGCCAAAAACATCATGCTACACTCCACCAAATAAAAGGACACTGTTATTCTTACAAGGAAAGGTTTGACAGGACAGGAAATAGGCAGGGTCATAGAAGTTTACTTAATACCAAAACTTACTTAACCATCTTTAAGCCAAAATACAATGATAGTTATTTAACCAAAAAAAAAGAAAAAAAAAAGAAAAATTAGGAGGTTAGGAGGAAGACAAATACAAGAGCTCCAAACTGTGTTATTACAGGAGCAGCAAGCAATACAGAAACTAGGGAACCTTAATTTAAATAATTCAGGTTACTATATATCACCCACCCTTAGTGAGTTAACATGTATTAAGTAAGTTTTAATTTATATCCTGAACTTGCAGCCAGAGGCATTTGATTTGGAAAATCCAATGCCGAGCTGACCAGGCTATATATTACTTTCATTACAATGCAATCCTTAAGTAGTCTGCATTCCACTTAAAGGAATGGAGGAAGAGAGAGTAAGAGTACAGTGAATACGAAAGATAGGAAAAATGTTGCTGTTCATTACAATTTTCCATTTTTGTTGAAACACAGCAGGAGAGGAAAGCCACAGGCTTCTCTAGTGCTCTTGCATGCCAGGAGGGATTATGCAAACACTGCAACCACCCAAATCTTATTTAAATTATTGTCATTGTTCCCCCTTTAATGGTCATACTTTTGCCTGCTTTCACTCAAACATTGCTGCATCTTTCTTTCCACCAACACAGTCCCAGTGGGAGTCATCAACTCTTAATTATAGATGAACAAATCTTTGAAAAATACCTCAGAAAAAGAAGTGGAAAAGAAAGCAAACTTTAAGTGCCATCTAGTGGCTGATGTAGAAAACATTAAATGGATTAAAAAAAACTCCTACCATGCCATAGAGCAATATAACAGCTGAGCTGAGGAAGCTGTGCCTAAATTCTCAACTATTAAACACCAGGTTAACACTCTGGGGGAAAGAAAGAACTAAAGATCAATGGTAGCAGTGGTATTACTGCCATAATTTTTGTTTTAAGATTTTTGTCCAAAAGTGGAGTTCAAATGGTAGGAATTGTATAGGAATCCCATGTTCCTTCAAAACCCTCATCAGCTTATGATCCTCTGTCTTTCTAAGGACATAGAGGTTATTGTAAATATTGCAGCTGAAATAAAAAAATAAAACCCTCTCAGGTCTCATAATAGAACTGAAACCATGGAGGTGAATCTGGGGCTAAGCATCTCAACGTTCTTCCAAATTTACCTGGGGTGAAAGGCTGAATTTTCTCTATCCCTGTAACAAGTCAAATCCATTTCTAAAAAAAAGGATAGTTAGTCAGTTATGTCCTTCTCCTTTCCTTGCAGGAAAATGTTCTTTTCTGCTGTGGGTAAGAATTCCCAACAAACTACTTTTAATTTATTAAGGCTTCACGTTTCATTTGCACAGAGGATGTTCCACAAGATAGTTCTTCAAACTTTAGGTAACTCCTCTCACAGATGTGAGTAGTTGAATTAAAGACCAGCTTGCTTGGATCTGGTCAGTGATAGTGGAGAACAGCCCAATGTAATTTTTACCTAAAGTGATTTTCATTTTGTTGCTTTGGAAATAGCTTTACATCTCTTCAGTTTCACACCTGCAGTGAGCCCTGGGGATTACACTGGGACATGAGGATCTGGAGACGTGAATCAGTCTGCACAGCAGTGAGCCCTGTGCACTGCTGGGTAACTTCTGAAGTTCCTTGCCTGAGCTGAAGCATGTGCACTCAATGACACACTTAGGCAGTTTGTCACTGAATTACAAAACTAATTTACAACTAGGTAATGGAGGTAGGATAGGTCTCAGATAAAGTAAAGGAAGAGATTGTTTCCCAGTCCCCTCCCTCTTGCCAGATACCAAGATAATACACTTTTGTAATGTAGATATTATAGGAAAAAGGGAACAAGAAAATAATTGGGAGGGCATTATTTTTCATATTAATGAAAACGTGGGAATATAAATAAGAGATGTAGATAGCATTTGCTACTCTATGGTTCAAACCAAGCTGTTTTAAAAAGCCTCTACTCAGTCCCAGTACAAAGTTTCTACAAGTTTCAAATGCAGGCCTTGATCTGCAGTAGCATTATCAACTTTAGAACTTTCAGTACATTGGTAACTCTTGTTGCCTAGGTAGAAGTATTTGTCTTTCATAGATTTGCTACTTCTATTGAAGAAAAGCAAACCCCAACACCCTAACAGGAATTACCAGAATTCCTTACCCACGTGCAATGGCTTGGTGCACATGGAAGAGCTCAGTGTAGAGGTAAGCTTGAAAACATCTCTCATTTCAGATAAACATTCCCAAGGTCCTTACTGGGAAGGGCCTTGCAGCAATCTAAAACTAATGACACACTTCTCTAGAGAAGTACTGAGAAACAATGGAAAGGAACTCCACCATACCAATTTTCAAAACAAGTGAACCTTTCCTGGTAATGACAGATAATGGTTTTAATGTTGACAAGTTACTGCAGGCATGCATATATAAATTTGTTTTTTCCTCTTATGTCTGAGATATCTCCTGAGATTGTGCTTTTTTTAGCAAATACTTTTCTCAGAACCTGTAGTATTAGCATTATTTTCAAAAATAGAAATCAGATCAGTTTCCATCAGGTACAACAAATAATGAGTATCACATGAACTCCAACTTCTTCCTTGTAGGTTGCTGTTCCAAGTGAGGCCTCTTGTAGCATCTTTTTTAAAAAGGGACTTGCATCATTGGAACCCCTGCTGGGTGTTTGCTTTGGGAGGTGGAAACTAAAAATTGCAGCAAAACTTTCTCTTGACTTACAGTCCAGAAGAGGAAACAGCTTTTCACAAAAGGATCATAGATTTCAAGACCTTTAAATAGCCTTTAAGTTCCTTTTTTGGCAGGGTATAGAACTGAATAAAATTAGTGTCAAGCTCAGCTTTCCCAGTTCATTTAGGCTGCATTGGTATGATGAGCTCTTGCTTACAGTGGCCTTTTGCAGGGTGTGCCTGCTCCTGATGATCTGTCTGGGTGTACAGATCCAAGCACAGGGGTAAGGACCAACAGCAAAACCACTGATCAGCATATCATAGCACCTAGAGGGAAAGGCTTCTACCCTAGACAAAGATGAATCTACTTCTTGTTTCAGCACTGCCAAGCAGTGTAATGCCTATCCCATGGCTGAAGGGATCTGAATGCTGTCACACTGCTCTTTATTTTCCAGCTCCTTGCAGGGGCAGGCAGGATAAAATGTATTAAATGGCCTACCATGTATTTTTGGCCTACTTCACTAAAAATAGTCCTAAACAAGAACATGAAACTAATACCAACAGGATTATCCTGAGCTGAAACTACCCAGCAGAAGAGCAGTGTGAACATCAGCCTACAAAGGTGCCCTTTCCACTGCTAAAACTTAAAGCACAGAATTTCCTACCTGTGATCTTCCAGATAAGAAAATCTTAAAGTACAGACAGCTGCAGGAAAAAAGTGTTTGAGAGCTTCAGAGCCTTTTCTAATTCTTTTACGTAAAGTGGGAACATAGTCACTTTTCTTTCCTTTTTTGTTTTTTCTCTTCTCTGCATGTTCTTTCACCTAAAAGTCAGAGAGTCATTTAAGAAATTCCACACACTTATTGAATCAAGTTTAAGACAGATTCAAAAAACATTCTCTGCTAACTGGACAAAAGTGACCTTAAAAAACCAAACTGTGCACTGCTTCAATAATTCAGAATTTTTCTCCCATACAGAAACATATTGATAAATTTGTATCAAATATTCCAGAAGTGTAATTCATAGCTCTTATTCACTACATAGAAGTTATTTCTAGGTGAGTTCTGTTATTTAACTCAAACTGTGTTACTTTGAATATAAGAGAGCTGAAAAATTGGCCACTTGAAGATCAGCTAAGGATCAAAGTCTGAACTTTAGCTTTGAACAGAAACACAAGTATTTGGACAGGTTGTAGAGGATGCAATATTGAATATCTTTGTCTTATTCTGATTTTGGTGTCACAGTGGAAAGTCCTATTGGTACTGTCACTGATGCTGTATGAAACAGAGTCTCAGTATGAAATCCTGAGCCATGTGGAAGATAGCTTTCAGAAGTCTAACAAAAACTGGCAAGGGAACAATTGGCTGTTGTAGTTTAAGTGAGTAAAATAAAGTATATCATTAAGTTATTTTTTTTTCATTTATTACAGCATAATTGCCACATAAACAATATGTTCTTATTGCTGAGGACCAAATTTCTTGAAAGAGAAAATAATACATTAACCACTAAGTCAAGCCAGTCATGCATATTTCCTCATTATGCAGACAATTCACTGGAGGATAGATACAGAGAAATCTCAATAAAACTTGAAATATTCTTATGTACTCCAGAAATCCTACTTCTAATTCAGATGAAAATTTAGAAATAGTATAACAAAAAACAAAAATAGAAAGTGTATTCAAGTCATTTTCAGTTCTTTCCAGTAGAGCCAAAGCCACCTTCACCACGTTCTGTATCATCCAGAGTCTGAAAGACATCAATTATGATAAGCTGGTTTAGTGCCTTAACTTTTTTTTTGTTTCTATACAAGAGATATTGTCTATCATTTACTTGTAACAAGAACTATAATTAAGAAACAAAAAGATGTATGCAAGAGACTTTAGAATATCTTTTGTACAAGCTTAAACAAATGCTTGTAAGACAACCATTTCTAGTATATACTGAACTGTTCCTCAAAAACTCTGAAAATTTACCAAAAAAAAAAGAAAAAAAAATCTGTGCAAGTATGGACAAGGAATCAAGACTTTCATTCAGGTAGTACTGCTGCTATGCAGTTTTACCACTGAAAGTAATTTTAGCCAAGTATTCATCTATAGAATAAATTTCCTCTTATAAACAAGTATCTTAAACTAATAATCATTGAAAAAGCAGAAGTATTTTCTTTTGTCAACTTACTTCAACTTCTTCTAGCTCAGGATAATAAATGCGTTCACAGATGAGCTGGGCAATTCTATCCCCTTTTTTAACTGCAAAGAAGTTAAAATATTATTAGTTCCTTCAAAAAAGTGAACAATGAATATAGACTTTAGACAATCTCCTTTCAAGAGTATCAGAATATACTAGAAGTGAAAACACTTCTTTAAAACTTATCTAAACAGATGTTAACAGACCCAGAAAAATATAGGTTAAGATAAACTTTTGTTTGGTCCTTCTATGGTGAATGTCAGCACCTGTACCAGCCCAAGGCCTTTCCATTCATTCCTGCTGCCATACTCTGGCATCTTAAGTTCATTGTGTACAAGTACTGCAGAGATGGAGAGACAGCTGGATGGATAATGTAGCTCTTTTTATGAACTAGACCCAGGAATTTGGGGAGAAAAAGGCAAACTGATAAAAGGAAAACTGAGTTTCTCACTAAAAAACAATCTGGTTCACAGAACTTCCCTAAGCAGCTTGTGATGTGGAGATGCAGGAGAGGCCACAAAAGCATGTCTCTTGCAACTGGGCACTGAAACTTAAAACTGACTTTTTGCAGAAAGATGGTATAATAAAGGGAAAATCCTCTCTGTTACTCACGTTTCCCAGAACTCTGGAGAAGATTTTTCTCAAATACTGCTTAGGTTATTTTGCTTTTCAGAGAAAGGTAGTAACTTGATACAAAGTTGCATTTCAGTACAGCTTGTGAATCTAAAGCTTAGCTAAGTTGGGATGTTTTAGTTTGCTTTTGTGGTGGTGTGCTGGTTTTGGGGGCAGTTTTTTTGCATGCTGCTTAATTAAATATGAGTACAATCTTTACATGTTCCCATGACAGGACATTATTAAGTATCTATGCTTTTGTTAACTGAGAGAAGAAAAATGTTCCCAGCTAGTTCTACCTCTGCATAAGCTTCTACAGAAAAAATTAGTTTCTCATTCCCAGTCAGATGGCTGAAAATAAGCTCTGCCAGGCTTAACACTTACCTTCAAAGGTCTCCTTGCCAAAGTTGAACAGTACCACACCAACATTTCCCCTGTAATCCTCATCAATAACACCAGCTGTCAGGAGAAATTTTGAGAGGTACCCAATTAGTAAATGTCAGTGTATGAGATAACTAGATTAGATTATGGTTTAGATGAATAAATGATTACAGTAATGACATCCTTTATACTTCTGATGCAAAACTAACAATATATATGCAAATACTGAGATCTAAAAATGCTAATCAGTCTTGCAAAAGGAACTGAGAAACACCATCACATGTCAAGAAGTGCTTTACCACTGTACTACTAATTTTAGTAGTAATACCCTATCTGAAATCAAGACAGCTGGACTAAATTCAGGCCCCATTTGTTCTGCTAACTTCAGCTCTTTCAGTGTCAAGCAGAAATCTGTTCTTAACTCTAACATTTCATTTGAGAGCTATGGATTTGCACAGATCCAAACCCTGTACCTCTGGCAAGGTAACAGAAGCAGAGCTGTAAGGAAGTGGCTATCATACAGCTACATTCTAGTACCAAGTATCAAGTACCAAGACTATAAAACTGGCTTACTCTTGTATTTTGTATGGCTGTATTAACTACATAGTTCAGAAGACTAGCTACCAGTGCACATTAAAATAATGATATTCTGCTTCTTTTAGAGTTTTTCTCTCAGATAGAGGAAATGCATTTCCAGTAGAAAATATGAGTTTGGGCCTCCCTGTGGTCCTAAGTATGTATTTTGCAGAAATAATTTAAATACTGAAATTAAATGCCAGTCCAAGACATTGCCCAGCTTATACAAAGTACTACCATTAGCGATTACTAACACCAGAGGAAACTGTAGTATGAGTGTACCTTGAAGTTTTGATGTTGAACCACAAAATGGCCATTTAAAAAGAAAATCCTACTTTTTAAAGTAGTTCCTTCAGCTTTTGAAAAAACTGTAGTGCATATGATCCATAGTTCCCATGCAATCTCTGCACTAGTTCCAGTGTGGAAAAGGTATTTACACAGCTCTCCTATGTAATGTTTTGGGTTAATCCAATGGCATTTCTAAACAGCTTCCTAATTAAGGTGCTAGTAACACTGGGAGTATCCCCTGAGTTTTGAAAATTCAGAAAAACAAGCAATTCTCAAGTTAATTTGCTGGTTAAAAAAATGGAGAAACCAGCATGTAAGAAGTCATCTTTAATGCATAAGCCAAAAAGTAACTTCTATGGCAGGCACTGCCTACAGAAGTATAATACAGTTATTATTAAAAAACAATCAGTAATCTTTTTTATTATTAAGAAAGTGTTAACATAATTATGATGACCTGTCTCTCTCAGGTGTTATCCAGGTGTCTCCTTTTGCCAGAGTCCTCAGGAAGCCATCATTTATTTGCACATTACAGTGTGAAACTAAGGCACTTCTGTGAGCAATACTTACTAAGTCTTAATAAAAAGAACAAAAAGCTTACCTCCAACATCAATGAAGTGCTTTGCAGCTAAACCAGAACGTGGTGCTAGAAAAGAATTTTTATTAAGTATTACAATTTATTTCTTTAAAAAGACAGTATTTATAGGTTATATAGTGTGTTTGCACAGAGTCTTGGGAATGACAATTGTTTCCAGTCTTTTTAAAATAAACATATGACAGGAATTACTGTTAAGAGTATTTACATATATATTAAGCAGAATAACAGCTGCAACAGGCAACAATAATATTGCAATTTTTAAGTAATGGAAATGTATCTTTATTTCACCTGCAACTGCAGAGTAGGTTTCT
Organism: Molothrus aeneus; assembly: GCF_037042795.1. Taxonomy (NCBI): domain Eukaryota; kingdom Metazoa; phylum Chordata; class Aves; order Passeriformes; family Icteridae; genus Molothrus; species Molothrus aeneus. Next base: position 9,798,201 of record NC_089658.1, on the reverse strand, counting down.
CCAAGGAAGGCAACTGGAGCAGACAGACTGTCTAATCTTGGTTTATTTTTGGTGACTACCACTGGTCCAGCATCATCTCAGAAGAATATTAGGTCAATCCATTTAAGTTATGAAGGAAAACAATCCCTGGCAAGGAATTTCCTAAGCAGTGTTATACACAGATAAATTATGTGTGGGGATTTGGGTTTTTACTTACCTTAGCCTACTGTGATGTGGAACTGAAAATGATATAATCTTTAAAATTTTCTTTGGGATAAGAGAAATGCATGTGTTCTTTTACATAAAAGGACATGGCAAACTCGGATCATGTTCTTCCACTGGAGTGGCTACTGCTTTTTTACATAAAGAATTTATACATAATTCAGATGAAGAATGCACAAAATAAACAGAATATCTTGTACAGATATCTTTCTTATTCTATCACAATATGTCATCAAATTCTACTACACTGGTACTCTGAGGTTAATTTTTAAACAACCAGAGATGCATTTTCTGTATGTCCATTACCTATTAGTCTTTGTGATTTGAATTCTGAAACTGCATACAAATAATGAACTGTTGTGGGGCCTATAAAGTTAAAGTTGTATGTAGAGTACAGGCATTTTTGCTGATCATCCTTGGTCCACCTGACACACACCAAACCTTAAATGTGTCTGACAACAGGTAACAGGAAAATACTACAAGATTTAGTAAATCACACAGCCACGTGGCATCCCTTTTTGTGCTGACTAATTCTGAAAGCTTTAGGCAGAATCTAAATGTGAAGATGCCATCAAACCTGTTCTAGACTGACTCTGCAGCCTTTTGACAGCTGTGCACTCACCGACTCGGCCATAGCACCCAGAAGGAAGTGCTATTTGAATGTCTGTTTTCACCACAGCCTTCTCCATGGGTGGGATCACGCAGTCATAGGCACTACGTTGAAGAAAGAAACACTGGTTTATATAGAATATTTTTTAGTTTCTTTACTGTAACTTAAGGTACAAAATTACCCAGAATTATCTGCCAGGGAATTTATACCATGAAATTTAAACAACAAATATTTACAGATTTGCAAAATTAAATGCAGATCCTAAAACACAAGATGTTGCCATTCTGATGGTGCTAGTTTAAGATTCCAGAAGTGTCATTTGAACAGCATACTCCAGCAATTGCCAGTTTCAAATGTTTTTTTAATTAGTAAGATAGGAAAAAAAGTACAAATTTAAAGTAACCATTAGGTAAATGTGCTTGTGCATTTTTTGTGCAATAGCAGAAACTTTATGAATGATACAGTCTGATTAAGCTTTCTACAGCAGATGAACTAGTTGTAATCAAAATTAATAATCTAGTAAATTAACTTTTAGGCAACAATGTTTCTTTTCTGAGCAGTCTGACAGTTCATGATTCACATGATTCTCGTGGAAACTCTGAACTACAGAGATTTTAAGAACTGGCTGAAGCTACTCAACTGGAGGCCTAATGAAAAGCAGTGGTGACAATACTTGTCATGTCTTGACCTTGACAAAGAGCTGTTTTTCAAATGATGGGAAGCATTGAAAGGTTTTCTATAAAACAGACTTTTTCCAGGTGTACAGTGCAACATTGGAACAAGAACAAAAACAAACCTAGTGAGATGAAAGGCATAAAAAGAAAAAAGGGTAAGGTGTAGTGCAGTAAATCTTCAGGAAAGAAGCCAAAGAGGTGAAGGAAGAAAAAGGCTGGGTATTCTACGTAAGACTAAAAAAAGTAAGTTAGAAGTGGCAGCAGCAAAGTTCACTCGTTCAAAACTAGTGAGTTGATCGCAGAAGCACTGTGCCAACAACCACAAGTCTAGCTACAGGTATTCCTGAACATAGTGAAAGACAATGAATAAGGGCCGTTATTAATTCAAACCAAAACCTGAGTCTCTACATGAACCCACATGGTTTCCAGCCAGGAGCACTATCAGACTGCTACAAGGCCCTCTGGCAGGCAGCAGCCCCGGAGCCAAGAGGAAAGCAGAAAAGCTCAAGTGCTGGCAAGGAGGGCCCACGTGCGCTACCATATTTTCCTTTCAAGAGGAACGCAACCTGGCCGATGTAAGCACCAGCAGCAATTCTGGATACTCTGTCAAGCCTGATTTTTAGCCAATGACTGCATCTGATGAAATCTATGCTGTAACATGGCTGGACCACAGATAACCGAAAATGGTGAGGGATGGGGGAGGAGGGGAGCTACGACTAGATCAGCTCTGGCCTCCTCTCCTGCACGGCCAGCGAGACTGTCCGGGGCCTCAGCTCGGCAAGAAGCCACGAGGGCCCTCCCAGCCGCCGGAGCCCCGAGCCCAGGCCTCGCCGAGGGGGGCGGAGCTCCCGCCGCGGGTGCTGTACCCTCACCCTCCCTCACCTGTACAGATCGTAGCCCGCAGCCCGCGCGGAGCCCCTGGACGGGGTGAAGGCGTTCTCGGACAGCTTGGTGAAGCGCAGCCGTGCGGAGGCTTCTCCAGGCCCCGAGCCCTTCTGCCTCTTGCTGGGGGACGGCTGCGGCACGGCTTCGGAGGCGGGCATGGCTGAGGGAGCGGCAGAGACGCTGTGAGGGACGGCCACCCGCTCTCCAAAAGCCCGCCAAAACCCAGCGCGGCCCATGGGGGCGGGAGCAGGGGGGGAAACCGGCCCGTCCGCGGCCTCTCCGCGCGCGGCGCAACCCCATTCCCCCCTCGGTGAGAATGGCCTCTCCCAGCTCCTCCCGGGCACCCCGCGCCCGTACTGAGGGTCCCGCCCCGTGTGTCAGGCGGGAATCGCCCATCGCCCCAAAACCGCGGGCACCGCCTCACAGCCGGGCGGCCCCCGAGGCGCGGCGAGCGGGCCCACGGTGCGGCTGGGGAGGGTGTATCCCCCAAAAGCCCCCGAGGGCTGCGGGCAGGGCAGCGTATGCTGCTCCGCAACTCCCCCACCCCTCCTTACAGCGCCCGCAGGGGTGCCGGAGCCACCGGAGGCACCGGGCTAACATAACGCTGCCGCCGCCGTGTGGGAAGCGCGCCATGGACCGCTCGCCAGGCGCTCCCTGCCGCGGTCCGCACGGCTCATGGGGCGCGGGCGGAGGTGCCGGCGCCCCGTTCTCCCCCTGTTGTCCGGGCTCTACCTGCCGGCGCAGCCCCTCGGGCACCAGCCCGGCCCACGGCTCCCCTCGGAACGCGGCGGCGGCGCTGCCGCAGGCTGGCAGGCGGACCCCGCGGGCCGCGCAGCGTTGCCGGGGGACGCGATTGCGGCTGCACGGGCGGGGCGGGGCCCTCAGATGAGCCCCGGGGCCGTTCTTGTTCCCGCGCCGCGCAGCCGGAGGCGCCGAGCGCAGCGAGCTGCCCCGCGGCCGGCAAACAGCCGCTGTCCTCCACCGTCACGGGGTGCTTGGGGCTGAGAGGGACCTCTGGAGAGCATCCAGTGTAATCCTGCTGTTAAAGCAGATCCTAGAGCACGTTGCACCGAGTAGAGGCAGAAAGAAACTCCGTCAGAAATGGTCAGGCCATCACAGAAGCGTTTGCCTTACGAGAGGCAATTCTTGACGATGAGGTGGATGGGAAAACCTGTCAATGCTAGGCCTGCCCTGTTCTTCTGTCTTGGAGCAGAAGACTTATTTTATTGCCTTTAATACACTCTGCTGTCTTGCCATTCGATTTATGATGAAATTTTCCCCCTGTTTTTCCTATATCTATGGCTTTCTATCTACAAATAAATATATTCTACAGGACATATGTATATCCCTAGAAATAGGGAATTTCCTGGATTCCCCCATCCCTCTCTGCTATGGGCTGAAAAGACTGTCCATTGGATTAATAGTTTCAAAATTGTCCCTGGTGAGACTAATAGAGATATTTGGCTCTGCATAATAGCTACAGACTTTTGGATTCTTTTTGCTGGTCTAGATTTTGTCAAACAATTAGTCTCTATGATTTTTGTTTTAAACTCTTAAGTGTATGTAATCGTCTCCTTGCTATGTTATGTTTTCTAAATGCAGCCAGATGGCAGTGAAACCTTTACTACACATGGCAGTTCAGTTGTGAAAAGTATTTTTAAAAATGTCCCAATTTGGGCTTTGTTTTATTCCTGTTCAGTATTTTCAGTCTAAATAGTATGCACTGTTTTAAGGAGAATATATTTGTAACAAGGACCCATGTGAAAAAGCTACTTAAAATATTTTATGGCTTCTGATGTAAGCTATCCAAAAATTGAAGTTTATAGGCTTAGTATCAGATTAGTATCTAATTGTAAATGTTTATTTATACAAGCAGGACTTTATGGAGTTTAGGACTGCATCCTGCATTATAGTGTAGAAAAGGACCAATTTTATGTGTCCAGACTTGGGGAAGCAGACTGGGTTCTAAACTCTGTTTGAGGTAGCCTGGAAGCCCATGAATAATAGAGAGGAAAGGACTCAGCTGAGTGACACTTGTTTTTTCCCAGATCTTTATAAGGGGAACCCCCCAGCCTTATGCTGGAGGTCTAAAACCAAGTTTACCTTGGTTCTGAGAATGTGTTGCTTGCTCTGTAGAGTCAGTAAACCTTCCTGCATTCCTGATGGCTGATTATTGCTGCTCTCCATCGGGCATTTCCTCCTGCCTTTGGAAAACAATCCTGAGATAAACTGAAATCATTTGCCTTTTTGGCTGGACTGAGAGTAGGAGTGGAGGCTGCTTTGTTGTACACAGAAAGAAACAGAGCCTCTTTCGGGGTAATAGCCACAAAATTCTCCCTACTGAAGTTTTGGTGTTAAAATGAGGATTTTTATTAGAAGAAAACCCTGGCTTTAAAACAGTGACTTCCCACTCCATTCTTACTTAGCACAGCTGTCTCTTTCACAATGATGAAGGTTTATAATTTAAAAAGGCTGTTATGATGTTGTCTCTTTATAATGAAACTCTATGTTTGATTGCATGTTTGCAGCACAGCATGGGTGTTGTGGAATTTTGCCATTGCTTTTTACTCTGTTCCAGACAACCTTAGTGTGTTTGATTTTGTTTGAAACCTAATTTCCTCTGATGAAATTCCAGCCAATGACATGATTGTGGGTTATGGCACTTGTTTGTGGAGAATGTGAGCTGCAGCTCGCTGTATTTGTTTGTTGCCATTTTTCCTTGCAGAGTCAAGGCCAGTGTGAGGTGTTCCCTCAGCAGTGCTGGCCTACAGAGCTGCCAGGGGGCTGTGCCCTGGGTACCAGCATGAAGAGATGTTTGAACAGTGGCCTGACCTCTGCTGAAGGACAACACTTGCAAACCTTGACTTTGCTCATCTGTAACTCGAGTGATGAGTCACTCATTTAGCAAAGAGCTGCAGCACTGAAGGTTTTTGTTCTGCTGCCAAGAGTTGGAGAGGTTACAAGGGAGACAGAGCAGGATCTTGAAGTGATCCACACTCACTTCCTTGAAGTCTGATGACACCAAACCACCAGAGGAAGACGTTTGAGGGAGACCCCTGAAATTCAAGACCCTGAAAATCCTGAGGGTTACTCACAATCTGTCCCTACAGCTTTGCTGACAGGTCAGGGACCTCTCCCTGAGGGGAGGTGACAAACAGCTAAGGGGAGTTAGAGGAGTCACTAGTAGCTAAGACTGTTTGTAGCTGTTTGCCCCATATGTACAACTGCAGTGCAGATTCCTGTTACCTGTTCATGTCTCTGGCTTGTAAACTACTGATCAGGTGCTGAAGCTGCTTTTGCCAAAAAGATCTTGAAATCCCACATGGAATTAGAGAAAGAGAGAAAAAATGAGAAATGTCTGTGTTTTCTGAGGATTAGTATTGCTCAGTCAAGAAAGCTTTTGGTAGGACTTTTCAAAGATGTAATGAAAATTGCTGAGGTTTAAGACTGATGAAATTTCCTAGCTGGTGGCTGGAGCTTTGTAATTTGTGATGATGAAGATTGAGTGGAAACTCCTTCAAGTGTGAAGTAGGATAACAACATACTTTTTGCAGTGTAGTTACAGTTGTTAATCCTCACAATTCAGTGCCTTTTTGGTTAGGTAGCTTTTCTACTTGCACTGCAGGGTAGCTGATTTAAAAATAAAATAAGGAAACAATCCCTTCAAAAAGAATCTCTGTTGTGATCTAGTGAAAAAACATTGGAAGAATACTGTTCTGGACAGCATAATCTGGACTGTGCTTTAGGGGTATGTGATCAAGATGGGCAGCTTGCCAGTGGTTGTAGAAAGATCTAAGGAAAGTGTAGTCTCTGAACTATGATGAAATGCTGGAGCTCCACTAACACTAGGAGGGAAAGGTAAGATTCACTGATGAGAGGAGCAATAGTGGATCATTTTAACAGGCCCTTAGGCACAAGCTTAGCTGTGCAGGATGCCTAGGCTTTTGAACAAAATTCAAAATATTCTTTGTGCTTGCTTCATAGCAATGGTATTTTCAGACTTAAATGTCCCTGGTCACTTTACCTTGCTTGCTTTTGTTGTGACTGACCCAATCCAGCCTAAATTATATAAACTTGTGGAATTGGTAGTGTGATATAAGCTAATGTTTATAGTTGGTAGTGTGATATAAGCACATGTTTATGTGCTAGACAGCATTAGAGCTGTATTTTTTCCTAGAGATGTCAAACATGTAATTAGTTTAGTTACTAACTTGATGATTAAAATTCAGCATTTGTTTTATGCATAACTTACATAAAGAACTGTGTAGGTCCCCAGTTTGTGGTGACTGGGAGTGGGGCTGGCCCAGCCTCATCCCCAGTGGGTGCAGCTGTGAGCAGCAGGTGAGCAGCACTGCCAGCAATGAGCCATGGAGTGCCCAGGGGCACTGAGCAACCACACAGGGAACAGAGGGCACACAGGTGCAGGGCATCAGCATGAGGGGATAAAAGGCTGGGCTGAAGAACAAGAAGGGCAGAGCTTGAAGCCTTCTGAAATTGGATGGTGTTACTCTGGGTGTTGTGGCTGTCTCAACTGCAACAGAACTGTCTCTTACGGAGTTGGAAATGAGGGAGGTGGACTAACAAAATTTTGCTATGTAAGTTGCAATTTAAGATAGTTCATAATTAATATACTCTCCAAATTGGTCTGCAAACATTCAGAAATCATGGTGAGGAACAAAGAGTAGAAGCTGCTAGGAAAATACTTTGTTTGAATTACTTGTGAATTTGTGGAAATAACCTTCAGGTAGTTCAGTGCTGTTGCATCTTGAGTTTATCCCATTATATTGCTGTGTAGGTACATCTTCTAATTAGTCACTGTAGTGCAAGCAAGAAATTTTATAGAAATGTGTATGTCAGTACTTAGTTTTTGATGACTATTTATTTAGAAAGGTATCTCTTGGGATTTATTTTTGCAATGCCCACAGCAGTGTGTTTGTGAGAGGGAGGTGTGAGTAGTATTAAAAGTGCCATTGCTGGTTTATTTTGTTCTCATTCTCTTTTTTGGACCTGCTTAGGGTCCCCCAGAACAGTTTGGGTCAATATTCCCTACAGGTTGAGAATTATAGTACTTGGGAATATTGAAGAAACAATCCCCAGTCATATGCATCATTAAAGGGCTTAACAGAGGTGTAGAATTCCTCCAGGTCCTTGTGTGGTAAGAAACCCACAAAGCCTAAGTGGAGCCTCCCTAGAAGCTTGGCTTTGGCTGGGTGCCATTCAGATTGTATCTGTGTGAGGTGGAGAGGATGGTGACCATTGCAATTCCACAAGGAGCTGCAAGGACCTGGCAGCATGCAGCAAGCTCCAGTATCACTGCTGATATCTCTGTGAAGGATGAGAATAATCTCCTTGTTTTGCAGGTGCAGAATGTCAGCTTTGGTTTGCTCGGAGTTGTGCAGGAAGTCTGGTATATGGAGGAAACTTCTGTGTAATGCAGTTAGGTTGTAAAATGAGCCTTCAGCCAGATTGTAAATGTGTGAGAGGTAAAGGAAGAACATTATGAGAAAATATCAATATTTAATATCCTGCCTTTAATAGATAGAGAAAATAAAGCATGGATTACTGGGCTACATTACCATGTTCTGCTGAATTGCTGCTGTGTAACTCAGAAAAAATATGAATATTAAATATTTGTAATTTTTGGAGATGGAGTTCTGAATCCACTACAAGTTAAATTCTAATAATTCAAGCAAGATGGAAGCTGAGGCCTGCTTTAAATGATACAATTAGTGAAATCCAGGGTTCCCTGGCTTTCATGAGGCTTTCATGTTGGTTGATCTCTGCAAAGGAGTTGCAGGACTACAGAAAATAAATAAATGTTCCTTGATGGTCTTTGATTTAAATAGTGCTTACACATAGGATATAGCTTTACCCATTAAAAAGAGAAGCTGCTTTTCTTGACAGCTGAAATTATAAAGTACCATAACATTGCAGCGTAGAAAATAAAAAAATTACACAACTTAATGAATTGCCTTTATTTGAAGTTAATGTATAATTAATATTATCTAGAAAGTCAAAAAAGAGAGAAATCTTTTATATAAATCAAAAGTAAGACATTCAACTCAGCTAATGAGTTTTTGTTTTCTAATCACATAAATCATTGTACATATTATCCCAATGTATAATGTCAGATTATATTAACCCTAACATTCATAGCAAAAATTGTCAGAATATCTAATGTTTTACCATTTTTTTTGTGAAATTTACTTAAAATATTTAATTATTTCAATCACACATTCTATTGCATGTCAGAGCTTGAAAATGCATTATCAAGTCTTGTAATAAAGTCCATATTTTTATACATATAATTTTTTTGTGACTAAATTAGAAGTATTTGAATTAATTTAAATTAGCACAACATTTTAGGTAAAAGCATCTGCTGTAGGCATAGGTCCTAATTTGGCAATATTACAATCAAAAATCATTGCATGTATTCTACTTGCATTCTATCAGTTCAGGACTTATACCTGATGGATGCCATACAGGTTTTGTCTCACAAGTTTGTGCATTTCATTTGAATCCTATTAGCAACTATGATAGTGCAGTTTGAAAAAATTATTTAGAGTTAATCCTTTCTCTTTTATCACAGTTAATTTTTGCTTTCTATGATAAATATCCAAGATTTTTTCAATACTTTATAAAATCAGAAGAATTTCTTCTTTGTGTGCTCAAAACATTTGCTGTCTCGTATGACATATATATAGGTAGATTTTCCTTCTTTTGCCTGTACTGGAGTGTAGCACCAGCAGGGACCATTTAGATTTTTTTTCTAATTCTTTGCTTTGGATTTATGGAAAAAACCCTGTCAGTTATGAAAATTTTAGACTTCTGTTAAATGAGTGTGTCTTTGAGGAACCATTGCCATTAAAAATGTAGCTGTTGGAATCAAGCAAGGCATATTCCAGGCACTGATGTTTTTCTAAGAATAGAAGGTCAGTACATTTTTGTGGTTGCCTCTGACCATTAAGACTGGAGGAAGGTTCTTGGAGAGAATTTCTAGCCAAGCCATGTACAGGTAATCAGACACTGCTCCTTTTCTTGCCACAGGGAGGCTCCTGTTAGGACAGAGGGAAAAATAAAATTATCACTATGAAGGCAGGGGTAGCCCAGGCTTCTCATTAAATACTAAGCAGAAAACATCACTGTTCATATACAACTCTGATATAATTACTCTAAAAGATTAGAGTTTTCATATCATAAGGCCTTAATTTGCAAACCTTTGCTCACCTGATGGTACTAGATATTAGCTGCTTTTTGATTGTAGCCTTAAACTGGTAAAGACTATTTTTAGGGTTATAAAACTCACAAATAGTATGATTTTTTAAAAAAGGATAAAAATGCAACACATGCACAGTTTTGGAGTCCATCAGTCAAATTTCTGATCTGCAGTTACTGTGAGATGGGAGTTTTAAAATATGGTCAATTTGTGGTAAGCACTACATGACCACCCCTTTTTTTGAGACTGAATTAATAGAACTGTAGAGGTTTATCTGTGCATCACAAGTGCAAGCCAATTTATTGAAGCTGTGTACAAAAAAAAAAAAGTGTCTGTAAATAAAAATTCAAATTCTGGAAAGGGCCTTTTTGGGCAATTTTATTGGTGGCCTCCTTTCCTTTATACAATTGCTTCATCACCAGGAAAGTTTCATATTCAGTGCAGTCCCAGAGAAGCATCAGTCCAGATGCAAGTCCTCCAGAAGGCACTTAAAAGATTACTTTTGTGCTCAGTGAATTAACACAAGGGTTTCTGTAGCTCCAGTCCAGAATCCCATTCCACATTATTCTTAGAAACAAAAATGTTGCAACTCACAGGACAATGAGGTTGGCTGCTCTCGAGTGCTCCTGTAAGAGTTCATTCAGACGCACTTGGCGGTAGCTCTGATTAAACACACCAGGAAAAGAAAAAGATCAGTCAGGTCAGTGATCCTCAGCTCTGGTGGCTTAGGGACTTCTACACTCCCCCTTGCCTGCAAGATTTTCTGCTGCTGCTTTGGCAGCACTGGAAGCCAGGTCTGCTCTGGGGTCCAGGGTCTCAGCCATGGCAAAATATGAGGCTAAGCCACACTTTTTTGATTGGTGTAGTTATATTAGGGCCACTTGAATGGTTCACTCCTGTGTAAGGTTTCCTGGGGGATTATTTTGGTACTGAACTTACTTTATGATTGAACTCAAGCCCTCCATGTTTTTATGGGTTAACCACGAGTCACAGGGAACAAGAGACCAGGACAGGTTTATGTAAGATAGATGTATATTAATTGATTTTGTAAATTATTTTCTCTTTCCCTAGAGAAAGTAAAAAGCAAATTTTTCTCCATTCAGATCTTAAATTTTCCTTCTCTACAGAAATGTCACTGTTCTTGTAGATACTATATAGGTAAGAACCCTCATAATGTAGCCAGCTGTTACCTCATGAGAATCATCCTATAACATCACCTTTTATCTGTGCTGCCAGGTTTTTATCTGTTAAATTGTAAATGTTCTAATGTCCTCTGTAAAATTCCCAGAATTGCCCTACTTCTGAAGATAAGGGGCATGTCTTTTGAGATGTGTAAGCTAAACTTTTTGTTGCTGTTCTTGTTTTACAGAGTAATTTGGTATTTTAATATTGCTGACTCTCTTCAACTTTTGAGGAATTTTTCTGGTTCCTAAATTAGTGACCTAGACAAGACCATGCCTGATCACATATTTTTTTTTTCTGTTGTATCCTCACTAGTTCTGCATGTGAGTGTCTGTGATTATATTCCTGTTATCTTTTATACTGAGGTGTTTTAAGGGCTCTGACTCTCACTTTTTGATAATTTAAGGTGAGAATAATTCTAAGGTTTTCTGCCCATAGCTGACTATATAACCTTATGCTGATTATCAGCTCCATGAGCAGTCAGTCTGCTTCCCAGCTGCTGCAGTGGGTAGTGTAGTGTGTTATCTTAAATCATCATTGATTTCTGCTTATGTTAATATGCCAGGCTGTGACTTTTGGCAGCTTTGAGCTCAGAGTCCCAATCCTTGCTCTGTTGAGGAAGTTACCAGCATCATAAAGTGGAGATAACGAAACTCCCAATGTACTCATGTTAATTCCACAGGAACCATAACTAAAATTGCTAGATTAATTCTCTGTGAGTTACAGGAGAACTTGTCTCTTAAGGTTAAAGGAGTTTGCATCTTTTTGTCACTGGCCTGATGAATCCTGGTGGTTCATTGGTAAAAAGGTATTTTCCCAACAAATGTAAAGAGCGGACTGGGCTGTAATTCACTCAGTGGATCAGCAGCATCTGCCTTGAAGTTCCTCAGAGCTGCAGGAGAGCTTCTGCGTGGTAGACTGGTTTAGTCTTCACTCTGCCATTGAGGTAAGAATTCATGCTCAACCCTGCCTTTGGAGGAATTTCTGGCTTAGTTGAAGTGTCTGGATTCAGTTCTAAATGGCCCAAAGTGGTGAATGTTTGGAACTGCACCCTTTAAGAGATTCAAGCTCCAAAACAGTGGAGCCATTTAATAAACCTCAGCAGACCCAATTAGCTGAGGCTCAGTGCAGTAACTGTGTGGCTTCTGGTTCAGAGGTGGTTTTCATCTGGCTGGCTTTGATGTGGGCAGGGCTTCTCATCAGCCTGGAAAATACTGTGTAAACATGCCAAGGTCTGAGAGAGCTCAATAATGCAATCATAACACACCTCTGCAGTGTTTACAATAGAAATTCAATCTGTAAATATCAAATACAGGTTTGTACATGTCGTGTTTTTAATGCCATATCTGCTGTTTCACTTTTTCTTACTAATCGCCTCAGACATCTGGAGGGTAAGAAAAGGTAGATATGTAAAAAAGTAGGTGAGGCTTTACCTTCTCCTTGAATGCTTCCAGCTCTGCATCTGTAATTTTCCATGGAGTCTCTCGCTTTAATTTCTCAGCAGTTGTCATATCTTTGCAGCTTTCATGGAGGCGATATGGTTCAATCATCTCTTCAAAGAATTTCCAGCTGAAACAGGAATTACAAAGGAGGCCTTGCTGCAGGGTATGAACTCCCTAACTTATTTCACAGTCACTGTGGATGACGGGCCTCACTGATCATAATTATAGCTGAAAAACATGCAAAATCTTTAACTATTCTTTGTTACATTGTGCCCCAAGTTATAGCTGTGCCACTTCTGTATGTTTGGGTTATTTGAGAATAATTAAAAGGTTATTTGAGGATAATTAAACACTGCATTTAGCAGAAAATTTTCTGCATTGTCCTGGTTCTAGCAAAAATACTGAAATGAATTTTAGAGTAACTGCAAACTGCAGTATGTTGGTTGCTAATATTAACAATATGGGTCTCCTCACGAATACTGAACATTTTATTATTGTTTCAGCACTAACTGGACCAATCACCTCACTGATATGGTTTTAATGCAATGGATAAACAGGTGATACAAATTGCCTGTTACATGGGGCTGAAGGAAACACTGTAGGTTTTTTTGCTATATGTGGACTTGGAACTGTGTTCAGATTTTCTCTCTAAATTTCAAGTTGTTTCTTGAACTTTTGAATGTTTTCATCTGGAGAACCTTATTGTCCTTCAGTACTTCCTTGCTTGCCCATTGTTGAAAATGCACAGAGACCTCAGGGAGTTTCTTTTGTATGGGTGTGAGTCTGAGTATTTCTCTGAGCACTTGGTGCTGACAGGCCTTGCTGTGAAGTGAAGTGGCAGACTGGGCACAGGCTGGCTTTGGCTGTTTGGCCAGGAAGCCAAGAGATGGGTTAAAGGCTGTGATATGCAACATTTAGTGTTGCTGTTGCTAAGCTGTCATTGTTTGTCAACATCCTCACTGTCTGTTTCAGTATGTAAAATAGTGATAATCCTCTTATTATTCATTAAATAGATGGGGCTCCAGCTGGAAGAGAGATCCAATGGTCTGTCTAGCAAGTGTCTGCATAGAACTCACTTTTTCAGTTCAGATAGTGCTGATGCAGCAAATGCGTGTGGCTTTTTATGTTAATGCCAGATATTAATTCTTTTTGGTAGCTTTTATTTATGTAAAATCACTGCATTGTACTGGAGGAAAAACAAGATTTGTATTGCACAGTTCTTTATATGATTAAAAGATTTTACTTGAGAGATCAAGAGAGCACTGAAAGGGGACTTTAGGTATCTAGTTATAAAACCTTTATATTCTTTAGTTGCATTTCTCCAGTCAAGTCTCCAATGGTCCATAGAAACCTTTTTCTTTTTCCTGCTCTTGATAGTTAGAAAATGATTACAATGAAGTGACAGTGTTATTTTGTGTTGTGCTTTGTTGTTTCTTTTTCTTTTAGTTTTCAACATAAAAGAAATAAGCTCTAGATAAAGGCTGGCTGCTAAATAGTGGATTTGGTAATGCTTCTTACCTCTCTTTGTTGGGCTTTATATTGATATCACAAATGATATTAATATCAGCAAATTTTATTCTGAATTTGCTTAGGAGTGAAGCCATCCTGAAAACAAAAGAGAGAATGTTTTATCACTGTACTTTGGAGTGCCTTATATCAAAGAACACTTGTAAATGAGTTAGACAACTGCATTTTATATCTTTGACTATATGACAAATTACTTTAAATGCTTTAGTGTTTCAGTTTGTAATTGCAGAACTGGATTAATATGATTGCTGTACCATAATTCATTTAACTGATGATTGATGAAAATCACAAAAATAAAAAGAAATTAATAGCAGAGAGAGGGCAGGGTGTTTACATTTTGGGAAAACACTGGTACTTTAAGTATTCCCGAAGGCTTGAGTTAGAAAGGAAGAATATTCAATATACAGTAGGTCAGAATTCTCCAATACTTACAGAAGGCTTCTGTTACTCTCTTACTGTCAGAATGCTGTGGATGGAGTTTTACAGTACTGGTAGTGTATGTGTTGGTCAAAATATTGGACCTGAAGGTCCAATACTTAATGAATCTTCATCTTTTTTCATTTATGAATTTATATTGATCTACTTGCATGTTGTCTTTACACATGTTCATAAAAAATTAATTTGCTTTTCTGCCTTTCCTTGGCAGAAGGAATAGTTTATAGGTTTTTGTGTGTTTGTGTTGAGGATAGAGAGGTTTAATTAGGTCTTTTGCCCTTGTTTGAACCATGATTGGGATCTTGTGGTTCTTCCCCACACTTCCTTCTCCCACCTCCTTTTTTGTTTCTATTTTTGGTAGAATAGCTAGCTTTGGATTTTGAAAAGGTCAGAGAGTTCCTAGGAGCAAACCATGGTAGAAATACATATTTGTTTATGACCTGAGAGTTTACTCTTTCTTCTCATGTATTTATATAAAAAGAACATATACAACCTTTTTTTACGTAAAAAGCTTGTATAAGTCTTGATGTCCCTGATGGCAATCCCTGTTTTAAACACAATAAAGAGCGAAATCTCAACTTCTGTGAAAAGGTTTTAATATTTGGGGGATTACATGCTAGTAAAAGTCCAGTTAAATTTGACTTCTGAATTCAAAATACATGGCTGAAATTGTACTTGGATGATTTAGTATTAGATCTACCTAGGGAAGGGAGGAATCACCCAGCCCAGATTTGTCTCTTTGAAGGCTTTTGCATGTGGCAGGTAGGCCATGTTCCGAGGAATGCTGGTGTTTAGGTAGCAATACAGACACATAATATTTTCTTGGGGACAAGCTGGGTCTTTGTCAGGTGTCCTGATCATGCTGGTTACTCTGGCCTTTGTAGGACAAGCAGGGTATGCAGGGTATTTCAGAGCTGCCTCTGTGAGAACTGTCATGTTTTGACAAATCCCATTTGGTGTCAAAACTTCCTACTTCCAGCAAAATCAGGTGACATGGGGGTTCAGGAGCCTGCTTGCAGTCCTGAGCAGTCAAGAGTGGGCAGACTCTGGACTGGGGCAGAGAACACTTCCCAGCAGGTCCTTGAACAGCTCTAGGGCTGTTTTACCTAATTATAAGGATTGTTTGTACAAACACTTGTGAATGTCTTCTGCAGAGGTACATTAACTTTAGGCTACTGTTTAAAACTGAGGGAACCACAGTGGAGTAAAATTTGTTCTATGTGTTCCCTTTTGCTTTAAGGAACACTCTGTGGCAGCTGCCTTTCCAAAGCACTGTGTTGTAGTCCTAGTGAAGCTGGTGATTCTAACTCCTGTCCCTGCACCCCTCTCACTTGTTTGCCACTGGAATTTTGGCTGGAGATGTTGTTTTTAACTTTCTACATGGTGCTTCTGCTCTTTGTTAAGCAGTCACTGACTTTCATCCCAAACTGAGCTGCTTCCACTGGTGCTGAAATGGCTGTGCTGTAATGTGTGAAGTGCTTAGGAAGGAAAGGTCCTACATGCAGTGGTGATAAAAATAAATTTGTATTAGTACCTTTCATTTGCTCAAAGGCAAATGATTATGAAATGATTATTATGAAACCTAGACTTTCTTTAAAACACTGAGTAAAATCAACTTGGCCTTAAAGTTGATTAACTTGCTGTTTAACTTCTTTATATTTTACCACAGTAAATCACATTTATGTGAGTTATCTGTCTATGCTATTTGCACGTGAGAACTTCATGTGCAATTTCACTTCCTGTTACCTGGACAGTCTCATGTAAATCCCATAAAAGTAATTATATTCTCATTACAGAGTGTAGACTGCTCTTCTCAGAGAAGGGAATATGAGCTATTAATGGGAAAAAGTGCTGGATGTGAGTTTCCTTTGGTAATCACCATTTGCAGAGCCTTAAGGGCTATGCCATAAGCTTAACATCTTTCAATCAAGTACATTTTTTTTTCATGCTGCCCACAGTACAACAAACCAGTTGTGCTGAAAATTTCTCACCTTCCTGCTGTATATGCATTATATTCAGCATTCATTCTAATTCTTTAAACAAGTGAGACAAATAAAGTTATATTTACACTAGTTTTTCTTCTTCAATCCTATTGACTTTTCCTCCAGTGAAGATCCTTAATTTACAATTCCTCCACTTCTTCCTGATAGTTAGAATGTAAGGAATTAGGATTGTTAGACCTGGAAGAACACAGAAAATTGGAGGAATGTCAAGTTAGTGCATTGTATGGTAAAAATTACATCTTTCACTTAAGCAATGTTGGATGTAATTTAATTTTAAAACATTTAATCCTGACAGAAAATTGATTATGTAAGCTTAATAAAAAGCAGTTTTATTCAACTTCCCAAGTCTGTTTTTATATTTGGTAACACAGGAATCTCTCTCCCTCTGTTTCTTACTCAAATTCCTTACCTCCATCATCGAACAGCCACCAAATGTCAATTGTACCTTTTCCTTGCTTCTTTTTAAATTGAGTGCTGGCTTCTAGCAGCCTCTGATTGAATTCACCCACGTGCATTGACTGTATGGTGTTAATGGTACTCTCTGTAATGAGAAAGAAAAAAATGTGGAAGGATGTCTGATAAGTGAGGCAATAAGTAGCTTTAGGGAGCCAATGGAAGGAAAACTTCAGGAAAATGAATGTTTCTGACATAATTTCTGGCCTTTACATCTGAAAAAAAAGGTACAGAGTAGATGCTTTGGACTTTTAATTTTCTCATATACACAGAAACCAAAGCTTGTGTAACACATTGTCCCTAGACTATAACATTTTGAAAAGAGTTACTTGATTATTTGTTCTCTGTCTCTTTTTAGTTAATGTAAAATTCACTGGGGCCTTAAAAAGTAACTGGGGAATATCTGATAGATTTTAGAAGTAAATGGGTCATTTTGCATCATTTACAAGCTCAGCTGTGTTGTAAAATACGGAGCTTCCTGAAAGATTCAGTCAGAGTGGATGCAATGAGCTGATGGGGTGCAGGGCTAGGATGGGTGAAGCTGGAAGTTGGAGAACACAAGCACATATGGCTGTTTCCCTATGCTGACATGGCCACTGACAATTGGAAATAAATTTTGGTTCTTGCTGTTTGCTTGGCTGGCTTTAAAAGATGCAGTCCTGACTCTGTACTAACAGTACCTTCTCTCATTCCACCTTTTGAGGCCTCTGGCTTTATTACTGCTTCTCTTTCAATGATTTCAAAGAGATGGTGTCAGAGCAGTATTCTAAGTGGAACAAACAGGTTTCTTTAGAGGTTTTACTCTGGTCTGCAAGGTTCTGAAAATGATTTGTTTGGTTTTCCTGTGTTTCTGGAGCGTATACAGGATAGTTCCAAAGCAGTTTTTGGCTTTCCTCTACAGTTCTAGCATCTCTGCTGGGAGATGGAACAACTCTGGAGAGTATGAACATCAAAACAAAACAGAGAGGTGGGGCTATTTATTAACATAATCTATCTAATACAGAGAGCCAAAATGTGTAATATGTATTTACTTTCTGCATTTCTCAACTAAATCAAAAAGGGAAGTTGAAACAGGGGTAGGCACTCTTGGAATTGTCATAAAATATGTTCTACTGAAACAAAATCAACTGAAGCCTGCCAGCTGAAGAATAATGGCATTTTATATTCCCAGTTTGTAGCTCTTCCTGGCACCTGTGGGAATTGCATGCACAGCCAGATGTAATTGTCTCTGCAGGTGCAAACCCTCAAAATACATGTCTGTGTACAAGCATGGCTTCAGGTGGGTCATTATCATTACAGCCTAGCAGTTGTGAAATGAGACCTTAAACTGGGTCTGTATCATTTCACTATATCTGAAATGTAATATTGACTTCATCGCCTACACATCAATGTGTTAGTTATTTGACAGTATGCTGTGTATGTACTTTCAGTACTTTTTACCACCTTCACTTGTGCATTCTTATGAAATTATGCTTAGACTATAGAGCAGTGCTATTTTTACCTGTTTTTCAGCTGTGTACTAAGGTTGTGTGTGTATATTAAGTAAAGTAAGAATGCTTGTTCCCTGCCTATTGTGCATATGTTCCTATTTTCTTTAGAGAGGAGGGAAAAAAGCTTAAAAGCTTTTTTTCTGTTTAAAAGCTTAAAACACACTATTAAAAAGACAAAAACAACCCCAAAACCCCCTCAACCAACTTGTTCTGAATTCCTCAAACTTTAATAACCATGTTATGTTTTTGTCAAGTAGCAGTGAAGATTAGCTGAACTGAGAAGTTTATCTATGAAATGAGGGGGAATGGTTGTGCTGCAGACAGCGTGTTCTGCGAGCAGAGGATGTCCCTGTGCTGTGTTACAGGGTTTGGCCACCACGGTTTGCACAAGGGAGATTCTGTTTCAGGGGCTTCTGTGTGGCTCAGGAGGTTTTGGCTTGGAGTAAATTCCAGTTTGCATATTGGTGAAAGTGTGATGCATTGAATGGTTGGGGAGGAGTTGTCATTTTGGAACTTACCCTTTGTTTCGTGTTTTGAGATATTCAATGTGCTGGCTTTTTTGAAGAATCCACAGATACCCCTTTTTCCTTCTTCAAAATCATTTTCTTTAATGGTGGCTTCGAGTGCCAATCTCTCCTGCTCCAGCTTCTCTAATTCTTCTGTATATTAGAAAAAGTAAGAGAACTGGTAAGAAATTGCTGTCTTTTAAATTAAATCCCTTACTGAGCTAATGGTGATGATGTAATTGCTGTTGTGGTACTTTGTAGACAATGTAAAGCTCCTGGTATGAAAATTTCTCTTAAAATGCTTTTTCTTTCCAAACAAGTAGGGAGAAGTAAGCAAACTTCACCTCTGGAAGCCCTAGCTTGGGATGCCTGTGCCTACAACACTGTAGTGTGCCAGCTGCTCTCAGGTTGTCTCTTCCAAATTCAATTCGGTATTATGACATTTTACAGTTGCATGAGATATTATTTATTGAGTTATTTTTGTGGATGTTTAGTTGGTTTCTTTAGCCAAGAATTTGAAAAGACATAAGGAAAGCTGTTTTCCTACACTGAGGAAGCTGAGGTATTTAGTTCTAGCCTGTGGGTCTCTTTTCTTAGAACAAAGTCTCATGGTTTGTACTTTGAGATTCTTAGAAATACATAAGGATCCTGAATATGCAATTATTCTCCATGCAGAAGTATTTTTCATTGGTTTTTTTTAAGCATTAGTTGCAAAGATATAAGATTTAGCCAATTAATTTTGTAAACTTAATAATATAAAAGAACAATTCAATCTTAGCATTATTATGCTTTTGCTGAGAAAAAAATACCATGTGTTATTGTGGAATATATTATGGTAAGGCACTAATTAATATGATTCAGGCATTTGCCTGCAGAAAACTTTTTTCATAAGGAAATCTTCTATTTAAGTAATAAATTAACTAAATGAGAGGTAAGTTCATTTAAGACATTGTGTTAAAAAAGTAGAATAAACCCTTGCTAGCCAGACATTATTAGCTCTTTTAGCACTCAGTTGCCAACAGAAACATTATACTTTCTTTTAGTTTTTAACTAATGACAGTCTCATACCTCTGATTATTAGACATGGTGATAGCTACAAACTTAATGGTTATTCAAAACTAAAATTTCAGTTTTTCTATTGAACAGAATGCTGTACCAAGTATAAGAGAACACAATGATCATTCTTTTCCACTGCAATGACTCTGCATCTTCTTCAAAACATTTCTTTGTATTAGAGGCTCCCCCCTTAATTCTTTCTTACTCCTTGTGTCACAACACTTGGAAAACATTTGCTCATTTGTAAGATTGCAGAGTTGTTTTCACTGCATTTTTACAGGTGTTCCAATGACTGTACATTTTGAGCACTCAGTTTCTGACTCGCATCAGGCAGAGATAGCGAGATCCCTCTCAGAAATCAGCGGGGGTGAAGAAAAGGTTGATTATTTTGGACTCCCTGTAGTTCTGCCCCGAGGGTCTCCAAGCACATCGAGCTGCCGGTGTGGGGGAGTGTTCATCTCCCCTTGTTCCTTAAAGGGGTCTCTGGCGCTTTTCCCTCTGCGTGTGCTTTGCTCCGGGGGGTTCGCGCCTTCCCGATCCCGCGATGGCGGCGGGCGGGCAGCAGGCGGCAGCAGAGAGCCGCGGGCCCGGCTCCGCCGCAGCGGGAGCGCCCGGCCCGGCCCGGCCCGGCTGCTCCGTGCAAACAGGAGCGGGGGAGAGCTGCCCTGGGGAACCGTTCCGCCTTTGCCACACAAAGGCATGTCTCCCGAAATGGCGGGAGAGTTGCCCTTTCCCCCCTGGGATATGTGCTGCTAGCCTAAGGAAGAATGAACAGAAAGGGGGGAGAGAGCTGATGTTCCCTGCGGATTTCAGATTTTTGTAGGGGTGGGAACTCTGTGGGACTCAGTTGCACAGAGATGGTACCAAAAGTGCAGCTTCCCATTTCCTGTCTGTCCCAGAGGTGTCAGGTAGGCAGAGAGAGGAGTTGTGCCATGAACAGGAAGGAAATCTGCAGCAGGGTAACTGGTTGCTGTGGCACAATATGATTTTATTGCTTTAGTCTGTGCCTGTGCTGGAACTGCTTTGGGAGTTGAGTTCTCTGGTGTGCAGAGCCCCTTAATGTGTGAGGCTTGGACTCCTGTCACTGCCAGTGATCAGCAAGGATTTCAGGCAGGATTTAAACTGCACAAGCAAGGACGAACTGTGGAAGTTGTGAGTGTAGGAACTATTCTAGGAAGCAGATGGTGACTCTTGTGAGTGTCAGAGTCCTTATGCTGTGCATCTAACCAGCAGAGATATTCAGCTGTCGAGTCACTACATACCTTGAACCTGAAGGACCTGAGATATATCAAACCCTTGGCTAATTCTGATGATAATTACACCGAGCTCAAAATCAAAGGCATCACTGGAAAGAAAGAAAAGGAAGAGTAAACGTGGTTTTACTTTGTGCATGTTGATGAGGAAAGCTATTTTGAAAAGATCAGTGAAAGTGTTCACAGAGAGGACAGACTAGGTAAAATTGCAGAAGGAATTGTCCCAGATAAAGTTGTAGTACTTATGTTCCCTCATTTAAAAAAAAGGTTTGACTGGGCATGGGAACACATCAGCTATTCCTGAAATGGGTCTTTCAGACAGCACTTTTTTAGGAACTAGGTTGCTATAAGGTAATTTTTTCTGCCTTCTCTGAGGAAATAATAAAGCCAAGGTGGGTTTTGTTGCTCTGTAACTTGCTTCAGCTTTACAAGTGAATTTTGAGCAAGCATCTATGAGAAGCCTGTTCTAAAATGACTTGTTTCCTAGCTAAATCCCAACCCACAGAGCTGCTGAGCCTTAGGCACACATGAGATTTAAAGCAAAGCTCTTCCTCTGTCTCTTAGGCTTAAAAGAAGAATTCCATGATGTTCTCTTATTCCCTTAGTATGTACATTAGCATTGTTTTTCTCTGAGCTCCTGGCCACTAAAAATGGGAAAATACAGTTCTGCAAAAGCACTGTTGACAGCAGTGCAGCTTCTTCAGCATTGTCAAGCCAGATCAGCTCTGATGGTGCCAGGTGTTTGCAAAGCAGATCCTGTGAGGTGTGGGAAGCCCATGAACCTTTTCTGATGGACAATAACTTCAGCCACAGAGCTAGGATGTGTGAGCCCAGGTTTGTTGTACCTATGTCCTTGCATTGTTTCTACACATGAAATTCTCTATGGAAATGCTACATTAATCTTGTCTAAGAGGAGTGAAAAAGGAGGTACTGAGCTGACTTACTGTATAATGCCCACATAGTTCTCAACTTGAGTGGCAGGTGCACTTCTCCAGTCCTTCTTAAATCCAATCACCAGGGTGTTGGGTTTCATTCTGCCCAAGCCTGAGGCCTGCCAATATTAAAACACTGCTTGAGGGAGATACACAAACATGCTTTTACTGTAAATGAAAAGTAATGGCAAAAGATAACTGAAGTAATGTTCTGGAGACACAACTAGATTGCATTTCATAAATGCCCTTCGTGCTCATACCCATGCAGAAAGCAGAAAGATTAGCTTTAAATCATTCCAACTATAAATTATTTTAGATGACAGAAGTGTAGTTTTGCTAAATTAGCATTCATTTGCATTTCTTCTGACATGCTCTCATTAAAATGGTTCAATAACTTGGAATCAAGAGGGAGTTCAAGAACTGTTTGTATGTTCATTCTGATATAATGTCACAAAGCTTTAATCAGCTTTGGAATACTCAGTAGATGAAGTGGGTCTGTAGTCTCTTAAAACATCTCAGATACACAGAGAAGGGATAGGCTCCTAAGAATATTTTTCTGCCTTGAATTTGGAAACTGTTGCTGTGTTCTTTTCAAAAGATGATCCAAAATCAGCTGAGCATGCTTTGTAGATTAAATTATGGTTCATAAACAGGAAAAATAAATGGTTTGGCAAGATATTCGTTTGCCTTCAAAGCTGGTTCTGGATGCTAAAACTTGGACAAGTAAGGGAAGTCAGATCTAGATTCAGCTAACCTAGTGTTCATAGAAATCTAAATATTCAGTGTATTAGGAACCTTTAGGTGGAGACACACAAAACACAGCTTGTAAAGTTGTTACACTTGCCAACTTTTTACTACTAGCAAACAGAAAATAGGTGAAAACTCTTGGAACCTTGGTGGGGTTTTTGAGTAGCACTTCTATGTTGAAATTAGCAATTGTTGCTGATGTCTTTAGGTTGCAATAATGATGATATAGTTATCCTTCTGTTTGCTGGAAGGGAATTATTTGGGGTCCAGCAGTTGACTTTGTCAATAATGCTTATGTAGTAATGGAAAGGAAGAGATCATCAGACTGTAGCACTTCTCAAAAACATCACAAAGGTCTCCTACTGAGACAATGTATAAGCTCAAGATGAAGTGTCTTTGTGAGGCTTTTACAGAACAAAGGGATCTTTATTAATAGCATTTAATCTCGCTCAATTGTCCTGTCCATTCAGCAAGTGTACAAAGAGCCCTGGTAGGACACCAGTGGGTGACTTATCCAGAGTATCTTAGTTGGCTCCCTACTGTCTCACTTGGCACTGTTGTTTTTTCAGCAGTGTATTTTGTGAAAATGATATGAATTTTCTCTGTATTTTGTGTCAGTACCTATATGTTTAAATATTCATGTATATGAGAGAGGAAAGGAGATGGGAAGAAGGCACAGAGACACTGTTTTCATTTATTACGGCCATTTTAAATGGACTGTTGGAAATGATCTCCTGCATTTTTAGAGTAATAGAAAAATATTGCAGACTTTTATTTAAATGACCTTCTCGCTCTTTGCAGAGAATGTATATTTGCAGAAAATGTGCCAAACATTCTCAGATATTTAATATGCTGTGTAATACCAAACAATAGAAGTGATTTGAAGTGTATCAAGTGTCAGCTGCATAGACATTGATATGTTGCCCTGTAGATGCTTCTCCTTTTTCATAATAGTGTCTCTTTCATTTAGGAGAGAATTAGTATCAGTATGCCTTGTCTCATAATTCCATAGCCCAGAACTAGATCTTTATGAAATAATCTGTAATGTAATATACATGTACCCCCTTTCTGTCTATAACATTACCCATATATATGTAAAGCTTCTTCACAAGCAAATAATAATGTCTCACATAAAGGGATGCTTTGATGTACACTCTCCTGTGTGTTCTGTAAACAAAAAGCTTACTTGAAGTAGACTTTTGACTCCATCTCTGAAGCTGTCAGCTGCCACTGCTGCATAAAAGGCTTTTCTTTTGTTCTTTGTGAGCCAGGCCTGCTTTTTTTCCATGCCACTGTTCATCTCCTTAACACACAGCTTGCGTGGGCCCTGCATGATACAGTAAAATATTATTATGAAGGCTTTGTATTGTACATCACACAGTGATTTTGAAGGAGTTACCTAGTCTGCTGTGGGAGCAAATGGAGAGTCAGAAAAATACCTTTCCAAAAAGGGTCCACAGAGATTCAGCCCTTTGAAAATACCTGTGCTGCAAACATTATTCATATTCTGTTTGAGAGGGCTGAGGCTGTTAATGCTACTTAAATGCAGTCATTCTGACAGAAGGAAGAAGTACTATGGATTGTAACATCTTAAAAAAACATCTAAGGTGTGATAAAGCAGCTCGGAGTGAATAAAGTCCCTCCCTGGCTTGACTATGTAAAAGAGTCTCAGCAGATCTAAATATACATGGTTAAGTTCCTGTCTACTGACATTAGAGAAAAGAGTTGATGCAATGCAATTAAAGATGCAAATGCCTTTGTTGCTAGTTTTCTTTCTGTGGTCATCTGGTAGTTTAATGGGAAAAAATCCATATCCAAGTCACAGAACTTCGATATAACTTAAGAAGGATTGATCCTGGATGTATGAAGAGCTGGGAATAATAACTTGAACAATAAGCTTGATGTTTCATTGTGAGTGAGGAGGGGAAACAGACAAGTTTTGCCCTTCTTCCCTGTCTCTCAAAGGAAAGCACCTGAAGGTGGTTTTGTAACTGGCTTGCACAATGTGTTTCTGCTGGCCCAGGGGCCAGACCCACCCCTCTCGCAGGTGCCTGTCTGTGTCCTCCCCTGCTCCTCCTTTGCTCCTGTGGAATGTTTGTGCAATTGTACAAGGAGTCCAGTGAATTTGCAGACTGAGGACTAACCCTGAAGAAGTATTGTACATGTAGGCAGGGAGTAAAAGCAGAGTCCCTTTCACTAAAGCTCAGACTGTTCAAGCCAACATGCAGCCATAGCCTCAGAGACAAGTAATCTTGAAATCATCTTTAGGTTCTGTTGTGATCTTTATTTTGTCCATTTCTGAGCTATGTATCACCATGTTTCTGGAATGTTTCTTGCTGCCTTTTGGAAGAAAAGAATGGAAGATATTCTGTCTGGCATGGTGTTTCAAAACTTTATGCATTGCTAACAGCATGTCAGCTTTTGAGGCAGAATGTGCTGGGTGTTACATTTATGGCTGAGTAGTCTTGTTGCATTTGTTGTGATATTTATTGCAGGCTGCTCTTCAATGTGATTGTGAAATTTATCATCTGGTTTTTACCACAATTTTGCAATTCATAAAGGTTCATTTTGTCACACTTTTATTACCAAGGAAATTAAATTTCACTTAAGTTGCTGAAGAAATAATTAGAAAGCCCCCCTAAACAATTAAAAAGCTTATACTAACAAAATGGTGTTTGGGTTTTTTTTTATTGACAGGAATGAAATCTCAGTTCTCCATAGAAAGTACTAATATTTAGAGAAACATGCCTAAGAATTCAGAAAACTTGCTGAAACTTAACTTTAGGAAGCTGCATAGTCTCAGGATCTTGTTGGGATTGGTTCTATGCTTAGTGAGTTCACTGGGAAATCGAACAATAATTATAGTAGGGAAGAATTAGGACCATTCATTCTTTATAGATCTATTTGATTTGGGAAGAATCACATGTGGCTCTTCCTTACTCTGTTTCTGCAGTGTGGCAGCATCAAATGAATTATTCCTTTACTGCTATAGAGGAATACATTATCTTGGCTGGACTGATTCTATTATCTAAATTCTGCAGCCACGTTTAATGCCATAAGCTGTTGTGTTTTTTTTCCTCTCTCTCAAAATTAAAAGGGCACTGTAGTATTTAAAATACATTTTCTCCCTACACTACAAATCTATCTATTTTTGTTCTATCCTAATGAGAGACTAGATCTCCATCCTCTAAGATACATCATTTGCTGTGTATTTATATCTAGAAATACACTTTGCTCCTCTCTTTAGATCTCAGAAGAGCATATTTATCCTCAAAATTAGCATTGTAAAAGTTTGGGAGGAACCACTGCAAAGAGAACTGAATTACTTGCCAATCCCCACCTCTGCAAATCAGTGACAAAGCTGAAAATAGAACCTGGGTAACTTGACTGTCACACAATAACCCTTCAGATTTTGTGGTTTGGGGGTTTTCTGTTTCCTAAGCCTAAAATCTTTCCTTGTAATGTTGGTTTTTTTTCCCCTTTAAACCAATTTTTGGTTCACCTACTGTGAACTTTGAAATGCATCTCAGTGAGGCATTTACCAGCGGGCTTTGTATCAGCCGATAACTTTCGTGTCACGAATTATGACGAAATTGATTCTCAGTGCAAATCTCTTTGGTGGCGTGCACAGCTGCCAGTCAGCCCCAGCTGGGAGCACTGTGTGCTGGGTGAGAGTGGGATGTGGAACAGAGCCCTGCAGCCCCACTGGTGCTGGGTGTGCAGGTTGTGGGCTGAGTTCCCTTACCGTGTACACCTCACAGCAAATACACAGCCCGTTGTTCTTCGTGAAGGCGTGGGTGATGTCCAGCAGAGCAGGCCTGACCATAGGAGCTCCTGTTAATGCTAAGCACTGGGGTCTGGTGGGGAAAAAAGAGGTTGTGTATAATTGGCTGATGTGCAGATTCAGGACAAGCCATTCTAGTGTTCACTAGAAATCTTACCTGAAGTTTTTAACGTGGTCCTCCACTGTCGTTAAAGCCAGAGCGCTGTCTAAGGCATTAACAAAGTACAGAGCCTGGGTAGAGGAGCCCCAGTTTACTTCTGCATATGATAAAGATAAATAATGCACATTAAACCACAGGCTTCTCCTTACATTCTGTTGCAAAAATGAGCAATGGTGTTCTCTATGAAGAGCAGAGTATATTCTCTTGTACTTCATAGATACAGATCTGTTCTTTGTGCTTCATAATAGAAGGGATTGGTTTTGCTTGTGTGATGCAGAAAACCCCATGCAAGTAAATAGTTTCATTCTTTATTTAAATGTTGCAGGGGATGTTCTTCCCCTGCTTGAAAACTATTTTCTTATTTGTTACGTTAACTTTGTGTCCTTCTCCCATTAGAAAATGGACAGCCCCGAGTCGTGTATGTGGTGGGGAATTCCAGGACGTGCAAATGAAACCAGTAGGAAGGAACATTGCTGGTGCCAGTTTGCTGTGTTCTACTGTATAGGCCAAAAATTGGTCTCCAAAGCCCATTTTGGCATATACACATTTTCTCATTATTGTGCAGCTGTTTGGTCAGTGCAGACATATAAGAAATGTCTTTCTATGCTTTGAGATCTACATGAATGCAGATAAAGTCCTGTTATGCCAAGATACAAAGCAATATTAAGTGCAACTAAGTGGAGCTTTGTGTAAAGGCACCTTTTCTGAGGAATATTAGTTTTTTCTGAACCCTCCAGTTGCTGGTAAATTACTGCTGAACAAAAGTCACTCTCTTAGCAGGAGACAGAGGGCTTTTGTACAGCAGCTTCAGCTAATTTAACCAAGCTTTAATGTGCTGCTTTGCATTAGGGACCCTGGCAATATCCAAGAAAAGGGTGGAAATCCTGGAACGTTTTTGACAACTGACTGGAGATGGGTGTGCTTTCCTGCAGCTGATGATACATTTACAGGGAAAGAAGCACAGACCATCCCAGTGGGTGTGAGAGAGCACAGATAGGAAGGACAGGCAACAGCAAGAGAAACAATAACACAGTCTCAGACCAGGTGTTGCTGTCCCAAGATAACTCCAATAAAAGTACATCTGTTACTGGGAACTGTGCTTCTTTTATTTGTTGGTTTTGTTTCATGTTTTCTGCTGCAGAAGTAATTCAGGTGGTTAGCACCTAAATCTGGACCTGGGTTAGTTTTGTCCTCGATATGAATAGCCAGACTGTCTGGCTGGAACAGGACACAGGTTTTTGAGGACAGCTCCTGTGATTTGCTGAGCTACTAAGTGGTTTTTTTTCAGCAGTAAAGTGGGCCCATCTGTCTTGATTTATGGGGGAATTGTAGGAAGGTGCTGGAGGATGATCAGTTCATAAGTAATTCAGCTTGCATTTTTATTGTATAATGGGCAGCAGGTTTACATTTTGAGTGAGGACCCAGCATGAGTCAGCTTAAGAGCACTGCAAAATTCAGGTAAGGTTTTGTGTGTGGGTGGAAAAAAAATTGAGTGCTACTCAAGTAAAAGCCCAAATGTCATAAAGATGTGGTGGGAATAAACCAGTCTGCTGAAATGTTTACAGAAAACCCTGAACCACGCTGGAGCTGCTTGTTAAACAGGCAGTCACCAGACTATCAACTTAATCTGTATTACATGAAGTTTAACAGGATGCTTTGGAGTTCCCTCTAAATAAAGATAGCACGGGAAAATAATTTCTAGTTCTGTTAGCAGAATTAATTCCTTTAAAATCCAGTCTAGAGCACAACATGTACATGTAATAATAGTGGGGTTTGGCCTTACCTGGCTTCTTATATGTTACATAAATATATAGGAAGAGCTCAATGGCATAAGTGATGAGAGCTGCCCACCAGTTGATGACAAACATCACCCCACAGCACAGCAGGGCTCCAAAAAGTGACACCCACATGTTATAATATCTGAATGCAGGTCTCCAACCTGTTTAAAGAGAATTGAGGAAATTGGAAGAACATAAAATATATTGATAAAATGGTGATCCATGATTTTTGTGGATAAAATCCCATGTGCAGTTTGTTTCAGGCTCTGTCAGAAGTAGCTCTTCTGTTTATATGTATTTGCAAAATTAAAGCTTATTCAGAATATTTTAGGACATCAGAAGGAGATTACCTGTAACTCCAGGTAATTGATGATTGTATACTTTTGATGCATATACACAGAACTTATTATCAGTAGCTAAACACTTGCTGAGAGGAGTATTTATCCCAATACTGTAAATTCACCTGTCTTAAACTTGGAGATTGCCTGGCCTTGTGGCAGAAAAATAAAATCATCTGCAACTGACTTTAAAAAGATATTATTCCTGCTGCTTTTCAGCTGCAGTACTGATTCCGTCCCCTGCTACCAATTAAAATGATGAGGCAAGCGCTGAGCCTTCATGGTTTGCAGGTCTCTGCCAGGTGTTCCACAGAGCAGACTTTGGAACACAGACGATACAAGAGGCTGAGCAACCCCATCTTGGATCATCTTTGTAATGAGGGGATAGGAAGGACCTGCTGGGAAGAAATTTTCTGTCCTGCAGCCTTGCAATTATTGTAATCTATCATTGTGAATTGGCAGAAATTAACTGGAGGAAATGAGAAAAGGAAAATGGCTGCAGTTCTGTCTGAAATGTTAAGCAGTGGCAGAGCAGAGTCAGATGTAGGCAGATGAAATCTGTAGAGGTAATTGGCACTCAGCACCAAAGCTGCATGGAGCAGATCTGCATTTGTTCAGCTGTGCAGGTAATTAGCAGAAGTGCTCATCTTTTCTGCCCTCTAAACAAATGGCACTTTGCAGATCTATAGGAAGGAAGTTGATGCAGGCATTTATGTCTCTACTACAGTTTCTTCACACTGGAAATCAAAAATGTGTTCCTTGCTTCTTGAATTGAATAACTAATTCATAAAGCAGGAAATTGTCTTTCCTGTGTGCCAAACCAGTGTTGCTCAGCTGATTGACTTTATTCCTGAAGGTGTCACCCCTTCCTTCATGAGATGGTGAGAATCATTCTGCTGTGGCAATGCACAAATCTGACAGCCAGAATGTTCCTTTGCTGCAAATGTAGTGGGAGGATCTCAAGTTACCCCTGAACAGGACCTCATTGTGCTTCACAATTGTGCTTTACAATTCTGCTTCTAGGCACTGCAGAGCTGTGCTGGTGCTGTTTGATGGACCTGCTCTTGCTCTGCATGTTCCCCTCCAGGCAGCATCACTTGTAGCACTGTTACTGTGCTTAGGAATCTCCCTGAACGTTTTGCTGTAGGTTTGGAGAAGGGAGTGATGATTCCCCACTGTACCTTGCAGCTTCATTGGCCAGAGTTGACCAATGAATAAGCTTTTACCAATAAGCTTTTACCCACGCATTTTTTAATAGTAAGGGGAAAAAAAAATCACTCTGAGGAGAAGTTTTTTCTCCAGTGGGATGCACCTTTCTCATCCTGTATGACTGTAGGCATTGTAAGGACTTAGAGCCATTATATTTTGGAGATAAATAAAATATCATGTTCAATAAGACATCAGATCACATAACTTAGATACTTTATGCATACTGCAATTTTCTCTGACATACAGTCTAAACCTTCCAGAGATCAGACTATAAAGCCCATATTTAAATCACTGCTGAACACAGACTCACCTGGAGATTTTGCATATGAGGCATGAAAGCAGGAGAAATTAATCAAAGCGTATGAAGCCAGGAAGAAATTGGAGATGATGGGAGCAATGGTATTCAGTTCAGCTGCAAGACACATACACAAGTCAGACAGAGGACCAGTTTCCTGGGCTGTTGGCTAGCTGTTTCCTAATGATGCATTAAATCTGAACATTGTCTGCATTTATCATCCAGGAAGAGCTTGGGTATTTTCATGTATTACTAATTGAAGGCCACCTTGATCTACCTTCATTCATATGAATTATGTCTGCTTATCCTGATTTTAATAACATTATGTGCTATGCAGTGTTATCCTTGATACTGTGATTCAGCATACTGTCTCTTAATGATGTAGATCTGATGTAAAAGTTCAGAATTTTAAATAGATAATTGACAGGATGGATGCATTTAAAACAATACTTGTAGTTATGACTTTAGTGGGAATCTGAATTCTCTACTAGACATCCTATTTACTTACTGTAAGAGTTTGAATTTCAAATCTTAGAAAAACTGATAACAATCCCTGCACCCCTAAATGTGGTAGCTGGGATTTTCTTTTACCAGTCATGGTAAACTGGAATTTGCTTTGGAGCTGACTGTGGGAAAGGCTTGGGCAGAATAGGCTTCCTAAGTATTACCTCAGAGCTATGTGCAATATAAACTGGAAAACCATTTTCAAAGATTGTGACTTTGCCATTTCTGATAGAGTTCTGAGCACTGCCCTCTTCCAGCAGAGTGAACAGGAATTGCAGCTACTCCACACTTGGAGAATGAGGCTGTGGTGGTGGTAAGGCACTGGAATCCCTGCTGCTTTCTTTTTGCCTTCATTAGGAATAGTGGAACTGCTACTGGGACTTGGATTATGTTTATATCAGAGCTTACCCGACTGGAAATTTTCCAAACTGCAGCTACTGATTGTATTATAGTGTGAGTTTGTGTCATTTCAGGGCATGACACTATGGCAGCTGTGTAACATTATACAAACCAATCAGAATGAAGGCCATGGCGATTGCAAAGGTGAGGACATATCCCCTGATAGGCTCGTTGTTCTTTCCGTATCCTTTGGCAAAGAATTCTAACCCTTTGTAGACGTTGTCCTTGCAAAGAGCCTGGTAAGAAAATCAGCACATAACTCTATTAAGCAGCACTTTCTTGCACCAGCAGTCACTGTCTGTGAGTGGCAGCTTTCCAGGCTTTTGCTAAACAAAAGTTAAATCTCAGTGCTTCAAGTACATCAACTGCTGTGGCATATGAACGTTTAAATAAGGTGATAAGACAATGTGCTGCTAGGTTATTATATCATGGGAAATAGAATCACAGGCATTTATTGCTTATTCAGTGCTTTAAATGAAAAGGTAATTAAATAACTAAATATAGTCTAAACTGGGAGAACTTGCAGCATAAATCAGTGGCTTGATTTGATTTGTACAGCTTATCTCTCCCATGCTCTCTGCCTCCAGTCTGTCCTCGTTGCTGCTGCCCAGACAGCTTCTGGACAGTCTGTTAAGAGCACACCTGACAGCACCTGAGTCTAGGGGATCTGAGGGCTCCTGTGCTTACAGGGTAGCTTTTTGTAAGAAAACAGAAGTGGTCCTGAAAGTACCCTTGAAGTTCTTTATGTCAGGCACTGCTCCTGCAGCAAAGCTGAGCTCTGACCAAAGCAACATTATCTCCCTTGTATGATGATAAGACCTGTCTTTTTCTGCTGAAAAACACTCTACATATTGTTTTCCCTGCCTCTTCCTGCCACATGTGTCAATGTTGCTTAAATATACATTACATTTGGCACACAGAGTTCAACTTTGTCTCTGAAGTAAAACCAAGAATAAAGAAATGGATGGTTTAATTTTACCTGGAAAACTTTGGGTGCGCTGACAAGAGATGCTAGAGCTGATGACAGAGTAGCTGAGAAGATGCCAGCTGTTATGAGAGGACCAAAGCCAGACACCATGCTCATCACCTTTAGGAAAAAAAATGAAGGTAAAAAGAATAGGCTTGCATTTGGATGCACTTTTTAATGACAAACCCATTCAAGTGCTCTATGTGTCTCTGCTTTTCATGGTTCTAAATTTAATCTGCTACAAACTGAACTATTATTTTGGGTTTAGTTAAAAGCAATGGAGGCAAAGCCAAATTCTTATTCAAATATGCAGCTGTCTGCTGGGGCAGATGAGTACTCTGAGATTTCCTCACTGCCTTTACTAACTGATTGCTGTAAGTAGCAGCCTCTACTTGATGAGTAAATAGCTTGTAGCAGACGAGAAAGTGGAAATGGCAGAAAAAAGCTCCAATGTATGAAATGTGGTTGGAGGTACTTTATTTTATTTGGTTTTTTTTTTCCTTGTTTATTTAATGTGGCTAAAAATGAGAGAAAATGCCTGGTGGAGCTGCAGTGCTGCCAACAGTAGTGATGGTCACTGTCAGGCCTCCCTCAGCCCGCCCAGGAGTGCTGGGCTGGCCTCGGTGACTACTGCAGTGAAAGGGTTGTTGAGAGGCACCAGACAAGGAAAGTAAAAGATGGATGGATGTGATTGGTGGTGTGTGGGCAGTACTTCAGGAAAGAAACCTGTGCATCCTGAAGATTTGTCAGATGCAGTCATACCATTTTATGGCTCTAGTCTGGCCGGGGTAAATGTAAGAAGTGAAAATCTGTCTGGCTGTAGGGTGGTTACTGATTTTAAGGGGTGCCCTGAGTGTGGGCAGCTGAACTGAGGTGGGAGTAAGGATGGTAAATGATCAAGGAAGGAAGGGAAAGTAGTCTATGAAAGGGACAGCATATCCCTTTCAAGGTGGTTCCCCAGCCCTGTCATTTAGCAGAGCCAGCTGGGAAAAAAGTGAGTGACTTTAAAAGCTACAAATGACTCGTTGAAAAGCCTGTGCAGGTGGGTGGTGAATTCCTCTCACTGCCCATGAAGCACAGGGGCTGAACAGAGATCTGGGACCTGTGGTTGTCAGGCTGCAGAACTGCTTTACTTTGATGCTTAGCCTAAGTTTTATTTTGAAGAATAAAAATGGCAGACCATCTCTGGCCTAGGAGAAAGACTCCATTACTTCTCACTTGATTTTTTGCTCTATTTTTGGATACTTTTTTAAAAGAAGTCAGAACTCTGTTTTTTGTACTGTGTCTCGACCCTTTAACTGTGACCACAGCACCCCTGAGGTAAAATCACATCCATGTATCAAGAGCAGTGAGGTGAATTCCTTGTCTAACAGGAGTTCCTGAGATCTCTGTTAAGTCTGGGCTTTCAGTTTGAAGATGTTATAACATATACTGCTGCATGGTGCTAGTTAAGAGGAGATAAAGGCCTTACCAGAGAGTTAGGAAGGCTAGTGATGGGCAGTGTGAAGGTAAACATGCAATGCAGGGGATTTTTGTCTTTCATCATTCTTATAGTTTACTTTTTTAGATAAAAGTGGTTGTCCTGTTGTAGTTGTCTGCAGACAACAGTTTTGCATGTTTGTACTTATGTATTAATGTATTGCTTATTATGCTAATATATGCTTATATGCTAATACGTATTATCACTAAAACCTGAAAATTATTCATCAGCCCATAATCACATGGCTGACTTGCACATCTGGAAAAATCATAGCCTAGGCCACAGGCAGATGATCCATTGCAGCTCATTCCAGGTACAATTGTATCATTGACATTCCCAGTAGCATCTCTTACAACACAGGAGGCTGTGGAAAAAATGATATATTGTTATTTTGCTTCACTGTGACATTGAAAGAATGTTTTTGTCACACTTTGACTCCTAAACTGCACACTTGTACAGCTGCTGCCTTAGATTCATCCCAAAGAGCAACATTTTGTGTTGGGCAGGGATTTTTTTATGCTTGTAATGAGAATTTAACTGCATAATCCTCCAACACATTTCATAGCTTTCAGTACAGGCCTCCTTTTCACTCACGCCCATTTTGTTACCTCACACCCACTGCTGTAGAACATGTGGTTGTGTAGTTTCTTTGAGACTGGCAACTGATTTCTATCTTTGACATATAGTACAGAAAATGTGTGTGTTACCCTGTTCCTGTGATGCTCATGAGTGTTCAGTAAGAAGACAAGCAGAAGCCATGTGAAATTTCAATGTGAACCAGGAACAAAAGATCAGCAGATTGATCAGAGGTTCCTTTGATCTTTATTATGCTCATGGGTACTATATGCTGGTGGGCTTTGTCACTTATGCAAAAATAACCAGACAAGTTACCTGAAGGTCCAGCTGCCAAATGGAGACTTTTGTGTCCACTGATTGCTGCCTTTTTTTAAACCATTGTTTTGACACACAGTAAAATCAAAACTACTGTCTCTCTAAAAAATAAATCCATGGCATGAAAAAGCAGTGAAGCTAATCATTCACTTGCATGCCAAGCTCTCAATCTTAACTATACAAGTGAAGCAGAGGTTCTGTACTTACCTGCACATATTGCAACAGCAATGTAAGCAATTGTGGTGATCAGAATGGCCAGCATTGTTCCCTGGGGTATGGCACTTTGTGGGTCCTTAAACAAAGCAGTGACACAAGAAACACTGTGAGTTGTGTGCTGCAGCCTGATTGCATTTGCATGCTGGGAGTTCTGCCACAGTGTGGTGTGAAGATACCCCAGAGAGCAGATTTTTATCACTCTGACCTGAGCCACATTTCTGGTCCCAGCACAGCAGAGCTCCTGTGGTGCAACACTCCTACCCTGCACACAGGAAGGATATTCTGCAGGGGCAGAGCTCACATTTATAGCAACAGAAGTGTCCTGAGGTCTGCATTTCTTGAACTCCAAACTCTTTACATTGCGATTGGCTTGATCTTAATGTTTGATGATGTTGTGAGTAAATAGTTACTGAACCATCAGACCCTTGGGCATGACAAGATGGCACCATTTTTGGTTAATTGGTAAGATAGATGGAGTCACCCTGTACAGAATACAGTACTTCTGTGCTTTGTAACCAGTAATTGTTAGTTGGGTCTTCAAAACAGCTACTTTCTTTCACTGTATTGACTTAATTTAGATAATTTAATGAGGCTGGATTATAATGCTTACAGACTGGCTCACAACAGCATCAGCTTTGATAATGCAACTGTAAGTAAGAGTCCAAAGATCTGCACTATACATTTTAAAGGGATTTTTAAATGCTAGATAACATTACAGTTTAGGGTGTTTGTTTATGCTAGGAAGAATTTTTTATGAATTTTCTCCTTAAGTTGGTTTAGCATGGTGTTTTTAAATCAAAGATTTGTTGAGTGCATTTGAAGTCACAGACTCTTTTTAACTATGCTTGTTGCAGGGTGAAAAACCAAAATACAAATTTGGAGTTTATTGTGAGGCATACATGAATTGCCTAAGTGGATTAGTAATTTATATAGTTTTTAAATAAGGTAAGGATTTATTGAGCTGGAAAATAATTGTGGAGTCACTTCTGCTGCATAAGAGCGTTCTAGGTAATTGTTTTTGTGGAATCTTGTGGTTGTCCTAAACTCTGTTACATTACATCTTAAGGTTAAAGGTTCTTGCAACTTAACAACTCTTATGTTTTATGCTTTCAAAATTTAAACCCATATTTACTATGCTGTTAGCACTTTAGGGGCTAAGCCCCACTGAAGTCAGTAGGAAGTCACTAGGAAGCTGTCCCTATGAGGAGGCTCTGGAGTAGGACACACTTGAGTGTGTAGTAGCTGCAGGAGCATGGACGAAGGTGTTTACAACAAATTCTAAAGAAAATTTGATTGGTAAATTTTACACTTTTTAAACACTCCTTAGCTTGTGTTTTAGATTCTGGAGAGGCTGGTTAATTTAATTAGACTTGTCTAATGCATCTAAACATGATCAGTGGAGAATCTGCTGCCTGGAGGACTTGGTTACAGAAGTCAACTTATTGTGAGACTGAAACGACTGCAGAGATCCAGTGGGAGCACTGCTTCCCTAGGTCTGCTCAGACTGTTTCAAACAGCTGATCAAAGTGCTGCTGCTGCTCTGGGAGTCTGCCATGCAGACAGAGCACCATATATGGCAAAAGAATTATTTTTGTTTGATAAAAGGATGGAGATTGTGTGAGGCTGGTGCAGTCTCACTGGGCAGAAGTACAATGGTTTTTGGTTTTTTAATTAAAAATGGCATCTCATTGACGCTATCAGTGGCTCAGGTTCTACGTGTTTTCTCTGTGCTTGGCTTGAAAAGCAGTCCTCTGAAAACAAAGGAGCTGAGGCATGCAGCTCAGGGTGAGGAAAGGAAAGAGAATTGGCTCTCAGGGGTGGTAGGATCTGGTGAACTTGTGACTGCTGTACCAGTACAGAAATAGAAGACCTTTGGTTGAATTCTTTAAGGTTTGCAAGGCAATGGATTTATAGGATAAGGCCAAATAACTTCATTTGACATGCTGGGGTTATCAAGCTGTGAGTCTTGTTGGTGACTTTTTTTCCTTTATTTATTTTGGTGGTTTTTTGAGTGTTTTTGTCATGAAAACTAGAGAGCACTCAAAACTAAATTCCTGTCTCTAATTTATCTGTGTGTTTAGATACTAGAAATTCCATCTCCTATAACTGGTAAACTGCAAGAGGAGAATGGGGAACTGACAGACTGGCCACAGCAAGACAACTGGGCACCCTTGGACCTCCTTTACCTTTCTCTTCAGACTTTGTTTTTGGTCACAGCTGCATCTTGCAGCTTTTCCTTTGTCCCAATCCCAAGTCAGTATTGCTGCTCATTCTTGCTTTCTTTAAATGTTCTGTTTGCTCTGCCCTTGCTATGACCCTGAATATGAAAAGCTGGTCTCCACTGATTCTTGTGAGTACAAACATGAGCTTTCCAGGGATGCTTTTTGGGATGATGTTTGGACTGATGTTTACAGAAGATGAGCTCCAAGAGATACATGTGTAATTTCTCTTATAGCACGTGCTGCTAATGGACCATTAATGATATATTATTACAGGTTATTGAAACATGTTTTTAAATTATATAGCAACCCAAATCTAGCTACAGTAATTTCTTTAAATACCCATAATGCATTACAAGAGAATTTGTGAATTGATGTTTTTAAATAATAAAGCAGGTATGTGAAAGAGAGAGTTTAATTTGGAAAGCAAAGACATGATTTAAAACTGAATAGAGTGTTGATTCATGATTGGTTTTCTTGTTATTTTTCCAACCTATGGCTAGTATGATGAAGTTCATGAAATACATACTTTCAGATCTCCTGAGATATTGGCTCCTGCAAGAATGCCAGTGGCAGCTGGGAAAAATATGGCAAACACTGAAAAAAATCCTTCTCCACTTCTGAAATCTGGTCCAAAGTTTTCTGCAAATATTGATGCTGCAAATATAGTGAGAATGAAATATAACAACAGGATTTGATTCCAAAGTTACTTAATGAAGGAGGTAAGTCAGACTTTTACATCTGGACAACTGGGTTTGAATCTGTCTCACATCACATCACAAGCAAAGTGAATTTGATTTCCTTAGTCTGCTCCTCAGAAGGATGTGCTTGTCTGCATCTCAGAGCTACAGATCCATGCTGAAGTGACACAAGTGTCACTGCAGCACTTGCTCTTAGCTCTGTGTTAAAGTTTGTCTGTGCTCTACTGCTGTATAAATGACTCAAGCTGCATCTTACTGTGCTGTCAGCTGCAGCAGCAGAGACAGACTCAAAATTAGAGATGAAATCCATTCTCTTTGTTTGCAAGCTCACTTAAACTTGGGCAGAAGATTCTGATCTTGTGACATTTTTCAGTGGAATCCTTAGCTTACTTAAGTCAAAAGAATGCAAACATAATTTTATGACAGATAGCAAGGTTGCTTACCTTGGTAATTAAAAAAGCCTCTTGCCTTCTTTTCAGTGTTGGTAGGAATGACTGTGCCAATAAAGAAATTTACAATGGCAACAAGGAGAACAATTAGAAGAATAACTTGAGCCTATTAATAGAAACAAAGAGATTCTCCTGTAGTTTTTAACTTTGTTGCTGTGGAGATGGCTATATAGTAAGTTATCTGTATCTGTTCCCTATAACAGGTTATTAATTTCTATAGTTTTTGAAAATACCAGGAGTCAAGATAGGTGAATCAGCTAATGACAACAGCAGATGCTTTTTACTAAGGGGGTAATGAAATACAGAGTTATAATTTAATTTTAGATTAGCTTCCTTACAAGAAAAGGCAAAATAGAAAAGCTAATGCATTAGTATCAAGTATAAGACATTTTTATATTGTTATAATTTTTTCTTAGTTGCAGGGGGTTGTCACTTCAAAGCTTATAATATCAATTTTTTTTCTGATCTCTTTTACAAGTTGTTCTAGTCTCCATCACAGCAAAAACAAGGGTACTGTTGAACCTCGTTTCTGGACCTGATTTCAATAGCTGTATTCCACTCTCAAGTATTTCCATTTGAATTTGCATTCTGACCTTTTTCACGGGTGAAGGAATAGCAGAAATCATTAGAGATTAAAGAATGGGTAGCAAATAGAGCTCTTCTGCTGAGTAGGGCTTGAGAGAGTACAGTGATAAAACCATATATTTTTTTTGCTACTGTTTATTGTATCAAGCTGCATCAAAAATAAGGACAAAAGGAGCATGTAGACAAGACTCTAAATGATGCCATGAATTATAAAAATGAGTATAACAAAGTTGTCTGCAAAACCCAAACTTCCTCTTTGCTTTTAAATATATGTTCAAGGAAGAGTTTAGAGTAATTGTGCTTTCATTGAATGTAATGATTAAACTGCTATTGTTTTTAGAAAGATTAAGCATAAACTGAAACTGAGTGCTTTTGAAAATTCCATCTGTTGAATAGCATTCCTCACACACTAATGCTGTACAGCAGGTTAATATACTGCTTGCTTTTATATTCTTTTAAAAGTTTACCTTTGCTTCCCATTCCATGCCAGCAACAGAGATGCCAAGAAGACACACCACAGTGATGGTCCCTATGATTCTGATGTCGTTGGACTCATCTACCATCAGTGTATCACTCTCCTGAAAGTGGTAAGAAATGTTATGAGAAGCAGTCTTCCTCTGCCCAGCTGGTGGGATCAAGTAGCAAGGTGAAATAGAATGCAGTGAGCTGTCAAAGTTTCAGAGCTTTGTGAGACCAAGTGTTGGTATGTCATGTTCCAGCTGGCTTTTTGCAGTTATTTGGCTAATGGGATGTCTGTTCCTATTCTGATTTTGAGATTCTTGTCAAGAAATGTATGAAATATATTCAAAAGGTAGAAATAATGAAGAAGCACTCTGTGGCATATTTAGACAGACCAGCTTCTTCCCTGCTAAAGATGCCCCTCAAGCCTTAACTAAAACATATCACCACTTACACAAATAAATTATCTAAAACAAACACCACCATCACCACCCTCCCCAAAAAAAAAAGAAAAGCCACACAAAACAAAACTGAGCCAATTTCATCATATACATGAAACGTGTATTTACCTTAAGAAGTTCTACAACTGTTTCAGCAAACCCAACTACATACATGGCGACTGCCACTGCATTTGCAAATGCAAAGATAAGGCCGATAGATCCACCAAACTCTGGGCCCAGACTTCTTGAGATAAGATAGTATGCTCCACCTGCAGACAGAAATAATGGTTATTTCAGCACTAAACACTCAGATTTTGTGCTTTTTTCCCCCCACATAACTGTTACTGGAGAAATCTGTGCTTTTTATCTCACAAATATAATCAATCTTTGCCCTATGTTAATAGGGGACACTGCAGAAAAGCAATGTGCTTTATACTGGTTCTGCCTTCAGACTTTTCAGTATGCCTTTCCATTCCAGAAATCTTTTTAGTGCATATTAGCATGCAAAACTGAACCTTGTTAAAATTTTTCATGATTCATGACATAGTAACATAAAGGAGAGAGAACTTCACTTCCAAAAAGTGAAGGTAACTAACTTTTAAGTAAGTTCTAACTTACATGGTTCTGTCCCAATGTTAATGTGAAAGGTCACACTCTGTGGTACATTGTTTAAGTTCCTGCATCATAGTGATGCAGTGAATCTTTAATGTTTTTTGCATTAAGTCTATACACATTTCCATTTGCTGTTGATCCACTGGGAGAAATCACTGCAAATATACATATTTCTTTATTTGCTTATAACACAATTATCTCAATTCCATTTATTCTTCTAATTCAAATCTGCAGAGAAGATCATGTTCATGAGATCATATTCACTTACCTCCTCTCACTACTCCATTAGTGCAAATGGCAGACATGGAGATACCTGTCAATGTTGTTACTACTACACTCAGAGCAATAACTATGATTCCAAGACCTGAAAGATCCGAAAAAGAAAGTATATGCAAGTGTATTCCAGTACCTGTTCTCCTCTAGGGATGTAGTAAGAACTTTCCATTTTCCACAGGGCTTAGATCAGACCAGTTAAAACTTAAAGGCTCTGAAATGCACCAAAACTTTGTTTCACAAAATACCTGACATGGACTTTTACAGCTGAATTATTTACCCATCTTCCAAGGAGGGGCTGAAATGTAAGGAGTGTTATAAAGAAGGCATTAAACTGAAGATATCCAAGGATCTGCATCAGTCTTCAAAATGACAGGAAGAGATGTCTCATGCTCCGTTTGTTGAAGAATGTCCAACCTGGAATGCTCTGAATAGGAAAGACCGGCTGAAAGGTGAAAGAGCTCCATGAAAAGCCAGAACCATCCCTTGCTCAGCAGTTGGCAGGAACATCTGAAATGTACTTTTCAGACTGAACTGAAAGCCGTGCTTTATTAGAAGTGACAGCTGAAACATGCCTGAAATTGTGATGAGAGGTGGCTAGAATTGTTACCTTCCAGTTCCACTAGCTGTGCCCTTTGGTTTATGGTCCCTCTGGTTTGTCTCACACGAAAATAATACATAAATACCTTCTGGGGCTTGAAAGCATTAGTAACCCTAAGATTTTTACCTCCACGGACAAACCCATTAGTTGCTATTGCAGAAGTTGACAACCCAGTAATTGAGGTTACCATCGTGGCGAGAAGAATTATGATTACTCCAAGACCTGTCAGTAATAAGAAGATAAAATATTTTACTCATGTTCCGTGTTTCCTACAAATCATTCTTTCTTTAAATTGAATTTTCAAGTCAGAATCACAGCAGTAAACTGAAAAGATGGTTTGTGGACCGCTTGCAGAACATTTTCATGAAGTCTGTGTCACCATAGTAAATTATTCCCATCAGTCTTCAAGCAGTGATTCTTTCTGATAGGAGTACCCTGTCCAGGAATTCTTATGATTTCCAAAGGATGGAGGAAACAAACAAACAGGCATCCCTTGACATGGATGCTTATATCTGCCTTTAACATACGTCCTGGCTGTTTAAATTAAGAGAGGCACATGAACCAGAGCTCTTGTGACAACACTGTTGTCTTTCATCAGTTAATGAAATGTTGAATCAGAGGGAGACTGACTGTATAGATTCACAGTGCATGAGAACAAAGAGTCTGTCAGGCAGAGGGACAAGACCTGAGTGGGAGCCTTCTACATCCTCACTTGCTAAGTTATCAAATGCAGGGCTTTCCCACTCTCTGCCTCTTTCCCTGCAAAAAGTAGTTTTACTCTAACACAAAACAAACACTTGAAAATGGAAATACTGCTTTCTATATGCATTTACTTTAACAGGTGACCTGTAATGTATAATCATAGCGAACTTATAATATTTTTTTTAGCTGATAATACAATGATAATCAAATATCAAAATATCAGTGATAGGTGATTAGTTATAGGTAACTGGGTTTCAGTGTAAGACTGAAATCTGCTAATGTTTCCACTCTTTGGCTCTATGGCTGGTTTTCTTTAAACTTTGTAAAACTGCTAGAAACCATATGAGCAGGATGTGCTTTGTGTGATTTAGAATCCTAGAAGCTTTAGTTTGAAGTGATTTCAGAAGGTCTGTAGCTCAGCCTCCCAGTCATAGCAGAACAACTGCCAACACAGGATGAAATCAGTGATGACCTTGGCTAGCTGCCTCTTGAAAACCTCATGGATAAAGATCCCACAAAAGATCCTCTTTGAATTACATGTTTTGGGGCTAGACTACCTGCCCAATAAAACATGTACAAACTGCACCTCCCAAGGTACAATTGCAGCCATTGCTGTTACATTTCTGGCACTACCTAAAGGAATTTGTCTCTCTAGTTCCAGATCTCCTTTTTGTTTCAAGTCAGGTGAAGAAATAATATAATGTTTTTCTCTTGACTTTATTGCTTTTATTCTCACTTCTGCCTATATATATCTGTCTTGTTTCCATAGGGTACATAGGCATTCAGTGTGGAACTGGAGAATATACATTGCTTGTAGATGTATTTATTTGCCAGGGCTCATCCAAATCGAAACTTAGATCCTACAATTGACATTGAGCTAGGAGTGCTACAATTTTACTGATTTATCTGCTGTATTTCTACCATCTGACTTACAGATCAGATTCCTGAGTTCTGTTCATACTGGATGGTTATAGACATCTAGTCCCTGAATAAATGTTCTTTGCTGCTTATATTACAGCCATGTTATCACAATCCTTTAAGATAAAGCAATGTAATGTGTGAGCTATAAGTGATTTATAACATAGTGTAGCATATTTAAAGTGATTTGAGCCTCTAATAAATCATGTTTATCTTACTGATTTCTGAACTCTTACTACAGCTAGTCATGAAAGTGTTTTAATGTGCAGGTCTATATAAAAAATTCCAAATGGTCATTCCTTTTGATCAGCTACCATTGAGCAGGATCTGTTATGAAGGATATTGTTCAACCATGCAAATTTTGTGTCTGAGAAGGGGACTGACTTTAAGAGCTGTTAACTCTTAAATTGAGTAAGTAGGACACATAATTCTCAAAGCAGTTTTAAAATTATTTGCTGTGTGCACCCTAAGGATACTTTTCAAGGATGTTCTATTGCATTTCACAATTTATATTTTTAACATGTATGTGATATTGTAGGGTCAGATATTTTGCTAATCTGATAGTAACATCTTCTTGGGAAGGCTTTAATGATAATTTAAAAAAAAAAATTTAGCATTTAAGAAGAAAAGTGCATAAAATGAAGTGACTCAACCAAAACATCATTGTAATATAATGTAATGTAACATAATTCTAATATTTGGTGCCAGATTTGCAGGTAGCATAAACTTGGTTTTCCCTGCCTTTGTCTAACCATTCCATGTACAGGTACAAACACAGATTTCAGAGAGTCCTCAGATATTAGGTGGAAATAGCAGACTAGTTTTGGACCTGGAATCTTGTCAGAGCTATTCTGTCCCTTTTTTTTTTCCTAGCTGATGATTGCCAGAGAACCTTGCAGAATGCTGTTTTTCCCCCCTGTAAGAGCTTTTACCCAAGACAGCCTATCAGGGTATGAAAATAATTGGGTTGTCTCTCTTTGGCCCTCTAATGATGGGGATGTAAATGGTGCCCAGATGGTGGTTTAACTGTCTCGTTTAATTTCCATGTTAGTAGCAGTACCCGGTGAAATCCCTGAGCCTTGGTGATGATGAGCTTCCATCACTGTTCTCCTTAAGCAGCTTGGCTGGGGACTTAAAGCTTATTGCTTTTAAGGCATTCCAAAAATGCACTGAGAAATTATTCAAATGGAATTTGACATCTCATTTTCAAAAGTAAAAGTAACCCCCTTGCATAACACATGCAATTTTAAAAAGCAACAGCAGAGCAATAAACTGTAAGAAAGAAGAGCCTGCTTATCAATGAGTTAAAGTGGTAAAATTAAAAATGAAAGCAGGAAAGTTGTAACTGATGTTGGTGCAAATTAATGTTAAAATCTGATTAAAGTTTAGATTGAAAACCAGGCATATGGCTCCTAAGTAAGTTGTTCCAAAATGAATTACTCTTGCCCATGGCTATTCTCACACCTCAAAACAAAGTAATACTTCTTGATGATCTCAATAAGTTACTAAACTGCCCTTAAAAACTAATTTTGCATGAAACCCTAGAGCAAAGTCTTGGCAATATTAAGATGCAGAATTTTCATGGCAAGGCATATAGTTATGAGTGCCCTGGGCTGTATGTGCTCATTTGGTATGCATCATAAAATCAGAAAGCACCCTTTTGTCAGGCACAGTGCTGGAGCCATGCATGGAGCACGGCAGAAGTAGTAAAGTTCTTCCGCTTAGTTCTGGATCTTTTATTGCTGGGCTGTTTTTTTCTTTTCCTATTTGTGTCTCTGTAAGTTTGTGATTTTTTTCTTAGCAA
This sequence comes from Molothrus aeneus, assembly GCF_037042795.1. Taxonomy (NCBI): domain Eukaryota; kingdom Metazoa; phylum Chordata; class Aves; order Passeriformes; family Icteridae; genus Molothrus; species Molothrus aeneus. The sequence continues at coordinate 9,753,805 of NC_089658.1, read as the reverse complement.
GTGTTTCATTGTTATTTTTCTATTAAAAGCTCAGTCTATTTTTCTATTAAAAGCTCAGTCTTGCTCAAGTGAAACTTCTATGAAGTTACTTCTTTTTATTGGAAATGAGACTTCAACCGTGCAAAATTTTGGAGAGGTTTCATTTCACTTCCATTGACAAGGACATAAATGATAGTTATAGTCAATCTGATTTTGAGCACTGACTTTTATCCAAGTCCAGCAGAGCTGACACCCCTTAATATAACTGAATATTTCCATTCTGTGATTATCCAAACTGGACTATTTGCGGTCCTGCCTTTGCTGTTTTTTAAAACATCTGGGTGCCAGTTAAAGATCAGAGTCCCATTGCTTTAATTGTATGATCAGGCTCACAGAGGGACACTGCCATGGCAGCTCAGGCTTCTGTGCTTCCCCAGAGCAGTAGCTCTGAAAAGGGAGTTGTAGCACCCAGCTGTGGGACGTTGCACCTCGCTGAGCTCCTCTTGCACTGCTGGGAGCTCTTCCCCCTCCCACTGGTTTCACTGAGCACTCTGCAAGATAGTGGATGGTGGCCTTGGGGCCCAGTCTCCCAGGAATCTGGAATTTGGATTAATTAAATTGCACAATGAAAAAGCAAAGATACAGCACACAGTGGAACGTGCTTATTTCATTTATATGAAAGCTGTAGCAGAGTTTTTAAAACTTAGTCTTTCATAGTACACTAGTATCAAGTGCTGTTCTGTAGCTAAAAATAACAAAATCCTGATGAGATGAGACCTCCTTCCACTTCTGTTTTCATCTTGGCAGAGAAGTGTGAAGAAGTGTTGTTTATAATATGTAGATGACAAGGTTTGGGTTTCACAGATAAGCAAAGTGTGAACTCTTAAAGGTTAACTCTGTACGCACATATTAGAAATTGGCCCGAGTCATAAAGTTTACATCTGTTACAGGATCTAAATACAAATTTCACTAAAGCTCAGAAATATTCAAATGTGATGATCATATGCATAGTTAACAGATCTATGCCTCTAAGCAGTAATTTGGCTGTGAGTCTGGAAAATTCCAATAGTTTGGAGGATTAATGTCTTTTACCCTGGCAAGCATTTGAAAACATTATTTAGTTCAACATGCAAATGCACATCTCAGATTATATATTAATCATGATCATGTATAGTTTATCCTCTTTATCCCTTTCACTGTTGAAAATGATATTAAATAAGATACATACCAATTCCTGCTTGACCTACAATCCAGGAAAGTCGAATAAAGAGCATCACACCCCAAATATTAAGCATGCATCTTACCTAGGTTTTAAAGAAAAATTACTGCATTAGTTCAAGGTTGAAAGTAATGTTTAAAACCAGAAGGGTGATAAACTGCATTTCACCCCAAACATGCCTGAAGTCTGCCTCCCTCTCTTAATTCTTCAAAGACTTAAGTGTAACAGAACTGATTTAATTTTCTGTAAATTGTTTTTTCAGAAATGCAGGTAAGTTTCTCACCAGCACACCCTTCACCCAGCCGAACTTGACAAATCCTGTTTTGTTTTCTTCTTCCTTGCTGGCTGCTGTCTCATCTCCAGTGCTGCTTTCTCCATTCGCCACTCTCTCCACAGAGCCAGTGCTCACAGCAATGTTCTGGAGGATCACACAGAAAACAAATACATCTTTTGGGCCAGGCAGAGGACACCTGGCTGCATAAGGGAGACATGATAGAAAAGAATTCCAAAGATCACGTTTTCCAGCCACTGGAGTAGAGAGCAATATTCTCCTCACACCAGGCATCAGCAGGTGGGCTTGCTGACAAGGGGAGGAGATGAAAGAATCACTTTTAGAATTTACTCTACTTAAGCAGAGTAAATATATGATTACCTGATCTGCTACTAACCTGTTTTTATTGCAAACTATTCTTAGCCACAACTGGTGTTATCATAGATAGGATTGGGAATTGCCATATTTATGGTGCAACCAGAGTGAGGAGCCCAGAATTTTAGATTGTTCACATCAGTTACAGATATAAATGTGTATTTTATCTCTTCAGCTCTCTTGCCTCAGAATCTTTGATATATGATATGTTTCTTGTGGCTTGAATAAGAATTAGTCATGGTGCTGAGATTTGTATTCATTGTAATTGTCTTTTGATTAAATTTGATTTTTTTTATTCAGAGCTTCCACTGTTTCTGTGAGGAATTGGCATTAGGTTAGCAATTGCCTGATTTTTGTGGGTCCTCCTCAAAGACCTTCAGGAAGGACCCTGCACGTTGCCATAGTCTGGCAGAGAGTCAGGAGTGGGTACCACTCCTGGAGAGGAATCAAGATGCTTTTAGGCTTTGGTAGATGATGAAGAGATTTTCAGATTAACTTAGCAGGTCAGGGAGGAAAGATATCTGTGATTCTGTGAAACATGAGATTTTAAATCTAGGTTAACTTTAAGGTTGTTTCAATATTTTGTCCATAAATTTAAAAATAGCCGACACACATACCCAAAACAGACAAAAAGACTAGCTGTATATGCCTCTTACACTGATGTCTGGAGTTGCCTCTCAAGGAGGGGGGCTCTAGCCAAAATGATATAAGGTTTTAGAATGCCTTTGACACAGTAAATCCCAGGCTGTGCTCACAAATTAAAAATAAGTGACTGGATAATATGTTTTGACGTGGGCTAAGCTTGGTGCCTGTTGCCCTGCTGGCCCAAAGAAAAGTGGGAATACAAGATCTGTTGAAAGCCTGTGACTTTGAGCTCCTTTGAGATACTTAGATATTTTTGACAATTCTTACCCTGAAATAATAATGTCTGTGTTTGCTCAAAATACAGTAAATGATTGAAGTCAATGAAGGAAGATTAACAGAATGATATGACAGGCTTTTGCTACAGTGGTTAGAATTTCAAAGACAAAAATTAAAAGGGCTTGGTCTTTGTTCTTGAAACAAGTTGTTTCCTCTGTAGTTTGAATTAATTTGTGCTCTCTATGCCATTATCATAAATTATGGCCTTAAACCTTCCATAAATGCATTTTAAATTGGTGTGCTTTAGTGAATGATTGGTTATTTACCAAGCAGCTGTACCTGTGCTACTCATGCATTAAGGATGTGGAATAAAAGTGACAGAACATTTTGAAAAGCGACTAAAATAAAAAGTTTACTGCTTTAAAAAACCCAAAAAAACCTAACCCAAACATTTTCCTTTCCTTATTTCAGAATGGCTTAGTCTTCATCTCTCCTGGGGCTAAAGATGATGAGCTCATCAAATCTCCATAAGAAGTGTGGAGAATAGCCAAGAGGAAGAAAGGTTAGATTATTTTTTATGTAGGGTAAATATTAAGCCCAAGTAATTATCACCAGCCATCAGCTGTGAAATAGCACTTAGACTATTTTTTAGGAATTTAATTGGCTTAATGTATGCAAAAACTGACACATCTTGCTAAAAGATGACACACATTTGACTCCAGCAGTGTGGAAACTAGATATTTGAAGTTCCTTTCAGCCTGCCTTACATTCTGACATTTGAAAAATTACATATTAAAAATGTATTAAATATTAATAATGATGTTAAGCCCAGCATCAAAGCACAATGGGAATGCTTATGTGATGTTTAGCAATCTGAAGTCAAACATATGCCACTTCTTATCAGAATCTTGCAACAGGCTCTGACAGAACAGTTGTCTTCAAAAACTTGAGTTTCAAATCGGGGGCAAGGGGGGTGGGATTGCCTTGGGGTATGGTGTGGTAAATCCAGACTTTAGTGGTTAAGTAAAAAAGGAATAAAAGTGCACTACTTCAGGAGAGCACCTCGGGCTATTACTGTAACTCCTGTGCACACTCAGTGTGGCACCTCCTCCCTCCCTGCTGGGGGCTGGAGCCCCATCCAGAGCACTCATAGCCTGTGCCTCCTGAGAGACCTCTGCCTTCTCAGACATCTCCATTCCCCTCCCTATTAAGATCCTATTTGGTGACCTCGTGCTTGTTTATTCCTCAGCAAAAGCTCAGCAGACAGAAGTGATTTGTCCAAGGTCACCAAGTGAGATCATGGGACAGGCAGAAATGGGCTCCAGCCATGCTAATGGGGCATCGTTTGTTCCAGAGCTGTGCTTGTGCTCCCAGACCAGGGCCACAACCCACAAAAGGGCACAGCAGGTTGCCAGTGTAACAAAAATCCCATTACCTATGACATTCACCTTCCTGTTTTGAAAGGCATAAGATTATCTTTCTGTAAGATGGATACTGGATACAGGAAAAAGTCTGGAAATCTCTTAGTTAGATTATGCCTCTTTCTCTTTTTTCTAACAGTCCCAACACATGAAACAATTTTCTCTTCATTTTACTCTGTGATGTAATCTGCCTTCTTTTTAATAATTTTAAGTGAAAACCTTAAAAAAAAAACAAACCTAAAAAAATTATCTTTTGTTTAAAATAGACAAACCATTGCGAGATACAACAGTAAAAACCCCAGAATTTTCTGGTTACCATCAAAACTGAAAATCCTTTAATGTGCTGATGTTCAGCATGTGTTCATTCAGCCTTATGTTCAAAGCCAATATAAAGTTTTACTCCTGTCTGACCACTACTGAAGTAAATTATTTCTCTAAGAGGATATTTCTTCTGAGCATGGAAATGTTGAGTCCTTTCAGTAGCAACTTGTACATCTGCAAATGAGTAGGGATACTAAATTGGTATGTTTCCCTTTTTGTATCTGCTTTGTTTTCATCTTTGGAAACGTTTGTCCTTTTAGCCATTTTACACAGGTCTATGGACAGTTTAATTTGAGTAAGTCAGGCCAAAACTAGTAAACTGCCCTAATAAGATCCTAAAGAATCAGGTCCTAATTTACTAATGGCTGTATTTTTTCTTGATTTCATTATTTTATATTAACCTCCATAGGAAAGAGGAATTGCCAGAGGACAGAAATCTGAACAAGATCTGGACAAGCATTCAAAAAACAGGAGCTTGTCCAAATTATTCAGACCTCAGAAGTATGAAGAACTGAGCAGAATGGGGATGAGAGCTTGTTTTTGCTCAAGTTTTCTCATTTCACAATTGTCTAACTCAAAAAAAGAGCAGGAGGTTTTGCTGCGTATTGACACTTTTAGTCTCAGTTTAACTATAGCAATGATGTTTCTCTTTCCAGCCCTGCCCTGTTAAGTGCATATTAACCTCAATTTTTTTTCACTGAATCAGCACCTGAGAAGTGTCTGCTATCCCTCAACACCCTTGTTCTTGATTCCTTCTTGCTGTTTGGATTTGTCACAGCAGTAAGCAGGTAGTGCTCTGGATATCTGATTCACTGAAATTGCATTTGTTTCACATAATTTTTTTTATAATGCTCATATTGGTTAATCAGTGAAATGGAGGAATCTGTCAAAATTAGTATGCATTGATGTAAAATTCAAGTTTAGAATAAGTGTGAATTGTGTAGCTTGGTTAAAGTATGAATTGACATTCACCATCTGCCATCCTAACTCTTATGTGAAACAGAAGAGATTTGGTAGATCCATACTTTTAGACGAGATTAAGCTATGTGTTTCTGCTTATCAAATACCTTTTAATAAAAATCTTTTCTTTGAGCAGGATGCAGAGCAGAGAACAAACTGCAGCTAGCAAAGGAAATATGGTAAGTAGTTATGGTAAGTAGTTGCACTTCTCTTTGGCAAGGTCCATGAATTTAAGGACTTTCTCTTATTAATAAACAGAATTAACAGTCTGGAAATGGAATAAAGAAAAATTATATCTTTCCTTTTCACTTACCTTTGCCAGTTGTTCATGAATCTCTAATAAGCTTGGTCTGTTGAGCTTATTCCCACTGACGCTGCCAGTGTTTCTATAATAATCAATTTTGGGAACTGGGTCCATTGTGTTATGGCCAAAAGTTTGTAGATAATACATTTTACTGTGAGTATCATAGGGGTGTAAGCTAGCTTCTGTTTTCTCCCCATTTTGACGGAAATTGTCATATAATTCTCTTTTTCCTGGTCTGTAACTGATTCTTAGTCTGTTGTGTGTTTCATCAGTAAAAGATGTTTCTTCATAATGTGGTGGGTCAGAGCCCACATCCTCTTGGGTCGTTTCATTGTTGTCATGGTCTTCATTAATGATGTTAACTTGAAAGCGATTTGCGTTTGGATCCAAGAATACGTTTGGTGCATTGTTCATTGACATCTTCAGGGGTGCCACAGACTTAGGTCACTGATCCCTGCACTCTTCTGTGGCTGCAGCCACACAGTTGCAGATACAGCAAAGGTTTAGTGCTGTTGCATATCAGACCTTTGCTTCTCAAATAATGAAGGGCTGAGAATTTTCTCTTGAATCTCTAAGCAGTCTTCCTGATGTTGGCTGCAGGTTTACTGCTATAAAAGACACAAATAAACTGTTTCTATTATCTTGTGTGGTTAGATAAGTTTTCCACCACAAGCTCTCCCCTCTCCCCTGCCTCACTATGTATCCATGAGACTGTCACCCTATGACTTGTTGAGTGAAAACATAATTGAAGCTAAGACAGAGCTTGTGGAGATGCTCCATCTGTGATGGATGCACTTGACCCTCTAACCAAACCAGCAGTATTTTGGTACAAGCTCCAGAGGAGGTAAAGGCCTGAGCTGTAAATGAGCCAAGAACACCTCTAGTTTCAATCTGTTTTATGAAAACCCATGAAAGAGCAGGGTGATGTGGTGAGCATCCATGTACACAAGCTTGGAACATGATCATGCTATTAACACATGGAATAGCATGGGGCTCACTCCTCTGTAGCCTGCTCCCCCAGTCCCTTCTGGGAGGGCTGCTCCCTGTATGGTGCAGATGTTAAAATCTTTTTGAGGTACAGGATTTGCATTTGTCCTTGTTGAATGTCATGAGATTCCTGCTGGCCTATTCCTCTGGCCTGTCTAGGTCCCCCTGAGTGGCAGCCCATGGAGAGTTGAACACACAGCTGTATAATCTGCTTCTTACCTCCCCTTTCCCACACAGTTCTCCTCAAAGAAAACACACAAGCAAACAAAAACTCCAAGAGAAGAAGGGGTATGTATATTTAAGACCTTTAGTGGGTTAAGTACCTTTGCAGCAATTTAAAGTATGGCTTAGAAAGCCCTAAAATGAGCTATTGAAATGATGGCAATCATTTGTCTTGAAACATATGTCTAAGAAGATTAGGGAGTGTGGTTGTATAGACCTGTATAATTCAGGAGGAACCCAGCTTGTTCAAAACCAGAGCATGCTTGGACATTGAAACTTTGAAAGCATTTGTAAAAGCAGACAGTTTCACAAAAAAAATGTATCTTATAAACAAATATATGACCTGAAAATCTGGATAAATAAGCCCATTACAGACAGTTTTTTTAAAGTTCCATATTTTTGCAAGAGGTTGGACTAGATGAACCCCTAAGAATTTTTCAATTTAAATTTCTCAATGACTTGGCCCTTTGTCACAGAAAGATAAAATACAACATCAATATTTATAGCTTAGCACCATAAATTTTCTCTAAATCACATATCCAAATTATAATTTGAAGAGCTGATAATCAGATATCTTCTATCTTCAGTATGAGTTACAGCTAAAGTATATTTTCTTATTTCTTCCATCATTAATATAATTCTGCTGTCGCCTTTTTGCTAAGACACTACTTTGTCGCTCCTCATATTTATATATATATATATATGTTAGTTTTCCTGCTTAATATTGTATAAGCCTCACAGCAACATATTACATTTATTTAGTTTATTTTACTTCTACTGGTTTTGTATTATTATTGTTATTATTATTATTACACATTTATGATCATAGTATTCTGCTTCCTTCAGCCTTTTAAAGTTGCAAGGAAGTGTTTCATCTTCAGGCATGAAGGAGCAAAGACAAATCTTCTGTCATTGAGGTCAGTGAAACTATGTTTGTTTCCATCTCCGTGACTGAATGAAATCCTGATTCTCTGATGACAATGAAACGTTTGCTACCAAGTAAAATGATTCTGTCATTTCATTGTCTTATTTCCATATTATTGTTTTGCTAGGAAAAGTAAAATCTCTTACCTTTCTGCTGTTCTTGAAAATAATACTTAGCTTTTCACAATGTATTTCCAGAGATCTCTGAATTGTTATTTGCCATTAACTTTGTGTTTAGTTTTCCAGCATTATGCATATATAATCAAGTCTACCTTATTCAGGGTAATTTAACTTACCATTCAGTCCTGTGTTTTTAGGGAAGGACAATCTGCCTCTTTTATTCATGCATATAGTGTGACCCTCTCTTTGAGGCATTACAGACTCTACCTTATTGGCCAGATTTTTCTCCTGTTTAATATACTGAGTAGGGCATCCAATCCCTCTCTTTCAAAACATTTCTAGATGGTGATTTAGAAAGGCATTCTAGCTTGTTAACTTTTAACCAGCAAATGTACCTATCCATTACAATTACTGGGTTTATGGCATTGCGAAATTTCTGAGGGGGCCTGAAAATACTTTTGTTATCTCCATTTCCCTCCCTGCTATGCCTGATTCTGCACAGATCATACTCTGTCTATCTTTCAGTTCTGCATATATAGTCATACAGATAACAGGAGTTCAGGACAGGATCTGCTCAGTGCTTATGCAGAAGATTCAGTGAAGTCAGTGGGATCATTCTTTGGGGGGTCCTCTTGTCCTACATGTGGTTTTAAACCATTTACTTCTGACCCTATTTAAAGTTTTACTCTGTATGTTTAATAAGCCTTTGAAAAATTATGTTCTCTGTATTGTTTATGGGAAGACTAACTTCCTAGTCTTTTTGGAATGAAGAAAAGAGCAGGCAGGAAATTATGAGGCTTTGTGATTAGAAGGGAATTAGATAATTTGCTTCCAGCAATAGATTGGGTCAAGAACAAAAATAATAAGACAATATTGGGGTTCTTTGGATATGTTTGCAGTGTTTGCTGTGTAGTTTAGAGATAACTGAACTATATTTAACCCAGATAGCTTAAGTACCTTCAGCATTCTAACCTGACAGCCCAGAGCTCAGCTGTGCTGATTAGATGTACATAAAAAGAATGGCAGTGTCAGGTCTCTGCAGTGGATGATCCTATCCAGCAATAACAGATACATGAATCATTGTACTGATATCTACCTTGGATTTTATGGCTAAATTAACTAGGATAAATGCAATATACTGAATCTCTGATGGTCTGGAATTTTTTCTTGTGTATAATCTGACGCAGTTGAAAGCCCTTACATTCAAAAAATTGTTTATGTTTTGTAATTTAAATGGACCAGTGTAGATTAATATTGGCTGTTCATCTCTTGTATTTTTTTAGACAGGATATTAATGTCCTTCTCTGTACAATCGAGTATTTTATGTTCCAAATGGCACTTGAGTTCTGCTGTTCCACTGTCTGCCTCTGCCTAGTATATAGGGCAAAAGGAATAACATGTATTTTTCAGAATACAGGAAAAAGAAAACAACTGCTGTAACTGATCTCCTTGTCTTAGCTCCTCATTGCAAACAGATCTGTTTAGCAAAAGTGACAGTGCCTAAAATTCTAATGCCAGCCTTCTTAAAAACGGAATTGAATTTCTGTCAAGTACTGTCACACTTGCTAAACAGCTGTGTGTATGAGGGTGACCTTGAATATCCAGATTTGAATCTCTGCTTTTGCTCTTCCACTTCTGCTTTGATAGGATCTCCCACGACCAGTTCATCAGTGACAGTCCAGATCATACACTGGGCACAACTGCTGGAGCACAAACAGAACGACCAGCTGTGGAGAGAGCTGGACTGTACAGAGCTCTGGAACCCATCCTTCCTTGAGGGCTGGGTAAAAATGGGTAAGCAGCATGATTGTGTCTGCTTTGGCCTTGCCAGGCTGCTGTAATTACTGCTGGGGGCTGTTAACCAGACAGTTTAAGTTCCACTTTAAAGTGAATTGTAACCAAGTGGAATAAAAATATGGACACATACCTCATCTAAGCCACAACCATTTGTTGTCCTTCACTTTTATATCCTCAGTGTTTACAAGTACAGACACTGAGTTTCAGAAAGTTGTGTTGGATGAGGAGGGCAGGGTGCTACCACTTAAACATTCACCATTCATGAGCCTGTCTTTTTCTTCAGCTATCATGAGACACAGTAGACATGAGATCCTCCTCTGAAGAGCCAGATATCATCTGATCCTTAAAATACTGCCCATGGTAACTTTCTAGTGATTTTTTGTCTATTTGTTTGCTGTTAGACATTTTTTATCTACCATTCCACTGTTCATCAAATAAAAGCAACATGAAGTACCTTTTGAGTTTGCAACAAATATTTATTTAACAAAATGGATGCCACCAACATATCTCCAAAATGCAGGTATGTATAACAAATGTAACAGCAGTTGGTTTCCAAAATGAAATCAACATCAAATTTAAGGCAGGATATTCTGTGAGTTTTCATGCAAGAGCATATTCAAATGTTCCTTTTTCCAACCCCTCAACTTCATCTTCCCATGTGGAAGAAGGCATACTGCTGTAGGGGTCTAGCAAGATTTTGAAGCATCTGATAATTAGAAGTCCCAAGAAAACACACAAAATCCCCACAAAGGCAAAGCCAGTTTTTTGTTCTAAAGTCAGAGGGAAGGCAGACATTTCGTTGACACTCATACTGGCTGAAGTGTTGCTGCAGTAATTACTGCTCATCCTTGGCCATCACATCCTGGTGGCTCTGTGGGATTTTCACCTCTATTGCTTCTTTGCCTGCATAGAAACATCAAATCAGTGTGGTTAGCTCTAAATGGGGTGCATGTATCTGAGCTGTAACATATGAACATTTGAAAATGAAAACCAGCTTGGATTTTAGAAGTGTCCTGTTGGTTTTTTTTATGTTTAAATTAATGTGATAAAATTGCAGCTATTAGCCTCTACACACTATTCACTTACTGGCCTCTGTTTTGAGACAGCAGACTCACAATTTCCTGCTTTCTGTCTCCTCAAAACAGAAATTTCAGTTGTTGCAAACAGCATTTTATCAGACTGGGCACAAGTCTACAGATTGTGATTTGGCAATACTCTCTAAGGTCTCCACATGCAGAAACCTGGTATGTTTCCTGAAATGGCTTTACATCTCTGTGCTTAAACTACTTAAACTTGCATTGACCTCAAAGGCAATTTCAGCTAAATAATGTGGATTTTACTCATTTGATTTAGCTCAGAGTCTATGTAAATAGATCCAACTTGTGAAATAAAAGACTGTGTGTGCAATTTTACTGAAGTCTTGGGCTCCAGTTTCAGAAAAAAAATGCTGGGTGTATTTTGAGCTTGTAAGAAAGTGAGCAGATTGCTAAAATCCCTTCACCTTTCTCTATACACGTCCATTCTTGTGTATGAGCAAAGACTGGTGGAAGAAGAGATAACAGAATTAAATTCCCTTCCCCTAAATCTTGCTCTCATTTGTTTCTTCTCCTTGGTCTTCCCCATACATACCCTGCCATTTTCACAGGCACAGTAAACAGGAGGTGTGCCCGTGCTCCTCGGGGGCTGACCCTGAGATGTGTCCTCGGGAAGCAGGATGCTCAAGCAACTCCACCCCACTGCTGCTACCAGGAGAGCTCTGCAAGTTTCCAGAAAGGAGAAACTTCCTCTATTTGTCTTTTTAAGGTGATTTTACCTATAGATTTTAGTTGGGGGTGGGGATCATTTGCTTTATTTCAGGTTTTCCATCAGATATTGCAATCACATCTTTCTTTTGTATCTATAGACAGTGGGAGAATTGGAAGGCTGGGACATCAAAAGTGCCAAAGGACAAAGACATTTTTATTCTAAGGTTAGAACTTGAGGTTTTCTGGCTCTTGCAAACACCTATTTAACGAATGTGCCTCAGGGGAAACTCTTTTTATTAACAATTCAACCTCTTTTTCCCCAGGGAATTGCCAGTATCCATTTATTTCTTGGCAGAGTAATTAGGCCACTCAGAGCTCTGTGCTGCCATGGCTACACTGCTTCAGGTACCTGCACCGCTCAGCCAGGTTAAAGGGAGTTCCAGTATCTGTGCTCTGTACTGCAGCCATGGCTGAGAGGAGCCATACTCTGAGTCAGCCTACAAGGGAAAACAACAGAAAAAGTAAAAATAACTTTTGGTATTCCTGAGCAGACAGAAATGGACAGAACTTTTATCTTGTTTGGTATCTCCTTTCTCACTTCAAAATTTGTGGGTTTTTGACTGTTATCCTAAAGAAAAAAAAAATTAGAACAAAGAGCAAAAGGGCAAAACACAAGTATGTCTTTTTTTTGCAATAAAGCTCAGTATAGTGGATACTAAATTTTTCCTGTTAGTCTTTACACATTTACCAGAGCATAACAATCAATGTTCTGTTTATTCTAAAGCCCTTTGTATGAGATCTTTCCTTGTTTTGAATTTATTCTGTTCTTTGAGTCATGCCGTTTTAATTCCTGTTAAGCTGGAAGAAAGATCCAGATACAACCTATAGGAATTAGAAATAATGTCAACAACCAATATTTATTTTCTGAAAATACATCATAGGTAAAGTCCACTGCTATATGGATTTTCATTGGGCATACTTCCAATTTTTCTATTAAGTTTGACCTTCAGCAGGAAAAAAAATTTACAGAAAGTTCAATATCACAAATTTATGTTAGAAGTCAGTTGATTTAAGCAAAAGCCAGTCAAGGAAAAAAATTACTTTCCAGAAGTTCTAGGATATTGGGTTATAAAAATTAAAAACAAGGCTTATACAGGAAAATTATACCTGGTCACTAGCTGGAAAAGCCAGACCCAAAAATCCCAGTTGCTGTCTTGAAAGATGTTGAGAAGAACATCAGGGGTAGGCTGGCCATGGAGAACCCTGAATTTGAGCTGAGTCCAGACAAATAGGTTTGTGTTTGACATAATATTTCTTCACCACAAAGTAATTTTCCAAGAATATGACTTCCAGTCCTAGTAATTTTGCAGCTTACACACTGGAATTAGATGAGATTTGTTTGTACATTATGTGCTTGTCAGGAGACATTATGGGACAAATCTCTGTGCAAAGCTTGATTGATGCTGAAATGGGGAGAAATTGATATCTTAGTCTTATTTAACAATAGTTTGCCTGAAAAAGCTGCATGAGAAAACTGTGTATTTTGCCTGGGGGGGATTGGTTCTGGGAAACTCTAATATGCAGCTTTGTGTTCTTCTGTTCCTTGTCCTGAATTTCAGAACTGTAATTGAAGCCCTAAAGTTCACAGGAAATTTTGTTCAAATTATTTATCCCCAAACCTGTGGTACCTTGAGTACCTTTTATTGCTTTCACATTTCAGTGCTGCACACAGGTTAGATGTCCTCTCCCAGTTAGTCAGATACCTTTTCATTTGCTGCAGTGTATCTGTCAAAGTCCTGAGTCAGAAAACTCTGAATGCTAACTAAGCTGGCCTGGATCCCAAAATCCTCCAAGATAGCCTTTAGGACAGCATCATGGGGACAGGCATTGTATCATTTATAATCTGCAGAGCCATTTTGTGGGGGCTAGCCCTAGACAGAGCTTGATCTTTTTTTTTACAGGTGAGGATTCTTCTCCTCCTTTGATTCATTACCCATATAGACACTGGCAAAGAGAAAGGCTCCTTAACATCCTGCTGTGAAATAAGAGGCCGCTGGAAGTCCTTCTGAGGCCAGAAGAAACAATCAGAATCCTCAAGAAAATAGGAATGAGGAAAACAGCTTAATACTGAGCTAAGAAAAACAGAGGTATGAGCTGGGGCTGCTGGCTGCACCTATGGGGGCATGAAAGGGAACACCATGGGCACTAGGTATTGTGAGGCAGCTGGAAGGAAGAGGATGAAATTCTTATGCTCTAGCAGAATCACCAGCCCAACTCTGCCAGTGTTTGGTGGGGAGAACCCAGCCCCAGCTATTTGGTGGTTTGGGGTGACAGGGTGTCATTTTTTTTGGACCTAGTCTTTGCTCTCAGGTTTACAGAGAGACTTAAGAAGATCAAGAAAATAACCAGGATAATCTTCCTGGGTTTCTGGGTTTCAGTCCTTCTCTCACAGAACCCCTTACAGGATTTTTTTCTAGTGGCTCAGTACTCAGGAAACTGGTATCTTTACAGGATCTTAAGCTGGGAGCATTCATCCTCTTGGCATGACTCAGGTGCCTAAAAACTCACTTCCTAAATGACAGTTTGGAACAAAATTGACCACATTAGTGGCCATCTGTTCTCTTCTTGGATGTCTACAGCCCAACTGCTGGTTCATGGATGTGGTTATTCTGAAAGTACTTTGAATAGCTTCAGTCCTGAGCTTGTGCTTGAATAACAGCAAACCTAACTTGGAAAGGGACATATAAACAGGCATTCTCTGGGAGCTTTGGAAGCACCTCATTTGCCCTTAACTACCTATTCAGGGAAACAAAACTGTGTTCCAGAAATGCTTTTAAAGAAATTTGTCATAGAAGGTGGTAAGAAGATTAACAATGGAGAAGTTCTATAAAATAGACTAGAAATAGAAATCAGCATGAATATAGAATTCTCTGAAGAGTCTGAGCTACCTGAGTTAATAACACATGTCCAGAAATGCTGCAAAAGGAGCACTGTGACCACACAGCTGACTTGTTGTACTCATGTGCTCACTGCATGCCTGTATTCTCTAAATTGCAGGGGAGAGCACTGTATCTTCAGGGTATGGGTTCTGAGACATTCAGGGAGGTGAAGGTAGGAAGGCCAGGACATGGATGCTCAGCAAATGAAGGCATGGCTTACAGCTCTGCAAAGAGAGCCCCACACAGTGTTTTTGCAGCATGTCTGGGTGCAAGCAACACTTTTCCACATAAACAGCATTCCCCTGCAAAGAAGCAGCAGCCGAGCTGTGACACTTCCAGCCTTCTGACAGGGAATGAATTGCCAAAATAAGATTTTATCTGTAGCAATATATGAGCCTGGAGTCTTCATTGGATGAGAGCTTCTGTGCTGTGAATTCATATACGTGGTCTAGATTTGAGTAATATAGAGATGCAGGAAAATGAAACGTTTACTAGCATCATCCTTAACTTGGGAATGTGGAAAAGTGTTGCCTGCTTCCCAGGGGATGGAGGCTGAGACAGACCGAGCACCTGCAAAGCAATTGTTGCTGTACGATGGATGGCGCGCCCAGTCTTAGCTTTCACCGGCCCCGCTGCCCCGAGGAAGGCAGATTTCGGCGCTTACCCTGCCCTGCTCCCCCCGCCGCCTCCCTCCGTCCCTCCCTGCCCCGCCGGAGTGCGGCCGGGCCGGGCGGCACCGCAAGGTCAGCCCCGCGCCCCGCCCGCCGGCCCCGCCGCGCCGCCCGCGCTACGAACCCTTGTCCTGCGCGCCCGCGCTGCCCATGGTGGCGGAGCGCGGAGCCGTCCGCGCCTCCGGCCCGCCGCGCCGGCCGTGCAAAGTCCAGGCTGGAGTCCCGGGCGGCGGGGGCAGCTCGCCCGGGCTCCCCTCGCCGCCCGGCGATGCGACCCCGCCGGGAGATGCTCAAACCGCCCTAATTAAAAAATTAAACACGGCCGCTGCTGCTACCGCCTCCTCCTCCACCTCTTCGCCCGCCCCTTTCCATCGCTATTCAGCCGCGCTCCTCTCCAGCCCCGCTTTTCACGGATTAAACCCAGGAGCGTGGAAACTTCCTGCAAAACACTACGTGCGGTGCATCGGTAAGGGCCGGGCCGGGGCCGCTGCGGAGCGCGGCGGGAGCAGCCCTCCCTCCGCCGCTCCGTTACCGCTGCCCAGGCCGGGCACCGGGGCCTCGAAGGCAGGGTGGTCTCTGCAGTGATGGAGAACGGGGCTGCGGTACCCGCAGGAGGGGCTGCATCCCTCCCGGGCCCCGGCGCCGCCGAGAGGCGCAGCCCCGCCGCCAGCGCCGAGCGGGACCTGTGGAGCCGCGCTGGGCGCGGCGGGGCCGCTGCTCGCCGTGGAACAGCGGGCAGGGTTTCACACGCTCGTCTGAGTGCGGCGTGCTGAGCTGAAAGCCTCTTAGGCTGTGCCCGCAGTGTGGCCTCGGGTCCTCCCAGCAGCTCTAATAGTAATAACTATTAAAGCGTAGAGCTCGCTTATATCCTTTCATTAGCCGCACTTAGCTGACGATGGTTGTATATTAGAGAGGTTTCTATTTACCACAACAGCAGGTGTTTAAGTTGGATTAGGAAAGAGGAGTCATTTTTCCCAAAGCTGGATCGGTATATATTGCATTAATAAATCACAAATTTGTTTCAAATGATAGTGACGCCATATGTGTAAATCACCAGGGTGAATACGCCCCTGCAGGGATGCACGTGGGTCAGTGGAACAGGACTGTATCACACTGTCATGCATCATGAGACTTATGGGACTGCTGTAGACCTACTAACAGATTTTGTTCTATGGAAAATAATTTTAAAACTCCTCATGTTGCTACATGCAATAACACTATGATAGGTTAAGCCTTCTTCTTGAAATGATCTGGGGAAAAAAAGGGTTTTGCCTTGCCTGCCATTTTAATGCCCAATTCCTCTGCTGTGGCTGCAGTGAACTTCCAAGCACTGAGTCAAAATACAGCTTTCTCCTGCTGTTAAAACTAATGGTTAAATTGATAGTTAACTATGTACTTGCTAATGGTTATTGGTTTGATTTTCTAATGCTGCATGATTAGTCATGTGATAAACAATGTCTGTAAATCAAGCTAATTTTTGAAGTGCCTCTCATATTTAAAGATCCATGAAGACTTTATAAATAGATAGTTTTAAATAGTATAAGATTGTGCGTTCAGAATATGTATATAGGGCCCCTACTGTTCCTAAGGAGCTCTAGTTTTCTTTTTTAGCCATGTCCCTGATTTGCTTGGGGGCCCCATGAAGGTCTCTCACTAGACTGAAAGCTGTAGTTTGAAATTTTGGGAGGAGCAAATAGAAGATCTCAGAATTTCAGAGTGCCTCCTCAACCTAGCATAATTTAGGGAGAGTGACAGAAATCCAGGGATTCCTAATAATTGCTGAGCTTTGCTATATTTGGAGAACCTTACTGGAGAAATGACTTGGGGAGTAGCCAGGACCACTCTGCTGTGGCTGGGAGTGAGGGACAGCATTGACAATAGAAACACATTCTGAGGGGGTGCTTCTTGCCTCTTCTGCCAGAATTTAGGCATGGATGCTGGGCCTTTCACTATCATTTTCCCGAAAAAGGCTTACTTGTGGGATATTACTTCTTATAGATACATTATCCTGTTGTCTTGTTATTCTTAGAGGATTGAACGTAAAGAATTTTTTTTTTAACACTGAAATAATTGTCCCTCTTGTACTCTGGCTTGGCAGAAGTTGCTGAAATTGTGTGTTTATTTCTAGGAATCTGACACTCATGTTCTATTCTGAAGACTTCTGACTTTATATATTGAAGATCCACTTTGGAATTGAAACTGGAAAAGAAACTGGCAGCCAACAATAGGGAATGAGTCTCCTTCATCTACCGGTTGTCAGCAGACAAGTAGCACTGTTTTTCTGTTCAAGATGGTATATTTTAAAATGGAAAAGTGATGGAATAACAATCTTTTTCTACATTTAATTTCTTTTTCACTTGAAATTTGCAAGTTTTTCTTTTGCATGGGAGAAGTAATTTTTTTGGTAAGGCAAATGGTAGCAGTGTATGTGAATCATCTGGATATATGGATAAAGGGAGCGTTCCCTACACTTTGCTTTCAATTTCTTTATCAGGATCCATCTTTTTTTTGTTCAACTGACAGTTACTATCACTTTCATCTGACTTCAATCATATTTGCTGTTGATTTGATCCTTATTTAGGGAGTGCTGTGTTTCCTCAAAGGAGAGCCCTTGATCACAAATAGAGATTTTATAATGATCTAGTAATTTGTTATGTTGACTTGGCAAATTCAACTGGCCTAATTTAAGGTTGGGCAAGACACTTAAAGCCGAGTGGGTGCCAGTGAGTGAAAGGCAACGTGGAAGTCTTAGAGCTATTAGTGGTCAATACTTTTAAAGTTTAAGGATCACTTGAGTGGTGTAGGTGTCAAGAAAATGTAACTGTTTTGAGGGATAACTGACTCCCTTGTAACTTGCTTTTCAGATTAGCTTTAAACAGCTCTTTGCATGTTCCTTTGCAAGCAAACTCCCCCTTCAATTGCTAGAAATTTTAAATGGGCTGAAGTGGGTAGAGTCAGGGAAGAATATTGTGCACAGAAGAAACAGATCAAGCTGAAACTCCTCTTCCAAGCAAATTTAAGCAAGTTTTTTGAGAATATGCATAATCAGGAAGCAATAGTATATAGGGGAGATAAAAGCAGTAATAGAGGTGCACAGCAAAAGCAGGTGGATT
The DNA here is from genome assembly GCF_037042795.1 of Molothrus aeneus. Lineage (NCBI taxonomy): Eukaryota > Metazoa > Chordata > Aves > Passeriformes > Icteridae > Molothrus > Molothrus aeneus. The sequence goes on along the minus strand of NC_089658.1, from coordinate 9,735,576 downwards.
ATATATTAATTTATGTATTGATCACAGTTGCAACTTGGAATTATTTAATGTAATTTAATTCAAGGTATTTAGCATTTTTAAAAGAATAAATATCTATTCTACCATGGGTTTTTACATAGTCTTAAAGCATCTGAATCTCTATCTGTACTTGTTCAAAGGCTGTGCTTTTACTAGACTCTGACTTTACCAGCAGCATAGAGTCTGCAGCCCTGTGGGTCTGTAGGGCACTGCTTTGGTGACTGCTGAGAATGGGGCTGAAAAACAAGTCCTACAGAGCAGTCTCCCCATGTTAAACATCTGACTAGGTCCACTCTTCAATTAGGAAAAGTGTAGGGATTCGGAAGAAGGTTGAAAATCACCCCATTTGAGTCCAATCAGTGCTAGTGTTGGGGAAGGTGGAAGAGTGCACGAATACAGTGAAAACCAACAGTGCCACCTTGTGTGGGTGGGACGGGAGAGTTCGTCCATGAGGAGGCAAATGGCCCCCGGTGCATCTCCAGCTCTTCCAGCCCGGCCCTGGGGCGAGCCAGCTGGGACAGGGCAAAGGGAAGGGTGAGTTCCCTTCAGACCTGCAGCAGGGAGGTGTTTGCTGCCTCACTTGAAAGGCAGAGGTGGTGGGTATGTTCGGGGCACTCAGCCTGACAGTGGAAGAAGGACCAAAAAAAAAGCAGGTTGCTCAGTTTTTTCTTTCATAATTCAGCAGCTAGAGTAATGTCTGGGGGAAGAGGGGTAATGTGAGTTGTTTCCATGTAGGAACAGTAAAAGTGCTACCAAAATCTAGTCTTATGCAGCCTTTTAGGGATAAAAAATGGGTGATTAAGATTCAGACTCAAGCTGTGGTCAAGGGTTGCACAACCCTGAAAAATTTTTTTATGAGACTTAGGGAGATGTAAGCCTGCCATGGGGGACAAAGAAGTTAGGTCCCTGCAGATCAAGTAGGGCAGGTCTCCTGTGTGACTGATACCATGTTGTTTCTCAGCCCAGAAAGTTAATGCTTAAATGCAAAGAGAGCCTTTGGGGAAAATAGTATTTGCTTTACTATAGGTCCACTATAAGTATGTAAAAGAGGGTGCCAGTTGCAGAGTAGGGTTAATTTTATTTTTTTTTAGCACAAAGTAAAGCAGTGTAGGTTGGGTGCAGCCTTAGGCAGTGCAGACTGGTCTGGAAATACTTGTGTCTGTGCAAAGAGGAATCTTTAGATAAGGTATGAAAGTAAAAAATATTTACAAAGCAAATATATTGCTAAAGGAACCCTTCTCCAGCTGTACTTGGGGCTTCCTGGAGAAGGGACAGGGTCTAAAAAATGCTAGGCGCATTTAGGTACCATGGCAAACAAAAGAAGAAAAATTATGTGTGACATATCCACCATGCAGGTTGCTCTGCTCTCTCTCATATAGGTGAGAACTGAAAACAGTAATTTACAAGAAAAAAGTCAAATGGATTTAAAAGCTATGAGGCTCAAAGTTCCCATTTTATGAAGTTCTGTACAAACTGACTTTCAGGAACATAGAGTTTTTTCACAAGTTCCACCTGATAAAAGTATTGATGAACTGCTTTTGATCATGATTTATCCAGAAACAAAATCCAGAAAATTTAGAAACAAAATTTAAAAAAAATGAGATAAACAAAAAATGAATTAAAGTGGTCCTTTCTAAAAGGATGATGATACATATTACACATATTTGTTCATTAGCATATTGGATGCTATGCCTTGTTTGTTACTGAGGACTTGAGACTTGAATTTAGTGGAGAGTTACTGTTTTGAAAAGAATGCTGATACTTAAAATACACATAATTATTTTACCTCAGTAACTACTTGTAAAAGACACTTTCAATAGTAGTTCATTTACAGTTGCTTATATTTACATATATATGCAAGAACATGAACAATATTCCATTTTCCTCAACTTTGTGTGTAAATTAGTGTTGTCAACTCTGTGCTTGCCAAGACTGTGCAGCCATTATGCCATACACCCTACCTATAACTGTGAAACACTATGTTAGGGAATGGTAAGAGGAATTTGTTAAGACAGGAGATTCAGAACACTTGTAGCAGTGTTATACTAAATGAAGGATACCCTTTTAATAGGAACATCTTTCAGAAATCTTGTCTGTCTTCTCTAAGAACATGAACAGAGGCAGAAGAGATGTTGGAAGCCGGTATATCAAATGATAATTTAAAAATATTCTCAGGAGGGACCAGTAGTGTCTAACAAAGGAGACTTTCTCAGCACAGGAAATGGCATGGAAAGACAATGGTTTCCTTTTTTTCACTTAACTATGGTAAGTAGATTTAAAAAAATAATAATTATTTCAATCATTTTATACTCGAGTTTTCCTAGGGAAAACTTAAATATTTTTCAACACAGTTTTGTAGACCAAAGAAATTCTGGTCTACAAAATTTTAATTCCAGTTCACCCCTGTCAGGTCCCTAACAGCTCTTTGTGGCATTACTCTCCCATTTTTATGATTGTTCTTTGAAGACAAAATCACTCAGAAATACTGAGTGATTGTGTGTGAGACTTGTAGAATAGGAGGCAGGACTCCCATAAAATCCTGACACAGGCAACTGAGCTGAGCAGAATGCTCTAAATTGGAGTTGTGGTGTGAGGGAGACAGGGCAAAGCCACCATAACTCCTCCAGGCTTTTAGCCACACTTTGTCCCAGTGCAGCCTTAATACAGAACACCTCTTCATCTTGGGATGTGTATGGATTGTGCAGTTCCCAGTATTTACTGCAAAACCCATTGTGTGACAGCAGTCTGGTACAACACTGGTACAAAACTGTGCACACCGGGCTGTGCTGGGTCAATCTTGGCTGGCCAACAAGTGCCCACCAAGTTTCTCTAGCACTCTTCAGCAGGATGGGGTGGGAGAAAACAAGATGGAAAAAACTCATGGATCAACATAAAGGCAGTTGAATAAAGCAAAGACTGCCCATGGAAACCAAGGAAAACAGATTTACTCTCTGTTTCCCTTTAGCAGGCAAGGTCCAGCCACTTCCTGGGAAGCAGTACACACAGCAGTTGCTCTGCAGGACAAATGTCATAACAAATGCCTTCTGTCCCCACCATTTCATCTCCTTTTTCTTGGCTTTTGTTGCTGTGCAGATGTCATACGGTGTGGAATATCCCTTTGGATAGTTTGGGTCAGCTGTCCTGGCTATGTCCTGTCCAAAGATCTTGCCCACCCTCAGCCCACTGGTGAGAGGGGAATGTTGGAGACACAGCTGTGATACTGTCCCAGCAAACCAACGTGTTATCAACTCCTTTCCAGACCACAGCACTGAGGGCTGCTCTGGGGAAAACTGACTTCACCTCAGCCAGACCCATGGGCCCAAAAGGCATACAAATGTGGGGAGGCAGCAATTGAAACAGCAGTAGATTATTCAGAACAAGTGGGCAAACTGTGTGTTAGAAACTGAGGAACTCCTGTTATATCCACAGGCCCATCAGCACAGGAATTCAGTGTCAGCTCCTTGGTGCCATAATGCTGCTTTAGGGAGTGGAGGATTCCAACACTTGAGATGCTCTGTGCAAAGCACAATCAAACAGAGGGTCTGGTAACCTGAACATGGGAATTACTCCCCTTCATCCCAAAGAAGCAAGAGCTGTAAAATGTAATGACAGCAATATCAAGTAAACATTAACTATTCCAGCAGTGATCATTATCGCAAATACCAAGATATTTATCTAATTATGGTTAATATGTGAACAGAATTACATCTCTTATCAGACCTCTGGACATGCCTTTCTGCCTTCATCTGGAATGGAGGTAACTGGGTGTTTTGCAGCAGCTTTGAGTGCTTCCTCCAAAATCTCACATGTTACCAACAGCTGCTATGACAGTCATGAGGATAGACAAGAGAGTCCCAGCAGCTCATAAGGAGTCTACTTCCAAAAGCCACATTATCCAAAAGCCACCAATCTAAATTCATTGCAGAAGAGTCAATGGCTTTCCTTATAGAATAGATATTTATATAATATTTGGTTACCCCTTTAGAAATGCTTTTGTACTTGTGGTTAGTAAAATGATTAAACTTAGTCCAAATGATAAATGCTTTTTTTCTTCTTTTAAAAATATTGCTTATTAGAGAGTGTCCAAAGGAGGCAGCAAAGATGGTGGAGTGTCTGGAGGCCTCATGAGGAGTGACTGAGGTCACTTGGTGAGCCTGGAGGAGACAGAGGGGAGACCTCACTGGGATCTTCAACATTGTCACAAGGGCAAGCAAAAGTACAGCTGCTGATCCTCTTCTCTCTGGTGAGCAGTGACAGGACCTGAGGAAACAACACAAAGCTGAGTCAGGACTGGTTTAGGTTAGATCAGGAGAAGGTTTTTCCCCCTGAGGTGGTTGAGCACTGGAACAGCCTCCCTGGGGAAGTGGTCACAGCACCAAGCCTGAGAGAGTTCCAGAGGTGTTTGGACAATGCTCTTGGGCACATGGTGTGACTCTTGGGGTGTTTTGTGCAGGGCCAGGAGTTGGACTGGATGATCCTGATAAGTCCCTTCCAACTCAGCATATTCTATGATTCTGTATTTGGTCTGAGCTGTCTCAACACAGGTTAAGGGTTGATTTTGTGTCCAAATCTTTCAGAATTCGGGAACCTTCAGCTCACGATGAATGTGGGGATCTTATTAATGTAGAAGGGTATTGAAATGTTTGGAAAAAGACCATACAAGATATTTTTAATCGGAAATGGTGTGGCCAGCAGACTAGAGCAATCATCCCCCTCTACTCATGCTGGTGAGTTTGTACAATGAATCCTGTGTTCAGTTTTGGACCCTTCACAGCAAGAAGGACATTGAGGTGCGGAAGTAAATCCAGAGAAGGGCAGCTGATCAAGGGCCTGGAGTATCATAGCATGGGTCCCTACCAGGTAATAATTAGCATTGACTCCATGGTTCCAGAAGGCTGATCAATTGCTTTATTATACTATACTAAGAAACTCATCCCCCCACAGACAATCTAATACAGACAGAGCAGATTGGTCAATTGAATCCAAACACCATCACCAGTGGCCAATTAAGAAATCACCCTTTGGTAAACAAATCTCCATAACACATTCCACATGTTCACAACAGGTACAGCAAGTGAAGATAAGAATTGTTTATCATTCTTTTCTCTGATCTTCTCAGAGCCTTCCCCAAAACAATGCCTGGGAAAATTCTGCCTGCTGCTCTCTGTGGAGAGAACTGCAGCCACATGTGGAGCCTAAGTCTTGTAAGGAGCATCTGAGGGAGTGTTCAGCCTGGAGAAAAGGAGGCTCAGGAGAGACATTATCGCTTCCGACTGCCTGAAAGGAGGATGTAGCCAGGTGGGACTTGGTTTCTTCTTCCATGAAACAAGTGATAGGGTGATAGGAAATGGCGTGAACTTGCACCAGAGGAGGTTTAAGTTGGATATTCGGAAAAATTTGTTAATGGAACGGGTTGTCCATCACTGGCACAGGCTGCACGGGGAAGTGGTGGAGTCACAATTGCAGGAAGGATCCCCCACTTGGGGACTTGGCTTAGTGGCGTACTTAGCAGTGCTGTATTAAAGGGTACACTTGAAGATCTCGGTCTTTCCCCACCGAGTTGTTTCTGCGATTTTGTGATTCAGTGCCTCAGCGAGGGCGGCTGTTGTGAGGGGCAGGGCCGGCCGTGCCCGACCCCGCGTCGCCATGGCAACGCACAAAGCCTCGGCGCGCGTGCCCTCCCCCGGCCGCGAGCGGCGCTCTCGCGAGACTTGGAGCGGCGCGGCGAGGCCGAGGCGCTCGGGGCCCGTTTCAAACCGGCGGTCGCTGGGCCGCGGCCCGGCACGAGATGGCGGAGAGCGACAGGGCGGAGGCGGCCGCGCCGCGCCGAGCCGAGGAGGCGGCCGGCCAGGCGCCACAGCCGCCCCCGCAGCAGCAGCAGCAGCCGGCACCGCAACAACAGACGCCGCAACAGCCGCCGCAGGATGAGGAGGCGGCGGCGGCGGCGGCAGCAGCAGCAGCAGCCGGTAGCGGCGCGGGCAGCGCAAATGGCGTCAAAATGTGTGTGAGAGCAGGGCCGGGAGGGCGGCGGGGGCAGCGCGGCCGGGGGGCGGCGGGAGGAGGTGGCCGGACCCCCCCCGCCCCCATGGCTCCTCCTCCGCGGGGCCGGGGCCGGGGCCTGGGGGGGCCCTCGGGGAGGCCGCGGCCTGGGCACGGGGCAGGGGGCGGCTCTGGGGCAGCGGCCGCTGAGGGCTGGGCGTGCGAGGCCGCCGGGCAGGGCTGGGCTGGGCTCCGAGCCCCGGCTCTGGTACCTGGCGCGCCGGTTCCCACGGGATACCCGTCCAGGAGTGTTCCGCATCGCTGCTGAATCGGTTACGTTTCTACTTCTTGCCGAAACGATTTTATTTAAAGCTGTTGAACTAGTCTTTGTTTACGTGAGAATGGTAGGACAGCCCTATAGTAATTTACTTTCTAAAAACAAACCCCGCACGTGCATACATGGAGTTTTCTTGGAAGCTGTAACATTTTCATACACGGAGTATGTAAAATTGTGCCTTGTATAATATGTCTGAAAGGAACTTAGAATAAGGGAGCTGGAAATACCGGCTCTTTGGAACAATACCATGAATAACTTTGTGTGCGTGGTTGTTCTTGACGTCAGGCTTGGAAGGTTGTCACTCTTTACATGAGCTAGATTTTGGCCTCACATCGTTGGAATTTCAATATCTCTTCCAATCTCATTCAGATCTTGGAGGGAAAATACATTTACAGTAGACTTACTGCTACAGTACATCAAAGCTGCTGGCATCTGTGAAGTTTTGACATGTTCTAAGCAGCCCTGCTCTGATACTGTTGTGTTTTAAAATATGCATATGGGATCGTCTTCAATATAAAGCTGGAGGAATAAATATGTACTTCATGCCTTTACTTGACTCCCTGTAAAATTTAGTTTAGTTTACAAGCTATAAATTCCACTTTACTGTAAAATGGAATTTGTGGATATGTTTTCTTTTTCCCTAGTCTGGCCCTCAGCTTCCAAACTTCACTGATTAGAATTGAATTTCACAGGATGATTGTCACCCTTTTTGTCCTTTTTAGGCATGTTAATTTTATTGCCATTTGAGGTTGCTACTGTTGAAATGAGATATTTTCTCTGTATCCCTCCTGTCAACAGTATCTTCTTTTGCCTCCAAAACCTCACAAGCAAATGAAAAATCCGTCATTCTGCCTGGTAGAAGTCACAACTTGAAGTTTGAAAGTAATGGCAGGCTCTTGGTAACAGAGATTCAAATCTTATTCTTTCACATACAGTTTCTAATCTTCCCCCAAATGGGTTTACAAAGGATTAAACTGTCAGTCTGTGGGTGAAATGTATTACTTAAAAAATTGATTTTATTAACCTGGTTTGCTTAGCATTCATTAAACTGGAGAGGAATCCTGACTCGGTTTGCACACTTCTCTAAGTTTTTTGTATTGGGCAATGGAACCATTCAGCACAGCAAAGCTAAAGTGATCCATGTGTTTTGAAATCACATGTTGTGAACTTCTTCCATTTCTGTCTGCTTATCTTATTATGGACACTTGTGAGGAGGAGTAGAAGTTTTTTTTTTTTTAAATCAAGTTTTAGGGCTTTCATGTTGATGTATCTTGTGCTTATTATTTATAGGCTTCTAGTTTTGCATGTGGAAAGCTTGTCTTTTTTCTTCAGAACTTCATGGAAAGTTCAAAAGCTTTTTTTATTTTTTTCAAAAGGTATAATTGGTCTTTCAAATCAATGAGCATATGCACTTTTTTTTGAGAACTAATTGTAGACGTCTTTTTTCCAGTCCTAAGAATGGTGGTGGTCTGTGATTTCACAGGCAAATATAAATATTGATTTAATGTATGAAATTTGTAGCTCCTACAAAAAGTAAAGATTAGAAATTATCATTGTTTTCCCCCCATGAAAATGTCAGTTTAGAATTTCAGAGTCTGTCTTTTCTGTGGTCTGTAGGTGAGTAATGTGACATTGCTTTTAATGTATTTATGATTGAAATTATTGTTAATATTCAAGGAGGAGGGTAGGAGTTGTGAAAGGATTTCTGCCTTTAGCCTGGCCTGTGTTGGTTTTGGCAGATGAGTTTTGCAAGGATTGTTTCTTTAATTAATCCTCTATTTTCAGCAGCCTGGCTGTGATTCCCAGACCAAGTGCAGTGTGGCTTTGTTTCCCAGATTTAGGAGTTTATGCCAGGCTTGTATCTTCTGTGCTCTCTACTGATTTGTACAGCCAGGTCTTGCAGAGTCTCTGGATTCCCTGTTTGGGGACCTGTCTCATCCTGTGCACTGCATTGAGCACCAAGGGGCTGTTTCATAATCCTTTAAGCAGGATAGAGCTTAAAAGGCTGAAGAGAATCCATTGCTCTAATCCTAAAACTTAAGGAAGAACTCAGGTTTTTTCTAGGAGTCTGGTTGGGCAGGAGTTTTGCATTTGCAAATGGTGTTAGACTGGAAGGAACTGATCTGACTGAAGACCTGATACTCTGCTCTTTGCCTCCTCCCTTGAATCCTTCCAGTTCCTGCATTGTTCCCTTCATTTCACTTCACTACACAGCCACAAAAAAATTGTGTTGTCACAGACAGGATGGTGTGGAGGAGGGATGATGCAGAAGGACTTGGAGAAAGCTTGAACCAGATAACATGTTGTTGACATGAGATATTTTAAATTTTACAAATACTTGCCCCAGGGGAGTATCCATGCATTTCCCAGTTGCTAATCCACTCTTAATCCACATATAAACACAAGGACTGTGAAGTTAATACCATGTGACTATTTCAAAATTGGGGAAAAAGTCAGGGGAGAAATATGGATGTATTTGAATGTACTCCTCCATGAAAAATGCACAGGCTTGAGTAGAAGCTCCTTGCTTTTGAGTGCAGGACTGCCACTTACTCACTGTTTTGCTAACTATGCAGAGAGCTGAAAACTTGTCAGTTAACCAAAATCACTGGTTATGCCATATGTTGTGGTTGTAAAACTGAAATGCCTGAAACCTTCCAAAGTGTCTCAATGAGATAAAAACTAAGCCTTCTGAGATGTGAGAAATATAGTAAAGATAGTGATGTAATTTAAGAAGGAGGGTTCACAATCATTCACTTCTGTCAGTCCTGTAGGACATCTCCTCCTAATTGTTCTAAAGCAAGATGCTAATTCTGGCTTTTTAAAATACATGTTTCTGTAAAAGTACTTTTAAAGTTTCTCTTTAAATAGGCAGTGATGTGTAGTTAAAGATGTTAAGTAGCATCTGTTTAGTGTATCACATTTGTGTGGCTTTATTCAGTGGATTCTTTCAGTTCAGCAGTTCTCCTTTTTAAAAGTAACAATTCAGGCTCCTTGAGCCTCTGTTGGCATGCTAAATGACCTTGTGATAATAACAAAATCAGGAATGCTGAAGACTTACAGATACTTCTAATTCTGTTGAAAATGTATGGTCTAACTGAAGTTGACTGCTGTAAAAAAAAGCAGCCAATTTTCTTGTATTTTCATCTAAAAAATAAAAATATTTTAAAAGGAGGATTTTGGTGCTGCTGGTGAAGTTTTGAAAGACCGAGGGCCAAATGTCTGCTTTGTTGTTTTTAGTGGATAATACCTAGTTACTTAATTAGTCTTAGTTTCATAGCATGGCTTAATACAGCTATTTCCTATGCATTTAACAAGTTTTCAAATTCTAGTAGTGTTAGGTAGTGAAACTGAAAAAACATTTGTTGTTCTTAGTTGGATTTTAATTTCTAACAGTAGTCTGGCACAAATTGTGAATAAAAATCCTTTATGGGGTAGATAAAACCCATATATAATTTGATATAAAACCTATTGGAGTTGATTTTGATATATTATTATTCCATTCAATTAAGCATCTCGAGCTGTTTCAACTCTCAAGCTTAGACTGTTTCTACTCTTACCTGTCTGTGGTGAATATCCTGTAACTTGTCCAAGTGAGGTGTGAAAATTACCAAAGCACCAAGGCATGGGTATTTTAGGTCATTTTTCACTCTTTCTGTTTTGGTCTTTGTAGTAGTTTCACAGTTCCATCTTTCTCAGTCTTGACAGACAGGATGTGCTGGCACAGGTTGCCCAGAATTGTGGATGCCCCAACCCTGGAAGTGTTAAAAGTTGGATGGAGCCCTGAGTAAGGTGATCTAGTGCAAGGTGTCCTTGCCCGTGGCAGGGGGCTTGGAATTAAATGGTCTTTAAGGTCCCTTCCAACTCAAACCATTCTAGGATTCTATGATTCTGTGAAATGGAATGAAAGTGAATTAGTAAGATGTACTTTCTTTACTTAGCATTGGAACATTTTTTTTGTTCTTGATAAAGCAGGGAATTACTCTGATAGCATGAATTTATTTTTCCTAATTTGAAAAGCAGCATTTGACATCCTGGGAATTCCAATAGCATAGGAAATACTCAGTTATATAAGTAGGAAGTGGGATAGTCTAATGGTCCAACACAAGACTAACAGTGTTTTTGTTTGGATTTTTGTTTTTTAATGTAGGGATAATGATGAGACAGCAAAAGAAGGGAAAGCACCTGTGAAAGAAAAGTTTGTTGCAAAAGCAAAGGCAATCCCTTCTCTTGGAAACAAGAATAAATTCCACCCCTATGCAAAGGAGAAGAATGCAGGCTCTGGAGACAAGAAGGCTGTTAATCGCAATCGAGTTTTTATTAGCAACATCCCGTATGACATGAAATGGCAAGCTATTAAAGACCTGATGAGAGAGAAAGGTAACTTACTGCTTGTAATACACTTCACACAGAAACCAGTGGGGCTTAAATGCAACCTATGTGTCCTTTGAGCCACACAGATTTGATTTGACTTCTTTTGTTTTGGGCTGTACTTGGTACATCTATCTCCCTTCCCCCTCTTTCATCCGAGACAATTGCATTGCAGGGTAGGCTGGGTAAATGAAGTGCTCACAATCTTCTGCCATTCTGGTGTGATAGTAGAGAGTATATGCATGACCTCATGAGTTCTTAAAGAGATTGTGTTTTGTCTAGTTGTAGTTCTTGTAGATTTTTTTTTCTCTAAGGGCTTTTGTATTTAAGCAACACATGAAGTGTGTTAACCTGAATAATAAGGGATGTCTTTCAAAAGTTGTTTTGTATTTCTTTGGTGGAATCTGGCTGTGGCATTAACTTTGTCTGCATTGTCACTACTGCCATGACTGTTTGTCTGGAGCTTTGTATTAAAAGCTTGTTCCTATTGTTGCAGTTCTGATAGAGAAACCTGACTACCCCAAAAATTTTATTTTAAATTTGGGGTGAAATAATGATAACATGGATTTTGTAAAAAGTTAGTTCTGTGTTTTCCTTGAAAAATTGATTCTTCAAAAGTAATGCAAAGCACACTTGGCTTTTAGGTTGTGAAAAATGCCAGACCCCCCTTCTGTAACTGCTGGCTTATCTGTTGTAAGGTGACGTGACTATTTGATTGGTTTATTTACTTAAACTTCCTACTTTAGAAAGTGAGTCGCTTGCTGTGAAATATTTGATGTGTAAATTTGGTTATTATTGAAGGAAAACTTTTGATTGAAGATATTCAGGTAGAAAGTCACCTTAAAACAGGTGTTTGTGAGTAGGATGATAAATGTAACACTTTTCAGTGAACGTTGACGTTTCATTTGTTAGGTGAAGGGACTGTGTATATCTGAATTTGTTCACCAACTATATCATACTGGCCAAAATATGAACTGTAGTATGAATTAGGTTAAATATAGTTGTTTGTTTTTAGCTTTTGAGAATGTGGCTGTTGCATATTTCTGAAAACTAGCTAAATTATATAGCCATTGACAGGAGGTATGGTTGGTCTGGTTTTGATTGTTGGTGAATAATAGGTGATTCTCTGTAGACTTGTGCACAGGGGCACAGTAAAGAAAGATACTGGTGTTTAAATGCATTGTCTCTTGGTATTTTCCCTTTGTATGTCTTATGTAGTTGGTGAGGTTACATACGTGGAGCTGTTTAAGGATGCTGAAGGAAAATCAAGGGTAAGTGCCGTGGGCAACAATCTGCTAGAGGTTTAAAAGTTCCTCAGCAGTTTTATTTTTGTATAATACCTGTACCAGTTATTGGAAAGTAAGTTTCATTTTTACACTGATTTTCATTAAGGTAGCCTTGAGGATTCTGTGTTAGAAGTAGTCTGACACCTTCATGCAACTCACACTAGTTGGTTGTAAGGGACAAAGTACTTCGTAAATGTTAACAAATGGCTTTTACTTAATCCTTCTTTTTAGCCAACACCTTTGTCTTGGTACAAATCTGTTTCGTATAAAGGATGTTCAATAAACCAATCATTCTATTTAAATTCTGTTAATGTAGTATGCTCTTCTTGGGGCCAATAAGTATAAAATGTTAGCTAAGAATATACTGGGTGAAGTGCCTGATTTCACAGCTTTGCAGGATTGGTACTTTTAAACACTGGCTTGATGTATTTACTTTCTTAAAACTAAATGGATGGAGATTGTTGGTAGCCAACAGAGTGCCAGCAATGAGGCACTAATAGTGAAGATTGTTAAAGTTCCTTTGTCTTCTTAATAATAGTCAAAAGTTTGGCCAATAGCAGCTCCAAACCTGCAGTGAAGAACATGAGAAATGCAGGTTTGAGTTTTAACTGAGGTTGTATCAATTGTTGTAAATTACTTTCTTTAATACTTGTTAAAACTAAAACATGCTGTCAGCTTTGCTATGCTTTAAGAAATCCTCAACTCTTTGCTTGATTAGAAGGATGCTGGTGCTGTCAATAAGGTTATTTTCTTATAAGGTAATTTCTCAATTATGTTGTAGTACTGAAGAGGTATGCAGACTGCTTTTTCATTGTAGTGGTGTACTTGATGTAGGTAGATTTTAATTTTGTAGTTAGTGGACAACTTTTAATGACGTGATGAGTGTCTTGAGTGGTTTTTGGTTGTTTTGGGGTTATTTTCTTTCCACCCTTTCCCTCCCACCTCCTCTTCCCAATTGTCCTTACATGGATCTGTGTGGCATTTTTCCAATTCTGATTCGACTCAAAGAGCATAAGAGACAATGTATTCTCTTGCATTTGAATGGTATGTATGCTGAGAAAGTAGGAGAAATTCAGATTGGCTACCACTAAAGAGCATATATTATGGATTTTGAAGCTGAAAATAACTTGTATAGTTACTTAACAGTGAGCTGGGATCTTTAACTGGAAGCTTCATTGTTCTGCCATATGTGCTGACTGACTTCTTTTTTTTCTTGCTTGTTTTCTCTTTACGTATGATGACAAATCTCGTGGATATAGGGTTGTGGGTAAGTTTCTTTTTTTATGTGTGCAGAAGCACACTGCTATCCAAACATTCTATTAGATTTGGCATGTTCAACTTTATTTTAATACTCTAAATGTTTTGATCTCTTTCTAAGTGTGGTTGAATTCAAAGATGAAGAATTTGTTAAGAAGGCATTAGACACTATGAACAAATATGATCTTAGTGGAAGACCCCTGAATATTAAAGAGGTACGTTTATTGCTACTGTTTTGAATTTGAAATAGTGAAGATACTAAAGCTACTGAGATGACCATACAGGGTTTTGAGAATCTTAGATGTGCAATTTCCAGTTTCATTTTTTTTTGTGAATTTTTACTGATGGGCTGAACTGCCTGTTGGCTTGCAGAAGGTTGGATACTATGCTGAGTAAACTGACAAAAAAGCATGTCCTAAAGTCAAAAGAATTAATGCTGTTTTTTGTTAAAATAGCTTTTCTTCATATTCTTACCTTAGGGTTTTTCCAACTTAGGTGATCTATGTTTACATTGCGTACCTGCTTCAAAATATGACACAGAATGAGCTAATTATTAGACCATTACATATGTGCAAAAATGGGGCTGGAAACAGAGAAGTTGTGCTGTCTGGAAAGTGAAATAATATCAACATTTCTATTGTAGTGCTGTAATATGATGGTATCTGATGCAGTTCTTCCTGTCCTGTTACAATTTTAATAATGGTATTAATAAATAATACAAAACCACCACCTACTTAAATTAATTCAGTTCTTGGAAGAAAGTGCTAGACTGACAGTCCTTTAGCTTGAAATCTTTTCTACTTGTCCATAGGCTAGGTACAGCATGTGAAGTGGCAGTGCACGCTTCCTCAACAAGTGCTTTGCCAATATGCCTCAACCCTCATCTGAAAGGACCCACCTCTAGAGGTGAGGGAATTAGGGCTCCATGCTAATTCAGTTCATGATCCCTCTGACATGGACAAGTGGATTTATTAGTTGATAATTTTGATGGGTTTATGCAGAGTTTCAAATAGTACCATTTTGTTTGTTACCTGTCCAGTTGTTGATGGTTAAGTGGCTTTGTTTGTGTCCACGTTTCAGGATCCTGAAGGGGAACATGCTCGTAGGGCACTGCAGCGGGGAGGAGGGCAGTTTCCAGGAGGACATGGACCTGATGCAGCGCCTGGAATGATGAATTTACCACCTTCTATTCTCAATAATCCAAACATTCCTCCTGAGGTTATCAGTAATTTGCAAGCAGGCAGGCTTGGATCCACGATTTTTGTTGCCAATGTAAGCTTAAAACTGTATTTTATAACTTCAGTGTTTGATCTTTGTAAGACACCTTATACCTGTGTAATTCAGATTTAATATAAAGAGGAGGTTGAAAAGAGTTCGCAGTTAGTATATTGAATTGAAAATGTTGGGTGTGTCTTTAGATTTTGGACATGGAAAGATACATTAAACTCTTGAGACTGACATGCACTTCTAATTATGGCAGTCATCTGTTGATTCAAAAATATTTTATACATCTTTTCACTATTTACAATTGCATTTGTTTTTTATTAAATATATATGTCAGCTTACTTAAGTTTATCTTGCTAGTTACTCTAGACTAACACAATAAAGTTCTAACAAATGCAATGGTTCAAGTTCTTTATTAGCAGAAAAGACTACTGTATTTATATGAGGTTTTGTGGAATTACAGCTGCTCTTCTCCAGAACCTACCCAATGGTAGTATGTTAATTAAAGTAAAATACATGTGCATATTGTACATACGTGTTCAAATGGTGATTTTTTGGACTTTGACACAGTGTGTGTATCGCTAAATCTCAACTATTTACAATTTTCAACCATTTGTCAATGAAGAGTTAACAGCAATGCAGAAAATCTCTTCCAAATGTAATAGCAGAACAGAGATGTGCACTGAAATCACTGATGTATTTCTGTGTTTAAGCTTGACTTCAAAGTTGGCTGGAAGAAACTGAAGGAGGTATTCAGCATTGCTGGAACTGTGAAGCGTGCAGACATCAAAGAAGATAAAGATGGCAAGAGTCGAGGAATGGGGACAGTTACCTTTGAGCAAGCAATTGAAGCTGTTCAAGCAATATGTATCCTTGGTTTTGGAAAATAATTGATTATATATTGATTAGTCTTTAATGCTTCTGGCAGCGTAGTTTTACAAATGGTGCCTATTTGCCTTGTAGCTATGATATAGGGACTAGAGTGTAATACTGTGCAGATTGCATTTGTAATGCCTGAATTTACTACTAAATTCTATAAGTTCCTCATGATGTTGAACAAAATTAAAATACCTGGCAGTGTGACAATTGTGAAATTAACTTCAGTGTACCTAACAGCTTGTATTGCATCTTCTGGCCCTTGAATTGGGTTTCTAAAACTAAGGTAGGGAAAGATAAGACTCATAGCAATTGTACAGAAATATAATAAGTTATTACATTGATTCTTCAGAAACAGTTAAATTGCCTTCTTAAGACTCCTTGACTTGCATTTCTTCAGCTATGTTCAATGGACAATTCCTGTTTGATAGACCCATGCATGTAAAAATGGTAAGTTGCTTTCATTTCTTTCTACTTTATATGTCTCTGCCAAAACATTGAAAGGATCATAGCATAACATGCTTGTTTTTTGTCAGGATGACAAATCAGTTCCTCATGAAGACTTCCGTGTTGTGGACAGCAAAAGCTCACAATTACCTCGTGAGTGCCTGCTCTGTTTTCTACCCCTTGCACTTAGTATATGGTCATCTGTGTTTTTACACCATTTAGCAACACTTTTGCTTACTGTGGTCTCTGTGATACAGAGGAAGGTCTCTCTTCTGATCATACTTAATTTTTTTTGTTTTTGAGGTGGTCTTGGTGGCATTGGTATGGGACTTGGACCAGGTGGACAGCCCATCAGTGCAACACAGCTGAGCATGGGTGGTGGAATGGGGAGCATGGGTCCGGGAGGTAAATCCATATTCTTCATTTTTTAAGTTATACAGAGCTAGTTTAAAGATGTTAAAGTTTAAAATTGTCATTTCTGTGTTGCAAAAATGACAGACTTTTGACAAAGCAAGCCTTGTCTAGTGTGCTTTTTATATTTTAACTCTGTCTGACTTTTTAAAAATCCATTAGGGTGTACTAAGTGTTGTTTATCTTTTTGGTTTAAAGGTATGGGAATAGACGGCCCAGGATTTGGTGGAATGAGTAGAATGGGAGGCGGTACGTGCAATGAAGTTTTTTGCATTAAATATTTCTTTAAGACTGTATAGAAAACACTTTACCTTATTTTGCAGGACTTCCTG
Organism: Molothrus aeneus; assembly: GCF_037042795.1. Taxonomy (NCBI): domain Eukaryota; kingdom Metazoa; phylum Chordata; class Aves; order Passeriformes; family Icteridae; genus Molothrus; species Molothrus aeneus. The sequence continues at coordinate 9,719,038 of NC_089658.1, read as the reverse complement.
GATTTCGTGGGATGGAAGGAATGCCTAACATGGGAGGATTTGGAGTCAACCGAATGGGAGGTAGTTGAACACCGTTCCTGTACACCTACTAGTTTGCTAATATTTATTTATTAAAAGCTCTCCATTTAGGGGTGGGTGATATAGATCAGTTCAAAGGAGTTGAACGTGAGTGGAGGCCTAGGAGCTGGCGGTGGATTTGAGCGTGTAATAGGTGCCTCTGACTTGTGCATTAGACTCTCTTCTATTTAAACAAGGAGGAGCATCAACTCAGATGTAAATAACAGAATATTCCTGGTTTTTTGCTTTGTTCTTTCCAGAAATGTTCCGTGGTGGAATGGGAGCAAACATGGAAAGAGAATTTGGTCGTGGTGACATGGCATTGAACCGTGGTTTTGGAGAGTCTTTTGGAAGGATGGGTATGGTAACTGTTAAATTTTCTGTAACATAGTATTGGAAGAATTTTGCTAGAAGGAGACCTGGTTTCATTTGGTCATTTTCTGTCTCTTCTCCCCCAGTCATTACTGTAAGGATGGAATCTGAATGTTCTTTACAGTCACCTCTTTCTTAAGACAGGCGTTCAGGTGTGGAGGGTTTTTTTCCCTCTGTAAAATATAAATGGAATAGCTCTTTGAGGAAAGCATTTACCTTCATACTGTATATTTTGTGGGGTATTAAATCTGTGGGGTGTTGAAGTATATGCTTCTGCTAATGCTGAACATGGTGTCCATGTACAGCCTTTGTACCTTCCACGAGCCTATTTTGCAAATGCATGGTGTAGTACTGTTTCTACTGCAGATCAGGTAGCATTGGACAGGAGTGTTGGATTTTGGTGCCCTCAGTTTTTGTCCTGCCTTCTGAGCTCCTGTAACTCAGAATGGTATTTATTGGCCCCTTCTGTATCTGAGCCAGGATTATTTTGTTTATAGATGATGTCTTGTTGGCAGTGGGGTTCCCTCAAATGAGTTACTCTTCCATCTTCAGAGGCGTGGAAGAGCTCAACAGCAGAGCCTTCTTGCCCTTTGTTACTATGCTGTTACCTGGATGAATCACAGAATCCCTTAGGTTGGAAAAGATCACCGAGTCCAGCCTTTAACCCACCACTGACAAGTCCACCACTAAACCAGGTTACCAAGAGCCACGAGTACATGTCTTTTAAATCCCTTCAGGGATGGTGATGCCTGAAGGCACCAATGCACTTCATTGGTCAGCCTGTTCCTATGATTGACATCTCTTCCTGTGAAGCATTTTTTCTAATATCCAATTTGAACCTCCCTGGTTTAACTTGAGACTGTTTCCTCTTGTTCTGTTGCTTGTTACTTGGTAGAAGAGACTGACCCCATGTCTCTGCAACTTCCTTTCAGATAGTTACAGAGAGCAGAAAGGTCCTCCCTGAGTCTCCTTCTCTCCAGGCTGAGCACCCCAGCTCCCTCAGCCATTCTTCACAAGGCTTGTGCTCCAGAGCCTTGAGCAGCTGTGTTGCCCTTTTCTGGACACACTCCAGCACCTCTATGTCTTTCTTCTTTTAAGAGGCCTGAAACTGAACACAAAATGCATTATAGGAGACAGCTGTTCTTCTTCTTCCCTGTTTCTTGTACTTTTCCATTCCCTTAATTCACCACCTTCAAAGAGAAGAACTGCTAAGAGCATAAGGTTCATCTGGTCTAAAAGTTGAGGGTTTTTTTCTAATTTTATTAGTTGAGGCAAGTCATAGAAAAGGGTAACTGTTGTGTGCTTCTCTTCAATACTGATAATTGTGTAGAAGTGGTAAGAACATAATAAGCTTGTCCTTTTAGCTAGTCTTAATGCTTTGGAATGAATGTCTTAGAAATCAAATGTATGCTTTCACTCTGGCTACTTGCATAAACATCTGTTTCCTGTGTGAAAATGCAAGGTCACTTAAGTTATAAATGTTTCTGCAAGCAGTAGGCTTCTGAGTCTTCAGGTAACACGTTGGTTTAAAAATTCATGAACATGGCCACTGTGAGAAACTGATGGGGGTGTCTTTCATTCAGTAGATCTAGCAAGCTTCAGTGTACAAACTATCAGTGATCTACCCATTCGAATAGTGTCCTGAGAACCAAGATTAGAGATTCCCAGCTTCACCTTAAATAATGGAAGGAAATTGTAGGGACTTTTAATAGATACTGTGTTTGATCAGGGAAGGCCCTGATGTACTCTTGTTACAGTATTTAGGTTATTGGTATCTTAAAAAGAAATTCTGTGGAGGCACTTGGTTTTAGTAACCTTGAAATCAAGGAAGGTGTCTTTGATTGGGCTATAGTATCAGAATGGAATTGAGGATGTTTAATTTGCAACAGAATTGTTGACTTTTTATACGATCAAGTTCATATAAGATGAAGCCTTGAATTTTGAAGTTGTTTTTCCCAATGTGGGAAATGGCCCATTTGGTTTTACCATGTTTGTGCTGCTGGCAGGCTGTCAGAGGGGAGAAAAGCTAGAAGGAAATCAGAGTAGCTTAAATCCTGTAGTAGAAAAGGAGAAAGTAACTTTACTTACAAGATGTTCCTATTTAGTTTGTATAGTAAAGGCACACGCTCAAGTGCCCTTATAGAAAGATATTGCCAGGTAGCACTGAGAGCAGTGCACTTCATTAGCGTGTGCTTTGTTTTTTTCACTAACTGGTGCTTTCAGTGTATGTCACTTCGTTATTTTTCTCTGTTTAGGTGGTGCAATGATTGGTGTTTTTGCGGGAGGAATGGGAGCACCTAGCATGGGCCCAATAAGATCTGGAATGAGTAGGTTAACTTGTTTCAATAGAACCTAAATGCATAGGCAATGTAACAATACCGTGTACACCTACTTGTATCAGAGGAACTTGGTGTAGTGTAGTGTCTTGCTGTTGAAGGAAGTAGAACTCTGTTGCATGTGACAAGTCTAACAGTTTTCAAAGCTGTTTTGTTGAGGTAAAAGTTCAGAGGAAAACTAGTTAATACAGTCTTTCCCTAAATCTTAGATTTGGAATGGTTTCAACTTCTAGTTTGGAGGGAAAAGTGATTAAAGTAAACTTGTGTTTCAGAAAAAAAGACAGGCAGAGTTACTTGAGTAAAGTTCATGAAAGCTGAACCTCAGTAACGTCATCATTGAAATAAAAAATCAACCTTGAATTTCAGATTATCCCCCAGTTTAATTTTGTGCAAAGCTCCAATACTGAGTTTGTATTGCAGCAACTCTCTGAGTTCCTCAGGCTAGAGCAGATGAGAAACTAAAATCTTGCTAGTGCCAATCTTAGAAGGCATAAGGCTTAAAGACAGGGTCCCTCATGAATGTTCTTGATAGTTTTACTGTACATTAATTTTTAATTATGAATCCAGAAATATTATAGTATTTGAATGCTATTGCTCTTAGTTACTTATATAAATGAATTAATACATTTTATTCCATGGTTGTACTTTTATCGGGGTTTAAACTGTGACACATAGGAGAGTTCATGCTCTTTACAGTACTTGCAGTAACTTCGGTTCTTGGCAAAAAAAAAAACCTTCTCTAGAAGATTTTGCAATTAGGTGTGGGCATAGCTACATTAAGTTAAGGTGGATATAAATGAAGGAAGCCAAATAAACAATTGTATATCTGGTCCAATTATCTGTATCTATGTATTGCCACAATTATTTATTTGATCTTTTTGGTAAAGGTATCATTTTTTTTTTTAATTAAACAAGACGGACTTTGAATTCTTGTGTTCAGCATTTTGCTACATTAGATGGTATGACTAATAGCTTGATGCAGTTTGGTTTTCCTATTTTAGAACTGACACTCTATATCTTGTATAATACTTTTCTAAAAATACTAGCCATGCTCCTCGATAAATCACTGTGCACGTATAAAAGTTATGGTTTATATTACAGCACTTTTAATGAAGTTATTCTTCTCCTGACACAAGAACTTTATTTTGTCCCAAATGCTTGTGTGTTTATTACTAAAAGGAGATTTCATTTTATCCTGCATTTCTCTCTCTGTGTAGGTGGTGGAATGGGTGGTATGAACAATATGGCTGGAGGAATGGGAATGGATCGGATGGGCTCCGGTTTTGATCGGATGGGACCTGCCATGGGTGGAGGCCTGGACAGGAACATGGACATGGATCGAGGATTTGTGCCTGGCCCGATGGGAGGTGGCATGAGAGAGAGATTAGGCTCTAAAGGCAACCAGATATTTGTGAGAAATGTAAGCAATGAAATAGATAGGAACCACAAGCTTATTTTATGGGTATGTTTGATTACATGCTCTTATTCTCATTGTAATATTTTGTTACCAATAATACTTTTTTATTTTAGCTTCCTTTTGACTTGACCTGGCAGAAGCTAAAGGAGAAATTCAGTCAATGTGGTATGTATATGAACCTTACCTCTGTTCATCTCTATGGACTTCATGTGTTATGTGCTGTTTATTAGATAACAACAGGAAGACTGTTGTCCGACTCTGAAGAAGAGTCTGGCTAGCTTAATTTTTCTGGTTTCACCCAGCTTGCTTGAGTTATATAAATAATCTTTAGGCATGACAGAACACAAGACCAAGGTACAGTATGTGCTATATTGGCTCTGAGTGCTCACTTGCTATAAACTTTAACCTATTCCTTTAATAAAATTACTCTTTGATTTTTTTTCTTTTTTTTTTTGATGTATTCCCTGGCCAGTAAAAGTATATAATGTACTGTTTCCTTTGAGTTAAATATGTGCAGGAGCCTGGATCTGTCCAGGTCATGCATTACTTTAGAAATGGGGCTGCATCAAATCAGAGTTAGTAATTTTGCCAGTGTAGCATTACAGGTTTCATACATATGGATGATCCTGATTAGCATATTTGCAGGCTGTATGTTTCCCTTTATCAGGAGAAATAAAGGTTTGCTACAAATATTCAATAATTGGTTTTATCTAATTCAGAAAATTTGGTCTTTTCACAGAAATAAGTGAAAAATAAAGCTTGAGTGTCAGAATACATTACATGTTTTGAAAACACATTTTCAGAATGGAGAGCTTTAACTGAATTACAGGATGACTTCTTATTTTGGATAGACAGAAAGGATAAATAATCTAAAACATGCTACTGATGCCTAGGACAGTCATCATACAGCTGTTTAGAGATTTGCTATAAATTAGACCTTGCAGTTAAATCATGAAAAATTAAAAGGTGTTGATGTTTTCTTTGTAGATGGAGGATATAGCACAACAGGTTCTTTTTTTTTAAGTCTTAACCTCCTGAGCAACTTTCAGATCAGAATTTTTTTTTCAGTATCTCTGTCAGCTAATAGATGTAGTAATTATGTTCAGTTGCTTTTAAGAATTATAAGCAACAGATTGTGTTCATGTCAGTATCATAAAAAATACAAAGACTGTTTCCCAGTGTACCATTTCTTTCAGTGAAAGGACAGTCTTACATGATATTTAAAAATAAAAGGCTTTGTATTTCAGGGAAAAGTTTTTTCTTCCTAGTGACGTTCAGGGGCTCATGAGGGGTGTGCTACAACATACCATAACCAGAAACTCATTAGCTCCAGGGAACTGAACATCTTTATAAAAATATTTCCTTGTGAGTTGAGTGTCCAACCTCAAGGAAGCTCAGCAGGAATTGGATAGTGCATGCTACTTTTCCACCACTCCCAGCCTGGTAACTTTATTGTTTTAAAGGCTTTAATTTTGCTCTGCAGCTTCTTACCAAAAATGCTTGGTTGTGACTATTGCTTGGTATGTTTTTGTCATGAACAGGGTGGACTGGATTAAGCTACAGTTCAGTTAATGCCTATCAATACTCACGCTTTTGTCAGTATGAAACACAAATCTTTCCCTGAGTCTTACAGGGCACTTTGTTTCAAACTTGAGGTCAAATACAGGCACACTTCAGGAAAGATTTGAGATAGCAGATCTGGATCTGGATTTGGATTCTTTCCTGCTGTTTTGTCTCATGTCACCTTGCCTGAATGAGTGAATGAACCATCAGTCTGAAAGTGCCGATTTCATATGTTCCCCTAGATAATACTTAAAAATTTTTTTTATTACCTCTGAGTTAAGTTGTTAGTACACTGAGGACTTGAAATAACTGCTGTTTAACTTATTTATTCAGGTCATGTAATGTTTGCAGAAATAAAAATGGAGAATGGAAAATCAAAGGGCTGTGGAACAGTCAGATTTGACTCACCAGAATCTGCTGAAAAGGCCTGTAGGATAATGAACGGCATAAAAATCAGTGGCAGAGAAATTGATGTCCGCTTGGATCGCAACGCATAATTTAAAACTGTGTTCAGGAACATTCCTATGTCTGTTTAGCTTCTCTGTCTTAGTAAGTCATTTTTAGTAACATTGTATGCTTACAAAAGCTGTAAAAAGGAACTTTTAAATCCCACCAGCCTTTAACAGTATAGTGTTTAATATACTGTGATACTTGTTAACTGAATCTTACTATGTTTGGTTTTTAAAGACAATTCGCCTGATTTTTGTTGTTTTTTTAGAGGCACTGAGCACCTGCTGGTCCCTATAGACCAGGGATGCTTTGGATGCTCAGTGCCTTTGGAAAATTAGGCCAAGTGTCTCTAGTCATTCAGTTTAAATGAATGGTTATACTGTTTTTAATAAAATAAGCCATTTTCTCTGTTAATCTCCAGATTGCATAGTGGGATTTATTTAGTGTTTTCTGATCTTTTTTTCCCCTCCAAATGTGTGTATCAACATTGTAATGTAAGAAGTAGATGTCTTTTTCAGAATTTTGGTTTTATATGTGCGTTGTAGTCATACTGTAATTCTTGACTCTAAAAGAAAGGGCTCCAATTAGGCTGTGATGTTTATGTTCTACTTAATATTACTTTAATGACATGACTTAGTTCTGTATATAAGATTTAGAGCCCAATGGGAGTTTGGAGTTGTTTTTTTAAATTTTATTTTGACTAAATGAAGAAACTGATCTTTTTCTCCTGCTTTTATTTTTTTCATCAGCATAATCACCGATTAAAACTAGTTACCACAGACCCTTGTAGGATTGTTTCCTATGATGCCAAGTTCATATAAAATTGATAATACAGTAAATACTAAGTATAGGACGAGACAAATTGTCCCCAATTTTTTATCTATTTTCCAGCCATTCAGGTGAACTGCCAGAAAAATGAAACCAACAGAACAGATAAGAGAAATGGCTGTGTATGTCAGACCACTGCTGTTCACTTCTATGGGTCCTGATGTATTTATGAAGGCAGTTTTTATAAACCAGGGTATTCCCAAACAGAGCATATCAAATACATTGGATCCTACGATGTTAGACATAGCCATATCTCCATTTCCTGTAAAAGAAGAAATACAAATAAGTTGGCTTAATTGTATTGCATGAAATTGCCAAACTGTTTTGGAGGAACAGACTGCCAGCCCTCAGTTTCTCACAGAGCACCCTTTTTAGATTTTGCATTGGAAGAGCTATAGTCATGATTCTACAGAACATGGTTACCACAACCACAAAAAGTCTCCCTAAATCACCAGCATCTGCACAGCTGCACTTAAAATTAAGCTAGACAGCCTATTATAAAATCCATTTATGCTTAAAATACTGAGACCTACAGTTGTGTTCTGCAGTAAAACTGTAATAGGTAATCAACAACAAATAAACCAATCTAGAATACTTCTCTGAGATACTCTGAGAAGTTTTTAAATGTCTGAGCCACAGCTTTTTCAGGTAAGCTATTTATTTATTTTTAGTAAACTTAAACTCTAGAATTTGAAGCTTGGATTTTGAGGTTACTCCTTAAATTTATCAAAATGTTGACTAGAATTCTTTCTTTTTGTAGTACCTTTTTAAACGCATCCATTGGCATGAGCCTAAATACTAAAATCTTTACCTTTTCGAGCCACCAGCACACTTGCAACTGTATCTGGTACACTTGTTCCTGCTGCCAGTAATGTGAGACCCATGACTGACTCTGGGATTCCCAGCGTTTCACCTGCAGTTGAGAAATAAGGGTAGAAAATGCAAGTGTGGTTTTAGTTAGGGCTCATCCACTGAAAGTGCTTTGGACTTTGTTTGCTGGAGAAAGAATCAATCATACAGTAATTTCATATGGAATGTATCAGCTAACTTAACTACATGTGAGGTGACTGAACCACAAAGCAGTTAAAACAAAGATTAACAACAAATATCCTTTCCTTGTTCTTCAAGTCTGCAGTGGTCAAGACAGTAGCAATTATGATTTTTTTTTTCTTGCAGATAAAGTAAAAGTTTAAGTATCTAACAAATTACTATTCCTTTTTTTTCTCCCTCAACTTCTAGAAAATACTATAGTCTCTTACAGTTTTGGGCACCTCCTTGTTAGTGTTCAAAAGTCTCATCAAGCAATAACTCTTATAATAATTCTTTTTAATCCCCTCAGGGGGAGGGGAATAAGCACATGCATTATCTTGGGGAGGACAGTCATTAAGATATTAGGAGAATACTGTCTCAACTACATGCCTTTACCATTTCATTCCAATTAGAAAGTGATTTGGAAGAATCAGAGTGCGGAATTTTTATATGACTTGTAAGTACAAGTAACCCCTTAGAAGTGTGAGTTCCTTTAGGGAAATACTCGTTTAAATTTAAAGAAAAGTTTTAAACTGTTATTAGAAGGGCGGCTTATTTTTCCCTAATCTCTATTTTTCTTAGCCCCAAATGTCCTGTAAACATATTAATTTCTAACTTAAAATACAGGGATTCTTCAAAACTGTTTCAGCAGTTGTACCATTCAGATGCATCAATATGCTGAAGTATTTGATACCTCTAGTCAAGCTACAAAGTAATAAATTTTTCTTAAACATTTTTGTTCACTAAAAAGTATCTTAATATTTTTTAGTGTTGAAATCTGAGTTCTTACATGAAATATTTTGACATATTTAATAAGAGCAGTTTTATTTAAATAAGAGGCAGTACACTAAGCTAGGTCAGCAATGCTTGTCTATTACTTACCAGCTTAGTCTAGAGCAGCCCAGTAAATTTATATTTGAAACTGTTGATTTCAGAGGTACTAACATGATCCTGTCGCAGAATTTGTACTCTTTTTATCCTTCCATCACTTCTAATAGATTTGTAGGGTGAGGGACCAACAAATCAGCTTTTATAAATCATCCAGGCTGGAAAATAATGGTTCAAACCAAGGTGAAATACGAATGAACCAGCCTTATGTACCCAACATTAGTTTCTAGCCCTCTGAAGGTTATAAAACAGAATATAAACTCAGGAGAAGTTAATTTTTTATTTTATTAGATAGATTTATCTTCTATTTAATGTGTAGTGTTTATTTTCTAGCAACTGACCATTAAGACAGAAAAGTCTTATTTTTCTAGGCTTTTGTTAATTTTGTGTATTAGTAGCAATGTGTTGCTATAAGTAGTCGAATTTTCTTTGCCAGCAACAGAAAGATGTACTAAATTAGGTTTGTTCTTGACCATCAGTTTAGTGCCCAGCTATGATACTTTTGTGACATTCTGATAGACTGATTATGCAATAGTAGAACCTTTGAGTTCTCAACCTTCATGAGAGCCTGGACTTGAATATATTGTGTGTTTAACTTGAAGTGTTTTAACATGTACATAGAATATAATTTACCTAGAAGTAGTGGGCCAAAGACCCCAGTACTACCTGTGATGACTCTGGAAAGTGAACTAATACACTCTCTGAATCTCCACCATACCTACTTTCATTTGAATTAATGCTTTGTCTTGTAGAACAGCAATAATGTTGACTTGAATCGTGTTTCAAAGGCTTCTAGCATCCAGACAGTGAACCCTTGCTCTTTGGGTACAAGTGGAAAATTATTTAACCAAGGAGTTAACATGGTGGGTATAATATCCAGTGATCTACTAGTAATTTCTCAAAGGTTTACTGAATGTGTAGGTCTGCTTCTGCACTGAACAAGGAGTTATTCATATCTGAACTAGTAGAAAGCTTGAGTAGGATTAGTGAGCTATAATGTGAAAATGGCAAGCTTTGAAACATTTCTGTAGAGTTTCAGTTTCATTTTCTGCTTGTTCTTAAATATAAAAACTGGATGTCTTTCAAGCTGACTGGAGAAACAATGAAATGAGGAGACCTTTAATACCTCAAAGTCCTTTTAGGAGATGGTTTTTCCATATAAGTCCATACCCCTTCTCTCACTTAAGTGCAATCCTTTTACTGCCCCACTTTATGATGCAGATTTGTAAGAGGTCCACATATACACACTCCAAGAATGTTTATAAACATTTGAGAACTTTTTTGGCAGTGAATTTAATGCTAAATCTCTTACTGTAACATTTGTGAAAAACACAGGTATAGAAATTATGGGTTTTTTCAGAAAACTTTGACCTCTAATTCCAGTCTTGGGAGATTTCATGTTTGTCAGCCTTCAGCATGACAAGTTTATTGCTGTGTGTCTAATTGCTTTGCTTAATGAAGCAGTTTAGTGAAATTGTTTTTAAAAATAGATTGGGTTTTTTGTAGCTACATCAAGTTCTCCTTCATATGATGGTAAGCAGTGTGAAGCAGCTAAACTCTATAAAATGTTCCATCATTGGATAGAAGAGGGTGGCAAACTAAGCAGTCAAACATAAGTTTCTGTTGGGTTTTTTTTGTTGTATTTTTTTTACAGCACAGTCTGAGGTGCTAAACTGACTTTTAAAGGGAACCCTCACAGGGAAACCACACAACTTTTTCAGTGATTCTTGACTGGTATAGCAACACCACTTTAGGTACCTACCTGCTATTGTTACCATCCATACAAGAACATAAGTTATTGCAGAAATCCATGCTGCTGAAATTAAAAATGTCACCATGAACCAGTTCCTCCAAAACTGTCTTCTGCAATCTGGTATAGTTAAATAGAGTAGTGTGATAATAGGAAGGGATAACACCCACAAAATTCTCTTCATATCTGCTTCAGGCATGGTAAAGACATTTGGATGATCTGTTGAGGAAAAAGCAACTTTTAAATTGTGGCGTTAGGTTTGAATCCATAGCATACAGTATGTTACTGTCCTCTACTTGTGAGAATACTGAAAAAAGGTGAAACATACTTCTTCCTCAAGTTTCAGCTGTAGTATTAGCCAGTACCTACATCTATCTGGACAAAATTCTGAAATCAGGTTATTTCTGGGGAGATTCTGTTTGCACACAAGAAAAACATTTTTTCACAATGAGAATAATCACCAGTAAAATAATCTCCCCACGAAGTGGTGATTCCCCAGTGTTGGACAATTCTAAGATTCAGCTGAACAGGTGCTGGCCCATCTGGGACCATGCTTTTGCCAGGAAAGGTTGGACATCCTTGAGATCTCTTTCCAGCCTAATATTCTATGATTAAAATGTTTTTTATTACATCACCAGGGGTGAACTAAGGTGGATGAGAAATTAATTTCTTTATAAGGGTTTGCCCATAGCATTTACCAAGAGTAAGTACCAACTGCTCTTTTTTGCCTGAGTAGAAACATGACCTGTGGCCACATCACAGCTATCCCTTTACTTTTGATATTATGCATATTTTGGGCTACCAACCTGCCACTGTCATATGGAAAGAGTGTATATTACTACAGTCCCTGTGTGGCTTTCAGCTGATAGTGCATTTTACAAGCAATGTTGCTGGGAAGTTTCAAGTACACACAACAAAGACAGAAGTTCTACTACTACACAAATGAGCAACTATCTTTGCATTCCTCTAGCAACTGACTTCATATGAAAAACCATCACTCTGATTTTGCTCAATGTTATATTCCAAGTTAGAATAATGATTTACTTAAATACTAGGCTGGAGTTCTTTTGTGAACAAAATCTTAATACTGTCTGAGAATCTGCTGTTGATAAGAATTGATGCAGACAGGCATGCAGAGTGCTAGAGACAGCTGTAACAAACTTGTACCTTCAGAGATTTCATCAAGCCCGTGTAAGCTTGTTGAAAGTTGAGAGTAGTCCAGCTCATCTTGAAAAATTCCACTGTCTGTTCTTGACTGTTGACGAATTAGAGGTCCACTCTCGTCCCTCCATCCAACCAGTGGCTGCTGCTCCGCGCTCTCTTCCATGGCTTTGGTAAAACACGTGCAGCAGGGACTGAACTTTTTCATGAGGTATTGGTTGATTTTAATGTCAAAACATAGTACCAGAATATAACACCCATATATCAATAATAGGGATGCACTTTCATACCTAGAATGAAAAACAAGTTTTATATAACGTGTAGTATAAAAGAATCCAATTGTTGGCATAAGAAGAGAGAGAAGATTTGCATGAATAGCAGGAGAACACACAAAAGCATCTATTTGCAATTGTATGGCTAATTTCATGGAAGTTTGTGAGTATCCCCATGTCTTTCGGCAGTTTGATTAACTCCTCTCCTCTGCAGAATCTTGTTTGTGTATTGTATAGCTGCATGTTTTTTTAGGGGATCTTACTGATTGAACATTTTCCTGATATTTGCAAAAATGAGTCTTCATGTGATGCTTAAATTATAAACTTCAAGAGACTTATTGCTGGACCTGACTGTCTTGTTGAGGTAACAGGAGTTTCAGTGTTGATGGAGGAGTTAAAACATCAGAAACTCATAATCTCCTTCTGGCAGACAAATGTTTTTCTGAACAATGCTGGTATGAAAGGAAAGGCTTAAAACGAGTAAATGCTGAACACTAATTGCCATGTCAGAACAGTTGTGATAGAAATTGTGAAGTCTGTACAGACAAGCCTATGCAGGTCAAACTTCAAATATGCAGAGTTTGAATGTTTAGGTAATAATCTTTACAAGCATTGTGACTTTTTTTTAAAGCCAACAGGATGTTTATTTCTGTTAGTGAACAGCAGTTCAGGCTACTTGAAGTTTGGGGCTTGGGGATTTTCATTTGTTTTTCAAAACACTGTCTCACAAATCTCCAGTCAACAGGAATTCAACACTACTTGTGCTCTTACCAGTAAATTCTGCTGTCAGATATCATCGCAAGCACCGCTGCTGCACTGATGGTGTATGCCAGGCAGTCTCTGAACAGCGGCCAACAGGACAGCCTCGAAACCTGCAGATCAGTCATGTACTTTTCTTAAACCTCTCTGTAATACTTTCACTAAGTGCTGTAAATGCTGCATCAATATGTTTCTATATTATGTAAAAATTAAAGATTCTTAGGAATGACTTAAGTATGATATTTAACAAGTTAGTGTTTTTAAAAACTTTCATAGCAAGTTATCTTAAAACTGATTACATGCTGGTTTTGCTACTAAATAATAAACTTGGCAGTTGTCATAGTAAGTCTCTCTTGGCTTTTGTTGGCAAATGAGAAAGGATAACTATTTGGCCCTTAGGAGCAGAACTATCAAAGTTATACGTACCACACTGGAAAACAGCCCGCAAGCTGCAGAAATACCAAGAAGATTATATATTGCTGATCCAAGGATGGTGCTGACGCCGATATCTCCCTTTGTCACAAAAGCTCCTGTAAGGAAAATGACTCTCTGGTTTGGTTCAGTTTGGCATGCAAGGAAAAGAGCTCTAAGTTATAAGGAATTATAAAACACATCTCTTACCCAGAAAAGCAGTGACAAGCTCTGGAGCAGAGCTTCCAGCAGCCATGAAAGTGGCTCCAGCTACATCCTGTGAGAGGCCAAGGCCTGAGGACAGAACAAAAAGAATTGCTTAAAAAAAATTGATATTGCAGTAGCCTGTACCCTTTACTCTCACTAGTACATAATGTTAGCTGCTACTACAACAGTTTAGTAGATTAAAGTTTATTTTCATACAGTCAATGCATTTATATGAGAATCATAAAGCAATATATTGAAAATTAGCCTGATGTATTGGGCTAGTTTATTACTAACTTCATTGCAGAAATTAGTTTAAATCTTGTAAAATCAGCATTTGTATGCAGGATTAAACTGTGTTTCCTATTGGTAATAATTATGGGGAAATTCCATGGACTGTAGTGTGATATTGCTGTATGATCCATATCAATTCTATCCATCTTCCAGGGAAATCTGTACTACTGCGTCTTCACATACCAGAAGCAATAGTTAAATTCAAACCAGTGCTGTGATCTTAAAATCAAATTTTCATTTTATATGGACAGTGTAAGAGCCTGTGTGTTGCTTAAGAGAAATGAGATTTTTGTTCTAGCAAATTGACTTTCTGGAATGTAACTCTGTGGATCAAGTCCTGCACACCAAGTACAGGGACATATGGCTGACCATGGCAAAAGTCTGACAAATGCTTATTCATTATCAATAAACAAAACACCAGCTCTTATGGCAGTGTATAAGCTTACATTTGCTGTAAGTGTTCTGATTTGGAGGGGGTTTTCCAGTTCAGGGATGAGTTTCCCTAGGGAATTTTGTTAATTCCTGGCAGCGAAAATCTGAACTCCCTGCCAAGACCATCTCTTCAGTGGTCTGCTGGAGCCAGGGGAATTGTTGCAGGTTGATTAGATTTCTTAGAACCGTGGTAACCATAGAATTCCTGTCCCTCCTGTGTCATACCTTTAATATGTTAGCAGTACCTCATCACTACTTTTAAAGAAAAACCCTAGAAAGAGTTTTGGTTTCACCAATCACCATCCCTCCTAATTTTTTTCTTTTACAAGTAGTTACCTGGACATAGTACTGTGCAACCAAAGTGAAATTGTCAGTTTAGTTAATACTGAGGAATCCTAAGATTTTCCTCCAGACAGAAAGAAAGCAAATATTAAATGAATACATGTTCAGTGTAATCACTAGGTTTTTTACAATAAAATATTGATCCTGTGTATCAAATTATATATTGTATGGACACATCTGTGCATGGAAAGTGAAACTTGTTCAGTTTTCTTTCAGAGCACTCTAACTTTGAAGCTTTTTAAAAAAGAAAGTTTTATGCCAAGCTTCTCAGTTTTACAGGAAAACAGTCAGGATGTCACTTACATTCACTGATGATCTCTAGGGAAGGTAGGAAGTAATCATCGCACACAATGGACACGGCCAAAAACATGTACAGTATAATTATGAAGTAGATAACGATTCCTCCATCCTTCCTCTCCTGCGGGGTGAAAAATCCTTCAGGAAACTCCGATGAAGACGAGAGGATGCAACGCGTCCCGTTTTCTGAAAATTGAGCGCAGAAGTGTTACACATCCTGCATGGAACCTTCCCATTCCTCAGGCCCCGGGACGTCTGCGGATGCGAGCACAGCAAGGACCGCTGCAGCGATGCCGCCAGAGCTCCGCACACCTGCGGCGGGGCAGAGGCGCCGCGGGACGGGCTGTGCAGCGCTCGAGCGGCCCCCGGTGCCCTCCCGGTGCCCTCCCGGTGCCGCCGTACCCTCGGGGTCCCCGGGGCGCTGGGCCCGCGCGCCCCAGGCCGCGAGCGCCGCCAGCAGCACCAGCGCCGCGCGCCGCCGCGCGCCCGCCCGCATCGCCCGGACTGCGCGCGCGGCGAGGGCGCGAGCGGCAGCAGCGCGAGCTGCCGCCCGGGCGCGAGCGTCACGTAGGGCCGCGCCCCCCCCACCCCGCCCGCCCCTCAGCGGCTCGCCCCGTCCCGCAGCGGTCCCACCGCCGCCTCCCCAGATTCCACCGCCCCTCAGCGGCTCGCCCCGTCCCGCAGCGGTCCCACCGCCGCCTCCCCAGATTCCACCGCCCCTCAGCGGCTCGCCCCGTCCCGCAGCGGTCCCACCGCCGCCTCCCCAGATTCCACCGCCCCTCAGCGGCTCGCTCCGTCCCGCAGCGGTCCCACCGCCGCCTCCCCAGATTCCACCGCCCCTCAGCGGCTCGCCCCGTCCCGCAGCGGTCCCACCGCCGCCTCCCCAGATTCCACCGCCCCTCAGCGGCTCGCCCCGTCCCGCAGGGGTCCCACCGCCCCTCTCAGCGCTCCGCCGCTCGCCGCCGGCAGCGAGGAGCCCGAGCCGCGTCCCACAGGGAGCCGCGCTCCGGCCCTCGTCCCGTCCTGCCTCGTGCTTGGGGGAGAGCGAAGATTTTGGCCATGGCGTGTTCGGCCTTGGTGCAAGGTGCTGACCGTGATACCCAGGTGCTGTGTAATGTCTCGGGATGCAGAAGGTGAATTTAACCTTACTCCTCAATACCTTTTTTCTGCTGTGACAATTCCTGCTTATTCCCACCGATTCCCAGGATTTCTGTGCCGGGCTGTGTGAGCACCGGGCTCGCCCCTCACTGGGCAGATGGCCATGCCAGTTACGTGAATGGTTTGCAAGAGCAAAGCTGAGACCCACTCACAGTTCCTCCCTTCAGACCCAGTTCACTGAACTCCTTTGTCTGGTGACCTTCTCACAATGAAGTCATGTGTATAACCGAAGATTAAAGAGTAAAATGCAGTCTTTAAGCTTTGTAAAGTCATCATCCCTGCCCCTTCTGCAGTCACTGGTTTCTCAGGAAGGGAGCTGTTTCCCTTGCATCACTTACAGGCTTGTCTCCAGAAATATTTGCAACCCCGTGATGCCAAATGGAGCTTTGGGGTGTCTGTTTTATTACTTGTTTATTACATTTGTGAGCAAGAAGTGCAAGCAGGAACAGATTGTTTTGCTTCATTTCATCTAATCCCTCTAAACTCCTCAGGTTCCTTGCATCCATGGTGTTGGGCTGATATGTGATCGACCCCACTCTCCAATACAGGAAATAAGGTGACAAAGTGGGTATTTTCCTTTTATATTGAATCAAACATACATACAGCCACTATTACAGAATGAAGAATGAAAAAAATTGCCTGGAACAACAAATTCTGCAGCAATTGCTGTTGCCCATTTCTGATCCCTCTGTGGTCCACAATGCTTTTTACTAGAGCAGGAATGATTTTAATAGTCAAGATTTTTAGAGGTGTCAACAAACTTTCACAAATGATTCTGTGTGCTTTCTGAAAATCAGACTGCTGCAGAGAAGATGCTGCTTGGACCACTTTACAGAAAAAAATAGATCATTTTGGTCTGGAAAGATTTAAGGATTTTCTTCTGAATCCCACTTTCCACCAGAGAAACCAGTACAAAATTCCCTGTCTAAATTACTGGTGGCTCTTTCCTTACACAAGCCTTGCTATCAAGGTAAGTGGCTTCCTTGCCACTGCTTCTCTTCCTTGAAACATATCATTGGCTTACTCTTAAAACTCCAGTACAGTTTTTTAATATCAGCTGCTTCATTTCAAAGTAGTTGTTTTTTGCTGGTGTGTTTTTTCTTTAATTGCTTTAAAGTACTCACAAGCCTGCCTTTCTGATGGGAACGAGCTCTCTTGTACAGCAACATGTTCGCTGCATGGTTAGGAAAGCTCAGTCATGTGATTTCAGGATTTGAAGGTTTTGCTCTGCTCTGCTTTTACTCTGTGTTCAAGCTCTAATTCCTTTCTATAGGCACCCCCTCTCCATGCATAGCTGAAGCCAAGCCAGAGCTTTGATTTTACTGAAGGCTTAAGTCCACTTAGTTTGCTGAGAAGTTATTGAGTGAGGGTGCTGCACTTGCACCCTTCTTGCCAAGAACACCCCTGGAGAGAGCAACAAACAGAACAACCCCCCCTCAGTGTGCCAGCATGAGGAACCACGTGAGCCTGTTCTGTGTGCTTGACCCAGCACAGAAACACGGGCAGCCAGAGCAGGCTTTGGCCTCAGCATTGCTGCCTGCCAGGTCTGGGCTGCTGCAGTGTGGAGGGCATTCTGTGAAGCTGAGGTCAGGCAAACATCAGTGCACATTTGATGTGTGCTTCTGCATTTTTTGGCTGTGTTAAGGTAAATTTCTACTCTCTGCTAGTAAAAATAATGAATAAATAAATTTTTCTGAGCTTCTGAAGGAGAGAGATGGGCGACTGTTAGTCAGATTGCTAACACAAATGCTCCACCAGGGACGTGCTGAAGGCTGCTATGGCTGCCTGAGCACAGGCCTCAGAAAGGGCAAGGAAGCATCAAACTACAGCAGCTGCAGCTCCTTTCCAGTGATCACAATCTGGTGTGAACTGGCTAAAATGCATCTGAATGTCCCTCACAGCTCAGGACAGGGAGTTGGTTTGCTGCCCAACAAAGCAAAAGGAGGTTGGGCTGTCTAGAGGTGGGACTCCAGCTGAGTCACAAATGTTATTCTTATGGTGCAATTTAGGGCACAGGTGGGAGAGAAAATGTTAATTGGGATCAGCTGTTGGATCTCCACAGAACAAGTACTCATTTTCTTGTGAGGAGAGTGGGACTTCAGTACTAGACCAAGGAGGTTTTCTATAAGCAGGGCGTTTGCTTAGGATTGTTTGAAAGTTTTTTTCTTCTACTTTTTTCACCATTTGAGCAGACAGACCATGGATAGTGAGGGGAAAAAAGCAGGTGAATTTATCAGAACTTTACTGAAGCATTAGTCCTTGTTGGTAGGATCAGTCCTTAGATAAAAGAGATAGGGGGATGGCATGATGAATTCATGACTAGATTAAAATAGCAACAAAAATATTATTGTGTGGTGTGGGGTCCAGTCTTTTTGGGGGAAGAAAAGGGTGGTAGATCCTTGTAAGGAATCTGTGGTTAATTTAGGTTTAGGTGATCACACCTGTGTAGGAATCCTGAGTTTCTCTACCTTCCTTATTTATAAACACACTTCCAATCTTTCTTTTAACTCAAGCTGCAACCTACTGTTTTAATCACAGTGATTAAAACAGATCAGTGTCTGCATCATCCTTGCCTTGTGGTTTTGGGGATTTGTTTGAGGTTTTGTTTTTGGTAGAGGTCTGTATAAAAATATTCTGGTCTGAGTTTAGATGAGGGTGTTTAGACAGCCCCAGGGCTGATATGAGTGTGGCTTGGTGTTAGCTGTCCCTCAGTGTTCTGGATGTAGAGCCTGTACACAGCTGTGCTTTTCTTGTGTGACAGCCTGTGCATGTACACACCACTTATGCTCCCAGTCACAAGGCCTAATGTGCTGGGAAACAAAATAAGTGAAGATGTTTTCATCCTCAAAACATACCCCAAACCCCAATATTGTTGTGAGAACCTGGTGGTATCCCTGTTTGGCAGAAAAAAAGTTGAGGATGAGCAGGGCACTGACTTCCTGGCCTACTGCTGCCGTGGGAGGCTGCACGAGGGCTGTTCAGAAGGTCAGTTTCCACACTCCTTTCTTCTGTTTGTGTAGCTCCTGTGGCATCTCTGGAGTGTAAAATGGTAGCCTTTAAAAGAGCTGATAGAACAAATTCTCTTCCCCTGAGGTGCTCAGAGACCACCCTAAGGTGATGAGATAAATACTGTTGCAAAGTTAAAATGAGTCTCTCCAGTGTAACTCCATTATTCTTCATTTAAAAGATAAATATACCGTCATTGTCAGATCAGATATTCCCCTTTGTCAGCATTTCATGGCTCACTTCCTGGCTCTAGATAGATTGATGATAGCTGTTTAATATTCTTTCCTTCATAACCACCAATTTGAGAGTTGCCAACTCTCATGATGGCTGCTGTTTTTCTTGAAGCATCAGCTTGATGTACATTAGCCACACAAGAATCAGAGCTTGCTTTCCCTTCTTTTCAAATACATAGTTGTAAAGAAAGCTTGAAAAGGGGAATCTGAGCATCTAATGCTGGAGGCAAATAAGCACATGACAGTACTATTTTCAAGCTAATCTCATGACTTAAGAAAGGGGTGATAGGTTCATTCATGGTTTTAGAACAATGTCAAAGGGAAGGATTTGATTTCTGACCCTCAGCTCCAAGATCCAAATGCTCTTGCTGGGAAAATCTCTGAAGAGCACTGGAAGGTACAACTCAGCTGAAATCCCTGGTGACAGCCAGGAGAGCTGCTGAGCTAAGGAATGTTTTGTGGTAGCTGGTGCAGGCTGATGTGAGTCAAAATTATTCTAGGTCTCCTTGCCTTTGTGTTCTGACCTTACACATGTGACAGATGGTTTTTGTTGACTCTAAGCTGTGAAGTTGTGAACACTGTATGTTTTTAGGTGGTCCATAATTAGACTACTGTGTTAATTAAATGTGAGCTAAATGCAGGGAGCTTCCAGCTTTTCAGCAGTGCTGTCTGCCTGCTTTCAGAAGAATGTGAGCAACATGGATATTTTTGGCATGTGGCCCATGGAAGCATTCAGATGACATAATCAAGGGGAGCTAGGTGAGGGTGGGGAGCTGTTGAGACTGCTCTTCTGTGGGGATTGCAGATGTGGAATATTTTTTGTGTATGCTGTGGAGTACAGGCATCACCTGTGACAGTGTGGCTCACAGCCAGATAAAGGTGTATCTTATGGGTACCCACAATGTCAAAAAAGCTAAAAACTCCTTAGCAGAATGTTTTTCTTTGTGGTTCTCAAGTGAATTCAAGTTCAAGGGATTGCCTGCTTAAAGGAGGGTGTACTATTTTTAGTTGAAGAAAATTGAATCTCTTCATTTTGGTGCCTGGGGATTTCTATTTTCCCAGCAATTCAAGTGTACAAAATTGCACCTTCCATCTTGAGGCCCAAAGACCTCCATCACTTCATCTGCTGCCTATGTGGTGAAGTTCTACAGCACTTCTCATGGTCTTAACTTGCTTACCAGGTGGTTGGTTCATCCATTTAGGATATGGAAGGAATCTCTCAAACTGAAAATGAAACATGTCTCAGATTAAATGTTTTTGAGATTTAAGTTAGAACTTCTCCAGTGTTATTTGAGTGCTCCTCCATGTTAACTGCTTTCCTTTGGTTACAAGTTCTCATTAAGACAATTGAAATCTTGTGAATGTCAGTGTTTGTGGTATCATGAAACTGAATGGTTTCATCATGAAACTGATGATGGTTAACTAGATTGATCACAACAGAAAATCTTGCCACAAAGGCTTGCTACACTTACATATAAATACCTACGTATACCAAGAGAGTAGGGCTATTGCTAGCCAGTAATAATGCTGTAGAGAAGCTTCTTTATATAGCTCCTGTTTTGTGTCTCAATGGTGCCTTTAGAACATCTTAAGGCTGTGAAGCTCAGAAGATTGTACACAGTTTAAAAAGATTTCAAATAGAGTCAGCCTGCTTCAAGCACCTAAGTCAGGTGTTTGAATGCAGGATGGCCAAAGAACAGAGCAAAATGATGAGGCTTGTGAGGGCCATCCTATGGATAACAGTAATATTGCACCATGATCACTTGAGGTTGCTCTGTTCCATCCTTCAGGGGTTTCTGAATAGCCCAAATACACATTCACTTCTACTTGAACACTGTTATGCCAGGGGCTCAGGTAAGTACACCACAACACATAAATGGGAGTCGGTACTGGCAATGAGTGAGTCATGGACTTTGCTAACACCTTGGGTGCCGTTTTCTTGAGTGGTGTTTTGCTTTCCTCCTCTCCCTCAACTATTCAAAGTCTTGTTTTTGTGGACTAAAGAGAAACAGAGCAGAAAACTCCTTCCTTGCCTGCAAACTCTAAGCTCCTGTTTTCTGCCAGTTTTGTGCACCAAGGAGTTCTGGTTTCTCAGTGACTTTTGCTTTTACTTGCTTTCTGTTGACACAAACGCTTCAATTGTTGTGCTTGTACATACACTGGAGCATAAGTTTGTTTTTTTCTTTTTGAAGCCTATGTTTGCTCTGAAATGTTTTACTTCAGTTCTTGCTCTGGCTTAGCTTCATCTACCTTGGCTACTTACTGTCCTTTCAGTGCAAATCTCTTGAAGAATTTTGGAGGGCAAGATGTGTGTTGAAGGCTGTGTCTCACAGCCTCTGTGGTCTCAGTGCATCTGCTGGGTTTGTTGAAGTTTTGATGGTTTCATTGCATTTCTAATGAAACAATCCAGCTGTTCTGGCAACTTTCAGCTGACCTTGAATTTGCAAGTACTTAGGAATTTATATTCTACATATATAAAATTGAAATTATTATTCTTATGATTAAAAATATTATTCTTATGGTTATTGCCTGCAAGTTCTGTAATCTCAGTGATATCTCGGGAGATAAAATAAACTCTCAGTACGTAAGTGTCTGTGTAAACAACATCAAATCATGTTTTCTGCAATGCAATTGCTTCTTTTCATGTATTCCTATAACTGAACAAGCATTAGAAAAATAATTATTATTGACATACTAGGAAAGGGATACATTCAATTCTGTCTTATAGGCTACCAAGTTATTTCACCAGGTAACATCAGCATGTACTAACATTATTTACAATGTAATAGATGTTGTTGATTTGAGGATGTTTCTCTGTTTCAGAAATGGATTGCTACAATGCAGTGTGTTGTGAAATTCTACTTGCATGTGTTGGGTTATATTACTGTGCATCAGTCTAGAGGAGACTTTGATTTTAAAGCACCTTCAGTTTTTGGTGCAGTTACTGTGGTGCTAAACCTTTGTTACTTTGTGCGTGTTGTGAGATGTTCATGTAAATTCTTTCTTCCTCCCTTCACTCCTGTGTAGCCTTAGGGGTGAGGCTGACAGGCAAAAAAACAGCTTGGTTGATTTTTGGATGTGCTTTTGCTGAGGAGGAGAAAATAAGACTGCAGAGTTTTCTCAGGGCAGAGGCCTTTTTTTTTAACCTGGCTGGACAGTGGAGCATAAGCCTGTTCTGCAGTGAAGGGGGGTGTTTGGGGCACCAAACTGAAGAGAACCTTCTGGTAAAGCGTAAATGAGCAGCTGTATGCCAAAAAGGTGGTCTAGATAGATAGCTCTGTGAACCTGGAGTTTAGGAAAACTGGCTGAAATTCAGCTGGAACTTCTTGGTAAATCAGTTCTCTCAGTTTATATTTTGGGTAGAGTTCATGCAAATTATATCCCAACTAATATACAAGTTCTGCATATGTGCAGATGCCTGCCTTTCCTCTGGAATTACTGTAATCTTTACATGAGGACAAAGGAACAAAATCAATTCTGTGCTTCTGCAGAGGAGATGACAGAGCTTTTACTGCTCAAACCTGAGCAGTGCAGACAACTAAAAGATAGAATTATTGCAATCTTTGAGAGTGTGTCTCTTTAGAGAGCTTTGGTGCGACCCCCCTCTGCTTCCTCATGAGATATCACCAGAAATGCAGTTTGTGTTTTGTCAAAGGACTGAGCGTCTCCAAAGCTGACATAAACTTCTGTGGAGTTACTACTGATTCCTTCACAATGCTAGCTTTAAAAAGCTCCACTGTGAAATGGAGAATATTTAAAACCTCATGCATTTAATAGTAATTCTGTCATTGCTGTATATGCTGGAACATAATGTTTTCAATATTGTAAGGCAACTTTTAAGTTTCTATCAGACTTAAAAAATGAACATATTGATACCTTAACTGCTAGCACAGAATATATAGATAATACTGTATCTTTCACAAGAATCGTGTTCTGCTGACAGAAGAACTGATGTGATAGAGCTGAAACTTTTTCCCTCAGGATACAAAAATTATTATATCCTTCTGTTGCTAAAGCAGAAATCTCATATTCTCACATATCATGAAATCTAAAAGCTTCTAGCTTATGCATCTGTTCCCTGGCCACTAGAAACATCATTTCATTGTAGTAAATTGTCACTGATAAGCATAATCAATGACCGTGGAAACAATGTGCACAGCATATGCAAGTTTATATAACTTCTTTCATGGGCCATTTTTCTTGTAAGCAGGGGATGGAAATGGCAGCCAGGTCTCCTGCTGGTGTTCTCTTTCTGCTATCCAAGAAAGCTGTTTCAGTACTGACTAGTTTACTCATAGTAAATTCTTACAAACAACTATGACTTACCTTTTCCTGGATCACTTTTGGATGTTGCCATCCATTTCCAAAGATTTCTCAGCTAGAGTTTGCCTGAATGAATAGCTGATTCAGCATAACAGGGTGGAAGTCACCAGCTGGGATTAAAAAATAGTGGGGATATAAGCAAATCACCCAGAAATTGAATACTCTGTTGTTACTCTGTTAGTAACAACTGCAGAATGGTGAATCCAGTGGACCTACTTTCAGATGGTTTGGCTCTTATCCATTATGCTCACCTTTGACCCTCTTCACCCTCAATTTCAATGAGAACAGCTGGCTCAGAGGTTTTTGTAAATGTTGAGCTATGATTTTGCTTTCTGTTGCTACTGGATGTCACCTGTCACGCTGAGAAATATGTAGTTAAATGGACTGTTTGTTCTCCACCCTTTTTTCCCATTTTTTTCCATTTCTTTGAAGAGGAGCAGTCATGAGAGCTTCAGCTTTGTAAACTGCCTCCACACTTTTGACTGGAAATACATCTTGAGTTTTTTAGTGTTTGATGAACTTGGGCTGGGTTAAGACTGTGTGAAGCCTCTCGTACTTTTCTGGTGTTTATGCGCACTGAAGCCAAGTCAAAATCACTTGGGACAAGGAATGGCTTTAGATGGGTTCTTGGATTTTCCTGTGAACTGGTTTTGGAACCAGAACTGGTCCTTTTCTAGTTAGAGGAAACGGATTTTTTTTTTCTTCCAAATTCTATATGATTCTCTGGCAGAGAGGTGTATTTATGTCCTGTCTAATCAGTTGATGCTCTTGGTAAGATACCTAGCACAATCTATAAACTTTAAGACAGGACAAGCAAATGGCAATAGAGGGCTTAAGGCTCTTAAAATCTCTTACTGAAAACAGTTTTTTTCCACGTGCTTTCTAATTTAAATATTCTTTCAATGTTGAAGCAATAAAGTCAATGATACAAACATGAACAGACTTTAAAAATATTCAATTTATTAATCCCTGAGATATTGAATGCTGAATCTGCCTAATGGGATTTTCTGCTGTCCAAGAATTTTAAAATGTTATAAACACCAGTCTGGTTCCATAATTGTGCGTATTTGACCTTTGGATGCTCAAGAGTATCCTCAGCTTTCCCCCTGCTGCTCTGAAATAGGTCCTGCTATGGCTGCTAGCCTCACAGAATGTCTTGGTTACTCTAAGGTTCCAATTCTGATGAAGATAACTAATGTTTCAGCAACTGAGTTGAGCATTTAAGTTATTCTCATTATTTGAGGTGTTTTGATATTTATTTGATAATCTGTTTCTACTCTTAACCCTGTTTGGAGCAAAACAACACTATGGATAGGACTTTGTTTGCAGCAGAAAATTGTTCTTGTGAGCTGTTAGCATCTGTTAGAGCCATGAGGCCATTTCTGTGCAAATCAGCTTACTGCTGTGAAGCTGTGCCAGTTCTGACCAAACCACAAAGGGATTATTAAATATTCTAAAAGGTTTCAGTGAATTCCTACATCCCTCTTTACCATGCTCCCTGCTTCCCAGGTTCTAAATGTTAAAAGCCAGCCACAGGTCAGATCCAGTAGCTCTAAAGTACTTTGGCAGTCCTCTTGCAGCAGATGTAGAGCTTAGGAAAGAGAGTACAGTTGCAAACTTGCACAAACAAAAATGTTCTTGCATTTGTCTTCCAGCACAACTCAGAACACTTCCCCCTCTCTCCCTGCTCCCACGTCCCCCACTTTGTTAAAGTCTGCATTTGGGAGTACTACAGATTTTTCTGTCTGAACTAAAAAAACAAATCTGCCTGTGCCTGCACCCAGATCTGGGACCAAGAAGACTGTGACTCTTGGCTGCTGGAAGTACAAATCCCAGTGTCTGGAAAATCCAGATCTAAATACAGCCCTAAAGACCTATCAGTGCAGGATCCATAGCATTGGAGTGCTATGAGGGGAAGGAGCAAAATGTCATTCCATTTCTGTTAAAAACGAATGGAAAATGTTGTACAAGGAATTTTAAAAACCTCAGACAATACTCTTACTAAGGTATTTCCTGAACCTACACTGAAACAAAATAGTTTAAAGCTTAGTCTGTCAGCCTTCTTGTGCTGGCAGGACTGTGAAAAGAGCAAAGTAAATCCATATGCTTAGAATCTGTAAGGAGCAAGCAGAGCTACAAAAAACCATGTTGTGTCCACTTTCACTCATCCACTCAATGATTTGGTATCTTTCTGATTTTAACAAGAGAATGGTGCCTCTTACTGTCTCTGATGCACAGCAAGAGGATCCATCGGTTTAGATTTGCATAGCCCATTGTGGCAAGCCAGCCCCCTCTGCATGCAGGTTTATCTCTGGTTAGTGCTGGTCTTACACCCTGTAAATGCCTCTCTTGGGCTGCAGTTCTGTGGTTATGGCATGTTTTGCTTGGGCAGTATATTTAGCAAACTGTGTAGTCAAATGATTATGTTAGACTGAGTGGTTGACATCTAGTACACAAATAATTATGACACTAAACTTACTATGTATGAGCTGGAGCCATAGCTGATTCCAGTGACAGATGGAAAACTCCACTGAACCTTTTATTGGCCATATGCCATTTCTGAGTGTTGGCCAACAACAAGATTTGTTGCTAATATATAATGATTTAAACAGTAAAAAGAGCAGCTGCACTTTGATTTTTGGTGCCTTTACTACAGGTTTTCCTGGAGCTTTTGAATATCTACTGCTGCTTTCTAATGCAAAGCTGTCACTTCTAGTCTGTGAGAAGAGACTTTATCTTCCCAGCACTATCTGTGGTAGAATTTTATATTTTGATACTTATAACTAAAGCTCTCCTCTGCCTTTTATTGCATTATTAAGTTGACAACATAAAAATCTCCTGCAACATGGAACTGGAAATGGCTTGTAAGAAATTGGCTCTGTTGTGTAGTACTGCAACAGAGCTTCTTCCAGGCTGTCAGTAAGTCTTTAGTTTTATGGCCTGTTTGAGGACTGGGAGAGCAGCACTCCTCCAGCTGTTCAGAGAAGACAACTTTTCAAAGCGTAGTTCACTGAGAGGAACTGCTTGTCCTGTTCATGTAATACTGGGACAGCGCTTGCAAACGCCTGTGTGGATATAAACTGCAACTGTTACCTATGCAGAACATGTTATAGCCTTATAGCTGGTGGAGCAGGAAACCTGCTGCCATGCCATGTTTTGACCTTTGTTTCTCCTAAAGAGGGTTTAGCTGCATTGTCCTTTGTCAGTCTGTTCGTTCCAGTATTCATCCAGAGAAAACCAAGACTGGAATCTGGAAAACAGAACTGTTCTGGCATTTGGCCCAGCAGCAAAAAGCATGGTAAATGAGGCACATGGCAAGCAAGTGTATTCCTACAGAACTTTATATATATACATTATGAAAAAAGAACACTTTATTTTACAAAATTTGTATTATGAAAGCTTGAATACAAATAAAATTGGCTAAGTATTTGACCATCCTGAGCATCATCAACCTGCACTGCACTGAGAAGAACTCTAGAGGTTTCTGGGATGTGTTTGGCTGACCCTGTGGGTAGGGTAGAAATCATCATGTTGCTTCTGTGCCAAGGGAGGCATGAAGTGGTCATTACATTAAGTGATTTTCATTGTTTAAGGCAAGCAGGTAGGGAAGAGAGTAGTTTACACCTGTACGCTCCTTTCACCTCCTCAGAAATCAGTGAGAAATGAGATTAATGTTTCTGATGGGCCATATGGAGAGAGTCACACAGCTATGTGCCTCTGACCCTGGTTTGTTTCCTGACCAGCTCATGAGATGTACTGGGGCTTGGGCTGGCAGGAGGACAATATTTTACATGGGCTGGCTGTACCTGAGCTCTGCTCTGCATGGCTGGGCTGCCTCTGGCTCTCAGGCCTGGTTGCTGATGTTCTGTTATGATGCTGCCTGTAGTGCTGATATGCTCTTGAATGTGTCACTCTCTCTCTCTCATCTGCCTAGGTTCAGCCTTTTGTGGCTGGAACAGTTTTGCCCAGTAGGATTATCTATTCAAAGCCTAGAATGTTAATTCATTTCTTCACCCAATAGTAAAAAAGAAGGGCCTTTCTGCATTTACTACTGCTTTGACCATTTTTATGGTGTTTCTTGCCAGCTGACTCCAGGTCTGACAGGTTGGATTGGTTGCTGACAGCTGCATCCTCTGAAAGTGTCAATGTATTAGCCCTGCTCCTCCCTTTCTTCAATGGACCAATGTGTTTGTTTACTTATTTATCTTGTATCTCTTCCCTTAGCCCTGGGAAAAGCATGTAACTGCTGGCTGCAGGCAGATTGTCTCTTCACAGCTAATAGCTTCTCTCTTGTGGTTTGAATGTTTGTTGGGTTGCTACTTCTCTATCTCATAGTTTTTCTTTCCTGTCAGATTCCTCCTACAACCCTCTTTGATCTTGCCTACAGAAACCTATCTGTCTCAAACAGTCAAGCTGAGCTATGCAAAATGTTCATAAAGTGATTCAGCCATTTCCCACTTTGTCACATCATTTGAAGCATTGGACCCATGTGAAACGCACATCAGCCATAGGGATAGAAAACTGTAATTTTTATTTGTATTGGAATTGAGAAACAATAGAGAGACCTAATTCTGAAAGAGGTTTGTAGTGGCTGTGTTATCAATCTGAAATGGTACCTACTGGGGAATAATTTTTGAGTGATGTGGTTGCCCTTGTGTATCATCTCTGAGCTGTTAGAATCAGTGTCCCACACATGATTTTACCTTGCATAGCTAGTGCCTGACACCCTGAGGATCTGTGCTACAGAGGCCAAACCCTCTTTCATTTCTGTGTTTTTTACAATTTTTTGATGCTACGTTATTTGCTTCTTTTGGACTGGGATTTTTTGTGGTTTTTTTATTTGTTTTCCCAGAGTTAAAAGAATCTCTTATCCAGGTGTTTGTGGTTGGGGGCAAACTGTTAAAAATAAAGCACTTTTGCATTCCTTATTGTTGTGCAGTTCTCTAACACCCATTAATGTCACCAGCTACATCACCTGCCCTCTTCATAATATTTGTTGGCTTCAATATGTGTTAGTTTAAAAACAAGTTAAATGAGGTAGTATCATTTGCTATATGTATCATATAGTATCATATGCTATATGAGGAAATATGTACCAGCTTATACCTTGAGAGTTTAAAGGCTGCAGCTATTTTTCAGATAACTTATGTCCACATATATTATCCAAAGCTGAGGGAGAAGAGGGTAATTGTAAAAGCTGTTGGGAAGATTGGTGAAGGTTGTTTCTCCCCTCCCCAAGTTGTCGTTATGTACTTCCCATTGATGTTTATAGGCAGTTGTGTGTGCAGTCAGTCAGGAAAGAATCAGATAACAGAAAATGATTATGGTAGCAATAAAGCTCTACAGTTTACTTTTTTCCCCTCAATAAATTGGTTCTTACTTCATATAAAAAATGAAATTCTTTTTCTGTCTGACAGGTGTACTGTGGGTAGTGTTTAGCCATGGTTAGCAACATTTCCTTGTGATGTTATTTCATAGCAAGACCAGTGATTTACAAGTTCAAGATAAGAGTCCTTTGCACCATCACTGCAGTGTTTGAAGCAATTAAAAATGTGATGATTCTTGAGGTGACACGTGCAAAAGTGAAAACTCTTCACTAGAAAGCAGGACTTGCTGGTGTCAACTGGTGATTAGTATTTGTTGTTTTAAAAGCCCAAGGTTATTGCAATCTTGTCTGGTTTAACGTAGCAGCTCTGTGTGATGGGCATGACATGCTTGGCTGAGTGCTGTGGCTGCAATTTCTGTTCAGCTGCTACTCACACAGAATGAGCCTGTTAAGATCTTCAGGCAGATCTGGTTGAGCAGTCATGCCAAGCATGTCTTTAAAATCCCGGGGTGGGAGTAGAGACTTCCAACAGCTAAAGCAACAGTGTATGGTGACTGTTTCTGTAACTGTTATTAGTGTACTTGGATTTTCCTAGGATGGGAATGGTTTTCTGTATTGAAGATCTGTGATAACTTGGAGGGGGATGTAAACTAATTCCTACTGCTCTTTGTGACTGTTCTACATCTACAGTGTGGTTTCTAGGCTTTGTGCTATTAGTGGCCTTCACTTGGCAGTTGAATGGTACAAAGTGGGTCTCTGAAGCAGTGCTGTGTGGTAGCCACTTGGGGTTTGCTCCAGGCACATGTGTATTATTGTGTTTACTCCTGAGCAGTTTGGTTTCTCCCTTGCCTTTCAGTAGCTCACCATCATTTCCTTGTGTGCTTTGTTCCACAAGTGCTACATGGATCCATGCTGTCTGTCTGTCTGTCTGCAGGTGGATACTTCACAGCTGTTTGGAAACAGTGACCCTGCAAAGCACAGAGGGCAGTGTGAGAAACAAATACACATTGCTACCTCTGCTAGTGCTGGCAGGATGAGTTTAGCAAGTTCCTCCCATATCTATAGCCTTTAAAACAAGGACAGTGTTAATGTTCTGTGTAGGAGTAAAAAAATCATAACGTTCTAAAGATTAGTGTTACTTGAGAAGTCATTTTCTTGATTATGCTGTACATGGCAAACAAAACAGGAGCAAATGATCAAGTGTTTTCTAATGGCTGAGACAGGAGATGGCATCTGTTGCAGTCCGTGTGGATTTATTAATGGAGTGACCCTGTCTCCCTAGAGCTTGCTTCTGTCACATGCTGCCTCATTCTGTGTTCCCTATTGGAGTGCATGCAAATATGGTGTGCAAATGGTACTTAATTATTGTTAACATTTTTAAGGAAAAACTTATGTTCTTAGTTCCATACCAGTATTGATCCATACAGATACAGGCAAAAAAAATAGAATTGATCATTCATGCCTTTGAGTACTTTACCTTGATTTTTCTCTTGTTGCACTGAATACAAAATATAATTAAAATATCGAATGAGAGAAAATTTTACAAACCAAATCCTGGTGACCTTCTGGTTCCTAATCTCAAAAGCTGTCAAGAAAAATCCAGATGCTTTGGAGCCATATCCGAATGCAGACAAATCTCAGGTGCAAGAGGAGTGGCTATTATTCAGCAGCAGTGTTTATCAACATTTGTAATTATTCTGAAGTGATAGGTCCTGCGTGTTTGCAGCTGATTTTGTATCAAGTTCTGAAGGAACATAATCTACTTTAGTAATAAAATATTTAAGTTGCTAGGTCATTAAGGATCTAATAATTTACCTCTGTGTGTAAATGAAACTTACTACCATAATACCTTGTTTGAGATAGAAACAGTCATGGCTAGATGCTCTTAAATATTTTGTTCTCAGGAAATTAGCTTGGTTGAGTAGACTGTAAGGTTGTGATGTTTTTCTGAGGTTTCTGTCTGCTTCAGGTATATCTCCACCATTACATACCCAAATATGCAGTGAGGACATTTGGTGAATTTAAGAGCTCTCAGAAAGCAAATGTTCCATCACAGCTAATGTTCTCCTCCTGCTGGTTACAATACCTCAGGATATCAAAATGAATGGCAAAAATGAAAGCAAAACAGCATTTATTTGACCACTAGTGTGAAGCATCTATGTGAAATAAATTAGAACTTGTGCCTGCTTAAGACTTTTCTTTATATTTTTGATTCGTACAATTTTATGATCCCTTTCCTCTGTTGACCTTGAAAGCACTGGTTATTTATTAGCATAATATGATTACATTCCTTTCTGCAGGGTTTAAGATGAAAATTGAAACCTTGCATAATTTGACTAAAAGCTGCTAGAGCATTCAGCCAGCTGTTGAAATTTTAAGAGAAACCATATTAAGCAAAACCAAGCTGTAGCTGTCTAACTGATGTCTAAATACAGTCAGCACAGCTACCTGGGCAGGAGGCACTTTGGCTGCCTTAATTTGCTGGCTACAGATATGAAATATTAGCAAAATGCAATTTGGCGACAGCTTACACACCGTGGGCTGTGGACTCTTCTCAGTCCACATGTGCAGCTTGTATTATAGCCAAATTAGATGCATTTATAATTAATTCTCTCCCTCCTTCTCTCTCACACACATTCTGTTCTGTACAATCTGTATTTGTGACTTAGATGGACCAGGGCTTTGTTAATTACGTGTCCAGGAAAGCATTACTTGCTATCATCTTATTGATTCGTCAGTGATACAAGGGGCTAAGAACTGATTAAAAACTCGTGGCAGAAATAGCAGCAGCAGTTATCTAAACTAAAATGTGGCCATAGTTTGTTTAGATGGTGGGTTTTACTTTAAAAAAAAAATCTACTTTGGATGTGGATGACTAAGCGTTGCTAATTCCCATTTGACCAATGCAGTGGATACGTGCCAGAGCTTGCTTAATACCCTTTCTTGGTCCTAAAGGTAATTAATTTGTTAATGCAGAAGCAGTCATTAGTATTGGTAAGTAACTGTTTTGCTTTATTTTGCTTTATTTGTCTTCTCTTTCAATAGAAGTTGTAATGGCTGTTGATATCTTTAAATCTATCAAAAACATAATGTTCTCAGAATCTGGCTTTGAAAGTATGTGCAGCCTTGGTGAGTTGCATATTACAGAATTACCTTGTTTGGTTTCTGTTGCCTGTGGAATGTGAATTAATATTTGCAGTAGAATAAGGACAAGTTTCTTCTTTTGTAAGGTTGGACAAAAGGCCAAAGTGGTACCAGTGCACTTGGTTACCTACATGGTAGTTGTGGATGTTTGAAGAAACAGTCTCTGTTACAAGGTTTCACCTGAGTCTGAAAACCTTGGACTACTCTGTGGTCAGAGAGACTTGGATATCCAAGCAGGGGAAAGCAGCTTTAAAGCTTTGGTGTTGTCTGTGGTGGGGTTTGTTTGTTTTAAATGGAAGCTGTTTGGTATTGAGCTTAGTAACTGTAAATGCCACTCTGTTTTCTCTTTGGTGTTTCAAATATTCCCTCTGAAATTCTACATACTGAGTACTATAGACAAATGATATTTTACTTAGAAACACTTACTGTTTTCATTTCAAAACACCAGCTGAATCCGCAACACTTCATAATTGTATGTTTTATTTTCTCAAATAATCTCTAATACTGTATCAAATATTAATATTTGAAAAGTAATTCTGAAGTGGACAGAAACTCTTGTATTAATAGAGATTCTGTCCAGTTCAGAATAGAGAGTAAATGCCATGTTTTTACTGTACAACATTTTTTTAAAGTTCTTGTTATGCTACTATTTTACAGTGCTGTAGGAGAAAACAGCACTGAGGTCTGTTAAATCATTTAATGCATTCTCTGAAGTCCAGATTTAAGAGAATGAGGGGGAGAAAGGACAGTAAACAAGAGATTAGCTATCAGTGGCTAAACAGTTCAGAGAACTAATTGTTCTCCTGCTGGTATCCTTTTCTGAAACCAGCTCAGATGGCTCAGGGGTGATAGATATCATAATTTCACTTCATTCCACCATTATTTTGTAGTGATATGTAACTAAGCCATGCCTTTTTTCTGCCTAAAAATGTACTTGTGTTATTCAAACATTAATTCAGTTTTTATCTTGGTTTTGGTTAAGATTGTGCTACAGGCTGTTTTGTTAAGAGAATTTTAAATGGGCCTCAATCCTGCAATATGATGCAGGAGGGTTGGTGATTGAGCTCATTCAGGCTTTGTGAGGAATTCTGAAGGTGTGTGTTGTACAGCCAGGTCCACATTTTCTGTATTTCTTAGTCATGTTAAGGTGTATTTTCTACTAGAATTTGTTGCATATGCCTAGCTTATTTCTAAATTATCCCGCATAAAAGAGAGAGATTTGCCTAAATGTAGGTGTAATATATAGAATGGTAAAGAAATTTGATGGTGACTGGTGAATATAAATGTTTTATATGTTCTATGTTCTTAAACATACTATGTTCTTAAAAGGGTGTTTAAAAACAACAAATCATGTAATCCCACAACTTTAGTTTATTTTAAACTGTTGTACGTAGTTGAGCATTTAATGAGTTTCTTCATCTTATCTCATATTTTTCACTGCTTCTGGATCTTCCACACAAGATCAGTGGACTCCTGGTGTGGTGGGTTGGTGCCAAATGCTTCGGTTATTGCTGAAGCTGTGTAGCATCGATAATGGTCATGCCTGACTGTTGTCAGGGTTGAAGTTGGGCTTCATCGTGCTTAGCTTGGCCTCTCTTGTGGTGATTGGCTTGTGGCTTGGCCTGGTGACTTTTGGCTGGTTTAGTTTTGTTTTATTCCCATTATTCCAGAAAGGATATGTACTTTTGAGTCTTTTGCTAAACTTTTGTCAACACTGACTCAAGTTTTGAGATAGATGGCTATTTTAACTCAAGCCTTGACAGCTGACAGTCATTGTGATGGCTGTTTATTGATGACTGTTTATTGAGTTTATTAAGTTTATTGAGACTTTCATTGCCCCATCAGGAAGACAGTAGGGAATTTTACTGCATTTGCAATTTGATTAAAGAGGACTTCTTGGGAGGATGTTTCTGGTATGGGAAAATTTTTGTCCTTAGAAGACAACTTCTTTTTCCTGGGAAGTTTGTGTTACTCCACAGAGCCTAGCTTTTATTGTAGGTAGCCAAAAGATGAGTACTGCCTTTCTTGTATATCATGTTCATTCTTCCACCCACTTTTAAGCCTCCTTTCTGGCAGAGAATTTTGCTCAGGCTTTAACAAGATAGTTTTAATTGAGTTGCCTGCAATTTCACTAGCAGTGAGAAAAGTATCATTTTATTATTTTAAAGCATCGATTTAAAGTTTTATTCATTGGGTTGCTGCAAACAATGTCTTACTGAGATAACTATTTTCTGAATTTATTTGGCTAGTGTACCATCAATTGCTGAGGTGCTATGTAATTAGCAAGGACTAAAGAAGCTTATGCCAAGCTGTCAAGTACTTTGTGAAAATGAATTCAGATAGACAAAGGAAAACTTTCCTAAAAGGTGCAGAAAATAACCATGGGAAGTGGTCTGTATGTCTCCAGCAGCAATCCTGTTCTATGTATAGGAAGACAACCTTGGAAGCTGTTTAGTGCTTTTACCAATGGTAGACTTGCAGTTTACTGCCTTCAAGTAAAATCTCCTCCTCTCATCCAAGCTGCTTCTCAAACCCAAAATTTCTCTGATTATGTTTAACACTTCTCTTTCTTGGGGTGGTTCAATTCAATCTTCCTGTGTGGTCTGAAGCGCCCACTACCAGGTCTCATCAAACGCGCTGCTGTTTGCTGGAACAAGGCTGTCTGCCTTGGCTTCTGTGTGCCCAAACAAACAGCTGCAGCAGTTTCCATGTCACTGCCCTGCAGTCATTTGTTCCTGTCCCTCTGCTAGAAGTTGCCCTCCTGCAAGAGAATTGCTGTAGGGGAACACAGCCACTCCATTTCACAGTCCAGCACTGAGAACAATTCCCTTTTAGTTCACACTAATCCAACCCATGTGTTTCACACAGTGGTGTATGTGGTGTTTTGTGAACTCTAGTGTTAGAACAAAGGGTTGGAACGGTGAGGTCCACCTTAAAGCATCTCAAGTTCCTGCCCATGCAGTGCAGTTGTAGAGAAACAATCACTGTCATGGTAAGTCAGTCGGGAGGTGCTGTGCTGCTTCAGATATGTGCAAGGTTATTTAGCACTTTGGGTACCCAAAGAAAGCACAGCTTTTGCATTGTAGAAAAATTATACTCCTTTCTGCTCAATACTTAAAGGATGCTTCCAGAAATGAACACTGAACTATGTCACTGACAAAATTCTGCCTACCCAGAAGCTTGTTGATTTAACAGTAACCTCAGCCACCATCCAGTGTGCATTGGAGAGTCCCTTGGATTCTCCTACCTGGCAGGATTTGAGATTCATAAGAATTCCTCCAGCTCTGGACCTTTTGAAAGCAGGATTCTGGCTGATTTCTATACTTGTCATTCATAAAAAGTGGACCTGGCAGGGAAATTAGAAGGCTGGTGACAAATGCATGCATTTGTCTGTGATTTAAACAGTATCCATATTCTGCAGTCCTCTAACTAGAAGACTACGATTAGGTGAGTTTTGTAGTTCCCCCCCTACAGCTGTGCATTTGCCCTCCAACAGCTGTCTGCTAACAGGGTGCAATAGGCTGCATCCTAAACTAGTACAACTGAAAGCATAGCAGCTGAATGAAGGGAATCTTGTGCAGCATTATTTTTCAAGTCTGGCACCTTTGACAAGAGAGAGAGTTTCATAATTTAACTCGGTTTTTCAAGGCAAAGGCTTCTTACCCATGGGCTGTGTGTGGTCTACCAGGGTAATTAATTTGGCCAACTTCCTGGGATAACTTGGAAGAGGCTTGTAGGCAAAAGAAGTGGCTCTTTTAGCTGGGGTAGCCTGCTCCTAACTACCTCTGTTCTGCTGTCCTTCCCCCTTGTCAGGGTATTGTGTGTGAGCAGGGGATGTTTGTGATGGGCAGGAGTGCCATTTTATAGCTATGCAAAACTGCATGGATTAGTTGGGAGCCTTCTGATCTTCTGGCCACTTGCAAGCAATGGGGCTTAAACAGGATGTGCATCAGTTTTCCAAAATTGCAAGAAAATAGTGAAAATATAACTGAGGTAAATATATTTTGTCTACAAAAGAGGAGCAGGAAATTTATTCAGATGAGTGCAATTACCTGTAAGGGATGTGTGTTTTCTCTAATAGCAGCACATCTGCTCAGACATGCAGAAACACCTTCCAGGTATAGGCAGAATCTAAACCTAACCCAGTGCTGTCTTCCCACGGTAACTCTGTGGGTATTTCCCTAGGTATGCCAGTTCTCAAAGAATAGTTTTACTTTATTTATTTACTTTATTTATCCCCTTCATTTTCTAGACTTTGTAGATAAGGAAGGCTGTTCCCTGGGAAGGGTGTTAAGCTACTCTGCTTTCAGAAGCTAGGATGGAGAATTGGGGTAGAAGCAGTGTAAACTATGTATTGTTGCAGCAGTGGGAGTCAAAGGAGTGTCTTTTTCTTTACTTTTGATTAAGAGTGTTTGCAGAGTGGATCTGTTTAATGATTTCATTTTGAAAGGTAATTCAGATTAATATTCTTCAGCATGTGTTTTTCCTTCCTTCCTGTCCTGTATTCCTTGCTCAGGACTTTAAATCTTGCAGTATGGGAAAAGCCTGAAACCATGAACCACCGCTTGGGATAGCAAAAGCAAAAAAGGCTTAAGAGAGTAGTGGAAAATGGTTTTGCTAACCCCACAGTCACCTCCCAATATTGGATGAATTGCACGTCTGTAGCCCCATCTGGCACTGCAGGGGAGTAATATCCTTTATGACAAAGACATTTTACTTAAGCTTTTCTTCCAGCTCTGGTCCAGAAGGGGGAAATTGATTTAGCCTGTGATGTTAGAAACCAAAATCAAGAAGTGTTGAGACAGAGGGCAAGCTGCACTGTGACACCTTCTGTGCATTCAGACTAGAAACTGGATCCTTTCCCTATTGCAGTGATCTCTCCTTCTCATCTGTTGTTCCCTTCTCATCCAGACACACGCGAAGTCACATGTACTGTGCTGACAGCACTGCAACTGTTCTCCCAGAATCAAAGGGCTCCTCATATGAGCTCATCTGCTCTTGCTGTAAATGCCAGCCTGCAGAGGACAAAGCCTTGGACTTTTTTCATCCCAAAAGGAAGCCTTTAGAAGAAAAAGATTTTTGCTGGGAGTGTTTGGGAACAATATCCCAAGGGAAAATGTTTTTTTCTTCTGTTGATGCCAGTCTGACTTACTTTTGCAGCTGGAAACAGTCTATGAAGCTGTTATTTCTGAATGAAAGGGCAAGGATTTTTGTGAAGTTTATTTTAGTCCCTTTGGCTCACATGGGGAAGTGGGACAGTAAATAGATTGTGTGCATGTCTGATGTGTAAAATGATAACAACTGTTTTGTAAAGTACCAGAGGCTCTAGTCCATTCCTAAGTAGAAGATTAGCATTTAAAACAGTAGGTTTTTGAGGTTCTATTCAATGGTTATTTCTTTGAGAAACACCCTTGTGTTACTGCATTTGTGAACATTGTGTAGCTCCCTGTCCAACAACTTCTCTTTTCCTCTGGTGCAATGGTTGGAAGCTCCCTGGGTGGCGGGAGGGCTTCACAGTCAACACTCATGTCTGGACCATACTTTTAGATGAAGGTCTTGTTTCAATTTCATTTTAATCACTTGGGTTTATGTAGCTTAAGTAATCTCTTCAGTACCCAACAGCCTCAGTGCTCATAAGTGTAGTGCATCAGCCCTTCTTTCTGGGCAGCAGCAAGCCTGCCAATGCTAGTCCCAACTCAGAGAGAAGCATGTTTCTTGGGAGCAAGTACTTCATATGAACCAGAATATCTTGCCAAATTAGGTTGATCAGGGATGTTGGTTTGGAGAAAAAAAAAAAAAAAAAAAGAACTTCTGGTGAGGTTGCTCCTGTATGGGGATAGAATATAAGGAAATAAAGATAGTGTGGAAAGTAATCTCACCCCTAAGCAGTTGCAGCTGGGCCAATTATCAAAGATTAGGAGCAGGCCTGACTCTAACAGGCCACAGCTGTAACCACTGAGACGAAGATGCTATAAAAGAGTGGGGTGGCTGGGTGAGAAGGGAGCTGGAGTCAGTTGGTGGCTTTGTGAAGAAGAAAGAGGCAGTGCTCTGAGGAGCTGCCCATGAGAAACACCAAGAAGGTATGGAACTTTTGTGATAAGGAGACAAAAGTATGGAACTCCTGTGATAAATGACAACACACTCCCATTTTACTGTTTTGGCATAGATAGAAACTTACTTTTAAAAATTTTTCCCCTTCCATTTTAATTTTTTTTCTTCTTCTAAATTGAAAGCAGCTTTTCATTTTAAGGCTCTTTTTGTGCAAGTACAGCATTATAACCAAAGTGAAGCACAGACGTTTTGATTGAGTTGTAATAATTTTATGGCAAGTTGTCTCATAAATTTCCCTTCAGACTTGGCAAAAAGCTGGAGTTGAAAGCTCAGAAGCTTTCATGAAACCAAACCTGTGTACTTCACACACCTTTTGTGCCTGTCCCTGCAGTGGTTTCCACCTAGATGACTGCATTACACCACAGTGGAGATAGATACACACACAGAGCAGCAGAGGCTTCAGCATGGTGTGGCACGTCTGGTCCTCTCCATATGAGCGCCTGTATTTTCATTGCTGTGATGCTGAAATTTGGCAGTGATAATTAGCTGACAGTGTGATTCTGTTGCTTGTTGATGACAGTCAAATTTTGTGGCTGTCATGCTCAGAATGTGAAGCATTCAGTGATTATTTTAAACAATTGTATGAAATGAAGTTTGAGACATCCCTAACTGAATGTATAGGCTCATTCAAATCATCTGTCAGAGCAGTGCTCCAAATGTACCATAAGAGAACTCACCAAAAGAGGAATTGAACTTGATGTTCCATACTATTAAAGTTTGAAATTTTCTCTCTTAAAGCTTGGACTTAGCTTGTGAAAGGTGTTTCACATTGTATGCAGGTGGAACTCATTCCATGACTATTAGGGGAACTGTGCTGGTGGGTAACTCTTAATACTTGTATTTTTTTTTTTCTGAAAAAGAAATCTGATGGGTATTTCCTTGTTGTTGTAGCTTCTCCCAAAATTGTGGGGGAACAAAATACATACAAAAGCAAACGTGATCCTTCATGCCTGCTTCACAAATAACTCCTTGAGAAATCATGAGAAAGATGAAGATTGGTGCCTTTGTTAGGAGAATCAGTTTGCTAGCAGAACAACATGATGTGGAACCTCCTTCTAGTCAAGGCTGCAATAGCAGTTCACCTGCAATAGCACATTTATACACTCTGAGGGATAAAGAGGAAGACTCCTGAAAGGCCAAGATGTCCACTATGAAGCTATCAGGCTGGAAAGCTGTTGTTAGATTAATATGAGCCTGGTCAATTTTTCAAAACATATATTATAAAATGAACAATGCTTAGTGTTTAATGTTTTCAACCATCCATTAAGTCATCCTTTGAGATACAAAAGATGTACTGGAGCAGAATTTGTAAATAATTTAATTCAGTATTTTTTCAGTAATTGTAGAAATTATTAAGACTGGTTCTCAAACATTTTTCACTTCCTTTCTTTCTCCTTGCCCTAACCTATTTGGGTCTTGTAAACACAGTGGGAGGTGCCCTATCAATACACTGTTGCAGAACCCCTAGGAGATGGTGGCAGGACAGAGATTGCTGTGGTCGATAGGACTGGCTGGGAGAGAAGGTGCCCTGCAGCAGAATGTTTT
This sequence comes from Molothrus aeneus, assembly GCF_037042795.1. Taxonomy (NCBI): domain Eukaryota; kingdom Metazoa; phylum Chordata; class Aves; order Passeriformes; family Icteridae; genus Molothrus; species Molothrus aeneus. The sequence continues at coordinate 9,679,330 of NC_089658.1, read as the reverse complement.
ACACACTTCTGATTCCCTGTTTCTGGGCAGTCTTGCCTGAGCCTCTCAATCAATTCCTCCGTTTTCCAGTTTTCCTTCAACCTAGGGCCAAGGAGCAGGGCCGGCTGCTGGGGCAGGCAGCCGTTCCATCACGTGAGATCCGCCGAACTGGAGAGCCACTAAGCCAGGAGGTACAAGGGTGGACAAAGCAGTGAAGGGGCTCGGGATGGTGCCTTCCCCTCTCGATGCTCCCTGTATTTCCTGCTGCCGTTTGCATTTGTGGCTGTTTCCTCTCTCGGCTTGGCTCTGCTGCCTCCCTGCAGGCACAGCCCGGGCCTGCCGCTCCTGCAGCTCCAGCGCGGTGATTTGTGCGGAGCGCCTGAACTGCGCTGCGCCCAGCAGGGACCGGGCTGGAGGCGTGCGCTGGCCTCCCGCTGCACCTTCCACTGCAGAGCGCAGGGCAATGGAAAATAGCTCAACAGTGTCAAATGATGTCTGGTGCAAAACAGGCTTTGCTTTAACGATTGCCCTTATTTTGGCATTACTGGATTAGGGAAAAAACTGTCACAGTATTGGAATAGGATGTTAAAGACCTGAAAAGTGGAACATGATGCTTCAGGTGACTCTGACAAAGGGTATTTAGAGCCTTAACACGACTTTAAGACTGGTTGCTGAGTTGCTTCATTCTTTGTGTTCTTTTCGGCTTGTAAAAGTGCTACAGAGATTAAACTGCATCACACTTCTTTCTCTCACTGTTCGTTTAATATAAATACTGTATAGATGAACCAGGAGTGTTACTTTGCCTAAGAAAGTTGGCAACATGTGAAGTTTTAATGAAATTTTCCTTACATGTTTAGAATAGCAATAAGCAGCAGCATTTCATCCTGTTTTAATGATTTGGATGTGTCTGCCTGGAAACTTAAACTCCTGGGAAAACCTTGTGCTGCTAAATGTGTTTTCATTTGTTGTCAGACCCCTCTTCTCTCCAACCCTCTCCCCCATGTATATGGTTTTCACTGAATGGAAAGTAATTTTTGAGAGGTTCAGTATTTTCATTTTATGAATGTAAAATCATAAATATATTCTTAACAGTTTGGTACAACTGAAAATCATATCACTGGGAAAAAAAAACCCATAAAAATTTATTGCTTCAGTACTCATCAAGGAGTTAAGTTATTGAACTATTCTTGCAAAATATTTAGTCTTCTGATAAAACTACATTTCCCACAGAGAATGTAGTTTTGGTTTACTTTGGTTTTCTAAGATTAGTGCTAGCAGCAATCCTATTAACTTTGCTTAAGATCTAGGGTTGAGTTTAAAGCAAGAGCTTCAGTGTGTTTACACGTTGTGGATTTCTGAGAATGCAATTTATGCAACTTCAGGGACCTTATCAGCAAGAAAGACTAGAGAAACTGAAGCAAACTTGGACTGCTGACTGTAGAGATATATAAAACAGTGACAAGAACAAAATTACACATTCATAGTATTGGCAAGTGGGATTTTTAATTGTTGTAGTAGCCAAAATTCATGGGTTTATGCATCATGATAATTGAAACCAGTTATTAATTTGGCATTCAGAGTGATAAGGAGAAGAAAATTGATCTGTAGTAGCAAAAAACCCAGTCTTGGATGTCAGCTGGTGGTAGTATTTTTTTATCCCTAATTTAGGTCACAGATTCTGTTCCATTAATTCTGTAAGCTTAATTTCTTATTGCTAGCATATTTTTATGCCTTCATTTTCTTTTAATTTAGGACAATATTTTACTGTCTATAAGTGAGTGTTTGTTTCAAATATGCCTTGATGTAAAATGCTGAGAGGGTTAGCTTTGGCTTTTTTCTTTACCTACTGTATACTTTTTCTGACATGTTAGATTAACTTTCAGCCGCAGGCCAATCTGTCAAAGAAACAGGGAATGTCTCCTGCTATGACAGATTTGCCAGAGGCTGAGGTTTGAAACAAGCTGGGTATTGCTTCTTACACAAAAGTAATTTCTCCCTACTGAAGAGAGCTATCACTGAATCAGCTGAACAGAGCCTCTGACTTGCATTACTAGGTTCTGATCAGAAAATCTGCAACAGGCATTTTTTCTAATAAACTTATATGCCACAAAGGAGCCCTGTCAGTATGACTGCAGGAGAACTTTCAGCAATATAAGGTCAAAATAATTTCCTCAAGGATATCAGGAATCCAATATATATTTTAAAAACTTTCCCTGGTTGACTTCAGTATTGTTATCATGTTGGATGAATATACTGCTGCAGAGACAGACCCACAGGTCAGGCTTTAGCATAAAGACAAGACCTACACTGTCATCCTGGCATCTGCTCCAAAAATAACCATCTCACTCCTTAAACCTGACTCAATTTTCTGTATGAGCTGAACAAAACTGAGCTCTCTGCACCCTGCTTGTCCTGTCTTGCCTGTGGTGCTGAGGTGCTCAAAGCTGCTGTACATCCTGAATGTCCCCCTGCAGCACAGTTTCTTCCGAGGTGGTGTTGACAGCCAGCTCCCAAAGCAAGCCCACCCAGGTGTGCAGCAAAGTCTGGGATCTTTGCACAAGTGGCTTAACAGGGGGCTCCTGAGAAGGAATCTGGGCAATCACAGCCAGGCAGCTCGTGGGTTGCAAGGAACCCATGCTTCATTCTGTCCAGGCTCCTTTTGGGACAGACTGCCTTCTTTTTGCAGGACTGACTGGCAGAAGGTGTGTGAATAACATGTGGAGTGTGATGAGAGAAAAGAGAGGATTTGGTTGGGATTCCTTGCTGCTTCTTTTGCTTTCTGTGAGATGAGCATTCAGTGCTGTGAGCAGTGCGCTCTGCAAACCGGGGAAGTGGCATAAGTCCTTTGTTTTACCAGACTGCGGTACCCCTTACATGCAAGTCAGACTCTAGGATAAGATTAGGGCTTAATGAAGGAATTAATACATATCCTCCTCAGGCAGGTGTCATAAAAAAGAACTGACTTAACCCATATAATGGACCCCTTATGGCACTGGAATAGCTGAAACTATGCCCATTTCCATAGACTAATTTAGGTAATTACAGCAGTATTACCTTATGCCAGACAAAGATCTGACCCAATTAAATTGAAATAACAAACCATGTTAATTTTAAGACTTTCTCCAGGAATGCACGTCTGCCTTATTGCTTATTACTGATTGCAGAGTTCATAAGCTGCTGGTTATAATTTAATTTCCCCCTTATGAAGGGGAATCCCTGTTTGGATTTACTTAAATATGTATTTATGTATTTTAAATGTTGTGGACAGTAAAGAGACGTGATATCAATTTATATTATCATAGTTCCCAGAGGCTGTAGTTTCCCCTTACAGCTGCATGAAAACACAATGTAGTTCAGAGGGCTGTGGCAAGGTGGGAAGTCTAGCACAATACTGTTTCTTTACTGAAGTCCAGGTAGAGTTCTTGAGTGCATTTTAAGAAGAAAACACTGTTCATCTGTTGAAATGTTGTGGCCTTCTGGGGAATAAGAAAGCCTAGAAGCTTGAAGGTTTAAGGGTTCAAGAAATTTTTAAAAATACAGTTTTCATGTGTACTTGAAGTTGCAGAAAATGAACTGTCATGAAGGCTGGGGATCTCCTGCTGGATCTGAGGTAGGTCCTCTTTGGTTTGAGGTAGTATAGCTGTGCCTTAAGGCAGCTAAAACTTTAGCCCACTGTGGGTACATACATGCCTGCAGTCAGAGCTGAGCAGTACATGTCCTTTTGCTGACGCACACATCAACCTGGAAATTATACCCTATGTCAGAGCTTCTCACTATAAAAAAATCAGCAGACAACTGGCAAGAAAAAACAAGAACAAAAATACCTGATTTAAATGTACAGATTTAATCCTTGAAGCAATATCCCTACTGTGAAAATGTCTCTAGCCTTGCAAAACTTTGATAGTTCTCACAACCCTCCTTGTGGCATTGCCCCAGCTCTCTGAAGTTTAAAGACTGCAGACAGAAGTATTTCTAGTTACCTTTATGTTTATGCTGCCATCAGATCAGGAGAGGTGTAGCTAAACCATTAATACTGTGAATCTACCCCGTCTGTTCCTCTTCAGACTGTGCAGCCAGCCTTTTGATAGTCACCATCAGAATCAAGCCACAGATATCTTATACTGACATAGCAGAGTCTAAACTCTTTGTGGTTACTTCTGCTTTATAAAGAATTCATTTTTTGTGACAAATACTGATTGCTGTTGGTTGGACAGGGCACTTGATACCTTCTTGTGGACTGGAAGGCACCTTAATCATCTGTAGACATTCAGTGTAGCTGCAACACATGTGCAGATTCAAGCACACAGTAGTGGTGCCATAGTGCTTTTTGTTCTTCTGAATTGTGTCTAGGAGCAAAGTCTTAGCTCTTCAAACAGGCTGAGAGGACAGGATTGAAAAACCTAATAAACAGACATGATGGTGGGGGCTTTTATGCTTTTTCTGGCCACTGCTCTCAGTAGTATGCTGTGGAATGTTAGGAGACTAAATTGCACTTTGGAAAAACAAATGAACAAAGTAAATGATGTGCTGTGATACCCTTGACTGGGCTTTTTAATAAGGTTTGTTTGCTTACTTGCTAATTTGCAAGGTCTGGTAATTTGCAATTGGCCTCCCAGTCCTTAGCACTTGGAATTAGCACAGTCCTACTGTATCAGAGGGACAAGCAAATCATAAAGAGAAACATCCCATGTTGAGGAAGCTACAGGAAAATGGCTTGAATTTCTGGCAATTTTTAATGTGGTACTTCTAACTATTTCATTTTTGTTTACTTCTTAGTTTTGTTTAGTTTACATTCCCTTGCATCTAAATAACTGTCTAAAAATAAAAAGTCTCTCCTAGTCTTTAGTGAAGGTGATCTCTTGTTATTGTTGCTTTGAATGCCTCCATTGTGGGCCTTTTATCATTTTTATGATAGTGTAAGTAATGAGTCATCTATGTAGCATCTGCACAAGGTTTGCTGGAAATTAAGCTGGTTTAGAGGATTATATTTCAAGTCTGTCATAGCAATTTCAGTGGTGATGTTCTTTTATTTTAAACAAATTATTCTGGAGTTCTTATGTGTTCAGTTGTTTTTTTTTTTGGAGGGAGAGAAGAGATGGGGAATACATTCAGTTTGAAACTCAGTAAAATCATTGTCACATAAAACCTATCTGGATTTTAAAAAAGTATTAGTGGATAACACATCAAATGTCCTGTCATCAAGCCATTCCTACCTGATGCTTTGCATGAAAGGATGATCTCTTGTTATAAACAGTGATAAGAGCTCTCAGAAATTTCCAGCACTTCCCAGTTTTCCATGGAATTTCTGAAAAGCTGTCATGACCTTAAATGTTATGAAAGTTTTATTTTAAAGCAAGACATTAAGTAAACATTCTTAATGAAATTTTACTGCTTTATAAAATAAAGATCTCCAAAGTGTCAATTCATAGATGCATACGGAATAAACTAGACACACCCATGTATGTAAGAAATCAGGCCTCTATTGGCTCAAAGTCAAGAGAGTATTTGCTGGTTTTTTCTGAAGAACAGGAGTAATTTATGAAGTGATTCTCTGGACTGTATTTAATTGCTAAGAAAAAGAATAGAATAATGCTTCAGAGGAAGAAAATCAGCAAAATCAGATGTTGTCCTTGTATTGAAATTATTGCTACCAATAATATTCTACTTAGTGCACTAATTTTTTTTGCTGTCCAGAACCCTCTAATTATGCCAGGTTTTGCTTCTGGGTCTGGTGACAGACAAGGTTATTCAGTGTTTGGAGCTGATTCCCCTTTCCATCTGTTACATGGTCCTCTGTTCCTATAGATGCCAGAGTAATATTTCTTCCTTATTATCTGGTTCCTTTTATTCTGTAATATGTCAATGCATAGTTTCGTATTTAAAATTCCTACTATGATATAAACTAGCTTGAATATAGAAAGCATTTTATTCAGGAATACTTTATTTTCTTTTATTCTTCAGCTAAAAAAGAAGAAAGTAAGGTGAATTCCTCCTTCACATATTAAGATTAGCTGGAGAAAGTGGCAGACTCTTTCCCTTCTAGTCTAGGGTTGGTTATGGGATGATTTACTCAAGTTTTTCTAGTCTGATTCTTGGTTTTATAATTTAGGATTCCCCTTTATTCACGCTTCATGGGCAGAAGTAGAGTAAGTTATACTGATACAGGTCATCTTGTATGAGTTTAAAACTGAACACCTGGGAATGGAAGGGGATGAGCTGTACTCATTGTACCACAAAATGTATTGGTTTTAGTGGGAGTTATCTAATACATATAACTGAGAGCTTTTTCTGAGTGTGAATGAGGTAGGCAATTTCATTACTGCTCTATGTCTTAGCCTCTTCTTATCTTTAGCTTTTCTATACAACGCCCATTATCACAGAACCCAAACGATCCATATTTGCTAATGGACTGTTTTTACCTTTTGTCTGGAAGGCCACTATAAAGATGGAAAACAGGATCCCTTGACTGATTAAAGGCTGAGTTCGGACCACCTAATAGCTGTGCCTAGTTCATGTATACTGAATTTAAATGCAGGAAATCAGTTGGTGAATAAAACTTTGTGCTGAGGCTCTTCTCACGGTGCCCCAAAACTGCAGGTTGATCAATTGAGATAACAAAGATTTTTCAATTTTATTAATTTATTGTATGAAAAAAAAAATCAATGTGGGCTGTGCTATTCAGAGGAGATGCTTCACAGGAGCCTGCCAGAAATGATCAGGCTTTCATGAAGCTTAAGGGGAAACTGGACTGGCTTACAGTGGATGCTGCAAAGCTTTACTTTCCTCACTGCAGAGGAAAGGCAGCCCAGGGCATCAAGGAACAGAGATGTTCAGTTGAATGCAGATTTGTGAATTAAGCTGTTTCACATATCACAGAAGCACAGAATAATTCACATTGAGAGGGACCACTGTGGGTCACCTGGTCCGACCTTGCTGATCAAGCACGCTTGTTCTAAAGCACATGGCTCTGCCTTGTATGCAGACACTTCTAGAATACCTCCACTGAGGGAGAATCCACAGTCTTCCTGAGAAATCTGTTCCAGTGTATGGTCACTGCACAGTAAAGAAATTCCTCTTCACATTCAGGTGGAGCTTACTGTCCACCAGTTTCTGCCCACTGCCTCTTGTCCTTTGCTTGGCAGCACCACAGAAGAGCCTGATTCCATCTCTTGACACCCTCTCTTCAGGTACTGGTATGGATTGATGAGGTCCCATCTCAGTCATCGCTTCTCAAGGCTAAACAGACCCAACTCTTACAAGTTGTCCCAGTGAGAGATACTTCAGTCCCTTAATGATCTTTGTTGCCCTCTGCTGGACCTGCTTCAGGAGCTCCGTGTCTCTCCTATACTGATGAGCCCAGAACTGGAGCCAGCACTCCAGACCTGGCCTCACTATGGCTGAGTAGTTAGAGATCACAGAATATTCTGAGTTGAAGGGGAAGGATCATCAAGTCTAGCTCTTAAGTGAATGGCCTTTAGGGGATTGAATCCACAACCTCGGTGTAATTAGCACCCTGCTCTAATCAACTGAGCTAATCTAGAGGGGTAGAATCATGTTGGTTGACCAGCTGGCAATGCATGTCAGAATACCATGGGTCTTCATGGTCACAAGGACACACACTGCTGGCTCAGGGACACTTGCCCACCAGGCCTCCCAGGTCCTTCTCTGCAGAGCTGTTTTCCAGCAGGCTGGCCCCCAGCTTGTACTGGTGCATGGGGTTATTCTTTCCCCTTTGAGACAGGGGAATCCTGTTTGTTTCCAGCAGGTTTGGTGTTGTATAACCAGAACCATGATCAACCCCCCCAAAATTCTGCTGGTAGCTGCAGTTTCAAAGCCAGGTGTTCATCTGCATGATTTTATTGTTTCTTGCCCCATTGTTCCCTTCAACTGGCACCACAGTGGGGGATACAACTTGTGCTGCACAAGTCCCTCTTGATTATCTGCAGACTTCTTGCTGGGACATCATTGCTGCCTGAAAAACCAGTAGTCAATGGGCCACACCTGGCTGGGCAGTTTCTTTGTGATGTCCCTTTCCTGGGCACCAGGGAGGCAAAATTCTCCTGTCTATGGATTAGGTATGACTGGCATATCAGGCCTTCCATTCCTATCAAAAGGGAATTGCCAATGACTACTACCCTTTTTTTTTCCTAATTGAAGAGGTTGTGATATTCTTTGCATATGCCTTTGGGAAGAAGATGGGTGAAAATCCCCCTTTTTAAGCTGCTGTAGCTCAGGGCATATGGATTGCTGGCCTGTTTTTTTTGTTTACAACATGGCTTTAGGGATTTATCTTTTCATGCACTTCTTTTGGGGGAGAAGAGATGAGAAGCATTGTCAAATTCTATCAGCCCTGATAGGTAAACTGAACAAGTATATATGTGTGTGCATCTGTATATATCAAATCTGTATATATCAAATGTATGTGTGCATAAAATTATTGTTCCACTTCCATTTGTAGACATTATTGCACTTTCACCACCACAGTATAACTACTGTGGTGTTTACCCAAGTACATATGTCACTGGGTTTACTCTTCTCCTTGTCTGACTTCTCTGTAAGCCTTGTTTCCTGCATGTCTGTTTCTTTGTTCCACCAGTCTACACCCATCCTGGCACTATCTTTGTCTTTTTAAAAAATATATTGGACATCATAACATTAAACTGTAATCCTTTCCAGTCTGTAAGTGTTATTTCTGTTCTTTTAATGTACTGGTATCTCACAGGTTGGTCTGAACAGACTTTGTAGACAGCACATCTGCTGCTGTTCAGAGCATGGTGCTCCTTCGATTGCAGCACAGCCAGGTTTGGAATAATTTTCTCTCTTCAAACCAAATATATTAACATTTGAAATGATATTATGCTGTATGACTCACTTAAAAAGATGAGAGGAAAAAACTATAATTAGCTAAATAGTATGAAACTTGTGTGCAACATCTGTGCCAGTTTTTGGGTTCTTAGTTTAACCCTGGCTTGCCAGCCACTGTAGGTATATTGTTTGGCTAATGCCTGAGGGTGTGGAGTGGCTAGGGAAATATATGCCTGCTCTGTGTCTAGAGAGATTCTCCTCTGTGGATTCTTAAGGAAACATTTGTGCTAGCAAAGATACTTTGGGGTTTTGTAGTTTTGGTTTTTTTTTCATTACTTGGTTGTTAATTTGAAGGTGAACCTCAGTGATGGCCTTGGCAGGGATATGCTTTCTCTTGTTTTTCCAAATATATACCTATGCCTCTTCTCAAGCTCCACATTATCCCAGGCAGTTTTGTTGAGTGATATTTAAACTATTTAAAAGCTGTTTTTACTGTTCAAGGATTGTGATACTGACTCATGTGATATTTTATGCCAGTCATGTCATCTGTAGTCACTAAATTTAATGCACTTCCCAAATTTGTCTGATGGTGACCTTGTTCCTGAGGTTATTGCAGGTTCTAGCTAAAATTTGCAGAGTGTTTCCAGATTCTGAATTTCAGGGTGGCAATGAACCATATCAGAGAGATATGAGAAGAATCTGCATTTCTACAGAGCTTGTGAATCCCCTAATGTATTAAACAATACCGACGGAGAAAGATGAGAAGGAACCAAACAAAACCTTTGTTCCCCAGCCAAGGACAGTTTAACATTTGTATTAGCATGTTTTAGACAATGGGTAGTTTGATGTCTGAGGTCATGAATTTTTTAAAGCAGCCATACCATGTCACATTTCTTTTTGATCTGCACTTAAATTTTCATTTACTTCTATATGTTGCTGGCTGAGGGCCACTAGTTTCTATCACGAAAAATGGGTGCTGAATTAGATTTGCTTTTTTTACCCAGCTCTGAAAAGATGTGCATTATCAAAGCAATTGTTTGGCTCAGAATAAGAAAAGAGATAGTTCTGTAGGGAATATGCTTAGCAAAGCAATGCCATAAATAGGTCTTGTGTCAGTGTTTGCTGTAATGTCTTGATATGTGTCATCATGAATTATATATTATTTCAGATTTATCACTTCTTCCACTGATAAGGGACATAGCTTCTTCGAGTGAGTTTTCTTCATGGCTTAAAAGATTTACTGATACATTGAAATTCCCTGTATTGGAGATTCAGATGAACTCTGGAAACTTGAGATAAGAACTATAAATCTCCTATGAACTAGGATACCATTTCTCAAAGTGTATATTTATTGACAGAGCTTGTACTAGCTTATTCTTCTGCTTCTCATTTGGGTGCATCAGAAGAGATTTTCTTTTCAACATTATGAACCAAAAATAAAAAAATTAACTGTGGGTCATATAGTCTATGTGTGTATGTATATATATATTCTGGGGTAGAGAGCTTCATTTAATTTAAGCTCTTTATGCAAAGTTGTTTTCACTTGAACACATTTGAAAATAAGATTGCTTGGTGGATGGCATAAGGGCAGCAGGAAGGGAAGGCACTATAAAGCTTTTATCAAAAAACCCCAACTCTACTTTTTACATGAAAGGAGACCTAGTATATCCTTGATTTAGAAATTCCTCCTGCTGAAACCTAACCTGCAAGACTTAGCTTGCATGGGAAAATAAATGGGACATTATTAGTCCATGTGACCTGCCACAGGATCCCCAACAGGACATTGTACCCGAGGGGATGCCCATATATGTGAGACCCTTGAACAGATTTGTGCAAGGAGATTCTGAAAACTGTGTGAAACTATTTTTCTTTCCCAGTATTAGTGGGAATGTAATCGGTATAAAGCTACTGATAATGAGATACCTGAACTTGATTTTTTAAACCCTAAACTTATAAAAAAGTCTTTAATAAAGATGGGGCTTTGGAAAGGAATGAGTGAAGAGTACCTTATTTCAGTAGCTGTTTTTCTCTGATCCCAATTGAGTTACATTTTTTTGCCTCTTTCTAGCTCCTTTTATTTTGTAAAATATTGACAGAGAAATTGCTATTGAAATTTCGTAGTAGAATTTCATAACAAGCAGCTTAGTTACAGAATCTGTCTTCTGTTCAGGTCTGCTTTCATCCCATTTTATGGTTCAGCTGAGTTAAAGATAAGACTCATATAATTTCCCCTTGGGACCTATTATATCTAGCAGGAGATTTCTTGGTATCACTTCCCTGCCTTTTACCCAAGGGCAGATTAGGGGCTTTTTACCCCATTTTGCTGCCATGAAGTGAATAATAGTTCCACTTGCAGCACTGCAGAGGTGCTTTGTATTGCTGTGATTTCATCTGCTCTGTAACTTCTGACCACTGAAAAATGTGGCAAAATCAGGTTTGTTCATATTGCCAAATATAAGACAATCTAAGCCTTAAGACGTGATCCCAGTATTAAAGCAGTAAGTCTCAGTCCTTTTGCCACTCCCTCTTCCCCAGGCACTGAATCATTTATCAGCTGAAATGGGCATTATGGACAAATCTATTGAAACTTGGAGTCATATTGCAAAATGCACATACAGAGCAGAGAGATTTTCAATTACAATTGTGGGATAATTCAGATAAGTCGTCTTTGATCCCATTATACAGTGGGGAGGGATGAGCAGAAATCTGTTGCATGTGAGTGACAAAAATTCTCCAATTCAGCAGCTGATAGTATGGTATGGAGAAAAAGAATGTAGGAATGCTTCATCCACCCCCAGCTTCATCCACAGCTTCAAACCCTAAGTGTTCAGTTTCTGGCTATTTATCTATGAGACTTATAAGGACAATCAGTCCTGATTAAATATTGAAGCAATCTAAATCAGGAGAGCATTGCTTCTTTTGCTTTCTAGTTACTCAAGACCTGACTCTTCAGCAGCAGTAGCAGATCCAGTGGCATTTGTGCACACTGTCCAAGGCAAGCACCAGTAGCTCTAAGCTGCTGCTGTTTAGTTTGGGTGCAGGTCTCTGAATGAATCTTGGTAAATGTCAGAAGAGCCAGCTCCTGCTCGTCCAGTTTGGCAGTGAGCACCTGGGCATCTCCCCAGAGATGTGAAGTTAGTTTGTGTTCTGGGCTGCTGCAGTGCTTCTAAGTCCATGGCTGGCTCGTTGTGCAGATCTTCCACAATTTGAGAGGCCTCTGATGCCATAAAGTTTAGTGTCAGATGGGTTTTGCTTCTCAACATGACTTTGCTATTTGCTGAGACTTTCTAACTGCCAAGACTTGGATGAATGGAGGTGCTCTGATTTTATACTTCAGAAGATGCCAATCTGTAAGGAAGAGATGGAATCTTGGACAGCCATGATCAAACACCCTGTTTGCTGCTTAGCTGGGGATGAGTGGTAAGCTTAGAATGATGGGTCATGCTGATGCCATCTTTTAGTACAATAACAGCACTTGGATGGTCTCAGGCTATTAAATGGTAATAAGTGATAGACGCAATAAAGAAGTTTTGATATTTTAGTCTCTCACTGATCTGACAAAGAAGGAATGGCTAAGCTTGTGTGAGCTTTAGATGACACACTGACTGGCTACTGGTTCAAGAGGAATTGATTTCTGGCTACAGCAGGTGCCATAATAGGCAAGCAAAGATGTTTTCTTTCTACAATTTGCCATAAAGGATGAAAGCACTCAGTGATGTACAGCAATTAATTAGAACAGTGATGAACTTCTATCTGTCTGAATATGTGGTGTGTGTTTCAATGGGAGCAATCTTTCTTTTCACTCCCCACCCTCCCTTTCTTTGAGGGAGTGGGGAGGGGCTGTGCTTTTTCTGTGGAGGGGGTTGTTTAGATCTGCTGCAGATCTAAACTAAGGTGAATATACAGGGATGTATTTTGAGATGAACTTGTCCCAGCCATCCCAGCTCAGACTGAGAATAAGTCAAAGCTGGTTTTACTCTTTTTGACAGACTTTTTCACTGTGATTTTTGGGAGGAGACTCATACAGATGCAGTGGTCTGTCTGCATAGAGCTGCAAACAATATCAAAACCTGTATTTTTAAATTTTGTCTTCCAATAATTGGAAATAAATCCTCCAGACTGAAAACAGAATGCATTGCTTGTTGCATATAGGGGAAAGTAATAGTGATTGTGTAACAATGTAATAGTGTTGTATTTTTATATTTGCTGAGATGAATTGATTCACTTTTTTGCTTTACATTTGCAGAGCCACTTTCCAGCTCTGCTCAGCTGGACAAGATCAAGAGAATGGCATCCAGGTAGCAGTGTTCTTCCCTAAATCTGTAAGCTCTTTTCAGCATTCCTGTTGTGCAGACTGCTGTTTTGTTCCAACACAGTATAGGTGAGTTTAAATTAAGAAAGCTATCAATGAAATTTAAAAGGCAGAATTTGTTATCCTAAATTTTAGTGTTTTGCATTTCTCTGCATCAAGGCTGATTTGTCTTTGACTTCATGGTAGTATAACTGTTGGCTTTACTTAATCCAGATTACCTGCCAGTAATCAGTTTGGTGAGAATCAGCCAAGTGTCTGTTTTTACCCTACTGCAATGCATACATTCACATTTCTAATGTATTAATAGCACTGATGCATTTGTCTGAATCTGGATATATGCAGAGAGATTAAGGTGTTGTTTATGGGTGTAAAACACCCACAACTGTTCTAGGCTTAATCTTGTTGCCCAGCAAGGTATAATCTGCATATGTAGCCCAGTGGTATGAGTATGTTTTAGGTAGTTTTCTGTGTCTAATACAGAAGGTGTGAATTATTATAGCCACTAGGAATGAGCATTGGTGCTTTAGTCAAGCTGGTGCATGACATGCTTTTAGCTATGGAAATCCCTAGTGTGCTGCATGTGGGTGGCAGTTGTCTATTAGTGTCAGATATTTTCATAAGCAGAGTACAAAAAATGTATTTTATTGAATGGTACTCCAGCATTTGCAGTCGTGAACTGAAACATGTGAACACAAAGGGAGCACGTTGCAATCTGACACACAACTGATGTCCTGGCATTTGTGCAGACTGTGCAGGGAGTGCCTCTGAAGGATGCTGTAATGCAGGATTTGAGGTAGAGCTGGCTGCCCCTTGCCCAGCTCAGCATGCAGGCAAACAAGCTGCTCCACACATCCAGCTCTCTGCAGGAGTGCTGTTAATGCTGTTAGTTTCTGGAGTGCTTGTAAAGTTCAGTGTGCCTTTGCAGGTAGGTCTCATTCAACTTTAGGAGTCTCTTTGTCTCTGTAAAATTTAGGGCTAGGGCTAAGTTTGTTACCTTCTTAAAATGAAGACTTGGAATGCCAGATATGGCTGTTGAAGCAGATGAGGTTCCAGTGGCTGTCCTAGCTCCATAGCTATTTACACAGGAGGGAATAATCTGCTGTGTTAGTTTGCAAGAGGTAATGTGGGAAGAAGGTGCCTCCTGCATTTGTAGATTACTTGTTTTATTTTCTTTCCCTGTGGTGATGGTTGCTAGTGTTATGTAAAATATCAGTTAATCAGTCACAACCCACAGAAGCCAGGGCAGTTCAAAGCACAGCTACTTTCAAGAGACTCCCTAATGCCTTAAGGGAGTAAACTTTGGCAGACTTTGTAGGTTTACTGTGTCCCTAGTCAAAAAGTTGTGCTGTTTGGTATGCTGATGGGAGTATTATTGAATAAACATAATACAATATTTACACTCTAATTAAAAAAAAAAAAGCAGCCAAATGCACTGTTCAGAGAAAAAGGCTCTGATAAAAGGAACTGGTTTTGTTTGTTTGTTTTTTTCCTAAGACGACTTGTTTTGTTATGGTTTTTTTTAACTACTAGTGTTGCACAGTAATAGGAATATAAAGTTGTAAACTATTGGACTCAAAAGGTGAGAGTTTCCATGTTTCACTGAGTGCTCTGTAAAATAGAGGCCTTCTGAATATGTTCTTTGAATACAGAAGTTATATGCCAAACCCCAAATTCTGTGTGAACCATCTTTATATAGACTACTTTCTTCCTCTACAGTGCCAATTTCTGTATTATTTTAAGTCTCTTCTTAAACAATTTCTCTGTTTACTCTTTCTTGAGCTCTTATTATAAAGAGCTATGCTTATAGACCCACCTTAGGACTAAGAATAAGGATCATAAAATTAAAACCTGAAAATTTCCCTAACTTGCAAGCTGAAAGTCCAGCCATGAGAGGTGTTTGGGCCTCTATGAATGTTGATATGACCTTAGATGAGGATTCATGGACTTATTTACAAGAACAACTTACTCTCATCTTTGCATCATGGGGGTGGAAGTGTCATGAGGTGAGGATTTGAAAGAGGTCTTGTATTTCCTGCAGTGGATCTTTGCTCTCTAAAGACTACAAAGCAAAACTCTTATTTTGTGTAGAAAATGCTGATTTATGTGCCTGTATTGCTCTCTGAACACGAGACTAAGAAACAGGATGAAGCATCTCTCTTGCCGATACCACGGAGCTGTGGGTCCATGGCAGCCGCGGGGTCCATGCCATCCTGGTGGGATCCCAGGGCTGTGATCTGGGGCTTCTGGGGACTCCCACCTGCAGGTGGCAGCATCTTCCTGTTTTTTGGGATGTGGAGCCTGCGCCCGGCATCCCAGCGTCATTGGGAAACTGAAAATTAAAACCAAGAGCTCCCCACCCCTTTTTTAAGGTCAACATTCTGCTTTTCTACAGTAAATGTGAGGCAGGACTTTTCTGACATCTCTGTCAGAATCGCTTGTTCTTTGTCCATTTGCTTTAAACATGGCTTTTTCCTTTGGTTTTGGGTCAATTTTTCTCCATGTGTTTTAATCCACCCTGTTGTCAAACTTCCAGTCTAAGGTCTGTTTGAAGGTAGAAGCAGGGACTTAGAGAAGGGCTCACTGAAATGTCGTATATGCAAGTTGGCAAGAAAGAGCAATTAATGTGTATTGAGAAAACTGTGCATCATTACTACTCCTGTTCAAATACATGTAATGTTTTTGGACCTGAAAAAGCTCCAAGATAGCTGGAAACAAAACAAGTAATATTTTGACTTTTAACAATTCTGATTTCCTTAGGATCTTCATTCTCTGGATTTAGGCTGTTAGAAGACAGACATTGTTATCAACTTGAATAATAAATGTGTTGCATTAATATATGAATATTAATAAGAGCAATTAAATAAAAAGAGTCTTAAATTTGTTCCAGCAAGATAAAAAAGCCAACAGAGCAATAGTAAAATGGTGGGATGAATCAGGATAGTGAGAGAATTAGTTCTAGAAAATAGAGAGGACTGAGGATTTTAAAAACAATCTAACTACATTAGCTACTAATAAAATTTGGCTGCTTTTTCACTAAAATATCAAATATGTAGCTTGTCTCAAAGAAGAGTACAAAACACTTGTGCCACTGGGACACACTCTCATAAGGATCATCCTCTAGTAAAAACAGAGGGCAATGGCTTCTGAATGGGGATTCCTTGGTGTTTAAATTGAAGTCTGGAAAAGGACTGAATGTAGGCAGTGGTCAGATACAGAGGGGGTGGAAAGATGCTCACATGACTACTCACAATAAGGCAAATCAACCAAGACACGGATGGAAGCAGGTGTCCAATGTCTCTTGGATTGGCTCTCTGTGCCCAGGGTTTCCCTTTCATGGAGGATTTACAGCTACACAATTAGAGCAGCCTTGCAGTGCATGAAGCACCTAGAGAGGTATTCAATCTACTGTGTTTCTCTACTGGTGGTAGGTAAAGTTACTGTTCCAGAATGACACTGGCAATATTGCTTTGGATGATACTGTGGCTTTATCTGCTGGCTGCTGCCCAGTAACTGCTGCTTATCTCGGCAGCAATATCAGACTGCTTCTTTAGGTTTGTCCATTGCACTGGAAAATGAGGCCCATGTGTGTTCTCTATACCTCTATCAGGGTTTGTATCCTACACACTAAATCTTTTCTCTAAAGGAATGGGAACAGTACCCTTCTATTGTGCAAAGGATCCATGATACTCTACAGCTTTTCTTAAGTAAGGTGAAACTAAGAAATGCCACAATTTTGGATGCTGATTCATCTTCCTTCATAGTAACATGTGAGATGAAAATACATTGTTCGTGCTATGAGGAAGTAGCAGTACATTTGTGACAATGACGGATTCAGCCAGCAAAATTCAAGTGCCATGCCTTCTAGGAAGCTGAGTGGAGTGCAACAAAACACTGGTTGTGCATAGAAGGCTTTTTTGTCTAATGCAATTCAGTCTAGGCTGTAACAGATTTGGAATTTGGCTTCAGACATGGACTGTAGAATCCTTTGGAGGGTGATTAAAATAGGAGCTCACTCATCATCCATGTGTTTAAAGCCTCTTATTCTAACATCTTCAAACACACTACAAAAATGTTTTGCTGTAGTCTTCATGTTCAATTACCATCATCTGCCCTGTTCCACACCTCTTGTGCATATAACTTTGATGTGAATTACTGGAATTATCCTGCACGTCCATGCCTCCTTGTTAAAATATGTGGGTCAGTGCTGCTGTCTTCTCTGCTAAACAGCCCTGATTTTCATCTATATCAACTGCCCTTTGTAGAAATTGAAATAATACCCCTGGCCAGTTTTAGTGTTATGCCTAGAAAGTACATTATGCATGAGGATGTGTCCTGCCACAAAGAATTGTCATGGAAGTTAACACTATACTATATACAGTTTTTGAGGGCTTATTTAATTCTGTGTTTGCAAGGCATTTTTCTTTTTCTACATAGACTGACTATTGGTATCTCTTCTAAAACAGAAAATAAACTAAGAGGTACTCATTTCCCTCTTTGGTGGTGAGGTAAGTGCAGAGGTCCTTGACAAGATGAAACTCTCCTGTCGTGTTAGTACAGCTGTAAAATGCTGATTCCTTTAGGCACCTTAATTCCTTTAGACACCCTATTGAAAATAGAGCTGCAGACCCTGGTCTCCTTGCAATTGGTGCTTCTGTTCACCAGGAAGATGCCCAATTGTGGAACTCCATGATGTTAGCTACAGCTTGTCATGCTCTGCAGGCTAGAAAGCAGTAACAAACAATACCATTGATTAATTCCAAGTTATCTTTAACAGGGAGAATCATTATTTGTCTACTAAAATTAGCAAATCTGCTAGGCTTACCTTCAACTTCTCTATCTTGACTCTTCAAAGATCCCAGTACCCTCCAGGAACAGCAATATGAGTGCACGCAGATAATCCTTGAGGATGAATGTAGTTATTAGCTGTGGTTATTTGAACATCACTATTCAGGTCTAGTTCCTATATATCACACATAGAATAGAGCAGAAGATACAATGCTTTGGTGATCAAAAGAATAAAGGTTTGGGGAGAATAACAGTTCAATATCCTGCAGTCTTTCTCTCCCAGCCCTTTTCAGTCCCCATCCGTAATTTTTTATCCATTCAGCATCAGAGTTTTATCACAAGGATGTAAAGTAGGAACTACACCAGACTCCTTGAGGGAATCTAGTCCTTTGCTGCCCTGTGCCACTCTTTCATGTAATTCTACTAATGAAGCTATCAAATTCTGTCTTTCCCATCTTGCCAGCTTTAACTTTTCTGCATGTCTTTTAATGTATAGAATTCACCTAAGCTTCTTTTGCTACTAAGGCGTAGAAACATCTCTGCACATGAACACAAAGAATACACAAACCACATGTTTTAGTGTGAGAGGGCTCAATTTTGATAAGGTCTGTCTTCTGCAAAGTCAAGGGAAAGGGGGAAAGACCTATTCTTGCTATGATTATTGAGATGTGAGAATGAGCCACACCCTTAGATGAAGCTGGGAAGACCACACTTCTGCTGTGTTTTGGTCTCAAAGTTGCTACTGCAAAATTGGTGAATAAAATAGAAGCATCAAGGGAAAAATCTCACATTATTTGCTTCTGTGCTAATTATACTTAATTTTTTTTAACATGGTGTGATACAATACTCAGTAATTTAATTTCTAAGTGCCATGTGAATTAATTCTGAAATAAGAGTTTTTGGTAAAATACAAGTGAAGATGCAATTTCTTTTACACTTACTCTTAGGTGTACCATGACACTAATTTCTCTATCCAGCTACAGAACTGGTATAATGAAAATCTCCTGTGATCCCTCTCTAGTTTGCTGCAGAGGGCAGAATTTCGATGTGGTGATCCATTTCCTGTGAATTGTTTTCTTCCAGAAGGTCAAATCTCAAAATGGTCTTAACTGGAGGGCTTTTCACTGGAAAATCTCAACTCAACAATGATACTGTGGACCCATGATGGTTCTATCAGTGTTTGACAGGAAGCCATGTTTTGTTAATATGAAAAGATTTGTCTTGTACAATTTGGAGTCTAGTTACTATGAAACCTGTGCTGCAATATTTTGGGATAACTCCCAGGTTGTGACCCCTGGGAGTTGGAAGCTGGAATTGTGCCGGATTTTTTGTGAACAACTTTTCCTTAGATGACTTTGCTGAAATGTGAAGTGGAGCCAAGCTGGTACTTAATTAATTCTGCAGAGATTATTCTACTGTAGAATTCTTTTTTCCAGGTTGTATACAGTTGTATGCCACATAAATATTAATTTGGAAGTGAGTCCAAAATGATGCTAACCATATTTTTTGTTTGTTTTTTTCTGGCTTCTGTGATTAGTGAAGTTAACACAGCATCTCTTGGGCTTAGGTCCTTTGGATTGCTGATAGAGATTCAAAAATATTTTTCATTAAATGCTTTCCCCAAGGTTTTCTTGTACCTGTGCCGTTAGTCGTGAAAGCTGAGGTTAAAAAAAAACCAAACACAAAACTCCCTGAAACAAAATAAAAATGACTTCCAGATTTTTCAACCCCACTGGCCTTTCATGGAAAGCAGGAGCTGGGAAGTGTTTCAGTAGATAATGGTCTATATTGCAGTCTGTGATATGTACATAGTGAATACATACCTTGTTATTTTCCTATGGAGAGCTGTTGTGATTTCAAGAAGTTGATGCCTTACCTAAATGATAGGATCACACATTCAAGGCTGCATTAGAAAATAGTGAGCAGTGACAGGTGTCTTTATTTTTTCATTCAACTGACTTTTCTACCATGATCAAAATTGCAATAAATTGAAATATTGCTGTTAAGTCAGAGCAGAGTCAAAAGAGAGTGTCACTTTGATTATTCAGAGGCCTACTTTTTTAACAATGTTCTATGATGGTAAAAGAATTTGCAGGATCTAAATATTTAAACAGCATTTTACCAAACAAAAGCAGGGGAAGTTACAGTAATAGTTTCTGCATTTTTCATTGCCGTTCTTTTTAGATTGAAAGAGCAGGTCACTTTATGGTGTAATGTAAAAGCAAACACACTCTTTCCTCAATAATAAAATGGGGGTAATATTGCAAAGGGCTGTTGTGGTGATTCCTCTTTATCAAGTTCTACAGAAATGGTAGATGTTATTAGCACCCCATGTGATTACAGTGACAGGATGATATGGTAGTTTGTCTGAATTGGTATTCAGTGGTACTGGAAGGCTCTCAAAAAACCTGTTCCTTCTGGTTTTTTTCAGACATTAGAGATTTAGAACTGTTTGGATAAACGTCTGGAGTGAACTGAGCTCTATCTTTTTTAAAGGTTACCTTAAAGGACAGATGAAGGAACCTTATATTGTGGTAACCTTCTGCCTGAAGGATCTCCAAGTGCTACAGGAATCAATATGCAAACTATATATAGATTATAGCAGCTCTGTCAAGGTAGAGCACTGTTTGACAAAGCAGTGAAACAAAACAAAACGTTATAAAAATCTAAATGGGAAAGCACAATGTTAAAATACTGGAAGAATGTAGTAAGAGAGAAAGTAATCATCAGCTGTGTCCTGGGAGGAGATTGGGTGGTGTAGCTTCTTTTCCCACGTGATGTACCATGAGAATTGGGGTCTGAACTCAAAGGCTCAGAAATGCCTTTATGGCTCATGTGAAAAACTGCAGCTCCAGGGACAGGCAATTTGCTGGGATGCAGGTTAAATAATGTTTCACATAGAAGAATTGCAACTGCCTGTTTGTCAGCAATAACATCACAAAACCCATGCATTTTAAGCTGTTATATCGTTGACAAAAAAGTGCTGCTTACCAGACTGTGTGGAGCTCTTGCAGCAGCAATGTCTTTGGAAGAGGCTCCTTTCTTTAACCTTACTCAGCTTGGCTGAGCTGAGATTGCAGTCACTGGCTGGTATCACTTACATATAAAGAAACAAAAATAGATGTTTTACAAAGACACTTCATCCAAAAAAAAAAAAATAATTAAGCATAAAGAGATGACTTTTAAGAAGTTGCTTTTATTACTTTTGACCTTGTGCATTTACCTGCTTTTGGCTCTTTATGCTCTATGCATCAGGGAATTGGTGCAGCTCATCTGAACCAGCAAAACCTACTTCTCATCCTCTCATCCTGGCTTCCTGCTCTGATAGACACTGGTAGGAGCAGTCTTAACCAGACTATTGCTCCTAATTTTCTTGTCTTCTAGCTAACAATGAAGCTTGAGAAATTATGTTCTCTGCTTTTCAACCATAGAAACCTATTAGTGCTCAGCAATATGGCAGATGACTTGCTGTAAATCTTAACTAAAATAAATGTCCAGGGTTTAATATTTTATAAACAGGGGAGCTGCTCATAGAGATGGACATGATAGAAGTTCTGTGTCTGTTTGCATGATTTCTATCTAGTTATCATAGCCAGGCTGTCACCAGGCTGTTTGTATCTTAGTTCTGCCTGTGCCCGGGGCACATGACTGGCTAGTGAGTTACATTGTGCTATGCTGAAATTCCTGCAAATGGCAATTTAGCAATAGCAATTTTGAAGCAGTGAAAGCTAATTGTGCTGAATCAGTCAAAATGTTGCACTGTTTTGCATTTAATGTATTTGCTGAGATTAATTATTTAAATGTCCAATGATTCTCTTTCCAGCTTCAGAATAATCTGTTTTCAAGTGTTCCTAAACGAGTGTAACACATGTTTTCCTCCTGCTACCTTGTAAATATTTCACCAAGTTTTCCTACCACTGTGATAATTAAAGAAATTGATAATGTGTCTTTAGAGGAAGGCAAAAGGGCCCTAAAGGGCAGTTTCTTTTCTTTTCAATCACTGCGTAACGTTCGCCGATAAATAAAGAACTGTTTCTTAAAGTTAGGAAAAGGTTTAATCTAAACGTGCCAGTTGTGCAAGTGCTTATCATCTGGCTCAGGATCTGGTGCTTAGCCCTTCTTAAGGCTGTGGCCCACTTCCAAAACCTTGGAGTTGTTATTGGTTCCTAAAAACTTTAATTTATAATTTTGTTAGTGAGTAGAAAGGCATCATCAGAAGAGTGGTTAATGAAATTTGGTGGTTAAAGAATGCTCAATAGTCTTAAGTTTGTAAATGAGTCAATTCAAATACAGAAACAGCTCTAAAACTCCAAAGGCAATTCTTAAACCTGCAGTGCTCAATGGAGTGAACCTGGGATGATATTCCTATAATGAACAACCTGAATCTGCATGCCCGACCCACATTTGTATATGCTTCCTCCAGAGCAGAGATCAGAGATGTTATGTAGAACTTGTCTGATAGTTTGAGAATAAACTTCTGGTGTAACAGAGCCATTCTTGTTTCATTGGTGTCAGGGTCAAGCATGAGCCTCAAAGAAGACTAAACAGTGCTTTTTCAGGAGATAACCAAAAGAGACAGGTTGATTTCATACGACTTAAAAAGTACAACTCTAAGCATGCCTGCTGCTGGTGGTGATGGCTCTGCATCTGATGGTTTGAAGACACCTGGGAGCCTTTGACATAAGAACTGTAATTGATTATGAATCATCTTACATTAGATGAACAAAAACCAGTTTGTAGGCTCACAAGTTAGAGTGTGCTCAAACATAACCTCAAAACAATATTCTGTGTGTTAGCTTTCTCTAGGGGTATTACAAAAGGGATAAGCTTCACAGAGTTCTATGCTTGAAGAGTGCAGCCCTGATCTAAAGAAGTATTTGTATTCAGCCAATCCAAAAGGAGGCAAGCACAGCCTCATAATCCTGTTTGTATAAAGGTAGTACAAACAAGTACATTTGTTAAAAAAAACAAAAAGTGTATATTTTTTGGCAAAAATTCCTTTTATAGTAATATTTCCTACTGTAGACTGTAGACATTGTGTCCCCTTCTTTTACTTCCATCTATTTCTTTAACTCAAAGCATGCAGTACTATGCTTTCTTCCAAAAAATCAAGATTGTGGGGTGTTTTTTCCCCTTCCACACTTGTAGAAAAAAAGCTTGAAGAGGAAGACACTACTTGACTAATTTGTTATGCTTTTTTGTAAAGGTTTGAAACTCAAATACATGTTTGCTGCACCACTGTGCCACATCCTTGTTAATTGCATTCAGGTTATCCCCATGTGCCCAGTCTAATTTCATATAAGTGTTGACAGGACTCTTCCAATTATCTGTTTGCATCTGCATTTCAAACAAATTGTGAAATTTGAGTGAATAAACTCAGAGTCAGCTGAGGTGAGGTGTAAATCTGAATATATGAGGAATTCCAGTTGCTGGGCCTCACAACAACTGAAGCTGTTGATATGTTAAGTAAATCTTTAGAATTACATGCTAATCAGACTTTTGAAGGAATACAGGTAAAAATGTTTTTTTGTGAATTCAAGTATTCGTCTCAAGCAAGCAAACAAGCTTGACTTCCTTTCAGTAACACCATCCTTAACTTTAAAGACTTTCCTAAGGACCAGAGGGTCACTCCTGAGCTGGATTGCCAGCCCATCACTTGAGTTCTCATTTTCCAGGCTCCAGATGGTGGCAAGCTGCAAATGGATACTCTGCAGCTGAAACATCTATCCCTTCAGAAGGCTCGAGAGACATCGGTTCTGGCAGATTTAGACTTGTCTCTGGCTATTTAGCACAGTTGTACAGTTAATGGGCTGTTGGACAATTTTGTCAAACTTGCTATTTTCTGGTGACTTGTTTATAATTCTGGGAAAGGAGTGCACGGTTAGTCATTTGTGAATAATTGGAAATCCTCTTGAGATCTCAAGAAAAACACTTTCATTGTTAAATAGGCTTGATTTGCCTGTTTATTTAGGTAGCCTAGATAGAATCTCCATATCGACCTTTGAATGCTCCATATATTTCTCCAAATTGGATTTTGCCCTTGTGTGTGTGTCTGATGTGTTTTAAGAGGCCAAGGCCTTAATTACTGTTATTACGTCTAGTTTCCCATATGATTACAATTGATATTAATTAAAATGGAAACTTTGCAAATGTAAAAGACAGATCTACAGGGTCTAGGGCTTGCAGGTACATTTTTGTGTGCATCTACAGGTCTAAAGATGTGAAATCTTTGTTGTTAGCTGCTTTTAAGTTTTACTTCTTTACTGATCTGCTAATGGATTTCCTGGACATCAAAGTTCTTGACCAGCCTCAAACCAAAGTAAAATCTAACTTAACCTCCAAATACTACTCTAAATAAAAAATCATTCATGAGAAAACTATTTCAGTAACTATCAGGCTTGTGGATGGGAGCAGTGTCAGTGTAAAATGATTTGCTCTAGCTTTTCACAGACCTCACTCTTTTTTTCCCACTGCAATACCCTGCTGCAATCGGAATCATTTTGTATGGACTCTTTGAAGTTGTTTTGGACAGTTCTGCCATGAATTAAAAAGTGAAAACTTTCAGCTTCCTCCATTATGATTGCCTGGCTTAACAAATAGAAATTTGTACAAATACCATTGATAACATTTCCAAGACATGTGGCCAATGCTCAATGCACCAGGATATAACTTTTAGGATATGTGTTGTCTCTGGATGAAGATGGCATGAATGACTTGCTTCTTTTCCTAAGCCTGTATAATGGGGGTCTGACAATACAGATAACCTGATGCAAAGAGACACATTTAATGCATATCCACATAGAAAAACATGTGCTTGAGAGATGTTGTTCAGTGGTTGGAAAAATACAATTTGTATTTTCCAACAGAATTGCTTTAAAATTCTAGATGATCCTGGGATTGGTATTCTGTGCAGCACACTGGAATTTTGTTGTATTTTTCCGCTCTCAATCTAGTTTAATCTGCAATAAAGCACTGTTTTGTCACAACTTTCATAAATTATTACACAGCCGGCCAATAGAAATTACATAAATACTGCAAATATAATCATCTGTTCTTAACAGAGAGTCTTAAAGGACTTTTAAACTAGTTACAACAGCAAGTGGTAATCCTTCTATTAAAACTTTCTTACCATGTTATAAGTTTGCTGTTATGCAACATTTTTCACTTTGTCAGCTGAAAACTGCTTTTCTGAAAGTAATCTAGACCTTGCTTTGCTGAGATGGAAATAAAGGGAAGTTTGTCTTGACTAAGTGTTCTGTTTTCCTATGACTCTGAGCAAGTAGTAGTTAAAATGAAACATTGGAAACAACAGTAATTTACTAATCAGGAGAAAAATGGTTGTTATTGGAACAAACCCCATGTTTACTGCAAAATTGATTTAAAGCTCATTTTAAAATAACAGCTCAAGAAAAATAGGCTCACAGTGGGCTCCAAATTCTAAATGCAACATTTACATATATATGATTAAGTGCTGCAGAATGGACTTTGCTCACTGAGGTCTCTTAAGGGCAGAGAAGATAGCAAGGAATGTGTTGTTGAATTAAACTGCCTTTGGAAGTCTGAGGAGCACTGAGCTTCTGAGCAGGCTTTTCATTGCCCTTGTGGAAAGCACTGAAGCAAAGAAGATGCAGGGAATAAACCTAAATTCTATGGTACCTTCAGCAAAGCCCTAGACTGCTTTTACTGGATTTTTAATGATTACAGTGCAAAAATGTAATTATCTTTAATTACCACTTGTACCCTTGCAAAATAAAGATGACAAGGGGAGAATTATCCAGTGCTTTTCTTTTATCAGAATGGATTAATCATGGCTGTTCATCAGAAGTAAACTGAGGAACATAGTCCACTATCCAGGTGGATGAAGAGCTGAAGAAATGACATTGAGCTAAAAACTAAGCAAAGAGGAATAGTTCAGTATAAACTCCTCTGCAAAGCTTGCAAAAGGAAGGGGGCAGGGGCAGCTTGCAAGAACATTGGTGGAGTGGAGCCTAAAGCAGTGTGCCATGCTGGGGCCTTGGGGAGGAGACAAGAACAGAGCCTGATGAATTACTAGCATGAATTATCCACCCTGAGATGAACAGTCATTGACAAAAATTGAGCACAAGAGTAACAGAAAGAGGAGATACATTGAGTTAAATGTGTCAGCTGTAAAATAAGTTATTTATATTGGGTTGAGCTTCACCCTGGTAGATATGGTGATAGAGAAAAAAGAACTGAAAGTTGTTACCAGCAGCAGTTTTGAAAGAAAATTAATTTCAAACACTTGTGTGGCAAACAGCAAAATTTGTCAGGAGTAGTCTTCTCCCTTTTTGCATTTGTGTACATACTGCTTTTAGAGCTCTGTGTACTTCATGTGGTAATAAATATTCAAAGATTGCTTTACAGTGGCTGCAGCCAAGTTGATGCTGGTTATTCCAGATGGAAAGATCATTGCTTCTCAAGGTACTGTAACAAAAGACTTGGCAGTGCATAAGTAGTGTTCCTGCTGGGAGCAGGTGTCTTCAGTTTGACAAGATTGCACTTTATCCATGAGTACTTGAAATGCACTATAGCTGGTAGCAGGTCAAACAGGTCTGAATTTTTAAAGAGAGTGTTGTAAGACTTCAGTAATGAGCTTGAGGTGGTGAACAATGACATGCAAAGCTAATTACCTGTTTACTAACGTCACAATAATTCAGCCATTTGTCTTGACTGGAGCCATGCTGAGTCTTGGCTCCTCCTGCCAAACCCACTTTCCAGTCTTTGAGTGATTGTATGTGAACTGTTTTGCTAGGAAGTGCCAAAAAAAGAAGAAAAAATCGGGGGAAAAAGGAATTCATTTAACTGCTACAAACCTAGATTTTAATTGACTGACCACATAAGAGATTTAGGGATTAGATTTGCTCACATGCAAGGCATGTCTCTGTGGGAGCAGTGTTTTGAGTGAAGAGCGTAAACCGGACCACCGGCAGAAGAGTTAATTATCTGAGTGCTAATGTTCTCAGACAAATATGTAATGCATCATAAGCACTAGCAATGAAGTGCTGGCTGGCAGTGTAAAATCAAATTACCCCTACAAGTTTTATTGTGGAAATATGATTGCTACACTGCAAAGATGGAAGTTACAGACACCCAAGAGCAGGGGTCCTATGAAACTGTGCTGAATTGCTCACTAACAGCTTTCAGTTGAAGAAATGATATTTTGTGTCTGTGGACTGCAGTATGTGGGGTTAAATTGGCAATTTCATTTGGTTCTCTGAACTGCTAAACTCAATAGTTACCTCACTGTAAACCAACAAAAAGTCATTTTGAAAAACTTAAAAGAGAATGTGAAAGGGTGGCATTTTAGTCTGCAATCAGGAAACTCTTTGTCCACACCAGTTTATAGGTCATAAATCAGAACTTGGGTGATTTTGTTGATCTGGATATGCTGCCTTTCTTTGATTGTGTCAACAATTTAACCTTCTATAAATCAGTATAAAATTAACCCCTGAAGTAAATTATATGCATTTCAAACTGCTAGGATTTAGTCAACAAATAGCTGCACACCACTTTATCTGCTCGTTTCCCCACCCAGTGAAATCAGACAATTTCTTCCTTGTGTGTTCAGTAGGCATTAGGTCAGATGTTAATTTTACTGAGTGAGAATGCTCTGTTACAACTGATGAAAGTAAGATAATGGGCTGTACTTATGGCTAGCAACTGGGCAAAAATTGCCTACTAAAATAAAGGGAAATGGTTCATAGGTGGGAAAATATTCATTTGTTTGTCTAATGGTGTACTATAGGTGTGCGCATGTGTCGAAGGGATGTGTTCTGAAAGATCAGTACTTGTCTTAGAAATGAAAATCCTTGCATAGTAATAACTAAAAGCACTTGAGGCTCAATAGCAGAAGTAGGGTACTCTGAAGTGTTTTCCAGAAATTCTATTTCCAGCCTTTTGTAAAGCCTTCATCTTTTACAAATCAATCTCCTGAATTATTTAGCATCTATTGTATGCAAATAGCTTAAGAATACTGAGCAAGGAAGCATTTCTCTTAACTTACTCAAATGAGGCAGATAAGGTGTGCAGTTTGGAACTAGACTTCATAACACAAGATATGCCTAAAATTGGATTTAAATTAAAGAAATTCTGATCTACCTCAGTTACTACCTGGCCCTAGAGTTGCCTCAGTTTCATGAATATGTTTTTAGTGATAACATTCCTGAGCTGCTTGAAATGTGCTGTGAACACCTAGAAAGCTCCAAATCAGAGCAGTCCATTTCCCAGACCATATCCAAACATGATCAGAAGTGGACAGTGGGATTCCTCTGTCTGTCTCCCCTGAGAAGCCTGCTTTGGCTGATGGTTGTAGCATGTGCAGTGGGAGTGCTGGGCTCTGGGCTGTCTGTGCACTAGGGAAGACAGAAGAGTTCCTGGTCAGGGTAGGAGAGCTGGCTGTGTGAATATTTTCTAATTGGTCTCAGGCATCACCTGTGTTGTAAGCTACACCAAAGTGGTGATGGTGAGGAGGGCAGTAACCTCTCCTAGGAGGCAGCTAGATCCAGAAAAAATGTCTGTGTATGGTCTAATTTGTTAGGCAAAATAAGACTAGGCAGGAATGGATAGTGTGTTGGTATTAGGATTAAGGAAACTCGAGTTGTTGCTACTACTTGGGGATTTTATGCAATTATCTGTTTCAATGTTGGCGGGTTTTTTTTTTCTTTTTAGGTAGGTTTTGTTGAGATGGAAGATGACATTCTGGTGTTGCAACACCATTCTAAGTGGTGGATCATAATCAGACAGAAATATTTAACTTTGGTTTCAGTTCTGAGGAAATGTTTCCTGGATATCAAGTGCCTTCCTGTCATCTTACTTTCTCTTTTTGCTAGTACTACACAGTTTCTCATTGAGTATGCTGAGGTGGTCCCTTTTTAGTTTGGTGGTTCTTCTGAGACCCTTGTTTGTCCCCATAACATCCTCAGGAGATTTGCTTTCCTCCTTGAACAGCAGCTAATTAGGTTAATGGTGTTGCTAAAGAAATGTTTGTGGAATCACAGCCTTGGGCCCAAGAAGAACAACCAGTTTCTGTTATTCCCACAAACACCTGGGTCTTGAACCCAAGAAAATAAGGGAAGGAGAAACAGTACAAGTTTTTCATCCTCTAATTTTCTTAAATTCCAAGCAAGCTATCTGCAGCCCTCTGTAAAACTTAAATTCACTCATTTAGATTAAGTTTTGATTATGACTGTGCTACTCAGTCTGGAAATGAAGTTTCCACATCCAAGTGGGGTTTGAGAAAGGAGATGATTAAGAGCAGCTTTCAGGAAGTGATCACTGTTGCTCTTAGAGATATCATAGGTATTGTGTCCCCAGTTTGGAGAAATTTACTTGTATGTCTTCAGTTCAAAGAATTTTCCTGGAAATGAACCAACAACAGAATTTCTCGTGAGATTTCTCTTATATCCTGGCAAGCTTCTTTCCTGGAGTGTGTTTACAGGCCCCACAGGAAGAAGCAGTAGGAAAATCTCAGGAAAAATAGACATGTAAACTCTGAGATGAAGGCTGAGGAAGACGTGGGTTGAGGTTAGTTTTTTTTAACCCAATTCAATCATTCATAGATTTATAGTTCTATATAGAAAGGGGTAAAATAGGACTTGGTTATCTGAAGCTGCAGAGGGTATTCTGTGTGGCTTCAATGGACTTTAGATCTGTCTTAGTCTGCAGAATCACAGCTTAGCTGATAAGATTTTTGCAAATTCCAAATGGTTTGTCTGTACCAGCTGTACTTCTCATCTTGGGCTTTGCAAAGACATTTGAAATTTTCCATGTGCTGCAAATCTGGTAAAAAATAGTTTCTAATGTTTCTGATTTGAGTGGGAGACAGGAATTGAATGATACTCTAAAACACAATACATAATTTTCATCAGTGAAAAGTAGTGTGTAGTTCAGTTCTAGTGGATCGTTAATAAGAGACTTAAGGAAGTAAGGTATATGGATTGCTAGAATGGATGACTAAATAAATATTCATAGCAATATAATGAGAAACACATGCATGATTCTGTGCCTACAGACATGCAAAGCACAAATTTCCTTTTGTTCTGAATCAAAATGTTTCAAAGGAAACAAAACTATAGGAAGTGAGTGATAACATTTAGGAAAGGCAGGACAGGCAGGGAAATGAGCTGCAGAAAGGTGGTCCTAAGGTGAGCGGCTGTTTGAAAAAAATAGAGTTGGAGAGGAGATAGCAAAAAATGTAACATCAATTATGATATTTTTGCTTTAGTTCCTGTGGAAGATACCCCAAGCACAACAGTGCAGAGATTGAGATTCAGCAGTTAGCATTCAGCACATTGACAAGGAGGCGAGCACCAACTGGGATCAGCCCAACAGAGGCCTGTGCCATACTGACCAGGTAGGGAAAAGCACCCAGGCTGGAATCACCTGTAAATCTAAACTGAAAGAGCACATGTGAGAACACAGAGCAGTCATTGTGATGGTGCTCAGTCCCATTAATTGGAATTTACTTGCATGTGTCTCAGCCATATAAGGAAAACCCTGAGAAACTGCAGAGTGACTGCAGGGGTACTGCAGGTCCTGTGATCACGTACAGTGTGGGAACTATGGAAATCCAGCATGGATACTAAATGATGGATGTGGTTTAGTAGCACTTGGGAGCTGCAGAATGTCATACTGAGAGGCAGAAATGTGATTATCTGATGATAACCTCAGCCTATGAAAGCAGCTGCTGCAGAACACCTAGAAAAGGGGTAAGGGAATAAGAGTTTACCTGAAATAATTGAATCTTGGTGAGGCTGGGTCTTATGAACAATGCAGAGTTAGGAGTGTAAAATATTCTCAAAAAGGACCTTATGGAAGGGTGTTGTCATGACTTGGGAGTATTTACAATACCTTGGCAATGCAGTCCAGAGGTGAGACGTGTGATGGATTCTACCACAGGAATGGCTGTTTTTATAGCAAAACCAAAAGCAACCTGGAGAAAGGTTCAGGTCTTAAGGTGTGTGCTGCAGTTAAGCTGGATCTCTTCAGGCAGTAATGCCATGTCTGCTTCACTGTTGTTGAACATCAGGCTCCCAGTTTGTGTGGGGAATTCTTTCCTGAAACTTCCTCTTAGGTCATCTGCACCAAGGTTCAGGTATGACACAGTAGAAAAATACTAGGTCCTGATACTGATTTAGACCCAAATCAAGTAAAAATTGCATGTCTTTTCATTGTTATATTTCTGGGTTTGGGTCAGACCCAAATATAAGGAAATTGAGGGCATGAAATAAAACCAGCATGATAATTTGGCTCCCTTCTGTAGGTTGCTACAAGTTGAAGAAATTTCAGTTCAGCTGAAGATGTTTGTAACTTGACCCTGAAGGATACCTGTGAAAATGGTCTTTTTTTTTTTCTTTTCTTTTTCCCTCACGTGAATGAAAACCAACTCCTTAACTTTAGAATGTTTGAAACATGGAATAAAATCATATTGAGTGTAGCCCCATCAACAACACTTGACATTGCAGGGGTTTTCACTCATTTGTGTAGTTCAGCATTAGATACTATCTACATGTGCCCACTGTTTACAGGGTGTTTGGTTGGTGGGATGTAAGTATGGAATTGATTTGGGTTTGGTGGAAGAATCTTATCACCATCTCTTCTGTATTAAAGGGAGCACTACAAAGCAATAGACAAATCATTTTTAGCTGCTTCAGTTTCTTTTTTTTCCTGGTCTTATTCCTAATGTTAAAATTATATCAGATCTGAAGAATGGAAATGGTTGAGTATGATTTGAATGTTAATAGAATTTTCATTTTCTCTGCATTTTTCTTGCATAACTGTTCTTTGCAAGGATTGCAGATGAGGGAAGTGTGACCCTGCCATTTGTTGTGCGTGTGTATTTTAGGACTTCTAACACATAACAAAACAAAAGAAGGTAGCTTTACTTTAGGTGTGAACATAAAATGTATTTACTAAATATTCTGAAGATACAAGTTCAAACAGGAGAAAAAGGCGTAAGGACACCAGAGAGGTTCTGATCAAGAAAGATAGGCTTAAGCAGAGATTTACCCTTGTACTCAGAGAACAGTGAGAAAGCAGTCTTGATTTTTCTTACCATCACAATATGTCAAGGGCAGCGAGCACATTTTGCCTCTTGATTTTTACAGGCAATGCTGACATGAGCAGAATATTATTAGAGAGAACTGGAATATTATTAGCATATACAGATATCTTTTTCCCTCAAACCTTATGTTTGATTTTTGCTTGGAAATCCAGAATTCAGAAAAGCAGAATGCTATGTGTTTTTTAGCAGCACAACCTTATTGAGAGCCACAATGCAGTGGACAGATCCAGCTTCTCAGAGGTTTTGTGCACTAGAGGCAGAGACAATCTTTCACAAGTGAGGAAAGATGATGCAAGGTTGTCAGCTGTACATAAAAATTACCCCCAAATTGCAGACAGCAGATGGCTGTTAATGGCAAGTGTTTTTAACATAGCTTTATTGTCCCATATTGGGACTTTAACTTGTCTCCCTGTTTTTTTTTGGTTTGGTGTTTTTTTTTTTAAAGTCACTTTGTAAAAATGACACCTTGGCATGACTTGTGTTTTCCTGTTTTGGTTTCCATGTCAAGGTTGCCCAATTTTCTGCAGCAAGTGTGCTTAACAAGCTATTAGCATATATTTCTGTTTCATACATGCTCAGTGATTACTATGAAAAAAACCCCTGCTTATTTTAAGGAATACAGTGAGGTTTGTTTTTTTGTTGGTGTGTTTTTTTTTTAATTGCACTGATTCTTACTGCAAAAGAAGAATAAATGTTCTTGTTTCCACATGCTAAGCTGATATTTACTGGCCTAAATACACAACATCAAACTTGCTTGGACTAGCAAATGCGATAACAGAAGAAATAGAGAGAAAAATGCATACGGAACACCCCTAGCTTTTCTGTTTTCTTAACTGCAGGTTGAAAGCTAGCTTTTGGGTGATTAAACTTTTCATTTGGTTATTAAGTGATAGACATCTTGCTGAACCTAAGCATGCTGCAACAAGCACAGGAAGAGTGTTTATTTAAAGCAGACAGAAAAGATTGCACAAAGAGACCCTTAAACAAAACACAAATGTCAGCAAAACCAAACAAAGTAATAATGCACATTTAAGACTGATAGAGGCAGGCAGTAAATCGGTGACAGTTCCTGAATAATCCTTTAGAAAAGAGTTTCCCTGGTGAGTTGGGAAATCTGTTTGTTTGTTGCAGTTTCTTATCTTTTTCCTACAGGATATGTAGGAAACTTCCACATTAAAGCCAGTGCGTTCACCAGGATTGGTCTGAAATTGATAGGCTGACATGTGAGCAGAAGTGTCACCCAGCAGCGTCACCCAGCAGCACGGGGCTCAGGTGTGTGTTCCTGGAGATTTCAGACCAAAGAGGTGCAGCCCAGCTGGAGGGCTGGCGTCATGCAGTGAGCAGCCTGGCTGCCTTTGCCTTCTTCCCTGCTGGTTGTGCGGCTGCCGCCTGAGCTGCCTCGGCGTTTCAGGGCTGTGTTACAGGCTGCCTGTCAGGAAGGGCTGCCAGGCCACTGAGAAGTGGGGTGATGGCTGAGACACTCAGCTTGTGCTGGAGCTTTGTGCCACCCTGGTTATGCTGCAGAGATCTTTGTTCTGGGCTGTCATGAACAGAGGAGACTTGTAGGGACCTTGTGGAGTCACTGCATGAGTGGGAACCAGATCTTAGCCAGGACTCTGCCCTTCCCTTACTGTATAGGAAAATCACCCAACCTTGCTGTGACTTGGTCTTTGTCCTGGGTGAAGGGGTGATGACATTCATTATGAGACCTGTGGATTAGAAACACTAAGCAAATATCCTTTTTTTTGGGGGGGGGTGGGGTGGGGTGGTGGGGGTTGGACCTGGGAAAAGCCACATAACTGTTGATTACTCTGAAATCAATTCTTCTCTCTTCTGAACAAAACAGTACTCAGCCTCTTGAATATTATCCAGCTTCCTTCTTCCTGCCAGTCTCAGCGTCTATTCTTCTCTCCCGAGCCCTTGGCACAGCATTTAACCACATCAGAGTTTCACCAGTTGCAACATGCAGCTCCTCTTGAGCTGGAGTGAGAGAGGCTCTAAGGATGTGGCAGGGAGGGAGAGAGTAATCACTGCAGAGGACAGAAAACTAGTAATAAAACAATGCACAAAACATCTTCATTTTTTTAAGTAAAAAAATGGAGGAAAATGGATGGAAGGAGGTGAAGGTATGCAAGAGTGAGAGAGATACTCGTAGCAGTTGTTCCAAGAACTGATGTAGAACAATTAATGAGAAATGGGAAAGAGGCTTCAAAGACTATTTTTGGTCAAATAGTCTTTGAAGGGTCATCACCACTAATCAGCTGGGAATCAGAAAATTGATTGGAACATTAGGATCACTGAGAAATCTGCTGGGCTGTCATCACATCAGCCTCATTTCTAGAAAAACAGCTCATCTTGAGTTCTTTCTGTCTGGATGAAAAAAATAAGTATTTCAGATGATTATCAAGACTTTTTCTTGTGTGTTAACCTAAGGCCTATCTTCTGTGTTTTCATTGCCAAATTGCAGTTCCAGAAAGCAGCTGACATGGAAGAATAGCAGCTATATTGCATTGTACTGACACTGAATTTCATAAAGCAAGATGATGGCAATAATCGGTGTGTTTTCTTGTTCTGCTCTAGAAATAATTGTACAGCTGTCAAATTCTCAGCCAGGAAAACAGATCCAGGACACTGCAGCAGTGAGCATGTATTGGCTAGTACAGGACCTGTCAAATTCTCAGAAAACAAACACACAGTGCAGCAATGGATCTCAGTAGAGTAAGGTAACTCAATTTCCATGTGCACTTTTGTATTTCCTGCTGCCTTCAAAACATCTGCTCTTGTTTCATCAATCAGTAAAAGTGGCTGATTAGTGTTTTTCATGTATAGGCATAAAGTTGCTCCATGTAACCTGTTTAACAACAGGAAAGTGTCTGTAATGGCACCAATGACCCGTATAATCTAACTTTCAATGGACCATTCTGGTACTCTTTTAAAATTGGCATTTTTAATTACATTTCTTCTTTTTACAAGTCAGTGACTAAATTGCAATTGCGAAGTAGATACTGTTGGAACAAGTGCTGAAAACTGATCAAAACAAAAGGTTGGAAATAGTTGCACACACAAATGCTTTGTTTCTAGAGCTTTAAATCAAATTAAATGGAGGATCAAATTTTTCAGTCACTAAATTCATTGAAAGCTCTGAGCGACCTGTGCTGCTCTATAGATTTTAGAATCATTAAGAACTCTAGTTCTTCTAACACAGTATCTTTGCTTTCATTATGCAGTACCACAGCTAGCAGCATTTTTCTTGACTTGACCTACAGTGACTGGAGTTTTATTTATTGTTCTTATAACATTGTCACTGCATGTTTTGTCTTACTCTTTGGAATACTTAGTCAGTTTGAGTACTTAAAAACTATGACTTTGAGGCAGTGAAGTGTTTACTTGCATTATGACTAGGATCCTTATGTACTTTACAAACTTTGTTTTGATATAGCTCAGAAAAAGGTAAGGTTTCTTTTTATGGCTAAGCTTGAAGGTTCCCCTTATATATGTAGCAATGAAAGTATTCCAAGTTTCATACCACATGGGATTTTGTGGTTTGTAAAGAGTAGCCAACTCAGTGTTTTATCAAACTCCTTCCTAAGAAAATTTTGCATTTGACAAAAATTTTACCAAGGAGTTTAAAATGAAAATAGAAACAAACTGTCAATTCATTTCCCTATAAAGAAGCTTGTGCATCAATATGATATTATACAGTGAATTTTTTTGGAGGCTAGCAGTATCAAAGAGCTGGTTGAATAGGGGCCTCAGTGTCAGGTGGTGTACTAGCTCAAGCAAGGATGTGACAAGTGGCAGGGAAAAGCTACAGGTGGGGAATGGAAGGTCTTGGGAAAACCGTGTCAGGCTATGCAGCAAGCAGTGATGGCAGCTTGTCAGCTTTTCAACCATGGTTAAAATTGCACATCTTTCAATACTAAGGTGGTAAGGATGGGAGCTAGTTAGTTCTTAAATATATAGGTAGTGATATACTATTTTGTGTAATATATGGGTATTACTAATCTTTCAAATATACTTAAATCAGGGATTGAAATATGAAGTAGAAACAAAATTCATTATCAGACTAGAAGACAAAAAATATAGAGATGGGAGGTTTCTGCAGATGCCAATTGCCAGTCATTTAGGATGAGCCCTGAACCAGCTTTTGCTGTATGTGGTAAAGTCGCAGCACATGCAGTTTAATGAACATCTGTTAGTGTGCTGTCAGTTCTTTATAGTACATAATACAGAGCCTATTCTGAACTGCAAAACAAGGAACAACGCTTGTAGGTGTATGGCAGGCTAGGAGTTTCTGTCAGATGGTGGCAAGAATGTGGCTTTTCAGGTCTTGCTGGAGACTTCAGCTAAATTCAGGCCGTGGAGTATCTGAAACTATTGGGATCCTGTTATTCCAGATCCAGTGAGATTCCCTTTATGGACTGAAAGTCTCAATGGATTGAAAAAGATTTTCATCAAAACAAACCTTGTGAAACTATGCAGCTGCTAACGAGAAATTTAAAAAGCGTAGGAAGCTCTGATGCTGTGATCACTATCTTTACTAGGTCATTTACCGAGTCCTCACCTGAAATTCTGAGAGTCAAATGAATTTTTTGTAACTCACTTCGGTGGATTTTAGCTCAGACTCTGCAGTAGGTTTCAAACTTTGCTTTTATTAGGTTATGTTATTCCTGCTTATGAAGTATTTGAAAGAGGTTACTGAGGCTATAAAATACTTACTAATATAGCTTTTTGAACTATGAATATTTTAGCATAACAAATTATGCTTTCCAGTTCAATTTAGAAGAAAGTTGGAATCAGAAGTCAAATTTCAAGTAATATGCATTAACAAGTTGCATCAAAAGAAATATACATGGACTTGAATTGATGGCAAATATTTTTTGTGTGCAATTAAGGTAAACCATGACAAGGTTTTCTAAAATTTTGAAATAAAGTGATAATAAAATTCTAAAAAAGGAAGTTGTTCTATTGTAAAATTCTAAGCACTTTAAAAATGTGGGCAAAATTAATTATTGCTGCAGTAGGTATTGCATGTTGGATCACTTGAGACGAAAGTGATACTGGTTAGTGCAGCTCTTTTGTCAAAGGAAGAATTGCCCAACTCCTTTGTTGAGTTGAACACCTGAGTATGCTTGATCCCGCCTAATTATCTCTTCAGACAAATTAAAAGCTTTACAGCTGGTTTATGTAGCTTGGGCTTGTGATGTAAGTTTTGCAGTAATATCCTGTGATGTTACTTAATGCATTAGATGTTTTTTTTAATATGGAAAAATTTGGGCTTAGAATATTTTATAAGATTTTCATTTGAACAAAAGGATAATTTCCTTCCCTATTTGTTCTGAAACATTTTAGGGGGGAGTTTTCCTACATGGTGGGGATTCAAGGTCTGTGTTGTTTATAGAAAAGATGCAAAATCTAGTCAGTGGCAGTACAACAGTGAGAGCAAGAAACCATCAATTTCATGTTTTATAAGCTACACCTTATTTTAGGGAGAAATATTATATTAGTGAAATTTGTTTTATATACTTCACTCTGTTCCAAGAGTGCTTTAAAAGAGCCCAGATCCTTACATAAGAGAATTTTCTGTGTGGACCTTAAACGAGAGTGTTTTCTGTGTAAAATGCTCTTAAATTTATTGGCAGTATTATGCTCTTGCAACTGATCGGTTCTGAAGGACAAAGGCACCCTGGAAATGTATTGCTGAGGTCATTCTTCTGAAACAGAAGATGCCAGGGTTGTTACTGATATGAACTTGTTGCTTACATGATAGCACATGCTGCTTCTCAGGAAAAGGGTCCTGCCTCAAAGAATTTGTAGTTGGGACAAAGAAAAGGAAAATGTTAGAGTGTAAGGGCTTGCAGATAAAAGACAAATGTGATCGTGGATAAGGAAATGCAGGTCGAGTCTGCTACCTCATTTAGAGGGAAATAGTGTCTTTGGGTGTTTCATCAGAAGTTTGATATTTGTGAACAAGTGTAAGTTAATGCTCTAAATAATTTTAGACAAGAACTTGGGGCTTCAGTGGAGCAGTTCCTCTAATTTTTTAACCTGCCTAGGGGACAGTCTGGAGCTAGCTGGAAACTTTCTGCCAAAACAATTTTCCATCAGAAAAGGCAGATTCATTGATATCAAAATATTTTGCAGAAACATCATTTTTTAGTGACTTTCTACAAAGACATGGGATGGGTTCTGACAGGCTGCATGCCTGACTTCATGGCTCCTGGCAAGCTGTGAGGTCTGTGTCTCTGGGATAGCCTTGACATGCTGGCTGCCTCTGGAGATCCCCAAAGACCTGGCATATACCATGGGTACTTTGAGGGCTTCTGGGCAGCATGCCACACAACTGGAAGTGTTGGAGCCATGATTCCCAAGCTCTGTGATTTCCTGCTCTCTTATGGCTCGCAGGGCTTTGAACCCCTTGTCGGTTCATTTGGGCTGATGGGGCAGGGGGAACCCAGGAGCACTTGGTGACATTGCTGAACCAGGACTCTTGGAGCTGGGGAATTGTGCTTTCAGGCTTAACTGTGCTCTGAAATTATGTAAATGAAGCGCTGATTATTTTTAACAAATTGCTTAAAAAGTTCTTTTCTGTGGGAGATGTCAGTATCTGTATTGCACAGGGGAGTGCACTGCCTGTCTTCCCTGCCACCTCCTTGGGGAATTACCTGTGGACAGGATGGCAACCACCCTGAGACTCCCAGAGCTTAGGTCGTGTCAGGGCTCTACTGCAGGTACTTGGGGCAAAAACTGCTCAGGGCAGCTGCAGGCAGTGCCTCCACTAGGGTTGGTGTATTACATATTGCTCCACGGACAGTAAAATGGCAATTATAATATTTTGGTTTCACAAGGAAGTCTTTATGTGGGAATAGAGTGCAAATATTACCTGTGTGTGTACAAACAAGCAAAAGTTAGATGAGTATTTATCTATATAAATGTCACTTTCGGAGCAATATAGGGTCTGCAGATCCTTCAGGCAGATGTCAACATCAGATGAGTTGTGATGGTTTCTTTGTTATGTATTGCAAGTGTTCCTGATACACTCCTATTGTCAAGAGGAATGGTTATGATGTGGATTCTGATGTGGTCTTTCTAAAAACCTCAGTATGTGCAGGAATATAAATAGTTGTGTTGTCTTAGATGCTGTGGAATGCTGTAAAGCCATAGGCTTGGCACACTGAAGGACAGGGGTTAATTTCAGTAGTTGAAGGCCCTTGAGACTCCTGGAGGGCAAAACAAGCATTTGATCTGTGTTGTGAGTCTCTGTGTGTGTCTCTGTATGGGGTGTGTGCTTTAGAATTGCATTTGGTTTTACAATGCACAATTGTACACACATGTAAGTGGCCATAGGGGGAGACTTCCAAAAATAAAAATGCCAGCAAAGTTATCCCATGCTTGCTGACTTCTGGATCATGGTTCATCAGTGAAAGTTAAATTTCTAGCTGCCATTTGGTGCCTTTGGCAGTCTCCCTATGTATTTCTAGCAGTTCACGTTTTGATGTTTGCTGAGAGTGCTCAAGGGTTTGCTTATTTCTCTTGATGTGAAATCACTGAAGTTGGAGAAGCAGAGGAAATAGGAAAAGAGTCAAATATATGTTGATTGCTTCTGAGAATTAATTCCACACTGCCTTTCTGAAGGTTCAGTGTGTATTAAATGCAGTGCAGTGGCATGACGGACTGGTAAATATCACTCACTAAGCCCATCATTCATTGCAGAAGAGGACCTGGACCATGCAAATTGGATGATGTTGTGTTTGAGAACCAGACAGCCCATAATTTTTATCTGTTAAAAAGGATTATGAATGACATCAATGAAATGCAGTGTCAGTTCTTTGCAAATGCTTTTTCTCTGCAGCAGCATCTGGAAGCACAGCCCAGCAGCAGCACTGAACGCCCACTCAGAGGCTTTCACCAACTTTGATCTCCTTTCACGACTAAGCCTAAAACAAAGTCCCATTGGAAACCAAAGAGGTAGAACTACTTTGCCACGCAGAGAATTGAACCTTCCCACAAATGTGTTTATTAATGTGAGCAAGATAATGCAGCTGTATTAAAAGCATAATGTTCAGCAGCCTTTTAGCTGCCAACAAACTTGTTTGAAGATAGTCCAGTGCTCTCTGGACACACTTGACTCGCTGTTCCTTTTTGTAGCAGAGTCACAGTTATGATGTTAGAGGAGTAGTTTCTACTTTAATTGATAGATTTTTTCGTAATTAACGAGTGTTTTCTTTATAAACTGGTAGGGAGAAAATTCTATTGAAAGTCACCACTTTCTCCTGACCAAAGAGTCCACTGCTCAGGAATATGAAAGGATCACTCAGTTTTTCCAATAAGCAGTTTTGATAAAATACCAAGCTGTGCAATGTTAGATTTGCTTCCTTTTGGAAAGAGCCAAAGCTCGGTTGTACACGCATGTGACTAGATTGACTAAAGTCTGCAGAATTTGAGGAAATAGTTGAAGCATAAATATAGAGTGCATCTAGCAATGATGCTCCTTTCTCAGTTTCTTGTTATCTGTACCTTTAAAAATATTGGATAGTTGCATTTGAAGTCAGATTAAAAAAAAACCCAAAAAACAACACAAATACTTGAATAAGAAGCAGAGTCTTGGTTCCCTAGTTTTTCCTTAATATTTCTTCTATTCCCTAGACTGTACTCTGGGCTTGTAGGCTCACAATCTGAAAGTGGAGCGTTTCTAATGCCAGCAGTACCCAAGTCAGTGTCATAGAAATTGATGTGAGCTCTGTATCATTGTGATACTCTCCTGTCCCTTGCAGGGATTTGGGGATAGACAGTTATTAAGTGTGACTAGGAATTGAAATTTAAGGAGTGATCAGTTCAATGGCTACTTCTTGCTCAAGGCATGGTATGTAGTCAGTTGACCTAGGCAAAGAAAAAGCAAAAAAACCACCCTGACAGCATGTGATATATCAAAGTACAGGATTTCTATGATTACTATAGCCTATCCAAAAGCTCTTTGAAAATTATGGGCTTCCATTGCAAATCTATTGTATTAATAGTCTAAACCTAACCATAAATACACCTTTTCAAATTAATTTAATTAGCTATGAATGTTGTGACTGCTCCATCACCATTCAAGATCCTTTCTTGCAAATCCTAACTCATGTACATAGGTTGTTCCAATCTGTGTGGCCACTCAACATGGGTAAGCCTTATATGCATAAGGAAGATTTTTCTGGGTAAAACCTGTAGCTGTGTTTGACTGGGAGGTATTGCCAAGATTTCAATGTGGGGAATACTAGTAGGACACCAAATACATACAGATAACTTGTTTCCAAAAATAACTGTTGTGGGTGTTTTAGTTGAAGGGAACACTAGTAAATATGACCTCAGGGAACTGATATCTATTTTTACAGGGATTGCTGTAGCAGAAATCAAGCACTTATTATATGACCCATAGGAACATCTACAGCTACCTGCTTGTTTGATGCATAATTGTCCATTCATGTGTAGATCTGAGCTTTTAATGCTTTTTTTACGATTGCATGATTTTCAACTTTTTTTGTAATTTCTGGATCATGTTACTTTAACCATACCTAGACTGAGAGATCCTTATGCAGCCTCTTCCAGCTGACAGTCCTGAGGTTGGGATGTGGCACACTTAACCAGTCCAGTGGACCTTCTCTGAAGGTGCTTCAGACCTAAACTGAAAAGGCACAGTAAGGGAGTGAAAAGTACTGTTCATATGACTGGGTTTTGTGGAACAGAGGAACAGCTACCTTGTGCAATATTTGGGAAGACTGGTTAGCCATGCCCAGGCAGGAGCACCATGTTAACATGACTGTTGTTTTTAGGATCTAAGATAGCTGTGAATGAGTTAGGTAGAGACTGAGTCATATTTCTCTGCTTGGCCCCACCTTGTGCTGTGCAGACAGGCCTGGCAGAGGAAGAGCTGCCTACCCCACGTCACACAGCACGCTGTACCTGCAGCAGCACCTGCCTGTCCTGCTTAGCCAGGTGCTGCACTTGCTCAACCTCTTGTCTCCATCAGAACCTCACTGCACAACCAACATGGGGTGAGCCCTCCACCGAACTTCTTGCCTTCTGTCAGAACCTAGAATGGTGTTAAATATGTGAATATTCTGTGTGTGCAAGATAAGTTGTTGAAACAACTTGTGAAGGGGACTATCCAGGTTGTTCTTGTTTCTCTGGTGTACCTTGCTGTGCTCTTTGTGGTGGCTCAGTTTTCAATATTATTGTGTGACTTCCAAGATCAATGAGAAAAAAGCCCAGCAAAATGCATCTTCAAACACAAGCTGCATTATTTCTGGATTTGGCAAATCAGAGTTTTATCCTGCAATCAGTTGGTAAAGCTAAGTGAGCATACAGATTTAAGAGCAAAGAACAAATAGCATTGTGGCAAACATCTCAGTGAGAGACACAGAAGTTCAAGTATTATCAGCACTGCCTTATCTGCAGCATGCTGTGCCAGCAACCCAATTGCTAGGTTATTTCTGATGCATATGTGTCATGTATTGCATCATTTTAATTGCTCATACTCAGGTGTCTGTACTTGCTTTCCAAGAGGCCATCACCAGAGCCAGCTCTGGGCCTTGGAAGAACAGGCCACTGCCTAATTCATCAGCCTGTAGCTGCCTGTCAAGTCTGCCTGGGGATGGGGAGGCAATGGTTGGCTGTTTTGGCTTATGCAGCCCTTCCTGCCTGTGTGGGGAGGGCATGGAAGGAGTGAGGTGAGGAGCAGTTTTACCACACCAAGAACTGCTCCTCTGTGTAGAAGTTACAATCACCTTGCACCTCTGCTTCCCTTCAGGGCTGTTCTGCAGCCCCTGATCCTTCCTCTTCACTTTTCTCCCATGGAAGGGTGAGGGGCCTCTCACCCCCAGTCGGATGCATGACCCAAAGGAGGTGGGGGAGGTATGGAAGTCTTGCCTCTCTGAGAACACTTATCAAGACAGAGTGTCTTCTGAACAAAAACGTTTTTCACAGTTTTGCTGTTCCTTTAGAAGGTGTTTTCTGCTGGCTCATCTCTAGCAGTTAACTTTGACTTGTAATGCAAATGAATGTGTAGTGTCCAAGTCACTCTGAGTGAAATTGCTTACTAGGACAGTCTTCTGTCATTAGACCAGGACTGAGACTATATTTTAAACAACTAGACATACTGGTGAAAAAGCACACTTCTGGCAATTAGCAATTAGAATAAGAGGCATTGACTTCATTTTAGGAGCCTTAATAGCAAAGCAAGGGGATTTTCTTGCATCTGTATCTTTCAGAAATTTTAGTTGAATTCTCTGCTTAAATAGTTCATTTTGCTTTCGTTCTTCTGGATATTTTACATGTAGCAAGAACTGTACAGAGGTAGGGAGGTCATGTTTGCTGTAACGCCACTGACAAAACTGGGGTTTCCAGGAATAAAAACTTAGAATTAATTTTATTTCTGAGTGGGAATAATAATACTCTCACATTTTGATCTCAGCAATATATTAACTATCTCCTTGGGAATTACTAAACATGATGTGATGGGTTAACATGTCCCCAACACCCCCACTTACCTCCTCAATAATAAGATGTAAAATCTTATTGTGGTGAGATAAACCCAGGAAGGTCACTTCCAGTTACCCTCACAGGCAGAACATGCTTAACTTGGGGAAAATTAATTTCACCTGTCCAATTAAAACAGAGTTGGTTGGTGAGAAACTAACCCCGATGGGCTACAGTCTCTCAGGGTCTCCCTGCCCCTCAGGGGCACAGGGGAATCCCTGCTCCAGTACCTGAAGCATGTCCTGCTCTATTTCTCCTTGGCCCCAGAGTGGGCAGGGCTGTTTCTCACACCCACTGCCTGTGGGGCTCTGCCTGCTCTTAAACACATTCCACAGAGGCTGCACCAGCAGCTCTGGGGACTTGGCTGTAGCCCACAGTGGGGACAGGCTGGCACTGGTTGTGCCCAGCTAGGGGAGCCCCACCCTTCCCTTATGGGGGTTCCTGCAGTCCCCTTCCTGTTGGAACTGGGAGAAGGATGCCCAAAACCCAAAAATTCTGGAGAAATGTGGCCAGAATTGCTGAATGCCAAACTCTAGAGGTACAAGGCTGTTAACTAGGTTTGGTCTGGGGACTCCTGCTCACATCTGGTCCTCATGGCATACTGGTAGCCAGCTGAG
Source organism: Molothrus aeneus (assembly GCF_037042795.1). Lineage (NCBI taxonomy): Eukaryota > Metazoa > Chordata > Aves > Passeriformes > Icteridae > Molothrus > Molothrus aeneus. The sequence continues at coordinate 9,635,232 of NC_089658.1, read as the reverse complement.
TGCTGTACTGGGAGCCAGGGGAAGGATGGGCTGACCAAAGGGTTGTAGGGCAGCTGCAGAGACTCTAGGTGTGACATGCCCAGCCTCTGGAGGAATATCCTTTTGGCAGAGAGATTCTCACTGAGCAGGCTTTTAGCAAGTCTCCCTTGTCTCTGTGAGTGTGAACACTGATGTGAGAATATATGACCCAGCTTTTTTGTCTTACTAAAGGCTCTTAAACATGCTCCACAGAAAATAAAGTGGCACAATGTCAGTGACCTTCATGCTGAAAGACAGGATTTCCAAATTTTGAGGTAATTACCCTGTTCTGGAAGCTCCTGAGGGGTTTATGGGTGTTCAGAGAGGTTCTGCACAGGCACTGCATTTAATTTCTATGAGATTTGAAGCAATACCTGGAGTGATCTGAACATACCTTTCCTTTGCTGTATAGGTTCTTTCAAATACATCTTATTCCAGACTACTCAGCCTTAGGTCCTACTCCTGGGCACTCTTTTACAGATTTCAACCCCACTGCTGAGGGCAGGGCAGCTGTAATAGCAGATTTTATACTTCCCTCTGCAGTGTGTGAACCCCTTCTTGCTATAGACCCACCACTGAGAAACCAGAGGCTCTGAGGAAGCACACTAAAGAGAGCTTTGGAAATTTCTGCCTTTTTAATAAAAACTTGCAGGTTGGGATGCAGCAAAATCGTCAGTCGGAAGCAAAGGGTTGGAGTGTGCGGCAGATCAGCAGGCAGCTTTCTGTCAAATGTGGGACATTAGTCCAGCAATTGGATGTCACCACTGACACTGGTGAAACAGCCCTCTTGGCAGCAAGTCCAGCTTGACTTTGTTGAGCTTGTGAGTGGGGGCTCAAACCCCTGCCAAAGTCAGCAATAAATGTGTCAGTAGGCATACAGCTTGCTCTGGGTGGACTGATGGTCACTCCCTGGCTGGAGGTGAGGCATGCTGACGTGTGCTCATTGCCCAATATTGCTTGGAGAAAACAGCTACAAAGCAGTACAGTTATGAATGCTGCAAGGTGGTTATAAACTTCCTGTGTGTGATGACAGTGAAGAATGTCTTAGTTTGCTGGTTTCTGCTCTGGTGGTGTTTCTGAAACACTGGCTATGCCACCCATGAGGTACTGAGAGCATAATGCAGTCATTGCCCTCCTGTTTCTGCGCCTGATTCTTTGATTTTTTTGCTGCATTGCATTTATCAAAAGCCTTGTTTTGTCAAGTGCAGCAGAAGTACACACCTTTATTTCTACAGTGGAGTTCAGTAGGAAAGAGTACCACAGATCAGGGACCCTGCTATATAGCACCAGAACATGCAAACATGTGACGTAGAGAATATTTGAATAGTGAAGTGGCTGACAAAGATGCTTTCCTCATCAGGATACTTACTTATGCTTTCTTTTCCCTCCCTGTCTTATCAGAATTATATCTTGCTTGCTCAGGTTTAATTCTATTGTGTCATTTTCTTACAATCTCCTATTTCTCCTTTTCCTGCTTCATGTATTTTGTTTTTTGTGAACTAAAATGTTTCCCTCACCTGAATATGCATGCCCTTGCTTGACATTTTTGAACTTGGAAAAGGAACCTGTATCCTGTGAAGGTAAAATACTGGGATGCTGCAAATTGTTATTGCTGTTCTCTACCTTACATGAGTTATAAGCTGAATTTTAAAGGTAGTACTTTCACTGCTGTGGATGCATGGCCTGTTCTCAGTTCTGACACAGACATTCATGAGAACAAGTCATTCATGGTCACATTCTTGAAAGAGCTCTCTGCTTTTTCTTTAGCCACTTAAATGTGCTAGCTTTCTGTATCCAACAACCACAATAGAAGCTTTAAATCCTTTGACAATTTTCCTTTTAGTACTTCCCTTTTTCATGGGGGCATTTTGAGGCATTTGGAAGTGACTGCTACAATAATTATGAACTAATATAAATAATGGCATCTTCAAGCCCTGAAAAAAATTTATGCAGTTCAGCAAGGTTCCTTCTCACAGCCATTCATTGTGAGAGTATTAAAACTTAAATGACTTAAGATGTTACAAAGGCAGAGCAAAAAGCAGCATTTTTCAAAACAGGAAGCAGAGCAGAACAATTACTATTTAATGATCCTGGAATTGGAAAACATATGATGAAGCAGGAGTGTCAAGTTTACTGCGCAGATTGCTACTAGCGCATGATGCTTTTTGGCAGAGTTTACCCTATTTCTGTTTTTCTGCTTATATATCTATCCTAGTGATATGAAAGGATTCCAGTAAAAGCTAATCTAATTCTTGGAATCCCCCATCTCTCCCCCCTTCACCAAGCTAAGGCTTGTTCATGGCACAGCTTCAGCTTTTCCGCTTCAAGGCCAGCAGGATGGTTCTCCCAGTGGATCAGAGCGCTGCAATGCTCTAAGGCTCGGCCCTGCTGTGGGATGGTCCTCGTTAGGTGAAATAACCCAGAGGTTGTTGCTGCCTTGCAGCATCCTCTGACAACACATCCTTTGCTTAAGTAGACTTTATTAAGAATGGGTTTATTGCTTTGAAGTTCATTATACCAAATATCAGTCAAACCAATATCAAAATTTCTTAGTACAATTTTCGACTGGAAAGACAGCACAGGATCCCAACTACCCCAAGACTAAAATATCTTTATGTATTTGTCAATAACCTCATCCAAGCTGACATCAAGAGTAGCTCCATCTGAATAATGCACAATCTCATTTTTCTTGTATTTTCTCTCCCTGTAGCCTAAAAACCCAAATTTAAATTTTGCCAGCAGTGAGGTATGTTTTATCAAGTATTTTATTTAGACGTTGCTCATTTCCATGGCGGTTTTGAACCCCCAAATCTATTTTAAAATCCTTCTGCATATACTAGCTTCTATGATCTGTGTTTCTCTATGCTTACTGTCCATGTGCTTGGGGCATTTACATGGAGAGAAATTTTCGGTTCCTTAACTGCATTTATATCATCTTCCAGTCCCTTATCTAAAGTTGTAATCCCTTGCATATGACATTGCAGCTGGGTGTGCAGATGACATCTCCAGCAGAGGCCTGGCTTCAATTGGGGAATCAATGCCATGAGCAGATGAGGTCTTAGAAGACAGTTATTCAGCTTGAATGGGAATTTTTACAATGAAGATTGACAGATGAGAAAATATAGAGATTTAGGGTATGTGGTATAAGAGCCAAAAAATTCTGTTTACAGGTGAAGTGTACCATGGTTACTCCTTCTGTCTTGAAACCTACTGTAGGTTAAAAAATGCTCTTAATTCAAACTGAAATGGATTTTGAATATTTTAAGCATGCTAAGTTGTTCAGGTAGGCACTTAACAGTAATGTTCCTGTACTGACGACTACCCTACCTAATTAACAGTGCAAGTAATAGGACCACTGTGCTTTCTCCCTGCTGGATGGTCAGTGGTTTTGGCTCTTTTACCTCTTTGTTGCAGTTTTCCTTTACTGGATCTTCTCCCATTTTGAGTTCTTGTAGCTCTTTGGTTTTCCTGAATAGTAATTTTTATTCTACATTTTTACAAAAATTATTCTAGAGGTTCAGAATCTTTAAAAAAATCACAGCCTGCTTAGGTCTGGTGGAAGCCTTGGGGGGGAAAAAAAAGTGTTTGCCAGGTTTATTTTCAGGAGAGCAAAGACTTGCTGTGAATATTATTGTGGGATTGAAATATAAATGTCCATTTCTTCTCTATAATCCCTTGCAAGAAATTGAACTGTCCTTTACGTTAACTTTTGCCTGGATATGTGCTTGGGAATTTACCAGCTTTCAGAACAGGATTGCCTTTAGCTTCAATCAGAATATCTCACTGATACTGGATCTTCCATAATTCTGCCAGTGAAATACACCCACCTCCACAAAGAAGCAGATTTTTCTTCATTGTCACCAAGCTCAGTGACTGTCTCTTGTTTACTGAGGAGAGAAGCCAGACTTGCTAAAAACGTTGTGATATTTAGCAACATTTGTTATAGTCGCTACATCACCCTGCTGCTTTGCTTTCTGCCTTTGCTCACTGACAAATGACAGAGTAGTACAAGCAATATGTAACTTGGCTCCATTTGTTTTGATAAGGGTGTGATTTTTATTTTTATTTCAGTACAATACATACAAAAAGAGGGTCAGTGCAATCAGGTAATCTGGTACAAGCTCACCTGCTTGTTTCTGAATCAGAGTTCAGTTTCATGTGATGCAACCTTGTTTTAAAGATCAAGTAGAGATGATTTGTCACTTCAGTAGTGACACCTGCCATCCCGGCTTATGCTGCTCTGCTGTTCCCATTTCAGGAGCTTGTGCTATTTTTGAAAATGAACTGAGTCACCATTGTCAGGGCATGATCAGGTTTTTATTTACTTATTTTCTGTAGAGCTGCATGCAATGTATGTTCTAAATGTAAGCTCTGTTTTGAATATCAGAAATACAGGCAATAAGACAGAGCTCCAAGACAGTGTAAGACCCAAGAGGCGTCTTCACAATCCTCATCAAGCCTTAATTCACAACAATAACAAGCCATATTAAGCTTGTTCCAAAAATTGGGCATTTTTTCATAAGATTGTAGTTGAGAAAAAATTTAGACATTTTTATCTTTACTGGACTGTGTGAAGAGCCCTTCAGAGAGCTTTTTTTAGAAGGGGGTGATGTGCTGGGAGGGAAAGTGTTGGTATGTCTGAGATTTTCTTTTGTGAAAGCAATGGGTCTGTCACCCATAGGAGGAGTTCTGCTGAGGCTTAGGGTTAGGGTGGCAGAGATGATGTGATCTATCAAGACACAGGTCACACAATTCAGCAAAACTTATATTAGTAAAAAACAATGTCTCCTCTTGACTATTGCATGATCAATCCCACTTCTAAATTGAAAATTTTGGGATTTTTTTTTTGGCATTTCTGTTAGGGGCTTAGATATTGAAAGGGCCAAGAATCCAGCTTATTTCTTGCAGTGCTAGAAGAGCCCGTTGTCAATAGGGCTCTAAACCTACTGTCTGTTTTCTGTACTAGTAGGTTATTTTGAAGGTTTGGAACCGCTGTGCTGAAGGTGTCTCAAAATAATGAACAGTGCCTTATGGTTTAGTCCAACGATTAATTTTTCTGGCCTGAATTAATATTTTCATTGATTTTCAGTCAATTTTTTACCCAAATTGACTCAGTCTTGGAAAAATGTGGTTCAAGATTTCATGGTGATGGTTCAAGGTTTGAGATTTTTAAATCTTGGTACAAAAATTTTGAAGATTAAGGTTCAAGATTTTTTTCCTGGATTCTGGAGGCTACACAGAAATGGGAGTCAACTGGTAAAGGTAAGTGCTGATAAGTTTGGGGAGCTGTTCGCTGGATATATCTGAGGAGTTGTCTATTTTTTTTATTTTTTATTTTTTACTGAGATGGCTGACTAGGTAAAAATATCAGCTTCTCTGTATCCAATCCAAGGACTCTACTCTGCTCATTCCTATCTGATCAGATGATCTCTAGCCTGAGGAAAGAGTGAGGAACCAAATGACAGCTGCAGCTTTTCAAAGTCATAAAAGAGGGAAATATGTGTGTATGTACTTATTTATTTATTTATTTTCTCTTCTTATTCTGTATTTTATGGTGAGGCTGTGAAGACTATTGAACTTTTTTTTTGAGCCCTTAAGGTATATCCAATGTCACTCAGACATCAAAGCTCCAGAGCTGAAATGGAAAGAGCAACCAAATTGCATTTAAAGGTTAATAAAATAATGCTTGTGTTTTCTGTTGTCACAGAATACTAAAAAGAAAAACATTACCTTTGTGTTTACAAAGGTGAACAAAAAACAGAGAAATGTGAAGTCAGCTGTGATTAGCTTAGCCTTTGTTCTAAAAATGATACATCCTTGTGTTATATCAGAGACAGGATGGGCTCTTGAAGCTCTGCTTTTTTGTTTTGCCAGATATGAAATTATCTCAGTGGCCATTGATAACTCTATTGTAGTTTTTGCAAGTTTATTATGTCTAATTGAAAACTAAAGGTTTACCCTAACATGAGAATTTCCTGTCTTTAGTCTCTTGCAAGACTTTTGCATGTGTAAAGCTGAAAATTACCATTCTTACACTGCACATATTGGCTGTGCTTATAATGGGTGCAGGAATAAAATCAGGGAGGTTATTGCCATGTAGCAGAATTGAGTCTAACCAGCCCTTTGACTCATATGGCTGAGTTTAACTTTGGTATCTCTCGGTCTTTGAAGTACAGATGCAGTTTTGTGGGTGTAACAGGGGAGGGAGCAGAGATTGTGACTTGGAAGCTCCACAGTGTGTGAAAACAAGTTAAAACTCCAGAAGACTTAGCAGTTCTTTTAAAAGTTTCCCCTTTTTGGATACAGCCGAACATTTCCTTCCTACAGCTTGTCACCCTGCAGGCCAAAACCCCACGTTGCTCAGTGGAATCAGAATCCTCTGGGACTTGCAGCACTACCACTCACATTATTCATGAAATGGAGGTCACAGAAGTCTACGAGAGCAGAAAGTATTAGCAGAGTGATCAGAACTTATGAAGTTCACTGAATTATTTGAAATTCTTCCTGTGGTGAGGTCCAAGTGTCAGTGTGATTGACTTGACAAGCCTCATGTCTTACTTTAAAAAGAAAGAAAAAAGAAGAGAAAAGAAAGAGACGTATCATGGTAGTTTGGAGGTTCAGATGAATCCAAGAGGGAGGATACTGGTAAAATTTGCAATGCATCAAATGATTCTTTTTTCCCAGGAGTATTATAAAGTGATCTGTTATGTGCATCTGCTCATTCTATTTCTGATCCTTAGCCTGAGATTCCTCACTCAGGAGGCAATAACCCTGCACCGTGTTAGATCGTATCATGTCACACTGAATGTTGACCTTGGCTGACATAACGTGACATGCTACAGCAGAAGTAATGTAATGTGAGCCAATGTATCATGTGCTTAATGTTAATCTAAAGTTATTATCAGTGAACACAGCAAAAGCTCTGGATCCTGTGTTGCGTGGAACTGCCTCAGCTTCCTCAGGCGGTCTGAGCTGTTCAACTAACAACCAAAGCCAACAGAGAGAAAGAAGAGGGGCACAAACAGGGTCAGGATCTCTGTGAAAGTCAGTAAATGATGCTACCAACCATTTTAGCATGGGTCTGCAGCTAATCTACTGAAAGGCATTGCAGCCCCCTTGGCCCTCAGTAACCACAGAAGTGTGACCATGCGATACGAGCACTGGCTATCAGTGATTCACCTGTGGGACTTTGTGTGTAGAGAGCTGTTCATACACATTTCAGAGTAGATTTGTTGCTGAAGGTATTGCTCGATATATTTATTGATAAAACTTTTGGCAAAGCAGTTCATGTAGATGTTTGGCCTTATGAAATCAATCAAATTTATAACATTTCATTTCTTCATCTCCTTGCTTGATCTTTTGACCCACTGCAAAGTTGTGCCCAAAACTATGTGGGTTATCTCTGTTTTCCTAGGAAGACTGAGAAAACTCTTCTTGTTGTCTTGGGAGATATTTTGTAAATTACATGTCATAATAAAGCATGCCTCAAAATTAATTGCTTTAATACCAAAGAAAATATTCAGAGCTAGAATTGTCTTGTTCCTTCAATGGTTTAGCAGTGCTCAGAGCCTGCTTTCTGTTTCTCTTGTCATGTGCTCCTGTAACAGGATCATGTTCTTTAATGTGATCACAGGCTGACTTCTTAGTGCCACCTTCATTCTTAATCAGCCAGCTCTAACTGACAGGGGTTATTATTCTTGACTTTTTGTTAGACCAATATTTTCAATCCTTGGTCCTTAAAAATTAGCCTTATAAAGCTGTAATTGTGTATCTGTTTTGGTGAAAACCCCAGGTAGCCCAAGCTGGAAACATTTTAAAAATGAGCTAGCGGTATTACCTAGTGGCCTAATTTGATGGATGTTGGCATTGTGGATTTGGTGCAGATTTTAATAAAACAGTTTTATTTCAAATAGGGGCAAAAAAGACTCAGATTAAGAAAATAAGAAGGTACCTGGACACACAGGATTTTCGAGTGCTGTAAATTTTGAATGCCATAAATCAGGCTTTGGAGCACCTTAGAGCACCTAGTAAGAAAAGTGGAAGGTATATCTTCTTCCTTTACAGGATGTACCTTTCCTTACTCTGAATTGCCCTTCTGATCATAGATCAGTGCTGCATTCTTGGCTTTCTGAGTTTGATTGTGTTTATGTTGAAGAAAATGAAAAACTCCCATTCTCTCCAGAAGCACAGGTCTAGGCTATAGTTAGTCCAGTAGTAGCGTTTGTGGGTAAAGCTTTATTTTCTATAATCTGCAAATCCTTAAGACCTTAGTAATTAAAATTATTTCGTTAAAGCTGCTTTGTCTCTTATGTCCATTTGGTTTTATCTATTGCTGTTAAATTAAAACTGTAGGCCGCTGATGGAAGTATTTGCAAAAATTTATAGCAGAAAGAGTAGCATTGCCATTACCTAATAAGATGAAGTAAAGGATGATAATTTGTCCTATTCACTGCCAATATTCTAAAAAAGTAACTAAAAAGAAAGAAAATTACATGTATTTTCTCTGATGCTAGACTAGACTCAGCTGTGGTGCAGACTTTCCCTCAGGTTTAACTAGCAAGAAGTGGATGTCAGCAATAATCTGATCTGGGTCACTGTGGATCGTTGTGGGGCTGATCTAAAAACAGAAAAAGAGATATAGCAGCATAGCAACAGATTTGCAAAGAAAGTAAAGGCTTTTTTTGACGCAGTTTTCCTGCTTTCTGTTTAAAACATTATGCAGCATGGGAAAATACATTTATTTTGCTGGAATTAAGGAGGTTTTGAGATTGTCAATGGCCAGGCTTAAGAGGGTCATCAAAACATAAAACTCAGAAAGCTCAATGTAAAACCTTAATGGTATTTAATGTAGCTCAAAAGTGGGAAACTATAGAGTAGCTAGGTAATTCTGAACACTAATTTCCGGAGAGCAGCATCAACCCAGACCTGAATGCAGTCAGGAATAAAAAGACATTTTTTTCAAATGTCAAGATGAAGCAAGGCACTGGCAGCATTGCAAGGACAGAACTATTATAAATTAATTTTCAATTCTTTAGCACATAAATCAGCAGTTTAATTAAATATATACAGAGAAAAGGGCTCTAGTTCTTTCTAGGCAGTGTAGCTCAGCAAAAAGGCTATCAGTTGAATAAAATACTGGAGGAAAGGCCGCAAAATGGCATACAGCAGATTGTTGATGACACCTGGAGTTGCCAAAGAAGGCTAGAGCAAGTATGAGAGAAGGAATTACATTTCTGTGTACAGTAACCTCTGACTAGCCAGATAAATCATAGCTAGCTGGAATTTATTCCAAGGCCAGAAGTTCTAGGGCAACATGCAAGGCAGAGCCTCTTGAGCTGCTGTGAGATACTTTCCATTTGGGGAAAATGGTACAAAAAGGCAAAAACTTCCTGAGACAATTTAGATATTTCGGTTAAGCGAGCCAAAATAAAAACTTGGGGGGGGCGTGAACGGGGAAATATTTCTCACAGCTTTTCCTTCATTACTTTATTCCCTCCTTTTTGAAGTTACTGATACCATGTACTCTAAGGCTGAGGACAGGACTTATCGAGAGAGTTCCAGAAACTGTCCCTCTACAAAGCAGAGTGTTAAAGGTCCAAAGAAATCAATGTCTCTGCAATTGTAAATTCTTTATGGAACAGAATGATGGATTTAGAAATGACTATATAGAGTGTCAGTAGAGCAAATAATTCACTAGAACCTTTGTGATACAGCAAATTCTAAAAGCACGTCTCCTCCACCTTTGTAACGTCCCACTGAAGGCAGCACAACTTTGCAGACATGTATCATAGAACTGAGTCTAGAAGAGGAATAAACACAAATATTTCTGGAAAAAACGTTCCAGGAATAACATTGGACTACATATGGAAGAGGCTTAGAGAATGAGGATTTTCATTCTTCCAAATAGGGTTGGACTTGTTCCTTCTCCTTTCTCCAAAACTTCAAATTCTCAAAAGACTAATTAAAAACCCTCTTCCCAAATAACTGATCATATTTTCATACTTCCCTGCCTTTATTTGCCATTAAAAATGTCTAATATTCATAGGCTGCCCCAGAAGTTCTTGCCTCTTCACCCCGTAGCTTGCTGAGGTGTTTTTCATATGCAGGGCGTGATCCCTCCAGGGCATTGCTGCAATTCCTCACACTGAAAAGGTATAGAACTATGCCAGTTCCTTTTTCTTGTGCCTCCTGTGCTCACTGATATTAAAAGAAGTACTTTCTAGCCAAAAGATGAAGCCTAAACTCACCCCTACTGCCCAGGCCATGTCTTTTACTGTGGTAGGAGGCAGTATAGTGGGCTGAGGAGCAGCTGTGACAAGCTGTGCTTCAGAAGTGGATATTGCCCTGCCTTAGAGATAAGAGATATTTTCTGTCAGTTTTGTGTTTGTGTGTGCATTGTGCAAATGATAAATGTTGTCCATTTCCAGAGCATTTCCTCTGCTGAAGGATCCCAAAGCTCTTGACAAAATTGTTCACATGGAGGACTGCCGAAATTCAGTTAAACTGTTCTTGAGAAGCTCTGAAGTTCTTCTCTTAAAACCCACATAAAAGCAAGTTTTCAGTTTTTCAGGTGTAGCTTGAAGACAACATTGGAATTACAAATCTGCAGGCACTAGATTCCCTCTCAAGGAAGGGAAAAAACAGATGGAATTGCTTTTTGCGTGTGCTTGAAAACAACAAAATCTTGTCGATATTTTTCATTTAAATTTTCCTTAATGGCTGGTGCCAAGGAGAAAAGTGCAGAGGGAGCAAGGTTGGGGCAGGAAAATGTTGTGAATTTTACTGGCAGAGAACTATTTGAATGGTATTGACAAAGAGCACAGTGCAAAAAATGTGCTTGAGCTAAGCAGAGTGAAAATGTTTGACATATTGGCAATGCAGCACAGGGTTGGGGGGGGTTAAAAATTAATGTTGTGTTTCACAGTCCGAGCTAATACTCCCTGCATGCCTCCATATGCTCTTTGTTATTCCACACTTTTGGAAAGACAAACCAGCTCTGGGTTAGCTAAACCTAATCACTGATTTTAGCACAAAAATGGCTTATTTTTGATTTAATTGGTTAGGTGCCTGTGGAGTAAGTCTAAGTAAACTTTAAGTAAGCATCTTAGACTAAATTGAGAGCATCATGTAGGAATTTGCATTATTTTAATTAAAATAAATTAATTTTTAACTGAATCAGGGCAGCAATGAGTGAAGGAAGGAGGGAGTCATTCCCAGCTCGGTGATTCACAGCAGCCTGTGATCAGGACCGTGTGGCCTAACCTTGAGAGCATGTCATGGCCAGGCCTAGTGGCTCTGGGTATGCTTGGAAAATCTCAAGGCAGAAGGCTGAGATTACAAGAAGTTAAAAAACAACCCATGAACCCCTTAAAACTCCACCTCTTGGCTTGATGCTCTCCTTGGCTGTCGGCTTCTGGCCTGCTCCCTGGAACAAGTAACAAAAATGACTCTGCTTCCAGCAGCAGAGTCTAGGAAGCCAGCAGATACTTTTCAACCCTCCAGATATGTTAAAAGAATGGGAGGTAGAAGGCTGAAATGAAAAACAGATGATAGACAGAGGCTGGCGAGAACAGGAGGAATGCAGTGCAGGCAGCCCATTTGTCTCAGAGTAGCTGGTGTGCCTGCCCGTGGAACTGGCCAAGTCTGTCAGCACTGCCATCAAATGATGGAATAGTAATGCACCTTCTGGAAGGTGCTGAGCACTTTGGCTTCGTGGCATCACAATGTGGTCCATTGTGGAAGTTTTCGGGAGGAACATGCAGAATGCAGAATTTCATGTAATCCCTGCAATGCTGGGTGAGATGGGCACATATGTGAGAACCTGCTTTAAGGGTTTGTGAAAGCAGAATGCTGCTAAGAAGGCTCCATGAGTTCTGACCTACAGACCCCTGCCCCCGTCCATGGTTGATGGTTAGTTCTAAATGGATTTCATCTATGTTGAAAAATGTGCGCAGATTTGTGCATGTTTATGTGTTTTATATCCAGATCTGTTTGTTGTTTCTAAGGCAAAGAGCTCTTCTCCCGTGTCGTTCCCTATGTGGTGCTTATTTCATACATGAAGAGCTGACAATAGCAAATTAATGATGAGAAGTTTTCTTCTGCTGGCCTGAGACTATGTTCCTTAACAGGCACTGGAACTACATGTTAAATGGCAGCAAAGGGAGAGCCCACAATGGGAATAGCCATGGAATTCAGATACCAACACATTCACTGGCACGTTGGAAGTGATGTGACGCCTCTGACAGAAATAACATAGGAGGTATGGATCTGCTCTTTGAGGTCCAGGCAAGTGCAAATGTGAAGAGAACACAGTAAAGGGTTTATGTGAGCTCCTTTTAAATGCAAAGCAAAATGAGCAGTGTTTGATTACAGCCATCTGAGAGTGTGGGATGGATGGCTGACTGAGTTCGGAAGGCTTTGCTTTGGAAAGACACCACCTGGTTCTTCAGCAAGAATAGCTGGAGCATATTGCAGTAACTACATAGCTGTAAGTGTGTGAAGAGGCTTGTAACCCCTTAATAACACTGTGTGTTTGTGTAGTGATCCCACCCTTAAGGAGCTCATGTGAGGAGAATAAGCTGTGATGATGCTTTAAGGCCATTTTTTCTGTCAGTATAGTGCTGTTTCTGTGTTGGGAGACATGGTGGTGCTGCTCCAGATTGCATACCTAACTGCAATAGCAATGCTGGTAGAGAAGCAGTCTGCAGTCCAGGCAAACAGCCGGCATGAAAAGTGGGTCTGCACTGCAGCAGGGGTGAGCATCAATCACTGGGGCAGGCTGCTGCTTCTCAGGGAACTCCATCCTGCTTCACTCCAATGCTGTACTTGTAGTTCCAATTTTTATGGAAAAATACACATCTCTATCCATCCCCACTCCTCAAAGTCTCTTGGAGAAGCTTGAATTCCTTTTTTGTGCTTGCTCGATTCAGAAACCATAATGTACATTACCACATATTATACCTTGTTTGAATGGAGACAATTAAAAAAAATTTAAATTTAAACATAGTTTTTATTAAAAGAAAACCAATGGAATTAGGCAAAGAAATTTCCTGTTTACTTTCAGGCTTGAGAGTAGTTGTTGACAGACAACGCAATTTAAAAAGAGAAATGAGCTTCTTCCCAGGACCTTTTATAAAGAGGCCTTGTCCAGCTCAGAATTTGGGAAATGTAGTCTATTTTCTGCAGCTTGCAGTTGAGGTCAGTCAGTCTGTGATTGCGAGTATCTCTAGACTTTGGCACTGTGCTGATTTAAGCCCTAGGGCATGCATTTAAATTGTCACATACAGTGTGTCTCATACTGACATCTTCTTCTGTAGAAGTGAAGGATAATACAGCACTTGTGCTGCAGAATAAGACAGTGCTCTCTCCTCAAGCATGAAAATTGTCTGCAAATTTCAGACATGTTTTCCTTGATTGTGGCGGCTAATCAAGGCAAAACCCAAAGTTCATTCTACTATGGGATGAACAATGCTTGGCAGTGTAGTGAATGTTAATGCAGTTAATTATTCCTAATGCTGTGTCTGTCCTCTGAAGAGTTCAATATCTCTAGACAAGGCTTTAACGATCCACAGCCACCCTGTGGTTTCACCCAGGGAATATTGCCTCTTCAGACCAGTTTGCAATCTGCTGTCCCTCACTCTGTGCTCTCCCCTTGCTTTGTGCTATGTCACGTCTATTATGGTGAGGTTGGGTGGGTGGTTTTCAACAGGCTTTGTTTTCTTACAGAACTGTTATATTGTGCTTTCTATTGTCTCTGTTTTCTTCACTCGGCTTATAAGCTTTTGATATTGTTGATTTTGGGGAACCTTAAAAAAAAACAAACCCAAACATTTGCCTACATGGGGGAATGGAAATAGTGTTTGAGGTTGCCATGGTGCTCAGTGTTGGTGGATTCCCTAGGACATGAGATAGGAAAGCAAGTCTTTACTGACTTGTACACTGATGGGGATAAACTATCTTTAATAACACCTGTTTGCTGATACAATTCTACTGTAATTTAATCATTGTGGTATCTTTCTCTAAGTTGTGGCTTTTATTAGATCTGCTTAGTCTAGAAGTTTGTGTTTGGGAAATAATTTTAAAGTCATATGTACATATGTCACATATAAACTACTTCTCTGATACTTAAAACAATTGCTGAGAATACTATTTTTTTAAAATTTCTCAAATCAGCTGCATATTTATATTTCTTTACTTGAAAACTCTTTGAATTTTCTCACTTCTGGGATAGGTCCAAAATTTGTTTTACCCTGAGTATACTATCTTTGCTATAAAATTATTAGCAGACCATATTTCTCTACCTGAGAGCCTACAGAGCACATCCTGTAATCCTTTTTTTGTCATAATTTTACAGCTGTGTTTATTGTTATTTTTGTTTTGAAAAAGCCAGTGATTGGAATTGCCTTAATTTGGGAAGCTGACCCCTTCAATGACTGTGTAGTTTGTTGACAGCTGAGTGTAGTTCTGCCTTCATCAAGAGCGTCATGCTCATGGAGTATCTCAATTTTTATGTGTTCTGTTAAAAAGTACTACTGAAAAAAAATGAATCTAGAAGTGTCTGAGGCATCCTAGAGGAGGTTTTATTGAAAGCTCTCATGCAAAACTTGGAAGTAAAAAATGTTTTCTTTATCAAGAAGCCATAGTTAAAAATTGGCTTCAAGGAATAGAGAATGATTAATGAAGCTGCTCTTCTTTAGTGCACTAATCCTTCTTGAGATTTAAATGTCTGTTATGGAAAATGTCCACAATTTGGAGTGAATGATTTATAAAAGAAATTAGGCAACAAACAGGGCTTGAGGTTTCTGCTCAGAGCAGAAGATAAAAATCTTCTATAATTAAAAAATATTATTATTTTATTTCTAAATATTTTTCTTACTGATTTCTTGACATATGTACTGTTAATCAGGCAGTAATGATTTTCTTTCATTTGTGCTGCAAATTACACCAATAATTATGCTTTTATTCACAGAATATATTTTGTTAACTGACCTTGGGTTTAGAGTGGAATACAAAATGAGAGAGAATTGTTGCGTTCAGTTGATGCTTTGAGATTCCTAGGGAGTTCTGCTTTTGCTAACTTTGAATTTTAATTTTGGAGACACCAACAAAGATATGCAACAGAAAGGTTTTAACGAAGTATATTACTTTGACAGAAGTCACCGGGTTCTACAATTAATTCTCACCAGTAGATCAATGCACTTCATAAGCTGCAAGTCATTCTGACAAGATGAAACAAATGCAATCGTTAGTGAAATCCTGATAATATGGAACACCGGGCTGTGAAACTGGGTCAGTTCGTGTCTTCTTTGAAATATTTTTTCCCTCCACAGTATTTCATACTTGGCTTGTGTTGATAATGCACTTGACGTCTTTGGTGAGTGATCATATGGTAATTTAAAGTCATATTGTATACACAAATTCAGAGCAACATTGAGAGATGTTTCAGCAGGATGGCAAAAAACTTAAACTAGTGAATGTGACTTCAGTATTTTTCTGTTAAAATGTATGGTTTTTTCTATTCTGAAGGACATAAGGGGAATCTTATTTTTGTCCTTTGAAGATAGATATTTTAATAACTTCTTGCCTGTCTTATGAAATGTTGTTTTGAAATTTTTAGGGCACATTATTTGGAAGAATAAGGTCTTCTTTTAGAGTGCTCATCCAGACCACTACAGCCAAGTGCTCGGGATGCTTCCCTCAGGAGCATCCATGGTAATTTATTGACCCCAGTCTTCCTGGTGATGTCAATGGTAAAAGTATCGTTGACTTCAGTAAGAAAGTTCCATTATCTCAGATGTTGCTATCTGGATTTTGTAATATTTCTTGGAGCATATATGCAACTTCAGGTGTTTGCTACTCAATTCTGTTGCACGCTTTCATTGGGAGAGCACATAAAACTGCCATGCCCTTCTTCATATATTGTTTATCGTTTTCTATCCTTGCCATTTCTTTACCACAGGTTTCTTGCAGACTTTTAGAGGTGAAGAAAATGTTTATAAAGGCTTATTGCACAGGAAGGTTTCTAATAATTGCTAGTATGTTGTAAACTGTTTCAGAAAGTAAGAAATACCTTTTTTGTTTCCTGTAAAAAAAGTTTGACTCAAGGTTAGATAGCTGTTTTCCTGATATATTCCATCTGTCTGCATCTCTCCTCTCTTTTCTTTGTTTTTTTTTTAAAGGTGTGAATTCAGTGAATATTTGCTGAGCTGGCTGCTGGTGGATAATAATAAAAAGAGTGCCTGGGGTATACTATATATTTAATTAGACAATATAAAAATATAATATTTTGAAAGTTTTAGACATCTTTTTCTGTCTTATGTTTGCCTCTGATTTGCACTAGTTATTAATTTTTACTTACCACTTTGGGAGAATAAAAAAAAAGGTTTAGATTAAAAGTACTGCTGACTTAAGAAAAAGATAAAGATGTAGATGACAACAATGAAGATATTTATTGGCACTTGTCTTTGCTAATAAGCTTAAAGTATTAAACCGGTAGGACACGACCTCGCTTCTTAACTTAGCTTTTTAGAGGCGCTGACCAGTGAGGTCTCTCTTAGCGCCACAGAAGAATCTGCAGAACACTTGGCTGCTTATGTTAAAAAAACCCCAAACATGCAAACTCTGCATAGGGAGTAAAGTCAAATTAAAATCCACAGACGAGGTGTTTTATGTCACCTTCTTTTTCCATCCTTTTTCTCAACAAGTGTTTTTCTGTGTAGTATAAAATGGCACCTAAGAGACATAATGAGGATAAATCTCAGGGCATGTAACAATATTTATTGTCCTTTGTAACACAACAGGAAGAGTTGGCAGCTGCTCAGTGACAGCTTTCCAGATCACACTGTTTCTGGTAGACTTACAGCCCAGGGAGACCAGAAGCAACCTGGCTCATAGGTTATGGCCTTTGCAGCATAATTTCACTAGGCAGAGATTGAATGGTGCAATGTCAGCAGTCATGGATGCTCTTGGGAGTACCTTGTTAAGTACGAGGCACTGTTAGCATATTATCATATTTGGAAAGAATAGTAAATAACATAGTCACTTGTAATTTTCTAGTGTTATGATAATATAGCTGCAACCTGATCATGTCCCCTTTCACAGATTTGCTCGCTTCCATGGCTGAATTTTTGGTGAGTCTCATGGGACTCTGGTCACAAACCCTCTTGCTTGTCACCTGCATGGAAGTCTGATTTTCTCCTCAATTACAAGTTCCAAATAGCAACTGTCTCTGACTTGGGATACTGGCATGCTCGTAATAACAGACTACCATTAAAATTCCAAGAAACCAAGAGAAAAGCACTTGCTTCCATTGCTAGAAGATGTTTAGGGTTTTATTTGCTGTTTATTTTGGGGTATTTGTGGTGGTTTTTGTGTATGTTTTTTGTTTTCTTTTGGGTTTTTGTTTGTGGTTTTGGTTGGTTGGTTTTAATTTTTGTTTCGTTTTCTTTTTTAAAGAAAAACAGACACTTTGCTAAGCAGATATTTTAAACCTTCCAAATTGTCCTGATAAATTATTACCTTCTCTCAGTACTCCTTGCCCTTTAGGATTTTCCACTGTAGTGTGTTGTCCCATATATTTACTGAACATTTGTGTTTCAGCCAAAGATATGTGTGTGCACTGAGTGGAGTGCTGAAGTGTTGTGAGCCATTATTTGGCACAAAGAGAAAAATCCAAGTGCTGTGCTGTACTTTCAGATATAGCCCAAGCAATGCAAACTCGTGTGAAAATGAAAGTCTTTGAAATGTGAATGGGTTTCTTTGGGTATCATTGTCCTGTCTGCAACTGAGCTTCATTGGGGCACAGATGTGTGGGGCGGGGGGGCTGCACTGGGACGACTTCTCGTGAGGATTTCTTTTGGCAGGCTAGGAAAAATTGTGATGTGAATAAAGGGAACTTGTTTAGTTCGGATGAAGACTCTATTAATGAGACCCATTATTCCTATTTTTGGAGAGTGTTAGGTTTTTTTTAAGATATATACAATGCTGTATTATTTTTGATTACAACAGCATTCACTGGTCACTTTTATCTTAGTGTGTGAATTTCTAATTATACATGTTAGATGAGTGATCTTTACTGTAAATAGTAATGTGGTTTTCTTTCACTTGATCTCTCTGTACTGGATTCTGTTTCATTGTTCACTTTCTTCATCACAGTATCTTGCTTATTTTATCTTTCAACAGACATTTCTTTACATCCTCTCGCATGGCCCTCCCCTCCCCTTTGTAACTTTTTGAAAAGGGCTTTATCTGAGCAGGCAGTTTCATTTGTCTTTTGATCTATTTTTTGATGGATGTGCATTCACTTCTGGTAGTAAGCCCAGTACTGAAGTCTTTATTCAAGGCTAAAGTGTGGGGGCTTGATAGTGATTTCTGGTTAAGGCTCTTACCTACAATTTCCTAGAGCTAATGGGGAACTTGGAGACCAGAAGTGTTGGCTGCTTAACTGCAAAGCTTTCAAAGGTTTTTCAGGGTGGATATTGGCAATTTCCAAAATTTGAAGTGATTCCATTTGACACCTGAATACACAGCATTTGTAGGTGCTTGCCATTTCTAGAAACCTGGTTTTCACCCCTTGTGGGCCCTGCAAGATTGAGCATTTGCCTTGCTCCAGTGCTGGATCTGTCTGCCCATGCAGCTGCACAGTGAGAAAAAGGCAACTGGTACCTCCTGATGGTCACATGGTGCTTCATCATCACTGAGCTCATCTTTCCATGTCCTTGCTGAGGTCTTCTGAAGAGGCAAAAACTTGAATAAAGAGTGTAGAACCTGGGGCAGAAAAGTGAATTGAAAGGTTTGTAAACCCAAGTGGTATGAACACCAGTTTAGGAGAAGGAATTGAAGTTCTGGAAGCAAACAGAAGAATCGCTCATCACCTGGAGATGACAAATAGGAAAACCAGCAGTCATTCAGCCTAAGTGCCTCCCTGCATCTCTAAACCAAAATAAAGCTGAATTGCAGAATGACCAATGACTGGGAATTCAGGTATTTGTTTTGTTCTATTTTTCAGATGCAAAATCAAAGTAAAATCCAGTTCTCCTACACAAATGCTGTACAAATGTGAATGACTTAAACCCAACATTTGTATATTAAACAACTTGTTTAATATAGTATTAACATTTGGAGAGCTACAATGAAGCTTTGAGGTTAATATCCCACTAAGATGAATGGGAGATGTTCATACCTCGGGCTGCAGATTCAACAAGACAGCACAGCACTGATTTACATAGTGAAGGCTGTATATCTTGGCAAAGAAGAAGGGCTGCAGACATCGTTTTTCTAAAGGGAAGCTTCAGTTCCGGGGAACACCTTACAGACTGCAAAAGGCCCCAGATCAGGAAGCCACTGAAGCTGGATAGCCACTTGCTGTAACTTTAAACTGAATGACATCAAATGGGCCTTGCACTATAAAAGTTGAGATCTCAGCCAGGTGCTTCCCACTCTTGTGTTGCGACTTTCTTTGCTTCCTCTTGCCACCTTTCCCCAGAACTGATTTTCAGATAGGAAATGTAGGTCAAGGATCTGGTGACCTTTACTGACCTTAATGTTATGCCCATTTTTGTTTCCTTTTTATGACTACTATGTCTCCTTACTTACTTAATCTTTAAGATTCTCCCATTCTTCCATCTGTTTTTTATTCTATCTTATCTTGTATTGTAGCCTTAATTCTTTTCCTTCCTTAGTGCCACATTTTTCCCCACAGGACCTCTTCCACTTGCCTGTTTTCCTGTTTTTTGTCCTTGCTGTCTGGTATGCTGTAATTTTTTATTATGCATTGTCATCCTAAGGAGCTCCTCTTTGTGCAGCCATATGTATTGATGTGGATTTTCTTTAGATCCCTCCCACATAAGCTCCCCAGCTGCAGAGTAAGTCTTTCCTGTAAATCCCAGGATGCTTCTGCCTTCAGCACACAGAGGAGCAAGACAGCCTGAATTTTGCAGTAAGGTCAAATTGCAGGCATTGTGCCTGCGTGTTTTGTAGCTGAAAGCCTTAATATTCTTTCTAGCACACACTGGCTTGATTTGGGCACCAGTCTGGAGTGCAAAAGAATGTGGCTGCATTTTAGTTCCAGCTGGTTACATCACAAACCCAAAGCATCGCAGGTTGGCCTGGCTGGGCATTCAACAATGACTAGGAAGGGAATAGCAGAGGCACTAATGCTGAGGTGCATTTGATGAGGTTTCCCCAGCAGCAACTGCTTGTACTATGCTGTATATATTGTTTATGTCTTTTGTCACTGAAGTCAGTCAGTTCTTCTGAGTAGTTAATACAATTATCAGCTCCTAGCAAGAGAGGCTAAATTGATTATTTTTTTAAAGGACTTCTGCTGGTGAATTTTGCTTTGCAGGGCAATGTATTCATTTTTACCAGTCCAGCTTGTGTAATTAATTATTTGGTCACAGATGAGACATAGAACTTGAAGATTTTGTTTTTCTCACATATATTACTACATACCTTGATTTTTCTTTGTAGTACCTCAGTAGAGCTGGAATGAGGGTCACACACTCTATTATTGACTCCCTGTTGCATTGCTTTCAGCAGTTCAACCATCACGGTATGTCACACAGCCATGCATTTGAAACTCAATATACTGACTGTCTAATAAGCTTCATTTTCTGTGCCACTAGCTTGTGTTCTATAGTGTTGGTTTCCCAAGCATGGTACTAAGCAATTTTAGGAAATGCTGGTACAACTGTAGCAATTTTCCTCAATTTGTTCCTGACAAAGAACTCGCTTCAAAATTGAGTTGGCTTCCTTTTTGTTCGAAACACTGGTAGACACAATTAGCCTCATTAACCCTGGTTTCTGTTTCATAACAGAAAATTAGCCTACAATCACTGGCTTGCTGGAAAACACTGTTGTAATTAGTCCTCAGCAGTCTGATATGAAAATCCATTGCGTTTTTAATTTCTCTGTCATATACAGAAAATCTGCCTGATTTCTCACTTATCTTGGGGATTGAGATAAAGTCAAGGACCAAGTCCTTGGCTATCTTAGAGCACTGTTGAACAGATTGGACAAACATCTGTCTAGAGAGTCAGAAGTGCACTGGTCTCACCATGCAGGAGGGCAGGAGGTGGTTTCTGGAGGTCTTCTGCAATTCTGACCCTTCAAAGAGCATGAGACCCAAATAAGGACCACTTAAATCCTGGCCCCACTGACTGGATGTTTTTCCTTGCCAGTCCTCCCAAAATGCTGTATTATTCCAGATTTATTGCAGAGTAGAGTTCAATTTTGTTCCAGCTCTGGGACTGTAGTGGCACTGAAGCCATTTTTTAAAATCAGCTTAGAGATGAAGCAACTTAAAGGTGAAGCAGACTAATTATTCTTAAGCCTCTGTAGATAATCTGAAATTGGTTGATCGAAGAGATTTATCATCACCTTTAGGACCTGTAAATATATCAATGAGTATGATTGTGTTCTCCTGAAATAATTAATTATTTCAAGACTGTTATTCCAATCAGAGAAGAATGCAAGAGTTCATATGGGTTGCTAAGCCATTAGCTGGGATATTACTCAGAAGTTCACAGAACTAGTGCTGTGGCAGGGTGACGTGTACTAGATCAAACTGCTGTGAAATTGAACTGGTGTTCAAATTTTGTCAGGTTCTTACCCAGACACTGTGGAGCAGAAATAGAGGTCTGTGTACACCTGTGTGTGTAGAAATGTACCCAAGGATTCTCCTGGAAATTTGGGTACCTCAGGCTAAATTACTCCCCCCTGTGAGATGGCAAAGGTTTGTGTGAATCCAGACACCTTCACTTGCCTTAAAAGCAAGAAGACAGATTTTCTTATTTTGAATTCAGTGTGAAAACTCGAGGAGTAATTCCTAATCTAGGTCTGTCCTTTCCATGCCTCTTGTCATCCAGGAAAGAGCGATGGTGAGTGCCAACCTCTGACTGTGTCACGAGTGAGTTTAGTGAAGGATTTTGTATAAATGCTTAGCAGTATTCTAGTGAAAAGACAAGAGAAATTATTTGTATAATTAACAACATCTTAATTCTAGCATGCAGGAAAGAGAGCAGGTTTGCAAAAGCTTCTAGGGCTGCTTGTACAGTGAGGAGCTGAAGACTGAACTGCGTCATTTGTGGAGGAAAGGGATTATTCCATAAATCTCTAGTGCCTAGTGAACTTTTTGCCTAAGAGACATTTTTCTCCTGGATCAAAGGTTCCTCTTATTTCACAATTCTCTCTAAAAGCATGTGACACCCTGGAGGTGTTTCCATTTGAATTATCTCAATTGCTTCTGTGTCCACTTGGATAGACTAGGGGACAGTGAAGAGAAGCTGTTCTATCTTGATATCTGAACTGCAAATGAGGAATTCTGTAATTCAAGTTCAGGTCACTACATATGTTTAAGTTTTTAAATAACCAAGCAGTAACTAAACAACCAGTAATTTAATTTATTAGATGCCCTGAGCATTTATAGAAAAATGTTAGGGAAATTAATATGAACTTGCTTATTACACAAAGAAACATACAAGCACTGACAAAAAGCAAAGCCTTCAAATGTCATGTTCAGTTCATTCATGCATGAAGCACCCTGTGTGCAAAGTGGAAGTGTTTGGAATGTCAGCCGATCAAGTAGTCTAATTGGCTGAACTACTTAAGTGCCTCTTCGTATAGAAATAAACCAGGTTTTAATATTTTTGTGTCACACTTTAGCTCCTCCAAAGTATGCTTGAGCTTTACTGTGCTTCCAGCCTACTGAAGAGTTTTCTAAGGCCTCTGCCTGGAGATCTGCATGATATGTTGAGCTGTTACCTGACACTTCATCTAGCTGAGAGCCCCAAGGCACACACCTCCCTCAGAACCTGATCTTGGGGGAGCTCTGGAAGTAGTACATGCATAAGACTGGTAATAGCTCCTGTTTCTCCTATTCCAGTGTGGCATGGCTGTGCCCAACTGGACTTCAGGGTACCTGCAATATCACATCTTCCTGCAAGAATGGATTTGGAGCCCCATTTTTGCTTGTGCCAACACAGCTATGCTGCCACAGCATATGTGAAATAGCCTCATCACATTAACAGTAGGTGAGAAGTTCAAGTACCAGAGGTCAGCTGAATGTGCCACAAATTACAGGTACCAAGGTGAGTGTGTAGGGCTTCAGTTCCTGCTAGCAAAAATACATCAATGTATGCTCCAAGCAATGTTGAGGTAGGGGTGTACTCCTGTGAAGGAAGCACATCTTTGCCAAATGCACAGTGGAGGATTCACACTGTGCAGTGTTGTCAGTCTGCAAGGCTGAAGAGCACAGAGCAAGGATGATAATTAGAGCCTCATGAGTAGTGATTTCCATGTTGTACTCCCAGCTTCTTCACTGATATATAAAGGCAAAGCACTGTTAAGTGTCTGTTTCAGAAGAGAATCAAACTCTGCAGGGGAGCAGTTTCCTGTGCATGCACACACAGACTCTATCGCTTGGCCTATATTTGTCAACATGTGTTTGCCCATCCTCCCTTCTCTTGTCTACTCATTTGTTATTTCACACTACATTCACCCTAACCTGAAAATGAAGAGATTAGGTTAGATTATTGCAAAGATCTGCAAATGTAGTAGAATGCACAAGGGGCATTTTTGGCATTATTGTTCTGTGTATTTTGTTCAGATAATTAAGCATGGAAAGGTCACCTTGTGTTCTAACAGAATGCAAAGAGATATGGCAGAGAGAAAAGCCAAGTTTGAGTAAAAACACTTTAAGGAGAAAGGATCAGCATCTGATAATATTTATTACTTCTTTAGTGTTCCCTAAGATGCTATAATACAGCAACCCTATGCCTATACACTTAGTTTTCAAAAGCTAAATATAAAGTATGAAATTGAATACAAGTTAAGGGCTAGGCAGCTCAGAGAGTGCACACTGGTGACAGCAATTTGGCAGTGTTTATCCTTTGGGACACACATCCAGATGAGATTTGTTCAAAGCACATCAGCCATTGCACTTTGTAACTCTCAAGAAGAGGCCACATGAGGAGGTCCTTCTCTTGCCATGTGCTTATGTGCCTTGTCAATATCATGTCCTTAAATAAATTTAAAAAATAATAATTAAAACCCTCAAGCAAACAACTTTTTTTTTCTTTAAAGGAATCAGGACAGTGGAGAGAGTTGGATTGTGAAGTCCCAGCAACTTTTTTTCTGAAGCCTTTCCCATCTCAGAGATGCTACTCTGTTTTCACTTTGTGGTTTTCTGTATGCAGCTTAACCCTGTTCATTATTCATCTGGTCAATGCTTCCAGTGCAAGCCATTGACTGGACTCATAGGTAAGCTTGGTCCACCTTGCAATATCCAGAAATCCCTTCCTGAGTTATGAACATGGAAGAAGGATTCAGAGGGTTGTTGTTCCCCCAGCCGATTTGGGGTATGAAGTAGGACCAGATGTGAGCTGTTGTGTGCACACACAAAACCAGTTTTTCCCTGTCTGACCCTTGCAGCAGCAGAGGGACTAAAATAGCATAACTATAGTTTCTTGAGGGTGATCTGTGCTCTCAAAGTACCTAAGATTGGAAGGTTGTATAGATTTCTGTTACGTGTTGGACAAATGAGTGCAATGGATGAATATAATAGGGATCTATTTTTCTTCTGTTCTTGGCTCTCACAGAAGATATTTAAAATTCACTCTTCGGAGACCTTCTTGCCTCATCTATGATTGGCAGGGAGACTGTCTGTTCTATGCAGAGCTGTAATTTATTTATTCCTTCTATTTGTGACCTGGAGTTCTTTAAGCATTTTCCCCCTCTCATGGAAAAAGTAATTCTCTCTCCTACTTCAGTCCTACATCCTTTCTTATGAACACTTGGTAAAGATTTCATTTTTCTGCAATCTTTTTCATCTCTTACTAAATAACCCTAGCACTCTCTTAGAGCCCTTCTGACATTTTGCTCCTTATATACTTGAAAAATTCTTATTTGTCTTTATTCCTTGAAAATATTTTCTACTCTTCCTTTCAGCCTTTCCTAGCCAAATTTTATTCTTTTAGTTCTATTCCAGCACTTGCTCACTTATTGATATCACATCCCTTGTCTCATACACCTTTCATATCTTTTAGTTACACATGCATTCATTTTTCTTTCTGTATCTATTTTTCCTGTATTTTACTTCACTGGATGGCCTTTATTCTTCTAAATCTGCTGAATCACACAATGCTTCAGTCCATTTTTGGCTTTTCCAAGGCCAGGAAAAAAACCTATGAGAAAGGAAATAGTGAAGGCTTGGTGTGCATCATGTATCTAAAAGGAACAACCTCAGAAGGGTTGGCAGGGTTTCAGCAAGCAGTAGACCCTTGGTGGTTCTTTTTCTCAGTGAAACTGTGATCATGTTTAAAGCTAAATTCCAGCACTTGCTTTTAGGGGTAAATGTTCCAAGAGGTTGGCTTCCCTATGAAACAGGAGCAATGTAAGTATCTGGGTTACTCCCCCAGATTCCTTCATGGCAAACTCACAGTTTGCTTGTATGTTTTTTTTTCCCCCAAAAAAGCCTGCTTGTTCTCCTTCTCCCTCTCTTTCCTGAGATGCTCTGCTTGAGTGCCCCTATTGACTATGGTAAGACAGAGCTTCCACTTGGCCTTGTTTCACTCTGTTTCAGCCTTAACCCCATCCCTGTGATTTCTGGGTCAGCTTCTGCTTGGTATGTGTGCAGTGTCTTGCTTGAAGTTTTTGTCTCTCCTGATCAGGCCCCTGTATGTGTTCGCAGAGCTCAATCACAAAACCAGAAATTCTTGAGTTAAAAATGCCAATACGGCTTCTTTTTGTGACTCTATTTTTCTTTTTGTGACTCTATTCTCTTCAACCCTGCCACAGTGGGCCACAAGCAGACTTTCCAACAGTGCAGCTAATTGAGCAGGTTTTGAGGACTTTGAAAGTTCTCCTGCTTACTAGATAGGGTAAGGAGGATGATGGTACTTCCACAAACCCTCTGACAGTCATTACATGGTCTCAGGTGGGACTATCCCCTCTCCTGGTTTTCAATTTAACTTTTGGTTAAACAGCTGTACTCTTGGAAGAGGACAGGAATGAAGCTACAGGGAAGCAGAAGAAGCCTCCGGTGAGATGCACTCCTCACTGAAAAATCTTTTACATCTCAGCCTCTGATGCTGCAAATTCAGAGCCGGAGAGGAGACGAGGCAGAAAGCCAATGGTTCAGACTGATAGAATTTAGTCTTACAGGAGAGGAAAAATCCCATTGTCTGCAACCACATAATCATCTTGCACGGTGTGTAATGTTTACAAAGAACAGGGGGTCACATATGGCTGGCTGTCAGCAAGAAACAGCAAGCTTGAATTAACATTAAAAGAGCTGAGTACTTAAGAAATAAGTACATGTAACAAAAGTAAATTGTTTCAGCTATGATAAAAGAACAGTCTTTCCTTCCTTCAGACTTAGCTCTGTGTTTCCTTCCTTAATTTCTTCTGTCATGTTAAATTATTTACAAAATGCATCCTGGTATTGAAAGGGTAGGACCTAAAGCAGCCAGATTCTTTACTAGCTCTGTGGTAACATTTAAAAGATCAACATAGACCTACAAAAGAAAAAATTCTACTGGCCTTTTTAAGTACTGCCACATCTAAAGAGAGGTTCAGGTTTGGAATACAGAGTGCTGTTGTACAAACAGCTCATTTTGGGACAATTTTAGAAGCTCGTGTTATT
Organism: Molothrus aeneus; assembly: GCF_037042795.1. NCBI lineage: Eukaryota > Metazoa > Chordata > Aves > Passeriformes > Icteridae > Molothrus > Molothrus aeneus. The sequence goes on along the minus strand of NC_089658.1, from coordinate 9,608,573 downwards.
CCCTTACTGGCCTAAGCAGCCCCCGTGGTCCAGTTGTATGATATTAGGGATGGGAACAAGAGCTGGATATAGATAACTAGGGCTGGCCTTAACTGTGTGGGGTAGTTGTATGTAGGAAAGAAAGAGCCAGTTCTCAAGGAAAGAAAATAAGGCCAGGAAGAGCTGCAGGCTTCCCTCTTCATCTTCTGGTTCTTCCTGGGGCTTAGGGGTGTCAATGTACAATGCTGTATTCTAACACTGACTGCTGATTATTCAAGTGACTATCAAAAGTGACTGCTGAAACGAATATACTGAAGATATAGTGCCCAGAAAATGCCATGCACTTCAATGGGGAGTTTTTGCCGAGGACAAAAGGCCTGGGGTCTGCAAGAAAAGACAGAAGGAAGTACGGACCCTGTACTTCCCTGGGGCAAAAAAAAAACAAACCCAAAAAAACCCCAAAACAACAACAACAAAATCCATTAATTTATATTGATTATATCCCTAAAGCCTTATAATCTTTTTTCTGTGTTCAGATCTTGCTCTTTCTAAGCCATGGAGAAGAGGGGGAAAATGATGAAGAGCAAGGCAATGGCAGCTTTACAAGGAACAGAGAAGATGAACTATGGAGCTTGTCCATCCCTTCCATTCTCTACCCTGCCTCCCACTTACCTTGTCACTACCCTTGCAGCCCAGCACCAGAGGCTTGCCCAAGCTGAGGATGGCAAAGGGAGCTAGAGGGTGGAGAGGGATGGCTGATGACTGAGGGGTTGCTTTCTGATAGCTGGGACTGGGCTCCTAAACAGTTTGCCAATGATGATCAGAACCCACTCAGAGCACAAACCAGCTTTCTCTTCTTTTCTCTGCTGTATTTTTTTGATCATTCATCATTAACTTTATTGATTCGAATAAACTGTAATTATAGGGAAAGTAATGAAAATAATGTTCTGTTAAGATAGCAGCTAGAGAAAGCAACAAAAAAAGGGGCTTGCAAGAGCCCAGTCTGACAACTGGAGTGTGGAGGTGGCTCCCACATTGATGGGTCACACAGAAAAAAAGCTGTTCCACATCACTGTTCACAAACCTCTCACAGTTATTCACTACCCATTCTGTGTCCATATCCTTACCCCTGCTGCTCTTTCCCAGAGTCTTTGAGCCTGGAATAAGTTGGATTTCTGCTGATCCATTGGATCAGGGTGAATTCTAGCAGTCCTGGCAGGAAGACTTCTTACAGCTTGTACATTCTTCTAGTTTACTTCATGGCCTTTTCTTCCTAGCAGGGCAGAAAGGTGAGGAAGAGGTACAGGGAGAGGGAGGCTCCTGCAGCGTGCCTGGGGCAGTGTGATTGCAGCTGTCCCTTGCCATATCAGAATGGACAAGTAGGTGACAGGCCTGATCTGTTCTGTTAGCACTGCTTGGCAGTGTGGAATTATGCTGTCTTGAACAAGGCAATGACCCTTTGTGTAATTCTAACATTTTGAAAGTGCTCACCATCCATGTTGCAGATTTGCAGGGAGCTACTGTCTGCCTCCTCCAAACATGATGATCAGCACACATTATTTGAGTGCAGTGGGATAGCAGATGCTACATTACTTTCTTATAGATTTTTTTTTTTGCGATTGGGAGAAAAAGTTCATTCAAAACACAATTCACCAGAACGTGAAATAGACAGTACTTTAATCCTACCTTATGTTATCATTGTGGTTACTTTAGTTACACACTTCACTGGAGAAGTAAAACTTTTCACATCTATTTAGTGTACTGACTGACCAAGGTTCCTCCAGTCCTGGCTCTTCCCCATGGAGACAGTCTGCAATAACTTTGTTATCTGTCTCATCCTTCCTCCTCCTCCCCGCTTTTGTCCCTGGTTTCCGGCAGAGCTCTGCCAGCCCAGCAGTTAGCCCGCGCCACTCTGCATCACCAGCTGCTCTGCTCCCCTCTGTCCACATTTGGTTCACTCTGTTGAGACCAGGACCTTGGCATGTGTTTACCCTGGGATCTGTACTTTTCTCCATGGTACTATTTATCACATATTCTTTCTTTCCCAGTTCATTATTTATTCAAGCATACAATTCACATCCTCCCACAGTGGGGATTAGTGAAGGGTCCTGCTTGGTAAATGGGAGGGGTTTTTACCCATTTGCTTTGTATCTGTGGTGGTTCTTTCATTGCTGAAGTCACTGTTTCTGGCACTCCTGCGATATCCATGCTGTGATCCCATTCAAATGAGCTCCTTCACATTCTTGTGCCTCTTCTCCAAATGATAGGCGTTGTCTGTAGCTTCATGTGTTGTTTTTTCACTCAGCTCCAGCTATGGGTTCCTTGCACCTTTCCACTTCCAGTCTCATTCTTCATGGTAGTTTACATTCTCTTTCCTGCCTGCAACAGAAGAGGACTGTCCTCTCCCCATCAGTTCTGGTCTGGACTGACTGACTTCCTCTTCTTGGCAGGTTCAAGAGGATTTCTCAGAAGCACCCCTTACTGGTGCTGTTATTGGATTGGTCCAAAATTTCTCTCTGTTGCCAGAAGCCTCTTTTGCAGACTGTTTCTAAACACAACTCTGAAATGTTTTAAACTTCCATGGTTGCAGCTCTGCTCCTGTCTCTGTCACCTCTCCCCACTCAGCCTTCTTTGCCCAGATTAAATGAGAGCTGTGAAAAATGTCATCTTCTTTATGACTAGCCCTGACCCAAAAAAGTTCCCTGCTCTGACAGCTGCTTTCTTTTTGGCAGCCACATTACTGTCTGCAGCACTTTTAAACCTTCTCCAGTTGTATCACACATTCCCAGAGAAATTCCAGCTCTGATGGCACTTCTAATTGGTTTGTTTTTTTACTGTATGTCTTATCTTGTTTTACTCCAAGTACTTTGTGTTGTCCTGAAATTACCCTGAGCCAAAGAGGGTGGCAGGGATTTGCCTCATTCAGTTCAGTGTCCAAGCTCCAGTACCCTGGCATGGTGTAACATGAGAATTGGCATAAATGGAAAATCAGTTTCAAATGGCTCATGCCAGTGCACGTAGGAATGTGTTGACTGCAGACAGTGTGTTGTGTGGATTGCACAGATAAGCATATTCACTGCTATACCATCATTCAGTGCACAACCTGCCATGAGTGTATGTATCTGCTCCTGTACAGATGGACTAGTTCTTAATGCAGTTCTGTTTTCTGTAATGATCTCTAATGTGTTCACTGTCTTTTTGATTTGGTCTTTTGTAGCTAAATCTGTCTCAACTATACCATGCACCATAGGTATGTGGGAAAGTCAGATGGCTCTGTAAGGGCTCCTCACCAATTAAAAAATATCCCCCGTGGATCAATACAGTCAAATGCTGTAGTTTGATCCACCAATACATTTATTTCCTGCAGCACAGCCACTTATTAAAGTTGCTGACCATAAGAGTGGAAGGATTCTCTTTAGGAATTAAACTACCACCGAAAAGTCCTTTGGTGGGGGACATTCACCTCTCTCCACAAACAGCCCAAGTGACTGAGGAGGGCTGGAACTCACCTGCAGAAACGAAGAGCAGGTTCTCTATAGGTGTTGTTCCAATTTAGACACTGAAAATATGGCCTCTGGCCTCTGCCCTATATGGAAGGATAATGTGGGACCAATGGATTTGTATACATGTGGAGCCAGCATGGAGGAATAGAGAAGCATTTCTTAAGTACCTCCTTTTCTTGCCTGGAGCTCGAGAGCTGTACCTGTTTATCACCACAGCCTGCACTTGGTGACATCTGCAAGGCACTGTGCTGTGCTCTCAGACACCCCCAGGCTGGCTCTGGGGGGGGCTTGAACCTGCACATTGTCAAACTGCCCCAGATCTGGAGTCAGTTCAGAGCTGGCTGGGCTGGGAGGCTCCTCAGCATCCTGCCTTGCAGGGAGGACAAGCCTGCTGTGTTCCATGTGCTCTGTGCATCCCCAGGTGCTCCTGAAGTGTAAGCAAATGTCACTGCATGGCAGCACCACAGCAGCAGTGGTGAACAAGTCAAATGTCACTGAACTAGCGGTGATACACATGGTCTTCTGCCTGGTCCAGAGTGGTTCACAATGGGAGCTATTCTCCCTTGACAGCCCTGAAAAGAGGACTAATGCCTACTGCTGATTGCCAGGGTTTTCTGACAGCAAAGCAAAGCACTTTTTAAAGACAATGACTTGTTTACTTTTCACTGAAACTTGAATTGAAGATATTTCATAATAGAATTTGAGCAAATTTACCAGATGTTTCATCCTACTGTGCTTTTCTGGCAGGTGTACTAGACAGAATGCTGACTAAGGCTAATAAATCAGGCTGCCTATGAAAGTCTTGGGGAAGGAATACAATATATATGCCTGAAACCACTGGAAGATCTTACCCCATTGATCCTTGGGAATTCCTGATGGTTCCTGTGCTTTTCTTAGACACTGATCTCAGATACAGGAGATACAGGAAGGGAAGGGGGTCCTGTTCTGTACTTGTAGCCTGTGGTGAAACATGGCTTTGTCTAACAGCACTCCTTGTGCTGGCATTGGAGATCATAGACATAAAAATGATTAATATATTTCTAGAGTCAGGCAATTATCTCTCCAGCTGGGAGAGAATGGGAAATAGGAGTTTAAGGTACATTCAGACTGGCTGTGACCCAGCAAAGTACTGTATTGCTCTACAAAATAATATTCCTTTCCTCATTTGTATCCTTCTCTCCCACCGCCTCACTCCCTGTCCTTTTGCTTTGTTCAGTTTCTACTAATCTCTTTGCTTCCTTGCTGCCCTATCCTGCTGAGCTCTGCTGGTTCCCTTGGAATCAGGAAATAAAGCCACCCATAGAAGATTTTCTTCTTTTGGGGACTTGCATTGCATGTGCTTACCACACAAAGCTGTTTTAACTCCCCTTCTCTCACGGAACCTGATTCAGTTTACTGACCACTGTCTGTGCAAGTTTGGGGCATTCAGTCTACTCTTGCTTTCTTTTCTCTAGGCTTGCTTTTATATCCTCTTACTGCACTTCTGCCAGCTCTCTAGATATTCACCTCCTTGTTTCTCTACCTATATATCCAGAAAAAGCAGATGAAGTTTCCACACCATCTTCCAGGCAGAGGAAGTAATACAGGAAATGCTATTTGTGTGTTTCTGTCTGCAGCAGGAAGACATATCAAACTCTTCACTGAAGCCTACACAAGCAATACTTGTGCTAGTGATACCTGGTTCACTAGGGTCTAAGAGACTTTGGGTGACAGCACAGCATCATGTCATTCTATCCTTGCTTGGAGTGATTTAATTAACATGCCCCTCAAATCCATCTGCTGCTGAAGGTTGTGCTAGCTGGAGTCCTGCAGTGCTGCTCCTCCTGCATGGTCATTTTTGAGGATTCTCCCTCACACCAGGGTGAGAGTGGTACCAGGCAACCCCTCTTTTAATATGGGAGTTGTGAAATCATGATACTCAAGCACAGCAAAGTATTCTTTAAATAAAAGCATGGACGGATATGTACCCACAATAAACAGATTGCCTTTGAGTAAAGTTTGTCCATCTGAGTAGCAGTGTCAGGGGAAAAGAAGCTGCATTTTTAAATCAAAATCATATAATTTAAAAATGTTCTGTTATTCTGTGTGTTGCTTTTATCTGAAGATTGCAGGCATTTGTGATTATCTGTCATTTTATGTTCATGCAGCTGTTTTAATTCTGATAGGTCATAGAAATTTGCCACATGGCAGTAATGGCAGCCATCTCATCCAGCATGTTACAGAAGAATGGAGAGACAGGGAGTGCTATGGCAAATTGAAACTTAGAAAAATGCTGTAAAGCCATTCCAGTCTATTTTTAATGCTGTGTCACGACAGCCTATGCTCAATGAATTGTGGGATTTTCAAGTTATCTGTCTGTGCAAGATGAAGGGCTGAGCTGGCTGTGCAAGGATTAAACCTGTGCCTCTTTTGGCAGTAGTTATTCCTTTGCCTCTGCAGCAGCTTGAGGGTTAAGGGGCTGGAAAAGGCAACACTGACTATCTTCCAGCTCCTCAGGTCTTAAAACCATCAATACCCGAAGTTATTGTGATGTTCAGCCTGTGTCTGCTGAGTGAGTCTGCACAGTTTGGGCACCACTCCAGCTGCAGCTGCTCTTTAAAGTTGAAAAAAAAAATCTTGGAAGGTGTTTGTTTTTTGTATTTTTTTTTAATTATTATTTTCTCAACTTTGAGAATAGTTTGGTGTTGTGTCTCTTCCCCCTACCCCTTCCTTCAACAGCAGTTTCAGTTTAGCTTGTGTCCCACTGCTCATACTCTCACTGCAGCCTTAAAGGAGCACAGACCAAACCTCAGCAATTTTCAGCAAGGCCACAGAGTCGTTGGAAAGGTTCCCACTGCCTTCTTCAGTGAGCTCTAAAAGGCAGACTCCAGCACTTCCAGTGCTGCTGTAAATAATGTCTAGAAGGGGCCGGATAAGGAATAGGGGGTACACACAGCCTTGCTTCCAGCTCAGCTTTCATTTCCTTTGTCTCTTTTAAGAGAAACAAGGGAGCTAATTTCATGTAACTTGGCACATCATCTGATTGCTGGGCCTTTAGGGGTATGTTTGGGGCTGTCTCTCCCACCCACAGGATTTCAGGCTCCAGGTTTTACTTGGAGGAGCCAGAGAGGCCTCTCGAGTGCCTGGCGGGGAGAGTGTAAAGTGTTAACTGCAGAAGCAGTACTGGAAACAAGGGCAATTTTCTGGCTTTGATCTGTCACTTGGCAGTTCCAGGAGACAGGCTTGTCTGGGGCTATCTCTGCAGCAGAGTTTGGAGGTGGCTGAGAAGGCACTGCTCAGCCTGGGGGATCAAAGTGCACCAGAGAGCAAGGGAGCACAATATTCTCTGAAGCAGGAGCTGCAGAATATAAATGCATTGTTGCTCTCTGCTGGGAAGCCAACAGGGAGGATGAGCTTCCCTGTTGTCCCTCTTTCTGTGGATTTTTCAACAGGTTAAATTGCATTTCGTTGTTAAGGATTGTGAGTATTGAGAGACAAATGCTGCATCCCCAGCTCAAAGGAAGGCAGTGTTGTTAGGGTGGGGTTAGTAGCCAGATGAAGTGGAAGATGTTAAGTTATTGATAACTTAATGTATCATTCCCTTAATTCAACAGAAGGTGACAAGGAGATGAATTAAATATAGAAAACAGACATAAAAGAACTCAAAGAATGCCTGTGTTCTAGTTCAACACTAAGGTACAGAATGCATGATTTCATGCAAATCAGACTTCATTTATTTTCTCTTTTGCTTCTTCAGTTAAATATGAAATGAGAGCAAGAGCTTTTTTTCCAGCATCCCATACCTAGTAAATTCATTCTGGGAATGGAGGAAATAGAGTGAATGTGATTCTGGACAATGACATCGCCAATGATCCAAAAATATTTGCACTGGGTGACCTGCATAGTCTCTTGAATATAAATGAGCCACAAGGGAAAATTTCTATTAAGAGCAAATGCAGTAGCTAAAAGGGTGATATAACTGAATTGGAAATATGCAGAAGGATTAAAGCTTGCTGAGTTGCACACAGGATTAAGTGAATTGACACACATGGAGAAAATAAATTCAATAATTAACAGGTTTTTGTTCTTCAGGAATTTTTTTGGGAAACATAGTCATAATTGTCATACTATACACAGTAAGTTACTGCTGTAGTATAGAAAGATGGAATATATCCATGTGGTGAAGGGGTGACCCGTAATCATACTGTTTTGTGAGACAGTAAAAAACATAGACCTATGAAACAAAATTAAACTTAGCATGTTAAAATGGGTATGTTACCATGTGTAACATAAAATCTGTGAGACACCTTCAAAATGACAGACTGCTCACTGGGTTATCACACAGCACTTTGTCCTTCACCTTGGCCCTTGTTTACCAGTAAAGGACTGAAACACATGCAGGGCAGACAATGTTGCTGAGGTCATGCAGAAAGGACCTGAATTTCTTGGTTATCTTTCCTTTGCTAACCTTCTATGGTGTTCCTTTACACAGTAATCCTGATGAAACTGGGCCAAGCACAAGCAGTAGCTGGTGATCCTGTTGGGACCTAGGTGGTTGAGGACATTACTACTCTCCACCTGCAATCTAATATCTGCCTAAGCCACAAGCACTCCTCTCAAAGTCAGTCAACCTGGGCCATCACAAAGGCTTACAGGGGTGGAGTTTAAAAGCCAGGAAGCCCCACCAGGCAGATTGGTCAGGGCTTGTATGTCTTCTTACAGTTTTAGGCTTCTTGTATTGTTAGTGCTTGGTACTTACTGTCAGGTTAAGTTGAACTGGTTAGGATTAATGTGCATTGAAGGTTACACCTCTGTTTTTTTAGCCTTACAGCTTTCCAAGGCACCTCTCTGCCACTGAATGTTTTCATGCATGGTCTACAGCAAGTGTCACTCACCTGCTCATTGGCCCCTTTGACTTCTTCATTGAGGCCAAGTGATTGAATCTTTCTAACTTACTGGGGCAAGGAGTAGATCTTATTTCCCTTTGTACCATGACACAGTGTTTGCTTTCCGTAAATAATAATAGTGACAACTTGATCATTAATGGGCTGTTAGGTGTGCCTTATAAGACCAAAGCTGTACAAATTATGTTTAGTACATATGCCTAATCTTCCTATGTGGCACTTGAAGTTTGTTAACCAACATGTAATCTCTGGTGTTGCAGCACCTGTGAGGAAGACAGTTTCTTGCTGAACATTTTAAACAGCAAGAGTTCCAATACCAACAATTCAGGTAAAGCATCCTTTCCAATAGCAATAATATAAAGGTTGCCCTGAAACTGTTGTGACCTGCCTGTTTTGCATGGCTTGAAGGATGAGCAAAATCTTTGAATTGATAGTGATTAAAAAATACTTCTTGACAAAAAAACTGTCATTCACACGATTAAGAAAACCACTAACTGGGGGGATGGTGAACAGCAGCCAAACAAAAGCTGTTTGACTCCAGCCCTGCAGTTAGTGCCAAAACATTGATGGGCAATATACAACTTTTAGTCACTGCATACAGGACTGTGGAAGAATGAAGAAGGCTCTGATCCAGCATTGCCCAGTGCCTTTGAGGCTATTGCTGTGGTGTGCAGAGAGGATGGTTTGCTGGTTGGGGTGTCCTTGGTAGTACAGGGCTTCTTCCTTTCTGGTGGAAGAAAATGTGTGTACCTGGAAATGTTTATGATAGTAAGGACTTGATGTGGGCTTAGTTTTACAGTCTGTATGCTTTAGTAAAACCTGAGGAATTGATCCTAAAATGCTAAAGGACAAAGGTAGAATGTTGTGCTAATGATCTTGTACGATATGGCAGCAGGGCTTTGCTGTATAATTTTTTTTTCCTTCCTTCATGTACCTCCAAATAGAACCTGAAATATTTGTCTGTTTTGAATAGTTGATTGTATCATCTATTGCCTTCCAACAGCAGTCACTTGGGCTACAGGGTGCTGTTTAGTGTGTTTAAAGTAGGGAGTTGGGTTTTTTGTTGCTCTTGTCATCTAAGCTGGGATTTGGATTTAATGCTAGAAATGTGTTTAGCACAGACAGTGGGGCTGTAAGTCACTGTGCCTGTGGGGAGTTCTTTGCACAGTTTTGTCCTGGGTAGTATCCCACAGAGATGAGTTTTACTGTCATAGCCAAAGGAAAGTGTGAACCTGCTGAAGGAACAAGTTGGAGATTGCAGTTCTCAAATTGCAGTGAGGATGTTCTTGGGCAGTTCTGTTGCTATGTTGGAGAGCATCAGGAATGGTCAACAAATGGCCTTGACCTGTGGTGCCAATGCCTGCTGTATGTCAGCCTTGAATAATGGTAACTGAAACTCAAATCACTTGAGTTATAAATTAATTATAAACTATACTGCTGAAAGCAGAGTAGGAAACACTTTATGTGAAAGGTGAATCAAATGCTGGTTGGTTGCAGCAGAGCAGGAGCCCAGGTGAGTGCTTGAGAGCTCAAAAAAACTATACAGGAGATGGCTGTGTCACTCTGAGTGTTGAAGCCCTGCTGAAGATTCCTGCAGCTTCGCCCAGGATTTATGCTCCAAGAAGGGATGGAGCTTCAAATGTGCATATCTGTGCTCTTGCAGTTTGGTGTATGGGGCTTTGGATCCCCTTCTGACAAGTGGAGCCCTTTTTTGAATTTTGAGCACTGTGGCTTCTTGGGATGACACAGATGCAATTTATGAATAATTAATGGAATTTCAAAAATTCTGATTGTGCTGTCTGGGGAAATGGACTAACTACAGTTTGTTCCATTTAAAAACAGAAAGATGTTTTTATGGTAAAACCCCAAACTGTATTTGCATATTCCTGTGCTCTGCTATCTCACATCTCTTGCTCCCTGTCAATAAACAAGATCTTTCAGTAGGTTGCTCAGTAAGAAAGTGTTCCACATTATTTTCTGCAGAGGTTTCTGTTGAAGTGGGCTGGCTGTAAAGAAGCAGCAACTCCTTTACATTCAGTAACCATACAATTTTCTCTATCAGCATGGAGCATTTGACTCATGCGCCCTAGAAAATAACTCCTCACTCCCACTATGTGCTCATATACTGAGCTGAGATCTAAACCTGACCTTCAGTTCTGGGATGCAAACTCATGATCAAAGTCCCTGGATGCAGGAGGTCAGTGTTCCAGCATCCTTACTCTCTGGGGTGAGAGTCCACTATTTAAGGAGTAGTGTTGCGAATTCAAAACAGGTTAATGCTTTCTAAGGTCTAGTGAAGTTACAAAAACACAGTACAAAAGAGCCTGTCTGCCTTAAATAAAAGCTTATTATAGAGCTCAATCTTGTTTCTATTAAGGTCAATAAGGGGATTGTGCTTCTAAATTTCACCCAGTCCAAGTTTGAGGCTTTTATAAGGGGGGAAAAAAACTTAATGTGAAAAATTGAGATGCTTGTTTTCCAGCAAAAGCTGTAATACCATTTGTGCAGTAATGTGATGCAAGGATACTCTTCAGGGAGCCTTTTTCATAAAAATACAGAAATGGTGGTTCTGTCTACAGCCTTCTCTCCCACACAGCACCTTGGAATGTGCTGAGTACTGGGCCTTATGAAGCAGAAGGTGAACCCTCCACAGGACTTTACATTCCCCATGGCTGAGGGACTGGGTTTTCATTATAGTTAACAGCAGAGGGGGTGACTAATAGATTAAGTCAGATCTGGGGCTATGAATGTGTAGCAAAGTTTTGTGTGATTTAATTTTCTTAATTTGGTACTCTCAGAATGTGCACAATCCAGAGGTGATTTGGTTGTGAAGCTTGCAAATAGGCTCACCACCTCCTGTAATTATCAGACAGTCTTCTGATCTGTCTGCATGCATAAACTGGATATTTGTATGTACACAGGCATCCACCAAGCATAGAACTGTTGAGAATTTTGGCTCCATTTATCAGTAACTTTTTGTTTCATGATTCTTGCTCTGAGTTTCTTGTTCGTTATTCCCTATTTTCCATACTGGAAACAGCTGCTACACTTACCTAGTAAAGGAGAAGTGTCTCCTAGCAGTTGTTCTTCAGGGGGAGATTCTGATGAGGAGGCTGGGATTTCAGATTTCTGCAGAAATCACCTCTGAAACCCATTTCTGACAGTGCCTCACTGTCATGTGGCAGCACCCTTGGCTGCAGTGAGCTCCACTCATCCAGACTGCCCTGACTTGTGAGTAATTTTTGTGTTCTCCTTAGCTACCTAGGGATTTGTTCAGTGCTGAGGAGCATATATTGAATGTACCCTGTTAACCATATGGCTTCTCCACTAATTTTCAGGGTGGCCCTCTGTTAGATCTCTGTATGTTGCTGTGGAAAAACTCAGTGCCCTCTGAGTTTTAATTCAGGGATCATAAAGACCTAATGTCAAGTTCCATTAAGGTGAGAGCAGCAAATGATTCCTGGCTGCATTTTGCCTTTCTTTTGCAGTGTATGAAGACGGGGAAGTTTATAAGCTTATTGTTATTTCAAATTACTTGGCTCGTTCTGCATAGCATTGTTTATGGGTATTTCACAACGTTTTTGGACATTCTCAGAGACAGAAATTAGTATCAGGGTATGACCAAGTAAAGAAAGCGCTCATTCCCAAGTTCCTTTCTATAGAAATTAATGAAGTATTTTTTGGGGAATGAATTCTGAATGTGTTAATTTGCTGATTACCACCAGAGATTAACAGAGAAGTGTCAAGTGCAGTAATCCCAAGACAACAAAGAGAGGTGGAGAACTCAGCCAGTGCTGTTTTTCTCAGCTCTCTTCAGGCATTGACTTTACTTGTCTGATCAGTAGTCCTAGTAAATCCAGAGGGACTGTGTACTCATGTCCCATGGTTCCTCTGTGCACACATGCACAGCAATATTCCTGCCCTAGGTGCCTCTTAAAACGTTAGGTGTTACCTTCAGAAGATTGTTTTCCTCCCACATAGTCTCAGCTTTACCAAGGTTGGCTCTCCTTCAAAGAGAGCAGCCTTCACAGTCCTAACAGGCTTTCATCCATGTGGCTTCTCGCTCTCCCCCTCCTCCTTCTGCTTTAGCTTTCCCTCTGCTCTGCAGCTTGCTTGAATGACTTGCTGCCTTGGGAGCTCAAGACCAAGGATTCTTTCAAGCTTTCTGTCCTAGCATGTAGCTGAATGCATTCAAAGACTCCCAAATGTGACTGGCTGTGACTGTATTGCATGAGATGGGCTGAGGGCTGTACCTAAGCCACTTTCAACTCTCTCATAGTTTTCCCCATCCCTACTGGCCAAAGAAACCATACATCCTTTTCCCGGTAAGTAAGAAAAGAGCTCAAAGACTTGCGCTGTGGTTTCCTTCCTACCATTAAACAGATCCATCTCTATACATCTAATATAATTTTCTTTTGCAGCTAGTCAACTCTCCTGATTGTGCTCTTTGCTGATCTGGTGGTTATTTTTGTTGCCTCTGTGGAGAGCTGCTCTCAGCACACCCAGAGCCAACGTTTCTGACAGGCAGCACAATCCTGGAGTGCCTTGGCAGGCTGCCTGTGTCTGTCCTGCAGGCCCTGGGGGGACTCTCACACGTTTTGCTGCTTACTTTCCTCTTTCCTAGAGATCTAACACAATTTTGCAAGTAGTCACTTGGAGCCATATTTCCCTTTGCCCTGGAATATTTTTTATTTATTTTTAGTAAACGTTTGTCAGTATTTCTAACATTGTGCCTCCAGCAACGTGGCCTGGACTGAAGCCACGCAGCAGTCTGACAACCTGTTAGGCGAGTCTCCTATCAATTAGGCTGCAGCTGTCATTGGATCTATTCTCAGCCTCCTTGGTACGTGTTTGCAAATAACAGGGGCTGCTGTTTTGCAGCTCTTGATTTTTTTTTTTTCTCCACAGCCAGTCAAGAACATTTTGTCCCTAGAATTCCTCCTGTCTCCTTTGTTTTTGCTTTCTAATCATCCTCGTTTTATTCTCCTAAGAATATATGCTTATCGAGGATATTATTATAAGTAAAGTGTCCTCACTCTCTTTTAGGTAATGCACAAAACAAGGAAAACGTCCCCCAAAGATACAAAAAAGGGAATATTTTACTCAAGGCTATACCTGGATCCTTTAAACATTTTCAGACTTTCTCCAAAGCATCCAGACTTCTTCTTACCTGTGGGGATCTGCCATTTTGAAAGCCCATATTGCATGGAAGCTCTCCATGGGGGCTGCCTTGTTTCTGCTGATGTCTGAACTTTGAGGTGATAGTGTGCTTTATTATCAGGTTTTCCACAGCTGGAAATAGAGTCCCCGACAATGTACAATCTGTTAGAATTTCTTCTTATATCTTCTGCAGTTTACAGGTTTCTCTTCTCTCCTAAAATATAATGAAGATGGCTCTATAATTTTTTTCCAGATGTTACACACTGCATGCTGGTACTTCTTGCTAATTTTTCATCCAGCAATCTGTGGAGTACAGCCCAGTTTGTATTAGATAGAGGAGCCAGGCTTAGGCATATAATTTCTTTTGTTTTGCTTCCATGGGAAATAGGAAATCAGAATTAGGTTGTACAAGCAAGGCAAATTGCACTCAGGGCATTTCATCCTTAGGTTAATTGAAAGACAAATTTTGATAAAATTTCTTTCATAAGCCCAGATCCATTTTTGCACAAACCCAGTAGAAACTGTTCCTCCTTCCTCCCAATCCATAGGTCCTAACAACAGATCTCCAGCCAGCTTGCAGCTCTGGAGGCAGAACCAGCCCATCATAGGCAGACTGAAACAGTTGAGTTTAGATCAGCTCATGCTGAATTGGCTGAAGCCCCTGTGCCTGCCTGGTGCGAAGCTAAGGACAAAAGGGGCTTTTTTCCTGTCCCCATGAAATAGCACACAATAATGCAAGAGCCTTCCCTGTCATCACTCGATGCTTGCTCTGCAAGAATATCCATGAGGAGCCCACTCAGTACTGTGGCTCTCCATTCAGAGCCATCTTGAAGCTCTTGTGTATAAAATTATTCCTTGCTAGCTGGGTGGCCCTGTGAAGCTCGTAGGGACTGTAGGTGTTCACACAGCCCTGCCTGGCAATGCTGCACCCAGGACAGGAAGGCTTCACCAGGATCCCAGCTGCTTTGGTGTTAGTGCATCAAGGCATGGGGCAGCTGGCTCCTTGAAGGGAGCCTGCAGAGCTCTGGGCAGCCACTCTGTAACGAGGAAGAGGGGCTTCTCTAGGAAAAATTAGGGAAGCCAGAACACACAGAAGGCCTAGGCAGGGCACTGCTCGGTTGTCTAGTAGTGCACTAACACCTCAGAAAGACCTGAGAGCTTTTATGATCTTCTTCTTAGGAAGTGTGGATCTAAATCCTTTAGGAAGCCTCTATTTAGACTAGGATCTAGGCTCCAAATTCAGGTGTTTCATGAAATTCTTGTTGGAGATAGATCCTGATGAGCAGTGCAGACCTTTGGGCAATCTCCAGCTGAGATATTTAAGGTTTCTCAAGTACTTATTAATGAAGAATGCATTTCACATGTATATAGCATTCCACATTGTTCCTGCTCAGCCACTGAGCTTTCAGCTCTTTGAAAGTGTAAGCATAGTTAGAACAAACTGCCATCCTGCAGACAAAGTTTAGTTGGCAAGAAGATGTAGTTTATGCAGTATTTATGTTCTCCTGGTAAACAAAGACAAGTAAAATGCTTTACTTGTTAACACCAACTCAAAGGGAAAGAAAATGATGGCACTTGCTGTAATCATGTTCAATGTTCTGAAGGTGTCTGTGTTTTTCACCTTTATTCTAAGCCCTTGTTTATAATTTGCTTCTTCTGTTTTAATAGTGTGTGGCTGCTTCTGAGAATGCAGCCCACGACTTTGTTTCCAGACTATATTTAAGGAGAAGGGTTCTGTCTGGATTTTACAGTGATAATATTAAGTGCAGCAAGAACATTGGTTAAATAAGCAGGAGAGGCCAGAGCTGACTACTTTGGTGTTCATTTCGTTGTCAGCTGCCATTGGAATAGTGCTCAGATCAACGTGATTACTCTTTGCAGCGGCTGCAAGTTCACAGACCAACTGTGCACTTGCATCAAAGTCATTAGAATGATTTTAGTCCAGGTTTCCTACCAGAATTATTTATATAAAATGCAGTTGTAATTCTATACTGGCCATTTACACGTGAGGATTTCTATTTCAGGAAGCTTTGGAAATAGCCAGGATCTTCAACTGCACCCTTTCCAAAAGATACAAGATCCTTTTAACATTTAATGATGACTGAGAAAGTGCTTAAAAATAACTTAGAAGCACAAAGCACATTAGTGTGGTCCCACCAGTTATAGGACCGGACTAACAGTTAAATTTTGGATTCTGTTGGCTTTTTTTGTCCTTTCTTGCTTCATGACCTGAGGTGAATTGCCTGGTTTTCCTTGACAAATGAGCTTAATACTTATCTATTGTCTATATTTATGTTATTATTACATTTAGGAGGCGATAGGATCTGAATTCATCTTCTCTAAGGAAAGAACTGTAAAACTCTGTGGTTGTCAGGTAGTATAAAATATATCCTTCTACTTGACTGCACATGGTATTATCTGCTGTATAATTTGCTGGGTATCAAGTCCATTTCACATGCACAAGGTCCCTGGTTAATGATGGTATAAGTTCTTTTGGGAGGGATTATGCTTACATATAGATTTGTAAAATAGTGAATATAATGGCAAGCTAATCTTGACTGTATCATTTATGCTTTGCTAAAATTGATACAATATAGGTAATCAATTAGTCCCATTCTCCTGTGTGCTGCTAAATGGAACATGAACAGCTCATAATGGGCAGCAGTAAATAGACATTTGTATGTACACAGGTACCCTGTGCAGTGAAAGGGGCATGCAGGAGACAAGGTACTGAACAAAACAGCCTGCATAAAACCAGGCTTTCATTTAAAGGAAGAAAAATGTTGCTGAAAGCTGCAAGATTATTAGCATTACTATGCATGAGCAGCAGTCAAAAAAGGTGTTACTAGAGGAAGAGAGACATTATTCAAGTGTCTAAGAAGATGGACCATCATCAGCAGTGGAGAGAGAAAAGCTTCCAAAGGAATAGCATAGCATTTCAAACATTAAATTATAAGGGGACTGAGGCTTTAAAAGGTATGTTGGAGTTTCTGCATTATTTATAATTTGAGATTGCCTTTCCCCCTAGATGCTCAAGTTTTGTTCCCTTCATACAGAACAGAAAAGTCCTTCTCATACTTCTCAGCTTCTGGACACTGAACCAGCTCTAAGTTTTAGGATATAATTTACTCTAAGAAGGCATTGATTACCTGCAGTGCTGCACTGGGCTGAAGCTGCATCTTGGGAAGGTTGGGAAATGAGGAAAATTTGGCTGCCATTACTCTGGAGCTTGGGCATGGAGGGCTTGAAATTCTGTATTATTTTGTATTTTTATTGCATCCATGTCTATGAGCTCCAGATACTGACAGGGTTTCACAATGCTGGGTCCTGTCCTTTCCCCAACACAATTTAAGGTCTTGTGGACACCTTTTTTGAACCTAGTGCACAGCTGCACTGACAGTGCAATCACTCAGAGTGCAGAAGCTTACACTAGAAAAAAAAAAACCACCTGCAAAAATATACCTTGTATCAGTTGCCTGAGCAAAAGAAGTTGTATTGGCAAATATTAAGTTTTTTTTTTCCTTTTGCTCATATTATATCTGTGTCTACATTAGGGCTTTTGCTGGCATAGCTGAAAAAAAAATCACAGCTAGCTGACAGGGGATATGCTGACAATTTTTTTTAAATAGATGATGGATCAGTGTGTGTTTCTGTATGTGGGGAAGAGGGAGGGGTGAACCCAATTTAAAATAGAAGTTTCTAAAATTGGTTTGCACAGATACCCTTTAAATGGCAAGTACTACTACCCTTGCCAATAACTTCCTGCTTCCTGGCCCTCCTGTCCTCACCCAGCTCAGACTCCAGCCCTGTATTCCCCTTCCCTTGCACCTTGTCTGCTCCACACCCTGGTGTGCCCAGCTGGGGCCCCTTGTGTGCTGACCTCAGCTCTCCTGCCCTGGCATCCTCCCACCTCCTCTGGTGCCTCTGCCTCCACCTTCACTGCAGGCAAACACCTGCACTGAGGCTCCAGTCCAACACCTCTGCCACACCAGCTGCTCTTGCTCCCTGAAGTGGGAGTTTCTTGTCTTCCTCCCAAGGCCTCTGTTGGGTTTGAGGGCTCAGGCTTTGCACACAAAAAAGTGCTCCATACACACTGTGCCATTGCAAAATGCTTCATTTCCTTCAGCCAAGCTGCATATTAAGTCAGAGAGCAGACAGATTTCAGTTTCTAACATGAAGACAAAGAATTTCCAGAACATCTGGAGAATATCTTCAGGAAAAGATGGAGCTGTGGTAAGCTCCCAGGACTAGAGGCATGAATGTTGGTTCTGTTGCTGCTTCTGCTGACCAGACAATTACTATGTTTATGTTGTTCCCTCAGGCTGGTTGGTCAAAATGACGTAGAAAGGTGTTTTATCTACTAGCTCCGGAGAAGGAATTGATCCCATGAGGTCTTTCCATGTCATCTCTGGACAAAAGTTTCTTCTTTGGTGCCTCAGAGTCTCTATGTTATAAAACGAGACTTCACAGTCATGGGGTATGAACCCTAATTTGATCAAACTAGGGTGAGCTCCTGTGATGGTTGAGTCTGAAAGTGCAGGGAGCAAGAATTAGCTCTTTCTCAGATGATTGATACTCCTTTGGAAGCACAATTTTGTGAAAATAGGTTGGTAAATAGGCTTCAGATGGTGTGAGAGAGTGAGGGGTGAAAGGGCAAGCATGCTCCTGAGCAGAAAGCAGCCTGGGAAAACAGGTTCTTGAACCACTCACATGTCAGGATTTATAGCCAGCACCCCCAGAGTCCTTACTGATGGCTATTGAAGGTAATTCATAGGTTATGCGCCTGGAAATGAAGTATATGGAATATTTTTTTTTAAAGAGCAGTGCGAGGACTTGTTTTAATTTTTTTTCTGAATATGAAACTTTAAGCATTTAAATAGCTTTTAAGTAAGTACCCAAGCCCATTGGTATAAATTATTTGTTCAGAGTTTAAACTGACATTTCATAAGTATGTTAATTGATACCCCACTAACTTGCTATAGGTATCTTCCTAAGTGCCAATTATCTGCCTCAACATTCCCCACAATTTAAGTTTGTTAGTAAGAAGCTAATTATACTAGTTTATTGCTGATGGAATTACATGAAGAGTAGATTTCACTCTTACATTCTTATTAGACCTCAGTAAGTGATCCTTAGCAGTCTGTTGCTATTCAATTAGCAAGTAATAACTTACTTAATGAATCTAATTGAAATGCTTATTTCAGTCAGGCATCTCATATAAAGAGCTTTACTTTGAACACTTTCCTGAGTGCTAGTTGTGTTTACTTAACAAGAACTAAATGGGGCCACTGAGGAGAACTCAAGACTGTGAGGAGAACTGAACCAGTGTTAGTAAATTCCTGCCATACATGACTAGAAGCATCTGCCAGGTGATTTCTGTTTTACTGAAGTAGCTCAGGAATAAACCAAGACTTCTGTGTCTCTGAGGATTTCAATCCACGTAGAGGATTCTGCGGCATGAAATTCTGGGAACGCATCCTCCTGCAGTGGATGTAAACACGCTGGCTGCTCTGCTGGGAGCTGCACAGCTCAGCTCTGCTGCTCTGCATGGATGCTGTCATTGAGTCCTTGTTCCAGTTCAACTCTCTTAAAAACTCACTCCTTCTCCCTGGGAGCCTGCACATTTGGCTTGAGATCGATAGAAGTATGATGATGGGTACATTTAATGATCTAAAGCTATTGGTATAATCACAGCCCAAAAGGGGATACAACTGAAGGGCTTTATACTGTTCCATGTCCTTCAGTGAGACTGACACTAAATCATGGTGAATTTAATCTTAGTTCACAAGCATGACCTGCACTGAACCGTTGTGAGTGACCACGCCTGGGGTGAGCAATACCCAGCTCCTGTGTAGAGACAGGTCCCTAACAGCAGTGACAAGGGAGTGTGTGCAAGGTGTTGGGCTGCACACACCGTGCCTGGTGAGCTGTTAGGTGGGAGTCTCCTTCATGGGAAGGGCAGAATTCAACTGGGATTTTACAGTCTAGGAAAGAATAACCTGCTGTGCTCATTTTTGGCATGGGAAGAGCCAACAATGGTTGGCTTCTGAAGCTGTTTTTTGCTTTAAGATTAAAAGTGTGCTTTCTTCTGTAATGAGGATTTAACAGACAAGACTTGTGTTTGCAGATAAATGCCAGGATATTTTCCCAAGCACTGCTAACAAATTATGCCATTTGGCAATATTAGTGTATGGGCAGTAACCTTTTCTCAAGAATTTTTAGCAGATAGATTTAGTGTCAAAAAAACCCATAAAAGCTGAAATATCTTCTCCAGTATATCAGGTCTGTTACCAATCTTTTAATGTATGCCTTCTACTCATTGAATTGAAAGACCTTATTGATCTCTTTGCAGCTGAACTGATTATTGGGGTAAGAGAGAGACTTCGTGAAAGAAGGCAAGAGAAATTATTCATTTAACATATTCTCATTTTAGTAAACTTCCATTTAACCTCCAGGGTTAATTAAAAAAAAAAATTGCTGGTTGGCTGGCATAAATATATTAAATCAGACAGAAACTGAGTTCAGGCTAGTACATTTAATGTCAACGTTTGTAATAATCTTAGGGGGAAAAGAATTCACATAGACTTATTAGTATTCCAGAATTGCTTTATTTTAAAACAACAGCCATAACAGCAGAAAAACCCAGTGAAGAAAGTAGCCCCCAAAATGGAAACAGATTCTGTAACCTTGGATAGTAGAGAAATTCTTAAAAAAGGTATTAGGGACTTTGGAAGTCTGTGGTTATTGGTTGAAATTCTGTTGTCATCAGGAGGCATTAGCTGGTCAGTGTCTGTAGGGCTGGGATTAGGGGATTTGGTGTGTTGTCCAGTGATGCCATGAGTCTTCCCCATGTCTACAGGGTGAATGTTACACATCAGAGCTGGCGTCTTTGGTAATGTCTGAGCAGAGAGCAAGGATTAAATAGGCCTAACAGCTGAGGATTTTCAAAGGCACGAGTGGCATTTATACATGGATCCTCTGCTGGTTTCTGTCAGTTTTCCAAATTTGCTTTCAGACCCCTGGTTTGGGTTTGTTGCCCCATTGCTCACCCTGACCCTGTTATGGACAAGCTACTTATGGGTGTTTGATGGAGATCTGGGGAAATTTTCAGAGAGACAAATACCAACACCTGAGTTACACTCATGAGATAGAGGAGCCAATACTTGATAGGAAGGACTTAATAGGGAACCATCCTGGAGAAGGTTCTGCCTTGTCATTCATGCTGACAAGCTTGGGGATGAGACTGAGGCATAACAAAGGTGCAGTCTGCCATTTTGAAGCTGAGCTTCTGTGATCCTGACTTCACTTTGCATCTGAAGCAGAGGGGGAGTGGGGCTGGAGTATCCTACATAGCAGCAGTTCAGGAGAGAAGCCTTCATTGGACGGACTTTGTGAAAAAACAAACAACTACTAAAATAGTAAAGTGCAGCTTTATGACAGGTTAGTTACTGTTCTGTGCAAAACAAGTTAGACTGTTTCAGAGAACACAAGGAGGAGAGTAAAGCTCCAGTACTGGGTTTAGATAGAAACTGCTGACATTGTTAGCTGGGTGGCATTTGTGCAAGATTGTATTAGAAGCCAAGATCATAAAGCTGTCCATTCTGTCAACCAGTTTCAGGGCAAACATTTTCTCCTCTCTCCTGCCATCAAATTGAGATGACAGGTTTCTAAATGGTTTCCATCTGAAATGTGACAAAAAAGTATATTTTTGACAACTGATCTTGCTTTGTGTCCTATGTGATATTTTGTTCCTCCTGTTCTAGAATACCTTTTGTAGTTGGAGCCTTTTGAGACGTATCCCCTCCCTCAGAGTATGGGGAGCAATTCTACCTGAAGTTTGGTTCCTGTGGAAGAGCAAATCCAGTCTTTTACCCAGTACTGCAGTTTAACTGAAGCAGCAGGGACTGGCAAGGAATGCTTGTAATATGGAAGATATCATGTATAGTAAAATGTCATTTTCAAGTACTTTCTGAACTGTCATCCCAGTAATGAAGCAGCTCTGAAATATCACATGACTTTCTCAGTGTGTTGCACTCTGTATAACCTTGCCTTTGATCGTGATGTCATTTCAGATGAAAGGCTCGCACGGAGAACCGTACGCTGTGCATTAGGAACAGCAGAGATCCTCTGGGATCTGAACAGAGAAGGACTGCTTGAGATGTGCACTCTATGCTTGTCAAAGAGAAGTAAGTGCTGCAATAAAAAGAGTAGTTGGATATCTAAACTCCCCTCAGTCTGGGTAGAAGGAAGACTTCACCTGTCTTCTAAAGACCAGTCTAATCTGAAAGTTCTTTTAGGAAGGGTTTTAAGGATGATTAATCATTTTTACTGTCACTCAGTCCAGGGTCCTAGCTCGGGTCAGTGATTTCCTGAATGCTTGAGTGGCTCCAGGTGGCCCTGCTTAAGCAGGGGGGCTTGAAACAGATCATCTTAGGTCCAATCCAACCTCAATCATTCTGTGATTTTGATATTTAGATGTGCCTGACTTACCAGTAGAGGTGAAACAAACTCAAGACACCTTCTTCTGCTTCTGTTAGCAGCGGGAGTGCCCTCCCAGCAGTCTCAATGAGCTCTCTGGGTACCTTCACCTGGCTTTTCTCTTGTGCCTGGGAGCTCAGCATTTGGCACCTTATGCCCCAGTTGAGTCCAGTATTTGATGGGATTTGCTAGTGAATTTAAAAGCAGACTTGCAGCCACACACACTGAGGTCCAGGGATGGCAAGAGGACTCCACACACAAAATGTCAGCTGGCCCAAGCAAGCCTGTTCAGTTCCCATGACAGCACCTGCTGGAAAACTCTCCAATGACCAGAAAAAGCAGGTGATTCCTATAGAGGCCTTTTTCTTACCCTGAAGCCTTGATCCCTATCAAACACTTGTGGCCAGAGATGTTGTTGGGGGCTGCAAATGCTCTCCTGCAGATGTGCATCCCATTTTCCTTTGGCTTTGCTCACACCTCCTTAACATTTGCTGGGGACAGCTGAGTGAGTGAGGGCAAAGGCCTGGCCCATGCAGCTCTGCCATCTCCCTGGATGGAGGCAGTATTTCACCCCAGCAGCAGTGACAGAGACTGAATGTCAGAGCTGCATGCACAAGCTTTCACAGAAATCAATTCTCACACGCCACATTAATATTGGAAGTGCTTCTCTCTCACCTAATTGTTGGCCAGGCACGATAACCTGTGACTAATGGCCATTCATAGTTATACAGCATGGCCTGATCATAAAAATTTGCCATTAGTCTCTAACAAAAAAAAATCTCAGGCTGTTAATTGACCAGCATGTATTCCTGAGGAAATCAGAGTAATCACATGGATATTCAGTGCACAGAAAGGAAGGTGCAGCTAGCTTATGCATTGCTTTTATGATTCATCTGCTCTGATCTGCTTCTGATTATTTTTTTCCTCATATGAGGCCAGTATTGTAAATCAAAGATTTTAGAAATAACCGTGTGCTTGAAGTGACCCAAATTAAAAGCCAGTTGCCACTTTTCTTCTCTTACTAGGCAGCTGTCCATTTCTGTGCAGGACCAGACATATGTTAGAGGCTGTCAGTACTGCTGCAGAAGCAAACCACTGAGCTCATGGACTGCCTCTGCCAATGGCTAAGGTCAGCTACTGGAAAAAGTTACAAACCAGCTATTACAGCCAGGTATGATCCTGCAGAAGGGCCTCCACTGAGAACTGGTATTCTTTGCTCATTCTTGTGCAGTTCAGTGAGTCTCTGCCCTGGAAAGCATCTTCTCATTCTCAAAACAAGGATGGCAAGATGTGTGCAGGTCAGTTTGGGGGTTGGGATTATTTTTTTGGCCATTAAGTTTTTGTGTCATAAAATTCCTTTTATGTTGACAAATGGGGATTATTCCTGAAAACGGTCAGGACAGCTTGTCCACGTGGCAGATTTTCTTCTCCTCCCCTACCCTTAAAGCATTACAGGAGCTTGAGCAACACTCTTTCTGGCTGACATGAAGGGCAAAGGCACCAGTCTGGTAGGGAGGATGCAGTGCCACCTTTGCAGCCCAAGGAATTCTCAATCCTTACCTAAACATGGGGACCCTCTAGCACCTCTGCTCTGGTCAGCAGCCTTCTCTGTAGGACACAGGCTGGGATCTAGTTACAATTCTAATGAGAAGAGCTCAAAAAGTTATTACTGACTGTAGGAGAAAAGCAAGTGAGGAGACCATAAATCAGGTCCTCAGATGAATTCAGAATGAACTAATAAAATCAGAACTTGCAATAAATTTTGTTTCAGGCAGAGTAGCAACAGTTTCTCAGTTGAGAGTTTGGGACAGATTATAATTTCAGATGTGTGTCAGGCCAATGCAATATGCCAGTGAAAATGTTTGCAAGCAGGCAGCAATGGCTGGACTAGAGTCAGGCCCTTACACCAGCTGAATTTCAGCAGGGTTGAATAAAAAGGTGAGAATCTCTACTTCTCTAAGCAAAGCTGAATCTAATTAAATATTTAATGTGGGTTTTTTTCCCTCCCAAATCCTTTGCTTTCTTGCTCTTTCATACTGTGATGTGATGACATTTGAACAACAAATGCGGTCTTGGTATGTTGGTCTCCTGGTAGTACTTTTTATATGAAAAGCTTGCACATCCCAGCTGAAGTCCAGATGCTGCATTTATGTGGGATTTTGTCGTGATCAATTTTTAAAAAATATTTTTCCATGCCATGAAATTAATAGGCACCTGGGGAAATACCAACCAACTCTTCCCTACTCCTGCAAATACTAACCTTTCCCAGATGGGAAGGTATTTCTCTTTCCCTTTATTTACCTGCAAGATGTCCTTGCTAGTGCTCAGAATCACAGAGAGAGAAGGAAGCATTAAGAAGAAAACAGTACAGAACACACCAACTGCACTAAACCCACTGCATTCTGAGGAGCCATTTACTGCATAAACCCTGCATAATCTTCCCAGGGTCACAGAGTGAGTCATTAGCAAGACAGCACTAAGACAGAGGCATCCTGATTTTCCTAACTACTGTGATTACTTTAAGACCCCAATTTAAAAGGCCATAGGTTTGTTCTGGCAGTGCAGTAATAGAGATAACTGCTCACAGATTTACAAATTGGTTTCCTTGCAATCATCTCACTAGAACAGGCCTGCAGCCCTTTGGTGTTTTGTCTGTGTTCTGTTCAAAACTATTTTTTTCTACAAAACCCAAAGCAAGCCAGAGCTGAGCAGGAGCCTCTCCTCTGCCCTCCCATGTCCACAGCTGCCCTGTCCCACATCCCACAGTGCTGGGACCTCCCCTAGCTGGTGTGACCCCAGGCACATCAAGCACCCTTCATGTGCTCCTTTATCACCTGTGGCTTTGGATTGTTCTTCAAAGAGACCTTAGGATGCTTAAAACCAACTGGCTGACCCAGGAAGGCATTGGAGGAGAAAAACTCTTGCTAAGCTTTTTCTTATTGCTGAAGTTCCTTTTCAGAATAGGGCTGCTGTAAGTGGCTGCTTTGGCACTGTCATGGGATACAAACCATCTCAGCTAGTAAAGGGAGAGTTTTCTTGTACTTATTTTTCTAACAAATTCTAAATATTTATTTTCAGGTATTTAAAAATAAAAATAAATAAATAAAACGTGGTATTTGCATACACAATGTGGCCCAACAGAGCATGCTGGGAGATGATGGTCTGGCTACACCCATCCAGCCAGCACAGCACTGGTTAAGGGAGGGCTGGTTCAATACAGACCAAACCATGGAACCCCAGAAAATGGTCACTTGATATATTTTAGATAAAATAGAGACATTTTCTGAACAAAAATTATCCCAGGATTTGTGCTGCAGAGGCACTAAAACAGCTATTTGTAATTTTCTCATGATGACCTTTAATGCCTGGCTGAAGATGACTCAGGCAGGTACAGCCCCTCCAGAGGGAAAGCCTTGGC
Source organism: Molothrus aeneus (assembly GCF_037042795.1). NCBI lineage: Eukaryota > Metazoa > Chordata > Aves > Passeriformes > Icteridae > Molothrus > Molothrus aeneus. Next base: position 9,583,152 of record NC_089658.1, on the reverse strand, counting down.
TGACACTGGTGCCAAAGGCATAGCTAATTTTAAAGTGGGAAAGCAGCATGTTGTGAGAGCTGTATGTGTTTGATGCTTCATTTCATATACGAAGACATCCAATGAAGAAAACCCCATGCTAATAAAAAAATAGAAATTTTCTTTGGCACTAGAAAATGTATATTGAGCCATTATAGCTTTGGAAATTTTTAAGCACCGTATTTCTTTTTCCTTCTGATTTTTTTTGTAAGATACAACTAGGTGCTGTTATAGTGTTAAAACATGCACAGCAATTTCAAATGATTAATACCTCGACAGCATAATCTTGTAAAAAATCGTTTTTATCCACTATCTAAAATTAACTTTTAATTAAAAGAATGTTATATTTGTTTTCTGATACTAAATTACCTTGATTATTTTAAAATTGTGTGGGATGCTGGCACATACTAAATCTACAGCATCTATTTTTTTTGTTGGGTTTTAACTGTCTGCCTGAAATGTGAGGTTCAATTATTAAGCATTAATAAGTATTTAGGAATGTCCTACGTGAGTTAGCAATTAATTTGGCCAGGAATTAGCTCTGTCTTTTGTAATCTAGATTGTAGAAGGAACACACTACCTCCTTTAAGAACTGTACTGTATTTGCACAAAATTGGTATTTTTTTGACCTTAATAAAAAAGGTTTGCAGGAACTACAGCCCAGCTGGAACCTGGATGGAGCCCCAGGGATCAACTTCAGTGCATGGTGTTGGTGTTGTGTGGGCAGCCCTGACTCTGTACTGAGCTCTGCCACCACATGCTGGTTACTCTGATTTTTGTATTTACCTCAGGAGGCCAAAAGTCACTGACAGACCCTGACTCTGCCCAGGGACACAGAGCTCAGAGTGGCTGAAGGGGACACACAGGACCCTGGCGTGTCACCCCAGCCTTTGCAAGTCCTGCAGGCCAGGGAGCAGCCGAGGGCTCCGCGCCCTCCTCGCAGAGCTGCTGCAGGCAAACAGAGATATCCCAACAGTAATCCCACAGCACATCTGCACCAATAATGAAATTACACACTCAGTACATGGGAATATTTTATTTTGACTTTACATGCGGTGTTAAAAACCCAAAGAACGTATTATTTACACATCCACAATACAAGTTTACAAGATATCTATACATGTTAAAGTACTCTATAGTAATAGAGCAGCTTCATTTAAGGGTTACTTTTTTATGCCGTACCATTAAAAAAGATACAATCTGCGTTTACCTTTGCACAAATGGATAAAGCATCTTTTATTATTAAATTAACAGAATAAGGACTAGGTTGAATGTTAGAAATTTCAACATAAATACTGAGAGAACTCACATTACCATCTACAAGGCAGCACAATGTTACAGGAGGTTATCAGGGTTCACATACATTTATCTTCCGGGTCACACAAGTCTGTATTAATATTTGTAAAGTGAATTCGGATCAGTTTGTGTCTTCTGACAACTGAGTACATTTTAATAGTTATTAATCTGTAGTGTTTTAGTTGCAAGACAGAAGTGTTTAGGAAGAAAGATCATTGATTTTTGGATCCAGAGGTCTCAGGAAATAAATGTCCCTTACAGCCTTACAAGAAAAAAATGACTACTTCTATCCTTTATTCTTTGTTCTGTAACAGAGATCCAGTTTTTAGTGACTAACCTTTTCTCCCCTTTGAACACATAATATAAATCTCCACCGTCTCTGAAACCCGTTGCAGTTATTTGTCCCACTAATTCATGAATATTCCTCTGCCATGGTTATTTCTATAGTTATGTTCAATAAACAATGTGGTAGTGTGTAGTTTGCAAGCTAAAATAGCCATCTGTGTTGAACATCAGCTGCAAGTGGATACTGTAAACCCTACTAAATAGCTTACACAACTTTAGCAGGTGTTCCATTACCCTAGAAACCTCATTTGATTTCACATTATAACTGTTTGATCCTTCAGAGAGCTGGAGTGGAATGTTTATCATGGTAAGGTGATTTAATGCTGCTGTCTTCATGGATTGTAGGCTGCCTTTAGTTACCATTAATTATTCTTGCGTTTTATCTTTTTTTTTTTTTGGGTGCTGTTGAGAGGTTTTACAACTGGCACTCGGGAGATATGTGCTATAGTGAGAACACTTGACAGATTTAAATTTTTTTTAGTACTTTTATCATTTGCATGAATAAGGCACAAAATGCACAGATTCAGGTAAACTCACACATAATATTTACAGAATATTGTCATTACCTGCATGACTTTGGAAAAAAAACAAACCTTACTTTACACAACAAAAACAAATTGATTGCACTACTGTTGAGTTTTCACAGACTGCTTCTGCCAGGCCAATTAATGTTTCTCCTTTTTTATTGACAAGAGTCTATCAGCGTGTAGGGCGTTATTAAATGCAACAAAAACGTGACCTTCTCCAGTTACACCGGCGTTTGCCAAGTGAACTGACAATTAGCTGCCCTCAGTGAGAAGTACAGGGGCTCGAGTTCACAGTGGCCAGGTATTGGATGGAGGCACTGTGGAAACACAGCAAAACTCCCCCGTTCCAGCCCAAAACACTAGATTTGAAATGCACAGCTCTGAATCAATAGCAGCATAACAGAGTTATGAAGAATTAACCACATCTGCACTCTTTGACTGGGTGGCTCTTTCATCCAGGCGTTCCCCTCGGAAGGCTGTCAGAGATGCGCAGTTCATCCGTAGCTGGCTCCAGCTGAGCCCAGCGGGCTGCAGAAGGCAGAGTCATCTGTTTGTTCAGTCATGCTCAATGTAAACAATTCCATAGCATAAAAGATGCAATGGGAGCCTAAGTACATCCTAGTGTGTACAGTACACACACACATCCACACACACGCACAGCTTTATCTGTGGCAAAAACAAAATGCCACACACATGGAGAGAAAAAAATAATGCTACAGTTGGGCCAGAGACTTAATTCCAGCAAATTGATTATTAACCCAGCTATTCATTGAGACATTACCATTTTCTGACATTTGTGCAAGAGGCAAGGTGAATGCATACATAGTAAAATGTTCACATTTAATGGGAATGACCACACTTAATGGCAGTCTAAAATGGAACCCATTTTTCAAGTATTTGCTTACTGATTTTTTCCCAACAACTGTTGTTTAGCTATTTAGAACAGTAACGTAGCCCCCACCCCATTGTGCTACATGTCTCCTTAGCTCCAAACAAAAGAAATGTAATGACCAGCACTTTCCTTTGTTTTTTTTTTGTGTTTGCTTGTAGCAAGTACACCAAGTCTTGCTACAGCTACATGTGGCAAGACACAGATGTTGCTCAAGTAAAGACAGTTTCTTTGGCCACTTTGTTCTCCTTAGTAACAAGCAAGTCTCTGCCTTATGTGTCTACCACAACATCATTTCAGAACCTGTACAGGTCAGTGCCACACTCATTTTAGCACAGACATGTCCTAGTAGCTGTATTTGTTCAGTGGTCTGACTGGTGTTGTCTGAGGGACGAATGAGGGTTTTGGTGGCACGTCGGGTTTTAGGGAGGGTGTCCTCTTTATTCCTGTGCGAGGCAGGGTGCCATTGCTCGTGTAGCTGCTTTGCCTAGACAAGGAAGGCTGGAGGTGAACGCTGACAGGCGTCCCTTGCATGTAGTCCATCTTAGTGCCTGCCGTGGGAGCCATGTACCCCCCACGATTAATACTTGGCTGTCTGGATAACAAAACACCATTTGGTGAGTTCAAGTTTTTAGGAAGGGCAGATATTGAGTGCCTCTGTGAAGAATTTTTGTGATAACCCCTCTGCCTTTCCAAAGAGGTCATTGGTACTCCAGGAGTGGTGGGAACATCCACTCGTTTTGTGGGACTGTTTCTCGGCAGAGTCGATGGAGGAGAGTATAAAGACGCCTCCCTGTTGGGAACCTTAGGTGGGATCTCAGACATATTGCCCATTGGATCCAGCATTAAAGTCTGGTGGGCCACTTGAATATCTCCCATAATTGCTTTGGGATTATTAGTAGTTTCATTTAAGTGTTTCAGAAAATCATTCAGGGTGTTCCTGGAATCAACAGATCTCCTGTGGTCTCTTTTGCTGGATGATTTTGTAAGTGGATGATCAATATGTTGCATCTTTTTGTCCGCCTTGTGCGCATTAGAATTTGAGAAAGATGTGTTGTAGTCATGGGTAGCATTGGGAAGAACAATAGCACTGGGAATATGTCCATGACTTAGAGGAGAGTGGGGTGGAGGACTAGAAGGAAAAAACTGAGGGCTTTTTAGGGGGGTTTCTTTTCGTGAAGCGTTGAGGTTACCGTGCGCTTTGTCCGACTGACTCTTCATAGCCTGCAGAGTCTTTTGTTGGAGAACTGGAGTAGATTCAGGAGTTGGAAGTGCAGCTAATTCTGGAGGCTGTCCCCTGTGGTCCATCATCATGGACTTGGTATCGCCGTTTGGAGGCAACTCCTTCCTGCTGGTCAGCAGGTTTGTGTACAGTTTGGGTGAATCAATGTTCTGCTGATACTCCTTGACAGGGCTGTCAAACAGCCCATTCAGTTTGGCAAAGCTCCCGCTGGAGTCAGTGCAGGACTGAGCCGATTCCGCATCTTTGTGTATTTTCCTGGATTTCCGCACAAATATATCCCGGTAACAGTAAACGGCCACTCCTGCAATAAAGGCTCCCAGGACAAACGCAGCAAAGACACAAGTGATTAGGACATTCATATGCACCATTTGGTTGGACTCTCCTGATTGTACTTCCCACCTCACACCTGCAAAAGACAGACAGGATATCATAAATCCACAGGTATTTCATACTGACACATGTCAGAAGAAGGCACCCTTCCTCATGGAAGTGTCTATTAAGTGTTTTTAAGTGCTCTGGATGTGGTGTTGGTGTAACTCAGTAGGATCCTGCAATCTACTCCACTGGTGAATGCAAGTAATTTTATAAAAATAATAAAATTACTGTGTGTGTACTGACAAGGCTAAATGAAGACTGTCCATTTTCTCTGATAATGAGGAATGCTTGTCGCAAATTCTCTCCTTATATTATGTTTTGTTTAGCCTGTCCCAAATTTCCTTTAAGGCTCACAAATAGGGGCCTTATGTTATTAACATTAATGATTTCTGCTGGAAAATTGAGGTTAGAAGGTCCTACTGGGCCAGACAGCAATTAATAACTCATGGATGGATTTCTCTCTCACTTTCCTGCCCAGCTCATAAATCAGTATCAAAGGAGAGACAGGATTATGCAAATGTTGTGTAAAAATGTATAACATATATACTGCATTGTTACAGCCACACTAACGGAATACAGTAGAAAACTTGTAAACTACTCCACTCCCAGGCTGCTGGTCCTGGAGTGGCAACCTGCACTCATTATGCATGTCCAAGTTTGAAGATAGATAATGTGATTCTGTTTTAGAGCACTGATTTTTATTTTTTACCAATAATGAACATAATACTTGCATAACATTATAAAAACAACTTAGGTTAAATTATTAGAGAATGTTAAAACTTTTAGCTTAGACCAAGAAATTGAATATTTGATTAATTTTTTTTATTTGGGTATTAACAAGCTCCCTTTGATTTTTTTTTTTTAGATTTTTTAAAGCAACCACAGACATCTTGCAGCTAAGACAATGTTAGTTTTTAATGAAAGTAAATCTGTTGCTACCCCATGAGATGTTAAAATGAAAGAGCAAGAGGGAAGGAACAGAGTCACTTTTTGTTAGAGGCAAGGCCTTTGAATATTGTTAATGTTCAGGGTTACAGGTTTTAATGGCACTGTGCAGAAGCAGAAGGAAAACATGAGTAAAGTTCACTAATAGCTATGACACAAAATGTGATTCAGAACCAAGAGCAGATGATAATAAAAACTTAAAGCAAAACAGAAAATAACTGCAACAAATTAAAATGACAAATGCACGGCCATAATGGCTGATAGGAAACCTGATATGTTTTGTGAATGGCAATAAAACAGAAATGGTTTTTGGCTGGTGAGATTTTTTCAGTAAGTACAGAATTGTGCAAACATGTCTGTCACCTTGTTGTGCTATGCACTGAGAGAGACTTGTGTTAAATTTTGGTTAGGGGATTGGAAGTGGTTGACTGCAGTAGTCCTATTGAATAAAGTCTCAGTTGCCATAAGAACCTAATTGAAGGCTCACTTAGCTGAAAGAATGGCTAAAGAAAGATGAACTATAGGAACTTGAACAGATCAGGTTCCTTGTGTTCAGCTTAAAACCTCTGGATGTCTCAGTATGTACTGAGATCATCTCTAAACTGATGCTCATACCCAGAGGATAAAAATTCAGCATTTTCCTACTCTGACTCTTGTTCAGGACCATGTTCCAGCAAGCAGAGGTTGGGATATGCCCCATTTAACACACAGATGTCTCATGGAGCTCTGCTTTGTGTTCTGTTTTGCCACCACCCCCAACCCAAATGAAAAAACCCGAAACATAAGCAACCATTCATGAGGACTAACAGTCTAAACCAGTGTTTAAGTTACTGCTTAAACAGTTTAAGATTGAAAACAATAAATGGAGGTGCAGAAGGTAATTTTTTAATGTATCCAGAACTGCCATTGATTTCAAGGGGAGTTTTGGACCACTCTAGGATTAAAAAGCTGAGCTTAGAATCTGTGTTTCCCATTATAAGCTCTAAGCAGCACTTTGTCCATGGGATAAGTAGGTATGAAAAACATGATTGCACTGTCTGCATATTCACAGGAAATGGGTGTAAAATAGAGCCCAACAATCATAGCTCTTACATTTAACTTAAGCCTTAGACAAGGTTGAGACTATCAGGTTTCCATTCAGCTGCAATGTATTCCCTGGTAAGGCCTTACCCTTTGGGACACCTGATAATGGATCAGAATAATCAGAAGTGTTTGGGTCATCTTGAACTACAAATTTCCGAGAGCCAGTCACTTTAGGTTTCCAGGAACCAATCACTTTAGGTGATATAACTGGGATACTTGCCATTGTGGTAATGGAAGCTGAGGAGAACTCCATGTCTGTGGTGGCAAACAGATTTTTATTAACGTGTTTCATGGCACATCTAAGCTATAGCTGGACACAGTATTTTATGGGAGTTACATGTCAGAGCAAAATGTGACCCCCCCTACACTCTGCAGAAGTACAGATGGCTGATTAAAATCAATTACTTCAAAACTGGAAATATGAAAATAGTACATTTACACTTCAACAGCTGCTAGCCAAAAAGCCAGAGAAGTCAACTGTGAAAGCAGTGCAAAAGTTAAAGCAAGCAACTGTGGGGGTGAAAAGCACAACTTAGTCTACTTAATTGCTATATTCTTCACTGGAGACAACATACTTGGCTGCCTTTTAAACATCAAAAAAAAAAAAGAAGTTACTTGGAACGATGCACACTCGTGACAGGTTATGCCTGAGAAACCAGATCAGCTCCATTACTGCTATTATGGTATACCAGGAACTGCTGAATGAGCCATTTCTGCAGGTGGGGATAAAAGGAATGTTTTTAACCCCTATTTTGTAATGGTTCCTAAGGAACAATCCTGCAGAGATTCTGGCTCCTCTGTAATATGTTTGCTGAACAGACCCACCACAGCCTACATGAAAATGCACAGAAGAGGAAACTCATAAAATTCGGTTTACAGTCCAGTCTCATTTGCACCCTTGAGTATTTTGTGTTCACTGTCCCAGTAGGTTTAGGCAGGAAAGCCTATGGCTTGAGATCAGACTTGAGAAATGTACTTCAAAAGCACACTCATTCAGGACTTAAAAATAAGGTTCAATTGTATCTGTGTCATAAAATACCACTTTGAAAATTCAGTTGATAAGCACTCATAAATCCAGGCAGCATTTCTGTGTGACAGTTTTGTTTTGCTTTGTTTCCTTAAGTGAGTCTCTAACTTGCATTGTGGGTAAATAGATCTGGAAAATATTTGTCTCAAACGTTACTTCTTGTCAAGTTACAGAAGTGAAAATGTCAGAAATCAAACCACCAATAATGTTCTTCTGGCACTCTTACAAATTTAACATACAAATAGATTATTGTCCTGTTTGTCAGAAATGTGCCCTTGGTTTGAAAGCGAAGACCCAAGTTTCAAAAGCAAAGACTGGAAAGTAAGGCCTGAATCTTGCTCCTGTTGAAGTCAACACAGGTTCTGCTCTTGAGTTCAACAGAGGAGCACTGGGTGTCCCTGAACACCAGGGGCTGGTGGTGAACACCTTATTAGAAAAATCACTGGAGGAGAAAAGGATGCAAAAGTCCATCTGACAACAATGCACAACATTTTTTTGAAGCCACTTTTGTCTACACAATTTCTCATTCAGCTACACAGTTTGTGATGTTAAATTTTTTTCCATTAGCATAAACTACTTAAAGCATTTCAAAAATAAAGAAATACACATTTTAGAAAATGTGTATTTGTGCAAAAAGCTTGCTGGGAAAGAAGGAAAAGAGAAAAGGAGAGGTAAGGAGGAAGATGATGAAGTTCTGCCATTCATCTACTAGAGATGACCAAGAGGGGCATTCACAGACGCATGGCTGGGGATCAAGAGTAAAGCTTAGTGGACTTCGTGCAGTGAAGATGTCATCTATGTTAATCAGGCTCTTTAATAAAAGATGTCTCAATAAATAATGAGCTGTTAACATGCGGCTACACAGGGTGAAGTGCTGAGTGAGAAGAGTCTGACTATCTTTACCATCAGTGGGAACATGAGTAAAAGCACAAAAATGGAGGATTGCCAACTGTGCAAAAGGAAGGAAAAAAGGGCTGAAAATGCTGAACTGAAGGAAAGTAAAGGTCATTAATTCAAAAAAATTAAAAAAAACTAACCAGATGTTGGGTCGCCAAATATTTTGTAATCTGGTGTAGCTGTAGTAGGCAAAATTTCTAAAAGAATTAAAGGAACAAGTAATCAGTAAAAAGTAACAAAAAAGAAAGCAAAAGATCTCAAACCTGAGTAATGGAAAATAAAAACTAAAATATCACTGGTTACAAAAAATAAATTCTTCAATACTTTGCTGTAGACCCCAAATAGCTGTAAACTGGTGAAGGAAAGAGAAAAACTCTGCCACCCAGGACTAAAAAGCTCAGCTTTGTGAACATTCACAGTAACACCAGGTGATGTGTTCATCATGTTACTGAAAAGCTCATCAGAAATTTAACATCCACAGTGAGGTGTGGCCACAGACTACGGTGAGACATTCCAAAGGAGCAGCAGTGACTGTGCCTTACCATGGCAGTCCCCAAGCTGCGCCGTGTTGCCGTATTCGACATCTTGGACGTATCCTCCAGTGCTGTGGTTGTATGAAACAAACAAAGAGAACCTGCAATTAACAGTATTAGTAAGGATACAAATGGAGACTTTTTTTTCCTGGAAGCAGCAGATGGAAACATACACAAGAGCCAGTGTATGGCCCAAAGGATTGTACAAAATGTACAGGATAGTCTGGCTTTAACTATCTCTGTGTGCTTATGCCAGGAAATAGAAGAAAAACAATCCCATTTTTAACAACTGTATCATGTCTTCTCCATTGGGCATGCTCTTGGGTTTAGATACAACCATCCAATTATACCAGTTAAAGTTTGCACTGGCCTGCTACAAAGGCCTCTTTTTAAGATACAGCTGCTAGTGCACCATATATTACAGACTTGATTTGTGCAAAATGCCTTTGGTATGCATATATAACACCCCAGCTCCACTGTGGAGGCACAACCTTGCTCTTCCCACTGTGAATCCTGTGCTTTCATATCTGCAATCGCCTGTGCCCTAACCATGAGCATGCCTGGGAGGGGATACTGTGTCCTGTCCTCTTGGAGCTGCTCAGGTTTGCATGCTGCAATTTCTTGCCTTCCTGCTTCCAGCTGCTTTTCCTAGAGGTCTGCCTGTCCTCCTACACATTTAAAACTCCCACTGAATGCAAGTCTTCACCCAGAGGTTCCAGAATTAGGCCAGACTTAGCATTCTGTTCTCTTACAGATACAGTCCATTGGAAAAAAATCTTTACAAAACCAGAGATTTAGTAACTGTGTGCAAGGGAAGAGCACAGGGCATGAGCTCGTGTAAAGCATATTTAGAGATGCTGGGCTAACTTACAAAGGAGTACTTACAGCATGCCTGGTGTCACTCTTCCACATGCCTCATGGTCTAACCAGCCACAGTACGGGTCCCGTGAAGCAATACATGCCCTTGCAAGAGAAAAACCCCAAAAAATCATGCATGTTTTACTTCCTTCCAAAGAAATGTTGGTGCCCTTGCTTTAGGGAGGGATCAGGAAGGGAGCCATACTTTTTACATGACCCGTGACGCTCACACCGACTGAGGGGAATTCTAACGACGCAGCTGGAGAATGCCACGAACAGAGCATGGTGGTCTCTGTCCAGCTGGAGGGAAATGACTCTTCTGTCCTCCTCGCTTTCTGCATTGCACCTGGTCAGCAAAAACAAGGGCAGGCCACTGCTTTAGTGACTGTAGTACTTTGTGCACTAAACATTTTATTTATTGTCTGTGTAGCTACTGAACAGAAACTTCTCACATACATAAATGTAACCTGTGACTCTTTGCTGAGACATTGCTAAACAAACCTCTGAGTTATCAAATGCTGGATTCTGGCTCCTGCTAACAAGCTAGCTGAGAAGTTTGCAGAACTATGTAGGAAAAAAAAAAAATCCAAATCCATTTTCTTCGTTCTCTCAGGCAGCATAAGTATCATGAGAGAGCAGAAGAGGAGTCCTGTATTGGACGGCTGTAGAGTTTAACTGGAATGCTTCCACTCCCAAATTCTTTGTGCCAAAAAATAAACAACTTTAAAATGATCAGATATAGGTTATACACTATCAGCCACTCTTGAGCAACCCTCAAGATAAGCACAGATCATTTCTTTTTAACATCACCAAAGACTTCTGACGTTTCTAGAAGTATTTGCAGGAGAATTAGACCATGTCACTGATGTCACTGAGTGGAATTAGATTGTTCATTCAACCCATACAAAATGGCAAGTGACCAAATACTTTCAGGTTATTCAACATGAGGAACATGATGAAATGACAAACAAGTGGTGATGTTGGTGATAATGAGCTAGTTTACCATAATCTTTTTTAGCTAGGTTCCAAGGACTAGATGAAGAGCTTAGATGTTCTGGTAATACTCACTTTGCATGATTATATGCTTCAATCTCTTCCAGTAATATGCTGTCATTCAAAGAAAAAGGCCTGGTCTTTGCCAAGATTTTAAGTACTACTCCTGCTTCGGAGCCAACAAATATGACTGTGTAGTTCTGGTAGGGTCCAGCAGCGTGGTCTACAGCAATTGCTGTCAATCTGTATCTAGCAAGACCAGAAGGCACATCATTAACAGCAAGTTGTCTTGTTTTCCTTTTCACAGGTGTTACTTTTGAACTGTCATACCTGACGCGTGTTTTGGTAAACCAGGGCTCCTCAGTGACTGAGGGAACAGCTGAGTCCATCAATGGATGAGATTTGATGAAGGAGAGCGTTTCGTCTGGGAAATCAATGGAGGTTTTGTAAGCCTCTGCTAGGCCATGTTTTGCACAGCAGCCAGGTCTGAAATGAGAACAATATTGTTTTCCTCTTGATATTTTAGTTAATGAGAGAAGGCAGCCGGTTAATGAGCATCCTTATGGCTGAAGCATCAAGCTCTGCTTTGGGTTTTACCCAGCAAGGCACTCAAGAGTGCAGCTGATTTAAGATAGCTCTTTACAGGGACAATGTTATGACATCGTGAGTAAGAACCTTTTACCTTGGCTTTGGTACTTTGTCTTCAGGTACAGCTGTCCACACAGAGTCAGGAGTCTTTTGTTCTTTAAATCTCCCTTTGAAGACTTTCTCAATGTCATCCATGCTGAAAGCACACACTGCTGAACCAGGGATGCTGTAAAATTCGAAAAATAGTTTCAAGAACTCAGATTACGATGGCACCAATCTCAGTGTAAGAGAGAACCTGAGATCTGCCTTTGATGAAAGGTTGCTCATCTCTTACCTGTTGAGCTGTGTGGTGAATACACCCACAACAGTGGGCACTCCATTGATTTCTATGATGTCTGTGATAGACTGCAGAACATCAAAGTAGAAGAATGAATCCCCAGGAACTGAGCAGTTGAGCCGAGCTTTCAGAAAGGATGTCCAGTGCTTCTCCAGGACCCTTTGGGAGCCCCCCATGTCATTTTTGCAGATGCGTGCCACACGGGAATACACAGCCTGTGAAAGGAAAAAAGAAGGAAAAAGGGAGAGAGGCTTGAGAGATGCAAGGGAAACAGTGCTTGTTTCTGAGCTCTTAATAAAGCACCAAGATAATGTTGTTAACAGGAAGCTGCCATTTATCTGCACAGAGAAGATGAAAGCAAATGGTGTTCAGCTCGTAGTGCACAGGCATCTTAATGTATCACCAAGCAAGTGCATCTCCACAGTTTGCTCCCACCCTTTTCACCTTCAAAATCATATTGTTAGTGAGATTTAAAGACTTTAATTAACCATGTGTAAGGGATTTAATAATTTACTGTAGAATATCCTTCCATGGTGAGGCATGAGTATTATACTCTGTACTGGCATGACTGAATTGTTCAATATCCAGGGACATTAGAGAAACTTCTTTGAAGCTCTCCTTTTGTGTTGTTTTCTTTTGTTTCTTTAATAAGCATGAAAACACCCTCAGCTTTTCCAGTACTTGGCACAAGAGTTAAGGAACAGCAGCACTGAGGCAACAGCACATTGAAAGACACCTGTAGCGAGCTCACTAACAGCGAGAACAGAAACAGCTTTTTCGTTGAAGAATGCACTGCTCTAGTTCTTTTTTTCTCCCCTCCCTGTAAATTATAACTGTGATAAAACTGTGCAAGCTTTGTCCTAGTTCCTTCTTCATATTATGAGCTGTGCTGGTTCCTGATGCTGTTTTAGGATGAGCTCCTTCTGCTGTGACTCAACGCTCACGGTGCTGATACTGACCTTGCCTAAAGTGTTGTGCTCTACAGCAATTTCTCGGAAGAAGAAATAAACATAGTTCCCATATTCTATGGCATGGAGGAAATGTGGCTCTGTAAGAAAGAGCAAGGAGAAGTTACTTCAAAGAACTGCTCAATGGGCACACGACAGTGACACTGTGAGACTTGGCAGCTCCTGCCCAGGTCCACACTAGCCAAGGTGAGCTCCAGTCTTCCAGGTACTTCAGGATGTCCAAATACAGGTGCACTGGAGTTTAAATGAACTTGAAGTCTCTAGCATTGGCTAATGGACTGTAACAAGGCCCCACGGAAATTGTATTACAACTAAGGTACTTTGTTACTACAAATTCATTTGTTGAAGGATTTAACAAAAATTTTGTCTGTTTTTTTTTTCATTATGCACCTTTTTAATATTCTGAAAGCCTCATACATGCTGACGTTGTAGCATATGTGTAAACCAGGCTGACTGTGAATAACCTGACCTTCTGTGCCACTAAAATTACATTTGCCATGTGCATGGGAAAACACTCCCCAAATTACCTTTTATCCATTTGGAGTCATACTTTATTGTTCTTAAGGCAGATCCATCCCCCATGCTGCGATAAATAACAGCATCACTTGCCAGGAAATCTGCTACTGTTGCCGAATACAATTTTCCATCTAAAATGGAAGTTGAAAACATGGTATTAAGAGGCCTTTAATAATCTAGAGAATTCTGACTAGCCTATATTTTTCCCCATTTCTTTACTGTCACACTTCCCCAGACTGCTGTAACCTATTTATTAACAGGTCAGCTTCTAATCCTTTGGAGGCCCTTTAAAAAATTTAAGAGCAGGGGCACCATGACACCTTTAGCTTTCCTGTGCTTGCTTTAAAAGCTCTCTGTCTCCTTTGGTGTCATCAATCATTTAGACTCATTACAAGTAAAAGTTCTTACCAGCAAAGAGGGCGACATTGGTTTGTCTGGCATCAAATGGGCATCTTGCCAAACCACTAATTTCCTCCCCATCATACTCTAATGTATTCAACTAGAGAAGAAAAATAAATGGGTGATAGTGTCATTTCTATTTTGTGCACTGGCACAAAAGCAAAACATTGTCTTTCCACAAAACTTAATTCAGCACATTGGCTTCTGTCTGTTTTTATTTCACCTTGAAGCACTCTCCAGGCACACTGGATGTATTGGCTATGGTATAACCAGTGCAAGCAAAACCAGTAACAGATTAATGACATCTTCAGTACTCTTACCCGATAGTATCTGCACATAGGGTTAAATGCATTTGTTCCACAGACAAACACCATCTCATCATTTCTTGGAACAAAGACTTTAATGAAGTTATGGCATTCATCCTGAAAAGAGAGTAAGATGTATTAATCACAAACTCCATGTATATAATAAATACTAGTGTCATTTTTCATTAATGTGCTAAACTTACTTTGTGTTTGCCTTTCATAGCACAGTTCTCTCTGTCCTGCTGCTTTGATCTCCATGTTAATTTCTGTTAAAGGAGACCAGAAAGGAATATTTGAATTCGTTGCCACAGCAAATTCTTAAAACAACCCATTAAAACGAAAGAAAACACCTCTCCCTTTCCGGCAGGCATCTACTCACCTTGCTTGGGATAACTTCTGATTTCGGAACTTCATTTAAGTTTACAGTGTAAACCTGGTCCCTGTTTGCAGAGTAAAAAGACAGCAGTAAATTCATTAATTCTGTGCCTCGGTATTTGATAAGCTAAATCTATATTCAGAATGTTATGTTAGACCAGCAACTTCTATGAAATAGAATTCTGTGTTTAATGTAAATGGAAGAACGTTGTTCATGTGTAACATGGGGTGGCTTTGATTTTTATTGCTGTGGTCCTGAGATAGCACCTGCAGTGTCCAGCTGTCCATCCCTGTCTGCCCATTCTGCTGAGGACTAACCTGGGCTGTAAATATGTAAGTGTGTTATCCTCACTTCCTACAGCCCTGACTTGTCAGTCCAAGTTTAAAATGATCAGGAGAGGTTTTTATCAGGCAGGGCAGTAATATAAAAGAGGGAAAAGAGCATTTGATCATTGGTTTAAGCTTAACTACAGTAACTGCAGCCTTCAAATCCAATTTTCATGCACTGGCCATAGATATGGTATATTTCTCTGGGAAATTCTGCCCCAATTCTAATTTTTATCATATTCTGCACATTTTTCTAAATGAATTTTACACATAAATGCAAAACCAGAAGAGAAAAGAATTTTAATCTAATGAACTGAGTGAAGGAAAATTACCTGCCAGTGATATAAAGTGTGTCTCGAATTTTCAACATTAGTTGGAAGTCCAGTCTGTGCTGAGATTCATTGCCTGAAGGGCGTCCTCTAAATACTGGATATTGCCTTGAATCTGCAAGTAAAAATGGGCTACACCATCACTCAGGATTATAGAGCTGAAGAATCAATATATGGCATTGATTAGCTGTATATACTAGGTGTAGAAGGGTTTAAACTAAATTCCTTGAGTAATGTCTTGAATATAAATGAAGAAAAGATGGCTAATGTCAGCAAATGTTCTTTTTCCTGAAATTATTGCTGTATTTCTGATTGCTTTTTTAAGAAAATGATTAAGTGTTCTATTAAAGATACAAAGCCAGTAAACACAGTTCAATTTGAAAGGAATCAGATTTTTTTTTTAATTTCCCGTGGTGGGGGGCAAGGAAAAAAAATAAAATCAACACTAGAACTTTTTCCCTGGGGTTTATCAGCTCTTTATGCAGATTACTTACAGTGGTAGTCCACGACATTGATGGGGTCCTCGTCTTCGGGGAAGCTGACGGCCCGGCAGGGGGACAGGCTCAGCAGTGTCACCAAGGCACAGAGCACGGGGAGCCTCATGGCTGGGGACAGGTGACAGCACTGCTCAACTACCTGCAGACAGGACAGGGACACAGCAGTGAGGCTGTGGCAGCATGGGACACTGGCAGCAGGGGACACTGCTGGGAAACTGCTGCGTGACACAGCCCTGCTCAAAGCTGCTCTGAACCATTGATGGTTGCTAATTCTTAGCTGGATTTACAGGCACTTCCAAAGAAATGACGACTGTCAGCCCATTTAATTCACAGAATCGGAAATAGAGCATACAGGGTGCTGACCTGGCAAGAAATATTGTCAAACTTGGGATTAGAATTTTAATTAAACTGCAATCTCTTTCCATCCCCTCAATCACCAAATGTCATCCAACACACCCTTTTCCCATAAAGTACCTAAATCTCATTCACAAAGTGTCATGACATACACAATGTGTCTGAACATCCATGCTGTGTTTTAATGTCATTGCTTGTTTCCAGGCTGTGCCATCTCAGTGCTCAGTCCACCGTGCCCATTGTCACAGACCTGATACCCAGGAGCAGGGACCTGATGCTCTGCCTTGTGCAGTGACTTACACATGTGCAAAGAAAATGCAAAATGCTGCTCCTGCAGTGTGACACACTTGTTGTCACACACTTCACAAGGGTGGCAAGAGACTCAAATGGGGATGCAATGCTGAACCACCTTCCCAAGATGCCACTTTCCCCCTCATTCTATCTCCTACTCTCAAAGGCTTCAGAGGCTTTCACCTGGGGGTTGTGTGTGTGTGCTCTGCAGATCAGACAGCACAGATCATGACAGCACCACAACATTAGACAACAAAGCTTTTAAGAGAGGAAGGGAAACATAACTTCTTCAATTAAACCACAGGGATATTTTAGTGAGCAGAATGTAACTACTCAAGTTGCAATTTGGGTAGGATGCAAGAAAACACATCTCAAAGTGAAATGTGATCCTTAATGACTGCAAGTGGACTGGGCAGGGGTCATATTTCTCATTAGAAACCTGGCAAATGCAGTATTATTCCCTCTTCCAACCTTTTGGAGGCATTCATTCAGCCCCGACTCACAGGTCAGAGCTCTGAGTCATCAGCTCAGTGCCTTGCAGTTGCTGAAATTGGTTATTAAACGCTTTGTCTAAACAGGAAAAAAAAAAGAAACCTTTCCATTTTAATGTTTCAAGACTTTCAGTGAGAAGAATATGTTGCCAACACAAAGTGCCAGACCTGATCCAGCAAAGCACAAAAGTATTAATCATTTAATAATTTGAAAAGCAATTAAAAAACCCCTTCATAACAACACTTAACCTTCCAGTAATGCTTATGGGGGATGAAAATGCTGTATTTGTTAATTGAGACTATGGCTGGCTAGGGGCAGGGCTTCCTCCTTCCAGAGGCTGCTGAGCTGTCATTTTGGGCTGCACTGAGGAGACCAGCTGAACTGCTGGGAACATTTGGGGATGGGGGTGTTGTCTGGATGCCTGCCCATTACAGACTGACCTGGAAAGAAGCATTTTCACTGTTAATGATATTTCTGTATCTCAGTCCACCAGTCCAGAACGAATGGGCTGTGCTCTTAGTCAAGATTGATGAGTGCAGTGCTTAATAAACACTAATGATTCCTGGCACTTTCCCTCTGCTCTTCCTTGTCCTGACATGGCCTCTTCAGCTGAAGCATCTTGCGTTAAATTACTAATGAGCAAACTTAAAACAAACTGGAATTAATAAAGTTAGTCAAATTAGTTCTTTCTTGTGAAAGCACCATTAGAGCGAAGTCCTGCAGCACTGTGGCTCCCAGATACAATAACAAATCATTAATGCTTACACAATCTTTTTTTTTTTTGGGCTTTTTGTAAGGAAAAGCAGGCTCCAAAGATCCGGCCCACTCCTTTTCCAGTGAAAGAGAAAGGGGGAGACACATAAACTGCATGTTGAGTTGGTGCACAGTAACATCTATAAGGTGCTTAGTAAAAGTCTTCCCTGAAGCCTTGTTTTCTTGGAGAACAAATGAATACAAATTGCCAAAGAGCGAGAAGCTCTCCCAGACATGTAGGTTGCAGTCAGCATAGAAGATGAGGCTGCTTGTGGCCCACATCATGACTCAAAGAGACCCTGGCCCAGCTTCAAACTGCACACAACTTGCAAACTGTACAAGTTCCACCTGTGCCAAGCAGGGGCATGTAACAGGAAGTTTCTTTTCCCTTCCAGTGTTCCATCTGGGAAAAATAGACTGGGGTGACAATTACAAATCTTCCATGTAACCTGCCTTACAGAGGCAGATACTAACTTCTGGACTCCAGGAAATGGCTGCAGAAAAAAAGGGCAATTTATATTTGTTTTTAGGTCACAATTGTCAAAGGGCAACTTGTTTTTAGGTCATGATTATCATGGCCAATATGCGGCAAACTGTCCCAAAGGCAAACAAGAAACAACTGAAATGCCAGGTAAACAAAGTATCAGTTCTCTCAAACAGATTCAAATTTCAGGCAGGGTATCAAACTCACTAAAAGAATGCAAAGTTTTGTAAATGTAAATCCAGAGGACGTGTTTCCCCAGAGGATGCATCCAGAGAAGAAACAAACTCACATTCTCCCAAAAACCCTCAAACTTCTCAGGATACTCCAGAGATGAACCCTGAGAACACACAGGGCAGGAATAGTTGTGTTCAGCAATCTTTTCTAACTAAACATAATCTGCTGCAAATCTCTATCAAAGAAAATACTGACATGAAGCACAGACCTTGGTCACAACAAGACAGAAAGGCAGACAGAGAGCTGCACTGGATCAGCAAACCACAGGTAATCACTTCTCACCAGCCAGGCAACAAGTACAGATTTCTTTATTATTTTGCTTGGAAAATTACTAAAAGAATATTAACAGTAGCTCTGCTTTCCAGCTACATATGAAAAGAAAATTCACCTGCTTCAAGAGGCTCTTAAATGCAGCCTTTATCTGGTTGGACACAGGCTCAAGATCAGAACCACTGCAGAGAGAATAAACTGGGAAGAACAGCTGTTTCCTGGATAATCAGAAAAATGGGCTCTAGCCCTTGGAGCAGGGGTTTATGACAGCCAGGTGTAGCCTTCTGGTAGACAGAGATAGACTGGTGTGAAAGACGTAATTCCTGCCACATTCAAACCTTTTAGTGGAGGCCACTACTGGGGACTACAAATAACAATGCTGAAATATCTGTTAGGCCTGAAATAGCTGATTACGAAATGCTGGCAATGTCTACCTTCAAGAAAATGCAGAAAACATTCATACTCTGGGGTTTGATTATTTTCCCCTGCCAGGATTCAGCCCAGTCTTTGATTAATTTCTCTTATAAATTGCATTCCTAGCATTTCTGCTAGAAAACAATCCATGGCAAGTGCAATGTTTGGAAATTACCATACTGCTATCCTTGTTTTGCAGCTGGGGAATTGAGGTACAGATCAAGGCTGACTTTGTGGCCCAGGCCAAGCACCAAAAAAGCTTTTTCAAAGGTTCTGAGCGGCTTGGGGTCAGATGTGCTCCTTCCCTGCAGCAGGGGCACACTGAGCAGTGTCCCTCAGGTGAAAATGGGGTTACAGATCAGAGCTCCTCTGGCCACGTGGCCTGTGCCATAATGAGTTGTGTCTGCAAGGAGAAAGAACTAGAGGTGTAAATGTTAACTGGTGGCAAAAATCCACCTTGTTAAGGAGGAGAGCAACCTGCCTGAGACAGGCCTCAGGGAGATGCTGTTGGTCAGATGGGAGGCAGGCAGTTGTCCCAAGTAATAAACTGGCTCTTTGTGGCTGCCACCTTTCAATCTCAGATAGAAATCCCATCCTTCAATTCCTGATTGGGGGAATCCAGAGAAGCAGGATATAAGTCCCGTTAAAATATGAGCCTGCCTTCAAACAATCACACACGGAGGGGAACAGGCTGGTGTTTCTTGCCCATTAATCTATTCCAGCCTTTGACAACGTGCTGGTGACGCTCCATCAATCATCTTTCCGTGCACTGCCACGTAAAAGAGAAGGGGGAAGGGAAAGGGCATTCAGCCAGCTGGGGAGAAGCAAAATATAAAATGGCTCCAAACCAGACTGATGCAATATTTTCTACTTACTGGAAAAAAAAATCTTAAAAATCTTCTTAACACGATAAATGCTTCCCAAAATGCTAAGCACAGACAGGAGTGCAGTACAGCAAAGTTCAAGACAGGTCAGAACAAAAGATACATCCTAAAAGTGTGAAGAGTTTGGCAAGGAATGGAGGAAAGGGTTGCAATAATAAAAGCTGAATAAATGACTACATCACCTTCCTGCTCCACCAGACCCAGGCTGTTCGGTGAGACCAAGGATCCCCTCTGTGCTTGGAAGTACAAGTTGGCCATAATGTTGAGGGGGGACAGGCAGAATTGATTAGTAATATGCTGAGCCTAGTCAATTTATGTTGATGTGGTTTCCCACAATCCCAGCTGACTGGACTTGGACAAACCAGGAAATCCCTGCTGTCCTCTGTTTCTTCCTGCATGCAAATGGCTCCCTGAGGGCACTAATTAGTGCAAAAGCACTGACTAGTGTCTTTCTCAGATGTTACCTTCTGAAATTTTGAGCATGAAACCACTCTAATAATAAAAGTTAAGCCCAAACAAAAATTTTTTTACTGCTGCTTGTTTACAGATGTTCAGCAAGTTTCTCAGGGCCTACAGCTGAGACTTCAGTCCCTGATGCAGAGAGAAGCTGATCTTGTGCAAAACCCAGCAACTTCCACTGAGCCCCTGAGACAAGCCCTGCTGAGGGGCTCAGGGCACCCTTGGACAGTGGCTTCAGGCACTGAGCCCTTGGCCAAAGCAGTGCCTTGAAGCTCTTCAATCAGAAGAACACTCAAGCAACACCGATCTATTGGCCAGGCTAGAGCAAGTCACAGATTCCACCTGCACCCAAATGAAGGCTGAATGGGAACTCACTTGTGTTTAGCACCTCTCCCCTTTATTTTGGATGCAAAGGACCAGTGCAGAAAGGATAAAAATCTTGTTTACTGCAGCCTCAGGGATTATCAGGGATTATCTTTTGATGTACAAATCACTTATGGTCTACAGCAGTTAAAAAACACTACCTGAAAAGGGTATGGTTCAAGTTCTGGGCTTTGTGAAGGTAAAAGCTTGCTGGCAGTGACTCTGCTTAGGGGGGCTAAGGATTTGCACCTGAGTTTACTTGCTGATGGTAACTGCTGCCAGGTGGGAGAAGTTCAACTTGAGCCAGCTGCAGAGAAGAGCACAGCTCACCAGTGAGTGCAGAGTACAGAAAGGGAGTGCTGCTCAATTTCAGTTTGCCAACCAGGTCAATCCTTTCAGAAGACAAAATGTTCAGAAGAAAATACATGGAGGTGGTACAGGCTGCCTTCAGGGGCACCCTAGACTTGTAGAAATGTACACATTGGCAACCACAGATGCACCAGAACATCCACCCAGAATAGCACCTCATCCCTGCTGTGACTGGAATAAAATAACTCCAGAGCAGAGTCATGCACTGGGGGAGCCAGGCCAAAGTGTGTTTTAGTAATCAAAAGAGGAAAATTGAGCCTTTTTGTACCATCTGAATCAAAATATAAGACAAGCATGGCCCAGGGTCTGGTGTTTCAAACTCTAGAGGGGGAGCCAACAATTCTTTTTCCCATCTCTATTTTTTGGTCTTGGTCTTTTTTTTCAATGTCTTACTGTGTGAAATGTGTATGATGAGTCATTTGCTTACAAGCCAGAAAGTATTCCACATAGAATGCAACATTTACCTTAAAAATCTGTATCAGTGTTTCTGATAGGAAAGGCAGGGGATTAGATTCCCATTTTAGGTCATATCTATACATAGGTTTTCCAATGATGCAATTGCATTATAGCGTGGTAAGTCCTCCCAAAACAGGGTACAACAGCCAGCATCAATGCAAGCGTGATTTTCTTTATAATTCTTTTTAATGTCATTCCAGTATGTGTTTCTGCTAATGAAGGCTGACTTCAATAAAGTTCCTGAAGGCAATGCCTGTGACAGAGGTTTACAGAACATTTAAATCTCAGAGATTCTCTATGATGTGATAAATCCATGTTGTGGAATTTGGTGACAGATTATTTCAGCTAATTATCAAATAACGCAGGAAAATATTTGTGGCTATAATGAAAGAAAGGTACTTAATTCTTGCAGTCCCTTTCAGGAACATGAGTTCCTGATGATTTTGTATGAATGAATCAGAAATAACAGCTCTTCTGTCCTATAAACATACACTCAAATGTAAACTTGCAGTATGCAGCCATCCTTACTTTTTATAACAACTTTAAAGTCTGCAGCTCTGAGGAAAAAAAAAAATAGGATATTTAGAGCTGAGATATTAATTGAGCATGAAAGTGCAAATAACAGGTCTGTTATTTTAAGATAATACTTGACTTCTTTTAAGGATTCTGCATTAACACCTCTTGATCTATGCCTAAGTAAAAAAAGATAGTTTAATATTAAAGTGATGAAACCCTACCAGTGAGTATCACAGCTTTCATCTTAATTGGCTTATGGCACTGCCAGCTACACTTCAGTTGTTTGCAGGCTTTGAACGTTGCAGCAAGCGCACCCCTCCTGCTCTAGAACGAGTTGACAGAACTTGCAAAATGGCTGGGGTGACTTTTAATGATGCAAGTGTTTAGTGGTTGATTAGAAGCACTTTGAGGGCTAAATTCTCCTGTGATCAGAAATTTACTTGAACACCAGATAGTTTCAGCAGGAAAGGAAATAAAATGCTAAGCAAACTGTGATTGCCTCAATTATGGTTATTTTAAGTTAATTTTTGAGACTGAATCTTAACTACCTTCTCTTATAAGGATGACATGGAAGTCCTGCACCTGAAACCAAACTTGGATTTCAGCTCACATCTATGGTCACATCTGTTCTGTTTTGCAAAGCTCCTGCAGGACATGCTTTCCTTGCAAGCTTGCCAGGGCTGGGCTACCAGTGATGGAGTGCAAGGTGCTTTAACTTCAGCAGTGCTCTGGATCTACCATTTTAGCAGACCTGCATTTCATTAATTCAAACTGTTCATGCCCAGCTGGGACTGCCCTAGGATATACTAAATTTATTTGTGGAGGTGTCCACAGACTGGTGCAGGGAATGTCAGTACAGTGCCCTTTGTTCCATACTCTGGGCACTGATCCTCCATTAATTCCTGGCCATGGGCAGCAGGAACTCCTACCCCTGCCCTGACCCCAACCCCAGAAAAGCAAAGCCACCCTGCTGGGGAGAGCAGCTGTGGCTCATCAGGGTGAAGTCCTGAGCACCTCCAGGTCCCAGTTGTGTCAGAGGTGTCTGATGCTTTTGATTAATGTGTTTTAGACCAAAATACTTTTATCCTGAAAACTAGGGAGAACCCTTAAACCATAATGGCAAAGACTTAATTATCTCCTGAAGTACACACAGGCTTGGATGTAGGTTCAGTAATGCCCAAACTACCCCCACCTTGGCCTGAAACAAAAGCCTAAATCCTGACCAAAGTATCACTTTTCCTCGCTCTAGGAGGGTTGGCTACAAGTGTGGGTCAGTGCTGTAAGTGAAGGAAGTCAGTGTTCTTCCTGGAAGCCTGTAGAACATGATTTACATAGCAGAACTGCCACTCATTTCAGCATGATTAGGCATCATCTGATAAGGTACCTCTGGGACAGGAATAAACCAGTACTTGCAGGTGAGGACATAACAAAGGTCTCAGGTACAACTTGCACAAGTCCAGCTGATGCCACAGCCAAGGGGGCTGCTGGCAGCACCCCGGGCCTGCTGTGTCCCAGCCCTGCTGTGTCCCAGCCCTGCAGAAAGCAGTCAAAGCAGCTTCCCCCTGAGCAGGGCTGCAGCCCGATCCTGGGGTAAGTGCTGCCCATCTGAGTCCTGGCTGGAGCCCAGGAGGTCAGGGTTTGCCTACTGCATGAAGTGAATGGGATGTTTTGAAATGGAAGGGAGGTTTGGGGGAAGGAATATGCACCAACAAGCAGGGCAGATGGAGAAAAAAGGGATTTGCACTGTGGAAAGGGCACATCTGCTGTTCAACAGGCTGTGCCTCAGACAATGTTGCTGTCAACCTCACTCCAGAAAGCAGCACTTCTTTCCACCCACCCTTCTCCCCTGCTACAAACATCCCTCCAGCATCTCATCACTGTGCCTTGCTGGAGCATTGCTGGCTTGAGTTGCTGCTGCTGCTGGGGAAAGGCTGCTGCATGTCACTGCTCTCACTTCAGAGAGAAGGTAAATGGCTGCGGAAAACGCAAAGGGAGAGACAGGAGAGGACTCCACTGGCAAGAGGCACGTGAGAGATCTTAAACACTGTGCTGGTATTCTCTGAATGCCATTCTCAGGGCTGGACCAGTCAGCCAGCCTTGCCTGCAGGAATACTGCCTACAGAGACTGGGGAACAACATGCTTTTAACTAGCCTTGCCTTTTCTGCACAGACAAATCTGGTAGCTGGCCACCCAGTTACCTATTTGTATATGCAAAGCATGTGCTCTGCCCCTTTCCTGGGCACCATCAATTACATGCACAAAACACAGGCATGAAAACCTGGAGGAACCTTGAGCTCAAAGTTAACAATTACTATTATCTTGTTAGGATTAAAGATTAACTATGCCAGTAAAAGGATGTGTTATGAAATGTCTTTCCCAGGCTTACAGTAAATAGAGAGTTTTGTTTTTTGGTTTTAGTTTTTTTTTGCCTTTATCTCAAAGTCTTCTCAGGATTTGGAGTAATTGTTTAAACTGCTGCTTTTATTTACCATAATACCAAAATGTTGTCACTTGCCACGTGACTGCTCATACTTTCATTTGAGATGTCGTGCAGAAACACATGGAAATCTGGTGAAGGCAAACCAATTTTAGAACATGTTCCGAGCAATTGTTTTGCAGCACTGCCCTACAGTATGAAGTCTCTTCCATTTCTTAAATTGCCTAATCAAATGCAGACTCTGTTCCAGTCACGCTAAATTTTCACATAATGGCAGAAAAATACTTCTTTCTAGCCTAGCACTGAACAGTTGGATCACATTATCACATTTGCTGCCTTTGTAGTCTCCAAGTGTGTATTTGTATGTGTATGTATATCCATATTCACATGGGAGGGGGAACACCGTGCTCGTGCTGTGAGACCCTGGGGATGGTCAGAGGGACAGGGACACACACCTTGTGCTGAGGGTCTTTCTGGCTTACCAGAAACACAGAGTAGTGGTGAAAATTTTATTTTTATGTATTTAGAAATCAGATGTATTAGTGCAGCATTTGATCTGGCGGATTCCTGGCCCTGCATTCTGCTGAAGTTATTAAACTGATATAAATGCAGTAAGGTAAACTACACCTATTTGTTGCCAGTTTGGGGCTGGAGACAGGACTGGAGAAATGTGTAACCATGGCTCTCCCTGCTCCGGGTCCCAACTTGGGCACATCCCTGTGTTGAATAGGGGAACTCTGCACCACAGAACTGCCCACTTTGCACAGAGCAATCACAACCTGCAGAGCCCATCCATGGCAGTGTTTGCAGCTGGATGCAGCCATGCTGGGCTCAGCTCTCCCTCCTCTCTCTGCTTTACTTGGGCTCCATCACCTCATGATAACATTCACTCTGCAAGACAGGGAAATATTTGCATCACAATACTTTGGCATTTTGACTTGTGAGCCACGGAGAAGTCACAGACCAGACCTTTCAGAGTAAAATTTTTTAAAAAATATATTCAAATCAGTAACACATGGACTGCAAGTGCTTGAATCAAGGTCAGAAGGAAATCTCTGCCAAATCAGGGAATGAGACTTAGGGCTTTAAAGCTTTCTATTACAGCCTGTTCCATTCTCTCTTCCACATTGGCCTCCCCAGATCCTCAATACAATTACAATGTTTCCTTAAATCCTTGGGTTGTCACAAGGAATATTAGCCAGTGTAACAACATGACAAGATAATCATACCTATCCCCCACACTATTTACGTCGGCAGGTCTATTTTTCTTACCCCTCTGCACCAAATATTTAGGTTTGTGCTGGCACAGCTTGCTGCTGAAGACCACTGTTCCGCCATGAGCAGTGTTTGTTATGTTTTTGGTGAGGATGAAAAACTGATGCTTTAGGGGGAGGAAAAGCCATAATCCACTCTCACAGTAAAACCTGTCTGTATAGTGGTATGCAAGACAAAAAAAATTCTATCCATACCCTTGCAGGAAATCAGATTAATCCCCAAAGCATGAGATTTGATTATTTTTGTCTGAGGTTATCATCAAGGAAAAAAACTACATACTGCTAAAAATATCCACACAGCTTTTACTTTATGAAGAAAATATGATTTACTGAGCAAAAACAAATTACTGGCTTTTCGGTGTTAATCTTTGATAAACACGTGCTGGGTTAAAGCAACTGTCACAGAGAGAAGTTTGCAAATTGAAGGAAACCATTGAACTCTGCAAGATTATTTCCCCCCTCCCTTATTACTCCTTTCATGAGACACCTGGGGACATTGTTCACACACTGTTGACAGCTTTCCCACTACTGCTTTTCCTCTGTTATCTGCTCCCTTCTCTCCAGCACTCGTCCCCAGGTGGCAATACACAAAAGAGCTATATTTGCCAGGGGTGCCAAAGCTGGCTCTTGGACAACTATTGAAGAGCCAGAGGGCCCTCTCCTGCCTTCCAGGTTGGCTGCTTCAAGTTGTTTCCACAGGGCCCTGACCCACCAGGCAGTGCTCTGGTATTTTACTCCTGCACTGCTCAGGGAACACACACTCTGCCTGCACAGCCCCCTCTTGGTCTGGCTACCATCACAGCAACAGGCAGAGCCGCGCTCCCTCACATGGGCTACATTCAAGTGCCATCTAAAATTTCCATACTTAGTCTTAACTATACATGGAGGTTTTTAAAAATTAAATACACATTTTTCTTCTCTGTGGTCTTCCAAAACACAATAGTTACACAGAGCCCAATGGGACATGAAGGGGTTCACACAACATGGGAAGGGGGGGTACCTAAATGGAGGCACAGCATAAACAAGGGCTTGACATACAAGCATGAAGATTTTCTTTCAACCCCAAAGTGCATCTGTCACGATAGACAGACACAGAAATAGCAGCAACACTTTGTGCTGGTGCTGCAGTCCCTGCCCACCCCCAGTGCCCGGGAAGCGAGGCAGCAGCACTTGAGGGAAATACCTTTTGTTTCACACCACAATAAAGCTCTGAGAAAGGCCCTACCCAACATAGGTGTGAGCTGGTTCTTTACCACTGCTTGAGAAAGCAGAGTCCCAGCTGCCATGACCATTTGGTAAAATAAAGATGAACTATGTAGCTCACATTAAGAAAAGCCTATTGTTGCAGTAACAGCTGAGCTGAGTGACCGGCTGATCAGCTCTCATCTCTTCTGAGGCTTCACTCCCACCGCTGGTGGGCAGCCAGTCTGTGATGCTGCTCCCCACCACTCACTCGTTACCCTTCTAGATGAGCAACTCTGTGTTTGCCTCCCTGCTGTCCCTCGCACACTTGAAGAGCCCCCTAGCAGGCATCTGCCAATTAACTCCTCGTTCTCATCCCAGGCCCTCTTCAAAGCTCCCCTTTGCCTCTGATGCCAGAGCCTGTGTGCCCCTGTCCCCGACACACGCAGCTCGGCTGTGTTTAGGTGGCTCTGCCCCAGCACAGCCGCTGATTATGCAGGTCAGCACGGCTTTCCTGCTTCTAGAGGCCACTGCCCGACTGTACCCATCTGCCATCTCTTCTTTTAAACCATCCACAGTGGGAACAGGATCCATCCCTTTCATTCTGAGTTTTCCCAGTGCCTATCCAATTAGAAACTGGGCTGCGATTTGGCTCTTAGATGTAACGGTTAAAAAAAAAGTAACGGGAACAACAAACCTTTTTGCAGGGAGAGTCTCTGTGTGCAAATACGACCTCTGTTATGTTACCAAGGTCAGGCAGACCAAGGCCAATCTGCTGTGTGAGAATATAAATCAAAGCTGTCCAGGGACTGATTTCGTTTACAAGGTTTGTAACCATTCTGGACAGAACAAATGTTACTTGCTTGCCTGAGCTCCTTGCTCCTCCTCTTCCACCGCCACTTTGCTCCTCCACTCCCACCAAGCCCCTCCCTTCCCACTAACACCTCTCGACCTCCTTTGCTCTTGAAAGCAAAAGTTCTCTTCTAGCAAGAAAGCAGTGGCTCACACATGACAGAGAGCCATGCTAGGCCAATTTATTTAAATTATGCAAAAATCTCAA
Source organism: Molothrus aeneus (assembly GCF_037042795.1). Taxonomy (NCBI): domain Eukaryota; kingdom Metazoa; phylum Chordata; class Aves; order Passeriformes; family Icteridae; genus Molothrus; species Molothrus aeneus. The sequence goes on along the minus strand of NC_089658.1, from coordinate 9,555,189 downwards.
GAAGTAAAATTAGCATAGAGTCACAAGTACATTCACCTGCTGGTTACGTGCCATTCAAAGCACACGTCAGAATTAAAACAACAAATGCCGTAACAACTTCTTTCCCATTGCATTCATAGATCTGCAAAACAAACCAAGGAAAGCATCTGTAGCAAGTATTAGAGTCTGGGCACAGATCCTGTGAAATCACATGGTTTCCGTTGTGGAACTAAAAAGGCTTCTACAAGAATGTGTGAAATACACAGCCGAAATTCTCCATTTCTTTCTGTGCTCCTTGGCAGTTTGTGTGGCTAAGTTAAAGTGGCAAGTTCTGTTTCTGTAGCTGGCACTTCCCAAGCTCACCCCAGTCTGCACACTGAGCACACACAGGATGCAGCCAGCAAGCTCCCTCTCGAGTATGGACAGAGTTAATGTCATCCCACTCCAAACAACAGGTTGCTGTCTCCAAACTGGAGCCTTGAAAAGCAAGAGTCCAGCGGTTGCCTCACTCCTCCCGGCTATTTTGCAGCCCTTCCTTCTGCAGGTGTGCACACCGAGCTGCAGTGGGGCTGGGCAGGGGCACCAGAATGAAAGAAACTTCACGTTCTGGATGTTAACTTTAGTTACCATAGCCAGACAATGCTGCCAGTGGCGTGGAAGAAAAAATTGCTGTAGCCAGCTGTGCTGTTCACAGTCGGGTGGTTTCTGTGTAGCTCCAAATGGTTATGGAGCCAGTAGCCTGTTGTGGCCAAGGACAGGATGATGGATGGTCTACACACACTGTCCAAGCAGGGAGAATAGCAGAAGTTCACTTCAGGGTTGTTAAAATGCTAATCTGGGTTACTTAACAAAAGCCGAATGGAAAAGAAAAGTTAGGGAAATCAATACTACTCATATGTTGTATATATGCACTGCAGATTTGATCTCTGTGGTTAACACAAACATTTGACTTTGGAAGTGGGACAATTCAACAGTCATCCTGTCTGAATAAACTGAACCAACTTCTGATATTAGCTGTACTGTAATTACTGTCAAGCCACGACGAGGGAAAGCAGGCTATGGCACACAACACACAGAGCTCCACAAACAGCATGGAAAGGGCAGTACCACTGTTCTCACTGCACACCTCTTCCATGTGACACAGGAACAAATCAGAACCCACTTTCTTTTGAACTCAAGGCTGGCAGCTATTCACAGAACAAATAACAGCTTAATAAAATGGCTTAGATGGATTTTAACAGTAACTGCAGTAGCTTATCGGATGCATAAGAAGGGATCATCTGTTCGAGCAGCAGTTTTGACGAAAGCAACATTTGAACTGTTTTAATTGCATACAGAGTTGCTAAGACTGAAAATAACTTGTGCTACCCAATGCCAGTAATATGCCTTATTCCATCTTTTCTTAATTACTTGTGGAGCAAATTGTTACTTTATCAAGTGGAAAGGTATCTGATTTTATCAATCTGGAATTAGAGGTATGTTTAACATATGAGTATGTAATCAACCATCATCTCCTCTGTTCAGTTAGCAAACACACAGTCTAAGCCTTGAGAAATATCAGAGACTGCAACATAAGTAGGCTCCACATAAGCTTATACAAGCACAGAAGCTGTTGAAGTACCTGTTTCCTTTGTCTTACCAAAAAAGACTAGAACTGAAACAGTCTCAATCATACCACTTTTCCACACCTGATGAAAACTGACCATATTCACCCCTAACCTCCACTTGACTTCAGATTTCAAACTGCTTTTTATTTTTCAGAAGGACAAACAAGCATAGCATTTCAACATTTCCATGCAGGTTCTTTCTATCTAACTGGCTACACCTGACTTCAGGGGATACTGAGTCCTGTGTTAAGTGCACTAATGTTCTGAAAGAATTAAAAACCCATAAAAATTCAGAACTGAAATCTGAATGTGATCAACTGTAGTAAGACCAGAAGATATACTATTGCAAATGCCTAACATACACTTTGAACTGAACTTCCAACCTGGACTTTTCCTTCACACACCTCTCATGACAGGACCGACTGGATCAAAGATCAATTCTCCAGTGAATTGCATCTATAATTAAGCATTCCATCTGAATGTGCTCTTCATAAACAGACAGCAAAGTTATGGCAGCTTCAGGGGCTGAAATATCTGCTCTAACAGTCAGCTCAGCTCAGCCATTCCCAGGAACGTTCAGATGGTCCAGCTCAAAGGGCGCGGGAGGCTGGGGGGAAAACCCGCAGCCACACAGCTGGTTTGTGGAGCTCTGACAGGGCCATCACTGTATTCCTGGCACACACTCCTGCATCACACAAAGCACATTTAGAAAATGATGTTATCTCTGTTACATCTCACCATAAAGGAGAGCAGGTAGTGACAGACTGCAGGATATGGGGGAGGAAGGTTCACTGTAACTAAAGGTGCAGATGAAAGTAAGAAGCTGGTTAAATAAACCAACGTAGAGCCTCTGGGTTATACTTTTTTGGCTGCCTTTCTGAAAACAAATCTGAGCTACAGAATTCAGAATCCTAATAAATTCTTACTACAAAATTTTCCTTCCCAATTTAAAAAAACCCAGAGCTTTATATTACTTAACACAAAAACTGCTGAAGTTCATAATTATATAGAGAAGAAATCAGAGCACTAAGCTGGCAATTTGTTTTTATCTAAGCCAGAGTAAATGTTTATACAATATCTGCCAACATAACAAAATATGCCCGTCACTTACAACATTAAACATGATTCTATACAGCTTAATTTACTGAAAGGAACTCAAGTAGACTTCAGAGGTGCACAGAATTTTATAGTGTGAATAAAGCAGGAAAAACGTCTATTCTCTTTTGCCACAAAAGTAATTGCAAAGCTTTACAATGAGCTTCCTGTTGGACTTGGGAAAGGAGAGAACCTCAGAAAATTCTCTGTGAAAGTATTTGTATGTGAGAGCAAGAGACCAGCAGTAAACGCCTCTAAGACAGTAGGAAGCTGTTTCTTCAAATAATATTTAGGGAACATTAGTAAGACCAACAACTTGAAGCACAAAGGTACCCCAGTAAGGATGCATGCTTTTTTTTCCCCAAAGGAAATAACCAGGGGAAAAAAAATGCCACGCATTTACAGAGCAATGAACAGTATTCTGGAGGAAGTTTGCTGTAATTCCTGCACATTATGTGTGAAGCGTGTGTGTGTGTGTACATGGATAAGCTACAATACCATCTGTACAGCAAGTGCCACATATGTGAGCATTATGAACCATCATTGCTGCTGCTATGCTCAGAAGTAAATGTATTCTAAGCCACACACAAACACAAATACAAATGACTTTACACACGGAGGGCTAAATTTTGCTCAAATTACTCACAGGCTAATACCTGTGCTACAGACATAATCTTGACCAGAAGTAAGAAACAAGCGAGAGATTGGCAGAAGCCCACTAATTTAAGACCAGCTATATTCATGCTAACAAGTGGGATTTCCACCGGAACTACAATTTTTTCAACACATCAACCTAGAGCAGTTAATCCCATTTTTCAACTCACAAGATAAAACACAACAACCATAAAAAAAACCCCTCCACAACCAGCCCACAGCCCTTTAAAATACAGGCGTAAGAGCCACCTAGATATATCTGCGTGACCTTTCATTTCCATTCATCCTTATAAATAATAAAGACGGCTTTAAACCCTTTCTAATTACTCCTTGAAAGCAGCTGTATCGGTTTCTGCAGTGATGAAACGCCCCCACCCCCCAGAAGAAAAAAAAAAAAGTTTCCCCGCTCTGCACCTGAGCATTGTTTTCGACAGGAGGGCGGGCGCGGAGCTGCCCCTGCCGCGGCACGGAGATAATTCAGAACTGACTCCAGTATTTGTTTCCATCCATTATTGATGGGGAGCTGGAAACGCGGCTCCCTCTGCCTCCCAGCGCCCGGCTGCTGCCGGGGAGCCGGTAAATCACGGCTCGCCAGGCTCCCCGCCCCGCCGGCAGCGCCGAGCTCCGGCCCGGCCCGGCTCAGCCCCCGACGCGGCGCCAGCCCCGACTCACCCCAAGCGCCCCGGGGCGACTTCGCCGGGGATAAACCCGACAGCTCCGCTTCGGCTGCCCCGTCTGCGGCCGGCGCCGGCTCCCGCCCGCTGCGCTCGGCAGCGCCGCCGCGCTCCCGCCGCTCTCCCCGGTACCTGCAGCCGCCGCGCCGCTGCCCGCGGCCGCCGCCCGCCGGCGGGGCCCGCTCCGCTCGCTGCCCCCCGCCGGGCGCCCCATCCCGGCCGCTGCGCTGGGAGCCGGGGCGGCTCGGGGAGGCGCGCCCGGCAGAGCCCACCCCCGCCTCCACCTCCCGCCTATGGATTTATTCTCGCCCGTGCCGCGCCGCGGGGGCCCCCGGCCCGCCCCCCGGCAGCACCGCGCACAACTTTTCGGTCTCACCGCAGCGGGAGCGCGGCCCGCGGCCGCCGGCGGAGCTCGGCGAGTCGCGCCATGGCGGGGCGGGGGCGGACCGGCACCGCCCCGGCCGCTGCCCCCCCGCCTCCGCCTCCCCCGCCGCGGGCAGCGCCGGGCGCCGCCCCGACACCGACACCAACACCGGCCCCGCCGGCTGCGCGGGGCTCCGGCAAACTTCGGCCGTAGTTCTACCCCTCCCAGCCCACCTCGGCAAACCTGCGCCCGCCCCGAGGCCGCCGAGGTAAACAGCTGGAGCTAAGCCATCGAGAATTTGTTTTGTTCATCGTCGACGCCACCTTCGCTTCTTAAGACAGAAATTTTCATTTCTATTTAGGAAGAAAAAGTCATTGCGAGCAATGCAATTTTGCGGGCTAATGAGACTCTATTTTGCAGACGAGTACTTTGCGTGTGGTGCTGGGGGGATGTCCTTGAAATGACATCTTTTTAAATGCCTGTCCAAAATTCCCTCAGATATTCCAGAAACAAAGGGTTTAATCCCAGAAATGAAGTCCAGGAAATAGCTGTCACTAATTCATTTTTCTTCACATGAAAGATAAATTAATTAAGGCTTAAAGTACCATGGAGTATTTTGGATGCCCCTGCAAGGGAAAAAAAAAAAAGTATTACTTGCCAAACTGTTTCATCTGTGGTTTTTTTTATGGAAAATAAGAAAAAATCCAAGTAAAAGTAATTCTGAGATTTTTGCTGGGGAATATATCCTTCATTCATGCGCAGTTCCCAAATTCCTGTCCCTTAGCTGAGCACTGTCTCCACAGCAAAGCCTTGGGCTGGTTGCTTCCCACAGCTCTCCTACCCCTCTGGAAGACAAGCACTGATACTCCCAAGCAGCATTTTGGGCTGATCTGGCAGGTTTTTACACACGCACCACTCACAGTGGGAGCGTTGCCTCTTGAGAACTGATTCATCTAAGTAAGGGCGCCAGGATTTGGCCCATAGTAAATTCTCTTTAGAGATGGTGCCAACAAAATCTCCCAGCCATGGGAATAGGACGTTTTTGGCAACTCAGTCCCCCTTGGCTGTCTCTCTCTGATGTTTCCTAGTGGTGACAGGCTAAAGGCAAGATCATTATGGGCTTCCTCACAGTGAACACAGCACAGCTATGTGGCACCCCAGGAGCTGCTGCCTGGTTAAAGGTATAAGGACATTATTTTCTCTTTCTGATGAACAGCCCTAATCTGAAAAGCATCAAAATTTGCACAGTGCATGAAAATGCCACGATAGAGACTACTCGCTTGGTTAAGAATTGAATCACAACCTCAGGAGAACAAAGCTGAAAGTGCTTCCAAAAGAAGGATTTGTTTCACAGAATAGCTCTGTGGCCTTTGCACTGCAAGTGAGACACCCAGAGCAGACCCACTGTGGTGGGGATTTGTGGTGGGTATGGATGGGTGCCTAGGTGCAGGCTACCCACACCAGGGCATTAAAAATGTGGGATTTGCTCCTTGCCTTTTGAAACTCCTGATGGCAGTGCCAGCCAGAAAAACTGCAGTACTGGAAGAGCCACTCATATTTTCATTCAATACACCCCTTTTATGACTGCCATGTAGAAATTACTCCTCTATGTTGTTCTGCTGTCCCTGCTGGGGGGGTGTTGGCTGCCCAGCCCTTGGCACTGCTGGGGCTGTGGCTGTGTGCTCGCCTCTGCTCTGAGAAGGGCAGCCTGTGGGAAGGGACCTTTCTTCCCTGCCATACCTCCGAGCCACAAGCTCACTCAAGGTTTCCATATATTAGGATGAAAGATTAATATGGTTTAAATCTCCTTCTGCTTCAATTAGGCAGGTGACACAATGTTGAGAATGAGATCCCATTCCTGTAGGGCAAAGGGTTTCAGCTAGAAGTACAGCATTTTAGAGGATTTTGGTACAGCCAAGACTAATACCTTGTGTCTACACTTAAATATGGTAGTTTATTATCATTTCAAAATTTGCTGCATGGCTAGGAACCACTTTATGTAAGGATTTAAAGTATGTGCATTTACAATATGTGTGCAGTCAGGGAATTACACAGCCACAGGTTTTTAAACACAAATATATGCAGGCTCCTATTGATATGATAAACTATCAGTAACATGTGCTGCAAAGCTTCTTAAATCCTCATTGACACAACAGACCACTATTGTGTCAATAGTGTGCAGATTAATGGGGTATTGTCAGGCTATTTTAGGCCTTAACTTTCATTTATCCTAAAACTTGTTCTTCATTGTAACTCTTAACCTTTGGATTCTGCCAACACATTTCTTGTCACAAATATACTAATGGAATTAAAAGAAACCTGGCTTTTAAATGTTAATTACCCCCAGAATGATTGATTTGCAAAAGAAACACATCAGCAGAATCTGAAAGTACAGAGGCAGAATAAAATGGACTGAGTGTCAGCCGAAGAGCCCGGGGACCAGCTTTGGCTTCAATGAGACTGTCCCTGTGTCCCAGGTGGCAACAGAGCACTTACCCACCCGGTCTCATGGGTGTGCAGGTGATTCCTACTGTCCAAAGGACTTTTCACCCTTTAAGTGCTTTACAGACTTGAGCAACTCTTGTTCATGAATTTGAAAATATAAGCAAAGTGTTAAAAATTTACCTACTGGTAACAGAAGCACCCTCTGTTAGAACAACATACTGATTTTTTTATTCATTAAAATATGGATAATATTAAACTGGTTTTAAATCAGACATTTCATTCTGTTTGAATTCCTCCACTGGGTTTATAACCAAAGCTGAACTGATTTCAGCAAGTAGGTGTGTTGATTGACATCACCACTTCAGCCACATGGTGATTTAGTGAAGAAGTGCCGGTGCACAAAGCAGGGCAGTTTGCAAGTTTGGGAAACCACCTTCAGATCATGGTAGCTCAGGAAAAGTTAGCTCAAATGGCACATCCCTAGGAAATACCAAGTACTGAGGGAAATGGAATTGACAATTTACCCCTGGCTGAGCCAGAGCTCCATCAGTGACTCAGCATTGCAAACGCACGGACACAATGGTTCTGAATGAAATATCAAACTTATATTTTGAGGACATGTTCATTTAAGCTGTGTCATTTCCAATAAAAACAGCAAATGTCATTTACAGGGGGATGGTCAAATCACAGCAGTGCCAAGAAGTGATGATGTTGTACCCTAAGAGTCATTTTGTTTTAGCTAAATATTTTCTTCCTCCCTTCTTTTTGCCAGTGCATACAGGCATCTGCCCACTGCAAGGCATTGCATAGAGGAACTGGTAGGTAATTTAATATGGATCGATACATAATTCCTGATGAAGTAGACATGCAGTTTTTATATTCACTATCCTTAAATCTAAATTGCAAAGTGCGATGTTATGACTTACCTTTACTGTAATTAAGTTTGATAGTAAAAGAGAATAGCATTTATTTATTATGAGTGAATAAAATTAGTTGGACAATTTAAGGTGCTATTCAATGAGTAATGCTCCCATAGAAAGGGTAAACATTTGTCTGCCTGATAATAGTTGTTCGTATTAACAGCCTAGAAAAGTTATTTTCATGCAACTCTGGTTTTATGTGTCTTCTTGTCTTCTCAATATCCTGGGAGCCATTGCACAGGGCAGGGCAGGCATGTATAATACGTGAATAAATGTAGGACAATTTCCAAGAAAAACAGGCTTTTTATCTCTATTGATTGGTGGAGAATTCTCTCCTTTGGACTTTTAAGAACATAAATGTAGAAAATAGGAAGATCAAGCTGTAATGCCTCACAGCTCATGACCAGAACAGGGTTAAAGCCACATAAGCTGAAACTGATAACTCATTATGGTGTCAGCCTGCACAATGCAGAATTCCATGTTTCCTATTGCTCACCTCTGCGAGAGGGATGCCGACCATTCCTGGCTTTAGCACCCCATCTCCCTGAGTCCTTTCTGTAGGTGTTGCCCTTCTTTAGCCACTCATTCCCCATGGCTTAGATCCTGAGAAGATGGGTCTTTAATCTGCCTGGAGTGCATTTAAATCATATCCCTGTTCAATCACCCTAAACCTTGTTGCCAGGGGGGGATATTGGTGAAAATCCCAGTGTTTGGCTGGCAAAGCAATAAAGCTGAGCCAACTATTTTCCTTCTTTGAGTCCTAGCTTGTAGCAGTATCAATGCAATTCAGAAGTGAGACATTTCAGAACATTGTTGCTCATGATTTACACCAAGTGGCTAAAAATAGCAAATTGCTAATATAACAAGCCTGCGCTGTGTTGATACGGACAAATAATTGTTCATAAGTCAAGTATTATTTAAAGAGGGGTAAGTTTAAGAAAAGATGTAATAAATTTATCTGTGTAAATAGTAACCAAGGTATCACATGAGGGTAGTTCTTTATAATGCTTAAAAGAGAGAAGATAATTTTCTCATATTTTCCAAATGATGGGAGACCCCTCTTTTCACCCTTGACAGCTGTCAGAAAATTATAGGAGGTGCTTTTAAGCAATTACCATTTTGTAAAATATAGGGAGGAGAGAAAACAATTCCAGCACTTTTTTATAGCATCTTCTTGGGTGCTGTATTGAGAGTCGTGTTTAAAGCATTTCTGACTGTCAAGAATTCACTTTAGCATAGAATCATTTAGGTTAGAAAAGACCTTTAAGATCATTGAGTCCGACCATTAGCAACATCATTGTTCCCTTTTTAATATTTTTCTAATCTTCCTCCTCATTTATAGGGATGTGCAGAAATCTCAGGCTGTATGCCTGTCACTTGAAGGTGTAGTGATAATTTTTTTGCCAACACTGATGCTGGGCTGTGCACCCCAACTTGGCAACTTTGTTCTGTCTCTGGACAGGTAAAGGACCAGCATGTGCATGTGCTTTCATTCCTGTGATTTAGCTTCCTGGCTGGTGGAAGAAATGGGCTCACACTGTTATTCATGGCCACCCACCATGATCTGACATCAGTTTGCCTTAAGAAGCCCACAGAACTACCTCTATATTGAATATTTAAGTGATAAATCTAATAGCTGCTCTCAGGCAAAGGTCTGGCCAAAATTCAACGTGTAGGCTCTCCAATTCCCCATCTGTACTCTGGGGAGGCAGGGGAAATGTGCCAGTAATGAATAAAAATAATTAGAAAACAAATAATTTTTTTAAAGCTTTGTCAGTATGCTGCATGGGTCAGCCAGCAGGGATCCTGCAGGATCCTGTGCAGATGAACCTGAGACAGTGGAAAGCCAGAAATTCCTCCTCTGCTGAGGCTGTGGAGAGAACCCCATGTCAGCAAAGACAGAAGAAACACAGACTCAATGTTTGCAATGTGTTGTCCTGTGTATTTTACAGCTTGAAATGTGCCTAGAGTGAAATCTGGATGAAATGTGCTTGGAGTGAAATTTGGATGACTGTATGTCAAAACCAATAAAAGGGATTCAAGCAATAAACATAACTGGGCACAGTCCTGTAAAACTGGTCTTTCCTGCCTGTAAGCTCCCCATCAGGCTTAACTTTGAAAAACCAACTCTTTCCAGTGGTTCTTGCAAGGATCACTGCAATAGTAAAACATGATTAATTCCTGGTCCTTGCAAAAGAATCATTTTGTAGAATAATCCCAGTGAGGGGCAGCTGTACAGGGCAGAGAGCTGCCAACACCAAAGCCAAGCTGAAGGCATTGCCATGGTGCCCTTTGGGTCCAGGTACAGAGCTGTGGTATTGCTCACTCCCCTCAGCACTTTAAATGTCTGCAGGAATGACTGAAAGCAAACCAAACTCTGTTTTCTGTACAATTATTAGCTTTTCAGTTTGGTGTATTACAGCACCCAACTCTTGATGGGGAATTAATTCAAAACATCTAAGGTAATATCATCAAAATACTGTAATTAGATTTAATGGCACACTTCCAAGATTAATAGGTGATCTTCCTCACAGCCTACAATTTTAATTTCCAAAATTTCATTTGTCATACTGCTACTCAGTACATATTCACCATCACAGTGTTTACCTACACTTTTCCTCACTAGTAGTAAAATGTGCTGCCTTTTCCAGGCATAGACAGATGAAAAGATGTATTAGTAACAAATCTGTGTTCATGGCATATAATCACAAGATGACAAGACACTTAATGTTATCTATTTATATATTAAGTATAGCAACTTCTGTTACACAAAATCACTCTTCAGTCCCATTTTAGGGGATTACCTAATCCTGTAATTGATTCTGTGTGATGAGTCCCTGTTGTCCTGTGGAGACCCATTGACCTTCAGAACAGGAACAGGCCTGAAAACATTCCATTATTACACTGTTTTTTTTTAATGTGTAAATTACAAGATAATATAGGCTGAGAGCAGATGATTTTATCTATTTATTTACTTCACTGGGCTCAGAATTCTAAGTGTTTTATGACTTGACCAAGAAGAAGAAGAATTACTCCCTATCAGTAAGAATGACCAAAGACATGATTGATGTTTTCTTTAAGGTGAATCAAATATTCCTATAGAAATGTAGCCAATCATACACATTCTCAAACAACTCAGAGCTACAGTAACTGTCTACTGTAACTGTCACATCTCAAAACTTGCAAAAGGATGAAGCAATTGCTCACTGGTTATAAATACCAGCAGATTAGTTTATCTATGGATCTGTATCATGTTACTCATTCCAGAGTCCATAAAATCCAACATGAATCAGCTTGACTTCGTACACAAACAATCACATCCTACACAAAGGTGAGCCCATAGGTAGCAGCTCATGACATATTATAGCCGTGGAGGTTTTAGTATTACAGAAAACAAGTAATTGGACATGTGTGCATGTGCAGACAGACACACACACACACACATAAAATTTGCTCCTTCACTGTCCCACCAAATATAACTCCACGGATTAAGGGCTTAAATAAGTCTCTAAGAATGTAATTTAGTACAGTCTGAATCCCCCTTGGGCAAGCCTGAGGGAGCTCCTTGGGCTGTCACAGCTCAGCAGCTGTCCAGCCTAACACTGACTCAGGAGCCAAAACCCTGCCTCATTTGGGTGACAGTGAAACAGTTGTAAAGGATCAGACAGACATTATCCTTGGATGAGGTAGGGAGGGTGCTTAGAAAATAGTTAATACCAGTAATTACCAAGAATAGAAAGGTAAACAAACTGTTTGCAAATTGGTATCTGAATGAATTCTGAAATAAAGCCTTACCACATGGCATTCCTATCCAGCAAGAGGGTAGACTCTTATCCTAGGTTAGAAAAAAGATGATCAAACTCTTTACTGTTACTTCTGTGACACACAATAAAGTCCATGGCCCACACACATTCAGTAATGACAGGAGCTGCTGCCTTTGGCACATTATTCTGAGTTTCTGCTTAGTGTGTGCCCCTTGACATCTCAGTATCTGACTTCAGCCTAGGATATTTTGTTCTTGAGACATAGGTGATTACCTTTAATTAGTCTTTCAACACTTACAGCCTTGTCTAACATTACTGTTTGTTTGAAAAAAATGACTCCTAGCTTTGATGTACCTCAGTGTTCCTTCTTGTGTGCTGGCTGTGGGCTGCAAAATCCTTTCTGTTGAGTAGCTGTAACAGAGCCATCCATGAAACCTTTCCTCTCTTCTTTCTGTGCTTTGCACGTTTGTGCAGAAGAAAAATTTCCACTTACGGAAGGTGAGCACACACACTATTCTCTGTATATATTCTCATACTGTTCTCTGTATATTATATCTTCTCTCTATATGTTCTCTGTGCTGCTATTCTCTATAGTAAGAGGCAGAAGTGAGTGCAGATTGTTTGATCCTTTGGAGTTACTGTTGCTCCTTCCCCCCATCAACATTTGAAATGTGCACGGTGTCTAAAGTCACTGATCCAGGGACATATCCTATGCTTTCCTTTGGAGAATGCAAGATGACACATTTTCACCTTTGAGGTGACAGCAGGTGACAATGAGATAGGTGGCCCATTTCAGCCCCACATTGTCTCACTGATCACAGTATGCCAGCTGCTTGTATGAGTGTGCATGTCAGCCCACTAATCTTGAGAGATGTAAAGCTCCACAGAGTCTGGGGAAATACCATTGTCTGTGACAACTCATGCAGGAAACAGTCATGCAAAGGAGCTGTCAAGGGAGGAGGCTTGCTCTAGGAGAGGGGGGTGCGTGGGGTCAAAAGTGTAGAAAGCACTTTGGATCCAAGGCAATATAAATTAGCCATGGCACCTATTCTATCCTACAAAATATCCTATTTGCATCACATGCTGGAAGAATTAACATTGCAAAAACATACAACAAAGCAACAGCCAGTAATAATCAAGTTATAACTAAATACTCTGGATGGTGCTTGACTTGGAAAAACAGGCTCAGGTAGGAATGCCAACACTATTATCTGACATAGCTGGAAAAAAGAGTAAGCTGTGACATCTCCATTCTTGGCAAATCACAGAGGCCGCTGCAGGCACTCTGTTCCCTCTGCTGCTTGGAGTGATGCAGTTGTAGCTGCTGTCGCTGTTAGCTACAGATCTCCTCTCTTCTGTGTTTTTGTGGGGAAGAGGAGGGCATGAAAAGTGGTTCACTACTGGGGAAGCAATGGACAAAACAGTATTCGTGGTTCCAGTCAAAGTTTTCCAGCTCCTTTTATAGATTTGACTTTTTTTTTAATTAGTTGCATAACAGGGTGCCAGGATTTTAGCAGCCATGTTACAGCAAATAAATAATTTTATAATAAAGTCTCTACTGTCCAACAGCCAAAGATAACTACAGGTTATTCTCGGCTTTCTTATCAAAAGCTGTTTCAGACTTGGATATTTTATCTGAGTACTTCAGATGCTGCCTGAACAGCTTCCCACGTTCAGAAGAATCTCAGTGATTGTTTATTTTGTGCATATGTACTTTGCATGCTGGCAGAGAATGCCTAGCTGGTAATTTCTCTCCCTGCCATTATTACCCATGTATGTGCACCAGGCCAAGAGCTCAGCACCACACCAGAGAGGGATGGAAAGGTCTCCCCCCGAGGTGTAGCCAGACCATGCAGAAACACTCTCCATATGTGAGACCAGCTGCATGAGGCACAGGCTTAGCAGGCTCCCTGCCACCTGGCCAGCCCCTACTCTGCTCTGCCCCAGGCCAGGCACTGCCAGGGCAGGAAGGGAGTGGAGAGTGGGGGAGACAGTAAATGGGGAGAAAGCAGGGTGTCCATGCTCAGCCAGCTGACTGGGGATTTGGAGAGCAGATCAGGGCATGGCCAGCCCTGGACTCCCATCACATCACACTGCCAGGACTCAGGCTCAGATGAGCTTTGGACATGTCAGAAGAGGCCATATGACTTCTTACTACAGACCCAAGCAAGGAGCTCTCTGCAAGGTGAATCATCTATCAGTCCTGCCCATCAGTAATGTCATGGCACTGATGTCAGGCTGACAATTTAGATTCCAAATCCTTCCTAGAAGGATCAGGATAGCACATGTGCATGTGTTCCTGGGGTTGCTGGCCATCTGGGCTGCTCTTAAGGCCATGTGGTTTTACACCCTGCCCACGTTTCAGGCGTCCTGTATCCAGAATGGCACTCGGGAGAGCTGCATGTGTTAACTTGCTCTCTGATCTACACCCCTTCATGAACTTTTGACAGTGACTAAGTCTGTGTTTTCCCTAGGATCTTCAAAAACCTTTCAAACAGACCTGATGACAGAAAGCCTCTTGATTTTTTGTTGGGACTGAGTGAAGATCCCTCTGTTCTCTCAGATGCCAAAAGAAAAAAAATATGAACTGTACTTTTCAAATGTCATCCTGGGGAGCCAACCCTCAAACTCTTCCTCACATATAAAATGTCCTGGCAGGATTACCATATCATATCCATTGCAGCAGTGGAAAATATCAAAGGATCATGGCTTAAAATTAAACAAAGCAGCACCCTTTCTTGTCTCAAAAGCGATACTATGCCTCTTCCTCTTTTTCCCTTCTCACCTGCAATTGCCATGCAGTTTGATAAAGTGGGATTAGGTATCCACAATAAACACTCCCATGTGAGGCCGGCAAGAGCAAATGGAAGCAATCGCTTTATTTTTTAGCCCAAACCTTCTGTTACTGTAGCAAATGAGATTTTTCTTTTTTGCAGCTGACTAGCAGAAACTGATTTAGGCCCTTTGCACTTGCTGCCAGCAAGTGTTCCTACTCCAAAAATAGCCTGCTGAAGAAAGAAGTGTCAGTTGCTGTCTTCAACAGGCTGCTTTCTAAACCCATTGTTAGAAGACACCTACTTCAGATGAAACCTGGCATGTCACCACGCTGTGGGCAAAGTGCCATTCCAGCAGATGGGCAGGGGTAGGCAGTGCCAGCAATCCAGTCTGGATATCAACCTTGAGTAACAAGGTTGTATTCCCATCTGAGGATGTCAAAGCCTGGAGCTGTGCTCTACCTTAACCTGTGTCCTTACACACCTTGCTGCTCACACACATCTACACAGTATTTGTAAGGTTTCTGTTTGATTTGCAGCCCATCCTGCTCTGTTCCACTGGCACCAGGTTTAGGTTTGGGATGGGTGAGCCTGGCCTGCCATGCTCTGCAATGAAGGTGTGGGCAGGACCATGTGAGCAGTGCTTGGCTTTCAGTGCCTTTCTCCCCACTGCGGCATTTAGTAGCAAATATGTGGGAGAACACCTCAGGGTGCTGTAGTCAAGGCAAAAACTTCCAGAAAGACCTCAACAGCTGTGGAATTGTGAAAACCCACAATGTAGGTACCTCTGAGTGGAGCTGCAGGAGTCCAGCAGAGGTTAATCACAGTGCTCCAGTCCCCCTCCATTTAGAGTAAACAGGTGCCCACGTGCCAGGTGGAGAGAGCAGTCCTGCAGTCTCATTCTGTTCCAGCCTCAGAAATCCCCACACTCTCAAGTGCCTCACAAGAGCATCTGGCCTCGATGAACTGGGATTCATATGCCACAGCCTCGTGAGACTGATA
Organism: Molothrus aeneus; assembly: GCF_037042795.1. Taxonomy (NCBI): domain Eukaryota; kingdom Metazoa; phylum Chordata; class Aves; order Passeriformes; family Icteridae; genus Molothrus; species Molothrus aeneus. The sequence continues at coordinate 9,539,911 of NC_089658.1, read as the reverse complement.
TGACAATGAAGTCTCTACGTTTCAATGTGTCTTGTACAAAAAAAAGCCTCTTCTCTCTAGTGAAATGCCAGCCTGTGTGTGGAGACTTTATCTAGGTTCTTCTGTGGTACCTGTTTGTGTTATATGTCTTACAGAGTCTCAAATTAAAGCGTGTAAACTCTATCTGCATATTTTCAAAATCTCGTCTTATATGTCCCATGAAACTATTAGTTTAGCTATCACTAGGTATTAAAATTTAAAAGGGTCACTAAATACATACTGCTAGAAGGGAACAACATTAGTTACACATTACCAGAACAAAACTAAATTAAGAAACAGCTCATTTCCTTTGTACCATCAATATTTTACTCAGCCATAGCCTGGATGCTTGTACTCACAAAAAGGAATTAATCATTCATGTGCTAATGTACATCCATTTTTAAAAAATCATCACTTAAGTAATCATTTTTATGTGTGCTCAGATGTGTGATGCCTGCTTATGAAAGTGCAGGAAAAATCAATATAAATTAAATAAAATTTAAAAGGTGAATATCAGTGAAACAGATTCAAAAGAGTCCTCCATGCAGTAAAATTGTAATCAAATTGCTGTAAAATTCTGTTAGTGAGTCATAATTTGAAAAAGATACCAGTCTAATGCTAAACTTATTTATATGCCATGCTATCCTCTTTATTTTGGTGCAAGCACACACAGTGCAGTTCATCACAGATTTTGTCTTAAAACATGCATAAAACTGAAACAACAAAATCTTTACTGCTATCTAATTGGGTACTGCCATTTCCCAGGAGTTTATTTACCGAGAACCACAGTGATTGTATCCTAACATCATCTGTTTCTGCACATCTGGGAGGTTCCCAAAGCCCTCCCCAAAGTGAGGTGCAGGAAGTCGTGTGGAAAGGCTCCCACCTGGGGCAGCACAGGGATCCCTGCCTGGTGTCCCGGGTCACACACCAGCTGTGGGAAATGAGCACTGAATGGCTCAGAAAACCAAACTTCTCCTCTCCTGCAAAGTGTCACACAGCCTGCAACATCTACCCAGCACACATCCCAATAATCAAGGTTTCATTTTCCCAGCTCATTGGAAAGGACTAACTGTATCTCCTGGGCTGGATTTGCTGCTGCCTTGGGCTTGTCATTTACACCCATGGAAAGTGCTCCAAATCAAGTGGCCTGCTTTGCTCAGATATAAATTACAGCCACTTTACTCAGCCAGAAATGTCTGTCTAAGGTGAAAAGTAGCAAAGAACAGCAGTTAGTGCTGGCTGCACTAAAAAGAGTTAAGATGGTCCTATCAGATTGGAGCCCATGGTCCCATGGAAATTAAATCAACTTTTGCTAAAGGTGTGATTGCTTCTTTTGGACTACCTACATCAGTGAAAGAATATGGAGAAGCAGTTAGATCCCTGCAAGAACACTGAATTTCACAGAAGAGCAGCACAATACTTAAAGTAGAATTTGGGGTAGCAGTACTGTAGGTTTTTTCTCCTATTGCTTCAGTAATTTTACAGCAATGTATTTTGATGACTATATTTTAAAGAAGAATACAATTACAATTAGAATACAATTTAAAGAATCTCTGTGTTTATGAGGCAATAACACAACCTGCAAAATAAATCCAAGGCCAAGTTGTCTATTAATATATAATATGGCTTCTTGTGAACAACTAGAGATGAGCTGGAAAAATGCTCAGGAAAAAACAAGAGAATGTGCACCTTGACTCCAAGATTTGTCCTCCTTTTTCAGCGAAGATTTGACATTCTGACTGTGAAATGGAGAAAATGATTCAGCAGGCAATACTTCTATTTTGCAAAAACTTCTGAGAAACTAAGTAGTGGGTTCCCACTCATCTCTTCACCAAAAGCCATGCTTTTGGATATTTAATTTTGAATAAAGGACTTTTTCTTTTTTTCTTTTTCTCTTTCCCTTCTTACTAGTCTAAATCTTTTCCAGATGAAACTTTTGTGATAACCACTGTGGCCCTCTGAACTGTTTCTCCCTCACCAAGACATCATACTTGCAGCCATCTCATCTGCAAGTGTCAGTGAGTACATAGCAGAAAAAGAGCACAACAGTATGATGAGCTTACTCATAGTGGAAAACAGGAGCAGCATGAGCTGACCATGATTTGGAGATGTACCACGAATGGCTATATTTTAGCAGGGAACTGAGAATTTATCTTTTCTTTTGGAGAGGTACCTGGTGAAGCTGGGTTTGGCCACAGCTTAGGAACTCCCTGAGAAGCCAGCAGAAGCTCAGCACACACTGTTCAGGCAGCAAACTGAGCACACAATGCACATCCCCTGGCAGTGCAAAGCAACCTGGTGCTACAGTCCAGGACACAGCTAGGAGTCCATAACCTTGGAAAATTGGATTGGTTCTGCTCTTTTTATTTCAACCCAATTTAGGGACAACGCATCCTGAGCAGTGTACAAGGCAAAAAAGAGTTGCCAGATGAAGCATCCACCAGGTCTGAAAGCCACTGCCAGTTAAACATGCAGGACAATAATTTTTGCAATTACACAAACAGTTAAATAAATATGGATTTTAAATTTGTCATTTTTTATCAAATTTAGCTGTTGATAAGACCTCAGCCAGAGGGAAGAAGGGGACATCATTGGTTTATACAGGAGGTGACACAGGTTCTTTGCATGAGCTGTCTGCATGGAGTTACCTGACTGCTTGAGACTGAAGTTGCTGATTAGAATGTAAAGTTTGACCTACAGTAACTTCTTTTTCTGGGTGTCTAATGGACTGGGTTTTTTTCCCAGTTCAGAAGTTGCAGGTGGGCTGGGGATCATTTGAGAGAGATTCAGCTGTGGACCTGCACCCCTCCCTGTGCAGATGAGAGTCCCTGCAGAGAAACCAGAGTGGCAGTTTGCACAGGTGTAGAGAATTGCCCCAAATCTATGTGTGTGCCTCCACTATCTCAAAACACATACACACGTGCCTTCTTCTGCCTTTGCTTAAATTTAGTTAAGTGTCCTGAAATGCACTTAATATGATTTGAAAGATAAAAATGTCTCTGTCCTACTTGTGCCAGTTTATTGCTAATGTGGGCAGGTGATTCATCAATGGATGAAATGAGATTTTCAAGTTGTTTTAAAATGATGAGGTAGTTTTCAGAGCTCATGCAGTTTGTTGCTAGATACATGATTTATTAATATATTTGTCAAATAATGTATTTGACAAGTTTTAAAAAACATTTCTGGATAATTGCTTTTATAACTCATCAATCTTAAAAGGGGAGTAGCAAGATAAGATTGTATTTTACAATCTGTATTTTTCTAGTCTCTCCCTTATCATAGCCCAGTGCAAGGAATGGAAATGTAAACACTGGATACATGATTCCCCAAGATTTTTCTTTGGTGTACTGTTGATTTTCCTTGTTGAGGATGGACTCAACCTTGCAAGTTAAACTAGCCAAGGAGATTGGCCAGTTTCAAACTTCATAATTGAATGGTGTAACTGATTGCTTTCAGCACCATGGGATCTGTTAACAGCACTTTGAATATTTTGGTTTGATTTCACTCTAAACCATATCTAAATGTCCATCTATTCCTTACTGGGTCCTATTCAGAAATATAATTTTCAGGATTACATTTGCTTATTAAAGACTTGATTGAAAGATGGATTCAGGGCTCAGACACATGCTCACTTAACAAAGCAGATGCAGCTTTCCTCAAGCTGTTTGTCACCACCTGCTTGTCAGACACTGTGTCCCACCAAGGGGTGGATGGAGCAGGGTGTGTGAGCCCTTGGTAGCTGCTTCAGGGTGATGTCCAGTGGCTTAGCTGAATTGGATGTTCCCTTCCATCTGCAGGTGGCTGAGCCATGAACATGCACTCAAGGACCACTGACACAGACTGAGCAGCGTTCCTGACTGAGACCAGAGCATCTGTGACGAGATGAGCCAGACTTCCCAAAGTGTGCTGGGCAGCACTGAGGTTCTGCTGGGGCAGAGGAGTCTGCCAGAACCAGGGCAGGCCCAGGTGCTCAGGCTGAGCACACACATTCCCTCCCACGTGCTGATGCTCATTTCCAGGCCCAGCTGCTTTTTACTGCCCCTCTGCCAAGCAATTGCTCCCCATAACTGCTGGCAGAACACAGCACATGCCTCTTCCCTGTGCTCTCTGGGCAAAATCAGGCAGGCAGCTTAACCACCTGCTAAACTATTTAAACCTCATGTAGTTTCAAAACCATAACAGCCTAGCAGAAAAAACAGGGATGGTCTTGGAGACCATTCTGCTGAAAAAATGCGGGGGAATTTCTGACACTCGATTGGTAGCTGGGAAAAGTAAAGCAGTGATGCCTTAACCACAGGAAGGGTTTGTTAACTGATATTGTGGGTTCACAACCACTTTTCTGAGACTACTGGGCAAGGGGGGGGAAGAGAGAGATGGGTTACACTCAGATGTAAATCTCTGCAAGATCAGCATGTACACACCCTTCACAAACCTGCTCATGCAGCTTGTGTATAAGCCTACAAGGAGTTGCTGATTCAGGGTTTTCTTAATAACAAAACCATATTTTTTGGAATTTAAGTTTTGGAACACAATGTAGCCTTCTAAACTCTCCTTTATTAAAAAAGAAACTAGAACAACATTGAAAGCATAGCACCAGCCAGTGCTGAGAAGGCAGACTATTATATTGAGAGCAAGAGCATATACATTGAATAAACTTCATTTCTGAGATGTGCCATACTCAGACCTGCAAACACACTCCCACCAGTTTTACTGGCATGGGACAAAGATCCTGCCTGATCCAGTCCTTACAGATAAGGTCCTTCCATCTGCAAGAGCTGTTTTCCTACCACTCTTTCTTAGTATTTCTCAGTATTATTCACCAGTCAGTTTGATTTGTGACAGTATTTTTTTATGCTTTTATATACATTTTAAAGTTATCCTTGTCTTTAGCTGTGGTATTGTCATCCAAACAGCTCAGGAACACCAGCTACAGCAGGAAGGGTGAACAGAGGCACTTCAGGAACTAATGAGAGTGGGGAGATCTGCATATTCAGAGCAGGAGCAGCACACACAAACTGAGCTACCACCACCAATGGGCAAGCTGATTGCTGTTTATTTGAGGGGAGAGAAATGAGTTCTAACTGGCTAAGACACTTTTGTTTTCATGAAATGCATATTTGGCTACGGCAAATGGCTTCAAATCAGAAAAGTGACATTTTTGTGCTGGCTGTTTATAAACAGGATGTAGTTAGCGTAAGGCACCCACAGCTGCAGTAACTGCAGATTTTCAAGGACAGACTGAAATGTATCCTACTTTATCATTATATTTTTCTCATATTTGCTATACTCAAGGCCCTGCAGTTTTATAGGAAGCCAAGAAAATAACTTGTCTGGTTGTTTGGCACTTAATATTGTATGGCAGTTCATTGTTTTCAAGAGAGCTTGTATTTTCCCCTGAAACTTTAATCACAGCATCACAGACCCAGCCCTGTTTTTGATAGTCAATGTCAGTGTCATGGTGTCATGAGCTTTAGTAAGTTCACAACTGAACTCAACAAAACTGAAAATATTAAGAGTGAGTTCAGTATTAAGAGTGAGTTTAGCTGAGATGAGAGTCAGAAATTCAAAGCCTGCTGCTGACTGCCTGAGCCCAGTGGGGTGGCAGGTGGGAATGGGCAAGGAGAGGGGTTGCAATAAGGCAATGGGGCAGCATCACAGGTACAGCTTTCTGGAAAGACAGATGCAGCTTCAATCCAGATGTCTTCCTAACACTCATGATAAAGTTGGTGGGAGTGGTTTGAGGAAAACGCCTTTTTTATTTAATCCCTTGCATAAGTGTGTAACAGTAATTCTTGTTTCCGACAAGAAAAACATTGTGGAGACTAGTGGCTTTCTACAGGAAAAAAAACCAAACCCAAAGATGTGGCACTACAGTACTGAGATCTGTAAGCAGTTGCTAGAAGTTGTTTTCCAAATTGGTATACACAGAGTTTGCTTTTGACTCCAGTAATAACTAAAGCAACTTATCTCCTGCCAGAAAAACACATTTCTTTCCAACAGAAAACTGCAATGAGTGCACTGTGGTCTTCATCATTCTCCAACTTCCCCTCTGTGGACAACATTGAAAAGGCCAGCTTTTCTCAGTTGTTTTGGTTCCTTTTTCTTCCCTGTATCTGTCACTGACAGTACTAATAAGTTTTAAAACAAAAGGAAAATTTGTTACTTTAGAATTAGCACCATGACTGCTCTTTGTATGGAAATAAGGTTATTCTGCTCTAATGAAATTGCTGAGCTCAGTTTGAAGTTCATGACCCATTGAAATTATGATTTATGGAACCTTCTTGCAAATTACCTGTGTTAACATCATATGTAATGTATTCCTATCACTAGACCTTTGTAAAGAGTTTTCTTTTGCAAGATTCTTTTTGTTTGTTGGGAATACTTTAGTTCCCTCAATACTGTCCCATAGGAGGGTTTAAAATTCTACAGTGCACTAGAGACCTCTGAAGTTCCTGCTTTCAGATAAAAGCTTGACAGTGTCCATGCTCAGTCCACTTGTATGGATGCCACAGTGGAAAGCCTTTTTTCTGTACTAACACCAATTTACACTTGGTCTCTGCCCTGGAAAGACAGATCATGTTGTCAAGATCTGCACCAAGATGTGACACAGAAAGAGGTAAGAAAAAAACCTGCAAGAGTTACCGCAACAATTCCCCTTGCCTTCTAGTTTGTGCCAAATGTTAAACCTGTTACATGAGAAGACAAGGAAAATCAATGTGGGATCAAAGAATTAGGGGGGAGATCATGGTGTATCAAGAAGCATTTTGTTTTGGAGGATTACAATATGAAAGGCCAAAATAAGTATGTGGAATGAAAAATGCTGGGGAATGAGAATAGTGTGGTGTGGAATTCCCTCTTTGTCATTTTCACTGAATTTCATTCATTGAAAGTGCTCAATATATGGCAAATATTTGAGAGACCAGTGCCAGAGCAGTATTTTGTATATTCTGTAGATGGAAGTGTACTGGGAATCTGGTCAGCAGTGTAATTGTTTATATTCATTATAAACAATCTGTGTTATTTGGCAACAAAACCTGCCTTTCTGAGTTGACTCTCATTGCTGCTGAGATAGTTCTATCAGCTGGTTGTAATTTTACTTTGGGGGCATGCAAAATGCATTGTATTTCTTCCAAATTATCTGTGAGAAAAACAGGAACAATACACCGAAGGCCCCTCAGTCTTTTGGGATCTCTCTTGGCCCTTTTTCAAGAGTCTTTAAGGGCCATAAGAGGATGCAGAATAGGTTTAGTTTGCATGTGTCTTGTACCACTGTTACCTACATCTGCATCTTCTTCCCTGGCTTTAATACCAACTACTCTCATCTTGAACAATGACAGCAGATAAAATAATGAAGAAAATTGCTACTGAAGGTACAATGGGACATGGAATAGGGTGAAAAGATCTTACTGTGAAAAGGTAATGCCCTACTTGGCTTAAAAGATGAAACAAATACTATAGAAGCCATTTTCTGAGCTTTCCACACAAGGCTGAGTTCCTCATAGATGTGCAAATGTGGTTTCTGCAAGATGGGACCTTGTGTTTGTCCAAGCTACCCTGCACCTGAAGGACCTCCTTGAACCTCATATAAATATGTACTTGTGCTCCTACCTAGAGCAAGGGGAGCATAAAAGGTTTTCTATCAGGTATTTGGGAGGGAGATTCTCAATTATTCTCTACTGTATGAAGAGGAACTACATCTTCTCTCAATTTTAGAAGAGTAGAGAGAAGGCCTGACAATGAGTTACCCAGTAAGTTCATGGTTAGGATCTTACACCTCATGACCTCAAATCTGCTCAGGATGGGTCAAAGCAAGGACTCAAAATGAACTTTTACATCCCACATACCCGTTCTAACTACTAAGTACTGGTCACTTGAAAGGAGATTTTTCTGTCACTCTTGAGCTGTTCCAATTTGTAGGAATAATTAAATATTATTCAATTTAATGAGAGATGGATTCTACAATCTAGCAAGTTTGAGCATTCACCTTTGGTGTCGATGATGCCGTTTTGAGTCTCTGCTCCAGTGACTCATCAGAGTGAACAGGCACAGCTGAATTGCTGGATGGGGATTGCTTTTGCTTGATTGACGTTTTTCTATGAAAAAAAGAAACCCTAAACCAAACTGTTTGTTGAAAGAGGGTAGATGAGCTCTGAATGAGCCCCACCACATCCCCACTGCCTCTCTGGCCACAGACCTGATCATACTCATGCACAAACATTATGAGAGCACGTCCCAGACACGTGTTTTCAAAGAGCATTTCAGCAGCAGGAGCAGCTTTAGCTGCTCTCCCGTGCTGGCAGCCTCCACTGTGGGGGAATGTGTTTGTGCTCACACCTGTGCCTGGAGATCACAACTGCACACCAACATGAAAGAATTTTTCCACGTACATTAGGTGCTTTAAAGAAATTCCTATAATCTTCTGTTTTCCAGTCTTTCTCCCCTTGTCTATTTTTGCTAAGCCTGTGCTTGTCATCATGCCTGCAGGCTTCAAACTGAGGAAGACTTTTATTCTGAAAGCAGCTGTTTCTACTACAGGAGTGCCTTCACTTTGGCTGTGATCTTCCTCCAGGAAGGTGAGGCTCTGCTCTCGGCTTACACCCAGGCTATCCCAGTTCCACTAAGTTGACCCAAGGACAGAATTTAGCTCTGTGAGCTAGAGGCTGAGTTTTTGCTCTCTTTTAGCAAGTCTGACTCTCTTGTCATCCCTCCTGCTTTTGGAACATGCGGCAGGAGCTTCTCTAAATTTTAATCGGGCAATTTCATTTGTTCAGTACTTGAAGAGCAGGATTTATTTACCGAGGATTTAAATTTCTCCAAAGTAGAGAGAAACTAAATAGCACTGCTCTTTAAGCAAGTCTCCACATTTAGAAAGCATTGGGTTACACTTTCCATTTGAAGCTTTTCTTCTTAAAAAATAATTCAGCCACCCCTCCTGAGACTTTCCTGGCACTGCCCCCCTGTAACCCAATCCTCCCCCATCAGGGAGCACAGCCCGCTGCCTGCCAGGTGTGCAGGCAAGTTTGTCACATGAAAGACTTGAGGCATAACTGCTGGCAACATGAGCTCTGAAAAGGGATTCAAAGAGGGCTTTATATATACTTAAGTGTAAGAGATGTGCTATTTTGCTAATGGGATTCAGTACCTATATTTTACTGTAAATGCACCTTTTTCTCTATAAGCTATGAATGAGAAATTAATTTTATTGACTTTATGGATAGCTTTGGGTTGTAGATGGATCTCCTCCCACATGCATCCTTTGACATCTTTCCTTTACCTGACAGCTATCAGAACTAGTAGGAGAAAAGCACCGTTTCTATTTGAATGAATTCTCTTGTTATTATAGTGTCAGGCACTCAGCATTGTCTAACCCTGCAATCTAGAGGCCCAGAGTGTCTCCAGTCCTGGGGAATACTTCTGAAAAATAGTGATAACTAAGATAATAATAATTCTCAGCACTCCTGTAAAGCTTTTAATCCACTGATCTCAACCAGATACTGGCACTTACTACTAGAGGAAAGTTAAAATTGTGACATGAGGGATCCTATCATTTGAAGGAGGAAGCCTGCAGAACAACGTGCACTGGGCTGTTAGAAAGGACAATGGTCAATTGTTTTGGGTAACATGCTGATCTCACTGCACTTAATGGCAAAATTACTTCAGTGGAGCCATAAACACAAAAAAGCTTTGGCAAAAATATTGTCATGGTCTCTGTATTCCAAATATGCCTTTTGTAACAAAGCACTGCACACTGTAATGCAGATGTTTGCTATTTGATGCTTATTTTGTATATCAGACTAATTATTTTTGACTATTTGGCTTCTTTGTCTAGTTTCTTTCAAATTTGAATATACAGAGATACAACTTTGTAAAGAAAGTGAAATATTGTAGAAGTCCTTTGCAAATATTGACATTATGTCCAATTGATTTACTTGTACATCAGATTTTTTTGTTTACATTTTAAAGAAATTCAAGAAATGTCACTTTTTTGGCACCAGCATTCATGGCAAATAGCCTTCAAAGTGTCATTGTTGAGATTGTGATGAAGAAAAAATTTACATTTGCATATGCACACGCATGTATTTGCTCTAGAGAAGTAGGCAAACACATCCGAGTAGGAGGGAGACAGCTAATCATGTACCTTTCTGACAAACTAGCTAATCAATGCTATATGACTAGCAAGTACCTTATAGCCTCCAAAAAAATTACAATCAATCCAAACAGCTAAGAATTGGGGGAAAAAAAAATCTTTTTTAAAGAAATAAGTTTGCATAGCAAACACTTCTTAAGCAGCTGTGATTTATTTATGGATTTTCTACAAACAGAAGGAAAAACTAGATTTCCTTGATAAATTACTTATTGTTAATTATTCACTGAGTCCCATTCTCCCATTTACTTTAATGAACTCTAACATAGTGAATCTTAACACCCAATATAATGAAAGTAAATTTTCACCCTTAATGCAGTGTGAATGGCACAATTGCTTTATTCTTTTATTCACAAAGTGTCAGTCATTCATTTCAGCTCGGCATCATTCAATAGAACTAAGATGTGCAGTGAATGTGATTCCAATCATGTCATCCTGTTAGTGCAAAGTGATTCTCAATAGCACTTGACAGCACACTGCTGGATTGGCTCAGTGCATTAAAACAAACCAAATTATTCTGGTTTTATGTACATATCGCTACTTGTTGACATACTAGTAAATTGTTTTAATAGCCTCTACTTATGAAGGTGTATATCTTTGTAGTTAAATTCCAATACATTGTAAAGTATACTTTTCATAGAAAATATTACTCTCTCAAGGAAAACTGTAAGCACAAAATTTAGACTCAAAAAGTGCAGTGATGCTAACTGCTTTATGTGCTCTTTGAGCAGCCATCATGAGCTAAACGTGTGTGACGGAATCGGGAGTGAGTGGCCTGAGACAGCTTTGGAGCAAGGGGAGTGTAACGTGCTGCCAGCTACAGCCCAATTAAAGGGTCTTCTGCTAAGCTATTTGTGGCCAGAACTGCAGCCTTGATGAAAACCAAACCAGTATGTTTTTTTACACAATCCTCAAAAATAATTTCCTTTAAGCATCTTTAGATCAGATTTTATATCTTATGTCAAAGAAAGGAGATGATGAATACATGCCTCAGTTAATACCACCTTCAAGTGAAAGGTGTGCACTGGCCTAGCAAAGATATAAATAAATCCACAGTGATGAATACTGACACTCTTTACTCCTTTTTTCCTGCCTCTGCTTTCAGCTCCATCCTCCCATGCCAAGTCAGACGTACAGAAAATATTATGTGTCCTGTTTGGTAAGATTGACCAGTTTCCCCTGCTTCGTGGTGGTCCTTAAGGAGGAAATAATTCATCTCACTAACCTTTATGGACTTCAGTGCACAGATGACTTGCTGATGTTTTTAATTGGTTCAACAGTACAAGTTTGATGTGGTTTGCTACACTTGCTGCTTTTGTTATGAAGTATCAAAACACCCAGAAGTCTTACACTGATGCACATCCGACCTCTCATCTACCCACACAGCTGTTACTGGCTTGTGGTTTTCAAAATTTGATCAGAGGGTTCTTTCAGTTACCAGATGAATTAAGATTCATTCATTGAGTCCAGATACTGAGGGGCAAAACATGTTGCTGATGCCAGACAGAAACTTTGGCACTGGTGTATCTCACTGAGGTACCTATTCTTTGCTTGATTGTGTTCATATCCACTTCTCTGTAGGACTTCATGTCATCTCCCAAAACAGCTGAACCTTTGCCACTTAAGCAAGTGATCTGACTCCTTTCAGAGCAGAGGTAATCCTAAAAGCCCTAGAAAACTGCTGCCATAATTTTGAATATATTCAGCATTAGAAATAGATGAACTACATCTACTTTGGGAGGGAAAGAAGGGAATAGGGTGATGGGGCATTCCCAGAGTGGAATGGGTCTCTTAGGGTCCTTTTATTTTAATATTGTATAACTTTTAACTGGAGAACCAAAGTCATGTTACAAAGCTGCCTCTAAGGGAGACAGATCTGAAAATCTTACAGAAACAATCTGCAGGGTGAAGCAACTCTCAAAATTACTAATTTTAGCTGCCAGCCCATTGGTATGTTTTATTCTACAGCACTGATTGGGAATCACTATGATCAGGGAAGAGCTATAGAGCTACAATGGTTGGTATTTCACAAGCACTGGTCAAATCTGGTCTCAATAAGCAATTCAGATATCTAAATAGCATGGTTGTCCACTTTGCCCTTCTCACCTGAATGTTTATTTCCTTAGCAAAACTGACAACTGGAGAATTCTTAGTAAATGCATGCTTTCATTTGATTACATCTGAACACTGAACTTTTTCTGTTGAGAATGTATGAAGAGAATATCAAATCATAGAACTGTATAAGTGATTATGTTACTGTTTTATTTTATTTTTAATAAAACGATAATACAAGTACTCTGGACCTGCCATGAAACTGAAATCTGAGGATTTGAGAAGGTTTGCAAAACAGCCAGAAATGAAACCTGATTGGTTACAGTCCCTCATGTGATGGGCTCTCTCCTTCAGACCTTGTGGATGCTTTATAAAATACCCCCAAATGGCTAATGGTACATGCACAAAGTGCAAGACTTCACCCTCTGCACAGAAACTATTCATTGTCTTCTAAAGCCCAGGCAGGCTGCAAGGATGCACTATAACCATTACCAACACAAAGGGAAAATGGGATTTGTTTACATTTCAATCACTGATTAAACAATACTATCTAAGATAGGGAAAGGGTAGAGGGTACACAGTTCTGTACACAGAATGCAGAAATCAGAGGCCCTTTTGCTTGCATTTTTTATGATGGGAATTAGATAGACAAATAATAATGATAGTGGCAGAAGTGCAGTGGAGAGATTTACTTCTGCAAGAAAGAAGCCAGACCACACCCAGCTTCTCTCATGCTAAAAGCACAGATTATTAGGCATATGCAATTCTTGTATGTGTGAAACAAAGTGGATACATGAGCCAATGCAAATATTATATTTTCATTAGTATATTACACTTACTACAGACCAGTTGTGGCAGGAATATTATTTTTTTTCCTTTACATTAAGTGTTATAACATTCTTTGAAGAATACCTAACTGATTTGGCTTTGTCCTTATTTCTGTTTTTCAAAGTTGAAACTTGTTCCCACTAAAATCAGTACATTTTAATTTTGGTTTCAGTGGTATCAGTGTGCAGACCCAGCACACTCTGCTTGCAGAATACTGTATTTATCCAATTTTTGCAGACTAGTAAAGACTATTGATCTCCTTTGCATAAAACATGTGGCCAGCTAAAGGGTGCTCATTTTTATTTAGAAATGAGCATACTTATTGGCTGAGCTATTTAAAGGGTAATATATTCAAATATGTCAAAAATGTATTTAGCAGCATCAGAGATTTTACAAATTTCTTAGTTTCTCATTTTTTAAAATGAAAGCACACATATACTGTAACAGCAGCAATGCCAACATCAACTGCTGCATTCCAAGCTGCTCCTGTTGAATAAACTGATGGAAGGGGAGACTGAGGGAAAAGGGACTAACAGGGTTAGGCACAGGGGGAATCACACATCCTCAGCATGGTTCTGGTCTGGTCACTTAGACATGGATAAGCTCCCACTCCTGCTTTCAGAGGTAATGGCTTACCCTGATCAACCAGCTAAGCTTCTTCAACAGTCAGCTCACACCTCTAACCCCCCAAGTCTGCACATTCTGCACAGCAAGGATTTGCTTGGCCTGAGAGGAAGGAGGGAGGCACTGTCACAGCAGCTCCACTGGCACACTGGAGCACTTGCAGTCGGGTTGGAACAGAAGGCTCCAGTCTATGGAGAATGTGAGCCCAGAACTGTGACTTTTTAAAAATCAGGATGGAAAAACAAACTAAATGCAAAAATCTTTTTTGCTTCTCCAGATTTTCACATAAAAATCCAGTCCGAAGTTCATTAAAGTAAATAGCTTCAATAATCATTGACTCAGGCAGTCTTTATATCCAGAGCTGAATTACAATTCACTATTAAAAATTTCTGGAGTGGAACCAACCCCAAATCTCTGACCCACTGCTAATAGCCTGCCTGAAAATATTATTCCATCCTACTGCTCCACACAGATCATACAACAGGGAAGCTGTTCACGTGAAAACAGAGCCTCAGAGCAACCTCCTGCTTGCATCCCTTTCTATTGTTTGCTTTTAGTGTTGGCTTATTTTGTTTGCTCTATTGTTCACTAAAGCTGTGACAAATTACTTGCATCTTAAACTTCTCTCGGCTCCCGAGTGTGGTTAGGAGAAATTAGTCACTCTTCCCATGAGTGATGAAGACAAAAGGTGTGACTCAGGTACCTAACTGCAGCCACAGGCAGTGGACTGGTACACGCAGCTGAAGGCATCTCACAGAAACACAGAGCCCAGTCCTGGTGGAAGAGATGGGTGCCCTCAGCACAAATCACAAAGGTCACTCCTTTCCCCCTCCTGGAGGCTCCTCCAGGTCAGCCAGCTCAGCTGTGCCTGGGAGCTCCCCAGATTTATGCCAATCAAAGGGAACCAGCTTAGCTGGGAAAGGTTCATTTGAGAAGGTGCCTCTTTCTCCTGCAGATGGAGGAGTGCTACAAAAGTAAAGGTACTACAGGAGACTGAAGCGTTACAGTTGATATTGAAATATGGCATCACTCTTGCTAAATTATGAACAAAGCCTCACTGATGATTTTAATTTCCTTTAACATCACTGTGAACTGAAGAAAGCAGTCTTATCTTTGTGGTCAGCATAAATGCTGGTTTTCCTTTTTTTCTTTTTTCATTTTCCTAACTAGTGTATTTTCTCAATCTGTTAATTCCAACTCATGAATTATTTAACTCCACAAAACCAGCAATAGTTGCTTTCTATTGCAATCACTACAAAATGGTGGATGGAGAATTTGATGAAAAGGAAAAGGATGTGAAAAAAAAGTAGTTTCTCACTTATTCCAGCTTGATCCCTTCCCAGGCAGGAAATGGAGACCTGGGCACTTTCTGTGGACAGCTTTAATTGCATGTCAAGAACAATGTGGTCAGTCTCTGCTGAGACTGATGCATTGTTCCTATGAAAAATTGCAACATCCACTGTTGCAAAAATGTAGGGATTATGTAAACATAATTATGAATCATCACAAATATTTAGATATCAGTTTCATAAATCAAAATGAAACGTGTCTATGTGGATCTACTGCTTTCAATAGCCTTAGCAGCTTTTCAGAGAAAGATGATAGGGACACACATGACTGTAAAAGGACTCCAAGCACAAAAATTACAAAATGCCTCCCAACTCAGCTGTGACCAGAAGAATGGGATGTTTCTAGGAGATCTTCATCCAAGGCCAGATGTTTTCACCCCCATTACTGAGCAGCTTTGCAGCTTTCAGATGGCCTCAGCAAATCCCTAGGTCGCCCTCAGACTACTGGAGGATGACTTTAATTTGCATGTTAAAAGAAAGGCAGGCTTGCTTTATAGGTTGTTTTTCTGCAGTCCATCACAGT
Organism: Molothrus aeneus; assembly: GCF_037042795.1. Taxonomy (NCBI): domain Eukaryota; kingdom Metazoa; phylum Chordata; class Aves; order Passeriformes; family Icteridae; genus Molothrus; species Molothrus aeneus. The sequence goes on along the minus strand of NC_089658.1, from coordinate 9,524,370 downwards.
TTGTCCCAGAGATAAGATCTTCCCTGCAGATGGCAAGATAGAAGAAATGGGAATTTCTTCTTTGCAACAGCCTCTGTTTGTTCACCACACTATCTTCCAAGTGCCCAGTAATTCTCTTGGTAAGTAGACAGACACCTACATACACAGGTAAGTGCATATATATGTACATACATATATATATCTATATACACACACACACACACACACACACACACACAAATACATTCATGGGGAGTTTTTTTTCATTCAGTTGCTGATCAGACCTCCAGGGGAGCCTGACCTCAGAACCTTTTCTCTTCAATGAGCAGGAGAATGTCTCAGGGCTATAAACATGTATTGTATAACTGCATAATATTAGCTCAAGGGCCTGCATATTGCAGTAGGAGTTGAACGAGCACCTAAATGTGTCTGCTTTTGGCAGCAAAAAGAGCAATTAGAGAGGTTATTGGGCAGGACACATCAGGAAAAACAACATGCCCCAGAGAGAGGGTCCCCTTAAAAGGACAAACCTGGCTAAGGCAAAGGCTGAGTCAATCACACAACATTCATCTAACTGGATTCATCTGCTAATAGGACATTTACATTAATTAAACAGTTTGAAAATCATTTGTGAAGTTTGGTTATTGACAAAGTGAAAAAACAGAACCTACTCTGTATGCCTTGTATCTTCCTAAATTAGCAACTAATGAAAACAAATTGTATTTAAAGGATTTTAATATTAATTAAGTTAATGATGACATATTCCAAGTAGTACACTTAGAATCAGTCTGTAATAGCAATTGAACAGATGTTGGCATTTTTATTATTAATTATACATTTCATTATCATGCGATGATTGTCAAACAACATTTGACTGCAAAAAAATGTATAAATGATTCACACGTTTTATATTGTAAAGATGATACTGTGCTTGATTTTATAACATGCTGGCTTTAATATGCCAGATGATACAAAATATTCTTTGTTTTAGCAGCCTGGAATACAGACAGCTTCTGCAGAACACCAAAGACTGACTAATCTAATATGGGTTGAAGCTCTCAAAGAAAAACAAAATGAAACAGCTGTCACATTTGAAAGCATGTATTTTAAGATTACCTCAAGTAGCAAAAGAAGGTAAAAAATATCAATGTGTATATTTAACAAGCATCACTTGCCTCTGTCATTCATATGGTTATGAAACAAATATGTTGAGAAATATTAGTGCTAACAAGTTGCCATTCAGTCAAGATAAAATTGGGGAATGATTTATGCAATATTTGCAGTGTGAGTGCATTTTACTTAGAATTTGTTTAAAATTCTCAAAGTTTCATCTTTAAAATTAAGCACTGGAGTGATCTTATTGATTTCAAATCACATTACATGGATCCTCCAGAATGCGAGTTCAGCAAAGTCTGCTGTAGGTACAGTAAATATCTCCAAAAGAACACTTGGGGAGGCAGAGTAAATCTCCACTGCATGTCTGAGCAGACACATCAGAGCTCTCCAAATCAACTACCAGCACACTTATCTTTATAATCACCCAGGATTTTTTTGGTTTTGCTTACTGTTTTCTAGCTCAGCATAATCTTTGTTCATTAAATAAATGTTAAATACTGTAAATGACAGTTCTCTGAGGGCCATGCAAGTCTCAAGACATCATTTAATCTAATACAATCAACCAGTAGTAGCATCTGAGATGTTACTGAGTCACAGTCAGCTTGATTTTTTAACAGAAAGGCTCATTTAGTAATTGTTAAACAAGTCATAAACACCCTTGCCAAACTCCATCACTTCAAAAGGCATGATTGAAATGAAAATGGATTCAAATAACTCTCTCTGCTTCTGCATTGCACGAAGAGCTCGGACACAGTAATAATTCTGTCTTCCTGTGTTCCTCATGCACACTTACCATTTCAGAATTAAGTTTTTGCAATGATCTCTTTTCCTCCTTTGTTCAAGTTTCACAGTTAGGCTATCCTTCCCATTCTGTATTAGCACAGTTCACAAGAAGGCTATTTCAACTTCGTTTTTAAACACTTATCTGCCTAAAGTGCACATAATGTATGTCTGAAATATAGCCATTATCCAGAGCTCTGATTGTAGCAGATTACTCTTACCTGACTCACTGAAAATTGTTTAACCCTAAAAACCTGGGGTTTAGTCACAGAAGTGTTTCTAAAATGTTATTAGATTAAAATGTATCAGATTGATAGAATAAACTTAATTTATTTTCAATAACCAAGGGACATTGTCTCATTGAAAATATTGGATTTTTAAGGGCATGGCAACAACACTGAGGTTGCTCCTCAGCAAGTGGCAACTAAACCCACCAGAAGGACCGAGGCTGCATCAGCTGGTAATCTGTGTTCACACCCTTTTCAATTATTACTGTGCACAGATGTTAAATACTGAATTTCTGTTTCTCACTGATATGAATGTGCTCTCTTCATGTCTCTTGCATAGACAATGGAAAGTGAACAACCTTTTCCACACAGTATTTTTCATGCAGTAGCATGATACTGAACCACTGGGCTTCCAAGTGCCCCAGAGGCAATTTGATTTGTGGCCCCCACTCTTTTAGCAGATTTGCTTAAGGCTGAGGATAAGAAGAAAAGAATTTTTGCACTGATAATTTCTAAGTTGTACCATTGCCTGAATGTTCTGTTTTTGGAGGATTACTCCTAGAGGATCTGTTTAGGGTTTGTTCTGCTCTGGTCTTTTTATGTTTTATTTACCCTGTTCGTGTTTATTATTTGCAAAACACACAGAGCATGGAATCTCCAAGGGTCACTTTCCATTGCTGCCCTCTGCTGCATTAGCAGCAATCTGTTCTCCAGCATCTGCAGAAGCTGGGCATGATTCAAGGGCACAAAGAGAAATTTCTCAACAGCTGGTGGCCATAGCTTTCTCAGGCCATGAGGCCCTGTGATAATCCTCTTGGAAACATCCTAGGCCATTCCTGTTTTCTGTGTGGGTATCACTGTTCTGTACTGGACATTGGTGTTTGGCACAGGGTACCTCCCCTGGCGCCCAGGCCCTACTGGTGGCACACATCCAGTGACATGTTCTGACCTGACCGCCCACAAGCAGTACTGAAATTCAGTGGGGAGCATATCAACATCTACTTTCATTTCATTTGACTTTCCATCATGAGGAACACTGAGAACCTCTTACCATAAGCAGTAACAAGAGTTCTTCTTGCATTACTGAGCCTCAGCTGTATCAGGACCTGTCAGATTTCCAGCATAACCTATAAACTGGCTGAAGCTGAGTAAACAAATTATCGTGAATTTATAGTGCACAAATTTAGCCTCTCATTCTGTTTGTGATCTGTCAGTGAATATTTTACAGCTTGTTTTGCTTCATTCAGAAGCTTTTAGCAAGTAATTCTATACTTGTATGTGGTGAGTTTTTAGCAAGTCTTTGGGATATTCCGGTCTCAAGGTGTTGACAAATTTTCATGAAGGCTTTCATCCCTTTCTTTTCACTAGGTGTCAGTTAGTATTAAGCTTGCTCATATTCAGCATTACACAGTACTTTCTGCCTGCCTTTTTTGTGGGTAATGAGAAATGTTTCCTTAAAACATCATGAAGACACAAACAAATAGAGAAGGAGACGTCAAAGGAAAAAAAAAAAAGCCCAACAAAACCAGTGGCCATTGTAGTAAGATTTAACTGCAAAATTGAGTCAGAAGCAAAAAATCAGGCTTGTAGCCTTAAGGTCTTTTCTAGAGTGAGGTTTAGCCTGTTGTGAAACCTATCTGACTAAACCTTAATGGAAGAAAGTGCTTAGATATTCAGTGTAACCCTGAGTATAAGTAGAAAAAACTCTCTTATTTTTTCCTTTCCAAGCTAAAATCATATTCCTTACTGTGTAAACCTAAATCCCTAAGTCCTACCAGACAAAAGGTAGGACTGAAAATCCTATTGACAACAGCTTGGACTGAGTGAGTGCATTTCAGTGCAAAAGTTACATTCTCTAATGACAGATGTGGCTTTGCTGCACAAGGCACGGTGATGCCAGTCCCCAGTGAGCATGGCAAACCCAGAACCAGAATCCACCACTGACTCTCCTTCATGCTGGAGCTGTTGGAAATCAGATCTAATGCAAGAACTACTTCAGCTCTTCCCAGGCTCCTTTCTCATCCTCTCCTTTGGCAGAGGCTAAAACATGAACACTTAGAAATAACAGAAAAACAACTAAAACCACACAGCTTGCTGCTTGCTCTTGGTTGTACAACGCAGAAATTTTCTTATCACTTGATTTTATTAATATTAATACCTTAAATGCATCCTTCCAAATAGGCACAGACCCTTGAATATTCCTGGATTACTACTGTATCCTTCATGTAAAGAGTCTCTCATTGGTCAAAATGACTACCCCAAGTTTCTCAATTTTACCAGTGAATCAGGGAATAATCTACTTTCTGCTCTGCTCTACGTGAATTCTTTAACATCAAACTGGATAAAATACAGGTCAGTGTAGAATCACAGAAAATACTGAGTTGCAAGGGAATCATCAACTCCTGCTGACAATGTAGGGCAGCCCTAAAAGTCACATCATATGCCCAAGAGTGTTGTCCAAATGCTTTTTAAACTCTCTCAGGCTTGGTGCTGTGACCTGTTCCCTGGGGAGGCTGTTCCAGTGCTCAGCCACCCTCAGGGTGAAAAACCTTCTCCTGATCTAACCTAAACCTCTCCTGACTCAGCTTTGTGTTGTTTCCTCAGGTCCTGTCACTGCTCACCAGAGAGAAGAGATCAGTACCTGCCCTTCCACTTCCCCTTGTGAGGATGTTCATCTCAAAGCCTGCACATCTCTGAAGCTGCATTTAGATGTCACTTCAGATCTATTTCGAAGACAAACACAATACTTAAATGATGCAGACTTTGTCATGGTCCTCTATACAGGATAAATCTATCTTAGATAATTTGCTATATCTTGAGCAAAGTGATTTATGTGGGTATCTGTGTAAAGAAAGACAGAAGACACTGGAACATTTTCAAAGAGAAATCCTTTTTAAAAAAGCTGATGCAGGCTAATGCAAGTATTAAAAGCAATTATCCAAATGTTTCTGTATTTGCTCAGCTGTAAACTTAGCAGAAAGATTGGTATAAAACCCAAGTAAAGCTTTAGAAATGTTTTAATGACATATAAACCATGAAATTTTCAAATGATCACAATCCAGATGGTGCAATGCTTTGGAACATGGTGGTAGTAGTCCATCACAAGACACTACCATCCCTCCTGGCTCTGTACCATCTGCATTCAGGAAACTCCAGCAGACCTCTCATCCTGACTCCCTAACCTGCTGCCACGCATCCATGCCTACAGCAAGATGTATAAATCTATTAAATGCAGTTTTTTCTTCTCAAAAAATTCTGCAAATACTATTATGCCTACAATGGATTAAGAGGAAAATGTCACACTCTCCATGTCTGAGATGGTTGGGAATTCTAGAGGATCTTGAGTTACAGCCAAACTTGATTAAAGCTCTCATTAAGCTCGTGGCAACCCCAGGTCCATTTCTTGCTCCAGATACATATAATTAAATGGTTTCATACATTTCCCTCTCTCTCTCACACACATATGCAACTGGCAGAATCAGCTGATTGCTGTTTGGAGACCTGGGAACTGAACATTTGCTGCTGATATACATTTCAGAGCTGGAGGACAGAGACTAAATGAACTGATTAGCTTTTTAGATGTGCCTTGGAAATGGACTCTGACCTGAATTCACTTTTTGCTCGAGATTGTTTTACTTATCTCCCTAGCCTACCATGAACAATGAGTAAATACAGTATTTCAAACACCCTTCCTTCTAACGGCAGATTTACAGAAAAATCTCAATTTTAAACAGAAAATAAATACTACAACAATAATGAAAAAATAGCATTTGAGTAATGAATTGAAAGAAATTGATACTATCCACAAGACTTTTTAAAGTTGGAAACTAAATTCACAGACTGAATATTTCCTTAAAATTAAAAGAGTCCTTTTGCTGTGTTAACATTTTTCCTTCTGTGCTGTTGCAACCACTCTCCCACTCCTTTATCTGACTGATATGGTAATAGCAGGTCCTAGGGCCATATGTTCAAATACATTAGAATTCATGATGGCTTTGTTCTAGTTGCTTAGTTCTTATTACGACTGACAATCTTCAAGGAAAATGGGCTTTACCAGCACAGCTTCCTAGCACTGTAAGAGATGAACATACACAAATGCAGTGCACAGGCGTTTGTGCATGGGTTGTAGGCCTGCTCCTGCCCTCACCCACTCCTGGTCACACTGGGAACAGTTGCTTTGCCTTCAGAGGAATCTCCTGGCAATGAAATTTAGTGGCATGAGCAGGAACTTCCAGGATAAGGCCCTAGATATGTGTAGATATGAGGGGAAGCAAAACCTTGTGGGAAGATAAGAGGATCAGAGTTGCACAGCAAGCTGGCGCATGAACTCTGAGAGCAAGAGACCCTACCCTGGCCTGATCCTGCCTGGCTGCAGACAAACTGTCCCAGGGACTGCCCTTGGTCATGGACAGCCTGGGGCAGCCCTCACACCCTAAAGATGTGCCTTTGCAGAGGGATACTGAAGCTGATACGGATCTTAGCAATACCTGCATGTTAAGTAGAGGGGGTTGAAAATATTTTCAGGGTACATAAAATTTACAGATATGCAGTCTCAGAGGGAATGAAACTATTCAGAAAGTCAGATCATGTTGTAAAACAGTTCGGCCAAAAGAGTAAATTCGGAGAAGTATAAATGTTATTCATTGACATTTTCTAGGTGAAATATTTTGACTTTTTGTTCCAAAATAACATTGCATTTTGAAACTGACAGACCCATTTGGTTCTTGGGATGAAAAAACCATAAACAACTCTCTTAGAAAATCAAGTTCTTTCTCTTAGGTCAGGCAAAATGTTTTGTGTCAGCTGAGACTGACATTTAAATATATTCTTTCCGGGCTAGACACAAGCAAAAAAATCCAGCTCTAATTCTGACACGTCCTGATAAATGTATAAAACTGAACAATTGTTTCCAAGTACGTACACTATTGGGAAAAGCAGCAGTTTTTGCTTCAGCTTTCAAGCAAGGGTGTTGTCATTGAATTGGGTTACTTAAAAAGCACCCACCATTCAGTTTCATTAAAAACTCTTTCCAATTAACAAAACAGATGCGTTTAGGATTACAAAAAACCAACCACAGACTTCCTTAGAGGTTGTCTAGTCATAAATATGCCATTAGACATGCAAGGATTTTCACCTCTCCTCATATAAGACATTCCAAGGTTCTCCTGGCCAGCCTTCAGGACTCAGGATCCCATTTTATGAAGTTAAACTACTTTAGTCTGTGACCTTTAAGATTAACTGTTTGGGGATTTTCTTCTCACACATTTTTAATCTGTTATCCAATTCGTGCAATTGTTTTAGAGCAACTGTGCTTGTGAAATGCACTTTGTAGAGCTTGAAAAAAGAAATAAGTGCTAAGGAAGGCTTCTTATTTATACACCAAGGCTGTGTATTACATTTGCATAATATGGTATCAGAAGAAATAAATGGCACCAGAAATAAGTGTATGGAGGGAAGTGCTAATGAGCTGTGCAGAACAGGGAAAGACAGTATTTTTTTACAGAGGATATGGATCTGCATTTTGGGAGAAAGGAAAGTCATAGAATTTTTCTCAAATGAAAACCTCATCTAAGAGATACTGGGCCACATTTCCCCCCCTCCCTTCCAGAATTTGTTAAGATGTTTACAGATCTCATTCTGAATATCAATAAAACATGCACACTGAGCTGTACAGCCAGAAAACATGCACAGTGGAGCATGGCATTGCAGAGGCAGTTTAATGTGGTAGCTGTGCTCCACTAACATTATGCAGAACACTGAATGTACCTGAAAAAGTCCAAGACACAGGTGCATTTTAAACACTCATGCACAAGACAAATGTATCACTTAACAGAGTTAGGCCAGTTAAAAGAAAGAGACTCTAAAGTAGAGGAAATAAAGCCAGCTAGAACTGTCCTGTGCTGGGAACCTCCAAGAGATGGTGGTTAAATACAACACTAGCACAGGCTCAGCCCTGGGTTGTCACATCCTTCACATAAGATTTTTTGACCCAATCTATCACTGTACTGTGTACAGATATTTGAGAAAGGGGGCAAGTTCATGCATCTGTTTTCTTCTCTTTGGAAGAAGATATTTTCTCCTGATAAGCATTCCTCCATTCCTACTGAAGTCAATGGGAGTTCTACTGTTGACATGCATAGAAGCAGAACTAGTTCCTAGCAGCTGCCATCCTTCTCCTCTGGCAAAATTAATCAGTGCTCCCCAAGGGCTTCAAGACCCTCTGATTGATGCTGCAGCAGCACAGCAAAGGGTCAAACCTGGCAAGGAAAGGCTGCCCAGTTTACAGCAATAAGGACACTCTAAGGTGTCCTTATTACAAGTCTTCTGTATACAAATGTAGAAAACCAAAAAGATCTGAACGGATGTCAAAACACCTCTTTATTAAACCCAGCTGCTCATTGTGCTCATTGAAAAGCTAGGAAACATTTCTTAAAATACAGCTACCACCACAACACTCATTCACTGCAAGGCTTTTCTTGGACAAACACATTCACTGAAGAAACAAAACAAAACCAAAGCCCAAACCAACAAGCTGTTCTCTCAATTTACAGCCCTTTTACAATACCTTGTATTATTGATGGGACATGGCTTCACAATTCTTTTTTTATACATTTGGTTTTTTGTGTTACACAGAGATGACTGCATAGTGCACAGCCAGTCACTGCATCTGGTGGATAATTTTATATCCTGCTCAGATGCTGGAGTATATATGGTCCCACGGTGAGTACCTCCAATAGACTTTTTTCTTCAATGGGGCTATAAATACAAGTAAAGGCAAAGCACTGCACATAAGGTGCCTATATATTGCTTTAGTTAGGAGTGAAAGATGCTGGGGATTTTGGTTGTGTGGATTCGTTCTGTCCTACAGCATACCCAATAAATTGATATCTTTCTTCATGGAAAGGTAAATTTCTCCATAGCCAATGTGTTCCAAAGTTTTTTTTTCTAAGGCATTTTCTAAGGCAGACATCTACCTACAGTATTTTTTGTCTTGCTATCTTTACAATTGGGGATGTAGTTAAGACAAATTTTGGATCTGCCACTTTCATCTGTTTTCTTCTGGTGACATTTTGGAAAGAAGTTTCCTGATATGTGTTAAGCCTGATGATGAACTATTTTGTAACTTTCTGGCTTCAGAGTTTACAGCTGTCACTCTCATTGCTAGCACTGGTATAACGCCCATTCTGCATATCTTAGAGTGGTTTAGTAAGATCTAGATAAAACTGTGTGAGGAAAAGATTAAATTGTTCCAAACCTCCCTCAAGATGTAGTTTTGGAAACTAGGAAAAATTCTGAAAAGAGAAAAACTCCTCAAACCCTCGATTTTTTCCTAAAAAGCCAGAGAGACAGAAACACAAAACTGCAGCCTTTAGCCTACCATACCAATGCTTTGGAGTCTTCTGAAAGAAGCAAGAAGTATCAAATATTTTTGCTCACTTACAACTTCCTGACTTGTTTTTACACTAAATCAGACAGCCTAAGTACATTATATTCTAACGGTCCAAGTTGGGATTGGAAAAGTGCCTGATACAAAGAATGCAAAATTCTTCTCTGTTATGAAAAATTTAGTCTAAACCCACTGAAGAGTGCTTTATCCCTCAAGTGAAATCACTATGGGCCCCTGTGATGGAACTGTTACCCAGTTACATAAAACTTGTCATCCTAAATCTGGAGCACAAGAGCCAACATGGTGGCAAGGCAACAGTTTGTAATACAGTGGGAGCTGTAACTGCCTATAGGGAAGTTTTCAGCTGCCTTTGAGTTATAGCACAGAAAGGAAACAATTGTACTGCAGTATAGTGGAGGAAGTTGTACTCTTGTTATTAAACTTCTGAAAAATATTAATATCCTTTTGAAGAGGCATCTATTTCCTTTCCTGGTCATAACTGGAAAGCCTTCTGGGTTTTATTTTCCACCAAGCTTAAAACTTACACTTTAGGACTCTGACTTACAGACTGAGATTTGTCTTCCTCTTTAAACAATTTAGACTGTGGTGTACTGATGAGTACTTAAAATCAACTTTAAGAAATCAGTCTGCAGAGAGGTAAAAGAGAGGTAATATCTGCACTGCAGCTGCACTGGGAAAGACCTTAGCTGCAAGGGACCCCAGGGTGCAGGTCTGACAGGCTTGGGGCTCCCTGCACCCCCTCTCCACACACCCCAGATGTGCCCTCTGGCAGGCAGTGCCTCCTTCTCTGCACTGCACTGCCCTTGTGGGGAGCAGGCACGTCCCTGAGCTGTACAGCAGGAAGCAGTCCTGCCCCTTGCTTCACCCAGCTCATTTCTGTAAGGGATTGCCTTCATTTTCATTGTTTGCCTTGCACATCGTCCTGAGGATGATGTGAAACAGGATTGTGCTTTCTCTTTTCTAATCCGTAATCCACAATATTTTTATCTACTTTTCAAGCACCAGTGTTTTGACAATCAGAAATTCTCAAAAACCACAAAACCCCCTCTTAAACAGCAATCTGGGTTTAGGCAGAAAGCTCTGTCAGCTCTGGCTCAGCAGTTTGTTATCCTGGTTAACTGGATCAATGGTGACAGCTGTAATTAGTAGAGATGAGATTGCCTGCACTGTAATTACACCTCAATCTTCAGTGTGAGATGGACTGTAGGACACACACTGCAGATTCTCCCAATTACAAACAGGTTATGGAGAGCATGGCACTTCTGTGCTAATCATGTTTTCTATTATATAGAATAAAAAAAAAATACAGCACCAGCTAAAAGAATTGTTAATCTGAAGCAGTTTTGCTGATTCAAAGGCATTAATCCCCAAATCTTTACAGCTACGTGTGTTTTCAAGATAGCCACACTATAGAAACACGGGGTTTTTTTAACCTAAGTACTTACTAACTATACAGCACATTACATCTGCCAGTACTTGCTCCAATATTCATGTGCAGAACATTAATAACATCAGTGTTTACTACAAAAAGGTCCTCCTTTCAAAACCATGCATTAAATGTAGGAATAATTCTTTAATTTTTCAAAATCCAATGTAATATGGAAACACATGCTGTGTCTGTAAAAACTTGGTCAAAGAGCAAGGACTAAGAATAAGGAAATTGTATGCATTTGACCTTTGATTTAGGTTTGAATACATCAACAATGAATGTAACTTAAGGAAAAAAGGGTGTCTGAAGGTAAGAGGATGTTGAAACACTTATTTTCAGAGCCAGTGAAACTATTAAAGACAATATTCTGTTCTGCTTCTCTGAATACTCAGCCTTCTCTGGTTGTGGACTCTTGTTTTTGCTTTCCTTGAGGAAGGATTATATATTTCTTTAATTAGGTTTAAAAATGTTATTGCTGATTTCAAACCACATCTACATACACATATTAACAACTTCTCTCTCCCAGGAAGGCCACTTTACCTTGTTTTTATGCAGCCCTTATTCTAATCTTGTTTATTTTTCAGTGCACAGAAACATCTATGATTCATGTCTGGGGGAGAGGGGACTGAGGGGAATGAACTAATATAACTTTTTCTCTCATTTTCTTTCCTTTTTTTTTTTTAAACTCCTGAGGCTCAACTATTTCTGATATATTAAAGACCATGTAGGTTTAATGAAATCCATTTATGATTTTATGAGTAAAATCTGTCCCTCAGCACCACTTAAGCTCACACACAGGCCACTACAACAGAACTGAAGTGGCTTGTTCTGAAGTAGGGGGAGAGGTCCTGCTCTTTGCAGAGAGGTGGGCTGGAGCTCCTAGCACTGAAATCCAGGTTTCCATCACACTCCTGTGCAAGTGCCAAGGGATGGCACTGCAGGAAGAGAGCACCATCTGTCTCACTGCACGTGCTCTCTATGGGATGCTCTGCACTGGAAGGGAGGCTGGTCCTTGCAGGAGGCTGCTGCCTCTGCTGCCCCTCTGCTGGCCCGGAGCAGCGCTCGGGATCACGGGAGGGCTCCAGCAAGGAGCACTGCGGAGGGGGAGCTGTGCCAGGAAAAGGTGGGGGCACATCACAGCACCTCAGCCGAGTGGTGAGAGCTGACCTGGTTGCCTGCATCATCACACACCCCACACACACCCAGCGTGCTGCCTCTTGGGGCTGGTGGCAAATGCACACATTGTGCCCAGATTTTGGGGGAAGTCATCTGTGATTATTTCACAAGTCAGAATTTTCCAAATAATGTAGCAAACTGGGAGGGGAAAAGGGAGAGGTAAATTTTATAGTTCAGCTAAAACCTAGTTTGAATCTACTCAAACCATCACTAGATTGCTAGTATAATAATAATCCTCAGCAGCATTTTACTGCTCCAAAATAGATATGAAAAGTAAATGTTTGGATATCATATATTCTGGATAAAAATTATTTCTAATCATGACCATTTTCTTTTACTCTCAGTTTTTGTGTATGACTTGCACAGTTTTAACACTTTGACTGAAACTACACAGTGTTTTGTAGTTTTGGAAGATTTTTGAATTAAACTTACATTATCTTATCAGGCACTGTTACTGGGCCTTATATGATACAAGCTATTGGGGATATTTAGTTTATTTAAGCTATGCCTTCCCGAATACAAATAGGTTAATTCACAGCTGTCTATTTTGAAAAGTTTGTTATTTCAAAATGAATCTATGAAATCCTAATTAAAAGAAAATACTTAAATATACATTCAACCTTAAGCATGTAATTCCATTGAAATAAATGCCTCTAGTTGTGTTTTCAAAGGTAAGCATGTGCTTACTGCTTTGTTGAGTTGGGGCCTCAGACATTTCCAGAGACTTTAATATCACATTTGCAAACCAGATGGTAGTGCCTTAGTTTAGCAACAATGGAGCAAAGTGTCCTTCGTTTGTACTTTAATCTCAGAAAATGAGATCAAGACATTTTCAGCAACTAGTTGATTGATACTATGTGAAAGCTGAACAACCTTGTTAATAAGGCAGTCCTGCTGGAGTGTCTGAAGCCATGGCAAACCATAATTAAAACACACCATCACAGTGATCTGTGGAGCCAACCTGCCTGAACCCTCCTGGAAGAACTGGCTTTCCTGAAGGTGCACTGCGGCACCAGAGGGGGAGACAAAAGAGCACTGCCATGTGATCCAGCTACAGAGGTTAGCAGCTTTCAGTTTTATAAAAGGATTAATCAGACTGGAAAACTAAAGACAAAAACTGGTTTTCTCCAGCTAAAGGTCTGAGTATTCAGCGACCACATTCCCTTATTTTTTATTTGGATCCCCCAGTTCACAAACACAAACAAACGGAGTAACTTTGTGCACTCCAGAATTCTCCCACTAAGGCCCTGTGAAGAGATCCTTTCTGGCACAGCAGAAAGACATGGATGGCTGAGGAAAGTTTTTTATCTGCACAGGCCCGAGGCAATGAATATTCAAGAGGTGCTTACCTTACCCAGGGAAAGAAATCTTCAGGGAAATTGGAAGCGGGAAAGGAGAGGCAAGAGGGTCAAGTTCATATAATCACTTGTCTTGTAAACAGTGAATTTGTTGAGACTGCCCTGGAATAGTTTCATTTGGCTACAGTCAGAGCTGCAACGGGAAACTTCAGCAAACCAACTTTATCTTTAGATAAGTTTTCCACAGCTACTTAGTATCTTGCTTGGTTTGCAGATCACATTCTGTATTTTCAACTCGCTCAGCAAGCTTAGAACAAAACTCACAGATGGATGCACTATTTTGATGCAATTAACAGTATATTTAGATATACTTGCATTACACTTCTGGAGTCCGTATAGAAATGTTTAGTTTAAAATAACACTGAAACAATTGATATTTCCATAGTTTTAATTACTGTCAAAATTTGTATCCACTTTCTGAGATCTGGAGGCTGATTTTGGCTTGGACATTTGTTTTGTCCTTATGCAAAGACACTCTGTGCAATTGAAAATATCCTTTCCAGAGATGGTAAAATATGCAAAAAACCCATCTCAGTCAAAACTCTGAATACTAGAGATACTATAAAGTGTTAAAATAGCTGGGGCTATGTAGAATAAACCCCCTATATGTTCCTAAGTTTAACTGAAAAAATCTTTCTCTACAGCAATATAAGTCTCCTGTAGATAATATTGTTTCTAATTCATCACATACCAGCATTCAAAACACAGTCTATTTCAAGAACTGCAAAAGCAAAACAATGGAAGCATGTTAAAACCCTATTATTTATTTAAAAGTGGTAAAGAATGTGTCTTAAGTTATACAAAATTACCATATTTTTATTGGTTTTAAGCTCTGGGAGGAAATGTGTATGCAATTATAGTATGTCTTCTACATCTGTCTGCTGAGTTTACAGTAAGAATAAATTGTGGTTAATCATGTACATTCTTGTATTTGCTCATAACCACAACAGTGATATGTATGCATGGAGCATCCTGCTGTTTGTTATTGGATTTTTCCTAATTCATATAGTATTTCATGTTTTGCTACTGACACCATAAAGCTTTCATTCTTGCATATATTAAATAAAATCACATTATTAAAGTGACCAGAGTTCCCAAACCTTACTGATTATTACAATGTACATACAGATCAATTTACACAGCTTTGGAGTGGGGTATGTGTGTGTTTGCATGTTACATAAGTAGTAATGAATATTAGGCATGCCTCCTGATAAAATAGCCCAAAATAGGAAAGAATATTCTTATTTACAGGTTGACATCTGTGGGTTTTTCTCTCAATTTCCATGTCTAGATTTTTAGAACTAACCTTGCACTCAGTGAGGAAAATTCCCTTAGGCACTATCTGTTCTGAGGCTGACTCCCCTTTGTGGGAATTAATTTGTGGGGTTAATTTTTTTTTTCCCCCATGCTCATGTCTTTTGAACATCTTTGATAGTTTGAGTGAACAGTTGAGAAGTTTGTCTTTTTGAAAATAAAAAACTAAAAGGAAAAAAAATAAATTCTCTGCTCATAAAATTATTTCAGTACTAAAACATCACAGCCATGGTGTTCTTTGAATCTGGACCATGTGAAGGGTAGGTAGCTCAGGGGTAGGTAGTGGGAAGGACATGGCTACCTTTCCATGAGCTGTGAGATGAGGAGGTCCTGGTTTCATTATTCATCACCTGGATATGTCCTGGGAGATTAGTACTTGTGAGTGTGACCTGTCACAAAGTGTGGTGCCAACACACATGTTCAGAAGACTTGTGATGTGCCACGTGGTTATGGCCAATAATAATGGAATCTAAGATCTGACTCAATGCACATTTCGATTTTCTTGCTTGGAGTTGGTACATACAGAATAAAAACATTTGGGGCTCTAGGCCTAAACCCATGGCACTGGAGGGAGGCATGAGATCCACTCACTTTCAGAGACACCTTCCTGTGTCTATGGATACACTTGAAATACAAACACCCTCATTGCACAGAAATGCCAGATGCAGAGAAAACAGTTTTCTACTGACTGAGTTTGCACTTCTCAAATTCCTTTTTTTTTTAAAGGATATATTTAGATAAAGAATTAATATTCCAATTGGTTGATTTGCAGGGAGTTCTGCATGGTATTTAGATGCTAATTAGTGCACAATTAGAGGGCTAAGGTCAGGCACATCTTCCAGTAACGGAGCACAGAAATTTACAGTGTTAAAATACCAAAATTATCCACAAATACAGATAGGAGAAGACTTTTAAAAGACTACTGCACATGGGTTTCTGCACTTCAGAGGGCAAACCTTGCCCTTGTTAATCACACTTAAGTCAAAGGGTGCAGGATGTGATGGTGCTGCCTGCAGAGCAGAGCAGGGCAGGTTACATGCTCCTCACACTGAGAGCCAGCAGGCACACATTTGGGGTTTGGCACTCACGCTCCCTCTTGCTCTCTTCTCTGGCCAAGCACCACATGTCCCCATTCAAAATTTTCACTAACTACCACATGATAGATCTGCATGTTTCTTACTCAGATGTTCAAGGGGAAATTACTGTATAAATAGTTAATAGCATATCTATCATATCTTACATCCTGCTCTGAAATCCTGAAATCTGGATGGAGGAGAAGAATTTCTGCGTTAAGGAATGCTGGCATCAGAATGAAAAACAATCATCAAGCATTTGAGATTTGGGTGCACAGGCAGGGCACAATCTGTTTTATTGCCACCACACCGTGTGATCAGAACCTTTGCAAAAGCAGGCTACTGGAAATACACAGATTTTTATTCTTCAATGTGTTACAAAGAGGTAACTCAAGTTCTTTTCTAGTTTGAAACATCTAAAACCTGTCCTACATTAGCAACAGGGGGTTTGTTTCCTTCCCACTAACAGGCTAGTCCAAAGGTGCTACTATTTTGCATTCAATGCTGCTGAAATTGTATCTGAACTGGAAAGTCAATGAAATTATATCAGAAGAAATACTTTTTTTTTTCTTTAATGCCTGAATGGAAGATAACTAATAAGACCTGCAGAAGGGAAGGTGGTCTCATGCCTGCTGCTTCTCACTGAATCACTTACGGGCAAAGGCAGCAGCACCTGGCTCAGGTCAGTGCCAGGGCTGCTGCTGCCACCCCAGTTCTGTGGGTATGTGTGGGAGAGGAACCAAGGTCTGGGGAATCTTCCTTCAGCCCAAGTGATGAAGGAGCCTTGTCCTGAATAAGAGGATTAGCTTCGCTACTCAAATGAATGGTGTGTGCTCTATTCAGCTGTGACCACAGCAACATTCATCAGCAACTGCAAAACACCTTCTTTGTCCTCCTAGGGAAGGAAACGGTCAGACTAAGTGGAACTTTTCCTTGGTAACTAAGGCCATGCACAACTTGGGAAATCAAAGGAAAGTTACACTACTTTTTGTTCTCCAGTATCCCCTTTTGCAGGGGAATGAGAGCATTTCCATTTCCATAAATCTTATCCAAAAAAATATCAGCTGGAAAGTAATTTTTTCTTTTCCTTTACAAAACCCCAATAATATAAAGCTCCTTGTCTGACTGGATAGGATTGGTGTTCAGTAGAGAATGGAATAGGGGCAGCATCAATAACATGAAAAGACAGCCTAAAGTTTTCCAAAATTCATGACTCCCTGAAAGTTTTGAAAGCACATGATCAGCCCATGTCTGTGAGCAGCAATATTTCTTTTAATGCACTCCAACTCACCAGGAACCAGCCTGTTTCTCTAAGTACCCTTCTCTTCTGAACAGACACTATGCAAAATTAATTCAGGAGAATCTTCGATACTCATGGGAGCAACTAAAAGACACTTAACAACTGCTGATAAATTCACCTAGATCTGCTGGCAAAAACAAACACAATTGCTCAGCTCCAGCAGTACTGGCCCCTTGGTGCAGGCATCACTGGCTGTGATGTTTCCCATTGCTTTTGTTAGATAAGATGACATCTTATCCAGCAGCCCCTGGATGTCACACTCTCCAGGACAGGCAAGCCAAATGAAATAGCAGCAAACACACATCCTCACTCTGCACCTGCCCCTTTCCTCTTTCCTGCAGCCTCCTCTCTTTCAGGTCTCCAGTGTCAGACTTTGTTGGGTGCCATCTCCCAACACAGCGCCAACATATTCACCCACTGTGGGAGCCAAGGCTTAAAGGCAGCTTGCAATATCTGAGCTAACCTCTGTTCCCTGGATCCTTCCCAGCTTTTGGTATCCAGATGTCTTCACCTGGGCCTTGCTCCTGCAAGGAGAGGGTGAATTTTCACACTCTGTCTATGAGCTCAACCGCAGGAGGTCCCTGTGTTGTGTGGCTCCTGCTCTGCAATTTTTGACCCTTCACTGACCATGTCCATATGAAATTACCAAGGCTGTTTTTTCCATTTTTCTGTGGAACACCACTCTGCTCAGCCTAGCACTCTCCACACTGCAGGCTGGCTGCACTCAGGCCAGCTCTGCTCTCGAGGCTTCATACCAATGTTAGCACAATGTTGAGGTACCAGTGCCAGCCTCAGAATAAAGCTAATTTCTCTGGGCTTAGAGCTCTGCTTTGACCTTTCAGAGTGGAGCTGGGCTGCAACTGGCCAGCATGGGCAGTGCTTGTGGCATACCCCCAGGCTCACAGCTCCTTGTGGAGGAGTTTTATCAAATAGAACAGCACTGCCTGGGCTGGTCCCATCACTCTCACTTGTTTCAGCTTTAAAAAAGAAGACTGATGTCTTGGTTCTGGGGAATGATAGAACTGAAAATCCAGCAAACTTTCAATGCCTGCCAAGAATAAATGTTTCACTAACAGAAATATTTTTCCCTCTTGATCTTCCATAACATGGCTGCTCTGTGGCAGTCAGGAGTATGATGAGCTCAGGGCATAAGAGTCCTTTTAAAATCAACACTTATCCACCAAAACTGGGGCTGCTAGGAGTTATATTGGACACAGGAGCCATTTTTAATATGTAGTCCATGACAAACATGATTTACAGATTAAAATAACAATATTATGGCATTTATAGGATATATAAATTTAAAGCTGAACTGTACTAGCCATAAAATCTTGGATGCTTTTGTTACAGCTGCAACCAGCAGCAAAATAATACACCAGCAAAGCTTTGCAATTAATAATCTCCAAGTTTAACACATTAAAAAATTCAGGGTCCCTTTCAGAGTGCATTACCAGGTGACATGAACAGGTGTCATGTCACATCAGGCTTTCTTTAGGCAATAGCTCAAAGCTGACATAAACAGATGCAAAAGACTAAGATGAGAACATTTAGTAATATGGATTCAAAGAATGGCCATGTGACCTTATCATTCAGGTTTAACTACTGTTCTTTATTATATATTTGTCACAAGGCTTCCACCTTCCTTTAGCCTGTATACAGGAAAAAATGGTCCCTCAGAACTCTCAGTCCTTAAGGAAGTGTGTAATTTAACATTTCCACCCTGTTTTGGATCAGCACTCGTCCTGTGCTCGTGCACTTTGGTACTCAGCCAGTTACAAACCCCTAATTTCTAGCATGGCCTGCTCTGCCCTGGGCCTGCAGGCAGATACTCCTGACAGTTCCCTGTGCTCCAGCAGCCAGTCCTGCTCCTAAGGAACCAGGGAGGGCTGCACTGCTCTCTGCCTGCCTGCACAAAGGGGCAGGGAAGGCTCTTTACCCCCTGATGGAGAAATGAGAGCTACATCCTTTGTACTACAAGGAAAGTGACAGTCAACACTACAAATACATAGTTTACAAGACATATTTTAAAATATATGCCTTTTTTATGAAATACTTTTTCCAGGCAGACAAACAAGGACATTTTAGTATGCCAGTTTGCTCTCTAGCATGACTGAAGGTTCTCAATTCACTTCCAATAATGGGTATTAGTGGACCAGTAATTCTCATTCTGGTTTGAGTAAATTCACACTGGAAAACCCAACACTTGAAAAATGCAAGGGGTCAGCTGAGGAAGCAGACCCACGGTGCAGGATCTCAGCCAGGGATAGGTTTTAGTTCCCACTGGCTGCTTCTCTATTTAGAGACCAGTAATAATTCTGTGTGCACTCTGGTCCATGCTAGGTTTGTGAAATTAATGATAAAGCTGGGTGCTGCTGAAAATAAAAATCCCCAGAAGAAATTCTCAGAAAAACATGCCAATTGATTTCAGTTAATTGTGGTTACTATGATGACTGTAATTTGCAGCTTCTTTTGATTGTATATGGTGAGGGATAGCCTTAGAATTAGCAAGTCAGAGAATTTGTCAATTCAACTGTTGTCAATCTGGCATTTCACACTGAGTAATTAAGATCCTGCTCACCTCGTTCACCTGAGCAGTAACTACTGGCTCAGATTCAAAAATCACCCATTGCTCCTAAAGCCTCTTCAGCACAAGGCACAGATCACCATCCCCATTTTGCAATTAGGGAACCTGAAGCCCAGGTTTAAACGTTGCTGAAATAGGAGAGATGAGAATAATTACTATCATGGTCTTAAACAATTTCCACCCAAGTCAGAAAAGTGAAAGCTCTGTAGTGAAGTTCCTGCCCCACAAAAATCAATAGCTAAACTCCCTCCTTGCCCCTGTTCCTATTCACTGAACCATAATAATGACAAGAGAGCTATTTGCATGTTTAAAGAAGCAGAACTGAATGCATATAGACTCCTTATAATTAGTTTCACAGCAGCTGACTGCAAAAACACGTAATTTAGGTTCAAATAATATATACTTTTTAAAAACCCTGAAATGCACCTTGATCTGTTTACTGGCTCTGAAGCCATAAAACCCAGCACGGTGTGACTGAAAAGCGTTCCACGCAAAAAGGTAGAATGCTGGGCTTTGGATGAACATATTGTGAGTCTGAAAGCTGGATAATCAATTAGCATCCTACTGGAAGCCTGACAGCCTGTCGTGACCCATTAGGAGGTATTCGGTGCTCTCAATAGCTGTGGCTATAGGGACCATTTACACAGATACCAGGTAAACCCCTACAAAGCTGAATATGGTAAGGTCAGCTCTTTGTTTTACTTCTAAGTGCTTTTCCAAGATGATTTTCTCTCGGGTGGAATGAACATTGCAGTTCTGCTAAAAATGGCAACACTGTATTTCAGGTAAGCGGGTTGAAAAGTCATTCTCACTGGGAAATGAACTCATGACCTTTTCAACGAAAGGTAAAGCTCAAGTTGTAAAAGTTTGCATGTAAAATGCACTAAATATATGGTTGAGTAATAGCTCAAGAGGGCAGTAACAACATAGCCTGCCTAGCAGCTCATGCTAATGCAAACATAATGTGCCATGTAAAAAGAGATTAATCAAGTTTTCCTACAGGAAAACTGACAGCCTGTCATGACCCATCAGGAAGTATTCTGTGCTCTCAATATCTGTGGCTACAGGGACCATCTATGAACTGACTAATTTGGGTGACTGGCAATACCACACCAGGACAATAAGAAAAGTCAGAGATGGGTGCCACATTTCTGGTCTTTACCAGCACTTTGCTTATAGACATTTCCCTTTCATTCATACTCTTCAATGTATGTACATGGTGTGCACACATACACATGCCTTGTGTTAGCTAAACATAGTGAATAACTGTGCAGTTAAAGCAGAAACCTTTCCTAGTTCCCAGAGCTACTGCTTTTGGTTTACGATCAGAGGCTCATGGGCTCAATTTTCAGCAAGGAAGCACAATTAAAACTGGTAAGGATGTTCAAACCATATCTGATTCCCTTCACAAAAAACAGAAAAAAACATTGTTCAGATTATAATTTAATGTCAGAGATGAGTAAATACTATTTAACAACAATATCAGCACTCTTTGATAAGGGCAACCTCAAGTCTCTGGCTCATCTCTTCTATAAATTGGAATGCACTGTGATTAGGCTCCATTTGGCATTCTGCTGTGCATTAGTCAGTGAATGCAGAGCTTATCCCAGCTATATTTAATGAGGCAGCAGGCGTGTCTTTCTTTGCAAGAAAGAGCTTATCTACATGTCTATAACTGATTTTGTAAGTGAGGCAGCAGATCCTCAGGCCCTGTTTGCTTTCATCTGGATGTTTGAAAACATTGTGTCCTGCAGTGGAAGGTAAAATATTGCTTCATAAAAGGCTGCCACACGTGCTATGTTTTAAAAAAACCCACAGCAACACAAATCCCCACTCCCCTCCTGCCTTGCACTGAATAATAGTTTTAGAGTAATAGTTTCAGACACCTTGGTTCTTTGCTGTGTTTATGATTGGAGTGTTTTATCTCCTTGTGCATATCACATTGTGATTACTTTATTAGGGATTTACTGGATGAAGTAGCTAAGTGAACACTAAAAAGTTTGAAGCAATAGTTTCACCTAGCTATATTCTAACAGAAAGGATGTTTCAATGAATTAGAATCTCTTGAGCTAATTTATTTAATGGCTCTATACAACTCCAGTCCATCAAAAAATACTGGGAGTTTAACTCATAACCCCTTGCCACTACAGCTATTTACCCTATTGCAAGGCCAGTGTCAAATGCTGCCAGATCAGAATGAGAGCACTCCATGTTTATTTCTGCAGGATGACAAGATATACTGGTAAGATGAATTGGGATCTGTAAGTCAATCTATGAGGCCCGTCAAGCCTTAATTACCCTTTTTATCCCAAAGACTCCACAAATCCTATTTTGATTAAAGCCAACATCACCCACTCAATTAGAAATATTGGCAATGTAGAGGCACAATCAAAGTATATTTATCTTGATTTTTTCCTGTCAGAAACTGTAAAAACTTGTCTTAAATGTAACAAAGCATGTATAAGATCACTTAGGGTACAGGCATCTCCAACAGTAGTGCTGTGGCAGCTTAGGTGGGTATTTAGCAGTGAAACAAATTCCTGGCTGAGTTTGGAGCCTCTTTTGGGTTTACATCTATAGGTATACAGCTATGGGGTCACTTTGTACCTTAGCTGAACTGAACCACAGAAAAGAAAAAATGAGGTTAGAAGGGGCCACTGAAGATCAGATTCAAGTCCAAACTCTTGTTCAAAGCAAGTCTAACTTCAAAGTTATATCGTGTTTCTCAAGGATTTGCCCAGCTGTGTTTTAAAAACCTCCAAACAAGAGATCCTGCAGCCTCTTTGGGCAGCCTACTCCCTGCTCTCACAGTGACAATTATTTCCTTATGCCAAACTAAAATTCCTCTTGCTGCAACTTGTGTTTACAGCTTCTTGTCTTTCTACTGTGCACTTTGAGTGGGATCTGGCTCCATCTGTTCTGTAGCCCTTTCTTTAGGCAGTGTAACACTGATTACAGCCTCTCCTCAGCCTTCTCCAGGTCAAACAAACCAAGCTCCCCCATACACTGTATGCTCCAGCCCCTGACTGTCCTATCCTGGCTCCCCACTGGACTCTTGCTGTCCTCAGGCACCCAAACCAGCTGCAATGTTCCAGATGCAGTCTCAGAAATGCCAAACAGAAGGGAAAGATCAGTTCTCTTGTCCTACTTGCTCTCCAGCCAGATGTCCTGCTCTCACAGGGCAAGAGCATGACATCACAACCTTGAGCCTATATTAGCAATATTTTTGGGCAGTTTACATTGATAGTGTGTTGTTTATATGGAAACCAAGAATCTTCTGTAATCATATATATTTCATCCATTAGTATCTTACCTTATTATTTTTTCCAGTAAACTCTGACTGTTGTGACATTTTTTCAGGAGTATTTTGTGGGCAGTTCTTTCCCAATTCAAAGCAATGTGATGAGAAGCAGAAGAGATTGCAATATGCTAACATTTTAAATGTGCTTTTGAAGAGGCCTTTGGGCACAGATGTTCCATAAAACTGTATTTATTATTATAATAATCTGCTGAAGAATTCAGCTGTTTTTTCAGGGGTCTGAATATTGAAGGCTCCCTAAATCTAATGATTCTGAGTCTGCCCCACTTACTTCACTTTCAACAGTAACAAGAAATACAAATTTGAAAAATCTGTATATACCAATGCATTTTTGAGCACCACAGAATAAACACTGACTTACAGTATAGATGCTGCTAGAAGAAATCTTTCAGATGGAATCCCTTCAAGCTGCAAGTGATGTCAAAAAAGTAAAAGACTCAAATCCACAACACAGAGGTACAAATAGAATTCAATGCCTAACCTACAGAAGCATATTAAAAGTAGATGCCTGTGAGTACCTGACTTGTAACAGCACCAAAACACATGAAAGACTGGTTCCTCAGCTTTCCTTGAGACACTGTGGAGATGCAATTTTAACTCCATGTGACTTTTGGACAATGTTATGTCCTGATACTAGTTTGGAGAGGGGAACAATAATAGAAACAATAATTTGAACATCAGAAATGTAAAAACAATCCATGACAAAAGTATAAATATCACTTAGATATTTGGCAACTCCTTGCTCAAACACCTCCAGAATTGGATTTCTTACCAATCCCAAATCTGAGATGCAGTGATTAAACATTTTTCTTTCAATCGAGGCAGGTATGAGAGATAGCAGAAGAAGTAGAAAAAGTTAATTTTAAGATGTAAACTATTCTGAGCTGGACCCATAAATATTTTGCCTGACTGTAATTATCCATTCTGATTTTGTCCCCTGGAAAGCTGAATGAAACCCAGACCCTTCCTGTCTTTGCAATGTGAATGCCTCAGTGAGAGCTTCCTTGGGAAGCTTTTCCTTCACACTCGGCTCTTCCCCAGCAATGAGCACTCAGAGGTCTCTGAGCACCTGGCTCTTGAAACAGATGTTTGGCACAGGAGGCTGGGGGTTGCCTGCTGCAGATAAGCCCGAAAAACCCAAATCACAATAATTATTTACCTTTATTAGCCTCAACAGGGTTCAAACTGGTATCTATTTAATCATATCATATTTACTATTGTCAGGAGCAAGCTCTGAGGAGTCTCCAGAGGAAACTGTCTGTAGCTCTACAAACCTCCTTGTGAGCCTGTTCGTTTTATACTGTCACATTCTCAGCCCTTTCTGAAAAATTCTGATTCTCTGTATCCAAACAGTAATTAAAATGTGTTATTCTTAGAGATATTAAATTCATATGCTATTGTAATTCCAAAACCATTGTATTCCACTGTGGAAAAGCATTATTTGTTCATCTGTTCATGAACTCTAAAATCTGTAGGTTCACTGGGAGACTAAAATACTGCTGAAATCCTTTGCCTTTTCCTCCTCATTTTTGCAGAGAAATATCATGGAAAACTGCAATTTTTTCACTTCACTATTTTATTATTAAATGCTCTAATTACTAACAATGCACAAAGAAATATTTGAATTATTTGCCTGCAGATGATTATGACTGAGGAAGCCACTATTCCAAATGGGAAAGGGTTCATGTCAGATTGTACTAAGTTCTAACAATTCCCACACTTTGTGTTTCCAGGGTCCTGGATCTACTGTAGTAAGATTCTCTGTGGAGCTGCTTGTGCTCCTTCCTGGTTTGGTGTGGAGGAGGTTTCTGGGGTGTGTGCTGAGAGTCCCTGTCCCAGCCAGGCTCGAGGTGCTGCCCCAGGAGGCTGCTCCATGTCCCAGGCAGAGGGAAACCCCTCTGAGGATCAGTGAGGCTCTGGCACGCCTCCATCACCAGCTGGGACAGACAGCAGGACTAACAACCAAGTGTTCCTCACACGTACAGCTGTCCTCGCTGCCATGTGTGCACATTCCCCAGGATATTCATGCACTTCAAGGAGGAAGGGGCCAGAAAAATAAATGAAGTTAGTCCAGGCAGAGGTGTTTCTGGCTACAGTATGTATTCTGTGCTAATAAAAGATCCAGGAACCAGCAGTCCTCTCAGCAGAGCACCAGCTGTCTCCACATGCTGCAATAATAAGCTCTGCTCTAAAAACCTGGCCTTCCATATTCTGTGTGTAAAATACAAAATCAGTAATGCTCTACAAACTGCCTACAACTAGAGTTGTGCTTCTGAGTTACCACACAATTGATACAGAATAAAACAAAACTTTTAAGTTCTTCTGCTAGAGCAGTACAGTAGTGGCTCAAATTTCAAGAAGCTTTGACTTGACAATATTTTATGCAATATTAGTAAGAGAAACATACCAGGCATGGCTGGGTAGTATAAAATCATACTTAGCACAAGGTCTGACTCCACAGTAGATTAAGAGGGGGAGAGCTGAATAAGCAGTAAAAGTGGGTGCAATGACATGCATCCCTACTTCTTCTGGTACATAAATTTATCATACTTTCCCTAAGCCATTAATGGATTTGTTTTTCAGTGGCCACAGAGCCCATTTGCTTTGGGAACGTCAGCAGAGAGAGAAGGCTTCTGCTAAAGGACTTCCAAGTGTGAGTGAGCAATGCTTTCCAAGTGCTCAGCAAAGCAAAATCAACTTTTATCAGAGCAGTTGAAGGTACCTCTCCCTCCTAACACCTGCCAAATTTAAGCTTCCTAGCCCTACTGCTGTGGCTTTTGTGTTGTTCATTAACAGTCCCATGCAATTTTTATAATGGGGAAAGCGTCCTTTATGCTTCATCTCATTCTCAAAAACAATAAACTTTTTTCCCTGAACCTTTATTATAATTAATTTTTAAATGTAACTAAAAAACAGTGACCAAAGATAGGAAATTTTTGCTTGAAAAGCAAAAGCAAGAGATCCAAAAGATATAAACAGCTGCTCAAATAACCCCTGAGTAGAAATGGTCTTGGTCTCAGAAGGTTGGTATTTAAACTGGCATGTGATTTTAAGCACTTGAGTAATCCCTAAGAAACACACAAAAAAAATTGAAAATCATGTGCTGCAAATTACATGTAAGTACAAAATCTTGCTAACCTGGGACTGTAAGCACAAGCCAAAACCAAGTAACTTCCATATTAATGCTGAAAGTTACACACTCATTCAAGAGCTTGGAGTAGACAGAACCTAATGCTGTTCTCAAATTGCTACAGTATTTCTGAGTGCTGTGGTAATATATTCTGCTGTATACAGTGTGATGTTAATTTTTATGCCTTGCAGTAGAATGTGCAGTGAGGTTGAATTACAATTGCTCTGGGAATCATAACACTGGAAAACATGTCTAAATCTCAGCTTTAAGGCCATGCTAATGTATCTTTTACGTTTAATTTCCTTTAGGAAAGAAAGAAAAAAAAATAAGGTAAAGGAATAACTGGCTGTTGTTGACTTTGCCAGTAAAAAGAACCAAGATATTCCAGTGTGGGTTATCTGGGGATCTCTGTCTCTGGTTTGTTGCTGGCAAATGCTGCTGTTGCAGACACCCCAATGAAGTGCGCTCTCTGACACCTTCCTAAGGCTTTATGGAAAGGAGGATCAAGGATGGGATAAATCTTTTAATCTTCACACATACCCTCAAGGTTTTCTGGATTCACAGTCCAGAAAAGAAATGATGTGAGGCAAAGTTATATCTCTCACTAATCAGAGACAACTCAAGGCCCTTCCATGGAAGAATCAGCAGAGATACACTTAAAGCAAGGTGAAAAAAGGAGAGAGAGAAGCAAACCTGACATTCTCACTGAAAGGAGCCTTTATCATTCCTCATGTGATACAGGAGCAAGGTGCAATAAAGGCTTTTTACAGCCAAAATGTCATTTTGTTGACTACTGACCTCCTGCCTTCTTTGAACTTTGAAAGTGATTTCAACTGACTTTTGGATGCTCTCTTTTAGCTGCCTTCTCTTTTTCTCTTAGACTTAACAAGTGGCCTTGTTAAACCTGTCCTTTTCTTGGATTCCTGGGTGTTTTAACAGAGTATTACCAGGATCAGAACCCCTCTGAGAGTTCTTTAACTATAATTGTTTCTATAATTTCTGTATATAACTTGTAGAATAGTTTGGTGCCTCTTTCCTTCATAGGGATGAATTTCCATAAAAGAAGGAGAGCACCAAGGCTGAAATGGGAAAATCACTAGGTTAGAAAAAGGAAGGTGATATTGTGCTCTTAGTAGCTAAAACCAGCATTCCCAATTCAGTTTGGTGCCATGAAAGATAGTGCTAGGAAGAGTCAGAAAGAGAGTGGGACAGGCCATCAAATTTTCTTAATTTGGACTCCATCTCTCTGAACCCTTTCATGACACTGAATTAGAGCAGTACAAAATGGGAAGAGGTAAGCAGGTCTGCATTTATATTTCTGAAACACCAGGAGGATTATACAAGTCCTGTGGTTTTCACCTGATGTCTCCTCACGGGAATCTCACCAGTACCATCAAGCAGTTGTGCCTGCATCTACAAGAACATGCACAGGTGCTGTGCATGTCTACTTTCCAAAAAACCATCTGTGAATATCTCACAGCCCCTAAAAATACAGACATGTTTTTAGAACTTGGTATTTTTACAGTGTTTGCCATCTTTCATTTAAAAGTTTCTTCCTTTTCCAAAAAATGTAAGTTGTTTTGAAAAAAAAGTATGGGTGTTGAGGGTGGTCTCCCTCATAAAGAGCCACAGGGCTTGGGGCCAGCAAGCTCTTTTCAATTATCAGGCCCAGGTGGGAAGAGATCAGGTGGTTCCTACAAAGGCTGAGGGACTGCATGTGGAGTGGGAGGTTTCTGTGAAGTCTGTTTTGGCTGAGGGGAAAAGAAATTATATTTTACTAAGTTTGAAAATAATCTGACTCCTGAAGGTGTGGTGTTCAATGTTGTTGGGCTGGGGGCTCTTAACTACAGGGTCCTATGTGTACCTTCAATAAGTCCGTTAGACTTGTTTGCATTATTTTACAAAATCACAGAATATGCTGAGTTGGAAGGGACCTACAAGGATCCTCCTCAGTAGAAAAATAGCAAAACTCCCTTTTCTCCCCCAAAAACCCACCTCAAACTAAGCAAAAGCAACCACTCAACTCCAAAGAACACACCACATACATATTAAAAATTCTGGCTAATGTACACAGAGCAGAAAAATAAGTAAGCAATCATCCAAAATGACTTTTGTGTTGTAGACTGCTCTTGAATGAGGCCTAATGGTGGAAGCATCATTGCAAACTGTTTTCCATTGTCAGCATGCATTTATGAGAACCATTTTGTCCAATTTCCTGTTCTTTTGCTGGCACAAAGGGACAGAGTCCCTCGCCCTTACACCAAGGTTTCCTCATGCTGCCTGGGCTGTACTGCACACGTGCTCAGTCCCTCCCTGGGCAGCTGAGGAGATGGAATGATGTTTGTCACACAATAACTATTTTTCCTTTATTTTTCGTGGTGGGGGGAAAAAAGTACAAAACTACAGGGCACATCTGCAGTGCACCAATTAGAGATAGAGAGGACAGGTATTCAGTCCCCATGGATGGCTCAAGGTTAGAGAAAATTACCCACTTTTAGCAGATAACAGAATCCTAACTATCTGCCTTAAACTGGGATTGACTGTGCGCTATCTGAGCTGATAGAAGGTACAATATTTCATCCAAAGACAGGCCTGTTTGCCTTCTGGTTTTACCACTATGTAATACTATTTTGTTGACCTTCAACCACACTTGCACAGGAATTGATGTAACATGAAGGGGTATGACAGAAGGCAATCAACAACACAACAAGATATGAAAAGCCTAAAGAAGAACTTATGTTCTCAAAAACGGGACACTGACTACTCAGTCACATACAGAGTTTTGAGTGGTGAAGAACTTACATAAGATACAATGTAAATCAATATATGTCCCCTTTATTCACAAAAATGATGGATAATGTAGCAAGCCAGGTTGATTTACCTTAATTTGCAAATCAATTTCCTACACATTTTTTTTCCTTTAAATCCCACTAATCAATTTCAGATCAAAGCAGGCTGATGCACAGGGGGAACTGCCAGAAGCTTACAGTTCTGTGGGAGCTGTCCTGGGCACAGCCAGGAGGGCCCTGGAGTTGTGCCATGCTGTGC
Source organism: Molothrus aeneus (assembly GCF_037042795.1). Taxonomy (NCBI): domain Eukaryota; kingdom Metazoa; phylum Chordata; class Aves; order Passeriformes; family Icteridae; genus Molothrus; species Molothrus aeneus. The sequence continues at coordinate 9,495,129 of NC_089658.1, read as the reverse complement.
CACTCCATGCAGCCTGCAAGTGGGATGTGCATCCCTGCACACACAGCTTCATCCCATGCCTGAGCTCCTGAGACCCAGCACCAGCTGCGCACTGGGTTTGTCCCTGGGGAGAAGGGAGAGAAGCCCAAAGGAGCATGGCACCAGCCATGTCAGCAATGTGTTAGTGCTTAAATGTCTGCTGTGTGCAAATTCACCTTTGGGGAGCCATGGATGCTGACTGGCACTGGCTGAGAGTATTTATGGATGAGCTGGAATTGCAACATGCGAACTTCTCTTTATCACTCAAAGAAATGACTGCAATGCAGGCAGATCTGAACAGGAGCCAGCCCTCAGGCTGCCCTCATCCCTCCCACCCAAGCACACAAACCATCCCTCTGCCTTTAGGTTCCCACAGCTCTTTGTGGTGACCTCGTGTGCAGAATGTCACGTCTGGCCAGTGACACTGTACAGAGCAGCAGGGCTCGTGTGGCACACAAGCTCTTGGCAAAGGGCAGCAGGCCAGGGCTGTCACACCCCTCCTGGGCCAGGACAGCCAGAGGGAACTATCTGGCTCCCCAGCACTCTGACTTTGCTCAGCCATTTCTATGGCTGGGTCTGCAGCTGAGGCTGTTCTTGCCACCCTACCCTGTGTTTTTATTTTAACAAGGGGTAGGGGAGAGCAGGCTGTGGACAGTCCTTTCCTGTGTGGTGCAGGCCAGCTGATCTATGTCAATTATTTTTTTGGTCAAAGCTATTTTAGGACACAAAATTACAAGACTTGTTACATAGAGCTCTCTGGGATTTTACGCTTGGAAAACAATCTTGGAAATGTCCTCGTATATGAACAGTACCTTTCTGTGGTGAATCTGTATGGGAGCTACACCTATCACAGTATTGTAGCAACAAAAGTAATTACTGCATAGTCTTTTAACCAACAAAGCCCTTAAAGGGCTTGTGAGGGTGCAGAAAGAAAGAGATTTCAACAGACATGGAAAGTATTTCTTATGTGAGGATTTTAAAGGGAAAGCAGCTGTAAGAGTGAAGATATTCAGGAAGAAGATCAGATCTGTTAAAATACTCAGATGCCCTTGCATGTCTATCCTCAAAGCAGCACTTTGCAGAATACATGCAAACCTAACTCCATTCATTTGTCTCATTTCACACTTGGCTCCTCTTCTGGGGGACTAGGAGAATACAGCTGCAGAGTAAAACACTTTAAAGCCTGAGCTCTTGAAACCGACGTGGGTAATACTTCTCCATTTTAAAATACAGACAGATTATTTCCACAGATGATTTGCAGATGTAACATTTAGCTATTTAAAGACTAGGGTTTTTTTTTCCAACACTTTTGGAAGAGCAGTAGAAACTCATGTTTGTGGCAGGACTTAAACTGAAATTGTAGAGCTGTTCCAGTAGTACTCATAGCACCATCACATTTTTGCTCTTTGTTTTGGTCAAGGGTTTCCCTTTTTCTATCTTTGCCTTTTCTGTATCTCACACTTGGCTCTTTTCTGCCTGTGTTCATTGCAGCACCCTCTGGAGGACTGCAATGATGCCGAGATGGATTTGTGCCAGGGAAGGAACAGGATCAGTGAGTAACAAGCAATGCAGTTCAAGGTCATTCTGGGCTTTTCCCCTCCAGCACCCAACCCTTCTAAGAAGCAGTACCTGACTGTTCTTTCAGGCCTGATAATCTGGGTGAAGTGGGGCCCATTCTGCTTTTTGTTTTATCTATTGTGTCAGTGGGATGCCAGTAAAATCCAGCTACCCAATCAAAGTTTACTGCAACATGTGCTAACAGGTACAGCACTCAATGCCAAAAATCTGAGTTGCCTTCACATGCTTCTAGGAGCATTTAAAAAAGAATGAAAATGTTTGCTATTGTAGAGAGCAGAGAAGGTGCCTTGAAAGCATTTATATTTCTTACTATTTCTGTGTCTTAGGGAAGATATAATGTGCAGGCAATTGCTGTTTATTAGGAGATTTAATCCTGCCTTAAGACTCACAAAGATACCACTGTGTAGACAAACATGTAGAGAAAATATACAAAGAAAATATGATGTATTTCTAGCTATTTGTGGACTCCATATATTATGACATAAAAATAGTTAAACACTGCTAGGTCAAAGCTTTAAAGAACCTGGGATCATTAGAATAAGATTGTCCATGTGGCTGAGTTGAAGATTTTACATATCCACATTGTAATAATTTCATATATAAGCAAAAAAATATTTGGGAAAGTGGGTGGGGTAGATAAGCAGTGAATGGATGTTGGTCATTCTTGGAAGACAACAGGCACAGAGGCAAGGACACCAAATCAGAGACAAAAGTAAAATTAATACAAAGGGAATTAGTGGGACATGCCAGAAGCAGTATGCATAAAGAATGTCTTAGTTAGATGTAAGTACTAAAACATTTGGGGGTGTGTGAGGTTTGAAAAATATCAGGACAAAAGGGATGAAGTGTGCTGTCACCCCAAGGACTGGAACAGAGCCAAAGAAAGGATCATCTGAGGTGAAACAGCAAGTAAAGCTCACTGACTGTGCCATTTATTTGCTTCACATACTCACTTCTAGTTACAGACATCCATTCAAGGTTGGCATGTGTCCAAAGAAAAATTTGTGAATCTCACAGATTAATAATTAAACCTTTTCTTATTCAATCAATGCAGCATAATTGCCAATAATATTCCACCAAAAAATATCAAAAGAACTGCTGCCTTCACCTACTACATAAAAAAAAAAAAAAATCTAAACAAAAACCCAACTCCAACCCTTCAAAAATATCCCAACGCTCAGAAAAAGAAATCTTGACTATGACACATCCCTTACAGGCCTACTAATTGGATGTTTCTCAAATGGCATGAAGCAAATACTCTGAGACAAATGGAGTTTAGCAAAACCATTTAAAATATGGTTTTTTACTACTGCAAAATCTCCTCTGTTGAACTGTGACAACTACTTCTGAATTTCAAAAATTATCTTAACTGTCTTGAAATGTCAAGGAGAGAAAAGGAAATGTATCTTGGGTAGCTGAAGCTTGGATTGATGGAAAACATAAATAGGGATGCAGAGGGGTGGTTGAAGTAAGGACCACATGAAGTGGGTGTGTGATACTTTCTCTGAAATATTCAGTTTAATATACAAAGCAGTGAGCAGGGAGGGGGGAAGCAGTTATACATACCAGGAATTATGTTTCTTTAAGTATTTATAGATGGAAAATTGGTATCTACAGACATTAAAGGCTAAACCTGATAATCCCACAGTTCAGACTTGGAACATATTCAAGGTTATCAGAGTTAACCACAGCCAGTTTATCAACCACAGACTCAGCTCACTTCTTGCTTAGACTCAAACCATTATTGTAGCCACTGCCTGTGTAGTGCTGTAAAAGCAACAGCAAGTTTGCTTTCAACTGCTAGAAACTCTGACAGTTCTGCAGGAAATGAGTAGCCCTTTAAAAAAAAAGAATGGTATGAATAAATTTGCAACTAAGCTATGCTATCACAGAAACCAAACTTAAAATGATGTGACCAAAGGCTGAAAATAATGGCTGAGAAAAAAATTGTGAAGTTGCTATGGTAACTATTAACAATTCAGACAGGCTGTTGATATGAGATCGTATTAAATATGTCAAACCAAACATTTTATTTATAATTTAAAACTCCAACGTTGACACTTTACAGTTAAAAGAAATTAAAAAGAAATTCAAGATGTAACTTAATAAAGACTTGAAAGTTACGGCTGAGGCAACACTTTCATTCTACCTTGTCACTTCACACATTCTAAAAGACCTTCAAAAGTCCTTTTATGCTAAAATTTTTTATGCTTGGCCATAGCCTGGAGAAAGGCAGAAGCAAAACCATTTGCCTTCTTTTGAATTATCTACTTTGGAAGGGGGAGAGATGGGAACATCTTGATTTTTAGCCCCGACTTAATTGCTCTGGTGTTTAAAGTTCACATTGTGACTGTGCACTATACACTGCTGCCCTTACCTGGGATCAGTTACACTTGCTGCATTGCTCTTGCCTCAGTGAGCAACTTCACAGAAAAAACAGCAGAAACTTTCCCAGAAAGCCAAACTTTTTCAAGCCTCCCATTCTGCAAAGCACTGATACCTTCACCAGCATTACTCATGTGCTTGAAATTAGGTGTGAGATTAGTTCAAAGCCTGGAACACAGTGTAGACCCACAGCTAGCTGGATGATACTTGCCTAAATATCAAGATGTATCAGCTGTTTTTACCTTACAGTCCAAATAAATGATCTGTAATGTTACTGGTTTTACCTATGTGAATTGTATTCTTTTGAGCAAGATGTGTTAGTAGAGAGTTTGGATTTCTGTTTAGTGGAATGTGCATTTTTCAAATGTCAAACTGCATTTTGCTTGAGCCTCAGAGTGGGCCCTATGTGACAGTGTTTCCACAGGCAAGGCTAGCTTCAGAGATTTCCAACTCCCCCTCCCCCTGAACCACCATGCAGTCATGACCTTGGCACTGTAATTTCCACACCTTCTGAAATTCTACCGATACATCTGCTTGTGGTGTCACCCACTAGCTCAAGCTTTAAATAAAAAATGCACTGGAAAACCTCTCATGTGGAGACCTCTTCTAACCATCATGACATTTCAGCTTTCCCCCAGAATAAAGTACATAAGCACTGGGTCCCAAAACCAATCTGTTTTCCTTGATGAACATTTTAAATATAGCCATTAATTCCTTATTGATTTAAAATTCAGCAACTGTATATTTCTGCAAAGGTTCTGGTTACTGTTTACTGTACACATATGGCAGGCCAACGCTTGCCTCTCTTCACACAATTATTTGCAGGTGCTGTTAAATCCCTAGCAATGAAATAGCCTACATCTAACATTTCTAATTAGCTTATTTAGTAATCATGAAGGAAACACAGGAAACATTTAGTGGTGTCCTCTCAGATATCCTTAAAAATGAGGAATGTCACTAGGGGCATGTCCTGATGTGGGTGTTTTTTCAGCCCAGTCAGTATGCATCATTTTAATGCGACTGTGATCATAGCCCCATTGTGCCTGCCAATCCCAATTAACACAATCAGCCATCCTAGGGCACAATTTATTGCTGCATGTGCAGCTTACTGGGACATGGAGCAGCAGCCTTGCAGTCTCCAGGCCTCTGCAAGGAGCCCTGCCTCTGGGAACAGTGCTCAGCTTTTCCCAGCTGTGAAATCTCTCTGTTGCAAGATATGTTCCTGTCACATACTTTTCCTTATGGCAGGCTGAATATTTCCCTTTTTTGATGACTCTAATATCATCAGTGATATCTAGATAAACAGGAATATATTCAGGAGATAGCCCTGCTGTTAATCCTGAAGTTACCATTCAGCCTTCAAAACTAGGGCAGGTTGGCTTATCACAATGAGTCATTACATCTGAAAATAAAATGGCAACAGGCTTTTTTCACTCCAAACTGATGTGCATGCCATGTTCCATTTGTCAGCACACAGTTGAGACATCCGTGTTGTATCACATAGGTACAATGGAATTAATCTGTGAGGCTCCTCTGTGGCACAGCACCATCCTTCTGCCAGTGTCAAGCAACCTTACTTTTGGTGAACAGAGCAAATAAGTCACTTTTATCATAAAAGACCTTTTTGGCAAAAAGATAGCACCAAGAATTTCAGCAGCAACTGTGCATAGTGCAGAAGGTATTTCATATCTTTTTGTATCCCCAGGGACTTTCCCTAGATTCTGTGGCAGACAGAGTGCAAAGAGATTGCTCACAGTTCTTTTGTTCTTTCGTCTCTTCTCACCAATTTTCATTTAAAATCAAACACTTTTGCTGGAGACAAAAGGTATATTTTCTGGCTTCATGTCCTAGAATTTCTGTAAATTGTTCTTGCACATGTCTGCAGCTGACACACAAAATATGCAAACTCTTCTCCTGATTTATGCTTTATGCTCTGCACGGAGCCTGTATAATTGTGGAAAAAAAAAAAGACCAAAAAGTAGTTTTCCTTGAATTTCAGAAAGTAATGTACACTGTTTGAAAAAGAATCCATAGCTTCTTACTGCTACCCTCACTAGAACACTTCCTTTCTCCTGTATATCTTGTAAAAAAACCTGAAAAAAACCCCAGAACTATTTTCAACAGACCTAGTTATGAATTTAAGCATTAGAGAAGGCTTCCTGTTCCTACCACTACATTTGGTAACAGAGAAAAATGGGAATTAAGGTTAGGAAATTCATTAAAGGCCACTTTTCCAAATGGATTTGCAACCAGCCTTTTAACTACAGAACTCTGGTCCAAATTATCAAAAGAGCTCACCTCCCATTTGGCACAAGATTAAGGACAGACTTTCAAAGCATTTAACCACTTGAAGTTCTCAGTGTGACACCACTGGCCAGATTTCCAAACTTTCCACTCACTTAAGGACCTAGAAATGAGCTGAACTCCTTTGAAAACAGTTATTGGTTTTGGACATTTCAAAACTATATTGTATTGAATGCAATCCAGAGGCTACACTGCTTGAAGTATTCATAATTACTTGATAAAACACAAATGTTTCCTTCAATTTCTCCATACACAGTTTTTCTGCATTTCTCAGAAAACTTATAGATCTACAAGCAGAAAGTTTCCTTTCTCTTCAGAGCTCTTATTCAAAAGCTCAGATAAAAGGGCCCTTTCTGGTTTACTGATAACTCAGTAACTTCCACCCTTTCTCTTCCAGATTCATAACGACCCCACAATTAGCTCTCTTCACAAACAGTAAATTCCTTAATTCCCTTACAAAGACTTTGAAACAACACTTCTGCTAGGAACCATTTTTATCACTAAAATTACACTCATTAGAAGTTAAAGATACTGAATGAAATAGTGCAATCTCAGATCAAAGTAGCCTGCTCTTAACTACATAAAAACAAATTAGAGCAACTAATGAGAAACAGGCTAAATACATCAAGGACCAAAATTATTAACTTACATTTAGCAATTATTTTGACAACTTACTAAAAGCAGGACTGAATAATACTGATCAGCTTTTTCTAAATTAAAGCTTATTATATTTACATGAAGGAAGAAATAATGGTTTGGTTATTTAGCAAGATCCTCCTTAGCAGCAAAGAAAAAGGAGAATTCTTATCAGAAATAAATTGACCATGAAAAAACATGACTCTCTAAATTATGTTTTCTGCATATCAGTATGGTGATACTATTGATCACACTGCAGTGTGATCACAAACTCAAATGTTTAAGGTTTGACTACCTGCAGTATTAATTCATTTAAAATTAGCAAGACTACACTAAGCTTTTTATTTCACCATGATTTATCTCTACTATCAGGATGATTTTAGAGGTAAGCTTCTTTTATCTGCAAGTTTAATAATTTTTTTTACTTTTTTCCCCTCCTGATATGGTTTCAGTTATTAAAAAGGCAATGGAAGATGAAGGGAAAGTTTGAAAGTACAGCAATACAAGACCAGAATGAATTTCAAACAACAAGAAATTAGGATTGAGATGCAGTAAGAGAGTTAAGGAATCATGGAATTATACAGGTTGGAAAAGACCTTTAAGATCACAGCGTCCAACTGTTAACCTAGCATTGCCAAATCCACCACTAAACCATGTCCCCAAGTGCCACATCTACAGGTCTTTTGTACACAGTGAACCAACCATCATCCAAGCCACAAGCAGACAGTTTCTCCAAAAGAATGTTCATTCTTCATTTTTGGCAGGAGAGATTAGGGTTAGCATGTTAATGCTATAGGGAATAAAAAGGTCTAAAGCCTCCAGACAATTCTATATATCCAAAGACAGACCTGCAAGTATATTTAATGAAACCAAGTATAACATTTAAACACATTAGTGAGCCCCACACTAGCTCTACTCTGTATTTTTAACAATAGAGTTTGATAGATATGACAGTGCTGAACAAACAATTCATACTTATCACTCGCTGCAGTATGAAGATTATTTGTATTCAGACTCAATTCTGTCTAGGATTTAACACACTCATGGACCAAATAAAGATATCTTCTGAGTTATCTCATAAGATGCAGGAAGAGGGATGGTAATATGTATCTGCTGTTGAATGTCCACAGGCTGTCTAGGATGGCTGTGGGTCCTGTGCAGTCTCTATCAATATATAATACCAAGCTATTTAATCTTGATATAAGAAATGAATTTTTTTACAGTGAGAGCAATCATTCATGGCAGCAACCTCCTCAGGACAGGCAGAGTTCCTGTCACTGGAGAATTTTAAGATGTGATTGGACAGAGTGCCAGAAAATCTTATTTAGGTTCCCTTTGCCACAAAAGGTTGGACCAGATGATCTCTCAAGGTCCCCTGCAATGTGAGCTGTTCTGTGGCTCTCAGTGATAACGATAATGTTCTACAGGTATCCACAGAGGCTGCTGTCACAGAGCAGTGTCCCCACTCATGCTTGTCTTCCTCATTACCCTTCTGAACCCCTGTGCTATCACAACAATGCTCACTATCCCCTTACACATACAGATAAATCTTGTGTTTCAAAGATTTCTTTTTACATTGTAAAAGCTGAAGATTTAGAGTTACAGAAAAACCTTCGGTTCTGGAACACAGTTACAGGAAATTGGAAAAAAAATCCAACACCCTAGCAGTTAGGTGGTAGTTGGTATAGCAAATTACCATAATCATCTTAGAAATGCTTGTAAAACATCACTGCTTCTTTTCTTCTAGGTGTGCAAAACTACTCTGAGCCTTATAATTCTGGGATACTGATGAAACCTTTCAAAGAGTAACTAGAGCCTCAGAAAAGACTTGAAGACAGACATGTTCAATTACCCTCCGAGTAGAGAGTGGAGTGCATCCTGAACTTAACAGTGAAGTAGAGAACTGAAAAAATCCAGAGGGTATCTCAAAAGGCTGGATGATTTGACTGATCACTGAGGTATAGCTCCAGCCTGTGGCCATGTCCTAGTGGATATTCATTTTACAGATCAGCTACCAGTAAGAAATACATACCTAAGGCTGATGAAGGGCGCTGTGTGTGATAGCACAGACAGAATTAACTGCATGAACTCTTCCATGGAGGTGAAGGTTGTGCTCACCTTTTTCCCTGCTCCAGCACTGGCAGCCTGCAGGAGCACTGTGGGCTCTGTGCAGGCTCCCATAGCCCTGCTCCCTTACTGGGTGCCCAGGAAGAGTGGCTCAGGGCGCTTTCTAGATTAATCCAGTGGGTGCTTTAAAAAAATGCCAGTAGCTGTCAGCAGCTCACTGGTCTGGCCAGGGCTAGGGCTCGTACAGGCATCTTGGACAAGCTTTGGGAGCTTGTCCCTGCTGGAAGGGCTCCCTCCCTGCAGCCTGTGACAGTGTGCCCCACAGCACAGCAATTTCCCACTGGCAGGATTTTCCTCCTGCTGTCTCACGAGCTGCTGCACAGACACGAGGATGTTACCCCAGTGCTGACGTGGAAGCCACGCATCCCCCTCCTGCAGCCAGCATCTGGGGGATGCTCAGCCTTAAGAGAGCTGATGTCTGGATACATCATTTTGTATTTCCTCTGGTTTGTATTGTATTTTTGGGCCCCTGGCCCAGACTGTGTCTTGAAGAGACCTCAGGCCAAATTCTGTTTTCAGCTACAATGCAGCTGTTCTGCAGGAATTGCTCTGACTTTCACTGCAGTGTTCTGGATTAACACTGTAGTAATAAAGGGTAGAATTTGGATCATTGCATTCTTTCCCTGCCATCCAAAGAAAAAGCAGGTTAACAGATCTGCATCACAGTGCATCAGATGAGGAATTCTGAAGAAACACAGAGCCCTGACAGATAAAAAAAGAATGCCCAAAGACAGGTAGCTCAATTCAAATGACAAAATCTGCTTTTCTGACTTTTCCTGGTTTCATCTGTCAGCAAAATTTAACTGTACATATATTTTAAAAATAACAACCTTGAAGTATGCAAACATTTTTAAGCAATCTGGGGGAACTTTAATCACATTCAAGTAAAATGCTCACTCAATTCTCAGATCTAGTTTGAACTCTTATTTTTGTTCTTCTGCAAGATTTATGTGAAAAGCAACTATAGCCTGGGGTTTTGAAGTCGAAAGATTATAATTTGGCCTTCTGGCATGTATCTTTGTCAGTTTTTTAATCTCTATATGCCGTCTTTCAGCTTTAGAGAGAGACCCATTGATGTTCCCTGAAGCATGTATATTCTTTCAACACCATAAAAGAAGTCAGCCATTATCACTTTCCATCTAAAAATTTTATTCTCTTTATTTTCAAATTAATTTGGCTTACTAGTTCAATTGGCCATGTCAGATTGAAAAAACAAGAATTAATGTAATCTGATTGCTATGGCTATCTATAGGCTGTTTGTCATATAGCCTGATATCTGAATGTGATACAAATATACTCAGCAAAACCAGACACCTCAAATGGCTTAAGAGATAAAACCCTTTAAATAAGCTTGAGACAGATCTGAATTTATTTAAATGTCTGATTCTAAATGTACTTATGCCTGGTAGTAATGTTTACCATCTGCCTGATTCTGTCTGATGAGGTAATTGTAAATCTATAAATAGCTTAACATATGTTGCACATATTCTGGCCTTATATATAACAGCCTTTGTGTAAAACAACTGGAAATAATAAGGGATATTAGCTTGGGCATTATTCAGGGTAAGATGAGAAAGAAGTATAAAGTGTTTTCACTTTGTATTATTTGTATCTTCTCCTGCAAAGGCCTGGTAAACCCAAAGCATTGTTTATAGGCCCAGTTCTAACGAGCTGTCAGTACTTCCTGTGATTCACACCTACCAAAACAGGCATTTGAAATGTAGTAAATCAGTTACAGCCAGAATACTGTATACTGTAAACCAACATGAGAACTACATTCATTTAAGATGAACAAATAGTTTTGATTTTCTTTCACATGGTAGAAGACAGGAAAATGATGTACAGGCATGGTGAGCATTAAAGCTTATCTTGAAAGAATTGCTTTACAGCCAGATTAGGGGATTCTTGACACTACTGCACCTACAGCCATTGTACAAGCAGTCAAAGTGCTGCTTCATAATTACAACTAAGAATACCATTAAAGCCAATTATCTACTGAAAGAATTGTAATTGCTCATGTGCATTCACCTAGAATGAAACCACAGGAAAGGAACAAAGCACTCTAAAATCACACAGCTTTTGAAACCACACTTACTGGCTCAGCTTTTTGCCTACATGGAGGTGAGACCATGAGATGTAACCACAGAAGGCCCATGGTTGGGTAACAGGCTAATGCTCTCTTCTGGATCACTTAGAAAAATAATTTCTTAGTTCTTAGAAATTTAGTTAAGAGACATCATATTTTCTCTTGCATGATTCATGCTCCAGAATTAAGACTGCACTGCATATTTCAATGAATTAGCCTGGGAAATCTGACATTATCCTGCTTATTCAAGCAATCATTTTAGCTGCTTACAATGGCACCCTAGTGCAGGTGGGGGGGAAAATGGTACACTACCAAATTAGAAATAAAAGTGAGTCACTCTGCAAACCTCCTTCAAGTGGCATGGTCAGTCTCTATCTTGTCTGTAATGTTGATACTAAGCTAAAAAAAGGGCATAAATATGCATATGGATCCAGCTGCCCACTCCAAACAAAATTCTTAATGTGGAAAGCTAACAGCAGGGCTATTCTAAGGCTTCTTACTGAACACTGGCTTCACTGAACAGGAAGTTGGCTGTTGTGCTCTGAACTGTGTGTCACATGTATAAAGAGGCAGTTATTGTATATGTTGCACCATTAATTTGTCCCTGATGCTTCTATGGGCTTTTGATTTAATTCACTGAAAAGTTTTGCTCTGTTTGTATTTAATGAGGGTTCTTCCCGAGCATCTGCTTCTTGACCTTCAAAGCCCTCACCTGGCCCAGGATTCTCCCTAGGTTATTCTGTATCAGCATGAAACTTTTGGAAAGTAGGTGAGAAAAAAATGAACCAATTTCCATCTGTGTGCAACTATTCCTGGCCAGACATCTTCATACCATATGAGTGGTTGGACTTCAACCAGGCAGGACTGAGAAGCTGAATGGAAAAAGGAATTCTCTGAGAAAGCTCATCTCCCCTAGAACTATCATTATTTACAGTATTATGTAAATCTTTACTCTGCTTTCCAATGCCCTGAGTCTGGACACCAGGTAACCTTGGATCAAAAGGTGCCCAGATCTGCCTGTGACATCCCAGCCCTCCCAAGGAGCTCCCTGTCCATCTGCACACTCACACTGCTAGAACATAGCAGCTCTGGCCACCTGAGGCAGCCCCACAGAGGAGCCACCGCAGTGAACAGGACTAACACTGAGAACAGCAGCAAGAAGGCAGAGAGAGCACTGCAGATGAAGAGAAAATTAATGACAAATAAGCAGCAAAGGGGAATTTAATGGGAGGGCAAAGCAAAACATGGAGTGAACCAAAGGAGAACTTCAGAGTGCTACTTATTATTTTTTAAAATACGTAAATTCAAAGCACTATCACAATACCAAGTAGTGCACTAAATTATTGGTTCTGCAATCATAAGACAAGGATAGACAGATTAAAAAGTAGCAGATACAAAATGATTCCAGAAATTCACTAAGAGTATTCCTTGCATCTTCTGTATCTCCATTCAGGTGGAGGTGTGAGCTATTCATTGTCTGCCTTGGCAAGGGGGACAGGGGTGGTGGAGGTGAAATAAGGAGGCAGGGTCAGGTGCTCCTTCAGCAGTAAAGGAATAATTCAGTTTATACATCACAGAATTGTCACTTGAGCTCAGATTGTCATTCTGTTTCCAATAAAATAGATTTTCTGCAATTTTTTTGTTTTCTTGACTCTTACAGTTAAAAGGCAGCCATCTAAGTATGTGAACCTCCTCATCACTTCCTGTAATTTTTTTACTACTTCACAATAGGGTCAAAGCCACTTTTCTTTTATATGAAAAATTTCAGTGATTTTACTTAATTTGCAACTGTGAACAGATTATGGCCTTCATTTCTTTTGTATCCATTGTTATGTAGCAATTTCTAAAATAAAGGCAGAATGGAGCTCATATCAAAGCAGACTGTGCTTCCTGTCCCTCTAAAATAGTGACATATGCTAGAAAGAAAGTGATGAGGTCCAAGAAAATGAACAGACAGAACATGTGGAAAGCAAAATACCAAACAGTCCTAATTCAGCTGTGTAGCTCTACTGGCTTCTCTGTGATCTACCCATATCCTCAAGAAAACAGAGAGTACTAATTTCTTACATAGCTGGAGTGTCAGGAGAAAACCACTTTGGAGCAGGATGCTTTACAGAAATGTAATTAAAAGCCTTTATGATCTTTATGCTATGTTCAGATTGGGTAGTCATCACCCAAGACACAGTCCCAAAGAAGTCATGATAAAGTTCAAGTGGTATCTTTCTCCCACTGTCTCACTTTAATCTCTCAGTAAAGTCAAAACTTGCTGCATCAGAGAGTGTTAATGGATGCAACATCCAGGCAGATCTAAAGGACATTTTGCCACATTTCCAATCCCTGATGTGAAGAAAAGCTCCTGGAAGATCTGTTCAGTTTAAATCATTGTTGGTCCAGTGAAATCAAGGGGATTATGTCAAAACTGAGCCAGTGTAAACAGAACATGAACTCTGGCTAGAAATGCCAGAATGTCTTGACTGTATGTTCCTAATGAGTAGACCTGACCCACTATGATGAGGGAAAAGGTAGAGGATGGACTTGCAGGGTGCACAGCAATTCCTGAGGCCAGTGTCATTAAAACAAAATATTTCTTTATTTTATCATAACTTACCATTGCCTAAATGCCTACACAGCAAACATTTGCTTGTGTCCTTAGTTTATCTGTCCCTGGGTAATTATTAAGATAGCTGTGGTTACTGTGCTGATCTAAGGTACTGGGCAAACATTTTGAAACATTTAGGCAGAAGGGAAGCCAAAATGACTTCTTTCCTTGTTCTCCACTATCAGTGTAATGATATGTGCTGGAACAGCCTAGGGCCAGAATATTAGATAACAGCTCTAATAGAACAATGACTTAGTGTCAATGCCCAAAAGTGGGGGCTATTCCACCTTCCTTTTTTTGCAATGGTATCACAAAATGAAAGGTATTTAAAACAAGACCATAAAGAATGAAAAATATTTGGCACTCTTTGTATTTCACACACATTCCCACTTCACCTTTCATTGCACAGTGACTCCACTTCTCCTTCAGTTATCTTTTGAAGCCTTCTTCTCTAACCCTTCTCTGATACAGATAAATTTCAGTCCATCTTTAGGGCAATGTGAGCTTGTTGACAAAAACCAGGGTTTTTGCAGAATCCTCAGGGCTACCTCCTGAACTTCCTTTCACTAGTAAAGGGTTGCAAGAGTACAAGAATCCATCCTTGAGGGAGGCACAAGAGGAAGCAGAAAGTGTTATGTGCAGTGATGCAAGGAAGCAGAAAAGTGTTACATTTCTGTATCAGTAACTAAATCACACTGTACCATGGATCAACTGTTGCCACTTATAGCACTCTATTTCAGCAACACAGATAAGGATTTCAAATAACTATTACCAAAAACCAGATTGTTCATAATAACTGGGACACAAAAGATGAAATAAAATCAAGAATTTCTCATTGAGCTTAGAAGGAATAATCTAGCACATGAGCTATCTTGCCTTTGCAATACTTTGGGTGGAATTTAATAGAAAATTGTAGATCTCCCCCTTGCCATTTACCTGAATCTACCCTGAGAGTTGCTTAAGGTCAAATGAAAAATTTGACTATAATAAATATTTAGAAGATCATTACATTTAATTAACTTCTAAAGTACTTCAGTCAGGCCTCTAACTGAACAACACTTTCCTTTTGAAGGAATATGGCAAATATTACCAGAGCTGAGTTTTGCTGTACAGTTAAATTAAGGATCCCATAATTCTAACATATTTCATAGAAACAACACCATGGCCTTTTAGTTGTCATGATACTCAGGGATGAACAAAAGATCAAGGACAGACTATGGGCTCTGGAAATAAGAGATGTATGGGTCATGGAGAAACTCGGATGCAAACCAGCAAGACAGACGCTGTACTTGGAGGGAGCAGGACCAGACCTGAATTAAGTATTTCAGCAGCTACAGGGGCTGGACAATCTAAAATGTCCTTCCTTAGAACAGCACATGCATCAGCTGTTGGCATACTCAATAGCCAGCCAGGGCAGAAATTTCTCTGCACACAGGCTGCCATAAAAATGGTAAATGACATTTGGTAGTCACATAAACCAATTGCTGCTGCAAGAAGAGTTTCAAGTTATGCCATTTTGTGTTTGGTACATTCTTTATAATGAGCAGGTGGATTCAAAGTTTTAATCCTGCTAGCAGGTGACCTTTTCAAAATTCTGTATTTTTACTGCCTATCAATTTTGTTTCTTTCTTCCAGGCTCCTGAGATTGTAATCAAAGATGAATAGGAATTGCCAGAGAATTACTGAATACTGAAAAAGCCAAAGCCTTAAAGATGGCATTCATATAGCGAATGCCCTAATGCAGCCATGATATCTGATTTTTAATAGATCAGGTGCAACTATGCACATTAGCAAACTAAACAATGTAGTAATATCCACAGAGAACAGGTTTCATTGATTAAATCATAAATATAGTATCTTATTATGCTTTTGGGGAAGCAGAAATATGAAAAGCAATGCATGCATTTTTGAATTATAAGAGGAGAGAATATTGGCAAATCTTTCAACAGCTGTTTATCATGAAAAAGAAGTTACAGTTACCATTCCCCAGCCATGCACTCTGAAAAACTAAAAACTGTACATTAATAAATTATAACAATGATGCATGAAGCTAATATAAAACTTTTGAA
This sequence comes from Molothrus aeneus, assembly GCF_037042795.1. NCBI lineage: Eukaryota > Metazoa > Chordata > Aves > Passeriformes > Icteridae > Molothrus > Molothrus aeneus. The sequence goes on along the minus strand of NC_089658.1, from coordinate 9,479,327 downwards.
GGCGATTTCTTAGTCCAGAGGGAGTTGTCAAATTTGCTATTTGTGACTTTAATGTTACTTGAAATTTCTTCTAGGGCATTTAAAACTCCTTTTGTGACTCTTCATCAGCAGTTTCAGAGACAGCAAAGGCCTTGACAATATACATTTTCACTTTCTGCATGGCTGACGGACTTCATATGCTATATCCAATTTAAGGGTAGAGCAGTAGATTACACTGCTAGAATATAGAGAGCCATTGCCATTGAGACTGAATCATTGCTGTTTATAGTAATTCTTACTATTTGGTTTTTGACAGCCCTTTGTGACTGGAATAAAAGATGATGCTGAGATTATTGTCAGGCTACTGTAATAGCTAGCAGTGCATGAAGTCTGCAGCAGATGGACTTGAACTTATGAGCTCTCAGATTCTCAATAGCCTTTCAAATGAGCACTGTTCTCCTTGGCCACGTGTAAAGCAACTGGCTTTGACAAACCCTTATTTCAGAAGATGAAATACTATTTCAGCCAGCTTTCTTTGTTCTATTTGAAATGTTTTATAGAGCTTAATTTGAGAGGTAGCTTAGAATTGAAGAGAACAAATTGATTTTCAGCTGCATGAGGTAAACTATGTTACAGGTACATCCAAGCTGAACAACAACAGAGTGACTTGACATAGTCTGAACATTTCCACAAGTGCCCCCCAACCATTTCCATTAAAACACACAATTGCTAGGTATCTTCCTTTGGCTAAAGTTGTAATTTTTCTCACGAATCCCACTAATTCACAGACCTTTAATCTGAAAAATAAGAGGCAATAGTAAAAATTTGTTTGGCATATGCTACCCCAGAAGGATTTTCTTGAAACACAAACATCTGCTATTGACTTGGGTGCTTTTTAGCTGCTGTCAAGAGCATGGATAGACAGCAACCAGCTTGTATTGCTGCAGGAATGTCTTACACCTGATTTGTCTCACTAAAGACCCCGCAAAAAAGCACATTTCTCTCAGGTCACCAGTTCACTGATTCTTCTGCAGTGCAAACTGAGTGTCCTTCATGCACAGTCAGCTGTTCATGCCAAAATGGGGCAACACAAACCCACCAGACTGAGTTAAGCACCAGCTGTTCTCTGGACCCAAACAATGCACACCAACAGCCCCAAAGTCAAATGAGAAATGTTCCAAAGGCTAGTTTGAAACTTTTCCAGATTATTTCTTTCATCAATATTTAGTATCTTTGTATTAGGATCCATTACTACTGTAAACCTTTTGCTCTGTTTTGCATATCATGATTCTTTCTTTATAACCTAGCATCACAGTTTGATCTTTTATTACATTGCTGCTGTTCAAGATTCTATAGTTAAAGTTGTGTCAGCACTTTTACTACAAAACCCATTTATGAGGGGTTTATAACACAGCTATAAAGATGTACTATAGAATTGAAAGGTGGTGTACAAATTCTCAGCATGGGGCATTGTCTTTTTTTATCACTTTTTAATAAACAAATTAGACTTGCTATTTTAAGCCTTTATGAGTGTAAAGCAATTCCAGTTTATAGGTTATTGCCTATATAACGTGGCAATCAACTGTTATTAAAAAAAAGTAAAATGAAACAACTTATAAGTGCTATGATTAAAACTGATTATGGAAAAAGTGGAACTTTGCAACAGTAAAGGCAAATATATGTTTACTTCTGTGAGTGAGCTGTACACTGAGAATGTGCTGAGCTTTACAAACCCACTTTCCCCAAGGCAGTGGGGGAATCCAGCTTGGGATGCAAAGTGTGAACCTGGAATGAATTCCCCTGGAATTTCTTGTGCTGTGTTTGTGTTGCGAGGACACTGGCTCCCAGCGAGAGAGCACAGGGTAATGTATTCTTCTCTCCTCAAATGTCATTGGAGCTGGCTTCCTGAAAAAAGGTTTTCAAATGCTTTCAAAGGGCAGTTTGCTCATGCTCCTCATGGATGTCGTGTGTTTCAATAAAATCATACTGATGAGGGTCAATGAAGGTACAAGAGTGCGTGTTTTGGACTGTATTACTTGCCCTTCTTACACATAACTTAGTAGTGAGAACATTACCTATCTGTTGGTTCTGCTTAGTCACATCCAGCACTATTTTTTTGAGGCTCCCTGAAATACCCTTCCATAGCTCAGAAGGTGCTACCTGGTTGAGCAGCTTTCCTTGATCAGCTGCTTCAGGACACTGGGGTTTGATGAACAGCCTCAGCTTCTCACCTCATCCCCAGAATGAGGTCCTAGTAGCCAACTCAGGACCCACAGGCCTAGAATAACATGGAATAAAGAGTCCAGAGGGACTGCCAGAGAAAGCTGGTCATACTGCTTGCAGTGCTTGAACCAGCTTGGATTCCATCTTTCTGGAATTCTGTGTTGCACCTTGGAGACATCCTTAGATCCACACATTTTTCCCTAGACAGATTTAGTGATGGACTAGGAGTGCCCACAGAGTCCCTACATCTGTGAGTCCATTCATGGCCCTGGACTTGGCTGGGGTGTGATGAGGCTGGGAGACTGGTTTCAAAGTATGCTGACTATAAAGGGGATTCAAATAAAAAAAGAGCACTGGCTATGTGTATGTGGATGGGTGTTACCTGCAAAAAATCGACAGTAAAACTCTAAAGCATCTCATGGTGTCTCTACACTGGGACCAGATGTGAATGTAAAGCTGCACCTGTGAATGTCCTGGATGAAACACAGTGGCCAATTCAGATACCAAGAGGGAATTGCACCAGCACAAACTTCAGCCCAGGCTGCTCATACCTTCCAAAGGCTTTGGGAGCTTCTCAGATGAAGTATGTGCTGCCAGAGTCTTGGCTATTAGCACTGTTACAAGTGAGGCAACAGATGTGCTACTGCCTGCAGTGCAGGGAGCCCTGAAGTCCAGGTTCTGCTGGCTTTTACTGAATCATGGATCTGAAGTCATTTTAAAATGTTAATATCTTGCACTCAGTGAAATTGGGGCTGTCTTGGATTCTGATCATGCAGGCGCTACACAGATAACTTTACACATGGGACCTTCTCAGAGCTGCCTAAATTACAGTATGTTATTACAAACTCCAGTGAAGGCTGGCACAGAAATCAGGAATGATTTTTAAAAAACAGACCACAAATTCCAAAGGAATAACTAAAGGCAATGAGGGGAAAAAATGAATAATCAGGTTTTACAATGGCGCTAGCCACACATTAACAGAAGATCTCTTGTTGTCCCTCTCATAATTGCTGTGTATTAAAAAGAATTCATATAATACAAATAAGACTTCAGAGGAGATGAAACTTCAATTGTCTGTGATGTATTTAAATAACCTTTTAACACATGAACTACTAAATATATTTTCCAATATACCTGGGAAGGAATCACTAAATTAGTGATCTTTTCCTAAATATTTAAAACATCACTGCTTAGGCTAACAATGTATTTCTACCAATTTAAATGGTTCTGTAATAATTTAAAACAAGCTTAAGTACCAAACGTAGAACTGCACAATCACCTCCCAGTGACCCTGGATTTTTCCTCTCTTTTTCAAGGAAGGTTGCTGGCAGCAAGGTTGTTACACGAACTGACAAAAGCAAGTGGAGACAGCGAGCTGTGCTTATTTAAGTCTCTATTCTTCCATGCCACTCAGCTTCAATCCTGTGCCTGGCAAAACATCATCAGTATTCTCTGCCTCTTTTAACTAAAGGAAGCAAATCAAGAACCAGACAGGCTAATGGGAACTGAACCTCATTTCTTGGCCTCTGGCTCAACCTGGGCAGCCAAACGGAGAGCAGGCACTTCTGCAGGCCCCGCGCTCCCCTTGCCAGCTGGGCAGCGAGCAGCTCCCTCCCTGCTCGCGGCTCCGCGGCCGGCAGCACGCAGAGCGCTCTCCCGGCTGCCGCCAGCTGGGAATCTGACTGCTTCTCCAGGTCTGCTGTGCACTTGCCAAACGGAATCTGCAGGGCTCCTTTTCCACTTGCCCCAGCCAGTTAGGAGGTGATCTATAGTGCTATTATCACAGCGAGCAAAGCAGGCCAGAAATCTCCACACAAAAATGAAATTTTGGTACGGTTTCACAAGAAGGGGGACCAAAAGCAGAATTTAATAAGGAAAGGGCATCCTCTGTACCCTGAGTTCCCTGTGAGTTGAGCCATATTTAGGGGCTGTATTTCCAACCCTTTTCCTGTTAACACTTAATCTGAGGCATATTCAACTAGAAATACCAGAGACATGTTAGAGGGAGGAAACTGAAAAAGCAACAGCTACTGACTAGAGCTGGTTGAAACGTTTTCAACAAAACCTGAAACCCCATGAAACCCACCTCGTTTCATATTTCACTGCAACTTGAAACTCAAACCAGATTTGTTGAAAGGTTCTCTGAGGATTGTGGTTCCAGTCACAACTGGCCAATCCATTTATAGTACACAACTTTGTTAGACAAACTGAGGGCCAGTACAGCTGGGTTCTGTTTCACAATTTGGAAACCTACAGGAGAAGGGCAGCTTGTCCTGCACACTGTCCTGTGTGGCCTTGCCAGACTGAGCCCAAGGAACAGCCCCACCTCCCTCATTCAGACATGCAATGGCAAGACAGGACATAGCCCCTCTTTTCCATTTCCTTATGGGATAACCAGACAGTTAAAAGACCCTCAGAGATTAGGAGCCAGGAAATGCACAGATGCAAGGCAAGTAGCATCCTTCTTTCCCCATGAGGAGAGGACAGATTGCTCCTGCCATACACCAGGCCATGGCAGCCTGGTCTTCAGCCCATTTTTCTTGCAGTTTGTCCAAGATTAGGTTACTGTAATCACCTGAATTAGCTGCTGCATTGAGTGACTTGACAGATGCAAGCACATAAATTCTGCCTCTGAACTTTTACAGACAGTTCTCTGTTGTCACTCGTGCTCTGTGTCTGCACAGCTTGAGACAGTACAAATCAGACATTTCTGGTCAGTGAGTCACTGGTCATAATTTTTACTGTTTTGTATTGCCACTGCTCATACACATAGGTGCTAGTAAACAAAAAAAAACCCCACCCATCCAACCTCAAGTACACCCTCAAGCTTCAGCTTCCCCAAATGGCCACAAAGAGCAAATACACAATCATCCTGTCTGTACACAGATAATTTCACCAGCTTTAGTGGTGTGGATATTTAAAACAACCTTTTCCATTTCCCTTCTTTCTTCTGTCCCTCTGTGCTTTTCCAGGTCCAGTTTGAGTTTTGTTGTGAAGCACGGGATTCATTCATACATCAAGGGGAAATTGAAGGCATCACAGCCCACATAGACAAAAAACAAAGGCACAGTTTACAACGCAGAAACTTGCTGAGAAAAGCAGCTGAGTTTTTCAAGGCTCACCCGCTGACTACCCCTTTGGAGGTACCTCAAACACCATTACTTGCTCCATACAGTCAAACATTTTTTTTCAAAGACTCCATATAATGGATTATTTGTATTACTGTAGTAATGAAAAGTCCCAGTGCCCTGTATGGAACACCTTCCCCTTTACTGAGTTTTTCTAGATGAGAAATAGTCCAGCTCTATGGGCACAGAGGTCCCTGTGGGCTAACCTAAATGAAACTAGGCTGGAAGGAGCTGCTTCCTACCACAGCATCTCAAAACTAGGCACCCATGTTAAGGATTAACCATCCCATTTCCAGGGTCTGTACCAAGTCCAGAAAACAAAAAAAAGGATCTTTTTTATGCTGCTGAGTTCCTGTCACAGTCATTATATACTTAGACTATCATATATTTGGCCATATTTTTGAGGTCCTATCTTCTATCTCTCATTTAATAAATGTTTTCCTTTTTGAGCAGGGTCAAAAGAGACTCTGGCATAGGAAGGCACAGGCAAGCTGGCTGTTTCAAACACAGAACTGCACTTTCCAAGCCAAGTGTGGAAAGCCATGACATATTCAAAACCCATCTTCTCTCCATCTGGCAGAGCAGAAGCTCAGTATCCTTCTTATCTTGTAGTTTCACCAGACACCAGCCTTTGTCCTTTAGCATAGAATTATTAATTATTGTTAGAATTTTGCTTTTGTTTGTTTTTGAGATGTTTTTGCTTGTATGCCAGGCTGCATACAATGTACACAGTATTCTGGAAATACAACTGAGTCTACCAGCCTTGCACTTCCCTTTGCTACACTAACCCTGACATAGCTGACATAAAAAAGAGGGAATAAGTATCTAAAATTGCACTCATCTCAGTTTCCATACAGTATGAATATTTTTCCTGCATTCTGGATAAATGTTTTAGCAATTAAGTGAAAAAACACACAAAATCCTAACCTTGTTACTTCACAACTACAGAGTGCCTTGGACTGCAGAAGTACAATGGTCTTCCAGTCCTTTGCAAAACTTGGAAGAGCTCCTTGACAGCCAGAAACTTTAGCTGGTAAGGTCAGGTTAGTATCAATAAAAACAAAAAGGCCAGCTCTGATCACAACTCTGAGGAAGCAGACTCAAAGAACTGTAAGGATTTTTTGGGTACTATCAGTGCCATAAATGAGAACAAAATGGGGGGCACATAGCTGTTAGTTCTGGAGAGCCTTTAGAAATTTGTTGTTAGTGTTTATTATACCAGATAGATAATGATGGCTTTCCTATTTGACTTGATTTTCTCCACTTTTGAAACAAAACCCAGAGTGTTTAAACTCAAATAAACAGTTCCCTTTTAAAATGTGGATACATGAATTTGGCTTACAGACTAATTTGTTTTTTCTAAGAAATGCAGAATAAAGTCTAGTTCACAGAATGTAATTCCTAAGGAATGTTGGATGACAGCACAAACCACACCAGTGCCTGGTGACTGTTCACACTGAGAAGGGCATTGCTTACCTTGCTGATGCTTTCTTTGGGAGAGCTGATTACTGTTTGCAGGGATGGGATGTTGTGCTGGCTTTACTGTGCTAGGTCAGTGAGCAAGAAGATTTGAGGCTTATTCAGAGTTTGCACTTTTATTGGAAGCAACATGCAAAAAATAGCTAGGAGGAGCAAATACAAGGAATGATGAAGAGGAATAAACGTTATATATAGAAAAAATTGCAAGCTAACAAAATAGCTGTTTCACAGTTTAATGATTCTAAAATAATTTGAAAGGTTTTAACAAAAAATCTCCATCTTTGATTTTAGCTATCACAGAACCCCTGCTGTCCCTGTGTGTGACTACCCATGTATCACAGCAGACATTTCTTGAAGGAGATATTCAGAGAAGAAGAGCTTTTCATATGTTCATTAAACTAAGGCACTTTATTTGAAGAGCTATAGAGTGAAAATAGTGATCATGTGAGGATAAAGAACCCTGTGCTAGAACAACTGGTGTAAGGAGAAGAGCAAGGGGGCAACACAGCATTTTGAACTATTTTGCTTTGTGAATTAGGTCCTGTGGCTGGGAGGGAGAACCCAGCAGAGGTCACTGACTCTCACTAAGAGACTGCTGCTGGACACAAAGGAAAGCAGCAGGAAGCTGGAACAGTGGCACCCTGGGCCAGCACCTCAGAACTGGATGTTCAGCTCCACTTCAGAAATAGACACACTCAGAGAAAGCAAAAAGAGGAAACTGTTTTTTGTTTCATCAGGAAAAAGTAATTGGTATCATGGAATTGTTAAGGGAAAGCTGAAAAAATCAAATCCCATCAGATCAATATTTCTGTGGATGTCTAAAAATACAGGTGCTGCAGCTTCCAAAAGCTTTAAGCCTACTTCACTCAATTCAGTGTTGCAATGCCAAGAGCCTGACAATTAAGAACCATCTTTTCATTCCTTTCCAACAGAACTGCTCCTGGGCAGAGAGCCATGGGAAGAACAGGAACAGAGGTGGGGGTCTACTGAACTTTGCCCCTCTATGGCAGAGGACTGTGTAGGGGCCCAGGATCCCTCTTCTACCCAAAACATGGACTCAAACTCTCATTCTCTCTTTTCAAATATACACCCAAATCTTGCTCCATATGCATATCTAAAACTACATAGGTAATCTTGGATAGGTATTGAGTTATATTTTACTAATCAGAGATGGATATTCAAAATTCTCATTGCATCAGGAGTTCTACTTCCTGCAATAATTTTTCCTATAATCTTTTATAAACTTGTACACTAAAGCCCATGCTTTCTGTAGCACCTGAAATAAAACCTGTGTGAATCTGTTTTTCTCAAAAAAAAAGGATTGCTTTCTATTATGGAAAGAAAATAAAAAATACCACTGTTTGAATAATACCCACAGTGAATACAGCATATACTGAGCAAATATGTAGTTAAACATTGACTCTCCTCTGAAATTCTATTACTTGGCTAAAAAAATCTAGCCATAAATATCTTAGTTATATCTAAGACATACATATATATACATACATACATATATATATATAAACCCCAAATATATATATATGTGTGTGTGTAGGTATGTATAATCTATGTTTAACAAAGTTCCATTTATAACACTTATCATGGCTATTAAACATTTTAATTATTGATTTCAGCTGAAAAATTCTTGAGGCTGAGCATAAACAAAAGAAATAAGTATCTGCCTGATGGTTAATGTTTTCATTCAAGTGTAGAGGTGAAGCTATAGATCCAAGAGATGGAAAAAGCAATTTGCTATTCTCACTCATATTTAGAACCTTGTTAGTGGATTTGTGGAAAAAAATGTCATATACTTCAAAAAAACTGGCCATGAATTAATGTTTATAGATTTTATTGCTCTTTCCAGCTCACTATATTTTTATTCTTTATTCTTTTTAATAGTCTTAAAAAACCTCTAGAATTATAATTTTCTCTCTACAGATGCTGTCTTTTTCTTTTAAACAAATATTGGTCCCTTGCTTTTTCCCATTTTTGTTCCCCCCTCTGCTTTTGTTTCAAATGGATGTAAAATTATCTCAGATATTTTTGTGCTTAACATCAACAACTTCATTTCACATGGGTCTGATTTGGAGTCCATAATCATCACACTGCTGTATACTACAAAAGACTGATTTTTTTCATTGCATAAAGCTTCCTTTCCTGTTGGTTTTGGGCTACACTTGAAAAGCACAGCCTGCTGTCCATCATGGGCAGCCCTGCTCACTGGGAACTATCAGGGAGGAGGCGGAGCTGCTGATCTGCTCACAGGACTCTGCCCTGCACAGATGACCTTTCCCTGTGGGCAGGCCTGTTGTGCTGCTAAGAACATCAGCAGAGAGAAGACAAACAGGTATCAATGGTTCTGAAAGCCTGGCCAAAGGTGCTGTCACCAGCAGACAGGGGCACATCAAACTTCCAGTTGTTCTGCTTCTGGAGGGTCTGTGGCATATTGTATACATACAACACAGTTCACTTTATTAGTCATCATGTTTGGGTTTTGCATTTGGCAAAGAGCTTGCTCTGAAACTCAGTAAGGACAGCAAGGGTATGACTCTTCTCAAATGCACCAGCATCAACACTGTGTGGGGCATATCTACTCAGAATAGGAATCAACAGAAAACCCGATAGGGGACACCTCCAGATACCCATACTCTAACAGTTTAGGTTGTATTGAAACAGCTTTTCTTATATGAGAATCAGATCAGGGCAACTGAGCCTTCCTATGGAACAAATGTATCATGTTCCTGGGCTTTTGTTATTTTTATGATAATAAGGTATGATGATCTCCATGAATAGAGAATGCACAGGTTGCTGAAAGCCTCGTTAGACAAAAATACCAGGATTAGCACCATCCTGTAAAAGTTCTCTTCCTCTTTTAATTGTATTTTCACTAGAAAGAGTTTTCTATTCAATTGAAATAATTTGCATTACATCTTTCCTAATCAGACAGGACAAGTTTAGTTCACAAATGTGCTGGTGTAACAGGATGGAATAACTGGAGAAACACACCTCAGAATATTTCTCTTCCACTCTTTTTTCTGCACCATTATTTTGAACTTATTTTGTGACAAGACAAAGACAACAATGCCCCTGGATTCACACTGATAAAACTCCACTGACTTCAGCAGTTAATGCTCGTTTAGTTGTTATTAAGTGCCCCGAGGGTGATATAAAGTCCACACCTAACATCTGAAACACATTCCAAGATCAACAATAGCAGTCACCAGACAATTTTCTTCTCTACTGAAGGTTGCTCTAAACTTTAAATGCTTCTCTTCACCTCATGTTATACACATTACAAATGACTGTTCAGTTGCTCTTATAAGCTTAAATCCATACACTCCAACTTTGTACCCAGAAGGCAATTTACAGATTATAAAAGGCAGATACCTCTTTTGCTGCACACCTGCCCATTTTACCATTCAGTCTGAGAGAAGGAGAAACAACTGGGAGTTAGAAGATCCTGATACCAGGGATATACTGGTTATCAGTGAGAGGAAAAGGTGGATCTTTAATAAATTTCCTTTTAAGAACAATTGAAGGCCAGCTGACAGGAACACCAGATCATGGGGGCCACTCTGATGGCTTGGACAGACACAGCCCCACTGCCCAGGTAGCACAGAGCAGCACATCTCCTGCTCTTACTCACCAGGTGAGCAAACCAGGAGTTTCAGTAAGTGCTGAGCTGCTGTGACTGCAGCCACAACAAACCCCCGAGTTTCCCCAGCACTTACCCTGAGTGCTTCCTGCACTTGTGTGTTGATGCACCCCTCCCACAGGGCTGTCCCAAGAGCAGCAGGTCACGCTTTGGGGCAGAGGTGGCTTTTGCAACACAGACACCACCCAGCTGCTGCTCAGAATCCTCCTGAGCCGTGCAGAGCACACGAGTCCCACGTGCACCCAGCTCTGCTGGGCTGCCTCTGCATTGGCTCCAACAGGGAGTAAAATGTTGAACTACAGCATCCTAATCATAAGCAGTGATACAAAGTCGTGATTTTTAAAAATAAAAGTACATTGAGAACTTCTGAGCATGTGTGACAGATAATTACTTACCTACGTCCCCTGCCTAAAAGAAATATGTTCTTGTGTTTTCTCTAGTGAAATATTTATCATTCCATAATCTCATTTCATAAATACTCGTAGTAATTAGGTCAGACTATGAGCATGAGACTATATGGAACTAGACAATCTTTTTTTGTTGCTGAAGCAAATCAGAAACTATTCTTAATTCTGTTAGATTTTTTCTTCCCTTTAAATAGTTGAAGACATTTATTATTCAACTTCCTGCTTTGACAGAATTTTATTAAAAGAAATTGATTTTACTAGCTCAGACTATTATATTCTGCTGAAGGACAAAGCATCATACCTAATTTTTGTTCCTGATTTTTGTTAAGAATATTTTTAAAAATTAAATAAGCCATTGACTGAATATCCAGTGTCACAAGTGCTATTGCTTTAAAAGACTAATAATCTCTCTTGTAATCAGATTTCAATATACTAGAAATTCTATTAAAAAAAAAACCACCAAAACTTACTTTAAAAATATTCTTTCAGGAAAATTACATTTTAACAACTAAACACAACAATATGTTAGATTACATTTTGAGCAGAATGTTTACCTTTCACTGAGTTTCTCTGCCAGCTGTGTCAGCATCGGCTGTATAAAAAAAAATTAAAGGAGCTGTTTATTTTTTTTAATTGCCATGATCATGCCAAAAAACACAATGTGTGGGCTGGAGACAGAGTGCTGGGAGCAATATTATTCATGTTAAAAACAGTTGCCTGATTTGCTTTCTTTGAAAATTAGGATACTATAAATAGCAGCCCAGTGGGATAGTGAGATTTGTCGATTGCAAGTTATGTTTTAAAAGCTGCTAGGATGAAACTTTTGAAAGACTTACAAAAGATTAAACAATTATTGCTTGTCATTTACCTTTGGCCTGCATTAGACCTCTGTTTTTGGAGAGTTATGTATTTAATGTGGATGTACGACCTGTTTCTATGCATACATCAAAATACAAAATTTTTAAAAGAAAAATTCAATATTTACTTTCTATAGGTCTTTCTATAAACCAGGTACCTTAACTCACTGTTTTGTTAATCATAATTAAAAATGTATTGCCAAACTTGTATTAATTCTTTGTTGCTAGGTTTGTGAAAATCCTTCCCCACAAATCAACTTTGACCAACTTGGAAATTATGATACAATAATTCATCACAAGAAGTTCTGTCAAGCCCCTGTCGCGCAATAGTTCCACAGCTGTCTTTGCCTTTATTAATTCATACTTTAGCACCTTGGTGCCTCTCCTTTTCTGCTTGCTTTACAGAATGACCAAAGGCAAGCTTCCATTACAAAAACCCAATCCACCAAACAAACACTACCAAAAACCCGAGGAACCAGCAAAGCCTGAGAACACATAAAACCCGAATATGAATAACAAAAAACAAGAAGAAACAATTGCAGAGATTTTATCAAGCACTATCTTTTCTCTGAGAAATTATACATGACATTCACTGTTAGAAAGCTGGCATTTTGACCTGCATTAGGAATAGGAAGCAATGGGAGCTTTTGGGATAGGCAGACTTTTTAACAGCAAATACGAGGAAAGAAATAAAGGGTAAGCTGCTAATTTGATTCTGAGCAGAGGGCCAACAAAGCAATGACACAGATTGTAAGACCTACTTAAATTCCTAGCTTTGCCCACTGAATTCTGTTGAGTAAAAAGAACCAATTTTTTCCAAACATTCAGTGTTTCTCTAAGAGAAAGAATTTTTACACAAGCATTTTCATACTGCACTGCTTACAATAAACCATAAATCTTTGAAAGTGGTATGGGATTTTGGTGTGCATCCTAAAGCATGAGGCAAATGGCCTGATGGCCATTTTCCTGAAGGCACAACCTTTCACCAGGACCCTATTCAAAGGAGTTTTGCTGCACCCCTTGGCAGTGCTCAGAAGCTGACAAGCCAGGCTCGATGCCTGTCTGCAGGTCCTTCTGCAACTCCTCTGCTCTCTGACTGTGCCTGACCTTTGGGTTTACTCAACTCCACAATCTCAAACTTGGTTCAGCCCGACATCTCAACTGCAGCAATCAAACTTCAGAACAGAACAGCAGAAAATGGGAAAAGAGGGGAAGGTGGGAAAGAGGGATGTAGTAACAAAGAGAGGAACACAGCTCAACACTGTTCCAACAAACTTTTAATTAGTGACATATTTTCCTTTGGAAGCTAAAAACTTCATGATATGTCTCACAGTGCCATCCCTATCTAAAGACATTTTTCTGTCCTTATGTAAAGCTGTTCTTAGTAGAATTGTACTTTACTAAGTACAAAGAGCTCAATCTGACTTAAAAAAAATATTTAGCATTAAGAGGTGATAATTATCTTCTGTCCACGATAAAAATTCAATCAAAGTATGAAAGCCTGGGTTTATCCTATACAAACCATGGAGAAACAATTAAGAGTGTGACAAAAAGCCATCGTGTTTCTCAGGAGAGTTGACCCTGTTCCAAGGATAAAATGATAACTAGTGTCCTGAGTCCAGCTTGGTGACCTTCTGGAGCTGGAACTTTCAATTATGTCAAATTAGCTGTGTCACATGAGCTGGCTTTGTGAGTGAGGCTGGATCAATGCAGTGCATCTCACTGATGATGACAATGATCTAATCAATCTCAGTCACTCAATGGACAGCAATGAGGTTGTGAAGTAAGCACAAAAAAAAGAATGCTGGGATCTGTCATTGTCAGGGTTACCTAGAGGCTCCCCATTTGTGCTTTTCCTTTAAATGCTAATTTTGAACGATGAAAAAAATAACACTAAGTAGCAATTTCCTAGAAGGGGTTTTGTCACATCTATTCAGACTTACATTCTGCTTGCCAAATTGCAACTTGATGTTCAATAATGCTGTTTTTGACACTTCTGTGTAATAAAAGTGAAGATCCTTCTTTGCTCAAGGATGTCTATGACACTTTTGACACTTCTCTCCCAGAATTGCAGGCAGCCCAGATGTTCTTTGCATTAAGAAGAGCATCACTACAGCTGCCATGGAATGTCAGAAGTTATTGGGCTCTAGGCAAAAGCAGCAAAGGGCATCCTTCCTCTTTTTAAGTGAGGAGTAATTTTTGGAGAGTAAAACCTTTTGATTGAAACTTAAAGCCTCAGAGGGACTTTGTAGGCAAGAGACACATTGCATTTTCTCTGCTCATGTTTCAAGGTAACTCAGAACCATTACAGAGCAGCTGTTTCCACTTCTGTTCAGAAAAAGATTCCTTACCTATCAATGCCAGCACGGCACTAGTGTATCTGCTGGACATCTGGATGTTATGATACAGGCAAAAATGAAAATAAGAGTAAGAGCTCCTGGTGATAAACTCAAGCTTTGATTTCTGGGAACTTATAAGGCTGCAAGACCCAGTCACTCCTGGATTGTTTATGCTTCTCAAGACTTGAATCCAGGGATTTACATTCACAAGTGTCTCTTTCCCCACGAGTGACAGGTGAGAGGAAGCCTTGGCTACATGAAGTCTTTGTACCCCAGGATTCTCTGCAGCTGGACTAAAGGAAATATTTGAAGACCACATCATGTTCCTGGGAAAAAAGTGTCCCTAGGTAAAACTGACCATATTTTCAACATCATCCTTCTTATATCTGTCCTTGTACTGTCCCCAAAACAGCTGCTAGTTGGACTGGGTAATAAACTGGATGATGTTTCTCCTTTATTTTAAAAATACACAGGTCCTGCTCTTTACAATGGGCCACACAAGCAGTGGTTCTGTGCACAACAAAGCGGTCTAGGATGTGGGGTTCCATGGGTAGCTCCCTCAGAAAAAACACTTTGAATTTAAACTAAAGCCCCAGGGCTCACGCAAGGCACCGCTCCTGTCTGTGGGCGGGCTGACGAGTCACGGTGTTTTCCTTCATCCTGCTGCTCTTCAGCTCCATCTCCTGGAGTCACCCACGGCATTGGAAGAGCCACCTTCCCACACCATGCCTGCCCTTACAGGTTAGCAGAGTGTCTAATTATTAAGCTTCCTCTGAGAGAGAAAAAAAAAAAACCACAGCAAAACCTTGTGATGGAAATAAAATTTCAAATTTGGAAATTTCAGTGCACGGATCTATTTTTGAGTACTTGCAACAGAAGTTTCTCTGCTGGAAGGATTTTTTTTGTTTGTTTGTTACAGAAATCTTTGTGGTTGATACAAATTTTAAAAGGCTTAAAACAGACCAGAGAGCTGTTATTTATACTCTTTTATAGACACTCCAAAAGTTTAAGGTAGTCTCATCATCCATCTTCCTTAGAATAACATGAAATTGAATTGTATATCTTTTTTTGCTAGAGTCACTGTTAAGTCTTTTCTGTCACATCCAGGGAGCTGCACAAGTGACACAGAAATTTCTTAAACAACGTTTTACTGGGATTACTCCTTTCTCTGTGCTGCATGGTGAGCTGGCAGGTGCAGGCTCTGTCAGGTTTTGGTGTTGGTTATAGTCACAGCAGGAACAACAGCAGCCAAAGCGAGTACTGGGGAAAATGAATATTTTTGGGTGCTGCCAGATTAGAGTTCCTGTAAAACTCTTACATAGCATCCGAAGAGCAGTTCCTGCAAGACCTGTGGCATCCATGCTGTGATTTTTGTGCTGTGCTGGGAGGCCAATTGTATCAAGGAGCCATCAGCCTACCCAAAGAAAGGCAATGAACAGCAGCAAGTGCTGTTGTACCCTACCACCAGGTCCTACAGGGTACCTGAGATCCCACCTGGCACTCCTGATCAGACAGGTGGTAAGGAAGACAGGACCACTACCTAACACCTTATTCCAAATCCACACCAGCAGTGGCCTGGTGAGCTGCAGGCCCTGAACAGGCTGAATTTTTGGCCCATGCTGCATGTTTGTGGTAGAGTACTAGAGACTCACCACGGATGATGCTACTTTAGCAACAGTTGCCATGTTGTCTGCTCCTTTCCCAGACATATTCCCTGGTGTGGGTGTCACTTTCACAGTCAAATGCCACTGGACACAGACTTATGACAGTGATTACTATGGAAAATAAGAAACACAAGGACAAATCATTTTAACTGAAGTGTCAGCAATGGAAAATGGCAGTCATCCTTAAATGTCACAGTGCCTCCCAGTTGGGCCTGGGCTCTGTGAAATGGGGAAAGGACTCCAGAATTGCATAGATCCATTATCCTCAATGGTTCAGGAGGACAAGCTCATTAGGAACTGCAGCTTCATTAGGTAGCAAGAGCTGCCCTCCTGTCAGGCTATGATCTATTTCTTATCTTGGATTGGGCCACAGATTTTCTCTCCCACATCCCAACCACAATTCACTACCACACCTCACTGCTTTTGGTGATGGAGCGTAGATCTTGCCTTAAGAATTATAAGCTAGAGTTTCAGTAATACCACAGGAAAATTTGCTAAACATTACTCAGTACAACCCATGTGCAGCTTTGCCCTTACTTCTCCTCTCTAGTATGGGATCACTTGCCAAATGGCTGCAGCTATCAGGAGCTCCCATTACAAGGCTAATCTATGCTCAGGGAATACACACACCTGAGTGCAGAGTAATAACAAAAACACTGAATCACACCTCTGCAATATATATTTACCTTTGAAGAGATCCAATATATATTTACTATTTAAGAGATGCCCACATTTACAATGCAAATCAAATCGTTAAATGAAGCCATAAAACCCAATTAAAAATAGTATTTTTAAAAGTCACTGTTTTGGACATGCTGGAGGCTACAGGGAAAAAGGCAGGACACTACTTTTTTCCATGGTAATCCTTTTTCCTTTTAAAATTTGTTTTTCAAAGGCTACATGAATTAACATTTAATCTCTCATTATAATGTTATATAGTATTTACAAATAATTGAAAGAGTCAGAAAACAAAACTATTTTAGAAATTTCTATGTTATTTCTTAGGCTTCTGAAAGAAGTGCTCAGATATAATTGCTTAAAGCAAACTTCAAAAGACTCAATACACCAGCAGCTGCAGCAAATACATGGCTTTTTCTATTTTAATTATCTGTTTCTTCCAATAGTTTTACAAGACATATATAAATAGAGATCAGAGGGAGAAACAGATTTGATATTTTACCTACACTATTCTGAAAATGGGGTAATAATTATAGAAATGGCTAAAGCATGCATGGTGGTTTGTTTGTACAAGAGAACCCCCCCAGTGTTTCTCTTCTCTGAGTTCAATGATTAACTCCACTTAAAACCCAATCCTCGTGTGTCTGTTTACAAAAATCTCTGCAATATAAAAGATTTAATAGCAATACTTGGCATAAAATAGTTTGGCAAAATGAATCAAATATCACATCAAACACAACTGAAAGGCAAACCTCCCAGCCAACAGAACAGTTCTATGAAACTCCAGATTCCAGTGTTGTCCTTTTATTCTGGCAAAATCAAAATTACTTCTATCTTATAGAATTTCTATAATCAAGGTGAAAGTGCTTTAGATATTGATATTTGTCTTCTCTGCAGAGATGCTGTACGTATTCTAATATGGCAAGACTCTGCTTCCTTGTTCAAAACTGTAAAATATATTGCTGTCCTGTTTCACAAAATTTAAAGCTGTTCTGATGAATACACAACTTTCATTTGGAGTTTTAAAAAAAACCCTTTCACGCCTCATTTATTTAGAAGCTCTTTGCCTTATCACTGCTCTAGCTATTTAAAGCACTGTTTTTCTGTTTATCAAAGCCAACTTTCTTCTTTCTCCTTTACATTTTTAAAGAAGAAAAAATTAAAAAGCAACCTTTCCACTGGCATTATTCTCATAACACATACCAAATTGATTTGAAAACATTAGATTTGCCAAATTTCTCCTACATGTTGAACTTGAATCTAAATATTGCTCCTTTATTCATGTAGGTAGAGGCTTATTTATTCAAGAAACAGTTTTGGGGGGATTTTTGTAATGAGTATAGTGAGAGAAAAATTTGAACTAGATTTTTTGGAGTGGTTTTTTGTTTTGTTTTTCTTTTTGGAACATCAATTTTCAGGCAATTTTTGGGCATATAATTGAACATGAAGTCAATTATCGGTTTACAAGGACTCCTTTGATGTGTAGCTCCCACTGCAGAGGCTGTCATGTGTGCAAAGCATCACTCCTGGGTGGGAGAGGGGAGAGAATGACCATCCTTCAGTGGCCATCTTTGATCCTGGCAGTGGGCAGAGCTCGGGGCCTTTTCATGAAGGCTCCTCCATGCATGTCTACCAACATGGCCAGAGGGAACCTGCAGAAATGGGGAATTCCCTCACTCAGAGGAAGCTTTTCCCTGTTTGTTATAAGAGGTGGAAGTCCAGTTAGAGATGCATCCCATAAACCGGAAATATGATCTCAGCAAAAATCCCCATTTCCACTCATTTTTAAATTCTCAGAACCGGTGGCTTTTGTGCTGGGCTGTTACATGATTCAGCCGGTATTTCTAAAGTTGGAAGGAAAATCACTCTGGAATTTCTTTATGTTGTGAAAATGGCTGAGCCTCTCATTTGCCTGGTTATTTACCCCATGCCAAAACTCCAAGACTGTTGTGCCTGAGCCCTCCTGCAGTGAGGGCAGAGTCCCAAAGGGCTGTGATCACACACTGGGACTGACTGACCAGCTGAACAGTCCTCACTCAAGAAAAATTGAATCAGAGGTAATAGAAATGTTTAGGACTCCATGGGTCCTGCAGAGAGCCCTGCTCGAGGCCAAAGGCCTGTCTTTTTGGAGTTAATTTTAAAAAGTCCATTTTTTTAGCTGAGCTAACACCACAGAGGTAATGAATTCCACCAGTAAACACATCCGTGCTAGCAGAGCACCAAAAGCATTGCACACCTCCCCTGAAATGTTCCCTTGTCAATGAGCTGGAACTACATCTGATCGCCCCCCTCCTTTCAGTCCTGTGCTCCTGTCACTCCACTGACTACAGGCAAAAATATCAGGTAATTCCTAACCAATTTCCTTTGTGCACACATGAGCCCATCATCTCCTCCAGCCACAGGGTATCATGTACATACTGCCTCTTTTCTTCATTCCACCACAATTCACACAATTCTCTAGTTTAAAATTATTCCTAATTAGTACACACTAATATGAAAATAAAAAATAAATTAAAAGAAAATTATGAGCATGCAATTAAACTTAAAAAACAGGCCAGAGGGTAAATGCTTAATCCTTTATAGACAGAGTGGTGTAAATGCAAAGTTGACTTCTGACATGGGTGGAATACCTCCAAATTTATACTGGCAGAAAGAAGACAATCTAGCCAGCAGTTCCTAAAATAAATAACTGAAATAATGGCTCTTGAAAAACATTATTTGTAACATAGATAAAAATATGAACATGTTGCAAGAACTCCAGACAAACCAGGCAGGATTATACTGCAGTTAGAGGTGATAGTCTAATGAAAATATAGACATGAGTTTAGTTTAAGTGAGAAATAAGTCTCTCAAATATCAAACATTCTTTTCTCTGCATGAAATTCCTCTATATTTTCAGTACTTGCACTGGTCTATGCAATGTGACATCTACTTTTGTACAGATGTGAAAAATTGGGATGATAGAATTGATTTTGAAATTGTTTCCTACCAGAGATATCCTATTCCACTAAAAAGGATTCTGTTTCTAATTGAATTCTGTTTTAGTCTAATTGTTGTTTAATTTTATTGTTTATGTTAAGTTGTAGACTTGCACTAATATCAGCTGTTATTTTCACAAGAGCTGTAATATTCTGACCTCTAGTTATCATGAAATCCTGCATTCTGCACATGTCCTCAGTAAATGTGAATTATTTGTTAGCTGTTAGGTGGATTTATGCTTTTCATCTTAGCCTGAACTTCCCTCACGAGCATTCAGATAAATTATTCTGAAGGCATTCAGGAGCTAAGCATCCAATTGTATTATGCTAATATTACACAATATCTCTACACATGCATCAAAGGACTGTGCCATTGTTTACTCAATATTTTGCTTTATTATATAAATATGAGTCTTAATGCCAATGCACAAGTTCCTTTTTCTCCACAGTGTTTAAGATTTTTCTCAAGTCCTGTTGATGCCATAATTGAGGTTGGGCATGTGCCTAAGTGCTGCCTGAGATGGGTCCCTATTCCCCAACGTGCTGTTTGTCTCTGCTAGCTGATGGAACATTGCCTTACTCTTTGCTCATTAATATAAATAGATCTCATCTCCTCTTTTCATGAGCTGTGTGCCACAAAAATCAGGCTTCTGGTTCTGTTATTTTCAGTCACACACAGCTTAGGAATATTCCACACACCTATTTATGGAATTACACCTAAAAATTTAGTAATTCACATTTCAAATATCTTTCAAATAGAGACTTCTAATTTTAAAGTGCATATCATTGCACACAACAGGGGTAAATTAAGATTAAGCACTGAATTTCAACTCTGTGTTTCCTGTCTTTGAGCTTCATTGTGCCACCTTAATATTGGGTTAACAAAGTACGTACATAGAATATTTGTTACAAGATTTGTGAATAAGCGATTCTCATCTCCTCTGTAAGGAAAATTGACTCCATTACAGGAGAGGAGAGACATCAAGCTAACATTACATGAAGTCATAATCCTCTATTGAGACACTGCACAATGACATTGTTAACATTAGTATGCAATATTTATTATAAATAAAAGAAGCTATTGAGGCTTTCAACCCATAATCAGCTCTGTGTGGATGACTTCACTGTACGAACACAGTGGAGTTATAATGAGGATAAAAGATTTATTTATACCTAAACATGTTCTCATTAGTAATTCTGCACTAGCATGTAACAGATACAATTGAAGGACCAGCAGGGTTTTTGTGGGGGCTTTTTTTTTTTTCCTTTGGGGTTTTTTGTTTGTTTGTTTTAAATTACTACTTATTGTTTGCACTTTGACTATGAACATTTAGTAAGAAAATAAAGGAACTTATTAACGATTTGATTGTACTGTGTACTATTCTCATGACTAAAGAATGATTCCAGTTTTATGGAATACAGTATCATCCCATCATGCCATAACGTAGAAATCCAACAAGCCATTAGCTCAGACCTTGGTAAAAAAGGGGAATTGTTTCTGAAGTGATCCTACCTGCACATGTAACATACAGTCACAAAGCACCAGGGTCATGTGAGATTCTTAGTGATCTGCCTTTATATTGTACTCTTTTCCAAACACCCTATTTTATATTTCTTTTAAAAGGAAAGGACAAACCCTCACTTCATGGAAGGCACCCAAGCAGTTGCCTACAGACCCTTCCAAGATCTCTCACAAAGTTTGGGCTGTCATCTCAGTCTGTTTGGAGGAAATGGAACTCCGCTTAATGCCAAATCCCCTGCACTACCTCACTTTGTCTTACTGCCATAAATCTCTCTCTCCTCCCTGAGGCCTGGGTTTACTTTCAGACTACAGTTTTACATTCACCTTTGCCAGGTGAAACCTAGGAAAAATAAGGGAACGGTTCAAATATATGTTCCAAAACAACTGATTTGTTCAAAACCAAATCTTTTCTGGCTGGTCTAATTTGTCGCCTTTAATTATATTTTGATGTTCTCAAACAGTTCTGTTGATAAAATCTCTGTTAGAAAAATCTTGAAGATATTTAGGGATATTTCACTACTAATGGACTTACAAGAATGTCAGTATGTTTATATATAATTTGGCGAACCTGAGTCAAGAACCCACATCCTAACCACTACTTAACAGAATCACCAGGAATAAATGTTAAAGTAATGCATTGTATTTTATCTTGGAAGAATGAAGTTCATCAGGTATTCATTCCTCATCCTGGGAAATACACTGACATGGTTCATCTCATTCTAAAACTGTGTTTAAGGTGATTGTATGTAAGCTAACTCGTAAGAAAATCTTATTTATATTGAAAAACAATTTAATTTAGAACCACTCAGCTCAGAAGGGAAAGCTCTTAACAACAATTACTGAGAGATCTGAAGAATTCTACTCCACCTTCAAATGAAGATGAAAAAAACATTTACTTTTTCTGTTAATTTCAGCTGTTCATTTTCAGCAATATCAAACCTCTTTCTCTTGAAAAAGATCAACTCCTTGAGAAATACCTTTTCCTTAGCATTCTGTGATCTTAACCTTCTCCTTTTATTCAGGCTTTTTTTGCATAAAATTTTATTTATTCTACTGGAAGTGGGATAAAAAAAATAAAAAATGCTTGAATTTTGAAAACCAAGATATTATTCATAGCCAGACCTGCTAAAGGAAGTAGCTGCAAAAAATTAACACAGCTGACATAAGTCTCCTTAATTTCATATGCTCTGTCACCATACTTACAAACCCACAGGCTCCATTTAAACAGATACAATGCTGAGAGCAATTAACTTCCTGTTACAATATAATGGAACAAAAAATACAGAGATTTCATGAGTTTCATATAGTAAATACAATGTCCTGTTTAGAGCTCACTACCCTAGGGGTTTTTGCCTCAGTTGTGACAAAGTGCCTGAAGTGAACAGAAAGATGAGTTTCAAAATTCAGATGAAATTTTTCCCACTAAAAAAATTAAATATTTGCATATATGTAATATAATACAAGTGCACAGTGTAGATTTTCGGACTATCCATTTGTGATACAGATTACGAGCTTCAGCGCATTAAGTGAAATTTTTAGAAGTATTTTTATATTCACAATTTCAATTATTTTGTGCTAATGATGCACAACACAACCAGGCTTGGAAGGTCTCTACTACTATCAATCCAGCTCTTAACTCTTTAATCTCCAAGGGCCCAGGCCAGGTCCTACTAAATGCAGTGGAAACATTCTCCCTGACTTCCCCAGAAACCAGATCCACAAAGACCTTAAATTCAACTATTGAACTAATATTATTTTCTTCTGATTCATGCATTTTTCAGGCATAAAAATAACCCAGTTTTGTTTCTTTAATGGGTTTTTCACAGTAATCTGGGTGGCTGATGCATCTGCAATCTGACAGAACAGATATCTCTTTTTGCAGTGTATTTAAGTTCCTCCATCTATCTCAGAAAAAGTCTTACAAAGCTATTCAGAACTCAGTACACGTTCTTTCCTCTTCACAACTCATTTTCCTTTTTTTTTTGTGACAACCTAGGCAATAATTCACAGCTCACTGGGTCTCCTAAATAACCCCCTTTATATTTACATGGTAGGCATTCCCCCCATTACCCTGCGGGATTCAGCCGTATTGGCAGGCAGTCATTAGGAATTCTTAAAACCATGGAGGTTTAACATCCCCTTCTGTAGAGTCTTTGCAAACACACTGTATGGTTACAATCTCTGCAAATCTACAGAAAATCTTGACAATTTAACAATAACATAAAATGTGTCATTTGGTAATTTCTAAGTGGTTCCTTCTTTGGGTCCCATGCAGACTCACACACGAAGCCTTTCAAGCTCAGAAGCATTTCACCCAATGGAGGATTGTTATGTTTCTTTCTTTTGCTAGAAAAATGAGCAAATCACACCTGCTATTGATGAATGGAGAAAAGTCCTTTTAGAAAACACAGATGAATTAACATAAAGGTAGTAAAGCATTATGAGAAAGATGCTGAAATCTAACACTCACAGAAGTAAGATTTTCACTAGAAAGTCATTTTTTCACCAGAAAGACATGATCTAAGTACAAAAGAAGAGCCAAATTTCCAGGGTTTATGGTCTTGCTCTGACTGAGAAGCTCCCTGCAACTGACTTCCCCCACTCCTATGGAAAATCACTGGAGACACAGCTCTACAGACTTGCCACTGACATCTCCCAGCTGGTCACTCACCCCTTCCCTTCCCTAACACAGCAATAACAACACCTCCTCAAATCCTGTAGTCAGTGCCAAGTACTGTTATGGAGCTTGGAGGAATATGAAAGAAGAAACTAGAGAAGTTGATTGATATTAGCATTGCTGCTGCTTGGTTCTGGGAACCCCACTTGTTCTGAAGAAGTCTCCAAACAAACCTGGAGCAGCACATTGCCAATCACACCCCCAGCAGTTTGCATCCCCTGAGCCTTGAACTGACACAGATGTTCAGAACTGGATTTATTGACTGCATGGATAAATAGTTCAAATTAATATATCAGAAAAAATCTCAAGGAAAACTTTCATTTTGAAGGAAAAAAAAAATACAACCACCCTTTTGTTTACAATTGGACTATTCTCTTTTTACTATTATCTGAAAGTTTAATTGGGGTATTTGTTTCTTTGATGAGAAGCAGAGCCTTCATGATACAATGCCTCGTATGTGTCACACACAAAGTTATTAGATATGTGCACATTTAAGGAGCAGATTCTGGGGAATTCTTAAAATTAGAGCCATTCACACTGATCCAGAAGCCATGACAGAATATGAAAAGTATGCAGTGACAGTTAAATCTGCAATGCCTTTGCTCTTGTTAGTGAAATGAGTAAATCTTAAAAAATTAGAAAATCTTAAATATTTAAGACCAATAGGCACTTCAGTATATGTTTCCCATGCTTACAAAGTCCAAATAACATGCTCCAAATAATTTACCACTACAGTTGTAATGAGAGAAAAGGATCCAAACCCACCTTCCCAGATTATTTGGAATTTCTTTTAATCAAAGTGAGTCATTCTTACATTTTTTTCTTATGGCATTCTGTAGCTTTTGAAGACTACTCTTTCACTTTTGAAATATTTGTAGAATTCAATATCCATTTAGAATTTAAAATGCATTTGTAATGCTTTTTAAAAAGCTGATTGTTTGGTTAAAATTCAAGTAATAAAAGTAACATTCTATTGAAAGAAGGCCTAGGTGCAGAGTGGTAATTTTGGATGCTAATTGGTCGTGTGTACCAGCCAATCATGAAACACATGCTAAAAACACTCAAAAGTGTTCAGAAGTGCCTCTCTAAGTCATAAATCTTTTACAGGTAAAATTATGTGAGAGAAGGAATAGAAAAATCACATTCAACATCTGGAGTCAGATGAGTTTACTGAATTAAAATTGCAAAATTAAATTTAGATGAACTTAATTAAAAAAAGGGATCCAATTTAATATGGACATTCATCAACTTCTGCTTGAAAATCTTTCTTGCCTCAAGAAAATATAATAAACTATGAACACAAAACCCATATAAAGGCTGAAATGAAGTGTGAATGGATGGTCAAATAAAGAAAGGCAGGAAGAAGGAACACTATTTTTTTCCTCATTTAACCGACATCCATATACACGCTTTCCTTTAATTGCACAGAATATTGAACTATTTTTAAACTCCATAAGAGTTCAACAAGCGAGCTGGTCATCTGTATGCCCTGAAGGTCATTCCTCCTTCTGAGGCATATCTATGTATTTACTGATAACATGAATATGCAAGTTCCTCTTTCTCTCTCCCTCCGTGTCTTTCTAGTCCAGCAAATTTTTTCTCCTAGATCCTAAAGGACTTTATCTAACCCAGTTATAGTCCTTAAATGCCCATTACTCGAGTGGCTCTTGCTGAAGTGAATGGGAGTTTTGTCACAGGGCTGGGATTCAGATGACTTCTAATGGATTTTCATTTGCCTCAGCCAAGAGACAACAAATGTAGCTCTTTTATTTTCCTTTGCTAGGTCATTACGGTCTTGCTTTTTTCAGGGGAAAAAGATCTAGTAGATTAGTCCAGTCACTTCTGGCTTTCATGAATTCTGTCTGTCAGAACAGCATTGACTTTCAACTGAGTCACAGCACTTATAGATTTTAGTAATGGCAAATAACAATTTGAAAAGTTAAGAATAGTGTTCTTAGGATCATATTGTTTCCTTAGAAAACTGCCTTGGTAATTTGTTGTTCTCCACACTGGTTATGTGATCAAGAAACATGATATGAATGCTGTATTCTTTTATTTCTAATAAAGAACATTGCTAGAACAGTATGCACTGAGGGAGATATTGTCCTTTATTAGAATCACATTCCCACATTATAAAAGTCACCCAGCAATAATGAAATGTAATCTGTCTTGAGGATTCATGATAACACAGCATTATGCTCATTTTTTATATGAATAGAGCATGACTGAATAGGAATACTATTGTTGTTGAATTCATCCTTAAACTGAAGCGGTGATTTTATTGAAGTATTTGGTTAATGATAATGCTAGAGGAATGTTTCCATGTCAGAAAAGTTCTTGCTTTTGCAGAGTAATCTAATTTAAAAAAATATATACTTCAATAGCCTGTAACTGTAAGGACTTGGAGGTTGCTGGTACTTGACATCTGTATTACAGTGACCTAAAAGCAGCACAAGCACAACTGGCCAAGCTGAGGCCAAGGCCTGGCCAGGCCCTGCCTCCAGCAGTGGCCCTGAGTGGCTGCTGTGTGCAGGAGTGTCACATGGAGTGGGGTGACTTCCCACGCCTCCTACCTTGCCAGGGCCCAAAACACTCCACGAGGTATATGGATAACAGGGAGAGTCATTTTGACCAACAATATAATCACAAAAAAATATCATCTAAAATTAGGCATTTCTTCCTGAAAAAGTTGAGCACTTAGGCACCAACAGGAGTTCCAGTTAAAGAGTTATTCCACTCTACCCAGCTACTGTAGAAGGTCTATTCCAAATGACACAAAAGTACAGCAGGATGCAGCTACCCTCTCTTCCCTTTCTCTTACAAAACCTGGCAAACCATCTCTGCAGCAGGATTTCTGTGCTTCAAGATGCAGATAGATTATGTCTCCCAACAAATTTCTCCACAGCAGTATTTGAAAATCTGACTCAAGGTTTGATGAATCAGACTAATTACAACAGAGTGTGCATTAGAAGAGAAAAATAATTTTTACTTTACAACTTATTGCTTTGTTTTCAGCAAGAAGAAGCTACTGTATTTCCTTTTTGTGCATTTTACTTTCTCTTTGGAATCTGCCCAATGGTTACATTCTCCGAAATACAATGTCAAACCTTCTGAGAGCAGTTACATTAGTAGAGAGGACAATAAAAAAGCCCTTTTGATTTTAGTCTGAAGAAAATTGCTCAGAACTTGTGTTCTGAGCTCCTGAGCTCAATCTCTCACAGATCAATATATGTTCTTATTATCTCTCTATTGTTGTATTGGTCAAGGGGAAGTGCTTCATTTTTCACACAGATTCAATTGTAATATAACCTGACAGACACCAGTAATATTCTAACATGGAATAGAATATTCCATAAGAATAAAATTCTAACATGAAATTCTAAGGCATCTTTAGAACTTACCACTGAGACCGAATGTGAAGATCCTTAAATTGCTGGCATCAGTGTTCCTGTAAACTCTGGCACAGCTTCAGATGGGTTATCCTGCCAAAAGTCAGAGGAAAATATTCATCAGACAGATGATTATTTTTAATCCCACTTAGCCAGTACCCATGAAAGCCTTATTTTATAAATGCCTACTGCAGGTTTAATGATAAGACCACTACAATAGCTCTGAATGCAACACACCTGCACATTGGCTTTTCAATGTGAACCTAAATACTGATTCTCAGAGGGTACTTTCTGTAGAAAAACTGTCCTTTCATGAAAGCAATCCAACATATTTTACCTGAAAAAAAATCACACTGTATTGCAGTATTAGTTTTAATAAACCTCAATAGAAGGACGCCTCCTGGAAAAAAGCAAACAAACAAAAATGCACAAAATTGGCCAACCCTAAATTAACGAAGCATACAACTCATATGCAGTTCATTTTCCTTTCAGATCAAAGGGGTTTTGAAGTTCAAATAGATTTGCCTCCTAATAGTTTTAGTACAGGACTATCTCTCTTAACATCTGAAAAATAACATTCAGAGTTGGCATTTAACAGCTTATTTGTATTGCAGCACTTCAGGAACAAGAAACTTGTAATTTCTACCATATGTGGAAGGTTTCTTTAATTAAAGTATTTCTGTTTCTCCCCGTCTATTTTTTTGTCAAAAAACTCCAGCAAAAGGATTATTTTAAAAATACATGTGTAACATAATTATTTTTGCATAAATTTGCATATGTTACTGTAAATACAGATATGTACATGTATACATTTGTTTCATTAATGTTTGTATGGTTTTTAATGACTTCTGTTTAGGAGAACATGAAAACTATCCTGAAGTGAGAGCAAAGAAGACATGGGATTGATAACAAGAAATAGGCAGGTGGTGCAATGTTCTTGGGTCAGCCCAGTTTTATGATCTTGTAACACTCAAATCCAATTTGTCTCTACAATGACAGAGCAAATTCAAAACAATAAAAAAACTGTAAGGAGCCAACATCACGCCCTAGATGAATACAGAGGATCTCCACATCTCTCCTTTCCTCTTTGACTCAAGCTCCCAATGAAAACATTACCATTTTCACTATGTAACAACAAATTCCTTAGAGTGAGCTTTTCAAAGACATGTAGGGAACTGGGTGTCTAATTCCCCCAGGCAGTTTTGAAAAGTGTATAAATATACTATATAGCTCCTTATACATCAAACAATATCCCAGTGCACTTCACATTAATCTTTAATCTAGACACTTTAATCTTCAAATCTTCATATAATAATCTTCAATGAAAGATTCTTTCAGGGAGTTTACAGTATATTTAACACAATTTAAAAGCTACAAGTGCATTGCCCTAACTTTTAATATCCAGAAAATATTTTATAAATTAGATCGACCACAACCTGGCCAAGGTTTCTGTATTTTTAATATCTTTGGAGGGAGATTACAACAAAAGGGTGCTGGAGGGAATGACTTAACTGGTTAAGCACCCCAGAACCATAGCTGCTGATCCCAGAGTTTATTCAGCATTTCACTTCTTTCAAGGTAAGGACTTGCATCTCTTCATACGTATGAAAACTGCACACGTTACATGCATATTACTCTGTTTTGGCAGCTCTCTGTATGCACATCTGGACATGGACATAGTTTCCATATCTGTATTTTTGCCAAAAATATTAACTGTTAGAATAGTGTGCCAGGCCCTTCTGCAGGGATGTAGCCATGACTTCAACTGCTCCTGGCCTTTACTGCTCCCTCCACAGTACCTCTGAGCTCTACCCATGGAGCAGGACTCCACAGCATCAGCCCTTGCTAAATGCACAGTGGAAACACTCCTCAGAATTTGTACAGTGAACTGAGGACAAAAGGCAATAGGTCAGTATGAAGTAAGAGGGTAAAAAAAAGAAAACAATAGCCATTATGACAGGCAGGACTTTCTTCAGGGAACCTGGTAAAGGCACATTTTGAGGAGAAATTTGAAGAACCAGCTTTGCAGAAGCATCTGAAGTGTTCCAGAGAAAGCACAAAGGTGCTGCCTTGAAAACAAGATTTGAGGAGGAAATCGACACCGAGTGGAGAAAGGACAAATGAGCTGCTGAAAAAAGGGAGAGTCACCTGAGAATAATGGTCAGTAAACAATACAGCCAAAAAAAGAGAAGAAACTAAGAAAATGACTTTTCTAACATCATTATTTGAGTTGTGTAAGGTAATCTTTGGCTTCCCTGTAACCTCCACAACTGGAGATGTGAGAAGGCAAATTCACCAAGGAGCACATGGAGGAGAGAGGAGTGCTATGGAAGCCAAAAGAGGAGAGCATTGCAGGATGGTTATTGAAGTTAAAACAGCTGATTGATTCACAGGGTCAGAGGTGGAGTATCCACTCTGATTAGACTGGAGAAAGTTACTACAGACTCGTTTGAGCACTTCCCATTGACTACAAAGAGTGGGAATTAGATGGAAATGACTGAAGCATCCTCCATGCATTCGGGGATGAGGGCCTCTCAGAAGAACAGGTTGGGTAAACACTGGGATATTTTGAATAAGGGAAAGGCTAAGGCAAGCTCGAACATTTGTAACAAAAGGGAAAGAAGAGAGTGACAGATTGAAGGATAAAAGGGATCAGACGGGGAAAAGCATAAAGAGGGTGAGCAGAGGACAGCAGTCAGAAAACTCTATAACTTGTGACAGGCCAGAGGACTGTTTCAGAAACAGAGCAGCCAGTGAAGGGAGCAGTTATGAAGATCATTTGTTTATCAGTTCTCACAGGGAAAAAAATTGTCAAGATCCTTCTCAGAAGAAGAAATTGTAGTGGGAGAAGAGGCTTTGAAGAATGACTCAAAGGTGCTGAAGAGGAGATTAGGGCTGTGGTGAAGATTTCAATTACAGTGGGTAGGCAACTGAAAGAACTGAGAAAAAAGAGTATCTCTGCCATGGAGGGAGCTGGCTTGGTCACAAAGTTTCTCTGCTGGAAATATCTATAGGAAATATCTATAAGAACAGTGGTTTCGGTGGCTTTGAGAGATTCAAAGAGAGGAGGCAGAAGTTGAACTCAATTAGTTCAAGAACATCACTTGCATTTGGGCAAGGAGACTAAGGGAGGAGAGAATAAGTTGCTGGTCATGTTCCACCCTTACTAGACCAAGTAGTAAGTGGGTCTTTATTTAAAACTCTCATGTGTCTGTCACAGTTGAATAGAACTTGATAAGAACTTGACAAGTGGATGAATTTAATATACCATGAAGATCCAGTACTTCAAAAATGACTTCAAAAAGGTCTCTGAACACCTGGTTTATATTCAGACATGACAACTAAACTGGCTGAAAGATACAGGCATATTTGTTCCACTATGCTTTTTTATCTCAGAAAAATACCATGATTTGTACTTGGAGGAAAAAATGAAATATTTAATATTCATGGGACATATTTCAGTGTGAGGACATGAAGAGTTGGTGATCTGGGTTCAAATTTCCATTCTTTTCATGGTCAAACCCATTCTAAGCTAGAAAGATGCGTATCACATTTCTGGCAATGCAGATGGTTTTCAGCACAGTTTTGAGCAGAGGCAGCAGTGAGCCCCTCAAAATATTGTCAGACAAATGGCTGGTACAATGTCTGAGAAAGCTAAAGCTATGATTTCTATGAAGCAAATTTATAGTCCTGGGAAGCAAAGAGAACCTGGGGATAATAGTGGTACTAATGGTCCAGAAAGCTTAGTGAAAGTAAACTACATTGAGAATAGATTTTTTTAAATGAAGATATTTTCATATTAAGGATTCAGATGAAATTTTACACTGTTTTGGCAAAGTCAGGAGTTGACACTAAGGGAGTGACAATGAGAAAATAGGTCAAAAAATTTAAGTAAAAAAGCTTTAAGAAAGACATCCTCAAGTGACACCCAAATGCATGTTTAGAGGGAAGCAATCAGCTGAGAGGACATAATTGATGATTCCCTAAAAATGAAATTCGTATTGTAAATCAGAAGGATCTGTGATGGTAGTCATGACTCCAGCTTGCTGACAGAGTGTCACAGATAGTGTCCAGTACAACAAAGAGAAAGACCTTAGCAAGAGGAACATTATTCTCAAGCAAACATTGACACTTTCAGAACTTTAGAGACAAGAAAGAGAAACTAATGCTTGAACTGGTACTGCCCTAAAAATTCTGTAGGAACCCAATATTTAATTTTACCCTTTAACTTGACTGAATAGATTATCATAAAATACTCATTAATTTACACATCATTAGTCTGTGCAAACTATTTTCATGACACAACAGAAGAAATCCAGTAGCACCAAATATAACAATTTAGAATGAGATTTTTCACCATTTTTCCTCTCCTTTGTGAACCTACTCTTTATCTCTTTCCATGTAAACACATTGAATTGAACATAATTTTCCAAAATGGTAATAATAATTTTTTAATTCTTTAGGTGTATATGCATACATCAAAAAGCTGCATCTATCCACCTTGAAATGATGTTCATGCTTCACTAAGAAGAAATGTAGCTCAGTGCAGCAACATCTCCCAGTGCATCTAACAGTAGAGTGAAACACTGGAAAATCACTACTGGTGTTATTGCCTCAAAATAATGTTAATCCAATATCAAATTGGTTACGTAACTCAGCTGTCACAAGGTTTCATACAACATAGAAAAGCTGCATTTTAATGTTTTATGAGGGAAGGAGAGGAGGTGTGAGGCAATGTGAGTTCTGTTTAACACTAAACTGCTTTAATGCTGTGAAATATATGGAAGCAAGGTTAATATAAAACCTGAAGTAATATAAAAATAGGTTCAGACTTTAACAGAAATACATATTGTATATAAAGCTCCACTGAGCCCAGGTGGATAAGTGAACATTTTTAATGCACATTAGCTGGAGAAACGAAAAAGTAGAAGCAGATAATAAGTATTACTGAACTAGTATTCTGAGGGTCTGGAAGAGAGATAGAAAACCACTGTCATGGAAACATTTTATAGATCAGTTTTCCCTCCCACCCAAAGAGTACTGAGTGCCTCATTTCCCTGTAGTTGCTGGCTGTGGTTACCATTGCCCAAGGAAAAGGGAGTGGCTTTCAGAGACAGACTTTAAGCAAGAATAGCTGGACTCCCCCATAAAGACAGAACATGGGTGAGGGGTTTCACACAACAGCTCTTTTCTGCCTCAGCACTCCTACACCCTGCAGGAGAGAAGCTCAGGACCACAGAACAGAGGAATGTGCAGGTCTGCCTCGGTCCTGCAAGGATAGTTCTTTCTCCTTGGGCATGCCTTTATTAGGCTGGAGTTATTCATGATCCCCAACAAAGTGTAGGAATCCTGGTCTGAATATGCATTATAGCAAAATGTGCCCCACAGAATTCTTAAAAACCATTTAGTTATAAGCATATCTATCTCATCTCCATAAAGACTTGTGTTTATTCTAAACATAAGTCTTTATTCTTATATACTAAATGTTTATTCATTGCCACATGAATTGATTCCTGCATTTGGTCCATCTACTACTGATGCATATGGTAAACGCCCATGTTCTCTGTTATATTGTCTCAGTCAGCACCAAGCAGCTGATACCCCAGGTCGGGCACACCTGGACCTCCTGGAAGCTGTATTCTCTTCCAGTCAAATATTAGTAATCTTTTCCAAAATGTAACTGTAACTGTCCCCAGTTCTACAAAAATTGTCCCTTTCTACCATAACATAGCTCGTTTCACTGCTATTGCTACCTAGCCTCTGTTCCAAAAGGATGCAAACTTCACACCTTCTCACCACCAAATGTATGAATTTAATGTGACTCCCAGGCCAATCACTAAGAATGATGGAAATACACTAAAATATCAAGGCAGAGAAACCTCTTTACAAAGAAAAATTCCTGAGAAGGTACATTTTATCAAAAAGCACAAACCCTCCAAAATAATGACATGACAGATTAATGAATGACAATTACTTATTTTGTAACAGTGATATGCTACAATTTATCATTTAAAATAATAGCTAATCAAAAAGCTTTTCTTTTATTACGTCTGATTTAAGATATCTTTACCTTATGGCAATATCATACTCTCAAATGTCTGAGACTAATAGACAATAACATCACTCCCATATTTGAAGACCATGCCTTAAGCACAATAATATATTAAAGTCTGAATGCTCATGAGGATATGTGAAAAGCAATGCTTGTATTTCATTAGCTGCACCCCAACCAACTTAACTGCATGTATAGAACATACTCATTTAAATGCAATTGCATGTGTGACATAGCTTTGGAAACTCTGGCTCAAATTAATAATAATTTTTTGTACTTTCATTTTTCTTGCCACTGAATTACAAATTAGTAGCAAGTCTTGCCACTTGATTTGCCAATTTACAAAGGGCAATCTTGCCCTTTGATTTTATAGTTTAATAGCAGCAGGTTTTGCTGTTAACAGGATCTGAAATAGGTACTCAGGCAAAGATTCAGCATCTCCTAAACCCCATTTTGTGAACTAGAATACTTCTAAACCAAAACTATTTCTCCCTCTTTACAAGGCAGTCAGATCATATAACCACCTGTTGATAATCACATTGAATTATAACTAGAACTTATTAGGTTAACAGTTAGAGAAAAAACACCCACCATCAAAGCAGCAAATTTAAACTTATTTTTATCTAGTGATTTGCTACAGAAGGACACACTGCCTGCTACACCGCTAGCTGTTGCAGACCTGCCTGTAGCTCATATTTCAGCCTTTTGCTTTTTTAAGACCTTTGCCCAAAGCAGTGAAGCCAATGGAGAGGGGTATTTGCTCCAAGAAGGATATGGCCACGTCTCCATGTACCTTCCACAGCAACACTCAGTCCCACACCCTCAGCACAGCAGTTCTTCGCTATAGAGCCAATTATTTCTCCAAATCTATCTTTCCAAACCTGGCTCTAGACATAAAGACTTGTGCTTTGGGCACAAAGACACACTGGTGTAACTATTTAACACATCACTTTCATTCTTAATAAAATTAAAACTGTACAGCTTGAAACAGTATGTCAACAAACACTTATTTTTCATCTTACATCTGCATATATAGTTACTTCAAAGGCATATTTAGGTACTTTGTCCATTTCGGAGGATTCCCTTTGAAAATGCATTTGAATGAACATTACTCTTTCCTACATAGATTTGGCTAAACATTTTTGTTACAGCAATTTTGTTTAGCATGGTAATGCAATCAGTATCCCAGGAGGCTCATCCTTCAGAAGATGCCTGCCTGCAGCTCTACCTGCAAAGTTATATTGTGGCAGTCTTCACAGATAACAAAATACAGAAACTGTAATGCATAAAGCAGCACAATTGTCTGTCAGAGGCTGTCTAGAAAAACCCAAGCAAAAATCCCCCCTCCCAGTTTTCAACAGAAATATTCATGCTATGACAGTGCTTCATTTCAGGAACCAGTGGGCATAAGCTGTATTGCTCATTCACTTAAAACAAATAGTGAGGAGACTCCATGAACAATTTCTATTTCCTGGACAAAGCAGAGATCATTACTGCTTTTCAGAGGAAAGGTGAAACAGCGGTGATCAAGCTGTGAACTGAATAAATAGAAAGACTATGAAGTGATTTACTATTCTTACTGCGGCCAGCTAGCAACGAAGTCAATCTCTTTTGCTGAGACAGTGATTAGTGAGTGCAGTTGACCTGTGATATCCACTGCTTTTAATCCAATGGTTTGCACATTATGTTAAAGGCTGAACTCACAGAACAATATTAATTCCTTTTAAAACCATTCCATTTTTTTTTCAAAGATCTTATTTTCGCAAAGTGCTTAAGTAAAGGACTATCTATAATTAAATAATAACTGAAAAAAATTACCAGCAAAATCATAATATAGGTCATATTTGCATGTGTTTACATACATATGCCACTGATAAAGAACCATGAGTCTAAATTAGAGTCTAGCTAAAGTGGACTTGTAAAAGGCTTTTATTCTTTTTTTTTTCATATCTTTGAAATAATTTGGAAGATAAGCACCTATTCTTTTAAATAGCCAGGCATTTATTTCCATTTTGCAGCTATCACATGAAGCTCTTTTATGTTCTTTTTACAGTCCAGCTCTTCTATTTAAAGATAACTGACAGGTTTCAGAGGAAGTGGGAATCTAGAGGCTTCACATTTACTATCACATCAGTTCAGTTCTGGGACTGATTATCATCATTATGTTACACCTTGTAGTGCCCCACATGTGACAGGTGCCTTCTGAGCACCATTAAAGGGTTCATCTCTTAAATTAACTGTGTCAGACAAAAATAACAGCAGATAGATACTGGAAAGGCAGGAGGAAAATGGACACGTGCCATCATCAGATAGCAGTGGATATTTCCCCCAGTAAGAAAACTTTAATGGTAGTGATATTGTATTTTTTCATGTATAGTTTCTAGAATATTTTTCCCCATGTAGAAATATGAAGATGTATTTACACTGCCAAATAAAACCACAACAGGTTTTGAGTAAGAATCAAGTGTCCTTAATAATCCCTTTATCAAAATAAACTCTTGGAGGAGTCTGGAATAGCTCACAATTTCCTGCTCATAGCACACCTTGGCTCTTCAGCATTTTTGCACACGAATGAAGGCACAGCATTGTGGTTCAAACTCTTTCAGGAGAAGCTCATGCCAAAAACAAGACCCCAAAACTTCAACACACAGAGTTAACCTGTCAGCCTAATCATCCCAGTATGAAGATGTTACACTGAAATCATTAATAAAATTTTCAGTCTCTTAAATCTTTATTCACAGCAGGCAGTCAAATATAATTTTTAGTTCAAAAATTTCAAACATGTTTGTACATTGTTGTGGCTTCAAGAGTGCTGAAAGCTATTTACTTATGTAAATCTTGAGATTTGCTACACAAAGAAACAGATGCATGTGACATTTGCAAGGCAGTGAAAATGAAGTGTCATATATTGGATTAGGAAACAAAGCTAGGGGGGGAAAAAAAGGTGTGCCCTATTTCACCCAGCCTTCATCTCTGAAGGGCTGAAGGATGAACTGAAAAGGAAATCTTGGCAACTACTGCAAATCATAAAGTGAGAGCAGCAGTATGGTTTTGGACAAACCTCACAACTATATTTGTCATAAGAGTACTTTCTGCACAGGGGCACTCTCACATAGAGTAAAGAATTAGATTTTTTTTTTCCCCTTTAAGAAATCAATGAATTGTTAAGAAACCCTAACTTATCAAGAATCACAAAAGAAAACAAGAGAAATGTTTTGAGGACTGGAGAGGTTTTTAGGCCTTCACTATTCCAAGAGCTTTATCTGTTAACTATATGCAAAAGAAGATTGGTGACCAAAACTGAGAAAATACTTGTTATGAAGAGGTGCTTTAATACCAAGAAGAAAAGGATAATAAGATCTAGTTGCTAGAAGCTGAAACAAAGCAAATTGAGAGTTACAAATACAACTCCCTTTTTCTTAAATTCACCATTAGAAACTCTAAGGAGGAGCAGTGCATTCAGTAATAAATTGGATTGGCTATGGCTTAGCAACTTGTTCTAGTTAGAGAAACCTATTAAAACTCATGTTGCTGTAACCAAGTGAAGGCTATGATTTATGATATACAAGGAGATCTGATCCAGCTTTTAATGAAACTGGTACAAGCTGTAGGCTATGGATGCCATGGGTCTGAGGATTTTGCCTTTTCTACATGACAAGTGCACATGAACCTGTTAACGCTGGAAGTGGTATTGCCTGGTACATTTTCCACATACATTTAATAAAACATCTGTGCAGGAAATGCTTCCCAAAGGACACACTCAGAACCTGTTTCAGGGGGCATCAGCTCTTACTCAGGCTTTGACCATTAATATATATGATTCCATTATCCTTTCTCATTAAGTAGTACTAGAAGCTCTCTTTGCTAATGCAAATAATACATGGCAGAGGGGACAACCCTATCAGGTCCTTTTGGGAGGACAGAAACTCTTTCCTGATTAGATTAAGTATCCTTTAAGAGACATTAGTAATCTTATTCAACCA
Organism: Molothrus aeneus; assembly: GCF_037042795.1. NCBI lineage: Eukaryota > Metazoa > Chordata > Aves > Passeriformes > Icteridae > Molothrus > Molothrus aeneus. The sequence continues at coordinate 9,442,317 of NC_089658.1, read as the reverse complement.
TTTCAAATGGAAGAACAGGAAAAGGCTTGCATTGCCAAAATAAAAGGTACTTCTAGCATCTAACAACTTCTAACACCACGTATCTTACTATTCACTTCTTTTTTGAAAATTAACAGTATTTTAAAAGAGTAACATATTCAAAGGTAGGTGATAATATTTTCTGAAATTAATTTCACTAAAATATGTAAAGACATAACAAATCAAATTTTTTTATAATACTCAAAGTTCTATACTCAAAATTTTAATGAAGTTTCTCTAACAAGAAAACAAATTAGGACATTTGAGATGCTTGTCTGAATGGCACATGTGAGTATTTCTGCAAGATTTCTCTCTAACCCTTACAATTTTTCCATGCAAATCAACAGGAAGCACAGGCAGACTAGGCATTCACCCCTTACATAGATCAAAATTAATATTTAATATCTACAACACAGAAGCTCTAATACTGATGTGAAATTGGGGCCTAATTGAGGAAGATCTGCTGATCTAACTAGCTGTCCTATCCCTAGGGAGTTGTTAGAAGCCTGTAAGTGACAACATTGTAATAATCTTCAAAATATTTATTAATTAGCTATGGGGATACATTATTGAGTCATCAGGAAGCTGTATTTCATGTAAATATTAACAACAACAGCAACACTATTAACTATTTTCTGAGGCAATAGCCATGCCCATAGGTTGCTACTTTCATTCCTCCATCTCTAACCATGTCACTTCCCTAGAAAAACTGTGTGGTCTGAAAAAAATCAAAGAAGTTTGGCATCATCTGTGAATTTGTTATTCCTCCAGGGTTAAGCTCAGCTTTGTGAAGAAAAGTCTCAAATTCCACTTGGTGTTGCACAAGGGTGAATTTCATCCTTGTGATTAAAGTCACCTCTGAGTTTCTGCAACAAGGTATTGACTGGAGGGTGACCAACGCACTCAGCTGGACCAAGAAGGGAAAAGGTTTGGAGGAAACAATTATGACATCTCACAAGCCTCCCTCAGCACCAATGCACAAAGATATGTTGTTAGTGCATCTAAGTATGGCTTGTCAGATGCAAAAGCTTTTGCTTTTATCTCTGGGAGTCCCTGACTCCATTTCAAACCACCAGACAAAGGTGAGCTCTGCCTTTAACACTTGTGTGATGGTTCTGTTCCCACACACTCTGTGCTTTGAGCTCTCAGAGCAGCCCCAGCCCCAAACACAGCAATTCCCCCACGCCTGTGACAGATCCCTGCTCTGTGCTCACTGCTCCAGCCTGGGGACAGCCCCTGTGTGCCCCCTCAGCCCAGGCTGCTCTGCAGCATAAGGCCTTCTCAGCTGCACTCATTCTTCATTTGTGCTGCTTTGAATGAAGTCATAAACCCCAAACACTCTCTGTGCTGTGAGCAGAAACCACGGATGTGTTTTGACGCAACATCAAAATGTTTTAGAGCCCTGTGTCAAGGTAGCTGTGGTGAGTGACCCAGCTGGCCACCAGTCACCCAATGCCACCCCCTCACTCCTCCCTCAGCAGGGCAGGGGGGAAATGAGACTGATAAGCTCATGGTGTGAGGTAAAGCCAGGGAGATCACTCACCAACTGCCATCAAAGGCACAGCAGAGTTGACACAGGGAAAATTACTTTATTGCTAATTAGAAGGGTTTGACGGTGAGAAACAAAGACTAAAACACCATTCTCACACCTGTTTCTCTCTGTTGGGTGCTGACAGGGCTGTTCCTCACACTTTTTCCCCTCACACCCATTGCCTGTGGGGCTCTGTTTCCTCTTCCACACATTCCTCAGAGGCTGCAGCAGCTTCTCTGAGGGGCTGGGCCGTGCCCCGTGGCAGGAACCGGGGCAGCCCCGCACTCCCCTCACGGGGTCCCTGCACCCCACTCTGCCCCTCAGCCCCTGCAGGGGCAAAATAACAATTCCTGCAGTGACCCAAACCAAGGCAGACCTGTGCCTCAGCTAACACAGATCCTGCTGCACAAGAACCACCTCCTCAGACCACTGTATTCTTTTCCCTGCTGAAAAAAAGGCTTTACCATGACAAGCCCTCAAGCTACATCCATGCAGTCGATACCTCCTGCAGAAATTACAAGTTATTATACATAAACTGGGCCCTAATTCTGGAGTAAGTGTTCACACACATATTCTAGCGTTGTTATTTTGAAATATATAAAGGTAAAAAGGAGTACCTCTCCACCAAACCTAACAACAGCTTTAGAGTTTCGCCATCTCTCAAGCCCTTGCAGGTGAGACAGCCCTGCCATGCTGGAAGCACTGAGGTGAACAAGCTCCTCGTGAGTGATGCAGCTGCCTCTTGTTCTGCACACTATGGTTCTGTCAGCAAATACAGAAACCGCACCCATTTAAAGAAGGAAAAAAATGTAGAGCTACATTATAGTACTCTCCATCTTTTTTTATTTTTGGTCAATGATAGCTGTCAAAACCAGTTCACTCGTAAGTACAACAGGAAGCTTGCTGCTCTTGGTGTACTGGATGTCCCCAAAAGAGCTGTGACAGTCATGAGACAGGGAGGATGCACAATTCTGTGGAAGCATCACCAGTTCCTGGGTCAGTATATGAACTTGTTGGCACAGGACTTGTACCCCTGGCACCAGAGGCACAGCTAAGCCAGAAGAGCAGCCTGAAATCAGGTTTTTGAGGAGGAAATATATTTATATTTATCTGATTTCTGCAGGATAACATGAGGAATATGATTATGGTGATAAATTAACTTTGTAAGAGTCTTTGCTATCTAGAATTTGTGCCAGCACTGCTTTCTGCTTCAGAGCAGGAACTACAGCAACAGTTCTTAATACTGCAGCACACATTTGCAGGAATTATTTAGGATGGAGACATGGGAGTACAATCAGAGGATGAGAAAAGGAATCATGCCTTGGAGAATGAACGTAAGGGTCTGACTCTGAAAATCATCTGTTCTTCCCTCCTCTAATGGAGATTTCTGAGCTGTACTTATGCACAGTTTGCTAGACCAGATGCAGGTTTTTTATTATAAGCCTGTGCTGGTACCTTTGACTCCTGAGAAACCAGTGGTGGAGTTGTAATAGTTTGTCTGATGCCTCCTAGGTAGCAGAGAGATGTGCTTGTCAGGGATACATGAGGGTTTCTCCCAAGAACCAGAGATATATATAGCATCTGCTTTGAATTTGTACAGATGTTTTGAAAGGACAAGGCTTGTGGCCTTGATAATACTTTCACTGATCTAATGAGATTTATGAAGGGAAAAATGATGCTTTATATTAAATATATGAAATTAATGGTGATTAAGAGAGAGAAGTTCCATGGTAGAGCAGTGAACCTTTTGGAGTCCTGACACAGGCAGTAAAAAGCCTGGACAAGGAGAAAGGTGAGAGCTGCCAACACACAGGAGGCATCTTTGGTTTCCCACATTTCCTGCATGATTCCCCTCAGAGATATTGCTGGCAACTACACAAGAGAAAAAACCATCTGAAATATGACCTAGTAGAGGTACAGGAATATAAAAACTGCTTGAAGCAGCAACATGGTGCTAAACTGATGTCTCATAAGTCTTTATTTTCAATGTTTGCTAATACATTAGCTTCATAATAAATATCCAAATCCTATGCCGTCTTTGCCAATGAAAGCATTGACCTTTTATGATAATTTTGTGTTGTTTCTAATAATATTTACTAGCCAATTTGAAAACCTTTCAGTCATCAGTACAAATTAACAAAACTCTTATGTGGGCATTAGGGTTTGAAATTTGTAATTAGCTCTTACCTAGCTTCAGCTTGAAATAAATTCTGACATTAATGTAAATAAAAATCATCATCTGCTCTGTATTAGCAGAAAAATCAGTTTTCTAGAAATAAATGTGGACTACAAAAGGTTTTGAGTATTTCCTCTTCCTACAAACTTCAAAACCAATCTTTTATCACAAAATTCTAAGTATAATCAGAAAATAATTATATTCTAGCTGAGTTGTAAATTAAATCAGAATTGCTAAACACGAGTTCTTATCTCAGACTGGATCATTACTGTACTAAAGAATATTAAGATGCAGAGGCCCCCTCCTGAGCTGAGCATTGTCATGCAGGACCCTATGTGTTCTGCCAGTTACAAAAGGAAATATGGACATTTTGTTGGATGCAAGAACTTGGTGATCTTCTCAATAAAAGCCTCCACATGCAACAGCTTTTTCAAGTCATCAGAAAAATGGGTGAGCTCACATTAACCTGTGAATGATTCACAAATGTCCAATATTTTCTGCACCACCACTCCATCTCCTCCTCTCCTCACCCCACAAAACCCCAACCAGCCACAAAGCCCCACCTGTTTCTGGAGTCAGTATTTAATTTTTTTTTGTGGTATCAAAATTACAATTTGCTTTTCCATCTCCCAGGGACAGCACTGTTATTGTTTTGGTGTACCTGCTGCTCAGTTGTTTATTTCTTTAGGTATTTCCCAAATTCTCCTGTTTATTGAGCAGCCTTTACACTCCCTCATGCTCTGAGGTACAACACTGCAGAGGGCTATGCATTCCTCACGACACCATTCTCTCCATCCATCTTTCCTCACAAAATACAAGCTCCCAAGGAGAAGGAAAAAAACAAACTAAACCAAACCCTCCTGCCCTACCCATCCCAGACGTTTTCCCAGTGTCTCTGTAAATACAATTTCCCAGGCTCTTAGCCCATATTTTCATTTTATTTTGTGGGTTAAGCATGAAATCATTGAGCTCAATGGGATGGAGAGTATCTCTGCCACTTTGCCAGAAAAACTAGAATGCAGTCAGAGATTCCTTTTTGTTTCCAAACCTTTTAGTGCAAATGCCCTGAAAAATTTAATTTGTAGTTAAAAAAAAAAAAAACCCAAAACAAAACCCTGCAAAAATATATTTGTAAATATTGATTTGTAACAAATAATCATCACTTTGGATAATTTAATGTGTTTGAACAAAAAAATTAGTTTTAGTTGCACAATATAAAGTCCTTTTCTGTGATCTGCTGTAGAAACCACCAGAATACTGGAGAGACAGAGAGAGAGACAGCATATCTAAATAGAAAAGCCATGCATGTTTATACATAGTGGTAAACAAGAGTTACTTGGAACACAGCTGTATTTGTGTGGTTTCCCCATTTTCTCATTGCTGGGTGCACAACACAAGAGTGTTGGACGATCCGAGCTGCTGACAGCAGTAAAAAGCCCAATTACTACTGCTCTAGATATGTCAATACTTACCCTTTGGAAGATGGGTGGACCTGCTTGTCTGAATAAAACAAAGCAGAGGAAAAGGAGACTATTGCAAATCTGGCTCTGCAGAGTCTAAGGAATGAAGTAGGACGTGGCATAATCAGAACAACTGTAGAGGAATGTCACATACTGAGCACAACTAGTCAGCACAAGAGGAGTAACTTGACCTAATCTCTCCATACAGTTTACAGGATAAAAAAAAGACTCAGTGATCAGCAGTGCAAGCTGGTCTCTACATTAAAGCTAACCTGGACCAGTGAATAAGAGGGGAGGGAAGCAGCATGATCAGAGCAATGTGCATGAGGGAAGGCAGAGCAATGTAAAAAATTCATGGCTAGGACAACCACAGGAAATGATGTGTTGCTGGCAGATGTTTGTTTTAAAGTTTTCCACAACTCTGACTGTGCACAAGAGCAGCAGTGCTCTCAGTGTGCTCGGAGCTGCAGCCAGAGTAGAGCAGGACAGCCCTGAGGAGCAGCCAGTGAAAAGAGCTTCTGAAGAACACCCCTCGAAAAGCCAGCTGCTTACTGTCCTTGCAGTGCCAGCTGGGCATGTCCCCCTGGCTGCCATCCCCTGGCCCCTGTGCCAGCCTCACCTGCTGCCCCCCTTCAGCAGAGAAACATCTTGGCTTTTGCCCACTGTCTTTTAGGGACCCAAACAGATTTTCAACTTCCTTTCCCCCTCTCCAAGACAAATAAATTGCAATGTTTTAAGTCAGAGGCATTTATAAGACCTTGTATACCACAGGTCATTATTTGCTCCAGTATTGAGCTTAAAATCTTGTGTGTGACTTTCCAAAAAGGCACCTAGTCCTGACCACAGCTTGCCAAGAACTGGAAAACCTCTGCACTCCCTTAGGTTTGTTCAAGGTCAATCAGCACCACTGTTCACCTTCTGTTTGATTTCTCATTTGAATTTATTGTTTCTGTTTCCAACTGATGATTCTTGTTATGATTTTACTTCCTGGATGAGATAACTAAATGGAATAAAGAGCCTTTCTTGTGGAGAGGAAACACTACAACCATCTTATCTCTCTTTTCAGCACCTTTCTTGATTTGTCACAGCACATAAATTTGGGCTTCTGAACTAGACAGAGGATTAAAATAGCAGAACCGTGGATGTTATATAAATTATTTAGACCTAAATTATGGTTAATATTTTCATTGGTTACTAAATGACTTCAAACTATTTGCTTTCTTAATGTAATGACCACATTGTCCTGCATGCTTCCAAAGACAGAAAATAAACAGCAAAAATACACTGCATTCTTAATGCTTTATTGGTGATCTTGCAACTCTTGTTGACTAACAGGCAAAACTACAGCGAGGATGTAACCTTTTCCTAATTGACCCATTTCTGTAGTCATGTCAACTATATCTTTTCTCCTGATAACTCTACCTTTCCATTTCAATTTTCTCTTTCATGAATTCTTTATATGGATTGCTATAATTTTTTCCATTATTACAAGGTTTACTATTAATTTCTTATCAGTTCCAGCTGTCAGTTCAGACCTGAGTTAGAGCAGCCTTTAAGCCAAATCTTTGCTCATTCTTGAAAGAACACTTGGAACTTTTTGGACACTAAATGCATTCTTCCTGAGCAAATCCAGATTTAAACTTCTGTTTTTGTCCTGTGTCATCCCACCACCCCCACACCCTCTAAAATTTCACATTGACAAATTCTTAGCAAAACAGACTTTTGGAAAGACATTTTCCTATGACCAAGGCTGCCTCCTTTAGTGATGTGATATCACAAACTGCCAAGATTTGAGATTAATATTTCTAATATAAAATAGCAGTCTGACATTTTGGATACACAGCAATATGTCTCAATTAAAGGATCATAAATATAGAGGCAATCACATTACACGAATGAGTACATTTGCTTCTGGAATTCTCCTGCCATTTTTTGCTGAATAGCACATACAAAGGGTAAAGTTAAAAAATTACCTTCCTGTGTATAAGCAGTACAAAAATGTGTATCTGACACTTGCATATAAAGCCACAATTGCATTGTCCATGGAGCTTTTGAAAACTCTGATTGCACCTCCATGCACAAGCATACACATTATTGCACACATGCTCCTATACAAATGGGCTTTGAGGCTGAAAGGCTTTCAGACAAGGGATATAAATATAATAAAGTATGATCTTTAATTCTTTGCACACATTATAGCAATATGTTCTATTACTTCATGCCTAAATTGTAGAGCCATTGCATTTGTTCAAACTTTAAGTGATAGTGGCCAATACTATATTGAATTCAGCTTTTGTGTTTCACATTGAACACATGCTATGTTCTAATTCAGTGTTTTGAAATAAATCTTTTACTTTCTAACTTTTCTTCCTTGTATCATCAGAGTGATTTAACACATGTCGTTTCTTGCAATGCTATCCAATTCACACATCAGCAGGTGGTATACAATTTTTCTTTATTTTCCCTCTTTTTTTTACTGTATAGCTTTTTGTGTGTTTAGATAGAACCCATCTTATTTAAAAAGCAGAGTGGCACTGTAGAACAATGACAGTTTCTACAACATCTCAGAGTTTTTAATTACTCCTGTCACTGTACCATTTAGTAATTGTTTTACTTAGAGATTATGACTTTCGGCTAGTGGTAGATTTAGCATATGGCCCATATTAATACATTCAAAGAGCAATTACCAATATCAATCAAGCTAACACTATATGGACTAATTCACATGAATTTGCTTAATGCAAATAACAACAAAAATCCCCATAATTCATCACTTGCATGATCCCATATGCCAGACACAAGTATGTATTTCTGCACTTTCTTCCACTGCCCTTTAGAGAGACCTTTTGTAGCTGTTCCTGTCTACTTTGCCTGCTGCAAATAATTACTTTTGTCAATATAGTCAGGATTTTTCTCAGATTATTTTTTTCCATTTCTTCTGAACTAACCTTGTCCATATTTTTAAACAACAGGAAATACAATAGAAAAAAAAATGCATGTAGACACAATGATAGAAGGTTTTTGAGTAGGACCAACAGTTAAGAGAAGACACTCACAAAATACCAAGATCAGTACATGGACTACTTCTTTCAACCACATTAAAATGCTAAAAATCAGAAAGGTCCTAAAAGAAGTCAAGTAAACCAGAGCCATATTGTCAACCATCACTGAAGTTGGAAAAAAAAAAAAAATCTGTGGTGAGTCAATCTTGTATTTCTGTATTCTTTAAACATGTAAGTTTTATAGTCCTTTAGAAAACTATGCATAAAACAGAATAATAGTTCTGCACAGCTTAAATGAAGAGTTTGGTTCTTCAGATGAACATTTTTGTTTCCTACAGTAGCAATTATAGGAGACACTAGGAGTTGGCTAGAAGGCTCAGTACAATCTATAAACACTTATTCATAGAACCACTGGGTGGACGCTGTATTGGAGCCAAGTCTTACATTCAACATTCCCGTTGTGAAACAAGTCTGACGTTTCTGTCTGTCTCCCTTTTTTAAAGGACAAATCAATTTGTAACAGAGAGACAGCAGTTTGCAACCAACTGTGCTCAAGATCAAAATGAATTAATGATATTGAAATAAAGGTAACAGTGCAGTGAGGAGCAAAAAATTGGAAATAAAGAGTAATATAAAATGGAGATCTGAATTAGAAAGGCGCACAAAAAGAACACAGATCAGCCGAAAAAGCTCCTCTTCTTTTCCTAATTTCCTCCTACTAATTCTTTGTATTGTAGCAAATTGATCAGCTGTTAAGCATATGGTCACCTCTTTTAAAAAAGATTGCTATCATTTGTGTTTGGCTTGAAGCTAATGTTATCTAGTCTTTTAGAAAATGTTACTGGATATCCCTTTCAAACAACGTCAAATCTTTATCTCTGCTGCACTTTGTTGTTATCCTGCTCAGATGTATCTCACATTTCTTGCAGGCAGACATTATCTGGGGATCTGGCATCAGTTCTGAAACAACAGGATTTGTGCATCTCTCACCTCCTCAGAATGAAAAAAGTTTGCTTGCAACCTAAACACGTTCATCTGAAGGCTTTATCAGCTTACATTTCTACATTAGCAACATACAGTTATGTTCATGAATTAAATTAAAATATCCATAATAAATATTGGCAACACTACTAAAAATAAATATTTGCAACAAGGAGAGACACCAGCTGACTTTCAACATGAATACTTATGTTCACCTTCTAAACAGAGTGCTGCCCTGCAGAAGGTCAGCACAGCCCCGAGCTGCGATCATGCCATCAGTTCTCAGGGTCCCACAGCCAGCCAGCAGGCCTGACCGCCTGCACTTTGAGGAGCAAAAGCAAGCTTGGAGCAACAATGCAGCCTGCAGAGCGTTGCATTTGTACTGGGATTGTCCCATTACGGGTCAGTCCAGAGAACTGAACACACAGCTCTGGCAATGGTGCAAAATGGCTTTGCACTGCTTATGGGGCAGAGTGGGAGTTCTCAAGCCAGCTTTTTTAGCCTCCCATGACAGCTGAGGTGCCTTTCATAGTACTGGATCCATTATTTTTCTAAGCTGGTGCTCACGTCAATCATGCTTGATGGAGAAAACCCATCTGCAAAATCCCTTCTTTCCTAACTTGGGACAGATCTAGAGACAAGCTGAAACATCATGTTAGGAAAACACAGAGGAATGAACTTTTCCCCCTCCAGCTGTCCTCTGAAAGGCACTTGTTTTTTGTACAAAACACTTAAACAGTCATGGAATTAGCTGCTGGAGTCCTGATGTTCTGAAAAATTTCTGTCTTCTAAACTACAAGGCTACCCTTTTTCTTCCGCAGAGAATAAAAGATGGTACCACTGTCTCCTCCTCTTCCCTAAGTGATACCTATACCCTAATACTACTCTTTCAGAGATGTCCTAAGTTAACCAAAATGTTTAGATTGCAATCAGCACTCAGAAATTGTTGTTATTGAGTAACTCCCTGCAGAGCCAAAGCCTCAAGAAACAGACAGACACAAATACCACAGAACACTTCTAAATATAGCAGATCTAAGTTGGGTAGAAACAGAGGGATCACAAAAATTCTTTCTTAGCAGCAACTTATTTACGCTCAAAATTTTTTACTCAGGTTCTATGTTAGATGAAAATCTGTAACCAAAAAGAAACTGCAGGAAAGATTGGATCTTCTTTTTAGGCACTCCCTGAATACCTGTTAATGATACTTAACTGAACTAGAAACAACAGCCTAAGTAATTATGGATGGCCACAGATACAACAGCAGAGTGCTTCTTTAGGAGACAAAAGAGAAGGCTGAAGTAATATATTCATAAATTGATTCTGACCTGACTGTGGAAGACACATACACTATGATGTGATGCCTATTCCAGCCAGGCTGGAAATGTTGCACTGCTATGACTATGAAAAGTTTTGATTAAGAGATTAGAAAGAACACTACATAGGGAGTAAGGGACTGACATATCTACCTGATATATAAAAAGATCTTTCCCCAGTATTTAGCAAACTTGTGGTATCAGTACTGCAACATGTATTTTTTTGCAGCAGGTTCTTTCTAGCATTCTGTATGCCCCTGAATTGTGCAATTTCTTTGATGTAAACCACATAAGTTTAAAACCCATAAAATCAGAGTTATATAAAAACTATGGCACAGAGTGGATGCTCTGGAAATTTTACAGCATCCTATGTCTGGCTGAGCTTACTCAATTGCCAAGGAAAAAAGTCCTTTTAAATACAGGATTAGCACTCAGCCCTTGAACAGTAACGTCTGTTCTCTTTAGAATTTAATTGCAAATAACAGCAGAGGATAAAAATAAATAATTTGAACACAATTATATGATGATGAAGCCTTTCCTGAAAAATACTTAAAACAGAAATGGTGGCGGTATTAATGATAATTTAGATTGTTGTCTGGAAGAAGCTTCTCTAGAGTCTATGCTTTTATTACCTGCTTAGTCACATACATTTTCCCTATTAATATTCTGTTAGTGAGCAAAATAGTTCTTTGGGATATTCACTTAACTAGATTAATACAGAAACTGGAAAAAATGAATGCAGGCACACAAGTTGGGCATTAAGAGACTCCTTGGTTATTTTACAGAACAGTTCCAATTTATAGGTCTCTAAATTATGTGACAGATACTTTCCTGGAAAATGTTCATTTGACTCTAGTGCACTTCAGCATGGTAGTGAGAATTTGCCCCAGCACAGAACTAAGCAATGTTTAATATATCCTCATCACTGGAATCTTTCCCCTCAGTAGGAACATGAATCAGTGGCTCTGTTCTAGAAGGCTATATATTCTTTAAAACAGGGGCTGCAGAACAGGTCACTTTGGGTGGATTACCTGGATTTCGAGTAATTTTTTAAGGTAAGTCTGTATGTCCTTTTCCTCTTTGTTGCATGCTACATGGTTCCATGTTTCTCTTCTTGGAATTCTCATGAACTCCACAGGATGAAACTTCCACTTCTCCTTACATGGAACATTATGGTACAACTTGTGCCCTGGTCACTTATCCAGGAAAAGGGAGAGTTGGACCTACATCATCTGAAATACATCTTTGCCCAGGCTTCCTTTCAGCTACCACATAAGGATCAGGCTGAAATAAGAAGTCCATAATACACACATCCAGTTTGCTTTAAAATGAAGAGAAATTTTGAGCATTTCAGCTAGGACAATCTGGTTTTTTGCAGATTTGTGTCTTCAGCTTTTAGCTGACTGGTAAGGTGCAACTCCTGATTGATTCCTCCTGCAAGTCAGGGCACAAATCTCATGAAACAGAGACCTGTGCTTTGAGTAGGAATTCCTTCCGTAGCTTTTCACTTTGTGTCACAGATTATCTCTTTTACCCATCTGAAGAACTAACTTATCCCAAAGTGCACCACTTTTCCTTCCTGCCCCCACAACTGGCCCATTGGTTCATAGGTCATGAGGGTAGAAGGAGAGACAGAGAAATGCAGATGCTTTCACAAGGCTCTGGAAAGAACTGTGGGTACACAACACAAGCCAAGGCTGTGTTGTCTGTATTGAGTGCAAAGAGCAGCCTGCCCACAGCACTGCATTCCTGTATTACAGGAACCCAAAGTTCTTTTACTGGACACTTCATATGCTTCCAATATACCTGTGAACAACTCATATGGTGTCTTTGTGTCCTGCCTATATTTACAAATCATTTACCTTCTATAGGATTACGAGTAAGGGTTGTATTGTATTACAATCTTACACAGTTATCTGGGTAATTGGATACTTCTGTGAGCTGCTATAATATAAATAGTTAAAAACAGTCCTAAGCATGGCTTTATTAAGTAGCTAATAGCTAATGGTAATGAATAATTTTTTTCATGCACTGTAAATTACCAACCTGGACGACAATATCTGTGTGCAGTAAATCCCCTTCACACTCAGCAGCTCAGCAGGTACATTCAGCTGGGAAATGGCCGTACCCTCACCTATTCCTCAGAGCCCTCCCTGGCAGACAAGTCCTTGGTATTAGAACAGGTAAGACTATAATGATATTCAATGTAGAAAATAAATACTCCAGTATTTTTGTTTCACCACTGTATTGATGCATCACAAACCCTTCTGGTGTGATATGCATCTCACACATATCCAGGACAATGTGTACAACAAATATTTAAGACTTCTACTGCCTCTAACAAGAAAAAAAACTTTAAAATGTAAACTGTCCATCTTAAAAATACCCAAAGATTTAGTATGTTTAAGACATAAGTGAAAAAAAATGTTCTAATATGCTTACTTTATGCTCACATTAAAATGCAGTGTGATCTCTTGTAATCATCAGCAAGATGCAGTCTGAACCTCATTTCAAGATAATTGCCATCTTTTAGTATTAAAGAAAAATCTACCTTTCCAATTGAAAAGAATTTAAAATCACAACAGCAGTTTTTGATTTGCTCTTTAAGTAGTGTGGGTGAACCATCATGGAAAATTAAAACATAAGGCAAAGAAATTTGCTAAGAAGGTATTACACCTTTGCAAATTATTCAGTCTTTCCTTAGCAAATCTTTAGTATATTGGAAAGATATAAAATAATTTAAAAGAAATTATATAAAATTCTTTATAATTTCAGAAGATCCTATCTATTCTAGGAATAATGGTGGCTTGCTTAAAACAATCAAGGCATTTTGCTTATGTGTCACTTTGTACCACTGTAGCATCACTCTGCAAAGAGGAACAGAGGTTCTGCTGAGATTCTCTGCCATCTTCCTATTCCACGGAATGATGCCCAAGCAGTTGCTGGTGGGCAGCAAACACACAAGTGCAGGAAAGCTGGATATCAACCTTCCCAAGATTCCTGTTCCTGGAAGTAATAGTTCTTGTTTTGTTAAATGGAAGTGGTAATGAGCCAAACACTTGTCACTGGCCATAAGACAAAGGCACAGGACTGCTTTCATTTATTTAATTGAACTGTTTGATGTATATTAGCGCTGTCAACACAAAACTGGGAAACACATTCCTCCTCCCCTGAAGACAGTGAAACACTAACATGGAAAAGTGACAGATCCCAGCTTCAGATCCTGCTTACAAAAGGGAAGGCACTGGAGAACACCATGCAAATGCCTGCTGAGAGCTTCTAATCTCCTTTCATCCCAAGCAGACAATCACTGAAGCAGCCAGCACTGCACAGGCACAAATGCAGAGAGGACCTGATTCCAGAGGAATCTGCTTTAAAAACAGAAGTAATAATTGATCACAGACTCTGGAGCTCCAGCAAACTCAAAGCAAATGCCTATCTAATACTGCACTTTTGTCATGCCTTAACATGGAAAATGCTGACTTCTACAAGAAGAGGAGCTGCCTTGTGTCATCAGAGTGAGTTACAGCATTCCACTCTATTTGCTACACAAGCAGCAGAAGTGGCTTGAAAATCAACAGTGGAAATAGCACAACCAGTAGCCTGCATGCAAGCCAAGCAAAGAATGGGAATTTAAATACATGTACCGGTTAAACCTGGTGAATGTCATCCCAAAAGGCAGGGAAAATGTACCAAGGAGCCAATGCCTGCATTGCTCTCAAGCCAACACCTTTTTAGCCTGGGCTGTGAAGTTCAGCTTTGTAGAGATACAAGTACAAAGGGTACTTGAAAGTTTGGGTGTTTGGTTGGTTTGTTTTAAGTTAGTTTGTTTGGATGTTTTTTTCCTAAACTGAATTGGCCCTTAAAAAAAAAGTTATTTATAACAAATCCATTAAGTGTGCCATGATTTATCATAATCTTTGGCTATATTATCTCAACTATATCTCATTTGCAAGTTTATTTTTCTTGATTAGATACAAGGCAAAGCAACTCTGAGGTACAAATTTTTTTTAGATACAAAATACATTATCTAGATAAATTTTTGTATAACTAATATACCTAGCTATTGCTTTTTACCTTGGGATTAAGAAATTATTTTTTAAATTACTTTGATGGCCTCATTGCCACATAATTAATATTTAATTAATATCTCAAACAATAGCTATTATTTTATGCAAGCAATGACTGTCACAACAAGTTGCTCTTGTACTGACATGATGTTAATGAAAATACATCAAATCTCAGATTTTTGGAAATATCTTTATGATTACCAAAAGACAGAAATAAAAGAGTAAAAACATTTGTTCAGCCCCAGGATATGCTCCCTTTGGGTTTTTAACTGAGACACAAAAAATTACTTAAGATGTGAACAAATGATCCCTGAAAGTCAGGTTTTTTGTTAAAAAAAATACATATATATAGAGATATATATAACATTTTAATTTAAAACCTCTCGGTTCATAGAAGTCATAGACTTAAAAAATCCATTCTCCATGTATTATTTCATAACACCTTTTATCTTTTTAATTTTCTGCTCTTAAGTATATCATCATCAAGTAAGGGTGTGGAATGTTTACTTTCTGTGAATTTGAACTGAGGGCCTGACTCGGAGAAGCTACCAAGCTCCCAATTTATTTCAGGCTTTGAAAGAGCAGTGTTTTTCATTGCTACTCATGGCTGTCAAAACTGCCAAAGTATTAATGATATGATGTGGCTCTTTAATTCTCTCCATTTTTCTTTCGTTGTCTCCTTGCCTTCCATCTGTAAGAGGCTAGTGTTTGATGGATACAAGAAACATAAAGAAAAGGTTAATTTCTTGCTAGGAATGTTTTTCTCTTTATCTTTTGTAGTTTTTTTTTTTTTTGTACTTCAGGGTGAAATATTCCTACTGTGCAGCCAGATGTTCTATAATCCTATTTTTATAAAGCCCAAAGGACTCAAATCCCAGGTAAAGTCTCTTCCATGATGACTTGAATGATGGGTAAATTCAGGCTTTAAAGTCAGATAAGAGTTTAAGGCAAAACTGAAGTGTGCTTTTGCTAAAACAAAACCACTCCATCTAATACCACACATTTATAAATATACTAATATTCCTTTGCTAGGAAATGATGGCATATGTTTGTTACCACACTGCTATGAAGAAGAAATGGCATCTGTCAGATGTTCTGCCACAATACAAAAAGGCAAAATATTTAAAAGTTGAAATTTTGTATATAGGTAACTTCCAATAGATAAGAATGAAACCAAGAACAACCTAATTCTGTGGAAGGCCAGAAAAGAGCAGCTGTACCATAATCAGGGAATTCACCAGCCTAAGAATTTCAGGACCTTCTTGTCCCAAATCTGACTCATGGGGCCAAATTAGTCACATAATGATACTAAGATACAAAGAAGAGGTTCAACATTACACATCAGAAGTTTGCATCCTAAATAAGAGTAAAGATGAACATGTGCCTTTGTCCAGACACACAGGGTTGTAACCAAAGCCTGTTTGCCAGGAGCAGGGTGCCATCTGCCCTAGAGGCAGCTCCACCCAGTGCCTGCCCGTTCTGCAGGTCACACAGTGAATGCAGAGCACACTGATGCACCTGCAAAGCCATTGGGTTTGGTGGCCCTGATGTCTGCACATAACAGCTCCCCAAAACTCCATCAATAAAACTAGCAGGAGGCCAGCCATAACACATGCTGCCCTTTCTAGTGTTGAAAAAGTTGTTGTTTCACTCTGTAAACAGCTGATTCCACTATTTACTCTTGAATGATGGGGTTAAATTTCCCACAAAGAAAATCAATATAAAGACCCATAAGGCAGAAGTACTATTGCAGTTAAAACACTAAAGAGCTGCTATATGGCAGTAGGGTTTCTAATGACTAGAGAGATGTGTTTTTAGTGGAAATATCTTCCTACCACGGTACAGACTAAAAGGAAAACTAGGTATCAAAAGTCAGTGAGGAGAGTGGATAATTACATGCTTTCAAACAAGAAAGAAAAAGAGATGAACATAAGAGAAGTAGATCACAAAGATTCAGGCACCCGAACTGTGCTGGCTCTGTTCAGCTCCAGCTTTTACCACCTTCAATTTTCACCCCTTCCTGAAATGAATGTGGACATCAATTATCCAAACATTGCCAATGAGCAGCCACTCAGTCCCAGTGGGTGACACAGTCCAACTGTACACACCTGAATCAGCTACAGTTCAAGAACTTCATTTTCACAGGAATATACACCTCACTTTTGATCTAGTACTACTGCCTCATATATTACATTAGGCCACCCCCAGAATGATGATGCTTCATCCTGTTCCAGAATACTTCATGGATTTTGGGATAACTGGTCCTCAAATTGTTAAATTCTAGTTTCTGACTGCCTAATCTGAGCACTTAGTTCTTTCCTGAAAAAGCAATATCCTGGCAGCAACTGACTAAATGAGAACTGCTTTCTTAAAAATAAAGTCCTAAACTGCTCAAGAAAAAAATCCAAGCATGGAATTATGAGCTCTTGTAGTTTTGATGCAAGAGCTTAAAACAGAGTATACCCTAAAAGTTTAAATGCTGGAATGCAAACAATTCATATCTTGAGGTAAAGAACAGAAAAAATTCTGATAAATTGGGGAATATTATATATTAGAATTGCAAGAAAATAAGCCTTTTCCAACTTTCTCTTTGGAAATACTGCAGAACACTAACCTCTAGTCATGGCTGGGTTATCCCACACACCCTGGTGACCCTCCCTTGCAAAAATTTAAAATGCTAACAAATACAAATATTCTTATCCTATTTTCCCTTTTATATCCATTTTTGTCTACCTCTAAATTGCTCTTAGTCTTCATCACATGGTAAAATCTTTCCAATGCAGATATCTCATGTCACAGTTGTCACGGTGCCTGACACAGTAAGACTTGGAGCTGTATGGAGAACCTAAGAGCTGCTCCTATAACCAGCCAGCCCCCATGAAAGCATTGGAAATTGCTCTTATGCCTCTCCAATTATTCAAGATCAGTATTTCTGGACAGAAAGCAATGATATCTGCATCTCAGCTTAAAATTAAAATTAATTAAATCAGTTTCAGATTAAAATAACACCAGTTTAAACTATTTAAATATCAATGGACTTTTAATGGGGACAGATAGAGAAGGTATAGATATCTGAAGATAAACTAAAAATTTTAGAGGTATCTAAGACAATCTCATTTTTTCCAAGTTTGTTTTAAATTGTTCTTCCTCTGCCTTTTTGTGCACTTCTTTTCAGACATCAAAGGCAAGTTTCCTTTGCTGGCTGAAGACCCACTCAGACCTACGAGACTCAGGGGAAAAAAAAGCCACTGTCACAAGTGTTGACCACACTGGTGTGTTCTGAGGTTTAACAGAGTAGAAGCAGTTGAAAACTGTCACCTGCACTATCTGTGCCATTTTCTCAACTCTTTTCATTCATCTCCGTGGAAATTACCTTTGAACAGCAAAATTAGCACTTTTTTTGTAAGTTTGGATTTTTTTTAATATATAATCAAAATAATTAAACAGAAGTGACACATTTAAACCCTCCATGTCACACTCTTGTACAGCATGACTTCACTTCTAGGCAAGCTTAATCTTAAATTGGTGCCCCATGTCAAGTCAACAGCTGGCACCTCTCATCAGAAACAACATTTTAATGAATCTTATTTCACATACTCAAGATTGCACTTCTCATGTTTTATAAACAAATTAACTTTTCCTTACAAAATAAAGATTGGTTGAGCCGCTGCAGACTTCAGAATAAATGGATATCTAATCAGCTACAAGAGCCCCATTTCTCTATGCCCTTCCTCAAGTTCTTCTCTCAACATTACATGGGATATCCATTATCACCATTCCCACTGATCTAAAGCACACAGTTCGGTAATTTCCACTTTCTTTCAGCCTAAAGATGCAAGAGCAGCAACAAAGTGGCACATACAAATGGTGTGCAAATGTGTTCAGCAAGTGTGGGCAAATAGGTAAATTACATCTATCTATTGCAATCTCCCTTCTGCTTGCACAGATCTATTTTTACATTTGTGACCTGTTGAAAATCTGCATCATGCTGCTCACTCACCTTCTGGGTTACATTTCCATCAGTGATTATCTAAAATACAGTCATCTCAAATGGGTAACCAAGCAACCAAATATGCCCCCATTATGAGAGCCAGGGACCTGCCTAAATCAGGGCAATTCATTCAAATCACAGTCTTCCTAGTAAGACTCAGATAGTTAAAGGAAACACTACACAAGTCCCAGTCTTCTGTTAATTGTGAGAGCAATCAGTATGAAGCTACAGTATCTGAGTATCATTTACCTTGGCAGGTAACTGGATGGATTGCTATGAAAGGTCCAGCAAAACTGTTTATTACGACTAAACTGAATTTTCATCCAAACCAAATTTGTTCTGATAAAAGCTTTCTTTCTGTTTTTTAATTTCTGTAGAGAGAGCTGTAGAGAAACACAAAACTTCAAGTATTCAATTCACAGACAGGACCATGGGGATTTTTTCCTGTTGTTCTTCCATTATGGCCTTCCTGGGAGGCTGCATGCTCCAAGGAGGAGACAAGCCTGGAATAAACCTAGAGCACACCCAGAGTCATGGAAGGGCAATCAGAGAAAGTACAGTCTAACCATGGAAACTGGAGCTGTAGGCACTGAAGTCTGGGATAAGAACCAAATACCTACAAATAATCTATTTTGTGTTGCTTCACTTGAGCCGTCCTAGCCTGGTGCCCTGGACCACAGAGCAATCAGCAGCTGGAAGGCACAAGGTCTCCACCTGCAGTGCATCCTCTGAGTGGCTGCAGGCAAAAGGTGCTCAGCTTCCACTTGACAGCTGCTCTGTCAGCAATCAAAGCACATGGAGAAGGGCTGCCAGAGCCACTTCCAAACTGTGCTCTGGGCTGAATGCTAATGTAGGGCATCCTGAGATACCAAACTGCTACACAAATACACCACCAGAACGTACGGGTCAAAAATAATTTACCAGAAATAAATGTCAGCATTTAGTCAAATAGTGCCCTCTGATATGAGCAATTTTTAAAGCTTATGACTTTTGTTCTTCATTCTCAAATAATATTGCAATATCTAGGCATTTCAACAGCAGGCATACTTCAGGTCATTGTTTTTTTAGTCTATGCAACAAAAACCTTTGGATCATTTCTTACAGTGGCCTGCATTTATAGCCAAGCAATGATCAGCCTAAGCTTTGACTTCCCATTGATTACTTCCATTTCCACAGTTCCCCTGCTTGCAGAAATGGGATTAATTTTTGCAAGCACAGTCATACAGTGAATTTGTTGCTCATGCACTGGGCTGTCTATGATCAATGGACCAGCGATTAAGTTATACTTCTTTAACTGATTAGAATAAGTATAAAAATAGATTTTTTTCCCAGGCTTGCTCACACTGCATATTTTTCAGCCTAGATTCTAATTTCAATATGACAATTTCACAGACTGAGATACTGTTCAATGTGGGAAAACAATTGTGACAAAAAACATTATTTTCCTTTTGCTCCAGAATAACTAGGGAAGGAAAAAGAGAGTGCAGTAAATCTTAAAATTCATAGATATTGCGAAGGAGACTTAATTCTTTACTCATATTAATACTAGAAATCTTGAGATTTTGTTCTCTCCAAATGTCTGCCTTATCACAAACTCACTCTTTATCACATCTTACACATATTTGAGATTATTTCTGCATGAAAGAAGAGTACTCAGGTACTCAACATGGGAAAATCTAAACCTTTGCCATCTTTAATCAGATCAAACTATGCTTTCATTCCTGTTTTTTCTTAGCTTAAATAGGTTTTCAGGGATGTGCAAAATCTTGATGATAAACTGGGAATGAATTCAGAACCTGCTTTCTGAGCCTTTTCATTCCAAGGGGATGGACAATTGGACACACACATTTTAGGCAGATTAAACTCTTAAACCTTCTTGGTTTCTCTTTCCTACACTGTTGCTGCCAGCATTAGAGGTTTGTTCAATGTGGATTTTAAGCCCTTTAGAAAAATAACACAAGTTCTTCTTTAAAGCAGAATGGCAGGCAGCCATTTCTAACTATAACTGCTATATGCCTTTATATCAGATGACAACCATACAAGATATCTCCTGGGTAAATAACATTATGCTAACAGTCAACACTTAGGCAAAAAAAACCATATTTGAGGTAAATCTTTCTGTGCCCTTTTGGTAAAAGTTAAGGAAAAAATGCAGGGGACACCTTTAGAAAGCATAATTTTTAAATGTGCGTTCTTTTGCATATTTTGTGTTCAAGGTATAATTGCATATTAGATATGTTCCTTACATTAAAAAGATTGTATAAGAGGAGATAAAAAAATTACTTCAGAGAGATCACAGAACGCTATGAATAATTTTTTACATACTGTTGGACTAAACCTATAATTTTCCTCAAATGTAACTTTCCCATTCAGTTGATTACAAAACTACAGAAATTCCTCAGACATCCAGAACAAGTTCCTCTTGCAGAAATGAGCTCCCAGGCTTAGATGTGGTCCCCAAAAAATCCCCTTTCTGTCATTTGTCTTTATATCCATTGAGGTTCTAGCTTTGCTAATATTATTAGTGATGTGCACTGATGTCTGTTTTAGACAAAACAAACCCCACAGTTATTTACCTCCTTTAAGATTTTAGTGTCATGTGAAAGATGAGCAGTAGAGCAGATAATATTTTTTTACAAGTGTGATGAACCAAAAGAGTGAATATTGGCAAATGTTCCACCACTATTTAGTTCTGCTGTACAATCTCATTTCCTGCTTCACACCAATCACTGTACTGTCATTGTACTGAGTACTATTTCAAGCTTTCAATAATCTACTTAACAATTTGTGCAAAATTGTTTGTGCAAAACAAAGGTTATGCAACAGCCATCATTCTTTTTTTAAGCAATTGAAAATTATCAGGATTGATTTTTTTTTAAGGTCAGAAATCGCTGTATGCTGAGAGATACAAATTTCCCTGCAGGGAACTGCAGGGGAAGTGGAACAGGACTTATTTAAAAATACAAGCACAGAAGACTGTGGAAGAACTCCAAGAGAGTGAAGACTGTCTTAGAAACTGTAAACAAAGAATGGTTATCAGTGGGAAATACTTCAAGAATCCCATGGAAACAGACCAAATAATATTTTATGAATTGGCTCCTTTAAGGCACATTTTGTGGACTTTCAAATAGCCTTTGGAACACATGTCCTTGAGACCTGCTATACATAGTAGTCAGCTTAACCTTTCTCACTGTGCGAATGGCTAAACTAAAAGAAGTAAATCTGAGTACAATGGTTTAGAGATGAAATTAGTGTCACACATCACCTGTGTGTGTTTGGTTTCACAGGTCCTACAGTCACCAACCCAAGGATCCAATCTATTTGCTTTGCCCCGTTTCCAAATGTTGCAGAAGTTCATAGAACTGAGCAGACACTTCCTCCCTCACATCCTAGAGATATTTTACGATTTCTTTTTTTGTGAATAGAAACGCAACAGCCCTGGGTCACTCATCCTGTGGTGGCTGCAGGGTGGGCACTCGCAGCCAGGGAGGGCCCTGGCAGCCACTGCTGCTCCTGCTTTCAGCATCACAATGTTTTTTTCTGACTGCATCTTGAGTTTTAGAATGGTTTGAGCTGCTTCCTTTGCATAACTAAATTTTCTAAAAGTAAGAACCGAGGCAAGACTGAGCCAAGATATAAAGAACAGCTCCTGTCCTGGCTGCTTGGGCACTTGGATTTGCTAAGGAGGATTCTGGCCCGAAAAACTGAAGGAAAAACCTGCCACATTTTTCACTTTACTGATTTTCTATATGGTCTAAACCCCTCTGTTTGAGTTTCATACTTTGCTGCATATATTTTTGACTGCAATGTGTATGTATGTCCTTATCAATTACTGTTTTTATACTTTTTTTATCCCCTGTTCTTCACAGGACAAAAAAGAAGCCGCTGTGTGCGCAGTCAAGTAAATCGCTCAGAAGAGCTGCTACCAACATCATCTCCTCAACTGTGGTGCTGTCACAGAAGCCTCTTTAAGAAAATCCCTGTCCCTCAAACTAAACATAGCAGTCCAAAATAGGTTTTTTAACGATACTGTTTTAGGGGCACTTGCTTATTTCAGTAGAATAATGTTTATTTAAGAAACAACAGGGAGACGAACTGGAATGGGTTCCATTGTTTTCAAAACCTACTGCCAGGAAACAAGAACAGAAGCATTTATGACTTTTTTCCTACAACGCTGCTTCTGAGGAACAGAAAGTTTGTTTTGATAGCCAGTGAATTCATGGAGTTGTAACTTAATTTCTAGAGTTACTGCAGAAATACATTTTTACCAAAACCTGAAATTTGATGAAATTCAAGTCCAGATATAATCATATCTATTCTAAACCACAAAAATTTCCCATTGCTGCTGACCTAGAATGAATTTAAAGCCTTCTCTCTTTTGATGACAGGGTCATGGATGACTACATTTCTTTGTAAAAAAACCCCAGTATGATCCCACTTAAACTCAAACAATTCTGCAAGTTTGGTAGGTTTGGATTTCTTGTTTACATTTTCCAGGGTTTTTTGTTTGTTTTCTTTTATTTTCACTAAGTACACTATGGGAATTTACTCTGCCCATTTTCTTTTGCACGTTCCTCAGGTGAAACAGCCCCACAGAGCAGGGGCAGTGAGCAGGTAGGTGCTGCCAGACCTCTGTCAGCAAAGGAAACAACAAAGCAAACCCAAATAAAACAGGTCTGGAATGAGAAAGAGAGCAATCCCTGGTGTTCAAATGGTTTATCAGATGAATTATGCTGGACAAGCATGTGTCCACAGTGTCCTGTATGCACCAAGTAAAACCTTCCACCAGTACTTTAACTCGCCAAAATACTGTCAAATGCAAGAAGTGGCAAATTCTTCAAGGTTGCAGCCAAAAGTTACAGGACAACAATAATGATCTGAGCCTTTTCCTTATCAAGTATAGAAGCAATGTGTGAAATTTACTGGTTTTTTCTCTGAGGGACTCAAGATACTCGTGTTGCCACAAGTATTATCAGCTTTCTTTGCTACTAAGAGTCCTTTTTTTCCTAACTTTTCAATCTGATGATTCACAGAGGCAGTCAGTGTTGCCCACTCCCTGCCCACAGCAAACCATACCTGCACAGGTATGCCTGTCAGCCAGCATTATGAGAATTTAAACAAGCATGCTGTTTGAATAAAGACATATTTTCTAAACATATAACAACCAAAAGTAATAATATGCTACTATTTAAGTCACTCTAATGACAGCTACAGCACCATTTGAACATTTTAATAAAAACCAAGCCTTATAAAAAGTCTGCGTTCATAAAAACACTAGTCAGAAATATGCTGTGGTAAATTCCAAGGATGAAAATGAAATTTCTCTTCCCCATGATGCTATACCTTTGCTTTGACTGGGCATAAACTGGGTTTGGTGTTAGAAAAAGGGAGGAATTGAACACTCCAACAATGCATCAGACTTTTCATCTCTTCTTTCTTAGCAAAAAACCACCCAACACAACATTTGAGCTGTGTCAAGTCTCTTAAGCACATCCGTATACCTTGTGTGTTAATATCACATTTTAATGAAACATATAATTGTCTTAACAGACTATCTATTACCAAATAAGGTCTCGTAAATAAAATGCATTCTTAAACTCATTTGCAATGACACACTCACATGAATTGCCTAAATAACCATGTTAAGTACAAAATGAAAGTGTGATACAATACACGAACACTGATAGAGAAAATGGAGTCTTTTCTCCAGCAAAGCTCTGCAGCTATCAGGAGTGATTTTCAAGCAGAGCTTCTCAGTTAAAGCTCTTAAAGGAAGCAGTTTTAGAGCAAAACTGCTCTCTCAGTTATTACAAATAACAATAGATAGGCACAGACTGCAGTGAATTTATAGCTGTGTCTCACTCTTGGGACTCTGCTTCTGTTCATAAACAACTCAGATACACTCTCATGGTTTGTGCTGTTAGCAGAGCCCCTAGAGGGACTTAAAACTTTGTATTCATGCAGCAACTATCCATTATGCTATATATTTTAGATGGTGAAATTAACACCCAGGAGATACATTCATGAAACATTACATGGGGCTTTAGCTCCCTGACTCCCTTGATTTGAATGGCATGTGTGGTTAAACCCTTGGCAAACTTTTGAGAATTTAGCCTAAGATACTTATCTCACTGGCAATAACACAAATATTAAGGTCTAATGCTCCTCCCTGAAGCAGCATTGCTTAATCCTTGTTCTTGATGCTGCCATCTTAGTCCTTCTGAAGAAAGCTCTTTCCCTCCCTTGTTCATCACACTATTCAAACAAAAGCAATAGGAGTCCATGCATAAAATGCCAGTGTTCAGCAGAAGAATAGTGCCAGCATTAGCACACGCATTCATACAGTCACCAGGATTGTCTTGTGGAAGATTATCAGCTGCAGTCCTTAACACAGTATGTGCCAATTCTACAGAAGATGTGTTTTGATTTAAATTATGCATCTCAGTCTGCAAAGGGCTATTATTTGCCAGCTCATGGAAATTATGGGATTGAAACACATATTCAACCATGGCATATTGTTCCATTTTTCTGAGAGCAGCCCTATGCCAAGAAAACAATGTCTATAAAGCAGAGATCTCAAGACCAGTGTTAGAATAACAGTAAAGATCAAGGCAATGAACTTCTTTAATCTCATGACACCATGGTACAACAAATGCAGTGGCAAGAGAAATGTCACAAAACCAAAACAAAAAGACATTGTCCTTTCAGATAAATACAAACCCAGTTTCAATTCTGCTATTCCCAATGAAAAAGGCAATGCTAGCTAGAAAAGAGCCCTCACCTATCACTGAAGTACAAAGCCATAAAGCTTGAAATAATTATAGGAATTCTTGGAAATAATGCCATCGTTC
This sequence comes from Molothrus aeneus, assembly GCF_037042795.1. Classification (NCBI taxonomy): domain Eukaryota; kingdom Metazoa; phylum Chordata; class Aves; order Passeriformes; family Icteridae; genus Molothrus; species Molothrus aeneus. The sequence goes on along the minus strand of NC_089658.1, from coordinate 9,416,924 downwards.
TCTTTTGTCAGTGCTTAGCTATAGTAAGAAAACAATCCTTCCTTACTAGAAAACTGATTACCTGTTTCCTTCTTTCTAATCACTCATTTTGTTAATGAACTGCAATCTTTACTGCATTCTGAACCAGTGCAAAGCACTGTGACACCTGTCAATCCCCAGAGTTGCTCTGACTTCTGCTGGCCAGGGCCAGTAAATCCCCTTTTGACTCCTTAGGTTTGGGGGTGAAAGGAGGGGAAAGACAAAGACAGAGAGAGAGATTTCCATTGACAGAAAAGATGTCTGCAAACAACATGAATGCTATTCTCAGCTTTAAATGACTTTAGAGTGAATCTAGCCCTCTGTGCATTCTGTTATCCCCTGTTCTTGCACCACAGCCATGCCCTTGGCGGTGCTATTGCCCTGAACGCCCTCTCTCACAGCTAATGCCATCTAAAGAGAGGTGATTAAAAACCAACCCTGGAAGAGGATGCAGCAAAGACTAAAAGCAATTTCCATAGGAAGCCACTCCTGACTTCAGCAACAGCACTTCTCAAATCTTCCTGCTATCTTCCACACAAGTCTTTTGGCCCATTGGACAAGACACTTCCCCTCTGGTCTCTCTTATCATGCAGCTATGAGAGGATGCAAAGTGAAAAGCCTACCCAGCCAAGAACAAGGGTGTTCCAACAATATCCATTTAAAATCAGGTTGAATGGACTCTGGCAGAGTCAGGGCATACACTTTAAAATTAAAAAGAAACCAAAACACAACAACCGATAAACCAATATACCAAACTAACCAACCAATCAGGCAACCAAACAAAAAACCCACCAGAAAACACCCCAAAACCCAACCAACATTAAGAGTTTGGTTTAGATATCTCAGTTTACATACAGAAGAGTCAGAGATTTATAGAGGTCAATGTTGTCATCTTGCTGCAGGGGTTCCATGCTGTTGTCTCCTTATCACAAAAGTTCCATACCTTCTTGGTGTTTCTCATGGGCATCTCCTCTGAGCACTGACTCTTTCTTCTTCACAAAGCAGCCAACAGACTCCAGCTCCCTTTTCAACCAACCCCCACTCTTTTATAGCATCTTCTCCTCATTGGTTATAGCTGTGGCCTGTTAGAGTCAGGCCTGCTCCTAATCTTTGATAATTGGCCCAGCTGCAACTGCTTAGGGGTAAGACTCCTTTCTACATTGTCTTTATTTTCTTATAGTCTATCCCCCTACAGGTCAACAGCAAAACTATTTCAATAATTAGAGAAATACAGCAAACCTTCATAAGCCAGTAACTAAACAGCATTTATTTCCTCTTCACAGAATGCTGTGAAATGCACAGCATTCCTTATTAATTCAAGTACATTTTCTTCGGTCAAAAATCAAAACAGAATTTACGATTAAATTCTCTGAAGGAATAAGATCACAGTGGCTGCTGACTTCAAAATTTACGTATGATTGCATAGAAATTTAGTTCCAGTGATTTTTCTGCCCACTAGCTAAGAAATTAGTAGCAATTGCATTTGAAAGTCTATTCCCTTTAATGTTTTTCATGATGCAGTGCCTCTCTGATGTTATACTGCTTATAGAGGCTTTTTGTAATGGCAAATGGTCAGCTGCACTTGCTTGTACCCCTGATGTTCAAAGTAATTTAATGCCAGCTACAATTTCTGAAAACCTTCAAAATTTCCTGCAAATCCAATTCAATTATACTGGTAGAGACTAATCAGAGACTATGTGAGTACTCTCTTGGTATCTGGGACACCATTTAATGCTACAAATGTAGCACTTCTGAGTCTTTTTCTTCAGCAGGGATGCTAAAGAAAGTAGAAGAATCACAGCAGATAAACTTCCTCTCTGTAATTCTGCTCTCCTCTACATTTACTTTGCCAGCTACAGACACTGAGTAAAAGGCAGACAAAGCACAGGCTGAAACACAGAAAGGAGAAGAAATATAAGGGCAACTTTGGTACCAAGGGGACATCTGGACTCTACAAAGGCCCAGGGTTCATGACTTGGATTTCAGGGATGGGAAGTGGAAGTAAAGGAAATGGAGCCTCTGTTGCAGCAGAAGGGCAACAAGATGTAGTAAGCAAGCAAAGAAGAAAGAAATCAGAAAAAACCCATTATTGGCTTGTGCAAAATAATGATTTGGGGGAAAACCACCGCCATTTAAGCCACAAGCACATGTTCATTTGTACCTTCAGCTGCAGTGTGCCTCCAGCTCCTGTCCCTCCTTCCCTAGTGGTTTGCAGCTCTCTGGATCTGCTGGTGCACTCACCCATCCATCAAACCCCTGTACTGCTGTTCTGTGAGGGATAATGAACTTAGAGCAGCCTAACAAAGAATATTACATTATCCAAACCCGTAAGGTAACTGGAGGCAGGAGACAACCGTCAGGCATGGTCTGGCATTTGTCACTGTCTACAGTCATCAGTGACACAGGATTATAGGGGAGAATTATTGGAAGACATTAGGGTTTTAGTCAAACATCTGAGAATTATATTAAAGTCATATTTGCAGCAACACACTTACAGAAAATTAATGTTCTCTCTGTCACTGCAGGGAAAGGATAGGAGAGGCTGCAGGCACTTCAGACAGAATCATCTATCACTCAGTATCAGGACCTGGTTTGGAGGCTAATTCTGGGCTCCCTCAGTTCCCAATAAAAAGCCAAGGGTCCTTATCCATTTAAGGCCAAATCTATCACAAAGCTGGCAGCAGCTCTTCTTTACCCAAGGAGTGAGAAACCATTCCGATTTTTCCACAAAAAACCCAAAGCACCCATTATTCTTCTCCTCCAAGGAAAGAGTAAGTCTCTCTGTGCAAGAGTAAGCAATGCAGTCATTACACGTAAACTTTTTAAAAAAATAAATCTTGTTCACTCTAACAATTTTTCAAGATTTAATTGAATACTTTTTAAATAGCCTGGAATTCTAGCAATTGCAACTTATCTGACATTGCAAATTTGAACCTGGAAAAGGCATTAGCTTTGTAAGAAGGGCAGAAAATGAAAGCCTCAGATGTTTATTCATCAAGAGATGCTCCTTGTTCCCTCTGATTTCATAGACAGGTAATACACCATTATTAATTTAATTCTGAAATCTAATACACTGCTAATTTTCCAAACTCTCATTAATTACACCTTGAATGAATAGCAGGTGTGGTTGTGGCCTGTGGATTTGCATTGTCTGGAGCTCTGCTACACTGTGCTTTTAAAAATGAGCATTTTAAACCCCAGGGATTCCCAGCACCACAGCCACCAAGCCCCTCCTCAGTCAGGTACAGGTGTGCTGAGCACAGGTATGTTCCACAGCACTGACCCTCCTGGCTATCAATGGCTCTATTTAGTAGAAGTTTCAGATGTCCAAATAAAACCTTCAAAAATTTGGTATTTTCCAAACTTCTGGGATTCAAAAAAGCCCTCACCATACAATTTCACAAGCCTCAAAGAGCCCAGCATCTTTACTTCTAAAATATGCCACTTCACCATGATGCTGAGAGAAAACACACTGCATTAAACTGCTGAAGAGACATCAATGTAATTAATACACATTATATATGCAGCTGGGCTGGGGCAGTCCCAAGCCCAGAGACACTCTGGGGGGAGAATGGATTGAGGGCAGTGCTCAGGAGAAGGACATGGGGGTGGCAGGGGATGAGGAGCTCAACACGACCTGGCCAGGTGCACCCACAGGCCAGAGACCAAACGTGTCCTGGACTGCATCCCAAGGAGTGTGGCCAGCAAGCTGGGGAGGGACTTCAAACTGACAGAGGGCAGGTTTAGATTAGATATTAGGGATTCCAATTTACTGTGAGGGTGGTAAGGCACTGGAACAAATTGCCCAGAGGAACTGTGGCTGTCCCAGCCCTGGAAACATTGAAGACATGGAGGGATGGGGTTTTGAGGAACCTGTTCCAGTGAAAGGTATCTCTGCCCATGGCAGGGGGTTGAACTAGGCACTCTGTAAGGTCTCTTCCAACCCAAACTCTTAAGTAAGTTCTTAGCTTACTTATTCTCAAGAAATTCAGTCTTGTCAGCTCCAGCTGCCCAGCTCATGAAACCAAACCCTTCTGGTTTCTGACAACAGAGAAATTGTGGAAAAGGCTTGGTCTCTTACTGTGTCAGTGGCCTTTGCCTGCTGCAAACTGTGATAACTACACTTCTGCCTTCCTCTGAGAGGCTTCAGCACCAACCTGAGTTTGCCACAAGGAGGGCCCCGTCCCTGCTCCTGGCACAGACATTTCTCCCTTCCACCCTGGGAATTCTTGGTTTGGGCTGCCTTCAGCTGCTTTCTTGATTGGAGACCCTTGCCAACACTGAGCAGCACTTCAAACTCTGAGCAGCAATGGCACAGAGACAAAATATAAGATGAAATACTTTAGTGTGGGTTGATGTCTGAGAGTAATTTGAGGGCAACACAAAAACACGTGGATGGGGTTTTAAAGGTAAAGAGGTAAAGGTAGTTGGCACAAAGCACTAAGAAATTTGTACAATCAGGATCTTACCTGTCTCTTTGAAAGAAGATAAGCATGGCTACAATACTGAATAATTTAGATGCAATTTTCTAGCAGGGCTCCAAACAGCTGTCCTTATTTAATATCACATTGAGCATAATCTTGGTCTTAAGGGATTAAAAATGTGCAATTATGCACAGGTCAATGAGTTCTCCAACAGTGTGAGTTTTTAGATTGTACAAGGACAAATGGCTGGTTTTATTTACTTGCTTGGTTTTTTGTTAATTACTATTATTATTAATGTAAAATTGGGATTAGATAGAGAAGTTTTCTCTGTGTTATGCTCTATATTTAGAAGCAATTCCTGGGAACTGGATATTGAAAATACAGGAGTGTCTGTGTAGCATTTGAAACTGCCTCTTTTTCCACAGCTTGTATATTTGCACATAATAAAGTAAGTTACAAAAATTCTGCATCATTGATTTCTGGTAGGGCATCAACCTGTGATGTTATCAGGATGCTGACAGACTTCCAGAAAAATGACAATATTGTTAATAGAAAAAAGCAGCAACATAAATCCATAACAGTTTCTACAGGAAATGGGAAACTTCAGCTTTTGACTCAAAAAGACTTGTAAAGGTAAGAGTAAATTGAAGTGAAAAAAATTAAATTTACTCTTTCCATTCCAATCTTATTTCTCTTATGCTTTCAAGCATTACCATCCTTGGTGTTTACACTTCAGGTTCCCAAACCCAGCAAAAGAATTTTCATAAAATGTTCTTATTGAGGTTTTTTTGTTGTTTTTTTTTTTGCTTTTGCTTTTTTTTTTTTTAAAGTGATTCCTACAGGCTCTAGTTCCATGTGTTGCTTAATCAGCACTCTTGGAAACACCTCCTGCCAGGTGATTGACAGGGAGTATTACTTATTGTTTCCAGGAAAGCTAATTCAGCAAAACCAGGGTTTCACTGAATTTGAATGAGTGTGATGAACAAAACCATTATAAAATATGATTTAGGCAATCACACTCCCTTCCTATGCAATGCTAAGTGATAAAATCTTTAATACAGGTAGTTTGTCATAGAAAGAAAACAGGAAAAGTGCAAGCAAATAAAGTATCTTCACTGTCTCTTGGAGACTTGGTTGTTAATGAGTGCACACAGTCTTGAGCAGAAATAGTCTGTTCACTGGTGCCATTTTTTTCCTACCTTTAGTAGCCATATGCAACTAAAGTTTTGCTGCTGAACTAAAAATCCCACATATTGTATAAATATAAACACTTAAATCTAACAAAAATAAAAATAGAGGCAAAATACAGAACAAGGGGAAAGATTTTCTGGAAAACTTTACAGAAATGAAAGATACAATTAAAACAAAATTTCACTAGGATCTAGGCTGTGTGATTTCATGTTGACACTATTTTTGGTTGAATTTTGTTTGCTAAATTTTATGTCCAGCTATAGTGCTAGTAACACTGATACCCTCAGCAAGAGACCTCAAAACCCACTAGGAAATCTGAGTTCCTTCACGAATTCCTTGGAGTGTGTTGATAATCTCTTCCAGGAAGAATTCAAGCTTCCATTTGGCTGTTTTTAAATGTAAACATATAACACCTGCAGTCAGTGTAGTGTATTTTTTGTCACAATGAATTCTGTCACACATGTACATCTCTCATACATAGAGAGAGCCAGAGAGCCCCTGTGCTATGCTAAACACCATTTATTTATTATATTTTGTGTACAATGCTACTTCCCAGCACTGCAGCTCCAGCAAATTCAAGGGAAACTGTCCTAACAGAAATTGCTTTCTGTTTACTTCCAGTCACTGACTGACTTCTCAGCCCTTCAGCTTCAGGGCATATTTCCAACAAATTTTTACCCTATTTTTCATAAACATGGGTGTTCTCATTTTTAGAGGAAATATTTAATCCTTTCTTGAATCCTGCTAAGCCTTTTGATACAATGATATGCTGCAGCAGTGAATACCAATCCACCAATCCTTATCTTCTTTGCAATATCATTTTTAGAACAGCTCATCAGAACTGAATACAAGATTTAAAACTGTGGTAGACAATTGATTCCAAATACAGAACTGCAGTGTTTTCAGATTTATTTTCCAAACCCCCATTCTCTAGGTTTATCCAATGTTACGAACTTTCCTGACCACCAAGTTCTGCTTCAAAGATACATCTATTTAACCTTTCCACAAGGCTCTTTTTCCCCCCTGAGGGATTACAGGTAATTACATGCCTGTAATCTCTGTGAGCAGTTGAAACTATAATGTGCAGAACTTTGCCTTGGTCAATATCACATTTCACTTCCTATTATGCTGACCACTAGCTGAGCTCTAAGCCATGCAATCTCCTTCGGTCTTCACATTCCCAAATAAGCATAATCTGAAAATTAATTACTTTTTGCCCATTTTTCCCACAATACAAGAAACCTTGACCCACCTAGGAAAATATTATGCATGAATATCAAAGCAGGCTAAAGGACAAGGAACAGGAGAATAATTTGGTTGCTAAGCTTCTGAGGTCATATTTGACTTGAACAACATTGCACAATAATCAGAAGACCTAATTGTTTCCCAAAACAATTCAGTGTTCATTAGTATGCATATAGACAGAAGTCCTCCTTTTACATTTTGCCTCTCAAAATGTGAGATGTGAGTCCAAATGAGGTCCAGATCCATGAAATCTGTACGGTCATTTACATCACAATTACTTTGCAGACTTTTATTAAAAGGCAGTAATCTAATTAGAGAAGTACTAATATAATCCTTTCCTGGTGTAGGAATATCCAGCAGTAGAATTCACTCAATACCCCAATTTTACCTCACTGAGATTTCTGAAGTGTCCCTATCCCATAACTTAAGGTCATAGGAATAATGGGATCTGAACCAACATGGAAGCATAGGTGAACCTTTCCAGCTGCTTGGTCAGCTGCTGAAGCATTTTTGTAGTTTCAAAAATTCACTTGAAATGTCAGTTAAAAAAACCTGCCCTGCAAGAAAGTTTTAATATTTGATGTTATATTTTAAGAAAACATCAGTCAATAATTTATTTCTTTTTATAAGTCATTCCCTGTGCTAGCAGTAACACATACTTTGAGCGGGGAATCTCACCTAATAAGCAGCTTGGCATAGCCTGTCTCATCCCAAGAAAAAACTTAAATGTTCTCTAGGACAAGACTGCATCATCATAACCTCAACATTTTGAAAGAGGAATATGTTATGGTAGATGACTCAATTACTTTTCATTACAAGCACTTCTGCTATAACAGTTTTACCCCAAGAAGCCACCAGATTTTCTGTACTGAACCACATTCCCATTACTCTTTTAGAGGCAGATGCAAAAGCTACAAGAAGCAAAGCCCCTGGATGATTCTATAATCAATTTTAAATGTATATTAAACTCCTCTATGTTGATACTTCATACTTTTAGTAGTGTATATAGAGATGTAGTAAGCCAAATGGGATTGGAATAAATTCTCAATTTTTCTGAAGAGTGAAGAAAAAACAGCTTTTGAAGATTGTGTTTTTAGACTGCACTGCAAGCAAGCACAGCACCTCAGAAATGTTCTAGGGATTATGGTTTGGAAGCTTAGAAAATTACTTAGAACACATTTTCCACTGAAAGCATTCTGTGATGGAAGTCTTTTGAATCAGGCTGCTAATTTAAACCATGAGCCATATTGTCATGTTCCTGTGGGCTTTTCAGGATGGATTCAAGCTCACTGAGTCATGACTCTCATTGCTGTGTTATCTTGCAATATCAGTTCACTGTGCATGTTATCTGTGTGTCAATGGCCAACTTTCCAAAATTACAATGCAGAACAAAGTTGAGATTAATCTTGGGTAGGAATGCAAAACTCCAAATGGACATAATCAAATTACTGCCATATCCTGCCCTACCTCTCATTTTCAGCTGATCTGATAAATAAATAGATAGAAGAACCAAATGCTGCCATAGGGTCCTCATAAAAAAAAATAAAAATCCACTTTTGTTTACCCTACCACCACCCAGAGGATCAAATTTATGTCCCAAGCTTCAGCTGTGAGATCACAAAAGCAGAGGCAGAAAAGCTTCAGTGTTTTTGCAGATTATCTTGTGTTCATATTTTCTTTAAATTCTCCACTTTGAACGAGAATCACGTGTTGGTTCACACGAGTGTATCAATCTGCCTGTTGTTCTTGATACTGTTTTTAGCTTCCACTCGATCTTTGCTCATTTTTACCTTTTCAGCTAGTGGAAACTGCTGCACACACTGGTGGAAACTGTGATCTCAAATAGTCACAACACCTTAGAGCAAGTCACAGTAATCCAGCATTGCTTTACTACTTCAGCTGTTCAGAGAGAAAAAAGTACAATTTTGAAAGCATCTTCAGGCACAAACTCATGCAGAAACTCATTAGAACTTCTCTACTCATCATAAGAATTCTGATTAAGCTGGAAAACATAAAATGCTTCAGGCCAAACAAGCAAGTGTGTCATTGTATATAGATCTCTTATGTAATTCTTGTAAATCATCTTCCAGAAGATGGCTTTAAATGCTGAAGCGTAATTAGGATAATTACTGCTTTGCAAGTAGAAGGAAGTTGTATCCAAAAGGGACAAACGAGCCAGTTTGAAGAGATGGAGGAGGAATATGAAAGAAAACACATCATCCCAAATTCTGGTGTTGAAAAGATTCAGAATTAATTTCAGACTATTTAAAGAGTTTGCTTCATGTTGGAAATATTTCATTTTAGTGACAATATTCCCTACAGGGCTAAGAGATCCTTTTCAAAATATGCTTGGCTCCCTGAGAGTCCTGTTAGATATCTTAAAAATTGAAGCATTCAGTACAGAAATGAAATGGGGTAAAAAGCTGCAATTCAGTGTGACCCTCTGAGACGAGCAGGGTTGAAGAAAATGACTGGAAATGGGACATTATCACAATATAATTAAAAAGACTGATTTACAGTAAGTACCAGATAATGTGAAGCCATAATATAGACACCCTGACATGATATACAGTGAGATTGCTGCACCCTTCCAGAAAGTGCAAACTTCAGAAACTTTAAAAAAACCCAACCACGACAACAACTACAAAACCCCAAAAAACCAAGAACACTCTCCCCAACTCCCACCCCAAGCATTGTGCTAAAAAAGCAAATATGGAAATGAAAACACTTAGAAGCCCAAGACTCACTCAGCAACTTGCCTCCTTTCTCAGGTTTGATCCTAACAGATGCATCAGCTGGAAGCAGGTCCCCTACAGCTTTATAAATTATTCTGTGAATTTGAAGATTAGTACAAAGTAATAAACAGGGGGAAGGAGCATAGGGACTGCACCCCAGGGGAAAAGAAGTATTTTTGAACTCAGCTAGCCTGGGGGTTTTGACAAAGCTCAGATATATTCTGCAGCCCAATTTATGTACCAGGATATCACAATCTTTCGAGATTCTTTAATAGCTGCATCAGTGCTAATTTTATGCTAATCTCTTACTGTGCACATCCATGATCATTAAGACTTCTGGAGATTGGATATTACACACAGTAGCTGATAATTTGTTAAATACAGAGTTAATGGAAAATATCTGATAAATTTAAGCATTAACTTTGTATTTGTTTCCTGTACAGCTGTACACAATAAGAATTTATCTGGCTGCATTAATGTACTCTGTTTTTGCATGATTGCTTTTGTTAACTAATACATTGCAATATAAAAGCAGAGCTTTTTCAGAGAATACACAGTTATTCAGATGAGGAGACTTGCTTCATTCCAGTTCTGTATCACAAGAACAAAACTGCAACATAATCTGTGACAATAAAATACTTTTGCCTTTTTGGTTTACCTGAACCTTATGAAATCACAGTTTAACTTGTACCATTACTCCAGATTAGTCCCACCTCCTGGAATTATTTTTAAATCTGTTGCCCATTACAAAGCTTTCATGGCGATCAAACTGGAAAACCTGTTGTTTCTTGGCTTCGCCGATCAAATTTACTCTTATTGCCAAAGACAAATGACCCAAAGCAATCCAAACTGCATTAAATAAAATTATGGATGTGCATAATTTGTTCTTTAATCAAAGTAAATGCAGCCTTCAAAGATTACATACTCATGTGGTAGTTAGTTTTATAGAAGTAGCTTTTATGTTTCCACAACACCAGTATATGTCTGCCTTTCTTGGAAGTTAAAATACAGCTCTGCTTCCACAGCAAGAATTATTTTTTTTGTTCTAAATTCATTTCTGCTTAGAAATCTGTGCTCTGGAAGTAAATAAAATAATTACATTGAAAAATATTGTTTTGTTACTTCTGTAATTCCATTCACATGCTGGGAACCTGAGGGATTGCTCTGATTTAGTTTTATCCCTCATGGTTCAAGGCACAGGACTCTCTTTTCACTGTTCACTGCTCAACCAATTCTGCCCCTGAACCAATTCCAACAGTATTTATCAACATTATTTAGCTGAAAATCTTAATGCAGGATACATTGCAGTGAATCTCTCAGGACAAATATGAGGGCACGAACTAACACAAGTTTCCAACTGCAGCTAAGTTTGATTGCATGGTTACACACGACAGAGGTGGTCTGGGGAGTCTGGAGCCTGAACCACACAGTGTCCCCACGTGGATCCCAGCCTGAGCCCTGTCACACTGCCACCACAGAGCACCTGGATGGGCAGCATGTCCCCAGGTGTCCCCTGCACGTCACTCTGAGCTCTGAAAGGGTTTTGTCACCTTGGGAGGGAGCTCCCGTTGTGCAGACTCCTCACTGGTCCCACCTGACCCCTTGCATGCTCACTTGTGTTGGTGAGAGCAGCTGCCACAATCCTAGAGGGTCCAGTGTCCCCATCCCCGGCTGCTCCCACAGAGACGTGCAGGGTGACAAGCAGCAGTGCCCCAGAATGTTAAAAACCACCCTAAAAATTGTGTAGAATGAGACCTTGGAGAACTCAGAATTTAAAAAAAAGTTTCTAGCAATGTGTTTGAGATGTTTGCTCATGACTTGTGAACCTTGATTATGCAAATACAGTGTCTTCCATTTCTTACTATTTACTAGATTTCTCATTACTACCTAGGGGGAAAAAAAACCCCATGTTTTAGTATTTTCAGTTTCCTCTCCTTTGCTCATCATTCATCCTCTTTATCATATACTATGTTCATGTCTGTTAATAGAAAAATGAAGGTGCTAAAAAAACCCTGTAAGGATAATTGTCTATTCCAGGTTTATAGGTTGTACATCATGACAGTTTGTGTCAGTATTTACTCATCTTTTAAAAAAAAAAGGGACTGTTTCCTTTCAGAAGTCTTGCATTTAATATAATACCACAGCAATATATTATTCTGTTCTAAAAGAACATTATCACTAAAATATTGCATACAGCTGTGGATTTCATATGTTGCTGTAAACTATAGAGGCACATAAATGGTTTTATACTTAAAAATTTTTCTCAGATTATTTTTTATTCACTATCTCAAGTTCCAATTAATTACACTTAAGTATTACATGGCTATGCAGCTACTGGGCTTTCTGTGTTATAAAACCAGCCCTGCCTGGTTTCATGTGTCCTGTCCCTTGGAAATATATATATTATATATACAATACAACCAGGTAACAAGGTGATCTCCCCCTGCCCATAACTACACCCCAACCTCCCTCCCTGATCCACTCATTGCTAGATCTGGAAATGAAACTAAACCAGGGAAATCAAATTAGTCTCATCCAGTCTCATCAGATCTTGCAGACCCACAGGGCCCTCAGTTATTGGAGCTGCTGCTTCACCCCCAGTGATGCAACTGGACCCCCGTTGTCTTCAATGCCAATAGAGGCATGAACTGAGATGAAAGAGCTTTACAGGTGATTCTGAGAGGCAAAGCAGCTGCCAACAGCTGCTCAGAGAGAGACCAGGCCTGAGTCTGTGGTACACACCCAGGACCACCTGGTGTAATGGCAGCTGTAACAGCCTCCCTCTCCCACCTCACAAACAGAGGAGTGAAAAACACATCTGGGAGGGGAGACTTGTTGAACAGGAACTTATTTGCACACATTCCTTCCTCAGTGTAAAACCTTTTTACTCTGCATCGGCATTACTGTACCAGCCAACACTGTGAACACAATTTTGAGGCTTTTGCATTTAGAGTACCATGAGAGCAAACCAACAATATTGCCCTGAGTTAATTTCATCCTTTAAAACTTTAAAACTCCAGAGGCCAGAAGTGACTGGCATGTTTGCAAGGACAGTGCTTTTCTACAGTTTTAGATAAATGTGTCAGTTTTTCTGAACACTATAGTGCCAGGCCCATAACATTTTTTGTTGATTGTGTCCTTGCTGCTCAGTTGGACACAGCCAGCTGATAAATGGGTGAGGAGAGAGAGCCCAGTTGTCCGCATTCTGGACTGGGTATCTTTGTTGGAACTAAAGTTCATCTCTTTCCCTACATAAGGGACCTACATAGAGAGAAAAACAAATCTTGATTACTTTGAAAAAAAAGAAAACCAACCCCAAGCAAACGTCTTTTAATCTCCCTTAGATCAGGCAATTTCCACATGATGGTTTCTTCACTGCCTGAATTTCTAGATGGATTTCTGCTGGGCATTCTCTAAACTCTCTCACTTTTAATAGGTCATCCATAATTTCTCCTATGACAGCTGCATACATATGGATGCATTATGGCACTAAGGTATACTACAGCTCTATCTTCAAATGCTTTGGTAGAATTTAGTACTTCATCACTCTCCCAGCTGCTCAGTGGCACACTCAGGGGTTTTTTTTCTGCCTCCCTTTCATGACATCTCTTCCTTCCTTGTAGGTAGCCTTTCTGAATTATAGGCTATTTGAAGTATTCACTCAGTCCTAAAATCCCTTGTTTTAGTTAGTCTTCAGAATTGCTTCCTTCAGGTGTGGGAGGCAATTATTCAGTGAGCCTGCCTTTGTATTTGCCCCTTGCTTTTTAAGCATCTAGAACAAAATAGCCAAGCGTACAAAAAAAATCAAGTTACAAAGTTTTGAACTTGTCCTCTGATAAATCTCTCCCAGGGTGAGGGATGCTCACACATAGCTGGAAAACATTAACCCTTAAAAATTCAAGAATCTAAAGCAACTAGTGCTTGTTAAGATAGGTCACATACTACATTATATGTAATGAATAGAGAAATAAAAGTCTTAGATAAAGATAAGATCTGCACAATGATTCTGTAAAGCTTATTTTTTAAGATCCAAGAATCTTTTCTTGATAATATATATACAAATGGGAACACTTGCTCAAATAAACAGTTATTCATAGGCACAAATATTTAAAGGTTCAGGCCATAATGAATAGAACATCACAGAATCAACACGATTTTATTTAAATGTTGTAGCAATGTAAGCCTCTGTTAGCTTCAATTTTATCTCTTTTCATCTTGCAGGCAGCTTTTCAATTTGCCCAAGTACCGTGTTTTAGAATTTCTAATACATAAGCAAAAACCAGTTGTTTTTAAGCACAGACCTAATCAACTTCCACAAAAATCTCCTTGAGTCACCACCAGTATTTATGTCTCAAGTGTTCAGGGTACTTTCCTCTCTTTTGTAAACAAATTGAAAACTGTATTTCAATTTGAAGATGAATAGATTTCCCTTGAAAAGTTCAACATAACGACATACTTATTATGAGTAAAGCAATTTACAGCAATAACAGAAACTTTTCAAAAGAGAACACGAAAATAATGATAAAATCAGCAGCAAAGTAAAATAGCCCCCCCTTGGTGCATTTGGGAAAAGACTCAGGAACAACCCAGGGAAAGTCAGAACTCCACACAACATCTTTATGATCACAAGGAATTAGCTTAGTTCCAGCTGAACAATGACCTCTCCACTTGAAGCACTTTTCCAGAAGTTTCACTTTTTAACATCAAAGAAGTCACAAGGCTGCATTTAAAGAAAGCATTCCCTTAACAAGTCAGATCTGAAGTGCAGTCCACTACTGCAGTCTACAGCCTTCAGCCAACACAAGCAGCACTGGTACTAAAATCTGAGTCTTTCATAAAAGAGGGGCAAAAAGCCACCACGAAACAACAAAAAACCCAGATGAAATATTTATTTTCAGTCAGAAGGTAAAGATGGCAAATAAAGCAGAACACGTAACTTATGTGAGGTTTAAGCTAAGACTCCAGTAAAAGGAAAGAAATTGAAATCTTCTTTAGAATCTCATAGGTATACAAACTTAAACTATGCTCAAATAGTCCAAGTTAGAAAGAAAAAAGAAGTGAAGCTCTACAATAAAATTTACTGAGTATGGAAAATACTTCAACTTTCAAAATTCAATAAGGAATCCAAAACTGTACAAAAAAAGATGGCTTTACATAAAGATAGCAATACAGAAAAGTGCCTACCAACCACCTTTTATTAGGTAATTTCTCTTAAGCCTACTACCTTTGTTCCTCTGAAAACACTGGTCTGTAATTGTAAGGTCTATATATATTTACTTCATTTTTCCAATGTTACCATCAAGAATGGCAGGTCAGCATACAAATCCTTTTATTGATTTAATCCTATACCTACTGGAGAAAGTAGCATAATATTTTGAATACTATATCTAGAAAATTGTTTTGCCAGTCCTTGCAAATGAACGAAACCTGTTTAAATCTAAATTTCTTCATTAAAGTAATAGGTGGAAATGACTAATTAGTCCTAAAAAAAATAGTTCAGGGGAAAAATTTTTGACCTGTCAATATAGCCATTCATATTTAAAACCCCTGTAGAGTGACATTTCAAAAAAGCTATTATTTTCTATTATTTAGTTTGTGAGGCTCAACAGCAGTAATTCAGTCAGCACAGTCCCTTTCTCATTAACACTCCTCAGTACAGCACAGTGCCCATGTCACAGGATGAAAGAGAAACTGTGCCACCTCTCAGGGCCCTAATTACCCCAGCTAACCCGGCCAGCGGAGCTCCTTCACTAAACCTACACTGAATTAGGTCACAAACTGGACTCCAGGACACTTCCCCCTACAATTCATGATAGCTAAATATGATCAAAAGTTTCCAAAGATGTTATATGTAATCACTGGTTTTGGGTCTAATCTGCTTAAAATAAAAACTGGAAAACTGCCAAAGGCTGAAGGGAAAGAAAAAAAAGATAAACTCAAACAAGCAGAGCTTATTTCATTTTTACCTTACTGCACAGCTGCCAAGTAAATTTAATAAGTCTTTGTTTTATGAAGAATCCTAAAACCAGTCCAAAACCAATTTTATATAGCCAAAAGGTACTAAATAAATATACTTTCACTATAATACACAACTCCCTTTTTTTTTGGTCCCATAAAAGCAGCTCCAATTTTACATTTCATTTTTTTGGTGTGTGTTAACACATAACTTGTCCCCAAATTGGAAGGACTCTGACAAAATACTCACAATTTTCTTAATATTCAAAATGTTTCCCAGTTGCCCCTCTTTCATGCTTATCTGTGTAACTACTTCCAGCTTATGCACAATGATGACTTCTCTTCTGTTCCAAATATTCCCTTTCCTATTTTTCTTCAGGTCTATTTCTGTGAACTTCTGGTTTTCTCCAGGCTCTGCTCCTAACCACAGCCCTCTCTTAATTCCCTACAGAAGGAAGGAAGGCCTGGTTTGCCAACCTACAGGCACAGTTCCTCCACAACATTTGCTTTCTCTACTATTATGTCCTGCTGTGGGCATTCCTGGCAGGAGAGAACTGACCAACTTGACATCTTTTACTATAAATGTTTTTATCCTTCAGCTCTGACATCTTTCTAGTTAAAATACTCTTGTTTTCTGCCCTGGCAGAATTGTATGTTTGTAATCCTAGACTTCTTTATGCTAGTTCTTTTTGGTTTTAACCATTTCCTCCTTTTTTTTGGTAACATTTTCTCATTTTTTTCCTGTGTATCTAATGATTTCTTCAGACAATATATGCCTAGAAGCTGACTTTCCTTATGTCATTCTTTGTTGCCTTGCATCTCTTCAGCATCAACTTACATCAAAATATAAGTTTTTCATCACTTTTCATACTTTATCCCCTGTTTGCTCCAGTAACTCTTCCTCCTCAATGTCACTGCCATCCCCCATGCCATTTGCCCCACCATGTCACATCTGTCCTGCTCTTTTGCCTTCTAACACATGCAGCTCTTCCTGGAAGGATAAACTAATTCCTAGCAGAAAGCTTAGCAACAGTCAATATTCCAGCTTCTCTTTCACCCTCATATCAGCCTCAAAGCACTCATCAGACCCTGCTCAGTGTCTTTTCCCTCCCTCAGCTCTGGTTTCTCCTGATTGTCTCTCTACCTCTCTAATTCTCTGCAGGATGCCCTTCACAAGAACCCCATGGTTCAGCCTTTGGACCTCTTTCTTCTTCTGTACCTTGTCTCTGAGTAGTTACATCTGCACTTGGGTCTGAGGTTACCACACCAGACCCAAAGGGTCACAAATAAAATAAACTACCCAGCTCTAGGTCCTTCCATCTAAAAAGAGGAAAAACCTATCTTCCTTACCCCAAATGACAAAATCTAACCAATACCATTAGCCAAAAACTTTCTCAACCAAGTCACATAAAAGCTTAATGCAACGTCTACCACGTGCTGTTTCTCATTCACTAAGTAAAAATTTGGGCTTGGACCTCCACGTTACATTATTTCTCTTCCTGGTGGGTTTATGCCCTTTATGGGCTTATTCATTAATAACTCTGCAGCAAAAATAACTTTACTTGCTTTTTGCCTTGGTCATGTTACTCTATTCTTTGCATTCAGTACTCACATTTTCTTTCAAGGTCACATCCAACACCCTTTGAAGGAATGGGCACAGTTTGCAGGAGTTAGAGGCATTTCTGTGAGGTATCTGAGGCAATGTCAGCTGGTTTATTCATTTCAGTGTGCTCATGTAATTCTGATTAATGTTAACAGGAATTTAACATGTATACAACCCCACAGTCTGTTCACTCTCATATGCTCTGGGACAAGTCACTTTTTCCTTGCAAAATGTAATTGAGGAAGGCATTACAGTGTCCAAAAGGCATGTCCCAGACTTAGCTCAGAGTACTAAGGGAAGTCCTCTAAATTAGCATTCTCTTCCATCTCACTACAAGTTAGTATAATTCTTTAACATTTTAAGACAAAAAAAGAAGCATCAATAAGACCAATAATGCAAGTAATGAAAAGTTCATGTTTAGAACCACCCAGAGCTACACATATTCTATTTTTCATAAATCTAATATAAAGATAGTCAAAAAAAACCAAAAAAATGCCTTGGGTCTCCACCTCTAAAAATTCAAATCAGGCAACATCGTTCTCATGTTATATGAAAGTACAGCCACAGTGTACCTACTCAACAGTTTAAATGAAAATTTATTTTATTTATTAGTAAATAACAGGGCAAAATAGTAAGAATGCTACAGACAATTGTACTTCCTACTTACTTATAAATAAAATCATTCTAATAATATCAGTTTACCTGTGACTAAGGCAGCCATAATTAAAGTCAATGGGAGCTTTTCCACATATTAATGTCTGTTGGTTGAGGCCCAAAATAATAATGTAAAAAGCATAGCACATTACTTAACAAGGCTTTGAAAGGAATATCAGACATGCATCGCAAGGTTCCCATTCCAGAGCCACGTGCTGAAATCAGGTGCCCAACTGGCTGCCTGAGCCTTTGGATAAAATGTGAAATGATTCTGCACAAATCCTGATACCCTGCTCTCCCTGAAGGTGATGCTGAAGCTCCCCCAGAGCCCAATGTCCATCTCCCAGGCACCACACAGGGCACACACACAGCACTGAGAAATACACTGCAGCAAACATTACTGCACAATTTTTCCACAACAGCAGATCTCAACATCGCTGTAAAGACCCTGCCCACCACCACAGCCAGTCACTCACATGAGCAGTTTTTAGGATCTAACTTTTCTCAAAATGTCACTTACAGCTGCTCTCAACTTCTCCCCATAGGTCAAATCAATGAAGAGGCAGTATCTCACCTGGATACAAACAAAAAGGAAAGAAAAAAACTAGGTTTGAAATGAAAATCTTGGTTTTCTTAGAGAAATGCATTTCCCACACAACCCTGATAACTTCCATTTCTTCTCCGCAGGGGCTGACTTTTTTCCCTCTTTGCCTCTGGGATGACCTGTTTCAACTTCCCAGTCGCTTCTAGTTGCTGTAAGAGTTCTTGGCTGCTACAAACTTGTTTCTCAATCACTCAATAAGGCCAAGAGAACATTAAATAGTTTAAAATTCCACTTAGATCTTCCTAGATTTTAGGATTTTCCCATTCTCTTTTTTTTTTTTGTTTAAGAGAGGTACTGCTACTACCATCATCACTTAGAAGAGTTTACTGCTACTACCATTTACTCATCATAGAAGAGTTTTAAGTCAGAAAGGCCATTAGCTATTTAAATCTGACCTTCATTTAATTCAATTACGAGTCTAATAACCAAAGTATCTGCTTTCCAATTAAACTATATTGAGCCTCATATTGAGTAACACAATGGTTCCTCTGCTGTGATCTACGAGGCCATGAAAAAGTGATCCTTAAGTAGCGTACAAAGCCTAGGACTTTCTTTTCAATTACAATCTCTTTTCAGCATTTCCAATTACTTTCTCAAGCACAGGCTTCCAAACCAACATCACACCACAACCGACAGAATTCACTGCATCTACCAACCTATCATTTCAATTGTTAATCAGACCTACTATATAAAAACAAGAAACCCACCACAATAACCAAAAAGCCCCCTTTCAGATGTGAACTTTTTTTGCCCCTTTTCACTGAATTAAGTTACCCTTTCTATATATTGTTTTTTTCTGCCTACAAAAACTTTAGATATCTTAAACTATCTTCTAATAACCTTGTGATTAAATGTGCTGGCTTAGCTTATCAAATGTACACTGCAAGTATTTTCCCCACTCCTCAAATAGTTCTATGCACCACTTTTTACAACATTCATTTTTGAAAAAAAAACTGAACATGGATAAACACACAATAACTGCTTGCTAGTTTAGGGTAAAGAACTTCCATTTAAAAATGATGACATATTAAAAACTGGTGACAGTTGAGGGGGGGTTGTTTGTGCTGTTTTGGGTTTGTTGGAGTATTTTTTCGGTGGTGTTTCACTTTTCTTAAAAAAAAAGCAACCCAACACAATCCATAAATGCAGCCACCCAGCCAAGCACTGTAAAGGCACAACTGATGGAGCAGCTGAACTTTACACTGGGAGACAGGATCTTCAAATGTGATTTCTCCCAGAAAAAACAGTACACAAAACTGTGCCAAACGTTTCACCTTGCTGAGGTGACTGGGGAAGTTCAGTGCTGTTCCACTGTGGCCCTGAATTTGAGGCTGGCTCACACTGGAAGGGGATGGGTCAGAGCTCTGGGACAGAGGAACCTCCAGGCTGTCCACACGAGCCCCCTGCATGCCCTGTCACACAGAGGGGTCTCAGTGCTCTTGTCTTAGGTTTTTAAGTGACAGCCAAATAATAAAGAATAGTTAACTTCTCTCTAAGGGCTACACTGGCCACTCTTCACAGCTCTGTCCCCTAGGGCAAACTAAAAACATATGTAGCTTGCAGCAAGTTGCCAGGCTTTTAATTCAGTTAAAAACAGCACTAAAACCAGAGAGAAATTCCACTAAGTGTGGACACCATGTATCTGCTACTGAAACCCCATTTCAATGGCTTCACCCAGCCCAGGTCTCTGCAGGTAGTTCACAGGGCTGGTACCTGGCTCCTCCTGTCTCCTAAACTCTACTTTACTCCCTTCGAGGGGTTTAATAACATTAAGGCACAGAAGACAGTGGGACATATCCACCATCTCCTTCTAATATAAGCACAGCCAGGGTAGAATTTTTGACCCAGAGCATTGCCCCAGTCACTTCCACATAAAACCTTGCACCCAATCTAGCAAGGAAAAAAGATGTAAAACACATCATCAGCATGGGAAGAATACTGAGCTGCACAGCAGCCCTGGCTGCACAGACCTCTGTCATTCCAGCATGCAAGCCCCAGGGCTGTTTCCCCTCTCCAAATCCAGCTCGTGGCACTTGCTAAAATGGGTACATATCATGCAGGGACTGAAAGGCACCACATAAAATAATGCAACATTATGCAGACAGCATGAAAAAAAATATCATTTTTGTCTGTTGGTTCTGAATCAATGCTATCCATGTGACATTTTGGACAAGATTGTAGGGGTAACTTTAGTTTAATGACTAATTAGCAAACTTCTGCAGGAATAACATGGCAATGTACTAGACAAAGTGTCACATCATAGCCATGCCAGGCTTCTCCTGACACTTCCATTGCACTCACTGTCTCTTTCTGGGCTGGCAGAGCAGGGAGGTTGCTTATGCTACAAAAACTCATTATGTTTCAAAACAACAAACAAAATACGAGAGCCATAAATATTTACAGCACAAAACATAAAACATGAAAGGCACAGTCAGTGGAATAATCAATCCCCTTAGACTCAGAAGTAATTTCTCTCCATCTTCATATCTGAGTCTCTTAGTAACATGGGTCCCTTTCTCCAAGTGACCTTCCTGAAAGGCTTTCTCCCACAGTTTAATGGACTGGCTTCAAAATGAAAGGGTATCTCAGCTATCATATGGAACTTCTCTTTTGCTGTAAAAGCAGTGGGTAAATGATATTAACTGCTTTGGCATCTATAGAAAAATCAAGACACACATCCTGCTGATAATTTGATAGACAGAGATAATACTCTTTGCGGCTGAAGCTGGAATCAAGGTACTCCACTTTAACAAAAATTGTTTGCTATATGTGGTTATGCGCCACAATTAATTGTATTCTGTTTATTGCAAGTAAACAATGAAAGTGGCCTAGAAGAGGCTGAGTATTCCACCAGTTAGCATATCTGTTTGATCAGACAAGAAATTAGCACTTTTACCACTACAAACATTAGGCTTTGCCAGGCAAAAATTTCTGGGACATGTCTTAAGGACTAGCAATACAGCCACCTGGAAAAGCAGCAGTTTATTCCATTCTTGGGAATTTTTCTGATGGTTCAGACATAGTGTTACAGTGAACTTTACTGATTTTAATTGTAATTAAAAAAAAATAAGCTAGATACTAACTATTTCCACCACTGAATACCCAAACACTAGTAGTTTGAGAAAACTGGTCACAGGATAACACTATCAACACCCTTCCCCAAATAAATAATTCACATGCACAGCTCTCAGCCACCTGGGACTCACCTCTGTGGCTGCATGTGCTTTGCTAGGTGTGATGTTTGTTTATTTAGTACACATTGCCACAGCCTGGGGAAGAAGTGTTCAAAAATAATGTCAATAGACAAAGGATCTTACTTAAGAGTCACCTACCTAACCTTGCTGTTCTTCCTGAGGCAAAAGCAAATATGAATTCATTCAGGGCTGCTCTATTATATATGCAGGGAAGCATTTATCAAACTCAGAATGAGGAGGAGTTGCTCCCTACACAAGGTCTGAAGGATCATGTCTAATAACTAAAGTTTAATTTCAAGATTTCAGAAATTCTCATTTAAAATTACCTGAAGCAAAGTCTAAGCAGGGGATGATAAGAGAAGTAATGGGTGTACCAATTTGGGTAGTGTGTCCTTTTTCTGATAGGAAGCACAATACATCTTGTATTAAAGATTAGGACAACAAGTGTGAGCCACCCCAGTAACAAAGCAGTACAACAGCCAGTAGAGATAGTGTTAGCATTAACTCTGAATTTCCTGATTGCTGTCAGCCATTTCCACAGCATGTCTTTTTGATGTATTCTCTAATTTCCTTGAATTTAAAAAGCAATTCTTTTAAATGCAGCGGTTCAGAAGTTATTAGTTCAAGAGACTCAACCATTCTCTTTCAATTTCTCTTTTTTCTTGCCTTCCTTCATTTTACAGGTTTCAGTGTAGAACTCTTCATACTACTTTTTAAAAATCTTATCTCTTCCCATTATCACCTTCTCTTTCCCTCTTCAATTGTAACCTTTTTATTCTTTTCCTTATGTCTTCTTTGCCCTCCTATTCCTCATTTCTCCCCTTGAAATAGTCCTTCTTGTTCTCTACTTTCTGCCACCATGTCTCCTCATCATACCAAGGATATTCATGTCCACCAAATATTCAGGCATGTTCCTCTATCAAATATTTCAGCATTGGTGGCAGAGGATCTCAAGGGAAGAATTCTCATTCATTTGTAAAACTGCTGTGACCATCAATAAGACCTGTACTAGATTTTTGCCCTTTCTTACACAGAGAGAATAGCTGGGAAATAGAACAGCAACACAAACCCCAATCATGCAGAGTCATTTAGTGATAGTCATAAATTCTTGGTTCGGTAAAAGCAGGTCAGAGATGGACAGTGAAAGGTTAGGCAACAGTTACAGGTCCTGTTATCTAACCCTACTCTTTCTTTGCAAATCCAGCCAGAACACTTCATCAGTTCTTTTTCAAAGCAAGATCCATTGTTTCAGGTCTACTGACTAATGACAGAACTTCTGCACAAAGATTTTTAAAAAATAAAAAAATGTTGCAAATCAACATATCACAGCAGCACCACTCAAGTAAATATTTATATATTTGAATGACTTCTCCATTATACAGGGACATTTAAAAGCATGCAAGACTAGCTGCTCCCACAGTAGGACAAAAGCTACAATGTTTCAGTAGTTTATTTCTCTTTCCCTGTTGCACATCATAAATCAGCAAGGTGGTGTGTTTACCATAATTCATAAATTTTTAACTTTGATTTGCTAAACGTTGAGCATGAAGCAACTGAAACGTGATCAGCAAGGAAAGTTCTGTAAGCAAAGCATCCTCCACAAGAATCCATGCTTTTTTTTCAGATGGGGAAAATAGTGTGTTGCCAGTCTGCATGATTTTTTATAGGCAACCACATATGCACTGTGATATCCTGCATATAACACATCTTCCTTTGCTACACTAAAGTGCTGCTATTAAAGAATTGCATATTTTCATTTTGATTGCCTGGAATAAGAATGGAAATGTGTAAGGAATTAATGGGTTTATTCAGTCACAGGCATATGTTCGGACCTTTTCAAAGCCTTGTTCTGCTTGTGCAGTCATGCTTTCAAATTACCTTTCATTATTAATATAGCTCCTATTAGTAGCTCTGCTTAGCAAAATACCTCTTTTAATTTGCACCTAATTTGAGAAATTGACAAATGTTTTGACGATATTAACCAGTTCATTTTGTCTCTTGAATGTAGGAATTCGCTTCCACAAGAGCAGAGCAAAGATCCCACCTGTGGTGACTGACAGTGGGAGCACAAGGACAACTGCCAGATAAGGGGCATGCAAAAGATAAATCTACCTCTTGATAAAAGAAAAAAAAAATCCATTCTGATAACTTAAGATCTGAGCAGTTGTATTTTAACTCTAATTTTTATTAATAAACCACTGTGCAGTTACATGATACCATCAGATTACACTCAATGCACTGACACAGCCAAAGGCAAATAATAAAGAGGAAAAAAGTCTTGTAAAAACACAAGAAAATGTATCAAAGAATTCTAAAAATTGTTAGAACACTAAGACTGGGTCACCATCAGCTTCAAATTCAGTACTTCCTTCAGATAGGGGCTTTTTTCCCTAGAAACTATTTTTTCCCCCTTTCTAGCACCCTAGAGATTCCATGTGAAAAATGACCCAGTTGAGGTCAGTCTGTCATTCTCCTTGAAGGTAAGCTCTCAACTCAGATTTTTGAATTGTATGCTATTTCTATAGCATACAATTATTTAGCAAACACAGTCAAAGTGATTTATGACATGTGAAGCCTTTTTTCAATGAAGACCAAATTTCCTGAAATTCATATTTAGTGAACATTTCCTTAGAATAGAACTCATTTAATGATAAATTTCTGACAATATTTGAATGTTTCTGAGTTACTGTGAGAACTCAGAGGAGACACAAACATTGAGATCAGCCAGTGCCTCTCCTTTCTTCTTAAGTGGATGGGCAAATTCCTTAAAAGGGCAGCATTGACATGCTCCTTTCTTCCCCCTCTCCCCAGGTTTTCTGTGACTTCGTAAGGTTGTGTTAGATGCAGGCAATCTTTTCTGAGACAAAGAGCTGATTTCTCACAGTCACAGAGATATAATTAGGTTTACCAGGGATAGATTCTGATACCTTGTTCCACATACACCAGAAGTCAGTAAGTAGATGAGACCTCAAAATGATTTATCACCTGAAAGAGAGCTGATGGTGGAGCACTGCAGTACGTGAGGCTGGGAAGAAAGAAGCAATGTGTACATGGAGCTCTTCCAGTATGAGCAGTTTTTCACTTGTCAAAAATCAATTTCATGTGCCGCCCTGCTTTCTGCTCATCTGGCTTTGTTAGCTCCTTTCAGAGTTAACACCAAGCCTCAAAACTATAGCTCACAATGGATGTGTCTGTGGGATTGTATCTGCCTATGTCAATAACAACTTTGATCTGCCATCTTTACACATTGCCTTAAAGTTTACTGCGTAATTCCGTCCTAAAGGAGGACCTGAAGTGTGCCATAGTCTGGATGCCATGCAGTGCTCTGCACAGATAACCACTGACCTTAAAATACACCTGTGTACACCTCTGTATTCAGCTCCCTTCCCCTGGGAATGTGCTTCCTTACTTTTACTGAATGTAATCTCTAAGAGAGTTAGAACTGCACACTTGGCTTTCAGCAACAGAGCAAGTGCTGAAAGGCACTTACTGATTGCATGCAAAGTGTACGACTACAATTTCCATATTTTAGTCTAGGATCTAAACTCTTTTTATTAATTCTTTGGCAGACCAATAAGTACTATGGAAGTCTGAGAAAAATTCAACACCTGCACATGCAAAAATTACTACCTTTCTAGCCAGTCCATTGACTAGTTACCCACTGACCATTGAATTTTCCCCCTCATTTAGCAGTGTATGTGTTACAGGGGACCTGTGGACCACATAGGCAATTTCTGCGGTGAGTCAAGTAGTTATGAGAAAGGTCAGTTCTGTGCACTGTTAGAAGAATAGAATAGTTATTCCCCTGTTTCAAATATGGCTTCCCCCCCCCCCCGCCAAATATCCATTCCTGCCACATGGAAGAAATAGGAGTTTCTGCTGTGCTCACAGTATGACCCTACCCTTTTCTCTATGAGATGGGTGCTGTGTGTACATGCATGTACAAAATAAAACACAGTTCAGACAGACTTGCTCACCATACATAAGATTCATACTCAAAGGCTGAAAGAGCTTTTCTGTCTTCTATTTCAATAAATATTGCAATGACAAACTCAGAAGAAGGTCTCTAGCATATGGATTCACAATTTTGTTTCAGATTTTTCTTGTTTGTATACACATTTACATGCATAATAAATGAAACTGTTGAATAGCACTATGTCTGTCAAAATAGGAAAATCCAACAGTTAATAAGAATTTTATATTTACAGCAGGAATAATGCATAGTCTCTTGTACCCTAAAATCATTTATAGAATATGCCATGAGAAGAAGTATTTCATCCACACTCATATGTCTTGAGAAGCATGCCAAGTTATTCATTCGACAGCTTTACGTCAGAATACTACAGGATGGATTGTGTAGGATGCCTGTATCTATATTTGTAAAGATCAGGAGTTTCTTTCTCCTCTTACATTTCCTCTTTTAAATGTTTCAAAACCTCTCACCACTCAAGCACTTGGTGATGCATAAGCCCCTCCTAAGTTCCTTCAGCACCTGCAGCATCATCAGGTGTGGGGGAAATGAATTAGAGCTTGCTGAAGAACAGCAAAGAGCTGGCACTGCAAGCTGCAGCTAATTACACTCAATAAATTTCAGGCCTTGGTTTTTTCTCCCTGAGAGAAATATCCAATTTGGAAAGCAAAGAACAGTTTTAATAGCCCTCAAACAGTTTAAAGGATTAATTTGACATGCATCAGTATATATGCTACAGTGGCCTCTTTATTTTGGTAATTATTTTGATTTCACTTTACGCACAACAGTTGCAAAAAAGCATTTACTGAAATATGGGGTATAAGGTCCCTATAAAACTGATTTGACTGCTTAGCCTTGCAATGGGTTTCTGCAGACAAAGATTTGGCAGGCTTTAATCGGGTTTCTGGTCGAGTCTACAATAAAACTCTGCCACCTATCTTGTTTCTCTCATCCTGAAAGACAAAGTATTTTAAGTTTTATAAGCATGAATTCTGCTACTTGTGCAGCTCGGAGAGGATTTGAAAGCTTTAAACTTCACTGAAGAAGCAGAACCAACTGAATTTTCTTGTTCTGGAAAGAGTGAAGGAAAAACAAAACAAAACTTGAAAAACCCACCAGTGAATTGAATTAGCAAATGGAACATGCAGTTCTTAACCTAACTAGCTTTCTGGTTTACTATCCAGACCTTCAGCAAATGTGCCATGAGGTCTTTCCCTTCCTAAGTATCCCAGTGTGGTTACCAAGGCACAAAGAGATGAAGGCAGAGTGACATAATGAATTGCCCTGTCTCTGTGGAAGACATGGTAAATTGTAAAACAAACTTGTATAGCAAATTAATAAGCTCAAGCACAAGGCAGGGCACTTCAGAGGGAACAATGTGGACTGCTCTCTGGCTGCAGCTGGACAAAACCAGCCAGCTTTAACAACTGCCTGCTATCAGGGAGCTTATTCAGCCCTCCCCTAGCATGACCTCTGCAGTTAAGCCAGTTCAGAGATATGAACAAGGAAAAAGAAAATATTTTGCACATGCCAGTTTTCCACACTTTAAAGTCCTTGATGTAGCTCACAATGGGTTTATGAGCAGGAGGAAGCAGAGAATCCAGGCCAGGAAAATTCCTCAAGAGCTCCTAGGCAGCACAGCAGCTGGAGCTGCCAAACCGCACTGAGGTGGACTTGGAATTGCCAGCGACACCCTCAGAGTCCAGCAGCCAGGAATCAAGAATTAGCTCCCTCCTTCTGCACTGGAGGTGGTTTTGGGTCCTGGCTGAAGTCAGAAGGAAGATGGAGCAAGGAAGGTGTGAAAGGCAGCAGAGGTTGCTGCAGATGGTTTTTACCCCATGTTTTAAAGGAGGTTCAGAGCCATTTGCTAGAACTATCCCCTGCACAGTCCTGCTTACACATTAACTTCAATCTGAACTGCAAACACACAGGGGAAAAGTATCAGCACATGGAGAAGCAGAATAAACTGAAAATACAATATTGAAAATACAATAATGCAATTACATGAGTCAACACCAGAAAACATTGAGGAGGTCCAGGGATGGGCAATGAAATTATTAGAGGCAAGGAAGAAGGCTTACAAGGCCAGGAATACTGAGTTTCCATAGGGGATGAACATGCAAGGCCTGGTATACTAAAGCTATGGACTAAGAATCAGATAACTAAATAAATAAATAGTAAGACAGCATTGTCTGTTTAGCTGAACATCAGAAATTTACAGATGATATATAAATACCTAAACTTCAGATATATAAATTATTTATCAGGATATATATCAGGAAAGAATAAGGAAAAAATTTTGTTCTATTTTAGATTAGCCCTTCATTATGAGATATTGCAAATTTTTCGACAAACACTTCTGTTTGCTGTTAGATTTAACATGAAAATTCCTATCTTTCCTTCTTCACCCTTATGATTGTCACAGTACTGCTGGCTGCTTTGCTTTTACTTTTTAACACATTTATTAGATGCTGCAGCACTAGAGCACAAAAGCAGGAAGAGAAATGACTGTGGCTTCACAGGATTACATGCAACTTGTATGAGACACTATCAAGCCAGTTCCACAAGGGGATCCCCTTCCCCAGCTTCCTTTGAGGCCACAAAATAGAGATAAGAGAAAAATAAGATTTTTAGCATTAAAATCCCAAATATCAGAAAAAAACCCCCACTATATAAAGTAAACCAAAGGCTTTTTCTGTATTTCATATTCATATGCAAATAGCCAATTAAAATAAATATTTTAAATATCTCTAGGAAACAGATCATACTCCACAATAAAGACAACAAATAAATTTCCAGTGGCCCTAACAGAAAAGACCCTTTTCAACTCCATACCTGGCAAGACATAACTTCACAAGGAAACAAAATCAATACATTCTTGCCTGCTTCTTAATTGTGCCATCTCTTAACACAACATTATCTTTCCATGTTGATTTTGCAGTCATGGCTTCCAGCCTATGAAATGTTCTACGTCACTGTCCTCCAGCTGATCACCACACAGACAGCAACCAAAATATAGTGGGATGTGGATGAATTTGTTTGTTTTCCTTCTCAAAGTAAAATCAAGTTAAAAACAATTTCTGCACAGAAACGGTCATAACTAATGGTTACAATGGTTTTTCCCATCTGTCCACATTCCAGGGCAAGATTAGCTTTTATCCAGTGAAGATGAAAAACAGTGAACCTGTGTAGATTTCCTTTAAGACAATGTATAATTATAAAGTCATTAAAGTCAAGGGAAAGGAGTAATTCACTAATATTTCTTTAGAGGTAACATTCTGTATGCCCTGAAAAAATAAGCTTTCTCACTAAAAATTTTAATAAGCCTTTGGGTTTTCTCTGAAACATTTAAGAATAGCTGGTAAGAAAACAATTAGAAATGAACAGATGTTAAAACCTATGAATATATACACTTCCATATTTTAAAATAAAAACATCTTGTACTAACTGTGGTTGTACAAAAAAAAAACAAAAAAAACCCCAAGAAACAAGTCTGCTCCTATTTTTGTTTGCTCCTCCTGTACTTTGCAATAATGCACTGTTAGGTAGATGCTCTGTACTGGAAGTGTCAAGCGCTATTAAAAAGAAGAAAATGACTTGCACTGCATTATGGTTTTCACCACTCAAGCCGTTTTTAAAGCACAAATTATTTCTGGCTTTGCTTTGAATATAATTATGGATAGCACATATTGGAGAAGTTACTTGGACCACTGAGTGCAGTTGTGTGTGTGCTTTGCAGCGTTGATAGCTCTGGTAGCTGGCACCATGGCACACTGGTCTGGACATAAACAAAGCTAAAACTCACATGGAAACAGAATGCAGCAGCAGGGAGGCCAAACTTCAGTCAAAATCCCCTGTAAACTGCAGAGCAACTCCTTAAGGATTTCATTTATTTATTTAAATTTCCATTTTGTAGCAGCCATGTGATGCCCTCAGAAATGAATTCATGAAAGATTATTGTACCACTGAGGCAGTTACACTACCACACTCTTCAGCACATTCCCAGGGACACCTCTGACATCATGACAGGAATATATTTAAAAGGGATTAATGCCTGTTGTGCCTTATTGTTTAACTACACATTGACTACAGAGAACATTAACACACAATATAATACCAAAACATTGCCTTTTGATCACAGAGCTCGATGGGTAACTACTGCTTCCAGAACATGCCATTTAGAGTTTATTGAATTTATTTAACTATCTGCATTACCCAGCTACCATGTGAGGTGAGGGTGCCTCAGAGCAGCTCTGCTGCAGAGAGAACTTCAGTCTGAGCTCTCCCTGTCCCTGCCTGTGACAAGGGGAGGGCACAGCAGGGCAGGTACAGCCCAGGTGTGTGAGGGCACTGCACAAAGGCCGCTGCTGTGGCACAGCTTCACCTCAGGCACAGCCTGGTCAAAGGCTCTGCCTGCTCACAGCCCTGCACAGTCCC
This sequence comes from Molothrus aeneus, assembly GCF_037042795.1. NCBI lineage: Eukaryota > Metazoa > Chordata > Aves > Passeriformes > Icteridae > Molothrus > Molothrus aeneus. Next base: position 9,386,894 of record NC_089658.1, on the reverse strand, counting down.
CAGCCTCACCTCCACAATGGCCCCAGCTGGATGGGAACAGTCATCTTCTGTCCAAACTGCTGGAAACCTGCCTGATCCAGTGATGGGAGTTTGACACTCGTTAGCTTACAAGCAGCAACCTCTGTAGTTCAAAACACAACAAGCTTAATAGGAGGGATTATCTAGAGCTTTGTAACTGATCATTTAAAAACCAAAGCCCCTGCCTCACTTGTTGTACAACTGCAAATTTGCATAGAGGTTGTACTACAAGCGAGTTTTAAAGGAATTTAAATTGATACAGAAGAAAATTTAGAAAAATCTCACTTTTATCACTAACATTTACTTCCAAATTAACTTTCACTGGGTTACTTGGGGTAACCCAGGTTAAACACATATAAATATGCCTACAGAATTGTTTAAAGCATTTTTACCTGATCTACTTCATTTTACAGCAGGGCATTCAGGAGCCACGAAGGTACCTAAAGAAAGACATTTGGCGCTATTTTAGATGCCTGAGGGCATCCCACCCTGGCTCTCAACCGCTGCTAAAAAAGGCATTAAGTCATCTGTCACACCTGCTAGCCCTGACAGATGTCTCAGGTACCCAAAGCATTTAAAATGGCATTAGATATCTATGTTTAGGCTTCTGAATCTTTTCCTTGGTGTCTAGAGAAAGTGTAAACGAGGGGGAGAATTGGTGTCCCGGAGTCTGTCATTTATCTCAAACACGAGCAGTACAGAAGCAGCAGGAGTGTGAAATCTTTACATTGTCTCACTAATGTATGTTTCCACTCGGCTCCCCCAGATCAATCTGTGCCAAAAGGATACAGTATGTTGTGCATTATTATAAGCAAAATCTATTGCAATGAGGAAAGCTAGAACAGATTTTGGACGGTAATAGCATTTCCAAAAAAATCAAACTGGATTTGCATGACAGAGAAGGATGAAATGCCCTTCTTCAACCACAATTCAAGTGGAATCAGTTTCTTGCTCATTTCTCTCACAATTTATTTGTGGCACAGCACAGGGAAAAATAAAGATTTTTTTTCTCCCTGCATTTTTTACATATTGATGCTCTCTGCAATAAAGCACTATGTTGACACCTCTATCTGGACAATATAGAATCAAAAACAAGATAATGACAAAGAATCTGAAAATCTACCATCCCAAATGTACTTTCATCTCATCCAGGTGAAATGAAAAAATGAGCTCAGAATACTATAGCAAATAATCTTTTTTCCATATCTAGAGGCTTCAGGCATACAAAAGGGTTTCTTATAACATAATACAAATTCTTCCTGGGCTTCTACTTTGAAATTTACTTATGTGGAGTTTAATATTCAGACTTGAATAGTCTTCTAAAGGTTGTCCCAAACAAAGCCACAAAATGCAGCTATTTTACAGCACCTCTTGCTCCAATTTCTTTTGAGCTGTAGGTCAAGGGATTTCTGTGTCATTTTTTAAGCTAGTTTTGATCATTATAAAAAACAAACAAAAACAAAAACCAAAACGCCAAACAACAACAACAAAAAAATCCCAAACAAACAAACACCAAAAAAACCCCAAAACCCAAAGGAAACACCCTGCAAATAACTCCAAATAAAACAAAAAAAAAGGCATTCTGAATTCCTCCAATAAACCAAAATTTCTATGGCTTTATTTCAGAGTCTTAAAACTGTGCCTCTTTTGTGTGCTTATTTTACTATATTTTGACATAAATGTTCTTAATAGAAATATTTTTTTGCCAAAATTAAAGCTATCATGGTTTCATACCAAACACAGAAAGCACCCAAAGGAATGTTGTAGGAAAGAAAATATTTCTAAATCACAACAGAAACAATTACCTCAGACACTTTCTTAGTCATGTGAATTTTCTCCAAGACAGTACAATAAATTGTACTCCAAACTGGTTCTGAACAATTGACATCAACCTACCAAGTTTGGCAAGCAGTTAATTAAGTCCTGTAATGAAATGCTTAAAAATAACTCATTCAGTCTCAGAATCCTCACAAGTAATTGCACAGCTCCATATCCTTTTCCTGGTTTTACAGTTATTTCTAGGTATAAAAATATTTGGCATATCCCTTTAACTTGGCATTTACATTTACATATACAAAGCAAGGAGTTTATTTCCAAGATTAGCTAATTTAGACATTAGGAACTTGAGGAGAACAGAATGTGTCTGTTGTGGAAGCAGAAATCCCAAGCTGCTGGGAAAGGTGCAGTGGTTAGGAGTTATTTTGGAGGTACCCCTCAGCCTTAACTACAAAGATGCTCCACATGAGATAACCCTGAGCATCCCTGGGGTGTGGGGCAGGCAGCTGGCCCAAGGGAGGAAGCCAAGAGCTGCCCAGAGTCACAGCTCAGCTCTCCCGAAAGCTGCTCCCATGGCTCTCCACACCACACACAGAAAGGGTCTCTTCACTTGCAAAGGTATTGCATTTCCAAGGCAGGAAGAGAAAAATCAATATTGTGTACAGCAAAGTGAAAAATCCCACAAAACAAAACTAGGAATTTGTTTTCATTACCAAAAGTTGAATGAGTACAAGGTCATCAGCTGGCTAGGAAGGGAAATCCACTCACCATCTTGCCATGATATACCACTTTAAAAAGCAGATAAGGAAATTGAAGCTCTTCATGTCCATGCCATGTTATGATGTCACAAAATCAGTGTTAAAAGAATTCCCAGAAAACCAAAACAACCCTGGCTTCCTAGAACATAAGACTTGAAGATGGCCCGAAGCAATTTCTCTAGTTTTCTACGTAATCACATGTTCCACTGTTGAGGATGGAGGGAAAATTAACTTTTCCCTTTAGACCACCTGTCTGAACTTAACTAAGCTGATTATTGTTACTGTGCTTATATTGCAGCAGCACCTAGCTGAAGGATGTATATAATCCTTTAAGGCTCCTAATCTAACAGTCATTTCACGGCTTGTTTGAAACAAGCTGACATTAGCACAACAAATGAAATCCCCTGAAAACCCCGTATAAACAACAGCAAAGACTGAAAAACCTGCAGGCTAATTTAGGATTTTTTTCCTTGCACCTGTTCCTCCCCCCAAGAGCAAATGTCCAAGATGGACATACCGAGAATGAAGATTGTGAATCTCAAAAATATCCCCATAACTAGAGGAAAACGTAGAAGATGCTCAGTCTGAAGTTCTCTAATGCTGCTCTCACAAACAACTTCTTCAGGTGAAAGTTTTACAAATATTTTGTTTGTTGAAGGCAATACTGATTTTCATGTAACCTGGGCCTCTAATCAAGATGGACCACTAACCTTCTTCAGCTTATTTTAGCCATATACAACTCCCTCATCTAAAAACTCAAAAATGTAGCACAATAAATTAAGCTGTATTTCCTTTCATTAAGACTATAATATTGCTATTAATAGCTTTGATTTTCTTCCCTTCTCTATTCCTGAAAAAGTTTCAGGAATATTTGTTTTCAGCAAAATGACTTTTTCCTACCCACTTGCACAAATTTAGGTTTTTGCAACACAATTATCATCATAAAGAAAAAAAAATGAAGGACCCCAACATTTTCTAAACTGAAAACAAAGAGGTTTTTGTTGGGGCGTTTTTAGTCTGGGTTGTTTTTGGAGTTTTTTTTTGGTTTGTTTTGTTGAATGTTTCTTTCAAAAACAAACACAAAAATGCCAATCACTGTTTGCTACTGAAAAGCAATTCAGACCTTCAGCCCACCAGCCCTGCTGCAATCATGACACTGTTAAAGTTCAGGACTTTCAACATGACAGAAATCCTGATTCAGACTCCCCCTGGCTCCCAACAGCCCCTGCACAAACACAGGAGTGTTTCCTCAGCAGCCCACAGAGCCCATCCCTCAGGAGGGGGACACAGTCCAGTAATTTGGGTAGTCCAACAATGACTTGAAAAAGCTGCCAACACATCCTGATCTCCACCAACTCAAGCTGCCAAATCCAGACCACCACACTGAGTGTCAGAACGAAACCTGGAAGCACCACGAGAAGATTGACAAGTGACAGAGGTGCCTAACACCCAGCTCACAACATTTTCCAAGTTTTCCACCCAGAGTCTCACTTTCTTTGCTCATCTCTCATGGGTGGAAGCTTCCAGGACAACCCCACTGAAGAGCACTCCATGGCCAGACTTTAGCAGCAGCCCCACAGTAAATATGAGTGAGGTTAAAGCTCTTGGCAAAAGCAAAGGTTCCATGTTTCCCCAAGATCTACCAGCATGACCTCCAACACATGTAAATGAAACATCATTCTCATTCAACAGACTGAGCTAGATCTGAGTATTCATTAATATGAATAATTCATTGTAAAAGACACAGGGATTTTGAAAATCTTATTTCCATGTAATGATTTAAATTCTATACTAGACACCAAGTTTACATAAAAATGTGTTGTTTAGTAAGTTACTGGTATCACCAGCATTGCATATTTTTGTGGCTTGCTGGATTTTACCAAGGTAAGAAACAGCTGATCAGCTTTGCCACTACATTTTATAAATTTTGTAAGCATAAACTCAGGAAACAGGAAACCTATCTCTATGTCTATTACAATTCTCACAACAATAATCTGATCTTTTAAAATATGTTGCTGTAACAAACACCTATCACTTTAGTTTTTGTTGTTGAGTTTTTCCTGGAGTTTTTTTTGTTTTCTACATCAAGAAGACAATATTAAATAGGAAAACTGTAATGAATTACAGACCAGACAGATGAAGAAAGTTAAGTGAACCGTTACAGATTTTATGCTCCTTTATCAAACTTTTTTCTTTTCTTTCAGGGGATATAAAATTCCCAACAGCTGTTTTATGCAGCACAGGAAGCTGTTTTCAAACAGGACATTTTGTTGCCTAACCAACTCTTCCACCTTTCAGATTAATCCTTCACATCACCAAAACCAGAAGATTTACAATAATGAAGTGACAGTAGAGGAGTTTGTATCAGAAGCCAGAGGTGCACATTTCAAGCAGTACAGATACAGTTAAGAGGAAGGCTTTGCTGTAAAGAAAAATAATGTGCATAATTCAGCAGCTATGCCATTCCACACACATATAATTAACAAGTCTTCAGCTCATTAGCAGGCTGTATAAAATACATATAATATGCTGTGCAAAACTGATTGTGAATAAAAAGCTCCTCATGCATTAAAATAAATTATTTAAATTGTTTTGAAAGATTGCTATCAGTAGCATTCAAGGATATGATTCCCAAAACTACTCATGGCTCCAGCTTCTTCAGCCTGGCATTTTCACCAGATATCTTGCCATGATCATTCCAGCATGACACATTTGATCAGTGACTGCTGAGGTTCTGCTCCAACCCTGAGAGGTGCACAGGACCAGGGCAGCACAAACAGCTGCCCCAGGTAGCCCCATGCACACACAAATTCCCAAAGGCAGGAGGCCCCAGTACCACTGCACTGCATATTCACTAGGGATGCAGAAAGGGCCTTTTTGGGGAGCAACACACTTAGTACACATTGGCATCTTCTCTTTGCTTGTGTATATGTCAATTAATAATCTGCACAGTTTCAGTGCTGCTCCTCCAGCCACACAATAAAGGGCCAGGCCTTGCCGCACCCCACAACACCAGCACTCAGAGGAGACCCCAACTCCACAAAAACGGGTCTCAAGGGATGAAACAGTTACTCCTGAGCTGCAGTGACACCTCCTGGCAACAAATCGAGAAGGTCTTTTCCCACACAGTGTGCTTTCTCCAGAAAACTCTGGAGTTTCAGCCAAAATGCAACAATCATGGTGCTCCCTCCAGCCTGGCTCCTAAGGCACACTGCCCAGAATACCAAGCAGAACCTCCTGATTTACAAGGACTGCTGACATTTTAGAAAGAGAGAGGCTAAGATACAGGAATATCAGCTCTAAGATCTCTGGATTTATTGTACCACACATTAGCCTTTCTAGAGTGGCTGGAAAAATTGCTGCAAAAGCTAATCAACTAGCAGCTTAATTCATACCATGAATCTTGCAGAGTGTTTTCTCACTTCACTATGAAGCCCTGTCTGTTTGCTAAGAGTTTATACCTCTGCCCTCCACGGACTCCTGACAAATATTGCAAGCATGATTTTGGTAAGTAAAAATGTAAGTTAACATAGAAGAAAAAAATAGCTGAAGACTACCTATAACTTAAACATCATAATATGCAGAAAAAACATTTCTCCCTTCTTTGGTGTAGGCAACAAACTCAGTGTAAGTTATAAATTCTGCAGAAAGACAGAGATGGTAATTGCTGACAAGCATTCTAAAATACATTAAATATCATAGTACTGGAAGGGAAATTGATTATAGCAGTTTTGAACAGCGGACTCGGAGGCAGAGGGATACCCCTGAACCTTAGCAAGATCCCCCACATGGAAGAGTCCTGCAGAACTGACAACTCAAATATTTACATTCAAGTGAAAGTCAGACAGTAAATGCGTTTGATAGTCTAAGTTTAGTTTGTTCAATGTTTTACACAGCAATCTGTGTTCCCCTCAGTCCTGACCAATCACTGTAGAGAATTCTGAAGGATTTGATTGCTATCATTATATTACCCCTGTTGTATTTTTTGTGCTGTTTTTATACAGCATAATTTTCTTTATACTTACATATAATAGAAATCTGGATTTTTGCTTTTCTTTTGTGTTGTTCTCTTCCCCCACCCTAGCTCTTCAGAGGCAATTACAACAATTTTAAGTACTTTGCATATGCTGCAAGGCAATCAAGAAAATTCATTTGACAAACTGGATTACAACTGTCTGCCAGAAAACAAAGTGGTGAAAACATTTCCAACAATTTCTCAATGACTATGTCTGGTAGATGCTCAGACCACACTGAAATAATGCACAAGGAAGGGGAGTACTACATTTACAGTTTCAATAAAGCAAAAAGCCCCATGAAAATTATGTATTTCCTCTCATCACATCCAAAGTTAAACTTTTAACTACAAAAACTCTTTTAAACAACTGAACACCTAACAAGGTAAATTCCCTTTTGTAAATAATTTCCATCTTCAGAAATTCCGTACTCACAGATTATGAGTATGAACCATGTGTGTGAACATTTTTACCAGGTGGTGTGGTTGCAGAGCAGTGTTACTTCTCAGACTGCAGTGCTCTCAGGTTCAACTGCATTTGATCTGCACTCCAGGTTATTTTCAAGCCAGTAAATACCTACACACGTACCAATCCTTTCCACTCTGCACCCATCCATCACCATTGTGAGTAATGCAGTGGCCCTAGGCTGGTCTGCTATGGAAATCTCTGCTGACATCATCATCATCAGGTAATTTCTCCCCCTCACCCATGCACTTTTAGCCATGCCAGCTCTATGCCCACAGTGTAATGGCTTTTCAGTGTACAGCTCCATCCCCCAAGACAAAGTCACTCACAGGGACACAGTGTACACTGCATAACGTGGGAAATCTCAAACTATGCAGGAGTCCTCGCAGCAGTGGAGGGCTCCAGTTGTGTTAATTCACACTGCTTTTCTTACTGAACTGGCTTTCAAGCACAGACACATCCCTGCAGGCCTGGGGATCTGCAACAGAATATTCCAGACTACCCATGGTGTGCCCAAGACAGGACAGGAGCTGTGTGCCTGCCCAAAGTTGCCCAACATCTCCATTACATGGACATTTTACATAAAGGCTTTTTCCTTCCCTTTTTTTTCCTTTTTAAATAAATTATTCATCAGTGATGTATGATAAAGCCAGGGCATTACTTTGCTGTATGTGATTTGTTAAGACAAAATGGGAATGCTTTAACAGGGACAAGTAATGTTTTCCTGGGAAAATCTGAAGGCTTTCCTTTATTGGTGAAAACACTTGATATTTCATCAAAACAAAACAATTTTTAATGTGTCCTCATGACAGAGGATAATGTTTCACATGGAAGAAGAAAAACTTGCTACTTTTTAAGTGTGGGAAATTCTCCATTGAGTTTAGAGTTAAACAGCTGTTTTCTCTGGAAATTCAGCATGTGTTCAACACATTTTATCTTACATATTCAGGGACATGGAAAAACCCTCCCCAGATTTATTTAGTTGTTTGAGTTTTTTAAAATTCGGTGGAGCTATCCAGGCAATGAGCAGGAAAAGCCTCTCTTCTCAAACAATATGGAAAAAGAGTAGAGTTTTGTCTATTTTCAAATAGGAAAAAGATTTGACTCACTGCCAGGACAGGGGTGAGAAATCTAAGGAGACTGTCTAGAAAACATTAAGTTTCAATTTAGAAAAAATTTTGATTTGGATACTTGACTTTTTGACTACCATTTACATGCTGCGATTTTTCACTTTTAATGTTATTTTATGAAACAAAAAGACACTTATTACTGCATTAGAATTTGCACTATAAACAGACACTTTCATGCTAATAATGTTTATGTAATTTCTCATTTATAGCTGAAAAGTCTCATCTTGATCTTTTGCTTTATGAAATAAATGGTTGATTTCTAATCCTCCTGAAGGCAATTTTTCTTTTTAATTTTACAGCCTCAGACAGGTTCATTCACCTGCTCTTTGACTATGGGAAAGGGAAAACAGTAATAGTTACTTGAAATGACAAAGTGGGCCTCCCTCACCTCAACCCTAATTCAAAGATGCTGAACATTTCATTTGCTGAACATTGATCTGACATTTTCAGGTTGGCTATGTCTGATTCTCTACTGTGCATTTTCATTATATGTGAAGAACTCACTCTTTTCCTTACCATACACCAACAAACAACTGAGGATAAAGCTTTTTTAAAGCAGATTTTAAAACTTTGGTCAGTATTGGAATTGCAATAGTATTTCCAATTATGAACAAGCAAGACACTACTAGTCAGGAAGAAATGCAGGACTACTCTTTTTAGAGCAACTACAAAAAAAGCCAAAATCCTGGCTTTGGGGAGGCTTTGACCTCTCCCAAAGAGACTTGTAACACATTGTAGACCAAAACTAAGCTCTGTAGAAAGGAACAGTTACAAAGTTTTAAGCCTTGGAAGAGTAGCAAGGAAAAGGAGCAATGCTGTTGACTCAAGAAGATGGCTCTTTTTGGTTTAGAAGCAAACAGAATTCATCAGCAGTTTGTCAGTTACCTTTTAACAAAGAAAATTAGGATCACATGTCTCAGCCATTCTGTGCAATGGTTCTGCTCTCGCCCTCGGGATGCAATTCTGCTGATTTCAAGAACATGGATGTATCATCTGCTTTCACAGTAACAATACTTGTCAGGGTGAACCCTCTTGACAGAGAAAACTTCATGTGTGGTGTTAGTGGCATGAAAATTCAAGTTCAGAAACATAATACCAGTTACAGATACATGCTACAGCTGGATACAGAAAATATGTCACATTGTCATGACTAGCTTTGAAGTGGGAGAAAAAGTTGTAGGTGTAAAGAGATCTTAGAGCTAGTGAGCAAACCAAACAGTTGGAGTACAAGGAATTGGGTTCTTTGGGTAGACTAAAAGAGATAGAAGTGGTGTATCAGCAGGAAACATAAGGATTAAGGAATACGAAATATTTCTGAGAACTGAAGGAATATGATCAAAACCAGAAGTCACAAAACAAAGGTAAAAGTGGACTTTGTAAAGGGAATTACAACCTAGCAGAACAGGCAGGGTGGATTCAGCAGAAGCTAAGCTAACCTCACCGAAAAAGGTCAGAGTTACTGAAAGGGGAGCTCCCGCTAGCGAAACAAAGTTAAGAATATGTAATTGAAGCTGCTTAAAAGTACTACTGCAAAACTGACAGGAACTCCTCCTGCTCTGGAAGAAAGGACTCAAAAGCTTCTCTTCCAAGTGGAGATCTTCCCTACTTAAGCTAAAGAAGCAGACCTTTGCTAACAGCAGCGTAAGCACTTACTGCGTTTGCAGGCCTGCCACAGGAGCAGAGCACACTGAGAAACACAATGACTCTTGCGTGCCAAAGGAGGCTGGTCTCAAACATCTGAATTGTATGGGAAAGTCAAGTGATCTTCAGCTTACAAGGGAAGAAACAGTTGTTTTATACTATCAAAAAAAACTCCCTCATTCTCTCACTGAATAACATTCATTTCTAGTTGTGAGACAGTGCCCAGTATCAGCCTTCAAAAATACTTCATCTTTCTTCTCCCTTCTCTTACTTTGATTAATAATTATGTTGAAGATTTGTCAGATTTTCTGGATACCATTTACATTAATTCACAATTAACGTGCCCACAATATCACCATAATTTGAGACACAGACTTTTCTCCCTTAAAACTTCCTGTACCTGCCATGCTTACTGACTGATTCCTTGTCTGGAAAAGATACGAGCATTAAGCACTTCCTTGAGGGACCAACAATACTTGATTGCTTCAGATCAAACCCAGGACTGGCTTTATGACCTAGAGTTCCTGCAGATGTGCACTTTTGCAATTTTCTGTTTCACCACAATACATTCAAGGAGAATCACCTGGAGTATCAGGAATAATCAATGTAGCTGTAGTATGGCACAGAAAACCAACAGATAAATTGGTATGTATTCTCCAGCCTCTATTTCATCATCTGTCATTAACACTGTCGTTTATAAAAGGGTCTCCTGCATTTTGAATCCACCTGGGTTTGAGTTAATTTAAAAATACAGTGCCAAGGCAGGAATTAATTCCCAAGATAAAGGTTTAAGAGGGAGTATTTAAAAATAAATTAAAACCAGTTGTAAAGAGCAGCAGAATTCAATAATAATTTTTCAGTACCTCTCCTTGTGAACAGCAGAGGATATGATCCTCCCACTCCATTCACATCCCCAAAGGAACCACCCAGTTTTGTCTCAACCCTCAGCTCATCAGCCCCAGTGCTGGAGCACAAGGGGACACAAGAGGGGCTCCACTCCCTCTGTCCCTGGCTGTGACCACCACCTCTGCTGGGCTCTCATGGCACCCAGCAGGATGTGGGATAAACTGAACTCCAAAGACCCACATATTTTAAAGGAATCCATTTTTGGAAAGTGACAGTCCACATGTACAGTGCCAAGTATAGCCATGAACTGAAGCATTCAAAAGCTGTAAATTGCTCTGGGCCTATAAATACAGACCCTTTCCAGAGGCTCATTCTTGAGTCCACACAGAAGGAAGCAGCATTAGAAAAACAGTAACTGTGTTACAAATACCATGCTTAAGAAAGACTAAGGTCTTAAACGTTTAGATAAAAATAGAGACCAAGAATTTTTTTTTCACATTTCAACATGTTAAGAAAAGTAATATTTATGCAAGATGTCCTTTAAAATTAGCACATTGCTCTTTTTGACCTTTGAAAATTTCAGCTATCTTCTTTCTCAGACATTTGGCAAACCTGACCTTCTGCTGCAGATTATATGCCCTTAACTCTTCCAGGATCCAACAAAGAATGTTCTCAGACCCCTCCTGTAGCTTTCCCACACTTCCCAACAGAAAGTTCCATAACCTGAATACAGTGAGGTATTTAAACATAAATTTCCAAGACAGAGGAAGACCAACCAAAGATCTGCAGCTAGGAGAGAACTCATTTCAGAACAACAGTTGGGTTTTTTTTATTTATTTCTATTTTTACAATGACACCATAATCAGAAAACATGCAAATATGAGCATATAAATAAATCTCTATTTTGGGGTGCTGAGAAGTTTCAGCAATTGCTTGTAGCATAATGAATGTTTGTAATTCATTAGATTCTATTTAGAAATGCAAAGCACACCACAACATCAGTGATGCTCTCTTTATCTTAACAAAAAGACTACTACACTTAATGTTCTTCTGACAGAGCTAGCATGTTTTAAAATATGTAATTCTTCTCTACAATAGAATGTTTTCAAATGGTGTGCTCCTATTTGAATTAAATTTACTGTAGCAATGTCATATTTCAGGCAAGCTTCTACTAATTATCCCAAAGAGCTTCAAAATCTTTACAGTATATTCACTGCATTTACATCTTCTCCACAAACTTACTGGTCTTGTTTATATAATTTTGCAAATGACAAGATGTGTAGGATAACGATCTAAATGAACTAAAAATTGTGTCATGGGCAGATCCTTCATAGATTTGCAATTTGTAGCTGTCAATCTTCCTACAGCTGCTAGATAACAAAACAACAGTTCTTTTCTTCATGCAGACGAGCAAACTCAATAAAGATTGGTAAAGGCTCTTTTCCATAAGAAATCTGTGGTTCTCCACTGCCTATTAAACCTTTCCTTATACACATCCTAATTTCTTTCTCGTTTTTCTTAGGTAAAGAAAAATACCACACCAATTCTGTGTATTTTAGCATCATATTAACCATATTTGACTTATGTGAAAAATGGGTTTGCCAGTGGCTAAATATTTTGGTGAAAAGGAAAAATACAAGAGGAGAAGAGATCTAGAGACTTACAACTCACACTGTAACTGGAGAACACACAATGGCAGTAATCAAACTGATCATTAAAGGGAGCCAGTGTGTTTTTATATCACCTTCTTAATCAAGACCTGCCTGAAATGGGCCAAGTTATATTAACATTTGAAAGAGAACACAAACAAACAATAAAAGGAAAAGAAAATCTTACAGATTCAAAGTTGTGAAATTAATAGGCGTGCTGCTTATAAGATTGGGTTTTTTCCTTTTCCTTGAGATGAGGGCATAAACTGAACTGTAGTTACAAATGCTGTAAAGAATTGGACCAGAGACCAACATCCACAGCGCCAGGAAAGAAAAGGAATTGAATCAAGAGAAAATCATTACAGAAAGAGAAATAAAAAAAAAAAAATTAAAACAAATTGCTACTGTTGTAGGGAGGGACTAAATGGCTGTATTGAGGGATAATGCAAGCATTTTATTCCTGTAAAAACCTTGTATTTCATTTTTAAAACCACTATAAGGTCTCCTGTTTCTTTAAGGAAAATCTATCATAAGTTTCCATAATCACAATGCCGGTTCCACATCATGGGCTTCCCTTTGAAATCAAACTCTACATTAGACAGAGGCGTTCACAGGATATGTTGCTCCCGAGGGCAAGAAAACTCTAAGCCTCAGCAGACTAATGCACTTAGCAAGTCCACCAAGGATCATCAAACAAAAAGCGTTCAAGGCAGGCACATACATTTGGTCGGTCCACCGAGATTAGCACCCAGCACCACCTGATGCACACAAGCAGTTGGGTGTCACGAGTTGTACCACTTCTTACATGAGATATTTTGAATCTACCTTGCACAGCTAAAGAAATACACCTTTGTGGGTGCAGCAAACAAAGTGATCAGGACACAGACTTGTAAGAGGAGAGGACGCTCGCAGGTGCCGCTGCTCGGCGTCCCTGTCAGAGAAAATTCATTCTCCTCATACATCTCACTGATTACTCGAGATGCACGTCTTATGATGGCAAAGGGGATTCATGAATGCTGCGGAGAGACCTGTTCCAGCACGGCCGCTTCTGCTCCAAGACAACCGAGAAGAGGTAACATCATTTAAAACAAATAAACCTTTCCTCACTCAACGAGTAAAAAGGTCTGAGGCTCCAGCTGGGAGCAAAACTGGAAAGAAGAAACACCTGAGAAGAATTAACGGGAACGGCAGTCCCGGCAGTGCCGAGCTCGCAATCGCCCCAAGTGCCGGGCGGACAGACACACGTACCCCGGCGGCAGTGCCTCGGCTCGGGGCTCGCGAAAGCACCCGGGAATCATCCCGGCAGAGGCTCCGAGCCGCCCCCCCTCAGCCCCGGCCCAGCTCGGCCCCACCTCGCCCCCAGGCTCGGGGCGCCGCAGACAATGGGCGGGCGGCGAGACCCGCCCGGCGCAGCCCCGCGCAGCGCCCGGCATCCCCCGGCACCGCCGCTCCGCGCCGGGCAGCGGCACCGCGGGCGGGCACGGCCGGAGCCGCGGCGCCGGGGCACGGAGGGAGGGAGGGCGGGACGGACTTACGCGGGTGCGGCGGCGGCCGGCGGGCACTGCGCGGCTCCGGGCGCGGCTGGCGGCGCGGCGGACTCGGCGGCGCGGCTGGAGCCCGGCCCGCCCCGCCCCGCTCCGCGCCCCGGCCCGCCCCGCCGCCCCGCCCCGCACCTGCGCCCGCCCCCGCCCATTGTCCGCGGCCCCGCCCGCCCCGCGCACCTGCCCGCGGCCCTGCCGCGCCTCCCCGCGCTGTCCCCGCAGCCGTGAGGCGGCCCCGCTGCCCCGGGATACTCTCCCGTATCCCTGGAGGGTGCGCGGCCGCGTCTGAGCAACCCTGCGGCTGCCCCAGCCACCTCCCGGCCGGCCCCAGCCGCGCTGCGAGCGCTCCTCAGCGATCAATGCAGAAGGCACTTGACTCAGCTGCGGGGAAAGGTGGCAGGCAGAGACCGTCCTCTGCACAGTAACTCTTCCAGTTTTCCTGCTCTACCCCGGAGTACTTTCCCCCGGCACACGGGCTGACTCCCTGGGCTCACCCGGCTCCCGGGGACTGCCGGGTCCCGTCCGACCGAAGCACCGCCACTCGGAGAGCGCCTCCGCTCCTCGTTAACACCTGCAGCACAGTTAGAGCAGACAGCTCAGGGTCACTCCCGACGGGCTCCAAGTCCTCCAACAAAAGCCCCAGTTTTTGACTTTAATATGAAACGGAAGCCTTTCTTTTCAGTTTGGGTTTGTGTCGTTGCAGATTTTGCATCGCTAACTTCTCAGAACACTCCATCAGCCAACACCAGAGATAGCTGGCTTTGAATTTAAAAAATAAAAAATAAGCTCGTTTCTTTGCAGCCTCTGAGTTTTAGCTTTTGTTTTGGTTTGGCTTGGGTTTTTTGCTATTGTTTATTAAAGACCAACATTCGTGGAGTTGCAAGTGAATGTCTAATCTGAATGCTTCACTCTCATTTTTACTGAAAAATAAAAATAATCTGGTTAGTCCAGAGTTCAGAAAACACATATTCTCTTTGGAAATAGTGGAAACTAAAGCACATAGATGAGAAACTATTTTGCAGTTTATCTTCATGCATAATCTATTAAGGAAAACATCATACCCTTCTCCAGGTACAGGTTCCTCTACAAATAAGTAGTAGGTTTGCTACAGGGGAAAATGATACTTGTGTGAGGATGAGGACACTATTATATACTGGTGTTTTTTTGGTTTTTGGGGTTTTTATTGCTCACAGTCCTGTAGTGCAAATTTTGTTTTTCGGATTCTGCAACAGCAGCTTGGCTTACAGCCATAAGCAAGGGAGCTGACTTTGATATCTTCTCTGAAACCCTCTTTCCTTCCTTTTCTATCAGTGGCAGGTGCAGGTCCAGTGCCACAGCCTTTGTCACTTGTTCTTCTCCTGAGCCCTGCCTGCCCAGAGCCCACCTGAGGGACAGCCCGTCCCGCTGCCCTTCTCAGCCTGAAAACCCGTGTGCTGGGCCGGTCTGACACTGGCGGATTACTTGTGCGGGGGGTTTGCCCTCAGCTTTTTTACTGCTTTGATTCTTGGTGGCGTTTTTCACGTTTCCAAACCCCATTTCTTCCTACTTTTCCGAGGGAGCTGAAGCACTCAGGTGCCTGTTCTGTCTTTGCTTTTGGGAGTGGACTCACTGTCGGCCATTATTTTGCAACTGTACCTAATTCCATTGTCACTGTGACCATGAACCAGACCCAGCCAGGAGGACTGACCTCGTGGCAGTGCTCCGGTGGCTGCCGAGTGGGAAGGAGCCCGGCTCCCCCACGAACCCTGGCACCTCTCGGCCCTGCCCCGGCTGTGCTCACCTTGTCCGGCTATCCTGCGCACCCTGCTCCGTCCCGGGTGCCCCTCTCCAGGAGCGGGGCGGCCGTGAGGCGAGCGGGGCTGTCCCGGCTGCACTCGGCCAGCCCCGGCTGGAGCCCAGCGGCCCTCCAGGGCAGGCCTGAGCCCCTCACGGAAGCTCGGGGCACGGGAGATAGAAGGATCAGGGCGAGGCAGAGAAGGCTCCGCGGAGGGGAAAGGTGGTGATGGCGGGAGACGGCGTGTTTTTAACTTTGTTCCGCTCTATTTTAAATTGGCGTCGAATTAAATAAATTTATCCCAAATCAAGTTTTGCCTATAGCAGTAACTGGTCAGTGATCATCTTGGTTTTATCTCGATCCATGACGTTTCCCCCTCACTGCGTGCCCTGCCCTGTGGAGGAGGGCAGTGCTGGAATGGCCGGGTGGGCTGGCGGGGCCGTCAGGCGCTGAAGAACAGACAGACAGACAGACAGACAATCCTGTTCGGAGCACAGCAGCGCCGGCTCAGGCTCTTACAGACCTCTGTGTGCTGTGACGGTCCAGCACTGCCACAGGGATCCTTTTCTGTCCATCCTGCCATCACCACCCAGCTCTTGGCTGCCTTTCCCACTGACTCTGCAGAAGGCATTGAGGGTACCGCGGTCAGATTTCTTACACCGAAATGCCCGTTTGGCAGGAAATCATCCCATTTCACTGCAGTGCAACACTGTCTGAACAGGGCACTTTGGCAGACAGTAGCACCTTCCCGTTTTCTGGTTACAATACTTGTGTGGATGTCCTGGAGCCAGGTCAGCCTGTGTATTTGTATCGTGCAGTCTCCTTTGTACAATTACACTGTGACCACATGGGGCAGAAATCTCTATTCACTGTCAATCACTGCACTCTTTGCACTTCCCTTTCTGTCCCACGCATGATCTCAGTTGAACATTCGTTACTGGAAAAGAGAATGCTCTCCGTCTCTTGCTTCTTCTTGGCAATGTCTGCTTCAAGTTGCGAGCATTTGTCTGTCTTATAAAATCAGATATTAAATTGCCTGGAATTTATGCTTAGTTCCCTTTAAACCAAATTGTAGGTAAATGGTGGGTGATTTTTTTTCCCATGCACTAAATTCAACAAAGATGCAGTTTCACTTAGTCCCCTCAAATACTTAACAGATTTGGATTATCTTTGCTGAATAGTTTTTTGGTGTCTTTTCAGGAAAAGATTCACAAATTTTCATCAGTCTTCCCTTTTCTAGTACCTTAAAGGCTAGGTAAATTTTGAAGTATGAAGGAGATTCAGATCTCGTTCTCTGCCTGAGTGAATTTCAACTCTCATTGTCATCTACTAAGTTGTTAAGTTATTTGGGGGAGCCAGGAAAGAGAAAAGAAGATTATTTTTCTGCCAATAATTTTTCAATATGTACAAATAACATTAACTAAAGGAGGAATTAGATCATATCTCCTCTCAGGTAAGAGCCAGGAGAATAAAGTCCTGCTTATACTTCTCAGCCAATATTTATTTCCACATGGACCTCAACAGTGCTCCAGCCAGCAAGGCAGGAGGAACCCTGCTTTGCAGCCTGGTGAGAACACTGGTCCCAGATATGGGAATGTGGGTGTGAATCACTAACCAGAAAGGGAACTAAGCCGAGAAGGTTAAGGTGGTTTTGACTCTAGTGGTGATAACTTCTCCTGGTAGCTTTCTTAAGGTTTGGATGCACAAAGAAATTGTCCAAAGTAAGGAAGCTTATTATCAGCTTTTCTCCACTCAGCCTTGTGTTCTCCCTTTTCTTAGTCAACAGTCACTCTAATTTGATGTCATAGCACTGCATTACTTTATCCTTGCCCTTTCAATTTCCTAAAATAAAAGCTACTATCTGCTCTGATCTTAATGCCTCGTTCAGTTTATACCAAGTTTGGTGTAAACTAGAATGCTTCCTGGAAGCATCCATAGTTACTTGGCTTTGGAGGTGCTTACCACAAGATGAAGAAGACTTTGTCAGATAACAGGAGAGCTTGTAAAATTTACCACAATATAGTCACTCCTGAATGTTGGCAAAGCTGGCAAGAACTCTCAGAGGTTGTTTGTGAGAAATGTTGTTCTTCACCATTAAGAGTTCCTGAGCCAATGCCCAAGTCTAGTTTACCAAAAGACTTTGTCAGTCCTGTTGGGGGCAGATCCATGCTGTGCTGCTCTGACATGTAACACCCCCTTTGGAGATATACCTGTTTCTTCTTCAATTGTTTTCCTAGGCCTGCTGGAAGAGGAGGATCTCTATCAATGCTGCTGTCCTCGATATTTCAGTTTGAAGTACTTTTGATGGCCCTGTTGGGCAAATTGCTCTTTATGCTACACTGTTGCTCAGTAAGGTATTTCTGCCTGTCAGCTGTTACAGATGCTGAGAGATAATGTTGTTTATTTCACAGATTTCTTATTAACAGCTTATTTTTGCTTACAGGACTCACAGTACATATACTGTGCATCACCAGCTCTCAGCTACATTTCTCTAGTGTAATATTTGTAATATTATCAATATTTCTGAGGCTCATATTGCATCTGGTCCCATGATTCAGCTGAAATTGAATTGGTTTGTGATCTAATAACTCAATTGCAAATATAGCAGCCTTTTTTTCCTGCAGAGCATTTAAATCAAGAGCTTGTGAAGCAATTCAAGTCATATGGCAGATATCCTCTTATTCCTTGGAATTCTCACTTTTTTTTTTTTTGGATGGTTATTACAGTGGTATATGAAGTCCTTAGTTTTGCCTCATGACTCATCACCGATATGCATTTCTATTATCTTTCTCTTTAGTGGAGATGCACTGAATTAGTCTTTGTCCTTCTACCTGGACTTCTTTTGGTGGTACTGTACCTATTTTACACTGCATGGGTTTTTTGACATGATCTTTTTCCTGCAAACCTTAGCTGACCTTGTTTTTGCACTGCCTATATTTTTGTCTTTATAGTAGTACAAACCAAACAAAACCTCTGCTTTAACCAGGAAACAGACTGTCCCACAGACAATCTCATCTCTAAGCAGAAACTCTTAGGATCTCCATACTTTTAAGTGGGAATGGCAGATTCCTTAGGCCTATAATTTAAATATGCCTTCCCTCATTACTTCTTCAGGAAATAGACACATTCACTTGAACTTTCTATCTACACTTGCCATTTCAGTGTCTCAAATATCATTCTTCATAATTCCATGTCCTAGCTAACATATTCATCTATTATATCCCCAGCTTCTTCTCTTCTGAGTTGTCTCTACATTTAAATATCCTATTACATGTTATTCTCTATGAGTTTCCTATCAACATTATATCTCTTTGATTCCAATCAGATTTTAATCATACAAATTATTTGATGTTTCAGTTGTGCCTCCTTTACTGAGAATTTGTTTCAGAATCTACACAAACAGCACATTCTGTTATACTGACCTGACATTTTGAAACGATCATAGTCAAAATAACAACCACTATTTCACAGTTAATTATTATTATTATGAATGGTTCATGAAAGTGTATATCCTGTAGAATAAGATAGAAATTAGGGAGAGGTTATATTTTATAGTGTTTGATATACAAAGAGTAAAAATACCCTGTATAGTAGGAATTTGAGCTCAATTTTCAGTACAGCTCTTGCACACATGAAACACTTTCCACTGGCAGAAATAGTAATATTTTTTCAGAATCTTTCAAAATATGTCACAGTTCAACTATGGTAAAGGCAACAGATACTTTCAAATAGTGCATCACAAGGTTGTTCACTTTCAGAAAGGGGATGATTCAATTGCTGGACGCATTTTTTCCTAGAGCAAAGAATACTATTCAGTAAAAAAGGGTGAAGGGAGGAAACAAAGCCTATAGAAGAAAAAAGTCAGAGTCAAAATGATCCAAAAGGAATGAAATTCTTCACGCAAAAGAATGCTATGTGCATCCTGTTACATGTGCATCTATTCTGTCAGAGAAATGCATGTGTACCATAGCAACAAGCACATTTCATAAAGCTTATATGTGTTAAATCATTAAACTAAAGATCACTTATTTTCTCTGAATTGGCAAGCAGCACTTCTGTTGTTCTTTCAAGTAACAGTTAATAAAATATTCATAAACTACTCATAAATGGTTAAACATGCTGAAGGCTTGAACTTTTACATAGTTTCTTTCATGTTTCCTAATGCACGTGCAGAAAGATTTCTTTAAAGTAAATACTACTCTTAGAACATGTTTTAATGTGGTTTTTGCACACAGAACACAAAGACAAATGCAATTATGTCAAGAATTTGATTGCATAGCATAATTTATATTCCCACTTCCTCACCTTTAACCCTTCTGAGTGTACAATGGGGTTTTCTTACTTGTTAGATAAATTATTGTCAGTAGAAACACTTCCTTAAATCTCCGGACAATTATATTCGATTACCTGTAATGTTATATTTTCAAATTATGAAAGAATACTGTGGTTTCCTATTTTTTCATGCCATCATTCTTTAATGAAATCCAAAGTGACCAGTAAGAAAGTTCAAATAAATTGCACATTTTCAAAATATAGGATTAAGTTCAATTTGAACATTTATTTTCCTGCCCTGTAAATGCAAATGCATCGTGTTTCTTGAAGTAATGAGCATTAAATTAAAAATCTCAGCACACCCTCTAGGGAATTCAACTCTCCACAAACCTCAACTCAAGTAAAAGCTTGAGTGAAAATACAGGTATTCAGTATGACAAGAGGGACAAGAATCCATGGTTTGCTGCAATTTCAAACTTCCTTTCTTCCCATCTATCTTCAACTAAAGCCCAATTTAATGTGATTTACCAGAGAGAATAAAAAAGAGGGAAGCAATACATGATATTACAGACTGAAGCTGAACAATCAGGAGTAAACAAGAGTTAACAGAAGCTCCTAAATCAGCTTTAATGGTGCAGAGGTTGTTCAGGATAGTGTGTACCCAGCCATCCCTGTGAGTGCTATACTCACATGGATCCCATTGACTCCTGCTTGGACACTGTCCCACAGGAGAAACAGAGTCCCAGTGGTGAGATAGTGCAAATCCACAGGAATTTTATTGGTTTCATGAAACTGTATGTCCTGTAGACTAAGACAGAAATTAGGGAGAGGTTATATTGAATAGTGTTCGATTGCTAGGAATGGCTGTGGAAAGTGATTTTGAAAGAGTGTTATATTTTTTGTCAAACAAAGGTTAAGGCACAGGGAATTTAATAATATTTTCTGAAGTGATAGATCACAGAGGTGGACTATAAAATTATTATAGGTACAGGAATACATTATATTTATATATATTTACAACATCAGCAAAGAATTTGTGACTAATGAGTAGGCTCAGTTTTTTCTCTCCACAATAATTCATAAAGAATGTGATGGCAAAGAGGATCTCACAATTAGTTCAAGCAATTACAAACTAAATTTCATAAATATAATTTATTGTGTAATTTCTTTCCCAAGGTACTCATAGGATTAATAGTAGCTTAGAAAGAATTTTGTACAGGTAAAAAGAAATACCATAGACTGGACTCCTCAGCTTCAGCTAAATCTGCACTTTGGTAAGTGAATAACACTATAAACATATATTTTTTATTTTATTGTTATTGTTGTTATTGTCTAAACAACTATAATTTATTGCTTTGGAATATGTTGTAGTAAGTGACCAACTTTCTGTGGGGATAATATCTGTGTGTGCATAGGGTAGTATTTATTTACATGCAGAAAGTGATTTCACATAAAAATGCCATGTAATATGAGCTGATATTCACCTGCTCTAGTGAGTTTCCTTTGATAAAGGTAACAGCAGCAGTAACCTGAGCTTGGACAACTAATTTGTGTGGTTGTTCTAGCCTGCAAAAGGGCTGAGACCTGCAAATCAAGGATGGATATTTAAAGTGTTCTCTTTGTCCCCAGGAGAGCTGTAGCTGCACCTGAGATCTTGAGGTCTTGCCCTCAGTTAGCTTGCCTGAGAAATTATCCTTGGATTACCTCGGATCATTGATTCCACTAATGTATGGACAGTAGACATTATCTACTGCCAGATTTAAGATTTAACTGAACAGTTACAAGCACGTCTGAATCTTGCAAATGGCCATACAACATTCTTTAATGAGCAGCTAATATTTCTGTTGAGCAGAAAATGTAGATTACTCTTCTCAAACAGAGACTGTTTGTAACTTTACCTTTTCTGCTAAGTATTTCTTCTAAAGCAGATGTTTTCAAGCTTAAGATTAGTAATAAAATGTTGGATAAAAAAATAGTGCCCTTCGAAGATCTGTTTCTCCTTAACAGCTTTTTTAAATCTAGTATTGGCTGTATTAATCTGTACAAAAGATTTAAAAACAGCCTACTGCAGGCTCTGCTTTTGTGCACTTGGCAGAATGAATTATGAATGATTGCATCATTTACATTCTAAGTTTAGTTTTCAAGTATGGTTGATTTTGCTTAAATGAGAATCCTGTAGCTATTTAGTAATTAGGACTGATAGTTCTATGAAGTTCTTAATTGGTCCCCAAACAGGTGTTTCCTTTCTTATTGAAAAAAATTAGGTATATTTTTGCCCTGCTGCATGTAAGCTCATGGAAATTTCCTGAATATAAAAGCATACAATATTTATAGCAACTTTTTATTATAAAATAAAAATTATCCTTTGGTTTATGCACCCACTCTGCTAATGCACTGAATCTGAAGTTCAGTCAGACATTATTTTGTAACAGTGCTCTGCCCCCTTGACCATGAATACAGTCACCAACAACCGCAATTGCTCACTACAGATGGTCTGATGATAACATTTTTTGGCAGTCTCAATAATAAGCATTCTAAATAATAATTATGGACAAGTTAGATATATAATGCTGTTTTTTAATATAGATAGCGTCTACTAAATACAGAGAGATGGTTTTGGGTGTATTGAAATAAGCCTGTTACTGCCTATAAAAATCAGGTATCATTTACATTGACTGAGTGTCAGGGATGACACAATACTTGAAGGGGTTGCTTCTCTGAAGTTCCTGTGAATTGTCTTAGTTGTATTATCTCAGCTCTTTGTCTCTACTTTGAAAATGGCAGCAGCTGGCAATCATTTATCATATTTGATTGTTCTCCAATGATTCGAGCTCAGACAAGTTACCTTATCATCAGTGCAGGCAATTTTTATGTAAAGTACCAGTATTGACTGCAAGACATCTGATGGCAGTTTTAAAACATTTCTGCATTAACAGCCTTCTCACTGCATTTAAGCATCCTGTCTCTTAGATGTTGTGATGAATGTGACACTGCTACTATGTGCTCTAAGTACCCACTTTAAATGGTGACAACATCTTTTCTTCAAAATGGTGATTGCCTATCTTTGCAACTTATGACCACTTTGGGAAAAATACTCCTCTAAAATTGTACAATTGTTTGGTTAGAAATACATAATTAACCAGTTACCTCGTTGGAAATAATTTAGGGTGGAATCACAGAATCATAGAGTTGTTTATGTTGGAAAAGACCTCTGAGATCATTGAGTCCATCCATTAACTCAGCACTGCCAAGTCCACAACTGAACCATGTCCCTAAGTGCCACATGTACGTGACATTTTTATACCTTCAGGGATGGTGACTCCACCACTTGCCTGGACAGCCTGTTCAAATGCTTGACAACCCTTTCAGTGAAGAATCTTTTCCCTAATGTCCCATCTGAACTTCTTCTGGTGCAACTTTAGGTCATTTCCTCTCATCCTATCACTTGTAACTTGGGAAAGGAGACCAACCCCCACCTCTCAGGTGGTGTAGAGAGTGAAAAGGTCTCCCCTGAGCCCCTCCAGCTCCCTCAGCCACTCCTCATTCACTGCAGGGAATATTGAGACAGGGGAACTCACAGAGGGGGAGTGAGTAGGGGATGAACTAGAATTAACCACTGGAGCTAAAAAAGCTAAAAACCACAGGTCCTTTTATCCCCAAGAAGGAGAAAGAACTGATGAAATCGAGTCACTTGACATGAACCAAACTCATCTTTCTTTGTAAAATGGTTTTTTGAAGAGGTTTGAGGCTCAGACCTGGTCAGCACAATGCTGCACCACCTCAGAATTTAAATAAACAAGAGAATTTGGCTTAATTTGGATTATGTTTCATTATTGACAATCTTTTTAATTGGAGATTAACAGTTTCAGAAAAAAACACGTAGGAAGCAGTTACTTTCTACAAAAAAACCCAGCTTTCTGTCCTAAAAATGACAGTTCCTTTCCACCTGTTTTATTTGAAATGTGAGTGCTTTGGATTAAAAAATAGATTTAAAAATCAAATTTTGCTACAGATAATTTTGATTTGTTGAAGCCAATTTAACAGTCACATATGGCCTTCTCTAAAATCCTTCACAGTCCCCAGAGAGGCTCCAGAGATGATTAAACTCCATCTATCTGTGCTTGGCCTTGAGTGCCACACTGCCTTCCTCCCATTTTTTTTTTCTGTGTTTGTGACTGATTGTTAACTAAATTGTTGATACCTACTCGATCAAGGCAGAATGGTGTTTGAGGCACAAATGGCTTACAGCTCTTAATATGACAAATTCTTTCCTGAAACAGTATAGAAAGAGTTTGCAATATTTTGATGGAGCAGAAGGTAGAAACATTTTTAAACATGATTTGTCCATTGAGATAGATACAGAGTGAAAGAGTGAAGAGTGAAAACTCCAGATTTCAAAATTTGTCAACAAGCCTTTAAACCTCCTACAACAGATCCCACTGATTTTGCAGAGCTGGAGGTGGAGTACACCCTCTTAAGTCTCTACAGGCCAATGTGTGTCAAACTCCAAATCCTCTGGGAGAAATACATGCATAAATGCTGGAAGCAATAGTGCCCAACCCATCTGCAAGAGAACAACTCCATGGTGCCAACACTAAAGTTGTAAGATTTGAGAAGAGTTCACCTGAGAGGGTGTGCACAGTGCTACAAAGGAGGTGTCACTCCAAAACTGAGTGTCAATGATTTGCAGGATTTCTTGACTTTAGTATCACAGTGGGTCACTGTACACCCCCTCCCTTTCCAAATCATGAAAATACTATTAAACACACACAAAGTCTTAATGGGTTACTGAGGATTTTGGTTAAGATTTCAGTATGTGGTTCTATAAGGATTTATTATGTAAATGAGTGTATACAAGCAAAATTAATTAGATGCTTCATGCATTTTATAAAAACCAAGAAACTGCTTTTTCATTTTCAGAAGAAAACAGGTGGTAGCTGGTTTACAACACAAGTCTCTCCACATGTAATAGCAACAAAAGAACCTCTATCATCCCAGACAGTCATTCTCTATTTCCTTATAATATTTGTGAAGGAAAAACAATGTGCCAGGCAAGGCTGCAAGCAGAGGAATTGCCCACAAGATGTTTTACCAATTGAAGTAGAAAAAGCTTTTGAAAGGGAAGCAAAATACAGGAGAGCAAAAACAATTAGATATGCAGCACACTGAATTCAGAAGTGCCAGCAGGTGATGTGCAGTTCTGCAGAGTTATGGAAAAACACATTTGTCAGGTTTATTTATTTATTTACTTCACAAGTTATTTTTTCCAAAGAGGAATTGCTTAGCAAAGCTTTTAAGAGCAACTGAGCCTTTCACTACTAGCTTTATATACATCTAATGAAGAAACTGAAAATATGTTGGATGACAGAGATGAAAGGCACTCAAATTCAAAGGAAGTGCTCTCTTTTGTGATTACAGCCTCTGTGCTCTCTCTGTAACCTGGGACTAGGGGTCCAAGCCGTTAGCAAGTGTCTAACTTCCATCCTGCTGAAGCCAATGATCTTCCTCTACACCACCTTCTTGCCACAGCTTCCCCTACAGCTCCTCTCATTCCTCCAACTTTCAGAACAGTGAAAGGGGAAGGTAATAGTTTGCATTTTTCATACAGATCGCATTTGGTGTCTCAAAGCCACGAGGAGAAATGCGCTTCAAAATATTTGCAGCAAGTAAACTGGGACACACTGAGCCCTCAGCCCTTCCCTGCCAGCCTCCTGTGTACAATTAAAGCATTCAACGTTTCTGACAAATTCTGTTCTCTGTTGAAAATAGTATTACAAATGATGCAGATGTTATCAGGTAGATTCGATCAGCTGCAAGTGCCAGACTTCAAAAGTTTAGCAGAAGATTCTGCTCACTTGAGTTCATCAAGGAATCAGCTGTTTTGACCTAAGGATGTGGTCCCTTCTAATGATTGTTCCCTTTGCCTCAGTAACTCCTTGCCAATGTAAGTGAATGGGGCAGAAAACAGTCTTTTCTCCTCCTGCCATTTGCTGCTGTGTCCAAGTGCCCTTACAGAGCTGTGACTGCCTTGCTAATGCCTCCTGCTTGCTAATGGCTTTTCCAAGGGCTTTCTTGCACAGCCTCTCTTCCTGACACCAGTCATCTCTGACAGCTCTGGGTGAGTGTTTGTGTCCTGGCATCTGATGTATTGCACCTACCAAGTGTGCTCTTCATACTGATGGAGACAGACTACTGCCTGGTGATTTTGATTTCTCAACTCTTCTAGTTGATTAAAGGTGTATTTATCCAGAATCAGAATCTCTTCTAGACATTTAGTCTCTAGAGTGTCTGATTTTACATTTTGAGTAGCTCCAGCTCTCCAGCCATATGTTAGCAACAAGACTGCACTGGAGTTTAAAACTCTCACTCTTGTACTGCTGTATGACTTTCACTTTTTCATATTTTGCTACCTTTCTATTTTCTGCTACAAATATATTCCCTATTTTTAATAGGATTCCTCTTGAATACTTTGTTACTAATATGACTGCTAAGGCATGCTGCTTTCCAATGTGACTATTTTGCTCAACATCTGAGTTTGAAGATTTTGATTTGGCACCAGTGATTTCAAGTTGCTTGGCTGCCCTTTTTGACTGATTTTGTGTGTCTCCCCTAACCAACTGACCTAAAGGTTGATGGCGGTTTAATGTCTATGACTTTCCTACCAACAGAGAAAAGAACCATCATCAGTCAGTCTCTTATAAAAGTTTGGGTCTACAATTGCTCCAGGCAAGAGAAACATTGGGTTTTCTTTAATCTGATGAAAATCTCAGGTGTAACAGAATTTAGGCCTTGAAGATCTGCACTCAGGCTGAGCACACACTGCAGAGAGTCCCTGAAGAGACTGTTAAGGATATGCAGTTAGCTGGACCTGCCTCCTTTCTGAGCTTTCAGACCTAACTCCTAGCCAGCTGTCTCTTCTGGGAAGAAATGTCAAAACTGCTGAGAAACTGTTGAACCCTGCATATAACCATGGACTCTGTCCACCTGAATTCAAGCACTTTTTGGCATTCTCCCATTTGGGAGATATGTATCCTGGCCAGCAAAACCATTTAAACAACAAATGACCATATCCATTAGAGTGGAAATACAGTGTATAAAATCCCAGGTTCCAAGGACTGATGAGCATTTCTTGTGCTCATCCCATGTACTCACACTTCACCAGCTTCATGCCAACAGAGGCAAGGGTCCCTTCTTCATGAGCAAACCTCATGTTTTAGTTTGGTTCCCTGATAGGCATTTTTTCTGCAAGAAGTCAATCTCCTCCAGCCACAGTCAAGTCTTTTGTTAGTCTGTCATGGGATTTTCCATTAACACAAAGCAATTTTTGTAGGTTCACAGCCACAGCAAAAATAGCAAAATGTATAGCTTTGGTATTAACCTTTAACTCAGCTTTGCAAAGAGATGGCAATCATGAATTATTCTTTTCCTTCAGATGCAGACATCTCACTACTAAGCTAACTGTACTCTGCACACAGTCAACATGCCCAGTCTCAAATTCTCACAGGATGACTCCACATTTGCTGAAATATTTTCACAATACACAACATGTCCTTCCTCAGCTCATGTCTGGAC
Organism: Molothrus aeneus; assembly: GCF_037042795.1. Taxonomy (NCBI): domain Eukaryota; kingdom Metazoa; phylum Chordata; class Aves; order Passeriformes; family Icteridae; genus Molothrus; species Molothrus aeneus. Next base: position 9,359,439 of record NC_089658.1, on the reverse strand, counting down.
AAGTTTTAATGTGTCCTTATATCTGTCCTTTACAAATATAAGGACACATCAAAGTTTTTTACTTTCCATTGTCTGCTCAGGGAGTCCTAGCACTGATCTTTACACCAGAGGATGCAGATGGGGCCTGGACCAGCCTCTGGCAGAAGAAGGCTCCTTGCCTGCTGTCCTGCTCATGCATAGCAAACTGACCTGGGGCACTGCATGTCCTACATGTTCCTGTGGCTTCAGTTTCAGCTGTAATTTCAATATAGGACTCGACACAGTTGTACATTTTAAGAAGTGATGGTGAAAAACCAGCCAAATATTATAAAACAGAAGGAGGAAAAAAAAAAGAGCTTGAATACTTGACTCGTAACTAATAGGATTCTTCACCCATTGTATTTAGAGTAATTATCTTTGAAATGCCTGGGGAATTGAAGGAAGATTTTTTTCACCTGATATGACAGATGACGTGGTAGGTGCTATAATGCTTTTTCTATAAGCTACACATTTCTGAGGTCTCCCACAGATATTCTACCAATCATTCCTCAGTCTATTTAACCTTCATTAGTGCAGTCATGACCCCTCCAGAAAGTAGAAGAGATTCAAGAAAATTGTTCAATCTTAATTTTATGAATGAATTTAGTTGTGGAATCTTTTATCAGACAAGAATACTTTTTTGTGAAGAGCACTCCTAGGTAGTGCAGGCACCATAAAAGAATACTGTGCTGTATTTTCAATTTTATTACTGATTCTCTGTGAATCAGTACTTTAAACTGGAAAATTAGTTAAAAAACCTTTGAAAAGTAATAACATTAGCATCTCTTGGTGAATAACATGTAGAATTTTTGGGTTTTTAATAACTTGTAAAAGGAAGGTTAGAACTTTATAGCAAGATCAGTGTCTGCTGCATTAATCAAACTTAGTCAAAATACAAATCTAGAATTTTGCTATGATTGCCATAAATTACCTCAGATGTATACAGATGTAAATTAGAACAGAATCAGTTTATTATATATTATTCCTTCTTTGTTACATAATTTTCAAGCATTTTTCAAGCTCTTCTTTATAAATCTGTGTAGATCCTTGGTACCTGTCAGCTCCTGACTGTAGTGTGTCCCTTGGGCATCCAAGGACAGCAAATGATATACCAATTTCTAGTAGGCAGAAGTCTGTACAACATTTTGTCTGGCTACATACATACATACAGAAAGCTCTTCTGTATTCCAGATGTTTGAGCACATGGGAAAAAAGACTTGGTGAATTGAAATCTTTTAATTTGATTTTTTTGTGACAAGCTCTCCAGCTGTCTACTTCACTGGGGATTTTGACAATTCCTGAATTGTCATTCACAGACCTGTCTACAGCAGCAAAGCCAGTGCTGAACATGATGTTTCTGATACTGGGTAGGAACAGGCTGGGAAATGAGCTGTGTGCTTGTGCTGCATCTTACCCTGCTGATGGGCAGCCTACAAAGGTAGGGAGCTCCCATTCAGAGAACACAGCAAACAGAGAATTGCCTCTGGTCTATTTTTGCAGTAATATCATGTTTTGAAATTTAAAGTCTTCATTTGATTAATGAACTTTTTCTGATGTGCTAGAAAATGTTGGGTAAAAAGTTATTCTTAGTAGTATAACTTTTATGTCTAGCTTCATCAATATTAATTCAGATCAATACCTGATTTTCTGGTAATTATTATTTTCCATAGTAATAATATTATTACCAATATTAATAATAACAGTAACATTTCAGCAGGCCTCCTACAAGCATGGCTGTCCATTTTATCAAGATAACTAAAACTTTTCTTTAGAAAATTAAAAAGATTTTGTTAGAATCCTAGAAAAATCTGGTCTAGTTTTTCTCTTGAACATTTCTGTTCTGGATCCTCATGTATTTAATGAGATTTTAGATGTCCTCAAGAGCCATGTTATCAAAACTGATACAGACAGCTTTCATCAGTTGAGTCTTTTTAGAGAAGGTTTTTTGAGAAAACTTGAGTTCTTCCATCTCTGCATTTTCCTCTTCATTACTGAATCCTTTCTTTTACTCTGCCTAGAGTGTGATTTTAGCTGAAAATGATGTTTTGAAATACTGGCTGTCTTGCTCTTTCTTTTGAATACAATACTACTGGGAATCATATTTGAAAAAAAGAACCCATGCCAAACTTGCTAAGATTCATGTGATAATGCCACCTTCCTCAGAATTCACAGAAAGCCAAGCCATTGATTCATTCATGGTATCCTTGCCTAGCAGACAATGCACAAAACTGGCTCCTCTCTTTTCCTTCCAAACCAGACTGTTCTGGGCAGGTTCCTCTCTCCCTTTCTGAAATGAAGTCTTTCCTTGTGAATGGTGCCTGACTGACAGCCCCAAAACTCCATTTTCCTGTACATTGACACCAAACTTGCAGTCAAAGTTTGCAGTGTGAGATTTCCCTTAGGGACCCATGATCTGAGCCCACACTGGGTCAGGAGCACTCTCCAGTCTGGACCAAGCACTGCTTCAGTTTGCAAATCACTGTTTCCCTGGTGAATCTGACAGCTGAAATGCAGCTAGTATAAACTCCATTAATTTTTATGATATGACAAGAGTATCCCAGGAACTATGTTGAAACTACCAGTTTATTCACAGAGACATGGGGATAGCTTCTCTATTATGCTTAAAATCCTTTTAATCTAGGCCCAATCTTTGGCATATTATTTCTATGTGAGTAATCCCCCTGGAACACAAGAAACACCATTTACCATCTCTGTTGTAGGCAACCAAAAAATACATTTTTACTCTATTTTGATGATTATGATACAGAATTGTATCTCAAATTAGGGCATTTATGCACCTGCAGCAATTCTGGGCTCATATGGACTCATTTTCTTGTCTCTCCTCAAAGGCTGTTTACAGCCAGAAGCTCATTTTAGACCCTTGGTAGAACAGAGTTCATCTAACCAAGTGTCACATCTCCTTTAAAACTGGTGGTTTTCAGGTGCCTCTGTGTGCCCCAGGTTTAATTAATCTCTTTGGAGACCTACACAACCAGTCCTTACCTGACAGGTACCTTTCTTTCACAAAAAGTGAAAGCACCTGTGAGATTTAGTAAAAATAAATAAAAAGCAGACATCCAAATCTGACCTCAGCAGTGAGACAAAGCAGAAAAACTTTGCCAAAAAAAAAAAAAAAACCCAAAAAAACTGTGCTAAAACTTCTTTTCACCAGGTCACAGGAAGAGGCATTATGAACTTTTATTGTGTCCTGTTAGCAATGAACTAGATATGTGACTACTTCCTACCTGCAGTTTCCCTGCTGGAAGGGATGGCCAGGATCCATGAGCTCCTGGCCAGCTCCTGTGGTACCTGTGGCCTGGATCACAGCCTCTGTCTGCAGACAGTAAAAAATTGTATGCTGTCATGGTCAATTTACAGATTTACCAAATCCTTAAGTAAAAATCTATACAACAGAAGTAGATCTATTATTAAATATAATGAATGGTATTATCTCATAAACTGCACAAGAAAGAATTTAAATCTAATTTTTCTGTATCCAGCTCTTCATCACCATTTTGGGAAGAATTAAAAGCTACAAGTCTCCTATTGCCTGTTGTCTTTTAATCCTCTTATTCCCAAGTCACTCACTATAGCATCAAAGTACCATAAACCTAATGCTGTTTTATGTCCTTGCAGTAACAAATCCTAAAAGCAGGAGGCACACTTGTTGCTCACACACCCCCCTTAAGCTTTTTTGCAAGCCTGTTCCCCTATTCCTAAATGCATACCAGCTCTCTTCATCTTCCCACTGTTAAACTCAGCACAAGGTGGGGCAGATGGCTGCATAATTCAACTATATTACAAAGCAAATATGTCTATTGTAGCCACAGAGAGAGGAAAAGCAATGTTAAAACTATCAGTTTCATTTATTCATTCAGTTTTGGTGCAAGATGGGGTTTATGAACTGAGTAGCTCAAATTAGGCTCCTGAGACAATTCAAACAGCATGGAGACTTTAAGGTGCTATGGACAGGCAGGGTTGTTTGAAACCCTTGGGCTGAGAACAATCACTGCAGAATGCTATTAATTTTGTAGTGTGCTTTGTGCTGAATTGTAGATGTCATTACAAAAGAACTTGAGATACAAGAGCTTTCTCTTTTTTGGGGTGCACAATGCAAGGCAAAGCAGCTCCCCTGGGATGCCAGCATAACTGGGGTGTACTTTAAAACAACTGACTGCAACTGCTCCATACAAAGGCCTGCAAATGTATCCCCTCAAATTTACTTACTTGTTCTTCCTCCTCCTGCTGTAACCGCCCCCCGGCATCCACATCTCTGTAAACAGAAAATGGAGCACGTCAGAAAAAGTTGTACAATGAGAAATTTCCCAGAACACCAGGCTCAGTGCAGAGCTTTGCACTGATTGGCAAACAAGTCACTGGAGGCAATGTAAGAAGAGAGCACTGTGCTTCCTTCATAGTTAAACATTGCAAGAAGACGTAACAAACCAGTCCCAGGTAACTTCTCCCTTAAAACAAGCCCAAAGGATAAAAGCAGTGAGTACAATATTTATCAGTGTACATAGATGTGGTGGGGGAGAAGGAAGCTGCAGCCATCAAAATTCTGTTATTCAGCAGGAATCAAGATGAGATCCAGGCTATGAGACATGGTAGTCAGCAGTAAGTGCTACCAGATCCTTCAAAAGGTATTTGGGAAACAAGTACCTTAAAGTTATCCTGAAGGATTATTAGCCTGGATGGGGAATACCAACTTTTAAAGAAACATTAACTTTTGAGGGAAAAATAGATACCTTGTGAGAAATGAAGACATATTCTACTATGGTCCTTTCTCCAGCACTGTTTTCATTCTGACTCCCCACTATTCTGCCTCTCTACAGCAATCCTGAATGGTCAGTTGGGTATTCTCTGTCCCAAGTGAATGTGAAGTGTCGCTGTCTGGCATCACTTTAATTTCAAAATCAGTTGCATTTTAGTACTAAGGAAACAAAGAGCATCACCTTAGCTTACTTTTTTCCCCCCTGATATCTACAGAAATGATATGATTATTATTATCTTTGAATACCGTGCATTTTCATAATTTTCCTAAATGTGAATTTCTTCCAAATTAAAAAAAAGATACTTAATTCATAATGCATAAAGAATCTTTTAATCGTCCCTCCTGAGCATATTTTAATAAGCCAATTTAGTAACTAGGCAGTATTATATTTCAGAGGCAATTACTAATTTACTGACCTTTTCTGTTATTTTCTGTTATTAGAAAATCTTCAGATTGCTCATGATTTCCATTATTTTTTTCCATTATCTTTACTCAAAAATATCTTCTGCAACTTACAAAGAGCACTCTATGTCTATATGACAAATTTCCTCGAGAATATTTAAGATTCCATATCCAAAACAGGCTGGGTGAAGCATCATCGCTGCTCTGAATGAAATATTTTAAATCAGGAAGATGGGTTAAAGAAGTGACAGGGTGGTTTCTGTTAGAAATAAATTAAAATAAGCACATTTAAAGGAACAACAGATGGCATTAAAAATTTTCCTTTCTGAGTTGCAGAAACCCCATCCTTATTCCTAAGGGGAAAACAGGATACTGCAAAGTTTATTGGCTTCCTGAAGATTTTAAAGTTATTTCATCTTATGATAGTCACAAAACATAACTCCAAATGGGGTAAAAAAGGTAAATAGAGCGTTTGGATTTAAATCCTTCTCTGTTTTCTTTGCCTTTATGGTCTGACTTTAGAGCCCCTGGCTTGGCAACTCCATCTCCCTTTGCTGATCTCTGAAAACATTTCTAGTTCAAATATCCAAACACATGAGCCAGACACTGAGTTCTCAGACTCATTGTGGGAGTTGAACTCAGAAGTATTTGGTGAAATCAAGCACAAACGTGTTAAAGCAACAACATAAAACTCAGATTTACCTAGCTCTCTGTTCCAAAGGGAACAGAGCAAAATTATAAGCTGATACCTTCAGAATATGAGAAAAGTGTTGAATTCTTGAGCTCCCAGTATAGGTTGTTGTTAATTGTTTAAATTGCACTCCATATATTCTCATTCCTCAGGCAAGGAAAGAATGACGCAGTCAGAATTAGAACAAAAATTCCCAAACATCTGTTGATCATAAAAACTAAACAAAAAAAATCTCTTCAATCAGATGCATAATATTGTAACACAGCTTCCTGCCCCTTTTTTAAAGTTCCTTTCATTCATAAATATCCATCCTTTTTTTAAGGAAAAATAACCTGATAGACATCCCAGGCAGAAGCAGCATAGTGTACAAATCTACACTTTTACCTCTGTGCTCTTTGCCACGTGGTTGATCACTATTATTTTTTTTACTGCCTGCTATAAATACTCTATTAAATAATTAGCTAGAAAAAAAAATCACTCTTTTTTTCTCCTTGCATGTTTTAAGCTCCTAATGAAAATCTAACAGAAGGTAGAACAAGGTACTACAATTGCATGTTCATATCTTTTCTGTAACAGACATCCCATTCTTCTCTTGCATCCCACTATGAGCAGTTCATCTGAGCATAAAGGAATGGCATACATTTCTCTGTTGGTCAAAGGAACTCCATTTACATTTCCATGGTGACATACACAGCTCTGTTCTTTGTTACTCAGGAGTAAAATGTGCAGGATCTCTGCCACATACTAGAAATGCCAGTACATGCAATTTTAATTGTAAGAAGTCCTTCTCTCCTTTAATTCTATTATTTTGGTTTTGCTCACTTGCCAACTGTCTTGGCATTACTGACTGCTTCACAACACCCAACTTCTAACTGAGAGGGCAGGAATCACAGCCTTTTCCTAAGCATTTGGTACAGGTCCAAATCCTGCCATTCTTTCTTTTTACTAAATTCTTGTTCTCACACAATTCCCATTAACTGATGTGAGCATTTTGACCGCATGAACATGGAGCTGGGTTGTTCAGCCCCAGCCCAGCATCTGTAAAGTGCAGAGCTCCAGTTCTCATCAACAGGCCTGTGTAAGAGAGCAGGAGCCCCTGCACCTGAGCACTGCCTGCAGAATCAGCCTTCAGCAGCTCAGTCACTGCCTTCCTCCAGAAAGAAAATTTTCCATCCTTTGACCTGACATGTTCAATAATTCAGACCTGTGGAGTGGAAATAGGAGAGACATTGCAAATACAGAATCTATTTCTGCTTCTCAATAAGAAATCATCATATTTCTCCACTGGGGTGGTAAGATCTATGGACAATAAAATGTTGTTGGCTTTACTTTTCATGCCTCTCTCAAGTTACAGACTACAGAAAAATTCTTAGGCCAGATTCTCACCTTGCAGAGCCAGCACATCCAAAAAAGAATTCAGCCTACTCTTTTTCATGTTTCATCATGATAATTCTTTTCAGTACAGCTTTTCTTCTTCCTTACAAGGCAAATGCAATAGTCCCTTTCTCCAATAAAGCCCCATCACTTTTCTGCAGTTTCAGAGGAAGTGAAACCTGGTTCCTGTTGCCTGCCTCAAAAACTAAATCAATCATGTGCACATTTTAAAATGAGTTTTGAAGAAATACCCCAGGGCAAAAGCAGAAAGAATGTAAAATACCATAAAATAAATATTTAAAAAGCTAAATAAGACAAATGAATTTTTCATTTTGACCTAAAAATAGAAAATGTAAAAAGAATAACGTTTCACAGCTGTGAAATGAATAAATGGTTAGAGTCCATTAGGTACTGTCCATACATGTGGATGAGCTAAAAGGCTTTTAGAAACTGAAAAATGTCTCTTGTTTAAGTGTTCAAAAGGCAGAACCAAGAGATGCAAACCCTTGTAAGCTGGGATCAAACTTTAAAGTCAAATCTTTTATTATAGCAGGTCAATTAGGTTCTTTTCAAACCAGGCTAATACAATAGAAAAAAATTTCATCTATGAAGCTATTTTCAGGACCTGATAAGGCTCTGCTCAAAGGTAACATCAAAGGCTGAATGTTGGAATATTCACAAATAAAAGAAACCCAGACACAATCAAATCAAGATAAAAGTTTCAGCAACTACTTTGAAAAAAAGTCGTCTGCTTTTCAAAAACTGAAATACAGCAATACAGTTCAAAAAAAAAAAAAATCCACAGCCACTGTATAAGTGTAATCCTCTCCCCACTGTCCCTGAAGAATCAGTTCTTATCCCACAGTCTCTCTCAGGATGGGGTTCTGTCTCCCTTTTCAAACTGTTTAGCTTTATTTTCCCCCAAATTATGTTAAACTTCTGGTCTCTTGGCTATGTTGCTGGAAGTGTCTATTTTAGTCAGTAAAAACAGTAAAATAAAACCAGTATGAATATCCCAGGTAATACAGATATATCCTGGGTCACAAAGTTACATTTAAAATGTGCTGTAATCCTTCTCTCTGGAGCTCTGTGAGCAGTGTGGAGAAGAGATCAGTAACATTCTTAAAGCACAGTTTATTTAGCAATAGTACGCAAGCACTTAGGGAGAAATACCATACAAACTCAAGGAGTTTATAACAATGGCTGCCTTTTCCTGGGCTTGTTTAAACCACCTGAGCCTACCCAAGAGGCAAAACCCATCAAAGTTAATATTCTTGAGGTTATTCTTTACTGTTTTGCAAGTAAATGTAAAGATGCAGTTATTTTGAGCTATTAATTTTGTTGTTGCTTGCTTTTTTCTAAAAAGGAAAGCAAAACTTCTAGCAGATTCACTACACACAGATGTATGGGGTTTAAAATGAGAGCGGGGGTTTCTGTGCTCATACCTTATAGGACATTTAATTTTTAACAATTTCTATTTGCTATTTTCTATTTAAATGTATTTCCATTCCTATTGGATAAGGAACTTGTTCCTTTCTTTTCAGACATCAAAGCTGTTGCCACTCCTGTCTGTTCAGCCTACGCCTCCTGGTTCCTGCTTTTGCCTCTGGCTCAGTCCTGTGATTCCTGTGTCCAACATTATATCAATCCTTAGAGCTGTTAAATCTCTACAGAAAGTGCCAGGTCCCCAAGCAGGCCCTCTCACACAAATCACAAACTGTGCTGAACAGCTTAATTCTTTCTGTGATATCTCTGCCACAATTTTCACTGTCATCCAAAATGTGTAACAAAGTTATTCACCAGAGAATTTCAACCGTACAATTCCTAAAAAGGATATGTCAATATTATGAAATTTCCTTTCTTCCTGAATATGAAAAGGTAACAATTTTTGAACTTCTGATGAATTAAAGAAATTTACAAGAATATTTTAGAGAAACGTCAGATTATTTTGTAGAAACAGAAAAAATTAAATTGATGTTGCTTTTAAAGCTAATTATTTCTATTATGATTGCAATTACTGATAAAGCAAATAGATTACTCTGAAGTGATCCAACAAACTTAAATCCAAAAAAATGTTGCAGTGATAAAAGGCTGCATCACAATTTTCCTTTTTTCACCTGGTTTTAATCTTGATCAAGGGTAGTATACTGTGCTAGAATTGAGAGATATCTGATGGATGTTCTCAATTATATCCAATACCTGTGGCTATAACAGGCCACACTGACAGTCAGGAATAATCAGCATTTAAAGATGCCTGGATGTAGGAAAGAAATGCATTGCACCTTCTGAAGCAGTGACACGATGGATGATCCTTCTTGTACTTATTGCAGGGATCCTCAAGCATCTGCTTAAATGGGACACATGCAAAGCCACCTTTATTTTGGGTATTGCAAATATAAGCTTTCTATATGGGCATGAATAGACTAAATATTGCAGTGCCTTAGATTTTATGACTTGGCAAGAAGAGAAGTAGAGTGGAAAGCTGTAAAAATAAAAACTTTCAGCTCCACTAAGCTGAAAACTGGTATCTAAGATATCAGAATATAGCTGCTGGTTCACATAACTAAAAAAGCTCACCCTCCCAAAGGGCTCCTCCACCTCTCCCCACCCTGACTTGACTAAAGCTGATATGATGCCAAGGGAAGTGACTGTTAGGGATGCTTGTTATCAGTCCTCTGAAGTGACTCAGCTCTACATCTTTTAATCAAACCTTGATTTTTTCAATTTCTAATTTCTTCCAGAAAAGACTCTGAACAGAAGGTCACAGCCTCAGGCCTATTGAAGGTAGGATAGAAATAATGACTGTAGGAAAAGCACTTCTGTAGGGATTTATCAAGGGTTGCAATTACTCTCATCATGCGAGACATGCCTGTTTGCAAGGGTAGAAGGGTTCCTGAATATTCCAGCACTGTTGTGGCTGAAGGTTAAACCTGGTCAAGGATATTTGCTAGGTTATACTTCCACTAGAACAATTTCTGAAGTTTGATGTAGAATGTGTGCCCTGGAAAAAATAGCAGGAAAACCCCAAGTAGTAAATAGCTGTGTAGCTGAGGCACCTAGATGAGACCCAGAACATCCCTCTGCTTTGGATTATGTAGAGCAGGGGTAATATTCCAGGTAATACCCTAACCAGCCACATGGGACAGTTGCCAATCTTTTACTCTATAAATATTTATTAGTTCAGAGAAAGAAGGATGGACACAATAGGTGGTGGTTAGTGCAGAAGTAAGTCTGGGAATCAAATAAAACCCCTGCTCTCAGACAGTAATTTTTTTCTCCAATCAGAACTGAATGCAAACTGTGATCACCCCAGCCAAACAATGACCTGAACTGGAGCAAAAATTAAAACCTGTAGAGGTTTGACAATGCAGGAAATATATAGAATGGACATAACACCTGGTCTTGGTTGAGTCCCATATGCACTGCACCACAGAGACAGCCAGAAAATGCAGTAGAGACAAAGCCAGGATAGTTGGATTCCCCATCTGCAAACAGATGTGCGCTGGGAATGACAGAGGTCAGCAGGGGCAGGGCCTGAGAGGCCTCCACACTGGGCACTGCTCTGTCCTGAGCAGGCTGCTGAGTGCTCTGGCCTGCAGAGAACCTGGGATGTGAATTGTTACACTGGACTACACTCTCCTTTGCTACTCTACCTGCTAAGCCAAGCGGAGTTTAATAAATATAAATAACTAGCCCAACAAGTTTTTAAAGTGTCCTATGTGAAAACTGGATTTTAAAAAGAAGAAAGGAAAGGGATTTGATTACTGAGTAAAGCAATTTCCATATAATCTAGGAAGTTTTAAATAAAGAGAGAGAAAAAATATTTCAAGGCCATTTTTTGGTTATCAGAAAATTAGAAAATGCGAGGCCGCCTACAGAAAACCTATAAGAGCAGTTATCAGAACAGTTTATTGTGCACAACAATTTTAAATGAGTCTCTAACATTATTTAAGCCATAAAGGAAAGAGAGCTTCTAACATCAGATAGTTGACAGCAGTAGAAGTAATAAAAAGCAGAGTCAGAAGATCATTACTGATATAAAGAAGGGTACTTTTCAAGACTGATTCTATAGCTTTTTGATTCTCTTTCTTTTATGAACATTTAAGATAGGCTAACTCCAGCTGTATAATGAATATACCCTTCCAATTGAAAAGTCAATATTTAACATCCATTATGTTCTGGTCTTTAGGACATGCTCCATTCTGATACCCGTGTTTTAAATCAAATTAGCCCCAGAACTATATGGAAGAAACACTGAGTATGTGTCATGAATCAAAAGCCCATATTTTACAACACTAGAGTTATAACAACACTCACATCTGCAGATGTCAGAGCAGTGTATTTTCTCACTGGGTCTATCTTAAAAAGAGTGACATAAGTTCCTTTGCAATAACCCAGAAAAACTTTTGTTTTCCTATATCACAAATATTTTGAAGACTGCAATTTAATAGTTCCAGGCTACTTAATGCTTTGTCAGTATGACAAAGTTTGCATTTGTTAGTTGATAATAATTTAGCAACTGTTTAATCTCACGTTTCTCCCATTGTCCCTTCCAAATTATGGACAACAGTGGCTCCATATTTTTATTTTGTAAATTTAACACCCTAATTGAAATTAACTATGATTTGAGTTATGATTATTAGGCCTCTAATAATACCATAGAGTCTAATTCTGCTGTTGCCCATGTGTAGCTTTTACAGTGGATTTAGATCAACAGGACAAAATATTTTATTGCTGAGACAATGAAAGCATGTTAATTGAGTTCTGTAACACCATATTGAGGAAGAAAATATTCTTATTCCTGTTTACACATGAGCAAACAGACATGGACAGACAAAGAACTCCCTTGAGTTGGTCTCAGTTCTGTTCAAGCTGTTTAAAAATCAAAAAAGTTATCATTAAGTTCTTCCAGACAACATATTCAGTATGGAAATTTATTACTGATTTTATGCAATTATCCTACAACTCCCATTTTGTTTGTTGATATGCTGTATTAAAGCACAGACATATTTGATCAGCATATACCATGCCAAATGTTAATCTGATTTTTTTTCTAAATAAAATTTCATCTTTAAAATTACTAGAAGATCCTTTTTCCTCTGTACTCAAATGTCCTTTTTAATAGAAACATGGAGAGCTTTGACCTCATTGAACAGGGGAGAAAAGAAACAAGGCAGTGGTAAGGCACACAACTGAAGTTTTAGTCAATGCTTTTGAGGGTAACAGTACAATACCATGTGTGTAAAATAAGAGTTAGAAATATATCTTGTTTGGTGGCCTGACCTTGGCTGGATGCCAGGTGTCCACCAAGCCACTCTATCACTCCCCTCCTCAGCAGGACTGGGGGGAGAAAATAATATGGAAAAAAAAACCTTTTGAGTCAAGATAAAGGCAGTTTAATAAAGCAAAAGCAAAGGTCATGTGTGGAAGCAAATGAAAACAAAAGATTTATTCTCTACTTCTCATCAGCAGGCAATGTCCAGCCACTTCCCAGGAAGCAGGGCTTCGGTATGCACTAAATCCAAGTGATCATGAACAGACTACAGAAATTAGAGGGTGTAAAAGAATATGAAGCCATCTATCTGTAAGTATCTATCAGATAATTATACAAAGCATCAATTATTTTTCAAGATTGTGAAGCCTGGAAAGTGTATTTATGTCTTTTCTGCATGCCAGTGACACCACAGATGATGTATATGATTAATGTTACTATGCTATTTTGACCACAAATGGCATTCAGCAGTTGCAGTAATAATTTCTCAGAGAAATGGCATGAGCTAAATATTAACAGAAGACAGAAAATCAAAATTTGAGAAACCAGTCCAAATCCCAAGTGAGGCGGAAAAGGCCACAGATACCCGAATCATGAAGAAAGAAGTTTGATAAATGGAAAACAGAGACATCAGGTAGAGCAACTGTTTGCCTGCCCACTACCAGCTACTCTATGATTTGGTGCAAAATTAGACAAAATTTTACCCAGCCTGCACCAGATTTACACAATTGAACTCTCATGAATTCAAGGCAATCAAATGAAATAACCAGACACATGAAGCCCTCCCACGTGTATAAGTTTTTTGCCCAAACAACTCTGCTTTACAGTATATTTGTACTGCAAGAGTGAGAGCTGATTCCATCAAGCCAGGAGACAGTCCCTGCCTGGCAGCAGGTGAAATAAACAGCACATCCATGCTGCAGGTGTGAGATGTGATTCCATCAGCCGGGGAGACAATCCCCACCTGTCATCAGCTGATGTATATGGCTCCCTCTGTACTTCCTCCAGTAAATCTCTTGGTGCCCATGACATTGCCAGACAATGGCTGCATTCTGGTTATTTTCCACTGCAGCTGAGCTTCTGACACCCTGCAGAAAGCCAGATAACCTTTAAAGTAGCATTATCTGCACCAGACCCCCAGTGCCAAGCTGAACTTACTTATGACACAGGGATAAATTAAACTCACTAGATTTAGAGAATTACTTCTGAGCTTTTCCAATGAGCAATCAGATGTGGGAACTAAGACTTACTGATAAAATCAAATATATGAAGTTGCTGCAAAAGCTATTTCACTACCACCTTCTCAACTGCCAGTGAAATAAAAGGAATGGTATAGATTGGATTAAGAATCACTGCGTTTAACCAGACTAGCCAAGCTCTCTTAATTCCAAAAGTAATTGCACTTATGTTCTAGCAAGCTGGGAACTGACCTTGAGTGCAAAGAAATATTCAGCAGAGGTTGATACCCTCAGGAATGGATACAGTGCACTGAAAACAAGGCAAATCACCAAAAGACAGCAAAGTAGTCTAACCTTTTTTATTTACAGAAACACTAAGAAGTAAATCTTAATTTTGTATGGGGAGGGGAAGAAAAGCAATAAATATCAATACAAGCACTGTGTGCTTGGCTGTATATTGAACCAAATGAATTAAGGGAAAGGAAATTTGAGCAGGAATCCCATTCTGCTGAGGGAAGGAGGAGACACAGAGGAGACAACCAGAGGGGAGAAAGAAGGGCCTGAGAGAGGGCTTTGCCTGGCTCTGAAAGCTGTCTTCATGCAGGGTCATTGATTTAAATGTACCACTGAGCCCTGGGCAGCTGGTAAATACCAGAGGTCAAGTAAAGAAAGGGAGAGAAATCTTCAGTTCACACTGAGGAAACAAATATAAAGGAAAAAAGAATAGCATATTGCTGTGATGAAGATTAAGTAACATACTCAATCCTAATGTATGGCCCATTCTGCAAGAAGGAAAATTAACATAATGTGATAAACTGAGGAGATTCAACAAATCATTAAACCTTTGTAAGAGTGGATGTTCCAAAGTATCAGAATAAATTTCAAAATCACCCATAATGAAAAGTATTAATGAGTGAAGAATCAAATCAGGAATCGGCTTACATCATTCAGTAACAAATCAAAATGAATAGCTGGTTGTGATAGAAAACCCAAAGGGTTCTACAGATCTGACATTTTTCACACTCCACAGAAAATGCCCTCCTGAGCGATTAAGGACCAAATCTGCCATCTTCTTCCTAGAAGGAATATCAATCTCCTGTGCTCTATCCACACCATGGGATGAATCCCCTTCCAACAGATACAATTATATTTCCACATCCAGCCAGTTACATTTGCCTCAGGCACTGCACTAAGAAAGTACAGCCATAAGACTGTTTCAAAAGTGCATGTATTTTGAAAAAGAAAAGGTAAATATTTTGGTTAGGGAATTCTCCAAAACATCAAATTTCTTTAATTTTGATATACTTAGAGATAAAGAAGGAGCCCTTAAAAACCTAATGTTAAAAAAATGTTAAAAAGCTAAAGTAAAAAGTAAAACCAAAATTAAAGCCTATAGCAGCAACTTCAGGTGCATTATTTTACTGGATAATTTTATTAATAAATTCAAGTTCATACTATGGAGAAATGTGGTCATAGTTGATGTAGTGAAGCTGCAGGTATCTTAACCAGGGCTCTCAGTGTCTACAGAGTTTTTGATTAACAGTACTGGCAGATTTAGATAAGTAATTGGACAGTTTTGCCCATACTTGAGTAGATACATTTGGAACTGCTAATAAAAGTAGTAAAAATATCTCTGTTAAACATTGTTTCCATTTTTAGCTTGATCTGCTGTGGAAAAATAGATTATTCTAAAATAATCCAACCCTATACAATTGAATCTATAGAAAAATAGAGTACTGTATGGGAGAAGAGAAAGACTATAGATCTGTTTCAAAGCAGCATTTTAAAAGCCATTTTAAAATTATATTTTTGTAGTAAGTGTAGGTATTTGGTAACAAAGCCTTGCTCCAAGTGATAAAAGGTTCCCTAAGAGTACTTTAATTGAAACTTTTTATCAGAATGTTGCCTGAACCTTAGCTAAATACTACTTTCTTGCTTCAATTCAAATTTTCTTAATCTTCATTTTCACGTTGAATATTGGTACACTGTCTGCCTCATTATGCTAAAGAAAGATGAAGTGAGCTATTAACATTCTGAACAGCCTACGAGATGTTATGATATAGAATGTCATTCATTTTTATGAGTTGGCTGTCAGTGTGTGCTGCAATAAAGTTATAATTTCTCACTGACAATATGTGATGTCTGGAGTCGCTGCACAATCCTTATTAAAATTTCAATAATTGTAAATCAAAGGAAAGCAAATACGACTTTTATGAAATGGTCGCTTCTGAAAGTCAAGGAATGCAAAGTGAGGGAATACAAACCCAGAAGATTATTGCTGTGCTGTTCCAAGCCATCACCATCATCCTACAGTTTTCCTCCTCTTGCACAAGGCAGGGTGTGCTGAGCACCCAACAGAACATTCTTAGAGGTGGCACAGGCTGGGTTATAGTGATGGTGAAGCACTGCTTGTTTGTTGCTCTTAATTGACTCTACCTTTATGTGGCTCTGAGTGTCATCATGTTTATTGGAACAATTTATTATTATAGCTCTTCATCAGGAAAGTCAGGTGTCTCTGGAAGCAGTTACAAGTTATAATTGCCTGACAGTGAGGGAAACCAGGAGAGATTTATGTGCATACATGGGTGAGCAAAGGTTTCAAAGCCTGTTTTCTCATAACTTTAAACTGTTGTGGAAAATATCAGGGATAGATTTATGGTATGGTCTTTAAAATGCTTAAACTGTCTAGGACAACACACAGGGAAATGAATCCTGTATTCAAAAGAAATGCTTTATATATATATTGCTGTGTAATGACTGTGTCTTTATCTCTACTGCTGTTAGTGTTGTTTCAAATCAGAAATGTAAGAAGTTTCTATAATGTTCAAAACCTGCTGATCTTTCATTTTGAGCTTGACATAAGCTGGATGATCAGAAGTTAAAATTGTAAAAAAATGCCCCTCAGAATAATAGCTTTCTGGAGTTATTAGATACAGACCAAAGTATTCCAGTCACTGAAACAATGAGGTCTTAATGTTTTTGGGCAATTGGACTTACTCTAGCTCTTTTCCCTGTTATTTTCAGTTCCTTTCAAAGTCATTATTACTTGCAAATCAGTACATGACATCCTGAACAACTGCATTCATTTAATGTATGTAATCACTGTACATGGGACAGATAATTATATGGGTAGGTTTTGAAATTTTCTTCAGCAGTTTTTAAGTACTGAGAATCAGTCAGACTCCTGGGGCTAGATATAGTTATGCTACAAAGGTTGTGTGCCCAGGAATGTTTGCACAATGCAGTGATTATGCCAATAGGCAAAACATGCTCAGATACTCCAAAACATAACATCACTCTATTTCTATTATTTAGACTATTTTTCATTATTCGAAAGTTAAGTCAAACATATTAATTTCATGATTGCCTCTGGCAAACTTAGTAAATTTTAACTAATAACTTTATTTCTAACTCCACTCCTCTTCTAACCTGACTGACTCTGCTAAAATTTACAGTGTAAGAGCAACACTCACATGTCACGCGTCATGGATATCCTTCAGTGTCAGATTTCCAGTGTAGCAACATCTCAGATGCACCTCCTCAACACAGAGCAGTCAGCAAGTGTTCACGCACAAACGAAAGTAAAGCTCTGCTTAAACATGAAGCCCAGTCTTTGTTCCTGCACAGAAATACTTTTGCACAATTCCAGCCATTTGAAAAGGTGTCCCTTCATGTCAGTAGCGGCAAACACCCCAAATCATGCATGCCCATTCTCCTAAACTTGATTTATCACCACAAGTGTCTTCCCTTTGCTAGAAATGCTTTATGGCTGGTAGCCTAAGTCAAAACCCAGCTGTCCACATCAATCAGAAAGCTCCCTGCTGGAAAAAAAATAATGACTGATCAACTGAGCCATGGGAAATAACTTCTATAAGTATTTACTTATTGTTATGCTTCCTTATACACACAGACTAGCACATAGTGGGATTCTGGCTCACAAACCAACACAAAGTGAGAAAGAGTGATACAGAATTTTATAGTGGGACCAGACTTTCACCTAAAGAGATGGGGTACATGACTCAGGATGACTCAGTACCAGTGAGAAATATTCTATTTTAAAGAGGTCAGCTGAAGACAACTGGTTTAAAGAAGGATAAGGCAACTCTAGCCTGAAGAAATACTTCAGCTGATACAGTAATGTTTGCAGATGTCTTTAGAAGGACAAGTTTCAGTGGAAGTCAGAGGATCAAACATCCACCAAAAACAGCTGGGAAGCTAAACATATGCTCTGATGTCTGATATATTTGGTAAATCATCATGTGAAGCAATAGGCCTGAAAGCCCACTCTAATTACCAGTGATCCAGTGAATGAACAGACAATCTCTAATGCAGAATGATGCACTGGTGATTGTACCAACTGATATTTTGATATCTAGCTACACAGAGACTGCATAAGTTGTCCAAAACATCTGATACAGAATAGCAAATAGTCTTAAGATTTCTGTTTATGCTGGTTCTTGAAAAATGTTTTCAGACAATATTGTAGAAACTTTATTGCTGTCATAGTACTGTTTGTCACAGCACTTTTCAAATAGATTTGCTTATTTACTGTGCAAAAATGTCAGCAATAACTTTTTTTTTAAACCATAAACAATATCTGAAATATTTTTCCTGTTTATTAGCATGCAATTATTTTAGGGTCTGATATTTTGTGAATATTCAAGATTGGAAACACATGCTTCTACATGGTGCATACTTCAAAACATGTAACTGGAAATCCTGTAATTTCAGCTGTGTTATGGAATATAGGAAGTGTGTCAAACCCAGGTGTTAGTCAGGATATTCAATTTAGGATCTGTCACAGTTCTGGAAAAGGGAAAAGGATGTGTCTGTTTTAGATGTGTGGCATGCATAATTTGGTGGGAAAATGATGTATTTTCATGTCATGGTAGGTACTGTTTCACGATTATATCATTTGTTTGGAAGTCTGAAATATTAGCCATGGAAGCAGCTAAGTCATAGGGCTTAAGGGGAAAGATTTTGTTCCAGGTCTCTATAATTATGTCATGGCTATTTGAATTAGGCAATTATACCTGGGAAATATATGTGTATCATATATATGCATTTATTTATTAATTTAACCAAAAGACTTCCTGTCTGCTTCAAAATCAATCACAACTTTACAGTGGAATTCATTTGGTGTAGGATGACTATTTAACAGCAAAGTCACTTGGGCATAATGCAGACACTTTACATTCACTTTGGTAAAAGCCATCAGTTTGCACAGGTGCACGAAGTTGTACACACCAAAACAGAGAGGAAGTTTTTGCTTTGTAATTCTGCAATTCTCTCAGTCCTTCCCCTGTGCCTCTCTGCTCCCTGCACAAGCTATCTGCCAGCCAAAGCTTAGACAGATCTGAGTGAACACCTCAGCAAACACTACAGGACCAGCAAGTGACACCAAGAACATGGCACTGTGCAATTTTTCTTTGTTCTTCAACCTATTTTGCCATAATTGATTTGATTGTCAATCTGTAAATGTTTGCATATCAAGGTTTAACTTTTAAACAAATCATGTGATGATGAGAGTAAAATCAGATCTAATATATTGGACTTACAGGGATATGTACATCTTGTGACTGCTCAGCTCAATGATAAAAGAGTGTTTTCCAAGGTATATCAGCATTTTTAGTTTTGTCTCTTAACAGAGCACACTATATCCTTGTCATATTCTTGTAGTCCTTAGCATTTAAGCTATTCAGAAGAAATTGCATAAACAGCAGCCAAATCTTTTAAGACTGAAGTACTTAGTATTCTTCCATTTAGCAGCAAGTTATGAAGTTTCATTTAAAAAGGCTAATTCTACCAATTAGCTCATCCTGTTCAAATACACATATACTGTTGGGAAATATAAAAATGGTTTATTAAATCAAAAGATATGACTGCACTTCAACTAGCACATGGGCATGAGAGATCAAGTATTCCCTATAGATTAATCCCCATGGCATCAGAGACTGATTTGGCTCGCCAGTATTACATTAGTAAACCTTCTAATCCAATTTAGAGCAGACAGGAATGTTCCATCCATTATGGTATTTCTAGTATCATTAGAAGCAGACTGTTTGAATAAGCATCCTAAATCAGCCTGCAGCATGCAAGTAAATCGCTGCGACTTGTACTGCAAAATCTTTTTTTAAAATAAAAATTAAGGGAAAAGAAAGAAAGAAAGAAAAAGCTCCATGTAATAAGATGGAAGCTTTCTGTGTGATTGTGATTTCTGAACTCTTGTGGACAGTGAAATTTCTTTGTCCTCCAGTATGTAAGATTCTTCTCTCTGTAAGGTAACAGTACAAAACACGGTGGATTTGCAAACGTGAGAAGCTCCTTATTTGTGCCAAGCTTGTCTTCAAGGAAAGCAGTGGAACATCTTCCCCTCCCTCTCCCCAGGAAACAATAACAAACAAAGTAGGTTGAATGAGGGCAGAGCAGGATGCTACTCTCACAAATAAAATCTGCTGTGTAAAATTGGAGTAACCATAGTAATAAAATCTATCAATCAAATATATTACAGAGATTGCAATAGAAAGGATGAAAAGAGAGTCCAAACTTTGTATTTGCCCAAAATGAAAAACGCTCAAGTAATTACAAAATAGTATTTTCATTCTAAACAGGCACACCTGAAAGAAAAACAATTCTTCAATAAAGAAGTAAATATATGAATTAAAATGTTGGTGACAGTTCTTTGAGATGACACAGCTCCCAGAAAGATTTCAGCAAAGGGCTAGGCTGCAGCTTTGAAAAGCTGGGAATTAAATGGAATAAAACCATCAAAATGGCACATAACCTTTGCTGCCCTTTGAGACCTATCACGTTGCACCAGCAGGGCCAAGCAGGTCTCAGCTACACTATTTAAGCAATCAGCCATAAAAAGGAAACTGCACCAGTGCACAAGGCTCTGAGTGGCTGCTCCTCCTCAGTGGGAGAAGGGTGCTCATGTACATGAAGGATTCACATTTGTTTAATGGCAAAGTTGCTCTGCTGTCAGTCAAACAGCTCCTAATCTTGTCCAGACTCTGTGTAATAACTGAGTTAGAAAGGAAGTTACTGATTCTTTGTGTCCCAACTGAAAAAGTGAAGAGTGACCCAGAAGTGCAGATACAAAGATACAACAAAATTTTGATTATTTGGGGGGGGGCAGGAATTTTACAGCCAAACAAAATATTTTAAGCTTACAGGTTTTCATTTTTGTAATGAAAACAAATCTTTGCTTTTGAAGAAAAACAAAAAACTTCTAAAAAAATCCCACCAAAACAACCATAACATTAACAAATGCTTAATTTACTTCAAGAAAACGTTGAATAGAAAACGTTCAACACAATTTATTGAGAATCCTACCCAAGTTTAACTTCAAAAATGAAATATTTTCATAGCACTACTCTGAAAAGCCTGTCTTAAATTAAATCCATCTGAGAGAAATGAAATGGAAGAAATAATGTCAAACCCTTCCATTCATTCTTAAACAAAATGACAAATTTGCACAAGACTCTGCTCTTGCTTTTCCACATCCTTTTGATCCCAACAAGCCTGTTTCTAGCAAATTCTTCTCATCAGGACATGGAAAATCCCACCGAGCCAGCTGGAGCTTGGGAAATCTGTTCTATCCTTTGCTTAAACTGGTTATACTGGTGCCAAACATGATTATTGTTATTAATAGCACAAACCCAGACTGCAGCAGTAAATCACACTCCTCTCAGAGCAGATTATTTGTTAAATGTTTGTTGTCGATATAAATGACAAATGTACCTGATTAGCAAAATCCAAAAGCTTGTTCTGAGGTTAAAAGGACTCAGAGTTGCAATTTTTCTGCTGAACTTCCCCTCTGGTCCACAGTAGAACTCATCAGATCTACCAAATCCTATTTCTGAATGAAAGCTCAAATGCTTTGTAGAGCTAATGAGGGAGAACTAGATTGAATTATGGACACATGTTGCTTCTCTATGAAACAGCAGGTTGAAGAATTACACTTTCCTCTTCCCTTTTGTAAGCGCAGAATATTTTATTCTTTAATTTTCCCTCTGTTTTGGCTCAGCTGGGCTGGAAGGACATTAGGTGAGGACACTGAGGAGAAGGATACAATCCTTTCTTGTTCTTCTTTGCTAACAAGGCAAGTACAGACTACTGTTGTCCTGTCCACAAGAGGCAGTCCTACCTATGTTCCTCCCTGTGTTTCTTTGCCACAAATCTGGTTCCCCTGACACACTGTGAGTGTGGAGTCTTCTTATTAGTGTTAGGCCCTAGCTTGAGCTGCCAGCATGGAGGAGGACAGGGAATGGGGGAGAGAGGTCCTTGTGACTGACAATCCTGCCTGCCAAACTAACCTTCCCTACAGCTGTGACTTGCTGAACAATCAACTTGATAGCTCGAGTAAATGCCCAGAGTGTTGTGTGAGCCCAGATCCAAATGTTCGACCCTTAATCATTAAACTAATAGGGGAACAGCCTGTAGTTTGGAGTCTTGGCATTATCAGAACACAATGGAAGCTCCATTTCTGAGTGCCTACCTGTCAGATGGGTTATCTCTGCCAAGTCCATCCAGCTGTCAGTAAAGTTCACAGGAGTGTCCTTCAAAATTCAGTTGCAAAGTGGCACAAGGTGAGCATCGGCCAAAGGAAAGGCACAGATCCACTGATCAGCTTTGTGAAGAAGGAAAGTTATTTCTGGCACAGAAACAAATAACTCTTAGGCAACTTCATGTAGTGGCTACAGTTCTAGCAAAAAAAACCCCAACCAAACAAAAAAAAAACAACCAAACAAACCACCACAAAAAAAAACCAAGAGAGAGATGAAATTAAATTTTCTTCTGATATGACTTCAACTAAGCAAAAAACATAATAACAGGAAAGGATTTGACCTCATGTCTACAGTACCAAGAAAATTTTCACTCACTGGCAGATTTTATACACAGCAGGTTGAAAGGAAAACTAAATGTTACCATGACTGAGCTTGCATTTCCTGATATCTCAAAAGGCATTTGTTTCCCAAAGGACAGCATTAAACAAAGAGGCAAAGGTTATGTTCCTGCACACATCCTAAGTGCTGAATCTTAGTTGTGATGGAGAATATTTTTGCTTACTACAGATGCAGCATTTCTAATGAGTCAAGTGGAGTGTTTCAACTATTTGTCTACAATTTTGCTATCTCCTGAATATTGAAACTAGTGGTTGTCCTGAAGAGACTAAGCTACATATGTGCAAGGGAGGCACACACAGACACTTTTTGATCAGCAAGGCAATTTCCCAGGGCAAGGCGCTGATCAACACACTGAGCTGAAACATCTGCAGGATAAAGGATTGTGTCTGAAAACCCTGTGTTTGATGCCCATAATTGTGACAAAGTCATTGCATATTCTGCTCAATGCTTTTTCTGTTTCAGCACTTTCTCACTGTACAAAGAAGCTCCAGCAGCCTCTTAAATGTAGTTGGTAACTCAAAGTACATTTGGGAAATCAGCCAGAGAGAAAGGCTTTTCTTCTGTATGTTTTGCTGCTATTCTATGAAGTGACAGAAAAGATACACATTTGCCATGTTTACAGGGTTTCCCCTTACAAAAAAGAAGAAAAAAAAAAAAGGAAGGAAAGAACTTGAAATAACAAGTTTTTAGTATTTGTATTGTTTACTTTAGAGGCTTAAAGCTGCTTCAAATCTGTCATGTTCCTATCTAGGTAGGCAGGTTTTAAACTGTATGCTATTAACTTTTAAACTGCAGGGATGTAAAAGTCTATTGTATCTCAAGACTGAGTTTGCAGAGCTGTCAAAGATGCTTTTCCTCTGAGCTAAACATGATTTGAAAAACGTTGCAAGCCAGAGCATTTGCTGTTACTCACAAAGCACTGTTTGCCAGGGACCACACAGGCGAGTGAGGCCCAGAGGCAGCCAACCCTGGCAGCAAATTCCCTCATCATGGCTACAAAGGGAATTCCCTGGAGACAGAAAAGTGAGGTGCAAGACACCTAAGGAAGGGAATAGGGTTTGCTAAATAGAGAATTGTTTCTGAAGCCTTGCTTTTCTCTATGAATATCCATAGTAGGAGAAAGGGCCACCCGAGCCCACCTGCAATAATCTGCTCAGCTGAGAAGCCTCATTGCCATGCTGCTTTTGGTACCTGAGCTGCTCTCAGCAGGGTGAGTGTTCTGCTCACATACACCACGTTATTTACCTCTGGTTTCCCTGGGCCTGATCTTATGAATGGCCCTAAGATCTTACCTAAGGGGTGAAGGGCACTTCAGCTTTGGGCAGAGCCCAGGTGTGGGTGCTGACAGTTTCCCTTAGCAATGTGGCTTTGATCTCCCTCAGCTTGGAGAGAGCAGAGGAAACAGTCTCACACTTTCTAGAGCAATGCCTGACACAAGGATTGGGAGCAGCCAGACCAATATCAGAGCACACCAGTGGATTGATCACACCTGAGTTTGGTGTTGTCAGTGTGTGTTCTGCTCACAGCTTCATTTTGGACACCTTGTGTGTCTTTCCAGACTGTCTGCAAGGGGAAGCAAGTGCTCAGCTCAACCCAAATGGGCAGATTGCCTTTCAAAAGGGGCCAGGGCTCCCCAGCCACTGAAGAGGCTGAACAGGGATTTTTTTTTGGTGATTCAGTCACTTGTGTTTCCATGTCCTAGTATAGAATTCTTTTTGATGGACTTAAAACACTTCCAAAAGGAATGAGCTAACTTTCCAGGTAACCTGCCAGGCATTTTCCCTGGCAGCACAATCCCTCTCAGCTTTGCAGACAATGTGCAGCATCCAGGATGGTTCTCCATTGCTTTTGCAAACTGGGTCACAACACATTTACATTTTGGAAGGTGTGGTGAGTAAAAGGCCTTGATTTTTCATCCTGCTTACACCTCTCAGATATTAGAGCAGAGTCTGCTTCTCCTCTGAATATAAGGGCAGGTGGTTGCCAGTACTCTCAGTAAATGGAGAGTAAAAGCCACTTATGCACAGAGGTGAAAATACCTGCCAAAGGATCAGAGACTTCTTAGCCTTCAAGCAGTCTGCCTTGCAAGATTTCATTTTGAAAATAGTAATTTAAAACACTTGTGAGAGCCAAACAATCTCTAAACCCTTAATTACAGTGATCATGTAAGCTTTGGTTTATTGGCAATTTTTTTAACATAGTAGAACATATTTCGTGAGGCAGCTGGAGCCACACCACCATAGGAAAAAAAAATAAAAACAGGATAAAATTTTAAAACCTGATCCAGAGCCTCTGGAAATTATTGAAAAGCATTTCACTGACTTCAGCACACTTTCCTATCAGAAGCTGCTGCCCAGAACATGCTTTATAGCTAAATTAGAAAGCTCTGAATCACAGTCTTGTAAGACAGAGTTCAAAAGATATTTTATTATAGCTAAAAAGCTGTTACAAACCTATTGATCTTTTTACCTTTCTAATCAAGAGGTATCAATGGGAGAAAAAAATAGCCAGGGATACTCTGTCAGTGAAAGGGAGACCCAGAGCTTCCTCATGGAAGGGCACATGTGCTAATCCTGTTTGTCTCGGTTGCAAAAGAATTCTTCAAAGTTAAAGCACCCTAAGGATTTACCAAGCACTTTTCAGCCTTCAGCTGGATTTAGCAAGGGAAGCAGTTCCAAAGCCTGTAGATTAGTACTGCACAATCAGGCTCGTGTAAACAGCGCGACAAGGCTCAGCTTGATGCTTCAGGCAGTGACACTTGACACGTTCCTGGAGACAAAGGTGCCATTCCACTTGCAAACCAAAGATGACACTCGGGTGAATTGCTGAGGAGGGTTTGCCCTGTTGCCTGTTGTCAGCTGACTCCTGCTGCACAAGCGCTCCTCACAATGGTGTTAACAGGATTGGCAATGCTCACCAGGCTCTCCACACCTTGGATAATGAATCGTTGAACAGTCAGCTTTTAAAAGTTTGTAAAGAAAACCTGCATGCGTACAGCTTTGGGGCATATTTATCATAAAAACAGATTGGTAAACTCTGCTACCAGTAAGGGTGACTGAGTTTCCTGGAGCCTTCACTGGGGCTAGGACTTCACAGTGGGATCAGTCATTGCCAGAGATTTTCTCTTAGCAGGAGAAGCTGAAAGAAGCTCCTGAAGCCCAGATAACCAATGCTATCATTTGTGGCCTCTATTAAATCTTGTGTTCTCATGCCTTGGGCAGAGCAACTGAAACCACAATAGAATGGAAGAAAATTAAATTTAGGATTTTTTTTCCTTTAAACTTTCAAATTTGGAAAACAAGAGCATCATAATTAATCAAAGAGGGTAGGGGAGAAGCACTGACAAAAAAAGTTGACAATTTTCTTCAATTTGATTATTTTTTCCTATATTTTCCTACATTCATGGAAAGAAGTTCAACCAGCACTGCTTGTTACCTGACATAAGAATATTAAAATCCTGCAACTAATTGAGTCAAGTAGACCTTGAGCTATGTCAGTAACAACTTGCCTTCAGTGAATACCATCTCAAAGAACAGCAGGAGAAAAGCACTGAGCCCCTCAGTAATACAGGAAGAACAACATTATTGTACATATTTCTTTAAGGCAGCAAGGAACCCGCTGGTTTCAGCAGGACACTGAAGTGTGATATTGCTGAGTATTCCCACTATTATTTACCACATACATGGCACTGCAGCCAAACTGTCCATGAGTCTGTTGGCCTGAGTGCAGCCCTGTTGTTCAGCAGGAGAGATAAAATGGCCCTGTTGTTCTACAAGAGAGATAAAATGGTTCATCCCTTACTGGTGTGGTGTTTACATCTATCCAGTTACTGTACCATTTATGCTTCTAAAAATTAATAGGTTGCTAATGTGAATTGTACATATTTTGTCTTGGCTTTTATACAGCCCTTGAGGGTCAAAATTTGTCTTTCATCTGAAAGAAATATCACAGTGAAAATACTATTTGAAAGATGGAAATGATTGTACTCCAGTATTATAGCACAGTGTAGTTTAACTACAATAGTTCACTGATTAGCAATCAGTTTCTTTTTTACAGGACATTTTTATGAGTCTATAAGCACTCTTGACCCATGGTTTAAGCTGATCGTTTACAGGAACAATGATGTGGAAGAAGCCAAGTTACTAAAGGTGGGGAGGTTTTTGGTGCCATGAGGAATCCTTCAGCTCTTTCAACAGTAAAGACTGGTAAAATTTCCAGTTATGTAGAAAGAACTGAGCTTTGTTTGTTTGTTCATTTTTGGGAAGGCAGTTAGCTGAAACACATGCTGAAACATTCAATTATTTCTATCCTTGGATATCTTAGAAATAAAGTAGTTTGGGATTGTGAAGTCAGGCTGACAGAAATACCAGTATGAGTGAAGCTTTTTTCTTTGGTTATACTTCTGCAATCAGCTCAATGCCAGTAGAAGTGCAGGAGTATAATGTGAATTTTCATAGTCACACAGATCTTAGAGTGTTTGAACAAAAGCAGCCATTGATACTTACCAACACCTCTTTGTATTTGCTCACAGTGTTAGTGTGAGTCTTTGAAGAACGGAGCTGACTGGCCTGTCCTAGTTGGAGATTCACAGTTGCAACCACATTAGAAATAAAAATTATTAAAAAAATGCTATCAACTTATTTCTAAAACTATACCAAATAGTTTTAAAAATTTTGTATATCATTCTGAGCAGAAGTCATGAGAGAATATCACTTTTGCCAAAAACTTCAAATAAAGGCTCTAGTTTTAGGTAATGTTATAAACTTACAGCGAACTAGGACAGTGTAATAATAAGGCATGTCAAATTTATTTCTAGCTGTAGGCAAAGAAAAACAAAGAAACAAGGATAGTTTCAACATGGTATTACAGCACAATAAAAATCTGCTCATTAAGTTTCATAAAATCCATTACAAAGTTTAATTCATGTGTTTACATCACTAACACAGACTGAAGCCTATGTCATGAGGCTTTCAGCTGGAAATAGTTTTACTTCACAAATTTTCATCTAAAGACATTTTAAACAATTATGTCAAAATAAAGGCACTAAATATAAGCACTCACAACGTTTTCCCAGCTTCCTCAGCATATCCTTATTATTGGTAGTATGGTTTGTAAAACATCAAAATCAGATTGTCACACAGAGATTAAGGCTGGGATTTTCAGCAAGACCTAAGGGAGTTAGGCACTCAGCTCCTGGTGAATTTCAATGAGTCAGGAGCATACATTTCCCTTAGGCTCCTTTGAAACTCTCAGCATAAATATT
This sequence comes from Molothrus aeneus, assembly GCF_037042795.1. Lineage (NCBI taxonomy): Eukaryota > Metazoa > Chordata > Aves > Passeriformes > Icteridae > Molothrus > Molothrus aeneus. The sequence continues at coordinate 9,331,558 of NC_089658.1, read as the reverse complement.
AATAACTAACTTTTAACAAGCATTTGGTCATTGAATTCAATTATCTCAAATATGCCAATGGCTATGTCCTTTTCCCCACAAAGATCTTCTTCCATGTGCAAGTTTTTGGGGATGCTCTTATATGCACAGTATTACAAAAAGGATCTTACAAGTTTCTCCTGCTATGGAGGCCCAGCAGAGTTTACATGTGATAGTTACTGCTGAGATCTTTTGTGCCACATTTTGCATCTGCTTGAGATGCTTTGTATTAAGAGCAACCTCTGATCACATCTTGTAGTCTGATTGATATTACTCAGAGAAAAAGAAACAACAGGAAAGAAAACTCAGTATTTTAGTATACTGAGAAATCTAGATATTCTATTCACTCCATAAAGACATATATCTTGCAAAAAGTCAAACACTGACACTTGACAAAAGTATTTAAGTAAGCTCCAGTTTCACTCTAATTATATCAAGAACTACATTTTTTATACCTTTCATTTTTAATTCCAACATTACTGCTAAGCCTTAACATGCTGGAATGTGCATGACTTCACACAGCACTTGATGCAGAGAGTTATGGATTTCTATTAGAAGCCACCTCAGGGGCTGTGCCTAGGCAGGACCTGACAAGGTGCTCTGCACAGGTGTGCAGTGCTACATCCAGCTTGTTATGCAGTTAGGAGAAGTCAAATATAATAAAATCTAAACTTTCATAGATATTATGCAAACACAAAATATGTGTCTACTCTGCCTTTTGGGAAAGAAGGAACTTAGTCTCAGAGTGAATTTAGCCTCAACACAGAATTTGTGCAGGTGAAATGCAACAACTTTGCAAATCTGATGCTGATGGATCCTGTTCCACCATCATCTCATTTGTTATCTGCCCCTACTCTTTCCTTCTCAGAGGCAGTTTTCTGCAAGGCATTGATGCCACCGAGAGTGCTCAGATTTATAACTGTGGGAAGATGAAACCATATGCAAATATCAGCTCCCCTGGCTGAGCCCCCTAGCCTCAGGTTTTGCCCTTTGCTGGATGAAGGATCAGTATCTCATCTTTGATTAAAAAAATGTTGATCCTGGTTTCTGCTGAATTATGTTCTTTGCTATTATTCTTCCTGTCACCCCATCAATCTATAAATTTTGAGATGTAATTCTGTTTATCCCAATATTTCCTTCTTTTGGTTGACTTTGTGGGTTGCAGTCACAGCTTGAAGCTTGCACATGTGTCTTGTTAAACATGAAACTGTTTATCTACCCCACATTCTGGAGAATCCTGAAATGCTGATGTCACAAATTGGTTTGTGCCTACATGTTTGCTTGATTAATTTTGCAAACAGAAATCTGGTACCTCTTGTTAATCTAACAGCCTCAGTTTATGTTCTATTATGACATTAACATGGAACCACATATATGTGTCCTTAAATATGCTCTATATTTCCCCTTAATATTAGGAGGAGATTTGTGACTGCTGCACAGAACCAATACTGCAGTGAAAAGCCTGCTCAGACTCACGATAACTCTGCATATCCCCACTAATTCCAAAGAATTTTATCTGCTCACACTGGGGAATAATTTTGCATTCTGAAAACTACACAAAAATCAAATATTTGCTTTGATATTTGATTCTTCTATAGGTTCTGTTTTTATCCTGTTTAAACTTGTACCTGTGACAATATCAAAACGTAATAAAAAATAAAGTGTAGCATTATGGAGGATTGTGCAGTGAAAAGTGAGAAAAGCTGATCAAACAGATTTTAGGTTAATAACAGAATCAATAGATGATTTCACATTCTGTCAGCTCCAAAATTGGACAAGCTATTCTCTGTCCCCAACATGTTTAAAACACATGTCAAGGGAAATGGTGTAAATATTGAAGAACACCTTGCCTGGACATGAGACAGAAATCTGCCACTACATTCACAATTTCCACAGAGAGAAAGATAATAAACTTCTCAGCTTTGCCACTAGGACAGGACAGGACAGGACAGAAAATAAACAGCTTACAATGAAAAAAGAAGTATTTAGAGCACACAAGCAAACCCTTCCCAGCTACCAGGACACTGAAAGAACTACTTAGGAGGGTTGCAGAGTTTTTAAGAACAGCTAAGGCAAAAATCAGTCAGAAGCACTTCAATTTTTACTTCTGTCCCTGCACAGGGGTTTGGTTAGGATGCCTCTCCATGTCCCCACTAGCCATGATTCTATGACCAATACACAGATCACAACCTAACAAGGTGTGTTACAGGAAGAAACTGCAATAATGCAATATGACTCAGTTAAAAATTCTGCTTTCATACTGAGGTATGTGGAAATGCCTCAAAGAAAACAGAACTGCCAGGACTGCATTGCCTGTAGAGATAGAGCTACCCTTCAGGGAAGCATTGTCCCCAGAGCTGTCCCCGAGCTGTGGTGGCACCAGTGTGTGGGCTGAGCCTGCCACCCCAGGCCTGGCAGATCCACAGAGCTGCCCTGGAGCACAGACACCTCCTGCCCTGCAGCTCTCAGAGTCCTCAGAGCACTGGGGTGGGGCACAGGAAACTTCTGCTGCAGAATCCTCAGAACCTCCCCAGCTCTGCTGTAGCAAAACTGTGTGAGGGAAATATTCAGGGACCTGGCAGAGGGGTCTGCACCTCCTGATCTGACAGGGTGAGTCAACCACGAGTAGAAGTCAGGTGGCATAAAGGCCAAAAAAAGGATAAGATCTCAGAGAAAAAGGAGGACTTAAAAGGTTAGAGAATATTTAGACAACTAAGACGATTCAAACAGTCTAGACTTGATGATTTTCATCATAAAATATTCAGAGAACAAGCTGAAAAAATCTCAGAAGTGATTATGGGAACTTGGAGAGAGAAAGGTTTACTAGAATGATAAATCCAGTCCTAATACAGAAATGGATAAAAAGAGTAGCTTGAAAATTTTATTGGATAGATAGATAGCTTAACTCCAGCTCCTGGGGGAATAAAAAAAATAGGAATGAATAAAATTATTTGCAAGCACCTGAAAGACAACAATAAGGTAGGTAACAGATGACATGGATTTTGCAAGAATAAATTGTTTCAAAAATTTGTTTATTTCCTTCAATGACAGGAAGAAGGGAAGAAGCTGAGTTCTATCATGGGTTCTGGCTCGATTCAAGGATTTTTCAGGGAGAAATGCTTTCTGATGCAGATGACTACCAAGCAGAAAGGCCTGCAGGTATGCTAGAGAACAGGAATGGAAATCAAAATTATTTTGCCTAACTGAAGCACTGGTGTGGAAAAAAAAAAAAGATAAAACTAATTAAGGCAAAGATAAGGACTTGTTCTTGCTTATGGAGAAATAGAGGGAGAAATGCAGGTCTGAGGAGAGCAAAAAAATTAGATAACAGATTACAAAGTGAGCATCAGTGAACTGTATCATGCAGCAAAAAAAGTAAAAAGCAGCTGCTATCTGGATTACACCAGAAATCCACACAGGGAACATAACCTACAGCAGGGAGTTTGGGAGAGCAAACCCACAGCCAGAAATGATGAGGGGAGGGGGTGTTTGACACTGCGAACCGTCTTGAAGAACACAAATGACAGCTGCCAGGAAGAACACAAAATAAAGTTTGGGTCCAGATAAACAGGGCATATAATTGTGGGTAATTATAGGAAGGAGGAGTTTTTTTCCTTGGTATGAAAGATAATAAAGCTTGGAAATAGCTGTCTGGGGGATCACAAGGGCCTTACTTTTGGAAATCCAGAGCATTAAGTTAGATAGATAAATGTCTGCCAGGACTGGCAGAAGTATCCTGCACATCCTGCTTAGAACCACAAAGATGAACTAAGAGATATATTGAGGTAGTCTTTAGCCTTTTTTTTCTGTAATTGAAGAAACTGTTGATGGGTACATGTGTTCCTAAACCTATAAAGTTGTTTTCCTATAGTTCCACATTTGTGAATTGCCTCATTTTCCCCCTTTATAGCTTACATTTATTTCAAATCTAGAGGAAAAAGTATCTATTTTTTCCTTCTGAATGAGCTGTGGTCTCTACAATTGAAATCTGACAGAATTTTTGTGATTGTATTAACATAAAACATTTCAAGCTGTTCACAGATTGAATTTAATCCTCCTTTCAATAATCCAAGTTTAAATCCTCATTTCAATTATCTCCACATTTTGTAGAATCCCTCAAATGATTCAGCACTAAAGTATTGCATGTGTTAGAATTTAAAAGCCAAAAGTTATGAATGGAAGCAGATTATATCTTATTAAAATGTTAATTCCAAGTCCTTTGAGATAATTGTGACTAAAAGCATTGGTTAATGTGTCAGAAACAAACACCATCAAAAATAATTGAACAAAAAGAAGCATATGGTCATCGCTCACTTCAGAAGAACGACAGGGAGGCAGAATTATAGGATGATTTTTGGAAATGTGGGTACAGGGAAAGACCTAATATATGTTCCAGTAAGCAATCCTTTTACATCCTTCTTTATATATGCTAAAACTCCCAGCTTAATTTTCCTTCTCTATTGAACAACAAAACATGAATAATGCTGACGTAGAAATGCCATTTCCAAGTTACTTTGCTGTGATGGCACAACTGGCACAGCAAAGGAAGAATCCAGAGCTGGAATAACTCCCAAGTAACTGCTTGCCCAGCCCTGCTCTAAGCAGATGATAACCAGGATAAAACATTTGGTAAAGGATTTTAGCCTGTCCAGGATTATCTCCTTACAAGTAAATTTGAAAACTATTTGTAAAAGAGCTCAAATTTACTCTTAATGGTATTCTAGTCAGACAAAATAAGAAAGAAAACTATGCTGAGATATGCAAGAGAGAAGGTGTATTTCTCTGAAGTTATAGTATTCTTCAGCACCCACATTCAGACTTAGTGGAGCTGTTTCCATTCAACATGGCATCAAACCAGGATCTCCTTATTCTCCTGAGCAGATGCAGTGCCATCAATTACATTACTCATGTGAGTAAGCAGAGGACAAGCTGACCTTTAGAGTGATAACAATAGATACTTCCTAATTAATGTGAAAGTAGGAGTATATAAATCAATCCTAAAAAGCACTTTAGATAATATAAAATTAACTCTTCACTATACAAATCAAATCAAATGGCATCCCTTATAGAGGGGTCTGAGGTACTGCACCATTAGTGATCAAAAATCTGGTCACCCCCTCCTGGGATTTGTTCAGCTGCCTGTCTTCTATCAACAAACAAGTCAATGAGTCAATAGCTAAAGCAAAATGCAAGGGTGAAAATACATTATTGTGATGCATGCCAGCATGTGAGCAGGAGCACTGAAAAGTCAACCAGAATATAAAATGCTCTCTTCTCCAGTATTAAAGTTCACTATTTAGAAACCACACAGTACTATTCCTCCTCAACCCTTGTTTTATTTTAGCATATATTTCTCTTCAAAATCTACAGTTATAAAAACAGACACACACTCTGTTGTGCCTTTTCTTACTAGAAAGATAACCTTCAGGATGTAAATCAATGCACTCTTGCCCTGGTAATTCAGTCTTGCAGAAAGCTGTCTCCAGCTAAACAATATCAGCAGAAAAAGGCACAGAAGCATTCACTCTTCCCCACTGTATTCACCCCAGTGAAGTGTTTACTTCAAATCCAAGCTGCAATAATTTTAAATTTTAAATGCTGCTGCTCAGGGCTGTGGTTTAGCCCCACATGGCAATGAAGTACCACAGCCACTGTCTTGCTCCCCCCTACAGTGGAGTGGGGGAGAGAATCAGAGGAGCTAAAAAAAGAATTCAAGGGTTGAGGTAAGAATAGTTTAATAATTGAAACAAAGTAGAATACAATAATCCTAACAATACTAATAAATAATCCTAAAATAACAATAACTTTAATGAACATGACAGAGAGAGAGAAAACAAGCCCCAAGAAAAACAAGTGATGGACATCCACCCCTTGACCAATGCCCATCCCATTGCCAAGCAGCCATCAGCTGCTACTGGCCAGCTCCTCCCAGTTTACATTCCCAGCATGGGAAGTCCCCTTGGCCAGTTTGGGGCAGCTGTCCTGGCTGTGCTCCCTCCCCATTTATTGCACAGCCCCACATGGGCAGAGAATGAGACACCAGAACATCCAGGGCACAGAGCAAACTCTGCCCAGCAAAACATCAGCATCATCCCCAAACTGCATCCCAAACACAGCCCTGTACCAGCTCCTGAGAACAGAATGAACTCTGTGCCAGCTGAAACCAGGACACTCAGTCAAACTCAGAAACATCGCACAGTCTGTGCCAGCTCCCATGTACATTGGGAACATGTCAATGAAGCTGTACCACTATGCCAATTCTAAATATCCAGCCTTTCAGAAAGGCATTAAAACATCTGGGTACTTTTGCCAGTGGAGCAGCTCTTCCTCATCCCTCACTGCAGAGCACTAGGGCTTGTAGCACTATCCATGTAGAGATTTGGAAGCACTGCACATTGGTGACATGCATATGATGGAAGAGATTACAGCAGAGCAAAAGGTGTGTTCATCCTGTCACCTCTGGTTAAAAGTGAACAGCTATAGAATACACAGAATTCCCCCATTTATTCCCAATCATATGAAGGCAAAAAAGGATTGAACAGAGGAACATTGGTACTCTGTCATACAATTTTTTGGTAGTTAGCTTAAGAAATGGTCAGTGAGTTACTACCTTGATTAAAACCATATCTTTAAAGTTACATTTTAGAAAGAATATGTAATGAACTCTTATGTCAACAGTGAGGATTAGGTGTCCTAAAAAGCATCCTGAGAGGATATGGTTCTGAAAAAGATTAAGGGGCTCATGTACTTTCAAGGTCAATTGAATTCTTGCCATACTGTGAAACACTTGATTCCCATCCCAAGCAGAGGATTTGCCACTTTTCCTACCCCATTCTGTCTCCTGAAATTCCAAAGCTTATTCTCTTCCACCTGTAGTATACTGTGACACCCTCGAGGATTTAATAATTGATTCCTATGTGCTTACTGTGATCAAATCTGTTTTATACCCGATTTCATTTATGTTACAGGGTTTGAAATGGCTGTCAGTCAACCCCACATGCTCTGCAGTCCCATAAGCATGAAGCAGTGATGACTCCATCTGATTTCCTTGAAAGAAAACTCAGTCCTCATTTTTAAAACTTTATATAAAGCATGTGAACTTTTCAAAATGACATTATTCTAAGAGAGCAGTGAATCCTAATACATGGAGACAAGGATTCCTGAGGTCAGAAACATCAGTTTTACAAAAATGTCCTGAGGGACGCCTGAATGCATTATCTTGAAACCTTTAACCTCTCACTTAGGCCTTACTGCCCATCACTCCACTTCCAATCCATTTCTAACATTTTACTTGTCTATGAACTTCTTGGAATGACAAGAGGATGATTCATAATATATAGTAAGGCTTCCAGGAAGCTTTTCCACTCAAAGCTACAGGGTAAGTGAATCAGCCTTTTGCTTTCTCCCAGGAACTACTTATCTTCAATCTTTCAATTAAAGGTCAAAAAATGAAAGAAGGCAGCCCAGTCATCTATTATGTTTTTTCCCCCTTTCCTATTGTAAGAGGCTTTGCTCTCCACACAGTTGTGTCTCAACCGGTTTGATATTGTTTTCATTGGCAGAAATTTGAAAAATAATTTTTCAAATTTAAAGAACAAAAGGAAAACTGCAGACGATGACAGCAATTTCTCTAGTGTATCTTTGGTCATTAGTAATTTAGATCCTCCTGAAAGAATCAAATCCACAGCTTTTATCATAAGTTAGTAAACAGCATTTTAAGTGTCAAACTGAGAACAAGTTTAAGGGAAATTTATCGCCCATTCTTGCTTTGTTAGGAAGGAAAACACAAAACCAGAACCCTACAATTGCAGCATAGCTATTTGATTGAATTTCAGGGTAGGAAAAAAACTGTGTTTGGATTTTATCTGCAATGCACATGGTGAAAGGTGGCAGAGGATGTGGATTAGCATCCTATGCCTATTTCATTGTTGCCCTAAGGCCCTGCTGTAGCAGCTCAGTCAGAGCACAGATGGATCACCGGGCAGACAAAAGTCTCATTAAAGAATACCCATGGCATCAAAAGTCTTTGTGCAGGTCAGAGAACCAGCTCTGCTTCCTCTGTGCCAACTCTGGGCAAAAACCTAATACAAACATGGAGAGCATTTAAGGAAAGAGTCACTAAAGAGGAAAGCATGTGAACAAAAAACAAAGATAAGAGAAAGGAAAAGCTGAGAAAATGTGATCAGTTAAAACAATTTCAGATTTCATTTTAGGCCATTTTTCTACGAAAAAATGTCAGACTCCACGTTAATTAAAAAACCCCACCATTTTGTTTGAGGTAGAACAATAATATTTCAGTTAACGCAGCGAGTTTACTTATTCTTTTGTTAACAGAGGTTTGTGTGATTGTAAAAAGTGTTTCACCAATAAAGAAAGGTGAAAAGGTGTTCTTGGGGGAAAAAAAAAGTGACCTTTGAAAAAAATTACTAATCTTGTCCCCAGTTTTACTTTTAGACATCAGAAATTCTGTTTATTGCTAAAATAAAAGACAATCTACACTGCTGTAGCATTATACCCCCTCACTCAGCCCCTTAAAGAGGGCAAAAGCCGGTAGAGCCCTCCAGGCTGGAGACCTTGCTGCTCACAGCTCCCAGCAGGTGAAGCTGGCTTGGATTTCCACACTAGACTTGCTTCACCCTGGCAAGTTCCCTGGCAGCCCCAGCCACGTGTGGAGAGAAATGTGTCCTGTGCCAGTGCTGCTGTGCATGGACAGAAATGAGTCCTGTGCCAGTGCTGCTGTGCATGGACAGAAATGTGCCCTGTGCCAGTGCTGATGTGCATGGACAGAAATGTGCCCTGTGCCAGTGCTGCTGTGCATGGACAGAAATGTGCCCTGTGCCAGTGCTGATGTGCATGGACAGAAATGTGCCCTGTGCCAGTGCTGCTGTGCATGGACAGAAATGAGTCCTGTGCCAGTGCTGCTGTGCATGGACAGAAATGTGTCCTGTGCCAGTGCTACTGTGCATGGACAGAAATGTGTCCTGTGCCAGTGCTGCTGTGCATGGACAGAAATGTGCCCTGTGCCAGTGCTGCTGTGCATGTGAGGTCAGGGATAAATCAGCCCCCTGTGGTTGCTGCCTGCAGTCATGGAGACCCAAACTCTGCTTTTTTTCATGACCAATTTACCTGTCCTGTCCTGACAGAACCACCTGTGGGCCTTTGCCTGGATGGGGAGGCCCCCGCCTGGTGCTGGTGCCTCTCGCAGGGAGCAGTGGCTGGGGAAAGGCTGTAAGATAAATCCTATTTGGCACAGGCTCAGAGAGATGTACTTTTCTGTTTTTATCGGCCTGCTGGACAGAGCTCAGCCCAGCTGAGGGAATGGCTGCCTCAGGGCCTGCACAGCCGCTGCCAGCACTCGCTCTGCCCACAGGCCCGGCCCAGTGCCTGCAGCCGCACTCGCTGCACAGCAATATCTGTGCAGGAAAAAATCATTAATGGAGAAGTCTGAATCAAATTGCAAATGTGAGATTAAATTTCCTTCCTGAATGACACAGTGAGTTAGCATTAGTAGCTGTGCCACAAAGCAGCTCCCATTCTCCTGCTCATCCCAAGCCGATAACGGCACTAATGGAGCACGAGCAGCAAACATTTGCTCTCTGCAGCTCCGACATGGGCTCAGCTCCACATGTGCCTTTATCAACAGGGGTGCTCAGGCACAGGCTGCCTGTTTGTCACCTGGCTGCCCCTGCACATACTACACCTAGAGAGATGAAACAGAGCTGCTGTTTGCTCCCTTTCAAAAAGGGAAATGTTCTTCTAAATTAGCTACTGATGCTTGGCATGGCAAAAAGAAAAGGTCTTTACAAAGAAAATCAGTCCTCTCCTGAGCTGAAAAGAACCTCTTTCCTCTACTCTAGCTGCTCTTGCTCCCCAGAGCTGCATCTTCAGTGCAAAAGGGGCCTGAGTGAAGAGCAGGGCCCTGGTGAACTTTCAGCACCCACAGCAGCCCCACCCACCACCTTTCTAATGCTTTAAGTTTAATTTTCACAGTTAGCCTCAGTCATTCCCTCAAAGCTATGTGCTTATGGTTTTCATAGGTTTCACCGTGAGTTTTGCATGCTGCTATGGCTTTTTAGGGGTTAAATTGATTCATATCATTTGTTGATTATTTCCCATCGGATTTGTTGATGCAGCACAAGCCTGTTGGGTTCTCCTGAAATCAGTGGAAAAGCAGATTTACATCACATACGCCTCTGGCTCCTTGACAAAAAGAGTTGTCTTCTCTGAGTTCTACAACTAGCAAAAGTTCAGACTATTGAGCTTTTCACAGCTCATAACAACACTTGAGTGATACTCACATTTCATGGAAGAGGAACCAGAAACAGTGTTTTGGTCCAGGGTTCTTTTTCTTCTGCACATTATAGGAATAAACCACAAAGCTCCTATTTGCTGCAGCAGTGCTGGACTGATCCCCTGCAATTTTTTGGTGTTTTCCAAGTGAGACTTGACCTCATACTTAGTGGAGCCACTATTTCCAGCACTCTGCATGTGCAGGGCTGCAATGCTGCAATTTCCACTGTGGCCCATGATCTGAAACACATCTCCCTGCACCTCATTCAGCAAAATCAAAGCATGAATGTTTTTTGCCCACAAATCCCTGCTCCCAAAACTAGAGAAACTGTCTGAGAACTTGTGTGTGCAAGAGCTTCTAAGGACCAAAAAGAGTTGGGAGGGAGGAGAAGCAAGATTCATACCAGCCTTTCTAAAATCCTCAAAATCTGAAAGCACAAGAATGGTAAAGGGAGACCTGTTCATCCTTTCTTGTTCCCAGCTGGTAACCTGGGCTCATCTTGACAATATTCTAAAAGTAACATCTTCATGAAACAAAAGGAGTTTTAAAAGCCATGACTCATATTTCCCTAAGAGACACACTAAAGAGAACAGAGCCAACCCTTTCTCTGGTGAGACCCTGTGGATGTCAAAGAAATGAATGCAATAAAATCATCCTAAGGACAAATTATTTTGAAATTTCAAAGGAAATACTTCTTTGAATGAGTAAAAAAGCTCAAAGATGCACAAATATCTCACAGAATTCAAGACAGATTAGCCACAATTAGGTCCATTTACAACAACACAGTAGACTTAACTGAATTCAGAAACAATAAAAAGATAAAGGAGAGAGCAGGACTATGTCAGGAAAAAGTAAGAACAGTCTTTCTGTCTCTCTGGAATCCCCTTTTAAGTAACTTGCTTTTTTATATATACTGGATATACTGGCAAAAAGCCACACACTTTACATATATCATCCACAGAAGAGCTTACCAGTCTATCATTCTCAACAGGCATCGAAAATCAGTAAACGCCCCCCATTGTTGTGTCCTGAAACTCTTCCAGGTCCAGGCTATCACTTAAGCCAAAGTTTATATGATGGTTGAAGAATGGAACATTTCCAAAACAAACACTGAGAAAAATGTGCAGACTGCAGATGCATTATCAGTTCTAACAATGCTGAGAGGATCTGGGGAGGAGAACAGGGTGACATTCTATTGCAGGATATTATTTACATTTTAGCATGGACATAAAAATGACCATGGGTCAGACACACCACTGTCTGGAGCTGTGTGTAATTACACCAGCAATTATCTTCTTCCTAATGTAGTCCAAATCCCGACTCAGCAATTGTTGCAGCTTTCTCTATAGCATTAATTTATCACATTTTGCTAAAACATTTTATTCTTTTTGATAGTGAACATCAACAATAAATACAGAAGTTCCAAAGTGCGCTGTGAGTCCTTTATGCTAATGCTCACACAGATCCTTTAGGCTTCTTTTCAACTTTAAGAGCCTTAAATCTAGAGAAAGGCAAGGCTGCTCCAAGAGTTAGCCTCTATTCACAGGGAAGGAACCAGCAGCATGTTTTAAGAAAGGTTTGTCTTTGTGGAGAGAACTTCCTGTTCACTTGCAAGTGAAAAGTTGGCTCTGTAGCACTTCAATGCTCTGCAGATGACAATCACTGAGCCTTCCTCCGAGTGCACATTTGTATGGCAGGTGGCACTGGGAGGGAACGAGAACCACAGCAGTGGGGAGTGACTCACTTTCCCAAATATGAAGTGGAAAACTCTTTGATCAGGCATTTCCTGCTTTGCCATTCCATTCTGAGAACACAGCAATAACTACTCATAGCAGCATGAGCAAGCAAGGCTTTCATTGAGTTTTAATGAAATAGTGTCTTTTGCTGAACAGCTTTCTATCTTGTTCCTGGCTCTAGTGCAAGATATGAATGGCAGGGACAGCTTAGTATACACTTCCCCAGATCCTGAACATCAGTCTATTTTGAGGGGACAGAAAAAATGATTTGTGGAACACGCAGGATCCCAGGGCTGGATTTTCACCTGAGTTTGTGTCTTTCCTTAAACATAAAAAGGGTAGATGAAAATCTTTAGTTGTACTTTGTACCAGCAAGTACAAAGCAGTCCAGGGAACTGCCCTAAGATGGTTAGCTGACGTTTCCTGTGGTGTAAGAGTCTGCTTGGGGAGTATAACCTGAGCCAGCTGTGCATCATCTGCTCCCTCCCAGCCCGAGCTGGGGAGCCCATGGTACTGCGGGGGGCGTGGTGCTCCAGCCAGCCCCAGCGTGCCAGGGGAGTCCCTGCAGGGCTCATTAGCTGGCAACATTTCCAGCAGCTCTTTCAATGCCTTCTCCCCCTGGTGATGTTGGAAGCCTGGAAGTACATGCAAACTGAAACTCCCTCTCCATCTCTGTGAGCTGCCCTGAGATTCTGACTCACCTTACTGTATTTTTAAAACATCGGTGACCTCTTTTCTCCTTTTCCCTCTTTCCGTGAGGGAGTTGCATAATGGGTGTGAGAGGAATGCTGTGCCCTGGCAGCTGTGAAAGGCCATTTCCAGGTTTTGTGTTTCAGCACATATTTGTAATCATACACTACCATTTCGATACAGCTTTCCTGCTTTCCACTTTAATTAACTTCTGTTACTAACACTTCATATACTGCTCTGAGTTTGAGGGTATGATAGGCAAACATTACAACCGTTAAGCAGGTGAAAAATATCAACAATAAGCAGGAGATTTATTGTAATCAGTCAATATGCTCAGCCTTGCAACTGCTCAGTACTTTATGCTCCATAATTATATGGTTGCCACAGTGTAGCCATTCAACAGTGTTATAATTAGTGAGTAATTAACTGAAGCATTTGATGACATGCTGCAGAGCACAAAGCATGTGTGCTGTTGATAGCAAAAGGATACATAAAGTGTCTTTGTAACAATTTTCTGAAACCATCACATCCTCAATTGTTTCTTGCTTGTGGTGATTTTCACAACTTTTCAGGTGCTGCACAAGATCACAAGCATTTACAGATGATTTTGATGCTACCACAGCTTTTAGACACTGGGTTTCCATTGAAATCTTTGATATTTAGTTGCCTTTATGGATCTCAGCCCCACAAAAACACACCTCCTGGGCTGCCTCAATACATCCATACAATCAGAGCTATGTATCTCCCTCTATTGGTATATTAAAAAAAAAAGGAAAAAAAGTAGAAGTGTTGTTTATTCCTGTAGGGTAAAGATTAAATTCATGCTAATACAACTGAACCCCCACTAAGTAGTGTATTAAAATAGCTATTCTGTTAGAAAACACGGCCCTAATTAAGAGACAATTAGAATGGTTTTGTATTGTTCAGATCAACTTTGGGTAGGTCCTGTTTTTTAAGAAAATATACATACACATTATCGATATTTGTCAACATACCTAATGAAGACACAGAGATGGAAATTCAGTGCAGCACTGAGTGGGAAAGGTGTATGTAAAGGCATGGGGAGGTGTGCCTGGTGCCTGTAAGGAAATGAAGGATGTACAGATGTGGGGGCACAGCAGACAGCATTTGTAATTTTTACACCAGATAAGGGAAAAAATCTGCATGAGAAAATTTGAGTGCCACCCTGAAAGCTGCTTTGTGTTCCTTGCATCAAATCTTGGCTTCTCCACAGGACTAGTGACGTGTTTCACTCTGATATTTTCAATCCATTTGGTTTGTTGTTTTTTTTTTAATTGTTTGGGTTTGTTTGTTTGTTTGCTGCTTTTCAGCTTTTTAGCTCATCCAAGTATTGCAGGCTATTTAAAGGCCCTTTCTTTTCTCTTTGTTAGAACAGCAGCACTGCTAGCTGTGCATGTCCATACATAATCTCCAGTAACTTCTGCCAGCACAGAGCTGGAACACCTTCCAGATTTGTTGTCTTTTAAGTGAATTATTTTACATTTTCTGGTTGTGGTAGCTGAAACATTTAGTCATAAATACATAGGAAATATGGATGTTTCTTATAGAGTGATTGTGTCAGCTTGAATTTGATAGAACAAACCAATGTAAGTTATTTGCTCTCCTGAACTGGAAAAAAAAATCCTTAGTAAGCTCTGAAACATTGCACAGCATCTACACAGTTAAACACAACAGTCTGTAATTTCTCAGTGAGTGCTGGCTGCTGAACAGTGTAGGCAGTGCTAAAATCTACCTGTGCTTTTGTAATGAAGCCCATGGTACTGCAGCCTTAAGTTTGGAACAGCAAAAAGTTTCTAGTTTTTCACATGACTAGAAATGTCTAGTCATGTGAAGGGAATGTGATTTGTGTAGTGATATAGTCAAAGTTCCCTGACTGCACATGCTGTGCACTTAAACCAGAGCTGCATCTACTCTGCTGTGGGCAGGCAACTTCAACTTGTAGGAGAAATGACTTTGAGTACTCTTGTAGCACAGGTGGGAATATGTGAGAGAGCAATGAAACCAACAGAATTTCTTACACTTAAACAGCAAGTGACCCTGGTATGTGTGAGGGGTAGCAGTGGGACACTGTGAGGAGTAGATGTCACTGTTTATTTGCAAAGCAGAATCTGCAGTAAGCCAGGCTGCCCTCCTGCTGCCTAGTAATGTGCCTTAGCTTCACCTTCATGATAACCCAGCACAGAGAGAAATTTAAGCTTCATGCTCGTTTACTCCTTTTCAATCTCTGCTTCTTTGTACTGACTTCTAGGGAAGAACCAGCCTGGTAGCACTTCGCAGGATTCCTTTGTCCATTAGATACCAGAATGAGACCAAAAGCTGTTGCACAGCAATGACTTGTCTGTTCTAAAGGACCTGAATCATATTTTCACCAGTGACCCGGTACCAAAACGCCCCTCAGCCACACAGTTCCTCATCTGCCATTTCCAGGAGAAGGGTGAGAGATGTTTAGCAGTTGTTTTCAGTGGTCACCTAATAGCTTTCAGCAACTTCAGGGAGAGAATGGCCAAGTGCTTTTGAGGCCCCTACTTGAAATGCACACACAGATTGAAACACAGTCCCCTCAAGCAATACAAGATTTATCACAGCTTCTCCACAAAGCTACTGCCATGTTCTACCTGGCTCATTAGCCAGTTATGCAGATGACCCTAATTTTTACAGATTCTCCCAAATTAAGGGTAAAAAATTCAGCTTAGGCTATTCTATCAGCAAGGTAATCAAACAAGAACAGAGACTCTAATCACACTGATGTTCAGCAAGGAGGAGCAGCCTGCCACTCCTAATGTTTCATTTTTGGGGACATGGTATATAAATACCATAGTATATCAATAACAGGTAAATCAATTGATACAGAATTAGATGTCATGTACAGCAACTCAGCTGTTATTGCTTTTCCAATATAGCTCATCTTACGCTCTCTTCATTTCCATTAAATAATACTTGGGAAGTAGAGCCCTTTTACAGTTTCTCTATTTAAAATGTGCACTTTTATTGTACAGGGGTTTTTTGGTTGTTGTTCTTTACAAGAGAGTCCAGAACATCCATCTATGTTTATTACTTTGGGTAGTAAAACATTTAGGGAAACAAATGCAGGAGGTGCTGCTTTAATAAAATCTGATCACACTGAAATCCTGAGACAACTCCAGTAGGATGCTGATAAAGTTCTTCTGAGGCTTTAAACAGCTCTGCCATTTTCAGACCAAGTGCAATGACTATAGATAGCAAAGAGGCACTTCTGAAAGGCTTCTAGCATGGAACTAGCAATGCTTAGGTGTTTCATTTCTGCAGAAATAACTCATCCCCTGGTGTGAAATGTAGCACACGTGTGTGAGTGTGTTGTGGGACAAGGGCTGCCTTTCCATTGCTTTCAGACAAGACAGGAAATGGTGCCCTGTTCTTCTAAATGTGGGTAAGAGTTGTAATAAGCTTGGCCATGGGGCCCTGTTATGTCCTGTAAGTGTCCTATAGGTGTAGGTTATCTGTCCTAAGCACACCATTTTATCCTGTAGTTGATGCTGACCTCTCTAATACAGGGTAGACCTAGACAGTCCAAATATGTCAGACATGCACAATAGTGGCTGCTTTTCCCTCAAAAGCTCAGCTGAACAAATATGTCACTTCACTGAGTCAGCCATGTCCCTTGTCTCTGTGATGGTATTCATGCAATTCAAAACATCATTTCTGCACTGTGTCCCCAAAACAGGCAGTACTATAGCCCTCAGAGTTTAGGAAAGCCTTGAAAAGAGGTTCAAAGCAGCATTACTGGGAGTAAAAGGGCCATGTCCCTGGGGATGTGTGGGCCTTGAGCTGTGCTGCAGTGAGGGAGCAAAGGGGAAAGAAAGGGTTTGTCCCACACCGAGCACTGAAGTGACTGACATGCTGCTCTCAGCTGATGTGACTCTGGGGGAAGAAGGCTGACTTACACCTTCATTCCTGGGGGGATCTGGCCACCTCAGAGAAGCATTCAGTGCATCAGTTCCTATGCCATGTGTTTTTGTTTGACAGCTAAAGATTTTTTGTCATAAAGGACCTTTTCTCTGCAAACAGTTAAAGGACCCTAAAAGAAGCAGCAGAACAAGCCAAACACTGGATGTGCTGTCTCCACACATTTCTGTTCTCACCCACACCCAGTTAAGTGAGGTCAAAATAGTTCAGCAACACTAGTAACCCCTATAGTTTGGTCTGTGGACTGCTTAGACTTTTCCTTACCAAAAGAAAAAAAAAAAGAAATGGTGTTAAGTAACCCCAGTTAAATAACTTGAATAATTAATTTCTTGCACAGAGATGTTCTAGCTAAATAAAACTAGAGATTCCACAGTCCTTGACAAATTTTCTTTCCCAGTCTGGAAGGATTTGAGTAAGAATAACCAGCAAACATCAGCTGAAACCCATTACACCCTCAAGATGTTTTCTGTGGTTTCACAGGGATATGGTGCTCTATCCTAATTAAAAATACTATGGCAATTATTAAACCAAAGCTCACAGCATACCCATAGAGGGCCCTGACTCTAGTCCAGCTATCTGGTCTCCTGGAACACTGCAACTCTGTGCATCTTTGTAATCCCATTATGGAAATGACAAAGGTGGGGGAAATCATCCCTCTGCTGAAGTCAATGACGATCTGTAGTGACAGCTTTTCAGCAGAGCCACCCTGTCTAGACCTGGCAAGCAGGGAAGAGTTACAGGACAAGGACATGTCCTCCAAGAAAGGAGACTACTCAGGCAACCAGAATGACTGCACTCATTTTGCTACTTAAAGAGAAATATGAGCTGTAACCAAAGGATTTTCAAGGACTAAAAATACATGAAGAAACACAGCTGAAAGTTTCTATATATGAGGCAACCTGTGAAACTTACTGAAATGCAACTCATGCTACTTGAATAGGATCTAATAATTTCATCTTTTTATATAGATTTTTCCTATGGTTGCTAATTCAACTACAAGGCCAAATAAAGAACAGGGCAATGTGCTGTTCAGTGCAGACCAGAAAGACATGGATGAGATTGCATTTAGATGTGTTAGATCTCATCTGAAAGCTCTTGAATACTTAACACATGCTTGAACCCATCTCTGAAATAATTAATTTCTCCCTACTTTTCAGTGAAATATTTATGAGCATGATAAAAGACAGGGGTACCTGTGGATTCTCTTCTCAGACCTGTAGACTGGAAACAATTTTTTTCTTTTTTAACTATCTCCTTCAAAAGCAATATAGCAGCAAAAAGAAACAAAATATCTGCTGAAAATACCATGAGCCATCTGTCCTGGTTCTTTTGACTAACTCGCATGCAGCAAAGTCAGATGGATGTCCCAGCAAAGACAACCAAAAAGGGCATTTTTTGAACTATATGAACAGTTCAAATGAGTTTCAAAATGGTGAGGGAGAGGTGTAAAATGCTATTAGAAAATAATGGGGTTTCTGTGCCTACCATCCCTCAAAATAAGGAAGGTCCTATACTTCATGTCTTTGCCATTCATTTTATCTTAAGCAATCCCTGAACCCTTTCCAATGTTCTGTTAGGTGGGAGCTGACCTCATTTAGTCATATTAGTTGTCAGAACACTGGCAGTGGTGGAGCTCCAACTCTGTGCACTCCCTCTGCATACTTACTCCAGGACAGTTGTAAAAATAATTTATTTCAGCTCAAACTCATTATTTCCTTTCTCTTAGAAAGTGATGCAGCCTAGTGAGACTCCTTCCTCCCTCTCTACATCCTCAAAAGGTCATTGCTCATTTGTTTTTATCTGATCTGGAAGCAAGTCTACAGGTTCACATAAGCAAATTACACTTTCAGCACCAGCTGTACATGCACACCATGTTTAATATCTGAGCTGAGAGTCCTACATGCTCTATATGAGGACATATTCAAGAACAGACAACTTTGTAACTCATCAGAAAGGGGCACAGATTGCAATTAGGATCACTGTATTACTCCATGGCCTGGCCTGGTGTCTGATCCAAGGATGCTGTCTGCCCTCAGACTGCTGACTCAGCACAGCAGTTCTTCCAAGAATGCTGGTCTGAGATCAGCAAGCAATTGTATTTTGTTATCTCTGTACCAATTGTAAAAACACTGCCTTTGAAATGAGAACAGTGAGAGGTAAATGTAAGACTGCTCTGCAAGATCCAAGGGCAATGGCACATGGTGGTGCACACATTACTCTGAGATGGCAGCTGGCTGCAGGCAACACTTGCAGGCAGATCTGGCATAGACACTACTTAACAGAGCTAAGAGAAATTGCATTTTTTCATTGCTTGTGGCACTGCTCTGCTGGTCAGCATGAGTGCTGTAGAGATGCTTGTACACACAGTATGCATTAAAGACACATGGCAACCGTCAGAAACTTGCCCAGAGCAGAAAAGGAAACAGTCTTGCTTGTAACAAATGAAATTTCACCGCAGATCATTTCTCATAGATATCCCATTTCTCTAACATCAACATTTGAAAGACGTTAGGATCAACAATGTCTGTCACCTGTGGCAAGACACTTGTATGCAGATGACAGCCAGTAATGACACAGCTGGGTGTGACATCTATTGGCACTTGCAACACAGAAACAAAACCACCACCTGGGAATGGCTCTATGCTCCCAATCATGATACCAAGATCATTTGTAATACAGGAAAAGCACATCCCTGGGTTCTCCTGACAAAGGTCCCTACACACACATGCCTGTGCTGACAAGGTGTGTCCTGTCAAGGAGCACACAGGAACACAGAATTCCACTTCTCCACTGCCTGTCACACATCCTGTGTGCCCCCCAACACAGGCTTCACATGTGTATCAATGGGACAGCCTGGTATGAGGCTTGCCTCTGATCTCTTTATTCACAAGGGAGTTTGTCCCTGTGCAAAGAAAATTCTGTAAAAAGATTGGTTGGGACAAAAAGCCCAAACTACTTACTGCTCCCTGACCTAGTCTGGGTCAGGAGAAGTTGCCTGGAGGAAGGGATGACAGAAAACTTTACCAAAGAGAAGTTAGGAGTACATGTCTTTGGAGATCCTTCTGGAGTACAGGGCAGGCTAGGCTGTGAAAGGAAAAGAACCAATATACAAGAAACTTTGAGCACAAGAAAGACTAAGACTGCTCCTAGGAAACTCAGACAGGAGTGCTAGACACAGTCCCAGAAGTGGCTGGAAAAGTCACTGATAGACAGAAACTTCCTGAGGCATCCAAAGATCTACAAAGGTCTCTCCAAAGAGATGTCAGAATTTTTGCAATCCAGAAAAAAAATGGAAGTTCAGAGACAAAAAAACAAAGATGGAGGAGAAGGTTCACTTTTTTGTCCTCAGCAAAGTTAGAGCAGGCTCAGGGTAACCTTTGCCTGAAAGCTTTTCATTGAATCTCTCACCAGGCAAATCTCAGTTTTCTCTGCTGAAAGTGTTTCCCCGTTGCCATGTATCACTTTGGTTTTCTAATAATTTTCAGCTTTAAAGCCTAAGAATCCTTTTGGATATTCTCAGCTCCAAGAAACAGTTGGGTAGGACCACCCCCGTGCTCTGTCCATGCTGGGTCCTGTCAGAACTGGCATGGTTTGTTCTGAACTCTGAGCAAGCTGAGATGAACTGAAGGAGACTCTGACTAAGATCACGTGGCTGTGGCTGTGCTTTGGCTCACTCCAAAACACTCATTTTGAACACTGCAGCTCTCATACCCTGCTACTAATGGAAATTTGCTTGACTAACACTGTGTTGCTTCAACCCTTTTGAGGCCTAATCCAGTGCCCACTGAGATGAGATAATGCCCACTGATTTCAATGGACTGTGAATTATATCCTTTATTTCTGACTTAAGAACTCTTTTAATGTTCTTCCCTCTCTTTATTACAAGGTTTCATTCTGCATTTTCCCCTCCCCCTCCAAATTACAAATTCTGCAGCCAGTGCACATCCCTCAGTTGGATTCCTATTCTGAGGAGCAGCACCCACAGCAGCCACTCTGGACACCCAACCCAGCCAGTCTTCATCACTCCTCCTGAACTCTCTCTTTCAGTAATAAAAACTGGCATTTCACATTTCAGTTGTAACATACCTAACCAGCTACTTATTACACATACAGAATAGCAAATGTGGCAACCTCTGACTCCTGCTCCACTGCGTGGGCTTTCCTGACAATAAGACATTTTGTTATTCTTTCCCAACATGAGTGTGCTGAACCTATTTCACATCCTCTTGAGCATGCAGATTCCAAGTGGGTTTTATTAGTATGCAGAAGTGAAATCTCAGGAAACATCAGCAGATGACATGATCAGTAATGTGTGATCAATGCTTCACCTGTTGGCCTGAATTTGATTAAGTATTATATAGATCAACAAAAAAAAGTAGCTGATAAAAAAAAAAAAAAGCTCCCCACTGGTGCTGACAGTAGCAGAAGCACTGGAGGCACTTCCCAGGTGGGATAGCTTGGGCAGGGCTAATGTGGCCATTGCCCAGAAAGGAAACTGGCTGCCAGCACCAGGCAGAGAGCAAAACTCCTACAGGCCCAAATGCTTCAGCCACAGAAATGGGCTGGGGAAAAGGAGGAATTATAGCAAGCCATGCTCTTGCCTTTAGCCAAAGACAGCTATTTAGGGACAGGTCTTGTTGGTCTCACAATGGGAGGTTTGTCTCCCTGTGTACATCTTCTGATGGCCAGGGTTACTGCACAGTAAAACCTGAAGTTTGGCTTAGTTTCAACCCAAACCAAAGACCTTGCCAAGCTGCCAGGTCCACCAAACCAATAAATTAGTTCAGATTCACCTGAAATTTGACTGAGCACTTTGGGTTTTGGTGGTTTATTTTCTTTTTTTTTTCTCTTGTGGGGGAGGGCTGTGTGGCAGTGTTTGGGTTTTTTTCTTTCTCTTTAAACGTAGTCACTGTTCTACTCCAGGTGTTAGAGTCCCCAGTTGCAATGAGCTTAATCACTTCAAGTTACTCTACTGGCCTGAGCTGCCAAAGCAAACCCTTTCTGAAAACCCCTCTTGTCTTGCAGCAGCTACCAGTATGCACTGGCAAAATCCCAGAGCCCCTAAAGCACATGATATTGTAAAACCCCAGAAATGTTAGCAAAGCTACACAGACAAAAAAAGAAAAAAAATTAAAAAAGGATGTGGGACCCCAGGTGGATCCAATGTCATTTGAAAAAAAAAAAAAAGAAAAGAAAATAAATCTCTACTTCTATTTTTTAGATGTAATAAAAAGAACCAGAATTATTACGAGACTCTCACCCTCCAGAGTTGAGTTCCTGGGGCTCTGTAGCACTCCACGGGCTCCTGGGTGTGGCAAGGGAGTGACCCAGCCCTCACTGTGTGTTTGTACTCCCCTCAGCAGAGCACGAGTGCAGACACGGCCACATTTCCTTGCTTTCTGCCTTCAGACTGATGTGAGCCTCTCTCTGCTGCCTTTCAAGGGCCATCATCTGAGCGCAGTGAATCAATTTCAACCAGCAAACTGCACTCTGTGTTTGGACCCACCCACACTCAGGTTTTGTTTTCTACACTCTTTTAAATCCATATACTATATTTAAGCAATGAGCTACATCAGGCAGTAGTAAGTGAGTGATTACTATACTCTTCAGGTGTCATTATGCCATGGGAATTTGGAAACCACAGCACTCTACCACCTGAGATCTGCAGTAATCAAGTAGAAATGCACAGAGTGGGAAATCTTCTTCTAAAACAGAATTTATGGTCATAGATAAAAGAAGTAGAGAACATTTGATATGGGTAGAATGTCACTGTCAGCCAGCCAGAATTGCTACTTTTAAGTACTTCTCACAACATAGAAGTAGGTCCAAATAATTATGAGATTATTGTGCAAATTTTGTCAGTGGAGCTCAAACTAGTTTAATAATAAAGCAGCCACACAGTGTAGCATTGGCAGAGAGATCATTTAACCACCATAAAGCTGGAGAAAACCAGAGTGGTGGTAGGGGCTCGTGGGAGAGAAGACTCCCATGCTTCTGCATTAAATTACTAACCACCAGGAACAGACGGTGAAGCTCCTGTCCTCCTTTGCTCATTACAGTCCTATAAGAACAATAGATATGCAAAGACACCAGGAGTTTTCAGCCAGGACCCAGCTTGGCTTGACATCAAATGTGACAGAGTGGCTGCTGCTGTCAGAGGAACCCCAGCCCCTCAGCACAGGCCCTTTGGCAGGCAGCTGCTGGCATCAGCTTTGGTGGCCTTCTGCATCATATGTAGCAAATTAAACAATACAGTTCTTCCCATTTTGTCTTTAAATTCTAAAGATAATTCTTTGTGCAACTTCTTTTATCAATGGTCAAAATAATAAGCATTCATTTTCCAGTGTTGGCTAAGACTGAAACAGGCTAGCACTGTGAATTACACTGTATATACTTCAATATCTTTCATTATCTCAAGTACCTTCTAATCAATAGAATTCAGAGAAAGAATAACTAACTTAGTTGATTATCTAAATCCTTGTATTTGGAGCTATTACTACCAACAGTCCAATTTCAGTGTGAGAACTAGATGCATTGGAAAATTTGCATTTGAGATCTAATTGAAAATGCAGCCCCAGCCTAAAAGTATCCTTTCAATCCGGGAGGCACTTGTGAAAACAGGGCCTTAGGTCAATCTGATTTAGAGCTGTGTCCAAAAGATGCTCTTGCTTTTTTTGGCAGCTCAGGGCAGAGGGAGTCTGTTTAATTTAATGGAGTACCTTGGCAATGCTGCTACACAACAGAGAGGGGACTTTACCCCAGTAAACAGTTTTCTAAGCTGAGAGGCATGGTTTGTCATTTTAACATCACACCTTTTGACAGTCTCCTTGTCCTCACTGAAAGTCAGAGGCAGAATCTCTAACACTAAGGTACCACTCTGAGCTCAGTTTTAGTTCCTGCCAATACATATAGGTTGAACAGATGCTGATTTTCCTAAGTCCAAATTAGTACAGACAGTAACACAAGCACCATGTCCTCATTCCCCTTTTCCCCCAAGATTACTAATAAAGAGTCTATTGCTTGGCTACTGATTGTACCACGTGCTCTAATTACTTGTTTCAATGATGGCAAACACATTAAACAAGTATTAAACAGCATTTAAATCAGTGCTCTTTGAAGAGGGAAAGACAAGCAATGGAGGCATTTATTAATCACTAAATTAGTATCCAAATTAGCATGACTTTAGAGAATTTTCATTTTGCAAAAATGTCCTCCTGGGTTACAATAAAACCTCAGAACAGCTTTTAGAGCACTGAGCTCTAAACAGGTCTGTTTACATCCCCTAGAGCCCAGGGGACTTTTAAGGGGAAAGCTAATGTGAGAAGCATTGACTGTAATGACCCAAGAAAAACGTAGATCTTCCTGCCCCGTGGGCTGACACATAAGCACACATAGAAGCATCTAATGTAAACCGGTTTGCTTTTTTTCAAATGCCACCGTGGAACACATGGGTGCCATAGAGCACGAGTACATCAAACATATCAAAGTCACAGGATTAAAGCCTTGTCCCAAACAGCCAAGACACCAGAAGCACAGCGTTTGCATGACCTGCCCCATGTGCCTGCCCTACTTTCCCTCTGCAAGACAGCTCCCTCCACAGAGCAGCACAGGCAGCTTATTATCTTGTCCTGCTAATAGAGATGATAACCTGTGACTCACTCACTCCTGACAATGCACCAGTGGGAATGGCAGTGAAGTAAAATGCCTCCTGTTTGCACAGGGCCCACAGATGATCACTGCCACTGCTGTGCCCTAGGACACAGGCACAGCTCTCCGTGACCACCCCACAAAGAGTGGTGCTAACAGGGTCATGCCACCCACATTCCCATGTGGACTGAGGAGTCTGCCTAAAGGATTTTATATTTCATTTAATGCCATATCCAAATCAAAGAATGAGTGATCTGTAACCCCTTGAGACCCGTCACCTTTGCTCTAAAAATCATCTGCCTCAGGAGAATACAACATGTACAATAGCACACTTGTAATCTCGTTACCAAATCCTGACACAGCAGAGCACGCACACAATGGGGTGTGTTAGAAACGTGGCAGCGTGCCTGCTAATTAGTAAACAGTGTCAGTCATTTGTCAATTAACGGGTTTTATTTTCTTGTGGGAAGGAAGTTTCTAGAATACCGTGAAGCACACACACTCCCTCCATTGTTCTCAGCTGATAGAGGTAAATTTGGATGATTGCTTTTTTCCTGTTGCCTCTTAACATTGCAAATCAAACTGCAATCAGAATAATGAGGTGTCAGTGGTTGAAACCAGAGCTAGTACTACATATTGTCAAAGACTATTCACACTAATCAACTAATAATGACATCGCTTCCTCCACCATGCTAAATAAAATTCCCCTGGTTTTGCAACACAATTACTACTAATAACCATAGAAACCTTAGTGTGTTTAAGGAGACTGTTTCAGAGATTATCTGGAGACTTATTTTAAAATGAACTGGGAAGACAGATCTTCCAGGTGGAACTTATTCTTTGGTAATTAAGTAAATCTAGCTCCTGTGGGTGTATAGCATTTTCCAGCAGAATGAAGCATTTCTTCTGCTAATGATGCACATGAATTAAAATAGTAGTTTTTATGCTGATGAAGAATGTATTAAATATTTAAACATTTTAATAAATACATTACAGTAATAGCCATGCTTTAGTCTCAGAAAGAAAACCATAGGAAATGATACTCAATGAACAAATTTTTAAAAAGATTAACTATTAAAGAAGGGACAATGAATACATATTTATTTTAAAACAAAAATGCATTGATTCCTCAAAAGAGAAATATCTCCTGATCATCAAGTTGTTTAAAAACTATGGTGGCACAAATGCTGGAAATACTTTGTGCTCTCTAAGTCACTAACTAAGTCCCTTTGAAGGCTTAAGAAATTATTTGCTTATTGAGCTAAATTTCATCCAGATGCAACAACATTTTTGAACAGAGATGACAAGTAAGAAGACATAATTGTTGTGACACAAATGTTGGCTGACTTCATTTCAAAAACATTAATCAGAAGGAAAAAAGGAAAGAGAGCAAGATCTGAAAGAGCAAGTTTAAGTCTTAAGGTTAAATAAAGATACCCAACATTAAAAACAGGAAAAATTCAACTCTTAGTTACAGCAAAAAAACATCCCCGTGATGTGACTGGCAGTTTTATTCCTGAGTTTATAAATGCAGGATACCTAGGGGCACAACTTTATCACCTTGTCAAGTATATTAGGTCCACTGTTACCATTGGATTTCTTCAAAAAGACTGAGAACAACAAAGAACAGAGCATATCTCAGTAGCACCCTGACTCATTGCACTAAAACTGCACCATGAAGAAGGCAGATTTGAGAGGAGATTGACAAATACTTCAATAAAAATAAGACCCATACTGAAAGAAAACACTGGCCCAGATTCTTCAATCCAAAGATATTTGAGAGGTTCCTTACAACAACACACGGCATCATCATTGTACAAGTTGCTTTCAAAATTCAATCCAGAATGCAATTTATTTTTTCATTAAAAACCCACAAAACCCCAAACAAAATTAATGTATTTAATGTAACTACATTTCTTCCCTGATACAGATGAGGGGAAATTGTGACTGCATATTCAGATTGCATTACATAGCAACCTGGGCATTTGTGGAAAAACCTCATAAGCACCTGATTAAGCCTCTCTCTTTTTGGCAAAACAAATAAAATTCTGCTTAATTTGAAATATTTTGCTGAATACAGTGTTTTGCTGAATCAGAGCTTTCAGAAATGCAAACTTTTTAACAGCATCAACTGCAGGCCTCCAGACTTTTGCAGGCTTATCTGAAGTGAAACCCAACTGAAAGCCTTCCAAGTTTTGCCCATTTCCTAATGCTTTGTGAGTTGTGCCAGTGACTCCTGGGAACCAGATTTGGAATGCATTTTGAATATTTTAAATCACAAACTTCCCCTTAAAGAAAACAGATGTATGCACATATTCACTTGAGTTCTTTATAATTTGAAACAGTATCATTTTCAACCAATCTTATTAGATACAGATGAACAAATTTGTTTTTATCCTGGCAAAATGCTGTTTCTATTATTCTAGAAATCTTTTGCATAGCGTTTTTTTTCTTGCAGTGAATAATTACTCTTCCTCTGCCATCTTGAGACAGACCCAGAAAACAGGCCCATTACTGCATCTAAATGAACCTTTTAAATATAAGGTACACACTGTAAACAATAGACTCCTGAAGGCTGGCACTCATTTACATGTTTTCTTTTAGATGTGACTACAGGTATCTAATTCCATTATCCTCAGTATTTCAATTTCAGTATTGCCTTTTTTTTTTTCCTTTACTCACTGCCTCCACTAACCAAACTTGGGATGAATAATCTTCATGAAATGTAAGATAGCTTGAGGTGCTTTGTGCAGCATGAAAACAGGCCATTTTAATAGTAATTTATTCCCACATCTGGAGGACTGCTTGGAAGCACTTTCAGATGCTGATGTGCTCTCCTTGCATTATCAGGAATTGAGTAAAACATTGGACCAGAATCGATGATCACCACTGATGCACAGATGAATGCCCAGAGCAAACTAAGCCTTCAAATTATCAGCTTGCAGAGCACTTCTTGTTCATTTTCTTCAGTGTCTGTCTGCAGTTAACATCTGTTTCCAGTTATGGCACTACCAAAGGCTCTCCTCTGACTGTTATAAACACACAGGCTCATGGTGCACTGGGGTGTGCTTCTGTGCAATAGCTGGAAAGGGATGGCTGAAAGGGTTGTCACAGGAAAGGCAGTTTAAGTTCCATCTGCCTATTTACCCAGTTGAATTTACCTTCTTACAGCTTCAGTCTCATGAACTGAAAGCACAGGCAGAAAACTTTTGCAGAAAACTTTGAGAACAGAAATATCCCACAAAAAGAAAAAAAAATATTATCCTGAGAACCCCCTATACTCCCTCCCCAACATTGAAAGAATTCACTGTAGAATTAAGAGTTTGGGTATTGAAACTGCTGATTCCCAAGGATGTCTATAGTTTCCAAATACCTAGAGGCTTCTAAAAGCCTGTGTCCCAGCAGTCTTAACATCACTGGTCACAGCTTGTCTTTCTCTTGATTTCTAAACACTCAGATCTGTTTTAACTTCTTTCATTATCCACTTTCCTAAAATGCCTGTCATGATTTTGGGATCTTAAACACCGGGGCAAGAGCCAACTCCTTTCATGTTCAATAATGACTAATGCAACTAAGGATTTATCCCAACAGAGACAGGATAACAACAGCAGAGAAGAAAAAGTTCTACTCAGCACCCAGGAATCCTGTACTTCTTTCAGATGTGCTACAAATAATGCACCACTGATCTGTTGGAAGGGAATATGACCAATGAGAAAATGGAGAAGGGAAGTTCTGTTCTTATGGGACATGTTCACAAGCACAGAGCTGCCTGCTCCATTCCCAGAACTGCTACACGTGTCCTGTGGGATTCTGACTCCCTTCCTACCAGTTACAGCAGCATTCGGTATGCCCCTATTTACAACATATCTGCACAAGAGCAAACATCTGAGAGATCCCCTCTGACAGGAAGAAAGCTGAGCAGATGAAGCCCATACCTCTTTTTCCCCGAATCTTTTTACCCTTTTTCTTAGATTGATTCAGTAATTTGTCCATGACACAATAATGCAGGTTTATCACTCATATCAGCTGAATGACTCTTGTTCTGTAGTTTCCAACATCATTGCAATGCTTGAAAAAATGAATTCTAATGAGTTGTCACAATGACAGGACATTAATGGCAGCCTACACTGAGTTACAAAGTGGAGAACCATCACCAACTGCACACCCAAACATTTGGAATGAAACAAGAGAACCAAGAGTTTTATTTTCATTCCCGACAGACCACATGAGTTGGACAGCACATGACAGTGGTGAGGAAAGAGAAAATAAGTGCACCTATATGTCCATGGCTTCATTTTGAGATCATTTTGATGAAAGCACAGCACAGACTTGTATTTTTGTACCAAAACTGGCAAAAAGACCAAGGACAGAGACTAATTCTGGGCAGTAGTAGTAGAGTTAACAATGCACAACAAAGCATCCGAGCGGAAGAAGATGCTATTTCCACACAAGGGAATAAAGAGGATGAGAAGAATGGGAAATGGAAATAGGGTGGCATTAAACAGAATCTGTGTAATTAAAAATGCTAATAGCCTCTTGGAGGCTGTTTCCAAAACAAGCTATTTCCTTTAGACAATCAAAACATCATCAAGTTAACTATGTGCAGAGTCTGATTTCTCCTTATAGCAGACAATGGACTAGAACGCTCCTGCCTCGGGGTGGATGGCAGACAAAAAAAGGAATTTCTTGTTCCTCTCCACTTCTGGTATCAGAGTCAAGGATAAAGAATTTAGACTTTGACATCCTATCCAAAAATACATCCCCAGGGTTTTCCTTATTCAGTTTGATCCTGTGACAATTTTAGCAAAGAGCCAACATTAACTTGCATAAATGAGTCTGTCACTCTTATGTACTGGGACCTGGTTCTGACCCCTTTTACACCAATGTAAAATTGATGCCACATTTCACAGACTTAAGGTCAACAAAAACTTTTGCTGCTGAGTGGACCAGCTTTTATTTTTGTTCTTAATCATCCCATTTTACATAGGTTTTTTTGTTGTTGTTGTTTTTTCCTCACAGTCCTGGAGAGATGTACAAGTGAATTTTAATTTCAAGTAGTCTTTCACATCCATGAGTCTCTACCATGAATATGACACTCCGTGCATGCACCAGCTGCAGCTTCAATAAAAAACACATGGTAGGATGGATCCTTCTATTAGATTAGACATCAGTGAAAATGCCACATCAACAGCAGTGTAACCTCAAGGACCTGCTCCAAATGAGATGATGTACTGAGAAGGTGGCAGCATCATCTCTAAATCATATTGCTTCACTTGAATGGATGGCAATGGTGTCTGGAAGTAGAGACTGGAACTGGATGATTTTGAACTTTAGCATTAAATCAAAAGGCTTGATTTATTTCAGTGATAGCTCTTAGGATTCACTGAAGTGTTATGTGTGCTAAGAAAGAAAAAATTACAAAAATAATTTTGGCTGCTACACAAATGCTAAACAAAACTGCATTGTATTTTTGAAAGATTTGGGTAAGCTGATACAAGCACATCACATCCAACTCAACAGAGGTCTGTGTTCCAATGAAAACTGTAACTTTTCTATTTTTCCATCTAGGAAAAAATGTGTAATTATTTCTACAATTTCATTCTTCTTCTCTCATTTGTGTAACTCAGATCCTTGTCTCATTCTGCCCAAGGTTTTGCCCAGGCTACCCCTTATAACTCTCTGGGTTCCTCAGACAGATGAGGAACCCAGAATAACTTCTTCCCTCAGAGAAGCCTGGCAGCATTTTCTTTCCTCTTCAAGCTGTCTCCTTCTCAAACACTTTCCAGCCCTGACTATATGTAATTAGCAAATGACAACAAATTAAAAATCTCTGGTTTTTTTTCACTCTCCACAGAAATTTTATATTTTGGCTCCATTCTTTATGCTGCCTAGAAAAACAGAAGGACAATATTTAGCCTCTAATACCTCACTGTTATAATTAAAGTAGGATAATCGGATGAGCTTCTTTACATATTTGTTGGCATAACACCAATATGGATGGTCTGGTTTAAATACAGTTGCCTCTAAAATGTGATTAAAGGAAGTATCTGGTCTGAAGAAAATAGACTAATATATTTAACTGTGAAAAGCACAGTATTTCCATGAGTGAACTTGAAAAAGTAATCGTTAATTTCATCAAAGCAGAAAATAGTCCGACAGAAATAATGGCACTATAAGAACTCATGAGTCAGTGAGTTCTATCAAGTTATCAAAATATAAGCTGCCCTTTTCATGAGTTAAACTCATGAAAACTTACAGTCATTCACTATGAAATAAATAATACCATTCAATTTCAGACTCTCGTCCATCACCAGGAATAATTAAACATCCTCACTCAGGTTGTTCTGCATATATATAATTTAAACTGACTGAGCTTTTGAACCACCTGAAAAGTTTTTATTGGGCAAACATACACTTGCCTCACTTGCTCTCCTCCAGATTCATGTACATCTTGATAAAACATTCTGAGGGGGAAACAAAGGCTGGTGACTGTTCTTGTAGAAAAAGGGAGAAACATTTTGCTTAACACAGACATGAAATAGATTTCTTTCAATATTTGTTTCAAGGGAAACCTGGCTTTTGGCTGATTGAAAATTCAGCATGTTTGGAGGATCCAACAGCCTCAACGCAGCCTAGAAAATATGTTCTTTTTTCCTTTGAGTCATTTCTCCTTAGGCAATTAGCAGTTATTATGCAGACTATGAGAAACTTTGGGTCCCCATTTGTGCACAGAGAGCTGCTGGAGCAGGTTCTGTACAAACACAGGCCATGAGGCAATTTCTTGCCACATCTACTTTGCAGAACAATCACCTGCACTGTTTGTTCTGACTCTGAGGGCAGTACTTCACCTGGCAAATTTGCTTCCAGGAGTGGGTGATGCAGACAGTGCTGGTGTTACCCTAAGAGACAGAAGCACAAGGCAGCCCTGGCTCTGGAGTGCACAAACTAAAACTGAAATTGGTAACAAGCTCACTCTAATAGAGCCATAGTAGAACAATAAGCTCACCAAACACAGGATAGAACTGCTAGTAAGAAAGCTTTTAATCTTGGTTTGATCTTGTTGGCTCTTATTCAAATAAGGAGCAATTTCATGGATGTCAATGGAGTTACTCAGGTAGAAATCTGGATTGAGAGCACGATCTGGCTTATCATTCAAGCATATTTAATAGAGATAGAGGGAAAGTTGTAAAATGTTGTTCATAATGTTCTTTTAATTGAATTACTACTGTAATTCACCTTGCTCAAAATGAAGAGTCTCTTCATATTTTGATACTGAACTAAACCCCTACTTACTACCAATGCTTATCTATCTTGTTACAGAGAAAAAAACTGCAATTGACTTTTCTAGCTGTAAAGATTCTCTCACAAATATAAGAATCTACATCTGATGCCTGATGTACTCTCTGTTTGAGCAATCCCAACAGCTGAAAATGCCCACACGTTGCATAAGTAAGGACTAGTCAGAAGAACAGGAACTGACAGACTAAAGTGATTTTTAACTTCCAGAATCAAAGTCTTTACCATACTAGAGGTTTACTCCTGTGACAAAATGTGTTTGTAAGGATTCAATCAAAGTCACCTCCATTAGAAACCTTTTAAAAGAAGCTTAAAAAACACTTTTCATACACCTCTTTGTCTCCTTTCACCTGCATTTTATACTCCGTTGTCAATTGCACCAATGTAAATCCAAATTCACTGAGGAGAATGTACGGAATAACCTGAGTTTTAAAAGAGGAACTGGGACCATTTTTATCTGTCTGAATTTATGTTCTACTCCAAAGTTTAGGAAATGGGCCATGTATGACTTTTATATCTTCCTTGTCCTCAGCAGAACTTTGAACATCATTAAATCACCTTGACTATTTTTATGGGAAAAGGGGACCACAATACTTATTGTCAGAGATGCTGACTCTATGGTATTAATGGCTTGGAAACATGCCAGGAAATTGTATTCTATAGAGTCTCAGTAGTGCTCAGGAGTGTAAATGGCTGGTGGAATTTTAATGCCCATACATCACTCTGTGAGGGCCATAATCCTGGCATGAATAAGCTCTGTAAGGACATCTCATTAAAGATCAGTCCCTGCTCTCAAAGGTGGAATTCCGATTTTCATGTCTAGGGGTGGCTTGCTGTGGCATCTTCTTCTCCTCTGCTACATATTTATTATTATTGACACATGGTAGTTCAGACAAAGCAACTTCATTTGTTCTGCATGGGAAGATTGGGGAGAACTGCAGGGATTTCAGAAATGGCATTTGCATATTTCATTGAGCCAAAGCTCCGTCTGAAGTCACACTGACCCTCAGAGAAAGAACAGTGGCATGCAAAAGGGCAAAAGCAGCTTACTCTGGATAAATAAAGCTAAACACAATGAAGACAGTGCAAATGCACCCTTCTAAAGGGTTACCTGGGTATTCTGTGCACATACTTTACTCTGATAATAGAAAGCTGTTGAATGAGTCTGATATGGAAATCAACTCCTTCAACCAAAACCTCATTTCCCCAGCTTTTGGGCTTCCTATGAAGTTCTTTTAGCTGATATTCCAGTATCCACCCAAGGTTCCATAAACCAAGAGTCAAATGCAATCAAAATGGTGAAAATCCTGGAAATTGTGTATCCCATTATGAACACTCAGTCTTAAATGTTCTTTCCTGCATTTTCATGTAGTATCTTCCCTAGCCTGTTATTCTTTCCTCTCTGGAGCCCACCCAACGACATGATATTCATAGCCAAGAATATCTTTATCCTGGTTAGCAAGACAGTTGTGGGTACTGCATTTCCACAATCTTTCAGACTTTTCAGACAAATCCACTTAGTTACTTGCTAAAGTTTTTTGCCTGACCAGGGGAAAACTCAGAAAGAGTTGAACTGGAGGGATTTGCAGTACTCCATGCCCTTTTGCATTCCTTGGTGACTCCACACACTTCTAGCTGATGTAAGCTGCAAAGAAGTTGTCATTTACAATATGGGTTTCTAGAATATTTAGGTTTTACTGGTTTACTGTCATGTCATCCATCGGGAGTTCCTTCTATCAGCAAAAAGCAGTTTTCCAAGGTAAAAATGGGTAAATATAGTACTAAAATAAGTAAAAATAATACTATAAATGTATGAGAAGGGAGTCAATATAGTGTCATTGATGTGAACTATACAGTTACATTGTGTGGTAGAATTCCATGACTTTTGCCTAAGTGACGAAATGCTGGTTGTCTTGTTGAGGGGAAAAAGAAGAAATATCATTTTAGCTAAAATTATACTTTGAGCAAATGTGGATATTTTCATAGTCCAAAACCACATTAGACAAGCAGAGATACTGAAGGGTAACTTCCATGTAATTCAGATGTGCTCTTGCATACTAATGTTCATTGAACTTTTGCACTGAATAAACTTATATAGCTTTTTCCCAGAAGACAAAACCTAAAAATGTCTGTGATATTACACAAACAAGTCAAAACATCAGATGAGAATTCTGTGTCCCCAATTCAAACACATCTCTCTTCAAGGTCTTGTTATTTTCCATAGAGAGATGATGAACTATGGGAAAAAATATCTTTATACAAGATGTGAACTTGATTATTATTAAGTGCTTTTAAGCTAGAGTTATGGAGTACTCATGTTTTGATCTCTGGCTTAGTTAAAATTCAGAGACACTAAATGAAAAACAAAAAATAACATTTGCAGTCGTCAACTTATAAATAAAAGATGTCTTTTGTGTAAAAGACTTTGTAGATATTGCTTGAAAATATCTTCCCAAAGTTGCTAAGGGTCAGATTGTCCACCATGATGTTCATATCCTTTGTAAAGTGACCCAAAAGGGAAAGCAGTTCTCAGGTACAGTTTTTCTAATGTATTTTGGGCTACTCCTCCCCCAGCTCACTCAGGGTGGCATCACTAAAGCAAATGGAATTTTACATAAGCTTTTATTCAGTCACAGCAGTAATGAAACAATTTGGAGAAAATTGCAAATGTTACAGTAAAGTTAATGTCTGTAGTTGCTGAAGGAACTGCAAAGATCTTACAAGGATTATTAGAAGACAGGAGTAAATCTGAGGTTAACAGGGGGATTTAATAGAACTGAATAGAACTTAATAATAATTAAGATGCTTGGATTTTAACTGCTGTTTCTCCTCCCATTTTCTGACATATATCACCTGTAGCTGATGTTATACACCCCTCTACTAAGGGCAGATGTTTATGAGTGATCCAGGTACTGCATGTTCTATGTAAATAATCAAGAGAAGATATTCAATCCCATATTAAATATAAAATCATCAAATCACTTCTAGCAGGGAAGTAAACTCCTGTGCTGGACAATCCATGTATAATACATGCACTTATGCCTTGAGGACCACCCAGAAACCAATGCCAAACTGCCTTAGGTGCTTTATAAGAATGCATTTAAGAAGGTACCCTCCCCAAAAGAGCACACTCATCCAAAAGAGGGGTAGGAAGAGTAAGGACACGTTGCTAGAAATAATTTGCTGTGTAAGAATAAAGTGATCCTGACTTGGTAACAGGTAGACAGCATTTACAAATACACTTTATAGCTTCCTATGGTGGTCATAGTTCATCAATTCTGTTAAACTTAGGTTGCTTTTCTACAAAGCTGCAGATGCATAGAGAATGATAAGTTTGGGGTGGTTTGTTTTTTTTTTGTTTTTGTTTTTTGTGGTTTTTTTTTGTTGTTGTTTTTTGTTTTTTTGTTGTTTTTTTTTTTCTGGGACAGATTTTTAAAGTGCTTTCAGCACTTTACAAACAAAATCTGAGAAAATTTAAACAGATGTCAAAATAAATTTCCACCTAAATTCCCTATCCAAGAATGATTTGTATACAGCTTAATTTGAATAGCACCTGGGTTGCTGGGGAAATTTTTAGCTTTTAAGGGAAAAAACCAAAACAAATACAGATAATATATTAGTGGAAAACCAGCCATATTCAAAGAATCTGTTTGCATTCTGTTCCAGAGGAGCAGAAAAGAGAGCACAAAGACATGGTATCTTAGCAATGCAACCCAAGCAAATACTTGAAAAAAAGGCAAGTACAATTGGACCACATTAGGCTTGATCAATGCCAAAAAACTCCAGTTTGTTTCAGGAGACTTATGAATGGCATGTATCCCAGCAACTACAGAATGTGTAATAGGAAAACCAGGTAGTGGTTGTTAAGAGATAGTGCTGTAGGAAGTGAAATGACTAGGAGGACAAAAGCTTATTCATTTACCTGATACCTTAACTTGTATCCAATTTCAGTGCAGTAGGAAGGAAAGGATTAAGCCCTAAATCACCAGAATTTTTTTAATAACCATGCTGAACCAAGTAAGCTGGGCTCTGCTGTCAGGCTGCAAATGAGATGCTTTCTTGGTTTGTACTTTCTGCTGCTAGGAGAGGAGCTGGGAGAAATACAAAGAACACTTCACATCACTTCTCTTGGGACTGTATGATGCCCAGAGATGAAAAAGATACAAACTGTTCCTTGCCTCTGCCACAGAGGAGGAAATGCCTACCCCTAGAAAGATCATGAAAGGGTGTAGCAGAGAGTATTCCAGCTACAACACGTGTGAGCCATGGAAGAAGGAGATGCAAAAGGCTCTGTGTTACTGAAGCTCAGAGAAGGTTTTCCAGCTTGACAACCATCCTGAGCATTCATTGTGAGAGCAGTTTGTTGCAGGATGCTGGGGAGTGCTTTATACAGCAAGCAGGGACTCTGATAATCTAGGAGTCTTCTGCAATATTACTTATGATTATAGGAAATTAGACTTGATGACTACCTTGAACCCTCCAACCTCATGTCTGGGAAGTCTGTGCTTTTCTTTTTCTGTTGTGCTGCCAAACAGGAAACTCAGCAAGTAAGAAGGATGGAGTGATTTGGCCCTGATGGATGAATACTGGCTGTTCTCTTCTACAATGAAAAGGAAAAATATTTGAAGGATCTATTACAGTCTGATCAATGGGTTTATCCAGGCTTTGTGCATGAAATAATATGTGTTTCATAAATTCCCAAGCACCTTGGGGATACAAATGCTAGAACCAAATCTAATTTTAATGTAAATATTCATAAGCATAGTCAAATAATATCTGCATGCCAGTATGATATTTATTTGTATAAGTTTTTTCCCTGCACCAAAAAGAGGCTCCACTTGTTGGCTAAATTCACAAGCAGTGGAAATAAAAGCATCAAAACATCTTTCCTCCTCAAGAAACCACTGGATATTTTCTTGTAACAGACCCATCTATTCATGTACCACATCTCCATATGGGAAACATATCACAGTACATTAAAAATATGTGTGGTGACCTTCATGCATGTTTAGGACTCATGAGCCATATAAGGCTCAAAGCACATTTTGTTCATTACCTCACTGCAAAAGACTAGAATTCCAACAGAACACAGGGATTATTCATGCCCATCACCAAGCTCAGAGGTAGACACCTTCACACTGGCATCCCAGCAATGGTGGCATCCAGTTGCAGGCCAGTTATCATGCAGATTGCATGTAATTAATTTCAGCTTCCCTAATTGAGATGTAGCAGAGTGTGCTATTGTATGATCCCAAGAACTTTTTATCAGATGGAAATGGAACTAAAACTCATATTTTATTATTTAGGGAAAGCAAACACCTAACTGATTCTATACATATGTAGTTTTTACCATTTTTATTTATTTAAAAAATAGAATTAAATGTTATTTTTATAAAAGAAAATAGCTCACTGAGGACTTAATTATCCTTTCTCTTCCAATGGGAATCAATGCTATTGGCAGCTTGCAGGCCTGTTCTCTTGACAAATCAAGTTGTTGTCTGAGGCGTGAAGTGTTAAGATTATGATCGACTCAGCGTGACATTGTGATTCATGGCTACTATATTACAGAGGGAAAAAGGGGATTTATGCTTCATATCCACTTTGAATTCATAGTGAAACAAGTGAATCATTCTATTCAACCTCAGGAGTTCATGTTCTACACCCGGGGGGTTGAGCAATATAACAGGCTTGAACATTTTAAGGAACAAGTGCAATAAAATATCACTGTGAAATATTCTCTCTTTCCCTTC
This sequence comes from Molothrus aeneus, assembly GCF_037042795.1. Taxonomy (NCBI): domain Eukaryota; kingdom Metazoa; phylum Chordata; class Aves; order Passeriformes; family Icteridae; genus Molothrus; species Molothrus aeneus. Next base: position 9,294,167 of record NC_089658.1, on the reverse strand, counting down.
ATGCTATAAGTTTAAAGAATCACCTGGAGCAAGGTTTAATAAACACATTTCATTAAAAGAAGAAGGATGAGGGATGGATATGAAAGGGGCATATTGGTCAACCGGAAAAAAGACAGGTACGGACAGATAAATGTAACTAAAGGAATAACTAAGCAGAGTCTCTGTAAGGCCTAAAGTCTAACTGGTAGGTCTAAATGATGTACACCATCTTTCTTTTTTCCCCTCCAATAAAGCCATTGATGAGAAAATTCTATTGCACTGCCATGTTTAAACAAAGGTATAACATTAAGTATGTTTGTTTTATTTCCTATATTCTGAGATCAACATCTGGAAACAACCACAGACAGCTGGGGTCACTGCACCTGCTATAATGAAGGAGGGCATCAGCACAATTCTCCAGAGAAATGTGGCAAAACTTGCACTTCACTGGACACCATTAATGGGGTCTACAGTGCCATCCACTCTCCCTGGAAGCACCGCCCACCTCGCAATTCATGTGTGACAATTTAACCATGTGCAAAATCTGCAGTCACAGCATCAAAAGCAGGAGGAAAATCTAGCCAATCCCTGTAGCACTCCATTTCAATTAAGTTCAAGTTCCCCTATTTTAAAAAATATAGAATTCATGCTACTTTTCCTATAGTGTTAGAAAATGCATGGCAAATTGAATTTCACCCTTGCAAAGACAGCTTGACTGCAAAAGCAGAACCAAAGTCCGACTGCAAAATGTCAGCACTGAATTCCTCTTCCAGCCTTATTTGTATAATGAGCAGAACCAAGGCATGGAGGGAGGCACAATGAAATTAAAGAAAACCAAGACTCCTGGTCTTTTTTGGGGAAAAATTATTCCCTCTTTTCTAATTAAGTAAAAGTGTCCTTCCAGCTTTTATGCAAAACCCTTTTGGTTATTGTTTTTGCAAAGAGGGACCAATCATTTGAAGGACTTGGAGAAAGTCCAGCAAAGATAAGGCTGAAATCTCTCTCCAGTTTAGAGGAAATGGTTTTCTTTTGTGTACTTATGATTTTCAAGAGACAAGGGTTTGTTTTTTAATTCTGATACTGCTACATAGAAATAGCAATGGGAAGAGCTAATTGTTATTAAATATTATTTGTTCAGCACATTGAGTGACAAACATACTTTGTGGACAAGTCCTTGTTAAATGATGTCCAGCATTTAATGAATTTTCATGCAAATAGAGGCCTCTCTGTTCTTTTGTCTGACTTTGCTGAGGAAAAAGGGATGCCTTACTGACCTCATACTATCTCCAGCCTGGACTGGTGTTTTATTGGTGGCTGCTCTCAAGAGATATTCTTCTACCTGTAGGCAGCCCTGTGACTTCTGTTCCCAAGTTCGCTATTGATGTACAGTATCGAGGATTCTACCCAAGTTGTGGTTTTCTGCTGTGGCATTCCAATAAGATGGCCTCTGGCTCCTAACCTGACACAGGGATGCTAGTAAGTTATACACCATCCATAAATATGGAATCATCTGCTCTTGTGAGAACCAGATTTAATAATAAAATATCATTCTACAGTACAAAATACAAGGTCTCATAGACTCTAGACAAAGAGGAACACCATGGGCTGGGTTGTTCATAAACCACCATAAATTTGCCAAAACCATTTAAGTATTGCTCTGATGATGCCTGAACTTCCAAAGTTACTTTGTAAAATCATCAGCACCTTTGTGGCATAACTGCTGTAAAATATAATTACTGGGAAAATTTTTCCAATGACAACATGTCAAAACTATGTCAGAAAATGCATCGAGGCTAGAACTTGAACTGATGTGCATCGGCTTAGACAGGCCATTGATTTTAAAGCAGCTGCAGAGATTGCTATCAATTTAGAATCCTCCTTTCCTATATCTAAGCTATGGTGTTGAACATGTAAGAGACTCTCATGCTGTCTCTGGCTAGCAGGTAAACTACAGTGTAAAATGCTCTTCAGCAAGGAGAATAAGATATGAAAATTGCATAGATGCACTAGTTGCCAAATGGGAATATAGAATAACATGTTTGTAACTGGTAAAGCTATCTGCAATAGTTAACCTCCTAAACCAGCTGAGATACTATTCTCTGTCCAGTTACAGATGTAGAGATTTCATAGCCACTCAGGTATCTCCTAAATTTCTAATACTGATCAAAAAGAGAAAATGCCATTTTGACTATCTTATATCATCTGAAGATTAATATCTGATCCTAGAGATCTCCAGAAAAAAGGTGCATGAATACATAGTCATCTCATTATCTACCTCTGAGCTAATAACCACAGGTAAAAATGTAAGCTCAAAGCATCCACCTGTATTTACACAGCACTTCTGGATGTGCTTGAATCCCACTGCTGTCACTTCAGAATTGGAATCTCTGTGAACTTTCAGCTGGCTGCACTAACAGATAGGCTGTTTATATTAGTTCTCTGGCATAATGAAGTGTATCTTCAGCTCTATAAAATATCAGGTCAACTTGATTAACTGGTGCAGTCATTGTTGCGTTATTTTTAGAACAATTCCCAAAAACTACAATCTACAAAAGTCTTAATACTAATTTTCTTCCATTAAGTATATTATTGAGTAAAATTATGCATCCTACTATAGCAGCCAGTGACCTCAAATTGGATGTCTTCCTGCAGAGTTCTGTACATTATGTAGCCAGAGACCATCCCTATTCCACAGAACTTAAACCACAGAAACCAGGAAAGCCATCAAATAAAGATATTTAGCCCTATTTGCTGATATGAAACCAAGGCAAACAGAAATGAGACACTTCTGAAGGTCACAGGCTTTTCTGCAGGAACAGTAAGATTTGAAACAACAACTTCTGGAGACTCATCTGTGGTAACTCAACACAGAACACAGGTACCTCCAGCTCCAAATGGAGAGATGCAGGAGCACTTCTGATGCACACCAATCACACCCTGGTGCCCAGCTCTGCGGCACTCCAGTGGGTGTGATGCTCCTCAATTCATACTTCAAGGCAAGAAGTGTGGCTCAGACAGCTGCCCAAGTAGAGCTGTCCTGAGCTACATCATGAGAGGAGCAGGGCTCTGCTTTGGGCACTAGCTTGCACCCTTACTCAGCTTCCTTATGCATTCCTTGAGATAATGGCAGTTTTACCAACTTCTTTCAGTTCTAAGACTGAGTAAAAGACTTGTTTCACACAGGACAGTGGGCAGAACAAAACACTGCTGGGAGAAAACTCACTGCTGGAACTGGCAAGCTATTATAGATCATATAGATCTGATCCCAGCCACAAAAGAATACACCATAATCTGCAAATAAATCATTAGATATTGCTATTAATTTCTCTATTTTGTCTTTTGCAGAACTAAATACATTAAGGAATTTTTGATAAATTTTCCAATTATATTTGTTCAGAAGCATTGGCAAAACAATCTGTGCTATTAATGAGATGTTTAGTGCAAATTAATCATTAAACTGGACGGTCTATGCCCTGAAAAGTGATTTGTTTTCAAGGGTGTTTTTACTAGCACAGTCAGTCTTTGGAAATTAACATGTTTCTTGAAAGAAAATCTTCATCATTACTTTGATTTTAATTTGTTAGAAAGGTAGTAATCCAAAAAGTCCCCCATGGGACTGCAGTCTGTCAACCTGCCCTTGCACATCCCAAGGATACGCAGAGAAGGGATCTGTAGTGTCATGAAAATGGCACAAAGCTCCACTGAACTCAGGGGTGCCCTGTGATCCTGAGGAAGGAAGTGGGAGAGACACTGGAGACAGATGTTGTATTGTAACTGAGGGGAACTCTGGGGTCATTGCAAGTCTGCTGGAAATGAGTTCTTCCTAAAAAGCTCCCAGGTCACCTGGGGAGTCATTAAATTTTCTCTCTTGCATTCAGCATAAGATGGGTGGGGCAGAGAATTTGCAGGGGGCTTTTAACCTCAGTTAAATAAGCTGCAACAAAGAAGTCTAGTGCAGCAATGAATGCATTGGAGGAGCAGCAATTGTGAGTACATTCTGCAAAGAGAATTTTACATCTGCACAGGTTCTACCCAACAGTAGCACATGGATGAATGTTGGGGTTTTATTCAAGAGCAAAAATACACATTATTGCTGCTTCCAGTACTGCACATATGGCAATGTCTCCTAGCAGGAAAAGCAGTTCTTGCTTTACAGAAATACAGGTAATCTAAATATACAAACTACAAGACAGTTATGAAACCAGAAGCAGCCATCAGCTCCTCTTAGCATCACTGCATTGTCTGGAGCTTATTGCTACATCCCACAATTATGTTGCTTACCTAGTCATTTGCCTATTTCTTGCAGTGACTATTCATATGATTGCCTTATTTTTAATGCAGCATGGCTGCACTATGCACAGACACTTTGTACTAGCGTTCCTTTAGGATTTGACCCTTTCTTGACTTTAGTTCATGCCTCTTGTTCTTGTGTTTGACATAAATTCAAATCATCTTGTAGCATCTATTCTTTCAAATCCCTTTGGAGTTCTATGTATTTCTCAAAGGTCATCACTTTCTCTCTACTCTTGCATTTTAGCCTTAAAGTTTGAGAGGTTGGTGGGGTTCTTTTGTTGTTGCTTGTTTTGGTTTTTTTTTTTTTCCCTTGGTAGAGAAGCCTTATTATTAAAAAAGCCCCAAATATTTAGTAAGATTATGACTGCCATCCACTTCGTATATTTTCCTGGTAGCCTTCAGCAAACTGACCTATAATTACTGCCTTTTACATGTTTCCTCTTAAGTTCATTGTACTGTCAAGTCTCCTACTCAGCACATACAGATATAATAACTTGAGTTCCTTTAAAAAAAGAGTTTGATTCCTTTTTAACAGCTATTGTGTTCAATGTGACAGAGTGTTTACACCGGCCTTGTATTTAAGACAAAGTCCTGATAGAGATGGTGGATTTCAGCAGAGATAAAGCCCTTCAGGAAGCTAAAATCACCTTATCTCATCAGTCAGCTTGAACACTACAGGGCAGATTTGCCCTCAGCAGCAAATGTAACAGACCTTTGGTTATTCTTGTCATGGGCCTCTCCCTGTGGGATCTCGTGAGCTGTCTTTCCCCCCCACCTATGTTTAAAGAACTAATTGTATTTATTAAACATAAGCTGCCATATAGAAAATTTTTACTGGAATTCCCTGCAAGCTTTGTCTTTTGTTTTGTGTCATTTGGAGAAGAGGAAGCTGCAGCGTGACCTCACTGTTCTCTGCAGCTTTCTGAGGAGCAGAAGGGAGAAAGAGATGCTGAGCTCTCCTCCCTGGTGTGACAAAGGAATGGTTCAAAGCTGCATCAGGGGAGGTTTAGACTGGACATTAGGAAACATTACTTTACCAAGAGGGTGCTCAAACTCAGCAACAGGCTTCCTAGGGAGGTTATCCATTCCCAAGCCTGTCAGTGTTCAAGAGGCATCTGAACAACGCACTAAATAATACACTTTAACTTTGGGTCAGTCATGGAGTGCTCAGGCAGTTGGACTAAATGACTGCTCTAGGTCATTTGAATTGTTTCAAATACAATCCTGTATTAAAATATTTTCAGGAGTCAGACCATGAAAAGGCCTCTAGTTCTTCTGCTTCTGTACAAATAAATTTCTCTGCAGATACATCTAGTATTTAGGTGGCTACATTCACATATGCATATGTTGATTTTATAAAATATTTTCATATGACCATACTTTTTACAAAAAAATAAAACAACCCATACCCTCAAACCTCTAAATTGTCATACACTTTTCTAAAATCCACTGTAAATTCAAGGCTATGCTGCAAAAACGTAGGCTTGTTAAAATTACATGAATCTTTAATAGCAATTTATGTCTGAATTTAAGAAGAATGAAGTTATGGTTGCAATCCTTACAATGAAACAAGAATGAATGTGGGAAGAGGTAGACAATGTAGATATTTGGTCAGCACATTGTGTGTATTTTATTTTGACCCAAACTGTGACTGTTCAAGACACTAGAAGCTTTGACAGGGCTATGCTGACTTATTAACTCTGCTTTGCACAGATATAAGGGACAGAAAAGATCTTAATTGTGGGACACAATGGGTAACTTCAACTCCTTCAACATGTGGCTGCAATTACCATTTTGTAAACATTTTCATTGAGTCTAGGTCCACAAAATTTTGTAGCTTTTTTTGGCCAAGAGGAATAGCTCTGGGAATGACAGTCTCATCTCCAAAATATGTGTGTAACATAAAAAAAAAGAAGAAAATAATCACTCTAGAAACTCTTAATGTGAACAGCCTAAGACATCCTCCTGTGAAACCTGTGAAATCATATCAGCACTTCAGTACTAAGTTTAGTGCCCTTCCTTCCCAGCTCTCAGCCTAACAAACCTAGAACTGGACCAGACTGTGCTGTCCTCTAGTGATTACCAGATGGGGCAATGGCTTTCAGAGCCATTAATACACAGGCATGTGAAAAACAATACATCAGCAAGTCAGAGGGATGTCCATTGATCTTTTCCAGCTCTCCTTTCTCCCCCTTTCCAAATGTTCTAAGCAAGTTAGAAATGAATAAATAGCAGGTGTTTAGGTTTCATACAATAATAGATTACTCAGGTAGTCTTCCATCTTTGATGTTTTTTAGGCTGTAGCAGTTTCCCAACTGATCACCTTTATCTATATTCCTCTATCAGTACATTAGAGTCTTGGCATATGCTATAGGATTGCAATTCTCTAGATCAGGATAAATATATTGGGAAAAACACCACACAAATGGCTGACAAGTAGTCTTTGGAGTAGTCATGACTGCACAACAGAGCAGCTTGTAATAAGAATGAAGACAATTTTACACCATCTGTAAAATCCTCAGGACAAAAAAGCCCTTAGCAACAGAGCTCTGATCTTCACAGGGGTCTCTGGACAGTGTTTTTATAATGATCATTAATCAATAGTGATGCTAATCCTAGCCACAGGGAAAAGGGGCAAAAGAGAATCAATTCTTCACTCAGTGAAGAGTCTGGTTGAGACTGTGCAACACTGATAGAGTCTTCTCTGATTAGCATAAGGTCACATTGTCTCTTATGGCATCCAGCTCCATGAAAATATTACAATGGGATTTTATTGTCTTCTCTTTCTAGCAGAGAGAGCCAGTGATAAATGGTGTATGGGATTCTCAGTGTGTTACATACCAGCTCCTGAAGGAATAATATTTTGCATTCTGCACTTGCTCAGGAAATACTTCCCTGATCCTTCTCTTTCTGTGCTGCAAAGCACCTGTTGGAGAGAGCAGATTGCTGTGTCATCCCCACTGCACAGGCCTTTTGTGGCCATATTGGTCCTCACCATGAGCATATGGGAGCATTTTTCAAATGCCACAAAACCTCATCGTTTTAAGGAGTAATATTAAACATCTTTTACCATACGGAGGCACATGAGACAGAGTCCTTGCAGATTTTAGCTCTGTCCTGCATGATTTGCTGGAGTCAGCTGTGCTGTAAGCATCTTCAGTGAGTGCAGATAATAGATATTCATGTGGTTCAAACAGATATTTCTCGCCACAAACCTAGCTTAATTAGGTTTGCTGCAATTTTCTATGATAATTTAGTTCTGCCTTTGCCTTTTGGCTGGCAGATTGTCCCTGGAAACCTCTTACAGAAATTCCCATTGCCTGCAATGATTCTCAGTTAGGGCAAAACTGATCACTGCTGCCTTCCCTGCTGTTGAACTCAATCAACAAGCCATACATAATTCTCTAAAAATAAAAAAAAATATCAGTAAGGTCAGAAAATCTGAACACTGGCTGTTTGACACCAGGAAAGATAATGATAATGTAACTAGTTCTGCCAGGACTTGCATCAGAGCATAACAGATGAATCTGTCTCCATCCACTGAGTCACCTTGCCAACTTTTTTTCAATTAAATTCTTCTTATAAATCAACAGTGAAAGATTACTTTTCAGCTAGAAGGTATTCAGTCAAACAGCAATATACCATCAGCAGCTGTGAGGCAAAACCATAAGGAAAATGAGAAAACTAACACTTTTTTTTTTCCTTACTGCTCACCAGATATGAAATTTCTACTCTCCAAGTCCCAAGACTATAGTAATGGCTCCTCCTCCCTGCCCTTCCTACTTCACAATGATCACTGCTCTACAGGGGGTTGAAATACATGTCTCTCTTCAACTTAATTTAGCTGTGTTTGTGAAATTACATGATCTCTCCCCTCTGCCTTTTAGATTCGTCTCAAATTAATACCTTATAAAGAACACTCTTATTCCTCAGTCAGCAGGGCTGAGTTTTGATTCAGCCAGCTCCCTTTCCAGTTACAAGGGCTGCTATTGTTGCACTACTCCTTATATGTAATTCTTTCATGTTTAACTGGAACTCCAGGAGGATTTACCCTGTGTGAAACTCCTTGTGACACTCCCAGGTTTGCTCATGTGCAATGTGCAGCCCTACACTCACAGCTTTGCTGTTCAGCTCTGGGTTCAAGCTTGGCTGAGATTTTTGCCCATGCTTAATGTGCAGCCTGTGCAATAAAACAAATAAGCATTCCTTTATAAGTACTGGCATTCCCACTTTCCCTATGGATTTGTATCTCACACTCCTCTTCCCCTGCAGTCTCCCACTGTGCTGTGCATCTGCCCTGCCAAGGGTCCTTGGGCTTGTCCTGGCAGTGCCGGATGCCGGGCGGGGGCGGCTGCACCGCTGCAGTGTCCGACACCTGCCAGCCACCTTTGGAGGGAACTTCCACTGGCATTCCCTCTTCTATTCTGCTGCTGCTTTCCAGGACCTGTGTAAGAACCTAATGGCCTCAGGCTTTGGCTCTTCCTCCAGCATTGGTCAAAACTGGCCAACAAATTCAGAAGTTATCAGGCACAGATGAGCGGCTTGCACACAAAAATCTCATTCCCCTCCAGACTACATGGAGCCTCAAGCCAGATCTTGTTCTAACAATTTATGCACAGTTAGTCTTGCTGTTTGGCTGCTGCAGCTCACATTAACCTGTGCTGGTGCTGCATCAACATGCATTTACCTCAACTCACTGAATGCCACCATTCTCCTGTAGTTTGCAGGAAGAGGTTATACAGTCTGTCTTATTAAAGCAGAGTTCTTTGGCACAAAGTGACACCTCTATTTTCAAGGGAATGCATATTTTTGGTATCAAAACAATGACAGATGAAAAATAATTACCTTCTATAATCACAAATTTGAACTGCATTAGCTTATATTTGAAGAAAACAGTGAGGTGTCACAGATCAGTAAATCCTCTAAATAAAGAGAGCCAAATACAACTTAGAGACCAGCAAATGCCCAATAATGGTATGGAAAATGCAGCTATTGAAGAGACATTGTATATTACATTTGAGCATCTTAAGCTGCATAATGTCAAAGAGAAAAAAGGTGTGCTAATTATTTTTTCACTCGACCTACTCGAGTTCTATATAACATTCTAATAACAATTGCCAGGACCATGGAAAAAATTGTACACATTTTCTACATTTAACTGTTACCTGATGAATAGGAGTATTATGGGGATTATTCCTCTTAATGACAAATCTAATCTTCAATGTAACAGTTGATGATGATGAGTGCTTGTGCTATTCAAGGTAAAAATGAATTTTTCTATGTGCTCAACTTCAAAGGATTTCATTTGACTAAAAGAAAGTAACATAAAGGAGGAGACAGGAGCATGAACTCTGGATAGAAAAGGAGGATAAACTCTGATTATTTCAATGTTTTGTACAACCCAAAGTTGTTAGAAAAACATGACGCTTTTCTTATATTAAACGATTGACTTGAGAGGACAATGAAAATGCTCACATGTTTCCTAATGTGCAGATGGACAAGTGCAAAGCTTTCAGCAATGATAGCTCATGGAAATAAAACAAAAATACCACAAATCCCGATGTCAAGCCAAGCCTGCTGAATTGCCATTGTTAGGCGCCTATAATACTACAGGATTTATTTTTCATTTGAAGAAATACTGTTTTGTGTCCACAGCCAGATATGTTCAGAGGGATAGCAAATTATCCAGAGTGCTGTGATTCATACCTCCTCCCACCCCAGCCTCGCTCTTCTCTGTGGATAATGTCCCTGACAAATGATTTATCTTTAGCCAGCAACAGCAGTGCCACAAGGAGTGTCTGAGGAACTTTCTGCCTGAGGAGAGCATGCAAGGCAGTAAAATAACACAAATCTGGACAGGTTCCTGCTTCAGGACATCACCACTTATGTTAACATAGGGAAAAGAAATACAGCAAATAAATAAATTAGGTCCCTGTTTCCTTTCTGCTCTCTGACATATAATAAACTCTCCTTACATTCCTTTGACCCACAAGCTCTGACATCTTGGAAAAAGGAAGGGGAAGGTAGAGAGAGGGGAAAAATCCCCAACAAACTGAAAACCAGAAACGTTCTTGCTAAGTAGGGTTTTATAAAATATTGCAGCTCTCAGTCTTAAAATGTCTAAAATGAAAATCTGCTGCAAGGACATAAAAATAAAGCTGATAATGTTCTCCCCTAGGAAGAAGGAGCACATGCTGCTCCCCAGTACCCAGAAGGCAGTACTCCACTGAGAATAAAAACAACCTACACAGTAAGATGCATCCCCAGATTTGATTTAGAGATATCAGAAAACTTTCAAAATAGACCTGGCTTGGGATGAAATTAGTGCATGGAAAATGCCTCTCTTGAAACAGTTCCCTGTTATATCATTTACCTTCTCACCCAGGAGGACTCCTGTCTGATCCCTGGGCCCTGCAGTGCCCCATTCAGCCACGTTATTAACAGAGCACAGCAATCAATCCTGTCTCACTACAGGTGACAGTCAATGAGCATCAGGAAACAAGGCCCTGATACATGGATATAAATCCATATTCCAGTTAGTCTTTCCTTGGATACAGTAATCTAATAACCTCAATGACCCAGTAAAATTCTCCACCAGATACCAGAATTTTGAAATCTTTATGAATGTACTTATATGGAATAAAATCCACATAACCTGTAATTAAATTCAAGAGCAATGCACATACATGAACACACACATTCCAGCATTAAGAAGACAGTGGGGGACTCCTTAATTGAATATTTCTCATGAAACTTGAAATGGATTATCAAGTACTTTGACCAAATTTCAGGATCAACATAAGATTTTGATTAATTGGCCCACAATTCTTCAGCATTATCATGCCCCATTTTGCTTATCCCATACTCAAATTAACTAAAAAACAATGATCTCATATCTAATGTTTCACCTAAAATGTAGAGAGCACTACAGACAAACAATCCCACATGAAATTTCAGCCCCTGCCTTCTTAGGCAGGGGAGAATACTGGCAACAAAAAAAAACCATGAAAAGTTCTTAGGATCCATCTTTGCTCTCACTTGCACCAAGAACTGAGACTGTCAGAGGTTTTCTTACAAGAAGGTAAAAATCTGGTGTGGAAAATAAGAGTATTGCTCCCATTTTATTACCTTGCCCCAGAGGTTCTTCCTGAATTATTAGGAGCAATGAAGATTTGAGCTCTGCTGTACTTACAGATAGTATTTATTTTTTAAAAAGAAGACATAACTAAAAGCGTATAAAATGCCAATAAAACCAACCAGGAACCCTTTCCAAAACATTTTAAAACAAGTAGCAAAATTAAAAATTGCAAACATGCTCATCACAACATGCTTACACTTCAGTACAGGACAGTATTCCTTGCACAGCACTTTTTGCTGATTTACGAGAATTTTCTACAATCTGAAGTTCTTTAAAGTTAAATTGCACTTCAAAGTTTCATTTACACACTGTAAAAATGATATAGTTAAGTTTTCAACAGGGAATGAATTATTCATTAAAGAAGATAATGGTGTTAAACTCGTCCAAGGAGCTATAACATTAGCATAAAGAATGCCTTATGTCACATTAATTTTAAAAACAGAAAACATACAACACAAAAGATATCGAACCACGGGTTTGGGTTTTGGTTACATTAAACAAAAAGCAATTATTCTTACAGCAACCTTTTCCTAGCATTTTAACCATACTGGTAGGTATTTTACAAGGCATTTGTTCTTAATTATTCCTTGCATAAGGGTAGGCTGAGTAGAACATGCCTCTATTCTGATTTTATTATCTTTGCTTTTATGCAAAGATGCAAAACGGAAGTGCTTAAAAAGGAAAAAAAGCCTTTTTTTTATTTATATCTCAGTGATACAGAAAGAATGTGTATATGAATATACAAAACCTCTTTTTTTAAAAAAAATAAGACCATCTATGGAAAAAAATGACCACCTACACAAAAAATCCACCCCCCCCCCCCAAAAAAGAAATTACTTACTTTCTCAAAAAAATAGTCAGCTATAACAGAAAAACCAAACTAGACTCCTCCAAGCACTTCTACATCTATCTATCTATCTATATATTTATCAGTAAGGAATGACTTTGAGGAATTAAATCAGTATCTGTAGAACAAATCCTCTTAAATTCAATTGCCAGCTGATTTAATTTACTGTCAGAACAGTCCCATTCCTTAGCTCCTTCTTGACATAATTTCTGTAAAATAGAATCACTGCTACTTCCTAGTGTTTTTTAGTTTGTTAAAACTAGTTATCCTAAATGCTTTCGGTAAATAAACTTCAGAAATAAAGTAACTATTTTCTCCTATACCATCTATCTTCTCAACTTACTCATTCCTGCTATTGTGCAAAGTAGCAGCTTCATCAGTTTGCTAATAGAGTTTAATGAATAGCACTTGCCCTATTTTGGAAGTAAAGCTAGTTTTACAAGTCTTTTGCCTGCTTCTTATAATTTGTTTTACCATTCATTAGGATCAAACCAAAGAGGTTTTTCAGTCAGGTAAAGAAACTCTTGCACTGGAAAGACAGGGGGCAATGGCTGTAGCAGTCAGAGAATTCTGATGGATTTTCCATACATTTTAAGATTTATTATTTTTTTTACTTATTTATTTCACTTGCATTATGTACTACTTAAACTTTGCCTTTACCAATCAATCTACTCAGAATTAGGAAAAACTCAGATGATTCAGATTTTGCAAAGACAGAAATTCAATATACCCCTGTAAAATACTGACTTTATACTAAGAAATGAGGGACGTTGATAGTATCCTAAAGGCAGGGTTTTATTATTCCAATGCTTGGCTCACCCTTGCAGTCTGACAGGAGTGAATGTTTGCTCCCATAGCCTCTCGAGGGCAGGTCTAGCAGCACTTGCCCTTGTCGCAGTGCAAGGTGACTGGACAAGCCAAGCTCCCTTCCAGCCTAAGTTCCTAAAGGTTGCCTCACCCTGTAAATCCTTCACAGAGGGTTGAAAGGCCATTCCTTCATTCCCAGTCTCTGACTGTAATGTTTATGTAGCTGTTCTCTTGAGTTATTTCATAAGCCACAGAGTACAGGACAATAAAAGCAGGTACCTTTCAGTTACGAGGAAAAACTGGCGCCATGGAAGAGCGTCTTTTGTAGTCACTGTGGCACAATCCCAGGGCCCATGGAAGGGACACTGTGAGTAAAAGCAGGAATAAAAGAGTTGTATTGCTTCATTCTATTCACTGGAACTTGTGGGCAAAGTTCATTCCTTGCTACAAATATATCTATAAAGCTACTTATTTATTTTAGGCATATTCCAGATCCTGCAGCTCTAAGAGCAACCTCAAAACCATGAAATACATGTAAACTCACTCAGGTTTCTTCTTCATAGCCTGCTTGAAATGATAGCCCTGGGAAGCAAAAAATAGCCTGTTTTTCTAAATATTTGTTAACTGAAACCTTGAAGTCCCCCACCCACACACTGTTAACTGTTTCAGTGATGATGATATTAGGAACACCTGTGGCCTGTGTGCTTGCTACAGACAATTCAGCATCCCCTCAGATACCACCTTCCCCCCTCCCTGATCTCTCCTCAGCAGGAGGAGAGAAAAATAATAAAAAATATAAAATATTCTGTTATAAAATAAAATTTATTACAGAAAAATTCTTTGCAAATGCCCAAAACACATTGGCATCAAAAATGGGGACAGACAAAACCAGTCATTTAGCAGCTTACAAAAGAGCCCAGCAGTCACTGTGCCAAGTGCAGTAAACTCTTGCTCATTTAGTTCAGAACTTTGTGCATTTACAAAAAACTGCTACACGAGTTCAAAAACTGTGTCAAACACTGAAGTCTGTCTACCTGTATCTTGGGAAAGACAGACCTTGCTCCTCAATAGGTGACAAATGTTCCCTGGCTCCAGATGAACCCCAGGTGTTTCTGCCCAGCCCTCAGCCACAATTCCTCCTCAGTAATTACTGCTCACAGACATTTCAATCAGGCAGTATCTGTTAGCAGCATTAAAGGCCTTATGTGAATCCCAGCTCCACTGAGACTCACAGGTTTGAACTGGCTTTAGATCAGGCACTAAATATACAGACTTGGGACAGTGTTAGGATAGAAAATGCAGAATATAATGCAGAATGGAAGTCACAAATAACATATCATGATTGTAGAACTTAATATTTCTTTTCATGGAAATCACCTTGAAAGAAAATAATAATAAAAGCATCCAATGTCAGAGGAAGGCATACAGCAATCTGACAGAGTAATATAGATGCTAGTTTAAATAATAAAGAGATAGAAATCATAGGTAGATAAAAATTCTGTGTGTGTAGATACCTGCCACAACCAGCTGGTTTCTAGAGGCTCTGAAATTCACTACTTTAGTGACTGTAGGTCTAGCATACAAAATAATGGCTTTTTAGATACAACTGCTGTATCTGCAATGCCAAGGAAGAAGAATCCCTCGCTCTGTCATGGAACAGCTGTACAGAGCCATGACCTGAAATTTATCTCAGTTTAAAGAACAATCATACTCAAGGGGATGCAGGATCATAAACAGAGTAATTTAGACTCTGACTCAGGTTTGAGCCTAAATTTCTGAAACCAGGGAAACTTTGGGCATAAATAGCTGTGGGTACAACTTATTGCATTTAGATGACCAAAGCATATCTACAAAACTATGGCCTTTAGGATACTGAATCCCAAAGGCAAGTGAAACAGGAGATAGGCTGTGTAGAAGCTCACAACACAGTGTGAGAGGCAATAGGTGAAAGCTGGAGAGATTTATAGGCTGAGGTTAGATAAAAATCTTTTAAATACTTTCAGGTCAGATTTACTTTAAGTCACCTAAATCTCTCTTGGCTGAAAATCTGGCTTCTTTGTGAAAATCCTTGACTACAACAGAACCAGAATATCAGGAGAATAGCCTGTGTCATAGTCCATGGAACAGTAACAAAGAAAAGGAAAGTAAAGGAAGAAAAAAAATCAAAGAAACTATACAAATACATATGAAGATGGCATCTCTCTCTCTCTCTGTCTCTTCCCACTACCATGTGTGTGGACACTTTTTTTTTTCCTATCCCTTACAATATTCACTAGTTTCCAATTTAATTTTCTACTCCCAGAAGCCAATTATCCATGAACAGGTAAAAGGGAAGTAGAGACAAAGGAGGTGGGCCAGTTTAATTAACACACAGGCAAGCAGTTTTACTTTGGTACTCTGGCCTCTCCCAAAGAGACAATGCTCTGCTTTCAGACCCTATTAAAAATGCATTTATTTCATATCCTCTCATAATGCTCTCCATAAGGAAAGGAATGAATCACGGTGCATATTTTGTGAATGATTTATAAAGTGCTACTACAGGTTTATGATCTCAATCACAGGTCCTTGGGGAAGTGCAGCAGTGCTTCTGTTATAGGGAACTTGAAATGGTTAAATCCATTTTACTTCCCAGCATTTGACACTGAGGAACAGCCCTTTTACTTCTCCCAGGTACCTCCACACACCAGCACTGTGAGCACCAAAACCCTCCTCTCTCTACCCCTGGGGAGAAAGGACATTTCCAGTTCTGGAACAGCTGTTGAGTAGGAACATCCCAATGCCTCTTGAAAGGTATAGACCAGGATTTAAGCAGCAAGAAGTATGTAAACAAACCCCCAAATTACAGAACTTTATTGTCTGGGATTCTCCAGCCCCAAACATAGCTAACTTATTTTGATTCTGGCCAAGTCATCCTAATGAAGTCGAAAAAGCAAGAAAGAATGGGGATAGCCTATGATAGGAGAAATGTGCGTTTTCCTGAAAAAGCATCAACAGGCTGTTCCTCCAAGGTAAACAGCTTGAAAAGGGTTTTCTGGAGGGGCAAAGGGTTTTCAGGGGTATTTTGGGCTCACCTCGCTGAAATCTGCTCAAATCCAAAAACCTCCCCAAACAAAAACAACAAAAAACCCAGAAAGAACCCCAAAAACCAAAAAAATCAAAGCCCACACACCCTGAAAGAAACCAACCCCACCAAAAAAGCTTAAGCTTTGTGAAGTCAATGGTGAATATCTGCCTTTGTGCACTTACATACACTTTTATCCTAAACAGACCAATTTTACAGTTCATATGTAATTTAAAAGCTTTCTGAAGTGATGCTTCCATAGTTCATAGGACAGACTGTAAATCATATGATACACAAAATATGTGCCCAAGACAAGAAAAAACCTGACCACAAGTCTATCAGCAGTATCTGTTTCTCTGTGGTGGGTGAGAAGGTGGCAGACAGACAGGCTTGGTGCACAGCTCAGTCTGAAGCAGGGAAAAGGGATATTGAATAGTTGATCTAAGCTTGCACTTGGATGCATCCCCAGAAACTACATCCAAAATACAAGCTCACTTCTAGCCTTTGCAAATTGCTTTGTGTTCCCAAGATGCACATGCTAAACTCAGCTGACATGTTTCCACCCTAGCCATGGATTTTCTAGGAAAAAGACGACCGACTCATACTTCCTTTGTGGTGTTGTTAAAGGAAAAAAAAAGTGCTATCCCTGAAAGTCTTCCCAGATAAATGCAGCAAGGATCAGTTCCACATTATACAAATAACATGGCATGAAAGTTGAGGCATGCTGTAGGTAAGCCTCCGGTGTTTGGAGGAATTTGGTACAGTGAAATGCTTAGAGATCTTCCAAATGGTTTCAGATGTGTTTCTAAACCATACAGAAATATGGGGCTTTAGGTCACAAGCTACAGACTCACAGGAGTAAGAGAAATGCACCTCCTAGAACTTGCACTGGGACAGCACAGCTGTAACCCCAGACTCTGTGAGTCTTGTGGTTTCAGAGGAACTTGGCCTTTTCTTGTGAGTCCAGGGAGCTGCACAAAGCTCATCCCTGGGGGCCACTGAAAACCGAGTCTGCATTTTCTTCTCCTTTATTAGAGATAAGCAAGTTCCCATGCAAAAAAAAAAAAAAATCTTTGTTAAATGAGAGTTATATATCAGAGAGAGAACAACCACAAAATGCTTTATTGCTACTGGGAATTACTGTGTTGATTGAATTCTATCTTCCCTAACTTCTATTTTTCATGTAAGTTTTCATCTCTGAAGGCAAGAAATGGTAGAAAGAAATAGGTGTTGACAGAAAAAAAAAATGAACAGATATTGCTTGACTGGGGTCTGCAATTCAGCCACTGAACATCAGAAGTAATCAAAACCAGTATGTGTACACACATCTATCTGCTACCAATTAGGAGTGAGAGATGCAGGTGGTGTATATGATGCATGAATGAAGAACTTTTGTTTTCATTTAGTCATATAACTTATGAAAAACTGAATATAATTCTACCACAATCATTCTTTCTGCTACATTTCCTCTTCCTCTTATCTGAAATTATTTTTATACAGTTGCCCTCTCAAAAGTCTCTTTCAGCAACCTAAAGAAAATTGAGTTCATTTGTGCAAAATTTCCTTGGCTATTCTTGCTTCTATTGCTAATGTCCCAGACTTTCTATGCAGCTGCCCTTCAGAGCATATTGCCAGGGTGAAAATCTGTGTCCTTCTGGCTTCCTGCAGGAATCGGCCAGCACTAGGAGAGAAATTATTTCATTTTACTCAGGATCAGGACAGTTGACTGTGAGTGTCCTGGAAAACAGTGTCTGCTCCTGAATGCCTGAAACTTTCCCACATCTGAGGTGCATTATAATGTGAACATGACATCAATAAAGTTTCCCAAAGATGCACTCTTATACATGAGGTCATCCTGTCATACACATCACCTATGAGGGCACAACACTGTGCTAAGGTGGGAACTGAAAGCAGCAGAGCTGTAATAACTGGGGCTTCACACTCCTGGAATTACTTCTGTTTCTGGTTCTCCAGCTGCCTCAGGTAAGTCTACAGAGTCTTAAAGAGACCCTAGAAAATTAGAAAGATAAGGAAATAATAATACTTTGTAAATACACTGGGGATTGAAACTGCTAAAGAGGTAGAACCATTTGATCTGAGAAGGAAGTGCTGGTAGAACTGTAGGTAGATTTAAATTGCTTGCAAATGTGTAACTTAGAAATTAGAAGACAGTACCAGAGATGTGACAGCCCCATAGCTGAGCAATCCAATAACAGGACCATGCAAAACCTCATTGGTTTTCAAGTAGACCTTAATAAAAATACAGATTTCATAACAACGGACTAGTAGGCAGAACCTGAAAATGCAGATCTTTCTAGTCCCATGCTTAGTATCTTGCAGATCTGATGACTCAATATGCTGAGACTTCCTATTTTTCATTGATCTGCAGTAATTGTTTGTTAAGGACACCATGACTGTATCATCTGTAGGTTAAGAAGTCTTTAAGTGTAACTCCAGCCTTGACACTTGTGTCTGTGTCTCTCAGAAGTTTCACCCGAGAAGAGTCTGATCATCCTGAAATGCTCTGATGTAGAAACTGGAACCATTTGTCCCATAAAACAATCCTAACTCATGTCTGGTTTTTAAATACCTACCAATTTCAGACCATGCTCTTTTTAGGATATACAGCAAAGACATTCATGCAATTTTCATCTCTCTCTATTTGTTACAAGACCCCTGACACAGACAACTAACTTTGTATCACACCTTACCAATTTAAGGAAGTGTTATTAACAGGAATTGCACATTAGGAGATGTGTAAATTACATTATTAGAGTACATTTACAGCAATGAAAACTTGCTAATATTTTATGAATGCATTCTAAACCAAACTAAAGTTGCCTAGAAATAAAATATTCTTGGTAATGACAATGCTCTTATTAATGTTAGCATTATAAACTTAGGGAAACTGTGGGACTAGAAGGGTCAAGCACTACATTACCATATGCAGTCTTAATTTCCTTGTACTTTATAGATAGAGGTATTATCTTCATGCAAGGCCTTATTCTAACTTAACTGCTCTTTCCAGCTTGGCCACTGACATGCTGAAAATCCAGTAAGTTTTAATACTAATAATAATGGGTCAAGTGTTTTCATGCAAAGTTTAACGGAAACTTTTGGACAATTTAACATACCACCATGAAAAGCAGCCCAGCCATCACAGCTCTGCTTTTTTTTTATTAACCATATTTGTAACAGGCAGCATTCTTCTGGCTGCACAGGAAAATTACACTGATGTGTCCTTGTATGGCACCAGGTGATCATAGACCTTGTGCATTTTTAAAGATGCCTGTGCACAGAAGATTAATGAGAATTCCTGATTAAATTTAGTGTCTTGGCCCTTCACTAGGTTTGTAAATATTTACATGTAAATTGATAAAACATTCCTATTAAAACCCACAGCAATGAGTAGACACTAACTATGATATTTATGTATTTGGAGCCATTTATGGCAGATGAAAACTTTATAATGCCACAGTTCTGGAAAATCTGTCAAAGTACATGTTCTGAAGTATGACATCATTATTCTCCTGCTGAATGTTATGGATGTAGCAGTTGCCAGTCCCCCAAGCAGATGAGGCATTCTGACCTTTTTTAATTACATGCTGCATCAAGAAATCTGTAAGCCATGATAACATCCACAGCTCCTAAATATATGTACTTCTACCTTAAAATGGAATATTACTTTATGCCTATATCAAAATACCAGGGTAAACAAGGAAAGGGGAACACACAGAAACATGAGGAATGCTGAGAATCACACTGTGAAGGTTTGCAAAGTAACACTGTGACACCAGCACTAGAGGGAACCATTCAGGAAGGAGTCTTGATGTGAATTCCTGACCTTGGCTGATGTCAAGATTTCATCTGTGCTGTGCTCCTTACTCCTTTTTGCTCCTTAAGCAAAAGGAATGGAATACAGCTGGACTGCTCAGCTGACTGTGTGTCCCTCTCCAAGCTGGGACTATTTACACAAGCTGATATAAGAAATATGTAAATGGCTTTTTAAAGCAGTGGTATGAAAGTGTTGCCCTCCTCCTTCCCCAATGAAGTACCATGGCAGAGCACATGGATTGCAGAGTGTGCATACTCCTCTACAGGAGGGCACCCTTGGAGTAAATGAGAGACAGATTAAAATATCACTTTATCAGTTTCTAGCAGTATGATATCTGCACTGGAATGATGAATTAAACAAAAACTTAGTGGATGTACACAGTGATTCTTGGCATCTGCTACCATTTCTTTTACTGTTGCTTCTGTTACTGTAATTCTTGCAGCCTCCTCCCCACCACCACCATAATCAACCAGACTATAACTTGGCTCACCTCTTAGTCACACAGAAGCAAACTGCAAAATCAATAAGATGACCTCAAAATAGAGAAGAAGAAATTGTATCTATTTGCTTTAGCCTCCCATCTACTAAGAAAAAACAGGCTTTTCCAATATCATCAGCAAATTCTGATGTTTCATAAACACACTTTCTCTAACCCCATTTCTGCTCTGACAGCAGTGAAAAGGTTAAGATGAGATCATGTCAGCTTAGCTGACTATTCAAGGTTTTGCCAGTTTGGATCACAACCTTAACATTATTATTTAAATGTGGCTTTTGTATTTCATTACATACAAAGCAATTATATTTGCATTTACGATGCACCATAATTGTAGGACTATGACATTGTTCTGATGATAATGTTCATTGATCATTCATAATGCAGTTGGCTCATGCCATGAATCATGACACTCTTATCACCTCTCTCATTTTACTTGCTATTAGATGGCTTTATTTGCAGATTGATGCTTTAAACTCACACTTTTAATCTCTAGATGTGTAAAATGCCTCTTACCACCCCTTAATGTACATCACTCAACTTTCCTGAAAGTGAGCCATTGTCAAAGTTCTCACAATAACAATGGCTCTTTTTTGAAACTTGTGTTTTGGTGATGCAAGCTAATACCAAAGGCAGCCAGATATCTTGCCCAACAATACTTATTTTCAACATGCTTGTCACAGAGCTTGAGGAAACTATAAAACTTTGCATTATGGTATATTTCAATATTCTAGTTATTCTAGCACTATTTTTTTCTTTTGAAATGCGTAGAATGCTCATGCTATCTACTCTTTTTTTTGGGGGGGGGAGGAGGGATGGGGGAAAGTAGAAGATTCTGAGGAACAAGTAGAAAAACGAAAAAACTATGGCAAGATTCTGATTGCTCTTGTTTAGGCTAGAACTGTATGGTATTTCCATTCAAATTAGACTCCAGTTAAATTGCATTTTCCAGCATGCTGCAAGAATGACTATGATTCAGGTAATCCTTAGCCCCAGAATACTAAAGAGCTAAGCCACCTTCAGATTTTGTTTTTTAATTTCAATTCATTTGTTCCATGCTTGCGTCCTGGGTCATTTGTGCTCAAGAGTGTTCGTTCTGTGAAAGTCCAGCACAGCAAACCTCAAGAGCTCAGTGGCACCTGACCTGGCTGCATGGTCACCTGGGATGGGCTGGAAGAACTAAACTAGCAAGGAACCCAGAATGAGCTACACAAACCACATCTGCCTTCAGGTATCACATGCACATGAATTTCAGTGCCAATGTATCCTAAAGTAGGAGAGGAAACAGCAATGTGCTCTTAGTGAAATATCATTTTCACAAAAAATTATTAGTATTCCCTGCCCTAACCAAAAAGCCCCAATCTGCAAATTTTACATTTTGCAGGAAATTTATCTTCAATCCAAAAGTGAACTTGACCAGCTCTACATTAATGATTGTCTATGCTATGCATTAACAAACATCAGTAGTTTTAAGCCCTCCATTTATCATGAGCTGCAGCTGCTCAAGGGAAGAGTGTTAAAGAGAAAATTGCTGCAATATTTCCCAACAAACTAAAACCAGCACAGATTTGATGAAACAGAAGACTGAGTTCTACCAGCATGATTGAAACAACATAAAACAGTTATCACATAAAGGGAGAAAGATGGTAAATATATTGAAGAAATGATCACCTATGAGAGATTCCTTCAGCTCTTTTTACTTACACAGGTATCCTCACTGAGTTTGGTGAGCATCTAATTTTAAATTAGGAAAAAGCTGTGTGTTCTTGGACACACTTGGTTTGCCAGCAGTAGCTCCCAGGTTAATGGGGTCAAGCACAGCTAGGCAGATCCTGTTCTCTATTTTATCTACATTTTTGAAAATCAGTTTTCATACACTCTAGAAATTACGTGATTTCCTCATACTGTGCAATTTTCATGTAAGACTCATTTTTTAGAAAGTCTGCAATACAAAGCTTTTGAAATATTCAGAAGTGCAGTATTTGGATTTTTGCCTTGAAATGACTGGTTGACAGACAGGCTATACAAACCCTCCAGTGGCTGCAAGAAGGAAGAAAAATGAAAAGAAATTAAATTCTAAAGCTATACATATAACTTACTGATTTATACAGTGTGGTTTGAATTAGAGTCTATGAAGTCCAAAATTCTTTTTCTTGGGAGTCCAATTTTGTTTGCATATGAGGACAGCAGGGGAAGGTAGTGTGGCAGCAACAGAGTGATACAGTTGGCAAAGGGCAGGGTGATGCAGGGCCTCAGTTGTGGAAATCTATAAATAAGACTTTCAGATGAACTCAGGATGGGTTGCAGATCTTCCCAAAGCTCTCCATTAGCACTCTGCAGTTGCAATTAGAGGTCTGATCTCACCTACAGAATATCTGTGGCTCTGGGCTCACTGCTGATATAAGCCAAATGCATCTGTAAAAACCACTGTTTTATAGCCTGCAAAATCCATCGGTTTTCTTTCTCTCTCTATCAACTTCAGACATGTAGAGCCCACTGAGGGAGCTCTTCCAAATGAAAAGTTGTTTTCTTTAATGTCAGAATGATAGGTTAGCAGTTAAAGAGCTGCTCCTAGATTTTTATATTATTCTTGTAGAATAATATTGCCTCTTTTTGAAGCAGGAATGTTCCTGGGAACAGCATGGGAGGAAGCCAACGCTTCAGGACCTCGGTGATAGCAAAGCCAAGAGATGAAATTGGAAGGTGTCCTCCTCATAGGAAAAGGATGACACTGTGCAGTGCTGTAGACATACAAGTGGTTGGTCCCTATTAATGAAGTTTCTCTTTAGTTATGATGACTTTTGGTGAAAGGAGTAAGATAAGGCAAGTGCTCATGAGATTTCAGGTAATTCTTACACAGTTAAAGTTCACATTAATGCTTTGATAGTCAGCATAAAAGGTGAGTGGGTAGAAAGCTCATTTGAAACCACTTGTAGAGTAAGTATATACAGAATGAAACTACTGGAGTCTATATAGGCCCTTATGCTATCGGATTACTTGCCCCATACCATATTTTTTTTATCTCATGATGCCATGTCTGGAGTTTTATGAACTTCTAGAAGATGACAAGAGTCTTTTTTTGTACTTCTTCAGTAGCATTATTTACTTCACAAAATTCCCAGAGACTCCAGCCTAATCCAAGTCATGGGTGTCTGACCAACATAGCAACAGACAGAGGCAATCCCATTAATGAAGAACCTAAAATTTAAACCTCTGAGGTTAAGCTAAGGTGGGAAATGATGCAATCTGCCAAAGTTCTCATCCTGAGTTCATGTCACACCACACATTCCCTGATTTCCAGTGTCACTCCATAACCACCAGACCCTGCTGTGTCCCAGGCTGTGCACACAAACAATGCCAAGACACGTTTCTCATCCTGCTTGGCTCCCTCCAAACAGCCCAATCCTATAATGGATAAACAGCCCTGAGCCTGTTTGCACTGTGAGATAAATGCTCATCACCTTTCCTAATCCAAACACTCTCTGAATCAGCAGTACCAAAAACCTTCCTTAGATAAACAAAGCCATGAGCCCAAGGTGATATTAATGCAATCACATCGAAAGACACTTTTTAAAATAGATTTGTGTTTTTTCAGCAGGAGTTTTGGGTGCAGAGTGTGGAATCACATTTAGGACAAGTTTAGACAGGAAGAAAGAGAGATTTAGTGGCAATAGGACCAGCTGTTCAGTAGAAAGTATTGTATCTGTTTAGATCTATTTTTCAAATAATAAGAGTGGGAAAAACACTTCAGTTGAGGATTTACGTTTGCATTACAGTTTCTTTTTTCCAGCCATAAGACTCACTGAATTGTACCACAGAGGCTTAATTTTTCACTGTGATTTTCTTTTTTGCAGTTTGCAAATTATCTATTTATAATTACTTTCAATTAACTTGGCTTTAGCCAATCAACACACCATAAACTGAACTTAAACAGTTATGAGCTGTGTTTTGTGATGAGAATTTATCTTTACATTAAGCGTTAGTTCATTAGAGAATCTGAGCTCAGGGAATTACAGGAGCTAGATACAAATTTTAAATTCATAGCAAGATAGTTGCATTAAAAACATTTAGAGTTCTCCACAGCAATTATCAGTTTAACTGCAAGGCCACTGATTATAACTGCTCAGTGTGGGTTCCATTTGGATCCCTGGTACATTTTCTACACACACACACACAAAAGACAACTAAGGATATGGTGAAAAATGTTCCTAGAGAGTTGGTCATAACACAGACAGGTGGCTTAGCATCAGCTGCATTTCTTGGTAGGCTTCAGAAAATGGCAATCTTCTAAATATATTTCCCCCAAAACCTTAAAAATGCACTCAAATGTTTAAGCTCATCTGTGAGTTTGCATAAAGTTCTAAGAATTTAATCTGACTCTCAGGAAATCAGAAATTTTTCATGCCTTGAGTCAAGCCAATGACCAGAATGGTAAGTATTTTAAAATGTTGACCTTCTCTTATCTCAGAGAACAGGGGAGATAAAGGAACCACCTTACAAATATATAAATTGAGTACAACAGGATACCGGCTTCCCTGTGAGGAGGCAGATATTAAAATGAAACATTTTAAGATTTTAGAAAGGAACACTATTTTAAGATACTGGATTATGAGTATTTAACAAGGAAAATGTAAAACACTTATAAGTATCAAACAGCCTACACTGCTGGGGCTGTGGGAGTAGAGGGGGATTTATTCACATCAGACAGGAGTGTCTGGAACCACAGCACAACCAGTGCAGCAGCAGCAGTGACCACAGGTGGTCACCTCTTGAGGGGGTGGTTTTCAAGTCACTTTTCTCTCCATTTTGGATTCACTATTAATGAGGTTGCCTTTGGGGAACCCAGATCCTTCACATCTCATTGACTATTTGCAGCATCATTCTCCATTCTCATTTGCGCAGAAATCAAAGTAGAAAATACTCCCCCTTGGTACCACAAGAGCTACACATATAGTGATAATGAAAAATTACATGCTCAACAAAAAGCACACCAGGGCACAAAACCCTCTTCCAACAAATTAAAAATACATTCCTTTTATCAATAATATACCATTTATCTGCTCTAGAGCCTGAAGAACAGACCTCTTCTGCATTAACAGCACTCTAGGAAATGTAAAATAACTTTGTTTTTTCCTTTTATGTCTTGTTTCTGCAGAAATCAGTGATAATTCTCTAGTTCTCCCCTCCTGGATGCCCTTCCCTTTTTCTGGGCACCTTGCATTAACCATGGGAGCCACATTCTGCACAGACAGAAGCCAGTGGTGGGTCTGGGCGTATTTGTTCCGCTCTTGGTATTGTTGCCTTACCTAAAACTTCTCCAAACAGTTTTTTGTTTAGGACCAATAACTTAAAATATTCTACTCCTCTGAAGATACTCAAGCAGTTGAGCTATGAAATTCAACTTCAAAACTTGGATCATCCTCTTAATTAATTTCATGGTTACTACCATGAGCCAAACTTAAACAGAAGTTCATCAAATATTGTGGCAAAAGCAGGCAATTATTTATGGACCCTGCCCTCTTTAAAATGCATGTTTGTATATTTGACAGAATGAATAAACATATCCATGAGAGTAACAAAGGTAAATTCTTATTAAATATTCCAGTGCTAAATACATTTGCAAAAATAACATGTCCCTCAAAAAAGCCACGACTGGTAAAAATGCATTATGAATATCCCAAAACCTGGAGAGAACTGTAATTTACTGTTTTCTATAGTGTATGAAATTAAGCCCCATTTGAAGGCAAAAACAAGAATTAGAGCTCATTACCCGATATAAGGACAATACAGAACAAAAGACAAGAAGATGGATCAACACTGCACTTCCTGAAGAGGAGGAGAGTCCTCTGCACTGGTAATGTCTACTATTTCAAAATAGAATTTCACCATAAAGATTTGCATGTTCTCCAGTGGCAACAGGGACATTATCCAATCTTCCTTTCTTACTTTTTTGTTCATTTTCCTTTGTAAAAACAAAAAGGACACTCTTTGGTGCTTCCAATTCAGCTAAAATAATGGTAAAACTTTCACAAATTAACTAAGTCAGGAGTGTCTCTTCAGTTTCCAGGGCATCAGAAGTTACTGAAGCCTGCCATTCACCACTGTATGTGGCATGACAGAGAAACTTTAAAACCAAATGGAGGCCCCAGAGCAAAAGCAGCAGCAGGTCCTAAACAAGCAATGGCTTTACCAGTGAAAGCCACAGCCCTGAGATGTGCTGGAGCTCCATTAACAACATGCCATACCTGAGCTTTTCCCTCCGGAAACAGAGTATTTTCTACAGACCAGAATTACCACTCCTGATTGCAAGAAACAATTCATTAGAAAAGTCAGGTCTTCATATATCAGTATTGAAAAATGTATAAACTTGCACACAGTTGTGTAAAGCTTTGCCATATGGTTACCACAGAATGTAATGAAAAATTGCTGTCAAACTCCTTGTGCAGTAGGATTTGTGAATATCAATTCCAGGCAAAACTTTCAAGTTGCAGAAAAATCTAATATGTTATAGACAAAATATCAGCAAGGTAATTCAGCCCCTCGACAAACTGCTACTCAAAATCAGGAAGATGTGGACCTGAAATGCTTTTTATGTTTAGGCTGAACCACAATTTCATTTTTTCAAAGATTTGGAACTACCTTGGTTATTCTAAATAAACACACACACCCAAAAAAACCCCAAGAAATCTCCAAAACAAAACATCAACTCAAATTCTCTTCACCCTACCTCCTCATCATTTTTCCCCACCATGTTTTCCTATAACCAATGAAGAAGAATATGTTTCTGGCCACTTCAGTATGTATTTAATTCCACAGAACAGAAAGCATTGTCTGCAGGTACATAAACTGCTTTGATGAAATTGATTGGCTACTTGTGAAAATCTTTGCAATATCAATCTATAGACAAAAATTTAGAAGTTTCCTTTAAAGGCCAGGGATTACTAACACATTTCAAGTTAGCTCACTCCTGAAGTAGGTAATGATATAAAAATTACTTCTTATTACTTGGGATAAAATGAATATTTTTACTTCAGGTCATAATGATTAGATGCTCTAACTGGGATTCAGCTGCAGAAACAAAAGATCTGCCACAAACATATCATCAGATCTCTTGCATCTTCCTGGCAAAGCTTTGTGCTTGAAACAAAAGCACTGTTAAAGCCATTGGTGCAAGATATTGCAAAAAGAAATACTTGTTCTGTAGCACATTCCCTATTGTTAACACCTGCCCTTTCTCTTTTTATAGCTTCAACTTCAAGCAATTGAAAAATGAGTGACAACTTTGCATTTTCAAAGATAGAAATCAAGGTTTGGTGCAAGTTTCAGTGAGTTCAATGGAGCATCTCTTAAGATTGTGAGGATACACTGCAAATAAAATAATGTAATAACTGACTTGGATACTGATAGATGCTGTGGATAAATGCATATCTGTACAATCTTGTGTTCAGAAGTATTCTTTAAAGTTATTGGAATATATTAAAAATTATTTCTTTACAGACTGATCAACTCTGAGACTTAGACACACACTTGGCCCCTGAATTCATATTCTCTATGGATTGATTTAATTTTATACACATAAAGAGAATCAAGGAAAAATACCCTTATTTTCTAATAGAGAGAATGTGCCACCATGGGGAACCTTTGGGAAGTTTCAGTAGATGAACCTGATTCCATTTCCTGGTGCTCATCGGCTGTGAACGTGAGGATAGAAGATATTCCCCTATATTCATTCATGAACTGTTTTATGAATGACTCCACAGTATTTGTGGTGACAGCTGGAGGTGCAAAATGCTTGCCAGGAGAATTCTTCCTTTGAATACAATTTACAAAGGGAGCCATATGCAACCCTGTAAGAGAGGGCAAGGCAAACCCCAGGCTTCTAAAGAAAGCAGACATTTCTTCATCTGCACAAATAGTCCCCTAAAACCAAATAGAAAACCTACAGCAAAAAACAAACACAGAAAAACATCCAAAAGTTGAAAGAATCTTAGGCACAGGATTTTTTTTTTTTTTAAAGAGATTTTTCAGAAAAAAATTCCAAGAAAATCAAGATTAATTTATGCTGACTGTTCAGTGAATGTAATTATTGGTGAAGTATTTTTCTGTATTTAGCTAATTATTTCATCACCTTTTAAGCAAGCTGGAGAACTCAGTGCTCATGAAAACTTGAAACTTTATATGGTTTTTTCTGCAACATGTCTCTGGGAAAAAAAAGTTTTCCCTTTCTGCAAGGAGACAAGATGCATGCTGCATGTGGCACCAGCTAATTTTTACTGCAGAGAACCACATAATCATCCATAGTTCTGTCTTGAGTCCTAAATGTGAATTCATTCCATTTGTAGGAGGCTGCTGCCTGCACACTGCACTGCAGCACACACTCAGTCATCCCAGAAAAAAATCCATTTGTACTTTCTTAGATTGGCCGTTTTGTTAAAAGAGCAATGACAAAAAAATCTTTACATTTTGTTGGTAAAACTGTTTATCAAGGCTTCTTATAGAATCATGGAATTGTTTGGGTTGGAATGAGCCTTAAAAACCATCCAGTCCCAAACCCCTGCTGTGGACAGGGACACCTTCCACCAGACCAGGCTGCTTCAAGCCCCATCTGACCTGTCTTTGAACACTTCCTGGGATCCAGGGGCAGCTACAGCTTTTCTGAGCAACTTGTGCCAGGGCCTCACCACCCTCAGATAAAAGTATGGAAGTTTATTAACAAAGGATTAGGGAAAACAAAAAAAAAACCCATCAGAGTTTCTATCTTTCTGTTTCATTTTTACAATCATCAATACTTGCATTTTCATTGCTACTTTTCAAATCACTCAGCTCAATTCACATGTTTTTCATAGGGTTTTTTTCCTTAATAACAGAGGTCACAATAAAAAAGTAAAGCTTCTTTTCATTTATGGAAAACATAAAGACACATATTTCCTAGCTGGTTAAAAGCTCAAGTTCATCTCTGTGACTCTCCAGCACTTTCACATGGCTCCTCTCAGTGGTTTCTATTCCTGATTAAAACAGGCCATTTTTTTGTGTGGAACATTATGAGTCATCTGTACTTTCAGACCTGTTTATGGATTTATTGCATCCTGATCCATTTCTGAAAAACAATGAACCAAACAGTTCATCTCAAGAGATGAAGCTTTCAAGATCGATGCCCATGTGCAACTCTGCACTGTGTCAAGTTAGAAAAGGAAGATGCATTAAATCAACACATGAAAGATGATTTTTCCATAAGTTATTAATTCCTGACTGACCTAAACCAACCCTGGCCTGACAATAACACAGTAGTTGCAAGAGGGCAGTGAGGTCAACAGGAAAGAAGATGCAAAGGCAGAATCTGAAGACCAGATTATCCAGGTATTACATGGATTGAAGGGGTCCAAGTAGAACTACTCCGCAAACAAGGTTCATCTTAACATATTAGGTGCAATAGGACAAGCAGACAGGTGACTCCATTCAAAATGGACAGATTTATTTCACAGCAGGAGCTTTTGAAAGTTGAAATATGGCAAAATGAGAGCAGACAGATAAGGCTTTTTAAGCAGACAGATAAACCAGAACCCTCCCCAGCCAAGAGGAGTGTTCACCACCTACTGTTATCTGTCATTGTTTGATACAGCAGAAATCAGTTGAAAAAGCAATTATTTGTGTCAACAGTTATGCTTGAGTGAAAGGAAAAAGTCCATAACAGACAAGGATTTTAAATAGCCTGCTGCATTACAATAATGTGAAAGTATTCATATGGATGTATGAACATAGATTTGAAGTGATCCACTGGAAGAACCAGAAGTCGCAAGCCACCCACCGCAGCAATCTGTGTTACATACAATGGAGTACTACCAGCTCAGTTAGAGTGTTACTGAGGGGACTTGAGAAAGTCTTTCAATTGC
This sequence comes from Molothrus aeneus, assembly GCF_037042795.1. Taxonomy (NCBI): domain Eukaryota; kingdom Metazoa; phylum Chordata; class Aves; order Passeriformes; family Icteridae; genus Molothrus; species Molothrus aeneus. The sequence goes on along the minus strand of NC_089658.1, from coordinate 9,263,824 downwards.
TATTGTCTAGTTACACATGTCTGAGCCCAAGACCTCACTGGGGGTTTGCCTGTGTGTCTGGAGTGAGCCACTGTGCAGTTCTCAATACGTGGTGACACTGCAGGTGACTGAACCTGGAGCTAAGCAGTGGGGACTTTATTCTGATACAGAAACTCAAGCAGCTTTCTTGTTTTAAATTCATGTAGTACTGCTAGTGTACTTGTACTGGTGATGTTAATGAAGTCAGCTTGAGCTCAAGAGGCAAACTGGTCCTTTATCATGCATGTGAAGCCATCCTATATGCACATCAAACAAATGAGTCACATAAGTATAATGCAGCACTTCATAATGAGTTTTTTTGTTTTGTTTTTTTCTTCATTTAGTCATTGATAGAAGCACAGGATTTCTTAATATTTGTCTTCTATTTTGATAAGCTCACTAATCTCTGTGAACAGCAATGTCATCCAGTCACACAGCACATCTTTCACGCCACAGCTGAATATGCAGCAAATGTTAGCAAAGGCTGTTGTTTTCCTGGCACGCTACTTAATTTGAGGACTTCTATGTTCCTCATAAACTTATTTCCCCCATTTGAATGTACCACTTACACAGCCTTCCCCAACTTGAATGTACCACTTACACAGCCTTCCTCAACTTGAGAAGTCTTGAAAAAGACCCCATATCGAACACTTTTGCATCCTTTGAAGGCAAAGCCAAACAGGCCAATTCTGTAAGCGACCTCAGACTGTCATAGCACCCTCTCGTATTTCTGATATGGCTATCCATTTTTGGCCAGCATCCCCCATTCCACAGGGCTTCCAAGAAACTGTGGGAAAACTGCATGTGCAGTGGCCCAGTCTGACTTCTGCCATGGAAGAACTCCTATTTTCTGCATTCACCACTGTGGACTCATCTAAGTGAGAATATGAGACAGACCCATAGAAATTCACATCAGAGCTCACAGAGACATCAGCTAAAATAAGGCCTTACCTTTATCCTAAAGCTGGTCTTAGCCCTTTTCTCTGACCAGGAGATTATTATTTCAAGGAGACCTCTGTGCAAAACTCCCACTAACCTTGGCCTATCAATTTTGGCAGTAACATGTAACAGCTGAAATAGGAGCTTATCTCTGGGCATTTAACAGAGAACAAATGATTTTTTTCTCTTAATTATTTATAAATCATTGTCCTTTCTCCCTTTCTAGTGTCAGTGGGGATGTTTGGATTATTGTAGTCGATATAAAAGTTCTAGTAACGTTGTCTCAGAGCAATGCAAGAACCTGGGGATATCAGTTTATTGTGTGCTAGTTTGATCTCTGCATACAGTGCAGCTTCTCCCACCATTATAAAGAAAAATAAAAAAAGGGGTTGGGGGGAAGGGGAGGAGGTTCACTTGTACCAGGAAAACAAGGCCTCTTTTTTGGACATGAACACAGAGTAATCACCCCAGAACAAAAGAAATGGAAGAAAGTGGCAAAAGCCTTTTGTGTTACTATTGTTTAGGAGACAGTCAAAGAAGAGGATTACAATATTAGAAACCTAAATCACATGAGAAATACATTATAGCTCCCTACTTCCATTACAGTAATGGAGCTCTATAATAACTTCATATTGTCCCGTATTTACAGAGACATCATGATTTAGTCTGTGTTGGAGAGTCAAGAAATCACCACAAAGGAGCAAGCATCAGAAATTAATGAAGATCATGCATAACCCTGACAGAATAAATAGATGCTTAACTACAATTTGGTGAGAGCTTGGGGACATATTAAGGGAGACTTGGGAGCAACTTATCAGCAGGAAAGGATTCAAGCATATGGTGACTTTGCACTGAAACAAGCACCAAAATACCTAATAGTGGCAAGAGCAAGAGGATTGTTTTGTCAGTTTAACTGACTATGCACTATCTCCTCAGAAAGAACCAGCACAAGAACAGCTTTAGGGACAACACCAGAGCAGTACAGATGAGCACAAGGATGGAAAATGGGATGTGGGAAAGCTGAATAGTCAAGCCATAGTCCTCTTCTGCAGGTGGGCAGACAGAGGAAATGGGATCTGGAGTGCAGGGGTGTAGTAGGTGGGGTAGGAAATCTCCATTCTCAGGTATGCTGTTCTGTTTCTCACCACACTTTCCTCCCTCCCCTACCCCCGGTGTCTTCTCATAAATAGGGATGGAGTACACAAAACACCCAGGTCAATTGGGTTCGGCCAATTTTTGACCCAAACTATATTCCTATGCAACTGGGACATACTGGGCAGCCTAACCCCTTGCCCACACACATTTACCACATTTCCCCTCCTCAGCCACATGATCCATCATTTCAGAACAGTAAGGTGCTCAATCAGCCTCGCTTAGTCCCATCTTTCCCCTTCAAGGTCCAGCTTGTCTCTTATGTCCTCTGTCTCGTTTAAGTCCAAAGGAGTTAAAATCAACCCCAAATCATGATACCTCACACCAGTGCATCAGCAGGGGTAGAGGGGGCATAGAGGACTGACATTTTTGGGAGCCTGTTCTACACTCATGCTTCCCTCAGGCAGGCACAGGCTGTGGGCTGCGTCCCCAGGACGCTCTGTGGCAGCCAGGTGAGGACTCCAGTGGGCTCCAGCTGCCCTTCCAGCACCTCCATGGCACTCCTGCTCCAGTCAGGGGAGAGACAGGAGCTGGCTTGCAGCTGCAGCACACTTTCATATGAGAGCAATTCAGAAACTTTTGGAAATATCAATGAGCATTTAGGGGAAACACTAGCAATTGCCCAATGAAGCTTACAGTGGATCTTCCTCCATTTCACGAGTGAAATAAATAAAGTCTATCTAACATTGCTTAAGGTAATACAAAATCTCATCTTTGTAATCCAATACTTCCTCTGCACCCTCACATCCATAAAAAGGTTATTTCTTAAATGAAAACACCATATTTGTCGATCAAAAAGGAAGAATGCAACAAGAAGGGTACTTTTTAGAAGAGCCTGTATCCTAAAATTGTACTATATCCTCAAAGAAAAAGAAAAAAGAAATTAAGTAACAGGACTTAATGAGCAGGTGTTTTTTTCTTTCAGTAAAAGGTCAGCAATCCCAGAGCAGGAAATTAATCCCAATTAGTAATGATATTTTGTCTTGATATATCATGACACTTGTGATTTACTGTGTTTCCAGGATGCAGGCAGCAAATGTTAATGATTCAGCTTGCTAGGAATTTATACTCCTGCTCATTTCCCATTTGCTGATCTGTTGCAGCTCGTCAAGTCTTGGCTGCTTCAACTAACGAACTGACGGCCTCGCAGGAATAATGGTGTGTTCTGCAAGCTTCATTTTTTTTTTTCATGCCATCTGCAAAAATGCAGGTTCCTCTCTGAAAAAAAATACCCCTGACAGCCAGAAAGGAGGGATTATGATCATATAAATGTCACTTGTAATTTGTGTTTCACTTGTTTAATAGTGTTGCTACTAAATGATGGTTTCTATAGAGAACAAAACCAATTATTGTAAATTCAGCATTTTTAGGAGAAATTCATGAAAGGAAGCATACCTACTTCTGTTCATTTCTTCAAAATCTCCTAATAGAAATGATCTATTTTTACATCATGATTTATCTGCCCAGCTGGTGTAGTTTGAATTAGAGCTATACAGAATGTTTCTCTGGAGGCTTGTGCAGGCAGTAAACATCACTTTTCTTACACACAGTAAATGCAAACCCCATGCAGACCTATTACAAATGTTGCACCAAATATGTGGGGAAATATTCCAAACTTATAACAATAAGAGTTTTATGACATATTATTCTGTGAAATGGTTTGTTTCCTAATTGCTGTTTACTGAGAAAGTTTGATAAACACCTTGCTAAACCTATTAAAAGAAAGGTCATTGCAATTTTCACATACACTCTATACCACACTATGCTTGGATTTAAGCAATGTTTAAATCAGCAATAACAATGAAATTAAAGCACCCACCATCTCTGAAAAACTATTTTAAGTGAAATGGAAAATTTCAAGTATGTGATGTTACAAAAAGACCAGATCTTTAACTACCACAGAGGAACTCAATTCTTAGAGGTTTTACCGGTGCAAAATCTGCTCTGAACTCCAGAAGTAGCCTTCAGTTTTTCTTGAAGTCTAAATTGTTTATTTGGGTACTATACAGATTTTACCTCAAAGCAGAACTAAGAAGGCACTTTCCCAAATGTATCAATGACATTTCTATTTAATAAATTAAGAAGCCTTTAAACAGTTTAAACTAATTTCTTCACGTGTTAACATGCTGCTGCCTTATTCCAAAGCTCCCATACCTTCTCGGTGATTTCTCATGGGCATCTCCTTGCACTGACTCCTTCTCCCTCACAGCACAGCCAACAAGCTCCAGCTCTCTCCTCACCCAGCGTTAACCCGCTCTTGTACAGCACTCATCCTCACTGGACACAGCTGTGGCCTGTTCAGGGCAGGCCTGTTCCTAATCTCTGGTGATTAATACAGTTGCAACCCCTCAGGACTGAGATTACCTTCTGCACTATCTTTATTTTCTTACATTCTATCCCCCCATATTGACAAACATAACGGAAACTTTGTATAGAGAGTAATTCAAAAGTAGTATCTTTTTAAAGCTTATCTAAAAGGAAGAAGGTAAAAAACAGCTGAAAAGCCTTTTTTCCTCCTTTTCAAATTAAAAAGAAAACTGTTTCCCTGAATTTAGCCAAAACCAATACAGTGTTGCTGCACTGCTATAAATAACTAATTACAGAGCACTGGTCTGCACAGTCCATGTCCTGCAGATGATCAGAGCCCAAACACCAGTTTGTCTGCATTAGGCAAAGCAGCTGCTGGTTAATGGTGCACAGAGCTCCTGTGGCCCTGCAGTGATACTTGGCTGAAGGCTCTCTGGATTTGAGGAGAGGTTCCTTACCTCCCTACCTCACCTTGCTAGCAAAGGCAGGAAATGTCAGAAACACAGCACCTGCTCCAAAACAAACTTTAAACCTCTGGAGTGCGGCACTGACACCAAGAGAGTACCAAAAGTCTAAATAAATAACTACAAGTAATTCAAGCCATCAAGCAGCTTGAGCTGCTGGGATCCCCCAGGCAGGTGGGCTGACATGTTCAAAATGAGCATCATCCAGTGAAGGGGCAAAGCTTCAGAAAAAGAGAACCTGCAATTATATCTTTGCTGTGTAATGATTGCTGTGACTGCTTTACTGAAGATTGATGTGTTGCGCAGAACAAGTCTGAAAAAGATGCACTTGGTATGCCTTGGGATGATGTTTTCCAGCCTTCTTCATATGATGCTGTACCTGACAAAGCCCTGGATAACATGTGATGGCCTCCAACCAGCTGCATGCACATTAACCCACAGAGGAAGCTGAGCTGCTGCAAATCCTGAACCAAGGTCTGCATGGAGCTTCCTTCCCCTCCTCCCACATCACAATTTCAGGCGATGCCAAACCACTCCAGTACAGTTTCTGCTAAGGCAGCCACTATTAGATTGTTCCAAACAATGTGCTCGGTCTCAGCACAGGGCTGGAGGAAGTACTGCTCTGTGCACACGTGTGCCAAGATGTTTTAAACCATGCAGGAGAGAATGAGGGCAGAGGTTTGCCATTAAAAGAGAAGGAACACAAGATATTAAGCAACATGCACACCACACCATTCAGGAAACATTTCCCTTGAAATTATTGCTACAAGGCCATTCCTTCCATCAATACAAACAGGAAGATCAAGAAAGATGATATTATGCTATATTGCTTATGCAAATGCTGTTAAATTCTCTGCAAAGGGACCATGGGATGGCAGTAGTTAACACATTTTCAAAAATATCCCCTCCTTTTTTTCCACAAGCTGAAAACCAGTCTGGAGCTAGTCAGAACCAAGACCAATTATAAAACATGGTTCTCTTTCAGGACATTGCTCCATCCACCACTTCCCTCATTAAAAAAAAAAAAACCAAAACCAAAAAAAAAAATGGAAGCAAAGAACTATTTTTGTGTGCAAGTGTTCCAGGTTTCCAGAAGCTAAACAACAACAAAAATATGTAACTTTATAAACTCTGGCTCTAAATATAAAAAAAAATACAAATAAAGGGACCATATAGACTTTGGTAGATACTGAATCTAAAGAGGTCATTCATGAATGGAAAAAAAACCAACATTACCCCACCACCAAAAAACAAACAGGTCTTTGATGGTTTTTCACTGTTTAGACATCCCCAAAAATATTTTTTTAACTTGCAAAGAACTGTAAAATAAAGTGTGGGTTCTGTAATTTCTATATTGTGGAATAACAAGCAACCAAAATGCCTTTTATGCTCTGCCTTTGAAGAGAAAATTCAATTCAATTTTCAATGTAAAATGTTTAAAACAACCTAATGGAAATAACGACTTAGGAGTGTGAAATACCCTTTAAAACAATTTAAATTAAATATCACTGTCCTTCCTTCAAGGCACTACCTTTAATTGATTTAATCTTAAGTTGTTTCTTCCTAGCACAGTAATTGCCATTGATTCCAATTAATATTCAGCTGGCCTTTCTCTATAAATAATTGCTGGCCAATTTATTTCTTTCAGGTCAGACCTTCTTGCTGTGACCATTATGTGTGGTTCTGAGAGAGCTTTTTAAGCACAGGAGCACCTGCATCCCAAAGCTGGGTTAGACTTCAGCTGAGGCAACACCTCAGAGCTTTATGGGCCCACACCATGGTGTGACACAGAGGTCTGAGCCAAGTGAGGAGTGCAGCTCCTCTGCGCAGTGAATCCAGACCAGAATTCCTGAGGCACAACTCGTGCTGAGCACAGCTACAGGGCAGAAAATGAGCTTTGAGGGGAGGAGTTTCTCTAAATCCTTCCCTGTCTGCACAAAGAGAGGCAGGCCTTGGAAAGGTACTGGTGTCAAACTGGCATTCTAAGCCCTGAATCCTCTTGCCACACCAGCACATAAACCAGCCTTGAAGAAGACTGAGAATGAGTCAGGGAAGGATTTCCTTCTCCATTCACTGGCACTGTGGTTAGAGCCCTTGCCAGGACCTGATTTCAACTCCAGACCATGTCTATTAAAGTGGATAGGACACACTCTAGCTTTTGCTTCTCAGTGGTCTCAGGAACCCTCCTCAGTTCTTCACACTCCATCCTGGCCAAAAATCATAAATCTGAATAATCAGTGGAGTGTATTCTCCTTCTGTGAAAAATTCCTTCCCGTATACGCCAGTCCTTTTGCCAGTCATGTAAAACCCCCAAACCCTTTCCTGAAGCACTAAAAGAGACCAAGCTCATCTGGCCTGTTGCTCAGATGGTGCTTCTGCTTGCTTGGATCTTCACTGTGAGTATGTGTGCAAGGCTGATAAAGTATTTAGAATTAGTCACAGAAATTATTACACATTTGGAACTTAAGCAGTTGGAACACACAGGATTGAGCTGCTTCCAACATACTCTGCATTTCTACTCCTGCCCATAAAAGCTGTTTTATTGCTAACATTTCAGTGTTTTTCTCCCTCACTCTCTTCTTACTCATCCTCTGACCCCAAATTTCTAATGTATCCTGGCAGGCAGCTCTCATGTTCTAGCTGTTAATTCAGTGCTTTTGCCATTACCATTAAGTTTTCAATATTTTATCCAGTTCCTGCATTTCAGTAAAATGGAGTCAACTCTCCTGGTTTAGATCATTCTGCTGTTTTTGAAACCCTCAATATAGCACATTAAAAAAACCCACAAAAAACCCCAAACAAAACCAACACATTTATTTGCACTATGAAACATTGATTTTGAACACAATATTATTTTAAAAAAATATCTTCAAACATGCTGCACTGATTAGTGTGCTCTAATGTGATAATATTGGCTTTCGAGTAAGGTTACCCAGCAAAGCTCTTCTGAATGTCTGTTCAGATTGAAGGCATAAGCATTCCCTTGTCAGTGTGAGTTTTTTGCTGTGCTTACTGGTGGTTTTTGCATTTGTCCCAAGAAGGACAAGATCAGTAAAGAGGTTATGAGTTAAAAACAAAACAAAATCAAACCAACCTGGATAAAGTTACTTCAGCCCTACTGCTAGCAACCAGTGGAATACATGGAGGATGTTTTCTGAAATCCTGGTGCTACCAAATGATCTGAGTTTTGTCATAAAGAGCGGCAGGATTCCTCTTCACTTGCTTCATGCAATTTAATAGACTCTGAATACACAAAGATTTAATATCACAAATGAAAATGCCTCTTTTTCTTGTGCTCTTGCTGACTCCAGAATATTAAAATACCTTCTATAACTTCTGGCAATATGTATAATATACAGTACAGATATAATGGGCATAACTTCCTTGGTTTGAATACTGCAAGACAAAGTTCTACTGTCAGCTGGGTTTTCATAATGCCTGGATTAAAATGTGTCATAGTCCAGATGAAAGGACAGTACACAGCCAGACTCTGTTGTGCTGGGGTCTATGCTAATAAACATTCACATTTCTTTGCCTGAACTCAGTTCAGCTGAAGTCCACATTCATTTTCTCTCTAGGCAGTAATTCTCATCCCGACCTCAGATTGACATGGGATTCTCTTTTCTGCTTCTGGTCTGCTGTGTGACCTTTATCACTCTTGGCCAAGCCCATCAACATGGACATCCTGATGCCCTTATTGCCAGGGCCCAGCTTTCTGTCAGGTTTGCAAAGGGCAAGTGCTTTACATGCAATTTTATGGGATATGGCATCAAGGAATTGTCAGATCCACAAATGAAGGAGTGAACACTTCTTTTTATCTCTCTAGAATTCTGCAACAGGAAACACTTAAATCCAAGCTATCAGCAGCACTTACATCTACAGAAACCAAGCAGTTCCAATCATATTTCATTACTACAACATATCTATTATTTCAGCTCAGAAATTCAGGTTGAAAGGCCATATCCAACACAAGAAATTCTAGTCTGATGACAGGTCCATCTAGCTATAAAATGCACCTTCAAATTGGCAGGTCACTTGTCACCCAAAGAAGGATAATCAGATCAAAAAAAAAAGATTCACTGCCTGTAGTGATGAACTAGAAAGAACATGCCCAAGGATATCTCAATTTTTAGCCACAAGGGAGAAGAGAAAAATTCCTTTCTTAATCATGTTTTCTCATGTTATTTTCCATCTCATGTATGTAAACTCATTACATGTTTCCAGGATTGTGTTTGTGGCACTACTGAGGAAAGGGAGAACAGAGATCACTATCTGAGGCAGAAGCAGCAACCAACTTCTATTTCAGTCTCATACCCCCTAAACCACTGATCTTGGGTTTTCTTTCAGTGTACCTTAACGCAACTGACCAATTTTTGAGATTATAGCCATATTATGGGACAGAACCACAACTTGGAAAATAATTGGAATCAATAGAGAGAGGAGAAGTTGAACAGAGCAGAGCTTGCCCTGGGTAGAAAAAAAAAATCCCACATGCATTTACATGTACTTCAGATCTCCCTCTGAAAGATGTCACTTAGGAATAAACAGCTATGACATGAAATGGACACTTCTGTGCCCAAGTCCACTGCCGATTATAACATGTTTTTCACGGTTTTGTACAGTACAACATTTTTCCCAGAAAAAGAGGAAGAATGTACATCAAATTAGTCATTATTTGGGAAAATCTAAGGCCTTTCACACATTTCAACCAGCTGGGCTCAAAGTCCTTTTACTATATTTCTTTTGTGAACAAGATTCTAAAGAAAATCAGCAGCCAAAGTATCTGCAGGTTGTGTACCAGAAATACTCCATTTTCCAGCCAATTGCTCCAGCACCTGCTGAGCCTGTGGGTGGACAACTCATTGTTAATACCTGCAATTATTTAATTGTGTGAACAATCACATCTTCATTTTTGATTCTCAAGAGTGCTAATTCTTAACAAAAGGCATAAAGTGAGCTATAATGATACTTTTTCATAACAAAACAAATGGAACAGGTGGAATTCTGGGAAACCTGAGCTATCCAAGCACAATGAAATCCTATTTCAATATAGAAGGGTAGAAAGGCAACAGTGCCAGGGTCAGAACATTGCTTGCTATGAAATACATTCAGCTTATTTATATAAAACAATTTCATTCCCTTCTATCCTACCCCCAAAACAACTGATGCAAGCAAACAGGAATGAAATAAAATGATGTGATTCTTTGGAGTCATTTCAGGAAATTGCAAATGTTTCTGAAATGAAAAATCCTTGCAAAGTCAATCAGCCGTTGCTGGGAGGTCAGCAGGGAGCTGTGCTGCGTCAGCCTATTTGCTCAGTGGTGCCAGGAGGTGCAATAATGAGCTGATAGACCAGGTTTAATCACAAGGATCTCTATTAAAAAAAAAAAAAAAGGCAAAAACCCCCCAAAAATTAAACTTCACAAAACCCAAAACAACAACAAAAAACCAAACCATAAAATTTTTCCAAACAACAACAAAAACCATAATTACTTCAGAATTATGAAAGCTTGTCTGAGATATTTCCCCATTGGAAAATTAGGCTGAGCAATGAATGCATGTCAGTCCTGTTCTCTGTTTTATATTCCATCTTATTACATTAAAATTCTTGCTCATGTCCTCATGTCCTAGATCAATCGTAAATCCACCAATGAATTCAAGAAAGCAAGAGAAGGCACCAAATCTGCCTTTTCTCAAATGTGTATAGTGTATTCAAACTCCAATTATTAGTTTCTAAATTTCAGAAGTTTTCAAACATTGTACATATTCACATAAATTGCTTTTGGATGTGAGTAAGAATAGATTCACAATTTGCTTCCTTTCAGGTACACAAAGGGCTAAATAATAATTCCAGGGGGAAAAAATCCAACAAAACTTTTTTGAAAGCAAAAAACCCAGCAGTTGAAACAACATGGATGTAGAGACAAATAGAGAAGAACAAGAGGGAAGGAAAGAAAGACAAAAGCATTGTTGAAAAGCAAACATAGCTGAAAAAAGGTAAGATCTGTTGGAAAAGTGTGTCTGACTCATCACAAAAGGTAACATGTAGAAATCTGACCACAGATTGCCTTGAGTTTAGATTAAGAACCCTTTGAAGCAATAGAGAAGCAAAAAACAGAGTGAACCTTGTCATGCAACTTAGCCACACTTCTACAAATTCCCATTAAAACCACTTTTGCTAATACCTTTGACAGTGACTGAGTGACCTAAATCACTCATTCCTGACAATCAGCAAACATGACTTGGACCTCATTCCGTCACGGTCTGTGATGGAACAACTTTGGAACTAGGGAGATGAAAATCTAGAAAATTATGATTTATTTATAAGACATAAGCAAAAAGGGCATAAGAGCATCTGAAAACTTGATGAAAATCTAATAGAAGAAGAAAGTTCTTCCCTCCAGTATTTTCACAGCTCTAAGTGAAATGGCAGCTTTGGAAAATCCAGCTAGCACACCAAATTCTTCCAGATATATCCTGACAGTATTACTAAAGAGGAAAGAGTAATTCCAAGAAAATAATCATCTTATCATTGCTTTTGGAGAAGTTACCCTAATTTCAGAGGAATGTAGTTTAATGGATCTTGCAATTTATTTTCATACAGCCAGGAATAATCTCTCATATGAGAGATTATTAAACAGATAAATTGACTGATTGTTCTTTTCTTTACTTGAGTTGAGCAACTTTGCTTGCTTAAAAATTCACCGTAACAAGCACTTTAGGAACAGAGGTCCTTGGAATGAAATTGTATTTTCAATCATGATAGAAATTTGAAGAGCCAAAGTAATTCAATTCAGGCAAAAGAACACACAAATGACTAAGGCAGTTATCAAATATGCATCATTCAGGAAAAAAAGTAAAAAGGTAAAAATAAATATAAAACACAGATCAGTTTGGAAATTAAAAACAATCAAAACTTGCAATGATATATGGATAAAAAATAGGATAAAAATAACAGAGGAATGACAGAGCTCTCCAATTCTTTTTACTCACTCCTCACTGTAAAAGCTTGTGAGTAAAATGAATACTTCTAGGAAGCAGGCATTTCTCACCATGGCTAAAGGGCTCCTTTATCACCTAAAATGAGATCAAGAATGGCCTCAACTGACAGATACAAATGCTTTATCTCTTCAGAAAATATTTGTTCTCAGACAGTTTCTGCATGTAGATTCCTTTCGCTGCAGCATATACAAAGCTCACAAATAAATAATTTATTTTCTTGTAGCAACAGGCAAGTTCAACAAGTACCAAGAGAGCAGACAGGTGATAATAAATAAAGCCCTGGAATTTTCCAAGTACACAGGACTAGACCACGTATTTAAGATTTAAAGACCTGTGAGTATCAACCTTGTGAAAGGAACAGAACCTGGCTCAGCTTGGATAGTGTTAACAGGTCAGGTTGGTTTTTTTTCTTGTATAACATATTTCAAACCATGGACCACCTCTTGATTAGCAAGATGCCTTTATGACTTTGAAATGAGACTGACTTATTCTTCATGTCCTACTCCAATTCTGAGATCTTTTTTTAACATCCTACAAAGAAACATCATCTGTGCTCTGATTTGAAACCTGTAAATAAAGATGACTGTCACCTGTTCAACTTTCAACTCTTAGCTGCCACCCATGGTTGCAGAAGCAGCTGTGGTAGGTCTGAAACAGGAGGCAGCAGGAAAGACAGAACACACCATGCCAAGCTTGACAGAGGGCAGTAAGAGATTTCAAAGTTGTCTAAGTCCTGGAAGAATTAATTCTACCTTCTTGTTACCTGGTGAACTTTGGAAATATCACTGAGTACTGAAAATCTATCAAAACCACACTATTTTTCTTCAGTCTAAACAAAAGAAAGACCAACATGTCATTTATTGAAAAACTGCTTGAAATGTTACACCTGTGGTGATGGGAAGAGCGTGTGGGAAGCAGAAAGAAAAATGTTAGAGCTTACAATTGAACGTTCTCCTCCTTTGTTGGAATCCTCAAAGCCCATAGTCACACACCTAAGCAGCTTGAGCCTCACTTCATGCAGATGAGGACCAGCTGCAGAATTCCCCTCTGAAAAGGAGCTGCGGTAGTCACCTCACTTTTAAAGAAAGATGGTGACAAAATGAGAGCTTGAGCACACTCCTACCCAGGTGCTCAGGGCAAGGATGCCAGTGCTGCCTCCTTGCCAGCCCACCAGACCTTTCAGCAGGTGCTGCTGAGTTTCAGGGAGCACTGGAAGGGACAGCCAAGCCCTGGGGCAGGGTGACAGCACTGAGCCCCTACAGCCAGTGATTCCAGAGTCACAGAGGAGCAGCACAAGGTCCCTGCATTTCACCTGAGCAAACCTAGCACTGGGGTACTGCAGGGGGCTGCCTGATGCTGCCTCTCTGTGTGAGTACTGACACTATATGTATTGAAGGCACAATTTTATTCTAACTTTATTTTTATTAATAAAATCATGATTTTTCAGATTTTTTCCTCTAAAGAGAATTTTCTCCTAATTTAACTGAAAAGAAGATTAAAAAAATAGTTAGCAGCCTCTACAGTAGTGAGATTTTCTTGTTTTTTTAACATGACACCTGAGAAATCCACATGCAATTTGAAGTTATAAATCCAGATGATACTTTTGGACATGCAGGAAAAAAAAACAAACAAAAAAACCCTCTGAAATTTCCTATGATAAAAGTCTTCCATTCCTAACAACATTAATCCACTTTAAACCTTCTGATGTAATAGCCTACAAAGCTAATTCCTAGCAGGGCTTGTCTAGGGGTTAGGAGACTTTGAGTGCCTGGAAAAGACCTGGAAAAAAAAACAGATGTAAAGTGTGAAAACAGATTAGCAATGAGCATATAGGATAAAAATTGCTGATAGAGAGAATAGAAAGGCTGTAAGGAAGAGTGAAGAAAACTTTCAAATTAAGAAAAGGATTTGACAGCTTGAATCTTCTCCTGCAAATATCTCCCATCTTCTCCTGCAAATATCTCCCATCCTCTCCCTTGAGAGAGCGTAATTTTTAATTTCTTCCATCAAATCCCATTACTCTGCAGTTATCATGTTTGGAGCTCTCCCCAGGAGAAGGGGGAACAGGCATTTCACACTGTTGGTGCAATCCATTTCTGGGCAGACCTGCCAGCCACTGTAGTTTCTGGGACTCATGCCAGCAGGGATAAGTCTGCTTGTCAGTATAAATCCCATGTATACATAGGCCATAAACTCATGCCAGCCTTTTTTTTTTTTTTTTGGTTTTGCCTTCCATCCCAATTCAACAAAACTCCTCCATTAGCTAGTTTTCTTTTCCTTTTATATTGAATTGTCCTTGGAAACCACAAGAGTTTATAAGTTCAGGGAAAGAAGAAGAAAAATACAGCATGGATTGGAACTGGTTTTGCAGATCCTATGAGATTTGTTAATGGTTCAGGAGGTTTGAAAACACCCAAAGTCAACAAGAATCCCTCAGTCCTGCTCTGGAGGCAAAACTGACAGAGCTGCATTTTATTGGGTGCTACCCTCACCTGGTGCAGTGTTTCTTCCTTAGCATTTTCCAGAGGGTTAAGGCAGTGGGGTTTGCTGCCAGAGCTGGGTTTTGTAGTTGCCACCCACACAGCAGAATCTGTTTGCGCACGGTGTTTGTGACATATGCTTGGACGTCTCACTCCCAGGATGGGGAGTCTCAGGCATGGGGAGGAGGAGGAACAGCAGGCCAGAGCCTTCTGCTTCTGAGTGGAAGAGTTACAAAGCTCCAAATGCTTTCATTTCTGTGTTTCTGAAGACAAGGATAAACAAGGGCAAAGAATAGAGGGAAGAGGCAGTGGTGAGTAGGAGGGCTTTACGTGTATGTGCCTGCATGAGGGCATACATATGCATGTACCTATACATATATATATATACATACATATATACACACACACACTCCCAGCCATGAACAGCAGGCCAGTCTCAGGAACCCAAGATTTCCCCACCTCCTAAATGTTACAGAGGTATGAATAAAAGAAAAATAAAAAACCCAAACAAAGCAAAAGCAATTTGACTAGAAATGGTTCAAAGCCAGAATCACTGCTGATTGCAATAAACTCACAGAAGTAGCTCTTTGTTTTCTCAGAGCTGTTTTAGTTGCACCAAATTTTATTTTTTCTACTACAATCCAATGGATTGTAAGGGGAAAAAAAAGTCTCATAGAAAAATCAACAGCAATTTTTTTCCATGAAAACAGTGAAACAACTATTTTTGAGTTGTTTCAAATAAATGCACCTTTGGTCCTTTCATTACAGTTGTTAAAGGAAAATGTAAGTGTTACTGAAGGTGGTTTACACAATGCACAACCCCCCCAGAGCACTTCTGGCACAAGGCCCAGTGGCATAAACACATACATACACATTTAATGGTATTACTCTAAATCACTCTTCCAGCACAGCTATTTATATCTGCAAGGGTTCACAGGGTGACTGGAAGATCACTTTGTTCCCCACACCAAGAAAATCTAAAGCAAACTCATCTGATTTACAGACCTTTCCCTTGATCTTTTTGTACCTTACATTGTCACTTATGCTATAAATATTACACAGTTTTGAAGATATATCAAAGATTCAAGTTTCCCCAAACCTTCAATAACAACAATTTTTGAAGCCTTTTCGTAATTGGAATTGCCCTCTAGGATCTCTCCTCATATGTTAATCAAATTTTGTACTAAAAGATTTTCTCAAAATATCCATTAAGACACCAGATTATTATATTTTTAGTAAATTACATATTTTGATGTTCTTTTCACAGAAATGGAGGGGTTCTTTTAAATTTACCCAGAATTACCATCAAAAGACTGAAGGATGTGAAATTGCAGCATAGGCTTTGTGGTAATATTCTTCCCACTCCTGCTATTTAACTACCAAGCAGATACAAAGACATGTAGGAAAGAAGAGGTGGATAAATAACAGGTTTGAGAAGGATTACCAGAGAGAACCCAGGACTCTGTCAAACTCCTGGTAAATGACAATTACACTCCTGTAAGGAAGGCAGGGGAAAGGGGCTTTGTTATGGGTACAAGGCACAAGAATAAAGCAGGGAGCAAGAAGACATAATGGAAGTTTTCAGTGGCAGGGAACAGCACTGCTGAACCTGGGAAAAACAACTGTATTCTATGTCTTTAGGTCAGCATTGAAAAGCTTCAGAGAACACACCTGTAAGAGCAGAAAGGCTTGTGCTGCAAATCAAGAACTGGAAAAGCTTCCTGCCATCCACAGCACACGATGGGCAAGGCAGCAGGAGAAGGAGGAATGATCAAGGTCTTGGTCAAGATAGCTTTGTTCACTGAAGTTCTACCTACCACTATTCCCACAGCTCCTTCACAAAATCACTTTCTCCATGTGAAGGGGAAAGTGGGGACTTTCAGAGCAAGGTCTGAGCACACACCTATGCATGCCTGGCATTCACAGAACTCAAAAAGATGAGGACATGTATACTGAAGGAAAAAAGGGAAGAAAGAATAATGATGTTGGGAGCTATGAGACAACTTCAAAAGGGAGGAAGACAGAACAGTTACACTTGGTTCATGACACTGGGGCATCCTGGTGGAAAAGCTGTCTACTTAATAAGCTTGCTCCATCTTCCTCTACCCACCACTCTGCTTCTTAATCTCTCAAATCCCTCTACCAAGGGATTCTGCCTCTTCCATTTCCTCTCTGCAATATGCTTAAAATCCTCTCTCTCTATTTTTTATCCTCTTCCTCACCTTAACTTGGACCATTTTCTACTATAGCTAAAAGGCTGTAGTAGAAATATATCTGCAATCTGCAATCACAGAAAAGCAGGGGAAGATGTTATTGTTTCAAGTGTTTTGCTCATCAAAGAATCTTCCAGCCAGCCGCAGTTGCCTGGACTGGCTAGTGAACTTTATTGCAATGCCAAAGTTTATTCTTCTACTCCATGGATCATGGATAGAAGAACATCTCAGATGCTTTTTAACCATGTTTTACATCAATACATTTTCTGCTTAAAAATCTACTCAATGATTTTTGCATTATTTTCCTCCTATCCAGCTGTAGCAAGACTGGATTGTGCCATTATCATTCTCAGATTTGCATGCTCTCCATTTGCAAATGAGCATTTCAAATGAGTGGGAGGTATGTTAGGTAGGGTGAGGACAATATCTTCCTTTCTATTCAAGAGCTTGCCAACAGAAGCATATGTAGGCTGGGCTGATTCCAAAAGTCTCTCAAGCATATGGAACACCCGTTTACACTGCACTCAGCCCTCCCGCTCGATTTGGTGTGTTGGCAGAGCTCCCACCACATGCATCTCATTTCACAGTGAAAATTCATTCTGCCATTATGGCTATTAGTCAAAGAAGCCATTGCTCAATATGATACCAGGAGCATACTTTTGTTCTATGACGAGTGATGCAGGAAGTTCTAGACATCAAAGTTAAAGTTACAAAGTATAACGAATGAGTGTTGTCATTACTTCTCATTTTCTGATGATGCTGACAACATTAGGTTCAACTCTGCTGACCTAAATGAAGCCAAGAGGCAAGTATGGACATGAAGATCACTCCAGGCAGGTGCTACTACTTTGAAAGTGAAATGCAAAGTGATCTATTGCAAAGCCTTTAATAAATGAAACTAAACACTTCTCAATGATACCAACCTTGGAAAAGGACAAGGCACATTTGGCAGATTGTGGAATGTACCAATCTGCCTGAAACTGTAATCTAGCATTATTTTCTGGAGCCTATATGTGCTGAAGTGACCTTGAAGTCAGTATTTTCCTTAGCTAGGAGTGAGCCAATGCCAGGATGTGAGGTGGGAATGTTCATACCTGAAAAATGCTTTTTTAATTGGCTTTTCACTTCACTATTGTTCACTCTTTTTTGATGGCTCCCAAAATGTAAAATATTGGAAAATATTACTCCAGAGTTGAATTTAACCCTATAATTTTATTTCAGCACAGTGAAGTTCCTATCTGAAATTACTGTAAATGAGCATTCCAGCATGAAATCAGGCTGATGTACTTCAAATGAGAATCTGCAGCCACCTGCTTCACATGGTTCCATACACTGAAGAGTATTCTTAAACTTGTAGCCTGCCATGGTTCAGGAAGGGCATCAGCTCACTATATCCTGGCCTGTTGTGGTTACCTTCTGTGCTGCAGAAAGCATCCTGAAGTTTGGGGTTTTTTGAGAGACAGAAACTCTTTTCAAAGTGCAGGTTTATAGTGATCTATATTCAAGTAGGAAATGCTGACGAAGAACACCTCCCAAGATTTATGATTTTGCCCTCTCCAGCTTCCAAAGATGTTGGACATATTTACTCTTAGCTCCTGTTTTCCTAAAACCTCTGGTTTTGCATGATCTTTATTTGCCCTCTTCTGGTCCACTAAAACAAGCAGTCCTGAGCTCCAATACAATTTCCTTTCAATTATTCCAATGCAGAAGGTGCTAATGGCAAAGGTTATGTTTTCTGGATTGAAGGAAACTACCTGACTGCTTTGGCCTTTGCTCTCAAGGCCCTAAAATCTGGTGAGGGAAAAAGAATTAACATGAAAATACTTCAGATGGAAATAACCTGGATTTGTGTAAGGGCAGCACTGTGGTACCCTTATCGTTTTTGCTTAGTCTGTTTTCACTCTTACACCGTCACATGAATGACTTTGTGTTCCCAGTATTTTCTTTCTCTAATTACATTGAAATATTGAGATTGCAAATGTCCAACTTTGTCATCTATTACATTCTCTTACTTGTGCTTTTTTTAAAATGAATTCAAAGTACAAAAGGTTTTAGAAGTTCATGAATAAAATAGCATTTTGTACTCTCAAAGCTCTGCTCCTAAGAGGTTTACAAGATCTTTCAAAAACATTAATGAATTAAAACTTATTATAATACTGTGAGTGGTGAAGTGTGATCCAGTCCTTCAGTTAGGAGATAAGAGCTTGGAGAAATAGCTCGCTGTACTTTCCAGTGTCTCTTTGGCAAATCATTCAGTAGCAGGCCCAAAAAGATACAGAAGCAATTAATTCCCCACTGGAACATATGGTAAGTTAGACACCAAAACAGGAGCTCAGTGTGAAGTGAGGCTGCAGATCTCAGACCACTCATGCGTAAAAGGCAAAAATCCAAAAGCTGTGGGTAATGGGAACAGATACATCAATAAGTAAGAGACACTAGGGCACAAAAGCAAAGAAAGAAATAATATCCCATTCATAAAAGGCAGAAGCAATGCAAACAGAATCAAGTGATTTGTCATTACAGTAAAGGTTTGGAGAGACTTTTGGAAAAACACAGTAGTCTCCTGCTCCTTTATCAGGTGCTGATGTGTGTGGTACCTCCATAACTAATGACCTCTTCTATGACATTTCTTATGTACCAACCAACTGCATATATCTGCCATTTAGAAGTGGCAAGAAAAAGAGATGAAACCAGTCCTGAACTGAACCAGTTCTGAAACTGGAGTACCAGTATTGAAACTCATTCCAGCCATTCCCTATGAAATGCTAACAGCTTTTCCAGCGGGAAGTCTTCTCAGTCAAGTGAGTAAGCCAGAAGATAAGCATTATGTAGCTTTATATGCCACCAGCCCCACAATGTTTGAGTGGCTGCAGAAAGAAAGGGTAGAGGGACCAGTAAAAGGAGAAACAATTCTAACTCTGAAAATGGGCTGTGCTTGCTGCTCTCCAAGCTTCTATCACAGTGAGACATCTATGAACTACTGAAAATAGGCAACACATCTGATACAGACAAAAGAAAATGAGCAGAAAATTGAGATGCCAAAGCTGTGTGGGCTGCCTGTTTTGGTTGATGATGATGATAAGATGGTTTCTTTGAAATGCTTTCTTTTGCTATGTTACAACAAGATTTGTTCCATATGTGCCCAATTGGAACTTTAACACCCCCCACTCACCGTCTGCAGAAGCAAACTGGGTTATTTCTCTCATTTTAACTCTGCTGTAGTTTATGTTAAGGATGTTGCATGTGAGCACAATCGATGCAGCTTGTGCCGAGGCAGTAAAAGGCATATTTAAAAGGTGTGCTTATTTTGTGCAGTACAGACAAGGAGCATGCAGGTGACACAAGAGTGCTGCATTAGCTTGGTGCTTGTGCCAGGTTTCTCTGGACATCTTATAGGTAAAAGCACAAGGCTCCTCTGAGTCTTCAGTTGTCTTGTTTTGTATTAGTCTTGCATTTTGCTCTATTAGTGACCTAGACTTTTTACTTAACACCATACAGTATGTTTTCAGAACGCTGAAGGGAAAGCTTGAAGTTATGTGAAAATCCCTAGCTCCTGTTCCTATTCACACCTACAAACACACAGACACACAGACCCCTGATTGCTAGAACAGGCATGTTGCACCACAGGAAGGAGAAAGTGGGTATGGCCTTTTCTGTCAGCTTAAGTCCTGGGACACTGCAGGAATGTATACAAATATTACCTCCTGTGGCCTGCTGCCCCAACCTAGAGCAGCTCCTCTGTCTGAAAACATGGTTTTTTCGAGGTCACAGTGGAGCAAAATCTGGTTTTGTGTTGCCAAGGCACTACTAAAAACCCCTCAGAACAAGCACTGTTGTTTGAATTCCTCTGTTCTCTAGAACTAAGAAATCAGAACACAAACCCACTCCATAGCAGTATGTGACAATAAGATACAGCAATATTTGTACAGTGATTTGCAAGGTATTAAGACAAATACTTTGATTTTCCAAGTGCAAGCTACTAAGTTGGAGCCTTATGGTCTAAAGGCTTTCTGAGCCTTTTTTGTCCCATGGCCTGTGTTTCTTTTTTCTTCCATATTTCTACAGTCCTTAGCACAATGGGATCTCGTTGAGTAGCAAGGGCTTGCAGGTGCTACTGCAGTACAAATAGCAAGTAATGGTGAAGTGTGTACACAGATTAGATTTCTTGAACCTGTAAATATAACCTGTTCTGTACCAGAGCTAAGTTGGGAGTCAATATCCAAAGAATAGTCCCACTGGAGCTCCTATATTTTATCTATTAGAGCATTCTATCCTTCAGCTGTGATCAGAGCTTCATGGGAGTAAACTCCAAAAAAAGTTAAAACTTCTTTTGATTTTTTTTTTTTAAACTCTCACATTATAATTGCCATAATGTTCCCTAGTGCCTGCCATTTTGTGCTCTAATGATACTTCTCAAGTGATCAAAGGCACAGAGCTAAGTACACCCTCTGGGGAAAGGAATGTGTTTCCCAGCCTCCTGCACTGCACCTTTTAGTCCCCTGTTGTCTTTATTATTGAAATCAGCCATTAGAAGTCTGTGCTGCTCTGAACATCATCTCACACGGTGGAATGGGATTTTTTTTTTTATTAAGCTGTTCAAAAAAGTGAGATAGTAATAACTTACTTATGAAAAGGCTGCAACTCCCACACCTGCCTGACAGATGTTTGTGTGGATGCATGGATTTCCACCTACTTTTACACCACAACTGAGTCATTTTCCTACAGCCTCACGAAACAGGCACACACTGCATGTGCACACGAGGGCCTGGGGGTGTGTCACGTGCGTGTGCTGATAGAAAAACAAGGAGTGCAAAGCAAAACCACGCAGATGCAAAGTGCTGCACTGCCCATGGTGGGTGCTGGAGGCAGTGGCTGCTGACCCAAGGACCCCCATCACCCTGGCACTCCAGCGAGGACTCACAGGATGGATCCCTGCAGCTGACTCATACAGAGAAGGCAGTGCCACTGACCAAGGCCTGGGAACCTCCCAAGGTAAAGCACAGCCCTATTAGTCTGCACAGATCAGAGTGGTTTCATTTGTTTTAAGTGAGATGCAGAACCTCACTCTAGAGAAATACAAGCTGGACTTTTCTCTCCGACCATTTAGCCAATAAGCCCCAGCTGAATTGGCTTACACACTAATTTTACAGTTTAGCCTCAGCTTGATATTTCATTCTGGGAGAAAGTTACTCAAGAACCTCATGGAAATCCCCCACGCAGCTGCAAACATACTGGGACAGAGGTAACAGGGGAACTCTACCAAAAGCAGAGAAAAACCCACCTACACCACAACCAAGAAAGTGCTAAAAACCACATCTGCACTTGGAAAAACAAAGAGCCTCACATCAGGATCATTCTTCACAGGTTATAAAATACTTACTGTACATGCTATTTTGTTCTGACTACTCCTTTGAAATATCTGAGCTGTGAAAGTAAGGCAAATATACTTTTCATAGTCCATTAAAAAAGAGCCTAAGGAGGTTAGTCTTAAAACACTAATTATTTTTTCCTGTGGAAACTGGGGAATAGCTGAATAACAGGCTATTATACAACACCCTACACTAGCAAAGGTTCACTGTGAGACTGAAAATTATTATTTCTTGTATGGATTCAGTATGTCTTCATTTGTCAAACTGATCACAGAAGTCAATAAATCAGAAAAGCTGTAGAATCTCTGTAAATATAAACTAAGAGCCGCAGCCCCTTTGACCCCAGGCACTTTGCATTACCAGAATTCCTGACAATAAATACAGGGCATGACAGCATCAGTGAGCTTTGTAGCTTCCCTATGGACACTAGCAGAGCAATATGCAGCATGAAGACATTATTCAGCACCTGTGAGGAGAATTATTAGCTCAAAGGAAGGAATAGAAAAAAATTAGACCAAAATCCACTTAAAGAGGATTAGGTAGGAGAGAGAACCTAGGGCACTTTGCAATCACAGGCTGGTAACCTTCATTAATCATAAGGGCAGAAATGCACAGTAGAAGATAAATTGTTCATGAAACCAAAACTTGGCCAAAATGTTAAATAATATATAACTATAGCACACTCAATACCAAAGCAGCACAAGATGCGTATGATTCTATAGGCCATTTGTGAGAAGATAAAAGAAAATGATGTCCCACTGGAGACTTCTGAAAATTAACGAGACTGTTGAGTATTCCCATAGCTGAGAGGGGTTTTTTCTTATTTTACAAGATGGATTGCAAATGTGCTTGAGCAAAATGCACAGTCATTTTTATCCTCTGCAGACTTAAATTCATTGGTGTGAGATGTGAAGAGATAAGCCAGGTTATAGCCGTGAACCTCCAGTCAGAATGGGGCAATGTATTTGAGCATTTGTGCATTTCCACAGCATTATAAATATCCACAGTATTTCACTGCAGGCCTTTGCTGTTGTTTTTTCTCTTGTATCTCTGTGTAATTAATTATAAAACCAATAAACTAGCCAAACAAAAAAGAAAAATAAAAGCAATTTTCCTTAGCCTGTATTGCTGCAGCTGCTTACCACTGCCTTCATTTCTTTACCCATTTTGTCCTTTTCCTTTCAATAACTATGCTCCATCCCCATTTTGTAATACTTCCAATTAAACTGAGTCAGCTGGGCTACTTGTTCTTCTGGTCGCTTCCTTATTTACATATCACCATTGATAACACTTCTAAAACAGCCCTGGAAGGAGAGTTCCTTTGGTTTGTAAATACCTTATGTTAATGTAGTCTTTCCGAGTGATGCTTTGAGGTTTTTGCTAAAGGACTTCAGGCATAGAAACAACAGATGAAACACAAACAACAACAACGCAGCGCCCCTCTCCACCCCCATCTTGCCAATATTCCTCACACCTGACCCAGGAGGGTGATTTTCCATGGTACATTGAACACTGCACTAGCAGGGGCCAGCAAAGGTGCCAAATGCTACATGGAAAGCAGTCCACAGGAAAATTGACTGATCCTCCAAAACCTCATTTCACTTAAACCACTCAGCAACAATCAACCGATAACAACCTTCAGTCATTACTGTTCTTGTCCCAGAGTTGAATAAGCAGCTACTTCAAATCGGACGCTAAATCCACTTTCTAGTCAACAGATCAATTTGAGGTTCTCTACTGAAAGTGCACAGGATTAAAACAGAGCAGACATACTCAGCATTTGTTAGAAGACATGCAAGATAATTCTAGAGAACACTGCTTGACAAGATGAAATAAAAACAGAATGAGAAAATATTGCTATTTATGACCTGTAAAAAGTACAGAGATAGCTACAACTCATTCGCTAGTTTCTACCTGGTATAGCTGGTCTTTATGGATACCACATGAGAAGGAATCAGTCTGGCCCTGAACATAGAACATTTCACAGCAAAAAGCAAAATTCTTACTGTAAAGGAGCAGCAGTGCAGAAACCAGCATGGTTCAGCCCTTGGACCACTCCAGCTGCCTTGCCTCTACCCCATCAAAAGGCACAGCCCCCACAGAGGAACCCTGGGTAAGCTGTAGCCATGCTGGTAATGATTCCAATTACATCAAGGATGGGACCTATAGTGAGGATTTTTTTTTGTACAGTTTTTTGAAGCAAACATTCATATTTTATTTTGGACTAGGGATTTTAAACACATTGCTTTATTATCGGGAACTTTTAAAATTCTGTTCCCATCCCAAGAGTGAAGCTACAAATTAGCCACTACTAAAACTCCAGACTTGCCTCTGGCTATCTCCTTATGAACGTAAATTTATTACAAGACCCAGTAAATCACAGCCTCTTTGGGTATCAGTAAACAAGATCTTATTTAGTGGCCTAATTGCTCAATAAGGAGTGGAGGAAAGGGATTAATCTGCCTGCTCCTCCTCTGTGCTGGGCAGATGGAGATTGCCAAGCAGCAGTGTGCAGCCTCTACCCCATACAGAATGCAAAGGGAGTGAGTGAAAGGCAGTGGGATGGCTGCTGAGCACGTGGGCTTTGAAGTCAGGGGCACAAATCACAAGTGATTGCAAGCACTTGTGAAAATCACAGGACTATTACAGAGAGCTGAGGGGATATTGCACCAAAACCTGCAGAACCATGAGACTTAATATTGAAGGACAAAAGGCCCTCGAACCAACAGTGTCATTTAAATGTCCTAGAGTATCCAAGTCATCTGGATGTAGCTAGCAGATATGGCACAAGACCCAGGGGAATCCAGAAATGCTGGGATGAACCTGGAGGCCCAGCACCTCCACTTAGGCTCAGAAAACACCACTGCAATCTTATATTTAGGCAAACTGAATCTCATACAAGGAGCCTTGGAGGGACAGTGTGGCTCTCCATGCAGAGAATGAGGTTTGGTCTTGTCTGCAAGCTGTGTCTTGATCTGAAGGAGGTTCTTTATTGGACTGTACATGGACCACAGGTGTCTGAAGTAGGAAGTCAAAGGCAGCAGCATGCCTTCTTTGCTATTTGCAACAACCAGAAGTTCTTTTGTTTGCCATGGGCATATGTATGTTTTACATGTACTGGTGACCTTTTTTTCCCCTTCACTGGTCATAGAGTCAAATCTAAAGAGAAAAAGTTTCAAAGTTGGAACTGAATGATTGAAGTAGAGTGGATGAAGAGGAACTGAGGAGTAAAAGTGACCTTCTTACTGACAATCCAAGAAATTGCCATATTTACTCAGTTCAGCAGAGCAAATGATGGCAAAAAGCAGAGCAGATCCTCTGCCAGAGCATAGCTGCATCACTCCACTGACTTCAATATACTTTAACATAATAGTTGTGTAGCTGGGCTCTAATGAGTTGCAGCCACATTACACCACTAAGGATCTTTACCTGGAGAAAAAGACTAAAACACCAACCAATTTAACAGACTTAGTTTCATTTTATCCTGATTTTGCTCCTGTGTAAATGCATTCAACATCCAAAACCACTAACAAGAAGTAGGGTATCTTTTGCAACACAGCATTAACACACTTACACAATCTATGCGACACTGGAGAGGGGTGAGGGGGGAGTTTCTGTCCAGCCACACCCCTTGGCAAACAGCAAGGACAAGCACTGCAGATTTTCTGGTTTGCTGTGATGTATGGCACCTTCCCCCCTCAGAATGGTGTCCAGTCCAGCTGATCCCCCATTTTGGGGTGGGCAGAAGAGTTTTTTGCAGTCCTTATGAAGTGTTCCATTCACTCTATAATATTTTGCAGTGATTAAAGGCTTTGTTTAAACTTGAGTTTAAACATTTTCCTTTAAGCTTTGAGTTTAAACTCATTTTTCAAATAAAATCCAACTTTTAAATGCCCAAATACTTCTTTTAGAACATTTCAACTTTTCCATATGCTAATCAGTTTAAACTATTTTCTGAATTCAATCCAGAACTGGTAAGAATTTGATCTCAATATTCAACTATCTGTGAATTTACTATTCATTAAGAGAAATGATTACTTCAATTTTGTTACCAAGAAACCTACAGGGGAAGCATGACAGTCATAGGAATTGCATGGAATAAAATTGAAAAGAAAAAGAGATTTATAAAAAAAATATTAACCAACATGGCACATGTTAGTCCCCCTGGCATCAAGAAATGAGAGAGGGGAGATAAAACCCACATATAGAGTAGGCACAAGGTAGTCATCACTGCCAATTACAGCAAGAAAAAATAGTTCACACTAAATAACAGAAGGACTTGCTAGGAAAATCAAAAGGTATGCAACACAAATAATAGATTATAGATAATAGCAACACTCTGAGAATTACAGTCATTTAATTTGCATGAAATCCTGAAAGATCCCAGCCTGACCTCACTGGGAGAGATGCGTCAGCAACTGCCAAGGGTACAGACGCAAAAAATTGAAATAATTGTAATTCATACTTCCTCTTCATTCTGAGAAACATAACCAGCAGATTAATAACTTGAGTTTTACCTTTGCAGACTTTGGGTTTTGCTGTTCTGCTTCAGTGGACAGTGCCAATAGTAGCAGAAGCTCATTTCTAGAAGTCGAATACTTTGTGTAAGTACCTAAATATTTAGAGGTTGTTGGAGCTTATGAAATGCTGAGGATGCTCAGTGTGCAGGTAGAAAGGCTGTAAACACATCCTACTCCAAAGTATTTTGTCAATGATGGCAAGCAAAATGATGACCACCAGCAGCAAAGAATTATTTTGCTGAAGGTTTGGGTGGTTCCTGTTTCACCAAAACTCTGCCCCAAAATCCTGGACTTTAACACTGTGTCCTTGGCCCAAGTCTTCCTCCCCAGTGACCCACTCCTCTGGCAGGCAGTTTTAATTCATCCCTTCTCATCTGACAGGAGAGTCACCACCTTCCTGACACTGTGGGGTTCACCAGTTTACCCTGCTAGGGCCAAGGGCCTACGAGAGCCTTCCAAAAGAGGGGGAGAAAAGGCCAGGAGCCGCCTGGAGCTGCGGGCAGTGCCCTTCCCGCCTCCAGTGTGGTGTGGTGGGCAAAGCCTGTCCTTCATACGGGGCAAAGCCTGTCCTTCATACGGGGCAAAGCCACCCTTCATATGGGGCAAAGCCACCCTTCACACGGGGCAAAGCCTGTCCTTCACACGGGGCAAAGCCTGTCCTTCACACGGGGCAAAGCCACCCTTCACACGGGGCAAAGCCTGTCCTTCACACGGGGCAAAGCCTGTCCTTCACACGGGGCAAAGCCACCCTTCACACGGGGCAAAGCCTGTCCTTCACATGGGGCAAAGCCTGTCCTTCACACGGGACAAAGCCTGTCCTTCACACGGGGCAAAGCCTGTCCTTCACACGGGGCAAAGCCACCCTTCACATGGGGCAAAGCCTGTCCTTCACACGGGGCAAAGCCTGTCCTTCATACGGGGCAAAGCCTGTCCTTCACACGGGGCAAAGCCACCCTTCACAAGGGGCAAAGCCACCCTTCACACGGGGCAAAGCCTGTCCTTCATACGGGGCAAAGCCACCCTTCACAAGGGGCAAAGCCACCCTTCACACGGGACAAAGCCTGTCCTTCACACGGGGCAAAGCCACCCTTCACACGGGGCAAAGCCACCCTTCACACGGGACAAAGCCACCCTTCACAAGGGGCAAAGCCTGTCCTTCACACGGGGCAAAGCCTGTCCTTCACACGGGACAAAGCCTGTCCTTCACACGGGACAAAGCCTGTCCTTCACACGGGGCAAAGCCTGTCCTTCACACGGGGCAAAGCCACCCTTCACACGGGGCAAAGCCTGTCCTTCACATGGGGCAAAGCCTGTCCTTCACACGGGACAAAGCCTGTCCTTCACACGGGGCAAAGCCACCCTTTACACGGGGCAAAGCCTGTCCTTCACACGGGACAAAGCCTGTCCTTCACACGGGGCAAAGCCTGTCCTTCACACTGGACAAAGCCATCGTTCAAACCCAGAGCCGGGAGGCACTGACCAACCTCACATCATGGGCAGGTAAAGGGGGGCTCTGCGGGTTGTCCGAGTCTGTCACAGAGCCTGTGTCACCTGCCAGGGCCATTCCACCTCCTGAGAATTCACCTTGTCGCTTTTTTCCCCTGCTCTGACCAAGGGGAAGAGGGTCTGGAGCCCTCTCCTGCGGCAGCTGGGCCTCACGGGGCCGTGCGGGAGCAGGGGGGCCGCGTCCTTTCCCGGCGGGATGGAGCGGCTCATGGCTTCTCTGATCCCCTCGCAGCAACAGCTCAAATCGGAGCAGCAGCACTTCCGAGACTGTGCCTCGAGTGCCCCAGTGCCCACGGGCCCGCTGCAGCCGCGGGCAGGGCAGGGAGGGGCAGGGATGCTCCGCCGGCTGAAGGAAGGGCCGGCAGGGCCGGCAGCAGCTGCGGTGCGGCTCCAGCTCCGGAGCGCTGCCCGCCCGGGTGGCGTGAGGGACGGCAGATGCTCTGTGATCCCGGGCCCTCCCGGACAGGGTCACCTCTCCTACGTGCCTCTGGGTCTGGGGACAGAAGGTGATCCCGACTGGGCCTGTTTTGCTGCTGGCAGCAGACCAGAGACTGTTCTCTGGATGTGCTCTGCTGACTCGAGTCTCAAGCTCGGCAGCTCCAATTTGCCTTGTCTCCTGACGATCAGTCTCATTCATACACTGCTCTCTTAACTTTTGTTAGATGTGGTTACAACATGAGCACCCAAATCCTTTTGTGCCCTTTTGTGTGTGTATATGTAAATACACATCTGTCCAACTAGACAGATGATTTAGCAGAGCTGAGAATGAAGAAGAAGAAGAAGAAGAAAAAGAAAGGGAAGTGGACTCAGTGTGAACTGAGTGCTTGTCTTTCTTGGGCCAGAACTCACAGAACAGAACCAACAAAAGTCTCTGAGAATGATCTAATCTTGTCCCTAGGCCAAATCTAAAGACCACCGCTTCTTCTGCCATGCCTGAAAGTCGTTTGTCCATCATAATCTTGAAAGCCTCTGTTGGTTCATTCCCTGCAGCATCCCCAGGCAAGCAGCTGTAGTGCTGAATTGTCTATATTGTGCAAGAAGTTTCTCTATGTCTAAATTCACTTGCCAGAATGACACATTAGACCTTGTGCAACTCACAGGAGTTGTGGAGAAGCGTTTAGTTTCTTTTACAGCTTACAGTAAAATACTTGTGTCAGTGTGATCAGCCACCAGAGTGCCCTGGGTACCCAGCCCCATGGCCACAGGTACAGGCTGGCTGTGTCCTGACTGGGTGGCAGCCCCTGGTCTCTCCATCATGGACAAGCATGCTCAGATCCCTCTCAGTGGCAGCTCCTGCTGCTGCCAAAATACAGCAGCAACAAGTACAGAACAAGTGTTACCTGGGAGCCCCAGGATGCATATGACTTGCTCCAAAGGTGTCACACAAAATGGCAAAATTTGATTCCACAGAAGTCAGTCTGTGCTATGTATTATCCAAAAATCTATGGATTAATTTCATTCTCTCAGTCTATATACAAAAGTGCATCTGTAAAATCTGTAAATACTGCTTAAGACAGCACTCTATACCCATAGTATTAGAGATTCTGTGATTTAATAAGACTTTCTTTAATTTTATTAATATTGAGAATAGCCCCTTTACAAATCTTATGTGTACTGTGATACTGCAAATTCCAACAATTTATGACCCTCATTGTGCAATCATTTTTTAAATAGTTTTTAAATTGAACACAAACACTTTATCTGTATGATGGGGTTACAAAAATTATGGCTATAGTTCTTTTTGCTGAAAGCTTATGGATGAGAAAAGTCACAGGGAAGTTTGGTAACTGGAGACATGTTTAATAAATATAAGGTACTGGTATTAAAGCAAACAGTTATTCATGCTATATTTTAATTTAAGTACTTTTTATAGGAGTAGCATGAAGTAATTCATACAGATAGAGCTGTTGAATGTCTGGTTTTGTTACTAATAACAAAAAATGCCCTTACATAAAAAGGCTGTTTCCTGCAGGAAGAGGTTGCTATTAACCTACAAAGAAAGCAGAGGGTCTAAGGCCAAATTCCTGTGAAAGACCCCCAGCTTCAGTACAGTGGTCCTTGACTGCTTTCATGCCCTCATGTGGGAAGAGAAAGGCAGTGGTATTTTCCTGACCCACTCAAAAGGTGTGTTGACCTGGTACGTTTTGGTGAGCAGGGCTTTTGAGGACTGTGTGAAAGTGTTCCAATTGTTCAATGGAAAGTTACCTTAAGAACATGTGGAAACCTTCAGATCCCACACACCAAGGAATGCTCTCATTCTCAAAAAAAAAAAAAAAGTGTGTTTATTATATGGAAACCTACAAACAAAAAATTAAAGTTGACCAACCATTTTAATTTTCCTCCTGAATTTGGCTTCTTCCAACCCCAAGAACCCCTAATGTTTCCTTAAATACTCATCAGCCTGTGAAATATCCAGGCTGAATTTTCTGTGAATGTCAAATGCATATTTTCACATGAAGCACAGCATTGACTAAGTACACATACTTATAAATATTTGTGTGACTGTGGCTTGTGGCAGTATTTAGCATGGTCTGAGAAAAACTCTTAAAATACATGTTTAAGTACATTGCTGAAATAGCTTCAAGAAATTTTTCAAAATTACTTTTTACTTGTGTTTTGATGAAGCTCAGTTAAAACTTAGGACGTATGTACAGCCCTTTGTTCTGTTTAGGTGCAAGCAAGACACCATATAAAGGCTGTTCTCCAGGACTGAACAGCCCTTCAGTTCCTAATGGTTTATGTAGACCCACTAAAAAAGGCTTGAAATGTCTCTTTCTGGCTGCTGGTGAAATAGCAGGATTCACTGGAAATCAAATTTAACGATACAATTTCGAATAATTGTAAATATTACCAGCAGAAAGCCCATTCTAAGCCCACAGATTTATTTGCACATTTAAAGTTCCTCTCCCCCATTTGCCCATGGGTGCATTTGACTCAAAAAAGGAACTGCAAGTACCTTACAAAAATCAGCCTCAGAAGCCTAGATTTAAGACCTGAACTGAACCAAACAAAAAGTAGCACTATCATTTGACAGATAGTGTTGCAGACTAAATTTTGTGAATATTCACACTGCCAAGAATGCTTGGTAGAAACTGCTTGTGTGTGAGTAACTCTGAATGTGACATATGGGGAACTTGCACATCTTTTGCTGGGAAGCAAGATCATACTAGGCAGTTAATCACTTTCCTCTAATCACTATTGCCATGGCTGTACCATTTCTGATGATCTTTCAGTACTATAACAGCCAGAAGTGCTGGACTGGAGCAGGACTGTTGTGTGCATGGGAAACTGGTGCACAGAAAAACACAGATGTGCACACTCATACACAAACCATTTCCCATTAAAATCAATATTGGATCCCCTGTTATGAAATCTGAGTATCAAAAGGCACCCAAGGCACATTTCTTTAATTCCAAGCAGCAAAATTGTTCACAGGGTGCAGTGGAACCACTAGGAACATCACTAGTATTGATTAATGGAATATGACTGAGGGCAGAAATTAAGCTGGGGATAGGGGTCTCCATTAAAAATGTTTATTGCTAAGTGCTCATGTATCACTTCTGTTCCTGTGCAGATCAGATAAAAATCCACATTACAACCTTCTTCAGGGAAAAAAAAAAGACATTTAGCTGACATATTCGTCAAAGAAATTTCCCTTCCTTTCTTTACTCCAATCTTATTTAGGGTGTTAAGAGTGCTAATAAAACCTGAGAAGTACCAGTTTGGGAAGAGAGTTAAGTACATCCTTAACACAAAGCAACACTTGAAGCAAAATATATGCTTTTCCAGCCAGCTCTGTTCTGCATTCAGTGGCCTGAATCTCAGACTAGGAAAATCAAATATGTTTTCATATCTGAAGTTGGATACAAAAAAATTGTGCCTCCCCCTACCCCACTAAATTCATTAACTTACCCAGCAGCTCCACCAGGTTATAATCAATTCAAGAAAACATCCTGTAATGAAGAAGAGAAAAAGTATTAATACCACCCACTCAACCTGCCACTCTACAAGCCTTACAGCAACTTCAGAGTCCAATCTTGTAGCAAAGGTCTTCAGGATGAGTCACTTTGGTCTGCATTACTTTTTGGGTACCTACAGCTGCTCTGGGATTCTTTGTTTTTACACCCCCGTCTTACCCTTGCTGTTCCAGGCCCATAAAAATGGAAAACTCAGATCTAAAATTTCACAACACTTAGCCATTAGTAGAACTTAAAGGAACTACACTTTATGAAAATCAAATTACAATCCCTAGGGTATTTTTTTGTTTGCCTTATTTTTATGAGACCCATTGAGTTATATCACCTTTTTAATAAAACCCGCTATGTTTGCTTTTGCTGCAACCCAGAATGAGAGGGATGGACAAGAAGTGAGAAAACCTCTGGTGAACATTTCCTGGAACCCCAGTGGACTTGGTGCTTACTTGCTCCTTACCACCATGATGTCCTTTACTCCAAACCCAGCATTAAACTTCTCTTTAGTGATTTTTACTATCTTTTCATATTAAGCTTGCCCTAAGTGTTCTGAGTGCCATGGAATGAAGTGATGGACCTGGGAAGAAAAGAATAGCATGTAGCTAAATCTCCAGGGGATTGATTGGCATTGAAGGGAAACTTGCAGATAATTATCAGATAATGGAGACAGCAGGATGCTATTGGCACAATACCAATGTAAAAGATGTAAGACAGGAAAAGCATCCTGTTCCCTTGCCCTGATAAGCAATTTTTGGTGCAGAAGCATAGTCCCTTCTCCTGTCTCACCAATGGAGATCTTCCATTGTTCTGCCTCCAAGGGAAAACTGTTCCCAGCTCTGTGTGGACTCCTGTCTCCATCTCTGGCAAGGCATGCCACAGTCTGCACCACCACAACAGATACTCATAGAGATCCCAAGAAAACAAGGGATCAGTTAAACAGGGACTGGAAAGCTCAGATACTCAATAGTCTGCGCAATGTTGCTTACCTATCCTAACCCATGCCAGCTGAAGTGTTGCCATCTGGTAAGGGGCTTGGCTTACACACAGCAAAAGAATTTCTCCAGTCCAAAGCCAGTAACAGTTCCAGTTCATCACAGTTCCAGTTTTCCAGTTCCAACACACATGCACGCACACACACACCAAAACAGTGAATTTTATTATTTTTTAGTTAGTTTTCACATCCCTGAAAACAAAATAATCTCTTAATAATCTCTCTTATTTGTTGAAGTGTTAACAGAGGGAGCACATAGGTACCAGGACACAGTCAGTCTGTAGGTATCCCCTAATGTTAATGCATGAACCCCCTGTGCTTGTTGCAAATACAGCAGAGGGAGGAACAGCTAAAGAGCTGGAAAAGCAGCAAAGGAAGGAAAGCATGTGTGAGTGAGTGAGAGTGGGAGAAAAATCCACAGTCAGGCCAGAATTCTGCTTGCCAAAAAAAAAAGCTAAGAGATCTCTTTCCAAAAGAAATGAGTCAAACCAGGGAAACAAAAATAATAATGCTGTGTGCAACTTAAAGCAGCAGCTGCTATCTGAGAGAAAACATGAGATGAGTTAGAAGACACAGAAGATTAGTCTTTTTTTTGCTTTTCAAATTATTATGTTTGTGTCGAGCTTTTGGCTCAAAAATATTTGACCTAATCACATCTGTTTTACTGACTTAAATGAGAGGCCTGGCAGCTGTAGCTGGCAAAAGAATCTCCAAATCTGCAGACAACGTTCCAATATTTGGGCTCTTGTCTGAGAAATGTAGGGATAACAAAGTCTATACCCTAAAAGTGCCTATGCTGTGCAAAACCACTTACAGACAGATGCTGCTGTAGCCACCCTGCAAACAAGTCTGCTTCTAAATTCAGCTGTTCCTTGGCTTAGCCTCTGGAAATGGAAACCCATTACCCATTTCTCTGATGAATGTAAATTTATTTCATATTCTTGCAAACAATCAACTGAAGCCTCTTTGTCTGAGCCCAGATACAAAGGCAAACAATGGCTGCTGAAGAGAAGTAAGAGCTGACAAGCTGGAACACAATCTAGAAAGTCTTGCAAGGAAGATGAAGCCAATCTGTCTTGAGTGAACAGAGAAAAGGTGTTTTGCAGAAATGCAAAACAGCATACACATTTATTTTTACTACACAAAATATGTGTATAACAAGTGGGGAAAAAAAAAGAAAAACACTAATAATATGGTTACACAAAGATGAACTGGCTAGATGATCTAAATTTACTTTTTTTTTGAGTCCCTGTAACCTGCTGGGTTTTATTTAGTGAGAATTTCCTGTCTGTCTAATTTTCATTGGCACATCAATTTTCTTGCAGTGCCTGATTCTCTTTCAACATCTGTTGCTCAGTTTGACAGTATTAATTTTGGATTTTTCCCCAGATCCGATTAGTTGAAGATTGTAGTGAATGCTGGCAAGAGATCTAAGTTTTCTGTCTCTCTTCTCTCTTCTTCATAATGAAAAAATGTTTTCTTGAGATTCATAATAATTGCTGTCACTGTATTTGATACTGAGAATCATAAAGGTATTTAGAGAAGTCTTATACATACTAATAGAAATCAGTTTTCTTCTCTTTCCAAATATTGTCTCCACCTGTCCATACACACACCTTATTATTGATGGCTACTGTATCCATGAATTGTAAGCACATTCCTCTAAGCAAGTATGTTGAAAAGGATCAATTTTTCCTGTGTGTAGCTGCTGAAGTGTTATTCTAAAAACACTAGTGAAGGTCACAGAACACCAAATAGGAACAAATATACAAGCACAATGAATTTTTTTTGGTTACAGTCAGTAGACACCAGTGGGTGCTCTGTGCCATTAATCATGTCTCAGACACAGCCCTTGCCCCAGGGAGCACACAATCTGTGTTTAAGGGAAGAGCCAAGATGCTCTCAGGCAGAGCAGGGAAGCTCAGGAAGGAACATTTGTCAGTTTGATCAGTGGCAGCACCATACATGAACAACATCTATTTTTGTTCAGATGATGGTGATTTAGGTATCCAAGCAGAACAAAGAAGCAGCAGTGAAATCCCTCTGACAGTGCTGCTCATGTATAAGGAGAACATAGAAAAACACATTGGTTTCTCCTTTAAGGGGTACAAGGGCTCAACTACCACAAGGCAGCCTCTAAAAAGCAGAAAGAGGTGCAAGAAGGGAATCCAAACTGTCCTGGTTGTTTCAGAAGAAGGAAGCAAGTCAAGTAGAGCCAAACAAAACAGTTACCTGCATTTATTTGGTGTAAATGAGATATAAGAGAATTCTATGTTGCCCAAATTAATCTCCACTGTCTGCATTTGTCCTGCAAGGATATGGTTAAAACAACAAGCTAGTAAAATAGTCTTGGCAGCAATGTTCCAGATGAATGTGGACAGAGCAAAATGCATTTGCAATGCCAGTAAAAAGGATGGTGCAGTAATCAAGACAGGAGATGAACAGTTTCTGGATGAGCATTTCAGCTTTGTGGGCAGGATCCAAGATTTTTTTAAAAAGACCCAAACCAACCTTGCAGGATTCAGGTATAATGTGACTGTGAGGACCAGAAAACATTACAGGACAAGCATGATGGTCCAGTCACTGGCCTAAGTAGCCAGCAGGATTGCAGAGTTGAAGGACGTGTCAGGGAGGTAGCTCAGAGAGAAAGATTAAAAGCTCTGGTTTAGCCCTGTTTTAGCCCTGTTCAGTTCAAGCTGGTGGTCAGACAGCAGTGAGGCTTGGAAGACAGACCAACTTTGAGCAGCACGAGACAGGTGTGAAATACAGAGATAAAGCTGTGAGTCCTCTACAGAGTGACAGCAAATTTAAATGAGGTTCAGAAGGGTTAAATAGTTCACATACAAATAGGTTCTAAATATCTGCAAGGGATAAGGAGAGGCTCTTTACAGGAAAGTACCATGTATAAATGCAGGCACAATGTACATCCACTTCCCCCAAATCTAGAACCTATATTATTGTAGATGCATTTTACTTTGTTAATGAGATGTCCTTGTTCAAAGCCCTGTTGATTCTGCCACTTTTTATGCAGGGAAATAAAATAAAGCTGCAGCTTGGTGTGGGTAGCTGGTATCCTGGTGTGAGTACCTTAAATAAAATAAATCAAGCTGATCTGAAAAATTATCTTGTTCCAGACTATGAAATTCTGATTAGCATAGAGGCTGATCTTTGCTCTCACTTGTGATCAAATAAATAATAGATATCCATCAAGCTGTTCTTCCTACAGTTCTGAAAAAGAATCATTTTGATTTTTAAATACATGGGAGGTGTTCAGATATTGTTAAAGAAATTTGAGAACTATCATCTGATTGTGGATAATTTATTGCCTGCCTTTGGGTATT
Organism: Molothrus aeneus; assembly: GCF_037042795.1. Lineage (NCBI taxonomy): Eukaryota > Metazoa > Chordata > Aves > Passeriformes > Icteridae > Molothrus > Molothrus aeneus. The sequence continues at coordinate 9,227,551 of NC_089658.1, read as the reverse complement.
AGCAAGACCTGTCATTTAGCTTTGTAGAAGCCTAGATGCTTTCATGAGGCACTTGACTTTTACAGTCTTTCCATTTAAAAATCAGCTGTCCTCACTATTTCAGTTCTAGATCTTTTGATCCTTGTGCTTTTATGTACTGGACTGTTCAAAGTTAACAGAGCTGCCAAGTGTACAAATGATGTTTTAGCTTAATTAGCTCTGGGTTACTCTCCTTAGCATGAACTACACATAAATGCATGCAAATATTATTGATTCAGAGTGACTGATCTATAATATTGTTTTGGAGGTGAATTACCACAGACAAAAAGGCAGGAGAACAAAGTGCTCTGTCTAAGCTGCACTATTAACAGCAAGAAGGCCCACTTTTAAACTGCAGCCTCCCTGGACTTCTAGACATCTGTGGACTATACAGATGAGGATTAACTTCCTCATCTGTATAGGCACAGACAGGCACTAAAGCTCCCCATTTATTTATGTACTGTTGCATGAAACATGCATTTTTTCTTCATAGCTGGCATTTTACACATGTCCACATACTACTGACAATGTTTAGAACATCTTCCATCACACCACAGTCACAGCAGATAGTTTTGTATTTTGATGGCACTGCACAAACATTCACAGCAAAGGACACATCTGCCTAACTCTCCTTAAAGGTGCAACAATTGCTTCTGTTCTACATCCACTTTCCCAGTCATAACTCATTTGAAAACATGCATTTTATCTATCAGGTGCTCTAGGAATTAGTTGGTAGATGTCTTCATGTGTATGTGAGTTGTCAGTTTGATTCAGAGTTATCCTTAGACTTGAAAAATCCAGCAATCTTCAACACTGCTGCTGTTCTGTTACCCCTGCTGACCTATCCTGGAACAGACAAAACTGGATTGGGCTAGAGCTGAGCTCACTTTAAATAGATTTCAAAGTCAGAATTTTAGCACAGGGGGGAATGGTAGTTCTATTATTATGGGCTGGTGTTTCACATTTTAACACCACATTTTCAAGTACCATTTTATTCTGCCAAACTTTAATCATTTGGTCTGAAATTTTATTTGACAGTTGATCTGCATCACAGAAAAGCCCATAGAAGAATTCTTACTTTTATCTCCAGAGCAGGATCTGAAGACATAGTCAGCCACAAGGAGAGAAGAAAACCCTGAACATCTAATCACAATCACTGCACTGAGAGTGGCTGGGGTCCAGTGCTAAAAGTATAGCAGTAAATAAAAATGCATATGCCTCAGCAGGAAGGATACAGATTTAAACTGGACAGCAACACAGGCTCTGGAAAGTCTGACCACTGGAGTTTCTGTGTCTGCAATCTGTTCTTGGTAGCAGAATATTTGAATGTAATTGAGCATAGGAAATAATCATCCATGCTTTCTTTGTAAATAGTTGCAGTATTGCTTAGAAAGTCCCTTTTCCTGGCTGAAGCAAACCTGACTGCAGGAGATGTATAACTCAGCAATAGGTGACAGGATGAATGTGAAGGGCTTGCAGCTCACCATGCCATGGGAAACTCTGCCATCTGGAGCACTGAACATGGCCATGGCACAGGTCCTTCCTAGCAGGTACCACAGACAGGAAGGATGAGGTTTCCCTGTCTCTGGCCACAGCTGACTCCAAGCCTCTCAGTGAATTGAGCAGCCCTTGCTGGTGGCTGTGTCATCGTGCAAGGAACAGACTGACTCAGGCTGGCAATGCTGGGTGACTCCCTGCGTCTGACAAGTGCTTTGTCTTAGCTACATGTGCTTTGTTCAGTCTTTCAAAAGCCCTTTAAACTTCCACCGATTAGAGGTGGCTGAACTGAAAACAGAGCTCTGTCCTGGTTTTGATCAGCAAATAGAAGCTCAAGTGCTTCTTTGGCTTAAAGGTACGCCTGTAAATCTAGCCTGGGAGATTTGCAGGACACACTTCTGTCAGGAGGCATGAAGTGCATGCTGCTTTATTTTAGGACACAATGTGATGAGTCATTTTTTGTAAGTGTTCTGGCACTTTATCTTTGCGATCTGGCTTGGACCTTTCTCTGAAAAGTAAAAATAGTAACAAGACTTACTGTTTTAGCTTATTTTTTACAAGCTATTCTTTCATTTTAACATGATTAAGGCTAGCGCTTTTTTAAGAAGCTATTCTTACATTTTAATATAATTAAGCTGTTAATATTTTTAAGTTTTTACTATTACAACCATGCAGGGACACACAAATGTCAATAAAAGAGCAAATTAAATCTGGGAACTTTTTTCTCTGTTTGAAGATGAGTTTCAGATTGAGGAGACTGTTCTAGCTAACAATCTGTTAACTGAGTCGTGGATCACTTTCAGCAATCTTTCATCGTCTGAGATGCTCATGAAAAGGAGCAAGAAGTTAGTTAGAAGGACTTGTTCTCATGATGGGAGATAGGAGGAGAGCTGAGGAGCATACCATGTGCTCATGCTTCACTCTGCTGCTGCAATCCAGGACATTTTGTGAGAGAGAAAACATTTCAAAGATCCGTACACCATGGACAGCAGTCAGAACCAGTAATTCCCCGGCAAGTGCAGTACATTTTGAGTGTGGTCACTGTTATATTTGTTGATTCAGTGGTGGGCATATTTTGAAAAATATTTCTTTAAACACTGCAGTATATATATGTTGGAATGTGAAAGACTGAATATCTCTTGATAAAATGGCAGGCTGACAAAACACTTGTATTGACAAGTGTTCAAAGGACCTATTGGGAGGTAGGCAGGTCAGGAAACACCCTACAGCTGAGAATTTCAGGGCAGAAGGCCCTCCAGGAAAAGGCATTTTTGCCATTCAATTTGGACAATGTTTTGCATTTATTCTGAAGAAGCTGGGTTGTCACAGTATGAAATGCTTTGCTGTAATAATGAAATTTCATACCAATTCTGTTTCCATTACAAAACATTTGTAAAGTGGAATCAGAAAGGTCACTTAATTTTGAACTGTGAAAAGCTTTAAAAATCTCTGGGGTAAAAAATTGTCTCAATCTGAGTAGAATTATACCTGTCTGGAATTTGGTCCCTGAATCCTTTTCATGTCTGACTAAATCAAGCAAGTGTGAACATGCACTCCCAGCAGGGATCAATCAGCTGTGTCAAAAGCAAGAACAGAATTACCTCATTTTTGTCATTAGACATGAGCCAAAATGTTAAGGATTTTTTAAAAGGTTACTTTTTTTTTTTTAGGAGTTGCTCAGTGTTCTCATTTTCTGATTTGTCTGCAGACAGCAAAGGATGAAATATGAAAGACGCACAAATGTGTCTCATATTTTCTGAATGACTGAAATGACAAAGTCTCAGAAATCCTTTGTTTTTGTGAGATTTTCATCATCAAGAAGTCTGGATGGATCAGATAAGCTTCTTGACTTTGGGTACTTAGGCAGACTGATGAAATAGGATTGCAGGTAGCCCTGCTTTCAGATTACAGGCATTTCAGTATTTCTCTGCCTGCTCATGCATTGATTTTTGCACTTTGTGAGTATATAAAATGTGAGCTTTTAGTACAGGCTTGTACTAAATTGCCACAGTTTCATACCAGAAATAACAAAAGTGAAAGATTTGGCAGTAAGCCTCACAGAAAACTGTTCCCACAGCTCAAGCAATATCATGGGTCGTGAGGACTATTTTAAAGTCATTAATGCAGAATTCAGTGTGCAGTCTAATATACTGTGGTCTGCATGTGATAGAGATGTCTGACTCAAAGGATGCACAGTGTAATATAAAGATATATTGTTGAAATCTTTTCAAGACCATCGCTAAGGGAGCTATGAATATTTGTAGTTGTGTCTTTCAGGTTTCATTGTTTTTTAAAATATACTTTTACTAAGAACCTAAGGCTATTTCAGTTTGTAATAACAACTATCTATAAAACAAAGGACTGAGTATGCTTTGCACAAATCTTCCCTAAAAGCAGTTAGACTAATTGTGCAATGATAAACCAGCAGGAGAAAAACCTGGGAATTGCCAGCTCAGAGAAGTGACCTGTAGTCTGCAGCCTCCACAGAGGAGCAGGCTCATAAAGACCTGAACAACTCTCACTCTGTTTCCAGTATTTCCCTTGTCCTGAATTAGTAAAGCTGGATATCTTCTGGAGAAATTGCATGTTCTAGAGAGTGAGTGGGATGACTTAGCCTTTGCTTAAACTGATATAGTGAAATATAGAATCAATGAGACCATTAATACAATCACCAACCTTTCCATAATTTTAACAAAATTCTATCACATGTAAAAACAGAATATGGGCCTGCCTTATCATCTGTTATAGCATTCCTGTCCTGGGAAGCAAATCTCTGCAATATTGCTACTGTTCAGCTCCCCTTGGCTCTGTTCCCCTTTCCAGACCACCTCCAGGGAACAGTGGAAGGATATCACAGCTGCAGAGACAGAAGCCCACCTCCATGTCATGGCCTCTGTCTAACACAAGTGCACAAAATTAGTGGGGAAAACAGATGCTTTGACATCTTCAAATGTCTCCTGAATGCTTTTACTACCTCAGGATGCCATAGTGTTCACATTGCTTGTTCAGCATTCAGGCAGTACTGAAATGGGAGGACACGTTTTGCTCAAGACTTCAAAACACAGCCAAGTATTAGCTGTGCTATTTTTGGCAAACAAGAATGTACAGACATCTTCTTTGATTGCTACTTTCTCAAAATCACTATAATTTTCAGCAGTTGCCAAGAAATTAATCCTGCTAGCAAGTCCCAACCCTCATTTCCATAGATAATTAGTGGATGGGGGCAGCTAGTCCCTACTATCATAGCTGGAGGAATCCATTGTTCTCAATCTGCAGCTTACATCACCAAATGTTCCATGCTAAATTTATCTCTGTCGATTACTTGCACGAATGCTCGGGGTGGCATTTGGGGATTTTTCTGGACTTTTGCTGGTGTGTTACTTGACATCCTTATCTCAATAAAACACAGCTATTATTATACCACGAGTAAACAACTCCCCTCCAAAAATGAAAAGAAAATAGGGAGACAAGGTACAGAAGAAATGCAGAACATCCTGCAAGCCTGTTCCCAGCCTCCAGACGATGTTAGGGGCAGGTCCAGCTTCTTTGGCCTATGGTTGTTTCTACCCAGAGTAAATGCCTCTACTCCCATACCAACACTTTTCCATCCATTTTTTTTCCCTGCTGGATAATATTCTTTATTATGCTGGTATCTATTTCTTATCCTTCTGCTACCTTCAAAATGGGGAGTCATGAAAAGGAGGGACACAGTTGCAAATGTTTCCACTAAATTCTGATATCCAAGCCCTGCTTACTGAATTTCAGTAAAAATAAGTGCCTAAATGTCCCAGTCTACCTTAATCCTCATATTCAGTTTTTCTTTTGATATTTAGTGGGTTTTTTTTCTCCATAGGTTGTGCATCTTAACAATGTGTCATCATTAAGAGAGAGAAATAAGGTGAATCAGTGGTCTCAAAAGAGAATCCCAAAATCAAACTACTGTTAATGTTGTCCTACTAAGGGTTTTAGCAAAAAAACCCCAACTTTTACAAACACTCCCTAGCTATCATCATCCATCCTGTTCCAACAATATGTCACAGGAAAAAAAGCCATATACTACCCACAACTAGTTCTTGTTGCATTAATTTTTAAACTCAAAAAAACAACTTTAAGGACACTTTCTGTTCTGCCAATCAATACTGTAGCGTGAGAATCAGTTTAATATTTTGATAGATGATGACTCATTCTCACATCTGAAAAATAAATGACATTAACTCTGAGATTAAGTCATTGACAAGACAGAGGTAATCATATACATGTAGCATTATGCTGGTTTTATTACCCTGAATCTTTTAAGCCTGCACATATTCAACAAAGAAGTAATGTAAAATGGAAAATCCAATTAGCCCACGCATATGCTTCTTGAATACCACTACCACTACCAGTTCTGCATGTAGATGAACTGAACAATGCATTCATAGCTTATGAAAGAACTGTTATATACAGCTTTGTAGCCTTGCATTTAGATTTTGCAAAAAGATGAATTTACTTCATTTACAGATGATGAAAACATTAGGTATTACATGGGTTAAAAAAGTATATTTTATGTAAAATGAGCGAATCCATCTCATTTACAAGTAAGTTTTAACATTGATCAAGTTTAGGAATGCTAAATCAAGAATGCGAGTACTAGTTTTGAAGCAAGCAGAATTAGAAAATAAATCCTAGAAAAACAACTGCATAATGAAAATCAAAACATACCTGTTTAATCTATATACATTGACAGTTTATGTATTTAGATTTAAACTTTGTGAGGCGTATGGAAGACATTTCTTAATTCAAGAATACTCTAATATCTCTGTGAAATATCTGGCAGTATAAATGCATCTTAAAGACTTTTTTTCAATCTGTAATGAGAAAATTGCAAAATTAAGTTTCGTAGAACAAATCTGGCCTGTAGGCTCACAGCATCTCAGTGCAAGGATGTGTATATTGAATTTCATGAGAAGCCTCAGGTTGAACCCTCATGGCTGTCAGGGAGAGCAGTCTAAGTCCCTTCAGCTTTTGTTTTGCCAATGCAAAGAAGCTTTCAGCTTTTTTTCATAGGCCATGCTTCCAAATCCCTGCAGCCATTCTTTATTTCAGATATCATTTTCCTGAGAAGGTTAGCAGAGAACTGTACACAGTATTTAAGGTCCAATAGCATCAACACTTCCTCACATGTGTGAGAATACTTTGAACAATACTACTAAAAATAGAAGCTAAAAATTGCCAAAATGATAATCTCAAGTTCCACAGCTTGTCAATGGTGCAGACTCCATCCTCCTCACAATGAAAACATACAAAAAACTTCTTTGAGAAAATTAAGTCCAGATGTTCAAAAACATAACCACCAACAGCTGAGCCAGCCAGCACTGGACAAAATCAGATCATGAGAGGTCAGTGAGCAGAGATTGCTCTTCCTCTCTGAAGATAAGTTCGAAGGAAATGCCCACTTTTCTTGCTAACGCTCCATGCACTAACATTCCCTGAAAAGGAATGGGAAATATTCCCTAGATTCCTTTTCCACACATATGAAATATGTACCTGGACAACCTCATACTAACATGCAAAAATATGCAAGATTTGTCACTGGACATTGACAGAACAGAAGAAAATAAGTACAAGAATTGACCCATTCCTATTTGGTTGACTGGCTACTGTCAGTACAAATGTGCACTACCTATAACTTAAACAATAACTTATTTTACTGTTCCTTTTTAAAAGCAGGCATATAGAATGCATCATGATTTTATCACTGATACAATAGATTATGCTTTTGAAAAATCCCAAAGTTTCCATTATGGATTTTTTATAAGTGTCTTTATTTGAGTTTAAAACTTTTAAAATACTTTAATTGTGTGAAATTCAAATGCAGTGTAACTGTAATTTCAGAAAATAGAATCTCATTCTCTCTCTCAACCCCTCTTTGGTTTCTTTATATGAGTTAAAATGACAGCCATAGATATGCCCAAATTTCTCCTGCTTTGCAATTGTAACTTACATTTAGGATCCAGTATAACAAAGCACATGGACTCTGACTCCAGAGACTGTTCCCACAGTTCCTAATGTCTGTTTAAATGTAAGCCAAAGTTTGAGTGGCCTACAGGTACTAAACAACCTGGCTCATAATATCCTCACTCAGCTGACGAGGAATTCCCGATACTGCATGAAAATACGTGTATAGCTCAGCACAGAGGTGTATATAGTTAAGAAGTGTCCATGGGAAAGCTGATGGCTGCGTTTAAAGTGCTCTGCTACAGATCTCAGCAAGTGTGCTTAGACACAGGGCAGAGAAAGAGTTCTCCTCTCATTACCCTCATAAAAGATAACCAGACCTGGGCTTCTCCAGAGCTGTCTCATCTTTCAGCTCATTTTTTTCTTTGACTCTTGTGGTGTTTGCACAGACACTCCATAGAACACGTTCAGCAAGTTCTCAGGAAACAAAGTCAGTTTGCTGTGAATGTTCACAAACATAAGTCCGACATACCCAGGAACCTCATGTTGCACCCAGTGTGCACACATCATCTGGCCCAAAAATTTTAGAGAAAACCAGTGAATTCACTGTAAAAAGTCAATTTGGCTGCATATCATCTACTGAATGTTCTTGAATGTATTAGTTTAATAGGTAATGTAGTATTTATAGTCACCAAGTTTCAGATAATTAGGAAAATTGACATTGCTACCTTCAAATGTGCTTTTAATTTAGTCTCAAAACAAGAGAAAACCAGCCAGGAGCCAAAAGAGATGTCTAAATCTACAGCCCTGGCTGAGCTTGGCTTCAGCAGAGCATTATTTTTGCAGGAACTAAGATTGGGAATGAAAGAGCACCACAGGACAGAGACACTTTCATTCAGATTCATTCTTGCTGAAATGAAAGTGAAGTGCAATTAAAGCTTGGAGATTTTCCAAGAAGCTCTAAATAACAATACATCTTCCTTTTATTCAGATGTTTAAATAGCTTTCAAAGAAAACTGATGAACATTTTAATTTTTTTTCGCTTTAAAGCCCAAGAGAAATGGCCATATTCCTCTTTAACTTGAATTCTAAAACCCCATGAAAATACATGTTCTTCACCTAATCAAGATTTTGTTTATACTAAATTAGTATGATCTAACTTTAGGCATTAAGTTTTAAATAAGTGCTTTCACCTTGTTCTTCCTCTGTAGTCAGTGAAGAAGGGGACTTGCACACAGTCTGAGACCACCCTACTTTTTGGAAAGGTCTGGCTCCCACCACCAAATGCAGAGGGACAAGTCCCAATCCACAGTAAAATCTGATTTTAGAACTAAGCTGATGTCCTTTCACACCTCTCCTGTTCATCTGACTGCTCCAGTACTTGCTTGGACCCACTGTGGGACGGTTCAGGTATCTAAACCTGCAGAAAATGGATCTTCCCCTCCAAATGCGAACGGCTTCCTGTAATTATCTCCCTAAACCAGCCCTCAGAACCTCAGGAATGAGCATGCCAAGCTCAGCCCAAGGCTAACAGTAAGCCTAGGAACACAGATGGAGGCAGAAGAGAGGAAGAAGGGACTCACAGCCCCATTTAGCAGCTCAGTTATGACATGGACTGGCATATTCTAAAGTGGTTTAATCCAATGACTCAAAATGAGCACTCAATGATGGACCCTATTTATATGTGTGTGTTGTTTCCATCTGGGTGTGTTTATATTTATCTCTTAGGTATCTATAAAGACAGATACTTATCTTTATGTGAATATGTTTTTAACCAGGCTTTTCAAGTTTATGGTGTGTATAACAGAAAACCTTTCTTTCAGTTTTTATGTTCTCTAAGAATCAGTGGCTCATCTTTCTCCTTAAAGGGATGCTTTCACCTTTTCTGCTTCTCAGATTAATTGATCACCTGCTCTCAAATGATTCTGTAATAATTTCCATGGGACATTTGCTAACAGATATACTGTGGGATCTAGCACACACAGCTGGCTGAAATAGCCTTGTGGCATATACAGTTAAAATGAATGAATGAAAGATAATATAATAAAACTTTGCACTTTTCCAAGTCCATCCTTCAAGAATCTCAAGGCACATAGAAAATGCTAAATGATTAAGACTCCTGAGATCATTAAAGATGCAAATAAACATGCTTGTCTGCTAAGACAATGTCTGCTAATTAATTTATTTATTGTGTTTGGGGAGAACTTGTATAACTGATTAATAACCCTCCAAAAATAATGGTTTGTAATTGACATCTTCTTATTTACAGTGCAGCCAGCAATTAATTTTGTAATTTATTTGTAGAAAACATTAAAAACCAATAATCTTTGCCTCTTATGTATTATGTTATAGAAGAAAATAGCTGAATTTAAACAACAGCAAAAAAATTAATACCTTCAAATACTAACTAATTGTTCTTCAATTAATTTATAATGAATGAATCCTAATGCATGCTGTAGAACTAAATTCAGGTCAAATAACTTTGTAACTAATGATTTGATAATTATCTGAAAGATATTACATACAGTAAATTTTAATCTCTGAAATGCCCAATTTTCTTTCTGGAATCAAATATTTTAACATTCCCCTCATAGTCCCTCTATACTTCATGACAATCTGGAACAGAAATTTAAAGTTATGTGAATATTTTCAGGCTGCAGCTCTCTGGATAAAATTCCATGAGTGGCATAGAGTGTTATCTGCATTCTCAATCTGTTTTCTCTTCCCCTAGTTCACTTCTCAGAACAAGCCTATGTTAATCTTCATGAAAACATATTTATTTCAGGTGTAAGATTCACTTCCTTAAACACTTTAAATAGATTTTTTTATTCTGATTCTCAGGGGAAAAAACAAAACAGTGCCACAGTTGCAGCAGGGAAGATCGACATGGTTTAAAGGAGAGACAACACGAACATGTTTTCCATCGAGTCCTGTGTTTTGTTTAGCTTGTACTCTTTGCTGGGGCCCATTCGGCTTTGAAAGAGCTCTGCTTCTGATCTCTGTGCCATTCCCACTGTACGCCCTAATCCTGCATCAACTCCTACAAGCACCTTTTATCTTACTAACAGAACCTGGGATGAAAAGAGACACAGATATGTAAAGTACCAAAGGCACCTTCCATGTGCTCACACTCTGCTAAATGCAGCTCAGTGACACAGCTCTTCAGCATAAAGATATGCCAAAATAAATCAAACAGGACTCATCTTGAAAGCTGCTAAAAGAAGGGGCAGGCAGCCCTTCGGGACCACAGGGCTCTTCAAACTCTCTTTGTACTGCTCTCTGTTTTTTTCTTTTTTCAAGACAATGTCCCTGCTCTGAGTTCACTGCAAGAGAGGCTCTTCATCTGCCCTTTGTCTAAAACCAAAAAAAAACCAAAACCAAACTCAAAAACAAAAGACAGAAATCTACCCCAGTTTCCCCATTCGGATTTGTTGGTGAAAAAGGAGCATCACACATAAACCTTGAAGTTCCTGCTCTGAGACCCTTTCTGACTAATACAGGACTTAAAGCAAGTATTCCTCTGCTAGAAAGAAATCCAACACAGTCACAGCTCCTACCCTACAGCTCTGGTCCACTTTCTGGTAGAAGGGCTGCAAATGGACTAACACAAGGTAACTGAATTTTGGGTTATGTCCTCATACAGGAGTGTGTGCTGCCTGATGACTTTAAGCAGAAAGTGAAATATTTCTGGCTGCAAGCCCCCATGCAAGGAAAGCAGGGTCTGCCCCATGCAGTGTGTGCTGCAGTCATGCTGCAGACACCCCACTTGCAGGGAATGCAGAGCACTCCCTTCCAGGGCTTGGAGTGTGAGACCTTTGCACTGTTTTTCTTGGGCTTCTGAGAGCCCCACAGCTACACATGTAGTTTTGGCAACCTGCTCTCTGCAGTGATCTGATAACATGGGAGGCTCTCAGCCAGATTTTAAGGCACCCTGCAAATCAGGAATTTTTTAAATAAAACATTTATAAGCAATTTTATTCTTTTAAAATACAATACCCAGATTGTCAAATTTTCAGATCTGTTCTGAAAACTGTTATCAGCGTGTCAGTAAAAGATATTAGTCTAATGACATATTAATGTGGCCTCAGTGGGAGATACCCAATTACAAAGTTTCATACAGCTTGCTTCATCTCTTGCTGTGTATGGCTAATGAAAAAAGACAGGAAATTTTGGAGAAAGGGAGGAGAAGATGATAATTTTTTGAATCTGGCCCTCAGCAATTGTGGTCATCTGTGAAATTACTTTTTCCGTAAGCAGAAAATTCTCCCTTTGGATATTTAACAGAAGAGCAATGGAAAATGGAAAATGCTTCCGTAGTGAATCAGGATAGTGGCATTTAAAATGAAATTAATAAAGGATCAATGATATATAAAGGCCCAGCTTCATTCCAGAAAGCATGAATACTTTATTCACTGTTAGATTTTTAAAAGAATCCTGGTTGTACTTTGCACATCATTCACAAAACCTTTTGCTCTGTAATTTGGATGATTGCTATACAGAAATTGGAGAATAAATCTAAATGGTTTAAGGATGTATAATACATGCAGATACCTTCTTCTCCAAGCTACATGCTCAGAACTACTCAGGTTAGCTGTCAATCCACCATCAACCCACTTCAGGTCTCAGCAGATAAAAGTCTGCAGCAGAACAAAACAAACAGGGTTTGGTGAGAACCCTCTCCACCTCCTATTTGCCCTACTAAAAGAAAGCTGAAAGCAGCAAATAGCTGGCACTGCCACTGACATAGACAACAAAAGTTTTTTCCTGATTCAGGGAGGGGGGAAAAAAATCATTCTCCATTTTTTTTTAATATTAAGCATACCAGCAAACCCTGGAGCTATGCAGAAAATCTACCCATCCTATCACTTACAAGTACTTTCATAGTGTGCAGTTGGTACTCAACATGACACTTTTTCAGACATTGGTGGAAGAGGGATTTGATTTTATGTTAGCAACCTCATCCTCTGAGGTTCAGTGCTGGACTCCTTTGCTAGTGGGATATTTACTAACAGAGAGAAAAGCAGCAGCCTCTAAAGAGAAATCAGCTGGTGAGGAGCCATGCATGAATTAACAGAACATATATTGATCTTCACCCCATTCCAGGAGCAGGAATAAAAGCAGAATGCACAGCAGTCATGTGGCTTGCTGGTCTAAGGCTCCCCTCTTCTTGCCATAAGCACTTTCACCATTTTCAGTTCCTGTTGGCTACAGTGGAGCCAGTGGAGGTTGGAACTGAAGCAGCATTTTGTTGGCATGTGGGCAGTAATCCAGCAAAACAAGAACTTTTTCCATTGCCATATGTGTCTATTTTCCCTCCCAAACAGACCATCCATCCCATTAGTCAAACGGTGTAAACAATTTCCTTGACAACAAAAAATGTATCACACATCAATCAAAAAAAAGTCTAATGTGCCAACTACTACCTCAGTTGAATGCGCCTTTTGCTTAACTTTATTTCAGCTGATCTAACTCTGGCAAAATTATGTAAATATCCACACAACCTGACTGATGGAGACACTTAGGCTATTGCTATTACAGGTCCAGCAAATTTCACCTGGACAAGAATAATTCCACACAAACAGGAGGGATGCTCACCTGGAAATGCAGAGCTGCTCTGCAGTCAGACACCTCATCATAGCACAGCTGTTCTACAGAAGCCATTTTTAAAAGTCTACAAATTAAACTTGAAGAAAGCTTACAGTGTAATTACTGAAGAGAACAAGGACACAAAGGGAGGGAGAAAGGGATCTTTCTAAATGCCTGTAAACTCCTTAGGGGGCTAATCTTCAGAGAAGGGAGGCATCAGAAATCAAATTTGATGAATAATTTTCTCAGTCCACACAGCACTGAAATTTCATCTGACACAGATATCCATTTTATATCCAGCCCCCACTTCTGTTTAATGGTTAGATAATCATGGATCATAAGTTTAGTTTTAATAACAGCCACAGCAGACACTTTATTAGCAGATTTTGAAGGCTACAGGGTTGTCATTTGTCATTATAGCAATTTTCTGGTTTAAATACTGCATCAATTTGTTTTTTCTTTTTTTTCCCCCTGAATTAATGAAGGTAGGTCTCTCTCTCTTCATTCTGATTCTCTAGTACTATGAGTAACTACACTGCCTATTTGAGAGTTTTCTGGCCTGAGAAAATATAATACATACAGCTACTAACTCACAGGGCTTCTAAGAAAGACCAGGAGTAGCCTCCTCTTCAGAGCAACTGAAGAATTGCTCAGACATATTCAATTTTCTGTAAATCAAAGTGCATTCTCTAGCAAATGTCCTGATTGATAGGAGTGTGTGTTGGAGAAAATCACCTACCCAGAAACTGCCCAGTGTTTAGTACACACATTGCACCCTAGCTCTGGAGATAAAAAGGAGACATTGCCCTAAAACCACACTGCCACACAAACACCTCCCGCAGTGAGCATCAGGGGCAAGACATGCAGTGCACTTGGCCTTTCTTGCATCCCCCACGGTCTTGCTGTCCTGGTGGAGTTCCAGGGGACAGAGAGCCTTTCTTGACCCCAGACATCAGAGCCAGGGGTGCTGCAGTGTGGGTGTGCTGGCCCACGCCACACACCACAGAATTCTACTTAAACCGAAATTGTAGTGTTTGACCAGAAGTCATCATGGCCAGTGAGGGCACGGCAGTGAAGAGGTCAGTGATATTTAAGATATGAAATGAGACTTTAGATAAAGTTTCATCTGGTCTAATGGAAGGTATCCCTGCCCATGGCAGGGAGGCTGGAACTAGATGATCTTTAAGGTCCCTTCCAACACAAACCATTCCAGGATTCTATGATAAATCACTAAGCTGTTTTGTGGCTCTGCTTTCTGCATAGCAGTGTCTTACTGTTTGGAAAGCATTTCAAATGACTGATGTGTATGTTTATTAGCACAGTGCCAGCAGCTTCCAGGCATTATTTTAGTGGGAAAATTAGAAAGCTACTACAAATACTTAAAAAATAATCACCTCTTCTTTTTGAAATTTCTCCTCAAAATCAGCATCAGCTCTGTATGGTAGCATTATGTTTCTCCATCTGAAGTTGTCTGAGAGCACAGGCAACTGGTTAAATTCAACTAGAATTTTAAACAGAATAGCATTCATGTGTTTTCCAGCTGTTTGTTCCCTTCAGAAGAAAAACACTGTGGGTGGATGCTGTATCAGGAAGAGTGAAGTAGTCACAAAACTAGGAAAAAAATGCATGCTCTGAGTATTTGAAAAGAGATAATCTTAATTTAAAATGCATTTTTGCAAACTATTCAGGACCTTCAGTTCAGAATTTGCTTGTGGTTGCATTTGTGCAAGAGAAAACTATGCATTTGAACATCACCAGCTGACTTGGAAGTGTCATAAACCATTTGAACATTACGTACAGGTAACATTAATGTTTTAAAATTCTAATGCAGACCGTAGACTAGGGTCTTGTTTGTATTACAACCTTTAGCACTTTGGCCAGCAACATACATTATTCTCAGCCCCCAGAAAAGACATGAATGTTTGGATTTGTTCGCTGTCTAGCCATAGAAAAGCCAATAGTACTGAGTTGATTGCTCCCACCAGTCTTCCTATTGCTTTACCCTAAGTTTACAGACACTGAAATTGCTGCAGTACAAATGCATGAAAATGAAGCTAACTAACCGAAAAGTTATCTGTTTCACACTTCTTGCTCAAATTAAATGGAAATTATGTTCATGCACAGATAATATGTGCTGATGTGGGCCCTGAGGCAGAGACTGAAAACAATCCTTTAACTGCATACATGTATATGTGTATATGTGTTTTACACTAATCTCTTACTTTGGGCAAAAAAGCGTAACTTGAGTGATTTGTTTGCTTAGAAAAAACATTGATTTGTTCATGCTGGCTGATTTGAATGCTCCTAATTTGGGTGCCTGTAGCATCCTCACCAGCACAGCCACGGGATGGTTTCTCTTCACCATCCAAAGTTACAGACAGGCAAGAGAGAGAGGCTATAAAAGCACAGCTGGTGACTGACCCCACCAACCCCATCAGGGCATGGAGCAGACAAAGGGGGCACAGACCCCTCACTTCTGTCAGGGAGCAGAGTCTGACAGCTCAGCCACTGCCTGCATGGGCCACTTCAGAGCTGCAGCTCTGCTGCAGTTTTCTCCTTGAGGTTGAATGGTAGCTACTTTTGGAAAAAAGAAATTACTTTTTGATAGAAAGAAACTTATAATTATGAAAGCTTGAAAACTCTCACTAGATTAGGAATCCAGATGAGGTGACTTCTAATACCCTTACCAAGGCATTTTAGAACAAAACAGGATAAGGATAACAAATTTGTCTTGTAAACTTTCTGTCTTCAGAAGCCTTCCAAAAAGAGGCTTCACTTTTAGATTACCCCTGCTGAAAGAAGGTATCTGTAATTGCTTTTTCACATTTTATATCTGCACATTGGAAGCACCAGGTGTTTTTTCCAAACCAATTTTTCAGGATTAAAATGACAGTAGCTGCAAATTTATTCAATAAACAAACTACCTCCTTTTCTTTTTTTTTTTTTTTGAGCAGTTAGAATAAAATCCTCAGTATGCTTGCTTAAATGTACCTCATTTCTAACACACAAAGGAGTCAAGAGCAACAGCAAGTGCATTAATCATTTGATTTCTTGGAAGATCTCCTGCACTTCCTTTGGCATTCTCAGAGTGCACTGTACTTTTCTGTGTCTCTCAAGTGGGTAGTGCAGAGATGGAGAAGCACAGTTTTAATTTCTATAGAGCACAACCTTTATAATGACTCCCACTCCCATAGAGCACTTCCTGCAAGAGTAATTCAGAATGGTTTTGGGGTCTTTCCCCTTCACACTGGATGAATTTGTCAGCCCTGTAGTTATGCTGATGGCCAAATGGCAGCTGACACTTACTAAGACATGATGAAAGTATGTACAAATTAATGAGTTTGATAGCAAATCTCCAATCTATAAACAGGAGAACACCCTGTCCTGCTGTGCTGAGGGACATGTATCTGGTTTCTCTACCTATTTATCAATATCCTGTCTCTCAGAACCATTCAGCAATTGGGGATGTAGCTCTTGGCACCTGCCTACATCATAGCTGTGATGTCTACAGCATGAAAGGACAGAGACATTATCATGGCATGCACTGAACACAATTTGAAATTAAATGCAAGGCTTTTTCTAAACTAGACTGAATTAGAATGTGCCTCAGGTGCACACAGCTCAGGGACCAAAATCACTTCTGATTTAACTTCATTCAAGTTAGAAGCAAAACCAGTGATCTATTGTCCATATTCTTATATTTAGGGTCTCCTTAAGGGCATTGCAGACATTTCTTCACTGCATTACTTCATTGTACTAATTTTAGCTGCTTTGTTATTTTAGTTCAGTTGGTACCAGTCACAAGGACAGTAACAGTGATCCCAACACTTGACAGCCACTCAGTTCAAGCCAGCCCAGGAGTCTGACCATCAATTTAAGACACATATTTATTATAACACAAGATGCTGATACTTGTTTGCTAACTTATTATCCCAGCAGTTAGTAAACAAGATGCCACATGAATAATTAATAGTTCCCAAAAATCTCATAATTATAATCTAGTGGTACTTCTCAGTGCACTCCTCTGACTGCTGATCTGAGCATCTGCAGGTCAAATAGTTGTCAGAAATTAGCTAATTATATCCTTCCCCATGAGGATGAAAATCTTTAAATTTAATTAAAAGACCTTAACTCCAGTCCTGTACATTAAGGTCTATTTCCCATTGGATTTTCTTCTGTGTGACTTACAGTGATAGGCTTAACATTCACATTAGCAGTGACTCTCATCTGTGGGTCAGCTTCTTGCCCAGCATTGGTTGAAAGATAATTTGTTCAAATGAGTCTCTTTGTCATCAACTCATCTTGCTACTTCACTTTCACCACAAATAAATAAAATAAAATAAAATAAAATAAAATAAAATAAAATAAAATAAAATAAAATAAAATAAAATAAAATAAAAGGAACCATCTGAATCTACTGCTCATTTTGTGCCAGTATGTCTCATACTCCAGGTAGTAAGCAAAAGATTCACTCACAACACTTGTTTTGATGGATTAATCAATATGGTTGCAAAGGTCCCCCAAAAAAGCATGAAAGGAATGAAAATGTTAAGCAAGAGCACACCCAGAATTGATTTGGCCATGTAGAGTAGGCTGAGCTAAACAGATTATGAAACCAAAATACTCCTCCTACTACTTCACAGGTTTTCAAAGGAAGGAATAAATAAATTACCTCAGCGTTTCCACCACATTAGAGAACCCTATAAATCTATATATTTTTGCTTTGGTGCAAGCATGCATTAATTATTAAAAGTATGTTTAGCACTATTGATTCTTTGCCAAGAAGACAGATTTATTACAAAAACCTAAATATTAGCAGAAAATAAGAATTTAAGATGGCTCTGTTATATCCACATTTACTATAATACCTGGATTAGAAAATCTAAAAAGGAATAGTTTTCCTGCAGTTCACTGTAGTGACTCTAAATTGGGTATGACATTGTTACAGAGCAGAGATTCATCCAGGATTCTTAACCATCAAATTTCTCTTTTTTGGGGCTGTTAGACTGACATAAGTTCCTTTACATTGTTCAGAACTGACAGCTAGCATTATATAATTGATAACAATAACACAAATGCAATTTAGCTTTATCAACTCTTCTGCTCTTCAGAGCTCTACTAACTCAGATTATAGCAGATACTTCTGATACACAGGTAACAGAATGTTTCTCTTCAAACCTATTTATGGGCAAGGAAACCTTCGTAACAACTCTTTTATAAGGAATTTTGCAATTTAAAAGCAAAAACAAACCCTAAAACTTGATTTAAGAGAAGGAAGGAAGAGAGGGAAGGAGAGAGAAGAGAAGAGAAGAGAAGAGAAGAGAAGAGAAGAGAAGAGAAGAGAAGAGAAGAGAAGAGAAGAGAAGAGAAGAGAAGAGAAGAGAAGAGAAGAGAAGAGAAGAGAAGAGAAGAGAAGAGAAGAGAAGAGAAGAGAAGAGAAGAGAAGAGAAGAGAAGTCCTTGAAAATGTCCATAGGAAATACTCATTCCTAACCAGATGCACTTAAAAGGAACTAGCAGAAATATAAAACAAGTCCTCTTCCTCAATAACAAGATAGCAGATTCTACAGCCAGGATGATAAATTTGAATTTTAAAATGGGTTGAATCTTTCTGCCACTGTCTGAACCACTCTCTGCTCACTTGAACCTGTGTGTAGGTTCAGATTTCTGCCAGGTGCTGAGTCACAGAAAGGGTTCAACACAGAGAATGAAACACCAGCAATCCTGGCTGCTCCAAAACAATCTGCCTTCAGGCAGGTTAGGAGGTCATTTTTCTGCTGTCTTCTGCTCTTGAAGATCAGTGAAAAACTTGTTGGATACAACAAAAGGGGACAAAGATTTCTGTCAAACAAGCACTGAAGGACTGGGTCTACTGACATTCTTTCAGCTGACAGGTAGGAAGAATTCAACTATGTATAGTCCAGCAGCGCTCCTCAAACTTCTACTACTGAGCTACTTTGTAGAGAAAGCTGAGGGGTATCAATTTTTTATCACAGGACCTTCACCTTAAAGACAAAATGACACGGCACAGTGGAAAAGTTCAGAAGTACAGTGGCAAGAATGCTGAAAGAATAAGAGCAACCACAGTAAAAAGACTGATTTTCTCCAGGTAGAGGCAACACAGTGGGATTAATAATGGAAAGGGAGAAGGGGGCTCCCCACCTTCCTTAACTCACAGGATGGATACTTTGATCTGAGTCACTCCTGGTGTGATGCTGAACACCAGGGATAAAGTCAGACCATAAATCTCAATATCCCAGCCTGTTATGATGCTGACTAATTTATTCTGGATTGAAGACAAAGGGTTATAAAAACAAATTTATGGCCACTGTATTTATTATAATTAATTTTCCTGCATAGTGTTTTGGAAAAAAATTACCAATCTAGAAGTACCTTTTTTAACAGCCCATTGCTGCATTAAGGTGCCTGGCTGCATCTAACATTGATGCAGTAAAGAGTTCTTGTACTCAGGAAAGGAGTGATTTCATCAGTCCCAGCAAATCCGGATGACTCAACATCCCAGAAGGTCTTTTCTTTCTTTTAAATATCCATTTTACCCCCATACAGATAAGATTGGGTATTTCTGATGTAAAAGCAAGACTGACATTCAAAACTGCTTGCTTTATGTTTAAATGGATAAAATAATATCTGTTTCTTCAGCAAATGTGTGTCTGCACCAAACCAACCTGGCACAGGAATACTGATTTCCCTGCTAAGCCCCTCTGCTCTCAGGTCCCGAATAATCCCTATTTTCAAATAAATGGTGATTACTGCTGAGTCTTACTGGCATCAGTACCAGCTCTGCCTCTGATAAGAGAGAAAAGCGAGTATCTCACAGTGCTCGGGGAGCTGAGGAGGATAAAGTTACAGAATTTTTGTGCATTGTTTTAGTTTCCAATAACCTTGATTCTGTTTCTCCCTTCTGCTGCCCAAAAGCACACTCCTCAAGATATGGCTGCTTTCTAATAGAGAAGGCATGGATCAAAAAAACCCAAAGAAAGTTTTTAAATAATCTTCAGACTGGCAGCTCCTTCCTTACAACAAGCAGGATTGTGCTGCAGCTAATATTTCTGTTGAATAATATTGAGATACTGATATATTGAGAAAATGCATTGCTATTTCTTATAACTTTAGACATAAATGGCTATACAAAACAACAAAAAAAAAAAAAACAAAAAAACCCACCAAAAACCCAAAACAACACAGAAAGTTATACTTAACATGTGGATTGAATTTTAGTATTTTCTCCCCATAATCTCTAGTTTTTGTTTTTCTTCTAAAATGATAACAATTTCTGGTCTGTAAATTGAATTTTAATCTAGTCTTTTCAGATGGTGTCAGAGGGAGCTCCCTGTAATTACTTCCTCAATCACTCCCCATAAATTAAGCACTCCAGGCAATGCTAAAAGTCCTTTTGATCACTGGAAATACCATAAATTTTAAAACAAGATTGTATTAGGCTGCCAGATTTATAACTAATTTCCCAATAATTCCATTTCCTACTAATTTTCAAATTGTGCTTACATGAAGAAACTCGAAAGTATTGGGGTTTTATAAGAAGCAGAAAAGTAATGCTGTACTTTAGGAATTTTATTTAAACTGCTTTTATATGAAATTTCAGCAGTCTCCCAGCTATACATTTTTGCAGTGGAGAGAACAGAGTCAAGGGGCTTCAATAGATGTGACTGGAAGCAACCAAAATGGCAGACAAGGATCCAGACAAGTCTGAAAAGTGCCCAAACCAGCAAAACCAAAACCATTTAGATCTGATGATCACTGGCTGAAAGCAACACCTAAATTCAGTGCCCTGATCTTTCTAGCACCAGCAGTCCCTCAGTGCAGATGTTGGACCACATCCCATTCCAAATGATACAAATCCCCCCTATGGAAATCATACTTCAAATAGGTGCCAAGCCACACATTTCTAGGACTCTGAAGTGTTGGTTAGAAAATAAGTTCCCAGGTGTCCCAAGAAAGTAATTTGAACCAATTAATTCTGTGATAAATCTTTGGCCTCAGTAAACAATAAAGATCAGTCCTTACTGCCTTTAGCTAAATAATCAACAGTTATCATCACAGATTTTTGGGTTGAATTTAATCTCAAAGATATGACTTCCACTCTAAGCATTGTACCACAGCATTTCCAGCCTCTTTCCTTGCCTTGAACCTAATGCTAACATACATTCAGGAAAGAAATAAACACCAAACAGCAGTTTTGAGAAATTAAAAGGAACAAATAGACCCCGGCCATTTTTCTTCTTATTACTGTAATATACTTTAAAATCAAATATAGAAAAGACTACTGGCTATGCTTAAAGGTTACTAAATATCAAAAAGTTAGTAAAAAGTTCATAAGAATTTAAAAATAGGGAAAATCCACACTGCTGGTGGAAATCTTATTCTAACCTAGGTAAGAGAGAAATATTTGCTGTGCATACAGATTTGTGAGTCAGGAACTGGACTGCAAGACAGTTCTATTCTCCACCTAGTCTGATGCCAATTAATTTCCAGCTCCATTTTGCTGTTAATTAGTGCTGTTCAGAGTCCAAGTTTTCCAAGGCACAGATTGCCAGTAACCAAGTGATCATGTAAATGAGGCTCTGTTATTAATGCTGCTAGTTAGGTTGGAACAAAAATAACAGCAGTTTGCAACTTTATGTTTTTAATAAAACCTTAGTAGAAGAAGAAGTGAAATCATCTGGTCTTTAAATGCAGGACACTGCCAGTTGTCCTACCTACAGTAACTGAGTATCTGTTTTTGCTAAAGAAAAGCCTAGCAGAAACAATATTTTTTGCAGTGAGTCAATGATGCAAACAATTAATTAATTCCTTCCCAAGGTAGGTCTTTGGCTTTCTACAAAGAGAAAATCAGAAGTTTCATGTTTCTTACCAAGCTACTTTGTGAATGAAAAAAAGTAGAGAACTGCAATTCCAAATAAATATCCTTCTGTTTGGAGACAAAGCCAATCAACAATGCACTATCCTCAGAAGTACTGCATTATAATATTTTTTTTTCTGCCAAAGAAGAGTGGGTTTACCTTTAATGCCTTTGTATTAGGAGATAGCCCTGGTTATTCTGTGCTGTCTAAGGGTAGGCACTGGCCACTATGGCTGATGAGAGAGACAATTCTCCCCAAGCACAAATAAAGTTTGACTGCTACACTATGAAAGCAGAGTATGAAGTTTGGTATCTTTCAGAAACATGCATCCTTCAATTGTGCCAATTTGTGTCTGGATTTTTCCCCCGTCTTTCCTCATGATGAGACATAACCAAATTGTGACCAACTATCCCTTCCTTATTAATTTGATCTCAGGATGGGTCTTTTGCCATTGTAGGGCTTCCCTACAAATTCCTTTGCAGAGAGGGAAGGGTGAATGCTGATCATATGGACTGCAGAGGAAGCTATAGTGAATATTCAAAGTATTTGATTTATTTACCTCATCTGCTCTTTATTTAATTGTTAGCCAAGATGACATGGCTTTTAAAGTCAATATGTTAAAGAGCAATTTCAGGTACTGCTCCTCTCACATTATCCCCTGACATTTTAAAAAGCTTTTTCTCTTCACTATTGCCACATTAAAAAGCTAACTGAATGAATTCCAATGAGGGTCACTTGTTCAAACAAATGGGAGAGAATTCAAATGTTCGATATTGTAGAGCATCTCTGAGGAGGGTCAAAGGCATAAAAAAAGGTTGCAAAATTTGACAAATATTTTTCCGCTGGATGATGCTCAGTTGAGACATCTTCCACAACAGTGTCTGTAACAAGCATAATGGTGAAGTCAACATTTCCTTTTTGGTTGGGTTCATTAAAAGCATCATGGCTTTAAAACATTTTGTTGTTTGACCTCTAGACAAGAGGATTCAGGGGAAGATCCCTTTTCTACTCTAAGAAAGGCAATAGCTTCATTTTTCTATTTAGAAAGGGAAAAGAAAAACTACTGTGAACTTATGTGTCAGAAGTCACCATTTTTTCACCAAAAGGAAACTAAAAGAGAGGAAAAGGATCACCAGCACCTGAAAATGTATAAATCACATTTTCCCTCCAAAGAAAGACAGGGAGTTCTAAATACTCATTTTCCAAGGGCAGTATAAAATCTTGATTAGCACAAGTCCAATCCAAGATACTGAATGAGGATTTTAAAATTCTCCTCAGCAAAGTTATTGCAGGAGACCATGACAAAGCAAACTGATCCATAAGGAGATCAAATATCAGCTGTGCTTCTATGGACTCTCAAAGTTTATATATAAGATAGGAACAAATCAGCTGAATTTCAATGCAAGGACTTTTTGTGCATTTCCAGCCTCTCAAAGCCTGTGGGACAGAGCCATTCATCTACTTTTGCTTTACATCTGTCTTAATGGAAGAAAGCATCTAACACCAAGACTTTTATAAATAGCAGCACTTAAATCCAAGATAAGCACAATTCACAGTGCTGTACTCAATGGGAATATTCCTCTAAGGCTTTGCAACCAGTGTGTAAAACTGTGTTTCAGGCTGAAATCTGGCATGTGTGGATTTCACAAGAATGGAAATCTGTGGTTCTTTAAGAGGACAATTAGATGAAACAAGTAGTGGGTGTCTGCTTACCCAGACAGAAACACCAGCTTTGCAAGTTAATGTTTTTTTGCTAAATGATTACTGTCTAGCATGTACAATATCCATTAATAGAAACTGAGTTCATATTCATGTGGAAGGCAATAGCCCCAGGCACACTATTAATGAACAGAAGACAGGGGCCTCTAGGCTTGGACTAAGTAGCACTTCTACCCATGAAACAGTAGAATTACTGAAATAAAAATGTTTCAAAAGTAAATTGTCAATATCAGAATATGGCTTGCTGAAATAAAACCATGAGGTATGCTAGAGAAGGGGCACAGTTGCTCAAAATTACTGCTGATTAAAACCCTAGCATGCTGTTCAGGTACTGGGAATAACTACATATTTACTGTGCTGAAGACTCTAAAGGTCTAGAGAATAAGAAAACAAAGCACTCAGATAATATTCCAAGGTGTCTCTCTAAAGTTGCTTCCTCTTTGGTGCAGCTGGAATAGTGCAAAGGGATGTAACAGATCACAGCAACCAATCCACCTGTCTGCAGAAGCTTTGGCACTATTAACTAGAATAGTTCTTCAGGAACTTTATTGTATCAACATGGAAACACAAGACCTTCATTTCCACCACAATGGATATTGTCCTTTTCATATTATTTTATGTTTTTATTTCTCTATGTTTTAAAAGAGGTAATAAACAGCCACAGAAGATGCACATGAGAGATATTAAATTTCCTACTAACTTTCACAAAAGCAAAAAACCTGCATATTAATGTTAAAAACCTGAGTCCTTGAATTCCCAAGGAGTCCCACTGAAAAGAATACAAGTATTTAGGACTAGAAGCACCATTCAGCTTTCTGCTGTTGCATCAATCAAAGATAGAATTCGATCTTTAGGCCTTAATTTAATGATTTAATATCTAATTCAGGGATGTTTTTAAGAACAGAACTCCTTTGGTATACGTTCTCCACAGTGTGAGAACATCATGCAGTGTTGATATTAGCACCTAAATGAAGAGTATCTTCTTCAGTGTCCATCAGGTGGCATTTAATGCACCACAAAATTTTACTGTTTCTTCCCATAAAGGAGAAGATAGAGTGGAGCCTGTCAGATCTGCTTGCCATGGTCTGTCAGCACTGCAGCTGGAGTGTTGGGTGGAAGGAGCAGGGAATGGTACTTGGAGCCCCTCAGGGATGCTCCTGTTTGCTCACTGAGGCCACGGTATCAATGTGTGAGCATCACTCGAGGGCAGAGCTGATCCCCCAGCACATCCCACACACTGAGCACAGCCCAAAGTGCCTGAACCAGCTCCCAGGAGTGTGAGCCAGGTGTCCCATCCCACCCACACCAAACCAAGTCCCCTCAGAAGAAACCAAGCACACCCCCCAAACACAAAGCCTGACTAACAGCTGCTCTGTGTGTAGCTGCCCTGCTCTGCACTAAACCTGCCCCTGTGTCAGAGCTCTGCCCTGGCTGCTCTTGGATCAGTGAGGATCAGAAACTGTCTGCTGAGCTCTGACACAAGGCTCCTCTCCTCTTGGCATCCTCCATTTCTGAAGATTAATAAACGGAATCCACTTATTATTTGGTCGTAATTAGTCCTTAAAAGTGCTTTGCAAACACAGCTAATTGATTAAGTAGCCTGTGCTACAGCATCAAAACACTGGTTTTAATTAACCACCTTAAACCCCCTAGTTCATGCAGAGTTAAAGGAGCCTTTTTCATCAGCTAGATGTACAAAAGTGAAGAGGAAGGAGAAAAAAAAAGGTACAGATTAATTTCTCTGTGAGCATTCTATGCTAATTATGTAGCCATTTCCACCATTCAGTACAATTTCATACTAAAAAACTCTCTTTTTTTTTCCCTAAATTAATTTATATCAACAAAATGACAATCTCAGTCTTGGCTCCAGATCTTAATCCCACAACTCCACTGTATTTTCACAGAGATTCTAAAGGCTGCACCTGCAGGAGCCACCTGCCCTCCCCAGGGCTCTGGCATCACTGAGCACCTGCAGAAGGATCCCACATTGGCAGACATTTGAATCATCCTGGTTTCCAGCTCAGGTCATCCCTTTCTCAGTGGCATCTAATCAAACCCAACAGTCTCTCCTGGTCTAGACTCTCCAATACCTGTGTTTAGGATTTCACAGTGGTGATATCTCACACCCGAGGGAGTGGAGATTTTTCTGTGATCTTGTTATGTGTAAGCTTGTGTTTAAATTTCTGGGCATGAAAGAAAATTTGTTAATTGTTCATCAGTGTGACTCTATCACAAAGCATAGCAGTGACCCCCTGACTCAAGCTCAGGATTTTAGAGCTTATCACCAGCAGGGCTCAGACACTCTGTCTCAATATCCCAACACTGGGGAAGGAGAAGAGAGAAAGGTTGGGTTGCATTTGCATGTTTCAGTCTGCACTCTACATGCCAGAGGAGAAAGGTTTGACTTTTCAGTCCAACTGTATGAAATTTGGTATTCAAATGTGGATTTATCTCCATGTTGTAAAAGCAAAGTATAGAGGTTGCTCATAAGAGAGTCGAGCATCTTCCAGTGCAGAAATGGAAGAAAGAGAAAGGATAAACAGCACAAGGACAACCTCAGGCTAACCCTGTACTTCCCTGATCCACACAGGTTGTGTATTTGCCTGTCCATCTGGTATAAATTAGAGAAACCTTGATGCTCTGGTCTCAGCTGAGACCCCTCTGCCCTCTCCACCTGTTTTCATTGTGCTTGGTGCTGGTAAGTCCAACAGGGGGCATTGGATGTGGCCTGGGCAGACACAGTGCTACCCTGAAGATCCACTGGATCCCAGGAATAGCTTGCTCATTAAAACCTGCCTTGGGTGCTGACACTGCCCCTCCACATGCAAATTACAATGGAGACAGACACATGACCTGGCACCTGGTGATGAAAATTTAAACATTAGTACCACAGATTTTTTTTTTTAATATTACAGTCTAAAGAGTACAGAGAGAATAGTCTACACTATTACAGTGTACAGAAAGAACATATCAAAGAAATAAATACAATTTTTCTTTCCACTGTTTGCACCAGTATTTGAAAGAACACTAAAGTCATTAATGCAGCACAATTCCTTTTGAAGGCAATAGTTTTCTTTCCACTTTTTCTCATGGGCAAAAGCTAAAATGCTAACTTACAGTGTACACCTCTCTGGAATGAAATTCTGCACATATTCCTCTGGAGATTTACAGTGTATATGTGAAGAGTTACAAATGGTAAAAGAGAAAATGTGCCTATATTTTCCTATACATGTTCAAATCTTTCCTTTAGAGACATTTAAATCCTCATAAATTGCTACTTGCATATGAAGCTTTCTTTTTAAATCTTAAGTAAATTCCACTGCTTTTCTATTGCATAATGAAATAGCCAATCATGCTGAGGAGGTGATGTTAAGCTTGCCTGAGCTTGCAGCAATGGCTGAGAACATTTCATAATTCAGAAATACCATAAAATCCTTCATCACAGAAATTCAATTTTTTTTTAATTCGCAGAAATCTCTAGGATGTATCTAACATTAAACTCCCAAAACAAGAAACCAAAACCAGATATGTTCACCTCCTGTTTCAGTCTCCATCCTCATGTAGCTCTATTAAGCAAATATATTGGGGCTTTTTTTTCATTTCTTCATTTGAAATCTATCCCAGTGTAAAATACACAGTATTGCCTAACAACTTCAGCAGTGACCTGCAGAGCACACCCTCAGCAAGCTTGCCACAAATCCTGGCTGCCTTTGGAAAACCACAGAGGGAAGCCAAGGAAGGAATTCCTTTCTCTCTGCTTGGCACTGGTGAGGCCTCCTTTGAAGGAGGCCAGTACTGGGCTCTTTAGCCTTATTTTGCACAATATTGCCTCTCAGTGATAACAGCAAACATTCTTAGTGAATTTGATGGGACTTTAGCCTATCTCCAAAGCACTCAAACATTATAGCAACATGGCAGGTCTATAGGAGATGCTCAAGAAAAGCCTAACTATGTACAAATTGACTGAACCACAGATTTTTCAACACCTCAGACAGATTAAATTGATATTTCAGCTCACTGGTTCTGCTATTGTTATGCTTCTACTTTTTCCTGAATTGCTTTGCTTTTCTTAATTTTCCCCTTTAAGTCTCTCTGCTTTTTCCAAATTGTGAGTTAAAATTTACTTCCAGCAAAACATCTTCTTGCCCAGTACTGTTACAGAACTTGCCTACAACTGAAGTCTTCCTTGCCCATAAAGTGGGGCTTTGCCATCACAGAGCCACATGAACAAGGACAAAGGGCACCAGAGGTGAGTCAGAAGCAGAACTGCTCCTATTCTTGCCCCGTGCATTTAAATTTTGTCAGCCACCTTTGCCTGTGTGTCACTCTCAGTGGGGACAGCACAGCAGCACTGGCAAAAAGATGACTAGCAAGAAGTGGCATGAGCCAGCTGCTAAGGCTGAATCCTGAATATCAAATGTCAGCTGTAGAGAGGCCGTGAATAAACAATGTGCAGTCGTCACACTCTCTCTCTCGGGAATCACCCAGTATTTTCAAATACCTAACATAAGCAAAGTGCCAAGAATGGGATTGTAGATTCTATGTTCACAGGAACCTTCTCAAGTGCTCAACACTTCCTTTCTGAAGAAAGATGAATCCTCTGTCTGGAAAAGGAGAAAAAATGAAATGTGCTGTCTGAAAAGGGCATATCCTAGCAACTCGCCCTCATGGTGCTGGGCTACCTGGCTGAGTACAATAGCTCTGAAGCCATTCATTATATTGAACAATAAGGTTTTTTTTTTGAGAAATAAAAGAATTAAAAGACACTTAAAGGTATATCAAGGGAATCGCAGAAGTTAATAAATAACCTAAAATACACTATTAGGAAGAGCTTTGATCAGATATTTGGATAAGTTAATAAATAACCTAAAATACACTGTTAGGGAGCCCTAACTTTGATCATATATCTAGATAAGTTAACCAAAAAAACACACACAGAAGAAACTTTGGAATCAGAATATTTGAAGAGGAAACATTGGAATTAGAATATTTGAAGAGAAAAGCAGAAATGGAAGCCAATAAGTTAAAGTGACCTGCCAAGCCATAGAATCAAGCCAACTACAACAATAACTTCTGCCAAGCCATGGAAAGACATGCCAAGAATAACAGGAAACTGCCCAAATTAGGAAAAGCTTAAAATTTAACTAAGGAAGACCAAGAATTCCCGGAAGACTCCGACTGTACTCCTGCCTACCTATGAATATGCATGTAATAATGATGTAATCCTTTTTCAAAATTGTATAAAAACCTGCTTTTGCTGTACACAATTTGGAAATCCATTTAGTGATTTCTCCAACGCGTTGCCAATAAATACCTCCTGCCTATAGACCTCAAATCCAGTCTCTGGGCAGCTTATTCTCGCCTTTTGGGGCAAAATTCGGCATCATTTTTGGCGACCGCGGCAGGACAGAAAAGGGTCCGTCCGAGCCTTGACTCGGGGGACCGGGACCTCTTCAGGGCCCCTGACGGAATTCTGTCAGAAGAGACCCCCATCCCCCAGCCAACGCGCATCGGTGGACAAGGACTTTCTGCATCTCCTGCTCCAAATTAAGAGGTATTTATCTTTGCTTATAGGTTTTATGGTAAAGCGCTTTAATGGGAAACGAGGGTCAGACGTGACCGCTCGAAGGGATTCCGGGGGACGCCCTGGTAAAAATATCCCAGCTGGGTTAGAGTCCCGGTAATAGAAACGCAGGTTAGAGTCCTGCTGGTAATAGAAACGCAGGTTAAAGTCCTGCTGGAAGGAATATTTGTTTTTCATTTATCTTGGTATTTTTGGGTTCTTCTTGTTGTGTGGGAAACTGTTTTAATATTGTGTTTAATGTTATATTTACTGTGAATTAATTGCTCTCTGAGACCGGGAGAGAGGTCGGTCAGTTTGTGGTGTTCTATGTGTCTGTTGCAAATTTTACAGGAGACATTTTCGGTCAGTTTGTGGTGTTCTAAGTGTCTGTTGCAAATCTTACAGGAGACATTTTCGGTCAGTTTGTGGTGTTCTATGTGTCTGTTGTAAATCTTACAGGAGACATTTTCGGTCAGTTTGTGGCGTTCTATGTGTCTGTTGCAAATCTTACAGGAGACATTTTGTCACTCTATGTAATCTTGTAGATAAAGGTGTGTGGGTATGGATGAGAGTGAATGAGACGCAGCATCGCTGCGAAGCGAGAGGGAGTCCCGCTCCGCAGTTCCTGTTCTTCGCGAGAAGCCAGGTCGGAAACGGACGAAGCGATTGGAAATTGTGTGTGTGGAGTGTTGCAATAAATTGGCAAACAGTACTTGTGGGAAAGGGATTGATCCGGTTAAACAGTAAATACAGCCACAGGGAATAGTAATGGGAGGTCAACAGAGTAAGGACGTAAATATGAAAACCCCCTTAGGATGTATCCTAAAGCACTGGAAGGACTTGGGAGGGATTCCGGGGGGAAACATAAGTAAAAAGACACTCCTTAAATATTGCACACAATGGTGGCCATTGTATAAGTTAGATGACGATGAGAAATGGCCACCGGAGGGAACAACTAATTATAACACTATCTTACAACTGATGCTTTTCCTTCGTCGACTTAATAAATGGGACGAAGTGATGTATGCTGATATGTTCTTTACCTTAAGAAATAAACCGGAGTGGCAAAAAGAGTGCGGGGTAAACGTAGCACCTCAAGACCCCCTAGTACTAGCCCTCGAAAAAGATAAGAAAGGCTTAAAGCCTAAAGAACGTTGCTGTGATGCATGTAGCATTGGGCAACAATGTCTTAAGTTAACAAGAAGGGACAGTGGGAAGGAGAGCGAAATAAGCCTGTGGGAATACCATCCATTCGCCCCAGGACGGGAAGGGCCTCTTCCCAGGCCAAAAGAGGAACAAGGGGATCCCAGCCCATTAAAAGAACTGGAACGATGGTGGAAATCTAAGTTTGGGCACAGCCCTCAGAAGCTCGACAACAGTTGGGAGGGGGGTGGCCCATTAAAATCGGGGACTAACAAGGGGGAAAGCAGCCCACGGGGACTGGACAGTCCACAGGGGTCGGGGAGCTACAGGGACGTTGGCAGCCCACCCAGACTAGAAGTTGAGAGGGAAGGGGGCAGCCCACATGGGGAAGAGAGCCGAGGGGAGACACGCAGCCTGCCCGAACTAAGTCCATGTGGGGATGGTGGCACACCTGGGAATGGAAGTTTAAGGAAATCAGGTACCTGTAGAATGGACACCAGCACACCGAGGACTGGAGACAAAGGTGACTCACTGGGGGGCGACGTCTCTAAGTTGAAATATAGTGAAAAGAATGACAATGAGACATGCGAAAGGGGGGTGGAGAACGACTCACAGAAGCTGAATATAGTAATTCGTATAGAGGATAAGAGGGATGGAAGGGGAACAGAAGATGAGGAGGACGGTAGCCCGGAACAGGATAGGCACCGGCAGATGCGGGAAGAAAGGCGACAGATGCAGAGTGAGAGGTGGTTGGAAGATCCCGGGGAGGGGATTGGTCACTCGTATTATACCAGATCTGTGGCACGGAGGGAAGCAGAGCAAAGAGAGGAGGGGAACCATACGATAGCTCCTCTCCGACAACTTATGCCAATGGTAGGGGAGAGGACTAGAATAAAGGTGCCGTTCTCAACGAGTGATCTGAACAATTGGAGGGATGAGGCAAGGAACTTCAGGAGGAATCCAGAGGGAGTAGCGAAGAGGTTTGAATTAATGGCAAAGAATTTGGATATTGATTGGGAAGATATAGAGGTGATGCTGTCAGAGTTGACAGATACAGAAAGGGAACTCGTATTGGAAACCGGAAAACGACATGCTCAAGTGTTATCGGGGAGACTAGAAGATAATTTCCCCAGCAGTAAACCAGAATGGGACCCGGGCAATGAAGAGCATTATCGGAGGCTGGTGCAGTATAGAAAACTGATAGCGATGGGCTTGCGTAATGCGATCCCTAAGGCTATCAATTGGTCGATGCTATATGACATCAGGCAGGGAAAAGATGAGACCCCATCAGAGTTTTTGGATAGACTTCGGGCAGCCATGAGACAATACACACCCCTGGACCCAGCAACGGAAGAAGGTAAACAACACCTGTTGGGATTAATGATGGGACAAAGTAACCCGGACATTAGGAAGAGATTACAAAAGCTTGAGCATCCAGCAAACAAAAACCTGGAGGCGTTGCTGAATGAGGCGTGGAAAGTGTATAATAATAGAGAAATAGAGGAAAAGAAAAAGGAAGATAAGAGGCTTGGTCGAATAGTGGCTGCAGCAATAACAGCTCAAAATACAAACCATTTGGGACCTAATACCAGGGGTAGGGGAAGGGGCTACCCAGTGGGAGGGGGAGGGAGGTTCCAACCCCACCCAGCTAGAATAGGGCCAAACCAGTGTGCCTATTGCTTCCAAACGGGACACTGGAAACGTGAGTGCCCTCAACTAAGATCAATGGACACTACTGCTATCGCACATCAGGGCAGTGAATGAGGGGGACCGGTGGGCCGTACCCTAGCAGACCCACTGGTTAAAATGGAGCTAGGGGAAGGTAAAAAGGAATTGGATTTTTTGATTGATACAGGAGCAACATTTTCGGTTTTAAATCAAGAATTGGTACCTAAGAGTGATGAATTTGTACAAGTTGTGGGAGCAACAGGCCAACCAGAAAAAGCTTACTTTTTGAGACCTATCAAATACAAAATTGGGAAACAAATGGGGATTCACCAGTTTCTGTATTTGCCAAATTCACCAAAGCCTCTATTAGGAAGAGACTTACTGGAGAACTTGGGAGCCGTAATAAAATTCAACAAAGACAAATTGGAATTTCAAGTAAGGGAAGAGCAACTGATTACAGCCCTAAGCCTAACAATCAGTTGTATAGAACCGAAGCCTGAAAGTCACAATATTGAGCGTATCCTGAGTGAAACATATCCATTAGTATGGGCTACTGATATACCTGGGAAATCACAACAAGCAACACCTATCATTATTGAACTTATACCTGGAGCGAGGCCGGTAAGTAGGAAACAATACCCACTGAGGTTAGAAGATAGAAAGGGAATTGAGCCCATAATCACAAGGTTTTTAGAATTGGGGTTATTGATAGAATGTGAATCGGATTTTAACACCCCAATCCTGCCAGTAAAGAAACCTAATGGAACTTATAGATTGGTCCAAGACCTGAGGGCAATAAATGAAATAACCAAGACACTACATCCAGTAGTTGCTAACCCTTACACACTCTTAACTAAATTAAAAGATAATTTGACATGGTTCACTGTGTTAGATTTAAAAGACGCATTCTTCTGCCTTCCTTTAGCTCCAGAGAGCCAAAAGATCTTTGCATTTGAATGGGAATCTGTAGATAGGGGAAGAAAAACCCAACTTACCTGGACGGTGTTGCCACAAGGGTACAAAAACAGCCCTACAATTTTTGGGAATCAACTAGCCAAAGAACTAGAACAATGGGAAAGGCCGCTGGGAGATGGTACTCTTTTGCAATATGTAGATGACCTCCTAATAGCAACAGAAACAGAAGAAGAATGCATTGAATGGACTATTTCCCTGTTAAACTTTCTGGGTTTAAATGGATATCGAGTTTCTCAACAGAAAGCACAGCTGGTACAAGAAGAAGTGGTGTATCTGGGATATGAAGTTTCCAGAGGACAGCGATCCCTGGGAGCAGCCAGGAAAGAAGCCATCTGCCAAATGCCTAGACCAGAGACGGTAAGAGATTTGCGTGCCTTCCTGGGGATGACCGGTTGGTGTCGGCTATGGATCTATCAATACGGGATACTCGCCAAACCACTCTATGACTTACTAAAGGAAAGTAAGGGTGTTCTAGTTTGGACTCCCGAGGCAAAGGGAGCCTATAAGAGACTGAAACAGGAACTCATGAGAGCACCAGCTTTGGGTCTTCCAGACGTGACAAAACCATTCTGGCTGTTTTCTCATGAGCGACAAGGAATGGCCCTAGGAGTCCTAGCACAACAGTTAGGACCACACAAAAGGGCTGTGGCCTACTTCTCCAAACAGTTGGATGAAGTGAGTAAAGGATGGCCTGGCTGTCTAAGAGCAGTAGCCGCAGTGATAATCAACATTGAAGAAGCCAGAAAGCTCACTCTGGGCCAGAAAATGACTGTGTTAGTAGCTCACACTGTATCTGCTGTGTTAGAGCAGAAAGGAAATCACTGGCTGTCACCTTCCAGATTCCTAAAGTACCAAGCTATCTTGGCTGAGTCAGATGATGTTACTATCCAGGTAACTAACGTTGTGAACCCAGCTTCATTCCTAGAAGGGAAGACTTCAGCAGAATCCATCGAGCACGATTGCCTGGAAACAATCGAAGCCGTTTACTCCAGTCGCCCGGATCTCAAAGAAGAGCCATTCGAAGATGCAGATGACTGGTTCTCGGATGGTAGCAGCTTCGTAAAACAAGGAGTAAGAATGGCTGGTTATGCAGTAACTACCACAGAAGAGGTAATCGAGTCAAACCCTTTGCCTGCAGGGACCTCAGCCCAGAAGGCAGAATTGATAGCTCTGACTCGAGCTCTGGAATTGGCAGAGAACATGCGAATAAATATTTGGACAGACTCTAAATATGCCTTTTCTGTTGTGCACGCTCATGGAGCCATCTGGAAAGAAAGAGGACTGTTGACTACTCAAGGGAAAACAGTCAAACATGCAGAGGAAATCCTACGATTGCTAGAAGCAGTCCAACTCCCAGCACAAGTGGCCATAATGCATTGTAAAGGACACCTAAAAGGTAACACTACTCCAGAAGTTGGGAATAGAAAGGCAGATGCAGAAGCTAAATTAGCTGCTGCAAGAACCGGAGAGGTAAATATAACAGCTCTAATACCAGGAGAGCTGGATGTAAACCTCCAACCAAATTATCAGGAATCAGATCATAGATGGATTCAAAGGAATAAAGGTAAATTGTTAGACAGTGGATGGGCACAATTGGAGACAGGACAGTTGATAATACCAGGGAACCTAATGTGGCAGATTGTAAAGACGGAGCATGAAAAGGCCCATTGGGGTCTAGATCCGCTTTACCAATATTTGCAAGCCAGGATAGCAGGACCGAAATTATTTACTACTGTAAAGCACGTTACATCCCAGTGCGAGCGGTGTCTGAAAAACAACCCAAATACGGGAACCAAGGTACACCAAGGAGCTATAAATCGAGGTAAATTCCCAGGTGAAGTATGGCAAATTGATTTTTCTGAACTCCCAAGAAAAGGGGGGTTTCGGTATTTGTTGGTATTAACTGATACATTTTCTGGGTGGCCTGAAGCATTCCCTTGTAGGACAAATAAGGAAAGGGAAGTAACTAAAGTACTGTTGAATGAAATTATTCCACGGTTTGGGGTACCGAAGAGCATTTCTTCGGATAGGGGTACACATTTCTGTGCAAAAGTGGTGAGAGCAATAAGCAAAGCATTACAAATCAAATGGCAATTACACACGCCTTACCGTCCACAGGCCAGTGGGCAAGTGGAAAAGATGAATCATCTCATCAAACAGCAAATTGCCAAAATATGCCAGGAGACTAATTTGCAGTGGTATCAAGCTTTGCCTATTGCTCTGCTTAGGCTGAGAGTCAAACCAAGATCAAAAGAAAAGTTAAGCCCATTTGAAATTTTGTATGGTAGACCTTATGCTATGCAAATTGTAAATGGGGACGCTATAGACCAAATCGGTAACCAGTACATTTATGATTATGTAATTACGGTGGGGAAACAGTTCGATAAGAATGCTGCTGTGGTGATAGAGCACCAACCTAAACAACCTGATTGCAAACTGCATCCGTTTAATCCCGGTGATTGGGTGTATGTTAAGAATCTTTTAGGAAAACCCCTACAAGAGAAGTGGGAGGGACCTTTCCAAGTGCTGCTGACTACTTTCACCGCGGTTCGGATCAAGGAGCGACCCACGTGGATTCATTACTCTCGGGTCAAGAAGGCTCCGGAGAATAAACAAGAGGAACAGACATCATGATCCTGACTCCACCTCAGACCTTCACAACCTTGATCATTGGACTCTCGATAAGTATAGTTCTTCCCCAAGACTCTGCCCCAATAGACCCATGGTCTGATGCACACCAGTGTATCCACCCGGAGATGGAAACGGAACCAAAGGGATCCTATTTTGAGGTTTATGCCTTACGTAACAATCAGCCATACGCGAGTAAAGCGTGGAATCAGCCCACCATGGTAGCATACAAGGGAGACCTAATCCAAATTGGGTGTCGAGAACTTGACCTAGTAGAAGGAAAAACAAGGCGGCTAGTATTAACAATTCATCCCTTGATGGCAGCCTCTGAACATAACCTAATTACTTTTAGTCCAGTGAAAATGGGCAAGCCCACCGCCTGGATTCAGCAAAAGGGCCCAATTTCATGTCAGTGGAGTGACTTCAGGGAAGATCCATCCGGATCACAACCCCGAGACTCAGTAATTTATACAGAAGATCCGCTTGGGGAACTACATCCTCAAAACATAACCCTTGACCTTCACCCTCTTCTCTTTTCTGCAGGAAAGATTGTAGCATCTAGTGGTCCTGAGGAAGGGAAAGCACAGTGCGAGATGGCATTTAGATTGGATCAGTCGATGACCTTCACATGTGAAAGAGAGTTGAAAATGCTGGAAGTGGGTTCTGGCTTCCCTAAGCGTGCTGTCGGATATAAGGTGGCATTACCAGAGGACGTGATCCCATTGTACCCAGGTCTAGACTTGCCCCAAGAAACCACTCCACTGGTGGAATGTATAGCAGTACATAACCTAACCTTTATAGGGCCTCAGGTGATACGAAAATCCAATGAACAAAAATTATTGTTAGACCCCACTTATTCCCTGAAAAAGGTCCAGATGAACATTCACACCGATATTACATATTTGCAGAAGGATTGCCAACCATTTATACAGCAAAGCCTTAAGGGATGGAATGCATGGTTAGCAACAAGATCTCATCACAGAAGAGCACAAAGAGATATAAGTGGGTGGATTGGCACCGGATTTGGTATATTAAACACGATAGATCAAGAGGTGTTAGTAAACAAATTGAGTACTGTCACGTCGAACTTGGGGAAGCTTAAAATGCCTCTCAGTTCATCCATGATCACATTAGCAGAAACACAATCACTAGTAGTAAAATTGCTAACCATGGTAGCAAACAACACTGCAGAGGATTTCGCAAAGTTTGCTGACTATACAGGGGAACTTAGCAAAGAAGTTGCACTAGCTATCCAATGCCCTCAGACGCAACAATGGGTACAATCAGTAGCGGCAGGAATAATGAGAGAAGGAACATCAGGTATATTACCTCAAGAGATAAGAGAAACAATATTAAAGGACAATCATACCACACAATTTGAAAAGGACCACCAAGCCTGGTGGCAATTAGTAAATTTCACTTATGAGCCTCAACAAGAACACATTGAAGCCTATGTCCTCACCATTAGTGCAGCAGAGGAAAGAGCTATCTTTCCTATCCTCACTCTTGGGACAATACATCAAAATGTCATTGTCAGGCCAATAGACCATAATGTCTGGGCCAGTTATGATAATACCAAAAATAGGTGGCAATCGGTTAGCACAGAAGCATGCATTCCTAGAGGACAATTAGGCTATGTCTGCGAAAACGCTGTAGTAGAAGCAGAAGATTTATGCTTAGATGCTGAAAATAGTGTATGTACATTTGAAATGCTTCCGCATAATAAAACACAATCACAAGTTTACTATATAGGGAATGGGTGCGCTTGCGTAAGGACAGCTTGTGACAACGTCACTATAGATAATTGCCAAATGGAGACTAACAATACTAACTTCTGTGTATGCAACTTCACCAAGATAGTAGGTTGTGATTTTCATTATACTGTCCCAATAACTACTCAACAGCTAATTAACGCAGATTTTAACCTATATCAAGAGATACCGAAATTACAAATAGGGATGGACGTCAAAGTTCTTAAAGCAATGCTCGCACATCCTAAAGTAAAGAAATTGGTGCAAAAGGTGAATCAAACAACTAAACGAATGGTATGGCAGGTAGAACATAATTCAGAAAAAATAAAGAATGTCCTGACCGAAGTGGAACAAGTAGGCCAGCATCATTGGTGGGATATCTTTACAGGATACTCCCCAACAGCTACACAAGTCTTCAACTACCTGGTACACCCAATGCTAATAGTAATTGTAATTCTGTTACTATTAACTCTCACAAATATTTGTATGTGGTGGAGACTAAGAATCATAATGAGAAGGACCCAAATGATTTGGGCTATGGTACGAGCGTATCAGCGCCCTATAGGATTTGACGAAAGAATTCGTAAGTTATAAGAAAAGGGGGGAATGAAGCCATTCATTATATTGAACAATAAGGTTTTTTTTTTGAGAAATAAAAGAATTAAAAGACACTTAAAGGTATATCAAGGGAATCGCAGAAGTTAATAAATAACCTAAAATACACTATTAGGAAGAGCTTTGATCAGATATTTGGATAAGTTAATAAATAACCTAAAATACACTGTTAGGGAGCCCTAACTTTGATCATATATCTAGATAAGTTAACCAAAAAAACACACACAGAAGAAACTTTGGAATCAGAATATTTGAAGAGGAAACATTGGAATTAGAATATTTGAAGAGAAAAGCAGAAATGGAAGCCAATAAGTTAAAGTGACCTGCCAAGCCATAGAATCAAGCCAACTACAACAATAACTTCTGCCAAGCCATGGAAAGACATGCCAAGAATAACAGGAAACTGCCCAAATTAGGAAAAGCTTAAAATTTAACTAAGGAAGACCAAGAATTCCCGGAAGACTCCGACTGTACTCCTGCCTACCTATGAATATGCATGTAATAATGATGTAATCCTTTTTCAAAATTGTATAAAAACCTGCTTTTGCTGTACACAATTTGGAAATCCATTTAGTGATTTCTCCAACGCGTTGCCAATAAATACCTCCTGCCTATAGACCTCAAATCCAGTCTCTGGGCAGCTTATTCTCGCCTTTTGGGGCAAAATTCGGCATCAGCTCACTACACCTTTCATCAGTGCTGGTGTAATGGTTAAGCAAAAGTGACTTGGTATTTCTGGGGTTCAGTAATTGGATTTGGAGCCTTTAACCTCCAGGCCACAGGGTCAGATCCACCTCAAGTTCATTGAGTCAGAAAATCATTAGTATCACAGACCTGTTCATGGCATACCTGAAATGAATGTGTGGCTTCAGCCCAGTTGCTAGTGAGAATGAGTCCCTTGTCGACCCTTTCAGCAGAAAAGCAGGGGATTAAAAGAGTTAGGAACACAAGTTAGTTTTTTCTCCAGAAGGGTGGTCTCTTTGGTCAGAGTTGAGACAATTTTTCTGGTGAGTTCTTATTGCTGCCTGCTCTGCAGTAGTCTTTATGAATATCAGATTTCAATCTTGAGGTCTACACATTTCAGAGTCTTTAGAGCTCCTACATTTATTTTGGATAGAAAAAAATAGACTCCACATTTGACTTCCCTTTAAAAATTTGTTCAGCTCAGCTACATTTGATTCTAAGTTTTTCAGAAATCTCGGCAGGCCACAAGTGGC
Source organism: Molothrus aeneus (assembly GCF_037042795.1). Taxonomy (NCBI): domain Eukaryota; kingdom Metazoa; phylum Chordata; class Aves; order Passeriformes; family Icteridae; genus Molothrus; species Molothrus aeneus. The sequence continues at coordinate 9,188,356 of NC_089658.1, read as the reverse complement.
AGCAGCACTGTAGACTGGACTCAGAGGTGCCTATATCCACGTTCCTTGCATTAAATTGCACTACTGAAAATATCAGTTAAAAAAAAAACCCAAAAAAAAACCCCAGAGCAGAATCCATTGGCTTCTTTGAGATCTTTGGTTTATAGGAAGCAGGGAAGGAAGGAAAAGAAGTGACTCCAAAAACATTTATCCAACAGTTACCAACTCCTGCACTCGAGCAGGCTGTAACTCGGGCGGTTTCCATCCTGTGCTGGGTTCTGCAGCTCTGACAGCAGCACACACGGCAGCACCTGCCCAGGGCAGAGGGGAGCAGAGATGAACCCGGCTCTCTCTTGTCAGCAACAATCTTTAACTGCTACAATGTTTACAATAAACACCAAGCCCACAGAACTCAAAGCCAGCCCTAGTTCCCAAACCATCGTGGGTGTGTAAGCTTTTCAGAACACATGATAAAGTCAAACTTTCACTCCTCAGCACTTAGGCAAAAAAAACCACCTCCCCCTCCCCAGATGAAATTCTTAAGCTTTACCTCACTTTTGTGGACGTTTTGGCCTTTTGAAAACCAAAGTTTAAACAACATGGAGAGAAAACCAGTGCAATTAAAATAAAATTAAAAACATTACCAGAACTGCAAAGGAGAGACTACAAAAGACTTAGAAAGCACTAAGAGTTATTTGCCTCTTGCTTTACAAACCATTCACTGAATCCCAATCGTAGACAAAACATTCACAGAATCCCAAATGTAGTTCACATGCGTTTTAATACTTGTTTAGTGTGGGGGTTTTTTCATAATCAGTTTTGAGTTTATTTGTATTGGGTTTGTTTCTCATAAAGCATCTGTTCTTCTGTTTCTTTTTACATGACTGGCACTCTCCTAGTGTAAATGACTGGACTGACATTTATTGGATTGGGCTTCACATGGAGCACCTGTGAGCAATATGTGCTGTGTGTGACTTTCTTATGCAGCCCTAGTAATTTTAATTGTTTTTGGCATGTTTTTCCTGCCATATACTGTAACTTGACCTTTGCAAATATTCATTTCATTTTGATGCCTGTGAAATGAAGTAGACTAATATTCCAGAAGAATTAAGTCCTCTGTTCAGTCACAGAAAGAGATACAGAAAATGTAGTGGCAGCGCAATGTGTTTTTCAGCAAGAGGTTCCTAGAATCACAGAATTCACAGAATCCTTTGGAAAGAACATGGTATACTTATCAAATAATGTAAATGTCTGTAGAGCACAAATGGCACGGGGGGAGAAAGTGGTCCAAAAGAAAAATGTAGGAATATAAAAAAAAAAATTAAAAAGAAATCACTTTCTCAGCTATTAGGAATAACAAGGTCTCGTTATTCTTTTTCTTTTCCTACCTAAGCTTATAGCACTGTGCTAGATACTACTAAAGAACATTTAGTACTTCTATTTTCTAGCATTTTTTTGAAAGAGCACAGCAGTTTCTGCAAAGTCTCTTGAATTGAGGTAATTAGTTATTAATTTTTCTGAGGTAAAGCTGAAGTGACAGAGTTTTTCCTAGGACACAAAATGGGCTAGGAATAAACAAAGGATCTGAAGTTGAGAGTTCTTCAGTTCTGTTCTCATGGAAAACAATTAGACAACATGGCCTTATAACTGGAGAAAGGTATGCAACAGCACTGCTCCACAGTGAGTGGAGAGGATTTCTTTAAGGAATTACATCCACCACACCAGGTATATTAACACACCTTTCAGACTGCTCTCTGCACTGTCTTGCTCTAACAATGAAAATAGAGAAAAATTTGAAAATCAGAGTGTAGGGTAGTGTCATTCAAAAACATTCCAGTTACTGGTTGTGATGATTTTACTTACATATGACTTCAAATTCTATAAGCTGTACGGAATTTTAGTTGCATGAAAATTATGATAATTCGAGGGGTTTACAGTATTTTTAGTTCTTGTAGTCTATAAATGGTAATCAATCTCTGGACTCCTATTTAATTAGAAGAGTAATGGAAGACACTAATTAAAAGCTGTAAGCATCTCCTCAACCAGCAGTTTAACCAATAACGTATTATTTACTGAACGCCCTGGCTAGCTGGCACAGTGCTCAAAGGGTGCAGACCGTGCAGCAGCAATGACAAGCTGATGACACAGTTCCTCCTGACAGGCAGTGCTAATGAGCTTTGGCAGGGATCACTCTGCTCCAGGCTCAGAGGCTCCAGCCACAGGCCTGCACTGAGATTTCCCCACTCACACTTCCCCAAAGGACACAGCATAAAGGAAAATGGGCTTGGGCTGCAAAGTGTTTATGACAAATGGAAGCACTGTAGAAATCACGTGGCACTGTTCCTCAAAAGGCTCAGGATGTTTTATATCCACAATAAGGCTGCTCTACAATGCCACAGACCTAAAGGTGCCTTGCTCTAAAGGAGAAGCTGACCCACAATGTTCAGCTCATGAACATTCAAAGGCAGTACCTTGTTACTACTCACTTAGCAAGGGTCCTGGGTCAGAATGCAGTGTGTGTTAGACAGCTGAGTACCCATAATAGCTAAAGGCCCCTCAGCACCAAATAATCAGCAGCAGGAAGAAATATTGTGAGGGACCTGCACCTGGTGCAAACTGAGAGACCAGAGGACAGCAGAAGGCAGCTGAGTCATGCTGGCTAATAAGCTTATGGATTATGATATAAACAAATCTCTTGTAGTTTGCCATAATTATTACATTTATATGTTTGACCCCATTTTAAATTCATAAAATAAATTGAAAAATACTAACATCAGCTTTAAATCACTAACAGTATTAGGCCCAGGATTATGACCTTTTCTTCCTATACAGCTACATTCTGTAAAATGAGATCTATTGGTTTCATTTCCCCAGCACAGCATCCAGAAAAGCCTTCAAGTAGAATTATTGCTTCTATTAAAACATGTACCATCTTCTAACTCTTCCCGTTTTCTCAGTTTAATATGAAACAATTGAGAGTTATATCAATACATTAGAAAAGAATTATCTTTATCAGCATCCTCAGAAGTCATGATTAATGCAACAATCTCTTTGCTCTAACTGAAGATGCCACAGGAGGTACTAGTCCTTCTTGAACAATTATGTAATTTCAGCTTTGTAGAATACACATTTTTGCAAAGCGGTCAATAACTTCTGGTTAAGTAAAAGCATTCCTTTCAAAGAATACAAGTTTCTAAGTAAGCTTACACATACAACAAAAACCACAACAGACTAGGATTTTAAAGGCATCTGCTTACAGCAGTGTATTATGAAAATCTGATTTACAACACTATGAACAGAATACTAACATACTCTATTAAACCTATACTGGTGAATACTCGGGACCAATTCCCCCCTTGCTACAGCACATGCAGAATACCATCCATAGATGTGCACCCACAGAGATGCTGCTCCTGGGCCACAGCAACAGCTTCATCCCATTGGAGAGATGAGGAATTCAGGGCCAGAATAACACAAACAACAAAGCAAGTCTCCAGAGAAGCTGCTGCAGCCTGTTAAGCAGCCCACATAGAAGCCTCTCACCTGAAGGGCACAATGTGAGAGACCACTCAGGCAGGATTGCCCTCACTCCTTGCATCCCAGAAGTCCTGTTCACATAATGCTGGGCTCCTAAGGGCGTGTTATTCCACAAAACAACTTTCACAGACTGAAAGGAAACCTTTCAGCCTTCTAACAACATCCAAAGGTGTTTAGAGCCTACTGACATCCATGCACATCAAGAGGAAAAGTTTGTAGACCTGGTATGGCTCATTTTCAGTTTTGAGAACTGGGCCAAAATTGAAAAAAATCTTTAGTTTTTGTACTGAGCCTCTGTGAATTATGTGAATCATATCAGTGATGTATCATCTACGTAGATATGTGTATGGATGGAACAAGTACACTCACGTGAGGCAATGGCAGTGTTAAAAAGAAAATAAATAACCCTGCCCAACTGAACTTCCTTTGTATTTAGCAAGGGACATTTTCCTCTGATATGTGTGTGAGAGGTTGGATGGAAAGGCAGCGTTATTAGATTTTATGCTTTTCTAGAGACGTTATCATCTGAGCCTAATAACTTTGTTTCTCTTCTACACTCTTCAGGGGAATAAATGGATATTTAAAGTTTGGTTGAATTTTTGTGCTGGGGGACTTGGTTATTTGGTATAAATGTGATCCATTTCCACCCCTACCCCTTCCCTCCTGACTCTTTTCTCGTCTGTACATTTTCCAATTAGGAACCCCAGTGACAGAAATCAAGCACCAAATTACCAGCCTGAGGCTAAACTACAGCAGCAGCTAAATTCCAATTTTAAAAATCTGATTGAAGAATGTGGGGCTTTATCTATATGCCAATGTATGTGCAACAGGAAGGTTTCCTTCTTTCCTCCCTTGGCCCTGTGAGCAGAGAATCCACTAAAAATACCTAAATGAGATCATATCAGCTTATAAGAAAACTCACAAAAGAAGGAACTATGTGTCTGATACTGCAGCAGCATCTCTGAGTCACATTTCCTGTGATGAGCCATAAAAGGTCCCAGTTCCAGAATCCCTTCTTGTGTACAGGCAACGTGTCTGTGCTCCTGGGAGTGCACACAATGTCTGTGTGCAAGGACTGAGGAGATGCTGCACCTGAGGTCCTTCACGTTGTGCTCCTTTCACAGAGAGGCCTCTGTCTGGTTTTTTTAGCAGCCTCCTGTAGTTAAAGCCTCACTAGCTTCCCATTTTCCCTTATGCAATCCCAGGTGGCATGTTCCATTAATTTGATCTCTCTCTGGATGAAGCTGTTGTACCTCACTTTGCTATACCCTGCTAACAGAGGGAAGTTGACTGCCTGGGACTGGAAACGCATTCAGAAATTTAAAAATAAACCCTCTTAAAACAGGCACATCATTGTACAAATAAACACAGAATGTGGGAACAAGTACTTGCCACATCCCTCTGAGTGGCCTGGCCTTGGCCCTTTCTGCCCAAATTGAGGAAAGAGCTTCTGTGTCACACCCTGTGCAGGAGCTTGGCTCCCCAGCCCTGCTGAGCACTCAGCCCTGGCTGACACTGCACTGTGTCCCTGGGGCAGGGTAGGGAACGTCAGACCCACTCCATGCAGCACCACCTGCAGCAGCACAGCTCACCTTGGCAAAGGACCAAGGTGAGTTTCATGCCATGGCTCTTGTTTGAACTCAAGTCTTCTGCTCCACATGAACAGGTCTGTCCCAGAGATCAGGGACTGCCATTTCTTGGTGTGAACTGACCAAGACTGCCAGGAGACAGGTGAGCTTCAAGACTTGTGCCAAAAAAGGAATGCTCCTTCAAGAAATAGCTTGTTGTGTGATCTGAGAAAGATACTTGCAGCATAGGACACAAAAATTCAGTTCCTATTCTTTAAACAAGCTTCTGCATTTCATATGGAAGTATGCAGTGAATATCATATCTCTTTTCATCAAGCACAACAAGCAAACTCTATCATCTCACTGACAGTTTATTCCAAGGATGCTGGTATCACCCTCAGAGTTCTGTCTTTTTCATTGTCCATGGGTTGTCAGCTCTCCTTTCCCAATACCACTCCTGTATTTAACTCTGTGCTGTCAGCCAAGTAAGCAGATATACCTGGGAAAATACACAGTGCAGCACAGACAGCACACCAGTGCAGCACAGACACCTCCTCTGTGCCTCACACAGTACAGACATGTCATTCTGAGCACATAAATACCTCCTTTCCTTCTCTTCTGCCAATGTGCTTAAATTTTTACCACTATGGATGGATTCACTGACAGGCTAAGACCCATTCTTTTACACTGTTTACTGCAGCAGACAGTGGCTCCAGCCACTCCCTATCCTGAGTGTTGCTGAATCCTGTCCTGGTTACCGGGCTGGTTTTATAAAACTTTAAAGCTTTATTTTAGTCCTCATCACCAGGCTGAATAGTTCATGAGGCTTACATGCCAGTACAAAATATTTCTTGTTAGAGATGTGTGAGCTCGTTTAAATTAAAGCTAAAAGCCTCTATGAGTCTGTGAATTTCAAAGTTTGATTTCTAAGTAAATATCCTTGGTTAGAGCTCCACGTGAAAGAGAATGCAGGGAAAGAATCAGTGAAAGGGTAAATAGCACAAGAAAAGCAGCTTTTAAAGCTGAGTTAGAGAGAAAAGACTTGAGGAAAAACCACAACACACAAAAAGACTTTCTGAAAAGTTTTACAGGGAACTCAACTTGCTGAGCACCATTGTTTTTGCTGTTGTTTAATTTTTTTTTTCTCCAAACTGAAACATTTTGAAAAGATAGAAAGTTCCAGAAAGAAACAGAAATAGAGGAATGTCCTTAAACATTTGTGACCAAGTGCTGAGAGAATGGCCCTTTGCCCAATTGTCTTTTCAGATCTTTCTTGCTATTAGAGTGCTTTCACTGATCTTGAAACTAAAATACTTTTCTCATAAAAAACAGTTTGGAAACTTAACACTATTTATGTAAGCTAATCCAAACCAGTGGTTACTGAATACCGTTGCAATTAGGTGTAATTCTAGCTTAAAAAAAAATCTGCATATGGCAAGTCTGTTATGGATGACATTTTGTTAGTGGAAGTCATAGCTCTTGGCCAGATGCATGCAAGTATACTGTGAAATATATCTAATTGATTTTTATATCATCAGTCAAGGAGGGATCAGTGTTAGGAACATGACCTTCACCCCACCTGGTGAAGAACTTTGAAAAGGCAACAACTGTCATCTGCAGTATGGAGTCTGACAAAATATTTCTTAGACATAAATTGTACCTTCACTCCCAGTATCAGCCCTACAAGGACCTTCTCCCATGGCTCCTGCATGGGGAGGTTTGCTGAGGCTCCCTTTCCATGGCCATTGCCATTACACACTCCAATGCTTGCTTTAGCACAAGCTTCTCAAATCCCTGGTGCAGAAGACTGCAATTTCACATTTCACTGCAGAGGAGAGGGACAATGGTAGGCTGGACAGGGACCTACAAGATCCCAAGACAAGGAGCAGCTGTGGAAAACACATTACTATTCACAAGAGCCTTTTGCTTGCATTAATTTAGACATGTACAGAATCAGGAGGCTCCAGCACGCTAAGTGCAGAATCAATGGAAACTACTTTTTCATTTAAAATTAAACTATTGTTGCTATAAAAGGCAGATCTATTTTTAATCTTGTCCACTCAGTTCTATTAACAGACAACAGGATACAAAGCAGTTCCATCTGGCTCAAAATGTTCAATATCAGATGCAAATTGTAGATTCATGGATTGAGTTATTGGGGAAGGCAGGGGTTTTTTTCTCTTAGTCATAATGTAAATGTAAAGATAATCCAGTAGCATTTGGGGAGGGAAAGAAAAGGAGAAAAAACAAAAAGGAGTAATTGGGGTCACATCCACTGAGCACCGAGGCATTTCCAGAACAGCATCCAAGTGAGTCACAGGCAGCATGAGTGAAAAGAGGGGGGCAAGTGATAAAGTGGAATTCATGTGGCCTTTTTAAGCTTTTCTGGCAGAACAAGAAAAGTAATTACACACTGTCTCAGCAAACATCCGTGGCACCACCTGGTGTATTCTCAGAGAAATCCCAAGAAGGGATTTTTCATCTTAACCTTGATAAGTGCTGTGCTGGTACCAACTCTCTGCATTACACGCAATTTTGAGAAGGAATCAGCCTGGGAGCAGGGAGTGAAACACAGGCCCTCTGAGATATGCAAGTGCTGGAAGTCATCTGGAGAGTGCCTGGGTAACAAGAGCTCCAAATGAGAAGGAAAGGAAGAAGACTGCTAAAACTGATTGTGATACCATGAAGTCATAAACATATACAATCCCTGGAGCAGAGAGGGTGCTGGTGAATGTCTCTGGTGTCTCAGCCAGTGCCATCATGCCTAAGGCAATCCTGGGCCTTGTTTCTGGCTGTGTGTGGCACAGCTTCCTCCTTGCTTTGCTGACCACCTTCCCCAAAACTGGCACAAGGGATTCAATAACCTCCTAAGTGGGGTCCAAAATATATGAATTGCTTTAACAAGTAATTACAGTTCCTGAGTTCCTGTGCCACTGCTACTACCAAAAGTAACTAACCCATAAATAAATTCCCTGAGCTCTTTGTGCTGGGTCTTAGCCCATGAAAAAACTTTTGCCATCATAATTACCCCAACTGGGGCATCAGTCTAAAGACACTCCTGCTTGCTCACATCATCAAACAAGTCAGCAGTTGGTCTGTAAAGGCTGATTCCTGTGGAATTACCTTGCAGTGAGATTTCTTTGGACTGAATGGGTATGATGGTGTCCAGAGAGTTGAAATTAGCACACAGTCCATTCCTTGTATCAGAGATACAAGGGGATACCATGGGATACCATTTGAAGCCTCAATAAACTGATTATCTTCTGTGTTTGAGACATGCACATGTGCATATGCAGACATAAATACATGTGTATATATATAAAAGTATTTCTTAAAATAAGTGTATTTGTGAACAGATGAATTTGTGAATCAGGTCACTTGTATGTTTGCCAGCTTGAATAGTTTTGGCAGGATTCTTAGGCTTGAAAACAAACAGTAGTGCCTTATTAGAACTCCAGCAGACACTGTATTGCAAACACTTGAATGAGTTTTTGCACATGCATAAGATTGAAATATAGTGTTTTGTAACAAAATGCCAGATTACCAAGGAGGTATTTGAAATGATTTTACCGATTTGTGAAGTAAAGCATTCATTTTTCATCCTCAAATTTTATTTCAGGTCCAATACTAAAGAAATAAAAATAAAAATACCGCAAGTTAGACATTGGAAAGAGATGTTACAGAAAGAATAAAAAGAGAAATTTCCTGGTGAATTCCCTAATCACGTACAAGTCACTGGTGAACAATAAAATACATTGAAGATTGCTGCAGAAATTAGGTCTTGACCTGAGTTGTTGAAAAATATTTCAAAGCAAATTGAAAACATAAATGGATTTGGGGGGGAGGGGGAGAGTTCCAACTATATTTCAGAATAATGAAGACAAAGTCTATGTCATACCAAAGGCTAACACTAAAATTAATGTTACCACCTCTATAAAAATAGATAAATTGCTTCACATCTAGGATGTTGTATCTAATGCATGATATAATGCCACAAGAGACTAACATACACAAAACTCCTCTCTTTTCAGCCTAAATGATGTTCAGGTCATTATGACACCTGGCAGCCAAATCAGAGAATTCAGAAGTAAAACTGGTATTCTGTGCTTTATCTTTTGTGCTTGGAACCTTAAGAGTAGGTAGAGAAACTATGGGATGAGCTTACCTAAACACTGCATTGCATGCTGAACATGATTTAAATCACTTTGATACTTTTATAAATAGTTCTACAGATGTACCTGGCCAAAATCTCTCCTCACACAAGCGTATGCCTGTAATTTCTCTCCTTAGATTGCTAATATCTCCAGTTTGAGTGGACTGAAGCCAGAATTTGATTCATAGATGTTATTTGGCTTGTACTTTATTTGAAACTAAAGCATAAACAGAGTTATTCACAGTCTATGTGTGTTTAACTTGTCAGAAGACAAAATCAGTATTTGTGCTTGATGAAATCAGTTGAATGAATTGATAGTGGCTTTCTTTTGTGGGCTCATTTTCTTCTTCTTTTTCCTCAAAAGCAGTTACCTCTAAAGGAAACTAGCACTTAAGAAAGGTGATAGGTTCATAGTTATAGGTTCAAAACAGGATTCAAATTTAGCTCTATGCTATGGGTAGAGAGAAGGGAGCAGCACCACCCCTCCCACACACTCTGCTCTGAATTACATTTCTTTGTGTGTTAATTTGCTGTATTTTTTCACCCACATTAATGTTCATAGTGGGTGAAAAGTAGAAACACATTTTTAATGAGAATTATTACAATAAATGGTATGCTGTCCATGGTCTGCAAAGGTTGAGTGCTACTGTAATCCTTCACTTTACATGGCAGCATCATTTATGATCCCTGGGCATGTCCCAGACCCAGGCTGGCATCTAAGTCCTCAATCCACCCATCACTTTGCAGATGCTTCAGCCCCCAGCATCTCTTTATTTCAGTCATGAAAACACTTGTCTACAGAGCAATCACTCATCCTTAGACTGACATTGCTGCATCAAGCAATTTATAGAAGCCAATGCTGTAATGACATTTCTCAGACTTATATTTTATGGGTATTTCTTTTTTGGAATTTGTGAGGGATAGAGAGGACTAAGCTGGGTGGTTAAATTATTAAACTGTCCTCTGAATACCCATCTTTCCAAAATGCCTTAAACAACATTTTAATCAATACTAAAGTAAGCTGGTTTCAACTGCAAGAAAATTCCCAGGGGCAGTAGCTATCCCTGTGCAAAGCTTATTTTCAAAGCTGAATATGCTGGTTGTTAATTCTCCAGAAAACATGCAGTCTGCCTTTATCATTTTGGTATGTTTCTCTTTTGGTCAATTATCTACTTGAATGGTAAGAGGTACAAATTAAAGCACCTTGGACCTGTGTTCTGGATGTCACATTGCACAGCAGAGCCTAAAGGACCACGATGTGGCACAGTTTGCACTGGGGAGCAGAGCTACCTCTCCTGGATCATCATGCTGTGCCTCAGCACACACCCTGTTCTTTGCAAGGAATTCAGCCTTTTGCTACCCCTTTCAAAAGCAAACACCAACCTTCCCTTAAAAACAGATTCAGGAGACTAAAATACCAAAAGAGTCAAACCAAAAACTCAGATGTGGCCAGTGGCTGTCATTCCCTTACACCTCACAGGGAAGCCACCTGTGTTTAGGCACTGACAGAGATGTGAGGGCAAGGCCACTCTCACTCTTTGCCTCTTCAAGGGCAGAGAGTTCAGGCTCTTATTCCTCTCTCACACTCATTTTGATTCATCTGCATCTTCCCTGATTTACATTGAAAAGTAGAAGCTGAATTAGGTTCCTTCAGTTCTACTGATGAAGTGATTACTCCAGTGAAAAAATTCTGCTTGTCTCATACCCAAATGAAAAGCAAGATCAGTCTCTCTTTTGGAATAATCAAAATTGGAATAGGAAAGAAGGAATGGGTTCATAATAAAGCTTTTCAAATGAGCTGCCTTTAAGTCCTATGGAACCCTAATTCTAGTGCCCAGGGCCTTACTGCATGAAAGCAGTCTGCACCCAAAACACAGGCAGTCAAGTGGAAGGCAGGACTTATCCTGCTGTCCCCTTATTCTCTTACACATTTCTCTATTACTGGACATATTTCCTCCTTCTCCCTATGATTTTTTTCTGTTTTATTCCTGTACCATCCTCCTCTTTTCATTTCTTGTACAATGCAAAGCTGTTCCTGTCCCACTAGAGGCTTTGGCCCTTTTGCCTGTGAATTTCTTCTCTCTTCTAGTACAAAGAGCTCTAAATTTGAACAGGCACAACATAACCAGACTGTTTATTCCCTCTGTTGCTCTCTGCTTTTACAGAACTAGAGGCAGCAGGAAACAAAACAGAGGGCTTTCATCCTTTGCATCATTCAGCCAGCCAGTCCCACAAGATCCTACAAGGAGAGTTTCATATCCCTGGACAGACACACTACTCTAATTACCAGATACAGGGGTGCTGCTGTAATACAGACTCCTCATCAAGTGGCACCCCTTTTTTTTGTTTGGTAAATTCTATTGAAGTGGGTGGACCCACAAGGACCTACCTGATACATTTTTTTCCGTATTTCAGGCAAAAAGTCAAATACAACTTTCTGGGATTAATGCTTGTGAAAATGTGGATGTCTTGGGCTTTTACTCAAGCTACTCAAAGTCACAATACTAAATTGAAAATCATAGTGATTGTTGTGAGCATTATTTCATTGTAGTCAAGGATCATACTGCTCTTGATTAATAATTAACCCACTCCTGAAATCCTCAAGGTGAAGATCCAGTGGCAGGCAAGTGAGCATCAAATGGATGAAGGTATTTGTACCATTATACTGACAGAAATAAATCTTTCTTTGAAATATTAACTTGACATGGCTCACAATGCAACAGATTCACACTGACGCAGCCCACAGTTCATAGATTTATCCCAACAGTAACATGTGCCAGAAGAAAAGGGAAAACTTAACCAAGTGATTTTAATAATAAATAAGGCTTTGAGTTTTAATAGTGCTAAAAGGCTTTAAATTCACACTTTACTGCCCTCTCCACCTTCAGTACTGCTGAATTCATAGAACTACCTCATACAAACTTTAAACATATAATAAATATTTTCTAAAAACTCTACAGGGAATAATGTTTGTTCTGTCAGTGCTTCATGGATTGTTTTGTGGCATCTACAAATAATGAATGATTAGAGCACAAACAAGAAAAATAATTCACTTTAAGGCATAAACAGCTGCACTTAATTCTGGAGGAGTGCCCAGAATTGCTGCTTTGAAATCCCTCTGCTTTTTCCACGATAAATATGGTACAGGATCATGTAACAAAGTCTGCAAACAAATTATTCCTACTTATCTCCTATGTGTCATTCTCTCCTGTGTGTTTATTCTGCCCTGTTAGTTTGGCATTGTTGCCTAGGTGCAGTACTGTATCACTCAGTTTTATGAAGTAATTACAGCTGGAAATAAGTTTTGTAAACCTGATTTACATCCTCCTAAAATTGCCATAAATCCATAACAGCCCAAGCAGCTCTGATTTAGCTCTGTGGCCACAGAAGGCGTTTTCTACCACACTGGATTTGGACAGAAAGTCTCTGATCTGATAACCCAGGTGTACCAAGTCATATATCCTGTGACAGTAATACAAGTGGCCCTCAGATTCCTTGCCTCATTTGTTTAGATCCTTGAAGTTTTCATTCAAGCTGCTGTGTTGGAAGAATAACTGGTTCTATCTGTTTTTCATGGGCTTTTTTAAAAGTTGAAAAAGGAGAGAACTTAATATCTAATACGTTGCTAGAGTCTCTACTGCAAACTTTTACTAAAATTAAATTAGATGATACAAGTAAAGGTCAAAATTGAAATGGAGTCAATAAAAATCATTAGATTAACAGTGATCCTGAACTGAATCACCATCTAGCTGAGTCTCCAAATTAATACAGCCAGTCACCAAATAAAATGATTCTACAGCACCATCAGATCTTACAAGCCTGTGAATACTCTCCTATGGAATTTAAGGAGGCAGTGCCCATTTAAAACTTTCCCAATGACATCACTCTACTTACAGCAATCAGTTGAACTTTTTTGAATTTAAAAAAAAGCCAGATTTCTGCCTCAAAATGATCATGGCAAATTTGAGGCAATGAGAGGAAAGTGCACACTGGGGTCACCCATCACACACCAAATCCATCTCACTGAGACATGTTCTCACTCTGCCATCACAAAAACACAGAAAAATGTATTTATGCATCTCTCTCTAAGAGTTTTAATTTAGTAGTCACCCTAAAAGAGAAGTGTCTTTTCAAATGGTTCTATTTTACAACAGTCAATAATCTAAGCATTGTTTAGACAAAAGCTACCAAGTCTCTTTATTAACATCACACTTAACCTTGTGATTAGAGCATTTCTATGACCAGAGGAATGGTCAGTGTGGTGACATCAGGATAGAAATCGTTGCACTTAATGAACAGTTATGATAAAACTAACAGCCTATGGTGCATACTTCAAGAAAAACCTTAGCAAACATCTTGCAAACAGGAAAAATGGCAGAATGAAATAGATAAAATTGGATAAAACCTCTGCCTTGTTTCAAAGTCCAACATTATCAGTGCATTTTCTCTATTCCTTGAAGGCCTTGGGTATAATTTGAAATGTCCCCATGTCATTGATCATAGAAACAACACTGAAAATTTAACTGAATTCCTGATATTAGAATTATAAAAATCCTTACACATCTTGCTGGATTAGAGTTTGATATTTCTAGATGCTCACATGTATCCTAACCACCGAGCATGCAGTTGGCATCTTAAATACAGATCAAATCTAAAACCAGACTGAGTCAAAACGAAAACCAAGCCAAACTAACATCTCACCAGCATAATCCAGAGAATGAAAAATGCTTTGAAAATCAGCCCAGAAGTTTTCAGTATCATCCAGGCTTTAAACTGGATCTACCCAGACCTCAGAGATACAAAAAACACCAACCAAGTATCTCTCAAAGCACTTCACTGTAAAAATATTTGGAGCCAGACATACATCAAATTGAAGATGGAGATAGATGAAATTCTAGAAAGATCTTTTACAAGAGAGTAAATTAAAGAATTTTGGAATTGTAGAAGGTTTTGTCATGAATCATATTGGCAAATCACTTAAATTTTTCATTAAGAGAAGTTCACTCATCTGATATTTAAAGAACATTAAAATATTTGTGGGTTATGATTAGTAATACAGGACTGAAATGCTATGATTACAACTTCTTGTAACTGAATGCAGTTTTAGAAGTAGAATCAGACAGTATTGTTTGATTCTGTTTAGACTTTTTGCTATGCCTGAATGAAAGTATCATTTCAAATTATCCCCAAACAAAATTTCAGTTTTTGCCCTACACTGTTTTTCTTTCACTTTCCTGTTCAGAACAAGACTTCTACTTTCTGACTACTTTATTTTTCTTTCTGGGGCAGAAGAGCCATTGGAAATAATGATAAATCCTCTGAAGCCAGGGAAGTAGGGTTTCCCTGAAAGTAGGGAAGATGATTTTCATTTAATCTTCCAATAACTGCAGGTATTATGGCAAAAATTACTTTCTTTCCTGTTTTCTAGTGTGCTGTCACACTCCATTCCATTTTCTTTTTTCCCATTAGGAGCTTCCAAGCTAGGATGCTGTAGGAAGGAAGGCAGTGTAAAGTACAACGGAGTAGCTGCCAAGGCAGTCAATAAATTACACCCCTTGTCCCTACAAACCTTGTCTGACACAGGTGAAGCACCACAGCACTACTGCTGGAGGGGAAGGGCATGGCTGGCACATCCAGATAAGACAGAGAGACTTCAGCCACCTCTGCTGATAACCCTGGCACCCAGCTGGATGGGCACTCCTGTCCCTGGCAGTTTGGATCTGAGACAGGATCTGGAGCTCCCTCCACCTCAAAGAGATGCCACCAGCAGTGACCAGTTTCAGGTGGTAAATGAGGTGCTACCCCTCCCAGATGAAGCTGTTCTCAGCTTCCTATAAAATCAATTCCACTTCCAGCATGTATGTGCACCAAGAGGAAAAGTTTACTTTATAGATGTATATGCACCTGGTTTGTTTTTTTTTTTTTAATATATGACTTTGTAATGACAGTCCAGTATTGAGTTTTTTAACACCACTTACTAATTCATGTCTTGGAATTTGCTATTAGCAGTGGAAACATGCAGCAGCTTCTGCTTTACCCCAAGTCATAGTTCTCAGATCCTAAGCCACAACTCTGTGTCTGTGGATTTTGCCTCTGGCCACATTTTGCCTGAGAAGCCCAGGACACTGTTGGGATCTTGCTGCACACTCTCTTTGGCTGTGGTTCACAACCAAAGGAGCTTTAACCCTCCTTTGCTGGTTGTGGACAGGGGTTTGGTTCATGACACAATACAATATGACATTTTATGAGAGAAATATTTTACAGTTGGGGCCATCTGGCGAGTCATGAGGCACCCCCAGCCAGGGTATTTCGGAATGGATACTTAAATTTTATTTATGTTATGAAGACTCTCACATATAGGGAAAATAGGCTGGTTATTAGCTATAGAAAAAAAAATGGGTAAGAATCTACCTAGCACATAGCACTGTTTTTCCACTGAGGGAGAATAAATTAGGTTAGTTTGCACTTTCTCTGCCTTCCAGACAATATGTTCTACTAGAAAACTGAGGATAATTTGTCTAGAATGTATTATTCATATACAATTACGATGTATTAAAATGATAATGTTGTTAGAGTCTAAGGATCTAAACAAAGTATGTGGATATATTTAATATCTTTTTATTAGACTGACATATTTAGAAGAAAACAAACAAGATTTCAGAAGCTCAAGATGATCCCCAATGATCTGAGTAAAAAAAGTCCACCTGATCTTCCCTAACTATATCAGTTAGGCAAATAAAAGATATTAACCTGCTTCATAAACCTTGCTTCACTCAAAATACTGAAAAATTGTGCTCACATGTGTTTATGCTAAGATATGGAAATGGCAAGAACAGAGAGAAGAAATAAGGTTAAGAGCAGGGATATTTTTCACACAAGTTATGCTAATATTCTCCTAAATTCCAACATGAGCTTCCAGCAAAGCTGTATTATTTTCAGTGAAACAAAATTACTCATATGGAGCCTAAGCAAATTCAGTGACTTGCTTATTTCAAACAGGCTTTGTATTTTATGACTGTAAAAGATTTCAATTGCCTGGTAAGTAAAAACAGCTGATTTAAGGGCACAGTGTATCACCCAGCCAGCCCTTCCTCTAATACTTAGGTAATTATTCAAAATTGTTATTTATTCCTGTGAATGTGGATGTACATAACTTCCTCTGAAGGAGGAAAGCAGCACAGCACTTGCCTTGCTGTACCGACTCTTACCAAGCACAGAGTCTGCTCTCCCAAGAATCATCAACATGTATCATTCCCAAGGGTTTGTGTTCCTGTGAATGTGTGGGGGTCCCAAGGATATCCCAGGGAAGCTTATCCTGATCTTGCCAGGACATCTGAAGTGCTCGTGCTGATGGAGCATCTCAGGATGGGGCTGCTGAGCCACCATGACACGTGTGTGCTCCTGGGCTGGGCACATGCCAGCAGCCAACAAACTCCTCAGGATCCCCCCTCAACTGCAGGGCCGATCCCAGCTGAGAGGGAGCAGGCAGCAGCAGGCAGTCCTGTCCCTCTGAACAAGCAAAAATGTGTGTATGGAATCACCTCTCAGGAATGGAGGAGAGTGGGAAAACCTGCTTGCTTACAGCTACTCTGAGGTACCTTAAAGAGAAGGACAACTTGGATGTTACCAACATTAAATATCAGATCCCTCAGAGCATTCCTCACAATGACTGTGCCACAAGTGGAGATGAATGTACAGCAAAATATTTTGACATCAGCCTAAAATACAGAACAATGGTGAAGTTAAAGCACCAACACAGCTCTGGAAGCAAAAAGAGCTCTACAACCTAGTTAGATAGGGCATTTACAAGAAACATAATTTAAAAACCTTCAATAGAAACCATGAAGAAGTTGCTGTATGTCACTACTAACTGTATTTTGTGCTTGATTTTAAATTATTGAGGGTTGGCTGGCTAGGGGCCAAAGTGCCACACTACTTGGCTCTTGCAGATATTTGTTGAAGACAGAATCCATAATGCACAAAGAAATGTCATCACTGTTTTTTGTGTAGTGCCTATGCATCTGTCTTCATTTGCCTGATGTTTCAAAAAAAAATCCTATTTTTTCTCCTTTAAATAGAGAGAATATATCAGACCAGCAGTTTGAAGTATTTACGTTAATTGAACAATTTTAAGAGCTTTACTATAAATAGCATTGCCAAAAACATCTGATTCAGTTGTCACCCACATAATAAGGATGTGCTTATTTATATTTTTTCCAGACATCTAAATTGCTGCCAATTCTGAAAGTAATACTGATGAAAAGAGGAAAAGGAAAGGATTGTCTTAGATGTACATCAATGACAACATCACTATATCCTATTAGAAAATTATTAATTTGGAAGATTTGCAATTAATTTAAGTAGGGTAGAACACAGGGGAATTCTGGTTCTCCTACAGTCAGATCTTGAGGTTCATCAAGCTTGCAGTGGACTCAAATCAAGGCCACCAGCTCAAGGCTGCTCCTGAGCTCCCTCATAACCTGCAACAGGAAGTCCCTGTTTAAAGACCATCCCTCAATTCAGCATTAACAGAGTGCAAATTTTAAAGTAGGCTTCTTAACAAGCTGAAATGCTGCCAGGCCTTCTAATCCAGCAGCAAGTCCTGTCAAAACATGGTGACTTTGGACCAAAAAACCCCCATCACAGAGCAGAACAGGGTCATTTGGCTGGCAAGGGCGACCAAGTACTTTTAATAGGGGAGGCTGAGAAACCCCACAAACACAAATTATTGAGACCCACACAAGTGAAAAAATTCAAGTAGCTGTGGGAGCAGGCACCAAATGGAGCTATTGAGATGAAAGAATGGCCCTGAATGAGCTCCCAGTGCACTGGATCTCCTCAAGGCAGGGTGGCTGAGCAGGGCATGCTTGAGCCGTGCCCCAGGCTGGGTGTGCATGTCACCACAAGACACCGAGACAGCAAAGGCCACAAATCAAGCTTCAAACACTGAAAACAAACTTCTTTTCTTCCTCCATCTTTCATGAATATCTGAAAATAGCTGGAAATAACCAACAACAACAAAAAAAAGCTGGGGGCAAAGGCAGAAGGATGTTGGAATCAGGCAGAAAAGTCCTGAGATGTATGAACAGACTGCACATGGGACCATGAAATTCTGAGTTAAGCTGCACAGATTCTTTCTGACAGGCATGCAAACAGTCTGTAGTGTAAATTGTATGGGATGGAAGGGTTTAAAGGCCATGCCTGGGTCAGAGGACACTCACTCATGAACACCACTGACCCCAGGCTTCAGCTCAGGAGGACCCTGCAGTTCCAGCAGTACAACAGCCTCTCTCAGGCTTATAAAAAAGCTCCTGTTGCTAAGTGCAGGCTTGCTGGCAGCCATCTATATGCACTATTTGCCAAAAGGTTCTTTTTCCTCTTTTGACTTATTCAAACTTCTGTAAATTAACAGCTAAAAATGCCCTGTTTTTCACAGGTTTTAATTAAGATTGCCTTCTCCCTGCAGGAAGAGAAATACTGAAAATAGCCTGAAAAATTAGTCCCCTTGTTGCCAGGTGAGTTTCTCCAACACACCCAGCCTTGCTAATGAAGTGAAACTCCTATCTTCACTTCAGGTGGTAGCTAATTAGTATCTTTTCTTAATTAAAATGCTTTTCCTATCGAGGTATTCTTCTAAAAGGCCAAGGAGGGCATTTTGTTGCTATGACCACTTAAAATCAAAATGTCTTATTAGAGAACGGGGACATCTGCTCTGGGTTTCAAAATCTCCTAGAAACTTGCTGGGAACACTGTGTGCAAGTCTACAATACCAACTGAATTGATTCAAACACCAAGTAAGAGATTCAAGACCAAAAGGTTTAAACTACAGAGGGCTGAAAACTCAGCTCATAAACCTGCCCATGGGAGAGGTGCCACTTGAACTAAATACGTGGTGTGTAGCTAAACACTGTCTATGATTCTTTGGTTCTGTTGTCACATACACATCAATTCAGGGCCATTTACTTTAATTTCTGCTTAGAAATAAATTTAAGCCCTCAAAACTGTCTACTTTCAAATGGATCAAACTTTCACTGATTTTAACACCTACTGATCCTTTAATAACAACTGGTTCCAAACTGATTTCATGGCTTTTTAATTAGTATGTTACCAGAGCTCTTAGAACTGTTGTTAACATTGCCACAGGTTTTAAAAATCCAGATGGTGTGTTTTGGCAGCTGGGCTGTTTGCTTGACCAGCCTGCTTGCATTTCTGTTCTATTTATCATAGTTCTTGGTTAGGACTTCCAGCAGAATGTATTTAAAAGTTGGGAGATGCAGGAAGGGGTTGCAATGGAGGACAGACCCTTCCAAAAAAAAAAAAAAGGCTGAAGGAGAATGATGGATTTGGTATTTTTTTACTTCATACTTCTGGATCTTCAGTGACTGTTCCCCTTCCTCCTTTTCTCTCTGGAAAAACTGTGTACAGAGCTACCCTCAAACTTTCACAGACTGAGCACAAAAAATAAAAATATGTGAACTCCAGCATTTTGAGTCATTTGTAGGAAGAAATGTATCAGTTTTTCCCCCTTTTCTCGTTTTCCTGTCAATGGTGTTCAGATAACATAGAAACTCGAGCCTTTCAAATGCTGCAAGCTGAAAGTAGGTTGAAAGCATCTCACTCTGCTTTTACCAAGTTTGAATCTGTCTGTGATTCCTGCAGAATGGGAAGTAGGAGAATTACATGCTGCTTCCATCTGTCTCATTGTATCTGAGAGTGCAGAAAGGAGCTGTCACACCAGCAGCTCTCCATCACAGCACTGAGCTGGGGTCACAGCCATCTTTCACCTATTAAAGATAATTCCAGGCTTTGTCTGCAGTGTGGAGTGTTTCCTTCCCCTTTCTTTTTAGGTGTAATGTATAACCTTGTCAAAGAGCTAAATATACTGCCAGTTCTCACAAGAAACAGAGAAGTGCCAGGGACTGAATCTTTTCACACTGACTTATAATAAGTTTCCGGTTTTGGGGGGCTTTTTATAACAATTTCATGACTTGCAGAAGCAGTTAATTTTCCCCTCTTATACAGTAGCTTAGGGTTGTGAATCAATTTGTTCTTGCACAGACATAGGTGAAATAATATCCCTGCTGAATAATGCTACTGCACTGGGAGTTTGTGACTGACATCTTGGGAGGGCAGAAGATGTGACTCCCTTGAACATTAAAATATGAAAGGATTTGTTTAAAGTCCAAATGCATGAAAAACCTTGCCATTCATGCAAGGTTTACTGACCTGACCAATGATAGGAAAGGACTGTTGAAAAATGAGTATCTTCGAAATAGAAATTCCAGATTTCTAGGGAGAAATTCATAGATATTTGTAGATCAAGAAGTGAATTATCCATTAGAAGCCAACATTTTGGTTTTAAAAAGGGAAATGTACTAATTTAAACAAAACATAAACAAAGTTGTAATCAGGATCCTGAACATCTGCCTTTCACCCTCAGTCCTGGCAGAATGATGGTAAATTTTTGCAAGAAGAATTAAGTGATTGTTAAACTGAGCCTCCCAGGCTCCATGCCTGTATAGTAGGAAGTCTGGGAAATAACAAGATGCCTGAGGGTCTGTCAGCCCTTCAGGCTCTCACAGCAGAGATGGGAAGCTCTGCATTCCATGGCAGAGATGTAGCTTGCAATCATGATACCCAGGTCCTCCCATGATGATGCACCAAACCAAAGATTTTTTTTTTCTTTAGAGTAGGGATTAGAAATTTGCATTTGAAACATAGAGTCAGGTGAGTTCCCTGGCTCAGCAGGGAAGGAGATGTGGGAAAGAGACAACATTGGAGGATATGAGGGATCTATGTTCAAAACAAAGGAAAACAAAGGGTAGCAGAGAGAGATTTTAAGGTTAAGCCTCACATTCCTATTATGAAGTTACACATTTCACATTTACTACAGAAGCCTTCTATTTCCTAAATTCAGTTCCTTGCTCATCCTCTGTTCTTCATTATCTTGGCACATAATTCTGCAATATAATCCTGCCACAGTGTTCCAAAGAATTTGCATTTGAACTGTGTAGTCATACATGAGGAGCTCTGTGCTAGTTGTGCGATACATCTGTGCTGTGTAGCAGCAGCCCTCCCTAGAGCAGGGTTTCAGAGTGATGCTAACAGTAGTAGGGAGCTGGCTCCTCTCCGCATTGATAGGAATGGCACAGCAGCTGAGTGAGAGCACTCCAGGTTACGGCGCTGGATGAGGAGCATGTGCCTGCCTGGCAGCACCTGTCGTGTCACAGCAAATGCGTCTCCTCAAGCTCTGAGTTGCTCCAAGCCCTGAGCACAGTGGGGGTGTTTCTGCTCAATGGCAGACACCTCCTGCTCCGCATCGGTTCCGTGATCCTGCAGGCACCCTGAACGCCTTAGCACTGGGATTGCTGTGACATCTCAGTCACTCAGCCACACAGAAGCAGGTGGGTAGAGCCCAGGACATCCAGTCTATGTAACCAAAACTGTGCACAGAGATGCAAATCTCAGTGTTTAGCTGGCTTTGTGCATTCCAGACCCCTCTCCTGTCAGCAGGCCCTGCAGGCAAGAAGCCACACTAAACTGATACATGCTCCAACCATTTGTACCAGGAACCCTGGTACAAATCTTATATTAACAAATAAGTTATTGCTTACTAGGATAGAGGTCATTATCAATGGAAGCTGCAGAAAGTTCTCAATCTAGACCCTTCGTAGAAAATCAGGATCTACTAGAAACAGGGAGTTGCAGCCTCTGGGATGTGCTTCACACAATGCTGCAGTTTGTGCTCCTAGGGACATGATCTTGAGAGATTCCTGTGCCACATCTGTGGCATCCCTGTGCTGCCCTGCCAGACAGGAATTACCTGGAAAATCTGTTGTCCTGCTCTGTTTTGTTGAACACACACAAAAAGCAAGCGTAGGCCTAGGCCTGGTCCCACACAGCCATGTCCCCGAGTGACCCACGCTCCCTGCACATCCCCTCCACGTCCAGGGGCTCTGCGGTGACCAGGAGCTGCTCCTCACTGCCTGCAAGGCCACCACTCCTCTGCATTTGGCCAGAAGGTCTCTCCAAAGCCACCAGCTCCTCTGCATTTGGCCAGAAGGTCGCTCCAAAGCCACCAGCTCCTCTGCATTTGGCCAGCAGTTCTCTTCCTGGCTCCTGCACACAGCATGGGTCAAAACACTACTCTAATACCACTTCCCATCTGCTCAGGGGAATCTCCAACCAGTTCCATGTCCCTGCATAATCCCATTTTGATGTGGGTAAATTATGGACCTTGTTTGAAACTGCTCACCAGAA
This sequence comes from Molothrus aeneus, assembly GCF_037042795.1. Taxonomy (NCBI): domain Eukaryota; kingdom Metazoa; phylum Chordata; class Aves; order Passeriformes; family Icteridae; genus Molothrus; species Molothrus aeneus. The sequence goes on along the minus strand of NC_089658.1, from coordinate 9,165,859 downwards.
CATTTACATACATCATTCAAATGTATCTGTGAGGCCTTAAATTCCTGTCTGTAGGGAGAGGTTCTTCCCAAGGTGTCTAAAAGGCACTATGTAAACCTCAGTCACTAAGTGCTTTAGGACTATTTCAAAAATTCTCTACAATTAGAAGTGAGAAATAGTTTTAAAACTCCGGTAGAAGTCAGGTGCAGCAGACTCCCACCCACAAAGTCTGTACACTTAAATGTGCACTTAATGATGCCTTACTAAATCACTTAACAGAAACAAACAAAAGTATCATGGAAAAAACACAAAGAACTGCAGTATTTCAGTAATTTATAGTTCACATTTCTATAAAGATTTCACACTGGAATTTCTCAAATGCAGATTGAAGACTACACCGCACAACAAAAGCACAACAAAAAAAAGCATATCATAATCTAAACTTTGCCTGTTGGAGTGTGTCATTTCAAAATTCACCACTGAAAGCTTTTTCCTAGAAGAACTCCAAGGAGTACTCTAATATGCTTTGATATTATCATAATCAATGTTTTTAATGAAAAACACATTATTCTGTTTTCTTCTTGAAGGAAGAGAATCATATTTAAAAGTGTGTCTTTTATCTTCATATTTGAAATTCATAAAACCAGCATTTATCAGGAATCCTAAAGGCACTTCTCTCACAAAATCTGAAGTCACAATTTACAGATGATACATCTGCTAATTGGAAGTTCTATTTTTGACAGATGTTCGATATGTATTAATGATCTGGTGCTTTGACTAATCCAGCCAAATCAACAGCTTTAGATGGAATTCAAAGGCTATTTCGGGGATCTCAGCCAACATTTATGTCACTAAATTTTAAAAAAAGAAAACCAAATCCACAGCAGAAGCCTGTCTCACATCCTCATAAATCTAAGTGTATAGAAAGTAAAATATGAATTGTCACACTCTTTCCAAATCAAGCTGACCAGAGCTACATTGAATAAATAAATAAATGGACAAAATACAGCTATTGTTATTGCCCATGGGTTCAATATTTACCAGTTTATGTACCATCTGAGCTGTTTCCTGTAATCAGCCAGGCACATGGCACTTTCATTCTCAAGAGACGTTATCACCATGACAACTTTATCAGAATAAATTATGAAACACAACACTTGGGGCACGCAGAATGCGGGCACAGGTTTGGAATATTGTTTTGTTAATTACTCTTTTAACAACGCTCCAAGTGCCCACTGGAGAAGAGGAAATTAAAAAAAAACCTACAAACCATGCCTATCAAAATAACAATAAAAATGTAAAAACTTAGCAAAAAGAAAAGGAATAAAGTCATTAGGCTGAAAAATGGGCAATCAAAGGAGCTATTGCGCTCGGCAGATGGAAAAGCAGCAGGTGCCATAGTGCGATGGGACCTTGCTTCCCATCATGCACACTCTACAATGATGCAGCCTGACAGGGAAGGGAATTAATGTGTCGGAGCAGGTACTTTCTGTCCATTAGCTGATTCTCAATACATCCACACAGACTGCTGCCTCTACCTGCTCTTGGAGAAAATGACTAACAAGCCATTGTTCCCAAAGTTCACGCGAAAGGACGGCGCTGTGTGACCTGCCTGTCACCATCCCAGATTAACGGAGTGAGGCTGACCAAGTAAACATTTCTGCACCTCAGACTGGGATTAGAGATTTCAGCCTATGAATAAATTATTTGAATGCAGATGTTTGGAATACATTAAGGTAAAGCATATTGGACAGGCTCCACTGGGGGGAAATGCTGATGAATAGAATTTCCAAGGCTGTATTAACTCTGGCAAACAACAAAAGCAGTGTGCAGAGCCCGATAACACACCCACACCTATTCTTTATCTGGGAAAATCCCTTGTTACACCAAGGACAATTTATGTACTGTAAAGTCCATCACTCTGGTGGCCTGTGACACATCACTATATTCTGGCTCGTTTGCATTCCTCATTTCCATCACAAATGACAGAAAATAAAACCATAAAAATAGAAAAAAATCAACACAGGGAGTCTTGAGAGGTTTCAGTTTGTTCAAGTCAGTCCCCTTCACTGGCCATCTGTCCTTTTTGCTGCTGAGTTCAAGGATGTCTACAATGATAAGTACAAGATTTACTTCTGGCAGCAGCACAATGACACATTTTGAAGTCCTTGCTTCTGACAAAGCATTTCCAAAGAGGCAGAGAAGTAGCAAGTTTGCCCTGACTGAAACAAATGGCAAATTTATTTCCACAAATAAAAGGAATCTCTAGAAGGTCTCCATTAGAATTTTTCAGTACTAGAAGAACAAAAATTGATATTTTTATCTGCACTATTTAATATGAATTTGGCACAATCATACACCAGGTTTCAGTTAGACACCAAGGTGGAAGACTTCCATGATCAAAATATTTTCTTTTTTAATTTACAACAGTCTGAGTACACTCTTCTTTGAAAATGTTTTGTTTTGCAATATCATAAACAAATAAAACATTAATGATGTCAGAACCCTGCTGATATTTCCAACTGGATAGATTATGTTCTTCTTTGTAATGATCACAATTAAAACAAAGAAAACCCAAAGCAAAAAGATAGATAAAGCAAGTCACTAGTCACAATAGAAAAGGTAGAAAAGTCATGCAGTTTAGACAATAAATCTTTTGCTCTCAGTCTGCTACTGTGTAAAGTATAAACAGCAGCTGCATGTAGTGCTAATTTTATTTTAATACCTTGGATTTTTAAAATGTAATTTTAAGAAAAAATTAGCATTCCTTTTTTTTCTTCCTAATTTTGTTGTCTCATTACACCCTAGAGCTAAGAATTATCTCCTTTTAATTATTTCAGCTTCTCAAAAATTAAGAACCATTATTTTCTGAAAACATCCTTCAGAATCCTCTTAGTTTATTACATTCATAATTAGAGAAAATAATGACATACCGTTTACAGATATCTTTAGAATTGAACCACCAGAAGATCCATTAGGCACGCTTAGGCCTTTCAAACAATCCACCAGACACAGGCAAAAGCCACTTTTTGAAGGCTTAACTTAAAACTGTAACATGACCTTTTTTTAATTTAAAATTTGGTTTATCAAAATGCTACCAGAAACGGTCCATTTGTTTTGTACTGATAACACAGGCTATGACTTCAGGGAACTTTTAAGTGAATAAAGCATATGCAGGACTAGCCAAAGGATTATTTTAGAAATTTGGGGTATAGCCAGGGCAACCTTCACACCTGGCTTATTTCAGTGGCATTTGAGATCCAATAGAAGAATAAGAATTAACACTGAGATAGAACATATGCAGAAGGGTCATGGCAGTTCCAGAAACAAGCATGTAATTAGAGACTGTCTCTGCTTCAAGCAAATCTGTGAATTTAAAAGGAAGGCTTGAGAAGAAGATGAGACCAGAGAGAGAAATATATACCACAGAAATGTGAAAAACTCTTATCTAAAAGCTTAGGCATAAAGCTAAATCTCAATATGCTTCTGCAGCAGTTGTTAAAGCAAAGGATCTCTAGCTGTCCAGATCTTGGAAATGCCACCAAACAAACATTGCATCAAATTTAACCCACTCGGGTGCCTCTGATTAAGCTGATAATGTATTTCAACTGTGCAATTCACTGCTGGACTAATATTTATGGAGTTAAACTAAAGAGCCCATGTTTTCCCAGAGTCCAAAGGGACATGCCTTAAAGCCTAAACATGGTATTTCTATACAGTCTGCTTCTAGCAGCTGCCATTTAAATGGAAATTGCTGGATAAATTTCCAATCATGACCTATAAGAAATATTTCTAGCAGCATTTGGCATGATTGATTTGAGTTCTGTAGCACTGCCTTCTCACAGGGATTATCCATTTTGCAGCCTGCTTTGCTCCGCAGGAAGATGGAACGATAGAGACCAGGAGGAAAGGATGAATACAAAATGCCTGCTAACCAGCAAGGCTAATGGCACTATTTATTCCTAAACCTGTATCAGAACTCGTTTTGTAGTAACACACAACAGCAGACCAAAAGGACATTGCAAAGATTGTTGTTGCGATTGCTTTTTTTGACCATTTAAAAAGCCAGTTAAGGTGCAGCCTGTCTGCAGATGCTGCATGTTAGCAGACACAGTGTCATCCCACTGCCAGCAGCTCAGAATGCAGCACCATTTGCACTGACACATTTGTACATAGCATGGCCTCCTCTCTATGTGCTCATTTACAATCTGATTGCCTGTCCACTTTAAAAAAAAATTAATAAAAGAGATCCCTCTGTGAAATGAGTAAAATACTATTACTAAATGATATGTGTAATCATTCAGTACTATTACTACTGAAAGGTGATATTGCAGTGACATTGAGAAAATTGGATCTATTCTTCATACAATTATATAGCTACACGTTCACTCTAATGCCATTCTAATTGGAAAGGAGCACTGAAATGTGAAACTGGGCGCATTTCAATATCTAATTATCACTCGGTAACTCATTCTCAAAGTAGTTTTCTGGAAAAGACAGTTGCCAAGAATGCTATTTTAATTCTGAAGTCTTCACTAACATTCTTACAGGAAAAAAAAGAAAGTTTTATTCACTATTTGTTTTTATTTCAGCTACACCACTGAAAAAAGATGGACAATAGATATAAACAAACATAAATTGGTCTGGCTTCAATGGAAAAACATTTGCCAGTCAAGGGATTGTGAGCAAGGTATGCTTCCTTGGGCAGGAGCTCTTAAGGGTTAAGAGAGGAAAACAAATTAAATTAAAAAAGCAATATAAAGGCAACATTTTTACATAAAACATTTGCTAGATAGAACAATAAAAGAAGTAATTTGAGTTATTGTAGGTAAAATCAGCAGGATCTACGTTAGAGACCCATTACAGTGCTTTAACAGGGTACTTTTGAATTGGTGTTTCTCCCTCAGGACTTAACCTGATGACAATCAAATGCAATTTAATTTTGATAACAGAATACTTTGGGGGAATTTTATAATGAAAATATTCTAAAAAACCAAACATACATGAAATGTGACAGTTTCAGGGATGAGTCTGGGTTTTGTTTTTGAAAGGAATAGAAGCTTTCACACATCAACACCTATATCCATACAACAGCCTTTGCATTCACATGAACAAAAGGATGGCCTGCCTGCTGGTGTAAATTGGCAGCATTCACCTGCTAAAAGCCTCCTTGAAAAAAATCCAACAAGCAGTCAGAGGTAGGTGAGTCCCAAGGTGCTGAAAGATCTGAAAATCTCCAGTTCTCTCTATTTTCATTATCAGGCTAATATTCATCATTTCCCCTACATGTTTATCCTTCTTCCCTCCACATTCTCTCCTTAAAAGCACAATTTAATCTAAAAATGAAATTATTTTTGTTACTGACTTAAAAGGTTGTGACAGGACATGTTAGGAAGAACAACTTGAGACAGTAGATTACCAACACCAGAAATACCAAACACTGTCTGAATGTACCCCATTGTGGCTGATGTTGATCTGTAATTACATGAGCTTTTAAAACAGGGTACATCACAAGAAGTTTCTCCAAAGATCATTGCTCTGTATCATCCTGCCCAGCACAGAAAGGATGGAGCAGGGGGAAGGGGAACAAAACCACTAATTTCTGCAGGTGGAATAAACATTCAAACCTGCAGCCAAGCAGATCCTCTTCAATAATGTGAAAAAGATCCTTCATTCTGCTTTCCATAAAGCTGCTCCAGAGCTTTACATGTAGCTGCTGGAATCTCAGACACTCTCTCCAAGTTTCTACACACAAGTACAAGTGGCTCCAAGATTTTCTAGCCAGTGCTCTAAATGCCCTAGAGAAGATACCTGCCAGCTTAAGGATCTTTAAAATAGCCACTAGATAGAAGCCATGCAAATCAGGTTAGGACCATGAATTGTTTTGTATTTGCTTTGATCACAAGTTTAAAACACATTTTGCTGAAAACCAAGGCAAAAAGTAGATTTCAACCTTCCGGGCAGTGTCTGCTACCTTCCCTGCCAAGAGAAAAATAACTGATTCCTTGCTATTGACATGCAGAGTCTTTTCTTCTACTACTTAATGCTCCTGGGTCATTGGTCCTTCTTAACTTTTCTCATATTTTCCTTACTTAGTTTTTTTACCCTTTGACAGTCATTCTTAGCTATTTGACTTACTTTCCACTTTCTATGCAATTCCTACTTGTGGCTTAAATCCTTGAAGAGTTCATGATTTAGCTGACCTTCTCCTGAGGACAGCCAGTGTCTGTGGCCTTGCTGGAAAGTCTCTTGGGAACTGCCAGTTCTTCAAAGTCTTTTCTCTCCCAGTTCTTCAAAGTTTTTTCTCTCCCTCTCACACAGTATCCATATCACTAACCCAAGGCTATTAAGTATCCCTTTATTAAGCCCAGTATTTTAAATTTGTTCTTATCTCTCTCCACCTTTTCTGTATCAGAAATGTCAATATTTCATAAACTTTCTCATGAACTGCACCTTTTCCTTTTGCAATTTCACCTGCTCACCTTTATGCAAAGGCACCAAAATGCAATCTGCAAGCCTCCCTTTAACTCTTTATTCCTGAAATTCTGAGACCTGACTGCAAAATGTTTCAAGCAGATATTGGGCCAGCTGCATTCCTTTCCAGCAGGTAAGTGGGGAGCTCATGAGCCACATGGCTGCACAACAGCATGGCCAGCACCTTTGGCTACTCTGCTTTTGATCATGAGAACTGTAAGACACTAAGACACCTAATGGAAGTGTCTGTATCCATCTCTTGCTACATTCTGCTCATCAGAGCAGGGTGCTCTAAATATCCATACACAACCAACATTTCCATTTCTCCCAATAGTTCATTTCCTTGCCTCATTTTCTAATATATCCTATTTGATATACATGACAAAACTTCATCTTTCCTCCTAAACAATCAGTGAATGTTTATTTATGTTATTATTGTATGTTAAGACTTCAATTCCTCCCCTTCACTTCCATAATCCTTGCATTACAGTACCCAAGACACAAATATGTTTGACATATGACATAAAGGCTATCAGAAGCACCAAGGATTTGAAAGATATCTTAAAAATACATACCACAGACTCTATTTTCCCCCCTGTCCAGCACATAATGAAATTTTAATGGTGCTTTGCTGTGGCTAGCCAGAAGGAGAATGTTACTGACAGATGGATGCTAAAAGAAAAGAGATAAAAACAACTAACAGTCCTAAACTGATGAAAATAATTTAAGAATCAGTCTGTTGCCTAGGTTCAGATTGCTGAGAGACTCTAATGAAGACTGTTCAACCATACTTTTGGATTATTGATAATCAGTTCTTGAAAAAGAAAAACTCCAAATCCCATGGCAAACTGATATTTTTCCTATTCTTCTTATACAATACCAGTTAAGTAATTCATGCCATTAAAAATCTACAGCATATTAAAGGGGATGGCAGCACAATGAAGGAAAAGCACAAATTAAATAATCACTTTTCCTAAGAGATCTGATTTTTCATGGAGAGAATTAGAATTGTGGATCTATGAAAGACAGAACACAAAATAGAATAGAAGAGTACCTCATCCTTTTTTGATAACAAGAATGCATTGCTAAATGAATATAGCACCATATTTCTCATTTCTTTGCAAAGTTCGAAAATAAACTCTTAAAGTCAACATAATCTTGAAGTATATGGATTAACCTTTTCCACATGTAGCAATCACCAGCCAGAAGATGGAGAAAAATTCATATTCTAGGAAAAGGGCAGAAATAAATCCTTGCCCTTCAATACAGCCTAGAAAGCCTCTTCTGGCCACCCACACTAGGCTGAAGTTCATTTTCAGAGAGCTTGCCAGAGTAAGATAACAGAACTATCACTTGAGCAGGGGGAAGATTTGTTTCCCTGGGCTTGAGACAGGCCTTGGGCAGGCAGGGACAGCTCTGCTCATCAGAGAGGGGCTCTTTGCAGCCCAATGTGGACTCAGCTGTATTTCTTAAAGGATCAATTCATCTCACATATTTTGCATGTTCTCTCCCAAGTGAGGCAAACTCCTGCCCCTAATGACCCTATTGACTATAAATGGAATCTGGACAGCTAATTCTGGCCACATGAATCCCACCCTAGTCCAGGGTTATCTCATAGCCCACAAGAAAATAAGGATATTGAGAGGCTCTGGAAGAACAAGAGTAATTTAAAAGTAAAGACAAAAATACAGAACTATGAAGGGATGCCACTATCCTCTTTCACAGAGATTGCCAAATAATCAGAAGAAATATATCACATTCTGTGAATTCCAGAGTACAGAGATAGCTCCAGCATTCTTTTTTCAACAATGCTCTTCTAACATTTCATTTGTTCAAGCTTTTGTTGCAGAAGGAATACCATAGCATAGGACTTAAATCACAATGTACTTAGTTAATTTTGCAATGTGTTTCAAAGACCTTCTAGACAAGAAAAATTGAATAAGAGAATCTCTCTTCAACTTTAAAAAAAAAGTATATTTTTAAAGTAATGCAACAACAACCTTGAAGCCATAAATTTTTAAAGGTTTGCCAGGAATATTCAGCTTCAGCAAGTTAGTAACTGATTTTCAATCAAAGTATCTATCTTTGATGTGCTTACAATACATATTCAATAAATAAATGAAGAAGACTAACAATTTTCCCAGTCCACTCTATGCATAAATACACCAACATAACCTGGAGTCTATTTTTACCTGTGGCATATGCATTAATACTGTCACTGCATATAATCATTAGTCTCATTCCACAGAGAAATTAAACTAAGAAGTTTTTGACAAGACTTGCTAAAGAGGCATTATATCTCTTGATAAAATATTTGTTGCTGCTAAAAGAGAAGAGAAAACCTCAGAAACATGTGATAACTCACCCACTTTCAAGTTTTTTGTCCTCATCTATTTCTTCTTCTTCACTTACACTAGAGTTAAAAATATTCTCTCTCCATTTCAACTGGCTACTGAAAACCCAGTCAGTAAGATCTACAATAAAATGCTGTATTAAAATGCAAGGGTGCAGATAAAGTGTGAGTCATTCTTGTTTCATCAGAGCCATACCACAAACAGTAAAATCAACTGATTTGCAGTGTTTGTCTCTGAATTTTGTTCTAGCAAAATTGCCTTGTAGCTAGAGGTGCTCAATGGACTCTCACAAAGCTGGATAAAAACCCTTTGCCTGCACAGCCACCAAGAGGGGAGCAAAGCATTGCTGCACACTTCTCTCTCACAGCCTCAGCAGGCTGCAGGTTATGGAGATGCCCTACCTTTATCAAGGGACACAACATTACCATGAGCTTCTCTAAAAGAGATTTTTCTGTGAAGTTTCAATGAACACAAAAGCTGAGGGACTTGGGCTTGATAACAACACATTGATATCTTTATTCATCTCCTTTGTTCCACATATCCTCTGGGCATCTCTGGAAACATTCCCTCCTCTCAGGATTTGTACCACCACACTGTGAAATCCAGAGTTCCCCCATCACCTTAATAGGTCTAGACTCAACTATTAAGTGTTTTAGCCCAAAGGATGACAGGGGATTTGACAATCTCATATGTTACCTGAACAAATCTGCTGAGACAGATTAACTACAATGGTACATTTCCATTTCCCACTGCCTCTTCTGACTGCAACAAAGCACCTTTTTCAGCAGAATGGAAAGCATCCCTCTGAATTCTATATAGATATAAACTACCTCACCTGAAGCATGAAGGAGATGAAAGCATATTTAAGAAACCAGCCAGGAAAGAACAATTTGCTTCCCAGCTTAATTAATTAAGTTGCATTACCTGCCATAGCACCTTATTAATACAAGATCATTTAGCAGAAGTAAAGCCTTCAAAGGATTTAATTTTACCCATCAAAACTAACTTCATCCTGATATTTTGCCAGCACAAACCAATCCCTTCCAAATTTGGACAATTTCAGACCTTTCCAGTAAACAGCAAAATAATTTCTTTAAGAGCAACATCACAGTAGAAAATAATATCCATGTTTTATTCTCAATATCAGTTACCCTCACACAGATGTTGACAACAAGCTCCTGAACTCTTGATATCCATATGTATTAAATACTTTTCATTAACTACCTAGAGAATGCTGCAAGTAAAGTAAAACATGGGTAACTCCCCACAAAATTCTGAACAAAATTCTGACAATTCTGAACCTGCACAATCAGAGGAAGGAAGCTAGGTGTACAGCCAGAGACCTCATAAAAACAAAACCTCATATACCAGTACTTAAAGTTTAAGATTACCTCGTAACATTGGAGACAATATTTCTAAGCCTGAAGGGCTAAAAGCTGTGAGGTTATTAACAGCCATGTCTTTGCAGAAACTTCCTCTCATCTGCCTCAGATGCTTAATGAGTGGTTGGAAGGGAAAGGGAATCAGCTGCTTACCATTAATCATTGCAAGAAGTAGCCCTGCAAGCTCATAAATAGCAGGTAAACCGTTTTTACTGATATGGTTAGGATGATAGTATGGGACCAGGGACCTTAGCTCTGCTTTCATCTCTTCCAGTATTCTGGGGGTGGTGACAGTATCACCACCCCTCCTCCAGTTTGCCCTTCCCTTGACAATGTTGTGTTTTTCTTTGCTTCCTTTGAGCTTTTCTCATGAAGATATTGCAAGGCAGACAGGCACTATATAAGAAAGACTTAAATTATAAGACCACAGAGAAATGCCCATTATTTCACATTAAGGAAAATTTAGTATTTGAAGCAGATGCCTATACTGTTAAAAAAGTTTGGCTTCATCTCTTCTTTTTTTAACCTATATGTGTCTTCTTTTTTGTATCCACAAGTCTCAGGAGTGCTACAAACATCTCATTTCTTCCTATGTTTCAGAGCTCTTGCAGCTCTCTTCTACACAGTGACATCTCTCTTCTACACAGTATCCTCAGAAACCCACAGGGCAATCTATTTATAACTGCAGTGGAATGAATATTCCACAGAAACATTTCAGTTAAGGAACTTTGTGCCACTTTTTCTTTTTATAGACAATCACAGGAAGATTCTAATAATTTAATTTAAAAATGACTGAATGTATTTGCCATTTGGGCAGATTGGCATGGTCAAGCCCTCCAGTCACTTTCTGCTCCTTGCCTCAGTAACTCTGTTAGCAAAGTATTATTTTCAAACTATGACTGCCAAGACAGAATATTGCTGAAGGGGCCTGTAAAAATCAGCCATTTCAGAGGACACTTAATGCAAAAAAAAAACCAAAACAACTATTTTTAGGGAAAACTTAACGTAAGAAAGGTTTATATACAACTTAAGATAATTCTTAGGAAAGGTTAAATGAATATTCCCTTTTCTGCCATTATCGTGGCACTATTAAGGCCATTATTCCTGTGTTATTTATTTACTGGAATATATTAGATGTTTATTTACTGTAAATGTTTACTTACTAGAATATTTACTAGAATAGCTGTATTCCCCAAAAGTTGTGGGATTGTTCTAAAACAATGCAGTGAATGCATTAGAGACTTATTCACAGATTTCTTTCTGTATGAAGAGAGTGAATTAACTACTTCCATATGTTTACTGGAGCCATATATTCTAGATTTTAATAGGAAAAACATCTGCTAAAATCAAGATAGTACCAAGCACTGCTGTATTGCCTCTAATAAGACATAATTTATCATTTTTTATTCTCCTTGCTAAAGTACAAATTGACCTTGAAGACCTATTCTATAGTAGCAAGATATTTTTCCATAGTTTTTCTGTGAAACAACAAACAGCAAATTACAGTGACCTGTTGAATTTGGAATGGTCTCCCCAATAGATTGTCTCCTTTCATGTAACTTGGCAATTGTTACCTGTTATCAGCCTCAGGTCGGTCATTTAAAAAAAAATTCTGTAAGATAACAGTGAGGTATTGGATAAAGCTCTTCATAATTTAGGGAACAAAACTGCAAAATTAGCTTGCCTAGAACTTCAGAATTTCCTCTCCTTGAGAAAGAGGACTGAAAAAATATATAAAATTGTGAGCTACTGAAACAGAATACTGAACATATAAGACAATATTGAACCTAATAATTCAGCATTAACGTGGAGGTGAGGAAAAAAAACAAACCCAAAAGCACAATATGACAGCCACTTGGTCCATAATAGCAAAAAATCTCAGAAAACTTTAATTTGTGAAAAGGTATTATATAAATTGGTAAGAAAAACTTCAGCTATTTTGAACTGAGGTAATATGTGAACAAGCTCATAATAACTTGCATCAGTTTTTGAGCTGATAGTGTCATAATGAAAAATAAATAGTAATGAGAATTTGGTATGAGGTATTTGCTTTATTTGTATTTAATTTGTATTATTTCTTAGGATTCTAGATCCTCCTGCCAAGAAAAGCGATCTATGCCTTAGCACAGCTTCTGGAAAGATCTGCTCCAGGATTTCCCAGGCACAGAGCTCAGTAGCTCTTTCTACCTCTTTCAAAGAGGTGCAATGTTTCCCTTTTTTCCAGTCACCAGAGACTTCACCTGACCACCATGACTTTTCAAATATTGTGGAGGGTGGCTTGGCAATTCCATTGGTCAATTCCCACAGGACTTTGAGGTGTTTCTCCCCAGGTATCACAGATTTCTGTATACTCGTTCCTCAGGAGGTCATGAACCTGATTTTCACTGGCAGTGGGAGGGACTCCTGCCCACCCAAGGAGCTCAGGGAGGAGCTGTCAGTGAGGGCACAGAATTTCAGTAGCTCAGACTTCGCTTTCTCCCTTGCTGTTGGCAGTGTTGCTCATGGAGCAGGGGCTGGGGATGTGCTTTCCCTGACATTCCCTTTCTGTCCAACACACCTGCAGAAGCCCTTCCTGTTACTCTTCACTTCCCTTGGGTAGTTCATGTCCATCCCATGCTCCTCCCAGGATCTGTGTCCTTGCTCCCACTGCCTGTGCTCCTCCTCCTCCTCCTCCTCCCCTTTGCCCAGCAGGTCTCAGCCCAGCCATGCTGGCCACTTCCCTTCCTTGCCCAATTCCTTATCCTGTGCATTGAGGGCTCTGACACTCTGGAAAATCTCCTTAAGGATCTGCCAGCTCTGCTCTGCTCCCCTGTCCCTGCTGGCAGTTTCCCAGGGGGTCCAGTAACTGTATATGGGGCTCCCTGAAGGTTGACCATACTTTTATAGAGGCCAGAGGACCAGCAAATTTAGAATAGTATCATCCTATTTTATATCTCCTGTCCTCTTTCTTTTATTTCTGCTTACAAATGCAATGCACTTACTGACATCAGGTAGCTCATGATTTTATTAACTTGACTGGACAGAACCTGTGCACACCTAATGACACAATCTAAATCATGTTTTGTTTCAGGAACCGTGTAAAGTCATACCCCTGCTTGCTGGCTTCAAATCACATAATTTAAAATTCATCAGCATTCCTATCCCAGCTCATACTCTAGCCATTACAAAGTCATGGTTATGCTCTTCTAATTACATTGCTTATGTCAGGGAACAATAAATTCCTTTTTTTTTTTTTTGAGTAATTTACTGTTCAAACATTATCAAACTCTTCATATCAAAACTAACTGCAATGATTTGTGTACATTGAGTCCTAACATTTTAGATTCTGACCAAATTTCTCTTTTTTCAATTTCTTTGACTCTGATGCTAATAGATCTGCTAATAGAATTATGACCCTTCAGTGGGACAGCATCTGCAGAGGTGGTGCATGAGATTATTCAGGTTGGGTTCAAGTTGTGTTTCAGTCTAGATAACTGGGAAATAAAATTTTTCACAAAAAATATGCCACAAAAACCCTTGTAGCCCATTTTTTTAATGAAGAATTGCCTTCTTGGAGCCACTTTCCCAACCCCTTACTTATTTTTAAAATAATCATAATAAAATAATAATTCTTGTGATTTATCAGCCAGTCTCCAGCTAGCAATCTTCACTTATCTATGGGCAACTTTATTCTTTTAAATACAAGTGAGCATAATATTGAAGTATCAATTCTTGCATGATAGATTTGTTGTTGTGCAAGTTTCATGCCCTTTTCATTAAGGAAGTCTATTGCATTAAGGGATGTGCCAGCCACAATAACAGTGTGCAGGCAGAGGGCTGTGATTGAAGTTATGCTCCCACAAGCACAAGCTGGACAGAATCTTAGAGGAATTTCAGGGTAAAAGAGTCTGATTTTTAAAAAAATACTGTTTTGGAGAGAAAGAGGCTCTGGCTGCCTTCGTGCCGTCCCTGGACTCTGGCCTTACTCCAGAGCAGACTTTTCAGATGATGACTGGATTTAAGCACATGCACTTAGGGCAGTTTGCTTCTCACACAGCCTGCAGTGGCAGAAGTGAACCTCCTTGACTTTGGGAAGTTATCTCCTTTTCCATCTCTGGCTGAGGAGGGCAGAGAGCTGCTCACCCTTCCCCGTGCACTTACAGTTCTTACAGGATTCTGTGGAGTATCAGAACTCCTGTGTAAAGGTGGCAAGATTATGCTTTTACAGAGATATTTGACTAGCTGTAAATTCTCCCACAAACCAAACTTTATCAGCTTTTTAAACTCAGGAAATACAGGAAAATTAAAATTCCAAGTTCAAATCTCAGTGAGGACTCTCCTTCCCTGTACCTCTGTTCTCCTGCTTGACCTACTTGCATTTCAGACTGCCAGACTCAAGCTGTTTGTAATGTTCTGGCCTGACTTAGCTGTCCTGAAATTCATTTTGATCATGTTACCTCTTGGATTAAGAAGCTTCATCGACCTTTTTCTTGGTGTCTTTTTTTTTCTCTTTTCTTTTTTGACATCAGGGATATAATTTAAAAGTTTTACTGCTATGTTCAAGGTACTTTAGGCCTCTCATCCATGTTATTTATAGGAACAGATCAATGCCTATGTTCAGTCTTTGAGCCAGTGCTCAATCTTAGATTACTGTCTGCCTTGATCCCTTATCATTCTCTGTTAAAATTTAAGCATTTTTCATTTTGCCTCTTGTAAGCTCTAATTCTTGCCAGGAACCTAAACCAGCAACCATCATACATCAAAAAATCTTAACAGTAGACATGTACTTAATTCTTTTGCTGCACAGGGACACGAGTGTCCATGCAAGCCCATGAGATCCCTCAAAGAGCAGGAACTGCAGGCCAGCAGAAGCGCTCCTGTAGAGTGGAACAGTTCCCAGGATTCAACATTGCACTACAGGCTTCAGAGATTTATTTTGGATAAATTATGCTGGTCCCATGGATTGAATGCTCATCAGCATTTGGAGTGAAGAAGGTTCATTTCCAGGTACATTTCACTTTTTCTGTCCAGTTTCATTGGATTGAAATGAGAGTTCACTCCAAGGCCATCCTCCAAGGCAAACCTAAGCACGATAAACAGGGACACTCAAGAGATTCCTCCTCTGAGCCAAAGTGAAACATTAATGCTGATGCACTTTTGAGCTCCCCAGTGTAGGAAAGAACCATTATTATTTCTTTTCCTGTTTTCCAAAATTTACTCCATGCAGGTGAAGGTTTCAGAAGTGATTATTATCCTGTTAACTCCATACAGTGATTGGGCTCTTAGGCTCATGGGCTGTTTTTAAGACATGCAAGGCAATTCCAGAGAGACACTGTCTCCAGTTACAAATTGGTAAAATACTTAGCACAAAATGGAATTACAAGGCTTTCTCTAGGATCTTCCTCCAATGACTGCTATTTATAACTAATAGACACTGCAGAATTGGCTATTTGGCTGCACCATTAGAGAGAGGAACTGCAGCTCATGTAACATGTCATAGTTTAGGGGAAATGAAGTCAAAGTCATGCAGATATGGCAGTTAATAGCAGGAAAAAAAAATCTTTGCAGAATTACCCAGTAATCTCTGGCCCACCATACATTCTGAGCAGCTTGACACTGACTTTCCATTTATCCCCAAATACTTAATTACTGTTGGATATGTTTGCAGTGTTGTCAAAAAACATAACTCCAATTCCCCATGCACATGCCCAGGACTGAATCTTAATCTCACAGGTGTGTAAATTTAGAAGAAAATATAAAGATTCTATTACTGTTGCATCTTCATCAATATCAACCAATTAACTGCCTGAAGGAGAAACATAAGCACCTGCAGTCAGAAAGGGGGAGAGAATATTTATTCTATTACCAGAACAAATGATGAGTGAAATAAAGCAAGAATAGAAGAAACACATTTAAATTTACACTTCTTCTTTTCCTTCCTTACTGAATAGCAGTATAGGCCATTAAGGCATCAATTTTTCCAATTGGTATGTTTTGGTTTTGTCAGAAAAATGTGAATATTACAGCTCGAGGGTTTATCTGACAACAGCACGATCACTTTGTGCTACCTCCTAGGCTCCTGACTGCTAAGTAATATGAGTGTTGTTTGATAAAGTGCATATTTCTGTATATTCAATATATGTACATCATAACTCAGAGAGGAATACCTTGCTATTTAGTTATGTAACATATACAGATGGTAAAATCCTTTTCAAAAGCTCTTCAGCTTTGTATTGAGAAATGTGATATAATTTGGTCTTTTGTGCAAATAATAGTGAATTGAAATAGTGGGCAGCTCTCTAATCCCCTCTCTTATGGGGCAGTTTCTCTGCTTTTTTTGGGCCTGTCTGACTGAGGAAGGATAAGCATAAATCCACTGAAGAAGGAGATGACATTTCTAGATTATTTAGAGGGAAGTGTGATTGTGGTCCTTCCTCTATTCTCTGAGAGATTTTGCTCATCCTGTATCCAGCCCACTGAGCTGGTTCTTGTGCAGTTTCAATAGTGGATTAGCATATGCCTTTCCAACATCCTTCCCTGTCCTTTTCCTCCTTGCTTCAGGGTTAAGCCTCATTTATTAAAGGCAGTTTCAAGTATGACAGTGATTGTGAATTCCACAGTTTTGGGGGCTCCAGACTGAGACATTTCCAAGAGCCCCGGCTCTCTGAAACAATAATAATTATATATGTCCTCAGCTATCACAAGCTTATAAATGCCTCAGAGTAGAAAGCCAAAAGCTGAAACAAATCAAGTCAATCGTAATTTTTTTAAAAGATCTTCCTGTAATTTCTTAGGTGAAATCACAAAATCATTATTCAGATAGAACTTATTGGAATTGATATAAAGACTGACTGTATAAAAATCAATAAGAGAAGAATTCACAAATCATGTATCCAGTAAGGAGCAAGTTCTTTAAAGTGTGAAGTTTTAATTGGACCCTCAAATGATGAGTAGTAGTCTTGGAAGATACAAAGCTATTTGGAATAACATAATAGCAGAAACTCATACCATTTCAGGAGCCAGAACAATCACCCCATATTACAAGCATGAGGGAGAGAGGATGAATCACTTTAAGACTAAGACTGATGAGAAGGAAGTGACTTTTCACTATGATTCATTCCTCATTGAATTCTATTGAGTGGTGTGCTGCTCACTCGGAAAGTCTTCAGCTCTGAGAAGGAAAAAAATATTTGAAGAGAAACATTCCACTTTCCAGTTTTCATATGAGCTCAGAACACCAAAGTCACCTGAGAGAGCTGGAAACTGGCCATGTTGTTCTGTTACCTGCTGGCAACTGGTTATGGTGAGTGCATATTTAAGCACACTATTTGCATAAACACACTGTTCACGTAACTGGGTGATGTGTGTATATAGATATGTCCACACACACAGATCAATAAGCAAATAAAGGATTTCCAAAATGTGCAGCACAATCTGCATTGCAGAAATTGTTAAGAATTGTTCCAACTCTTCATTCTGAAATGTGAGATTTATGGTGCTCTAAATCCCATTTATATTTTTATCTGAATCAGCCTGCTCATCCCTTTCTGCTTTGCCTTCCCAAATCAAATTCAGTCAGTCCTCCCTAGCTCTGTCCGAATGTTTCCTTTGATTGAGTGATGTTATTTCTAGAAAAAACACTCAAATCAATTTAATGCAAATTCCTTTTCACGTCCTGGTTGACCCATCAGGACATCGACAGTAATAGATTGAAGTAGTTACTTCCTGAGGCAGATGACTCATTGAGTGCTTAGTAATCAATTTTCATCGGTGTGACTGCATAATCTGTCTTTGGGGTTCTGTTACATGTCGTGACTAGAATGCCACAGAATCCTGAATTGCCTGATACAGAAAATGAATGGTGAGCCAGCAGCCATCAGCCATTTTAAACTGCACAAACCACCCCAACAGAGCCACAGTGAACACAGAGAGGCTCTAGCTGTTCTCATGCACACCAGAGAAAGGCAGGAGTAAATCCAGGGGAGCCAATGGTGCTGCATGAGTTGCAATCCACAGAAGCCAAGGTCAGAATTTGATCCTTTGAAGATTTGACAGTAACATTTTTCTGAAATCAGAAGCAACTCACTGCATTCAAGCCTTTTCTCATCTCTGCAAAAATCTGTTTCATTGCTTCTAGACTAAGAGAGGTGTAATCAAAACAAAGGGAATAAGTTTTGATCTACTAAGGAAAGGATGGGAATTCATTTATGAGAACTTAAACTTAGGGGAACTGGGGATTTAGATGACCTAATTAAACACATTATGGCTCCACTCTTGCTTACTCCATTGCAAACATGCAATGTTTCATTGTATCCAAGCTGCATCCCACACAGGACATGGCAGATGATGATACTGCATCATAGTGACTGCATAATTTATAATGCTTCTGGAAGAACAGGAGGAATGTGTGTTTGCAGCACAATGGCAAACTCCACACTCTTCTGCCATAAGGTCTCCTGCAAGAACATATTCCTGAATCTGGGATGTAGCACTAAGCAAGCTGACGTCAAAGTTGTTCCCTCAGTGTTCCAGGATGAGCGATGACTCTGAGGCTCATGCTGTGGTGTTACCACTGAGTTCAGATTCCTCCATAATTAGACTGAGTAGGTAACAAAACCAGGGCAGAGAACACCTGGCAGAGTCTATGCACCATTTCAAGGCAGGAACTTTAATTCTCAAGATTTATATCAGTTTGACAACTTGTTTGGTTTTGTTACACACTCCTCATTCTCTCTGGTGTGTCTTTGAAAAGCAACACTTGAAAGATTTAATATTTGTTGACATTGTAGCTTTCTGACAAGGGACCATTGCTCTTTTAACAAATCCTGTGTTCATAAGGGGTACACAAACCTATGAAGAAAGCTGAGGGGCAAACTCCATAAAGTTTGAAGGCATGCAGTAGATCAGTCACCGTGATACTTCAAGAAATGTAACAAATTCAACCACAGAATAAGGGAAATTTCTGAGCTTAAGCTGGTCCCTAAGATATGAAATAAGTCTATTCTTTGATAGGAAAAAAGTCTGATTTCCTGTTTTAGTTTAGGTTTCAGTTTAGATCCCACTGCAGTGTCAGTAACAGAAATCCTGCAGCAGAAGTACCAGGGTGCACCCTGCATCCTGAGAGCTACTACTCCCCAAAACTCATGGCTCGTGCAGGGTTTCACATGGAGCTAGTGGGAATACCAGCAGCTGTTTGGTAACTAAGTACAGATTCAGCAGGGCCTCAGGGCTCATCTCTCCAGCACTAACACACAATTAGATGGCTTGGACCTGGCTCCCATTCTCACTCACAATGATTCTGTAATGACCTTAGCAACAATAACTCTTTCCAATCAGCAACAGAAAGAGAGAGGGGAATTTTGGTAGCAGAACTGTAAATGAACAAAGCCACAAACAGCTGCTCCCTGTACAGATGCTCCAGGGCCTCTCATTGCTGCCAGCCAGTTCTCCTTATTCCATGTCCATGTATTTATTCTCCCTAATACACAAAAACTTACAGTAGTCATGACCCAGTCGGTGGTAATTTAACTGTCCAAGTGAACATGTAGTAGCAGCATGATCTCAGGAGTGAGCTCTGATATTCACATCACATAACTGGATGACTGGTAATTATCAATGCAGTGACTAAGACAAAAGACAGCCTTTCCTTAGGGAGAAGCACATACAGAGATTCTGGAAGGCAGAGCCACGTGTACACCTAACAATAGCACCTGTCTTGGCTCTAAGTACAGTTCCTTTTTATCATGGTTATTATCTCCACAGGTAGCTGCTCTTTTGCCTTCATGATTTTCCATACTGTACCACTAAAATACATGCTCAAACAGGGAGGTTTTTGAGACAGTTGCTACAATAAAAGAAAGCATAAACAAAAGCACAAATACATGCTGGGAAGAGAATGGATGAAGGGCAGCCCTGAGGAGAAGGACTTGGGGGTGTTGGCTGACCAGAAGCTCAATATGACCTGGAGCCCAGAGAGCCAAATATGTCCTGGGCTGCATTCAGAGCACTGTGAGGTGAGGGAGGGGATTCTGCCCCTCTGCTCTGCTGAGACCCCACCTGCAATGCTGCATCCAGATCTGGTGTCCCAGCATAAGAAGGACATGGACCTGTTTGGACTGTAAGAAACAGTCAAAGTTTACTGATCACAATCCATATGCTAAAAATTAGCTGTCGATACAAGCAAGGAAATACTAAAAAATAAAACATGCACTATCAGAAAATAAGATCATTTGTTGAAATATTTGCAAACCAGAAATTACTCTATGCAGAATAATTTATAACAAATATGTTTCCTATCTCTACTTTTTAAGTATAATAACTTATTGTAATTGATGTGAATAATTTTAGCTCTGCATTCATATAATTCATCTCTACAGCAACACAGCATTTAGAAAGCAGCATTAAGCATGAAGTCCCATGGATGTAACCATAGCTGCAGTGGAGTGGAATATAATTAACCTTTACATAGTTCAGATGTGCAAAGGTCATGACACCTGCCACTTACAAAGTACTCCTTGGATGGTCTTGGGAAATTGGGTTTCCTGTAGGTTCCAGGGTGATTATTCTGAACCTGCATATACACACACATACATCATGTCCAATATAATTTCTAGTACTTAGAGCAGTGCTTCATGAGACTGAACATTAGCTGA
Source organism: Molothrus aeneus (assembly GCF_037042795.1). Classification (NCBI taxonomy): domain Eukaryota; kingdom Metazoa; phylum Chordata; class Aves; order Passeriformes; family Icteridae; genus Molothrus; species Molothrus aeneus. The sequence continues at coordinate 9,145,039 of NC_089658.1, read as the reverse complement.
TATAAACAAGCATTACAGAGCTGTTCTAAATGGATTGCCTTTTGGGCTCCCCTCTCCTTCTTCCCTTGGTGCTTTGAGGAGGATGCTCAGTCCAGGGGTCTGTGTGGTCCATGAACACTCCTGCACCAAGAGCTTGTGGGGCAGGCAGAGCCCTGGGTGTGCAAACATGGGATTATCCCCCAGGCTCTGCTGGAGCTGCTCTTCCCAGCCCTGGGAGCAGGAACCTGCTGCCCTTGAGTGACTTTGAGGCCCAGCCACTGCTCCAGGTGTCCATGGAGCTGGAATCTCGGTTAGTGCAAGATCTCTTGGGACATTAATAATAGTCTGGCAACTGATACAAGAATGTTGTGCTTAGATGTATTTTTAGATGTGTTTAGGGCTTTTTAGATTAAGATAGATCTTAGTCAACCTTTAGTACACACAGACTGAGAATGTTCTCTTGAAATATTCCATCCAAATATTTGAAAGGAGATGGATTTTACAAGTTGTTTTTTTTTTCAAATATTCTATACAGAGCATACAAGGTTCAGAGAAGACATCATCTGTCTAGAGGACCTGGGATACTGATGACAAAAAGAATCTGATCCATTAGGGGAAGGTCTTGAAGAAATATTTTTGTTTAGTCCCAGTCAGGGAAAAAAACATGGTTCACAAGCTAAATATGAAAATTAGCTCTATAATGACATCTAAATGGCATCATACTCAGCATCACTGCAGCTGGAAAAGCCAAAAGAAGAAAGAAAAAAACATCTTTGTCAGTGAAAAATCATCTCTTCAAAAGTTTTTAATGGAGAGAAGGCTTATTAAGGAGAATAGCTGAAAGCAAAATTCTTGCAAACAGCATAAACACATTGTTTAAAGACATGGTATTACAGTCTCAGAGTAAATTTATATCTGCTGGTAAAAAGGACTACCAGACTAAGCTAACAGATTTTAATAGCTGAATAAGGGGCATTATTAGCAGTAAAAGAAAGTTGATCCAAGAAATTAAAAATCTTATGTCTTATGCATATGGAAAAAAAAGAGCCTAAATTCTGGGAGCTTAAATCTAAAAGTTTCCAGGATCAGAGGATAATCACTTAAAAGCCAGAAAGCAACTGAGAGTGACTCCCTGCAGCATACAGTTACTGCCCACAACCAAAACCTGTCTTCCTGGTGCTGCAAAGGGTGGGTTCCACATGCTGGGACACAAAAGTGCATTGCTGGGCTATTTTTTATCAAAGCAACACTACATACTTAAAATCTAATCATCTCCTATTCCCTATAGTTTTTCCAGTGCCAAATCCAAGCTAAATATGCAACTCTATTGTCCAATCTTGCCACCAAACTGAAACAATTATTCCAATTTAGCAGAGGTACAAAGGGATATGTATGGGATACTCCATTTTTCTGTTTGCTTCTATTTACCCCTAACCCTTGGATTGTTGTACATAAGGAAATTTTACATGTGCTTCTATTTGTATGCCTGTCCTTCGCGCTCAATATTTTAGCTCACTTATGGAACTGAAAATTTAATGGTTTCTGTATTCTTTGTAGAAAATCATGATTTTGCAGGAAATCATGAAAGTTTATAAAAGAAGAGATACATGTATGGTTGAACATCCTTGGTTCATATGAACATTTTTACAAACTGCTAAAAACAAGCCCCATAGCAAGACAAAGTTATAAGTACTATGACAAATACTTGTCTCTGAAAGAGATCTCTGGTATTAGCTTGACAACAGCATGTCAGCAAAGGTGTTTAGATACAGCATCAAAATTATGAACATTCCATGTGCTTTGATGACTCTGTCACCTCACCTCAGCAATACAGAGAGGAAAAGAGGTAAACCACTTCTTCAGTTTAACTCCAAATAATATTCTCACTACCATTCACAGCAGTTGTGTTTAGTTTTATGTCTCTATGCATTGTTCTAAGAGAACCTTTTACAGTAATGAAATATCTCTGCAGTAACTGACCTGCAGTAACACTGACACATGTTGTCAGTAGAAAGCGGAATCCCAAGCAAGATAATGGGATTTCTTTTAATTCAATTTGCCACAGATGTAGTTAGCATGCCAGCATTCTCCTTGCAGAGATGCTACTCTTTATGGTTTGGTTCCTAATTAACGCAGTCACTTGGAGCTGCACAGTGCTGCTGGCTCAGCTTCCATTTCACACAAATCTAATTTGGCCCGGCAGAGTGGTGTGAGTTCAGTGCATCTGAGGAGCTGTCTGACAACAACAGCCTAATGCACCTGGCAAAACCTGAATTTCTGCAGCCCACTTGGTGCTGGTACAGCACAGCAAGGAAGAACAGCCAGCAGGGCAGCTAACAAAGAGATGTCTTTCACAAAGGTTCCTCTCGTCATGGCAATTCAGTGAAAATAATTTAAAAAAAGAGATTGACGGATATGAAGCCTATAAATAAAAGATTGTAAACTGATTTTGTAAACTAGGCATCAGAATGAGTGGTCTGGGTCAAGGCAAATGCAAATGCACAGTCGAACTCCTAAGCCTCCATGCAGAAGTGGCATTTTGATTCCTCATCTTATGTAAACTTGATTTTACAACTACAAAACTCTCATGCTTTGAGAAGCATCTTCTAGCAGTTACAATAAAGAATACAGAGCAAGGATAAGAGCAACACCAATAAGGAGGCACTAATCTTTATCTTCTATGAAAACACAATCTGAAATCAGCCTCTAACCTGAAGAGGGAAATTATATTTATACTACACATCACTAGGAAAGATCTATTTTTCAAAGAGCAAATAGGAGCCAAATATTTATACTTGTACATAGTACCACCAGAAAGTCATATGATTTAGAAACATTTCACAGGCAAAACAAAAATTAGCATAAATAAAACCACAATATTAAAAAAAAAGGTTAAACTGCCATTGAAAAAAATTAAAATGAAAAGTAATTTTGAGGAGCTTTAATTCCACTGAATTACCAGATCCTATTGACAAATTGCACCAGTGTTGAAATTTCTCCTTTTTATTAGTTCTTGCACCCTTGCTTACAACTGTAACAGCACAAGGTTTGAGGGCCTCAGCAGAATTCAGCTCATAAAGTTCTATTCAAGCTCATACCAACATAATTTATGGTCACACCCTCTGCCATAAAGAACATAATGTTAATGATCTTAGAATCTGTTAGGCCTCTGGAACTACTGAGAATTACAACTCTGCGTACATATTGGAAACTTCCCAAGATTAAAGTCTGAAAAATGAGCTTCTGTCATGTTTCACAATCCAATTAAATATATCAGTGTCTCAAGGGCCAACAGTTAGGTCTCAGAATAACAGTCAAGCACAGGCAGGAAGACACAAAAGTATCAGTGTTAAAGCCTGGTTCATCCTGAAATCAGATCCTTAAGAGATGCCACTTCATCCTTCTAAACAGGACACTAAAATGGAAAGAAAGTGTGGAAAAAGGCATTTACACCTGGGAGGGTAAAATGCCCTCACAGGCAACTTTGGTTTTGTGGTCGGTTACAAAAATACTGGAAACCAGCAGTGAGATTCACCTAGGTCCTTTTTATTGCCTGAGCACTGCCTGTGCTAGCTACTAGGGCACCTTCTAAGATTTTATCCAAATACCCTTCATCTGTGAAATGCCTGACAAATCACCCACATATAGAAAAACTGCCTGAGCATCATGGGTGCCACTCCATTCTGTAGCTACTGAAGCCTTTTGCAGTGGGTGCATCCCTTTCCCCAAGAGCAGGAGATGGAGAAGGAACATCATAGAACACAATCATAAAACTCATTGATAAGGTGGAGTAAAATGCCTAAAACCCAGCAGTTTGCCACAACTAGCTGATCATTAATAACTAATTCTAGCCACACTAGGTAGCAACAGATCATGGCAATGTTTCAAACAATACACAGAGAAAACATGAGAATACAAACATGCAGTGACCTTAACTGTGGTCAGGAATAGAGCCACAGACCCAGTCAGTGAGTCAGGCATTACAGACCCTGAGTGAAACCGTAGGTATTGGTTAAGTAAGACAAATCCTGTGGTTCCACAGCACGTGTGGGCAATCTGATTTCACACCCCATATTAGTCCTTTGTTCTGCACTGAAGGGTACTGACAGCACAAAACACCTGCAGGACATGACATTTACAGCTGAAATAGGAATTGTGTTACAAGTCACTGGAAGTGCCCATCTCCCACCCTTTGGTTGATTTAGAGGTGAAAAGCCTGTTTTGCTTCTAAGTCAATTCAGCTTTTACTGTTTTGTTTTTTTGAACAGAGATGAAGGAAATTAGTAGAGCCTGGTGGTAGCTGATAAGACCCATTTGAACACAATTTCTCTTTTAAAAATCATATGTTTTACACAAGGTCATAAAAAAGGCTGTAATTTGGGGTGTAAGACTTTCCTTCATGTGAAAGGACAAAGCAGCTCACGTCACAACAAAGCTTCAGGCTTTGGGTGGGTCTGTAATTATTTCATCATCATCATTATCCATTCCTAATTTCAGTCCCACAAGCCAGCATCACTTCTTCAACAGAAAATGGTAATAGTTTTATGAATCCAATAAAACTTGTTTGCTTATAGCTTATGGATCCAGATACAACTGTCTGCTTATCATCTCTGTTCAAGCATTTTAAGATCCAATAAATTTCTCCAGACCAACCCCTGCAGCGTTGCACAGGGACCAAATCAAGTGAGCTTGTCACTCATCAGCCTTGTCATACACACACAGTTTGGCAAGATCACTGCACGTGTTCAGTCCAGCTCAGAGTAGCTTTTGTGACAAAAGTACAAGAAGAGATCAAACAATTTATGTGACAAGCAGGATAATACAGGAAGATGTGAGCAGCTGATGGCAGCACATCAGGGGAGCTGAAAACACTGCAATCAATAGGTAGTGACTAAATTTCACAGTTTTAAAGTACAAATACAGATAGTACTTCATGATCTATCTCCTCTCCTGTGTTCCAGTCCTAAAGGATTTGCATTTGTCAAAGATCTGCTTGGCATTTTCTCTGTTACGCAGTAACAAACCTTTCCTACCCATAAAATCAATCCACATGCCTATCAAGGTTCTCCAGAGCTTGTGAACTTCCTGAAGAGCTCTGTGCATTGAAACTCTTCTTTAGCTTATTTTACATTTCTGTTCTCCCATTTGCTGGTTCTTGGTATTGAGATCTAACAGCCAGAAAACTACACACTTGAGGAGCCCAGAAGCTGTGAAACATGCTGTAATGACTGTCTGGAAAATCACCTAAAACATACTTGAATTCATTCCTATCACTGAGGATTTCCCTATGTTTGTTCTGTAAAGTTTTCATTTTTGGAAATTTTGTTGAAGGAAAAAAATTCTTTGTGGCAGGTGGGTGTTTTAAAAATATCTGTCATTCTGAAAGAACAGATAAACGTGGCAAACTCAAAATTCGAGCCAGTCAAACCAAACATCATCAAGATCTGAAACAGTTCAAAATTTAAAATACTAATACAAAACATTTAATTATTTTAGCCAGTCAGTCACTGAAATATCTTCAAAAATTCTTGAAACCCTAATTCTCTTGTATTACTACCTGAAGTGATACCAGTGAAGTTCTCTCTTATGAAACTCACAGGTCAAGAAGTAGCAGATAATCATCTGAACTTTTCAATGCTGAAAAGATTACAAAATTCACCTATAGCTGCTTCTTATAGTTCTCATATGATTGAATCTGTCAAGGATTTGAACTTGCACAATCAAAGCACTCTGCTATCATAGGTCATTTTCTCCCCAAAGACAGACACTCATTTATTTCCTCTTCTGGAGAAGAGGTCTTTAACATTTACAGTCTTTAAAGACTAGCAGTGCACTTATGACAAGCATTAAAGCCCCATAGAACACCACTTTATGGCTGCATGTACCATCATCAACAAAAGAACACCTGTCAGAAAAAAAATAACTCTATCTTTTCCCCTAAACCATGAGAGAGTAATTTCCAATGTAAATGAAAGCTGAATATTTTACTTTTTCCTGGCAAGAATCTCACATGAAACGCAAATGAAGCAAAAAAGACTGACATTATTACTCACCAAAATTAGAAATGTCTCAGATGCTCAAACATTTGCTTAGGATAGACTACAAAAAAAGCAAGATAATTAAAAAATATCTCTCTGCCTTTTTCCCAAGCTAAGACAAGAATATTTCTTGACATGAGAAATGTGAATCTTGGCCTTATGACTTAAGTGCTGGAAGGTCATCCAAGGCCTTTCCACCTGTGTTTGGAAATGCCCACAAACTGTGCACGCTACCAAACTACCACCAAGGCTTTCAGGGGCAGCAGGAACTGCTTGAAGGAGTGAACGCTTAAACTGAGTTACAAAAACAAGAAGCACAAGTTTGTGTGCTCAGCTGGACATGACAGGGCAGGGCACAGGAGGGGAAGGCAAGCAGTGCCTGCACCCCAGCTCCACTGCTGGGAACCAGCAGCACAGACCAACCACCACTGATAAGGACTGAGGGAAGGGGGCTGCTCGGTCTCTTGGCTGCAAGAAGAAGCTACAAGAACATGGCACTGAATAAAACAAGAGACAGGCAATGCTATTGATCCACAAATGCATGATTTCTCTGAAGGGCAATAATATTTATGCCATTCTATTTTTTTTTTCTGGGACTTGACTGATGGTCTCTGAATGTGGTGAAGTTGGCAGCTGGCACAGGAGTGTGTGTGTTACAGCCCTAAGGGACTATTGCTGGCCGTACCCACCCAGCACACCAGTGCACAAAGAAATAACAAGTGTGTTTCCCTGCACAAAAGTGCCACAGGAAAACTAAGTTTTAAACCACAGGGAATTTAAAAGGAGGAATGATACTTTCAGAGACAATTGGATATAGAGGCTTATGCACACATAAGCATTTACATGTATTTATATACATACACACATCTATCACATCCTATCCATATCAAAATAATATCGTGCCCGCCAAGTTGAGCAACTAGAAATTAAGAAATGAAAATAAGTGAGGGTTTCCTCTGCAGCTGAAAACAAGGAAATATCTGTTTGCCAGAACTTTAAACAGTACACAAGGCCTAGCATTTTTGGTAGTATAGTTTATAGTATCACTTAAAACAACAAAAAGAGAAAAAGACATCATTATTCCATAGAAATTGCAATATTTTTTTATTCGGGTTTTTATTCTAGAGACAGAATCAGTGGCATAACCCAATTATTTCCAGACTGGGAAAGGTGGAACTGGAGAAAATACTGATTTTCAGAGGACAATATATTTAGAAATATCTGCAGTAGCACAGACCTGCTAAGCCTGAAGCCATTCTTCTGGTGATGATTTTCTCTCTGAAGGGCACTACATAAGAATAATTTTTCTTGTATCCATACCCAGGAAAGCAAAGACAAAGGACAGGCAGTCTCATCCAGATTCCTAATGTCTGAAGATTCTAAAAAGCTGAAGGAATAGCTATAGGTACCCTTCTATTTTTTTGAATCACAGAGTGCTATTTTGAAACAATTATAATGTACCTAAATGGTTTATTTTTTTCCAAACAGGGTAGAACCAGAGAAAATTTACAAAGCTTTAAAAATGTAAATTGCAGAGCCTTACAAAGATCACAATTCAGGACATTCATACTGAAACTTCAAGTTTGATCCAAACACATTAAGAGGATTCTTAGAACAGTTCTACTGCTCAAATTTATTTAGCTGTGCAGTGTGATTTCCCTTTCTCTCTAGTTACTATCTCAGAAATTTTCTTCTGACCTGGCCATTAGGACTGTATTTCAGTGAAAAGCACTAAGTAATGCAATTGCTAAATAGCTTTCTCCTGATCCACTTGCACAGTTACGGTCCCAATCCCTCAGGAATGACAGTGCAGACACTGATGTCAGTGCAGAGCTCCCAGAGCTCAGCAGAGCTGCTCCCATGGATAAGGTGCATTTGCAAATAAGCATTTGCAGCCTTGGCTCATTATTACTGAGAAACTGAGAACAGTTCATTCACTGTATTGAAAAAAGAAACAATGGGCTGAAAAGCAGAGAGATTAAAATGAAATTGTTTCACTGCCCACTGCAGTGATTGGAAATGCTCCCACAGAGTCCAAGAGATATTTATTGGGATCATACGTCCAAGTGTCTCAAAAATGATACGGGTTCAAAAATAAAAAATAAATTACTGACTTCTAAAGACAGATTCAACAATTTGTGTTTGGGCACAAAAAACTTTTCTATTTAAATTATAGCCCATAAAATAATTGTTTTCTCTAACATGAAAAGCCCCCTATTGTTTTGTTTATGAATATAATGAATATTGACACAAATTAAAATGCCCAGATTCCAAAACAAATTCTAACACTTCTTTGTAAGCTGACATATTTTCTCTGACATCTCAGTCTGTAGCTATTGCTCCTTTGATGATAAATGCAAACACAAAAAGTACAATGGAATTCTATGAGGCTTGTAGAGTCTCCTTAGGCAGAGAGGTATAAAAATGTCACCTCTATTTGTAGGAGCCTGGTTATAAAGAATTGTAGAAGATTTTTTTCTCTCCAAAGCCTGAATTTCTCAGAAAGTTACAGGAAAAAAACATTTAAGCTCACATAAAGCAGTAACAATTTCATGGCATGGCAATATTTTAGCAAAATAACCATATGTTTATCCATGAGAATAAGAGAATTAAGTTTTGATGTGCACATAAATGTATTGCTGCAGTGAGTCTAGGTTTGAGGTAAATACTTTAATCCCCCTGTTCTAGAAGCCTATTCTAGGCATTAAGACTGACTTGCTTTCCTGAAAATTCTCAGTTTAAACTTCATAAGTAATCAAGAGGGGAATTGTTCCATGGAGGGAATTACATGTCCTTGGCTCTCCTGCCCCAAGGACTGTTTTACTAATAAGAAACTAAGAAAACATACAACTATGTTTTGGGCTTGATCATTTAAACATAAAAACTCATTTTGGAAATTGGCATATAAAGCTGCATTTTAATAATGAAACCACATTTAAATAATTGTGAAGTTCATTTCTTCCCTAATCACACTGTGTTCACCTTTTCTTCCTCACTGGAAAAATGCTTTAAACATGGATTCCTCATTAGTCTCCAGTTAGCATTCTACATTGCTTAAATAGGGTCAGCTCTATAAAGCATGAGGGATAACTTTAATAAAGCTAACAGATAGTAAAATATATGCAAATTAGATTATCAGGGCGTTTTCAGAACGTTGACCTGACAAACAGGTTTCTGTAAAGAATAAAGGTTGGTTCAAGGGCAGCAGGCAGCTAAGAGGGCTCAGCCAGCTTTGGGCACAGGGGCTGAGGTGCCGTGCTGGGCATTGGTGTTGGTCTTCACAGTATGTTCTCATGGTTCCAGCACTCCAAAAGAAGTTCCTTTTGCTTAAGTGCATTGGATTAACTCTTACAAGGGAGAAACAATCACTTAGACAACACTGAGACAATTAAATTCATCTTCCCAGATTTCTGGATGGTACTTGTGCCTTTGTGGGCTGTTATTTGGTAAGGACTCTAGAGGTTCCCAAGACAGCTAGTCAACACCTGGCTCCACGGTATTTACTGATCCTTGTAAAGCTCTTAGGAAGCAACAGGTGAGAAGCGATATAAGAGTCAAAAAACAGGTATTTCCCTGGATCAAAATAACACTATAATAATAGCAGCTTCACTCAAGGCTTTCTCATGAATTGAAGCACAGGTTTAAAACTGAAATTCCTCAGGCCAATATAAAATTATTCTTCTTCCCTTAAGCTAGGAGATGTGGTTTTTATCCTTTAAAGAGGCCATAGCTGTACATATTGATAAAGTGTTCCTTCTACAGCCCAAGGAAGATTTTAAACTTTCAAGGGATTACAGGATTTTATATTGTTAGTGGATAAACCTAATCTTCCCCTACCCATGTTCTGGAATCCCTAATAATGAAAAAGAAACCAAGGATTAAAAGCTAGTGGTATTACAGCTGTCAACACATCAGCCTTAATTTTTCAAAAGCTTTCACATAGGTACATTGATGTGTCTGGAGTCTTTTGCTGAAAGTACTTGATCAGTTTCACAATGATAAGATAACCAAAAGTTACTTTATTTTTATAAGCATAGCATATCCTTACACATACACTGAGTTCCTTTTAAATTCTTCCTTCTCTCTTGAGTCATATTTATTTAGAAATATATGATCACCTAGGATGGAAAAGCATTCAAAGGCCTCCTGGTAAAACTTCTGCTACAATACTGACCACTATTATGTGCCTCACAGATTTCTGGCAGCTGGTGAAGAGGGTAAAATGAAAAATTACAAGCACAAGATTACTTTTTTCTCATAATGTTGAAGTGGTAAAATAGATCTCCAAATTAGCAAATTGCAGTGTTTCATTTCTTGTGTTTCAGAGCTTCTCCTTCTGCAGGGGGTGGAACAGCTGTGGGCTACTTGGACTCTCCCAAACCAACATCAACATTTACACTGGATGTTAGGACATGATTGTGGCCAAAAAACCCAACAGGGTGAAAGCTGACTCCTGAAATATTGTTGTTTTCTGCCTCCTGGGAATTGTGACCATGACAAAAGAAAATCTTTAAAGAGGTGAAGGGCAGGATACATTTTTTACTGCTCTTACTAATTTTTAAATTTCTTTTTTTTAAGATTCAAGTTCATATCAAGGAAAGAACTTAAAGAGATGGGAGTTGCTGAAATGTTGGGATCTCACAGTTTTTAGATTTTTCAGGGAGCTATAACTCAGCTAGATAAGCTATATCCACTAGTCCAGATTTCTGACACCTGGGGAATTCTGAACATACATCAATCTGTGGGAGCTGAAATGCATCCCAGGGCTCTTAGGGAATTGCTCATGTAGTTGCCAAGCCACTCTCCATATCTGAAAAGCCACAGCTGTCTAGTGAAGTCCGTGGTAACTGGAAAAAGGGAAACATTGCACCTGTTTTTAAAAAAGGTAGAAAGGAGGACTGGGAACCTCTGACCTGTCAGCCTGGCCACTGTGCCCAGGAACATCTTGGAACAGATCCTCTTGGAGCTGTGCTAAGGCACAAGGAGGACAGGGAGGTGATTTGTGACTGCCAGCACAGCTTCACCAAGGGCAAGTCCTGCCTGACCAACCCAGTGGCCTTCTATGATAGAGTGACTGCATCAGGGGACAAGGGAAGAGATTGAGGCATTTTCTCTCTGGATGTGATGTGGATTTGATTTGACCCCTTCCCTGGAAACATTCAAAGTCAGGTTGGATGGGCATCTGACTAATCTGGTCTAGTTGAAGACAACCCTGCCTCTAGCAGAGGCACTGGACAAGTTGACCTTTAAAGGTCTCTTCCAACCCAAGCTATTCTATGATTCTCCAATATCTACCTAAAATAGGTGCAATGCCCCAGATACAAATTGTGGGCAGCTCATGCTGTACCCACAGTGGCAGAAATTTGCATCCATATGAATTATTTCTCAGACAGGGTAAGTCTGAGCATTAAAACATAACTTCCTTAATGGCTATTAGGTGGTTTAGTAAAGCCTGTTCTAAAAGTCCAGTAAACAAGCTTGCTCATTTCAGCTGGTAACAAGTGCAGCTGCACATGGAATCATTCCATGTGTGAGGGAAAAGAGAGGAATCAATATAAAAGAGAAGGAGTGGACAGGGAAACACGCCTATAGGGTTCAAATAACTCAAAAATACTTGCAGAATACATTAGGAGTTAATCCAGCTCCCCCTGGGAAAAAGCTTAAAAATTATGTAGAACCACTGACCCCACTGGAGGCACAACACCAAGGCACATGGGGGAAGCTCAGAAACCAAACCACTTCTCAGTGACCCTATGTAATGAATAACCATCAACCTCCAGTGCAGAGCAGGCAAAATTTCCCCTTTTCCTTTACCAGCTTCTAGGAAAAAAATTCCTAGGTAGCTACCTAAATTGAGTATTGAAGTTTCCTTTCACATAGTCAGGTTATTCTTGGATAAATCAGAGGAAAGTGTTCAAACAGAGCTGTGTTGGGAGGAAAAAAAAAGAAGAGAGACTTTGGAAAAATCTTCACATCTCTCTCTTTTACATTGATCCAAGAAGCTAACAGGCAATTAACTGCTGCAGTGGTACACTGCCACCTAGAAGAAGCACTTCAAGAGATCACAGACATCCCATCTGATTATTAAAGAGCAAAGATGCCATCACACTGACCAGCTCTTTGCAGTCTGACCTCTGAATATTAAGTTGTCACTGATACACACACCTACCAGACAAATGCTTAGCCCAGTGAGAGACTTTATAATTGAAAAAAAGATAACAGACTGATGCCAAAAAACGTAGAATGCCTTTCCCATTAAAAAGTTAACCTCATTGATTTACTCCACGTGCATATCTTGCTATTGTGATGATAAATTGACAAAAGAAGCTTTGAGGATGGCCAAAAAAAATAAACTTCCTATGGAGGTTTCCGCCTGTGAAAGCCATTTTGGAAGTAAAAAAAGTGCAATTAAAAAACCAAAACAGATCAAAGAACTCAACAGTAAGATATCATCTTGTAGACAGAATTACTGCACATTTGCTGCTCACAAAGGCTAGCCAGCATGGCTTTGTTCCTGGGTTTCCCCCCCCTGCCATCACTGTTCTTAGCTCTACCTAAAGGAAGCATCCTGTGAAATGACCTGTCAGTCTCAGCCAGGGGAAGGAGCCCTGCAGCCAGGGGACTTCAGCGTGTGACATCTGTTGTTCTATGGAGCACATTAGAAGCACAATAGTGGTTTTTCCCCAAATAAGCAGCAAGAAAAACAAAAGGAAAAAAATCCCCAAAAGCTAACTGCATAATGTCAGCCAAAATGCCCTGATCACCTGATGCATCTAAACATGAAAGGTTTAAATCAGAGATTACAGAGATGAGAAATTTTGATTTTCACTGCTTCAGATTTTATTTAACCAAAATCAGGACTTCCTGGGAACATACAAATCCTTAACCTCAATTCAAATGTTATTCTGTGTTTTTCCTGCACAGAAACAGGAAATCCCTGAAAGGTCTAAACTGCCCACACTGTAATCTGAAACAATTTCTTACAGTATATAGTGGCCATACTTGAGGAACTTCATCTCACTCTGCCTCCCTGTACAATTCAACAACTTAATATCGGCATTAACTTTAATCCATTTTGTCCATTTTATGAATGGAATTGAATGAATTCTCCCTGTAAAACAAAGGAAAGCTTTTGTCTTATGTTTGCAGTTGGTCACTTAATTAAAGATTAAATAAACTTTAAAAAAGACTCTCAAATCATCCAAAACAATGGAGAAAAAAATTTTAAGTATTTTTTATCAAACCAAATAAAATGAAATGCTTTCATTTCTTATTCACCATCACTTTCTACTGCTGGAGCATTCAGTCTCTGTTTATCCCTATGAAATCTCTGCAAGACCACAATATACTCTGTGCACAGACTAGATAATGCAAAAAATCTCCCCATGAATATTTACACCAGCACAGCAAACACATTAGTGTCACTCACACATTGATGGAACTCCATTACAGAGTGCTGTCTAATCTGTGAATTAAGCCACAAACTGGTCTTTCATCATATAATAATAAATTCAAAGGAACTCTGAGATGAAATGTTTTATCAAAAACAGTGATGATTATGCTGAACAATGCAATGGGTAGTAATTCCAGTGCTGGAATAAGGGACATCTGCATGCTTTCTGAACAATACAGATGGTCCTAGAGAAATGGATGTGCTGCTCTGACCAAAACATTTTCACCACACCTGCACATAAAACCATAACAGCAGAGATCTCCAGGGAGGGGAGGTCACTGCACAGCACTGATGGCTGTGCTGCCCAAGGCAGGATACATTACACCTCTGTCCTTTCTAAGACATTTTCCCACCCCCTTACTTAGAGAACTCCAACAAATGAAACTTTAAAACTTCCCAAGGAGTGCATTATCTTTGCTTTAGGAAGCATTCCTTAAAGAATCTTGCTCTCATTTAAGTCTATTCCTTATTATGGTCATCACAAAGTTCTACGTAAACTTTTTCATTCTGCCCTAATCCTTATGTACATAAATATTGTCATGTCTTCCTCAGATGACATCTCAATATTTTAAAAAAATTTTTGCCTCCAAATTGGACAGCTGCCAAAGGGTTATAGTGTGTAGTATATCTATAGTCTCTTCTTCCATGGCTCATGAAATGTGTGGTTTAGAAATGTTCTTTTCATTCCAGAATTGTGTCCCATCTTTTTGCAAAAGTGCAAGACCTCTGATTCTTGAAAATTTATAAACCACCATAATCCCATCCCTTTTTTTCTAAAAGAAACAAAAAAAAACCAACCCAAACCAACAAATCCACCCAAATCAGCAGCTGCTCCTCTCATACTTGTGTTGGTTAATTCTGTATAAATTAGATGACACAGCACTATTTGTTCCTGTTGAATTTCATCCTACCTTTTCAGACCAGCCTTTATTCAACTAAGATAATTTTGAACTTTAATTTTATCCTGCAAGCTGTTGGCTATTCCTCCCACTCCAATGTTTCTTTCCAGAAAATCTCAATCTTAATCCTTGGTCCATCACTTGGGTCTTTCATTACATCATTATTCATTATATTTACTGCATGAAATCAAGGCAGCATGAGATGAGATTTTGACCAGGAACTTTTCTTAGTTAACTAAACTGTGGTTATCTTATCCAAACAGTCTTACAACAATGTTTTTTTTTTAATTCAGATACTTATATAACAGGAATAGAACATTGCTTATGGGCTCCTTTCCCTGTCTGCCCCTTTTATTTTCATGAGAGGTTTTATATTTCATCTTTTCCAGTCTTCTGGTTCCAAACTCATGCTCTGTAACCCTTCAAAGTGAAGTAATGGCCTGAGTCTGCAGTAGCATTCCTGCTCTAGCCTAGAGCTCACACCTTTCTAGCTCCACAAAAGGAAAAGAAAGGAATTTAAGAGTTGAAAGGAGACTGAAAACTAGCAATGATATTCACCAGTTCTGTAAACACACCAGAGCATGAGGAGGGCTGCTGTATTTATAGAATGGTTTGTGGATCCCCATGATACTGAGCTCCAGGGGGAACAGGACACTGCAGAGTTATGTGGGAGGTATTGAGGAGTGGAGGCAGAGAGACAATACAAGTTTTTGCTTTTGAGAGCAATTGCTTCCTTTTTCCTCCCTCCCTCCGAATGCTTTGCCTTTGGAAGGATGCATAATAAACTGCAGGTATTTCATCAAGGAGTTTTTCTGTCCCTCCCTCCTTTTGCCACAGAAATCTCTATTGAAAATGACAGCATGGTCCACGATCAGTGAGCAACAGCACCCATTCAACGAAACATATATGCAGATTGTTAATTAGGGTGAATTTTTGCCATGTATTCTCTCTTTCCTGTGCAAGTTACCAGCAGCCATTGAGAATTCTGCTTTGTTAAAGCTGGCCAGCAAACTTCTGTCAAAGGAAAGGTATTTCTTTAATAAATGTTGTTAAGTTTTGGTTGGGTTTTTTATTTTTCTCTCAAATGAGCTAACCTTTCAAGGTTTTTAAGAGGCACTGGAGGTTTTTTACCAAGAAATCAAAGGGTGCTTTCATTTTTATGTCCAAATATTTCATGTGAACTCTGGACTCCTTTCTATTCTTTATACTATTAAACTACCTATTAGAGCATCTCAGCCTCAAACAAGCTCAGTCTAGTTCTATCTATAATGTAAAACCTTTGAGATTAGAGAAGTGAAGCATGAGTCTAACTGCATCAGCACTTCAGACTTCAGCTACACAAACTCATACCTGAAGAGAAGAACCATATAATTTATCTGTTACATTCATGACACAAAAACAAATGAAGACCAGACACCATCCTGCCCAGACTCCACCACTGCTCTGGGTTTTCATCATGCTGTAACAGAGAATTAACCCACCAAATGGTAGAAAAAAATTGGGCCACAGAGTGCTCAGACATTTAAACTGCAGAGAGAACAATAATCCATGGGCATGTTGAAAGGATGAAGTCTGAATGAGAAAACTGCATTATTTATAAGCTAATTATGAACATACATATTTTTTTATCACTGCACTGTGACCTGGGGCTTAAGTGCTGAGGAGCCTTGAAAAGACATGATGGCTCAGAATGGAATTAACTTTAAAAAGAGCATTTTCACAGCTTCAGGTCTTTTTATAAGCACCAGCAATCTAAGAAAAGAACATGAACGGTGCAAAGTCACTAGAGGAACTTTTCTTTCCAATAAAACAAAGGTTTAGAAAACATGCTGCACCCTCAGACATTAATCCAACCTGACGATAGCAATAAATAACAATCACAAGATAATCAGTCTTAACCTTAAAAACATAAAGGATTTACATCTTTCTCTAACACACAAACTGCAGCAGACAGATGGGGTATCCAGATTTCTGGATTTTGACTCTTTGCCTCTTACTGACAATTCATCAAATCTTTTGATGAATATTTTGTGCCAGAACATAGTTGTGCCCCTTCTTCTGGCACACAGGGACTGCCTACCCTCACTTTTGGAGTGAGGCAGTCTCAGACACACTTCAAGTCATCACATCTCATCTGAGAGGAACAAACTGCCTCGCATAAATAACCTTTTTCTCCTTTTCATGCTCGCAGAATCATTTAGGTTGGAAAAGATCTCTGAGATCAAATCCAACCTCTGACTGACTGATCACCACTGGTTTGTCAATTGGACCACAGCACTGAGTGCCACACCCAGTCTCTTCCTGAGCACCTGCAGAGACTGTGCCTCCACCACATTCCCATGTTTAACAACCCTTTCCATGAATAAAATGCCTCCTGATGTCCAGTGCATGCTCCTGTCAGTAATGATGCCCTGCTGAGGTATTCAGCAAGATAAAAAGATGTCTCTATAAGGATGTAAGAAATTTTTTGTCTACAAAAGCACAGAAAAAACTCAGTAAGCCTATACCACATTCTAGGGACTTGTTCTGGACAGAATCACCCTCCAGCACCGACTGGCAAAGTCCTAAACCAGATCTAGAACACATTGTTTGGATAATATGATATAGCCTTGGGCACTCTTCAGTTTCTTCTACTACTTCCTGAAGTACACAAATCCTCTGTTCTTGACATTTTGTGCAATTTCATAAGCAAACTGTCTGGAAAACATCTGGTTTGTCAAAGGACCTTGAAAAAATCTAAAACCCCACATATGTGCTAACATACTGGAAGAAACTGCAGTCAGCTGCTAGAAACCAAACACTGCAACCCTTTACAGCAGCAAACAGAGAACTCAGGCCAGTATTCCAACCCTTCCACCTGCCTATTCCCTGACTGCACATCTGCTCCCCCACTGCAATCCTGAATGCCACCAGTGGGATGAGCACAGCCCCAGTGTCCTTGCATGTTCTTTGCATACACAGAAGCTGTGGGTCACTCCTTCCCCACCAATTTGCAAGAAAAACCTACAGAATGGGTGGTTATTGGCCAGCTACCAATTACAAAATTAAAAACCTGTGTGCCAAATGGGCACAGCTGCATCAGCCACTGCTGAGCTATATGCAAACCTGCCAAATAATAGTCACCTCACTTAGGCTGAGCTGGGAGGCATCAGAGCCAATGTCAAAAGCACAGTTAAGAAGTCTTTTTTTCCCATCGAATGAGTTCCTTTTCAATTACCAGTTAAAAACAAATCATACAAAACATGGCACACAATGTAAACTAAGCCACACAGCCAAAGACTAGAACAACTTCTCCCTTTAGAATAGTCACACCTCAGGCAAAGCTGCTAATAGGAAAGACAAGATGCCCTCAGAGCAAAAAAGTATCTTGCACATGCATTTCTTAGTATTAATACATTAAACACTATATGCACCCTACAGGAGCTTTCAAGCATGAGAATATGGGTAAGACTGAAAGAGAAAATAAACTTTCATTTTCACCTATACCCATTTCTTGTTAAGTTTTACATAAACACTGATTTCTTTCCCCTAGTCGTTTCAGGAATCAAAAATTTTGAGTTTTTTACATTCAAGTAACAGAAACCAGAGAAAGAAAGGCACCTTTTTATGTGAGATGTTTTCTTTTAAGGAAAAAAAAAAGACATTTCTTATGGAAATAAACCTTGAGTAGAACTGACTATGCTATGCAAGAATCAATGAATTTTTCTCAAAGTGTCCATCACTGGATTATAAGAACTGCCTGACTCCCAGTTTGCTGGTTTTTTTGAAGTCAAGAGTAATAAGATTACACAATCTGTTTCAGCAGGACTAGCCTACATTTTTCTCAGTATCTGTAAGTCCTCTTTTATTTACATTACCACAATATATTTGTTTCTGAGCAATGCCCAGAACTGCTTCTTGTAATGGCAATAAGTCACCAAACTTTTTGTTTGGCCTGTGGACCAATAAGATGAATTACATCTCTAATTCAAAACACCAGTGCTTCCTTAATCACAAGCAGATGAGAATAGGCAAAAAGTCATAAGAATTCTGTCTGAAACTCTACTGTTGGCTTTTATCTCATTTCTTGTCAGTCATTTACAGGACCTTTTTTCTTCAAACACGACCTATTTTTCCCTCTATGTAGAATTTTTAGAAAGACCTTTCATCATCTAATACACTTTTTAACAGCAATAGTTGCAATTAGCTTTCTTAAAATGTATGCTGTGGCCATCTTTCTTCTCTACATGAAATGTGCCCCCTAAGAAGCAGCCTTGCCTTCCTGCAAGGAGAAGGCAGCAGACCTTGTCTCAGGAGAAGGGGACAGAGTTTTCAGCCACTGCCATCTCTTTCCTGAAAGGACACAGACAAGTCAGTCAGTGATGCTGTGCTTTATTTCCCCATCTGTGCTGCCTTCCTACAGATCCCAACATATTTTCACTAAAGGGTATGAAGTGACTCTAATTGCAGAAAACACCACAGAAAAAGTCTGAGCTTTTCCCTCGGTCTATCAGGTGTTTAGAGTGTAAGGGCTATGCTCTTATGCCCCCCTCTGCCCAGGTGGGACACTCTAGTTCCCAAAGAGATTCATGACATTACCTCAAATCTAAAAAAAAACCAGAACCAAACAACTTTAATGTGTCTCTGTGTTTGTTTTAATTAAACTGACATATGTCAAGACTTGCAGAATAAGGGTAGAATAACAATCATCTTGCACAGAACTTCCCACAGATTTTACTATTGTTTAATGGAAAGAGCAGCAACTCCATCTATAGGGGAAACCCATCCCAACAAGGAGGCACCAATTAAGCATCATCCTCCATCTTTTTATCTTAATCTGAGGAGGTTGTTTTTCAACCATCGATTTTTAAGCAGAAATTCCCACTGAACTCAATGGGGATTTCTGTTCAAAAATCAATGCTGTGATATAGCTCAGCATATTTAAACTCACCCTGGACTCTGCTTTAGTCTACTTTCTTTCCTGCTTCTTCACCATGGCAAGAAAACTGTTCTTTTTATGTCTCTATTGACTACATTTTAAGATATTAAATTAACCAGACCTCACACAAGTACCAACAGCCATTATTTTTATGTTTTAAAGATAAACCTTGATATGCTGGTTTTCCATAAAATGTCACAGTGGTAGACAAAGTGCAGCTCAGCTGTGTTGTGGGGGAGAAAGCAGGATGCAGCAGACTCGGAGTGAGTACTAATACACTGGGAAAACTAAGAGTCTATTGAAACCAACCTAGAAATGTGGTTTCTTTCCAACCCTGTGTATTGCTTTTCATTTACTTTGTAGTCAGGGCACATGAGAATTTGTTTGAAGGATGTTTACTGTACTTTTGCAAGCTCCTGTGTGTGATGCACTGGCTTTCACTCAAATATAAATCTTCTGGCTGTCTATAGAGAATTTGGGACTACTGGGACACGAACACACAGAAGCAATTGTTTCTTACTGAAGAAAATTAGAAATGTCATTTTTTTAGAGTATTTGAGAGTTGGTTTTTTTCCTACGGAAGAAAAAGGTTTCTATAAACTTGTTCAATTAACTAGTGTAAGAGAGAAAACATTCCTGTAGCTCCTCCAGCTGCTTCTTGTAGTTCTCTTCCTCATTCCTCAGCCATGCCAAACTGCATCCCAGGTCTTGGACTGCAGGTCCAATGTTTCAAGTAATTTTGATGGGCTTCAGTCATGAATTGTTTTGCCCTGGATCATTCAGATTTGATTCTACCACAGTCCCAACAAACAACCAAGGCAGAAAAGGTTCTATATGGTCTGATATTTGTTCATCAGTTTAGCTGAAGGCAGCACTCAGCTAAGGAGCTAGATCAGGAATCAGGGCTTATCTCCTTGCCACCTTGGAACATAAACCTTTAAATATGGTTTAGAAAATAGTAGACTTGTTCATGGCCAAACCCAATGTAAATATATAGAATCAAAAGAAGTTTTGATGGATGCTGGAACAATGTCAAGGAACCAGACACAATTTTAAGCAGACTGCATTGCTCTAAAGGACAGAGACAGTTCTCACAGTAATGGTGAGAATGTATCATTCTGAAAAAAGCCAGAAATTTACAGTAATCACCAGCAACTTTCCCGGGGTCTGCTAAACCCATTCTCCAATTCCTCTTCCACACAAGTCTAAAAAATGGAGAGGCTTTGGGGCTGCAGGGACATACACACAGGGGAAGACAAATGGACTCTTTCTTTAGAACAACTCCTTTCAGGACCAGAATGAAACAGCCTTTATAATGTGTGCCTGCTCTGATCCCGTGAAAATCAATGTCAGACTCTACTGATTTCACGGGAGATAATTGGGGAAGCCTTGTGATACTTTAAAAGGACAAACTGTGAAAGATCAAGAATGGGCTTGTCATAATATGTATTTATGTCAACTGTAGTAGGTCTCATCTTTGTATCTGGCTAAGGATCTCAGTGCAGCCTTGATTTCATGTCTGTCCTTTGCATTATACCAGTATACATGCAAAAAGAGAAGTTTGTAAGTGGAGTCCTACCCCCATAAGCTATTTGGGGATCTAAGATGTCTTGAAAAGATTCTGTAACCACATCTCCTGATACTTCTTCAAAATAAGTGAGATAATTTTAACAACAAATATTTCATCTCCTAAAAGTAACTGATAGAGTATTTAGTTACACAGATCATCAAGCAAAACTGGGTGGATATAAATCACAAACCGCAATTTTCTGTGCTTTCCTGTAGGACTGCTCAAGAGAGCTTTTTTAGATCAACCACAGTCGAGCAAGTTTGCTGTCACTTTGTGATATAGTAGGAGCCAGTCAGCACCAGATATAGTGCTCATACTGTGAATAATGCTGCAGGCACTCATGCCTTACAACCTTCTGAATTGAGCACTGATGTTATTACACTTTGTTCTAATACAGACTTTAGGGAAACAGTACCGAGGCCATTATTTCTGAGACTGAACACAGCAAGAGCAGAAGGCTGAAATTGCATGATACACCCTTAAAATCAGGGGTCCTACAGAAAATCCATAATATGGCCATTGTTCCAAGCTTTCTAACAAGTAGCTGATAGAAAAGGTGCTGTTAAGAACTGCTTTTCCTTGCTAAAGAGCTTCAAAATTCAAGCAGTCTTCTATCCCACCTGTTCAGAAAAAAAACAATGTCCATATTTCAATAGGAGCTTGCACGTGAGAAGTTCAAAGTACTTGCAGAGCTTAATTTGTCACACCTAATTGCTCACTATTCTAGTAAAATATCTCACCGTCCTAGTAAATGTCTCACTGTGCCAGCAAGACAGTGAGATATTGTCCTGATCTTGGACAGAGGGAAAGCAAAACATTAAACAGGATGCTGTAAAAGTAATGAAACTTGAAAAGAATCCAGATCTCCTGTTAAAAGGCTAGCTAAAATCTTCAATTCCCAGTACACAGAGAAACTTCAACTTTTTATTCATTTAGATAATAATGATAAATCCTGTCCTACTCTACTTCCCCCAAAGCCTAAGAATTGTAGTATATTTCATGAAATTGTATTTAAATTTTAACTTCCCTCTTTTAATAGTACTGTCTTGGTATAATGATATGAGATGCCCTCAGTTTTCTATCACTTTAGGTCCACAAAAGTAGCCTCCTCCTAATATACAGTGAATATGTTTTGTGTTGTTGTTGTAGTGCAAAACTAATGTTGCCAGTTACTCCACATTACAGCTATAGGTATCTCAAGAAATAATTTTAAATAGAGAAACTCATGTTGCAGAGCTAATTATCATAATTAAACCAGACAGGCACTCAGGAGAAATAAAACTTTCAAATAGGGTATGCAAGAGTTGGGGTCACAAAAGGAGCCAAGGACTTTTGGAGAAAGACGCCGATGTACAAGCAACCTGCACGCTCTTGGGAATGTCTCTGGGAGAAGCTGTTTGCAAACAACCCTGTGAGAAACATCTGCTTTGCCAACAGCAAGTTAGCAGTAGGAAAGATGAGACTGCAAGGATATTTTTCCACACTTGATGTAAACATGTGTATAATAACCATTCACTCAGAACTGTCTCTTCCTTTCTCAGTCTTTAGGAAGACAGAGCCAAATACTTGTCTGCAGCTGACCCAAGACACAGAGCAAAAGTCCTGTCATGTTTCTCTGTAAAACTTTCACATCAAAAAATGTACAGCTGCAAGTTTTTTGTTTCCCTTTTTATTCTTTATCTTGTGGATCGATCTCCTGAGAAAAGGAACACATTCAGTACAAGCCCATCTCAGGTGTTCTCCCACTGGTAAATACAAAACTATCATTTCTAAAAAAACCCCAGGTGAGGCTGGGAAGGAACATCTAGTTACAATACAGAAACCACAGCCATAAACAATTATACTTTCTCAAACCAGTAGGATCTACCCCAATTCCAGTTCAAAATCCCTACCAGAATGCCTGTTTTCCCTTTCTACATTGGGTAATGTTAAACACAACAGAGGAATTAATGACACAGGTTTTGGGTTGAACACATTCACATCCATCTCTTCAAATATTTTCTCAGTAAGCCTTTAAGAAAGTTTGAGTTATCCCTCCCATTATCCTCTGCCTCTTCTCTGAGAGGCAGAACTGCAATTTAAAATACAGTTTGTGAGTTCTAAGTTACCTATAGGTGAGCCCAAGAAGGTGACACCTGATTCACTTCCAGCTGCTTTTCCAGGTCTGGTACGTATCAGAATGGAACAAGACCTCTCACAATGAAGGGTCTGCCTTGTAATTGAAGCTGCAGTTTTTCACAGGACTATCCTAGAGCCATACAACTTTAGGGACACTTCTGACATACATTACCTGGATGCTCTGCATTGCAAACCTTTCCTCTGTGTTGTACTCTGAACTTTGCCCACTAATCCACTGCATAAGTACAGCAAATTTCAGCAGGGACTGTTTTTGCTGCTGGCTTCCCCCAGGAGCATTTCCTGCTCCTCTTCTATCTGCTGCCTCCATTAGCAGGATCTGCCTCATTCCACTCACCAGCTACCAAAAAGCCATAGCCTAAGACCTGACTCAGCAATCAAACCTGAGCCCAGCACTCTGAAGCCTTGTGGCTTGCACCTTGACAGTGCTTTCTGGGGAATTCAGTCTCACAGAGTAAAGACTCCCAGTTTTTTGTTACTGGGAATTTTCATGCTGCTCTGGAGAACTCACATTACAAAGCTCAACGTTTCAATGTTCACTGCTATAAGCCTTGTACAGTAAGACTGAAAGAATAAGAACAATGGGTAAATCTTCTCAAATAAATTAATTGAAAATATCCTAAAATAAATAAACCAGATTTTCTGTCTAACACAGCATAATTCACAATGATGTACCATATACATTAGTCATTTGGAATGACCTGGACAATGATCCTCTCTTTGGAGTGATTGCATCATTCCCAGCATACACAGTAAAATATTTTTAACATCATGTGAGGGCTTTAAGGAACAGAGCAGAAATTTGCTAACTTGGATTCAAGACACACAAATAAGGCTTTATTAATCAAATGATGGGTTTCTCAGAATTACATCCTTTTCAGTAATGAACAATTGCACATTGTTACAGGACAGAGTTTTGTCAATGACTGGGTGCTATTAATCTTAGTGTGACTAATGAATAATTGAAATATTTTTTCAGCTATTCTGCTGCAGGAAGATTTAGGGACCCTCTTTTTCTTTCAAATTATATGAAGCAAAAGTAACTTGGACATATAATGCAATCAGTTTTATAATTGACAAGCATGATTGCAATTTTACAATAAAATATATGCCAGTGCTTCAGCAAATTATTGCCTAATGTCATATGAATCTGGCATTAATGAAGAAATTGAAAAATAAACAATAGTAGCAGCTTTAAATACAAAAGCCATCAATGCATATTTGAGAAAAATATTATTAAGAGCAACATGATGTGTGAACATAGATTGCCTCTTGGTTCAGCATTTCTCATTTTCATACAGCTTACAAGACTGCAAAGGTTGCTTTTTACTGCATAGCTAACTTAGAGATGTTACGTGCCCACTCTATTTTCTAAGCAGAGCAACACTTATATTGTAGGGATTATATTCTATTAGTGCAGGCAGATGAATTTTTAAAAACTGTTTGCTCTGGGATTAGATGAACATGAGTTTGCAATATTTTAAAGCCATCTACACATTTTGAAATTAAGTTAAAGCTTACAGAATTAGAAAAGGTTCAAAAGCAATAAAGAATCATTCTTCTTCTTGCCAGCTTGGAAAGGATTAGACAGTGTGTGAGCAACAAATGAATCTTTGCTGCATTATTTCAAAACTGAAAAGTGAGGAGGGCATGTGCACCTCATAGGGAACCATCCCATGTAGATAACAATGAGGATGGCTTACATGGCTTTGAAAAAAATTATGTTCATCGAGAATGTCCATATAATTATGATCTTTCACCAGAAGTGCACAGAATGGTGTTCTACAATTATGGAAAACATCAGTATTAATGTAAAACATTAGATTGAGATGTGAGTCTCTCAGGAATACTATGAAATTGTGAGATGGCATTTTAGACAAAATTAGATTCTAACTTAATAGGCAGGTTAAAAGTCATTCTTCAAAGGCTCTATATGGTCTTACGTTACATGAATTTACTATAAATTGAAGCTGAGGGGGGAGGAGGGCAGAAGGCTTATCATGTGAACAGCAAGATTCAGCTCATGTTAGTATCCAGCTCATGTTCTTGCTGTGCCTCTGCAGATCATGGTGCATACAGCACAGACAAGAACAGACCTGGGCATGACCAACATCCCCAGCTGAAAATGTGCCAACAAGTGAACCTGGAGAGACATCCCTGGTCCAGCATCACTGACACTACAGAACTATTAAAATACTGTTAAAACTATCAGCTAAATGTCATCTTATTGCAGGGATTCCATGCTGTTGTCTCCTTATCAGAAAAGTTCCATACCTTCTTGATGTTTCTGTGGGCAGCTCCTCAGAGCACTGACTCTTTCTTCCCCATAAAGTACTCAACTGACTCCAGTTCCCTTCTCACCCAGCCACCCCACTCTTTTATAGCATCTTCTTCTCAGTGGTTACAGCTGTGGCCTGTTAGAGTCAGGCCTGCTCCTAATCTTTGATAATTGGCCCAGCTGCAACTCCTTAGGGGTGAGATTACTTTCTACATTATCTTTATTTTATTATATTGGATCTCCCTACAGCCAAAGACCATTTTCATTTCTGGTAGTATGGTATAATCTAAAAATAATAGCAAATATTGATGTTCCATAGGGTAAGGAAGCAACATTTAACATAAAGTTTATTATTAGCAAAGAATGAGTGAAAAAGTCCTACCAGTATTATCATCCTACTAGAAGAGAAGAACTATGTCAGAAGCATATGCCTTTCCACTGACAACAGAGGGAGTCTGAATCAGATAACTTCAAGGTCTAAAGCAGCACAGGATATCTCTCCCATCTGCACTGACTGGATTAGCACACTGCCTCAAGTCATCCACCTACATTTTCAAAGCTGGAGTTCCCTATAAAAGAATCTAATTTTTTCCTGTTTAATTGATCTTTTAATAGTCTCATATTTTCACATAAACGTGTTTACATTTTTTAATAAGAATAAAGAAAACAGTTTTGTTCATGGAGGCTGCTTTTGTCTGGGGCAGTGTTTTTTTCTCCCCAGCAGCCAATAAAGGGCTGTGCTTTGCATTTGTGCTGGGGACACAGGTTTATTTCAGCTCCTGCTGAGCAGAGCTTGCACAGAGCCAAGGCCTTTCCTGCTCCTCACCCCATCCCTGAGGAGGCTGGGGGCGCACAAGAAGCTGGGAGGGGACCCAGGCAGAACAGCTGATCCCAACTGCCCCAGGGGATGTCCCAGCCCAGGTGGTGCCAGGCTCAGTGTTTAAAGCTGGGGGAGGAGGAGGAAGGGTGGATGTGATGCTGTTTGTCTTTCTGTATCACCATTAGGTGTGTGAGGCCCTGCTCTCCTGGGGATGGCTCAACACTTGACTACCCATGGGAAGTGGTGAGGGAATTTCTTGTTTTCCTTTGCATCTGGGAGTGGCTATTCCTTTACTTATTAAAACTGGTTTTAGCTCAACTGGTTTTCATTCTTACCCTTCCAATTCTCTACCACATCCCATAGGAGAGAGGAAAGGACTGTGAGGCTTAGCTGAGGTTAAATCACAACCTCAAAGCCTATCTCCCAAATTTGCTGATGTGTTAGTCAGGCAAAAGCAACATTTTCAAGGCTGAGAGCTGCATTTTTTTCAGTTATGTCAAACCAAGGCATTGCCTTCTGCAGATTGCAACTTATGTGTCATTTCCTCAGTTCACTTCCCTGGACATTCTGTCTGGAACAAAAATATGCAGCTCAAGGAAATAATTTTCAGTGTATTGTAGATTAAGCCTTCCTTTTCTTTGCCATTTTTTGTAAAGCACTCTTATGTGTCATTGGGGTATTTACTGCTTAGTTATGTATATCTAACCTCTTTGAGGAAGAAGTTTAGCTGTCAGGCAGAAAGTATCAAGGGGACTGATAACAATCTTCTTTTAAGTAGAAATTGACAGTCTGTATTAGTGCCTGCTTTGAAACCAGCAAGTTAAAACCCACCTGCAGTCAAGAAGGAGGGCCTCTTAACAAGTTCCCAGCAGCAGGAGCCAATTTTCATTAAATCAGCATTGTTGAAATTAAAAGTCTAAATACTTGCTATACAATGACCAAATTTCCATTACATTCACTACTTCTCTTTCTTTAGGAGAAAAAAAAATGTTTATCTGTAAATAAGTCTTCAGGACTGACAGCTCCCAGCAGTAAGGTCCTCCAGTTATGGACAGAGCAGATGAAGGGTAGCAACAAAAGCTGTTCCATTACAACTTGTCAACTACAATCCCACATGGGACACCCTTCCAGCTTTCAGCCCCTGCTCACAGATCACACCTCAATTTTGGGTAACATTTCAAACCCAAATGCCCATCTCTATTGCAGATTGCTGCAGTTCCCATCAGCAGCCACCTGAGTCCCAGAGCCAGCACACATAACCGTCTATGTGAGAAGTATGTGTGAAAGAATTAGGTCATTTCAAATTCACTGGTACATAATCATTCACTAGATGAAAGAATACTGCTGATACAAGGATGACCCCAATTATTTCTGTTAATGAATAAAGGAACTCCATAACTACTTCCTACTATTCTGCACTCAGACAAACGCTATGTTGGCAAGAACAGAAGTTTGATTATGAGCTTTATACTCTGTATGCTTTGCTTGGCTATTAAAATTATAAAGCTAACACAGCCCAATACTGCTTTTAAAACTAAGTCTCACAGACAAACAAAATGTTTGGACACAAAGTCAGAACCATCTTGTACTGGCATGTCTGGGCACACAGGCACACACTTTCCTGCTACAGAGCCCAGCTTGGTTCTGGAAATCATTTTCCCTTTGCTCCTCCCTAGTACAGCCATAAGGGTCAAAGGGGCTGAAAAACAGAGGCCAAGGTGCCTGCCAGGAAAGCCAGAGCTCTATAGACAGCATAAGGAGCCTCTCCCTGATCCCAAAACAACCCCAATGAGGAGTGAGCAGGTGCCACTGCCTAACTTAAGACTCCTTTAAGAAGACTAAAGCAGGGACTGTAACAGCTGGAGGATGCAAAGCAAATGCAAAAATAAATGGAAGAGCCAGCTTCAAATAAAGAAAAAATACACACAGCAACTGTAATGAACAACTGGTGGACTCCCAGAAGAAATGAAAGCTGTCTTTGAAAGTGTGCAGTCTCTACAGCTCCTAGCATCTCTGCTTGACTAGCAAAACCTTGTACAGTTATTTATTTACCCCATTAATCTCACTCATCAGAGGTCAGATTGCCTTCATATCATTTGCTGCTCACATTTATCACTTTGGTAACATGCTGGTATTGAGAAAATCTTCTGACTTAACACTATGGTCAATGACTCTGCCACACTTCTGATCACTGCTTTGCACAAATCTGGCTGCAATACTTGTACTCCTTATTCCTTTAACACTAGCTTAATCAATAGCAGGAATAGCTAAGGGCAATCTACTAATTTTAGAGAATCTGTTTGAAAAGCTCAAAATCAAGTCAAATAATTATTAAAAGTTTTGGAATACTTTAAATTTGTGTGTGCACACAATAAAGTAAAAAGTACGAAAGTAACTCTTTATTCTCATATACTTTTATCTTTTGAAGCCCAGATTTGAATCTAAATCTGTTTTAAGCAAAATATTTATTTCAAAGTATTAAAAACTAAAAGTCAAATAATTTTTGTTACTTTCTTATATATTCTATTCAGCTGATGCTATTTCTACTACAAGTTTGAATTTTCAATTGACATTTGCCAATCTCACACTTAATTTCCCACATTAAAAACTTCAAGCCCTTTCTTATGTATGTTACCAATAAACTTTTTTCAAAGGAAGAACTCCAAGGCCTTTCGAATATGGGACACATTTGAGTACGTAGGAACAAAGATAACATCTATAGGAAAGGTATCTTTCACCCTACAAATTCATTGTGTCTGATTCAACAGGCACTGACAGAAACCTGAACATAGAGTCAGTAGTGTGTGTGAAAAAGAGGAATTCTGAATAGAAGATTACTGAGACATGGCAGATTGATTATTGCAGCATTCTGTCAACCAGCATCTGAAATATCAATAACAGCTCAATGCTACTGACAGAAGGGTTTAGTAAAATTTTCCCTAGAGTAGTACAGCAAGAATTTGCTGGAGAACTTTTAAATTAATAATAGAGCAGCTATCTAAAAAAAAAATTGGAACGCAAACCATAACAGAAAAGTGAACTAGAAAATAAAATGAGGGTTGTTTGTTTATTTCAGAACTAAGTATTTTCTTTCTACAAATTTCCCAGGATAGTGTGCAACTCATAATAAGCATAGAAATCACCAATAAACATATGATTCAATGAGAGGATAAGGTAGTCTTGATAATCCAGAAAAGAAGAAATTATTTACCCAGCACCTGGAATGAATAAGGAAAATAAAAAACCACAGAGATTTCCTGAAAAAACTAAATCATCCTCTGGGTCAATACAAGTTTAAAAAAAGGATTAAGGGCTTAACCCAATGCCTGCTGAAGTCCATGGAAGTTCTCAAAAGGGCTGAGACTAAGCCCTAGGAGACAAGGAACTGGGGGGAGGGCCTCAGCTTATTTATCTGGTAGCATTTTTAGTTGCAGCTGCATGCCTCTTTCTACATTACCTTACATCTTTCCCACTGCCCTATTTTTAAGATTTGTCTCCTTAAACACACTTAGCTCTATCATAGGAAAGAAAATATAGGAAAATGGGATGAGTACTATAGATCAGGTGGCTAGGCTGGATATGACAACATGGAAAATGACACAATTCATCATTTGGATGGACATAAGAATTCTTATTAAATAATTAGCCCAAGCTCCTCTAACATCTCCAAGCCAATGAGTCCAAGATGGGCTTTTCTCTCCCACAGGGTATCCTGGGGTCTGCAGTACACCAAATCCAGGCAAGCTGAGGAACAGCTTGGGAGCCATAGGTGCAGTGCTAGATATACCCTCCATGGTCTATGGTTTAGTTTTGTACTGAATTCTGTGCAAATTCCTTTGTAACCTTGGATCACGGTCCATTAAAGGGCTGCATGGCCCAAGGGTGCCCTTCCACAGGAACCCTCACCTCTGTGGTGCTCCCAGCTGCAGGGGATCCACTGAACCCATTGGTGAAGAGAGAAACTGAGCTTCCCATAGAGCTTAAACCCTGAAAATTCTTGTGAAACACAGCATTGTGTCCCTGTCCATGGCAGGGGGGTTGGTATGAGAGGATCTTTAAAGCCCCTTCTAACCCAAATCTTCTATGGGTGTGAGAATCTACAGAAACAAAGCAATGGAAAATGTCACAAAAAACTTCTCTCATAAATTATCTAGTTTGCCACTGTACTTCTCCAACTCTATGCTCTATCAGAAAGGACATAAAGTGGCATCTGTGTTGATACTCCAAAGCAAACAAGACCTGACATCAGAGGAAAGAACCTGAACTACTTAATTCACAACCACATTACTACCAATTCATAACCATGTAACTCTATTAAAGGGGATTTATGCCAGCATAAAACTGGAGTATTGGAGCAGTAAATCAAGCCCAGAATTGGATATTCACACTGGTTCAGCTCAATTTTATTTAGTGCAGGTGTTCACTTAATTTTGATGATAGGATCTGGAGGAGGGGATAGTCAGCTGTTAATTTATTTCTACTGCCTGGTGGACTCAAGTTAGTACAACACTGGCTCTGTCTGTATTTGTGTACTTCAAAGATTGCTGAATGTATGTTTTCTTCTGTCTGAAATCCACATTGCCTTCACTTAACCTTGGTTTTCCTCTTCACTGCATTTAGAGTATCTCAAAAGTGGCAGCAAAGGGCATGAATATAATAATTAAAAGACCACACAGAGGTAATGCAAAAATAATAGTAATAAAAAAAGAAGGACAGAAACTTACAAGGAGCTCACAGGAGAGAACAAAGACACAGCAACAGGCAGCCTCAGCTTTAACTTGACTGCCAGTTTTCCATAGTGCAATCAAAGCCATTGTCTGCAAGCCACAGGTGCACAGCACATGGAACAGACAAAATGCAATGGGGAGTGATGACAGTTAACTTCTGAGCCTGGGCTATATTCATCCCAACATTCATTTGTGCATCTGTTGTGCTGGATGTTAGTCTTTAATTATTTCTTTTCCTCTGATATCAGAGGCATTTGAGCAGCTGAGGAAATGTACCAAAAATGCTGTATGATAGAGAGGGTCTGGGCTTTAGGAGGAAGAGCTTTACTCAGGAACCTGAAACATGAAGACACTGCCTGTGTTTATCAGCCAGCCACCCCAGTGCTGGTGACTCTGGTGACAGTGCATGTTGTCAGCTCAGCTGCAAAGCCACTGCCAAGGAGGGCGCTCATCAATTCCAATATCACTAGAAATAACAATACAAGTATGGATTTTGTATAGAGGGCAAAAAAAAGGCCATAGGGAGGAAAATCATTAGATGCATTAAAATAATGAATGGTAATATTGTTATAAAGGCTGATTTCACTGTTTATCACAGACCAGGTCTGTATGGATTACACTTGGATGATGGTCTTTTGATCTCAGATGTTCTCCCCACCAATAGGGCGCTTTTTGAAATTAGATGCAGTCTGACCTCTTATTCTTTGTTTTCATCACTCTCCAATCAGTGGGATGAAATTAGCCCCCTGGGAACCTTTGATTCACATTGGCTCCCTGTGTTATTTCAGCTGTGAAAGATGCTAATGAGCTAATATCAACTTTCCTAGCAGAAAATACACTCGTCGCTTTAAATTTTTGGCCAGGAACCAACATTTCATCAGTTTAGGCAAGGTCTATTATTACACTGCAGAAAAAGAAGAAAACCCAAGAAATTAAAGACAAATTCAATCCACCTAAAGGGCAGAATCTCATGCAGTCTCCTTCCAATATGTAATGCAGATCAGGAGACACATAATTTGCTGTGGAAATTAGTTTTCCCAGTTGGACAGAACAGGGCAGCATCCCAAGAAGCTTTGAGGATAATTGATTTCTCAAAGGAAAAAAAACATCACTGAAAGTTTTCAGTTGTTCTTGACGAACTCACCTGTGACCCTTAGACAGATAAACAAGTTCCTAACAAAGGGCAAGAGCACACAGAGGGGAGAACTTTACAGTTATGAAGTTTCAGTTTCAGGGTGGATCTTCATCTTCAACACATACATTTAGAAAAATCAGATCACCCTAAAGAAGCAAAGAAACTTACAGGCTTTTATAAGAAAAACAATTTCAGGTTGGCCATTCAGTTGTTAGGGGTTGTTTTTAATTTATTTTGGGGGGAACTTCTGAAGAGGCATAAGACAATAAAAACCCTTGTTCTCTTTTTTCTCTACCAGAGTTGTCACTTATGAAGAAATTTAGGTCAGTCCCATACTACAAGATTTGTAAAGTCTTTCACAAAAGCAGTAATGCTTTCAAGTTTTCCAAAAATCAACCAGAACATTCAGAAAAGAGGACATTTCATCCTCTACTAATTTATTTTTAATCAGCTATCAATTTAAACCTGAATCTTTAGATTTCAGGTACCTTCTTTTTTCCCCAGTTAGTACACTGATCTTCCTTAGATAAACTTCTTCATTTCAGAAGAGGTCTGTAGCACAATATTACTTGCAAAGTAAAGTGTTGGTGCTTTGGCATGGACTATTCTGAGACAGAAAACTTCTAAGTTTTCAAGATTTAAAACAAGGCTTAGGGCTTTCTATCTTCTCTTTTAGCAGCCAACTCCTCATCACACATTCTGCTTCTCATAAACCCCTCTGAGAAGACTGAAATACAAGCATGTGAAAGTACAAAAAGCTGTTTCACCTACCAGAACAAGAGCGACAGCCAAAAAATTTGAGGGTGATTTTTCTCCAAGACACAAGAACAAGTTTCATTTTTCTAGTATTTAAAAGCAATAATCAGTGAGGATTAATGATCTGACCAGATCTGTCCAAAAGATTTCTATGAACACACCAAAAATTAAATTAGCTTTTTTCCTTTTTTTTTCCTTACTGTGCAATTTTTAAAAAATCATCTCTGAAAAGTAAGAATGACAGGCAAAGAAATTACAAACTTTCTTTAAAAGCAGTGAATTATCTTTCAAACATTAAAGATGTAAATTAGACAAAATAGAAAAAAATTACCAACTCTAGAAGAATTTTATACACTGAAAATCTAAACATTTTAAATTCATAAAACCATTGAAAGTTTAAGTTTTAAAAATCTATAGACATCATAAAGTATCTCTACTTCACTGAAACAATATAAATAAATCTTTTGGCTTTGTTTGGTTTGTTTTGGGCTTTTTATTGATTTATTTTTGTGGTTCTGTAGATGCTTTTAACAGGCATTAAGTGCTAGACTGTTCTTGGTTATTTGAGCAATTATACAGGTGGGGGAATATTATGATTCAAATCATAATATTTGAATACAATTTTTTTAAATTTTGAAAAAATTCAATTGAACCTTGAATTTTTGTGCTGACATCTGAATTGCTAGCCTGTCCTAAAGATCTTTTTTTTGCCTGTTTTTAGTACTAAGCAAGTAATTCTAGCATTTGGTTTATTTTTCTAGGGTCTTCATGTGTAAGAATAGTCTATACTTCCCAGACAAACTATTAAGACTCAGAAAGGAATGAATGAGATTAGTCCATTTGCCCCAGCTCTGAAGCTGCTACATAAGACACTGATTGTCAGTGACAAATCATTCTTTGTCTCTGAACCACTTTAGAAGCTTCCTAGAACTGTCTGTTGACTACATAAATAGCAAATACATCATCTGGCACTCGCAAAGCAGCTCTGCACAATGCCATGTGAGTCACTGCTGATCCTCCCATATGCCATTTGCTTTATCGGCTGTGAATACAGACAGAAGGAAGAGAAAAGCCCACAATACTACTTACAAATTCTGCTTAACATGTTTCAGTGCATTCTTGTTTCCAATTCCTTTTTTTCTTACATTATTTCCTTTCTCTGTGCTATCATAGCAATACTAAACTCTGATGAGATGATAGCTCAGAGTTCAAATTCCAACCTGGCTTCTGCATTAGCTGTCAAAAACCAGTCAAAGGGCTGTCCAGAGGTCAGACACCTCTGACAGTAACTTTTAAAAGTTTTACTGATTTAAAGCCTTGTTGGCTTACATTAAGTAGCTTCCAAAAAACACCTGAGGAAAGAGATTTTGGAGGTCTGTGTTCTACTATCTTCCTGTGCTGACAAGCAAAATCCCTCGAGTGAGCCCAGCCCCAGCAGACTGCAGCAGGCACTGCCTGGCTTCAGCACCCTCCAGTCTTGCAGGCAAACCCAGAGTCCTGGGAGAAATGCTGCATTTCTGACCCTAAACTGATGCAAAACACATAGATAACAAGAGCTATAGTACAATAAATAAAGAATATTGATAAGATTTTCTGGATATATTGGGGGAAGGTGTCTGTTGTTTAGCTTTTAGAATAATTTCGGGTAAAGAGAGAAGTTTTCCTAAAAAAATGTCCCCACATTATCCAACATTCCCAAACACCATAAAACCAGATAAACCCACTTGCAAATACTGTTATTATAAAATGCTTTAACCAAAAAAAATACTTCTTTACTGCTCCATTATTTTTTATTGGCTGTTTTCAAAATAAGCATGAGCCTGAATGTATATATTACATGATTGTTATATTACCATATCAACTCCACTTTATTAATGAATATCAATACAAATGGCCCAGAACTTGGCACAGGGATGGTTTGCTCATAAATTGCAATGTGTTTTTACTATGATTGCAGTCAAATTTTACCCTTTTTTATTTAATTTCACTTCTGTTTTGAATTCTGCACTCCCTCTCATGCACAGGAAAAGAAACATTTGTATGAGAAATGAAGATAAATTGATTAATCTTGTAATTAATCATCTATACAATCCACACTTTCATCACATAAACACAAATAAAAGCAATTGTGTCTGTGGCCTTCCTTGCCCAACAGGACATATGAACACCACTGTCAACTTAGTGAGAACAGTCTGAGGTGTTCTTCAGGGTGCTTTGAAATATGCAGGCTGAAGTCTTGGCCACCTTGAAATCACCAAGAGCTTTGACAATAAAGTCAGCCAAGTTGGAAATTCATCCTTAATCTCTGCTCTGCCAGCTATCACTATAACATGCAATATTCATCCTTTCAAGGATTCTGTTTAGTGTCTCTAACAAAGAATGACTTCTCATTCTGATATCACAGTAACACAACCCTGACTTTTTCCAGATCTGTATGAACATGTAATGGAAACAATCACTGTTCTGGAAACACTAATAATTTAAAACCCTGGATTTTACTTCTTTTTTTTCTTCTTTTTTTTATTGTGTGGGAAAGAAAATAAGATGAATCCAGATTTCAAGCAGCTTTTTCTGAAGCCTTCACTGCCAGTATTGTTCCTCCCCTGTCTCTCAGCACTCTCACCACATTTCCAGTTGCTATTTCCACACTGAGCCATACCCCACCTAATGCTGACACAGAATGTAACATTCCTAATTACACTTACAATTAATGCTGACAGAGTCCTATTGCTGCTCTTCTGATTAGTGCAGATCAAAAGATGACTCCCTCACCCCCCACCTGTTTTGCCTGTGGCACAGCTCCAGCTCTCAGCCACCATGGAATACAGGACTGAGCATAAGCTTATTTGCTCTGCATCTCCATTACCTGTCTGAGTGAAAGGTGTCAGATTTAAGATACAACTATTACTTTGTGGAGCTGTATTTATTAATTTCTCCATTGGTTCAGAAAGATTTTAGAGCTTTTGGTAATGCTAAAACACACAGTATTTTCTATACAAGTTTTTGCTGCTAGAAATTATCTGCTTATGCCAGTAAAAAAGTCTGATTTGCATTTTTAGAAAGGATAGAGTTTCAAAGGCTATTAAGTCAAGGTGACCGATGGACAAATATTTGAAGGCAGGATCCAGACTATCAATTTTTCATAGAATGTTTTACTGAGCTCCAAAAGCCACTGTGGGCAAGATTTCACTCAAAAAGGCACAAGAACAAACTATTCCAAACTAGCTACTTTTGCATGTGTCAAGATGGGCTAAGTGCCACATGCTACTGCTCCAAACACAGCCTTTGCCAAACATCTCTGCAGCACTTTGGTCATCTCCAAGCCACACTTGATCCGGCCATGAGCCACTCCAGGGGCTCTGTTTGCAAAGATTTCTCTGAAACCAAAGTTCAGATTACTTCAATGGGAACATTAATAAGCCCAATGGAGCTAACAGCAAGACTGAATAATTATCTGCAATTCTTCTGGTCAGTTCTGAAGCTTTTTATTTCAGCTGTACCAGAAGTTTGAAGTATTTCTTTTGCCAGGAGTGCAATGTCAGTTTTGGTTCCAAACATATTGGGGAGTAGCTATTTTTCATTTTGTATTTCAGATAGGAATGGGGTACTTTGAGAGGAATATGGTTATCTGTCAGTAGTAATAATTTTGCTCCTCATTAGTGTAAAAGGTTTCTGCCTTCTGCCAGTAGAGGAAAATAAGTGAGCTTTACCATAATTCTTATCGTAACATGTTATGAGCAAAACATAGTTTCTAAAAAAAGCAAATACTTGCAATCAATACAGAGGGAAGGAAGTGGTTTTCAAATCCTTATGAACACTCTAAGACTGCTTGGATATTTCATGAATAGAAAACAGGCTTAATTTATCAGAAAATTGATAGTTTAATAATGATTTACCTACCTCTTATGGCCAACAAGTGGCACAATCCTGAAACATTATTATTTATGTATTCTAAAATAGAGATTACTTAAGAATAATTTTTACTTAACATAATTGTTTGCTACTCTGCAGAGCAAGTGAGAAATAAAATTTCTTAGTGCAAAATTCTTCATTGAGTATATTCCTTTTACAGTAGTTAATTGTCAGACAGCCATCCATTCATCATCCTGTGTTATGTTTGTGTTCTTAACTGTGGAAAGCCCACAAAAAATGGATGTTCTACTCTGTCATTGTCCTGAAAATGGATGAATACTGTAACATCTGTAATGCAAGTGTAAGACATGCTGGCAGAAGACCACAATAAATATCGACCCATATGAAAACAAGATTTTAAACCTTTTATCCTAATAAGTCCTTCTAAGCATTAATAGCAATTCTAAAGCCTTAGTCATTAGTTTTCCTAGGTTACAAGTCTGGATGTAATTAAGAACAACACATTGCTGCCTATTTGATGAAGAAAATGTCATACTGATGTGATTGATTATGTTTATTTAAACTAGAGATGGCTGATGCTTTCCAGTGATACTTAATTCCAATTGTATTATCATTTTATCAGGATAGGCTCTTAATTTCCCCTGTTGTTACTCACTTAAATAAAATTTAGGAAGAATCTCAGAAGTATTACATGAAAGACAATTTCTCTATGTTTGTGAATCTCTGGGCTACACAGGACTATGAAAAATTAAATTATTTTTAATATTTTCACTTAATATAACACAATTGTCAAGGATTTAGTTGGAAAGCCAAGTCCAAAATTTAACTACAGAATATGCAAGATATATAGACTATACCTTGCAAGTGGCTGATGAGATAAATAATTGGACTGAATGGAATATATATGCTATTTTATTGCATGTCCTTTCACTGCAGTAGCAATAAACTTATTACTTCATACAATTTTTTTGATTAACTATGAAAGACATGGTGAGACAACAGTAAAACTGAAAGCATAAGACAATCTTTTTCTTTCTTTCATTCCTAATCAGACAGTAATTTAAATTCTCCTCATGCAACATTTGAAAGCATTAACCCATAAATGGAAAAATTTGCCAAACAACAGGGACAGCAGCACAGAATTCAAACCTAACAGAAATACCTTTAAAAATCTCTTGCTGTTTTCATAGGCATTAGAGATAGGAAGAAGTGTTTATGTAGGGTATTTCTAGCAGAGCTAGCAAAGTCTCCTTTAAAGCGCCCAGGACTCTCCTGCGCAGAAGCACCCACAGACTCAAGGCCAAGCTGCACTGTGGGTACCAGGGGATCTCATGCTGGCTGAAAAGGTGAAACAGGATTTAATGGCACATCAGAGCTTGAGGATGAAGCCTCCCAGCTGAGTCTGAGGGGCCTGTCTAAGCCCCTACAGCTCCAACAGCAATCCCAGGGTCCAAGCACCACACATTCCTATTGATTGAGTTGTGGCTACCCAGAGACCCAAGGCAGGGACCTAATTCACCAGAAATGCCTTTCCAAGGCATCATTTTTCTGTCTGCTTGGATCAACATGCATAATTGCTACGGCCAGCCAAAGGCTGACAGGGGAGATTGATGGTGAAGGGCAGGAAGGAGAATATTGTCTTCCCATGACAACATCATCCCAACAGCAAAGCTCAGAAAATCATTGGATCCTGAAGTTAACCTGGAAAGAGCAAAGCATCTAATGTGAAGCCATATGAGAAAGATGAAAGGAGGAAAATGTTGGGAAAGGAGGAAAATGGGGGGAAATGATAATTAACTTTGCATGAAAAAGGATGTACTTTGAATTTTGACCTACAGTCAGACAGATGTGCACCATTTAGAGACAACACATCACCCAAAGGTGACTCCTGCTACCACATCCCCCAGCATGAATGATATTCTTCAAGAGGTGAAACAAACAAAAGGTGAAAAGTATTATTAATTTTCATTACCAAAATTGTATTTATAATCACAAAACCCCCCTAGAAAATGTAGTTTTGTAATGATTCTTTTGGTCTAGGCCTGACTGTGCCACTTCTTCAGGCTCCACACTCCACTCGTGAATTCTGGCCTGTGTCAAGGAGCCAAAAACCAGGACCTGAAATCTGCTGAAGGTTACACTATTTCCAGGTATATTTTGTCATTCATCACAAGAAGAGCATACCTGGCAGTAGGGTGGCCTTATGAGAAGTAAATTGAGTGAAATTAGCATTTGAATCGATGCTATGTGAAGATAACAGCCTGCAATAATCCTATTTAACAGCTGTTAATTGTCTGCTATAAAACACAGTTCAGCAAATTCTGATCACACAAGTGAAAATCTCCCTAATATACATGAAGAAAATATATCAATTGATGCTGAAAGAAATATTCAGAGATACACATCTTAAATTTATTGTAAATATAGATTTCATGCAGATCCCATATCTCCTAACTGCATGTTAATCATAAAACATTGTATGCAAATATTGCCACGAAAGATTATACAGAAATATGTATAAAATTATTTCTTTGCTTTTCACTTAGAAACATGAGGTTTGTGAATCTTAATAGCAAAGAATGTTCTTCAAAGTAATGATCACTTTGCTAAGAAAGTGTTTGTGTTTCTGTTTGTTGCCCACATCCAGATGGCCAAAAATGTGAGCAGTCCACCAGTTGGACCACATTTTCCTACCACATGGAGACTTACAAAGTCATAGAAAGCCATAGTTCCAGCTCTTAATTCCAAACAGGCATTTGGCACACTCTGCATAGCAACTTACAGACAGATCCAGCCATGTCTCAGCTGCTGCATCACAGTTCACAAGACAGTGATGTGCCATTAGAAATTTCAGCAATATATATTTAAGATACAAATTCAACTCTCAGTTGCATTTCAGGGCTCATATTCTGTCAAATATATTTATTGTGTTCAGAATGCTGTTTCAGAACTATCAGACCAAAACTGTCAGCTCCAATCACACCTGAGGTTATGATGCTGAGGCTATTTTGCATCTAGAGGATTTCAAGGCAAGGAGAAAGATGCTGACTAAGGCAGATACCCAGAACCTCGAGGTTTCTCTGCCTTTTAGATTAAGAATGAGGTGTGAGCAACTGCACATTTCCTGCAGATGGGAAGAAGACAATATACAAATCATTTAGGATGCAGCATCACAGCTGACTGACAGATTGTTTTGCTCTATTTATTTGACTTTTGGACTGCCCACAGAGTGTCAGTTTGACTGACTGAGCTAGGGCAAGGGAAGTGGACAAGAATCTGCAGCCAGACATGGGTGGTGGAGAGACAGCCCAGGATGTCCTGTCTGACTGGCAACAGAGTCCTAAATTGACTAATGCAGGAGTACAGAGGGGACCTTAAAGGCAAGTGGCTAATGGCAAAATGTGTCATTGTGCCTCTGTATTTTTCACTAAATCATGAACAATCAGAGATTCTGCCATAACATTTTTCTAGGCAAGGAAAAGATACTAAATTATAGACAGAAAAGGAGTGTTAGTAAAGCTACAAATTACCCCAAAATGAAGATAGAAGATTTTCCTTTTAAATGGAAGCAGGCTGGGACCTTTGTGTTACTCTTTAACTATTTTGCTTCTTGGTTAGCATTTGTGTCCAAGTTTCCAGTATCCAGTTCAGATCACATATACTTTTCTCAGAATTTTAAATGCAAGATGTATTCTGAACAAGGGGAGAGTAAACAGTTTCTAGAAATGATTCTATTTATAAATGCCATGTGATTTCTTTTGCTTGAGTAATTTTTAAACCATCAGTAATCAATATGCACTTGCTGGTGTGGACATATGAACAAGAAACTGTAGATTAAGCTGATAATGGATGTAAACCCCATTTATTACTTCAGACTTTTGAACAAGCTTTCTTGCTACCAAAAAATATTTTAAAATTAAACAAAATTAAAACAGAGAGAATGGGCTTACCCCTTACATAATTTTTTGTCTGAAAAGGGAGGAGGTGATTCATGACAAATCAGCTGATGGCTTAACACACACAGTCATGCCTTGGTTTCTCCCAGGGTCTCTTTTTTTGTCCACGTGCCTTTCTTCTACCACAGATTGAATTTATCCAGGAGAAGGCCACACTGAACACAAAGTCAGTCCACTAAGGACTGATACAAAGAGGCAGGCTCAAAAGGCAGCTACTTCAGCCCCCTGCAGAGGTTGGGGGCAGACCCATGAAATCAAGGAGATGAACACAGCAGCTGGTACACTCACTGGTGTGTATTAATTACTGTTTGGCAGAACATATTTCCAGAAAAGTTCACACAGAATCTGGAAAAAAAAAGCTTCCTTGCACCACAACAGTGGTTTCAGAGACCACATTCAGATGTGATGCAGTAGGACATGTTGCAGAAAATATCCCCAGACAGTGTCATGTCCACCAAGCCCTGACAAAGCACTACAAACCTGGACACATTTTCCCCTAGAGCCAATCACATTATTTCACAGGAGAGACACTGTGAGCTCTCATCTCCAGTGCTCAGGTGCAAGAGCAGAACTCAGCCCCCCAGCACTCTGCTCACATCCTGGGGACACACTTGCTTCACTTTAGTGCCTGCCAATAAAGTCCTTTACATTTCAGCCACTGAACAAGCACACAGAGCCTGAGGCTGCTCAAAACTAACCTGGCTATTGCTTCTCCCATGCCAAGGATGAGAACACTATTCATAGGCTTGGTCATCCACCATCCACCTTCCCTGTAGGGCCAAATCCATTGGGCAGGCAGGCCTTTTGTAACCCCCTTTCTGTATTCTCCCTACTTCCAAACTCTTCATAACAAAGGTTCCTTTCTTCTGATGCTCAAGACAGAAAGCAAACCCAGACCCATCATCTCTGAGAGAATGAAATTAATAAGATATTTACTGGACCACAGAGAAAAGTGAAGACTTTTGGGAGTTCAGTTGTGCTGCAGGTGAGTAGAGACATGATTCCAGAGATTATTATTCATAGAACGTCAAACAACTTCAACAGAAAAGACTGGAATAGATAAACCTCAATATGGTTTTATAGTGAGATTTTAAAGAAAAATTGCTATTTTTACTTTAAAAAACCTCTTTTTTTAAGTATTCATTTATTTCAACTCACATATAATTTTGAAAATACACATCTATTGCAAAAGGCACAGCACGCATAATTCTCATTTGAGGTTTACTATTTTAACAGCAAACTGATATTGTAAAATTCATAAACTGTTCCTAATTCCTGTTTATTTTTTCATAATGCCTTCTAATTTCCAGCAGTTGAGTAAGATCATAATCATGGTCATTTTACTTGAATAAAAGAGATTTAAGGGACAGGGAATAATCTCCATGGCAGCTAAAATATTAATCTACTTCAGCATTAGTGGCTTGTGAGATCTATGTAAAATCTGAGTCCTGTAACCTTGGAAAGTACACAAGTCTAATGTTGTGGAGGTTACAATGACCTTGACAGAGAAAGGCTCCATTATTACTCGGTAGATAACTTACAAAGAGAGTGTGGATTGAAGAACATAAAAGAGCTGACACTGCTTAACCGTTTTTGAGAACCAGTGAAAAAGTCTCTTGAAATACCCTCATCCTGCTGCTGCATGTCTACCAAACTACATAGACAGGCTTTGAGTCAGCAGCATTAAAGATGACTTTTAGATAAACTCTATTTGGGAGTATCAGTCAGTACTAAAAACAAGAGAACCCTTCCTGAAGATCATTATTTTCCCACCTATATTTCGACTCCTAGCTGCATTTGTGACTTTTAATACCCTCCTGTTCAAATACTGATAAGTACTTGTTGTAAAGCAATAACAATAAAAGAAGAAAATAATTAACCTATTTAACTTGATACTGCATCATGGCATAAAGTAAATTGGCCATGGAAATGTTATCTGAATGTTCCAAAGCAGCACTGGCTTTGGGAACAACATCAAGATCGATTCAGCCATCAGCAGAGACCATCACAGCAGCAGCATTACTCAGTTATTAAGGGAACATGCTTTCAGGATGTAACTCAGATTCTTTTGATGAAAAAACTAATTTAAAAGATCACAACCAAGCTCTCTTGAACGTGCAGTTAAATTATGTGTGCTTTTCTTCTGCTTCTGCTAAGAAGAAGGGGAAATAGGGTCGTTTTGAAAGTGTAGGTCATCTGGAGAGAAACACACACTGTTGGAGCTGCAGACCCAACTATTTTAACCTCTCATTTTTTCCAGCAACTCCCAAGCATCTGTCTGAAAACACACGACACTATTTCCAGAGGTTAACTCCTCTGTCTGGTTACTAAGTATTTGTTAATTATAATGACCACTATATCCTTAGAGGAAACAGCAGAGTACAGTCTACCCAGACATATTTTCTTCCAGATTTATTTAAATGAAAATCTTTTGTTTTAAAAAGGAAATCTGCTCAGTGCAGGTATTTCCTCCTAAAGTTTCACATGTTTTTCCCTCAAATTAAAGTACTTTTAAACATGAAACATTTGAGCCACACTTGATGGTGATATCAAGGAGGCAGCAGAGACC
The DNA here is from genome assembly GCF_037042795.1 of Molothrus aeneus. Taxonomy (NCBI): domain Eukaryota; kingdom Metazoa; phylum Chordata; class Aves; order Passeriformes; family Icteridae; genus Molothrus; species Molothrus aeneus. The sequence continues at coordinate 9,101,932 of NC_089658.1, read as the reverse complement.
CAGAGAAAGTTAGATTTAAATGAGAATTTGGATTTGAAGCATACCTGGGGCTACAGTTAATTATGCAAATTATTTATAAATTAAAGCAGCAGCAATATTCTAAAGTTTGGTTCTGTGAACCCTCATGTGGAGGTCATTAGAGGGAGTGTGGGAAGTGATCTCTTTGAAAAGATATTTCAGAAGAAACATGGAAGGACAAACCTGCTCAGGCAGGTGGGACAAGTCTCTGTGGCTTCTTCATGCCCACTTTCACCATACTCACTAAACCACCACAGTTTAGTGCAAATGGTAGTTTTCAGTTAAAAGTTGAACTTGACAGTCTTGGAGAGTTTTTCCAGTGTTAATGATTCTATGATCCAGAATGCTTACCCTTGTGGACACTGACATTTCACCAAATCATGACTACAAAATATGGGGATCTTCCAAAATTCACATTATTTCCATAAATGTAATTTCCTTTTCTGCAGCTCCACTTCTGAGTGTAGTCTTTGTACAGAATTGTACAGAAATATCAAATTGATCTCATGTCAAATATCATGGAGTGATAACAGAATTTAGAACTCTTTCATTCCATACACACAATCATTAACTTCACCAGTTTAAAAAAGTTATGTACTTAATCTTCCCAAGGGAAAAACATATTAAAGCAAATAGACACTATTTTAGCAGAAGCTGAATTACTTTCAACAAAATGTCTCACTAAAGGGTAATATTCATGTCCTCAGCTCATCTGCTGCCCATTAGGTGCACTCTATTAAGTGGAATGAACAACAATGTGCAAAAGTGCACAGATTTCTCAGTTAAATTACACCAGTTTTATGGCTTTTTCTATTACACAGTCAAAAGGGAGCACTGAAATTGCTCCTCACTACTATTACAGGCATGTCTTTAGATACCTCTGGTGAATTTTGTCCTGATACCCCATCTTATTAAACCTTAAGGACAGACCTGTGTGTAGGCATGTGTCTTTTCCTTGCTGGCAAATTCAGCTCACACTTTCCTGATACCTAATGGACATCTGGGTGACTCTTGATGTCAGATTCAATTTCAGTTGAAGTGGTTCGAGTTCATTCAATAGGTGAAAACAGCTCTGCAGGCTAAGCTCAGCCTGAATTTTAAACTACACTATTAGAAGGTGTAGCAACCACAGCCTTCAGCTATTGGTCATCAATCTTAAAGTGGTGACTGAGGACAAGCTAAGGATGACTCTGCCCTGTCTGCACCCAGTCTGAGATATCTGTATGGTTTAGCCACCAAAAAAAAAAAAAACCGAAAAACCAAAATAACAACAACAAAAAAAATCACATAAAGCCAAAATAAATATGAAGAAATGTGCAAAAAACTAGTTTCTTTTGGGAAAAGCACAGATGTGTCGGCTGTAGTATCTGTACAAGCAGCAAAAAAATGGCTGGTTTGTACATTTTAATTCATGCAAATCAGAGAGGAAAAATTCAGCTTAAGTTGTCTAACCCAAGCAGAGGCAATCCAAAACATTTTGGATATTGTGAACTGTGCTATGTCTTGTGGGGCATGTTTCCCAAAGACTGCATTGAGAGAAATGAGTGGGGAAAGCAAAAGAGGATGGGAAGTGTAACAACTTTGAGGTCTAGCACTACATTCAGATGAAGTCCCAAATGCTTATCAAAACTGCTTTGAAATATTTATTTTGATTTCAGTTGTGGTTTCTTCTTATAACTCGTGGTTATCTCTTAAAAAATTTAGAAATCAGCAATCATGGCAAGGCTGCTGAATTTTCAATGTAAGGAAATAGTCTGAAACGCTCCCCATATCAGGACTAACTTCTCATTTATTTTCCTATTTAAGAGAGCACTGCTCTGCATGCAGATGGGCTGATGCTTACAGCAGCATTTCACTCTGATGGAATATCAACATATGTTATGAATACTGATGAAATTCATATTCTCTTATAATGTAGACTGCATTTTTCCAATCCCATTGTTAGTGCCTCGATTCCAGCACAGGACTAGCACATATGCCTTTTCTGCCATTCATTACAGTCTTTCCCTCTCCTAACACCTTCAATTATATTCAATCTGTTTCAAAATGGAATCCCAATATTTTCAGGCTCATTTTAAAGGGCATTTTAATAATGCCCAGGTTGTGTATAGAACCGTTAAAGGTAAAACAAAGCAAATGAGATTTTAGGTAAGATTATCATATTTTCAAAGACTCTCAGGAGACTGGGATGCTGAATTACCCTTAGTTACAATGCAAATTGAACATCCAAATTCCTTCTGTGAAACCAAAAACATTTTACTCATGCACAAAAAAAAAAGTCCCGAAATTAAAGATGACTTCCTTCATTATCTACAGTATCTTTTGTATCTTGGCATTCTAAGACATTTCCAAACCTTGAATCATCAGTGCATCAACAAATGTATTTTCTCTGCACCTCCTAAAAACACAACAAATGTCAGTTAAAAAGCCCTTTGACACTCAAATAGGAATCACTTGAATTTCTGTGTTTGCTGAATTATAAAATCACCTAAGCATATTATTTCCTGTTTAATTTATTTAATTTTTATGATTAAAAGGCATTTGATTTGGCAATATTTCAATTCACATTGTAATGGTTTCTCAATAAATCCACACTAAAATTAGATTTCCAGTATATTCAAGCACTTTTAGATTCAGCAGAATTGTACTGAAACTGATCCATATTCTAGTTTTCAAATGGTTTTAATATTGCAAATATCCTATTTTTCCAAAGGTGTTGAAATAAGGTTAGAAATAGAATTTTAAAAAATTTGCAATGAACAAAAAATGAACTATATTGCTCTTGATTCCCTGCTGACATTTCCAGCAAGTGGTCACTTTTTTCCTATATTCTCTCAGTACCTTCTGAAAGATAATCCCACAAATATTATTCCATCCTTGTGAGTGGAAACTCACCTTTCCTATCAGAGTTTTAGCTATCTAAATCACAGGCTGTAAGTGCTTTTTGACAAACCAACCAATTCTAGTTCAATGTTTACTAAAACTGATGGCACTGCTGCCCTAAGTTCACAAACTGGGAACATTCCTTCCTCCCCCAAGGGTGCCAGGTTAGAGAGTAAGAATATCTGTGTTTCACACCAAGTGAGCATTACTGAGAAGTGCATGGAAATATTGAAACTCAGGCACAAGCTCCTGAAGTCACTCCATTTTTCTATGGGATATGAAGCAAGAGCTTCTCCCCTGCACAGCTCAAGGTCTGGGAGAAAGAAGTAAGGGATGATTAAAAGCTCAAAGATGTTCCAGCTGGATTCCCTCACCTGCAGAAGAGCTGTGGGAACTGCAGCCAGGCCGCAGGGCAGCCACTTTGCAGTTTTCCCAGTTACCAAGATCTTTTTCAATTTTTACCGGTTTTTAAAAAGTTTGAATTTAAAGGTTTTGGTTTATTTTTAATTTACCATTTTAGAAGTAACTGCACCTTAACATGCACACACAAAGAGGAGTATCCCAACCTTTTGCTAAGCAGATGACCCTCTGCCCATTTAAGGACAGACACTACAATTTTCCATAAAGCCAGTCTGTGTGTTTCCAAGTGGAGATAAGTACATTAAATGTCAGGCTTACTCTTTCCTCCCACTCACAGAAAAGCTCTTTCTCCCTTTTTACTATCTATTATCCCCATTATGACCTTTTATTATACAAAGGTTCTTGAAGACTTTTTTTTATTCTATACCCACATGACCAGCTGTAGAAAGAATATTTTCATGATCTCTCAATAGGACATGTGGGTGCTATAAAAATAAATGTTCAGTGGTTATGAGAAAGTTCAAATTATTGTTGGCTTTTTAGATAATTTTTTAAAACAATTTTATTAGTATCATCTCTAGTTTTAGCACTAAGTTGAAAGCTATTCCTACAGTGCATAGGCAAAGCCTCATCAATTTTGCAGTATGGCTATGCAAATATTCTCCCTTCAAGTACCTTAATGAATAATTAATATTGTGCTTAGAGATCTAGCTGAAAGCACCAATCAGAGGGTCCAAATAAATTGGACTGTTATGGAAGAAATTGTTCCCCATGCTCATCAGAAAGATTACTGTTTCTTTTAGAGAATAGCTTTAACAATATGAAATAAAGCCCTTTTGGAATAACCTGCTGATATCTGCATGAATAATCAGAACAGCTATAAGTTATCTGTCATAGTGCTGGCTGGTGTTCAAAGACATCTGCTGGAAAGGTATTGTTTTGTAATGACAGAAATCAAACTGATTTGGGGAAAGTAACAATCTCTTTTTGTCTTACTTTTCCTTCATCTTTGAAATAGATACTTCCAGCACATCAGTTTGAAATTAAAAACAAGTGACAAAAGCCATTATTTTACTGCAGGAAGGACAGAAGGTAACCTGCCAGAAGCTGTCTTATATCAAAATAACTTTGGATTTGCCTGAAGAATATTAGCTCCCTGTGTTTATGCCCTTCAACAACTTGGGTTTCAGCATTGCTCATGAATTACACTTTTTAAAACTGACACATGTTGGGCATCCTGGTACTGTGGCTGTGTTTCCATGCTAAACACAGCTCTGGCTGAAAAAGGGAGCAGTGAGGGTGCATACTGGAAGGGAGAACTGAGACCAAAACACACATTTTTTCTTTCCTTAACAACAACTACCAGGTATAATTACCCGCACTGAGGAGTAACTCACTCCTACCTAAAGACAATTAAACCTCTTATTTAAAAAAAAAAAATACTGAAACCAATTTTACATAATTTCAGATAAATCCTGTCATTATGAGTCTGTAGCAATTCTTCTAAGTTTGTATGTGCAATATATTGTAGAACATTTCAAAACCAAAAAAGAGCATTTATCCCTCACTGATTAAAGGTGGTATTTTTTTTTATTCTTGTGAAAGGTGATCAGTGAAAAAATGTCAGGTTTTAAATCCTCCCTTCCCAGTCACCATCTTGAAAAAATGTTTAATACATCATTTCATTCTGTATACTAGCCTGTTGCCTTCAGAAATTAGTACTTTTCTGGTCACTGTGTGTTACCATTTATTTGGATACTGGGAATGCCAGATTCAGATCCCATGTACTTGCTTTCTAAGTTTCCAGTGTAGGAAAGGTTCTCTGTTCAGAAGAGGTGTTAAAACAACAGTCAAAGCATTTTAGAGCATCTGGGAGCATGGAGATTATGCCCTTTCTGAGAAACACCAGAAACATTTAAGGAAACCAAGCTGGGATCTGTTCATGGATCCATTATGCAGATGGACATTGTCATCCATGAAGCTGCTGCCCACTGCATTGGGAATGCAGTAGAGATGACAGCACCTGAGCAGAATTACCAAAGTCACCCTGGAGTGAGACCTCACATCTATGTCATGGATTGCTCATGGATTCAGCACAAGAACTGCATGATTTGGGCTTTCCCAGCAGCAGAAACAAGGAGCTGCTGCTCAGCCTTAGCTATGTTTTGCACACCACTTTCCACTCCAGCATCAAAATGGAGGGTAAAAATACAAATAACAGAAGTAAAACTTGAACTGGCACTTTTAATGTATAAAATAATTGCTTTTCCCCACCTTGGTTTGTTTTCTATAACCCCTGCAAGACCATCAGAGTAGTGTGTCAAATGATTGGCCACTCCTTCCTGTCTGTCTTTGCTGCACCACATCCCCATCACACCAGCTGCACTTGAAAACTGTTTTTTTCTATTGTGGGAAGGAACTTCCATCCCCCACCTGAAAATCTGAGCTGGCTTAGGAGGCAGCTTGTTTGCTTCTATACCTAAGGGGTTGCAGTGACTGAATGATCCCTAAAGAATTTTTAAGACATATATATGGTATTTAACTGTCTTTTTAAGGTTCTTTTTGACTATTCTACAATTATGCCTGTATGGGTCATTAAATAAGGACCCAAGGCTATTAGAGCACCTGTGAGAACACATGAGATAATTATAAAAGCATACAAAAAGTTTAAAGGCAGTGGACAGCATTGCAATCACCAAAGCTCTCACAAGTGTTTAGTGACTCAGTATCTGGCAGAGGTTACATCTAAGAGACAAAGTCCCAAACCAAAGTTTTCAGAGTATTTAGGAGGCAAGAAGATACCAGTTAAAAAATTAAGAGCATGACCTAGCTTACTGGAAATTACAGATAAATGCAAAACTATAGATAATACGTAAATTGGCTAGACATTAAAAAATATAGAAAACTAAAAGCAGATTTAACTTTGCCTATTAGCAACTCTCTGGTAATATGCCTAATGCAGAAATTTAGATTATAAGCAAAAAGTTCAAAGTAATAATCAGAACATCTACTTTCTTTTACACTAAGTATCAATAGGAGCTACTGGCAAGAATAAGCTGAAAACTAGTTTAAAAAATTAATATAAGGAGGAATAGCCCTGATTTTGACTGTTTTCAATGGTTATTGCCATGCTTAGAGTTCACTGAATAATTTCGGCACTTTCTAGTCCTAATGAAACTTCAGAATCAATTCATATGTGTCAATTTAGATTATAAAATGTAAAACAACCTTGATTTATGCATTCTCATCCATAATCATCACTGAAAAATGTAAATATTTTGTTGATGGCTGTCTATGTTGTTGATCAGATGAGACACTGAAAATGACATCTTATTTTCACTGTCAGATCGACAGATCCTGGCAAGAGAAGCAAATAAATTGTTTTCACCTCAATGAAGTGTGACAAGAAAAACACAAAGGGGAACAAAAGTATGCAGGCATTGGTTTTATGAAATAACTATTAAAGGAATATTTTAAGGCTAAGTCTTTATCTCTGAAGAGATACCAAGATTTATATGGGATTAATACCCTACACTGATACAAGATTAAAATATCATTCCAGGTTCAAAAGCAAAATTGCAACCACTTCACAATACAAGAGGAAGCAGGGACATTCCTGCCTAGCTCTGGGGTTTTCAACCAAGGGGACATGTAAATACATCTGATGGAGTTTTTTGAAGAAAAGCAGAACTGCATAACACTAACAGGTTCAGTAACAGAGCAACACTTGCTCCTGACAAGTAATCAAAGCCAGACAAGCTGAAAGCATCTTGCTCAATTTCATTCTCAGGCACACCTTCCCCTTTCACAACTCAGCCTCCACGCAAATAAACATGGCTTTAGAAAAAGGAGTGCAGTCAAATTAAGTGAAAGACAACCTAAAAATTTTGCTTTGACCAAAAATTGAAAGTCCAGTTTACTTACTATGGGAGCTTTTTAAAATCCATTTTTTTCACTCCCTGCCTCCTTTAATTCAGGTCATAATACAGAAGAAATAGACCAAATCAAGCCATTCTGAAAATGTTCAATGAGTTTTGCAAAATAACAGAAGGCAAAAAAATTTTAACACAATAAAAGAACCTCCCCAAACCCCTCTTCTTGTCAAGACCCAGACGGAGGCTCTCCTGCCCAGGCAGCATGGCACTGTCCATCCAGCCTGTTCCCATGAGCAGCGTCTGCAGTACCACAGCAGCACTGCACACAGGCGGATCCTGACCTGCTCACAAATGTTCCAGGGCTGCTTCACACCCAAGGCCAGGCTGCCCCTGCTCCACCCCTCCAAACACAGCAGCCCCAGCCAGGGCTGAGAGGCAAGGCAGCCCCGCTGCCACTGCAGTGCCCTCCCTTTGTGCCCTCCCCTGCAGCTCCTGCTCTCATTCTGCAGCCCCCGCAGTCAGCAGCTGCTCAGCTGCCTCTCACACACTTATCCAATTTGTGGACTGGATCACAATCACAATCCAACCTTTAACTCCAAGGCTTACACAGGGCTTTGGACATCTCCCTGCACAGGCAAAGTTGCTGCCTGAATCCATGATCTTCTTTCAAGTGCATGCACTGCTGGCACAAAGTCCCCTCAGACAATTCCCTGTTAAATGGCCTTCCTCACCATACACTGCTCTGCTTACAGTTACATTTCCTTAGGGAGCACACAGGACATCAGTTTCCCCTGGAAACTCTAAGAAGGAGTCACAAGTCTCACCTGGCTAACTAAAGTAACCTGAGGCTAAGACCAGTGAACCCTGCAGTTGTGAAAAACATTGTGTGAAAGATGCTATTCTGAAAGACGGCAAAGAGATTTTTCTCATTTATTTATTGGCCAATTATGCTGGCTTTGAACCCTTTGGTGAAAATGCTTTATCTTTGCTTATCCTACCATAGAAATTTATTTAGTTATTTCAAAATCAATTTATTCATATCAAGCCACCAGGAGCTGAGAATGCAGCCCTGACCTCCAGTGTAACCCTGGAGGTATGAAGGAGATCCTAAAAGATTATGTTAGCACACTGCCTTTTGAAAGTAAACAAAAAAGCAATACATCTTAGAGAAGAAAAAATGAAACAAAAAAGCCAAAACCCAGAAGCACTAGAAAACTACATCCCCAAGCCCCTGGTGGGAATTGTTTGTTAAGAGTTCCTGTCTAGATGATATCTTGCTTCATTGAAATGTCTCTACCTGAACATGCCAAATGTGTGTGTGAAACACTCTGAATAAAGAAGATCCTAATTTTGAATGACACTCATCACCATACTGTACTTCTGCACAGAATGTGCAGCATCTTCTGGAAGAGCAGCTTAACAAGATCAGTGCAATTATAAATTTCTGTGCACTGGAACTAAGGTTATTTTGCATTACATTAATTTATTTTTTAATGTGTTTTGCTCCTTTCCTTCCTCTGCAGACATAGATCACATTCTAGTTATTTTCTGCAAAGGGTTCATTATGCTGTGCTTAATAACTCGGAGGACCTGGCATTTTAGTAGCAAACATCTCTAATTCTTAAGCACAGGATAAATGAAAAAAATGCATTTATCAGTACAAGCATTCCTGCAAAAAGTCAAAAGGCAAAGCACTGACCTGCACCTGAATGTATTTTTCCTTCCTCTCTCCCATTGTGCCTTTGCTCTCTACATAACACAAAAGAGGCAGAAGCCACTGCTGGATTTCAAACACTCACATTTCCTAGCTCAGAGGGTAAAAATCTGCACACTGGAGTCAAAACTGGTTTTATCACTTGTACTACAAACACAGAGAGAAAATTATCCCAATCCACCACAGCAGCACAAGAGTTTTCAGAGACACCTGCACTTATTAGCTTAGGTCCAGAAAGGTAATTCTTAAAACCACCTTATGCCTACACAATTAATTTCATTTTAAAAGACAAATGAATGTAGGAGGCAGGTTTTTTTTTTTTTTTTGGTCAAAAAAAACCCTTTCTTTTTTTCCTCAAAAATTAATTTTTCCTGGCCACCTTTGTCAACAAAGACTTCAGAGGTCATCAAAAACCAAGCTGGGATTCCCAAGCAAGGAGGAATGTGAGGAACTAGAAGTTCTAAAATTTTAAACCCACAGTTCCCACTCTCCCTATGAATGTTTCTGCCCCTGAGTCCAGACTACTCTGGGTTCTTTACTCCTAATTTTTCACATGAAACTTTCCCACTAAGGAGAACATTTTCAAAAAGCCTTAAGAAAGAAAAACAGTGCTACACAGGAAATACTATGAATCTCAAAGTTTTCATAGTGCCTATCACAACAGTTGCTCTTTAGGATGCAGTTGATGTTGTATAACATTATTTTTCGAGAGAAGGTGCAAGTTAACTGGCCAAAGGGGAAACAACCCCCCCTCCCCCAGCATTACTTTTAGTGTCAATTCAATAGAGATATCTTTTTTATCTTCACCCTTCTTTTTCCACATGGAACAAAGTTTCTGCTCTCTTGCAGTTTTTCCCATCTTTTCATGATCTCTCAAGTAGCTTTAACAAAAACCTCCCAAAACCCAACAAAACAGGATAAAAGCATATCCTATCTAGCTGTTCAGCCAAGGGCACCTTCTACATCCAAATGTAGTGTGGAGGCACTGCTGTTGAAGTCGTATGCCTTCAAAAGTGCAATGGCAGAGACAGAGAATGGCTGGAATCCTTTCTGAGGTTAATTCCATGAGATCTGGCCTATCCATGGCCTCATTCAAGGTGGATTACTGTGCTGTGTTCAGGAGGTTGTGTCTCTATCATGCTGTACTGTGCTTCCCTGAGGCTGGTTCAGGGTACCTCTGATCAATTTACTACAGCTCTTCCTTAGCTGGTGAAAATAGCACACATGAGCAAGACATTTACTATTTCCCATTTACTATTATGTTTGGAAGCCACATGAAATGATCACAGAAGTTACTTTTGCTGCAAAAACCAATGACATTTTACAAACTCCTTGTACCTTCACATGCTGATTCTCCTACCTTAGCTCTTATTCCTCCCAGCTGTGTTCCTGGTGGCTTTGCAGATGGGCAGACTGGAAGTTCACACAATAAACATGCAGCAAAGGACAATCCATGAGTTTGCACTGCTTCAGTTACCAGGCTCTGCAGAGATGTCAAAGACATGTTATTCCACATTTGGCAATATGCTTGGATTGCTAATTAATGCAAACAGCTTGTTGTCTACAGTAATACACAATTACTTCTCAGTGACCAAATGGCTCACAACACTTTTAACAAGCAGTTCAGGAGCCAAAAGCATTCCATAAATAAGGTGCTGACACTAAGCTTGTGTATTTTTATTTAAAGATACAATATTATAGCCATCTGGAAAAACATTTATTTAATAACATCCAGGAATGTGGGGCTTGCCACCTGTTAACTGGAAAATTATTGGCAAAACAGGTAGCCAAAGGCATGAGTGGATCCTAGTCAGGACTAGAGAGGAAGAAAGAGACTCTGCCTGACTTGTAATGGCTTCTTTTTTGCATCATTCAATTTTTCAAAGACATACACATTTTTATGGAAGACCACCAATCAAAGAACAAATCCAAACACCAGGAAGTTTTTTACTGCCACAGGAAAGAACAGAGCTTTTCTTTCCACCTTTCTTGAAGAAAGCAGAAGAGTCTTTGGTTAGAGTGTGTGCCAAAATAAATGTATTTTCATAGTGGCAGTGTTCAAATGAATCACTTGCATAACACAGAGCAAAACTCCTGCAATTTCTATCCTTCTACATTCCATTTGTGAGCAAGGCAATTTGAGATGCTGCTGCCATGCAGGAATTCAGCGCTGAATCCCTAACCCAAATAATGTCACGGGTAGTTTCAAAGATGTAGCAGTCTGCAATGGTTTAAAACATAAACAGGATGTACAAACACTAATTTTCAGGGCTCAGTCATGCCCAAATCTGTATTACATCCAGAGATGTAGCTTAAAAGTACTGCTCATCACAGAGGGAGGTGACAGCACTGCATCCTACAAAGGAGCCAATCTTCTAGTCCCAACCTGACTCCTTACCTGCTTCCCTCTACAGCCATAAATGCTTGCTCTATTTCCCATTAGCAGCCCAAGTCTGAGCACCATTTTTCACCTGTTACTGATGCTTTCATCAATATCTCCCTTCCACTGCAAGTACTACATTTCCAGTCACCTTGTCAGTGGAGTTGAGCTTTTTTTCCTAGTCTACCCACCATTCTTTTGTTAAAAGCATTATTCCTTCCCTTGCTGTGTCTCATTTAAACATTCAAACTGACAGTCTATTAGGTGTTCTGGTGGCAGCTTCTTAAGAGATTGAGGCCTTTTGTGTGTCAGCCCCCTGACACACAATCTACATTTAGCAGGGAGGTGGCAGACACAAAGAATATCTTTTTAAATTAGAGAGCAAGGCAGAGATTTGCAGAGAGTGAGAGAAACTGTTCTGAAAACATGGCTCCTCTGGAAAAGAGGTTGCAGGGTAGGGCAGCTGTTTTTGAATTGCCCATGCAATCACCATATCAGGCAGTTCAGGAGGTGACACATCTAAAGCGGGTGTGGAGGAGTTTTAACTTTAATGGTCCTTCTCATGTCTGAAGACATGAACATTGTGCTGAGGGCTCTCTGGCATTTCCCTGTGCTGCCAGTGCTGCTGCTGCAGGTGGCAGAAATCAGAAACATCCCTCAAGTTATCAAAAACTGCACAAGAAAAAGTGGGAATAGTAGGAAATTGACTCCTAGTTTGATAATGTGGCTTGGTCACATACCATTCCCTCCAGGTAACAGACACAGCACAGGGGGAGATGCTACTGAAGGAGTTTTCACTTACTCATATTAACAGCACATAATGACACAAACAACTCTCAGAATAAGAATAATGATGCCGGCATCTCCATAAAACCTATTCTTCTTGAGGACAATAATTTCTTGAACTTTCCAGATTTATCATTGATCATTGTTATTATTACCTTTTATCAACATCCAACCATATCTATTTTTCTTTGTCCAAATATTATAAAAAATTCATCCTTCAGCCATTTTTCTTAATAGCTTTGAGCACCTAAATAAAGCAATTAAGAAAGTAATTTCAATGTATTCTTTACCTAGCTCAGATGTCACACATCTGCACGAAGCCCAGATGCTGGAAGTGTTGTTTGAAATTCATAGTTTCATTCATGTAACAGATGACACAAGCCAACCTCTCCCTATACAGGAAGAAAGAGCACTGATTAAAATAAAATATTAAAAAATACAATCAAGAAGGAGTGTAAACCCAAATCTCAGTCTATTCCAGCCTCAGAATACTAGTACAAAATCAGATGCTAATGATTCCATCTCAGAATGTAAATGATATTTTGTAACTTGCACTGGAACTCGTGCTAATATTTGCTGTTGTTAGTAGTTACTCTTAAGAAGCAGATGATTACAAAATAAATCACAGAGGAAAGCCTTTCACTTTCATTCACTAGGGACAAAGAAGGAAATCATGCTCTTGGGGTTGACCCTCACCTTCCTTTCACCCCCTCCTTCCCTCCTCTTGAGTGGGAATGGGGATCACTGAGGGATTTAGGGCAGAAACCTTCTGCTTTCTTCCCCTTCCTCTCTCTTTGGATTTTGCCACTTTCCTCATATGCTGAATGGCTACTCTTCTGTTAAAGGCATTTTTTCCTACTGCTGAAGATGCATACTGACAGCTTTTCTCTTGTCTAAAATAAGTTATTCTGTCTTCTTTTCTGAGTAACTGTACACACACAAATACCTATTTATCTTCTTCACTGAATTTGCTGCCATTCCAGAAACATTATAATTATTTTTTTCTTAACAAAAAAAAAAAAAAATCAGTCCTAAATTTTATATGGGCTGTTACTAGTCCCAAAATTCATCTCAATACTACATACTGAAATGGATTTGTTTTTGCTATGACTTCTCAGGAAGAATCAAAGTCTCACATCAACAGAAAACCATAGATCAGCATCAATGTTAATATATATCTGCATTTAGGGATAATCCAAAAGAGATTGAGAGATGAGATAACCAACAGATTAATAACCAAGAGATTAAAATCAAACTCAGTTTGATTTTAAGAGCAACTGAGATTTTAACCAAGAGCAACTGAGTTTTAAAGAGTTGAGCTTTGATGAACCTTGTGGGTCCCTTCCAATTAATAATATTTTATGAATATATCCCATCTCCTTTATTTACCTGATCCCACAAACTTCTACACATTTCTACAGAAGTTTTTCATATCTGTGACCACCAACAATGTAAGACCTTGTTATCAGTTACAGCCCATTTTATAAAGTTATAATTTCACTGGTTACCTATGCCATTTGTCTTGCCTCTCTATTAACTTCTCTGCCATTTTGAGTGCCATGTCTTCAAGCTTCAATCAAAACATGCCCAAAAAATGTTCTAAATTTCTTCATCTTTTTCACAAATATATCAAAGAGCACTGGGTAAAGTGAATCTCTCCCTTAACTCTGCACTACTGGCAAATGAAGGGATATTGCATACTCAAGAAACACTTGACTATTTGAACTATGAGCCACAGTTATATTATATTAATAATCTTTATAGGCACTTTAATTTCTTTCAATCCAGATTTTTCCTCTAAATACTTCCCTTTCTTGATGCTTTTAATAACCACTCATAAATTACAATGTCCCTACTTTCTGCTGAGCTTGCCATTTCTTGTTACTCTCACGTGGAATGGGTGAAAACTATGAAAAATAATTTATTATGAGATAAAACTAATTGTGTAACCAGCATTAAATAATTTATTCCAGGATTATTTTTCAACTCCTTCTATGGCTGTATATTTTATTATAATTTAGTCTGTTTCAGAAAAGAAGAATCAGTGCTGTCAGAAAACAATCAAAAACAGATTGCAAAATCTGTTTTGATCAAATGTGAGTTCTATCTACCTCTTCTTAGATTCATTCATTTCAATAATTAATATTAAAATGCTGAAAGCATTACATTTTCTTGTCTTTAAATCTGTAAGCATTGACATAAAATCTTTTAAAATTTTAGCTCCACGGCTATGCTGAGAGAAAGGTGTTTTACTGCTTATAGTCATGTACATTTAAAAAACCCACACTACTTAAATTCCAGTATCCTGCACACTTCATCAAAAAAGTCAGCACTGTACATTTTTCTGCTAGCCATTAATAGCTCCAGCCAATACTGAAAACTCTGAGATCAGTAGTCAACAGACAATACAAAATGAGATAGTACAATTTTAAAGACTTTAAGTAAAACTGAATTATTCCAAAAAGCCTTGAATTATTTCCCAGACAGATATGCTACTAGAAACAGGCCTAAAGCTCTTTCCACAGCCAAAATCCAAGACTTGCATTATGCAACACCTTAGTTATCTATAATGTGTATCATGCTGAGCCATTCATCCAAGAATATCCTTTGCCTCCTTTAGGGTAAGAGGTAATTTAACCTCAGTACTAGCTCATTTCTCCCAAGATTGCCAGTCTTGTGAGAAATTACAAGATTAGCTTTACGATGAGAACAAATGTGCATTAGACAGTGAAATTTAACCCTACCTTCACCCTAGGGCTGATATGCAACACTGAAGGAACAGTTTTTCTCCTAACCTATTGCAGTTTGATAAGAAGCATCCTAGTTGCTATTAAATGGTAAAACGTAAGTATTTTATATTCACTAGTGGAAGCTTAAATACCTTATTGACAATCTTTTATTCCCTTAATATACTATTTCATTATAATGGCCAAAATCATTATGCAGAAATGCAGGAATACACTCCGGGAGTCAACCTGAGTAATTCAATATCCTTCAGTACCAATATATTATTTCCAATCTCATCTAATATTGTATCTGTCTCTAAATCATCTTTGAAGACCATAATCGTTCCTTCATTTGGTGAGGACAAAGCAGTCTCACACACAAAAGCCCTAGAACAGATACACATCATTGTGCAGTTAGAATTTCTAAGTGCTCTGCAGACAAACCATTGCAGTGGGACAGGATTTCCACAGTGCTGGACAGAGCCAGCAAAGGGGGTTTGTGACATGGTGTGCTGTCACTGCTGTGCAGTTGTGGCTGAGCCAAGGCCCTGATGTTGTTCCTTTGGGGTTTGGTGCTCAGTCAGAGCCCTGCTGTGGTTACAAACTGCCTGGCTCTCATTGCTCAACAAGGATATTCGTTGGCTGGGCAAGAGACACTGTTAATGAAAGACTTTTCCTTAAAGGGCCTTAAACCTCCCTCTGTACTATGACACATCAGGCTGACACTCATGTGAAGTGTCAGAGGCCTCGTTCCCAGTGGTAACTTGGGGAGACACTGGAGTAACAGTCTGGGATCTCTACACATGGGGGTGAGGAGCAGAAATGACTCAACTAATTTCAAGTGTTTTTCTAACCCAGAAACTTCAGCAGTGAACAAGTTTACAATTTCCACCCATGTCTACTTCAGACTTCAGTGCTTTATTTTCCATCACACTTGAGCTGAGCAGCCTTTCGCTCAAAAATTAAAGAATACTTCAATATGAGAAACTGGCACTGAGATCAGGTAAATGGGATGATCAAAATGAATGAATGAAATCAGACACAGATTTGTCCTCTGTTTGTTCAAGCTAAATGCAACTCAGTCCCAAGTCATTTGATGAGATTTGTTCAAGGAGTGATTACATTCCAGCTAATTAGAAAAAAAGCCCACAATATACCAAATTTACCTCATCATTTTAACTAGGTCAGCAGGAAAAGGTAAGCAGCTCAAATGCCACATGAAACAATATTAGGAAAGCAACAAGGAGTTTAGAAGTCAGAGGGCATCTTTTCTGCATATAAATAAACAAAAGATCAAAAACATGACCTATTGCTTTCTGATTCACAACATTATTCAACTCTTGTAATTTGATCTTATGCTAGTTGAATATGAAATGGACTTTTCTGATTTTTTCAGAAACTGTAATTCTTCTTATTTTATTAACACTAGAGTTATTAGAATTTTTCTTTTTTGTCCTATTAATGGTTTCCATCCCATTGACAAAGAACATGCCCATTTTTGGCCCTACAGAAAGCCTTAAGAAAACCATGCAGATTTTTGACAGAAAGCAATCAGCATTGAGACAGAATTTCAATACCTCTCATACACTTTAAAAAAATTTGTTTTACTTAGATCAATTGGTGTATGACACCAAAAGCATGTTTTGTCCCAAAAATCCCAATCAGAAAGGCACCTAGCATTTGCCATATTTTCTTTATATATCAGATGTGTATTTTAAAACAGAAAACTCCCTAATTTGGCAGTGTTGTCACTAATGTCACTTTACAACACTCATTATGCCAATATGATGATAACAGTTAAAGGAGGCAAGTGCACTTTAGAAACAAGATGGATCAGCTTTAGACAGGCAGCACAGAACAGAGGAGGCTGCCCAGCAGTCACCAGTAATTGCTTTAATGTGCAGTGACTATTTTAAGTTAATAATACACTTTTTTTACATCACACCTGTCCCATTCAGTCTCTAATAGCATCTGCTTGCCACATCAGCCTCATGGCTGCTAACTTCTTATAAAATCAATATTGAAAAATCCCTGTTTACCTCCATCCCCCAAACATGCAGAGCTGCTTTCTTTTGGCTTCCCTTTTCCTGCAGTGCTGACATCTGGAAACTATTCCTTTCCTCTTTTTCTCTTTTTTTTTTTTTTTCTCCTTTGGCTCAGTTACTGAAGCATACTCTAATACCTCTTACTTAACTTCTTTTTCTCTAACCACCTCAATAACCATAGTACATCCCACATTGTTCATTTGCTCTGTCCAGATTCACAAGATCAATTTCACTGACCACTATTATCATGTTTCATTGATGCTGACATCCTCCAGTAGTGCAATATCAGAATTGATGGTCAAGGCTAACTGGGGTTATGGATAAACTATGAAAAAGCTGAACAGAAGAACATTAGAACCAATATATGGAATGAAAATTATTTCTTCAGTTTGTTTGGTGAGTTCAGAATTTCTCATCATCATCTTCTAATATTTGACACTTTTAAAATCAGAAGCTTCCTCAATGGGGAAGAGGGAGGAGGTGGTAGTGAAAAGCTAAACTGATATCTATATGGTTTTATATTCAAATAATTATTCCATACCGGCTACCCATTTTAGAAACCAAGAGATCCTCTTTTGCACAAACTGTGCATTGGTACCGGACACATGCTACTGAGGATAAAATGACCAGGACTGACACTACAGCTATGAAATGATGGTGCTCTCATTCTGTCTGGAATTTGGAAGAAACTGTAGCAACTACCTGGTTCCCTGCTCAAAACAATCTTGTTTGGAGATCACTTGTTCCATTTTAATTTTAATCATTTTAAATCATCTTTTTCATAGGGATGTGCTTACAAGACCTCAATACATATGTGATTTTGCAAAAAGCTGTGTTATGACTGATATTTTCAGATCTGCTTTTGCCAGGACAGAACTTATTTTAAAAAGCTAAATAACCCTTTAAAATAATAAAGAATTGAGCCACTCTGGATCAATTTGTAAATAAATCTATGCAGCATACCAGCTAAAATTTAGTTGTACTCACAATTTAGTCAGGCTTTCCTATTGTGTTCTTGCAACTAAAACAGATTCTTTACGCATCTGTAGAGATTTTGTCCTCCCAGTTTCTTCTCCCAAAGCAAAAGACTCATTTCCCCTCTCCCTTTTCTGTCAATGTGAGATCTTTCCTTTTCTGTACAAATCTATGTGCAGAAAACTGACTAAATTTTGTGAACAAATAATCTTTCCTCATTAGAGGGAAGTGAAAGCTTCTATCCATGAACCTTCTCACTCTTTCAAGTGCACAGTAGGGGCTAATAATGAAATAATTAAGCACACAAACAAGCATTAAGCTAATACCTAGTGTTGCAGCCACTCTTTCTCCATAACTATTATATTTCCAAGTAGTCTTCAATCTCCCTTGTAAACAGCAGTGCAATATCTTGGTGGGGACAGCTTTTCTTTCAGACTGGAGGAACATTAGAAGGTCAATAGATTTTTTTTCACCAGTTCCTTGGTCTTACAATAGCACGCCTGGCATGGTTGCATCAATAGAGGCCCATTCTACTGTCTCTTATTTTGATTTAAATTAACATAGAATAGTTGGCAATGCACACAAATCCCAGTAGTTTACAGAAGTGCTATCTAATCTAAGAATACCAATAGTACTGAGAACTAAGTGCAGCTCCATCTTTACTTCTCATTACTATGCTTGAACCCCAGTTTAAATAGCATCTCAGATGTCAGGGACAAGACACTGCCCATAAACCATGCAAGTTAAGGATGGAGAAAGAGCTCCAGTGCTACACAACTGTGCTTCAACTAGTCTAAGTTAAATATCTAGTACACAATCTTGGAAAATATTACATGTTTAGCAATAAACACCAAATTCCATTAAGGGGATTATTGTATTTTCCATCTCTGCAGCTACTGCTTGATTCAGCCAGGGAAATAAAACTAGCTGTATGAGAGGATTGCCTTTCTTTGGTTGCACACATAATTAAATACAAAAGAAAAAAAAAAAGCATAATAATTTTTAAGTCATTTTCGACAATTTTTTCCTGATATCCAACAATCTGTTCTCACTAGAGAATAATGCTTTGGCATTCCAGAAATAAACAGCAGACAAATAGCCAGGAATCAGAATTTTTCATTGTTAGTCTAACATTTTGAAAACTGGAGGGTGATCCCAGACAGCTACAAGCAGTGTCTCACCTTTCTACAACCCCTCAGAGCCCAACAAGTTGGAAGCTATTGGAAGATATGCAGTTCCAGAGACATCACAAGTAATCTTCTCTTATGAGAATCCTCACTGAATGGCAGCACTTATGCTACAAGTGCCACTTTGCAGGCATAAGGTTTGCCAGAACAGACTTATATGAGCATCTCTAGCCCTCCGAGAGGTTATTAAAACCTTTAGAGAAAGAACATTAGAGGGAGGCTGGGGAGCACACAAGATTTCATTGAGAAGTTCCTGTCCAAAAGGAGGAAAGACTTAAAGTGGCTTTATTTTTATTTCCTAAGAGATAAAGAGAGAGAGAAAAAATAAACAGCAGAAATGCATCTAAAGTCACACTATTTTTAAATGCAAACAAAACAGGAGCTGCAGGGAAACATATCTGGACTCTCTGTTGATGGACAACAAAGCTTTCATATTACTTCAATTATTACTTCCTTTCTACAAAATCTCCCTCACTGCTGGGACAATCAATGTTCTGTTAAATACAGCAGCACAGATGGAGTTTCTGAAAGATCTCAAAGGAAAACATGGAATTGGGAAACTGATGTACAAAACATTCTCTTAAGAGTAATAGCTTATCTTTACAGACCACTAGAAATACTAAATAATCAGAAAAGGCATTAACAAGTTCCAATGAACTCCTGAATACCATGTGAGTCAGATTCACTCCTGCAGCACAGGGGTGTGTAAAATACACACAAGGAGGAATTACCACGGTGAACAACACCACTTCCATCACGCTCCTCAGGGCTTCAGCTTTCAGTGGATAGCAGAGGCTCCATCACAACCTTGCTGGCAGACACTGTCTTGTGCAGGTGAGGAATCAATAAATTTTGCAGCTTCCCAGGCTAAACTCAGCCTGCAGCCCCTGGGTGGATGCATCTCCAACTCCTGCCAGCTGCTGCTGCTCATGTTCACCATCATCTGAGACTACACCCTCCACAACCTCTCCTGCTTGCTGCATATCCTACATTTCCCTGCACTGCCCAGCTCACAGCAGGGCGACATTTCAGATTGCACAGGGGACTCATCCAGTGCCTCTCCAGAGATTACAACCCACAATTCAACAGTCCTTGATTTAAAGCCAGAGCAACACACAGGTCAGAATCATACCTAACTCACATGTTCTGCATAATAAACACACCAGGCATGTGGCTACTAGCCAGCAGCTCATAAATTTGAGTACCACCTCTGCTGCCTTGCAATTTACAGCAGTTTTGGATGAGTTTTCTGTATGTAAGCTGGAAGACTGTGCTTAGAAGCCAAATAATTCTATTTTTTTCATTATACTAGACGTAGAAATCTGTATTTAGCAATGTATCATATCTACAGAGCCACACAACAGGCCAGAGGTCCAACAGTACTAGTGAACATAAGAAGTTTCCAAATAACTTCTAATGTGCAGCCGAGCATAACAGTCCTTGCCTCACTGTCTCTGCAAAATAAGGTGGTGGTTGGATACTGAATGAAACTTTTCAACTTACTGATTTTAATCCTTATCCAATAAACATGGTTTTGGTGATTTGTGATTTTTTTTTTGGTTGGTTCTGTGCTTGTCGTTGGGTTGTTTTAGTTCCTAAACAGATAATCTTTTCTGCAGGTAAAGGTCAGTGGTACTGGTTAGTTTCAATGAAACACTAGACTCTTTACCTTGAATTCTCAGATTCAATCTCTACATTTACACGTGTATTTTCCACCTGTGGTCACTAAATTAAGCCAACTGATTTAACAAAGTGCAGGAGGTTGTCAGTCACTCACTATTTTGTGAAACCAGCTCACATATCCACTGAATACTGTGTGGCCATGCAAATCAAATAGCATCGTTTCACATTTATATTGGGCTCACTTTAGTAAACCCTCAGCACTGTGCACTCTTCCCCTTTAAACCATAACGCCATTTCATATTAAAGTTAACACTTCAAAACCAGTTTTCTAATTCAGTATGAACACTTCATAATTACATTTTTCTTAAAAGCTGTAATAAACTTTATTTAAGCAAGTGCTTCCCATTTTATTGCCAACCCCAAACATTGTTCATTTGCAAGCACAAAGTGTCCTCTTGACACGATAATGAAAGTGCATTCATACATGTCAGCTGGAGCAATTATGTACTTCAGATTTAAATGCAACAAGTATCATTCAGGCTTTTCTGCTGACACTTTCAAACATGACATGCATATTAAAATTAACACCTACAGTGTGAACATAGTTCACTTCAATTGCAAGTTTGCCAAATCCCCCAGAAATCTGGGCAACAGAACAGAGAATGGGCAAAATCATTTTATAAACAGGCCAACCAATTCCAGAATATATTCAGATGAATTTACTGCTATTCAATTACCTCTGCAGTACCTAATAGAGGAAAAAACAAAAAAAGACTCAGAAGAGAGCCCTGGGCTCTTTTAAGGTTTAAGAGTATCTCAAGGGCACACAGGGTGGGTCCCTGTGCCTTTCCCTGGTGCATTTCTCCAGTCACTAAAGCCACATGGCCCAGCCTCCAGCAGGGCTTGCAGCCCCACCAGAGCAAGCTTGGATGGGAACTGAGAGATGTATCTGGAAAGGCAGATTACATCCCACTGCCTGGAGCACAGAGGTTGCGGGAATAATGCTGACTTATTAAAAAGGGGGGGAAAAGTGATTAATTTAAAATTGGATTTTAAAGGACACGTCTTTTCTATACACCCCTGAGTGGCCTCAAACATATTCCATCCTCAGAATTTACAGGAGACAATTTTGATTATTTGTTTCCCATTATTTTATTGAACTTTTCAGGTTTTTCTTTTTTCCAGTGTCTCCAGGTCTCAAGAGACCAATCAAAATCCATGGAAAACCACTAGTTCCTTAAAGAGGAAAAGGCCCACCTAACTTCATAGAAAGGAAAACTCCACAGGCACAACCTGCTTTAAATGGAACTCCCAACTGCAGCACCAGATGCCTCAGGGCCCCAGTTTCCACCTGACCAATGGTAGCTGTGATTTCCTCTTTTACAGAGCTGTTCTGAGGATTACCCATCACATAAAAGCACCCCATGGATCTGAAGTGAGATAAGCAGGAGGATTGCTGGTGTTCTGCTCACTGTTGCACATGGAATGACTGATAAGGAGTGTTCCTTCCACCAAAATACATTATTACAGGACAGAATCCAACAGCAGACAGCAGAACTTGGAACTGCTAATCTCTGCTTCATCTTGCCCATCCTCTAGACCCAAAATACACTAATAAATCTGTGTCTTACTTAAAATATCCAGCACAACGTTTCACCATGACACCACACTATGGTGAAGCAGGAACAGATTTATCCTTCATTTCAAGGAACAAAGGGATTCTCTTTGTAAAAGATCATGAGAACTGACAAACTCAACCATTACCAATTATAGCTCTGCAATAGTACACAGGGCTTGGAAAGTAAAACACATTATTGATATACCAGTTAGGGCTCCAAAGTGTTACAATTAACAAAGAAAAACTGAAATAATTTATACAGAATTGTGTTACCTGAAGAAAAACCAGGTAAGTGAAAAAGATAAGTCAAATCCTAACTGACCTATATAGCAGGGAAAACATAAAGCACACTCAAGCAACTGGCTCAAACCACAGCCCTACCCTGCCACAGGCACTGGTTTCCAGTCATAACTGCTTCAGTTCCAACCACTCCTGCTTGCTGTTATGACCCTTAGTTTTACTAATGTAACTATTTTTCTATTTTAATCTACATTTCCATTGTCACTGGAAGCAAACTTTGAAAATTGCAATTAGGATGGCAGGTGGAAAATATAAAAAAATAACACTTAAAATTTAATGCTTAATTTCCTCTATGGGAACTCCAGAGGCACAAGTAATGGTTCATTGGAAACAAGTCATTATGCTAAACATCTAAGGACAGAAATAATCTAAGAAGCTCCTGACTTCTTATGAGCTTGTTTACAACAGGATTTGGCTTTGGAATAATTTATAGACTTCAGTGTTGTCTGCAATTACTCCAGTGAGAAAAAAGTTACACCACGCATGCACAGACACACAACTACCCCAGATAAAATCATTGTGCACCTGTCAGGGAATACACTTTATCTTTCTGATTCTATACATCCTATTTTTTTCAAGTATAATAGGGAGGAAGAAAGTGATTGAGAATGCAAAGAAGAATACAAAAAAGGGCTCCAGTTTTGTTATATTTGCACATCTTTGGGTCAGACATTATCTATGAAATTACACAGAATTGATAGAACCACCTTGATAGATGGTTCACACAAACCAGCTTCACCAAGTTAAACTTCTTTATTTTATTTAATTTGAAAAATAATAAGAACCATTGTTAAATTAGTAATAGGAATAGAAAGTTATATGGAATTAAGCTGCATTGCCAGAAACTGGCCAAGCCTAAAATACATAGCTGCACTCACTCAGTCACTGACGTAGCACAGGACATTCCTAGCAGTGTTCATGTTCCCAGCTGCAGGGCCATGGGGACCTACCCTTTATTGGGTAAGAAATGCAAAGGTCTTGTCCCATCTGGAATCATCGGAGATCACTCCTCTCCAGACAGGGATTCCTGTTGTCTCCACACCCCACACAGTGCTGCACAGGGAAAGGCACCTCTCACCACAGGCATGTGATGAAACAGCAGCTCCCTCCATGGGTTCATTTACATTTGCTGTACATCATCTGTAGGTTTGCTGAGACACCAACCATCTCTCACTATCACTCTTACAATTCTCAGCTGCCAGCCAGAATAATTTTTTCCAGTTTTCAGATGCACTCAGTTCTGACTTATCCAACTGTATCATCAGTATATCCTATGGAAGAAAAGCTTTTAATGGAGTTTTCCAAAATAGGACAAGAAGCAAATCCCAAAAGAAATGAAAGCTCAGTTTTCATGTATTGTTTTGATTCTCAGTTCTGAGTAAATATTTATGGAACTACAGACTGGCACATCCAAGCACCAAACTCCCCTGTTTATCAATAGGTCAGCTCTATGAGCACAGAGCCACAATGCAAGGTCCCTGGGGCTGTCTTTGAAGTGACCTCAACCTGACACAAAGATGACATGAATAGAAGAGAGAAAGAATTTTATCTATTTGAGAGCTCAGAGCTTGAACACTGCTTAAAAAAAAATGCAACCATAAAACCACCACTAAACAGCTTGACAACAGTGCCAAGATATACTGAGTTATACATAACAGGTTTGCAATTGGAAGCATTTTTCTCCATGGACATAGATTTTTTTTTCCTAATTTTGTAATTTTCACCATGATATAGACTCCTGACAGCACTGCCTTTTCAATTACAGTTGTTTTTCAAACACATTCTTTTCCCCGGCCAACCTACCTGCAGAAGTACAGCCAGGCTAGTAGGAAATCTTGAGTTTTTGTTAACATATTCTTAATTCATTTGAAAAATTATAAGTATGCTGATTTTTTAAAAACAATCATTTATCTGTAGGCAAAAATAATTCTATTAGATACCCTAATTTAAGTGTTACAGCAAACCTGAGAAGAGGTGTATTTTCTCCCATAGAGATTAACAATTCATAGGATCCAAGAAGTCACTAGCTTTTATAAGTGAGATGTGCACTTCAAAACACATTAGAACCTAAAACTGTGGTTTATAAAATAATTCAAGATGCCCATGGGAAATCCATTCTCATGCCCTGTGGGCTACATTTCAGTGAAGGCAGAGTCTGGGCTGTGGCAGAACTGCCCTGCATACCCAGCTCGGGTAGGTACAGCTGGGACAAGCCCCCAGCACAGCCCAGCAGCTGCTCTGTGCACTCACAGCCCTGCTCACAGCTGTGCTCCACAGACAGCAGAAGGCACCTCAGCACAAACTAGACAACTCCAAGACTTCCAGATTGCACCTAAACTTTGGCCACAGGTACATGGACCGCGCTGCAAGACTCTCAGAAATGCTGGTCTAATACTGTCAAATGGAAAATCCCATGGCAGCAGAATTTCTCATCAAGAGAGACAACATGCCCAGGAATGCTGGCAGTACAGGCCTGTTGGCACAACTAACTAATAAAGCCAATACAAGACAATTGAAAACATAGGACAAATAATCTAAACCAAACCTGCTGCAAGCAATTCTGCCACTAACATAAGAAAAGCCCATGATGTATTTACAGTGCCATATCATAAGTGACGATCAGCTTTTCATTATCATGCAACAATCTAAAGATAGGAAATGCAGATGAGCTAGAGCAAACTTTCCTTCCTCCAAGAAGCCAAGCTGCAATGGACCATGCACAATAAAACTAGAGCACAATCCAAATATCTAAATATGGAGTCAGTTGTTCAGATCATTAGCAAAAGCTTCCGAGTTCTCTGCTAAGATGCAACAAGCACTGATAATTATTTTGTTATGCAAACTAACTCCCCAAGGTGTCATCTGTCTGTTAAATTAACTTTTTAGGATTTGAACTAAGGCTGTGATGTAAAATAGAAGACAGACTACAAGGATCTGGTACTTAATAATGGCATTATTACAACTTAATTCTATTAATTATGTGAAAGGTTATACAAAGCTTTTCAGTCCTACATTCAGAAGGGACCAAACATCCTCACCTCCTCTCAACTCTTCTGTTATCCCTATCTCATTCCACTATAATTTCTTTACATTGCATCAAATGGCAAAGCAGACAGGCCTTTTGAGTAATCCTCTAAGATAGAGTGGTTCTTAAGATGATTTTTCCCTGAAGAAATACACAGCTTTCTTTTCCCCCAACCTGTTTTCAAAATCCTTTATTCTCAGCTCAGTAAAAGGCAAAGGATCACTGATCAGAGCAAAACTGCTGTAGCTGTGTGAAAGACACTGATGGTAAAATACGGTTCACTTGCTGGAGTATATTGAGATGGGCCAGCAGGAAATGAGAAACATTCTACCTGTCTGTTTCTTGAATCACTTGGCTCTTCACACAGCTTTCTTCATGGTGTCTTTATTACATTGTTCTTTTTGCCTTTCTATTCCCCAGTGGAGAGACATTTCTAGGTTCATTTCAGTAATGTCAAAATAATTGAATCAAAACCAAGAAGGAAGTATTACAAGAGCTGTGTCTTGACGAATTTATTATTAGAGTAAATGATAAGAGTTCTTAAATTTCCCAATAGACCCCTCAAGTTCAAAAACCAAGCAGAAAGCATACAGAAAAACACACACAATAATATTAATACCATCTTCACCTTTCCCAAGCGCTCACTCTTATCATATAGAAATCTACACAGAAGGGATCAGAGCAGATGCTTATTGTTTTACATTGTTACCAAGTCAATTATTCTACCCTAAAGCCTGGTTTCAACTACTGTAAATCACAAGTGATTCCACTAAAAGCAATGGGTGCCATGCTCACATAAATCTGAAAAAGTAAAAAGCAGGGCAGGCTCCTTGCCTTGAGAAAGTTCAAGGGGTACCTGCCTAATGGTTCTAAAGTCACGTTCTTTTATATTATTTGCTTTTATCAAAGCTAATGAGAGTTCAGCTGCAGATCTGCTGGAAAAAAATCGTGCAGAACACAATTTAGGCAACAGTCCAAAATACAATGATAAATTGTTGGTGTTACAAATGGCACAAGCAAACTGATTGTCAGCTTCAGCAGCCGTGAGGAAACAGAGTAATATTTAAGGATATTTCTGTACTTGATTACATTTATTTTTAAAGGCAATAAACCCTGGAAAATTCAAGATGGAGAAGGAGATCCCGGTTCTCAATTATTTGCTAAAAATAGCAAAAGGATAAAACAAGATTCCCTCTGAACTTTAGTGTCACACATCAGAAGCTTTGCAGAAATTTCTCTGACATGCTCCTGTTCTTAGACAATATAAGTTTACTGTTACGTCAAATGAATTAGTTACACACAGTTAAAACAGGCTTTGTCAGTGGTCTAAATTTAGGATATTGGCCTGTAGCAGATTTAAGTTAAAATAAATGTGCTATACAATTTTGCCTCTGAATGAAAATTATGGATAAAGAGGCCAGGACATACATAATTCAAATTCTCTTAGATTTTTTTTTTAGCTGCCGAGAATAGTATTTCTTAGACAGACTGAAAAATGGTGCTTAGAGGATTGGCAAAGATATTGTGCTCTGAAACAAATATGCTCACAATATTTGAAATGAATACTTATAGTTTATTTCAAATTTTGAAGAGGAGAGAGAAATTTTATTTAGTTATGTAACTATTTTTCTGCATATTGGCATATGAATTTAGGACCTATGCATATAACTGCATTCATGTTTCCTAATACATTAGCAAGTGCCATGCATATTGAGACAGGACATTTTGGGAGAGTTTTGGGGTGCAGCAGTGCAGCAGGTCCTTGGCTTTAGCAGCCCTAAATTGCAGCACATCCCAAGGAAGCTGTACAGCCTAATGGCAGAGTGAAAATTTAAGCCTACACATTTCTGTGTCTTTTTTTCCTGAATTCTGTACAACATCCAGTGCTTTATTACACATTTTATAACAAGAAATGGGAATAGTAAAAATAAATAAAGGAAAAATGGAATAAAATGCTGGCCACATTTATGGAAAGAGACCATATGAGTGACAGGAAGTCCTAACAGATTCTGGTAAGGGAATGGATTCTGTAATTATGGCAGACTCTCAACTCCAGGCTGTGAGAGACCTTTAAGTTCAGGCACTACTATGGTGATACCAACAAAAAGGAAAAAAACCCCAAAACATAACAAAACCCAAACAAACAAACAAATCTAAAACATAGTAGGAGATATAAGCCTCTATAAAGAGAAAAATATTAATATACTAAACACCAGAAAAATGAGATCTGTAATTCAGCCTGCCTACTGGATTCTACCTACCCACATTTAAGCAAGCAAAATATAATCTAGGTCTGGAACAGAGATGGGAATCCTGGTGTTATATTGCTTGCCTTAAGACAGAAACTAAAATAGCTGGTTAAAAAACAAAGAAGCTTCTTTTCTTAGTTTGATGGATGTTCTTCAACATATGCAAGTACAGAGACTGAAAACTGTAATCTGAAAAAATTTAAATTGAACATGAGAACCATTGCTTTTGATAATTGGCTTATCATAAACATGGCTTCTAAGTTATGGATTAAGCTTAGAGTCCTTTTATAACTCATAATTTAAAGCTCTGTTTCTTTCATTTTAAGCTAATTGTAAATGTATCATTTGGAGGCTGAACTGTCTGCTTTGGGGCTTACTGAATTCTGACACGTTTCTCATCAGAACCCAGCACTCATGGCACATCTTGACTTTACCCCTTTTCTTTAATTATAAAATGCTATTCAGCATTGCCTTTTGCAAACCATGATCTTTTGTACATCTGCTTCATAATTATAACAAACTTCCTAACCCCTCAGCTGACAAGCAACATTACAGGCCTGTCAGGTTTCTGGTGATAATGTCTTATTCTACAATGCCATATGAATAGCTGTCCTTTGAGGATCAGAAATGTACAATATGCACTGCTTCAATGTGTAAAGATAAGATTAAACTACAAGGAAGGCAATTAAATGCTTAGATCACATTAATAAAAGCATTTCCTCTGTTTACCCTGGTGTTATCATTGCCTACAACATTGAGCAGTGTGTTTGTTTTGCAGACTAAAACATGAGCTGAAAACTCAAAAAGGGATTAAGGAACTGTTTTTCAAAGAAGACAGCCCAAACTACTTTTGTTCACTGCCTTTTTATTCTGATGTATTGAAAAATTTTGTACTTCAAGGGACAGACCTCTGTGTAGAAGAAACATCAACCTGCCTACAAACAAGTCAATATGCATTAAATTCCTTTGAACTTTGATATTTGTATTGAAATTTGTGGTTTGTTTTATAGCACTAATGGTTTAATATTTTTCTTCATAAAAATCACACTAACCTATTAGTAAAAATCATATTTATTTACCTTCATTTGACCATCATGTCCTATAACTGACATTGATGGAAATCAGAGCCTCTCCAAGGCTAACTCTAATAAGTTTCTTTCAGTATTAAGATAATTAAATTTATATAATATGATACTAGAAATGGTGCTATAAGGTATCTGCTGCTGTTCAAATGCAGTGAAATATATGGCTCTTTTCATTTTTGGTTTTAAAAGATTCCTTAAGTCTTTTTGATTGCTACTTTCTGTTGCATTAGTCAAGTAGGTTCCAAAGCAAAAGAGGCAATAAATTAGCTGGAAATCTATCTCTGAATTATTTAAAAGTTTGAAGATTTTTTTACTTAGTAGTCATGGGCATGTTACCTAGCAATATTTCAGAAAAAAAACCTGAGAGACTAGAAAAAGATAATTCAATATACTGGAGGGGGAAACAATCCAAAAGAGTGGCTGAGACTGGAAATGCTGCTCAGTATTGGCAGAGCTACCCGAGCATTATTCCATTGTTTGCCAAGGTGGTGTGGCCAGCAGAGCCATCCCTGCAGAAAGCACCAGTTCAGAGGAGGCAGCACTCCCTCTGCACCATGGCAGGACAGACCATGGCAGTTCAGAGGAGGCAGCACTCCCTCTGCACCATGGCAGGACAGACCATGGCAGTTCAGAGGAGGCAGCACTCCCTCTGCACCATGGCAGGACAGACCATGGCAGTTCAGAGGAGGCAGCACTCCCTCTGCACGATGGCAGGACAGACCATGGCAGTTCAGAGGAGGCAGAACTCCCTCTGCACCATGGCAGGACAGACCATGGCAGTTCAGAGGAGGCAGCACTCCCTCTGCACCATGGCAGGACAGACCATGGCAGTTCAGAGGAGGCAGCACTCCCTCTGCACCATGGCAGGACAGACCATGGCAGCACTCCCTCTGCACCATGGCAGGACAGACCATGGCAGTTCAGAGGAGGCAGCACTCCCTCTGCACCATGGCAGGACAGACCAGTGGCCACCAGCCTCGTCCCCTGGGGCAGCACTCACAGCAGGGACAGAGCTGATGCTTCACCTGGCTCAGGGAAACAAAGGACAGCTCTGTCACATCGCTTCAGACTGGCTGGCACAACAAGCCCTATGAACCATCACAGTGCAAATAATACTCAGAGTCATTAATAAGCCTCAACTGATTTGTTTACTAAATATTTAGGCCTGTAAATTAGTCTCTGAAGGAAATGTGTCCACCGTTTGATTTATTTAAAGGGAAGATGCATAAAACACAAGAAAATATTCCATGGGGATAAGCCTATGCTTACAGGAACATCAACTACATTATCTATTAGGGCTGTTTAATGTCCAGAAGATGAGTTAATTTACATTAAAGTTAAAAGTGAGAAGTTACTCAAAGTGTTTTCAGTTTATGCTGAACTGTTAATACTTCTTTACAGCAGAAATAAGATTATGAGGGATTTTGTTTTTTAAATGCAAAAATGGGAAAAAAATTGGAAAAATTACACCAAATTTCTTTTCTATTATATGGGATGCAGTAAAAGAAAGGCCAAAAGATCCTTCTTGGAAGTCAATTAAGTTTTGGCAGACACTGAAAAGCATCTAACAAATCTATTTAGCACATATATAAAATACAACTTCATTCAACAGGAGAGAGAATGGAACAGGATCTTGTGAAACACACAGGCATAATGATGACACATTATAGAAATACCTGCCTAATAAGATCTAGAACTTATGTGAAAGAATTTCTGTTTGTTGTGAGGATAAACAAAACATAAATACAGTATATTTTTACTACACAATATAATTAAATCTTCAACATGCCCCATGTAGCCATCAGCACACTTACTTGGAAGCTGGTAATATTTTTAAGGCAGAGTTCTGCCTGGCTTGCTCATTTTCTATGCTTAATGCAAGCTGTAATTTTTTCCTTTTTCTTTCCTTAGAATTAGGGCAAAACATCTCCTAAGCAGTCACCTACTGACAAGCAATTACATCCAATTGTGTGATAGCAAAGAGCTGGAAGACTACTGCTCTACGAAAAGAAAGATTCTAAATTGTTGGTTTTGTTGCAAGGCTTTTAATGTGTTGCATATAAATCCATATATGCAATTACAGTCACAGTGTGGCCACATGTTAACTTGATTAAAAGTTTGATTAAAGGAATTAAAACAATCAAATTTTACACTGAGATACTGCAAGGAATGCTTCCACCAAAGCTCCATTTCATATGTCAGCAACCTTACTTTGCACCAGAGCTCTGTCAAGGCCCTGCTGTTCTGTATCACACTAACAGCAACTCCACCAAAATTAGGGTCTTCAAACTCTGCAAGAATCAGCTCCATTTCCACGTTAAGGCAGAGAGATTTCTTTGGTGAGTTTTGCACATGAGTATTCCTCTAGTGAAGATAATACATTATCTTCCAGAGACCAGGACTGCTAATGTGCTTTCTGTGAGGATGGAGAGGGTAAAAAACCAAACCATCTCTGAATGGGTATTTCGCTTCTATCCAACTCTTGTTCAGAGTTTCTACATAAAAAACAGTTTCTCACAGTTGCCAGAATAGCAAAACAATACCTGATAGCTACTGGTGAACCACTCTCTGTTCAGCATGCTCTGTCAGCTAAGATTGTTCAGAATCATTAAGTGCCTCTAGTGAACAGAGCAAATATAATTCCTTGCCTGGATCACAGGCAGAGAGGCACAATGACCTCCATCAACAGTTGGCATTGCCAGTCAATAGCTGGTAGCAGCTTTAACCTGCTTTGTTACTGCTATCAAATGTAATATCTCTGTTCCATACACAGAAAAGTCCTGGAATTTCTACATCAGTCATAAATGGAGCTAAGCCTGACCTGTGGAGTATCAGAGAATGCAGCCTTAATTTCTTCTGCCAAAAGTTTTGTGTAATCTCAATCTCCTCTTCTGAAACTGGAGGAACATAGTTCAGATATTTATATTTCAACTTGCATCATTGCACAGTGAGGACAAGACCTGTACTTGTGGTACCTAAAATCAGTTTCAGGAGCAGAAAGACCTCACTGGCTGGGACTTGTGTTGAGAGTAAGCCCATTTCCTGCAGTTTGCTCAAGAAACCTAAATACTTAGGGAGGGTCAAATTAGCTTAGGTAGGGTCAAATTAAAATCCAAATATTTATATCATGCAATATAGTGTCTATACTCCTACACCTCCCTTTGGAGCTCAGATTTTTGTCCCTCAGTTTCTCAAATGCTTTTAAAAGTCGTTGCTAATCCTAGCTCATTTATTTTTTTTAAGAGAGTAATTTAGTTTCTTCCATTTTCATTTGAAGATAAACTTCCAAACAAAAATTGATAGCAGGGCTTGTAAAACTGCCAAAATACATTTTCCTGAAAAATGTTGCTTATTCCTATTTTGTCTCACTCCCTGTTAACTTAGGATGCTTATTCGAGTTTGAAAGATGGAGGTTAACAAATAATCTTCATTGGCTCTCCTAAGTATTTAAAGGTCACTTGAGAGTGTCTGATTGGAATGATTGTAACTGAGATTAGTCTTCAGCTGATGAGAAATGAAATGAAAAGGCCAAGTTGTTTAGGAATATAAAGGAGACATGCCAGAGAGTACTTGCCTTGTTTCTGTATAAGGCAGCACAAACTCTCCTAGGCACTGGTGTAGTGAATATCTAATAATTATTACAGCAAACAATAGCTTTTAGATCAATTTTGTTCTCATTCATGATCTACATTCAAGATCAGGGTTTGTTCTGCTCCTTTTAAAAGCACTTTCTTTAGAAATTTTAGAAATAGATGCATATAGAAACCTCTTGAAAAGAAAAATATCTATGAGCAATTCCAGTCACCAACTTGGAAGTTTCCTGCCATGAAGATAAGAATGCATATCATGTAACATATGACTACATTTATATATTATAGACCCTGAACAACAGGTTTGTTAATTTTGCTCTTGCTTCCATTTTTTGTGGGGCAGCAAATGTTCTATCAGCCATTATCTTGAGAAAAATTGTAACTGATGGGTTCATTTCCATTTATGCCTAAGGAATTTTCACATAATTGTAAGCTGGAAAATATTAGATAATTAACATTGGTGATAAAACTGCATTCTACTGATTACCCTGCTCCACATATATGCTTAATTGTCAACATTGAAATAGCTTTAACTGCAAATAGACATTGTCCATTAGCCAACCAGACTGCTCAATGAGAAAAACATGGACATTTTAGCTGTTATTTGGAGGATGAGAAGAGCATAATTATCATTTAAATAGGCAGTTTTACTTTTCTTTTCTACTCAACCCCCCCCAAAAAAATAGTTGTCTTCAATATTTGGGGACAAAGAAACAGCATTGTTTACAATAACAGGGATACTGAAATCTGTTAATGCTCTGTCCATCCAGAACCATCACAGTGTTTTGCAAAGATAAAAAAGAAATATATTCATTTCCATTTTTGGAAAGGAGGAAACAAACACACAGAGGAGAAACAATTCACCGTGTGGCTGACAGAGTATATCTTGAGTTAGTGAGCAAACCTTACAGCACAGAGCTGAAATAGAGAGAACACAGTTCTCAGATCCACATGGAAAAGATTTTTCCTACATAGATCACATTCATTTAAAGCAGAACCGGGAGATGGGGGTCTCTCTAATGCACTGTTCCCTCTGCCTTGCATCCCAAGGACAAACTCCAAAGAATACACAGAATCTATAGACCTCCCTGTGATCCCTTTGTGTGCAAACATTCCAATTGGACTTGACATCCTTTTCTTCAAAAAGGTGGGTGACAAAGTGAATCTTTTGGCAGAGAGGCTGACAAAGAAGCTCCATTTTTGGTGCATATTTCTATGGCTCTCCCTTTGGTCAGTCAAACAGTGTCTGGTTTTTGACAGCACTTCTTCCTTCAAATCTCAGAAGGCTGTTTTGATGCCAGTGACCAGAACAGTTCCAAAAGGAGCTGACTGAGCCTCCCAAGTGCAAAGCATTTTCACCCCAGTGCATTCAGTCCTACTCCTTCTACAGGTTCCATTTAATGACAGAATTATATTCCAAGCTATTGAGCATTTGTGTTCATTCAGTCTAGTGTTTCAGCCTGCTCTATCTCTCACCAGGGTTATTTCCCTGGATGGCTGTTTCATATTTTATTAGAAATGACAGCTCCATTATTAACAAGAAAAAAATACAGCATGAAAGAAAAATAGAAGTACTAGCTCTAAGATCCAGGTGCTGAAGGATATGAAACTCTTATCTGGTGACACATAGGAAATGGCTGGATTTGTAAAATATTTTCTACTTGAATGGTTTATTAAAAGTGACACCAGTACAACAATTACTACCAATTATTTTGTCAGTGTCTATTCCATTCAAAGTGAGAAAGTTAGTAGCAGTAAACAATATATAAAACCTTGAAGTGGCTGAAGACCATTTTACTAGGGGTCACTTCATTGCTCAAAGATTTAATAAGCATGGAGGAAGAATTTTCTCTCCAGGTTGCTGGTTCAAACCAACACCTAACATAATCACAGAAATAAATCCCAGCAGGTATTTTATGGTAGCTTGTATAGGTTTCTAACTATATGATCCACTGGTTAATAAAGCCTTTGGTGCCAGAAGTTACATTTCATGCTTGGGTCAAGCCTGTTAAGTCTATTAAGGTCTCAGTTGCCTCCTGTATGGACCACTAGGGCCCAGAAGAAATTACAAAAGCTACTGGCCTGGGGCTACTTTTGTGTTCAATACACATCTTACAGATATATGAATCTAAGAGCAGTACTGGCCCTGCAGGGGAGGGATGAAAAAAAGCAAAGCCACTCCAACTTTGAACCAAACATAGAATAAATGCTACCTTATTTTGATACAGAGGAACTTGGAGTAATACATTTTTACAACTCTCATTTCCAGGATATAAAGCCAGAAAAATCCATAAGATCATATTGACCTTGTGTGTTTCACAGACCATTACATCTCACCCAGTTATTCCTGTACTGGGCCAAATAACTTGTATGTGATTAAAGCATTATTTTCAATCTTAACTTGGCAAGCACCAGTGGAGAATCCACCACACCCCAGAGCTTCAGTTGTATGTTCCAGTAGCCTCCTCTCCCATATATAATTCATATTTAGCATCCAACCTCAACTTGTCCAGTTTCAGCTTTCAAGCACTCGTTGTGTCACCATTTTCTGCTGAATTAAAATAAACTTTTACTCACAAAGAAATTGTGTAATGTAACTAAGGTATCTCAGGACTAAATCTCTTATGGGAGAATGTTTTCTCCATTCCTCAAAGGGTTTTAACTAAGTTTAAAAAAGACATATTAAAATAACAATTGGATACCAGCAAACCTGAGCACATTTTCTAATCATGTTTAGAAAAAAAAATTATTCTTTTTGCCTCCTACCTAAAACTGGCCACAATGAAACAATCTTGAATTATTTCCATTCTAAAAAAAGCAGACAAAGATTATATTACACACACAACAGAGAAACAACCAAACCAAGGAACAAAAGGAAAAAAGTCTGAGAACCATTTTTAAGGACAAAGCTGGAGAAGGACATTAAATTAAGGCCACAATCTCATTAGCATTCAAAACTTCTGGTCGCTCTTGTGAATGTCCTCAAGACTCAAGAGCAAGCAGGATTTTTCAGGCACACAATCAAAGCACAGATGTTTGCCTTGACCACAAAGCAAAAACCCGGAGTGACATACTAATATTTTGAAATGTCTCTGACACCTATCAAAGATATAATTTATTGAGTCCAGTTTGTAAAATTTGCAAATATTATAATCTGAATTTTTTCATGAAAGATGATAAACAATGGAAGCTTATTTCAAAGGAGAGAATCAGAACTTAGAAACATGTTCTTATGAAATGAAACATCAACAAGAGCTTAGAAAGTCTTAGAAAGCCATGTAGCATTCTTGAAAATATACCTAAATTCTAGGATACAGGACTGCTGGGATTGGGTTGTTGTCACAGCTACAGCCAACAATTTGAATTAAACGATTGTGGGAGCCCTGTTTTGACCATCCTCCCACCTATTTAGAATCATGACCACCAACCCAGAAACTGCAAGGGAAGTTAAGTAAACAAGAGTAACAGCAGGTGCCAGATAGAACACGACAATGCAACATCTAAACATAAGCAGAGCTTCCAAAGAAATAAAAATATCCTTACAAAACTGAGAACAAGATAACAGAGCCTAGCACTTGCTCAATACATTCAAAATTTCAAAACTTGCCTAAACACATATTTTCTAGTGAATATTACACTAAAACAAGTCATTCCTACTCACCAATACAAACCTTGGAAGGACAGCAAAGCTATCCACTTTTTAAATTCACATCAGCATTTCCTTGTTCCCTTTATTTCAAAGTCTGCATTTATATCATCACAGTTCTTCAGTGAATAGTTTGATGCAATACCAAGTATTGTTACTGCTGCCATTCAAAGCCAGAAGCTCCCTACTGTACACCAACTGATAAATCTTATCTAGGGCTGCAAACACCTATATTCATTTGCTTCACAACAGCAGCACATTTATCTAAAGAGAAAATGATAATTTGGGGTGGAAGGGCAGAATGACAATAAAATTAGTAAACCTATTGGAATCTTTTCTATGTTTCCTTAATCCTGTACTATTACACATATGGGACTTTACTTTAGATTTTAACTACACTTGGAACTCTGCCACTATTCTGTTAAAATGAGTCTTCTAAAGCAAATGGTGATGTCAGAAGAGTTTATTGCTGATGAATCTCCGAGTACCAATTCTCCCAGCGGGTGCAGGTCGGAAGACTTCCGAGATATTCTTGTGCACATTAGGATTTCTCAGGCCTGAAAGTTCAATGCAAAAAGAAGTGGTATGTTCTCATGCCTCAACCCCTAACTTCATTTGCATATGAATAAGAGTCGTCCTTTGGAAATTTGCAGCAACAGTCTAGTGACTAATGTATGCAGAGGAAATTGAAAGCACTGACTCCTGTAGATCAGGATTTCAATAGCATTCTTAAAAGACTTCAGCTAACAAAATCGAACCACATAGGCATTTGGTAAAAGCAGCATTAGTCCAAGTTCTGGTGTGCATAATTAGGAAATACTACATGTGCTGTGTATGCCAGGCATCCTGGAGCAGCCTCAGCCTTGGCAGGCCTTGCAGTCTTTCCGGAGGATACAAACCCCTGAGTATTTAAAAGCATTCATTAACCTAAAGAGTCTCATTTATTAGTTGCTCAACCCAGGACATCTTATAACTAATTTCCAGAAGTGCCTTAAACCTTATCTCTTGACTGATAATAAAGAATTGCTCATGACAGTGATTACAAAACCTCTGATCTGCTCTGAAGTCCCACAAAGGTACTATTCATTGCCACCTTTTCTGGGAATCTGAAGAAGATTTTGTGTTGGGTATTAGGATTTGATCTACATAACTCGGAGGACAAAAATCTTTCTTAGGAATGCAACTCCTCAGGTTGTGAACAGAAGTGTTATTTCAAACTTGCTTTCAATTTGCAAGCAGAACAACTTTCTAATTTACTTCAGGTTAGGTCAACCAATTTATCAAACAGATTAAAGTCCCTGCATCTGCTAAATCACTTTTGTGGAAACTCGTTATGGAGCACAAGCACAAAGATTTGCAGGCAGGTTTGAAGAGGCAGCAGAAAGCAGTGATGATCAGCCAAGTGCACCACTGAAGATGATCTGAGCTACAGCAACTGGCACTGATTATGGCAGATTCAGGCACTTTCCCAGTCTGTGCTGTGAAAATAAATATATTCAACCACTGCAGGCAGACCCAGGGTAAGGTGCATAACTTCAGCCTAATTGAAGAATAATTTTATCTGCACATCCTGCCATGATGGGTCAAATTCATAACCACTGGACATCGAAATACAATTTCTGCACTGTCCCACTTTTTCTGAGACTACTCCCCTAGACAAACCTGCCAGAGGACCTTGGCAGAAATGAATTTGAACACCGTCCTGATGAGTTGGAGGAGTTGTTGATATTATTTGGAGACAAGATGATTTGCAACACTATTTTGAAATATAAGCTTAATAAAGAAAACAGTAATTGCATGCTTATAATTTCACTGATTACAGAACACAGCTTGCAGCTTTCCAAATTATAGTTTACAGAAATGGTATCCTGAATCTTTTAATCTGTGCTTCTTTCTAAGCATCCATTCATGTGACTTGTCCCCCACAGCAGAGCATGAATTTTGCAAAACTGCTTTTATATAGTCTGTAATTCTTGAAGAAAAAAAGAGAACTATTTTCCTTTAAAAGTCATATTCTTAGAGTAGATGACACTCTATGGGAGGCTCAGCTAGTTGCAGTCCATCAGAGCCACATACTGTTCTACTATCTTTGATTTAGCCAAGTAAACCTCATGAATCTAACAAGTAGCATCCAAAAATATTTGATCTTTGCAACAGCATAAATTTAGTAACAATATTGTCTAATTATAGACTAAGAAGAAACTGGCAAAGAGGTAACTAACTGCACATTTTTCCCCTTCAATAGCAGAGTTAAAAGCACAGTCAAGGAATCCAACCTGTTTCCTTGTTCAAAGCACAAAATACATTCTTGTTTTAAGGTTATTTAATGTATGCTGTTAGTACAAATATTCCTCTTCTACAAATCTATTTGCTTTATGAAGAGACAAGGCAGCAGTATTAAAAAAAAAAGCCCATCTTTGTCTTTTATTTGGAACTACAATGTACAAATCGAAGCCAACACTTGGAGTTCCAACAGTCACATTTTTGTTGGTTTTTAAAATTGCATCCCTTCTCTTGGATGGATGAAAGCCCTTTCCCTGCTTGGAATTACTTTTATCAGGAAATACAGACTAAATATTACATGCCTCACTCATCACTTGTGGTAGCCAAATAAATTACAAAATGACATAAATCCAAAGAGCTTACAAAATATGAATGCTTTGTTAGAAATTCCCTGTCTCTTAAGGTAATTTATTTCTTCCTTCTTAGTTTAAATAATTACACTAATTGCAGAGATTGCATTTTACTTTCTTACAGTTACCAAATCCTACATTTTGGGCTCAGGCAGGTAGTCATCCTCAGGCTCATCATCAACTAAAAACCTCCTGGAGATTAGCAGGTGAGTTTTTATAAGGTATCGCACCAAGAACTTTGTCACCATCTTTCTTGAAGCAGCAAATGAAACTTCACCATCCCTATTCTCTTCAGGAGGATTTCCTCCTAAAATCTGGTCTACCAAAGCTCCCTGGATAACAAAGTTCAATTAAGATTCAGTGTTTGTTTCAATTTTAAGGATCACTCAGTCTCAAGGCTCCATTCAATCCCCAGTCTTTCCACTGAGAGTCATTTTGGAATTTTCAAATTACTTTATCACAGTCTCCTAAATACATCCCCAAAGTACACTCATTACAACATGAAAACCAAAGAATAGGATTCTTAATGAAACAATCAAAAACACCTCCCATAATGGTAAATTACTCAATCCAAAGTAATAGCAAGTACCAACATCACAATCAGCACCAACCACAGCCCTCCTACTCCCTGCCTTTCCTAGTCCTCTTTTTGTTTCATATACAGAACCACTCCCACCACCCACCTGCTTACCAAAAACATCCTCATTAACTCAGCATCTGTAGCTTATTGACACAGCTCCTTCTACAACAGCAAAGCAAGTCCTTGTTCCAAACTATCCAGGATTTAAACTTTCTCACTCATTCCGTTGTTGGCTCAAGCCAATTATTCAGGAAGAATATCACCAGACAGGAAATAAATAAAGTAATAAATTTTAAAATAAATTTTGAGGATAAAAACCGATGAATGAACAAAATGAGAGCTTTGTTAAGAAAATGTCAAAAAAAGTTACGCTATTAGGATTTTTTTTAAATTATTTTTGGACTGAAGCACCAAAAGCATTAATCTGAATTCGCAGTAAAAAGATACACCAAAAATACATGCATATTCATTTCTGTGATGCAGAGCATTTATCTCATAACAGAAAAATAGACTGACTGGCTTCACACATCATCTATGATATTGAAATATTGTTAAACATTAACTTGGTTTCAACAAGCACCTCCTTCTGTTCTTCTGAGTGCAATCTCAAAACAAAATTAGGCACAGACTCCATTTCTGGAGAGAAGGAACAGGAGCACTGCTGTACTCTCTGCTCATGTCATGGACATGGGCTCATCCAGATCTCTGTCTACAGATCATTCCTATTAGTGCTACTGAGTGCTGGAAGCACCTCTGGATGAGCAAGTAGCTCTTTCATTTCTATTAGTCTATGAGAATTTTTCATTAATCAATATCTAAACAGAGATGTGCACAAATATTTTAATAGGCTATTTTATAGTTCTGAATTTTTGTTAAATAATAAATAGCTCATTATGTGCTAATGCACCGTGATAATCTGTTTGTGGCTGCTAATGAATTGGATCTATGGAATTTCAAACAATATCTACTTACAAGTAAATAATTAAATTAGCATAAGAAACTTAGTACTAATATACTGACACACTACTCAGTGCTTTAGATGGATCCTTTAGGCCATGCAATACAATCAGAACCAGAAATACAGTGCTGCCAAATGCAGTGCTTTGCCCCAAGCCCCATGGCTGCAATCCAGCCTGACAAGCACAGGGTAGGGGCACAGCCCCTGGACAAGCCCCTCATATGGCTTTTGCCCTGAATCAGCTAATCCTTCCCCAAAAGGCTAGAATTTCTCATTGCATTACACCAGAAGAGTTCTTAACCCAGAAATGTCCCCCAAAACTAGAAATATCAAGCAGTATTTACTGGACTGATGTTGTAGCTATTCAAAGTCCTCTGTTGTGAGGGCAACCCTGGATCCACTGGTAAACAGGCCTTTTGAATTAATTCCCAGACTAAGAGAAACAATATCCCATGCAGCATCATCTGACAACACAGGTTTTATTATTTGTCTTATTTATTTTAATATTCTTGGACTTCCCTAGTGCGGTATTTTTTTCCATTTCTTGTGTTTAAAATTCACATTCTTTGTAAATAGAGTTGTGGCAGGCAGGCAGCTCTGTCTTTGGGGTTCTAATCAGGAATATCTGAAGCCCTGACAAGAAATGTCCAGGTCATCACAGAAGAAAAATACAGCTAAAATTTTTTGGATCATATTACTCTCATCTTAACACTGCAATATAGTCCAGCTTTTCTGCAGGTGAGGAAACTGCAACTGCTGAATCATTTGCCCTGCAGTCCTTGCTCCAGGACTGTGCTCACCTGGCTGTCATTGGGATGATCCTGCAGGACTGAAAAGCATAGATGGATAACAATCTCAGCAGGACCACTACTGGCAATGAAGTGCACAGGACAGAGCTACAGCCAGGATGGCAAATACAGAGAGGTGAAATGATAGGATTAGCTGTGCAGAAGTTCTGGAGTCCTGTCCCACAATGTGCAGCTATGCTGAAATGAGGTTGTGAACTGATCAGGTAGAAAAGCAGATGATAAGTGACATGAATACATAAATAGAACATGTTCAGGGCTACAACTGAGTTCACTGGTGTGAAAGGAGATCCTGTTCATACCTGAACAAGCACTTAATGATTGCTGTGAGCATATTATCTAAGGTACAAACAGGGGTAGACAGATCAGTTAATCTGATGCTCTTGAGCAGACACTGCTGTGTTTGTACACATTCAAACCAGTATGAGCATGAACAAGAAACCAACAGTGTCACAGGTTTGCCTGGAGTGCAAGCCTTTATTTTTACTATGTATACATCTATATAGTATTACCTATATAGTTACTTTCCTACATCATCACCAAGACAATTTATTACACTACCTTCTACTTCTAGAGGCCTCAACAGTGTCGTTTAAATGATGCAGCATTGTTGCATTTTAGAACTGTCTATGTACTGGGTTAATTGCTAACAAAAAGCTCTGTGATTCCTGCTATAATCTATTTGATGTGGTAAAATAATGAATATGTAATTCTGTAGACACTTGTTACTGTTAGAAGTCTAACTCAGCTGAATTGATACATTCTAATGGTTTCATGCATGTGTCAGTACAGCTTAGCCTGAAAAAAACATCATTATCTTTATTAACACTTGGTAAGAAAGATTTTTTGCGCAGGACAGATCTGCTGCAGCATTGGGCAATGGGCTCTGAGCTGAAACTCCTGACTAATACACTTCAAGAAGCTATTAAATAAGCCATGCTGGCAGTCTGGGCATTCATCTTCATCAATTACATTTTTTCTTTGATAGTATTTTTGGGCTTAGTTTAGTCAGTATGACAACACAGAACACACATATAGATGCAACATAATTAACTGAAGACACGCTGTTGTGCAAGAAGGATGTCAGTTGACCTAGCTTTAACCTCTCATACCTTTGAAGACTAAATTAGTTCTGTGAAATTTATTGAAGGCACAGTATTGTAATCATGCTTGACTTGGAAATTAGCCAGATATCCACCACAAATTCAGTGTTGAGAATAAAAGTGTGCCCCAGTTTCACATGAGTGGACAGCAATACAGGGATTAGATATTTTGAAATCACTATTAAGGAGAATCACTGTCTTCTCCTTTAAGTAGATGACATTTACGTTATCCTTCACACTAAAATGGTCTTGTCTCAAAAGAAAGCTCATCTATACTCTCTAATATTTTTATATATGAGTAATACCTGTTATTGATTTCTTGAAGAAAGAAATTGACAAGGAAAACTGAAAGACTATCATCAGCTTCCACTAATGGTTCCTGACATCCCTCTGACATACTGACACCATGGTTACTGCTTCAATATGCATCATTAGAAATTTTTCCAATTAATTAAAAAACAGTCTGAGTTTAGCCACCATCACAGGAGCATGCTGCAACACTAGCTATCTGGAAAGAAACTTTTAAAAAAATTCAACACAGAAATGTCAACATATGAAAATACTGGCAATGTGATTTTTGTCCCGGCAATATCATTAAATTGCATTTCAAATGCAATTGCTTAGTTGACCACCATGAGATGTGATGTACTGACTGCTAAGACAGCAAACAACCTTGCCTACAACAGAAGATCTTCTGAAAAATAGATCTATTTATTGGGGTCTAAAACTCTTGCAATCCCTGTGAAATATCCACCTATCTGCAGCAGCTGCTAGGTTACAAAATCAAAACACTTTAGGCTACCATTATCTTTCCTAGAATTCTTTCATTTGACTACTCTTGGAGCTGACAGGTTCATTATATTCCCAGGAAGACATTTATGATGAGAAGGCATTAAATTGACCAGAACCTTCATGTGAATCTCTCTCACACAATAAACATACAAAGACATTTTTTAGCTCAAAAGAAAGGAGATCTCTTGGATGCTATTAGACTGCTTTACAAAAATGTATTATTTGTGAAGCTGAGAAAGATGTTTTAGAAGGACGGTGAAGTATTCCTAGATATTCCCTCTAATGACATTCATAAACTAACAAAATACTTTGTAAAGACAGGTGCTGACTGAATAAACAACTGAACATCTGTTTCTGCAATAGGAAATTAAATACTCAATACACAAGCCCAATATGATAGGCCAAGAAATCAAATTTAATTTCATGGTTTTAAATCTGGAGGATGGTTGATTATTTTAGTCAGCTGTTTAAAAAAAATCAAATGGATGTCTCCAAAAGAAAATGAATAAAATTAATGAAGTAAATAAAGTACTAAAAGTGCTCAGAATGTATCACTTGCAAGGAGAGTAACAGGTAGAGAAGCAGCCATGCCATTGTGTCTCTTGCTTATTCTATAGACCACTGTAAGGCCCTTGTGCCCACTCATGTTATGGGCTGAGAAATCAACAGAAAGGGACAGACCATGAGAGCAGCTGCCAAGTGACACTCAAAAGAAAGGCTCCAAGACTGGCCACCTTCCTTCAGTTTCTATTTTTATATCTTACTCTTTTCCTTTCTTAGGTTTATAAACTCATCATATTTAAGAGGAAGATGGTAGCTGGAGAAGGTGGAAAGAGGGGTAAAAGCTTATTGTTCAGAAATTACCTAATCTAGCAAGAAAAATCTCATATATCCAAAAAAAATCACTGAAGTGCTGGACCTCATGTTCTACTAACAAGATCCATTTCCATGTGCAGCTCTCTATAAAGATGTGCCATTTATCTGCCAAGCTCAATGTTTAATCCAAGCACTTTATTTGGCCTGCAGAGCCCCCATAAACCCTTTCACACAGTTGGTTATTTTCCAGCATCCTTAATGCCTGGGTACCTATTGGACAAATGCAGTGCTAGACCAGTGCCCACCAGTGTTTCCATGAGGTACCATTACAAAAGTTCCTATTTCCAACCCCTTAAACACACAGTTTTGATTTCTTTAAAAGATGAAAAATAGTGTATTTATCGTCTCAATTCCTATTACTTGTGTTAGACCATTTACAGTCTGTATTCTGACATTACCTACAATATATGTGATTATAAAAGCTACACTAGACCCTCAGAATTCATTTTGGAAACATGAGGAAAATAGTCTTCCAGGTTGTGTTCATTATCAGAAACTGCAAAACCCTGATAAAGAAAATTGGGAAATAAATAATCTTTACATTCAGTTTCTGTTTTCACCAGAGGAAGACGTTTGTCAAGAAGCACAGCCGAAACAGTAGCCAATTTATATATGATGGTGAAGGGATTTAAGCAAGGCTTGACTTTTTTCAAATCCAAAGAAAAAGACTTTTATAACTTACAAGTTCTTCTGCTTTCTTCAACTATATCAGTTATTTTAATGAAAGATATCATGACTGAAAACCTTCATGAACCAAACAAGAGCAAAAGGAAAGGAAAGGAAAGCTCTGGAATCCTTCTAGAAGCAAACTGGAAGCATGGAATATCTCAGGCAGCGCGTTCCCTGTGAACACAGCACAGTCAGGAGGCAGCCTTAGCACAGCAGCCTGACTGGCTCTACACACACTGGCCTAAGGCACCCAGACTGCCATACTGGCACAGAATGTTCTTAAATGGTTTTCTTTTGGGGGAGTTTGGGCATTATTTAATTTAAGAGATGTAACCATCTTCAAAACCATATTTTTCAAAAGAGTAAGAAAGCAAGGCTTAGGTTTGTTCATATGGAATCATTTTGTCATAAATCCTTTTTATAGGATTCTTTGACCATCCCTCAGCCACTTCAGTGTGCATATACATTTCACTTTTGCTAGGG
Organism: Molothrus aeneus; assembly: GCF_037042795.1. NCBI lineage: Eukaryota > Metazoa > Chordata > Aves > Passeriformes > Icteridae > Molothrus > Molothrus aeneus. Next base: position 9,056,947 of record NC_089658.1, on the reverse strand, counting down.
AAAGAAGTTTTATACTAATAAGAAAACAAAGCACAAAAATACGTGGTAACTTGCCCAGAGCAGTAAGAAACCTTTGCAACCAAGCCATTCATACAAACATGTCTTAAATACAAATATCCTCTTGATCCTGAGCATAATTAAGAAGGAAAATGAAATGCCACTGCTTTATTGAGGTCACATCTTCATTTGTAATTTTTAACTTATTTGTTGTAATTTACCCACATAGTACTTTCAGTAATATATAATAAATAAACTTTTAGACAGTTAACAATGCTTTTTTCCCTGTCACATCCTGTTCCTTCACTACAGTGATAAGTTGACCTGTGATGCCCAATAAAGAAAAACATAGCAAGCACATGTGGTTGTATTGTGCAGATCTGCTGAAGTCAAAGAGGGTCTTAGACAGGCACATTATTAACAATTAGCCACTTACTGTAAATTCTAGCTGACACATCTCATTAAATATAGGCCAAAATAGACTTTGGTGATCGAACCTCATTTTTAATAGCTTTTCCCAGCATTCTGCCAATTGTTGTCAGGAAGCTGAAAATTACTCCTACCACTAGGATGCCCACTTTATTCTTGCTGACTGCTGAGAAATTTCAAAAGGCTGGCCTGCCTCCTCTGTGCCTGATAAAGGTAAAACCCAACCATGTGCCTGTGATGGAGATAGGCTTTTAAAAACCTCTCAGCAGGCAGCATGAAAGGAAGAGAAGTAGGGGGTAAAAGGAAAAATATTTTCTTTTGTTGTTTCTTCTACATAAGAGCCCTGAGTGACTTATAACATTGACTGTCCCCTTCTAACACAATTTTGATGTGGGACTGAACAGCTGGTCTAGTGTCCAGAATCTAAATGGCAAGTTATTGTTGAAATACCTGAAATTACTTTCCACCCCCACAACCAATCAGAAAATAAATGAAAGTAAATTTTTCATAACTATCAAACTTAGATAAAAAACTTAGATTTTTTTTTTTTTTATTTCTTTTTCTTTCCCCCAAGTCAGTTTTACATACTGAGCAGGGATTCTGTCTATGTTCAAAAGGAAGAAAGAAATTGCAGACAAATTTAACTTAGCAGAGTCCTCTGTGAGTATCTTAAGATCTCATTACCCAAAGATAATTATCTTAGCTCCAGTAATCTCTTCAGTCTTAATGTTTTCCATCTTTGAACAAGTATCAGAACCAAACTTGTGTCCTCTGGCTTAGTACTGGGGTAGTTTCAGCAAATATTTTATAGACAACATTGCAACAAATCAAATGGTGTGGCAGAGCACAACAATTCAAGAAAAAGCCCTTGTTAAGCTCTTTACAGAGGGAGATAAATGATGGCATCTTACCTGTCAAGATTTTGGAGTTTCTTCTTTGACCCTAATTGTTTTCATGCCAAGTACTCATGGCTAAGAATCTGCTTCACCATGAGCACATGCAAAATATAGAGATCACATGTTTTTTCTAACTGGCACAGAGCTCACTGAAGGGCCCAAATCCAATCTCCTGCTGAAAGCAGGGTTAACTAAAAGCTAAAACCAGGCTTTTTCCCAGCCAGGTTTTGAAAACCACAAGGAATCCACACAATCTGGGACTACACAATCTTCCAGGAAGCCTGTCCCAAACTGCCCTCAAAATGAGAAGTGTTTTTTTCTATTCAGTCAAAATCAACCTGTTTCAACTTCCAGCTTAGGCAGATGTATATAGTTCACCCAAAACCAGTCAGAGAAGGCAGGTAAGTGTCCAGATCATTCAGAGTGACTGAGCCAGTGACTGAAATATAAAGGGTTATAGCCATGATTTTACACAATTACTGAACTCTTATAGAGCTCCAATGCCCACTAGCTCCCATTCTTTACAGTTTGTAATTATGTCTGCATAAGTCCCCAGTCAGGCCAACAATGCACTGATCCCTATCTTCCAAATATGTTATTCTGACTCATTTGGCAAATACATTCAGTGAGCACAGCTTTTTTAGCCCCAGTATTCTCATTTGTCTGCTCAAGAACACATTTTTGGCAAAAACTTATGTATCTATAAAAAAATAAATAAAACACACAAAAAAGGAGAAATAGCTTAGTAAGCATGGGGAGTTTGTTTAGCTAGGTTGCTGCCACGTTTAAAAAAGACAATGATCTTGAAAGAGGAGTTAGTTATCTGCCAACCAGTCCACTGAATGGAAAAATTAGGAATAAGGCTTCAGAAGCCTCCCACATTCTGCTTCATAAGTATTCAGGTGTGAATGTAAAGTCACTCACTTATGTTTCCCTAGCCTTGATTCAGCCAAGACCTTTTAATGATGTGTTTAAAGACATAAATGTGACCTTCTCATGGGAAACTTTCTTTACAATCATTCTTCAGTGATCTAGTGAAACCATCTATCTAAATAGAAATGATCCTCATCAGGAAATCTGCAGCAGAAATCGGCTATTAAAGCATTTCCAAGTGTCCTCTGGGATATTTTTACAACAAGGGCAAGAAACCTTGTGAGAAATGGATCCCAGAGGAAATTTTACCCACAATGGTTTCTGTCTTTTAACTGATAACTTAGTGTTTCAGATCAAAGACTGCATCTTCACTACATTTTCTGCTTATTCTCAAGACAGACAAGAGCAGATTCTGTCAAGTGATGCACTACTAAGGGAAAAAAGGAGAATAATCACAGACAATATATACAATCATTAAAACAGTTTCCTGTAATGAAACTTGAGAAAACTGCCTTTTGGATTCTCAGCTTCAGAAACAGAAGTGGTAAAACCAGCAAAGACATTTTAAGTCACACACAAAGAAATCTAATGTTCTTCCAATACAAAACATTCTTTTTACTTGTCCAGTTTTGCTTTTTCTATATCTACCTCAAAATAGAAAAAGATTGAAAAACTCTTCTACTTTCTTCTTCCACAATGTGTACTACGATGAAAAATGGCTCCTTGGCTTTGCCTGTCTCCCAAGGGTCTTGAATCCTGTGTGGTTTAGCTGTCACTACCAGCAGCTCCCTGTGCACATGTGCAGGAGGCACTGCTGGGCTGCTGAGGAACACAACCAATCCATGCTCACAGCATCTGGGGAACCCTAACACTGTCCTAAAAGGAAGGAAAGTGAAGCAAAATAATAGTGTAAACTCAGGTTGATTTCCTGTATGCAGCTGGATTCTTGAAAATGAGTATCATGAGGTGGGCCAGGAATATTGTTTTTAATATTGTTTGCAGAAAATGAAGTATTTAGAGAAAAACTGCCTAATCATACCAGAAAACAAACCCAGACATTCTGCCATATGGAAAGATTCTCAAATTCTCTAATCTGATTCACATGGGCTATTTAGGTAATTAACTTAAGCTGTTTAAAGAAAGGTGAAGAGGGAATATCACAAGCAGCTCACAGATATAGCAGCTACATCCTGCAATCACCAAAGGAGACATTATGGTAATGATGATCAAGGTAGAAGCTGGGAGGAGCTCAGGGGCTGAAGGAATCTGGCTGTCTCACCAGGATGGAAATCTCTGGAACAGAGGAAGGGCTGCATGACCTTCCCTGGAACGAGACACATTTCTCCTTGCCTCTGCTGTAGAGGAGCTGAGGTAGCTCGTCACCACAGCCACCCCCCGCCCCCCCCAGACAATCTGGAAGTTGGATAAGGCAGGATGAACCCTTGTCCACAGCAGCCCATTTTTTCTATTATTTTTTCCACTGTAAAAAGCCACTTACTGCCTCAAAATGATTTCCTGGCCCCAGTTATGAAACAAACTATTGAAACTTGCAGCCAGGAACACTTATAAGGACTGTTCGCCATCCACAGCCTTAAGAAATCTCAAAAGATAAGGAGTAACTGCTCTACTGAATTTGGAAATCAGAACCTTTAATGGCTGTACTTTTCTTGTGAGGGGGTGATGTTTGGGACCAGTTCAAGCTGAGCGAGCCATAAGGATTTTCAGCCCAAGCACTAATTAATAGAAGTCATGCACAATACTGTTTTCTTCAACAAAAAAGGTCTTGCTCAGCCTCCCAAAGCTCTGTAGCAAAGCTCTACATGTGGCATTGTTCTCTGAACAAGGAAGTGAACTAAGGCTTCTAATTTCTTGGCTAACTTCATTTAAAGAAAGAATGAGATTGGTGCCAAAAAGCAATCAATGGATTCCCACTCAAACAAAACACTTAAGACCATGATTTGAATCCAGTTACTCATGTATTTAAAGTTATGCATGTGTGCAAGTGCCTCACTGGGTGAAGGTGTAATGACCTGGTTTTTTGGACTAAACTCTAGCTAAATCCAACAATTAAATGAACATGCACTTGAAAATTCAAAGTTTATTTAATGATAAACTCCAAAATCCTGGTTTCCTCTTTCTTTGCAGCCACACACATTGTCTTGGAAAGTGTCCTTCTTCCATAATGGTATTTGAAAGAACTGCTTCAGTCTGGGTTCACTTATCTAAAAATGGCCCAAAATGTTGTGATACTGCTCCCAGTATATGTCATCAAGAGTTCTAACCATAAGTCAATATCAAATTAGGGCTTGGGTAAAATAATTAAACTTTCTAAAATGTATAATGAAACAGGACAAAACAACTGTACCTCAGGAATCCGGCCAAAGTGCTTTCTTTCAAATCTTCCTAAATAGATGATTAGATATGGTGAGAAAGCTGTGATGAATTTTTTTTTTCTACCCCTTCTACAGCCCTTTAAGTATTTATCACCAAAACTCATTTAGCTATACTGACTGAGACTTTCTGGAAATTTCCTTAATATTTTTATTTATTTTTAATTGCTTTTAATAGTATCCAAAAAGTAAATTCTCTTAAGTTATATACTTGAAAATGGACTTACACCCATCCTAGTTTCACTCCGGTGATTTTACTTTTTCCTCAAATAAGAGAAATTAAGAATCATGTCTTCAGATACTTTTAAGGCAACACCTCCACTGATATACACAAGAAGAACTTTTGCACCTAAAGTCTCCCATTAATTATCAAAGAACTATAATCAATGATAATTATCACTGCATCCATGATGCTAAGATCAATAAACTAACACATAGCCATGAGTCCTTTGAAAATTTCAAGTTATTCTGGCACCTAGTGTCCTGTAGGCTCAGGTTCTTGATGCTTCTGACAATGTCACCCCTTTTTTGTGTTTAGGCTAATGTTTAATGTCATCTCTTCAAAAGACCACATTTTAGGGAGGAATTAATCCCTTTAGAGCAAGAGCAAGGTTGAGAAACTATACTACATCTTGATATTTATATCAAGATAATTTGGCTAAACAACTCTGTTAAAACAGACTTTGCAAATGGAGGAGATTAAAAAACCCCAAAAAGGCAATGCAGGCAGGCAAATTATAATTATCTAGTAGCAACTGGTAATAGTTAATGAAATAAGACCTCCATTTTTATTAAAAAAGTTTGAAACAAAAGGATCAGTTTCCCATGTTCACAGGGGAAATAACTAAAATTCATCTCTTACTTGTGGATGGTAATTTGAGTTTGCTTAGTTTTTTATTTATGAACTTCTAGTTGGTACAGGCACCAAATAGGACTTTTTACTGCTGCTAGATGAAAGCAGGTTCAAAGTGAGATTTGACTTTGTATCTATCTTTCAAGATCTGCTGTATATAATACACACTAAAAGCTTCACCTAGTTTGGCCTCATTATATCTTCCTTAATTGAGTCTTAATAAAAAGACTGTGTTCTAGTGTGAAATTTATTAATTGGTTTTCAAGAAGAGAGGCTTGAAGCAATATAGACATCTCAATTAGGGATGCATTTCAACATAAATACAAAATTTATGCCTCCTGTGATTGCCAAAATGACTTAGAGCTAAACACAGAGAACTGACGCACCAAGTCTCTTGATATATTTTGTACCTGGGTAGGAAAAGCAAAGTATTTCTATAGTAGATTGATTTACTGCTGCTGAAGACTAAAGTAGGGCTACATCTTGAGTGTGTGAAAGGCTGTCACAGAGGGAAAGCTTAATTTATCAATTTGCCAGTTTCTCAGGGGAAGCCATTAATGACAACAGTATGAGGCTGCCTTTTGGCAGGATTCATTGGACTTATTTTCCTAACTTAAAAAAAAAATTATAACTTTTCCCCTCATAAAATACCAGACCTGTCAGACACACAAAAGGACAACAGGAAATGGTGCTTTAAGCACCAAGAGCACCATCTGTTCACCTCACAGCTTTCTGCTTCGATTCAGAACTCTGAGTGCCATAAAAACAGTATCTTTAAAAAGCAACAAAACAAAAAATCCAAACGTTCCAACACCTACCTGACCCAGCCTATGAAATGTTACACACTCACTTTGCACATAATAAGCATGATTTGCTTACCCATGTAGATGCCCAAGCCAAGGCAACTACAACAACAGATCACAAATCAATCAGTAACTAATTCCTGAAAGTAGCATGGAGCATCCTAGTAGCAACTATTCAACTCACTTCAAACTTCTTAAAATAAAACAACTTTTGGCGCCAACCATGCAATCTGCGCAGCCCAGCCACAAGCAAAATCTCACCTGTATATACAGTTTCAAGCCAGAAAAACACAAATAAAAGTAACCTGAGTCTGTCTCTCCCTGGCTCCAACTGAGTTTAAATCTATCTGCAGCTCTAACGAATAGTTAGACCTAGGAAATACACTAAACTTACACAGAGCTTGTGTGATCTCTACCACTAATCACCATGGGCTCTGCTTCATCAAAAACAAAATCTAGAAACATTTAATAAGGAATAGTGTCTGAGAGAATAATTTTAATAATGATTTACACACAGTTTTTTACCTCTTAATTAGAATTTGTAGTTAGATGAGTGTAATCTTAATTAAACCCCTGGTTAGGGGTTAGCTGCACTAGGTTTCAGCAGAGCTCCTAGTGAGAAAGGTGGAGAGCTGAGCCTCCTTCAAGGCACTCCGGTGCAAGCTCTCCTTTCAGCTTTGTACATCTATGGCAGGGTCAAGTGGTTGACCTCACCTCAAAGAAGAAGGGTCACTGAGCACAGGGAACCTGTGCTACTCTGCTGGTGTTCCATTGCTGAGCTTGCACTGCAGCAGATCTCCCATCCAGTGACCCCTTCCTTTGATCTCACAACAGGTTCAGGGAAATTAAAAACTGACAATGGCTCAGTGGAAGAAGAAAAAAATAAGGTTTTCTTTGCTTGCAAAGACAGAAGAGCTGACAAGGACAGGAGACAAGAGTGCACTTTCTGGCATTTCTGCCCTGCACAGGTGACAGGATGAAATTAAAGGAGCAAACCCGTATTCAAATTACCCTTCAAAGGATTCACCATGTTCTCCTAAATGTTGTTAAAAGGGGAAGAAAAAGGGTACTGTCACTTGTGAGAATGATCCTCTTTCACCAAGAAACTGTCCTGTGGTTTTGGTCACAGTTTCTGTGTTTAACTCATGGACAGAGGTGACCTAAGTATGTTAGTCCCCAGCTATTCCTGTCTACTTCTGTTGACCACAAATAAGGGTTCTTTCACCCTGTGCAATAAGCTGGTCCCCACACCAAGCTGAGGTACTTGACTTCATTTCACATCTGCAGAGATGGGTGTTAAGTGGAGGATCCACAAAGCTAGCACACCTCCATTATTCCAGGTGTTCATTTTTACACACTTGGAGCAATACAAATTTGGTGTTTCCCATGTGTGTAACAACCTAAAGCTCTGGTCATTGCCTTTGCAGCCTCATCTGTTTAAAAATACAATGCACATTTATTTTACCACTCTCACCCAATGAGGAAGATGTTTATGTGAGTAAGGGCAACCTGTGGTTAAATATTTTCACAGAATTACAGAACAAGCTGAGTATGAAGGGATCTTATGTTAACGAGCACAAATTTCAAGCAAAGTTGTTCTTTGGATTTGTAGTTTGATTTATTATGTTTTCCTATTCTTACTTCTTGGGTCATGGCTCCTGTTTCCTGCAGGTTTGCTGTTTCCTGCAGGTTTAGTTATTAATAAGTTCTTTTATTTGTCCTGCACATTACTTCAGTCAATTTTTAACCTTTTCATGGTACTTTATTTCAACACTTGCAGAATAGGCTCCCCTGGACAATGAAATAGTCTAAGATATTTTGAGGATTTACCAAAGGAACTTTCCTGCAGGAGCTCTAACTCCTTCTGAATGCAAGGTGAACATACTGAGCCTAAAGAAAAATTCAGATATTTGCATTCACGTGCCTTCTCTTTCTTAACAGCCATGTAATCCCTGTCTTCCTTTTGCACATAACGGAAGAGGAAAAAAAGAGCTTTTTTGCAAGCTAGCTAGTAAATGCAAATGTAAAGCCTCTTTGCCCAGTACAGAATGTGTCTGAATTCCATCTGTATCACACTGCTACATGCCAATTACTTTAATTAGGGTGAGATCCAAGATTCACAAGAGAAAGTTCATAGTGTAATTAAGAAATAGTTTTTCTCCTCAGTGCTCCCTTTTCATCTTCTTCTTTGCTCATTTTCCTGCTTCCCTCCCACCCTTTCTCCATTCAGGGACTTTTTCATTCTGATTCTTTAGTCATTTTGGCATTAGCATTGTTGCACTTACATCTTCAGACAGGCATGAAAGCCAAAAAGCTGGTTGCCTTTAATGCTTCCAAGATAAGGTGTAAAAAAATGAAAAGCAAAGAAATGAAAGTGAAAGGTTTTATGCTGTTTTCAAGTGATATTTGGTGTGGTGTGGCACAATGCTTTGAAGTGTATCTTATTAAAAGCAATGTCACATCCTGCCGAGAAATGGCAATGCTCAGCACTCAGGGAGCTGGGTAATCTCACAGAAACACAAAAAATGGACTTGCCAAGGAAGGAAAGAACTGATTAAGGTATGTAGATGTTCTGCAGGACCTATAGCAGCATGATAATACTGAATGAATCAATGAAATGAGTGTTGTCTTAATAACACCAGCAAAAGACATATGTCTGTGAAGGTTTGCTACAACAACAATTTTCATTTGAAGAGCTACCTAATCTCAATCTTTTTTGCAGCTGGCATGGATTAACACCAACAGTGGGCACCTTTCAACAATTCCTAAGTCACACAATAGCCAAGGCTATTTTTTCCCCCTCTCTTCACACTTGTAATTGGAATATATAAGTCATTAAGAGCTTGACACTCATGTGTCTTGTGGCAATAGGGATGTCATCACTGATTATAGAGATTAGTGTGGAAACATCTGGATTTAGAATTATACAAAATAGTTTCTCAATAAACACTTGTTTGCTTCTGTGCTAAACCAGAACATGATTTTTTTTTTTTTTCCTGGAGAAAGTAGCTTAGTGGAATTTTACAGAGTTAGTATTAAATAAGAAATAAGTTTATTCTTTAAACAAAAGGGGATTGATTCCTAGTCAGGATAAATTATTTAGAACCAGATTTATGTCAAATGAGAGCTGGCCCCTGCCTCATTAAAATATGTGCTCCTAATTGAGTAGGCAAGCACGCATAAGAGAGAGTAAAGGCCACATTTAGGATCAGCTATGACATTATTTACATTTCCAGAAAAATGTATGTCCAAAGTTTTTTCCTCTGTACTGTAGCACAGGAATTACATCACTATGTCATTAGATGGAAATAAATAAAATGTCCAAGATTTTGTTTGAATTTTCTTCGATTCTGTAAGTTTTCTTTAGTGCAAGTTATTCTCCCAATAAGTACATTTTGCTCCAGAAATATAAATATTAAAAAAAAATTATGCACTGTGGAACAGAAGTACTGACTTAATACTCAGTTTCAGAGTCCCACGTGCCCTATCATTAGTGGCAGACTGATTGTTTTCTACATTTCAGCAAAACACACTGGACTAATTATAATTTCACCAACACTGGAGTTGAAGAACACAGATTAATGATCAGCAATTAAAACATCAACAACATCACAAACAATAATGCTTCATACTGTTAATTTCTGTTGCCTGAAGTCACGCTATTTCTCTTTGGGCATGAAATACATAATGCACTCATTACTTCCAACATGAGTAAAATGCTATCACATTACATGCTGAGATTCATATACTGTAGCTAATTTACAGCACCTAGACAGGAATGTGCACTTGGTGGATTGTGCATATGTAATAAGAAGCTAAATCAGTGTTAAGATCTGAAATACCAGAACTCAGTTAGATTGCTCCATCCAAACATATGCAGCACCAAACCCAGATTTTAAACAACCATAAGCTCAATGTAAACAAAGTACATCAAACTGAAGTCTTTACCTTCAGAAGTTTTTCTGGCAGATCAGTGCTGTCAGATTCAACTGACAGAGGTACAGCCTAGACTTTCGTGCTACATTTTCTTAGAAAACTAACATCACTGTAAACCTTTCTGTCTGGTGCAGCATTCAATTTAATCAAGTCTCTAGCACAAAGCTCATCTGATGTCATTTCTCATTTGCACCAGGAAATCAATGGCTGCAGCTGCAAGTCACTGCAGTAGGTAACTGTGGCTTGCCCTTGCCCTTTGAGCATTTGCCTGCAGAGTTTGGAGGCTGTCACCCTGCAGTCAGCATGGCTTGTGGTAGCACAGCTAGGGCAGGACTTAAAACAGCCCTTTTGTCAGCATATCTGCAAGGGCATCCCATTAGCTATGGTACAAGTGATTGTGTGAACTCACTTGCTGTAACGCTGTTTCTCTTATGCTCAGTATTCTCTGTTATCTTTTTCACCTACTGAAATTTATGTTGGGAGATGCACCCAGTAAACTGAAAAATAAACAAATTTACTATCTCTGTGTTGAATGTCAGCATCTTTATGTGACCTGAAACACTAAAAAGCAAGCTGAGGACAGCTTTGTTATGAAAGAATGGTGAGCAGAGGCAGACACACAGAGGGAATGAAAGCAAACACATGAATCTCACTAGTCATTTTCAGAATGGAAATATTCTGTTCACTCAGATGCAGCCCTATTATGAAAATTGAAATGGATAATAAACCCAGCAAAGGCAGGCATTAATTAATGTTTGCTACATTTAAATTTTCCCTATATGATTCAAGAGGATAAAGCAAGATGCCAGCAGCTGATGTGTTTTTTATTAATTGTTTATCAAGTACAGCTTGATAAACATGACAGCTTGTTATTCATGACAGCTAAGTCATCTCTTACAAAGGGTAGAGACTCCTGATAACTATGGAAGTGCTAGACTAATATGGAGGAAAACTGCCCATCAAGAGGAAATATCGACACTAGTTAGGTCCAAAACTGAAACAGGTGCAGAACTGTGAATGGACATAGATAAAGAATTTGCCCATCAGTTCACAGGGATGATCTACCTGGTGTAGCACATATCAGATCACTAGGGATGTCACAGAAGTGAAAGGGAAAGTCAGGTGTTTCGTTTAACTGCAAAAACTTTCTGATTCATGTCTAACTTCAGATGTTTCTTGTTCCTTTCTAAGCAGCTGGAATTAAAGCTGTTCATGAGCTGCCACCCATGAATAAAGATTCTGCCACCCTGGCTTTCTGCATCAATATCTCACAAGTGTCATTAAAACCAGCTGGTATATTTATGAACAAAAATGTTACATTGTAGAAAGCTTGGCAGAATTTTTCCCTAATACATTAGCAGCCCCGGAGGCATTGTCACAGAGCTGCCAGAAAAAGGTTTGGTTTAACTTCCCAAATCCAATTCCCAGGAGCAGCAGGGATTACAGCAAGAAAGGTCTTTAACGATTGAAAGAGACTTTCCTTATGCCACTTAATGGGATGCCCTCTGGCCAAATGAACATACCCTGTGGGTTCTGAATTCAGCCAGGTTGAAATCCACGGTGTTTCTTGCTATGATACAGAGAAGTAAGGATGCTTCCACCTGACACCTCACACATGGCATATGGGCAACTATCACAAGTGATAAACAGAATGTCTGTTACCATTTCTCAAACATAAGCATGGATGGCTGAAGGCCCAATTGAAGGAAATTCCCCTTTTAGAGCCAAACAACAGGTGGAACAGAATTATCATAATTTTCTTACAGTACTTTATGGGCATTGTCAGATGCTCAGACAACAGGGCTGATCTGCTCAGCTGCTCTGCTTGCAGACTAAGGAGTTGGGATATGGACTTTATATACATTTAAAAACAAAGAGCTATGATTCACAAGTAGCTTTGCCAACTTGTGGATAGCCAAAGACACAGCCAAAGAGCTATGCGTGGGTTTTAGATACCAACTCAGGGAAACAGTTTACTCTCTGTTGTAAATCTTTTTCATTACCTTCTTCATTAACTTTTCCTTAAGCATTGCAATACCTATTACCTTCTCTTGAGCAGCATGTTCACACAGCATTATTTTTCATCATTCATGTTCTCAGTATGGTGGCACCCAGTTAAGATCATCTTCAAAATGGCAAAGTGAGCCATTCTGGAGCTTAGGGTTGTCAGACAGCTTCAGACAACTTTGCTTCATAAATGCTTATGTGTGAAGAGTCTTATATTAACCTTATATCCATCAGAGAAATTTTACATGACAGTAGATGTACTTAAACATATTTTCCTAATTCTGCCTTTTTTTCTCTTTACACAAACTTTTATAGGCCTTAAATTCTATACAAGGATCCCAGCAGAGGTGTTAAAATCACAGACATTATGGTGCTGATGTTTCATCACCTCATTTTGCTGGCCTGCCCTGTCATAACCAACACTTCCTCCCTGAACACAACTGTAAGAGACATCCAAATCCTGCAGAAAAGCCCAGACCATTCTGCAGTGCAACTCTTAACCAAAACCACCTCTTCCTGGCAGTTCTACAAATCATATCTGGTGATACTGGTTAGAAGAGCACAGGCAAACTCCATCCATCATGGCAGCATATTCTTTTAAATATTATCTTCTGCAATAGGTAATTGGAAGAAATATCATCGTAAGAAGGAACTATTTCAGAAGCACTCTCTCAGGAGGCCTGTGTTTGAAAGGTTTAGACGTACCTGTACAGCTTGGCCTGATATCAGTAGCATCAGCAAATGCTCAGTTCCACACCTGGATATAATGGAATCAAACAAGCCACTGACAACAGCCCCCCAACACACACCTCTCCCGCCAGGCTCTGACTTTTTTTTTTTTGTCTTATGACTAAGCTAAACTCCAGCTCAACAAATCCACAAAATAAAATCACTTTCCACTGCATTATTCATATTGCATGTAAACTTACTGTGGCAGATATCACCAAAGGATTTCAGAAATAGAGAGATGTTCTTACATGGCTTTCAGCAGCAAATAATTAGGTATTTGCTCTCAGAATAATACAGTGAACCTTTTGAGAAATATGTAAGCAAAAAGGAGGTTTTATACAGCAGTTTCACAGTAAATCAAACACATCTTATCAAAATGTGACCTATTCAAACTGCAAGTGATGTAGTGAAGAAAGATCATCCCTTAGTTGAGTACATGTTAAGTTCAGCAAAACTGTCAAAGCCCTTTAAGGCAAACAGCCCATTACAGCCCATGAACGTTGTAAACTATTACCACTGCCAAGGTAATGTGGGATAATTTCTCCAGAACTGCAAAGCTGACATATTGTCATTTGACTTTTCCTCAGAACTCTACAGATAGATCATCTCTGCAGATAATATGCTTAGCAGCAGGAAGGTTTTCTCCCTTCTCAGAACACCTAACAGAAAAGATGGGAAAGGCAAGTCTGCACAGGCTACAATAGCCAGAAAAAATACAGCAACAAAATCTCTTAAGAATTCCATAATTATATATTGTTCTAATTCCATAATTGTATATTGTTCTATGGCACAGAGCTTGGAAAAAATCAGCTGGCAGATAGGCAGAAATCAGGACTCTGATTTCTGTGTCAGGGGTAGAGAAATATTACAGCACTGACTCCCAGCAGTAGAATCCTCAATCCACAAGTTTACATGATTAAGCTGCGACCATTTAACTCACCAGGCATTTGATCGATATCTCTGTCACACAAGAAAGGACACAAATTGCTTTGGGAAATGCTAATGGACATCCTAAGGTGTAACTGCCTTCCAAAAGCGTTTTCCTATGTTTGTACACTAGGGGGATCTAAAGCAGGAGCAGGGCTGCAGTTGCACGGGAGAGCACACATAGGAGACATAATTAAAAGATAGAGATAACAACGCAGAACATAATACTAACCATGAGGCAAAAAGGGCTTTCCAAACATATATGACTGTTAAAAGCAAATACAAAAGTCTGAGGTTCTTTAATAAAAAGGGCAGCAGATTATCCACTGTGCCTACCAGAACAGGTCTTTTGGTACCCGTAACAGTGCAGTGTCAATGACACCTTTAGGATAATTACTGGTTTATCCTGAGGCCCTAAATACATAATCACTTTGTAACAGATGCAAATAGATTATAAAAAACCAAACAGATATCCCATAGGAAACAAATAAAACACAAGCATCTAATGGAAAACCAATATTCCTTTAGACCTTCAAATCACAGTTGTGATAGAAAATACTGCAATAAATCAACTAATCTGGCACTTTCAGTGACTTTCTCACAAATTATCACACCTTATTGAACTCTCACTGATTTGATATCACAGCAGCCCTGATGAAAAATGGCTAAAGTGAACACAGAATTTGCTGTGTTCAAGTGGCTGAAAACAGATGTTTTGTCCCTCTGGAGTTTTAAAACAAATAGAAGTTTAAAAGAACATACACCACAAAGTTGGGTTTAATCACTTCCTGAGTAAAAGGTCACAGGCCACTGCTTATCAAACTGAAATGCAGAGATCTGTACTATGAGGATGGATAATAGCCCTAGAAAAGCAGGAAGTTTTTTTTGGTGACTTTTATTATAAGCAGTATACCTGTGCCTCATATGCCCATCAACAAAAACTGAAATAATGTTTAGCTGCTGGAACTTGAGCTCATATCATAAAGATTCATAGGTCTAGCTGTAAAAATTAGTCTCATTCAGACTTTAACCAATTTGGAAAAAAGCCCCACTCACTGGACAGTGATTTGACTTAAAAAGTGTGGCCTAGCCAAACCAAAAAGAAGGAAATATCAGAACAATGCTGAACTAATTTCTAACATTTCTAAGTAGAAATGTTATTTTTAAATGTATTGTTTGTTCCAAAGAAAACATATCATATTTGTATTTTTTTAAAGATTTGATCTTCACAAAGAAGTTGAATTTGTTTTTATTTAAATTTAAAAATCCCCCCAAAACCCTGCATAATACCTGTCTGTTTCACATCTGCTTTTCAGTATTGCCAAATAACAAAGAATTTCACAATTCACACTGTTCATTTCCTCCTTAATGATTTCATTTAAATGCCATATTGCTCCTAAAGTACTGATAGCCAGAAAAATGTCAATGATTTCTGCATCAAGGTGCAATTCTATTAAGCCTCACTTTGAACTTTCTAGGATATCCTCTGGCTGAATTTTACACAGGTCAAGTTGGCTTTGAGATTCAGATTGAATACTTATGAAAATGACTTTGTTTAAAAATACACTATTCAAAGATTTTTCTGCCCAAAGGAGCCTCTTTAACCTTCAAGCTGTACTTACTGGAGGAATTCATGTGAGCTTTGAGTAGTCCCAGCTCTCTCTTCTCACAGCAGTATTGTTTATGTTCATGGATATCTGTTCTCCATATCTTGAAATTTTTCCCCAGCTGAACTATGCCTCTGGAGGATACTGATTCATCCATTTCCTGATAACCAATATGTTCTTTTTGGATTTCTAAGAGAGATGGCAAATACTGCAAAAGGAAAAAAAGCAGAAGAAAGGATTTTAAATTTTGAATACATTTGAACTTTCAAAAATTTACTTGTTATTTTGTGTTTTGCTTAAATGAGTGTTCATTTCATTGAGTTTCATCAGCATGAAAGAACAGAGAAAGGGAATTCTTAATTTTCTTCTTTCAGGTATTCATACCAGCCACTAGACAGGTTAGACATCTACACATAATGAGGAGAAACACAAGTTTATTAGTAAGACCTGAATAAAAAGCAGGCATCCTCATGCTTCAAAGCATTACAAAAATAAATCTAGAACTGATATCCCTTTGCTCTATGAATAGCATTTGATGGAGATTAAAGAAAAACTTTTCTTTCCCATATTAGTTCCATAATTGCCTGATAGTACTACATTCTGAAGCAATTTTATCAGAGAGACAATAGACACATACACACTTTGCTAAAGAGAAAACGAATTTGCATCACTTATTCTATGGTAATTGTGCATGTTTTCAGCTCATGAACAGGTGAGGGTGCTTATCTCTCAATAAAAAAAAAAAAAAGGCAATTTATCCTGTTGGGTATACCAGGGAATATACACACACAGGAAAGTTTCTCATGTCACAAACAAACTGATGATTTCCTCAGAGGGCCTTCCCCACGAGCTCATACCCCAGGATAAAAGGCCTTCCTGTCCTGCACAAACCAGCAGCTCAAACCTCTGTGGCAATTTGTAAAGTCAAACACCCACTTCAGAGCAGTAAGGGAGTGCCTGTATTCAGCTCAGAGCACACAAACACTTACAGAAAAAAAACCTTTATCAGAGGAAGTAGCAGATCTTAGAATATATTATACTAAGAAAAAGTTGCAATTCATCAAGTAATTTTTTCACTGTCATTTATTAGCAGTAACCATTAATAGATGTCTGCAAACTTGCAGATGGCTCCATTTCAGCTCGCTTTTCAGGCCTCTGTTTAGAATATCATGGCATTTAAGCAAAATGTTAGGAGGTGACATCTTGGGATGTTATTTGACATTGCATATGGATGGATAAACTCCCTTCCCCCTGCCCGTCAGCTGGCAGTTCCAAGCCAAAGAATCTTTCTGGAAGTTCAGAGTTATGAGTCCAGAATGAAAATCTCAGTGTGTAGAAGCAGTTCTCAATGAAGGCAGGAGGGGTGCTACAAACTTTACATGGGAATGTAAAGCTATGGGAATTCATGAAGTTACAAAATATTTTATCTTCCAGGCATGTATTCATTTCTAAATGATATAGAAAAAAATATTGATTAACCATAAACATCTCCAAAAATAGTTTTTGTGAATAATGGACTTTTTCCCAGATATTTTCATTTAGTACCTTTGAAATAGCAAAGGCTGCAATAAATGTTTTAGTACGAGTAATCGCAAATAAATGATAGAAATATTTTATGTCTTTTCTTAAGGGGTAATTCACATAGCCATCCCAGGCAAGTGTTACTACTCAGAAAAAAATTTCCACAGGATAAGTAAGACAGCACCGGGTGACAGACATTCCTGAATCATACCACATTTTCCCAGCAGATCCGGAAATTTTCATCACAGCCACTTGCTATTAAAGCACAAACAATTTCATAATGAGAGCTGACGCACTTTAACTGTTGGTGCCATCATGACATTAAATTATATGATGGACTGCCCCAAAATGATAAGCTTTAAATTATGAAAAAGTTTATGATGCATAAACTCTCCATCCTCTGTTAACATCTTTTACCAGTTCCAATTTCTTCCACTTACAGTGAATGTCACCAAATACCTTCATCCTTTTAGAAAACCACACTATAAAGTTGAAAAAAATTATAATAGAAAAAACTACATTTTCAGTCTCTTTCTTCCATTTATCATGGTGTTAGGGTACATTTTGATAATAGGAAAACCCAGTAGGCAGACAGAACAAAGCAGATACTCTCATTGTGGTAACAATTAATAAGCAGAGGAACAAACCTTTAGTAATAATTCTGGAGGACAGAGCACTTCATTTAGGTACACAGGGAGTATAGAACAGACAAAGTTTGTGCATTGTCTTCAATATATAAACCCACCAAAAAGCTCAAGGATATGGACCTTGTGGGGAAGTGAGCCAGCCTCCACATCCTCTCACTCCTCTGTCTCAGTGAAACTTTGTGTCACTCAGTGCCAGGTGATCTGGACCCCATTAGGTGGCTCCACCCAAACTGCAGACCAGGAGTATAACCAAACTCACTCACTGTCAGCCATGCCTAAACACAAGGCTGTGTCTAGGAACAGATGCCCATGTACCCCATTGCCAAATCTTCAATCTGTACTTTTTACATGAAGGATTTTTCAGTCCTTCTTGTGCCTCCAAATTCTTTGTGCTTACTCTGGCTTTCTTGCTAATTCAAGTCCAGGTAAAGATAAATAAGGTTATACAGAAAAAAAAAAATCAAAATTTTATAATTGGGAATTAGAAACTTATTGTATTTAATATCTTTCCAAAAAGTGTTTTAGATATTTCACACAGGTAGTGGAGCACTGACTGTTTTGCACAGCCACACATGGAACAGCACCTGCCACACCAGCTTGCTGTTCTCAGTTGTGTTCATTACAGTAGAAATAAACATGCTCATTTAAACATGTATACATACATATCTTCAATGCAACTATATCTAGGAGTGATTTCAAGTGCTCCCAGCATGAAAGCAGAAATTCTGAACAAAGATGCTATAAACGAACCTAAAATTCAGATTAAAAAATCTTCTCCAATATAACCTTGAAAATTTTCTCAAGTAACTGATAAATAATGGTAGTCATTTTGCTTTTAATGAAATATAGACAACTGGAAAAATTCTTTCTTGAAAGAGACTGGGAAAAATACAGTTCTTAGTTATATAGACAGCATTCCACATCAATTTTGCTGGCTTGCAAATGTAAACAGTTTTGCACAAAGCTTGGCAACCTAATAATCAAACTGAGCTCCTCCCAGATAATAATGATTTTTACTTGAAAAGACTCTGATAACAAAGTTTCCTCTGCTGAGTTTCAAATGAAACTTTGAAAGTCAGACACAGTCAAGTGTTTTCATGTCACTGATTGCTTACTGAAAGATGAAAAGAAAAACAAGATTTAAGGAACAGGTACTAAAAGTAGAAGAATTAAGAAATAAACACCTGCAGACAAAGACAGAAAAAAAATTTTCCCTGGCAGAAGAGAATTCAGTTAAGGCTGACACAGTGTCCCAAGTAAGGACCCTGTTCTCAATCACTTTTACCATTGAGAAAGCTGTAATCACCTGGGTGATGTGTCTCCCCTAGCCTGAATTTCCTGGAAAATTTCAGTCAGAATACTGCAGCCATTCCTGAGAAAAAGGCAATGGGAAATAGCATTTGCTTTGAAAGTTAAAAGAGTCCGAAGACCTTTCTTTAAAAAGTGCCATGCTTTAGAATAAGAACTTGCCAAGTTGGCAGAGATCTTGTGCCTTTTGCTCTCTCAATGAAAAGCCACTCAAAAAAGTCCAACTTCAAGCCCTGTGGTCTGTGCACAGCCAGTACTTCCTGGACTTATATTTCCCAACCTTTCTGTCTGTACTGGACGTGCTCCAGGGGCCTGAGAAGGCACTGAGAATTACAGCTCAGTGCCAAATCTGAGTTGAACAATATGAACTAAGGCAAGAGGTCTTTGCTGTATTTCAATACTTTCCTTACTAAGTCCAAGCAACATGCAAGAGGCAGCTCTCAAACTCAAATATCCAGGGAGAGCACCAATACTTCAGGGAACAGAATGGGCAGAAGAGAAGCTGGAGGAATGAAAAAGAACTGGGTAAATGTAGGGAAAAGACAGATTGAGACCCAAAAAATCTTGGACCAGAAGAAAGAAGACAGAGAACAAATGGTGAGCAAGTAGGCTGCTGGGCAGAGAGGCTTGAGTAAAATCCAGGAGAAGGAAGAAAAAATTCTGATGAAGAACAACTCCCAGCTAGAAGAGATATCTAGGAATGAGGCTGGAGGAGTAAGAGACAGAAGCTGAGTCTCCTACAGTACCCCCTCCACCTCCCACCTAAACATCCTGCAACTTAATATCACTATGTAAAGCTAAAGCTTTTGTTCTAAGGTGGTTTTTTTTCTTCTTTTCTCCAGCTTCTGATCATATTTATTATTTATATAGCTCTACTACTTCCCTCTGAGGCAAACTGCATTTGCATTTTTGGCTTACCTTTTAAGGATATAGGTATTTGAATATTTTCCAAAGTCTTTTACAGTTTCCTTACAATTTTTTTTTTTTTACTATTTTTTAAAATGCAAATATAACATTCAAATTAAAAAATAAGCTTTCAATAAAAATTTTGACTTCCATGAGTGTACATGAACTCAGCTCAAAGGAACTTCCAGGAACACACCAAATTAACCTTTTTTTGTTTTCGTCTTTATAGACCACCATTAATTTAACAGTAAATCTATTTAGCTCAAATGAAGTGTTTGAACTGCTTTGGGAGAGAAAACTCAACTGCTTCTACAGAGCCATTTGTTACAGAGTAGCTCTTTGCAAAACACTCCAACATTTCCATTCCTCTTTTATGATTCCTTAAGCATCATAGCAGGTATGGAGTAATGCATGTGATAACTAGTTGATTGAATTTTTTTTCTATAGTTTGGTTATAACTAAAACAATTTCCAGATTAATAGTATCTGACCCACCTAAGACAAATTCCACCAGGTTTGGTGTGGAGTATTAAAGTACTCTGATAAAAAATAGACATTAAAGTAATGAGGAGTGTTGCAAGTAGTTTGAATACCATTATAAATTTTCTGAGACTTTGTTCAAACTGAACAAAAATTCCAGTGCAAAATTAGCTGTAGAACCCTCATCTACCAATTCCCAGCACAAGAATATCTCTAAGTCCAGGAATGGCTCACATGTCAAATGTTCTCAACTTAACCAACAGGATTCCCTTTAGGATTATTAGAATAAAATATTCCAATAAGGAAATGTTCTTCAAAATATTAAAAAAAAAAGGCACAAAGCTTTCTCAAATATTTTTCATTCCATTCATTGCTTCTGGCAGACATCAGAAGAGCTGACAGCTGCATTTCAATTTTCAGATTTCAATATTGCTTTTGATAGACATTATTCTTTGAATATATCTGGATTATTTTTGAGCCTAATTCTTCTAAAAGTCCCCACGCAGTTGGATTTAGTTTTCACTGTCAGTGGCCTGAACAAGATGATCACTTAATGTGAAAAGACCCTTGAAGCAGCAAGAGAGCAGGACATGTAACAGTGTCAAATTCTGCAAGATTGTTCTGTATTACTTAAGTTCACGTGACTGAATCACAGTCTGGAAAACTTAATTTTGGAACTCAGTGCTAAGTTTTGGAAGACAGTTCATAATTGAAAAGTTCGTTTCTAATGAAAATATGAGGTGATGAAAGGTTGGACTAGCAGACTAGATCATTTGAGTCTTTATTAATAATATGAGTTCATTTTAATTCAGTGAAGCACATAATTGGCATCAAGCTTTCCAAGATCAGCACTCTTTCCTGTGACTTGAATCTGTAATATTTTAAGACATTTTTAATGTTATGGTAGATGTTTTTATTATTTGCATTTTTAATTAGGTTACTGTCAGATGGCTCAGAGGAATTATAAGCATGTTGATTTTATTGAGCCCAGTGATATCCAGTGGCTAGTGACAAATCTTTTTAAGCCTAAACCCGAATTCTTTGCAATGACTGCAGTCATGTGGCACTGTGGGGCAGAGATGAACAGGTTCCCCTGAGATTACTCCACTTTGAACCACCAGAAAAGGGCAATGGGGTCAATTACTGTTGCAGTTTACCCCACAGCTGCTGCATATAAATCAGTTTACCAGAAGCTCTTAAAGTGCTTTAACAACATTTACTTCAATGCCATTATCTTTGTAATTCCAGCATTGTCAATGAACGACAATGAAATCCAAAAATAAAAATACACAGAATGCAATGGAAATGATCTTGGCCATTTAGACTGAAATCACCACTCTGAAAACTACAAAAACTTTCTGACATTTGCCCTGCTATCATGCATTTTATTGAGCTACTTGTCTACAGGAAAGATATGCTTTAAATTACCCCTTGTAATAAAAATCACTCAGTTACATCAGAAAGTCCAACTCTATTTGATATGAATTTTAATCAATAAGGTCCTTAGTACTTTTGTACTCTTAATGTTAGCAATGTCAGGAATCTCTGAATAACTCAAATTTTTTTGCAAATCCATAGTCTGATTTTTAGTTCAACTTTCCAAAAGAACCTGTGATTCACAAGTCTAAATTATAGAATATAATTCTATACATTCTATAATATAGAATATAAAGAAGAGGTATAACAAACTTAGGCCCAAAATGATTGACAACTAAATCTTCAGCTAAGTGACTACCAATGAAATTATTGTTTGGCTTTTTTTTTAATATAAACTGGTTATTTAAGTTATTGGAAATTGAGAAATTGCAGGGTATAGTTATTTAAAAGAAAAAAAAAGCTTAGAACTCAGTGGGTGAGTTGAAATTTGCCATTATGCATCTCTGCACAGGTTTACAGCCCTCATTACCCAAATCATCTCCTTTAAACAGAAGTAAGATACAGGAAAGTCTAATTAAATACTCTATGGTCTTTTTAGGTTCACAGAGCCAGAAATAAGAACTAGCTACCCATCTAGCAATAGAAAAGCACAATTCTGAATTTTCAGAAAGCCTCAACTTATGGTTGAGCAATAAGGTGAGATTTTTCATATTTTAGCTAGGCTGATAAAGCTGGGGAAGGTGGCAAGGAGAAACAGATGGGGTGTGGCTGATGCAAGCAGCAAGTTCTGGCTTTCAGTTGTGCCAGGGCTAAATGGCAGCTCATGTGGCCTTACAGCATTTTCCTGACTCCAAATACCGATTTGGACCTCAAACATAGCAACAGAAGCTGAAGCCTACAGAACTTGTGGAGTCATAAGGTCTTTAAAACCAATACTCTCCTTTCTGGAGCAGCATCTCACCAGAGCAGGATCTGAGGTGGATCCCTTCTCATACACACTCTCTCTTTTGAAAGGAGTATTAAAAGCATCAAACAGGCAGCCTAGCAGAACTTTCTTGAAATGAACATTCAGAATGAATTATTTTCCTTGCCTGCATAATTGTGTGTTTTTAAATAATTCAGGAATACAGAATATCATATAATAAAAGCTGGTATTCTTCAAAAGGAAGAAGACAGGAGGTATCAAAAGGACAGACAATATCTTAGCACAGAATTTAGCACAGAGGAGTATTAAGCCAGGTATTCTCTCAGGTCCTCGAGGTTTGCAGCCATAACCCATCACACTGCTCCAGGATGCTTTCTCACCCATTCAAAGCACTGCATAAGAAATTGATTGCAAAATTTCAGCCCCATATTTTAACAACATTGAAACAATGGAGATACATTTCTTTTATCTACTCAAAGTCAACTCAGAAAGAACCTGCAGAAAAAATACCACTGTTTTCTTCCACCCATTTTAAATACAATTGTAAAAGGGCTGACCCCCAGTGTTTTCCTTCTAATTAATTAAAAAGCACTGTTAAACATTTTCTACTAAATTGTTTTAATTCATGGGTTTAGTCTAAACTGTCTCTTCTCTTGCTGTGCCAGCAGCTATCATGATACTTCATGGCACTTCTTTAGAGAACATGTCTGCAGACCAGAACTCTGTAAAAAAGAACAAACTAACTTTGCAGACTGTGTATTCCACATGAGAAGCAAATGGATGCCTGCTGAGGGCAGCGCTCTCCACTGTGCCAGTGAAAGCTTTGAAGCTTGGTCAAACTTCCAGGACACTGCAATCTGCTTCGAGTAGATGACAGCACGAGCTGCACTCTGGCAGAAGCAGATGAGGGACAGAACACACTGTCACCAATTATCTGAGTTTTTGACTGCTACAGATCCAGCTTTGCTTCTTTGTACAAGAATCCCAGCCCCACCAGTACTGTTCACTACTCACTCATCGCCTTTGTAAAAGCCTCTAGAAAGAGCCCTTCAATCCCTCATTTCAAAACCTCCCAAAACCTCAGCAGACCCCTGGGTGGCTGTTAAACACAGAGCACTATTTATAAAGCACTGTCAGCTGATGCCACCTCCAAGGGCACAGTGGCAAAGGGACCAGTTCTGGCTGCCCACCGCTCCCAAGCAGCAGAGGGGGGGGATGCAAACACAGACATGAAGCCCCTCAGTCTTCATGGGATGGGAAGCTCTGTTTGAAGGCAGTTCAGGAACCATGCAACATCACTGATGCAGGTGAGAGTATGCACTCTCATCTGTCCACCCCTACTTGTCTTTTAGAAGGAGACAATTTCTACATAATTGTGCTGAGGAGTTAAAAATGAACAAAACTTCAGATGTGAAGGACATGACATGGGCAGGCACACTGGTAGGCTGTGCACCTCTAGTGAGGGAAACTCCCACTACAACTGCTGACCTCAACAGAGTTTAGGATCCTGCCAAAAAATGTAGTGCAGTGATATTTATCTGTACATACAATATTACTTGAGTCCAATTTTAAAATCCTAATTGAGCTATTATTTCAGCATCCCAAAAGAAAGTATTACCAGGGCACTTTGGTTTGGGGATTTAGAGCCTAGAATAATTCTATTCAGATAAGCAAGTGATATTGGAAGTCATCCAAGAATTGGTGACAAATGACAGTATTGTTTGTGATGCTGTAGGATGTTCCTTTCCTACAAAGAGAAAGCGCACCCTTAGGATATACCAAGTACAAAGGAACTCAAACACAAAAAGTAATATTCTAGAAAACTGCATGCAAACTGAAAGCACCAAAGTATATAAATAAAAATATTTTTAATCAAGCCAATTATTTTTAAATTTAAACAAAACAACAACATTCACAAAACCTCCACTCAGAGCAAAAGGCACAATAGTTCTCAGGAACTGTAACTTGCAATTTTCACAGAATTTTGCTTGTGTCCTGATTCAGGCCCCTATATAATACAGAAGATTAATAAAGAAGATCAACAACAAAGTTGAAAGGATAAGACAAAAAACCAGTAACAGTTGTAGCTTCCTCATGTGGTAACTGCTGGAAAACTTTAGATACTGCCTCTCATGCAGTGGGGCACATTTCTACTATACCTGTGATTCTTAGCCGAGTTCATTCAATAAATCTGTGTCCTCAATTCTTGACAGCTGCACATTCTGCCTTCTCCCTTTTCCTCTGAATTGCCTTCACTCCTTCAGCACAGATTGAATGACTGATTAATTGTAACAATTTTAGCATTGCCTTTGTTGCTCACATTAGAGATGTCATTCATTTGTGTGAGAAAGCAGAGATAAGCAGTGCTTAGTTCAACTTTCTGTCCTTGTACAGGGCCTAAAAAGGAGGAAGCTCTAAGTGTCTTCAGGGTAATTATGCTGGTATTTGTTACTGTGGGTAACTCTGAGTGCCTTGAGGTGGAAGCATCTTGTTACCACAGCATGACCACCAACAGAAATATTCAAAACACATGTCTTGCAGATAAAAACAAGCAGAGAATTTCCAGAAAGAACAGTTGGCAATTTTATGATAACTGGAAATTGAACATGTTTATGCTCCAATGACAAAATATCTTACTTCCTGCATATAAACAAGGCTCAGGGTTGTGTTTTTACTGCACAGAAATGAAGGGGTAGGGAAAACGTTTTCAATACTTTTGTTATCATCCTGCCTTCCTGTATCCTGCCCCTTGTCCCAAGGCTGTGCTGCATTAGCCTGTGGTCATGAATGAACAATTATAAAGACAAAATGTTCTCATTAGCAGCTTTTATTTTGCATTTTGTATTACTTCAGTGAGGGCAGATTTGTTTTAATTACATCTTGCATTTTAGTAGCACACATTCTCATCAGGCACTTTTGTCAGCCGTGAGCTGAGTGTGTGATCTACATAAGCACATGGCTGCTCTGTACTCAGACTGAACAGGCATGAATGCAATAGAAAACTTACACAGAGCAGCAAGACCAAAGACTTTTTTAATCCTACCATGACTTAACCATGGAGAAGCTGGCTGATTTTTATTCCCCTGTACCACCCAGTCCTGTCCAGATCCAGGACCAAAAGCTAAAACATTCAGATTCTCAGTCTTGTCAGCTGACACTGAAAAGTACTGACAGATGCCCCAGAAGATTTTCAATGTCATGGCCCTTGAAACTTCTCTACCCACTCTCTGCATCACCACTCTGCTTGCTAGTCAGGAATTCAGAAATTAGGCTTTGCTTCCTTTGCATCTAATTTACATCTCAGACAGGGCTGTCATTCTAAGAAAAAAAATGAACAATCAAGGGAAAAAAAATGGCTGCAAGAACACCAGTAAAGAATACACTATTATTAATATAGCTGTTTTTAAATACACAAAAATTCTTGTAAGGCTTTAATGAAACCCCCTCACAAACCTCCACCTCTAAAAAGAACTTTCTGACCCTATGCTGATAGTAGGAAGGAAGATTGAAAAGCACCAGGAAACACTTCTGCAGTGTGAAATTCAGTGCGTAATGAGGGGCGCAGGTTCCCTCACCCTGGGCATGCTTTGGTCAAGCTCATCAGGCAGCACTGCCACGGCTCAAGTATCACTGTGATTTGGGCAGTAAGGAACAATTCTGTTCACAGAAGCAGCATCAAAGTGAAACATGCTTGGAAAACATAGAACACTGAATCATGCTGCCATTTAATGACCTTTACATCTTATGAGAGTGGGGTAGAAATCTCTTACATTCTTTTGTATCTGCAGTTCTTTGATACCTTGAAAGACCTGCTGCATTTCTTCCACTTTTCTCCATCAACCTCTTCCCAGGCACACCAAACCCAGCACATCAGACATGGGAATCCCATTCCTTCTAACTTCCCCAATGCTGTTTAAGACCAGAACAAGTACTACTGGTTTCAGAAATTGCCAGGGAGGAATCCATAATGTCTTCAGGAAAAAATGAGATTATATGAGCCTGCATATAAATATTTAAAGACTGGAATTGTATCAGGAAAAGATACACAGGTAGATCCTAGCATCAGAAGGGCAAGAGTGTACACATTTTTAATGCAGCAGATGAGATGTTAGATCACAAACCTAACACTCAGTTAGTCAAATTCTTATTTGGTGAGAACTGACTTCCTGGCCTGAACAGAATTATGTCAGTCAAGGATGATGTTCATTTCCAAGTGCACTGGCTTTGTAAAATTTAGGGCCTGATTCATCAATATTCAAGGCACTTTGCAAAGGCCATCTTTTCTGTGAGCTTTTGTGGCAGAGATAGACTGATACATCCCAGTGGGTTTGTGATTCATAGTTGTAAGGTGGATTTGTTTTGGCATTAGCGTAGTCAATGATTAAATGAATTTCATTTACTGAATAAATTCTCTATCAAGTCCTACATTGTAAATAATATGAGGTGGCTAGAAACTGCAAAAATGTCAAAACAATCAAAATCTATGTCAAATATTAAGAAAGCTACACAGAATGCACATTCCTTCTCTCTCTGACATGGGTGATTCTATTCTTTTTCTATCCTGTCTTCTCCTTCATCCAAGTTCCAACTTATTTCATACTGCTATAGTATTTAAATTATATTTAAATATTTATTTAAAGCCATGCAACATACAACACATCCATTTATTATAGTCACTTGTTCACAAGATACAACCTAAAAAAGAATTTTCTTTCACTAGAATCCCTTTAACATCAGATTATGTAATACATTCATGGGTTAAGGAAGGCATTTAAAATACTTTATAATTTTAGAGTTATGTTAGTAGGCAGCAAAGTCTGTTAACAGTTTTCATGAATTCCCATCTTAGCAAGGAAGGAGCCAACTACTCTTTCTTTTCAGATTATGACTGGTTTGGGCTTCAGGCAACAACTCTGGTCATGGAAACAAATACCTATTTGCAAAAGCACATAGAATAAGATTGCATTTAACTGTGTATCTCTTCGGTTCTTGATCAATTTAACTTTAGGAAAGAAAGAGCAAGGGCAGATTCTGTGGATTTAAATTAGTTTTATCATTTAATTTGAATAAAATAAAAAATTAAAAGCTATTGGCCACCAGAGCAGATAAAAATAATGCAAACAAATGCCAGATCATGAATACAAATCTACCCAAGGACAGTCTTTTCCAAAAATCAGAATGTCTCCTGTTCCTCTACCAGGGCCAGTCACAAAGTTTTCTATAAACTGCACTGACTGAAGAGAAGGTCCCCAGCAGCTGACCAGGTTATTAGGTGACCGAATGTGGCAGCTCAAGCTGTGGGATGTGAGCAAGCACTGGGTCACGCCCAGCTGAAGGTCCCAGGCCTCCCAGCTGTCTCACCAACGTGAAGGGCTGTCCATGTCATCCAACAGGAAGGTTTGATTCCATCAATAGATCATCAGGTGGCCACACATGAATTTAAAATACTAGATTTTAGATTCTTACATGGTTATCAGTCTGAAGGAAACTGGAGATTTATAGATGATAGCACAACTCCCAGTTTGAGACTTAGAGATCACCATTAAGGTCATTTAAGCATAGCTGTAACATTCTGTAAACAGGTTGGAGGTTTTTCTCACCCTGGGCACCCTTCAAGATAAATAGAAACCTAGTTAAAAGTCAATAGGGCTTATTAATTAATCTCATCCTAAAGTAAACATTTAAGAGTAGCTCAGATGGAACATTCCTTCAGTGTATCTATAAACACAGAACTGATCAGATTTAAAGGATTTATTCAGGATGCAAAGATTTGTGTCAAGGATTTTTGAACAAGGCAGAAATAAAATGGTTTGGTTCCAGAGCCTGCAAATGATCACCCTAACTGAAAACTACAAGGTACTCTGACCTGCCACCTACCATCTCCCTCTGCTTCTCACCTACACTTGCACTGCGCCTTTAAGACATTCTTCTGAAAAACAACTTAGGTTCTTACTATAAACCTTAGTTTAAAACAAACAGCATTTTTACTGTGATTTTTAAAACATAAATTAATCATCTAAATATCAAGGCAGAGATCTGTTGTTACAAGATTTTTTTGAGCCACAGGAAGGGAAGGCTGATTTTAGCATACCCAGTGTTCTTATCAGTTGAAAAATCAACATGTCAAGTTAAGTAAATTGTCACAGCATTCATTTCACTGAACCAAAGCTGTCTTAACAAAAAAAAAAAAAAAAAAAACTAAAACAAAACAAACAAACAAACAAAAAAAAAAAAAAGACAAAAAACAAAAAACAAAAAACCAAACACCCCAACCTGTATTTACTGAAATACAAACAGATCGTCACATATGCATTTATTTTCACTTTTATAGTCCTTGGCCAAAAATAAACATTAGAGAATGCCCAAAAAAAAGAGATTGAAGCAAACAAAAAAACACAAACAAAAAAAAATCCACATCAAACAAAGCCAACCAAGCAAAAAAACCCTTACCTGACAGCTTTTCAACTTTTTCTTTGTCTCAAATTTGTGCTTGAAGTGCTAAGTATTGGACAGAATATAATTTGGATTCACTTTTCATTAAAATATGCAGCAATTTTTTAAGGCATTTGTAGCTTCAAATACAAAAATGACTGTCCTTCTTTCCCCCACAACACATAAAGATGAGAATCAACTATTGAGTTAGGAAAAATATCCAAAGAGATCAAATAAGAACTAGAAAATGAGATGAAGCAGAAATTCAAAATTACATTAATAGAATTCCACTACTAAGAAAAAAATTACATTTTTCCTACAGTTTATAACAGTCATCACCAAAATCCTGGATTTACAGATTATATTTTACCATTTATCAATATGAAATTTTATGCAATCTAAGCCCATAAGCACTTCTTAGTAAATATCAGTCTTATTGTATGAGTTGCCTAGCAAATGCATGGATATGTCATTAATAAATAACATTTTTATTAATAAATTATTATGGCAATAAATAAGTAATGTTTCAAACTACCCACTAGCAAAGCACAGATACTGAGCAATTTGCTTATTTTAAATTCAGATTTCCTCATTCACTCCTTATTCCATGCTGCCACAATAGCATTACAGAGTTCTTATCTGCAACTTTGCAAACTCTAAAGATTGTGTTAACTTTAACTGTCTCTCAAATTGACTGGATTATGAATTTATGGAATGAAGATATTTATGCAGTGATAAACAAGAAAACAACAACAAAAAAAGGAAGACCCCCCAAATCACACACAAAGATAAATCCAGTTAAACTGAAATTGAAATTCTAAACAATATGTACCAAAAGTCAGTGGCTGTTTACACATCAGATATTATCCCCAAGTACTAGAAATGAAACATCTTTAATTACAAGTAGGGGCATATCATATGAAACAAAAAATGGAAAAAATATAATGAAAGTTTTGAATTATTAAGATGAACACAGGTCCACTCAGGTATTTACCACATATTCCTTGTGTGGCATTATTTTGACAGACTCATACTTTCAGTTCCCTTTTAATACTCTAGAAAGGAATAAAACTCTGCAGAGCAGAAGCATTCCTACTGCAGCCAGCAGTAAAAACCAATCTACACTTCAATGGATAATCCTCCTCTGGCTAAATACTGAGATAGCAACTCATTGCAATATCAATATTCTTGGACTGCCCTGGGTGCTTTCTTTTGGGAGACAGCATTTTCCTGGAATGAACATGTCTGGAGGTGGAAAAACTGAACCAACCCAAATATGTGATGAAATAAGGAAGAGCAAGGATGACTTTAAATATCATCTAAATTGTGAAATCATTCTCTAGAAGGATTTGAGTCAAACCCAAAGTGGATTGAGTGAGGATTTTGTGCAGCTGCTTAAATCTGTATGGTGGCCCAGAAGTGCTGAACTAGAAAGAGGCACATTATCCTCTGTTTCATCCTCAGCTTCACACAAAGCTGCTATTGAGAAACACTGACTCTTCTCCGAGTCTTCCTGGCACAGGGAGAATGGTAGTGAGTTTTGGAGCTATGAACAATTTATCCTGAAATGTTCTGGGAGAGGAGGAAAAAAAAGCATTTCATAAATGCAGTATATGCTATTAACAATCATCAAAGCTATTGCAACCATAAATAATTTCCTCTGTGAGGGAAAGCAACCTCAAGGGAAATAATGCCTTAGGAGGCAAAACTTACATATCTGCAAAAATAAATGCTTAAGGAGAAAACCCGTCCAGTCAAAATGATCTGCTGGCTATGAGGATGAAGTGACCCAAGGGACAATCTCACACAGTGTTTATGGTGCAAATATGTAGCTTGGTGTCTTTAATGCAGTAGAATCTGCATATTGAACAATATGCAAATCACAGGCACTGTTTTCACAATCTCAGAATGTTCAGACCTCCATCCTTAATAAACCCAATGAAGATCAGTGTTACAACCCAGCAACAACAGGTATATCTATGAGACAGAGAAAAGGATGAAAGCCAAGCTCAAATGTTCACCACTGTTGGTGCAAATGGCCCCTGTCAAGTGCCATGCTGGCTTATACTGGAGCAGGGCAAGGAAATGGGCACAGGGAGGATGAACAGGACTATGGGTATTAGGCATTATCAGGTAGTAAGCACATAACATACCCAGAGAAATATTTCTTCACACAATGTACAACTGAACTGTGAAAAATTGCATCTGTGCCACAGGTGTTGCAAGGGATAAACTAGATGTCTTAAAAAAGGTTTAGGCAAACTCCTGAAGGAGAGGTCTGTCACTGAATATTTGATATGACAGTTTGGATATAACTTTTGACTTACAAGTCCTTAAACTATTGATTGCTGTAAGAATATAAAATGACCCTTTTCTCAAAAGGGTCTTCCAATACTTTTCTGTGAGAATCTGCTGTTGGACTAGATAGAATTTTGGTATGACCTAGTGATATTTTTCTCATCTTACCCATCTTCTGTAAGCATATGTGGAATAGCATTGAGAGCCTTTGATTTGCCACCTGCCATAATCACTTTCTTTGAAGTTGAATTGACAAGAATACTTATAAAGCCACAAGGTATATGCATGCTCAATTACACTACAGAAGCAGTAATTTTAAATTCCAACAAAGAAATAATTTTTGATGAAATAACTTACTAAACAATTCAACTCTTATTGAGTTGCTTAAAGGAGTACCATGCATAGACTGTTCCCTAGACTTCTATATTTTGATCTTTTGCTTCCTAAGTCTTTTAGCCTTTTATTGTAACTTTCTTAATCCCAGAAAAAATTGTCCCGAAGGAGACCACACTAAGGTACCACACTCTTTACTATATTGACTTATATCTAAATTATGCAAATCAAGAAATTAAATGAGAGATGGCATCTCTCTTAGAATGGCATCAACCGGACCATACAATTAAATAAATGAGAACTACTATGTCTGCCTTCCTTTCCTACCAGCATTAGATATTGACAAGAAAAAAGATTCTCCACTGAAAATCAGTTCAATGCTAAGAAGCACAGTGGCAAAAATCACATCAGGAGAAATCTCTATTAGTGTATAAATATTTTGTGTAGGTAAAATCCTGTTATAAAACTGAAGGAAAACAGTCCTGGGTTTAATCTGGCCACAGCTGCTGACACATAACAAAACTTTCTGTGTTTCTGTAGTTCGCTCTCATAAGAAATACATAGATATTTCCCTCACCACATTCTCCTTTAACTAACACCATAAGATCTGGGATTTACATAATTTGTAAGAAAATGTCTCTTCTTCATGAAATCTTGACTGCTTAGTAAAATATCCACTCCTTTCCACTACTGAGCACAGGAAAAATATTAATTAGAGCATGACTGCTGGTCAGGTACTTTGAGGATGTGTAAGCAAATGTGAAATGGTACCTCCAGGTGCATTTTACCTCCCACAATACACCACTTTCCCTTCTAATAAAGGGAATTAGTGACTGCAAATCTGATCCCAGAATCACAGAATATTCTGAGTGGGAGGGGTTCCACAAGGATCATGGAGCACAACATTTAAGAGAATGGCTCTTACAGAGATTGAATCCAACATCTTGATGCTATTAGCACCATGCTCTAATCAACTGAGCTCACACTGAAACCTGAGAATAAAACCTACCATAGATGGAAAAACTATCCAACTTACAACTTCAATATATCAGAGCAGCAGTTGGAATTCAAACTGATTTCAGGTTTGGTGGGTGTTGGGTTTTTTTTTTAATTTATTTCCAGCGCATGCTGAAAGTTATCTAAAAGTATAAATTAATAAAACTTCATTCATTCCATTAAGAGTAATTTCAAAGTGGATATTTCAAATATCCAAGCTTCTTCCTTAGTAGCAACATTAGGGCATCTAACACAAAAATATATGTCCATGATCTGCTAAAGAAATACTGGTCAAGTCAGAGTCTCCTTTATTCATATCTCATCTAAAGGAAGACAAGAGCCACAGTGAAATTCCATTTCTGACTGAGACACGTTGCATAGCAATCTTTATTCACCTCTGCTCTCTGAGTTGCTGAATTAGCCATATCCCACTGCAAAAATTGATCATCAGCTTTGAATGCAGCTCCTCCAATGTGTACATCCCTGTACGTGCAGAGCCACGCACGACTCAGAGCACAAAGCCTTACCTAACTTCATTAGGACGACGTTTCCAGCCAGACCTTTAAGTGAACTCCCCATTGAACACAGCTATACTTGAGGACAGGAAGCAAAATAAAAGCATATCCATTTTGCCAGGGAAAATTCTACATTTCTACCAAGTAGACACAGTGGGGTTACTATAATATTATGAAAAAGAGTGCAAAATTAATTTACTATTTACTTTGTATTCTGAACACTGGTATATATTATTCTATTAGAAACTGGAAGGGAAAGTTTAGTCCTTAAGCAGGTGATAACTGCAAATGAGGGTGGGGGACAGAGCAGCTTTGTATTTAAAATTAACAGAAATACAGTATCAGAGGGAAATCTTCCTATACTACATTTATAGTCCCCATATTAACCAATATTAGTATAAGATAACCCATCTACAATTAACATGAATACATAACATATATGATACAGCTTAACTGCCTTCTCAAAATCTCTAGCCTTGACATTTCATGTGCAGGGAACTGACATGAAATGAATACTCCAGGATCTTTTCCTTTTGGGAGTGTAGGGGGTATTATTCTGCATTTTTTTGGCTTTACAAGTCTCCTACAAGGTTAGTTAGACAAACATTTCATGAGTTAACAGTGCCTCACTACACTGTGTAGCTATTTCCACAAAGACACCCTTCTATCAATCAAACTTAGTAAAGTGTTTGCTGACTGCCTCAATCTGCCAGATACATGACTGCTTCATGTGCAAGCCCAATACAAAGCAATTGCTAGGCAGCAATTAATTAGACTTGCTAAATATAAACTAAATAAATCAGAAAACACACAGCACTGAGTAAGGATATTTGAATAATACACTTGCTTTGGCCAATCTCTTTTAAGCCAGTGAGCTGTGCACCTGGGACTTTTAGGGCACAAACATGGCACTAATCCCTCAAAGCATCATCTGCATTGGTGACACAATCTAGATGCTCAAGCAGAAGCAGATTCAACATGAATGTGAATAATACCATGGGAATTGCACTGAGCAAGGATACATCCCTCTGCAGTACCCAATGCAGGCCTTGCACAAACCAGGCCTAAATGGCTGAGCATCACTCTTCATCTTTAAACACTCCTTGCCCTGGGGCTCTTCTTAGTGTTTCATTTCTCAGGTATCAATAAACATTAGAGAAATAGCATGCTGAACAAGAACAGAACTCTGGTTTTGCATGCCAAAACAGTAGTCAAAAGCATAAATACATTTTGTTAAGAACATCTATTCCAGCATTTCCTTACATGGTTTATAGATTACTATAGAAAAAAAAAAAGATGACATCAGTAGAAGAATGTAAAATTTGACCTTCAGCTAGACAATGATTGGCATTGACTGTAATTCTTCATGAGATTTCACATAATCAACATGCTGATGCATGCAGGGAGAGTACATAATCAGCTGCTCTTGATCACAGACCATTTTGCCTGAGAAAAAAATCCAGCACTGGCTTTCAAGAGTGTAAGGTCTGTGAAAATTCCAACTAGAAACTGAAGTTATGGGGAAAATAACTAAGAAAATTTGGAAAATATACTCTTTGAATTTGAACAAAATAATACAATACTACAAGGTTTATAAGCTTCAGACTGGGAAGTGATTATTGACTTAATCCAGTGGTTTTGTCTATGGGCATTTGTGGCAAATTTGCAGAAGAGATTTATCATCTTTTACTTCTCCCAGCATACTAGAAAGATGCAGTCCCTTCCCAACCAACTGTTTTATTCAGCAGTTCTTGAGGACCCTACAAATATGTTAGAGCTAAAGGCAGACATCAGTTCCAGATGATAACAGTCAGACTGGGCAACAGTCCTGTTCCTTCTCCATCAAACATTTTAAGAAGTATATCCCAGTTATAGAAATATCTACTTATTAATCCTGTTTGATTTTACATTCTTGTAATGATCTAGTCAGTTATTCTGCATTAGTTCATGCAGTCTCTCCTATGATGCACATCACCAACAAATGTTACCTACATTACCAAAAGCAGGGTATTCCCAAACTGTACAATTGCACATGTAAATTCAGGGGTCGCACATAAGCAGTTAAAAATTGACTCTGCTCATTTTTTAATATTCATGTGCAGTTGCAATAACTGCATAGGAAAAGGGATATACAGACTAGAACAAAATTTAGCTTTCATTAATAATACGGCAATCACTATGGTTAAATAGATATTTTTAGGACAGAAGAACAAGAAGTGTCACCAGGTTGAGACAATTCCCAATACAAATAAATGAGTCTTGCACCTTTTATGGCAACTAACAAAGTTCAAAGTTAATAGTTAAGGAAAAACATTTTTTTTTTAAGTGCTAAGCAGTTACAATTAGAATTTGCCCTTCAACAGACAAGAGTTTCAGGAGAAAAAAGTAGTAAAACCTCAGGTAAGGAGGACAGCCTGTGCTTCTTCCAGCTGCATAAACAAACCTCCCACTCTAAGTTTTACAAAGACCACAGATGCTATGCCACACAGTTCAACACTCACAGGCATAAGTTCAGGATCAGCATTATGAAAGTTTTACATTTGTATAGTAAATTTTGTGACTGTGTTAAATGTGAAACTCAGCTGAGCTCAAGGTTCAATACAAATGGTTGACAAATTGAGAAAAAGGTGTATAAATCAAAATAACTTTCCTTAAGTAACAATATATTCTTTGTAAAATGCTTGATATGAAGGAAGGGAAAGACGAAAATGTCTCCCTCACCACCCCGCAATGTGTTGGATTTGTAAAAGAGTGGATCAGATCATCAAAAACTGTGTAGAGAAGCTGTTCACAGAGCAGTTTTAATCCAAAAAGAAAGGCAACTGTCAGTTCAAATCCAAATAGGCTTTTTCTTCCTCTGGTCAACAAACAGGGGTTGTCAATCAAAACTCCTTTATACTCATAACAGTTTGAACCAACTTACTCTCTGCTCTGATCACATATGTACACTGTATATATGTATATAGTGCATTTTAATAAGAAAAAAGTGTCCCTGTTTCCTCCCTACTATAGAGGGAATAGAATTTGACCCATGTTAAAAGGACGCCTAATCAAATAATCTTTCTAAAATAATTAAAAAGTACAAAAGTGAACAGAAACTTCCACTTAAGTAACCCTCAGCTTACACTTCAGTATAAACTTAAAATGACCTGTTTTCCAGCCCAGAAGTATAATACCTTCACATTCCCCATGAGGAACTCCAAAAAGAGCAGATATAACTGTATGGCAAAATAGCGACACAGTTTGAATAAGAATTTCTGTGCTGAATGTGTAAACAGAAGCAACTTAGAAAACATGGTGAAATTGTGCACCTTTGCAAGAAAAAACAACATTTTTTCTTGGTTATACACACATATGTAAGGAAGGAGGGCATTTCAGGTGGCCCCTTTTTTAAATTATTCATTGTTGCACACACATGTTTTTAGTTCTATAAAAGGTCAGTCTTCTGATTCCACAACACTTGCTTGTGGAGTAAAGAAGAGTCCCATGAATATGCAGACACACATCCCTGTAACACTTCAGTCACTGTGCATTAATGTGTGTTCTCTGTATATTTCAAAGTCAAACAAATAATACCTGTCATGAACATGAATTTCTAATATCTTCTATATTTCATTTTAAATGAAATGTCAAAATGATGGAAAATATTTTCTAGAAAGCTGCAAAGGGCAGTGTCTAGTAAAAAGCTGCAATATGCAATTCTGCACTAGTGCAAAACATCATTAAAGGGACACTGCCACAAATTGAATCAGAATTTTTAAATCATTATTTTACTCACCTTTCTCAATCCTTACACAAACATTTCTAAGAACAGAAATCTGTAATCCTGATTTGTCATTCTTCAAGTACAATAACCAGCTAGATTTCTCTACAGCTGAGAAAATGGATGCCAGTATATTATTTTTCCTTTGTTATGCAGTATCATGTTGACATAATATTTACAAAACACACTGAGCTGGAAGCCAAGTTTGGATGGGTGGTGTTTGCAAAAGATTGATTTTCCTGGCTCTGTCACCTGGCATGCATAGAAATGCTTTTATACATTTATTCCCCAATATTGATTAAGCTGATTAAGCACCAAAGAAGTCTTAATCAGTTTATGTGGATATTCCAGTTTCTCACATTCAAAACCTAAGCTGCCTTTTACATCCACAAGCCAGGCCCAGCAGCTCTCCTCAGCTCATTGACATCTTTCTCCTGTCCTTGGCAATTCCACCTTCCCCAGAGCACTCAGGTTGCATTTTCTGTAATCACTCCACACACACACTCTTGCAGCTCACACACAGCACACTGTGCCCTGCCAGGGGATCCTTGTTAACCCACTGAGTTCATCTTTCACTAGATTAGCTGTGTTCATAAAAAGAGAAGAAGTCATTAAGGCAAGTGACATAATTTTACCATCAGCCACAGAATGTGGGAGAGTGGGGTTTGGTGGTTTTCCTGGGGGTAGGGTATTGGTTTTTTAATGTTGGCACAGTCCTAATTTCTTTCACCATTGTTATTTCAGACTTGTGAACCATCCAAACACAGTTCACAGAGATGAAAAGATAAATCTTAGGAAAAAGAGAAAGCATTGATTTTCAGGCAGCAAATGAATCTCTAATGTCCATACTACCTTCACTGTGATCTCTAGCAGATAAATTATTAATGCAAGTGTATGAACATCATTTTGTTGTGATTAGATTTCACTTAAATTTTAATTTAAAAAAAGTCACAGGGGATTGAAGAAGCAGTCACATAAGATAAGTGAGTCAGTCAAAGTTTTATTTTTCATGTTTGTGTGCTGGGATTATCTGGAATCTTATCATTCATGCAGCAAATTACCAAGAACTACATTAAAAATGTGTATAGCCATTTTCATTTTTAAAAGATTCAAGACTATAAATAATTAAATGGGTGAGACATCTGTTATTTATGAGCTGAAATGACAGTTTTAATTTAGTTCTTCGTTTAGCTGAGCCTGACGTATTGAGACCAAGTAAGAGAAAACAGGAAATATTTTTAAATGACATCTCTCATAGTTTAGAGCTTCCAAGAGCGCAAATCACACACTTCGGGTTTTTGTTTGTTATGTTTTCCTTCCAGATCCATCAAAAAAGACTCTTCATTTTTGCCCTAGCATTGCATATCCTTGAGGATTCTGATGACAAGGAAGAGCAACCACAGTG
This sequence comes from Molothrus aeneus, assembly GCF_037042795.1. Lineage (NCBI taxonomy): Eukaryota > Metazoa > Chordata > Aves > Passeriformes > Icteridae > Molothrus > Molothrus aeneus. The sequence goes on along the minus strand of NC_089658.1, from coordinate 9,018,595 downwards.
GCTTCACAAACTAAATCAGCCACGTTACTTCTCTGTAAACATTCAGGAGACAAATTGTTTATTTTACACACGGATACCAGTCAGACATGTTGCTCAAACTACAACACTGTTATGAAGTAGATATTTCCCATACTTTTCCCCTTTATTTCTCTCCACTAACATACTAGTAGAACATTCATTGTTGTGAACCAAAATATTCCCTGTGAGAAAACAGAGGGTTCAGAAAACTCTGTAGCAAGGTCTACAGAGAGCTGGTTAAGTCAGATAAAAATAAAAGGTGCTCATCTCTCGCTTGCCCACTTGGGTCTGGGGAGGAAAGCTTGGCTTGTTCTAAAACTTCTGCTTTTCTCTCCTTTTTTTTTTTCCTTGCTTGTTTTTGATTTGGCTTTTGTTTTAATAAAAAGTTTATATACCATGAAATTATTCTTTAGGAACAGACCTTTAATGATCCTCCCTCATCACCGATTGTTGAAACTACTGTCTCATACGTCTACTAACTTTGAGAGACAAGGCAATGGGCACAAATTATAGATTTACTATCCAAATGATTTTTGCAGGTCTCAGTGAACATAACAAAAAGCATCAAATGATTTGAATGTAAAAGTCAGGGTTTTTTTAGTATAATAATACTAAAAAAGAAAAATAAGTAAAAAAGAATTTTTTTTGTGATTGCAGCTATTTTTCCATACTCCAGCTTCAAACTAGCCACACAGCCCCCAAAGCCAAAGGACCCAGAAATAAGAACTCTGAAAATAAATAAACTGAAAATAGATGCAATTATTTGTATAAATCTACCATTAACTTCAGATCTAGTTTACCTGGGAAATGACTGTCCCCATTCTCTTTCTGAAAAAGCAGATTCATAGCTTGAGGGTCTCTCAGGGGGTGAGGAGGTGGGGTGGTGTGTGAAATTCTGCTGAGACAGAAGCCTTCCAATAGGAATGTCATAATTCTTCTCAAACTGAGGAGAATGAGCTCTTGGCTTCTATGTGATCAGCCTGGGACAGAACTGCTTTTCAGAGGTGTTGGACATAAACAGCTTTCACTGAAATTCACAGGAGTCATCACTGCTCTGAGAGAAAGGGTTCATGACACATGTTGAATCACAGAGGCTGTTGAAAACAAAAAAAAAAAATGGAAAAAAGCCTAAGCCTAGAGACTTGTAATAACAAGCTATCTTTTATTAGATCAGTCATTTGAGTCTGGAAAGGAGAATATTCTAGCTGATCTCATAAAAGACTTTATCTGTCCCTATGAACATAGCAATTCTTAAATCCTAGGCCATCACTGACACAACATTACTGCCATGTCTAGAACCTGCAGTAACTTTCTTTTGATGTCTTACTGTTGCACAGAGGAACAACTATATATTCAGAATCTCAGGGTAGTATAACCTTCCCAATGTTACACAACTGTATTGTTTATTTTTGGTGAAGCAGATAGAAAACCAAAGCCTCAACGTTTTGTTTCTTCACCTGCTGCAATGCAAGGAAAAAGGCATTTCAAAAACCTGTATATTTTACATCTTATCTCCTAAACAAGAAAAGGCAAAACAAAGTAATACTGACATTTCATTCCTGCAGAAGAAAGTACAAGAGTCTTTCTCAGCATCTTATCTTATTTCTCATTGGTCATTTCCCATTTATTTACCAGGATAAAATTGAAAAGTGTTGGGTTTTTTCACACACAGACAGGAAAGAAAAAAGAAAAACAAACACCCAGCAAAAATGAGGCGGGGAAGGAATCCATTCTTTTTCCACAGGAAGATTAGCTTGTCTATTAAAAAAATATCACAACAAATTTTCACATAACATCAGAACAAGTACCTTACTCTTCTCCCCTATATGTAGCAGTTAAGATATGTATTAAAAGGGAATCAGCAAGAAGGTAGCAGGTGTTGAGGAACATTCGGGCCAAAGACACCTGCTGTAGATGTCAAGAAAATTGAGAGAAATTAGGGACATCTAAGAGGACAAACACAGGTGAAAGCTTGAAAAGTAAGAGGGTGCCAGGTGAAAAAAATAAACAGTGCTAATCAGGCAGATGAAATTAAAGGCTTGCAGATAAGCACTGCTGAGTGCCCACCCCATGAGTATAATCATTTGTAGCCACAGAAATAAACTTCAGAAATAGCAGCCTGATGTAAATATCATAATATATATCCTATAACTTCCTAAAAAGCTAGATGAGCTCATTTCAAATCCAACTTTTTTATTTTTTCTAAGAGGAAACCAATATATGTCCTGAAAACAGTGAATAAAACATCAGAACATAAGCAGGACTGCACAAAATAGTCTGTTACAAGGTACCATTTAAGAGCATCTGGAAATCAGATGTCAAGTGGGTGGCTTTGAGTGATGAAACACCTGCTCCAATGCCACCAAGGGGCAGCTGTTTCAGCTGTAGAGCTTTGGACTCTGATCTGCAGAAATGTCCTGCATCTGGAAAACACTTTCTGTTTAGGTGTACATGAAACGGGGATTTCTTTGAAGGTCATACATTAATAAAGTCCAATTTTACTTTTGTGAGTCAAATTTTACCAAGAAACTCTGAAAGACAGGAAGAGCAGGAATCATATATGAAAGTGCCAATAGCAATGCATCTTGTAGTTCTGAAGCAAAAGAAGGAACACGTGCAAACTGAACCAAGATAATAATTATTTGTAAGAGGGAGACCAACGCCATGTTTGTTCAGTGTGGGCAGGGCCCAGTGCTGGTCTGTACCATTGGGCAGGTTGATGGAGGCACTAAGATGTGCCTTGCCAGTCAAGCACCCTTTGTGTCCCCCAGAGCTGCAGCAGCACCAAGGGAGGACAAGTCCTGCTCCCTCAGGAGCCCCAGCCAAGGCTCTGCATGGCCAGCACCATCTGCTTGGGCCACTGGGCACATTGCTCAGTCAGTCTGGGGAAAACACACTACTGGCACTGAGAGAAGGACACACAGGGAATATTTGCTGTCATTTACCAGCCCAAGGACAGCAACTAAGAGTTGTGAGAGTTTAGGGCAATGAAAATCAAATGCAGGACCATGCTCAGATTAGTAAGAAAAATTGCCATCATAGAAGATATTGACTGACCATGACATAAAACAAAGAAAGAGACATACAGGTTCTGAAAAGAGGAAAGATTTGCTCTGCAAACAGGTCCAACATTCAGAACCTGAAAGAGGCATCTCAGTTTAACACTATCTGGAACACTATACATGTCATATGTTGCAGAGATTCACATAGGCTCCTTCACTCTCTTGAATACCAGGACATTTCTGCAGAAAAACATTTGGGCACCATAGAAAACATTGCCAGATTTAAAAGTGTATTTGTTATTCAGGTATGCATTGTATATTAAAAGCAGCAAAAATATTCAAGTTGAACTAAAAGTTTTAAAGTTTACAGCAATCTCACTTTCTTAAAAACCTCCAACACCTACAATAATGTCAATAGCATTAATTTTAAAACAGATAAATGGAATACCCCACTATCATCAACACTGATCTCATATTAAAAAGGAAGGGAAAGCATGTTAAAAAAAATCAAAGTTAATCTACCTTTCACTTGTTGTCTTCCTAATGTACCACTGAAAGAGCTTAAATACTAGTGTGACCTTTGTAAAGTTCAAGGATTCTGTAGTTGTATTATGGTTAAAGTAATTAAAACAAGCTACAGAATACCTTTTATCTACAGATTAGTTCTACGAAAAGAGTTCATCAAAACTTGCCAATTTTGCTTCCCCACCTAAAGAAGATAGAACTGAATAATTTTCCAAACTGACGTCTGGAAAAAATATGCCACTTCCAAAATAATCTCAAAGCTTAATATGAATCATAGTCTTTTCAGAAAAAATTTTAAACAACCCAGCAGTTTTCAAGAACACTAGATTATTATGAGCTAACACAAAGGTTAGAAGACAGCTTTGCCTCTAGTTCAGTTTCTATTTCATCAGCAAATGTCAAAATATCAGATTTAGTCATTACAAATACAAATGTGAGATCTTTATTTTAATTACAGGATGTTGCTGTACAGTGAGTGCTAAGATGTGGATATCAGAAAAAAAAATAAAATTTAAAAATAAAGTAGCTCGTCTTTTTCTTTGTCAGGAAATGGCAGCAAAAGGACATAATGTATCCCAGTGCAATATCCCAGGTCTATCTTCTTCTGTACCTATACTACTGACATGTCAGGAAATCATGGAAAACATAACATGGTATATGAGCTCCTGTCCCAATAATACTTGGTAGAATACCTTGAAAAAATAAATTGATTTACACCAGATTGTCTTTCTAATCCACGCACACAATAGAAAGAACACATTTCCCATTCCATAACAATGTTTCTAAAATGGAGGAAAACAACTTGATAGGATTTTAGGTTAGTTTGGTTTTTAATGATTTTGATAGGAAGAAAGGAAATCCAGCTATAAGCTTTGACAGGATGAACAGCTCTGCATGTGTAAATCCTACTTCACCATAGCTGAAGTACATAAGTATTTCCAAGCAATTGTGTGCAAAACAAAAGTAATCGAAATTTTCTATTCTCCTCCCACTTGCATAATAGCTGACTGCATTTAATTGAAACCTCCTTTAAAACTTTTGAGCTGAGACTAATGATGGCAGTTTTGAGACAGCAGAATTTTTTTAAAATGTAGTTGATGGGATAAAAAGAGGGCTTTAATAAAAGACTGTTTGCAACATTAACTAGGGTGTTTACTGGTGCAGAAATAGCAGAAATTATCAACATACATCTTTGCTCAGGTAGGCTGCAGATAAAACTTATGTGGCAAAAAGGGAAATTCTTCACTGGATTTCCACAAGTACAAGGAATCCCAAAAGCTTAGTGTGAAAGGGAAAAAAACCACCCTTTTTTTCCAAAAGCCACTTGCTTAAGTTCCCTGAAGCAGAGAAAAATGCCTTTAGATGTACAAGAAAGAGTCAAGGGCAAACCTCTAACAAGTTAGAAATGTGTTAGCATTTCTCATGTGAGTTGTCCCAGGCGTTGTTCAGGCATGAAATAAAGGGTTTGTTGAGCACAGTAACAAGAAGTGCTACTTCATTATAGGGTACCAGAAACAAAAATTTCTATATCATTCAGATATTTACAGTTATATCTGGGAGGGAAAAAAAACCACAACCAACAGATATTTGACGGAGAGACAACCTATCTCTGAAATAATTCAGTAGTCTCTAAGTTAAGGTAAAAGGTACTTACTAAGAAATTGTAACATGTCCCGGCGCTTATAATATACTCTTTGCAGGAGATGGAGGGCTAGATGCAGTAAAGGCCCAGGGAAGTCAGAGCATGAGCTCTGCTGCCTGGTGGAAAACACAGACACCAGCCAGGAGAGGAACTTTAACACACAACCAGCCCTTGCTGGCACACTGCAGGGAAGGATGTGGGTCTCATAAACATCAAAAACAGCACCAAAAAAATTTGGCATTTTCTCCAATTTCCTACATCTGGCTTCTTACACTGATCCTGTTGCCTTTTAAATAACAATCTTCCTGACTTCCAATAGATAAAGCATAAATAAATGTATAGGAAATAAATAGAAATATCCAGGCTTTCCTTATTTTTAGAAAATACTTAATAAAAAAGCCCAACAAAAAAACCCACCAAAATCACCATCAAAAAAAAGACCCAAAACCTACAACTGTTTCATTGTCTACAAATAAACCACACAGAGAACAGAGAAAATATCTGTCATTTTCAAGCTCCTTCCCTTGGAGTTCTAGCACTGAGAACCCACTTTAGAGGTATATTTCTCTAGTGCAATGATGCTTATTCACCTATTAAGTTAATCAGTGGTATTTGTTCCCTCTGGATACAGTTTTGAAAAATTCTTTTAATCCAAGCTTTCTTTTCCGGATTGCACTCAAGACTGGAAGCAAAACAAAATTAACTCTAATTGTACTTGATCTACCAAGTTACATGACTCAGCACTTCAGATATTAAAAATTCATCCATGGAAAAGCACAAAGCACTCCCAAATGCCTGACAAGACCTGCTTTTCTTACTTGACAAGCTGAGTCTGAAAAAGCTCTTAATGGATTCATAGCAGTGAGGACAGGGAGTTAAGGATACATTTGTAAGGGAGCTGATCTAAGCAGCACTTCTACACAATACAGCCGAGTCCCAGCCTGCATGAGAACATCACTGCAGTGCTGCACTCAGGGTAACGGGTCCTGCTGAGCTCTGCAAAATGCACCTCCTGCACAGCTCCCCACTGCAAGAGAAACATGCTTCACACAGTCCAGAGGTATTTATCTAGCTTGGCTAAAAAGTATAAAAAACCTCATCCAAAAGTGTTGCATCCTGGGTCTCATGGGATATGGTAAACTACTGCAACCTCCAGAATTTTGGTCATTATGCCCTTTCAATTTTGGCACACATGACCACAGAAAGATCAATTCCTTAGGTGATGGATACTCAAAACAATGTAGGGAAAACTGTACCTGCAGTTGCCCACTACAGCTATGGATTATACAGCATTGATTACACGCAGCAGGCTGGTTTGTGGCATTTCAGGGAGAGCCCCTACAATGTCAGCCCTTCACTGTATCCAGATAATCAACTCTTTAATGCTAATCAGCTGAGTTTTGCTTTGTATTTATATATAATTTTGTACATTCAATCCCTTCATTTAAACTCTCAGTGCTACTGCAAATAATAAGGGCCAGTAATAACAACTAAAGACACAGCAACTTTGAAAAAAGTTGTTTAAAAAAATATCTTGAAGATATTGAAGCTTTCCTGCTTATGAAGAAAAATGAAGGAAAACCCTCCAATATAAGACTGCTGATTTCACACCTTGTGACTAAGCAGGGAAAGGGAATGGAAAGGATGTGGATGCTATAACTCTCTAAAAAACATGATCCAGGTCATAAACCTGCCTAGCCAGATATAGGAATATACTGGACTCCATAACTCCAAGGAGCAGCTGCCTACATTTAAAATCTTCAAGTAACACAGATATGCACAGCAACTGAACTTCTGGAGCAACCTCCTCCCCCCCATGTCTGAGTGAAGAAACAGCAAAGCATTTCCACAGAGATGCTGAACTTCAGACTGCACTGGTCAGCCTGCTCCAGTCCTGAGTTCTGTGACCTTACACAGCTGCTGTGGTGTGGATGACTGCAAATCATTACAGCTTAATAGAGCTCCAATGGAAGGACCAGCTCTCTGCATCTCTGGAGAGAGTGAACTGACACCCAATAGAATGGTAATCAATACATACCTGACACAAGCAATGTACATAAATTATAGATGAAGGATCATTTAAATACATTCAAACAGCACAGTTAGCCCTTCAGATGCACTTGAAATGCAGATCTTGTTATATGAAAAATGGTTTGTGATACATAATTGTACAGGGAACCTTTTTTCAACAGAGGCAGGTCACATTACAGGCTGTGGGATGAGCAAAAGACCAGCTGCTTCAGAGATACAATACCATCAGACTAAGAACACTGCCAGGTATTTCCTGCAGTTCCAGCTCCTTTACATGAACTGTAATTTGCCTTGAGGTATTGATTGCCTTCACCAAAGTGTTTCTTGCTTAGTGATTCTACCCCATTCATTGCCTGCTTCTATTTCCATCTTTCTGCTCTTTTGATCACTTGCATCATGCTGAAGGCATGACTAAGAACATTATTCATCTGTTGTCCATCCCTTAGTTCAAGGGCCTGATCTAAATAAAGGCACACATCATTTTCATCTTACTTACACACATATGAACCAGAATAATTCCTCCCGGAGCAGTTCCTCAGCCATATCTCTCATCTTCAGCAGCACTATGCTGATTTACACTACCAAGCATCCAGTCTGTGAGCTCTATATAAGCTTAAGAGAAAAACCAAGGCCCCAGGAGATCTGCACTGAGATGCCAGTGAGAAATGAACTGAAGCAGTCCATTTGTCATATGCAAACTTTATTTTTCATCTTTATTCAACTCTATCACACATTTTTCCTTCACTCATCACTTTTTTTCTCTTCTCTTCTTTAGATGCTCATTTAGGAACACGAGAAAGAGCAATCCAGTTTGATTCAGAGGTACTCCCCCTCAGATAAACAAGGAGTGGGCACTCGCAAGAATAGGAAACTACACGGGTTCATTTTGCACCAAGTACCAAGGAGTAAGTTATTACTCCAGAGACAATTCAAGCAAAACCCCAATAGCTACTACTTCAAACATAGATTAGTTTATCTTTATTTTGTCATATGCAAGGTGTGGACAACTTTAAATGGCAACTAATGAGCTATAAAACTAATTAGCACTAATTTGGTCACTAACCAAGCATTAGGTCGGTTCAGGAAATACCAAAAAACTTCTCATATCTTTAAACTTATCTGCAATATCTTTCTTTCTGTTCCATGTATATAATATATACAGTCACAAGCTGTGACTATAACTTGTACAAAAATCTAGCACACTATGCTGCAAGAGTAACCAACAGAGAAAGTTTTGCATCAGCAAACACATTTTTATCACTGAGACCACGCCTACATTTTCTCACAAAATTAATCCTTTTCTCGAGGAATACCATTAGCCTGCCCCTAACATAGCTCTTGCAGTAAAAATTACTTCCTTCATTCTTTGCCACCTCTCAGCTTTTAATACCTATTCAGCCATATGCAAAAGTGAAATATCCCATTAAAAATACAATCAAGCAATTCTACTGAAAAACTTACATTGCTCTTGCTATAAAAATCTTGTCTACTTTGAATTTAAACTAAGAAAAATTGCTCTGCTCACAACAATGTAACAATGAGAGCCCATGAGAACAAGACTCAATTGGTTCCAAGAGTTTTACCCAGTACAAAATGGCAAAAAGCAGCTAGAAATGTGCTCAACCTTCTCAACCCTTAGCATTCCTGTAGCACAGAGGAAATCCCTGGCTGGCACAGAGCTCCTTCTGCAGCCAGCACGTGTGGTAACTTGGGAAATACCTGGAGTGCAGTTTCTGCAGCTGCCAAGAGCATCAGTGCAAGGGCAGAATTAGTGCAAGAAAATGGGCTGTTAAACTGGCTAAAGAGTGTGGAGCCTGCCTGGAGCTCTGTGCTGCCACATAGCTGTAACTGAGAATTCAGATAAATTAATACACATTTCAGTCACCACAGCCACACACGTACAAATTGGATCCTTTTGATCCCAAGTACACACAAATGCATCAAATCAGCTGTTTAATTGTTCAGAAGTCAATATAGGCTAGCACATGGCTTGAGCTCTTTCCAGGTCATATGTGGTCCTGTCAAGAATCACTCAGCACAGGAGAGCAGAGGCTGAGGTCTAAATAAAATAATGTGGGCTACATGAGGTCTTCCAGCTCTGCATCTTTCCCAGAGGGAACAGGGGAGCATCTGTTCTAGCCAAGGACAGTCCACAAAATACCTTTTCTCACTCCCAGCTGCCTTGGGTGGTGGTGTGGCAGCCCCTTCTATCCAGCCACATTGGCCACAGGAGCCATTCACATTTCCCTATTCTGCAGCCCTACCCTTCACTTCCCCTCTGGGAGAGCAGGAATAGAGACTAATAGAGGGGAAAACCGGTCCTGGGATTATTTACAGAATTACTACAGAACGTGCATTTTTAAAAGGATGTGCCGGTGGGTGCATTTCCTTTGTGCAAGATGAGAAATCAGTTACATAACAGAAACCCACAGAGCAGGGAAGGCACAAAGCATTAATAAAGCACATTGAAGTTCACTTGAATTGAGGTGATGGGTTTGCACTGCCAGCTGGCAGTCAGACAGTCTGGCAATGTCAGAGGTCTTCGTGTCTCCTGATAACAGAGTCAGCAAGGGCTACATGTAACCTCTCTGGAGCAGTATTTGATGTGACTGGTGGACATTTAGCTAAATGTTCATTATGCCTTTTTAGCCAAGACTTCAGAATGCAAATGCCAGGTACTGTATCTCACAGCAGATCAGCCTGGAAATTGTATCTCCCCATGAATTAAGCAGCCAAAATACAGAAAAAATATTCTAGATCAGGCTACAGTGCAGATTTCTATGTACAGATGAAGCACACAAAACATGAAAACACATGCAGATGCTAACTAGAATAAAACTGCCAGAGTTTAATTGGTTGGCAGTCAGTGTGACTAGGCGGAAATAGCTGCAGATTGTTCTGTATTGTGCAAGAAATGAAAGCAGCAAAAAAAAGTAAAATATTTACAAAACGACAGAGCAGAAACATTCCCAGCCAGAACTGCAAATCTGGATACAGTAATTTATTAGGAACAGTAAAGAAATTACCTGAATGATAAGAATTTCAATACCAATAATGACAATGTACTGAAAACTCAGAGGCAAGCAGGTAAAGGCTTACAAACAACAAAACCCTACCCTGACCTCAGTATTTTTCCCTCACATAGCACACTAGGGTAAGAGAATGACAATGCAGTTACACCTTTACACACAACTTCCTGCCACGCATGCCAACATTTGCAGTGCAGCCAGGATTTTATTCTAGGTTTAGTGGAGCTGTGTGAGATTGTGAGATCAAATGATGAGCTTAACAAGCCCTGGCACAAGTTCCTGGGCTTAAATAAAAGCTCGAAGGTCAGGGAAGAAAGAGAAGGAGCTCAGAGAGGCAGGGCTATCCATCTTCTTCAAGTACTACCCAGGCATTCAGGCCACTTCTGCTTCCTGGCAAAGCCTAGCAAATATTTAAGGAAGCACTAAGGATGCTAAAAAGTACATTTCCCCTTTACTTCCTTCCCTCTAATGATTGCTATTTCACTATTTTCACCTTTTGTTTTACTTTCTCTTTAAATTACAGTAATGCAGACTGGTTCTGCTCTGTCTTGCCAAAGAGCATTCAGGCCAAGCTTGACTCAGCATAAGTCTATCCTCTTGATAAGAAGGCTGAGTAAAATCAGAAAAAATCCTCATCGCATAAAGAAAGAGAATCACTGGTAAAGCCAGCTTTAAGTCAATCAAAACTACTTATGAATAGAGCAAATATTTTTGGCCAAAGAAAGAAAAACATTCTGCATTGACTAAAAATGAAAATACTAGGTCAAATATTTAAATTGATCTGGTATTTTAAACAAGGTTCCAAACTTTAACTAAATAAAAAAAACCCACTGCTGATGACTAAAGTATTTTAAATCTTTCAGTTTTATACTTGTCCACCAACAAAAACTTCCACTTCCCACAAGGGAACATTGCAAGTCACTGTTGGAATACAGTACACAGAACCCAAAAAGATGTACAAGTTCTTTTACCAATCATATGAGGTGCCCACACACTGAGGGTGATATCATTAGAATTCAGTCAGTTGTTTCATTACATAAAACAATACAGGGTTGTTTTTTTCTGAAATAAGTTTGCAAATACTAAGAATTCAAAGAGAAAGGGATTTTGGTACTCTACATATCCTCCAGTTGAACTTCAGATATTGCTGGTCTGGTGCTACATTAAAATAAACTCTTATGTTTCCCTACCTTTTCCTCATCTTATTACAAGGTTTGATTTTCCTATCATTTCTACCTAAATAGAGTTTCTTTGAAATTAATAACCAATATTTCCTACAATTACACCTCAATAACATCTACAAGGACATTTTGCTTTAATTTTTTACAATCGTGGTCTAGCCAAGAGAATCTTCAATATAGTACCTAACTACTTCAAGTGGAAATAAATGCAGCCCAAAAAATTTAAAGCTTCTACTTATACCTGCACTTACTCTGAGCATTTTGCCAAAGGGTGTCACAGCAGCTTTCCTGCTCAAATAGTTACAACAGTAATCCATGGATGACAAGACAATATAAAGAGACCTTGAGCATAGCAAGCTGTGCTCAGTCGGACCTTCTGAAAATCAAGATTATTGTTGAAGTGTTGCACTATCATTTCTTCCCAGTTTGGGGTTTGTGTGTGTAGCCTCACTAGGGAAATTACTATCCAGGAAAATATTTCTGAAACACTGAGAAGCATGATATGTTAGGTCTAGTCCGAATATATCTTGAAATAAGTCTCAAAGAGCCCGAATGATGGCATGCAACTAGAAGTAGGCACCAGACTGTTTTGCTTTATCAAGAACACTGAACTAAAGCATGACCAAGAATGCCTGAGAAATATGTTTTTTACTCACAAAAAATGGTTTTTGTCTGGGTTTCAAGCAGACTGTTTGAAACTGAGTTTGGGAAGCAAATGAGATTTTTTTTTCCCTAAGGACCACAATTTCTGACTGGACTCCTAAATCCTTTTATGTATCCAATTTTTTATATACTTTTACTCAATCCCATGCCCCAATATGATTTTAGGTAAGTTTTCAATGCCTTCTAACAGAGATCCAATACCTGCTCAGTGCTACTATACTCAGTATCTGCCAAAGCAAGATATATCCGTGCAAAGGCCTGGAATTACCTAAACAGTTGTTACATGTAAATTCCCTGTAGAAGAGAGGCAGTAGGATTTATTGCCAGTTTTTATGAACAGGCAAGTTCATCTTACATAAACAAGAGCCTCTCTAAAGAGCTACAATGTCCCCCAGACTCAAAAAGCAAAATATCTGCCATATTCATAAATCCCAAATAGCCTTTGAATCCCAAGAGCTACTCTGAAATGAGTTTCCACCTTCACAGGAACTACATTATTCAAAGGACCTTGCACTTCTAATTTGTCATTGTAATGTGTTCTTCAATACCTTGCACTGACATTGTGTAATTTGATGGTGCTACATGAATTGCTCTCCGAGGACGAGTTATCCAGTAATATTCCCAGTGCCGTTAGTTTCACTGCTGAACATGGCCACTCTCACAAGAAGGACAGAACATGTAGTTATTGCAGAATAATTATTTCCATATTGGTTAATTTTGTTACAGAGAGTAAAAGCGGCCTCACTGAAGCTTAAATAGCCTCCATCAGCCCCTCTCTCTTTGACAGTCTCTTAAAACAAAGCTGAAACTGCTGAGACAGCAGTGATCAAAATTTATCACGTTCTGCAACAGAATGTTCTACTGCTGAAAAGTCATTGGTGGTGGCACTACTCTTTCTCATAAAATAGCACCTAAAATGCTACATACAGTTCCTCCACAGACTAAAACACATCCTTTAAACCACACACTGCCAACAAATCACCAACCACCAGTAACAGAACATGGCTAAAGTGCTTCACAAAGCAAGCACAGATCTGAGACCACTAAAGGAAGCAGTGATGACAAAACATATACACCAAGTCTGGCACATCCAGGGTCTTGCTCTTCATCTGAAACATGCTGTATTCTTCACCCACATTCCTCTTCCAATAAGACACTGTTCTAACACAGCTCGGGGTTTTGGTAGTTTGGGTTTTTTACAGCTGTTATCCATAGACTCCTCTGATAATGACTAGACAAAAAATGTTATCACACATATGTCCCTTAATGCATATTTTAACATAGTTTAATTAACAATTAAGAAACATCTATCACCGCAATCAGTAAGAAGTACAACTCATTACACCAGACTACTAGGGATGTGGAAAAAACCCTTATAAAACAGGCATATAGCTATTCAATTATGTTTTAAAAAATATCAAAACTGTGATTATATAAACATTACTGATAACAAATTTGGCAGAAAGATATATTGACATTTCAAAATAACAGCAGTCAGAACAAATAAGTATGTCTTCTAAGCAAAGTATTTGGAATTTTCATTAAACTGGAGGTTGTGAAATTCTAGCTCAGTTCCCGATAATACAGTATGGTTCTCCCTCTGCTGGAAAATCCATCCTACTACACAATCCAAAACCATATAAAAATGAAGAATTATTATAACATACTTCTCTGACTCCTCCTGCTGGGAGAGGTAAAGACTTGAATATAAACACAGCTCAGTGGTTTTATGATGAATGCTGCATTGCCTCAATAATTTATTTATTTGGGCAAGTCCTTCATTTTTGTGAATGACTTGCAATCTGAAGCATTATAACTGTTACTACTCAAACTCTTACTTGATGACAACTTTAAAAATTATCATTCTTGAATTTTCATGGTTAAATTGTCTCCTTCCAGACATATTTTTTTTCAGAAAGAAGGGAAGGAATGCTGTATTTCAGCAAAATTCTGCAAGCCCTTTTTTAATCACAGTGGTGAAAAAAAATGAGGTGGCATTCAATTACTTTTAAGAACTTCCACACATAGATATATACTAGAAAAACTCATCATTCTAGCTTCAATAGATGCTGAAACTAATGCTTAGGTGCCAGCTGATGTTTGGTGCAAGTAGCAAGTACAGTAAGTGATGAAACTAATTTGGAGAAAATTGTTTACAAAGACGAAGGATAGGTAGAATTAGTTGCTCTGTGGAAATATTTCACAACTAGCATAACTCATGGCACTATTTAACACTGCAAAGAGGCTTCCCTCACTTACTCAAGTACAAAGGTTCTGGGTAAGCATGTGTAAGCAAACCTCTTAAGGAGGAAATGCATATGCATACATTAATTTAAGACACATCTATGCTGCTGGAAGGGTCTGCTGCCAAAATCCAGATATTGATGAATTTGAGTTGGATACACATCCAGATTTCCAACCATTCCAATGCTTCCAAAAAACAATAACAAAATTTCTCTGAACTCATCAGAAGAAAAATCAGAGAAGGAAAAAACAACACATCAAAAGCAATTCCTTAAATGTGCACTTATTTTGTTTAATAGCTACATAACTAAGTTGAAGACTGTCATCCTAAAGTGTGTTATCTAAATTGCATCATGACTGAATCTATTTTCTGAAAAGAACAAACTGCAATGAGCTTCACAAAAGAGTAGCCTACTTGCAACTCAAAAAGATCTTATTAAATGGAAGAGTAGTCCCCCATGAAATTCTGAGAATTTCTTTCAATTAGCAAGGCCCAATTCAGACACCCTCCTGTGTTATGTTGCTTCTGGGAAGACAAAAAAAAACCAAAAAAACCACACCAAAAAAACCTAAGAGGAAAAAAAAATATCATTCCAGCTCTTCAGTCCTTTAACCCCTTCAGTTAGCAGCCATGGGTCACCAGTATGCAGCCAGCTGAGATACAGCCCACCTTCGACTAGGTTTCTTGCTGAGAGGTTAAAAGAGCAGGAGGACTCCAGCCCTAAGAGACAAACATTTTCAAATATTTTCATTTTTGTCACAAGTTCCCAAGTCTCTGGTCCAGGGATAAACCTGAAAACCATGAATAAGACAAAACTGCCCTACTCAGGGAGCCCAAATTTCTTTGCACCCCCATATTGCTCAGTCTGGGAAGCATCCAGCATGTATGAGGTGCTGTGCTCTTCAGCCCGTGCCCATCCTGCAGGGCTTTGTCAGTGCTGCCCACTGGGGCTGGCATTCCCTGCCTGCCCCTAACCAGGGCTGTTTTCAGCTGCCAGGGCCATGGCAGCAAACAGCCTGACAGGACAGACTGATTGGGTGTGCCAGCCATTCCAACAGCTTTCTATTGCACACTACAGGGACCCATGGGGAATGACAACCAGTATCTAGTGTAGAAATCCTGTTCAGTTGAAGCTAGGTCAAACATCTCATCTCTGCTCCAGAAGCCTTAAAAGGAAAAAGCTTCTATTCTAGCAATAACCATTAAACAGTACAAAATTCCATTTTAAACCTGTCTGAATCACTAGTTTTCTCTTGCAAGTGGAAGATCCTCACAAGGTACACAAAGTAAGCAGTTCTGAAGACTGGCAAAGAAGATCCACCAGAACAAACACAGGCAATGCAGGAGAAGTCCCTGAGAACACCCAAGAATATTGGCACCTTTGCAATTAGTACTTTCTAGTCCAGGCAATGGCTATTAAGCATGAGTTTCAATCTGATGAATATAGGATATTATGTATGATAATATCATACTGTTTCCAGTATGATAGATTGGAAACAGGAAACAAAACCAAACAAAAAAGTATTCATAAACTAATTCAACTCAGAAACAATAGGGAGGGGAACTTAAAAATTAACAAAGGAGATCTGAAAACTGAGATAACGTCAACAGAAACATGCAAAGTAACCAAACCAGAGAGGAATAGGAAACAAATTACCCTGCAAGTTTCACACACAGCTGCACAATGTTAAAAACAGACACATCTGAGCCGAGGATATTTCTGCAGAGCTGTCTCAGAGCAAGTCCCAGCTGTGAAATGCAGCAGTTTGGGGGTTAGAATTCAACAGATTTAATTTAAAGAATATAAGAAAATACAGTATATTCTGCCACTTTAAAATACCAAAAGAAGTTTCCATAGCTGCTCTTCAGGACAGTCTCCTTTTTTCCAAATCACCTCAGATTTGCTCAGGTAAGGTATTATAACAGGAATCAAAACTCATTGAACAATGTTAGTGCTTTAGCAAAACTGCCATGTGTTTTTGACCAAAACGTGATTAAACCCAAGAACAAAAAGGGTACTTTGGAACAGTACCTGGAAAACAGGACTGGCCTAGGCATTGCCTACATTTCCCTCTAAGTCACCACACAAGGTCTGTCAGCTACAGTGACCTAACAGTTTTCACAAGAAAAAACCCAAACCCAATAAGCAACTTCTTCAAATGAACTAAACTGATGATTTTCATTTGTTTTCATTGCTCAGCTTGTTCCCCTATATTGCATCCAAGTTTTGTCATTTATAAAAATAAAATCAATTTTCCTTTAGACCAATCTTTTTCAGATTGCATAAATATAAGTCCACCCAAGCAATCCGAACATTTCTTGTAGACAACCCTTTTTTACAGGGTTTACCTTAAAGCATGGCCAGGTGACTTCCAAATTAAAAAGGGATGGTCACTTCAACTTGGGCTCTTTGTTCCAAGGATTCTTTTTTGGAGGACATAAAACAGCTATCAGTTATTAGAAGTTTAATCCATTTAGCAAACCTATATAAGCACTCTATTGAAAGTATGATTCTTCTCAAGGGAATGTTATAGTGGCTGCCCTGCAATTCAAAGAAGTAATAATTCAAATGTGCATTTCAGTAACAGCTTTTGTGAAACAATATTTTTAGAGCTTTTAAAAAATTCTGGGGTGATGCCAAAAATTAAATTATAAAAGAGTCCTATCAAATGATTAATCAATCTTTTTAATTTAAATAGTCTTTGGATTGAGGTCCAATATAAAAAAAGCTGCTGAGCTTTTTCCTAATACCATTGTAAGATGTGATAGAATGTGCTATAAAAATACACCACATTAATGGATTTTGTTATAACAATAAGCACTTTTCAAGAGTTTCAGTAAATAATTTTAAAATACACTACACACAAAACAAATTATTTGCTGAATCTCTGTTACTTAATAGCAGAATATCTATCAAAGTTACCTTAATTGTAATTCCCATCATTTTGGTTTCTATGTTACATTTTCAAATCTGGAAATATTTTTCTTCATAAAAGTACCTGTGCACTCAGCTCCTACTCCTAGGCTGGGTAAATCTGTGACTATGCACTTGTCTAAATCTCATATATTTTCTTTTCATAACGTGCACAGAAGAAATTCAGAACAAGCAGTAGGGCTTATTGCATAATTATTAGCTCCTGTAGGAGATTCCGTATGCATGAACAGCTTTGGAATTCTTTTTTTTTAAAGACTACTTCACATCTAAATCTTGAGGTTAATTTTTCTTTTTCATTTCATCACTGCGTATTTATTTTGAAATGACTGCTGTGTTTTACAAATGTTAATATTTCCTTTAAAAATACTAATTTTGTAACTTATCATGCTGTAATTTTGTAACTCAGCATGCTTATTCACTTTGAGAAATATGTGTTAAATGTAAATAAATACTTGAGAAATCTCTAACAGTGACTGTTACGCTGTGAAACAGTTTCTAATACATCAGAAATTAAGGATATTATTATTTGTAATGAAGAAATACTTGGCTTAGTTTAAACCGTTTTTCCTGAATTGTTCCCACTGAATATTATTGAGCAACTATTAATTGTGAATAATGAATGAATATTTGAACAAATATGTGAGTCTCAAGATTGATCAAGAATTGTGTGCTTTTCATTCTTCTCCCTTTAATTTGCTGTAATTGTTACCTAACTTGCCCCTTGACAGTATGATTTATTCTTCTGAGTGCAGAATGATAATAAGAAAAATAGTTTCAAATAAAGGTAACCAATCCACATTCCATGCACATGTGTTTCTTCTTCATACAATAAGGACTGGAATCTGGTGTATCTGAAGGCAGAAATAACAAATAGAAACATCCTATGCAAGACCAAGCAGTTATTTAGAATGCAAATTGAAAAGACTCTGTTGCATTTGTTCCAACCCAGCAGAACAACTCCACCCATTTGATTTACATACCACATTCTTTATATGCATAATATTCTTAAGCATGGGGCTGAATTTTTTCAGAGATTCCCTATATCCAAAAATGAAATCTGGCCAAAGGAAAAAACCCACCTCACTGCCTCAGTCATTTTCTTTATCTTCTGCTAGTGCCAAGAAAGGCAAACACCTCCCTACAGAAAGACACCACTGCTTGAAAATTGGATCCTTGGTACCAGCTTCATCATCTCTGCTGGCTGGTGCCTATGTCTGAATTGGACCACAAAAAAAGTAACAACACTCACAAATTATGTTCTGAGTGCTCATTAGTTAAGATTTAAAATATTGGTAGAGACTAAAAAATTGTGGAAATAACTCATAAGCTCCTTAAAAAAAGTTATTCAGACTACACCACTCAGATGTGTTTCTATTTTAAATAAAAATTGTTGCAGAGGTGCTGTTGAAGATGCCTGCTCCTCCTCCCAGTTGTTCTTCTTCACACTTATGTTCCCATATTTTTTACCACTGGCTTCTGTGAGCATGGATTCAGCCATCAAAAGTCTCTTACCCACATTCCATCATTCCAAATAGCTGAAACTAGCCAAGAATTTTAAATACATCTCCTCAGCTGAAGGTTTTCCATGCAAAAGAAGAAAGTCCTTTGTCAGTTTATTTAAATTTTTCTTATCAGTCATGATTTGAGAAGAGAAAGGCTCTTATTTAGAGGCATTACAATCCAATTTAAACTTAGAAATTGCACACACAATCAGCCTGAGCAAACATGTTATTTCATTAATGGCAGTAAGTCTGTGCTGCCTGAACTGAAACCTGTGCTCCTTTCCAAGCTCTGCCTTGATCCCTCTCAGCACAAACCTGCACTCAGCCATTGGATATGGCAAAACCATTTAATCCCACAAAACCAGTGGGCCTCCACACATCCATACATTCTTCTGGTGACGTCAAGTGATCAACAGCAGGCAGATATTTCGTTTATATTCCATAGAACGGTCTCCCTTGAAAGATCTGGCAATCAGATGAAATTTGTACACAGCCAGAGCACTGACTGTCTTTGTAACACTAAGTGACAAAGTCCTGTAGTGTCACTACAGCATCATTGCTTTATCCAGCTGAGGTGCACAGCCATGCTGTAGCACTTGATCTTCCACTTCTTCATCTCTTGTATTTAAGTCATCTCCCACACAGCACCATCTTTTTCACTGAAAGTCCTGTTGTGCATAGAGTCCTCACATTTGTAAGCTCCAGGCTGATAGCCTAAGGCTGTGTCTATGTCAAAGAAAGACTCCATCACATCTGTGTGGAAGCTGGAACACACAGACACATGTCACACCTTCACAAGCGCAGCTGATAGCAGCTTGATTTTACATGACAGCAAAACAAAACACATTGTGCAACTATACCAAGAACTGCTAAAACACAGAATAGATTTCAGCTTGAGAGGTTTTAGAGGTTTGGAGCTGACAGACTGTGACTGTCCATCAGCTTTCACTGCCTAACTGAAGATATGCTCTTTCAAAGTGAAAGAGGATTAAATAACTCAGTCACCTTCAGAATATTCCTAATTCCAGTCTCCCCGACAAGGCTGGATCCCAGTATTGATAATATGTGAGATGTATCAGATATCACAAGTAACTACAAGTTAAAATTTTAATTTTGTATTTCTACATTTAATTAATAAGAACAGATGGTGTTGCTTCTTTCTATTCATATCTCTGTTTGTGTTGTTTGGAAAGTATGGGCTATGTTTACTGCTCTGTAAGTAACTATGACTCTGACACCTTGGTTTCCCAGCACAATTTTTCTTATTCCATGTTGACTGGCACTGTCAGAGCACTGCAATCTGCAGAGCAATCTCCATGCTCATGATTAAATAGCTCTTGGTATTATTCATTTCTCTGGGAGACATGATAAATATATTCTGTATTTAAAGGTATGAATCTGAAAAAAACATGATATTTGAATATTTCAGCTCAAGTCTTGATAAAGCTAGACAGATATAAGAAAAATCAATCCCCCACTGGTCTCATTTCAATTTCATGGATTCTCCTCTGCAATCATAAAGCGGGGTAGTAGCCTGTCTGAATGGAAATATTACTTGTTCTAAATTGATCAATATTATACAGAAATGGACAGTAAGGGCTATAGAGACAAACTTGGAGATTTGAGTGGCCTTCTACTTTGTGGTCAGTGCATTTTGCTGCCCATGCCAAGACTGAAAATCAGCCCCTTTGTAACATCATCTCTTGTGAAACAGATGCTGAAAAATGCAGCCATGGTCTGTGAGATTGCCCTTAGCATCTCCTAAAAAGGGACTAGCATACTGCTAGGCAAGTCTTCCCTAACAATAGGAGCATTTTATCCTGATGAAAATCAATGAAAACATTCTCTCTCTTCCATAAAGCCACTCCTTATACCCCATCAGTAAAAGATTTATTTTCAAGACACAGCTTAGGTCCACCAAATCAAGCATGTGCACACTGCTCTGGCCTGGCTCCATACTGTCTCTAGGCTTTAATCTGTTTATTCTCAAAGCCTGGGAAACACTGACATCACCTTGTTAGACATGATGAGCAGATATTTTAGAACTATACAGGTTGCATTTAAAAGTAATAAACTGAACCTGAATTTCCCTCATAAAGCCTAAAGTTTAAATTATCCCCAAGCTGGACATAGATAGGCTCAGAAACTAAATTTCAATATGAATTAGGTTACCTTCCAACTCACACTCCTACCCCAAATCATCCTTTCCTTTCTTCCTTCAACTTCCAAAGCCCAGAAGAGTACTGGTAAGAATGTGTCATCTTTGGGTCACTGGGGTACAAAGTCCTGCTGTCTGGCCTTTCTGTGTGCTCTGCTGGAATAACTATCCTTGTGACCACCTGTATTTAGGACAGTAATTTTAAGGTTTTGTACAAATGCTCAGACCTCCTGCTACAGGTTGAATAATAATAATTAATCCTAAGGAACTTAGTAAGACTGACTTCAGGAACAGGTTTTGCTTGTGAATAAGGCAAGAGCTGACACATGTAGACAAACAATTTATGACCCATAATTTCAAAACACCTTGCAAACATTAATCAGTTGCTAAATATATTTGCAAAACAACTAATCAAGTCCTAGCAAATCAGTCAAGGGGGGAGAACAAAAAAGGGGAATGAAAATAGACTAAAACAGTAGAGAAGCTTTCTGTAAAGAGTTACCTAAGCCATAGCAGAAGAGAAGAATAAATCATACATTAATACAGTGTACTATTTTAAAATAATGTCAGATAAACAGGGCAGGTAGCAAAGAGAAAGAAAGAAGAAGGAAAAGGATGTCATTTCTCACAGAAATTTCTCCTTTCTCCATTGTCACTAAGTCCATGATAAAATGAGAACCATTTCTTGACAACTTTGAAGTGCACTTTCCCCCCTTCATTCCCATTATTTACGCTTACTTAAACTTTGGAGCCTGAAGCAGAGCCAGCATATATATCAGACAAAGATCCACAGACTCCAACAGTTTTTTCATTAATCTTCTGACCTCCAGCTTTTATAAGATTTTTTTCTAAGTTTATTCTAAACTTTTTAATGTCTATTAGTCCATGACCAAATAAAACCACTGGGTGTCACTAATGCTCTACAAAAAGTACAGCATGTTATTGAATTTCCCACATTTTCTGGTGGAATTACTGCCACATGCTTTGGCAATCCCTGAGCCTTCATAAAATACCCACATATTTAGGGTGCATTAAATTTAAGCAGATGACTAAGTGGGAGTGCAGACTCTCAGGAGGTCTGTGTTTTCCTGAAGATCAATACTATCTCTGCCTCAACTCTGACTGAATAGGATTCAATTTAGCAAGCAACAAAATCCTGCCACAGAACAACAATACATGAAAGTAGCTGTTTCTATGCAATCATTCTGAGAACAGAACAACCTAATTAATTGGTGTCAAATAGAACAACAAAGCCAATGTGCTCCTAGGGTAAAAATCAAGAGATCCTTTGTTATCATTTTTTATCAACTGATACTAAAATCCAGCACTGACAAGAACTATTCATTGTGCTTTGTATTTCTGTGGGGTTGATCTGTAAGTGAGGTTTAGAGGTGAGATTCTATAAACTAGTTCTTTTTTTTTGCTGCCAGTAAATTAACTTTCCACTAGCAAAGCTCTATTTTAGTCTGAATAAAGCAAATTAATTAAAAGGACTTCCTTTCATCAGGTTTAGGAAAGGGCTTTTGCAAGTGTCAGGTTGTCAGCTTTCTAATCACTTGACAAATGATAAATCGCTCAGGACAAAATATCAACTTTTAAAAAGTGTTTTCAGTATTAAAAAAAAGGATATAGTTTCTACCAGAGTAGAACTGTATTTAACATTCAGTTTTCCGAGTACAATACTAAATAGTTCCTTTGATTCTGTATTGGCTGTGAAAACATCACTTCAAATATAAAACTACTGAGATCGGGTTTATCATTGCAGTTTAAGCACTTCCTTTTCTCATTAGTAATTCTGATTTTTATTCTCTTTGATCTTTTCAGTCTGAAAAAAGTAGAGCATCAACCATTTCCTTGATTCTTGAAAATTATTTTAAATGAATCAATTTTTTACTTATTTTTCACAATCATTCTAGAATACATTAAGCATTAGAAATAAAAAAACGTTCCATTCACAACGATATACCTCAGTGTAGTTTTATGTCATCACCAGCAGCTCCATTTGTTCCATACATCATTCCAAAGTAGTCCCATCCACATGAAAGCTACATTATGTCTTCTGTCAGTCAGCGTGTTTCTTTCCTTTTCCTCTCCTATTCTGTGATTTCATTTTAACAGCTGATGGCCGCTATGCAACACAATAGGGTCAGAGCAACACAAATGTAAAGTATGTGTACACCAACCATTTCTGTATGTTACTGCTTCCCCTGCCACTGGAACATCCAGCACAAGGCCCTCACTCCAAGAAACCTTGCAAGATGACACAAACAGAAGCAGTCTGGTCAAAATAAAGCACAGATAAGTCAACAAAGATATCATGCAATTTCGTCCATACTTATGGTTTTCATTAGCCATTAAAGTATGTTGGCTACATTTCTATCAAAAAGGAAAAATATACGTATGTATAAAGAAAACAGAGATATAGAGGTCAATTACATACAACAAAGGGGTACCACTGCACATCCACTAAAGTCCTAAGAATCACTTTGGAACAGGTTCTTTCCAAATACATTTTTCTTCATTAGTGTATCAAGGAAGATCCTCTGGGATCAGAAAAAAGGCTTCATAACTGAAGGTTCTCTGGCATCAGTCCATTCCAAAAGAGCAAAAATGGCACACTTCTGGAAAGAAAGAGAGCTAAAAGCCTGACTGGTACTAATAGAGAAAACTGAAGGTCTTGTCTCCCTCTTGAGAATAATAAGTTTTCAACATAGGAAGACCTATTCCTAAACAGTGATTCTGACTATTTAAGTTGCAAGACCCTTATATATTCTACGGGTATTGTACTCTTTCACTCTTATGGATGGGAGGGGAGAGGGTTTGCAGCTATCTATGTCCCTGGATAGTTCCTTTAACTTAAAAAAGCTTGTAAAACGTCTCAAAGGCTTCTGCTGTCTCTCTAGACATCCATTCTGTCAGTGTAAGTCCTTCCTGAAACATAATGTTATGTGAGGCTACCTCTGAGGAAGCTTAGTCATTTTTCTAAGGAAGCTACCAAAGCATTCCTTGGGAAATTATTCTGATCTATTTTGCAAGATTAGTACTTACTAATTACTAGCAAGGAGGGGCAGATAAGAATTTTGGGACACTAACCTAGAAATTGAAGAATAAATGTTTGAGAACAGAATAACTGAGAATTAAGCACACAAAAAGGCTGGTTTGTGGGTTTTTTGGCTAGCATAGATTGTCAGAATACCACCTTGCACACCTTGTTCTCTAAGAGTTAGTAGAGGAAAAGAATCCAGCATTTTTCCAGCCTCCACCCCTTCACTTTGATTCTTCTAGTAGATATTCCATTCCTAGACTAATCTTCCTATTGCTTGTTCAACTATGGGGAGGAGAGGATTTAATGAAAGTTAAATTCTCCTTTGATCAGTTACTGTAATAACAAGATAAAGAAAAATTTAGTGATTTCTTTTTAGGAGACATGTTAGGTATTTGAAATAAAAAACATAAGGTGTGCTGAAACCTGAGATGGAAATACAAGTGAAAAGAATTTTCAATTACATCTCACTGAGCAAAGTAACCACTCTGAAAAGTTTCATGAGACATTTCTTATGTCCAGCCTCACATCTGGTGAGACCAGTGGTGGTTTCTACCACTGACTGGACCAATGAGTCAGAGGCTCCTCTGTTGCCATGACAAATATTTTACCAAATGAATCACAGAACTTACTCACAGCTAACGCCATCTGGCAGAGCTCTGAAACTCGGGTGGTTGTACTACCCTGTGGATACAACCCTTGCTAAATACAGTACCAAAGACTATTTCCCTTCCCTCTACATCCACCTAGCAACTGAAGAAATTTCTGAGCCATGGAAAAACAAAGCTCCAAACACACCTGAATATTTTTGCTGCCTTTTTGTAGTAAATGCACTGTCCTTGCAAATTAAGAAAAAAAAAAATAAAAAACAACCAAAACCTAACAAATTATTCACACTGTCTGCACTGGCTCGTCATTTTTTCTCCCACTCCCATCTGTTCAGTTTCACTCAGCTGGAAACAAGAGAAAAAGCCAACGACATTGAGGCACTCTGTTCCTTGGGAGTTGGAGCAGTCAAGAGCCAAGAGTTTTAAAATGGACTCTATTGCAGATATGTTTTTAAAGTGCATTGACAAATTCTACAAATATTGGAAATATGTCTTTTACTACCAAAAAAATTACAAATTGTATTGCCAGGTGAACAGGCCTGTAAAATGCATATAACACCATAATTCCCCTAGGCCTTTGGGCTCTATAATGCAAAAGATATTACCCATAAATATCTTTCATGAATTTAAAAAAAAATATTAGAGCTCATTTTAGTCTCTGCAGTTGGAAGTGAAAAGTATTCCTGGTGTTTTTCCAGCATCAGCTCCCAGATTTCCTGTTACCCACTTTTGGGGGTGGGAGGAAATTACATTTCAAACAGTTCAGTGTCTAGTACTCAAAATAATAAAAATAATTATTATTTCACATTTCTTTGAGGTTTTGAATTCCTGTTCAATAGTTGTTCTGGTTTATTTCTCAGTAAAATGTTTCCATTTTCTTCAGAACAGAGATTCCACTCAACAGCCAGGTCTGTAAATTTATTTGGGTTCTTTACATTAGTACAACTGCACAGATGGAGAATTTACACTGGTGCTAGAGGTCTAAGCACCCAAGCATCAAATTAAGCTGTACAAACTATAATAAATAGACTGCAAAGTAGATTTATATCTACTGTCTTTCTTGGGGATGGCAAGAGCAAACAATCCTATCATTTGTAGTGCTGATCCAACTCTCCTAAGGATCTCTCCTTTTCAACATTATATGCATTTATTTAGTACCAAGAATAATGGAAATAATTAATCGTTGTGTTGGAACTGGGCCCAGTACCAGAACCAAACGAAAACCCCTTTGTTGCTTTTGAGCTTGTGAGCATTACTTTGACACAAAGCAGGCCAGATCCACAGTTTACCTAATCCACTGCTTTCGGGAACAGAAATTGTACCATGGTGTTTATTTACTAGTAAAAAACTGTTGGAACAGACAGAAGCTCATCCTGGGTGTCTCCTGCTCCATGGATCCCCAGAAAGAACAGGCAGAAGGTCAGCTGTACCAACTATTCTACTCATTGCCAGCAAAATACTGACAGATTCTTTAGCTAAGTGAAAGCTGATGGCTTCAAAACAAATTAATGAGGCACAAAGAAGTGTTAGGATAGAGAAAAATTAGAGAGCATTTGAATATCAGAATATAATTCCTATAGATATCACATGCTGTGCATGAGATCTTTCAGCACAGTTCAGTAGCCCAGCACAGCTGGGGCCCAAACAGATCTTTGTAGTAGAGTATCTGACACTTAAGTCTGAGACTCTCTACAAACAGACCACACCACAGACTTAGTTGAGTTGCACAGCCAGTACTCAAAATAAAAATGTTTTAAATAGGTTATTTGGCCAAGAATAATGGCGAACACCATCAGTAACAAACAACAGTAATTGTAATTATTCTATTTGATCTGCTTAACACTAAAGATGAAAATATAGACTGTCTGCTAACAATGACTACAAGGTTATTCTGTAATGATCCCTTGTGGTCACCTCATCAATAAGATATAAAAAATACTCTATGATCCACATAACAAACTGCTTGTCCTGCTGCCCTAATTACTGCAATTATGCATTTGCTGGAAGCGAGGGGGAAAAAAACATGTTGATGAGATATAGAAAAAAGTATTTACTTAGCAGAGGCTCCTTCACCTAAATTTGCGATTTCCATGGAATATCAAAGTACTGTGAATAAAGACACAACCTGAATTCAGAGATAATAAACATCCAGAGAAAAAACAAAAAGTTTTTCCACAAGTTTTAACATAAGCAAAATGATACCATTTTCTGCTTCTCTTAATGTAGCAAATCTTTGTGAACAGATGGTGTGCTGTGTGTGATGCAGTGGGCAGCATTTCCATATCACGCTGCTGGCAAATATCACCACCATTTAACTCATTTATTCCTGTGCACACCCTCACAACACATGGACACATTGCTACCTGTCAGAGGTGCTCAGCACCTACCATTTGAGAGTAGTTAGTGCTCAGGTCTGGCTTCTCCCAGTATTGTACCCAATGAACAGCCAGTTTTTTCATTGCTCCTTCAACAACTACAAAATTAACACTGCCCTCTGCTTTTCAGGCAAAAGCAGATAACCCAAACTCAGCCAGTCTAGTTTAGAAAAAAAAATACTGAGGTCAAAAAAACAGCTGGTCTATGCTTTAGGCTGGTGAAACAAGAGGAGGCCCTTCTGTGAGATGAGGTGTGACATGAGGAGTGCAGTGAATAAAGCCTGTCCATGGCTGCCACCTCCTTAGTCCCCTTCTTGCTGCCCTGCCACAGCCCTTGTGACATCAACCTTCTCTTTAACAGCATCACTTCCACTAACTGCAGGTACTGACATCCATTCCTCTCCCGGGCCAGACTTTCACCACAGTTTTACCAACAGTGGGGGCCTAAATAAACCCTCTTCTCCATGCCATCCAGAATTTCCTCAATGTATACAAGTGACTTCAGCACTTGTTTAAACTGAGTTAGGGAATTCTGGAGCTTAGGGAGACAGAAAGGGGAAAAGGGAAACTGATGGGAGGGTGGGACATGAACCAGGAAAGCACAACAAAATCTCAAGGAAATATACATAAAGTTTAGGAAAACCTGTACTCTTCCCAGCAATCAATTCACTGGCGAAATTATTTGCTTATTTAGGCCCAGTTTTCACCCTTTATTTTGCCCTAAGGTACACAACTGGATAGCAGAGTGCACTTGCAGTGTATTTGTTGCAGAACATAATTAACCACGGCCAGAATTACATTCATTTCTCATATCCTGTGTGCAGCTGTAGGATGAAGAGAATGTCTTCCACAAACATACATCTTTATTACAATCTCAGCATTGTCTGCAAGATCAGAACACACAGTTCACATCCCAAAATAACCCTAGAGATTGTCAGTACTATATGATATGAAGAGCAAAGCAAATTTCTTTTACGTGTACTGCATCATCCTGCAGATCTGCTTAAAGACCAGAGAAAATCCACAGGCTCCTCACTAATGTATTGACACAGGAACGAGCAATCCTCAACTGCACTGAGAAGCTCCAGTTAGAAAACTCTACAGACCTCTCACATTCCCTGGAGAGAAGACACAAAGAACTTAGTTGTTGCACCTATAATCCTTTTCAAAAAATATTCATTGTCAACAGTTACTTGCTTTTCATTATTTATTACAAGTAATACAAATCCCAAATAATTCAGTCACCAGTTTGAAACTATGGAGTCGATAGAGCTTTGCATATCACCTGTCAAACTTACTGCTACCTCTTAGAAACCTTACATGATTCATTATTTATTTTAGCAACTGAATACATAGATAGATAGCACTTTGCTCTCGAGCTATCCTCCATAGATGCCATTTTTAGAATACAGCATATACCTTAAATATTAATGTTCTTTATGTACTATTGCAAGAAACTTTCAAAGGCTTTTCTATGCACACAAATTATGAGCAGGTGTTAAAGATCAGCTGCAAGGCAGTCAAATTGAAGTGGGGGGGGGGGGGCCGTATGGAATTTTAAAAAGATTTTTAGTTTTCCATTTTCCAGAAGACTTTGTATTTTCAACTTTTTACTCTGATTGGGAGGTGGAGGAGAATATCAGACTTCTATACAGCCCCAGTTATTATTAACTACGTGGTCTGCTTTATATCCCCAGCTTTTTAAAAGTCAATTAGCCATAAGAAACTCCCTCAACATCTCAAAATAAATTTCCACACTAAGCAAAGCTGAGGAGATGCCTCAGAGTTATGATAGTGAGATGGAATATTGATAACTACTTCACTTCAAGTGATTCATATCTGTCCTGACAGACTGCCTGGAAATGCATAAAGCAAATAAAATACTTGTGGTCTCCAAATTACCCACAGCAAACACATTCATACAGCCCAAGCCACAGCCCATAGAGATAAATTGCACTGCTGAGCTCAGCTCAAGAAAATGCCAGTGAGTTAATTAGCAATTGTTCAGCTTGAGAGTTTATGCAAGAGACAGGAATAGTTAAGAGTTAATGATTAGAGCCTCAAAAAACCAAACTAAACCCCAGCAACTGGCACAGAGTGTTTCAGTTGCACCTAACTGTGACATGTTGCACAGGGGGCAAATTCAGTCTTATTTTGCACAGTTCTTTTTGTAATGCATTCCCTGTACAGACAGGAAAATTGAGATGTTCCAGGGGGCACTTGGGAAAACCTAGCTAAGTACTCAACATGAGGTGTTGATTTCCAAAGCCTCCGCTGAGCATCTAAAGAACAAAACAAATAAACAGTGTGGATACATTTCCACTCTTCTTCCTCACCAAATGCAAACATACCTTTAAAGACAGCATTGATTGGGTTTTAATATTGCAAACAGAAGAATATAATAAGAGGTTCACAGTGACTTTCAGCAGCTAAATGCACATGATTGCACATGTTATTTGCATCAGCATTTCAAAGGAAACAAAACTGACAGCTATAATGTTACAAGCTTGGTTGGTTTTACTTCAACTTAAAAACCCATACAACAACCTTCAGAAGCATGAATAATATTACAACAGCCTTAAGGTAGTTAAAGTCTTGCCAAAAGTGAGTATTGAAAATGTTGGATTAGGATGCATTCAGGTACCTGCAGAAAATGTTAGGCAAAAAGCCCATAGCATGCAAACATGCAGATCTGCATGTTTGCAGATCAGCCTATATAGGTGCCAGGAAAACTCAAGAACAGTACCATATGGAAAGCTAAAAGAAAATTGCATAGGAGAAAAATTCCACCCTTACAGATTCCTAATAACACCTATAAAGTGAGGAGGCATCCATAACAGGGCACCTGGAAGTTGAAGAAATGCCCAGTAAAAGAGCTACCAAAAAAGCAACACAAACCTAAACTCATAAGAAGCTTTTAAAATGTCAAAGTTTCTTACAAAGAGTTTTAAATTCAAGCCTTTCTCAGCAGCATTGTTCCTGTGATGCTTGTAAAACTGCTGGTGTTGACAACCTGACTGTGCTTGACAACAGTCATTAGAAATTTATAACTGGAATCTTCTTTTGGGATCCTCCAGTTCCTGGATGGGAATTCGCTCTGTAAATTCATGCAACACCTTTCATTACCTCCTTAAGGACAGAAACATCTGCCTCTGAAAAGAAGAATTGAAATCCTGAGTAGAATATGACTCAGAATGCATCTGGGATTTGTGGTTTTTGCTCCCCAATAAAAGGGCCAGGGAAAATTCCCCAAACACCTTTTATATGCACCTAGTGCCATCAGAAAACTCAGTCTGAATGTTTGTTTATGTATTAGCAAAGTTGTTAGTGTGTAATTGACAATAAAATTTGTCATTCTATTAAGTCATCTTTTAGAGTGGAGGCTAAAGTACATGCTGCATGAGCTAATGCACTTGAATAAATTACATGTGGTCATTTGTGACTTCATTGGAGGGATTCTGTTTTCCAGTTGTTTGGAAGTCATATTGAAAGGCAGGATACACAACTGATCAGAACTGAAAGGGAGCAGAGCACTAACTATTCTACTTGAAGAAAAACACGTACATTAAAATAACAGTGCCTCCTACTATATATTAGGATCCCAATGCTCTGAAAATTATTCTGACCACATTTGTTCAGTAAAAGGTTCATTAAACACCTCCACAGGATACGCATTTAACAGAGAGCACATGAATAAATTCAGTCAACAAAACTAGTTAGCACTTAATCCTGTCATTAAAGTCCAGTCATGCCACATATCACTATTAGAAGTAATTTGTGTTGACTCCATCTCTGTTTTCTTAATATCTAAGTAGTTACAACTGAACAATCACCAAATAACTCAATCCTATATTTTTCTTCTTTAATATTGGATTTGTGAGTGTTTGTGGGAATTATAGACAAGAAAGTTTCAGAGAGGAAAATATTTAGACACCTATGCACTGCCAAAAGTGTTCAGCACTTAGATACCCCTAGGGAAGCAAGACTAGTAGTTACCATGAACTTCAAAAAAAACAACAAGCAAAAGCTGTGTTGTAGCAAGGTCTATTCAGGAGTACAGTAGAAGTGACCATCCCTCTTGGGTGAATGAATGCCTTCAAAGCCTTCTAGAGAAACACACAGAGAATGAACAACAGAAATAAACCACAGTTTACATATTAAGATCATTCTAGACACAATCTTGTTCAAACAGTAATAACAAAGCTAGAGAAAAAGAACACGTTGCAACTCAAAAATTAATAGCAGAGAACAGATATCACAACTTCTAGATTTAAGTACATTATTTTCTCCAAGCTAACACCTGAATTTGAGTTCTAGAGAAAAACAGACAAGTAGCTGTTCCAGAGGGAAAAATACACTTTGTTCAAGTGTACCCAGAGAAGATTTGAGACAACCATTAAAAATCGTGAGGAAAATATTCACAGAATCATAAAAATAGAGAGATTCTGATCACTATTTCTTGTGGAATGGTAAAGGCTTTCAGAACCACAAACCCAACTAAGTGGCTGAAACAGGGGATGTTCTTCAAATTTCAAGATACAAAGGCAGCATTTCACCTTTGAAATAAAAGGCAGTCTCACATACATATTTATCTAGCAGAATACTTCTTATGAGTATTTCTTTCTCTAAGCTGATCTCACTGTGAAACCTTTTGAAATTTCTGCCTTCCCATTAAATACTCCACCTTTTGCCAAAAGCAAAACATTTCTCCTAGCTCTTACCCCTAAGCAAAACTAGAAAAATTTGTTAGATTTTTTTTTTACATAATGATGACTTCTATATAGAAACATATTTACTTCTGATTACTTTTCTTCACTAAGTGAAAACTCTGTTTCCTATAGCAAATGGAAGCAGTTATTTCTCCATAGCACCTATGGAGTTCAGAGTTTGCTCTCCAAATTTGGATCCCTTTCCTCTGCCTCCCTCTCTCTCTGGAAGCAGCAGAAAAGATGAAGTCTCAGCTATGGAACACCTCTAGATCTGGACCTGGAGAAGAAAAGGCAAAGCTGTACAGTCACCCACATACCTGATGCAGACAGCCTCAAGAGGTCACCCAACTCATCCCACCAGACCAAACCAGGAGCAAAGTACTCCCAGCATCCCTAACACCTGCTTAAAACACCACCTAAAGCAGCTCCAGCTGTAGCTTATTAGCATGAATTAAACAGACCTTTGATTGTATGCAGCAGACGCTATCCTGAGGTGCTGGAAGTTCTCTTCTCACAAAGTCAAGCCAAAAGAGGGAATTCCTGGGCAAACAGACTCCACCAGAAGGACTGCAGGAACTTTTGTTTAGAGTTAAAAACAAAATAAAGTCATAGAATAAGGCAACAAGATGGTCAATAATTAAAGGGGAGATTAAAAGATTGAAGGCCCCTTACATATTTTTACTATTATTTTACATTTATATATATATATACATACACATGGAAGAGAGTGTTTCATGGTCTCACATATAGAAATCACAGTCACACGGACCAAAATTTACTTTAATATAAGGCATTTAAGTCACTAATAAGGAAGCATGATTTCAGGTGGGTAAAACAATCTGTCAGCAAAACTCAGGTGAAAATGTTTGCTTTCAGGAAGAATGTGGAGGCCTTATCTGCAGATACTTAGAGAATGACTCTTGCTCAAAGTTCTGTGTACAGAGGTAGCCACGTTTCCTCAGCCACAAGAGCTACAGTATTCTCACCAGGAATACTGAACTGAAAACCAAAACTCTCTCTCATCATGTCTGTACCTAGCAAGACTGAACCAATCATGCAGGTACTTCTCTGAAGACTTCATGCCACCACAACCAGGAAAACCCTTTCCTTTAGATCATGTTGCTCATTCTTATTACAGCTGCCAATCCAAAAGCCAGCTGCCCTTTTCAGGCATTAGCTGGACTTCATTCCACTCATTAAAACAAACAAACAAACATCTCAACCAAAAAAAAAAGCCCCACAAAGCACTTTTTGCCTTTAAGTCCTGTTGCAGGCATTAAAAAACAAAATCTCACTCAAAATAAAAATCAGTTGTAAATTACACTTCTTACGTGGAAGAGCCTTCAATCAGAAAAGTTATGGAATAGTGAGCTGAAGCACACAAACATTAGATAGTTCTTTCACGTTTAACCAGGTCAACTCAAGATCTAAATAGTTTTTTTCCTTTTTCCCTTTCACCTCCTTTTTCCTTTTTTCCTTTCACCAGCTAGAGACACTGTGGCCTTTTTAAAGGGATTGCCTCTAACAAGCATGGGAGTAGACAAATTCTGAAGTGTTCATAAGAATGTGTTTTCCATCCCAATGTAACTTGACTTTGTGTTTATTTACCTCTACCCTTTGAGTAGCACTTAATTTATGTGGTATGGGATGTACACTTTTAAGAAGCAGTACAAGTAGGATGAATCTTGTAGCCTTGACTCAGGCAATACTGTCATAGCCTTCAAAGGAGTGGGAGCTTTGCAGCTTCAAGTATTAGCAGAGAGACTACTCTATTGACCTAGGACTGGAAAACAGTGAATTTTCCTTATCTCATGACACACAGCACACAGAGTATTTTTATTCCACCACTCAGAGTTTAGAATCCCTTCCAAGAGAGTTTCAGGATCCAGTCTCCTCCACACCTCTGAGACAGAGAAGGACAGTCATACTTAAAGGCTTTAATTTCCCAGAGTGTTTGGCCGTTATTACAAATAAAGCAGCAAAAGGCTGGCGGTATTTTCTGTGAGGTGCACGAAATTCAACTGAACACGTTAACCAAAGTCCCCTCAGTGCGGGCAGGTCCCGGCCCCGCTGCGGGCACTGCTGGAACGACGCTGGTGCATTCCCGAGAGCATCCCAAGCTCTCTGGGACATGACCAAATGAGAGGAGCCCTTACGGAAACCAACCAATCCACCCTCGGAAGCACTATATATACACAGATGTATATGTGTGTGTGTACGTCTAACTACCGAGCGGCAGCCGTGCAGCAGCGCGCCTGCACCTGCCGGGCTGAGGACACAGCTCCCCATGAGCGCCGCGCTCCCGGGACACGCCTCCCGCCGCCCCGGGCCGGAGCAGCGGCGCCGCCGCAGCAGCCGTGCTCCCGTGCCTGCCGCCCGAGAGGCGAGTGGGGCCCGCTCACCTCCCGGCGCCGCGGCGTCCGTGCCCGCTCGGGGCCAGCCCTCTCTCCTCACGGCACCGACTCCTGCCCGCCCCCCTCACCGGCCCCGCGCGCTCCCTTCACAACCCCCCACCAGCCCCGCCCGCGGGCACGCGCACAGCCGGGCCCGCCTCCCGCGCGCGCAGCGGGCGGCGCCCGCGCGCGCGCGCGCCTCACCTGATCCGGGCGCTGCCCGGCGCGTGCGCTGCCGCGCGCACCCCCCTCCCGTTCCCCCCCCCGCCCCTCGCCGGCCCTCGCGCGCGCGCCCGTGGAGCCATCCGGGTCCCGGCGGCGCGGCGGGGCCGGGGCCGGGGCCGCGGCCGCGATGCATCTGCACCAGGTGCTGACCGGAGCCGTGAACCCCGGCGACAACGGGTACTCCGTGGGCAGCGTGCAGGACACCCCCTTCACGGTAACGGGCGCCGCGGCCGCGGCCGGCCTGGGCCCGGCGGGCGTAGGCCCGGGGACAGCGGAGGGAGGGGAGCCTGGCGGGCGGGGGGCGCTGCGGGACCGGCGGGTCTGGGGGCGGCCGGGGATCGCCTGGCAGCCCTGGCAGCGCCCCGTCCTCTGTATCAACCGGGGAAACCCCCCGGTGTGTGTCCTCAGATTTCGCTGGGTGCTTCCGTCTGTCTTTATTTTTTAATTTTTTTAAAATATATTTGGATGTGCTTATATCTCATCTGCAAAGCGCACAGAGCCAGTTGCACTGGGGCTCTGACGAAGCCTGCCCGCTACTGATGAGCGTCTGCCTTCCATTACTGAGCCTGATAAAACACAAATTTGTCAAATGCTCCTCTCAAACTGGAAAAGAAACAGGAAAAGACGATAAAGAGACACACTAAGTGAATTTCAAGAGCCCCGTAGTTTATAAAGCAATCTGTTTCTCATTCACAGGTTATTTTTGTTTATTGACAATTTCTAATGTCAATTTCACTCCGTTAGGTTATGTGTGCTTGGTATGCTTTGATTTTAGTGAGTGATCAGTTTCTGCAATGTTTTCCTGCTGCCTTCTAATCAGTATCTTATTCTTTAGGTATCACTTGTCTTACTGCATTTTATAGTAAAGAGATTATCCCAGGCACAAACCAGTTCCAAGCAAAATGATGCAGAGCATCCTTTCTGGTGTAAGATAAACGTCAGCAGAGTCGTGAAACATTTAAAGCTTGCAGTGAATTATCACAAATGTCTTATTTCAGTAATGAATGCTGGAGAGTCTTAAGAAATAAAAGGTGCCATGTTTGTCTTTATTTTCCTCATTCTGCTGCTATGCAGCCATACTGTTATTAAAGGGACCTCTTTTACTTTTGATATTTATATAAGAAGTCATTTACTCATATTCACATTCTAATGTGTTTCTTTTTACTATGATAATTTGAAAAGTCAATCAAATAGTATTATGCAACATAACTTTATGCCCATTCTTGTCATAGCTTTGATAACAACAGTAATGAGTCATAATGTATATTGTGGTTTATACAATAATTTTCCAAGACCAAAGGTAGCATCTTCCAAAATGATGCAGGATTGCTTGGTAGGATTTAAATTATGGAGCTACATATAACAGACCACACTGTTTTTTCTGGCTGCTGAATCCAATTTTTTTGTAATACAGCAAACAAAGAACTAAAGAAATAAGTATCTTTTAATATGGACTTCCATAGCTGTAACTTTCTTCTTTGCTTTTTCTTCATTCTCTGTCTTCATCATATTATTTCCTGTTCTTTTAGGTCTTGATCCTAGAGTAAACTGTACAGTTAAAAACTGCCTTCAAACAGTTTGAGGTCTTATATCCAGATTCTCAGGAAATTGGTTACCTGTGTCTTGGTAGAATCATCATCTACCACTGACTGCAGGCAGTTCATTAGTGCCTAACCTCAAATTCTGTCAGTCGACATCACCTGTATGGACAGAGCTTTGTGCCCCCAAACCACTGGGCTTCAGCTCAGATCCTGAGGCAGGTTTTGCCTCAGGTGACAGAGCCTGACTCTGCAGACATGCTCTGAAGCCCCAGCACCTGTCAGGCACTGGCTCACAGCACCAGCAGGGCAGGGAGAGGGCAGGAGGGCAAGGGAGATTTGCACAGCACGCTGTGACTCCCTAGGTGTCTGCAGGAACCCACAGCTGTCTGTAGGAACCCATAGATGTCTCTGGGAATCCATAGGTATCTGCAGGAATCCATAGGTGTCTGTGGGAATCCACAGGGCTGTGGCACAGGAGCTGCTGTTTGTGTGCACATGTGCCCACTCACGTTTTGGTTGGTGTTGGGGCGTTGAGAATGCGTGAGAATGGTTCAAAATTGCTACAACTGATTCATCACAGGCACTTGAAAATACAGCTTTTTTGTGTGCAGGAATGAATCACTGCTGTTAAAAATACTCTGCTTAACAGCAGAATAATGGTTTGAGTATGTATATATATGTACCCACTAGTTAATAGGTTTGGAAGTATTTCCCTTTTTTCTTGAGGAGGAGTAGGAGAAACTTCCTCTTAAGATGAATGTACTTTAGATGCCTAAGTCCAGCAATCTTAGCATTCTGAGAGAAGAAACACATTTTCTTCTAACCTGATTAGGGACGTTGCAATTCTCAGGTTCTTCATTCTTCCCTTCTTCTGTGGTTTGTCCTTGGCTTGTTTACATGACTCCTTGCTGGGGATAAAGGTAAGCTTTTAATTTCCAAGTCGGTGTAGCTAGAGGTAAGATGATAACACAGTCTGCCTCAACTTTTTTAAAGCTTTGGTTAAAGTCATCAGGTATTCTGAGAATAAGACAGGGAAATAATTATCCCACTATTTTTCTCCTGCTAAAACCTGCTAAAACAAGTATTAGCAGCTCCATAAAACTATAGATTTCCAAAGAAATAGAGACAGGTGTCTGTAGGTTGGCTACAAAGGTTTTGTCAGTGCTTATTCTGGAAGATGCAGGGTCCTTTCCTCCCTCGGCTCCCACATCTGCCTGCCACAATCCTGACAGATATCCAGTCTTTCCCAAGGAAGGGCTGAGGCCCAGAGATGTGTGGTGCCTGCTGGATGGTCTGGTAGAGTGAGTGATACACAGGAAAAACTGTTGGAAGGGTGATAACAAGCAAATAATAATAATAAAAAAAAATGTTATCTTGTACCAGACAGTCTCCTCAGCCTCCTTCATCTGAGCTCTGGAAAAGACACTGCCTAAGCAAAGGGTCAAAGTACTGAATGGCAGAAATTCTGGGAATAATTCTGTGCACTTTTCAGCTTGCTGTTAGTTCATGTTCTCATTTTAGCAAATATTGCTAGCTGTGTTCCACAAGTGAGTTTACAGAAGGTTGAGCTTTAAGCAGAGGGCCTTACAGCACACCCCCTGCCTTGACAGAAGAGGTGCTTGTGCCTCAGTCTAACTGGTAGCTAATAAGCTTTTAAAGGGAGTAAAATGCATTTTTCAAACCACAGCTGATTTCGTTTAGCTTTTGTTCGGAAAGAGCTGGTTAAGCAGCTACAACAGAATGTAACTGTTTCTAAGGTTAGTCTGGGTTTAAAAATGAATAGATAAAAATAGCTTTGTCATTTACCTAGAGGCTGGATTCTTTCTGTAAGTATAAAAATTTCAAGTGTCAGACAAACAGGAAATAATATTTACTTCTGCACTGATTGTACAAAATACAAAACTATAAACATTCTTAATGAAAAATCAGGTCAGATTTTAGGGATATCTAAGAACTTTACTGATAAAACTGAGAAAAAATTAATTTGTTAGTTTTCATTTTTGAAAAGGACAAGCTTCTTAATGTATTTCATGCCAGTATTGACACTTGGCCTGGAGCTGCATGGGGTGAATTCCAGAAGCTGTTGCAGATGAGTTTCCCACACACCTGTAATTTTTTTACCTCATTGAAACCAGCAAAACCTTCATTCACACAGATGTCCACAAGATACAGCAACTGAGAATAGGTTTGCTCCACTGTGTTGGGTTCTCCTACTTTTTCACTACTTCATCCTTCTTAAAACACTTGTTTGCAAATCCCTCTCAGTTATTTATTACTATTTACATATATCTATATGTTCTGCACTCTTTTTATGTAAACTGGATTAGAGATGCTTATATCTGAATCCTTACTAAGTTTTCTTATCTCTGTATGTTTAAGCATGTTGTAAAGTATTTAATCATGAATTTGTCTGAAACGTCAATTGACGAAAGCCTGTTTTACAGGCCATGGGCTAGTAGTAAGTTAGGAGTTGTTTCTCAGTTATTTTGCTAGTTTGCATTAAGTGTATGTAATTCTAGAAGTACTTGGAAGGAGGAGGGGGAGGAAGTGCAAGTGTTGTCCATTGATGAGAGCTTGGAAACAGTTCAGGATTCAGGTGTCTTCATTGCTGAGTGGAAGGTGGAGGAATTTCTGCCAGAAACTTAAAGATGAATGTTATTTTACTGGAGTAGTCCTTTAAGCTCAGTACGGACTTTCAGGTTTCAATAGATGTTTTAATTTACGTAATTTTAGATGTTTATGAATTTCTGGTTTTTAATAGCACTGATTCTTTTTCTTCCACGTCATTTACCATCTTGAAATGCCTCTGCATCCCTGATAGTACACACAGGAGCTTGAGGACTTGTGTTTTATTATTCTTATGCCAAATTTGTAAAGAGTTGCAGGTTATAGAAAGAGAATTTTGTTGGCTTTTTTATACGGAGAGAAGTATTTGTAAAAGGAAAAACCAAGAAGAGCCTGTGAAGGAATAATTGTTTCCCTGTCTCTTAGTTCCAGAAGCAAACTGGAGAACATGAGCAGCTGAAAAAGACAGAAGCATGTGCTGCTTTCATATTATCTGAAAACTGAGGATATAGCATAAACTGTTAGAGTAGGACACAATGTCCTACTTCTGTGTGGTGCTCCTGCATTCAATTAAAGTTTTGTAATTGTTCATTTCAGTGGTCCCAGATCTTGACAGATAGAGCAAACATTGGCAAACTACAGCTTATTAATTGCTTATGGATCCTGCAAGTCATCCTTGCATTCTGGCGGTTTTGCAACTCCATTTAATTTTCTCCTTGAAGTTATCAGTGACATTAGAAATGGAGGTTGGCAGATACTCCATGTGGGTGGTTCTTACTGCACTTGTTCTGTTCAGTCACTGCTCATAATTCTGTTTATTTAAGAGCTCTGTGCTGCTCTCATCCATTACTGTATCTCAGTGCTGTATTTTTCATCTTTCCTGTCTGTATGGCTTACCAATTTTCCATTCCTTTTATCAGGCTAGGCAGATTGTCAGTCTGCTACCACCAATATTGTGGCCTCTGTTTCTCTGGCAGGAGAGACCTGTGGTGGCACAAATGACCTCATGAAGATGTTGTCAGCTGAATCCTTAGGAAGGAACTACTGATGTTAAATATTACGACACTTCCCTGTTCTTTGTCACTGTGGGGGGTTTCTGCTGCATTACCAGCTTAAGGACAAAAGAAAAGAGGATTTAACAGAAAAGTGTTCTCTTCAAGTATAAACATATTAATAAAAAGTGTTCTCTTCAAGTATAAACATGTTAATATAATGAAGACATCAGAAAAGCTGCATAAAAGCAATCAAATGAAGAACTTGTATGTAGGCATATAACATGAAATATGAAAATGTCTTTTAATACATAAAACTATATGGATCTTTTTCAAACATGTGTTCTTATGATTTTACTTCATAAAATAATTTTAAGACTTCATATACTTTCAAGAAATAAGGCACATTCTCAGAACAAATATCTACACTCAGAAAATGACCCCAGAACCAAGAGATAGCAGCACTTGCTCTAACAGCCTAGAGCTGAAGGCGGGTGTCCTGCTGCTGGGAATGGGTTCTGCCTACCCCCCTAACCAAGGGGTCCCCACTCAGGTTGCTGAATCACTTGTTGGTGCAGCAGTAAACACAGGCAAAGAGTAGGATGGCTACAAGTGACAGTAATAAGTTTCACAAAGGAAAGAGATCTCTCTCTCTTGATGAATAAAAACCACCTTTTTACTTACCTGTGTAAAAATATGCTAAATAGTTAATAATTAGCTGAAAAATTAATGCTTTGTTGGTGGAATAAGTGCAGGCAGGGGACAGGAGAGATGAAAAACTAAAATGTTTGAAGGGAAAGACACTAAATTCTTTTGCTTCACAGAATAAACAGACATAGCCAAGTATAAAATATTTTCTGTTTCATGTATTATGAGCTGTACTAACACATACAAATGGGCATGTTTAAGAACACTAAGCATAAGGAAATTGAAGTTGATAAGCCTTTTCCTTTTATAATTTGACACACACATACATGTCTCTTGCTAATAAAAATGCAACTAATGATAAGTTATGGATAATGTAGTTTGAAATTTGCAACTCAAGTTATGAATAACAGCAGTGAATAGGGTATTTGAAAGGTTTAAGTCCTTGTTTAAAGTGGATCAGCACCTCTTTTTATTTAGATAATTTAAGTCACATCTTCTAGTAGGTTTGTATTGGTAGTTATGAGGAAGACTGTTGAAAAGAAGATGAGTCAATTCTTTTCTGTTTTAATGCTCACCCTTTGAAGTTTAGGTAGGAGAATAAATTTCTTGTGAATATTTGAATTCTGAATAAATTGTTGGAACAAGAGGATGTGCTTTTATTTTCCTGTCTACTTCTGGGCATTCACATCCTGGTCTTAATCTTCTTCCTTCATACTGAGGAGCCTATACTGTTTCATCTAGTATTCAACACTGCTGGTGAAGCTTGTTTTGTAAAGAATCCCAGTACAAAAATAGGAAAGCAATGAAACAAAAGGACTTTCTGTTCAATGCCAGAACTTATTTCAGAATCTCATCTTTCTTTCTCTTACATTCTGGAAATAATCCTATTCAATTTTAATAATAACTTACTCCCTTCCAGACTGAGTCTAATAATCACATAGCCAAGTCATCAAGGAGCTGGGATATTCTGTTACACAGATAATCTCACTCCAACAACCTTTTAGCAATGCTGCTTACATTGTGAATCACTCCAGTATCAGTTCCTCAGAGCTTCCCAGAACAGCAGTGTGGGTTATTATGTCTCACACAACACTGTGTCACTCTATTTTTGTGAGGTGACCTTGGAAATCTTTTAGACAATCTGTCTTATCTGCAATTTTCATTTTTGTGTGTGCAGTTGTATGGTGTATTAATTTCTGGGGACTGAGTTTCTGCTTTGCTGCTTGCATTGCTGTTCCTTTCTGTTCCATGCAGTGACGTACTTTCACTAAATTAAACTCTTTTTTTCAGCCTTCCTCACTTGTTGCTCCTTCCCAGGAGAATTAGAAGTAGACATAGAAAGTCATGAGACCTAAACTGTCCATTCTGATTCCAGTGGTTGTCTTGCACCCTCATCTTAGTGCAGCCACTGAGGGGCACTGGTGGTAAATCAATACAAATACAACTTTCATACATTTACAATAAAGTACTCTTTACACTGATTGAGCTCAAAGTCGAGGGCAAGGGCTGACTCAGTATTTTGGAAATTATTGTGAAAAATCCAGTGGACAAGTTGAAGTGACAAGTAATTTTGTACTATCTGAAATTCACTGTGGAGGACTTGCTCTCTCTGCTTGACTCGGCTGTTATAAAATTTCTGCCTACTGCATTGGAATCAGTGGAAAACTTGCTTTAAGGAAAGAAACTTCCAGCTTTAACTGGTTACTGTAAAAGGCTTAGTGGAGATTGATCCTAGGGAGAGATTTCTGTGCCTGAAGGTGGGAGCTCAGTGGGACAGATAATCTGGAGTGATTAAACTTTTTAGAACAGGTGAAAGGTTGGCAGACAGGTATATATTTATCCTGCCAATAAAAAGTGCTGCAGGCTGTCCCTGTTCTATAGCTACTACGTAAACAAATTCTTTAGAATATAGAGTGTATTGCACAACAGTATATCCAAAAGAAATCTTTGTTGTTTTGCAGTTTTATAGTAATGTGCACTTCTTAAAACTCAGAAAAGCCCAGAAATTGCATTGTTATAGAAAAGAATCCCTTAACAATCTTGATTAAAAAAAAATAATAAAGAAGGCAGATGGGGATACAAGACATACCTATTGAAGAAAGATACATGCAAATTCATTAAGAAATGCTCCTGGCTTGGCTGCCTTGCTCTAACAAGAATTGGAAGGGAGAAAAAAATCAACTAAAACCTAAAACAAACAAAAGAAAAAGTAAATAGAGAGCTCAAATTCTTGATTTAAATTTGGGAGTTTGGGTTTTTTGGTTTTTTCTCTTTTCTGTTTGCTTTCATTTAAACCCCTATAGAGTTATGGTTCCCTTGCTACTTTGTTTTTCCTTGTTGCTCATTGAATTAGTGAGGAACAAATCTGCTACATTGTAACTTCCTGTTTAACTGGGATATTCACAGCTTCCAAAAACATCAGTCCGGTAGCAAGTGTTCAGTAAGCTTTTAAAATAAACGTTTAATTTTATTTCTTTTGAAAATTGTTTCAGGCATATGGCTCTGGTTGTGACATTGTTATTCTGGCAAATGACTTTGAATGTGTGCAGATTATTCCCGGTGCTAAACATGGAAACATCCAGGTCAGTTGTGTGGAGTGCTCCCAGCGACAAGGCAGGGTAAGGATTTCAAT
The DNA here is from genome assembly GCF_037042795.1 of Molothrus aeneus. Classification (NCBI taxonomy): domain Eukaryota; kingdom Metazoa; phylum Chordata; class Aves; order Passeriformes; family Icteridae; genus Molothrus; species Molothrus aeneus. The sequence continues at coordinate 8,975,933 of NC_089658.1, read as the reverse complement.
AAATCTGTATAGAATTTTTTAAATTTGAGAACTCTAAATTGAATGATTAAACAGCAACATAATACATTAAGGGAATGAAAGAGTTAATTTCCCAACAAAGGTCATGGTTTATTGATCTGGGACTTTCTGAGTAACACCTCTTGTGTTAGTCTTATTCTTTCAATTTATTAGTAATTTGGGAGGGGGGGGGGGAAGAGGGTAGAGGAAGCAGGAGACATGTTGGAACAAAGGTTTTATTCCCTTTCCGGGACCTGCAATGAGAGCTATGTCAAAATGTGAACAGATGCATTAGTTACAGTGCAATATCAGAACTGGGATGGTACTGAAATGATGATTACTGGCTCCATTTTGTGTACTTCCATGTAACAAAAGAAGAAATGGATAAATCATTTATCTATACATATATATACACATATGTGTGTGTGTCCTGCAAAGTCATGAATTTGAAATACATTTAGAAAAGTTTCAGCATGTTTAATGTGTTTGGAAGTGCTACACTATAAGCTGTCATAACTGCATGGCCCCTTGATTTGCTTAGTGGTTTCATTTTAAATTCCTAAACAATGCTAGAGAGACAGGTTAAAAAGAGGAAGGAAAAAAAATTTCTAGGAATTCCAGTAGTACTGGAACTGAGCAAATTTCATTTGTCAGTTGTCACTGCTGACTAGAATTAGCTGGGTGAAAATTGGAACCAGTACTGAGGAAGCCCTAGTTAGGATTTGGGCAGATTTAGTTGGCAGAGCCCTTGAACTTCAGCAGTGCAGTCCCAGTAATTGTGGGAGGGAGATCTCAGCTTCAGAGATGGTCCCTACAAGACTACCACAAACCCCTGGGTGCTTCTGCATTCAGGACTCTAAACTCACAGTCTGTTCTTTAGTTTGGGACTGACTCTGTTGTTGCAACCTTCTGTCCCCCTCCCCCTAAGGAAGAAATAAGATTTCATAATAAATGTCGTGAAACTTTTGCATCATTTCCGTTTTGAGGAAACCAGATCCTGGATGGGAAGGACCTAAACTTTTTTTTTTTTAATCTTTTAAAGAAGAAAGAGAAGTTTTAAAGATAGTTAGAAGTATTTAAAGGATATGAGTATTAGGAACAGGCCCTGATAAATACTTAAGAAATACTATTTTGTGTTTTGAGATTTCTGTGAAATAAATAGGTGAAAGAAACTGAGGGGTTCAATGGCATATATACTTCAATTTTTCTATTTACCATTTATATCCTCTCAAAATGTATTTGAATGTTAAAAATAGAATTGGATTTCTTTCTGCTTCTTATAACTATTATTTAGTGATTTAGTGATACAAAACGGAATCTAGGGACACAGACACTAATAATTAATGCATTAGTTAGCTGTGAAGTACAAAGAACATGAGCAGAAGCAGTGAAGGCATCCACTTTCTCTTATGCATTAAGAGTAGTTGCTCTAGAAGATTGTGACTGTGTTTGTGCCACTGAATGAGATGTCTGCCCTGTTTAGAGTTAAAATGTGAAAGGTGGGTTTATTCAAGAGTGTGTTTTCCTCAATTGCCTTAAGAAAATATACCCATATCATAGTTAATTACATTTGTATTAATTTCACTTTTCAAGAACCCTGGCACATAGAAGAGGTACTGGAAATTCTTTAGCTATTTTGGAATACTAAGGAGCACTTACTCCACTTGCCTCCTAACCTTACATTTTGAGTCTTCAACCTTTTTTTTTTCTTTCCCCAGATTGCAGCATCATATGGAAACGCTGTTTGCATTTTTGAACCACTCGGTATAAATTCTCATAAAAGAAATTGTGTAAGTGTGTATTTCATTATTTTCATTCTGTTTAGGCTCTTAAGAGAGGCAAAAGTCTGTCTGCCAGTTATTTTTATTATATTATGTTGGCACACAACAGAATAATGAATAAACAGTTTCCACCATTCATAATACAACTGGATGGGTAGACTTTTCCACTGAATGAGCTGTGAACTGCACTTCTCCTAAGTTCCCAACATCTTGTTCTTGAGTCTCATACTAGAATTACAAGCTGGTATTTCTTATTTAAAGAGGTTGTCAGAGGTGCAGGACAGAAATACAACCCAGACTTGTTTAGCGCACCTGGACTTGTTTTAACAGCACAGCCATGGCCGAGCACTCGAGCACTGAGAATGTTCTCAAGCAGGTTTCACAATCTTTGTGGTATCTATACTGCCATTCCTTATGTTCCTCTAAATCTATGGTCAGAGTAGTTCAAAGTAATCTACAGAAGTATTTGTATGTGGGACAAGTCCAGATCTGGTTTGCAGGGCACCCTGGGATGCACTTACATTTTACAAAACAATTTAAAAACATATTAAAACTAGATTTAGCAATTTACCACTTAATACTTTTGCAGCAGGCTTAATAGCAATTTCATATAGAAAGAAATACCAATATCTTTATTTTTTGCTGTTGATGTGAGACTTAATCCTTGACTGTTTTTACACTACAGCAGCTGAAGTGTCAGTGGCTAAAAACTGGGCAATTCTTCCTCAGTTCTATGACTTACAACCTGGCCTGGGATCCTCAAGGTAATGCATCATTTGTGAAGTATTTGGTCAACATTTGTAGTTAGACAAAATATTTTTAATGTAATAAAATGAGAGCTTGAATATGCAGATTTTAAATTATCTCTTCTCAGGCAGTGTTGCATAAAATGTGAGGCTACAGTTAACATTTGTTAAGATGCTGTGCCAAGTGTTTGCATCTCTTATGTAAGATCTTGGTTTAGGAATCACAGCGCTAAGTTGTTAACTGACTTAAATTGCCACTAATAATCATTTAAATAAAATTTTAGCACAATTGAAGTCAACAATGTACCTAGACATGAATCTTTATAAAATGTCTGTGTATTTATTTGAGATATGAATAATTATTAAGCATCTGCAACATTTATTGGTAAATACAATTCTATGATTCAAAGTTCTCCTTTTAATAATAAATAAATAGCCCTGGTATTCTTTACTGAAAGATACTATAAATTCAAAATGTTTTAATAAAACCAGCTGGGTGAGATGATGGAATACCTTATCATATTTAAAATGGACTAAAGTTTAGCATTCAACCTGTTCTGGATAATTCACAACAAAATATGAAGAGAGGCTTAATCTTTCAACATACCTTCATCATCCTGGTTCCATAGCTTTGGTACCACTCCCTTTCAGGTAACAGGTTATTGACAGCAACAGACTTTTTGCAATTGTGGGCCCCTCCATCTGATGACATTCTAGAGGAAGATGAAGATGATGATGCCAGCAATCAGATCAAGGATGATAAAGTTCTCCCGGTTCTAAATGACTGGAAATGTGTCTGGCAGTGCAAGTGAGATAATTTTTGTTTTAAGACAAATTGCAATGCTACCTCACCTATATTTTAAAATGTGCTTTTAAATACCCTACAATTCAAACAATATAAGTTATTTCAAATAAAAAATCCTCACTCCTGTTGAATCTAACCTAGGCTTGCTGTACTTAAACCAATTTTTTGAGCGGTCTTTTCAATAAAGTATGAAAATACTTTTATGCTCCTGCTATTCAAGAAGTATGCTTAACAAAACAACTATAAAATACTTAATCTAATTTTTACTTAATTTAATATTAAATTTAAATAATGAACAGTAACACTGAATCAACTGAATACCTATGGAATAATATTTTAGAATAAATAGACCTTACTTAACTTGCTCTTGTGTTCTGTAGGACTGCAACGTCAGTACATTTGATGTCATGGTCTCCTGATGGTGAATATTTTGCAACAGCTGGGAAGGTAAGGACAAAAAAGAATAATTAAGTTTCTGAAGTATTTTTCATTTGTTTGACAAAAGTAAGTAATATGAATAGTCCTGGACCATACATTCTATTGTAGTCTTAGCAAAGGTAAATTATGATCTTGTGTAATGCTGTATTTTGTGCAATTCCATGGATTTTAGCAGCAAGAAGTTGGATTTATCTATGTACTCTTACTGAATACATGAATAAATGACAGTGATACAGACTTGTATGTATCTATGTGTTCTATATATATATATTTGAATTTTTTTTTAGATGTAGTATACTTAGATGAATTTTCAGATATACATAATTTTTTCTACTTCTGTTCAAAGTAACGAGATCGTTATGGTAGAACAAATACACATTTTAACTGGTATAATATGCACATGTCTGGATAAATTAGAGAAGGTTTTATTTAGTGAATTCTGGGTTCAGTTATAAATTCTATTTCAGTTTGCAATACTTTTTGTCAAATCACTATTCAAGCTAAGATTTCAATGAATAATTCTCTTTAATGTCAGCCTCTCATTTGAATGATTCCTTTTGGTTTACAAGTCTCAATAGGTAAGCACTTTTTACTGGCACCTACTGTTAGTTGGACAGTGAGATGAATTTTAGTTCTGAGCCAAATTTTCATCAACAATACCAGAACAGCAGTTTCTTATTGTTTGTGATTTTCTTTTTGTTACATTTTTAATTATAGCTACCTAAACCCCTGGCTTTTTACTGCTTTACCTAGGATGACTGCCTCTTGAAGGTTTGGTATCCTATGACAGGTTGGAAGTCATCTCTCCTGCCCCAAGAGAATGAAGAAAAGAAGAAAGGCTCAGAGGATGTGCAGTTTTCCTTTGTTTATTTGGCGCATCCCCGAGCAGTGACAGGATTTTCCTGGCGGAACATCAGCAAGTACATGCCCAGGTTTGAAAGCTGCCTTTTTTCAAAAAGCAAGCAAGCCTTTGATCAGGTGTTTTTCTAACATTCTGCTTAATGTTTTGCCATCAAGAGCATGAGACTTCTTATACTTTCAAGAAACAAAGCATACCAACACCTTCCCATTAAGTTCTGTATCACCAGGTTTTAATAATGATAATCAAGTTAACCTTCAGTTAGGGGAGAAGCAGAAATTTGGATAAAACAGTAACTACTAAATTCTTGTACACTCCCCTAATTTCTGCTGTGTCTTTGTAGCTACCTGAGTTACCCAGGCAGTAATTTTGCTGTCTCTGCCATCAGGGGGTTGGTCTGTAATGTGTTACTCACGTCATGCCTCGATGGCATCTGCCGGCTGTGGGCAGAGACGCTGCTACCTGAAGATACTCTCCTGGGGGAGCAGATCTGTGAAACCACCACTTCCAGCATCAGCAGCACCATCTCACAGTCTGGAAAGCAAAAGGACACTATACAACATGCACTAGAGGTACATGTAATTACTTAATTTGTGACATTTTTATTTCACGATTCTCAAAATTTAATATTGAAGGATATAGAGCTCTAAGAATATATGTTATGTAATACCTCTATGCATAACAGAATAACCTGAATTATTCTATATCAGGTTTTGAAGTCTATTACTAAACACCGAAAAAGTCAGAGACTCCAACTCTGCATTCATGCATCATGTTTTTAAAACTCAATTTGCTTTTTTTATAGTTAGCTAACAGTAATGGGAAGAGACAATGTTTAATGTGGAATAGTAATGATGGTTTCATTCTGATTTGGTCTGAAAGTCTGCAATTATAAAGACAAAAGAATAAATAAACTCTTAAATTTTAGTTACTTCATTAGATAATTTTGTTTCAGTGACAGTCTTATATTCTTAGTGAGTCTATAAAGTTTACAGTAAAAGAAAACCTGTCTGTAGAAGCAGCTACTCCTGGTCAACCTTAACAAGCACCTTTTTCTCATGAGAAAGTGCATACCAAAAATCATCTGCAGCTACAAATGTGAGTGTGAGAATGTTTCAATCAACTATGTGGGATGTGTGAGAGTGTCCAAGATAAAAGAGAAAGAAACATCTGTTCTTCCATTTAGTTTTGTGATTGGTCAGTCTCCTAATCACTGGCTGTGTAGTTGATCCTTCTTGTACACAGAAGAAATATATAAATACTTAAGTGTGTTTAATAAAGACAATGCTGCTAGATGACAAAGTGGTGGTCTGTTATCCTCATCACTACACTATCGATATAAAACCAAGGAAAGATAAGAAAACAAAAAAAACACCTCACCACTCATTTGTAAACCATTACAATCAGATTAAGGTTTTACTTCTTAAATATCATGGCCATCAATAAATATGGAGCTTGGGAGCAAGTACACTTCAGGCTGTTAAATCAGTTGTGTTCTTTATATGCTCAGAAATTTTCAGTCATACAAAAATAATTCATTATAAAATGATATTACAAAAGTTACTGTTTTAGATTGTTTTCATCTTGTTCATGAACGTTGTGCAAAATCCTGTGTATTTTTGTGGTGTTGTTGAGTAGAGATATTAAAGGAACTTTTAGAAGACTGCTAGAAGAGCTTTACTTTTGGGTAGATCAGATGTACATAAATGTTACTAATCTGGTTTGAAATATATTTAAAATAATCCTTTTGAAATTAGTCTTCATTTCTGTGGTAGAAAGAAGCTATAGGCATTATGCAAGTGTAACTTTTTATCTTACGATGTTTTTGGTATTTATTAATTTATTTTTTATAATTAAAACAGACAATTCATCATTTGAAAAATATGAGAAAAGGACAAAGGAGATCTTCAGTTCTTGTTACCCACACGGATGTACTGCCAGATCAGCAGGGCACTCACGAAGTTCAGCGTCACATTTCCCATCAAGCAAATGCACTTGGTCACTTCCACATAGCAGCAAGCATCAACCCTAATACAGGTGAAATACAACCATTGATTAGACTGCAATAATGTCTTTGCACAACATTAAAAAAGTAAAGGAAGCTGAGCTTTGCGTAACTAAATAGAGGGAATTTGTAGAAAGTCTATTATTTGGCATAGAGTTTTTTAAGACAAATGAAGCTAAATTTATTCTGAATACCTTCAGCATCTTTATAAGCTGAAATTAAATTCATCTTTGCAGATCAGAAGGCAAAAGAAGCATAAATTTCCAGTCTAGTTACTGTTTGATTCTTGATTTTGGGGACCCATGGTGTATGATGAATAGAGTAATTGCATCCTGCAGAATGTAGTGATTGAAAAAGCTGTATCAGAGTCTTTTGGTTGGAAAACAGCTGATTTTTATAGAATAATGCAGAATATTTTTAAAGAAGAAAAAATGAAAGAGCAGTGACTTGCTTTACCTAAAATCCATACATGAGAGTCAACACTACAACATATGAAACTGAGCAGTTAGAACCACTAAATATCATTTACCATTCACATAAGAATAAATTTTCATGTAAATTTATTGACCTTAAAATATCTTTACTGTTTTTATTGCAATTGGATGTAAAATCTTGATCTTTACCTTTTTAATCTTGTAGGCACAAATTATTTTATACCTAAAATAAGTGAAATGTGTACATACATATATGAATAAAAAGATGAGTGGTTAATATATAGCTTAATATATAGCTTTATATACTTTTATATAGTTTAATACATAGGTTTTTTATTTGTTTAAAATGTCCACAGATATTCCTTCAGTGTTGGCTGGAACTGCTTTTAATATAGATGAAGGCAGTGGAGGCTTCGTCGTCCACTGGCTGAATAATAAAGAATTTCATTTTACATCCTCTATTGAAGTATTCATGCAGCATCTAAGACAAATTTCGGAACAACAACTAGAACAAGATTTTGATATTGAAGCTGAAGAGGAAGAAGAAACAGAAGAAAAAGAAAAAGGCTTACGTATGAAGTTAGATCATGGTTAGTAATCGGGTTAGTTCTGTTCAGCTAGTACTACTAGCAGATAAAAAAATACTGTGTTTTGAATGGAAACTGATAGGGAAATCTTTGCATAAAATGGCACATTTCTGTTTCAGATTTGTCTCTAGACAGAGAATCAGAGACAGGGACTGGTACAGGCTCTTCAGAACATGAAGATGGAGAAAGAGAGGGAAGCCCCAAAACATCTCTGCTAGCAGGCCCACGCCTGCCTCTGCCCACAGTTTTGTTGGACCGGAAAATCGACTTGCTCCTAACGGAATGGAACAGGAATCCAGATATGCTTTTCACTATCCATCCTGTTGATGGAACCTTTCTAGTGTGGCATGTGAAGTACTTAGATGAATACACTCCAGGCATCTTTCGACAAGTTCAGGTATGGTATATTTGAAATGGTTTTATTATTTTTGATGTTAACATTATCCTTTGCTTTAGAGCTGAACATCAGTAGGAATTCCGTTTTAAGTACTTCCTATAAAATAGCTAGCATTTATTTAGGCTGAAGCTGAGTTCATATATTCTAATTTTTTTTTTAATTTTTTTTTTCTTAGGTTTCATTTTCTTCTAGGATTCCTGTTGCATTTCCATCTGGAGATGCTAGCTCCCTTAGCAAAAATATTATGATGTATGCCTGCCCTGTCTTTGTAAAAGACAGCAGCAGCAGTTCTGCACAGCAGAAAACAATGGACTTTCCGGAAAATACTCTAGCAAATAAAGGACCAAGCTTTGCCCAGGACAGCGCAAATGTGAATATAATTTCTCCTGTGGTAATGATGATTTCCAAACACATAGATGGCTCTCTAAACCAGTGGGCAGTTACTTTTGCTGATAAATCAGCTTTCACTACTGTGCTAACTGTATCCCATAAGTTCAGGTACTGTGGACACCGCTTTCACCTCAATGATCTGGCCTGCCATTCTGTTTTACCATTGCTGCTGACATCTTCTCATCACAACGCTCTGTTAACTCCTGAGTCAGACACCTCCTGGGACTCCGACAGGATAAACAGGATGATGGATCCTATTAAACATAAGAGAGGTTCTTCTAAGCAGCAGCTTAAAAACGCAGCAACCCGTACATTCCATGATCCAAATGCAATCTACAGTGAGCTGATTCTGTGGCGAGTAGACCCCATAGGACCTTTATCCTACACTGGAGGAGTGTCTGAGCTGGCTCGAATTAACTCTCTTCACACCTCTGCTTTCTCTAACGTAGCCTGGCTTCCAACACTCATTCCCAGCTATTGCCTTGGTGAGTATACCTGGGTGTTTCCATTTAGAGTTAACACTGTGAGTTGTAGAATTAATTTGTTAAAATAAATGACTGTTTTATTTGGAGTATATTTACATTTGGTTTTCAAAAATTTCCTTTTACTATGCAAATTAAGCATTTTTACTTTGTTGGTGGCTAAGCTCCTGCAAATCACTTGCAGTGGTCTGAGTGTGTCTGCAGTCCCTGTGGATCAGCTGACACTCAGGAAATCCTTTGTGTGAGTAAGCACTCCTTGCTCCCACAGAGAACAGGATGCTGCCTTTCCCCAGTGCTTCAGGCAGCTTCCTTGAGTGCTCTCTGCATTGATGTGGTTTGCAAATGTAAGTGTGCTGATGGCTTACGGTGCTGGCTACGTGCAGCTGCAGGGGCACTGGCTTGAACAGAGCTAGTATTTGGACCACCTTAACATCAGAACTATAGGGGAAGATTTTCAGCCAAAATTGGCATTAAATTGGCTCGAATCCCTTTAACATGCTGGCTTAAAACTGCTTAGGAGGTCCTGAAACAGTACTGAAGTTCTTCAGACCACCAGAAGCTCACAAAAGCCCAGTTGGAACCCAGGATATTTATAAATAAATAAACTACATGAACTTTACAGAAGTGCAAAGAACACTTTTTCAGAGTTCAGACTGTACAACATCTGATGTATGATGCCCTTGGCCAATTCTTCAGTTTTTGTTTTTAATTTTAGAGGTTTCCATTGCAATTAAAAAAATTACTTCTACAAATGTTACTCTATCAAGCCACACTGATACTTATTTTCTAATTATCACAAAGATGCTCTTGTTTTAGTTTTCATCTTTATATACAGTACTAAAAACCATTTGTACTATGGGTGTAGCATTAAATTTTATACTAATGCAAACTTATAAATACATAATATATTTGATTTAAAACAAATTCATTTTCTGGGCTCTTTGTATCCCACACAGTGTTCTAAACACAAATAATGAGCTGCATTCTTGTAGTTTGGAGAAAAATAGATATCAGAGTGTCAAGCCTGTTGTATATACTGTCGAGAAACAAAGAAAGACACTCTTACAATTTTTCATATTTTGTTCAGAACTGTAGACATATCTATTTCTCCCTCCACTTTTATGTCTGCACTTTCAACTGCAGGGCAGAAGGGAATATTCATAGAGATTAATTTTATGTAAAGAGCCTAGGGTCAATAAACAAGGGAGAAAGCTATGGCTGAATAGTTTCCCCTTAGACTCCTACCCTGAATTGTCTGTGACAACCTTGGGAATCTGGAGTTGGCTCTTGCAAGCAATGCCCTGGAGGTGACAGCAAATCAAACATCACCAGAGTAAAGAATGGCAGCATTTCTCTAGGTGTACTACAGGCTGGGGCTTGTGTGAATAGTGTTTGTAAACATATATGAGTTCAGCTTAGATTGTTGACCCTTTTTCAGGAGTTCTGGGTACATTCATGAACAAGAAGGGAATTATTTCAAAGTTCAAATGATGTTGTATTAATGCACACATTTGCTTAGGTTTTTTGCTTCAATGCTTGATGAAAATTATGTTTGAAGCATGTTCACATACTGAGGATTGTAATAGACTGCCTGATGCCATTGGCTGCCATTTTTTTTCTTCATGAATTTTTTTGTGTCTTCTATTAGGTACCTATTGCAACTCTGCTAGTGCTTGCTTTGTTGCATCAGATGGCAAAAACCTGAGGCTCTATCAAGCTGTTGTAGATGCACGAAAGCTTCTGGATGAATTGTCTGACCCTGAATCATCTGTAAGTTCTACACAGCAATGGTTTGGTTTGAAACTGTTAAAATACAACTAATGTAACTCACCTTCTCCCCCCTTCCAGTGGTTTGTCTTCCTTTAGTTCTGTGTGATTTTTGTGCCATTTCATGTATAGACATTATGCATTACATCTTGCATAGCTGCATGTTTTGCAGCTGTCTTTAGGCATTAGCAGAAAAAAATGCAGATATTACTACTAAAAGTGTCTGCACTGAACCAAAATTTCCCATACAAGTTTCCCCAACCTGTGGCAGGTGGGAAAAGGAAAAATAGGATTTCTTAGATTGTCCTCTCAGAAAAGGGGAGTCAAGAGCAAGAGGGAAAAGGAAAACAGAAGAGCAAGGCTGAGGTGTACCCACCTAAGTTACATCTATAAATGAGGAAGGGCAGAGATGGTGGGATGTAAGGAAATCAGCTAAGGGTCATATTAGCTTTCTTTTTTCAATAACTAATTTTTTCACTCTTTTTATCTTTCATTGCTGTGACTTTAGGAAGAGTAAAGCCTGACCTTGTACTGTTATTGTACAAAGAAACACATCTTTAATTTTTTCCCATTCTTCTGTTATTTTATCTTGCAAGACAGGGCCTGTCATTATTCAGATCAGGCTGAAGAATCTGTTCTAGGAGCAGTGACTATGAACATTCCAGCAAAAATCAATAGAGCTTTCAGCTTATATATAAGCTGTACTGAAGGTGTTTTCTACATGTTGTGACAAAAGCTTGAAAGAGAAGTGAAAGGGTATATTGTTTCTCATTGCACAGACACATTATGTGGTGTTATGTAAGGATAAATCTTTAAATTAGCAATATTTAGCTTCCATAAAAACTGGTGTTTCATCCCCATGAAGAGCTACTGACTCACAACAGTGCACATGCTTTGATAAATACATTATTCATGAGTGTCAAAGTGACAACTGCAAGAACTCTGTTATGGTTTGTGCCAACAAGAAAAAATTGAAGCATCAGTTTATCATAAGCAACTGCAATTTTCTTCTGTCCAAAGGAAAAATATACTAATTCTACTCATTTTTCTCTGTTTCAGAAACTTATTGGGGAGGTGTTTAATATTGTGAGCCAACAATCTACTGCTCGACCAGGATGTATCATTGAGCTCGATGCAATAACTAACAAAGTAAATAAATGGTTGACTCTCTAGAGTATCACATAAGGGTGTTTAATAACTTTGTTTGTTAATTAGCCTAACCTGTTGAAAAGACGTAGAAGAGATTACATTTTTCTAGGGTGACAATGACTGTATTGAATTTTTGTGAATACTGAGGTACCTTGAGCATTTTACTAAGCCAACTTTTTGTTAGCTGCTAAGAGCTCAAAGTTCATTTTTAGAGTAAAGCTATCTAAGCATAATTATTGAAGAAAACAAAACTTTACTAAAGAATGGTTTCCATGGTATCATAATTTAAAGGAAATAATTACAATCCCCTCAAACCAGAAAAACAAAAATAAATTTTAAATAATTTTTAACAGCCCAAACCTAAGAATTAGATCTAACTATCCAAAATGTAAGAATGATAGCCAGGTATGACTTCAAGCTTTTTGTGTTTGTATTGTAAAATAAATTTATTAATTAACACAGCTATACTTCTCAATCTGTGAGCAGGTAGGATAATTGAACCTTCTTTTTACTCGGTTCTTTTGATGATATATATGATATATGCTCCAGTGCTCTTTTCTAGAGCATAGAGCAGTTTTAGCACTGTTTAGCAGCTTGCAGAAACAGTGAGTTTTAACAATTTTAATTAGAAAACTATGGAGTTTGGACATTTATAAATAAGTATTTCTATATTGTCAATAAATTTCTGTGTCTTTTACGTATCAGTAACATAAAATCTTCAAATTTAAGTTCAGATTTACAAAACATTTTCCTATGATTTTTATAAATGAGTACAATGAATACAATCTTGTTTCTCTGGAAAAAAAAATGTGTTTTGCAGCATCACTTTGCCATCACTCTATTTTGGGGATATATTTTTCCTTACCAGCAGGGAAGGATTTCACCATGAGCAGCCTTCTCTGTAGCAAGGTAGAGTTACTGCAAAGAAATATGTTGCTGTCAGAAAAGACAGATGTTAAGACATCTGAGAGAAGGAAAATCTGCAATTTGTTCCCTTTTTCAGATTTCCCAAGCAATTCGCTGCAGACGTGTCCTTCCACTGAAGTGGGATAAAAGTCTGAGACTTTTTGCCACTGTTATTTATTCAACACCAAAGAAATAAAAATGAGTCAGATACTAATTCATCTGTCAATAACTGCAGGAGAAGTGTTATTACAGATTTTGTCTGTCCTGGCAGACCTTGGTGAAATTGTTTCAATATACAAATGATGAGTTCTAGAACATGCTGTTCATAATATGAAAGGAAAATATTTGGTTTTTCTGATGATAACTTTAAACTTTATAAAAGGAAGTCTTCCTCATTGGTGCCTAGATTGCATAGAGGAAATAATTAATTGCATTAATACTAAATATTGCTGTACTGTTCTGGAAGCATAACAGTTGCTCAATGTTTCAGTGTGGCTCAAACACACAATTGCTTCATGTCTTCCAAGAAGACTTCATTTTGGGATACAAACCACATAAGGAGGATACAGAAGGGAAGGAAACTGAGATATTTTTCCAGCCATCACAAGGTATAGCATGAACTATAACTAATATGAATTAAATTGGTAGCAAAAAATGTTTTCCAGGAAATACTAAAATCTGGCTGGCATGTGGTAATTTACTTTTAAATGAGAATCTGTAAAATTTAGTGAAATGGCTGTCAGGTATTGCTCATATGAATTGTTGCTAAATGGTGTTAAACAAAGACTTTCTAATTGCTTAGAGTGAAACAGCTTATATGACAAAGTACATTTTTCAAAGTGTTTATGTCGTATATAAAATTTGAACAGAATAGAAGCACATTTTCTGCATCATTTGGTAGTTGCAGGTAATGATGGCAATATATCTGGCTTTCAAGTTAACACAATGGAAAGTCACTGGAAGGTTTGGTAGTAGACTTAAAACTTCAAAAGAAAAAGGGAGACAGGTAGAAGAGTCTTTATAATTTGGCAAAATAGTTCAAACTGAATGGAAAGGCAAGTATCTAATAAATTAGATTTGCCATTAATACTCAGATTGTCTGTAAGTCAGTATTTTGTTTTATAATCTAACCATTTATTTCAAAGATGAAAATGGGTATTTTATTGTCAGTTTTTAGAGAATCTTTTGCTATGGAAAAATTATTTAGGTTAAATATAAATTTCATGAACCTATATCAATATATATGTTTATATATTAGATATATGATATGTAAATTACAGGGTATCGTCCACCACCTTTCTCAGAGAAGTTCTACCTGGTAGTAATTGAAAAAGATAGTAGTGGCTGTTCTGTTCTTCAAATGTGGCATCTTCATCTCAAATCTGTCCAAGCCTGTTTAGGTGAGTGAGTGATTGTAATTTTCTTAGACATTTCTATCATATTACTTAAGATAAAACAAATTTTGGTTGTTTATTATAAAACAAATTGTATTGCCTTTGCCCAGCAGAAGCCTAAAAATCAAGAATCTTCAGAATAATATATCAATGTCATAGAAGCAATAAACTTCCTTACAAATATTGATTGCATTTTATACTACTAACCATATTGAAATGTGTTGATGGGATATGTAATGTACTTAAGCAGTGGCTTCTTTACTTCAAACTATCAGTATTTCAGAATGTTATGGATGTCTTAAATGAATGGTCACAACATGCAATAAAACTGACACAGCATGCACACATCATATAATTATTTTGTGTGCAACTTGAGCTCTTGTAAAAACAAATAAATTTGATTATCAGATATTAATACTTTGTCCTTACAAACAATTTTTAACACTTCTTGCATTTTTTAATATAGCAAAATCAACTGAAACATCTTCAGCAGATAATAAGCTTAGTGTACCTGAGCAGAAGACTCTGGATTCTTCTCCAGATGTATCACCTGGCATAAGTCCCATACCACGATCTTCATCAATTGCGAACCTTCAGACTGCCAGTAAACTCATTCTCAGCTCCAGACTTGTGTATAGCCAACCCCTGGATCTTCCTGTTGGTGTGGAAGTAGTAAGAGCAACTCCTTCAGCAGGTAACTTTTACAATTTTTGCTATACAGTTGGTCCACTGATTTATCTCCTAGTTTATAGAATTGTATCTCCCCAGCCTGTAAGATTCTGATTTACTGATACAGAAAACACAAAGGACTGAAAAGGTGCTTTCAAATCATCATGCCCATGTCACTTTACTCGTCTGTAAATGTATCAAGTCCCCACAGCAACACTGTTCCTGAAACTTACCACTCTAATAGTTGGAAATGTAATTTTTAGTCTTAATCTATTAATGAAGAGTTTATAACCAGGTGCTCATTTGCCAGCATTCCAGTGTTTGATATATAGTGGGTTTTTTACCTGACGCACTTACCCCTTCTTCTGTTTGTCTTTGTATTCCTCTCATTGTTCTAAGAGTCCTTCTCTGAATTAGTTCAGTTCCAGTTTATCTTCTTTAAATAGTGACCAGAAATGCAGATAATAGGAAATGCTCAAGCTGCAAGACTGTTACCAGCTCTGATATTATTTGCCCTTATCCAAATCCAAATTAAAAAAATAACACCAGGTTGTAAAGTTTTCTAGCAGTAGGTAGACAGTGTTACGCCTGCCTTAATCATATAGGCATTCTACTGTGTATTACTAAAAGTAAATATGTTTGTTCTGACTTCAGGTCACTTGAGTTCCTCATCCATATACCCTGTCTGCCTCGCACCGTATTTGATAGTAACGTCCTGTTCGGACAACAGAGTGCGGTTCTGGAGATGCACTGTAGAGACTGACCTGAACAGCAGAACTGAGGAGAAGGAGACCTACCACTGGAGAAAATGGCCTTTAATGAATGATGAAGGGGAAGACAACAGCAGTACAGTGAGCATAGTAGGAAGGCCGGTTGCCGTTAGCTGTTCTTACACAGGACGTCTTGCAGTAGCATACAAACAGCCCATACAGCATAATGGCTTTGTTTCCAAAGAATTTTCCATGCATGTTTGTATACTTGAATGTGAGTCTACTGGAGGATCAGAGTGGGTTTTGGAACAGACAATTCATCTGGATGATTTAGTTAAGGTTGGAAGTGTACTTGACTCAAGGGTCAGCGTGGATAGTAATTTATTTGTTTACAGTAAGTCAGATGCTTTTTTGAATAAAGACAAATACCTGGTGCCCAGTATCAAGCATTTGGTGCATTTGGACTGGGTTTCAAAAGAAGATGGTTCACATATACTGACAGTTGGAGTGGGTGCCAACATCTTCATGTATGGAAGGCTTTCAGGGATTGTTACAGATCAAACCAGCAGCAAAGAGGGAGTAGCTGTCATCACCCTGCCACTAGGAGGGAGCATAAAACAAGGTGTGAAGTCAAAGTGGGTGTTGCTGAGGTCCATTGATTTGGTTTCATCCGTGGATGGCACTCCTTCCCTGCCTGTGTCTCTGTCCTGGGTGAGAGATGGAATACTGGTGGTAGGAATGGACTGTGAAATGCACGTTTATGCCCAGTGGAAACATGCGGTCAAGTTTGGTAATGGAGAAAGCGACGTTTTTCCTTCTGAAGACTCAACAGCACAAGATCCATTCAAAACAAGCGCAGTAGTGAAGAAGACCAGTGTAATTGATGGGGCAGGTATTGTGGATGATGTTTTTGGCACCCCAACTGTAATTCAGGATGGGGGCCTCTTTGAAGCTGCTCATGTTCTTTCACCTACTCTACCCCAGTATCATCCAACACAGTTGTTAGAACTGATGGACCTGGGTAAGGTTCGCCGAGCCAAAGCCATTCTGTCACATTTAGTTAAATGCATTGCAGGAGAAGTTGCAATAGTCAAAGACACAGAAGCTGGAGAAGGGACTGGTCCCAAACGCCATCTTTCTCGCACCATCAGTGTGAGTGGCAGCACTGCCAAGGACACCATTACTGCTGGGAAAGATGGGACTCGAGACTACACAGAGATAGACTCTATTCCCCCACTGCCGCTGTATGCACTGCTTGCTGCAGATCAGGATGCCACCTATGTTGCTGAAGAAACTTCTAAAATACCTCAGGGCTCTGAAGACCATGCAAAGAGAAAAACAGAGGATCAGTACTCAGATCTGTTCCAGATTCAGCCTGTTACAACTGAAGACTTTATAGATTTTGAGCCTGAAAAGAGGGAGAGTAAATCCAAAGTTATTAATCTGTCACAGTATGGGCCAACTTACTTTGGCCGAGAACACGCCAGTGTCCTTTCAAGCCACCTGATGCACTCAAGTTTGCCAGGCCTCACTCGACTGGAGCAGATGTTCCTTGTAGCTTTGGCAGACACTGTGGCCACAACAAGCACTGAACTAGATGAGAACAGAGATAAGAATTACTCAGGTTAGTAACTGACCTATTATTGCATTGACATTCTTCTCAGCAAAGATAAATTAGTCCTTGGGTATTTTGGGATAACAACGCTGAAAGCTAACATCACTTATTCAGGTTAGATACAGCAGGAAAGAAAAATAGATGTAAGTAAGAGCTTGTAGTTCATACATAGTAAATAACTTGTAGTTCAGGTTCTCAGCAGCCTTAACATACATTCCTCACACACTGTTATGATAACTTGTCTCTATGCCTGCTGTAGTCAGCTGCACGTTTAAAAGTGTGTTTCTATGGCACAGGAAGAGATACCTTGGATGAATGTGGCCTCCGGTACCTGCTGGCCATGCGCCTGCACACCTGCCTGCTGACATCCCTGCCTCCCCTGTACCGCGTCCAGCTGCTCCACCAAGGTAACCCTCACAGCATCTGCTTACCTTTCATTTATAATGTTACATTTCTATTCTCTGCATATTAATTTTCTATTTCATTAAGCCCATTATCTTGCAAAGGCTTGGTGTAGGCTTCCTTACATACACTGTAAATAGCAAAAAAATTATAGCTCTAGAGTAGAAGATTCTGGCCTATCCAGTTTGAGGTATGCATAAATTGCCCAAACAGATAAAACACAGATTGTATATGTAATTCATTGTTTCCTTGCATGAGCATGGGTTTATTTTAAAGAATATTTTATTATTTTCATCACAGCAGGGTTGGGTTTTTTTTGCTCAATCTGAGTAAATGTTGTGGAATAACAAAGTTATTTCACAATAAAAGCAAAGAAGTTACCACCTAAAGAGCAGAGAGAAAGATTTCTGGCCCAAAATGGGTCTGCTTCTGTGCTAACAGAATATTTTTCCTTCGGTCTTTCAATGTATAAATCTTATATAGTTTTGAATGGGGTACTGAAAAATTATGAAAGAAGTACAGAGGAGAGGACATCCCTAACAAGCAAAAAGATACTTCAGCTGTTCCTTTAAAAGCTCTACTTCCTTTTGAGGGAATCAGTCTCTCTCAGATGTACCCAGTTCTTGGGTTGGAGGCCCCACTTTGCATCCCTGAAATATTCCATTTACTTATTAGCAACTCTTAGTCTTCTGAATTGTATCGGTTTATGTTATTGTTTAGGCCTGTCAACTTGCCATTTTGCATGGGCTTTCCATTCTGAGGCTGAGGAGGAGTTGATCAATATGATTCCTGCTATCCAGAAGGGAGACCCACAGTGGTCTGAGCTAAGAGCTATGGGCATTGGTTGGTGGGTCAGGAATATCAACACTCTCCGAAGGTGCATTGAGAAGGTACTATTTACTGATTACAGATTCTAGCTCCATGCTGTTAGATGTGCCTACTATACTAAATTTCCAAGCCATCTAATCTAAAAATACATTTTTAAATGTTACAGTTTATTCAAAGAATCCAGGAGCAAAACAATTATCTAGTACTCCAAATCCAATTACATGAGAGTCCTATGTAAAACCCAAACAGTATTCATTCAAGAAATACTGTTATTAGCTTAAGTATTTTTAAGTAATGGATTGCCAGAGGAATTTCACCTAATAGTATGACTTACTGTAACAATTTTAAATAAAATATTTTCATTTGCACATTGCTAATGTCCCACTGTGCTTGAGAGGGGTTGCTATCTGCAATAGTGCTGTATTTCTCACTCTTTAAAGCATTTGCAGTGTAGAGCTCTGTTAGATAGGAATAAAACATTCTCACAAATTACTTTGCTGCTTTGTAGAGATAACACAGTCTACCTTGCCCTCCTCTGTGACAAAGAACAGAGATTATTTAGCTAACAGCAGCTTTTATATTTTCATCAATAATAGTAGGCTTTGTTCACTACAGGTTGCAAAAGCTTCATTCCAGAGGAACAATGATGCCTTAGATGCTGCACTTTTTTACCTTGCTATGAAGAAAAAGGCAGTGGTGTGGGGTCTGTTTAGGTGAGTTCTGCTGACTTGAAGTTTGATTAAATCTTAATTGAACCAGGAATGCAAAGCAGAACTCATTCAAGAGTAGAGTTTAATTTCAAGTAATGTTGTTCAAGTGATAGTATGCTAAGGCACATAATAAATAGCTCTATACATTGCATTTCTTTATACAGATCCCAGCATGATGAAAAGATGACTGCCTTTTTCAGCCACAACTTCAATGAAGACCGATGGCGTAAAGCTGCTTTAAAAAATGCTTTTGCTTTGTTGGGAAAACAACGTTTTGAGCAGTCAGCTGCATTTTTCTTGCTAGCAGGTTCACTAAAAGATGCTATAGAGGTATCTGCTTTTGAGAAATTAAGTTTCAATTTCTAATTTGACCTATGTTACTGCATCCTTACAAGCTGTCCTCTGATTAAGTTTTCACAATTTGTGGCAGCAGAAATGGGATGGTATGTCCACTCAGGACCCCCTTTTGCCCTGCAGATATACCATTTACCTCCACACTACTGTGAAAAGCAACTGGGAAGCTGATTTGAAGGCCAGAATAATTGTTCATATACCATTTCTCAGTGGAAGTACTCTTGGGAGTACTTGGAACTGTGGCCCTTCTGGCAAAACTTTGTTTGAACTACACAGTTAAGTTGTAGCACTCTGTTCAGCCTCGAGCTATTCTGCATGACCTCTTGGTACAACATTAAGTAAAAAAAAGAAGTCAAGAGTTCTCTTGTGAAGCAGTTCTGGGATCCCTTTTTAGTGAAGCTATGATGCTGCTTGCCACAAGGGAGGTGGGAGCTGTGAGAAGGATCTAAGCACTAAGCTAAGACTATCTCTCAGGAGAGGATGGGGTTTAGAGAACCTTTAGAATATCTGCCTATTTATTTTCAGTGTGTTTGTCTTCACTTGAGAATGTATTTTCCTCAGAGATGTAATTCTACACAAGATGGTGTGAAAAATATCTTACCAGTGACATAATAACATGAAAGCTGGAGAGTGCAATTATTCTACTAGATGAACTAAAAATAGACATCCTTATCTTCTGCCATATTAATTTTTTGATGCTATGCACTGCTATGCATATTAAAATCCCTAAAATAGAGAAAAGTACACCTCTTTCCAAACAGAAGAAAATAGTACTTGGATATCTATCACTTACCACATTTTTAACCTGAAGATTAACTTATACTTCAAGGAACAGATAAGAGGAGAAAAAAAAATGTCTGTTCTGTAAACATATATTGCTATTCACTTTATTTTATAGAATTCCCCTTATAAAACAACCTTTTCCCCAATGCTTATCATAGGTGTGCCTTGAGAAAATGGAAGACATCCAGTTGGCCATGGTCATTGCTCGTTTGTATGAATCAGAGTTTGAAACCTCTGTCACATACACCTCCATTCTCTATGAAAAGATTTTGGGTTGCCAGAAGGATGGAACTGGATTCAGCTGTACTAAGTTGCATTCTGATCCATTTCTGAGAAGCATTGCATACTGGATAATGAAAGATTACACACGAGCACTGGATACATTATTGGAACAAACACCCAAAGATGATGATGAAAACCCAGGTAAGGGAAAAAATATTAATCTGATAAGGCAAACGTGTTAAGAAAAAGAAGAGAGGGTCATCAATCCCCTAACACCAAACTTAGTTCCTGCTGTCAGCTAAGCTCAGGAGAGCTGTCTTTGTTTGGCACTTCCACACAATACTTTTCTAGTAATGAATGCTGGTTGGTCTTTTTTCTGTGGACTTAAATTATTATTCTTACTTCTAGGAATTAGCAGTATTGTAGCAGGATTTCCTATCCCATCTATTCAAGATTCATGTTAAGTGACAGATGGCCACATAGGTTTCATATCCCCTACAGGAATTTCCTTGGGGAAATCTCTAGCTAGATGATTATATCAGCTGCCTTATAGCTTAGCTAAGTGCAATGTAATTGCAAGGCAAATGATAGAATTTGTATCTTTCTGCTCATCCAGCTCATACCTGTATTCTTTTTGTGGGGAATAAGTAATTATTTCATTTTATTTTGATAACTAGACCCAACATTATCTTTGTGTGTTTTGATAAATCTCTAATGCAGGAAATAACTGCAAAACAGAATAATACCATCTAAAAGGCATTTTCAATGGATGTCATATCTGTTTAATTCCTCAGTTATTGTAAAGTCCTGCAATCCTGTGGTGTTCAGTTTCTACAACTATCTTCGGACCCACCCTTTGCTCATCCGAAGATACTTCAGCTCACCAGAAGGAACTCTCGCCACCTTAGGTCTAAAAACTGAGAAAAGCTTTGTTGACAAAATTAATCTTATAGAAAGAAAATTATTCTTCACTACTGCAAATGCTCATTTTAAAGTAGGCTGCCCTGTACTAGCCCTTGAAGTCCTTTCCAAAATTCCAAAAATAAGAAAAAAGTCACCTCTAGCTGGAGAAAAAGATTCATCCAGTCCTTCAATCCAGGCTGATGTTTCAGATTCCAAAGCCCTACAGGATGGTGCTGGAAGTGGTGATATAGACTGGTCAAAACCCATTTCAACTTCCTTTGCTTTGGAGAGCACTGTTGAATCTTCAGCACAATTTGACTGGAGTCAGCCAGCAGTAAAATTTGAAGATGAGCCCCTTACTCTTGACTGGGGTGAAGACAAAAATGGATCAGATGAAGAAGACAAGGATGTTGGGATAATGATGAAAAAGTCTGATTCTAAGAGTGAAGATGAGAGGACCTCAGACACCAGCATGGCTCAAACACCACATGGGGAGGTTTCTGAGGCGGGAGACACTGAGGTTGATGTTATTGCTGAGCAACTGAAATTCAGAGCCTGTTTGAAAATCCTTATGACTGAACTAAGGACTTTGGCTACAGGTTATGAAGTGGATGGAGGAAAGCTCAGATTTCAGCTGTACAACTGGCTGGAAAAAGAAATTGCTGCTATGCATGAAATATGCAACCATGACACAGGGGACAAAGACTACTGTAAAACATATACCAAAGTAAATGGGGATCTGCTTGACCCCGAAGATATCATGGACAAGCCAGACATTGGCTCGTACGAACGGCACCAGATCGAAAGGCGCAGGTTACAGGCAAAGCGAGAGCACGCTGAGAGACGCAAGTGGTGGCTGCAGAAGAACCAAGCTCTGCTCAGAGTTTTCCTCAGTTATTGTAGTCTCCATGGGGCACAAGGTGGAGGTTTAGCATCTGTAAGGATGGAGCTGAAGTTCTTGCTGCAGGAGTCACAGCAGGTAAAGCAAATTCAAAATTCGTTTCTGCTGATGAATGTGAACAGTTCTAGACTGTCAGTTATGTCAAATGCATGAGTTTGTGCCTAGATAGATCCTGCTAATGTTCTGTAAATCTAGTGGTGATTATAATGTTCCTGGAGAAAGAGCTTGCTATTTAAGTGTGCTGCTTTTCCCAATATGGAATATTTGGTTCTGAAGAATCTGCTATGTTATCTCTCCACACTTCCTAATGAACTAAATGAAAATATTCTTCCTGCATGAAATCAAAATGTACTCCAGCAAACATGGCTATCAAGTCTGAACCTTATAGTAAATAATAACTTGCTTTTGACAGTAAAATCTTGTCTGTAGTGAGTAGACAGCAGGGGAAGAGGATAAATAATCTGGGAAATATATTTAAGATGTAAAATTATCTCTATTTTTTTTTTCCAAAGCAATAATTTTAAATACAATCTTTTCTTTTAAAACAGGAAACTACTGTAAAGCAACTTCAGTCTCCGCTTCCACTACCCACAACACTACCACTGCTTTCTGCAAGCATAGCATCCACAAAAACTGTGATAGCTAATCCTGTGCTGTACTTAAACAACCACATCCATGATATACTTTACACTATTGTGCAGATGAAATCACCACCACATCCTAATATTGAAGATGTCAAGGTAATTCATAGCTTTAATCTAAGGCCTAATGTTTGATGAAATGTAAGGATAGCAGGAAAAGACAGGAATGAGCACAGGGTGAGTTTAGGAAAGTTTACTTTTTTACCAGTTGGACAGTATCATTTTCTTCACACTGCGGATTTCATTGAACTTTCCAAGAAATCCTTGCATTTCCTCTTCTTAAGAATTGGACTGTTTCTGTTGCATTATGAGGCAGAACCAGTTATTTTGTTATTCCTGGAGACTAGAGGAATTTATAAGCACATAATTGAGGTAAGAAAAGAGATTTTAGACAAAAATATTATATCATGACTACACAAACTTTTTGTATTTTATGTATACTGAGTAGCTGTTACTACATTGAACTGCAGTGTTGTATTCTGCAGCTTCCGGGAACCATTCCATCAAAGTCATTGTCATAGCAGGACATGCTTAATCACTACTTCAGTTTGCTCATTTACTGTGGCTGTTCTGTATTAGAATCAAGTTAATTATCTTGAGATAATATTAGAAGGTGTTGACTGCCATCAAATTATCTTGAACAAATAGTGTTGATTTTCTAAGCACTGTACTGTAAACTCAAAGTAACATTCAGTTACGATTTCTTGCACTTGCTTTAAAAGTAGGACAGTCCTGCAGAACACATTTCCAATACCCTTTAGAAAGAAATGTATTTTACTCACCTTTTATATAAAATATATAGCTCATTGGTTCTCTTTATTTTAGGTGTACACACTTCATTCTTTAGCAGCTTCACTTTCTGCATCCATTTATCAAGCACTATGTGACAGCCACAGCTACAGGTAAAGAGGGAAGTTATCATACAGTCCTACATTTGCAGTATACTTTGTGTATCCTCAATGGAAATTCTTCCTGCATGTGACTTTAAAAGGGATTAAATGTTTGTGTATGGGTAAAGATACTTTTACACATTAAATATTGCTAACTTTGATATGCCCGATCAATTTTACACAGATAAAATAACACCATACAGGGTTTTTCAGTAATCAGTAGGAAAATATGATGTCACTCTCACTTGGTATACTCACTTTCTCATCTGAAAAAAATTTATTTGTATGTAGCAGTCAAACAGAAGCAAATCAGTTTACTGGGATGGTCTATCAAGGACTGCTTTTGAGTGATCGACGCAGACTGAGGACAGAAAGCATTGAAGAGCACGCAACTCCAAACTCATCTCCTGCTCAGTGGCCTGGTGAGACTAAAATAAAGTTACTTTTAGCTCCACTGGACCGGCTCCATGTGCCAAAATGATTTCAGTGTCCTGTATGAGGGATGAAATAGTCGATAATCCATGACAGATGTTTCTAACTTAATTCTCAAAATAGTAACAGCCATTCACTTCTTCATCTATCAAAACAAATAAAAATAAACTTTGTATGTGGCAAACATCTTGCTTGAAGAAGAGATGATGATATTTAGGATAAACTCAATGACAGTTTGTCACCCCAAAATGTTTTCCTCCAGTCTGCCTAACCCCTTAGCAATGCTACCTCTGTTGTCTCCACAGTACTGTCCTACATGTATGCTGTACTTGGTATAGCTGTCAAAGCAGCTAATTCTGATGTACAAGCATAAACTGTGGAAATGGTGCAGGAATTTCATAGGCATGCTGAACTGCCCATAGTATTTGTGGAGAAGTGCAATGCAAAAGTCCCAGACCCAAGAAGGCTTTTTATAATTTTGATCTTTATAATTTTAAGAAAACTGTTAATAGTATGTTTCATCTGAATAAAATCATCATGTGGCTACTAGTGTTTACCATGAAGTGTAGAAGTAAAACGTTTTCTTTTAGTCCATTTGTCCTCCTACTCATTTAACCCAGAATTTTTCCTCTTTGCAGGTGTGAGCTCACTTATCAACCTGTTAAGTTCAGCTCAGGATGAAGACCAACCAAAGCTGAACATCCTGCTGTGTGAAGCTGTTGTAGCCGTGTACCTGAGCCTGCTGATCCACGCCCTGGCCACCAACTCGTGCAACGAGCTGTTCCGGCTGGCGGCGCACCCCCTCAACAGCCGCATGTGGGCTGCTGTCTTTGGCGGGGGAGTCAAGCTGCTCGTGAAACCCCGCAGGCAGTCTGAAAACATCCCAGGTACACTGCTCCACAAAGGTCACACCAATGGTGTGCATTTTATGCCTCTTCTGGTAGGAGAGGCTTCCTTCCTTTTAAATAACAGAATTTAAGAAACTACCGGCAGGAAAACACTTTAACTAAAAAGCTGAAACAAATAATAGCCTCACAGTTGTCCTTTGTAATGGTATACAGCACATTTTGAATTTGCATTAAAACTATAGTTATTATAGTAATAATAGTAATATTAAGTGCTTATTTATAATATTTTTCAGCAATTTCAGCCATTTTTTTTAGGGGAAAAAAACCCGAGTGGTATAAATCAGTTAAATAGTTAAATATAAATCAGTTAAATAATATAAATCAGTATAAATCAGTTATTACACATAAATCAGTGTTAATACCTATGAGTTTTTTATGGGAGATGAGTGTTGTTATTTAATGACTGCAGTAAGTAGGAAACAATATTTCTGAAATCAGTTTATATTGCAAGGTATGATTTCACCTAGCACAAAAGCACAGAGAAGAAACACCAACTTCATCTGGCAGAAAAACAGCTCATGCTTATCTAAGCTCCAACTAAACCCATGGCTTTTCAAAGATGAGGAAGTGTTAATATGCTGTATGAGGAAAAGCAAAAGTGGAGATTGAATTCAGACTCTGAAGACAAAGACAGATACAATAATTTGTTATAAACTTCAGCAATACTGAAAAGCACATCACACAGACTTTCAAATCACCAATAGGCTTGAAATTTATCCAGAAATTAGACATTCTCTCTCCAGAATATAAAACCAAACAGTAATAAGGCATTGCATCATTACAAGTATGCACAACAGGTATTTGTCATTCATGCAATAAGTTAAACTCATTTAGGGCAATTATTTTCATAAGATAATAGCATTAATAACTTCTGTAAGTTGTGTTCATTTGAGATGTATTCTGTTTTCCTTTAACCTTCAAGCTGCTACAGCTTCTGATGTTTCAGAGGATGGTAACGAAGGTTTGTAAGGACTTGCAGTGTAGATGAGTGCTAGTAGTGGCTTTTTTGGACAAACAGAATAGTTTTTAAATACCTAGCTCCCTTGTAATAAAGTAAGTGCAATCTTCAATGTTGCCCGGCCAGTAACACTTTAAAAAACAAATTCCTCATTAATATTTTGGTTACTATTAAGGCATTTTAAATCATACCCTTTAATTGTCAAAAAGCCTGTCCTTCTATTAAAATATTTTCTTTGCTATCCTAAGAATTCTTTGGTTTATATTTGAGTAACTGCTAATTGTGCAGCATACTGTTAAGTGATACTTTACATATTACTTTATTTCTCAACAAATTTTCTGAGTTTATTTCTTTCTTTCTTGAGAAATTTTTCAACTTAAAGACTTTTTAAAAGCTACATCTCCTAAGAACTTAATCCAGTATGTACATGTAAAATGTATTTTTCAAAATATATCCAATGTCTAAATGCCACAGTTATTGAATTTGTCATAATGAAACTTTTTTATGATTACACTTACTTTATTTAGGCTGGCTTTGATTCTAAATCAGTAGAAATTAGTACCAATAACAGTGGTTTTAGTTGCTTCAGTTACAAAATACAGACATTTTAAAGATGCAATACTAATACCAGCTTTTTTAATTACCTGAATTTAGCACCTCCTCTCCCATCAGAAGAAATGGATAAACACCGCCGTCGGTTCAACATGAGAATGCTGGTGCCAGGCAGACCAGTAAAAGACAGCAATGTACCACCACCTGTACCTGCAGAAAGACCCTCTTACAAAGAAAAGTTTATTCCTCCAGAACTCAGCATGTGGGACTATTTTATGGCAAAGGTAGGTGAAAATTCCATTAAGTTTTAAAGGACAAAAATAAAGTGAAAATTTTAAGCACTCTTAGTAGTAAGATGCAGAATATTATCCTGATAATAAAGGATAAAGAGCCTACAAGTCTATTACTTCACTTTCAAAACATGACTCTTGTCAGTAATAGTGATTAACACTTTCCCCCCTTGCTAATTAATTGCATTTCTAGGGACATTGACTTAAAGGTTAAGTTGCTTTCATTTAAACTCTATGGAAGTCATAAGTGAAGTCAGAGAGGAGATGAGAATATTGTTTTTATACAGACTTTTGCTTTGCATTGCAGCCCTTTCTCCCTTTATCAGACAGTGGTGTTATATATGATTCTGATGAAAGCATTCACAGTGATGAGGAAGAGGATGATGCTTTCCTCTCTGATGTGCAGATCCAGGAGCACACAGATGCCAATTCTTACAGGTCAGCAGAAATTGTTACCATTTTAGAATAATTTTGTCAAATGCTTACCTTTGTTTCCAAATTAAAAAAAAAATCCGGATCTTCTACACCATCCAATTTAATTGAAGCAATTTTAGTACTGTGGGCAGACTCATCTATGGCAATGGGATTACAAAACTTAGAAATTCTCATCATAATAACAGTTCCCCATTTACTTGCCAGAAAAAAGGGATTAGGAAGTTAAAGTTGTGTGGTTTGCAGTTTTTTTGGGGAGGGGAAAACAACTGAGAAACACCCATTTTCATTTTTAAGACTCAACATAATGTACCACAATGCCAGCTCTAGAATAATGGTTTAGACTGCTGATTCAAGCGTGCAGCTTTTCAATGAGGTGCAGGTTAAATACAACCTTTCCACCGTGTTTTTCTAACCTGTGTACTTGCTTGAAGAAGAAAAATACTCTGTAGATAACTCAGTGTTTTTTTAACATGACCAAATCTATTCTTGTTATACAGCTGGGCTCTTCTACATCTGACAATGGTAAAATTAGTTCTGCACAACATTAAGAACTTCTTTCCCATTGCTGGTCTGGAATTCACCGGTATGCTAAATCCTGCTCTACATTTAATTTTTCT
This sequence comes from Molothrus aeneus, assembly GCF_037042795.1. Lineage (NCBI taxonomy): Eukaryota > Metazoa > Chordata > Aves > Passeriformes > Icteridae > Molothrus > Molothrus aeneus. The sequence continues at coordinate 8,947,976 of NC_089658.1, read as the reverse complement.
GTGTATATGGCTTTCTGTCAGACTTCATGTTTTAATTCTAACTTTAAAATTCAAATAATTAAATACCTTAAATATTACAATTGCCAACACGTACATTTCCTTTCAAGCTTTTTTTTTTGGATGGTTTTGTTATTATGGGGGTTTTATACCCACTGTAGCTTTATTTTTTTTCTCTGAGCCTTACTTCATTAATATTTGTGTTTAGATCTGCCTGTAACATCTCCATTGGGCATTGCTGTAATAAAAAATTTAGAACACTGGGAACAGATTCTTCAAGATAGAATGGACCAGTTTGAAGGCCCACCTCCAAACTACATCAATACTTACCCCAGTGACCTGGGTGTAGGGGCAGGACCAGCTATTCTCCGCAATAAAGCAATGATTGAACCTGAGAACACACCATTCAAGTAAGTATTTGTTGCCTAGAAAAAACACATTCTTTGATCACAGAAATTCTAAAGAGCATTTCCTCCTCATGTTAAACAGCCAAATTAAGATTGTCTGGCTCTTAAGTCTAGTAGCCAATGTTTTACAGAAACCATTTACCCACATCAATTTGTTCATTCTTATGCAGCTGCCTGTCTCCTGCACCAGCCTTTACTTCCTCTGCTGCACCTCTCACAGCTGCAACAAGGAAAATGGGGAACGAGCAGAGGTTGTAGGAATTGAGAGCAATGGCTGCTGCTAGGAACACCCTATTCAACCTGTTTTACTATTCCCCCAGGAGCTGTTGTCTCTCACTCTATCCCAGCAACAGAAGAGTTATATAATACATGCAGATGTCTGGGGTAGGAGGAAGACAGTTGTACTAAGGTCCTTTTAAGGCTAATCCTCTTGTGTTTAGACAGTGTCATGCCTGGAGGTGTCTGGAAATGCAAATAGTGAACTGTGTTTTCAACTCAAAAATAGCTTGCTTTTCTCAATATATTAAACTACAACTGAGTCAAAACAGTGCTGGGGGCAATTTTGGGTGCCACAATACAATACTATTAGAGAGCATCCAAAGGAGGGCAGTGAAGGTGGTGAGGGGTCTGGGGTGAAGCCCTGTGAGGAGCAGCTGAGGGCACTGGGTCTGTTCAGCCTGGAGGAGACTGAGGGCAGACCCCACTGCAGGTACAGCTTCCTTGTGAGGGGAAGAGAATGGGCAGGCACTGATCTCTGATCCCTGGTGACAGGGACAGGACACAAGGGAATGAATGGCCTGAAGCTGTGTCAGTGGAGCCTTTGGTGTGTAATTAGAAAAAGCTTCTTCACCCAGGAGATGGTTGGGCACTGGAACAGGCTCCCTCCCTCCAACTCAGGATACTCCGTGTTTCTTTCTTTCTTCTGTTTTATCCAGATCAAAGGATTACTCAGCTCTTCCAGCAAAAAGGCTCTGGCATTTTCTTGTGAAGCAAGAACTTCTTCAGGAGACTTTCATAAGATATATATTCACAAAGAAAAGAAAGCAGAGTGAGGTAAACGAAGGATGTAACTTTTTTTAAAAAACAAATCTCAATTATAACTGTTCCTCAGTCTACTCAGTATTTAATTTTTCTTCTCATTTTTCATTGATATTTCAGTTTCTCTTCTTTAACAATGTTTGGATTTTTTTCAAAATCATCATGACTGCCGTGTTGTTAATTGGGATATCAACTGAACCAAATATTTTTAAACAAGACATATCTCACCATTACGTTTTGAATACTATCTTAATAAACAGAACATTTGCAATAACAGTAATAAGCAAAGAAATTTTAAAATTCTTTCTTTTTTTGGTGTGTCATACTGAAAAAGAAATTTAAATGTGCTATTCATTTGTGTATATGTATATATGCATGAGTAATATATACATATAAAGGTAATATTATATAGTAATATATAATATGGGGCTTTACAAATTGTACTGGTTATGACTGCTATGTTCTAACTGAAAATTTAAGCCAACACATAAATAGCATGGGAAATAAGTATATTATTTACTATCTTTTAGAATTCCTGTAAGTATGGAGTTTGTGTGTGTACTACTCCTCCATTTATTTACTATATCATACATTTTGTGTTCATTTAGGAGGCATTACATTTTAAGTGAGTTTGTTTAGATTCTTGTCTTAGTTTCTGTGCCTTTTATAAGAAGTTAAAAATACATTTGTCATCATTTACTGACAGAGTGGCCTTTAAAATCTAGTTTGGAATGTTTCATTCTTTTTTTATATTTGTTTGTGCATGTGTTTTGTGTTTGTGACTGTGTGATGTTATGTAGTCTGTAGAAGATCGTGTGGAGCAGGTCAAACAAAACTGCGTAGCAGAAGATCACAAAAACAAGGTAGTATCCCTTCTCCCAAACCTCTAGCACATTCTTAAAAGTTCTGTGGAACTGGCTTTTCTTTTCTAATGTGACTAACAGAAGCTGTGTGTTCTGTGTAGTCTGTGTGACAGGCTTTTAATCCATGAACTAACTTCGGATGTCCTGATAATTGGGATGAGTGAACACCTTGTAAATAGTGTTGCACACACAACTTTGTGTTTCTTACACTCAAATATCACTTTTGGCTACTAGAACACCAAAGAGTATGAGAAGTCTAAAGTTGAGCTACTGAAACAATGCTAAGGCCACTGAACTTTTCTTGCATGAGTTTTGTATAAATTTTTGCACTCTGAATGTATCACTAAAAAATGGATTTTCACACTAATTGAAGTTTTTTATAAATGTTTTGTAGGTTGAAGCAGATCTTGGATACCCTGGAGGAAAAGCAAAAATAATTCACAAAGAATCAGATATGATAATGGCATTTGCAGTTAACAAGGTAAGCCTCAAGTACTACAAGAAACGTAATAAAAGATCTTAATTATAGTTAGTATAAATTTTGTATTTGTGCTGCATAGGCAAACAGCAATGAAATTGTTTTGGCATCTACACATGATGTTCAAGAACTTGATATTTCAGCTCTACTGGCTGCTCAGTCATTTATATGGATTGGGGAAGAATATGACAGAGAATCTAAAAGGTAGGATTGTTTCTTTGTGATTATATTAATAAGAATATTGATTTTCTGTGAGGCTGTGTCTATAGTACCTGTGTAAGCACAAATGGAGCATACAAAAACATTAATTACTCTTCTTCAGTAGGTTTCAGATTGCTTTGCAAGTGAGGGAAGGCAAGAGAATAATTACAGTCTTTAGGAATGCATGCACTGCACAGTGAAGTGAAATCCCATGTGGTGCATAAGATAATGAAGGAAGTACTACCTTGGACACCCTGCAGCTCCCTTGCATCAGTGCAGTGTGGGAGGCAGCTGGGGTAGCTGATGCTGCCTGTTCTGTCCCCTCCATTCCTGTGCTGAGAGCTGTGAATGCATCAGCTGCAGCGAGCACTCCTCTGTACCAGCTCCCTGCACACTGCACACACAGGTCAGGGACAGCCCAACAATATTCTTCTCAGGGAAGCTTAGATTCTTATACTGGGATCATCTCTTGAGATTAAACATAGATAGATTTGGGGCTCATGGAAAGAATTTGTACTGCGTAAGTGCAGGAATTACCAATTTATAATCTCATTATTGTCGCTTCCTCTAGCCACTGCCATTAAGCTCTAAAATAATTTTTAAAAAAATACATAAAGGTAAATATTAGGAGCAAAGAAGTTTTTGCTTAAAGCAGAACTGTTCTTTTACAGTTCTGATGACGTTGACTTCCGTGGTTCTACCACAACGCTGGCTCCCTCAAGTGCACCATCATTTGGAGTGAGTCAGATCCAGCCATCTCCATCCATGCCCTGGCTAGGCACGGGGCAAACCAGCACTGGAGCTGGTGTGGTGAGTACTTCTGTGTGTGCAGCTCAGGAGAGCAGGTGTTTATCATCTGTTATTTACTAGAGAGACCTAGTGTGCATTAGTCATCCTACTGTCAATCCAGTATTGACATAAAAAGCCAACAGCAACCAAGACCTGGCCAAAAAGAAGGCCAAACTAATCATTTTCTCATATGCTGTGGCACAGAATTATTGTGATATAGAAAATAATGGGTCAGTCTGTGTGGCTTATTGTGGGAAATAGTAAAGGTAAGAAGACTTTTAGAAAGCTGGGAAAGCAGGCCTTAGAAACAGAAAGAGAGAGAAATTAGAGCTAGCTGCAAAGTCTGAAAGTTGAAAAGTTACAATAGTACAGCAAGCAAGGATATGAAACAATAATTTGAGTATTAGCCTTGGCCAAGATAGACCTTAAGACTGCAAAATAATATGCTTAGCAAGATAGTAGAAGGCTTTAAGCTTAATAATGAAGTATTGTGTATTGTTAATAGAAAGCATACAAGCAAGCATTGTGTGAAGCAGGTGTACATGTGCTTTTAGAGATTGGCTAGAACAATTGTCAGTGAGCTTTAGCAATATGATATTGGCTAGAACGTTTTTAAAATGCTCTGTAACAAAGAAATCTTTGGCTGCTGCTGGCAAGATGTGAGCTGTTGCCATCTTCCAATTGTCTCAGCCATGTAATGACACTGGTGCTGCAATAAAGCTCAAGGAACACATCCCAGCAGTCCCATCCTGTCTGTGAAAAACCACCAACAGTTTTCTTTCTTATGGGAATTTTGATGTAGGACCATTCAAATAATGTTAGCTTAACAGATTTTTTTTTTAACTAGGGGACACTTACCATGTAATAGTATAAACAAAATTTAATGTGTGTTTGTATTTTTCAAAATTATTTTAATTTTTCTTTGTTTCATATAAAGCTGATTAAAAGAAATCTGAATAACGTCAAGAGAATGGCTTCACATCCAGTCCATCAATACTGTAAGTGAATCATTAGTATGGAGTTTATAATTTTCTACAAAATACTGTACTATTAATTATCATCTTTTAATCTTAGATCTTACAGGAGCACAAGATGGAAGTGTCCGAATGTTTGAGTGGACCAGGCCACAGCAGCTGGTGTGCTTCCAGCAGGCTGGGAATGCCAGGGTGACAAGGATGTATTTCAATGCCCAGGGAAATAAGGTAAGTACAACATGTAGGGCTCTCAGGGGGGTTGGAGTTTTTATTCATAAGGAAACATTTGGTTGTGCTGTGGCCTCTAAAGCAGTTTTACTGCTGCCATGCTGAACTCTTAGGATGCCCTAGAACAATGATGTTGTATTGTGCATTTTGGCTGCATGTGGAAGCTTTGTAATAAACCCTGACCCTTATTCTGCCTTCTCTTCTCTCAGCTCCACACTGCTATCCCATATTCTATTTGCCACATTTTCACCCTATTTGTTCTCCCTCTTCAGAAATCTGTGTTCCCATGTGGTGACCTTTTTAAATTAAATATTTTTTAAAAACTACAGAGATTCCTTATTTTATAGATGCACAGTTGTATCAATAATAGAATCATTAAGGCTGGAAAAGACTCCCAAAATTGTCAAGCCCAGCTGTCAATTAGTATAGGTCTTCAAGAAGTGCCTCCCACTTTGCATTCTGGGCAAGATAAAGTTTTCACAGAATGCAATAGCTTGAAGAACCTGGAAGACAGGGATAATTCAGCCCATGAGTTGAAGGCTGTGAGTGTACTCCACTAGAGCAGAGAGCAGAAAGAGTACAAAAAGACATGCTTTGGCCAGAAGTGACTCTATGAGGGATCTGAAATGCAGAAAGAAGAGTAGAGAAAGAAATTGGGAGGAATACCCACCTCTTCAGTTTCTCATGTTGACCATTCTATTATTTTTACAGGTCTTGTCTGCATTTTTACTCACTAAATATTTCACTTCATTATAGTTAAAAGCTATAAAAAGTGAATTAAAGGTGTTTGGGCACAACTGTACATAGCTATAAAACAGCAAAGGTGAAATAGCTGGAAATATAAAGTATCTCACAGCAAATCTATTTTCAGGTGGCATAGAATGTCATTTAAACTTAGTCTAAAAATGTGTTTTCATTGTGCTTTGAGATATTGCAGTCTTACCATTATGTAGGAATCAATCTTAAGTCAGAAATGAAGGTGTATTTGTTGCTGTGCTTCACATGAAGGTCATTCAGGCAGGACTTGTGAAACCCAACTAAAAAGAGAAAATATAAAAAGTATTTCTAAATATTTCTAAAATTATTTTGTAAAATACTTACAGAACATGCTGCATAGAATATACAACATTAAATGTTGTTAATTTTGGTTAATAAATGTAGCTCACTCGTTTTACCATTCATGACTACAATCTTTCCAAAATTGTTCTTACCATGCTTTTATGGCATGCTATCATGCATCTGACTTTTTTAAAGCATTTTCAAGTAGAGGCATGGAGTAATGATGCCTTTGTTAGCTTTAGCATCTAACATTAGGATTTGAAAGATAAGCTTCCATGCTTTCTCCATCTCCAGAAAAGAATTGGGTATGCAGGAGAGCATCAATCATTAAATAATCATTAAACAATCAGCACTGAACTGACTTGGCTTCTAAACTAGTTTTTCTTTTTTATCTTGACAATCATTGTTATTGATACTCAATTTGCAGGCAAAGGTTTGGTGGTTCAGGGGGGTTTTACCCTGAAGTCAGCAGTTTACTATCATGAAGCATCCAGTAACCACCATGTCATGTTAATAAATGCAGTTTATTCCTTACAGTGTGGTGTTGCTGATGGTGAAGGTTTTCTAAGTATTTGGCAAGTAAACCAAACCACCTCAAATCCTAAGCCCTATCTGGTAAGTAAACAGATTTTTTTAATTGTTATTATTATTGTAGAGAAAAGCAAAGTCTTTGAAACTTGAGACAGGCCCAGAGCATAGAACTTAAATGAGACATATTTGATTTTGCTGCTTTTTAATTGGCACACTTCATCAAAACTGCAGAGTTTCAGTGATACATCTTTGCAAAACCAATTGCACCATAACCATAAGCTACAGTGTAATTAGAAATACTCTTTCAACATTGCCCATGTTTAAATTAATAATCAGAGCCACAACTAATGACTTTATAACCCCAAAACTTAGTAAAAATACACTCTTCAATACATTTTACTGCTTCTTAACATGAAGACCATGCTAATTTAAAACTCAGGCTGTTTAATACACTATACTGCAGATTTGTTCTTTGTCACTTATTGTAATATCCTTTCATTTTATACTGGATTTTAATCCATTGATCCATTCTCAGTTTCAAACTGTAAGTTTTTAAGCTCTGTTTCAAAGACTCTTTGTGTTTTGTTATCACTGACATCAGACTGTCAGTAGTTAACTTTTGATGCAAATAACAACTGGTAAGATTGCACTTTTCTGTTTGTTTTGTTTTTCATAGAGTTGGCAGTGCCACAGTAAAACCACAAGTGACTTTGCATTTATAACCTCCTCAAGTCTAGTTGCTACATCGGGACAATCCAATGATAACAGGTGTGTTTAAAGAAACAATGAAGAATTTCAAAACTACTTTTTCATCACCCTTAACATGTTAAGCTCTTGGGCATTAGCGTGGCTGACATTTTAAGGCTCATTTTCTAAGTTTTGTTACAGCTTGAACTTGCCAGATAATTTCTTTGAATATCATTTCTTCAATTGCTTGTTTCCAAGTCCTGTTTGTGTGAGGAGCGGTCAATAATTGACCAGTTTTTTCAGGTTGTATTCCCAATGCAACTACTTTGACATGATGCTGTTGCTGGAGGTAGAAATCTGTTCAGCAAAGCAAGATAATTCTTTTTCTCTCAAAAGAATAATTTCTATAATTATTTGATACAACCTTTGATCAGTGCACATTTTAAGGGTAGAAGGTATAGTTCCACTAAGAAGCATAAAAGACCAAAGAAAATAATTAAAACTCTTAGTTCTTTGCAAATGCTCTTCAATGACTGCAGAGTGTTCAATTCTGCCTTCTAGACTGACATAAAATATGAGCACTTTTGAAGTCATGGCACCCCATGAGTCACCTGGAAATAGGCCATAATGATTTTGGTTTTTTCTCCCTCAGAAATGTGTGCCTCTGGGACACCTTGGTTTCATCTAGTAACAGTCTTATACATGGTAAGTACTCTGGTGAAATTAAACCTCTGCTTCTTACTAACTAAGGAAAGACAGCTTGTGTGTGCATTTGGGGCAAGGGGAAAACCTTATCCTGGGGAGCAGATCTAAGTTTGTGTTGCACATTAATACATGCACCTGGTTCTGCATGTTCTCTACCATGATGTTAATCTGCTCCATATGGAAAAGTATGAAGAAAAAACATCATAGAATGGTTTGGGTTGGAAGGGACCTTAAAAATCAGCTCTTTCCACTCCCTTTGCCTTGGGCAGGGACACCTTTCACTAGGCCAGGTTGCTCAAGATCAGCTATACTTTCTCTAAAACAGGAATTTATCTGAACTTCATATAGTGAATTTTATATTTTCTCAAATTTTAAATTCAGGTATGACCCTGTATTCTAAAGTAACTTAGACTGCAGAGGGTGCTTTCTTGTGCATTAGATCTAGATATTTCTTATGAGATCACTAAGCTGTCAGCTGATAAGACATTATCCATATGAAGGAATGTGTCTGCAAAGTTAGAAAATATTCAGGTAGCAAGTTAGAGAAGAAAGTCATTTTAAGATTGAGAGCTACTTACAGTTTCAAATCTATTAAATTCTGACATCCTTCTTCCTCAGCCTTCACTTGTCATGACCATGGTGCCACAGTACTTCAGTATGCACCCAAGCATCAACTGCTCATTTCTGGAGGTAGGAAGGGATATATCTGCATCTTTGACATCAGGCAGAGGCAAATCCTTTTCACCTTCCAAGCACATGAGTCAGCTGTTAAGGCCCTTGCCCTGGATCCTTCCGAGGACTATTTTGTCACAGGCTCGGCTGAAGGCAACATGAAGGTAAGGCATGGAGGAGCTGGCTTCTGGAGGAGGGTGTTTGGCTGAAGCAGTGTATTGGTCTTATGGAAATAGCCAGAGAAATGCAGTAACAAAACAAAAACAGTCCTCAAAACCCCAAACCTACACTTGAGGTATAGCCTGCTTTACATTTATGCTGTAAACTGAAAGGTACTGGTAGGCATTGAAAACCTACTGAAGCAAGTAGGTTTTTTTCCCCCTCTAAAGGATAGTCTTCTTAAGGTTGCAAGACTAATTTTAAGTGGATAAAGCAAAGTGCACAGTTCTGAAATCTTACCTTTGTTTTTCACTCAAAAATATTCTGGCTTTGCTGTTGGACATTTCTTTGTAACACAGGGGGCGCTCAGCAACTTCAACATTGTGTAAAGTTTCTGTATCACCAAATTCTATTTTTTCTCCTGATGCTGTAGCCCCAGACAGCTACTGAGAGGTCAGAGTAGCAAGAAATAAACACCAACATGAAAACAAATGAACAAAGCAAACAAACAAACACCAAAAAAAATACAAACCACCACAGAAATACAGTCCCTATTGTAAGGGCCATTTTACCTGAATACTAAGGGAAGGAAATACAATATGGCAAAGACAAGGTGAATACAGTTTCTTTCCTTTCCTGGATGACTGCTTTAAAGGGGCTTTCATGGCCTGGCCTTGCTGAGGCTCCTGCTGCTTAGGACAGAACAGGCAGCTGTGCTTCCTACCACTCTGCACACTTATTAATTGCACAGCTTAATCTCTGCAGCATTCCTTAGCAGGAAAGCATTTCCTTAAGTCATTTTAAATGAAAATGCAACCTTTCCATCTCTGCAGCTTTCCTGGGGGCAGCTGGGAGGAGGACTCTGATCAGGTAACGTAGGGAAACTTCGCCCTACCCAATACCCAGCTGGTCCACAGTAAGGCAGCCTTACACTGCATCAGCAGCCTCTCAATACTCTTGGACTTGTAGTAATTGTTGCAATGAGGCAACAAAAAATATCCTTTATCTTTCTCAATAGAGTTTAAAACAGCCAGGAATCTGAAACATTGGGGGGAAAATACAAATCCTTTATAATTTATCTCCTTTTGTCATTCTTTTGATACAGGTGTGGAGACTGACTGGCTACAATTTAATTCATTCATTTAAAAATGAACATGCTAAGCAATCCCTTTTCAGAAATATTAGTGCTGGTGTCACGCAGATTGAGACTGTGCAAGGCAATCGTATCTTCTCCTGTGGAGCAGATGGCACACTGAAAATGAGGGTCCTTCCCAATGCTTTCAATGTACCTTCAGGCATTTTTGACATTCTGTAGCATTCTGTGAGCTAATCCTGGTTTCTATAATGTCCCTATGAGTAGCTAAAAACACAGTGATATGCACTGTGGAAAGAAAACATTGTGTTTCCTTTCAAATCAGTTACTGCAGCATTAAATGTTATGGGGAGAAAACCAACACTTTCACAGCAGGTATATTTTGACTATGCCCATAAGGATCACTGGGGAGGAAATGCATGTACTGGATTGTAAAAGCAAGGAATTCAACCCAGTATTGTTGGTCATGGGGGGTTATTGCTCAGTAACCCACAAGCTGCATTTTGTGAGTGTTGTAAAGATCCTGACAGTTGTCAGTCACTTCACAAGCACTGTGGCTCTACAAGTCAGTAAGCATTTCTGACATGATTCTGATTACTTTTATTCCAGTTTTTCCCGCTAAATGAAGCATGTGTACAACTTCTCATTGTAAAATAGTTTAGTTTTAATTAAGAGGACTCAGTGTATTTGATTTCTGCAGGAAGTGTAATGGATGCAAACGCCGTGGAACATGTGCAATCAAGGATGTACTGTGAGAGATGTATTATTTTATGCTGAGATTCTTTTCCCAGTTAGTATTATTGCACAGTTGATACTGTAACTTGCACATCAATACATTTTTAAATGCGATGGGGTTTAATTTGCACAGTATTTTCCTTTCTTTCTGAGCTATGTTTTCTATTGGACACCTGCCTTTACTTTAGGAATGTATTGTAAGCACTAAATGTTTGTAGTGAAGACATCCAGCATTTTAGTCAGCTTTGAGTTTTGAAAATCATTTGTCCAGAAAATACTTCATTAAATGAAGCTGTTAAGAGAATACCAATGGAACATATAATGCCACATTTCAGATGAATGTCAGGCTTTATGTGGCCAGCTAGTAAATAGTGGATAAAACTGGTAATTAAATTATTACCAGAGTATATTGTATAAACTATGCAGAGTTCAATATTGTTCGCTTGTAATATAACTAGCTACTGTTGTCAGATGTATTTTTCTGTTGTAAACAAAAAATATGTTCTTCAAGGACTGGAATGGATGTCTGTGTATTTAAATGTTAACAAACTGTCTTATTCTTCCAATGAAATTTTGATGTCTGTGCTGTATTGTAAGATATACTAGAATAAAAAGCACCTTTCTCCAAAGGTGATTTTAAATTGCAGCTTGTGAAGTAGGAGAAGTATGAAAAGAAGGAAGGGTAAATGTCACTGTTTAGTTTTCCCTTTGTAAGTTAAATAAATTACTTTTATTTCATGAAACAGCCCATTCTAGAACTCTTCCTTATATTTAAACAGATTTATCTAAATCTCCAGTACTTTGACTGGATACTTCCCAAGTTAGCTTTAACTTGACCTCAGACTGTACTGAAATAAAAAAGATTAGCTGTTTACATTTTGTTTTCAGCTGTTCTTGACAAGTGCAAGGTTAACAGAATTAAGTTCCACAGCTGCAAGAAGAAGACAAAAGAGGTAGAATTTCCTTGCTATTCCTTCTCCAAGAGATTGATCCAAGTGTTTCAACAATGTTATGCAGAAGTTTACCAAGCTTTGAGATAGGTACATTATCTAGAAAATATCACATCTGACTTTGTATTTGCCCAAGTATATTGCTGACTTTTGGGGTATTTTAGCTGTATTGTGGTATTAGTGCCACAATTCCATTTTTGAAAAAATACCACAATCAAACAAACATGAAAAAAACTGCCAACCAAAACCTTCATGCCCCCATAAAAGTCACAAGCAGCCAACAGAACTGTAGCTCTGGAGCGTGAAGTGTCACACAGGTATAGGTAGAATTTTTAGTCTGTGAGTTCTGATGTATTAACTAGTTCAAAGCATTAATCATGATTTTTGTTCCCTTCTGCATCTCTCTCCTTAGCATGCAAGGCCTTAGTGATAACAGCAAGTATCCTCAGAAGAGCCCAGCCATCCCTGTGCCACACACTGGAGCTTAGCTGCAGCAGAGGGATTCCTCCAGCAGATTTCCTAAACAAGGTTCTGCAGGCACAGACATTCCCAAATTCATTAATCCCTTCAACAGGGCCTGGATCACACAGGTATTAAACAGCTCAGTGCAGTTCAGGATTTAAATAACACTTTGCTCCTAAGTATTTGAGTGCACTCCATGAAGTTTAGCAATATGCACAGGCAGCTTAGAAATTTAGGTAGGGGTTTTCCAAGAGCATGATTTTGAATCTAGATACATAAAACAACAAGAGAGCTTTTTGTTCCACCATTAAATTTAGAAATCTGAAATACCAGAACAAAATTAAAATAAAAAAATTCCTATTATTTCTCACCTTTAACTCAAAAATTTGAATGTGAATTGGCAGTCTCAGACTTACAGTTAACAACAGATGAAGTCACTAAGCAGTATGATGATTCTAAAAATAGCAGCAAAAAAGTATACCCTTCATTTTATGATTTCATTTGTGTGGATGAATGTGGGGACATTTTATTTTAGTAATATGCCTTATTAAATAGTTATAATCAAGTTATACTGGTATAGTTTGCATGGCAGTGAGAGCCAAGGAAGAGTCTGCAGCAACACAAGAAACTCAAATATTGTTAAAAATGAAATTTTAATTATAATGGTTATGTCTTTAATTCTAAAGAAACACAATTCATGTCTATTCAGCTGTATTTAATGGCATTATTCCATTTTCCTTTAGCTGGATTTTGCTTTTGATTATTAACAGTTGATTTGACTTGTCAAATTTTAAGCTTTCTGCTTTTTTTTCTATTTAAACAAGTATTTCCATTCCCATTATTTTTAGATTTTTAAAACTTTGTCCAGAAAAAGTGGTCACACAGAATCCATGGAAATTAAATGAAAGTGACAAAGGTATTTGTACACAAAAGTTCATTATTTAGGTGTTTATATTAGACCATCATCACTGACTAGAAAATGATTGCAGAGAAGATGATTGTAAAAAAAAGTTACAAATAGTCTCTGCTGAGCACATGACCATGGAATAATCAATGTACATTAGACACAATTATCAGCTGAGTAACGGGAAAAACAAAAGTATGTCTATGCTGTGTGCCATCTGCAATAGTGAACAACAATTTTTTAAAAAGATGAGGATGGTAATCTAAGTGTGTTCATACAAAGGCACCTGAGCTCCCTTTCATACACACTCACAAACCACCATCAGCAAACAGAAACTGACACCAAGTGAAGAGACCCCCCCATGTGTATGTCATAGAGCTTTAAACAGATCCTTTAGTCAAAGGTAGCATGTGAAAATATATTCATCTGCCAAAATGGACTGGGTATACCATTAAGCTTCCATTCTCCCACGTGTACAAATTCTTGTCTCGCAGACTGTATGAAAGCATAGCAAGAACAGACTGTGAAGACCGTAACTTAAACCTTGCATCAATCTGCTTCCCTTTCAGCAAATCAAAAGCAAAACTTACTGTCATGTCCTTAGTGTCAGTAACATACAGAATGCCACATGCTATGAATGCATTACCAGCCTTGGACTTAGGATAGCTGGTATTGATGTGCCAATTGACAGAGAAGCTTTCTTCATCAATGTTGGCTACCATTATATTTTCATCAGTGCTTGAGGCATATATAATCCAAAGACCCTTCTCATCCACTGCTATGTTGAAATATGTCTTGGAGTTAGAGAAGAGGTAGTTCTTGCCCTGGTGTAAGGCGTTTTTGATGTGCAGGGTGTGCCGCGAGTCTGTATTGAGCCCAACCCTGAAATGAGATACAGCAAGGATTCAGTACAGGTGACCAGAGCTCATCTCACACACACAGGGTGGTGAATCACTGATAGAGGTGGTGTTGAAAATACCTATTCAAGGAGCATTCTGATGTCTTTTAAGACTAAGTTCTCAAAGGACCTTCCAAAGCACCGGGAGAAAATTACAAAGTCATAACCAATCTGAAAGGTGCACAAGAGCATGGATTTGCTTTTGGTAGGTTTCACTTTATTTAGTCTATGAGCTTTATTAGCACCAAGATGAAAGAAGCAACTAAAAGGAATGGGTATGAAAAAGAATTGAATACCAGGTGAAGGCTCAAAATTGGGAAATGGAATCTGTACAAAAGCTTGCTTATGGACTAGGTGGGAGCTAAAGGAAGAAAATGTGATTGACCAAAGCAGGAGGAATTCTGGGCAGCTTCACCTAGTCTCGGAGTTCCTCTGATGAAAACAGTCCAGATAATGCAGTGGTTTACTCAAGTAGACATCAAAGGAATTAAAATCCTACTTTTGCAGAGCCAAAATGGTGACCTTATGCTGACCTCAAAGGGACAGCCTGAATATTTCCATCTCTGATGTATAAAATTGTTTTTATTCCTTGAGATTCCTTAATAGGTTGATAATCTGAGGGTAGGAGCAGTGAGCAGCTAAATCATGTTCCTTTACTGGTCCTTTTAGGAGGGTAATCAGCTCTTCCTGAGACACATCTGCTGTCAGCATTTAATCACCCACTAACACTGGGCTTCAGCAAAGGCAGGGAGAGCATGGCTTTATCTTTTTAAATAATGCCCTCTGCAAAGAAGCACGTTTCAGTGTCTGACTTCTCTCTCACTGTACAGCTCCATGCTTCAAAGAAAGGAAGGAAAAATGCTACTCAATAAAGGAATGTGCTACACTTGCAAGTATTTTTCCTGAAAAGATAGGCTTAATCACAGGAACAGTTCAGATCCAGAAACATGCAATACTGGAAGAATAATTTTTCTGTTTAAGCAGCATGGATAGCATATATTGGAAAAATCATGGTAAGAAAAGTCAAGAATACCCAACTTAGGTCATTCCCCTCAGCTTTTGTAAAACTCACATCTTGGCAACTCCATATTCCAGCAGCATGTATGTGCAATAAAAAAAAAACAGTTAAAGGCTGGAAGAGATTTGAGAAATACATATGTCAACCCTGTTAATCTTGTTCATTGTTTCACATCTATAAATAACCTCATGCAAGGGCTAAAAGGACAGACCTTAACAGGACTAGTTGGTCAGAAATGCAGATTTTTTTCAGGATTCTTTTCTATTAAAAGCCAACAAGATAGAAAGCACCTCAAGATTCACAAGTTCTGCAGCACATGACACCCTATCTTTTCCTGTTATTTACACATGAAAATCTGGAAGAGAGCAAAAAAGTGAAGTTTAATTCCCAGGTTCTCTTGGACTCCCCCACTCAGGGACAGTCCAGCCTGGAATTCCAAACGGTTCTGAAATTCTTTAATCTTCTGACATCTTGGAGTAAATGACAAGATATAGTGTAATAGTTTCATCAACCACCAGAAATCAAGCTACAAACATTTTTCTGATCACTAATATTAACAAAGTCAATCAAAAATAACAGAGACAGTAAAGCATGTTATGAAACAAAGTAAAAAGAATGAAACTATCACAATGTTGGAGGTCTGACCATCATGAGAAAACCTGCCAAGGTTCAGACAAACCTAGTTTTACCTGCTTTTAAATATGACAAGAAACTCTTTTTGAATGTTTTTTCAACATTTGCAAAATGGACTAACCAGATCCTCACCTCTACTTTCCATTAAAACAATACAATTCCCAGAAGCTTTTATGGAGCCCAAATTCAAGGACTTCAATGTCACAGAACCCATAGGGCCTCATTCTGTCTGTGCTGAAGGTAAATAATCTCAGAGTGAAGAACAGAACAGAAAGGCCATTTCTCAACTGTTCCTTGAGAGGATTTGAAAATTCCACCAACAGTTTGTGTTCATGTGTACATGAAGGCATTTCCCGATTAACGGTATGCAAGCAAAGGGGAGGAATCTCTGCCCTATCACTGTGTATGGCCTAGACAGTGATGGTCTTTTACAGACTACCTGAGAAAAAGCCAAAATATGTTTAAAGGAGGCTGCCAAAAAGTGAGCTTGTGCTTGGCAGAATAAATATTATAGAATCCTTGCAGCTTGCTCACATTCCTTGTCATGCACACGAGTATAGGAAGGCAGCACTCACACCTGCTTGGGAACAGACATCAAAGTATAGTAAATGTTCTTGGCTCAGACATCAGAGTCGTGTAAGAACTTGAAAGAACAAGCAATCTTTCACTTGCCCTTGGACTGTCTTTGGCTCTTCCCACAAGGTGAGATTCTGGGGTTGATTTGTATGGTTTGTCTCTGTCCACAGTAGAAAGTTAAATAAGAGATGTAATTCTCAGTTCTAGTCTGGGGAGATGTATCAGGAAAGTAGTAGAAACTTCTTATTATGAGGAAATCAAACACTGGAGCCACTCCCCCCTGGTGGAATGTGCAGTTCTCCAGGTCATCCTGTCCTCAGCAGGTGTCTCAGTGCACCCCTCTGTGCCAGCAGCATTCCCTGCTGCTGCCAGCCAGAGCAGAGCACAGCAACAGAGCACAGCCAAGTTTCATGAGTAGGTCATGGCCACAAAACCACCCACCTACACCTCCCACATTGCAGCTGAACCGCTTCTGACTCAGATGCAGGTAGGTGCACAGCTTATTCTTCTAAATGTAATCCTTTCTTCTGGTACCCAAATTCCTTAGTCAGTTGTCACTTCTTTCTTGTGATTATGAACACAGCAAAGAATCCAAGCTGAAAAACACCCACAGCGATGTAATGTTCAATAGAACCGGGATCTACTTAGTTGGATCCCAGGAGAGCCAAGAGGAGAATTTCTTGTCCTCTCTGCACATGGCATCTGTTCATCCTGGGGACCTATTGCTCTATGACATGGTAACTGCAGAGGTGAACCCCTGAGACACAGGGCTGAACAATGCCTAAAGAATTCTCACAGCAGAGTAGTGGTCCTGAGCTATTCTCCCAGTTTTCCTCTTCCCACAACATCTGCACACACAAAGTGGAAGGCTGGTGGCCCATATTCTTGTTACAGATTGGAAAGAATGAGTTGTTCTGTTCTGGAAAAAGCTCTGAACCATTCCTCTGTTCTTCCTGTTTAGGTAGGACCAAAAAGAAATACAAAATGCTACAAGGAGAATTGTCTGCTTTCTGAGGTTCAGCTCTGGCACTTCAACCCATTGCTCCTCCTTTCACAGCTTCATTTGTCTTAGGCCAACTATCTTTGACTTACTTCTGAATGTAACTGGTTCCTCCCTGATGATAGTAGAGATGATTGTTTTGTACTGCATGACCACATCCATAGAAAAATCCTGTGATGTTAATGATCCTGTAGCTGCCATTCAGCAAGGCATCGAAATTTTCATATTCTTTTATATAGTTTCCTAAACAAAGAGGAAAATATGTTGAAAAAAAAGGACTATCATTTGGTTCATCTAATTTTGAGATCTCTGTACTAAAGTTCAGTCTCTACTGAAAGTCCATCTCAATCAACTATCAGACAAACAATCATATTTGTGTTTTCAGTAGTGATTCAACTTGCTGGAAGGTGAAAAAAGAATCCAGAGATACACAAAAGTAATCTATAGAAAAGATGATCAAGAGCCTGCTTCCTACAGACCTAATAGGTCCTCATTCTGAACACATTTTATGTGTATGCAGAAATATTTCCTTTTCCCACTTAGGTCCTGGACATTTTCCTGCTCTAAATGTAGTTTATGCAGCAGTTGCCTCATTTTCATGCCTAGCTAAACAAAAAGGCAAAACTCCGAGCTACAATTTAGGGAAGTAAAGCCATAGGAAACAGAAACTCTTCAAAGAAAAGGATAAAGGCCACAAACAATAGACATTTAAACTTGGATTTAGTAAAAAAAAAAACCCTAAAATAAAGCTATTTTAAAAATCTGATGTTGACTCTGAAAATGTCTAAAGATATGTCTAAAATGCCTACAGCCATATGTATAGTCAAGTGTTAAACAGGTAATATGGAAAATATTCTGAAAAAGAGGTGGGTAAAAACTCATCATTTTTACAAGTTTAGGTTGAAAGGATTAAGGAAGCAATGTCAGATAATAACAGATTTTTGGTCAGTGACTACTACTAAAAATACCTGAAAAATGCATGGTGAGCCAAATCCTTTCATCACTTATGTTTGCAGGTTCCCTCATCCAAGTTCCAAACGTTTGCTGTACACTGACATACTGATCAGGACTTCCTACAGACGTTATGACACATTCTGGTGGGAAAAAAGCACATGTCCATGATCTGTGACACTGAGAGAGAAAGTAGCACTCGAGTCACACTTGGTAGCAGGTTACCAGCTTTTTTTGAAGGGGGTTCTGGGGTTCTGTCTTCAGCCTTTCCAGCGAGGGTATCATCATTTGGTACACCACAAATCTCATCTAGGGTGGCGGGAGAAAGAGAAAAATGACATGTTTTACCCTATTTGACATGATAGATGGACACATCAGTGACTCCACTAAAATAAAGGAATGGTAACTGGGATTTTGCTTCATCTGGAAAAAAAATGCTTATGTTGGTGTGGTCAGAAATGAGATAAGAAAAGACTTGCTCTCACTTCTGCCTAGGAAATGAAGTGTTGAGGCTGACAGTCAACTTTGAGGAGTAACTAATTAAATGAATAGATTTAGTTCCTTAGCTGTGAATTTCTGAGTTGCTACTTAGGAAGAGAGAGTTGCCCTTTTCATGACATAACTTCAGGCAGCTGAGGAAGCTGGAAAATGGCTGATTTAGTAGTAAGACAAAAAGCATTTCTTGGGAAGGAGTAGTTGTTAAACACAAAACCTTCATGCACAAATCCCCACAGACCAGAAGAGAGAGTGAATCCTGTTGGCAACAGAACATTTTGTTCACGCTGTTAATGCCCGAGACAGCAATAAAATATGCACACTGAGTACATAATGCATGAGCTTGACATCCATGCCACTAAAGAAGCAGGATGAAATACTAAGGGAAGTGACACATTCTATTATTTACACACATAGAAATGCTTAGAATCCCATTAGAATCAAACACCTGGAAATATTTTTCCCTGCCCTGCAGCAATTTAAGGACTAGCTGGCTGGATTTTCTCTTAGCATTCACTCTTAAAATAATGCCTGAATTAAATTATTTATGGACCATTTTCTTTAGAGCCAAGTATCACTTCTGCCCTTAAAACAATGTGACACATTTCAGTTTGCTTAGAATGAATAACCACAGAGAACAGTTCTCATCTTTCTGCTGGTTTCATTGTAGCCTTGTTTTCTAATTCCATTCTTAACTTTTATCTAAAGCATTTCACACAGGCTGTGCTTTACACACAGGCTGCACATTTTTTAGACTTTAGCATTTTCATTGTTGCCTTCTAATATATTTCTAGGATTTACAGGTCTGTGATGAAGTTTAAGTGACAAAGATAGTTAAAAATAGGAAAAAAATATAAAGTAATGCTGAAAGGGTACCATGACATACAGGAAAGAAAGGACAGATAATACTGCATTGTTGTTTTCTCCTTTAGGTCATATCCTCCTTTTGTTCATGCAGAAGAAAACTACTCCAAGATGGAGCAAGAACAACATGTATTTTTCCCATCCATTATCTAGGGCATTTGGTGAGATGGCATTGAAAATTTGCAAGTGATCACAGTGTATCTCCAAGTAAGGCACAAACAGTCCACCCAGCCATGGTAAGCTGAATGCCTATAGATAGAATTTACCAATCCCTTGAGATCCCCTTCCAGCTTCTGATCCCAAAATACTTCCAGAATATTTCAAAAAACAAAATCACTCAGCAGAAATTATAAATTGCAATGCACAAGTTGATTTTTCTTGGGCTGAGTCTAATAGATGCAGTTGACTGAAGGAGCAGTTTCCTGTACAGGAGTTTATCTAAAACTATAGGATAGCCAAGGGCCAGGTCAGTGTTTGTAGCAGAGCTGAGTGCACTATTTGCCTTTGAGAATATTTGCAGTACTTCCAGCTACATGGATTAAAAAGCAACTAAAATTAAAGAGACAGTTTTCAATCAGAGATTCTTATGGGAAATTTTCACTACTTTCTTCCCATCAAAAACCAAGATAAATACCCTGCTGCTTCCTATCATAAAATATTCTGGTTGAGAGTTAAAGGAGTTTAAAAGTCATTAAAACTATTCATTTGGTCTGTTGGGGAAGGTGGGAAGGATGGAGCAGAGATGTTTTGTTTCTTCCAGAATTCACTAAAGTACCAGAGAGAAAAAATATACCTGCACTTCCAACTAATTATTCTCTTCCCTTGAAGAAACTAAGTTTTACCAGATTCAAAATTTATTTTGAAAAAGCCAGGCTTGTATTCTTACGCAATAAGTTAATTACAATTGTAATTCAGCATGTGTATTTTCTTTCCTTGAAATAGTAATGAATATTTAATTATAAAATCTGGATTATTCATTGAAATTTGGTAATAAGATCTCATGGTTTGCTGAGTCATAAAACATAAAAGCTCATTGAGGAAGATCTCATCTTTGCAGAGTTATTTGAGTGTAACTCCCATTTTCCTGCTGCAATTTAAAATCCATCAGAAATCCATCAGAGAGCTTATCCTCCAAAGCATTTCAGTTTGTTTCAAAACTTGAAAAGAGGCAACCTGAGCAAATGGCCCAATTATCTCATACAACAGTTCATGCATTTCTGAATTTCAAATAGGATGAGATTTCTGCTCCAGCTCTCTCCTGTCCATTGTAAAGGAGGCTCCCTGGGCTCTGTTCTGACACTTTAATGTCCAGAATCAGGGGTTTATATTTACATCTAAAATTAAATATTCATTATCTAAAAGCCAACTGTTTCAGCTGCATTTCTCTTACTTTCCAAATTTATCCCACCTCATAGAAGACACCATTTGTAAATACTTTGCCTGAGCATTACCAAAACACAGTTAAAAGACTAACATGAAGGTAGCCTGCTGCCTTACACAAACTGTATTTCAGCAAAGCACCTGAGCAGATGTTCAGCTTTAAGCTTATGCAGTTGTAGTGGTGCCAGAAAACTAAACTCATGCTGTCTGTTTTGAACCTTGAAGCAATGGTTGAATCCTGGTTTAATGGAAAGGAACACTGGAAAGCACTAACCTGTGCATTTGCTGCTGTAGATGTTCTCCTGAAGCTCCACTTTGGCTTTACCTTTACGTTTTCCTGGAGGCCCTGGGGGTCCAGGAGGTCCAGGGGGCCCGGGTGGTCCAGGCTCACCTTTTGCACCTGGGTACAAAACGCAGTGTCAGGACACAGCCCTTCCCCAGGCAGCAGGAAGCCTGCAGAGAGCTGTATGCGTCCACAGGACAGCCACAGAACAGCCTCTCTCTTTCTTAAGAGGTGCCTGAGTACAGAATACGGTGCAATAAACTCTCTGAAATGCTGTTTGTTAGAAAGTGAACCAGATAGAGCTTCACAAGGAGTAGGACATCAATGCATTTTATCTGTCTGGATTACAGGCCCACTAGAGAGTTACCATGTCAGATGCTACACTGCTGTAATTTTACACATTTTATATTTGGCTGCTTCACATATTCCTGAGTGGAAATCTGCCCCTCATTTTCTAATAGAAAAATAAAACTACACTGGAGCAGGAGGAAGTCAAATGTATGAGAGCATTCTGGAAAGGGTGAAATCCAGATACACTTCAACCCAAGGGCCAGGCACAAAGGTTTTTGTGAAGACTTGCCCTGCAAAGAGAACAATTTCCTGTGCATAGCAATACTCAGACTTCCCTGTGTATATAAACCCTATTTGTACAGGTTGGTCCTGCCCTTGCAGATCACATTCATGCTTCAGAAGTAGAGCATATCTTTTTCTGTCAAGTACACTGTTGCAAGAGGACTCCCAAGAGCACTTTTCTCTACCTTCTAATATCACATCATTGTTTGCATCCCCCTTTTTTCTCTTGGATCCCCTTGCACCTTTTCCTCCTGGCATACCATCCTTGCCAGGCAAACCCATTTCTCCTGGTTCTCCTTTCTGTCCTTGATCACCTTTTGGTCCTGGCAAACCTAGAAATAAAAACCATTTCAGTATCAAGAGCACTGCTCCAGTATTAAGCACCAATTAATAAATATTTTTACTACAAACCATATCCATTCTAGTTATATTTTTCACCTGTATTTAGCTGGATAGCTGTAATTTCTTTGGATTTCAAAGCAGCATTGTAACCTAATATGAAGGGAAGCTGTACCTATTTTTCCTCTTTTTCCATTTACTCCTGGTTCTCCCTTTTGTCCTGGAGTTCCTGGGATTCCATCTGATCCATTGTAGCCAGGCAGCCCAGGAGGCCCTGATCAAACCAAACAGTATAACTGGATTTTCTCTGTTGAATGCAAGTTACCCTGAAATCTACTATATTTACATGCAGCATGTTTATTTATATAATTAAACCCCAGCAAAATGTAACTCATACTTTTCTGATACAGAGAATTGCTCCAAGCAGACTCACAGGTTAAGCAGCACAGAAAGAAAGCAAATAACCATTCATAACATAGCCTTGCAAACCACCTGAGTGAGAACTGAGACAGAATTCAATAAGAAAGGAGGAAAAGTTATGGGGGAGGTGGGAAGGTGTAGTCAGTAACCAATATTTTTTTAAAAGATCATTTTAGTGTTAAATTATAATATCAATTTCCTTGGGAGGTTAATATATAAATTAATCTCTTCACGTAGATGCCACTTAAATATATTAATTTGGTTTTGATCAAATGTTCTACTCCCTCCACTAGAAAATTAAAATGTCTGAAACCTCTCCTCTCCCAGAAGGGGCATGAACTGACTTAAATACAAGCATTATAAAGGCAGGCAGTCATTCAACCCTCCCTTTTTCTAATTAGCAAAGGAACACAACTTTGTGGAAGATACATTTCTGTATTTCAATGTTTTATACCAGCAACTGTTTCAATTACACACAAATGTTACTGCACTTGTCCAAGTGTCTTACCTGGGGGTCCTGGGGGGCCTATAACAAGAGAAAGGGAACAAAAAAACAACAACACAAGAAAGAAGAAATGGTGAGTTTAACCTAGCAAGAAAACAAAGCAATTCTAAACTGAACTGATGAGCACTAGATCAGAACAGTAAAAGGGTAAGAAAATCCCTCCAATTTCAAAATGAGCATCTGTTTAACTGCTTTGTGTTATAAATAAGTGTCTGAGCATTAGCAGTAACTCAGACTTGCCAAAAGAGTAACACCTTTACATAAAAACGTTTTGCTTTTTTCAAATTTCAATTGATAAAAGTTTGGCAACAACCTCTGCAATGTAACCTCACTGTCAGGGGCTTTGGTGCTTTCACAAAGCCATGGATGCAAGACACATCACAGTCATATTTCCTTTATGTGAGTCTTCTTCAAAAACCTCTTCTAGAGAAAAAATATTGGCTTTACAATACTGATGAATGTCACAATTAAAATCCTGTTGGATACACATTAAAAATACATGCCACACTTCTGTGTTTTACAGATTGCAATTCAGGACTAAGACTATTTAAGTAGGAAAAAAAAGTCTTATCATTCATATCTACAGTCAGACTTTCCACATGTGACTTATTCAGTCTGTATCAAGCTTCCCACAGAAACTGGTTGGTACATTTAGAAATTGGACTTGCTTCAGTCATTCAGCAACTTGTAATACAGAAAAATCTGCCTCACTCTTAGACAGCTTAGATGTAGGGCCCTAAAGAGAAGCAAGCATAGCAGGCAAGAGTAAAGAAAGATTAACCAGAACAATGTCTGTGATTCCTCATCTGTGATCCCCAATGCACATCAAAAAAATTTTTAAATGGAAAACGAGTTGGAGAATACAAAGGTGACAGTTGCAATTAAAGAACCAAATTAACTCTGTGAACATTTTTATCCAGCCAAAGTACTCTCTTATTTTAATCACTTTTTACAAAAGAAAATAACAGCAATTACTAGATTTTCCTAAATATGACAATTTTCAGCATTAATTATGAAGCATTATGAGTAAAGTGAAAACCGTTTTACAATACCATTACAGGAATCATCCCTTTTAATCAGCACAGGCAGTAATATCAGTTAACATCTTTCTGCCAGTTTTCCAGTAAATGGCTATTTCTTTCACACTATATTACATCCATTAGTGCATTGAATTCCTTCCTCATCCCTAAAGCTGAGGCTCCTTGTACAAGCATAAGATACATAGGAAAGGTGCTTGAAAAGCCACGAATGTCATTGAGGCCTGCAGCAGAGAAAGCCACTCATATAATGGTGTTAAGAGAGAAATAGGTGCAAAAGGCACCAAGTAACATGAATTTACAAGTCTGAAGCCCAAAAAAATCCAAAACTTAGATTGTCTGTGCTTCAGCCACTGTTGCAATCAGAACTGATGTATGGCTCCAGAAATATTATTTAACATCTGTGTGTACAATGGTAGTTCTCATTTATGTTTAATCAGTTGAGTCAAATGGACCTTATTGAAAATTCAAACCAGACAGCAAGTGAAGCATTTTCTTTAACTCATAAATCTGGCTTCTTTCTAATCTTCTCATTTCCAAAAGGAACGCAGCTCATTCTGTAACAGACCTCAAAGCTAGACTGTAGCTCTTAAATTGGCTGCTACCTGACACCCTTCACCAAACCCCACAAAACCTTCCACACCTTCTTGTGACTCAGCCATCAGCAGCTCCAGTCCTCACTGGTGACATGTGACTTCACTAAGTGCCACTGCTCCACTGCAGTTGTAACAAAGGAAGAAAGTTTCTACCCCCTGCATGTTCCTCCTGTGTTAGGCCTGAAGTGTGGCATTTGCAAAAATATTATGACTAAACCTCAGCTGGTATTTAAAACACCCAAGTCTAAAAGATTTGTTTATGAAAATTACATCAAAGAGAAATGTCTTCAAGTAGCATCAACTGAGCTCCTTAAATTCCAGCATTTATATTCAAAGGGTACTGATAAGTCCCAAAGTGGTACATATTAACCTTTTTTTAAAATTCTGATAATAGCAGTATTTTGACACCGTTATTGACCTCAGGTTCTTTGAAAACACTGTTTCTGGGTTCCTGGAGATAACATAGGTGTGATGCTTAAGGCAGCAAACATACCTGTTAAACATATCCCTTTTGTGCTGTTACACAAATCCACCATCACTCGGACCTAATATTGCAAAGAAATTAAAGTTGAAAACAATGCATTTCATAAAAGTATCCAGTTCACTTGACCTACAGAAATAATTCCAAACCCAAAGATACAACTGGCCCTCTGTGCTTATTAGAATAAACTGTTCAGAATTCTGTAACACTGTGACACCATCCATCTCTTTGGGCAGTGTTTCTCTCATAGGACTCTGTTCAATAGACCTCAGTTTAATCCTTACTGAAAATATGAATAAAATATTGGGCAGAAAACTCCATACATCACTTAGTCATTAAACTTCACACATTACTGGAAGACATGTGGTTGTCCACACATGGACTCTATCAGTAGAAGGTATTAAAATCCAATTATCAACCAATAAAAACTACATTCAATTTTATTTTATATTAAGTGATGGAAACTTTTCTAATGAAGCATACCCAGGGAGAAAGATGACCTGTGTTCCAAGTAAGCATTTTCTTATCTTTGAATAGCCAAGATGTACAAATTTGAAATGGACCTTCATCCACTCAAAATAATTCAAGCAAAAAGACAAGTCTTTATCAAATCAAGCTGGAAGACATGTTCATAAAGAGGCTTTTAATCTAGAGTAGACTAAAATTTATCAATAGAGGAGTCATCTTTACAAAATACAGAGTTCTTGGCTGAGCAAACATTCACATTACGTGTCCTGCAGAATGAGAGTCAACACTAAAACATTTTGCGACTCATCAAATCAAACAGCAGAAATATTATGACCATGATCTCTGGAAGTCCCTCAGCTCTCTATGGGAAAGTCTAATGTTTATAGCCAGAAAACAAAGGGTCACTATTTCAAGGCTGTGCAATGAGTAATAATTTATGAACCATTTACCCAGAGCTGCACATTTGTTGATCTTTGTGCAGTTACTCTATCTACAACTAATAGAAATTAATGGAATGCACTAGTCCCAAGAGACAGAAGGAACAAGTGCAAGGCAATCTGAAAGGCAGATTGAAGTTTAATCCTAGCAAGGTTATTTGCCACTGTCAATCATCATTTTTTAAATTAATGCATCATTAGTTTCAACTGCCAAATTTAACAGACTCAAATAGAGGATAATTAGTTTAGTGGAAAGTATCCTTTTGCTGCAAAACCAAACCATATTTGACAATGAGTTCCTGTTCTGTTTGATACCTGCTGAGAATGTACTGATTCCAGACTGTACTGGAACAGTACGTTTAGAATTTCAGACTCAGTTTAAATTAGCTGAGAAGTGCTAACTGATTTTGAATGTCAGAATATGCTTGTTTTCTTTCCCCTCACATTCTTTAAAAACACTTGGCTCCTACCCTGTAATTTGTAAAATACATGTTGTCCATGTGCACTCTAATTCTAACTGCATTCTAATTTAAATAGTTCTGTTGAGGTTGTTGAAGTGATCACAGCTTACTTTGGGGCCCTCCAATCATCTCAGCAGCACTACTTCTACCAGTCAGTGTGACTCAGGTGACAATTCAAAAACATGGCACTCAAGGAGTGCAAATAGCCTGTGACAAAACTTCCAGCTTAGCTATGAAAGATACCCTTCACAACCAGCATCATCACTAAGAAAAGCTACAGATAAAAATATCTTATTTAAATGCTAAAATCTTAGTTTTCTCATGGAGAAATTGTGGAAAAATAAAAATAAAACAAACCCCTAAACGATGAAATATTACTCAGATAATTGGTATCCACATCTCTTGCACTGTCTTAAATCACACTTTGAATCTTGGCCTGTTACCCTCCCATCAGCCTTTCTGCAGCAGCAGATTTGCCAGTTTCCTATTTTTACTCACTTGCAAAATAAATATACATATACTTAAATAAGAGGCCCTGAACAAAAATATGCTCATGTTATTAGAGCCAACATGATTTAGCTCTAACCTAATCTCCAGAGAGAATCTGTTCAGACCAAGCCTCTGTTCAGGCCCACATTGAACAGGGGCCACAAGTGCCACAGGGGTCATCCCACCAACTCTGAGGAACTTTGTCTCACAGTACAAAAGCAGCCAAGTCTTCAAATGACATTAGTGGGAGTTAGATTCAAAATACAGAAATGCAGGAGTGGGAGGAGGGGGTGCTTGAATATTTTTCTAAGGACTCTTTTCCCCTTGAGCAAATGATTCTGCACACAGTTACACACTGTGCAGTGGCCAGAATGAAAAATGTTTGATGGGAGTAAGAATGAAAAGGCATCAAACCCTCCCAGGCAGCTCCCTGCAGGATACACAGGTTTAAATGAAGCACATCACACACAGCATAGTCACAGTGGACATTTAGAGGCACAAGTGCAGAGTCTGACCATGTGCTGTTCAAATATACACAGTGTG
Source organism: Molothrus aeneus (assembly GCF_037042795.1). Taxonomy (NCBI): domain Eukaryota; kingdom Metazoa; phylum Chordata; class Aves; order Passeriformes; family Icteridae; genus Molothrus; species Molothrus aeneus. Next base: position 8,920,597 of record NC_089658.1, on the reverse strand, counting down.
CTCAGTCCTATTTGGAGAGGGCAATAACATTAATGTAATGTAATTAATGTAATCATGGTACCTATTGACAACAGAGTAGCACACTTAATGGCCATTGTCAAAATTATCCAGACACTCACCTGCAGCTAATGATGCCAATCTGAGCACCTAGCAGAAATGGCATTGACTGTCTTCAAGCCCTATAAGGATCAGAATCCTTTCCCCAGTAATTTTATTTGTGGATCTTTTGGACTCAAAAAAAGCAATTCATATCAGATGGAGCAAAACAAACTGCAGCTGCCAAATCCAGGGATGACTTCCTAAAAGAAGTTATTTAAAAGACAGTTTTGAGTACAAAACTATGTGACTTTACAGATTTTTACTTTTTGCAGAAGTTTTGTGCTGCAAATTCTAAATTCAAAGCACAACAACTTAAAGGGCCTAGCTAAAATAAAGTTATTCTAAGACCCAAACAAAGTCATTATCAAGACTCCATGCTTTGAACACCTGTGCTTTACACTCTCATTAGCTCTAATATTAATGGAGATGTTATCACTGTAAAATGAGGATTGCAATAGTTTATTAATAAAAATGCCATCAGAACATGACTGAAGAGGTATTTTCTGTAAACAGTTTTTTAAACCAGCAACATAAATACACGAGTAAGAGCCTGAGTTAGACTTTTGTGCATGTAGACCTGAAGCCCTTAGTGGGACAGTTTCCACTAAAGTTGTCTCAATAGTAATATTTTTCTTGCATTTCTTCTAGCTCAAAAGGCAAAAGCATTTCAATCTATTCAAAATTTTTCAACTATACAACCTGTGTAATTTTTCAACTACATGACATTAGTTCCTACTGAGCAACATCATCTTTTCACTGATGTGCAAAAAACTGTGCTGTTCTCCCAGAGAAAGGACATACAGTTCTCCTGATCCATCAAATACCGTCTCAAATTCAGCACTTACTGGAAGGGCATTATCCGTTTCAAAGAGATGTCAGGTGATGTCCAGTGCCTCACGCTGAGATGCTGAACAGCACAAAACACACGGGGGCTCTGTTAGTGGTGTTAGTTTTAAAAACCAGGAATGCTGGAAACTGGACAGCTTCTTATTGCAATGAAATTTTGGAGTTTCACTAAACCCCCAACTGTAGTTATGATATTTTCTGAAAAATCCTTTTCTTTAGGATTTTTTCTCCTGAGAAGCTGAGAGGCCTCAGGAACAAAATGTAAGCAATAATGATCTGCTGCTGTGGAATGCAACAGGTGGATCTGTGACTGGTCTCGTGTAGTTGTTTCTAATTAATGGCCAATCACAGTCCAGCTGTCCAGACTGTCTCAGTCAGTCACAAGCTTTCCTTATTCATTTTTTTCTATTCTTAGCTAGCCTTCTGATGAAATCTTTTCCTCTATTCTTTTGGTATAGTTTTAATATAATATATATCAAAAAATAATAAATCAATCCATCTGAAACATAGAAACACAGAGTCTCATCCTAAGACCCCTGTGAGCACCCATCACACCCAGCCTCCCTCCCTTTGTTTGCAAAGTTGGGTGGTACCCTGCGAGCTCTGAGCGCCGCATTCACAGAGCAGGCAGCGGGGCAGAGCACCGCGTTCTCTCCAGGTAAAGCGGCCAAGCAGGAGCCAAGGCGAGCGAGGGCCCGCCCCGGGGCTGCAGGCGGGCCAAGCCCGGCTCTCCCGCCCCCCGGCCCGCTGGCAGCCCCGGCGGGGCCGTACCGGCACCATGGAGTAGGTGAGCATCATCAGCATCTCGTCGCTCTCGGCGCGCACGTGGCCGCGGGCGCGCTCCCCGCGGCGGCTGCGCTTGGTGCGGGCGGCGGGCGCGGGGCCGGGGGGCAGCCCCCGCACGGAGCCGTTCCCCGCCGCCTCCAGCTCCCGCAGCGCCGCGCCCAGCTCCCGCCACTGCGCCAGCAGGAACAGCGTGCCCGCGGCGCTCAGCGCCGACAGCAGCCCCACGGCGGCCAGCAGCGCCCGCCCGCCCGCCGCCTCCATCGTCCCGCCGCGCCCGCACCGCCGCGCATTTATCGGCGCGGCCGGGGGAGTGCGGGGGCGCGGCGGGGCTGGGCACTGTCCCCGCTGAGCCGGGCAGGACGGGGAACTGCCCTCGGTCACTTCCAGAGGGGGATCGCCTGGCGCAGCGTGTGACCCAAACGCGCTGACAAACGGCTGATGTTGTACATGGGTTTTTCCAGGGGGCAAGCAGTGAGACTGCATAATAAAAATCCCCTCCGTTGGACAGATCCTGTCATCACACAGATCCGTGACGCGGGTCCTGCAGTTCATAGCATCACTGAGCTCTCTTATGAATACCATGTGTCATTCACTTACAAAAATTGCCTTGTTGCTTAAGATGTTCAAGCACAGACCTTTCCCAAATCACCACTGCTAAACCTTCTGTGACGTGGGATACCTTTAATATAGCAAATTTTGTTATCAGTTAATTCAGAGCCAAGATAAGAAAATGAATTACAGCATATAGCAGAATCTATTCGAATACCAAGTATTCATGAAGAATGTGAAAGGTCTTGAACTCAAAAACACTTTTCAAAAAAGTTATTTTTAAGGTTGACATTTCAAATCAAAGCCATGCACTTTCTTACATTGATACCACTTCAAATTGACCTCAAGAAACCCCCAGCTTTTGAATGCCAAATTTCCTACAAGAGAAGGCTTTGATCCTTTGTCACAGTGACAAATCTCTGCTGCAACTGATCACATAAATTTTGTCTCCATTCTAACTACACCATTGACCTGTAATTCATGCTAATCCCACGGTACATTGATAGATGAACTACTGGGTCAAACCAAATCTGAACTTAATACACTCAGTTCTGCTATGGCTGCCTAAGCACAGTAGAGAAGCAGACATAGGAAAACAACTCCATCATATTAAATTTCTCATCTCTCTGAAATAAATTACTGCAAAAAGTGCTGGTGTCCTCAGGCATTGCATTGGAGAGTTTCCTTATGAAGCTGCTACAGGTATAGGTGAAACAAGATGAAAGAAGAGAGACCAATCATTCCATCTCATCCCATGATGGCAGATGAGAAAGAAGAAAATCACCATACACCCAAAGGCATAGAGCTTATCAGCACAGAAACAAAGAATGGTTTGGGCCGAAAAGCACCTTTAAAAGTCACCTAACACAGCCCCCTGTGCAGTGAGCAGGCACACCTTCAAACAGGCCCAGTTCCTGAGAGCCCCATCCAGCCTGGCCTTGGATGTTTCCAGGGATGGAGCACCTCTCACCTCTCTGGGCAACCCATGTCAGTGTTTCACCACACTTACTGCAAAATATTTCTTCCTTCTATCAAGTCTAAACCTACTCTAAGATAGTCTCAGGAATAATTACAAAACCAAATGAGCAAACACTTGCTGAAAAATCATTTGAGGCTTTGGGCCTTGGCAAACTATTCTGAAGGTATCACAAAGTCCTCCATAAATGTGAATAGCCTTTCTGATGTCAGTGAGGGTGACAAGAATGATTGCTTCCCCCAAAATATCTACACCAAGCAGGACATTCCTGGGTGTGGAAATGCCCTGGCCAGCTGGGGTCAGCTGTCCTGGCTGTGCTCCCTCTGAGCTCCTTGTGCCCCTGCTCAGTGCCAGGGCACGAGGCTCTGACCAGCCCCTGGCTGCAGGTGACCCTGCTCAGCCCCAGCCAAGGTGTCACTGTGCTCTCAGCATTGCTCCCACAACCCCAAAGTGCAGCACTGCACCAGCTGCCAGGAAAACAAATCATTTTATCCCAGTCAAAACCAGGAGACTCTGCAGTTGATGTCCCAGCTTAGCACAGAAGTGCATATTTGAGTTTTGCTTATAGTATTACTCTTGTAAAGGAGAAAGAAGAGGAAGAAATAAGACCTTGCATAGAATTTCCCAGAAGACTTATCTTAAGCAGGCTTAGTTTATAATTCATAGGCATAAGAAAATGAGTAAGAATCTATCACACCAGCAAGCAAAACTTTCTGTCCAAGAACAAATAGAACTGCACCCCAGAGACCATACAGCACAACTAACAGCAATTCTTCATTTTTATTGTCCATTTCAAAGTGCAATGATTGAGTAAAAAAAAAAGTATAATAATTATGAGCTACAATTTGGAGAATAACAAAAGCAACATAGCACTCTTAGCACTCCTGCTTTCCCATCTGCCTAATTCTGCAAGTTTTTCTCTCCATTACAATCAAAAAGCAACTGAACAATGTTCATTTAAAAAATGGGCCATTGGACCAGCCTATCCAAGGCTGCAGTCAGGAACCTGCTGGGATGGCAGAGTGGCAGAGTTCTTCCCCAGGCCCCAACATATACCAGGGGTTTATGGCAGTGTGTGCAGACCTGCCCTTGGCTTGCTATGACACACAGTTACACCTCTGGTGAGAAACTGCCCCATTTTTGAAAGTCATGAATCAGCTGACAGCACAATTTTGTGGCAAAGAGGTCCCCAAGACTGCACTGAAAGTCCTTTAGCTACTCCAGTGGCAGGGGCAGCTGATTGACTGGGCTGTGGACTTTGCTGTCCCTGCCTTCTACTGAGTGTTCCCCCAGCCCATATGAACAGCAGCTCATTCAAATGTCTCCATGTTACCCTCTGCTGCTGCCTGACAGTCCTGTGGCTCCTTCTGGATCTCTTGTCCCTGTGTAACACAGCTGAGATTTTGGTTCCTCCATACAGCGTTTCTTACCAGCTGCAATGCACTTCATGCTCAATGCCTCTGTTCCTTCACAGTGACAAAAACCAATGGTCCCAATGGTGATCACAAAGCAGAATGGAGGCTTTGGAGTGCTGTTGGCAAATTCTAGAAACCTTACAGCTATTTTATTACCAAAAAAGCAGAAAAATTTGCTCAGTAGCAATTTAAACCCATGTGAGGAAAGTGTTATCCCCTGGATCCATCATTTTCTCAGTTAGGTAGAATGCCAGCAAGCAGCACTTCAATTATTTCCTGGCATTTCAGAGCCTGTGTCTCTAAAGCACATCCTAACACGACTGTGCATCATAACTGACAGGCCATACAAAGGTCACAGAAATCTGTCCAAGTAACATTGGAACCAAATAGAAGCTACCAATATGCAAACTGCAGAGGCAACACCATGTTTTTCTTTTTAGATTTCCAGCTTTGCAGAGCTGAAATAAATTCCCAGGAAATAAAACATAGCATTCCCACAAGAGGTATTTTTGTATCCAAATTACTCACTATGTGTATAATAAAAAATATTCCTTGATTATCCTCAAGCTGACAATGTATTCAGATGGTGTCACACTTAACTAATGCTCCCACTGATGTTTTACTTTGTAGAAGTTGTTATTACTAAAATCTCATCTATTTTGGCAGCTGCCCCAGTGATAAAGCACATTGGAGATTGGAACATTATTTCACTTGGGTAGATAATGCTGGAAGAAGGACCAAGGTGCTGCTCTTATGAGACAGTTAAACTGCCTCTGCTCATGCCATGACAAGATCAGACAGATTATATTCTTTATGAATGCTATCAGAAAGAAGATAATCTCTTTTCCTGAACTAGTTAAAGTGAAAAAATGATCTTTTAAAGCTTTCATAACCTGCCATGATAAGTGACAGATTTTATTGGATCTCCCTTTTTCTCAAGAAATACACCAGAGGTTTGATATATTCAATTTTACCATTCCAAAGCTACTATACATTCCAAACCTACAAAGTAGAAGGGGAAGATCATTCTTTGGAGTCCCAAACTGATGAAGAGTTAAGGCTTTTCAGCAAATTTCTTGTGCTTTCCATTGCCACAGCTGACACTGGTAAGTGCTGCAGCCATATGTTGAGCATGGATGTGCTCAGGAAGGGAGCCCCAGGCAGGGCTCTAAGTGCCCTTTCTCCTCACCCCTGCTCCCACTGCCCAAACCATGGCACGCACCAGCAGCTGAGCAGAGCTGCTCCATGCAAATCACAGTTACACTTTAATACTGGCACTGAACCCAACATTGCTCCTACAGCAAAGAATTAGCTTAAAAATATTAAAAGGCTTCTGATTACATGCAAAAAGAGGCTTGATTTTGAAATTCATATTAGGTCCTGGCATATTCATTTTCAGAGAAACTGGAGCATGTAGGTTTGAAATATCTTGCAGCAGTTGTAGGTCAGGCACAATAGCAGATTTAGTGATCCAGACCACACTAAGTTCTGTGATCAACCTCACCCCACAGAATTAATTCAGGCTTCTATCAGGCACACACACCAGAATGCCTCCTACTCCATTTCTGCACATACATTCCACACAGATTATGGCATATTGGATACAGGCTTGCTTTTCAAGGAAAAAAATTACTGAAAGAAGATAAAAATACAAGGGAAATACTATAATTCTCATGATTTTGCATCAGAGGAGGTGTGGGAAAGACGGAGTAATACCCCAACCCCTTAAATCTTGTATGGTGCTTTTCAGTGGCACAAATACATAAAGCTCCTCGAGGAACCAGCCACAAATACCTTAAAAATTACTTCTCATTTCAGGAAATTCCTACTTAGTACAGAGCTGCAAGAATAAGCAAATCTATGCAGAGGAAAGAATATGCCAGCTGGTACTTTGGAATATCTGGCCTTATTATAAATCATAAATTAGGACTCAGTGAAAAGTGTTTCTTAATAGGTAGGTCAAGTTGGTGTTTGAAGTTCAAAATAAAACCCATAAATATCTGCAAGGGCTGCAGCACAAAGAGTACTATTCAGTGGCATCAGCAGAATGCCTCATTGTCTTTGAATGCACATTCAATAAATTGGAGGAAGATGCCTTCAAGATGTTTCATCAGGGCACTGGCAGCTAAAGACTATTTTCCCAGAAAACTGCTCAGAATTCCTCCAACACACATTAGAAAAAAAAATCAAAGCTGCACCATAGACAAAGATGACTTAGGGAGCAAAGAAAGAGAACAATTCAGACACCATGGCTACAACAACCCATTCATAATCCAAATTATGGGAGTAAAAGCAACTGATCAAAACACATGACAAATAGGAAGTGACTTAAAAGATCTATCAATCTTTGTACCACCACGGAAATCTGAAAACAATGAGAAGAACTGTAGAAATCCAGAGAGCTATCCTTGGAAATAGTCCCTGTTTTTGCAGAGAGCCCTGCAGTTCAGTAAGGAAGCAAAGGACCAGGACACTGCTCAACTACCCTGAAACACAGTCAGGAATTAAATATTAAATATTCAGTATCAAATCATCAAAATTATGTTATGTCCATGTTGAGATACAAAACAAAGAATGTTTTTTGGTAAAGGTATTCCAACAACACATTAAAAAACTGGAGTTTGCATGCAGGAAACTCTCTTAAACCATCCACTCTTAAGAGGTCCAAGGAACAAGAGTGGATGTCTCTGTGGCCCAGGTATAACAGACTGGGAGAAATAAAACAGCTGGATATAAAAGAGAGCAGAATTAAGATTGCCTCTCTGCTTCCAAAACCTGACTCCACATCATTGCACTGAGCAGGCAGCCACCACCTTACAGCCACTGCTGCCCAGAGCTTTAGCCAGCTCTCAATCCACTCTCTGCAGCTCTTGGCAATTTGCAGCCAGGAATCATTGAATACAAGCAGTATTCCAGCTTTATTCTCCTCAACTTTTTTTCATTCATATTTACCACTGTGATTCACAGAGGATTAAATATAATTTTGCCTACTTTAGCACTTTTAAGACATTAATTTGATAGATAACTATGCACACCATAAATATACATTTTAAGACTATTTATAAAGCCAAGAGAAAGAAATAGCACTATATAACAGCACTGTTTAATATGTCATACAGAAGATATTTCAAATAATGAATTTGCCACTGGTATCTTCGACTTTCAGAAAACTGAACACAGTCATAGCCGCAAACACAGCTGAAAAATAAATGGACCAACCTCACTGGGATAATTTATAAATGGAGAACAGCAGTGTCATCTCAGAACACTCAAAAGAAAACTGCTCTGTATTAGGTAGATTTTTATAGGCACTGTATGCCAACTCATGTCAAAACCACAGGACATATTCTTGGAGGTCTTGATAGGAAAAACCATTGCAATTTTAAAGACACAGAGAGGTAACAAAGACAATTAAACAGTAAAACCATGCATTAGAGTGACAGAAAAACCAGCTCTATTAAAGCAATTTAAATCCATCTGCCATTTTCACCTTTAAAATCTAGCAATAATCTAGAATTGGATCTTTTTCAGTTAGAAGAGTTAAAGTTTCCATCAATAACCAAATAATTGCCAACTATCTATTCACCCAAAATCAGGATAAAAATCATATACACTGGATTAACTAAAGAGGAACCTTTAATGAGTTTATCCCTGACACCTCAGTGCCTCTTACAGACAGATTTGGGATCTTGGTGAGCAGACACAGACCTGAGAGTCACTCCTAGAAATGACTGATTTTCCTCTACTACTGACAAAGCAGGGCCAAAAGACAGGTTTAGGCCTAAATGTCTAGAGTTAAGGAAAATTAATCACATTCACAGAAGTGTTACCACCCAGGGAAAGCCTGATACTAAAACAAACCTTATTCAGACACATTTCCTAAGAGACTCTCTCTATTCCAGTGATTCCATAATCTCAAGACATAACAGAAAAGAGAACCAAGGTAAGAAACAGGAGGTAAAATATACATTTTCATTATTAGATTAGACTTGAAATATGGTTTTCTAAATACAAATTATCTAGAAGTACAATTTTCAGAAAAGCTGCCCATACAATAATAGAAGGCACAGACATAAAACTGTATTTTGAGTATTTTGCCCCATTCAGGGAGAAGTGTGGAAGGCTCTTGGGTTTTTCCAGCTGAAGGAAGGGGTGCATTCCCTTCCCCCAAGCACCCTTGTTTCAGAGCTGTGTATGCCTTGATTTGCAGAGCAGAAAATGTGCAAGTCTGTGCAGATCTGGAAACGGCACATGGCTGTGACACAACATCCAGATTGTTCTGGGAGCACAGGATGGAGGGGGCACTCTGGCAGAATACTCAGTTCCCTTGCAGGCACTGGAGCTGCAGCCCACGTCAGGCAGCAATTTGGCTCATTCCCTGTCTGGGAAGAAGCCTCTCAGACTGTCTGGATCTGTGTTTCTTGTCTCCACAGGGAAAGATCTGAAGATACCACAAAAGGACTAGAAATACCACAACTCAAAAAAAATATTAATAATCTTCTAAACAAGCAGCTCAAGTCAGAGAGACTTTTGAGAAAAGAGTAATTGTATCAGATTTTTGAACATGAATGGCTGGATGCCACAGCACTGCATTCCCAGCCCACTTTCTGTGAGTGCAGGGGTCCTCTGTAAGGAGTAGGTTGGATGGAATAATGACATAGATGGGCACAACATTTAGTGTATGCAGTGTGTTTGGGATCCCTATGTATAGCTTGTAACTAATGTTTGGGTAGGTTTAATATCAATGCAATTAAACATGATAATGCATTTCTTCAGGTGGGAAAGCTGGAAATCTTAAGCTGCTAGGTAGAGGAAGTGCAGCAGTGAGGAAGAACTGCAGCATTTCTCCAGCCAAAAGGAAAAAAAACCCAAAAACACAAACAGGAAAACATCCTTCTAGAGTGACTCACCACATTGTATTACTCTTCAGTAGAGATGAGATGCAGACTGATTGTGGGTTAATCCTCAAAATTTTATTTTAATATTCTACTTTTGATGTTATTTGGATTCTGATAAGTGTCCTTGCATAGCTAAGAGCAGAGGGAATTATCACAGGCAGAAACTGAAGTAACACAACCATTCTGCTGCCAAGGTATTTCCTTTATAGTTAGCTTAGCTAATACTGAGAGTACTGCCCTGTGCAGCGCTGGTTTGAGACTATTTACAAAGGCTCAATTCAGAATCCCTAATAATTCTGAACATTTCAGGTATTAAAATTGACTGGATTCCACCAAACACTGAAGAGGATTTTGCACCATTTTCCTTATGCTGCTGTCTTAGACATAATCTTCAGCAAATAGGCGTCTTCAGGTGAATAAATTTCAGTACTGCTTCCTCAGCTTGAGTTTATCTTGCTACAAGTAGGATTTTAGAAAATACATTGTGTTTTACTCTTGTGCACACCCCAGTAACTGTGAGCAATTTTGCAATGGACAAGTAAACATTTCACTGTATGGCTGGCTGATAAATGTAATTACAGATAATGCTTACCTGTGCAGGTTATGATACTTTCAGCTTTGTTTGCATTTCAGAACTTATCAGAAATGACCTGGACTAAGCATACTTACATACAGTTTTAAAGATAATTTTTGAGATCACAGCATTTCCCATACATTCTGGGTCATGAATTCTGGGCTCACAACCAAAGAGCAATTTTGGCTGTTTTGCTACACAGCCACAGGTAACTCTTTGCCCACAGCTTCCTCTGCAGATGGTTACAATTGTCACACTGTGTTGTGCAGCATGAAAATATAGTATTCCATTAAACTCTTACATGAGAGAACCTAAACATAAAACACATGTTTCTACAAAACTGACTTGCAGCTTTTACAAGGTGGAGCCATAATAATACAGGAGGTTAAAAGAATATTTTTCAACACAGAGGGAATTATCTTAAAGGAGCTTTTTCAACCTGAAATTCTACACAGCTTGAAGTTGCATTCATTAATGGTTATGGAAAGTTTTTCCTCCATAGACCATTTCAAAATATGTTACTTGTATTTAACAAAACAGTATAAATTTAAAAAACACAACACTTTATGAGAATCTGATGAGCCCCAAAATACTTCATAACTTGGTCTGACATACAGGCAGAATGATATCATCCCAAAACACTGAAAAATCATTTTGTATAAACCACAAGCCCAGTGCACAGAAAATGTTTTTGGAAACCTGCTGTGCCTACAAGCAGCACACTCTGCATTGTGCAAAGCAGGTGCAGAGAGGCCTCTCTGGAGCCTCTTCACTTCAGAGACTGTGCAGCCAAAGCTGCCTTAACAGAGAAATTGATATCACTAACAGCACTTGAAGAAGCAGATGAGAGGATTTGGAACAGAAGTAGTGAACAGAATTTTAACCTGATGGCCTCATACCTTCTTTCCAAGATAAACTTTAGTACTGCATCCAGTGCTTTAATTCTACTGAGAAAATGCCTGCAGCACTTCAGCACTGCAGATGCTCTTGTTCTCCAAGCAGGACTGCTTTGGCTGGGAGGGTTGGCTATACTTCCATTTCAGCAAAAGTTTAGCATGTTTGTTTTGGACTTCCCATGGAAAGTATCCCCACTTGTTAAATAAAAGGATGCCTGAATCATCCCAATATATCCAAGTGAGCCTTAAAAAGAATTTGATGTGATACAATGATAGTGGATTCAGGTTCCCACTGTAACTGTCAAATAACAGAAATTTGCTCAGAAAAAGTAAATGGACACTGAGCATTTTCTAAATGTGGCACCAGTAGATGGTAAGTGGGGGGAAAAACAGGGGAAGTATTTGCAAGTTTACAAGTTTGTGTCACCTTTATTGCAGACATAATAGAACACTGCATGAGACTTGCACAGACATCCCTGTGACAGCTGAGCTTTAAAAAAACAAGGAGAAAAAAGAGTATTTAACTGACAAAGAATCCTGTAACAATCTGAAGACTCATCCTGAACTGCTCTGAACATCTTGCACATTTTTCCATGACAAGAGAACAGATTGTCTCTCAAAGCACCTTTCTCCACTCTCCAAAGTGTTGCTCTCAAATTATTCTGATGCCCACGGACAAAGACAGAAAATCTAAGACAGTCCTCACGAGTTCTTGCACATCAAGGACAAAAATCATCACACACCTCTTTCTTTTTCTCACCAGCTGAAATGCCAGTTCAGGAGAAGGAATAAAATGAAAACAAGTTGACCAGCTAACAAGCTGAAAGTGTAGATGCTCAGGCACTTAATAGAGTTAGTTTTAGAAAGTGCATGCATGACCTGTTCCTATAATTCACCATTACAGCTGCCTCTGCCTGTGACAAGAACACACTGTCCCCTTCTTTAAAATAGGTGGTGCTTCTTGAATTAACAAGTGTGGTCAACAATAGTCTCAAGATTTGAACTTATGTAGGCAGACTAATAGGAGAAAAATATCCATACTGTTAACTCTTTCCACTTTGGCTTTCATTTGGAGATTTTACTGCTATTCTATCAACCTGATATGGACAAAACAAGAAGAGTGATTTTTGGGGGGAATGTGAGAGATGCACTTGACTGCTTAAGAAAATTATGTGTTTGGCCCTAAAGGAGGCAAAGGCCTGACCCAGAGCTGGGCCAGAAACCCCTCCAGGACATCCCCAGAGGAGGAGGAGGACCCTGAGAGCAGCAGTGCACAGGAGTCCCTTATGTAATCACTGTGAGCCAAACACTTCACTCCATAAACCTGGGAGCCTTTGTGAGCTGCCTCTGGGCCCTCCCTGCTGGGCTGCAGGGCAGAGATGTCCCCTCCAGCTTCCCAGGAGGCCCCTCAGGACAGAGAGACCTTCTGCTAATGACAGAGCTTTGGGTGAGTCCAACCCAAGCTTCCTCTAAATTGCCCCTGGACTGCACTCCAGGTGACTCTCCCCTTGAGCAGGGACACCTCTCAAGGTTTGAGGTTCCTCACCTAAGACTAGGAGATTCTTCCTTGCAAATTGGATGCGAAAATGACCCTCAAAAACCAGCTGAACCAGCCCCTGGCTTCTGTGCACCTCCTCACTTAGGGATTATTCAGGGAAAGGGTGGTTGCAATAAAGCCCAGAGCCCACAAACCTCACATGAGACCCGTTTTGAAGAAAATCAAATCTCATGTACAGGAATTAGGGAGCTGCATTCAGTCATACTGAAAACTGACCATTTTGCCTGTATTTGTTCCAGATCAAAGAAATCACTGAAGAGATCTTTTTGAGTGTTCAAGGCCACATGGAACATCTTTTATAAAGCTCCTTACATCAACAACATTTACAATCAAAAAGAAACCCACCAAAACCATAAACACCAAACCCCAAGTACTCAAAGGTGGAGTCTGAAGACTTGTACCTGTCTCCAGGCAGTAGAGGCAGAAAGATTTCAAGAGGCTCTTATGGATTGTTTTGTACCTGACAATATAATGAGTTTCTAAAGCTTTTCTTTCCTTCCAGAATAAGAGCTAATGTTCTTTTTTGAAACTTTGCTGACCATGACACTCTAGATGTTGAGCACCCACGCTTCCCAACACACCCTAAAGTTTGGGAGTTTGGACAATAAGCCAGAAAGAGAATTGTGAAGATTTGTGAAATAGAATTGCCAAATCAAGCAGTATAGACCCTCTGAAGCTGGACATGAAAGAAAAAATGTGGGCAGTATAGATGGGTTCAACCAATTACATTGATATGAGAGTACTTCTGTGATCTTTTTAAAGTGGCATTATCTAGGGCAGCCAAACTTCAGTTTGCATTAAAAAATTCTGCTGTGAGACCAAAAAAGTCCATCCCTGCAATAAATATAATGTTAGAAAGGCCAAACAAGACAGCTCCTCACAAGACACTGCACAGAAAAAAATCACATACAAAATGTGAAATGAGTGATTTCCAATATTCTGTTACTAAATCCCTCAAAATACACCTGCCTATGTATTCAAAATACACCTGCCTGTGTGCACACTGTTCTTTGAAAGGGTGCATTTATGACAATGACCAGGAACAGCCATGGAGGGGACATGAACAGGTTCCAGGGTGCAGGGGATGCTGCCAAATGAAGGAGCTGTTTAGAAGCAGCACCCAGGCACCCCCCAAGGTAGTACTGGAAATGTGGCTGGAAATGAAGGCAAGGGCTAAAATCTGATTGCCTGCAAGCACTCTGCAGCATTTTGTGCTTTGCTAGTTCTTTAACAACAGTAGACTGAAACAGACTCAAAATCTGCAAGCAGTTCACTGACACAATTTTAAAGAATTGTTAAATTTTTATACACACAGGATATATTTGTTGGACAATTTTCCTCCCCAGTGAGAGAACCTGACAGGCTGAACATCACCTGTTCCCCTGGCTGATACACACCTAAATTAGAAAGTAGCACTGGAAATGTTTGAAGACAGGCACTTGCAGTAGTCTCAGCTCTCTCAGTACTTGATAATTGACTTGTTAAGGGTAACAGGAAAAAAGCACATATGGGAAGTTAAAAGAAAAAGAAAGAATAAAATGGCTGGTTAAATTATAGCAATGCCTTTCTTTAAGTGCCTAGGAAAGACAGGCAGTCATAATTGCAAACACAGGGATCTCTAAGAGTGCCACTTTAGGTTCCTTTACTTTTATATAGGGAAGGAAAGGCATAGAGAGTTTAACCATTGTCCCATGGTTAAACTGCCCACCTGGCATCTGATTCTGTCCAATATCCAGGATGGAGCAACAATCTCCATGGATCTCCAGCAGGACCTTGTGCTGACAGCTCTGTTCACACAGATGTCTCACCTCCCTCTTTCTTTGCTAAGACAACACCAGGGACAGGTTCAGCAGGGGCTGTGCACCCTTGGGGCAAAGCAAGCATTTCCCTCACACCTTTGAAACTGCATTGAAACCACCAGGACATAAAAAGAATTAAGATCTGATGCCATCTCACCAGTTTCATAATGCTAGTTCTTACACCAGTGATTTCATTGCCACTGATTTAATGTAATTTTCTTTCTAGCTAGATACTAGGGGAGAATCAAGCCCTTGTGACTAAAGCCCAACTCCTATCATGTTATCATAGGAGGCACAGGGCCCTTAGAAGGTTACATACCCTTCTTTAGCTATGAAGAGCATTTTGCATCATTTTCCTCAACAGCCTATTGTGAAATATTTAGAACAAAAAAAATCCTTCTTTATTTTTGTTTAATGGTATAAAACCCAACTTTGTTAATTGAGTGAATGCCTACTCAGGCTCTAAAGAATTTGTAGTATTCAACATAGACCTTTGTAGTGAACAACAAGTCCAATCATTCTGGATGCATTATGCAAAGTTCCAGGAATTCTTTGGCATGAGAGAAAGATACATTTTGTCTGGTATATGGAAATATTATTTGATTTAAAGTTGTATTCCACAGAAGTCAGTCTTGACAAAACCTAGTTTAAATATAAACAGTCACTTTCATGCTATTTTACCCTTTTGAGACTACTTCATGACCATCCATATCAGCTTCCTACCCCTGAATTCATACACAAATTCCTTGTATCAGTAAGTAGGTACATAGTGCTCTCAGAAGAAGGAGCTCCAACAAAAACTTTAACAGATTTTTTCATTTTTAGACATGTACTTTTGGTTAAATAAATTATCATGGAGCAAGAAATAAAAATGTGCTTGTGTGAGAAACTGGCCATTCTTGGTCTCCCTTAAACTTCAAGCAACACTTGCTGACCAAGAAAAAAATTTAATTTGTTTCACATTCCTTATATTAACTTCGTATTTCACTAATCTCATCATTCTGATGGGCTTTTAAAAATGAGTAATCAAGTAGTTTCTTTTGTGCATGTATAATAAAGAATATCTAAGGATTTAGGTGCTTCCAAATATAGCTAATATTTGTTTTAATTTTGATTTATCACTAATGAAAGCATTAGTGATAGATTGAAATTACAAGTTTGAAATTAGTGATAGATTGAAATTAAAACTTAAAATTGCCTTTAAGAGCTCTTTCACCAATAGCCAAGTTACTCTCTAATGCTAAAGCCTGACCCATCACCAATAAAACAAAACCAAAACATCATTAGTGAGGGGTGGCTGCTCCCCACAGCACCGGGAGTGTCAGAACCTCCCTTTGCCTCCTTCCTCCACAGAACACAAGAGCAATGATGTGTTTGCAGGGGCAACAAGGACCAAGCCTGGCTTCTGAAAAAACACAGAACATAAAGGAAAAACACAACCAGAAAACCAGCACAGAAAGTTCAACACAAGCTGCTGTTCTTCTCAGCAGCTGAAACCACAACCACACTAAATGCCACAAACCAGTTCCAAGTCATGGGGAAGAGCTGGAAACTTTCTATCACTGCTTTCTTGTACAAGGCTTTCTTAATTTGGTGTCTCTGAAACCATTATCCATCTGCTTCAGAACTGATCACTTATATTAGCTTGCCCACATTAACAATCTATAAGAAATACATCATGCAATGGACCAAAACCAGCCCCAAACCTCAGCTCCTCCAGAATGTAAATATACTTTACTCTACAAGCAGTAAGAACATACAGTTGGCTTTTAAAAGGAAAAAAAAAACCCACCAAAACAACAACAAAAACCAACCAAAAAACAACAACAAACCACAAGCTAATGCATCACTTTCCTCTAAACTTTCAGAAAGGCCCAAAAGAAATTACAACCAGCTGTTGTGTCTTTTTGAAATAAAACAAAGTAATTTTAACACTTTCAGAATATCAGACACTATGCCACAGGTTGTAACCACTGTTGTGTCCATCTCTAAACACTGAACACAGTAGAACTGAAGTTCTGCCTGCTTTTGCTTGTAAACAAGTCTCTGCATAATAAATAGACATGGAAGGGTATGTACACATGGAAAAAGAAGAGTTCAGTTGTCTGATTGAAATTGTTTGTTTCTGGTTATCTAATCTGAGTCTCTTCCACAGGGTTGCAGTAATGCCACAAGAATTTGTGCATTAATTCAGCCCTTATTCTCCCCAAACTGTCTGCATTATTTATTTATTTACTTTAAGAAAGGCTTCTCAAAAGAGATTTTCCATTCAAAAAAATTCTAGGTCTCTTTCATCCTTCCCTGAGTTAAAAAGATTCCATCACTGGAACTCTTGTACAAAACCCTTAAACACCTTCTGTTCCAAGTGAGATCACAGTTCTTTAAGTGTAAGACCCCTTTCCCCATCAGATGAGTTTTCTTATTACAGGAATGCCAATGCTAAAGCTTTGAGTGAATTCAAAAGTAATTTTCTTTCTTCAAAAGAAGAATAAAAACATTTTATGAGAATCTTTTACACTTGTGACCTGACAGTGGAAGACAGGGATGCCCAGTGTCTTACTGCCACAGGATATTACACAGCCTTGCTGGAAACAGAATCGAGTCATTGAATTTTCCCAACTAGAGACTACTAAGAAAAAAAAGATGATTTTGACCTATTTCCCAAAACAGTCTGTTTGGACTCATGGGGTAAACTTACAGAAGAGGCAGTTGAGCCAGCCAAGGATTTCCCCATGCTGACATTGAGACAATTTGGATTTCTCTTGCTTCAAAGCAGTAACAGGCACAAGTTATTAGTCATCTTATTCATGTTGCTCCTCTATTAGCATCATCAACACCTTTTCCTATAGATCTTTGGACATTAGTTTAATCATTCCTGTAAACACATAATTCAGTTCTTCAAAACAATTGGCATTTTGTTTGAGTTGCCCTAAACTACAGCAAAAAGGAGAAGAACCACAAAGCAGAGAAACCAGCCTTAGTTTGTACAATCATTCTGGGAGTTATCAAACCAGCTGGGAGCAGAAAGCAAACAGCCCATACCAAAGTATATGGGACAGCAGTCAGTCCTCTGCAATGGCTGTGAAGGATTGTGTCCTACAGAATGTCTTTGAAAACCCCATACATTCTTATTTTAGAATAAAACATTTGGACTTTCTTGCTGTTAGAAATCTAAAATACCTTTAGATACATATGGCAAAGAGTTCACATAATTTCTGTAAGTTCTATCTCTGGTTAAATGACAAATCTGTTTCCTTATTCAGAGCCACTAAACACAAACTATAAACTTTGTTTAATTCTCTGTTTTACTCCCCAGTCACAATTCTAATCAGCACCAGGCATGTGTATCTCTGTCACTGGCTGTTTTGCAGCAGATACATTGAGCTGTAGAGGTAAAATTACAAAATTTTCTTTTCAAAGCAACAGCCCCTGAACTATTACAATAAACAAACTTCCATCTCCAAGCAACTGATCTCTTAGCAACAAGAAGCACCTGCATAAAAGATGCTACAGGGAGTGATCACCAGACAACCTATCCAGACCTGTGAGAGGAGCACATCAGGAGCCAGGACAGCACTCTCCACCAGCAAAAATCCACCAAGTGACAAGAAGACACAGGTACATTTTCAATTCATATTCTCGTTTTTTTCTTCAAACTGTATGGGTAGGACATTAAATAAATGGGATTTATTTTTGTTTTGAGTGGGAAGTATGCCTTCTGGAGCTGCTTTGATCTGCTACTGTAATTATCTTTGTGTAAATTATATGCTGTCACTATCTAAAC
This sequence comes from Molothrus aeneus, assembly GCF_037042795.1. Taxonomy (NCBI): domain Eukaryota; kingdom Metazoa; phylum Chordata; class Aves; order Passeriformes; family Icteridae; genus Molothrus; species Molothrus aeneus. Next base: position 8,902,417 of record NC_089658.1, on the reverse strand, counting down.
AGAGGGGTTTTTTAGTAGAAAATATGCAGGTCTTTGGCCAAATTCTTGGTAATAAAACAACAGCAATATGCTATATATTTGTCAAGTATTCCATGAAGTTTCTTTTCCTAAGAAACAGCACAGTGTTCTTGCAGAATAGTTATCCTAAGTGTATTCACGAAGTGAATACACTTTCAAGCTGTTTACATTACATCAGAAAATATTAAATCATTTCAGTTTTTTATAGATGTGGACCCCATAGATTAAAAAACCAAACCTTTTCAGTGTTTCTGATTTAATACTTTCGACTCTCAAGTGGATTTTTTCATGTGTACCATGACAAAGTTCTGGTGGAATACACAGCATGGGACAGGCACTGCCAGCTGCTGCTGCACAGCAATGTAGAATTAGTTGGGAAGTTGTGAATTTTGGACAAACTGATGTTTCCAAGCATCATTGTCACAGCACAGAATAATGGATTGTAAGTGAGGTTTAAAAAAGTGAGGTAAAAAAAAGTGAGGGTAAAAATCAGATAGAACAAGTCTTGAACTGACCCTGGGAACTTTTTCATTCAACCAAAGCTTGGTATATCTCAATTGGTGCTTGCTGTGGAAAGGTGCTGTCTTTCTTCTAGCTGCTATATCTCAGTTCATAATAATATCTGATAAATAAAGTCATTTGCAAAAAGAATGGTTTGAGAATTGTCATGCATTCTTTCTCAGTCTTTTTTTTTTTTTCAAACACACAGATAAACTTTCCTTCAGGATTAATTTACATACTTTGATAGAATACATGATACTTAAAGCCAGAGGAAAAAGTAAAAACTTTAATTAATATTTCTTAGAGAGTCATCCCTTCTGTGTCAACTAACTTTTTGCTTAGATTAATCAAGGTATTTGCCAGCAGTAAAAGTACAACAGCAGAAACATGACTATGGTAGAGAGAGCTGGTTTTTATTTGAGAAATTAGAAACAGAACACCTCCCCTGTAGTAATAGAAACCAAGAGCAGCTATCTACAGAAAACCCTCTCAAACAGGTCTGCTTTGCCACAGCCACAACAAGGAGTCTGATCAAAAGCACTTCAGAGAGATTTCATTTGTCATCCACAACTCATTTTCTGCTAAGTTGATTAGACCTTGTGGTGCTGTAATGAAACTTTGAGGCTGGGATGAAGTAAATGATAGTCCTGCCACTCCTGCAGAGGTTTGCACCCCCCCAGCTGGCTTTGATGCCCTACAAGCGCTGGCACCCCGTTCTGCTCAGGACATGGTTTGTTTCACAGGAAACTCTGCTACCTTCTCATGTGGGTGATTTCATGGACATTGTGGTGGCTCATAGGCAACAAGACCTTTTGTGAAAAGTGCTAAAACTGACAAGATATTTTTCCAAATCACACCTCAACCACCATGTAAAGGCATAAAAAAGAGGCACTGCTCTTACAACAGAACTCCATTAATATTCAAATGGAGTCCTACATTTATAGAAGATATTTGCAATGTATTTGTTTCCCTGGCAAAGGGTTTAGTGACCAGTTCATTTCCAGTCACATGCCAGGACTGGGGGGTGCTAAGAAAACTGATTGACCAAGCTGGCTCCAGACAGTAGCAATGTCAACATCTACAACAGTGATTTTAAGTTTGCAGTTCCAAACTTCTCTGCACATTGGAACTCACTGGAGACCTTGAGTAGAAAGGGTGACAAGAAACTGAGTTGTGTGGATAAAGTTGTGGCCACCAGCAGCCCTGTAAGAATGCAGCAGCATTTTACAAGTGCTATAAAAGGCAGTTAACAGAACATAATCTCAGAGAAGCAGGCTCTGGGGATCCTATTCAGCTGTGAAATAAGGTAACCCTGTCATAAGAACACTCACCAGAATTAAAAAAAAAATTCAACATAATAGCAGAGGCATCAAATGTAACAATCTTTCTTGTCGCATAGTACAGATGTTTTTTCAACACCACAAAATCACGGCTGTGTTCTGCATTTCTCTTTCCCTTGCCCTCTGACACAACTTTAGGCTCCTACCTTCTCATTTACTTGTCAAGAGCCCCTTTAGACTGCCAGGATGATCATTACTAAATTCCCACCTGCAAGCTTTGCTGAAAGCTGTCATCTCTTCCCCCTCTCTTCCTCCTCCTCCAACCTAAACAACAGATGAAGTTGTAAGTGCTATTTAGATTAGATTTCATAGTAATCAAGTGGTGCAGGATTAATCTACCAGGCTGTAATAATCATTCAACGCTGCTAGAATACATTTCCATAGTAATTAGATGGGATAGACCTCTACAGCTACACAAATTCCAGCCCACTGACTCAAACTCTAGAGATGACTGAAAAAGGGGTTTATTCCCTCCTTTCCACATTTTACTATATTTATCTTTCTTTTGAGATGAAGAGAATTGAGTTAAAAGTAGAAAGTAGTTCTAAAGAAGGAGTGCTGCAGAAGCAGAGTAATGAAAACATCTAAATTTAAAATGCCAGCTCTGCACATTGGGACTGCAAACCCACCTGTAACGAGAGATGTCTGACAGATGCAAAGGATCAGGTGACTAAAACACAGTGAGAAGTTATTAAGTGATAAAAATAATTAAGTAATAAAACAAATGAAAAGTAATTAAGAAAAAAGTATGGCAGATCAAAGACAAAAAAATGTCACAAGAGGAGTGCAAGAAAAGATAACCAATAAATTGTGATGGAAAACTCTCAGTGACATCCACATTGCATCCTGAGAGAATTAAAGAATTAGAAGAGACCACAGAATGCAGGGTGACACTAAATAAATGTGCAGCCTGATGCTCACAGGGAAATTTACCTCTCACAAGGAATGGTGAGCACTCCCAAGTTTAAAAGTCTCCTGACGTGTTCTCAGCTTTAAACCCCACAGCTTTTCAAGGAAACAAGACAATCCCTCTATCAAGGATGTGACATTTGCTGTACCCCTGGTGATAAATATCCACTTCAAATCAATTAAACCTACTATTTTATTTTTCAAAAGTACTGTGCTCCTTCAGTCTATATCAACATTGGCCAAAATTGTGGTACAATGGGAGCAGATCTGTAAAACAAAATGGGGTTTGTATGAAATAAGTCTGTTTATTTTCCTAAACTGTTTAAACCTAGAAAAGTTGCTTCAGATGCTGCTAATAACAGGTTACTAATATTTGGGAATTTTTAAGCAGCAGATTTTTTTCTCTCCTGACACAAGAACCACTCCAAAGGAAGCAACTCCAGGACACAAGAATGGCTCTTCAAGTGTTTTCAGGCATTTTTATGAACACCTTCTTAAAATTAAGAGAGATTTTCAGCTCCAATTCTATAATATGATTTTATGAATTTGCTCTTTTACTGAGAGAGTCATTAAGCATGAAGCTCTAACCAGAATAAGAGGTGTCAATACAGTTGTCATACAGATGTATGAGCTTTTCTCTTTACTGTGGACCCTGCCATCATTCCTCACATTACCTTTAGCAAGAAAATGTTTGACAGAACCTAGAACATTCTCCTAGTGCTTTGTAGCCGAGACTCAAAAATGAGTAATCTCAAAGGCCCTCTGCTGGCAGCTGCTTTCCCAGGTGTTGAGATCTGTAATTGCTGCCAGGCCAGACAGCCTGGGCACATCCACCTATTCTGTCCCAAAAACCCTTTCCTATAATAAGTCTCTTTCCCCCCACTGGATAGTGGGATTTTTAAAGTTTTGCCCCATAAATAACAATCCAAACCAACAAATCCCTCTGATCTGAGACACCTCAACCAGCTGCAAGGAAAGGAAAAATTACTTATAGCAGATAAATGAGCAAGACTAGAGAAACCTTCCTTCATGCACCGTGGGCACTAACTCAGTTCCATTTCTAACTTTTTCAGGCGACTACCCACTATCCAAATGGGTTTGAGTTTTTAAGAGGAGAGACTTCACTCATGGGCAGTTCTTAAAAGATGCAATGCATGAAAAGTGGGATAAGCAGTTGAGTGGAAATATCTTTAAGGTGAATTTTTCATGGCCCAGCTGGCTTTTGCAATGAAAAAAAAAGGTTAAAAATGCAAGTCCTGAAAGTGTGTTTCATTAATGCTAATTGAAATGAAGGAAAGACCTCCTCAGTACAGGAAATGTCAACTGCTTAAGGTCTTGAGAAGCCACTTTGACTAAAGACTGTTTTAGATCAGGTCAAGAGTGTATAAAATATTCAAACCAAATACTTTGCCTTTAATACATTTATCTACATGACAGCACAATCCAGGATTTTAAAATTATAACTGTAACAGCAAGGTGTTGGACATGGAAAAAGAAAAAAATTCTTTTACTAAAAACTCTAAAATGATGAAGCTGGGGCAATCAAGAATCTAAAATCCAGTCCATTGCTATCTGTATATTTTGAAAAAACAGAAACCTGCCTGCATTCTGCTGTCAAAACAATGATAAGCTTTAGCTGTGAGTATTTAAGAGCTGAACAAGATCAAAACTCAGGGTTCATTTTTAGAAGATAGAAGGGGGAGACTCATACTTGCAAAGTACACTGTGCAAACATATCAGGGCCTTCAACTGTACCAGGGCTCACCCTGCACGTACAACATTCACACATCCACATTGGGAGGTATGAAATTGGTTTATTTCACAGCACCCAAATGCATAACCAGCTCCATACTTGTCTGCACAGGGAATGTGAGGCAGTGAAACCACTCTGCACACACTAGAAGGTCTTGGAAATGAGAAAAATCAATAAAACATAATGTACATCAGAGCCTATCTGTGGCAATGGAGTACAAACATGAAGTTTATGCAGATCCAGAGAGAAAGCCACATAAAAATGGAACTATTTTTTTCTTTATGCATAAGAGACCTGTTGGCTGTCTTGGGTTTTTCTTTCCCATGCTGAATGCTGGTTACAGTCTGAGTAAAAATATGGCAACAGATAATATATGACCCTGTTTGTTATGGCATATATTCTATTTTTCAAAGTATTTAACAGAAAAACCATAAAGAAATGCATTACATTATATTACATTATGTTACACTCAAAGGTTGGCAGTTAAAAAAAAGGCTATAATACATGTCTCAGACAAAAAACTGTGGTTCCGGGGTACTTAATCTGTATCATTGAAAACTACCATAGTTATTCTAGAAATTCAGGAACTCTGGCACTACAGGCATCCAGGAAGGCAACAGCTAAATAAGACAGACAAAAGCTGGCAAGTAAACTCATTCAATGCTTCCACATGTGCTGAAAGTTTAATTTCTTGTGTTTTGGTTAGAGATATGTAAGGAGTAAACCTCAGTGTTGGCCAGCAAAGTCGATATCAGAGATAAAAGGTCTGTCAGCCAAAATATCCAAAACTATGCCTCAACATCAAGGTCAGAAAACCTTTGTTATTCCCAAGCAAAAAAATGTGTCTGCTTCATGTCTCTTTTGACTTGTGATGAGGCTTGTCCCAGCAAGCACTCCAGGCAGTCCCCCTGATTATAAAGCCATGTCCAGAGCTGATTTGCTCATTTGTAGGGACTACAAAGGGGGTCAGAGGTACCGAGCAAAGCTGAACACATCTGAGCTTTGACAGCCTCTGCCTCTCTCCCCTCTTCTCTCTCTCTTTCTGAAGCAAAGCAGAAGCTCATTGGAAAGATGGTCCTGGAGACCCTGAACCCAATGCACTACAACATCACCAGCCTGGTACCAGACACGATGCCTGTGGCCACCGTGCCCATACTCATCCTCATGTGCTTTCTCTTTCTCATATGGAATCATGAAGAGACTTCATCAATACCAGGTAAATTAGCTTTAGCTGCTGTGCCACATTAAAGTTTTCAGAGTAATTTTTGTTTGTTTCTCAAATTTAAGTGACAAAGTAATGCTGAATAATCATGGTAAGACAACAAAAATTATTATGGATCAGTTTAAGTAATACAAATTCTTAAAAATTCCTGATAAAGGAAATCAGGCTTATTCTAACTTCAGAACTTCCATAATAAATCGTGGCTTGGCCATCTGACATTTTTTCTTCAGCTTTAATTTGTGTATGCTAGAAAAGTATAATACTATTTTAAAACTCAGGATTTTCAACTATTTCATACTATTTTACAACTCCCATTTTCATGTGCATTATAACCTACTTTTTGGATGTTTTAAAGCTTAAGTCTCTCTAAACTACCTTTACTCTAAACAGTTATCTAAGCAGCTGTTCAGATTTTAGTAGGTTATCAATGTTTAGCACTGAAAACCCTCCAGAACAGAACATCAAATCTCCTTTCCCTTCTGGAACATTTTGGGGCCTTGTTTAGACATTAATGGCTCAGCTTATTTTCCACCAGATGCAACACGCTGCTGCATGGAGGAGAGCAGTGCACAGCCTCTCACAGGTGTTGGACAGGAATAACCCTAAACCAGTACAGTGACTCCTGGAAGAAATTCTGGGAAAAGACCAGAAAAGAGAATTTCTTCTTCCTAGGATGGAGCCATTGTCCCTCCAAAAGCCAGCAGCAGCTGGAAGCTGTACACAGCAGCAATGAATGTCCTTTGTTGTAGGTACCACTGAAACCACTACAGGCTTCTCAGACAGTGGGACTTCACCAGCACAGCTGCAGTTCCTGAGACAGTTTCAGAGCAGAAAAGTTTGTGTGAGCTGCCCAGCACAGGCTGTGACTGCCATGCCAAAAACCTCCTTTCAAAGGGAGCTGCTCAGAGGTGTTTTCTTGTCTGTGAGCGCTGCTGAGACCAAACCTCTCTTCCCTGTTTCTTAGGGCCAGGATACTGTATGGGAATTGGTCCCCTCATCTCTCATGGCAGATTTCTCTGGATGGGAGTAGGGAATGCCTGCAACTACTACAATAAGACATATGGAGAATTTGTGAGAGTTTGGATCGGCGGTGAAGAAACATTTATAATTAGCAAGTAAATCCTTACTTTCTATACTTAATAACTTGAAAAGCTTTATATCTTTACAACCTCTTTGCTACTTTATTCTAAAGCAGAATTGAAGTTATTTTTTTCAAAAATTGTCCTAACAAAAGCCTATTACTTTCTGCTATTCACAGACCTTTTTCTAATCTTGTGTCTGTTTAATGAAGTTTTGGTGAACTCCTCTAATATTTTTTTTTATGGATAGGAAAGTACTATGGCTAAATCCTGGAAATAATTTACCATCTCTTTTACTATTATTAAGATAATATTCAGTTTAGGGATCTAGGCTTACAGCAATATGTGATTAAGTCAAATTTTCATTTTCTGTGTTTTTAAATTTCTCCTTAAAGTGGAAGTAAATGCTTGATGGTTATGGCTCCAATTCAGTGATTTAACTAAGCAAATACAGCATTATAGTATTAGGAGTAATTCCACTCCAATTAATGGGATTATTCATAGGTTTCAATTATGCACAGTATTAAACATAATGCTGAACTTCAGCCTATCATTTTATTAGCTCCATTGGTTTCTTCTTAAATTGGATTATTATAAGTCATGCCATGAAAAAGAAAAAAAAACTAGTAAAAGGTTTACCTCATGTAATTGATAAAGAATCAGAACCTTTTAAGTAACAATGTCAATCAATTAATTCTTTCATTAAGCAAAAGCCTTTGAAAGAAGAGCAGCATAAAGAATAATCACAGAATTTTCCACCTGGTGCAAGTCTGCTTCATCTCTATTTAAACCTCAGTAGAAAGAAGTAATCATGACGAGAAAACTGTTCACATTCCTATCCTACAAAGGTGTTATAAATATCAACTAAAGCAGTAAAATGTTCTGATAATTCTCTAAATGCTTTGAAAATCCTACCAACTCTACACAACTGTCTTTATGCTACCAATTCACCAGAAACAAACCAGGAGTGCTGCTAAACAATGCCAGATTTACAGTCAATACATTGTTTCTTCTCAGACATTTCTTGCTTTAAATCATTGGCTATACCTACAAAACGAGTATGTAACTTTTTTTAAAGCAAGAGCATAGAATAAAGTTTTCAGTGGATCCTAAATTCACTGCAGAACTAAACATAACCTGGCTTCTGCAAAAGAAAAATCAATGTCTTTTTTCACCAATGACATCTGAACTTTTAGCATCAAAGCTAATACTGAGGTGCTAATGCTCAGAGAGATGGACTTGCAGTCTTGGTTACAACAGCTGATGTCTTTTGGAGGACTTCATTAAATAGTTTCATAAGGAAAACCTGCTTATGCAAGGTCACTTGACAAAACCCTGCCTTGAAACATTATGATGTGTCTCCTGCATAGAGACACGTGGGATGGGAGGAAGAAAACTGAGCCTGCTGCACCTTCTCCTTTGTGGGGAGCTGCCAGAATTCAACACCCTCTTTTCATGTTCAGGGAAATACAGATGTATACCCTGACATGGGAAAAAACTTCAATGTTAACTTTACCCTCAGGTCATGCAAAACTAAGAAACCAAGAATAGTTGTAGTCAATAGCAAAAGCCACACTTACATAAATTGACTGAAAAAATAAACTAAACCCATGTTACTAGTCTGGGGTTTGGCCTGTAGACTATACTACACAGTAAAGAAAGAAGCATGTTGTTTCATTTCAAATCTTTGTTCTGATTTTCTTTCTTTGGTTGGATTCTCTTTGATCAGTGTTTCATCACATCCACATTTCTGAAATGCTGGCTCCCTCTAAAGGAAATTATATCTTAAAGCAAGAATGTTGTCTGCCAGCATCACCAAATTAATCTTGCTGACTGTAAATATAATTATGGATTTCCCTTATGTGTCTCTTTAAGAATATTTATTATTTATCCCACACATACCATTGTACTATGATAATGCATATTTAAGTGATGCATGTGTTTTTATGCTTTCAATATGTGTCTGAGAATGACCAAAGCGCTACAAAAGAATACATAGCATTGACTATACAACAGTAAAGCTGTAATTTAGTACACATCAAATATTTTACCTTATCCTCTGAAATATCTGACACTGGGCACTGCCTGAGTGTATCATATATATCTACACATTTCTATGTATACGCACTACTCTGTTTAAAATCCTTCATTAACTATTTGCATTTTAACTGAAAAATAGTTTAAATCTGAACAGAACACCTTATTGCTTTAATATAAATTCTGACAGCATTGATCAAATTTTTAATTATGTAAAAGATTTTTAATTCTGTGAAGGGAACAACAATTCGTGCTAAGCATTGTACTTGCTGCTGAATTAAGAATGCGAGTCAGCACTGGGGAGCAACTGTAAAATGTCAGCATACAAATGCTGTATTTAGTCTATGAAACAGTTCTTTTACTGGGGGCTTTTTCCTCCTTCCTTCCCCAGATCCTCCAGTGTGTTCCATGTAATGAAGCACTGGCATTACGTGTCTCGGTTTGGGAGCAAGCTTGGATTGCAGTGCATTGGCATGTATGAAAATGGGATCATATTTAACAACAACCCAGCTCACTGGAAAGAAATTCGACCCTTTTTCACCAAAGGTAACCAGTGTGCACTGACACCTGCATCCCTGTGACACACACAGAGCCACCCCTCCCTGAAATGCTGCTGTGTTTGTCTGACATCCATTGTGGAGACCCTGGGGGGGCATTCCCTACTCTAGGGAGACACAAGAAGCTCACCTTGAAAATCTGCTAGATCCCACTGGCTCCTTCCCCAGTTCCTATGTCTATTCCTATGTCCCTGAGCCACTCCTTCCCATTTTCCTGATTGTCCCTCACCTTTGCACTGCCCTGAGACCAGGGTCAGCCCCCAGGCCCCTGGGGAGCGTAAGGGAGACCCTCTGTGTGTAGGGGTGGGGGCTTGAACATCTCACCTCGCAGCTGAATAAAACATCTGTGGGTATTATGCAAAGACCCTTTCTGCTTCCTTACCCTGTACCATACTAGCAAAGACCCTTGTTCCTTCCTTACCCTGGACTATACTAGCAGCTATTCAGGCTGCTCCAATCCATCCCTGTGCTCTCCTTTCAAAGAAAGACAAACCAGTGAAGCTCCAGAAAGGTTTCACACCAGCCACTGACACAATTTGCAATTTATCAACACTGCTATCACCACTTGAGGCATTATAAAGAAGGCACAAAAACTAACCAACCTTTTGTGTTCTGCACAAATGTCCCAGCTCTGTCTGGCCCCGGGCTGGTGCGGATGATCGCGATCTGCGTGGAGTCAACCATCGAGCACCTGGAGCAGCTGCAGGAGGAAACCACGGAGCTGGGCAACATCAACGTGCTCAACCTCATGAGGAGGATCATGCTCGACACTTCCAACAAGCTCTTCCTTGGGGTCCCTCTGGATGGTACTGACAGCTTCAGTTTTGGGCCTTAGGATGGGTCTGAAATGCATATCCAAGGAAAATTCATTGACACCACTCAGCTGTTTTGTCTCAAAATAACAGAGCAAGAACAGACCCTTGTATCACCACAAAATTAATTGAAATTGATTTATTACCATCTTAGTTACAAGAGAGTTTTATATGACCAAAAATATGCATTAGCTTGTCACCCAACTTAATGAATTGGATCATTTAAAGAGATTTTTATGCACCAATTTGGTACAATTCCAATATTAAATTATATTCATGCAAGAATCTGAAATCTTTCTACCAAACTAAATGATTGCTCTGAAAAGTTCACCAAAAAATTATGTTCTCTACAGTTTCTTCAGCCTATAACAGAAATAATATTATCAGAATGTCTAAATTGCCCATTTCACTGTTCTGCAATAGCTCTGCTTCTGCTGTCCTGTGGCAGACTCTTCAGTCTGGCTGACACACCCCTGTGTTCTTGTAGCAAGTTACCAAGAGTTTCTGCAAAGATCTAGACCTTTTTTACAGTGTGCTTCAAATGTTATCTACCAGTTGCTTATCAGATTCCCAGGAACTTAGGGAACCCAACCTTATTATTAATTTTCTGAAGGATTCATCTTACTTGACTAATGACCATTTTTTTAATATTTCTTTTCAGAAAATGCCATTGTGCTTAAGATTCAAAACTACTTTGATGCTTGGCAAGCACTTCTGTTAAAGCCTGACATATTTTTTAAGATTTCTTGGCTGTGCAAGAAGTACAAAGACGCAGTGTGAGTATCAACCCTTCTACAGAGTGATTGCATAAGAGTCTTTCTTTTTATGAAGAAGCATTTCCCTTGATGGGAAATCAAGGGAAATTAATCAGATCTTTCCTCTGCCTTTAAGAAACTAAATTGTGACACTTGCAAAGGTGGCTGCTGAGGTTCCCTGTCCACAGAGCCAAGACAGAACCAGGTTTGTCACTGGTGGTACAAGAAGCTGAATTCTGGGACCAGTTTAAAGCTTTGTCTATCCAGACCCAATTTATTCACCAAAATACCAGTTCATGCACACTCAAATGTGAAACTAAACTTTGGTTCCGAGGAGGAAAAGCCGCTGTATGGATGAAGTGATATTTGCTGTCCAGTTGAGGACAATCAGAATAGGTTGCAGCTCATCCAAACAAGGAAACCCATCTGTATGCACAGCACAGCCCCCAAGGGGTTAACCCTTGAGCAGTTTCTGGTTATTGGATTTGTCAACATGCATTTTTGAGTCAAACACTCATTTATGAGTTAAAACCTGGTGCTCAGCGTGATAATCCATTTCAAGGTTGAGGGTTTTTTCCCTAAATAAGGAACAAATATATTTTGCCATTTTCCTCTTTGCAAAAACACAAAATGCCTCTTCCAGCTTTGTGGTTTTGTTTTCTCTCTCCTGCCAAAAAAGAGCTGGCTTTGAAAAGAACTGGCAGTCACTTTTTTTCATTTTGGATTTGTTTTCCATCTAGTAAGTGAAATTGCTCCTTAGGAAGGACATGTAATAAATTGCTTTGATAGTGCTACATAGCATAAGGGCTTTAAGGAGAAGATCAGATTCACCCAAGCTAATTGACAGCTCTTGAGCACTGGACACAAGATTCACCTTCTCTAATATTTGCTTGCTAGTTTTATTATGGCACTGATTACTGCTTTATCCTGTGATGCTGATAATAAACTATTATGGCCCAGTTATTACCAGAAAGCCCCTGCAAGCAAATATTGATATTTCAAAAGCATTCCCATAAAAAAAGAACTTATTAATAAATTTTTATTGCAAAGAAAAAAATAATATTTCTGGATTTAAGACAATGCAAAGAACCACCACAGGATATGAGGACTTGTAATATTCTTCTGATAAACTTTTCAAAAAGGACTACTATTTGTAATACATAAAATATTTATAAATACTGAGATCTTTATGGGGATTGACGTTCTAAATATATTTACCCTACAAACACAAATTATCTATCTCAACACTAACAAACCCACATTTGAAAAGCCTCAAGATTTCATTCAAAATCTTTCCAGACTACTTTTTTTAAAGAATTGCCTTTGAATCCATAATTAATTGAAAATTCCCCCAAAATTTATAACAAGTTTTGAGCTTTGTTTTTTCCACCACTGGAAGACAAACTGTTGACACAGTATTACTATTTAAACATGAAAAGTTTATATAAACTCTTCTCCAGGATACAATTTTTCTAATACTTGTCTACATTTTTCTAAAAATCACCCCTTATGGTCTCTAAATTCATTTTACTTAGTGATAAAACACAATATAAAATACAAGGAAATAAAATACTTCTTTGGAAATGGTAATAAATCTTTAAAACCTTTATTCATTAATAGTGTATATAGATACCTTTTCCTCCTTTTCAGCCTATTCTCTAAAGAGATTAAGATTTCATTCCAGACTGACAAGCAATTACTTAAGAATAATAAGAAAATACACCTTGCCTCAGTATTACTGCTTTTGCAGAGAACCATATAACTATTCTTAGGAATACTTAATTTCTGCCATCCTTAGATGCTTTTCTTGATATATCTCTGTATTTCTAGTCATACCCTGGTGCAGATATTTATCAATATGTTGGATTTCATCTGTTTTCAGCAAGGATCTTAAAGGAGCAATGGAAACTTTAATAGAACAGAAACGACAAAAGCTTTCCACTGTGGAAAAGTTGGATGAACACATGGATTTTGCATCCCAGTTGATTTTTGCACAGGTATTGGGAATTTACTGAAAATATGACTAGGTTTGGGTTTTCTGACATTCTCCTGAACACAGGCTTTGCAATTTAATCTTCATATGCCTCTCTAAAAGTCACATCATCATAAAAGGATGCTGAGTTGGTGCTGTGGAGTCCCTAAGAGTGACTCAAACAGGGATACTTGTATTTCAGGATCAGATGCTTGCCATATTTATTTCATAGCTTAAACAACATCCCTAAAACTCTTGCATCTATCCCTGAATGTCCTTCAGTCTTTCCCTAACCACTGTGTATTATTTCAGGTATTTCTTTTTGTTTGCAAAGGTTTCAAATGCGATATAATTCCTATTTTGTATAATCTCTGACAGCTCACAAACTCAGTGAGGAAATGCAATAAACTAAAAAGAATCTGAGCTTAGAACACACATTTCTGCTTTTCTGCAAAACACCACACATCCACCAGAACATGAGCTTTCTGTCATTCTCTGAAAGACAAAAAAAGAAATGCTATTTAGTGTAAGATAGACTGTCCAGAAATTGTGCGGTCTGTAAGACCTTTGTTGGCATCACAGGTCAGCAATCAATACTTTCTCCAAAATTTCCTTTTTATTTTTTTTTTTCAGAACAGAGGGGATCTGACTGCTGAGAATGTGAACCAGTGTGTGCTGGAGATGATGATTGCTGCTCCTGACACTCTGTCTGTGACTCTCTTCTTTATGCTAATCCTGATTGCAGAGCACCCCACAGTGGAAGAGGAGATGATGAGAGAAATTGAAACTGTTGTGGGTAAGGACGAGCTGCAAAGTCAGTGATGTGGGAATACAATTTTGCTTCAGCAGTGATCTAATTTAATTTACCTAAACCTGAAAATTTTAAGCATTTCCTCCCAAAAGAAGCGTTTGCTGTAAAACATATGAACTACTATTGTCTGTAAAAATTATATTAAAGAGCAAATTAAAAAATGTGAGAAATTTATAAAATAAAATAGGAATAATCAGAATTGATTATATATTAGAAATAATGTGGTATATTCTCTCCTCAGCAACCACAGAGCATTCACCTCAAGTTTAATTGAAATTATTTTCCTGTTACCCTGAAATAGCAAAAGAGGGCACTTGTTTCAAATAATTCTAATCATCAGTATTTTTCTGTGCTAAAATACAGAATTTCTCTAAGTTTCATTATAACTCTAGAAGGAAAAGACTAGACAAAATTAAAATTATATTCTGCTGTCATCCATTTTGATCTCAAATTGGCCTTCTCTAAGTACTAATTACTAACTATTCAAAACACAATCAAGATATTCCAAATTTGTATTCTTCCCCTTCTCTAGCCTTCATTCAAAGCCTAACACTGAACCAATATAGAAACTAATTTCATCCACACTTATTTAAGACTTACTTCTGGTCTGTTAAACACCAGAAAATGTATCACAAGTCTTTTACTCTTTTTCTAAGGTTCTTTTAATGATCCTTATTGTACTGTCCTCATGAGAGTACTCGCTCACTCACTTTCCCTGCTTCTTTCTGAAGCCTTACCCTCTAAGGTAAGGCTTCACCACACGGTGAAAGTTTAACAGAATTAGCTCCAGACTATCCCAGGTTCTGTTTGCTGTTAGCTCCTGGAAGATTTATTTGTTGTTCCGTTGCTCTCTCATGTAAAAGCCAGGGAAAGACCCCCAGAGTTTTGTTGGTGACAAGAACAAAGAGTGAGAAGAAGATGATAAGATTGTTAATTAATAAACTAGGATTTATGCTAATGAACCATATACCAGATTTCCTCAATAAATAAGGCCACACAAAACTCCTTAGAAGCTATTGGATCCTTCCTACAACTTCAGAACCCAAGAATCCTCCCAAAAAGTTCTGATATTTGTACAGTGTAAATTCCTAACCAACTAATCCCTTCACCATCTGCTTTATTCCACAAGGCAACAGAGACATCCAAAGTGATGACATGCCAAACTTGAAAACTGTGGAGAATTTTATTTATGAGAGCATGAGATACCAGCCAGTGGTGGACCTGATCATGAGGAAAGCGCTACAGGACGATGTCATTGATGGCTACCCTGTGAAAAAGGGCACAAACATCATCCTCAACATCGGCCGCATGCACAAACTCGAATTCTTCCCAAAGCCAAACGAGTTCTCTCTTGAAAATTTTGAGAAAAATGTAAGTTCTCCATCTTGTTTCTTACAGAAATTTGGGTTTTATTTATTGCTAATGTCTCTTCCTCTTACTTTGCTCAAGAACTTAGTGACCATAAGACTGTTTTCCCTTTGTTTAAGTGCGCAGTTAGCCATACAACCTGCTGATTACTGTTATTATTATTATTAGAGCTGGGCAGATATTTTCCCGTCAAGCTGCCTTTTAAATAAAAAAATAATTATAATCTAGAGAACAGTTTTTTCAGACATAATAGTTTTGATTCAAAAATCTGATTAAATTTATCAGACACACAGAGTTACCATTATTTCCCCTGACACTGGACAAGATAAAGAGGCTTTATGGAGCTAGAGCCATGCCAGCAGCCCACACAGAGCTGAGCATTCTCTGGAGAGGTGGAGCAGTGCAGTAACTTCTGAGAGACTGGGGATCTAGTGCCTTTATTCTTTTTTTTTTCTTTTTAAATTAACAATATTTTATAGACCATAATGAAAATGTTAAGTTTTAACTAACTCAATACTGCAGATGTTGAGTAATTAAGTTTCTGTTCAGCTCTGAATTTCAAATGAAGTTATGTCCTAACTACCCAGGAGAACTATAATCAAAAGCAATATGTGAATATTTTTTCTTCTTGTAATCCCCAACTGGTTCAAATCATCCTTCAGATTATTTACTCAGACCTCTGCTCTGATGATTACTGATTAAACAATTGGTTTTGTGAAGCTGTATTTGTTCAGTAATAATAACCTGGAGAGATTAAAACTGCACTGATATGTTAGCAGCTGCACACATGAACACCGACAGGAACAACTTCAGCTTCAAAGAAAGTACAGAATATTTTGATACACCAAAAATGGACTCACCAGTAAAAACACCTGAAGCAACAACTAAGAAAGAAAAAAAAAAAAGTGTTTAAACCAGAACAAAACTTTAAGTTTTACCTATTTCTTACCAAAAAAGCTAAGGGTATCAAATATGACACACACAAAAAATGAGTATTAATCCACCTGATTAATATTTCTCAACTGCTGAGCAAATCCTGCACACAGCATTAAAAACAACACCTCAAAAAAAAGTTTTTTGTAGAAAATTCAAGAAGAGTGACGAAGTTTATCAAAATTACAATTCCCTGTGAATAGAATCCATTTTGCCACCCATTATTTACATTCCAAGTATTTCTACCAAAAATTGATGTCTTGCTTAATTTACGAGCACATTTTGCTACTAAAAATATTTCCCCTTGACCAAATATTTAACCACACATTTTCTATCTGACTTGATGCATTCTGTTTGCCACATAATTATTCTGGCAGGCACAATTTCCCTCCAGTTCTCTAAGTGAATAGCAATCCACAGCATTATTTATGATAAGATGCCATTGTTAGAATCTAAACATTTTTCCATTTTCACAGGCTGTGCATTTGCCATTGTGCTGCACTGCCAGCTGCTGTACTTGCTCTGTGTTATAAACACTTGTATTTATCTATAATTTTTCCAAAAGCATGGCTCAGTTTATTTAAAAAAAAAAGTTGAACTGAACACTGAAAATAAGAAAAAACAACACACTTTTTTCCAGATGATTTGATAGAAATAAATGGTTTCTACTCTATTCTTGTTAAATAGGAAATCAGAACATGGTTAATACCTGACTTTTTAAAAAAGAAGTTACACAGATGAAGAAAAGTAATTTCTTTATAACCAGACTTTCTTTTTAACTGATCCACTCAATGGCAATAAAAGTAGCAGAAACTAGCTGTTGGTTCTTCAGAAGTCCTGGGAATCCTGCATTTCATATTTCAGCTGACAGGACAGAAGACAATTTTATGTGTTATCTCTCTATTAAATATGAAAAATTTTAACATTTAATTTTATGACAAATTAGTTTCTCAGAAATACTAACTTTATAATTACAAATGGAGTAGGCATATGGCTCAGTGATTATCTTTAGACAAAGCAGCAGCCTGTATTTCAGATATTTATAAGCTTTATAATGAACAATTTCTGAAGAACTTTTTAATGAACTTTAATGCATTTGAAGAGCAGAGGCTTCACTCCATTTCACAGCTTGTGGTGAAATCCCTGTAGTTCCCAGGACAAACAGACAAACACATGAGCAGAATTGTTTAACTGTACAATCCCTGCTACCTCTGAATTTCCAAGGGCTCATCCACACTTCTGTCAGTGCCTGTAGCTGGGCCTGGGATTTCCAGTGTGAAATGAGAAATTGCTCTTAAAATTTTATTTCCACAGCTTTTTGAGAATATATCTGTGGGAATACATAAAATCAGAGGGTTTTGGGAAAGCTGCAAAAGGCAGGCTTCAGAGACAGCAGAACTGTGATTAGAGCTAAGCAATAGCCCTAAGATTGGTCAGCAGAAAAATTATGTAAGAAGCAGAAAAGTAAGGACAAATAGAACAACGGTCTGTGTATTAAGGCTGGTCTAGAATAACTCCCTAAGCTGCAGAACAGTATATCTAGCAAGATATGAGGAAGTTCTAAGCTTAATAATGGAGCTCTGTGCATTGTGTTTTAAGGCTTACAAGCAGGTATTGTATTTGAAATAAGCAAGCATTGTTTTAACCGAGGGTATGTGTGCTTTTAGTGGTTGGATAGAACTACTGTCAATATGCTTTTGCTTTGTGTGATTGGTCAAAAAACTTATAAACTAAGTTGCAACATTAAGTTCTTAGTCTGCTGCCTGGGATGTGAGCTGCTGGCATCTTCCCATTGTCATAACCATGCAATGAGACTGATGCTGGAAAATAAAACAGCTCAAGGCGCGTTCCCAGCAGTCCCGTCCCATTTGTGATTTGTACATAGCCCTGGCAATAATATTGACTGGCAATAATATCTACTACCAATTTCCATCACTGTTTTCACTGATCTTACGGAGAAAAATCTGTCTCTGAGTTTATTGCTCACGTTGCTCTCCACAGGTTCCTTCCCGCTATTTCCAACCCTTCGGGTTCGGCCCCCGGAGCTGTGTGGGGAAGTTCATTGCCATGGTCATGATGAAGGCAATCCTAGTGACTCTCCTGAGGCGCTGCAGAGTGCAGACAGTGAAAGGAAGAGGCCTGAACAACATCCAGAAAAACAATGACTTATCCATGCACCCCATAGAGAGGCAGCCTCTGCTGGAGATGGTTTTCACACCCAGAAGAAATGCGGACAAGAGTCAGGGTGATAGAATGGATCAGCACTAAAATTACCAAATTTTCTCAACCTCGAAGAAATAGTCATCATTCCTAGTTAAATACAGAAAATAAAATGTTTTGTTGCCCCTAAATGACTTCAGGTGACACCTTGTTCTGCCTGTACAGCAGAAACAAAGGCCAGAATTGGAAAGACTAAAAGTACAGGAAAGTTCTGTTGTAGATGCTATACAACTCCTGATTATTTTTTAAAACATAGAGTTCAGACAAAAGTTATGCCTTCCCTTTCAAACACTGCCAGTTCAGAGGTTTGAGGGTCAACAAACCAACATACCTGATGTGTGCTTAATTCCCTTTTCACCCACCTCCCTGAAGCTGCACCTAGCAATATTTGACCACAGCAAAAACTCTGTTTTCAAAACAGCTGAATGAATAATATTAGTTCATTTCAAGACTAAGAAACTATTTAAAGTATTCAAGATGTCTATAAGTTTAAAAAAAAAAATGTTTGAACAAGTCATTCAAACATTTTTCTTTACCATGTTTTGCTGTCCTGTTAAACAGATACCAAAGATTTACAGTGTCACACAGATTTTACCAATAGCAGTAATTTGCAGAGTGCTACATAATAATAATGATAGTTGAGGTAACTATTCTATATTTTTAAAACCCAATCTCCTGCTGCATGGGATCTGTAAACATCTTAATAAAGGCCAGGTGAGAATGAGCTGATGAGCACCAAACATTACCACCAGCACTACATGGGTGGGTGACTTTCAGCCCCACCTCCTCACCTGACTGACTACAGAAATTTCCCACCTCCCCTCAGCTTGAGTGAAGAAGTTCAAATTTCCTTTAAGCTGCCTAAGGTGTGCCAAATCATTTTTTGACCTGGTTTTAGTTGCTCAATTCCACTTCAGAGAGTAAGATTTGGAGTTGTTGCCCACACCACAGTAGGAGACAATGTCCCTCCCTCATGATCCAAACAACTCCTGGTGCTCCTTCTGCACGAGCTCTGGGCTGTGTCCTGCTCTCCAGCATCTTGCTCCATGCCCACTGATGTACAAAGGTTCTGAGCTTATAAAGATAAACACTTTCACAAGAGGCAGATTTCACTGGGTAAGTGCCCAGAGTTTGGTAGTGACAAAGGAGAGAAGTTCTGAACTAACAAGCAGATTTCTAGGAAATGCTTTTCAAGGTGTTTTGCATACACAGGTTTTTATTTTAACTATAAACCAGGCGGGGGTTTATACTTAATCCTTAACGGGAAAAAGGGACAATTACTCAACCTTTCTGTTCAGAATTGACCCATCTTGAAATTTGTACAGTCTGGACATTGATATCTTTACTAGCCTAATGAGGAGTTGCCAGCTTGGTCAAGAAGAAAAAGATCTTCCTGGCTAAATGACAACATTCCTTGACAGAGACTTTCCAGTTTCATTAAGCTTGAGTTTTCATACTGTGTAACACAAAGAAAGAGATTTTCCAGATAAAGTGCCTTGATAAAGACATCCAACCAATGTACAATAGGCTTTATATTAACCTTTTCCTTCCAAGTCCTTTAAACTATAATAGAAGGCGAGAAAAAAAGGGAAAAAAGAGAAAAATTGAGTCTTTACTTTGAAAATATAAATAAAATTTATTAATTAATCTATTCCTTCAGACCACTGATCTCAGGCAAAAGTCCAGAAGAAAATGATCTATCCAGTAGCACGGAAGAACTGCAGAGACCCAACAAATAATTATGTGCCCCACCCAAAGGTAATGAATTAGACTGGGAATGGTGATAAAGAAGAGGAGCTGCCTATTTAGGCTAATTCTCAAAACAACATATGAATTTTCTGTAGTAATTTTTAAAAATCAAACTTGAAAGCATTTATTGAAGAATTTATTGCAGCTAGGTTACTTTTAAAACTTTCTCAACTTTTGCATTATACCAAAAATTACAACAGCAAAGTGCAATCCTGTACCACCTGTACATACAGACAAAACTGGGCAGTTGAAGACACAAATAAATAGGATTTAATGGTAAGACTCAATGGTCTTTTCCAAACTCAAAGGTTCTATGTTTTCTAGGACTTCTGTTTTTTAGGTCATGAAATGCCACAGAGGTATGAATCTGTGGAATATCTAATGTGACCTCTGTTTGTGCATCCTTTATACCCTTTAAACTAGGAAATTGATAAAGCAGTTGGAAGAAGAAAAAAAAAAACAAACACAACCATGTTTAAAACATTTTTACTCTTTTTGCATCTTAAAACACTTCAGGGTACTTTAGTGGGCATGTATTTCTTATTTGCCTAAGAACTCTGAAAAGAAATCCACTGAAGATTTTTCTTGGGAATAAACTACTATTTTATACACAGGATACATATCTTTGCTTATTCCACACGCAAAACCAATTTTGTAGTGATAATTTACTGTCTGATTTTCCCACCTCACAATTATAGGCCTCCTCCAAGCAAAATTTTTCACAAGCTTGAAATTAATAAATTATCATTCAAATTCTGAAGCAATTTTATGAAATCAAATAGATGAAAAATGCATGCTGCTCTGATTTCTTGAATGTATTCTATATTGTTGAATTTGTAGGCAGGAACTTCAGAAAAATGATTACCATAATTATTCTAGGAACAAAATAAAGCAGTATCATTTTTTACTTGTTGTCAGCAGGACAACAGAGTTATTTCCCATTGTGTCCTGTATGTTTTGAACATAGCGTTTCTGGTCCTCTTGTTTCTACAGGATTTAGTTTGGTCCCCATTCGGGCAGCAGAGCTGTAATTAATCTGAGCTCTCAGCTCATCTGAGTCCTGCTCCCCCTGACCTCATTAGGGCTGCTCCTCAGTGGTCTGTTTGCATGAATATTTGCACTGCCAGCTCCATTCCCCCATCCCATAATCTCACACCTGCTTGAGAGCTGCAGCTGGGGCAGCAGAGTTCCAGAACTTGCCATGTGGGTATGAACAGATTCTACCTTTCACTGTACAGAACAGAGCTCTGGGTTTAAACAGTGTTTTACCACCAGGTACTGCACAAATTCCAGTGGCTTTTTAAACCACATCAAGTCCACAGTCATGACATGACTGCTCCATTAATGTTCAATGCATTACACACAACAAACTCAGCTGTGTTTTATACTTCGCTGTGATCATGGGCTGCTCACAGCACATGGATGTGGATGTTGCCAGCAAATAAAATAAACATCAAATAAAAGTTGTATGTAAAAGAGTTTAAAGTCATGTTTCATCATGTTCTCCCAATTTGAGAATCACAGATTGTATTAAAATGCATGAGTGTGTCTGCATGCATGAACAGATCAATGTATTAGATACAAGGATGAAATCTACAATGTTCTAAAATCGAAATTCTCACTGATTTTAGAGACTATATTATTGCCAAGATATTTTTCATGTAGTAAGAAAGCATAATTAAAAGAATTTAAATTGATACAAGACTACTTTCCTAGGAATGCACTTTTTCAAAGCTATAAAAGAAGGGAGAAGAGGTAGGTTTTGGTGGTTCTTTAGATAACAGGTATTTGTGAATTTAACCAAAAAATTGGCTTAATGATTCAAACAAAGGACTCAGCTATCAGTGAGAAAAGTATCTGAAGTAATTAAAAAGTGTAACAAATAAAATAATTGACTATATAGTTGAAAGTAAAAAATTTAATCTCATTTTCTACTTGTAAAAAGACAGCACGACAAATTCAATTTGTATCCAATGCCTAATTTTTTTCACACAAATTAAAAGCTTTCAGAATGATAAACATCTGGCTGAGTGACAGGGAACTGGAAGGTAGTAAATGGCACACTAAAAAACAAAATTTAAAAAACCACAAAACTCTAACATAGCTGCAAATAGATTTTTCAGACAGTGACCTGATATTGAAAATATTTATCCTAGACTTTCACAAGCTGTATTAGTAATTTTTAAACAATAATAAACTTTCATTTTATAAATTTTCATTTTATAAATTGTTCACTTTCTGTACAATACAATCCAATGGTACAGCCTCAATTAATATCCTATTAAATTCAATTCTAACCTCAAAAGAAAATTCCACTTGACAGTTTCCAGTAGAAAGGAATGCAGTACTGTTTGACAGAGGAAAATAGTTCAGAACTTAAACCAAATCTGCTTGAAATAAATTCTTTTGTCATTTAAAACTGGAATTTGCACCTGACATACAATTTTAATCAGGATTTAAGAGGTTAAGAACGTTAAGTGATGTTGTTTTGAGTCCTACCTACTGTTATTGTAAGACTTGAAATTGATGATCTCAATTTACCAAAGTGCTGGGTTTGCATGCTGTGATAATTGCGATTATCACAATTGTGATAATTGTGCCTTTTTCCAACGCGGATCTTCAATTTCCCAGTGTGGGCAAGCAGCGGATTCCGCGCCCTCCCCTGCGGTAGCGCTCCCCCGGCTCGGCCCAGTCGCGGCATTGACAAGGAGCCCAAGGAGCCCAAGGAGCCCAAGGAGCCCAAGGAGCCCAAGGAGCCCAAGGAGCCCAGCGCTGCCCGGGCGGGAGCGCCCGCGGCGTTCGCTGCGCCTCGCTCGGCGCGGGTCGCCCGGCCCAGGCACCGCAGCGCCGGCAGCGCCAGCAGGTGGCGAATTCCTCCTGCCACGAGCACAGCTCAGCTTGGGCCACGTCCCCGCTGGAAGCCAAGAGACTCCTGGCTTCACTCGCTTATTAAACACGGCTTGAGGGAGACGTGGAGTCACTCAAAGTGTGGAGACAGAGAGAAAACCCAGCCCAGGGACAGAATTTATTGGCAAGAAATCATCCTGCTTATTAAATATTCCATTTATTCATTTTTCTAATTAGCACTGGCGTAGAACATTTTCCAGTATCACCTTTTGCTGAAAGAATTCTCCCAGTCTACTCAAATCTTTGTGTACCATTTGGCATCAAGATCAACAGAACCTAACTTGGTAGGGCTCAAAATGATTTCTGAGAAGCTGTAGGACTTTGCTAGTACTTTAAGTATAATTCAACAATTAATTTGATGTACTGATACCAACACATTCTCTCAATATGATACCTTAATACAATATTTTCCCTGTTGCTGGCTTAATTTAATGTAGTGCCTCTATGGCATTATTCCATAGTAGAACAGCAATCACTAAGGAAATATTCTGGTCTTTGAAGTCAGATTTTTATGAGTAATGCAGGGCCCAGCACCTCATGGAGCCTCACCACACCTCTACAGAAGGTACCAACCTATCAGCCCAAGAACTGAGCAGATCTTCACAATAACTCTTTATTCTTTAATTAATTGCTGGTCAAAATCAAGTCACTTTCAAAATAGGGCATATTTGGCACAATGTGCACAACTCTATTAAACAACCTGATTAGAGCTGAAATACCTCCCACTGGATTTCAATCGTTTAATTCCTCTTTAATTTCAGAAGGGTTGATTAGCATTTCACTCACTGCCTTATAAACTTACCCTTACCTTGTAATGATATGTAGATGGAATTGAATTTCATTCTCCATTTAACAATCATTGAAATATTCTTGTCAAGTAATTATAGATCAAAATAACTATATTCAGAAACTGCACGTTCTAACACCTATATGCATATTTGTATTTATATTCATCCTTTTTTAATTCCAACAAATATTGGAAGATATTTTTCAGTGTTAAACAATAGATCAAGAGAGACATGAGAAGAGTATAAATCAGTATTATTATATTAAGTATGGTGCTAACTGCATTAAGAAAATTGCCACTTACTGCCATTTCAGAAAGCACATAATTAAATTTTGCAAAAGAACTTGGTCCAGCTACTAAATGAATTCTAAAGCAGCTGCAAATGGATCTCTTTCTGTTTGAAATGTTTTCAAATGGAATATCACCAGCTCAGATGTATAAATACAAATTAAACTGTATGCATGGTCTTCCTTCCAATGTTAAAGACAATTCAAAGAAGATAAATTCATTCTACAGAAGTGTTATCAATCCACTGTATTACTTCACCTAATGAACTCAAAGCATGTTAGGAGTATCAATCAAATCTTTGCAATGAAGCTGATTTCATAAACTCCTGCCTCAAGGAAAGGTTACCGTAAAAAAAACAATGTAACTGTGTAGCTCTGGACCTAATTACTCATGGGCCCCTTCACTCAGACAAGGTTTGATCAAAACCCCAAGGCATCAGGCCAATAATCCTTTTTTAATGTCTTGGCTTAGGTGTCAGGGTATGTTTGAGCCTGCATCTATGAGGATGGTGTGAGTAAACACGATTGCCCATACAGTAAACATTTGCCTATGTAAACCATGCTATTAACAGTCTAACCAAAGGCTGGAGAGCAGGAACTGCCCCTGACAGTACTTTGGCTCCAACCTCCAGTAAAACTCAAGAGACAGCAGAAAGTTTCAGACTGAAGGGAAATGGGAAGGTGAGCCAGCTCCTACTCTAAATGTGGCTCCAGAGAACCTACAGGTGAAGATGATGGCATCAGCAACAGGAGGAACATCTTGTCAGAACTGGGGACACAATGCCCTGTCGTGACACCCCATCTTGGAAGGAACAGGCTTGACCTTAATAACATATATGTATCATTTTATTACATAGTTGAGATGCAAGAACGCTTCAAGAAGGATCTATACATCTTGTTAAAACATGCTAGTTGTGATTTATTATTGGTTCCTTATCATTATTGACTAGGTTAGCAGTAAATTATTGTGTGTTCCCCTTTGTTGCAGGCAAATATCCCACTTGAAATGGCACCTGCAAGAACCTCAAACTTTGGTTGGCTGTTTTTTCAACAGCTACTTAAAATTATATCAAGGAATGACAGCTCCCCATTTTCAGTTGCTCAGCTCCCCATTTTCAGCTGCTCACTACACCTCTTTGACACAATAGCAGCATGTCACCTGGCAAATACAGAAGTCTGCTGAAATTCTCCTAAATTAGTCTCTTATCACTAATTGGTTCTGGAAATGCAACGGAAACTGTGACACAACTCTACAAAAGATAAATTGTTTTGGAGAACTGCATCCTAGAGGGTTAAAGGTTTTCATGCAGCACTCTAGTACAAAACACTGACAACAAGCTGGTGATATTTGTGATTAACAGGATGAGGACGTTTTTGCAGATGACACAGAAAAGTTGTACTCCCTAGTGAGCATTTACCCTCCTGGGCTCTCTGGACACTGTGCTCAAAAAGCCCTGTGGAAGAACTCAATCTTCAGATGGCCAAGGCTCAGAAATTTGCTAATAGTGCAAAAGGAGAATCCAAATACATGTATTTGTAAAAAAAAAAAAAAACCAAAAAAAACCCAAACCAAACTCACCACTAGACCAACCAACAACGCAGCATATTTCCTGAAATAAGGGCAATGATGCAGTGTGCAGTATTGACATGCAGGAAGTGTCCAAATTTATAAACTATTACAAACTCAGTTTTGCCATGTCCTTTAAATTTGTTAATTCAAGTTATGGATCATAAATTTTTGAGCAGATTCAATAATGGACCTACTTAAATTTCAAAATTCTTACAAAATGTTCTGTTTTAAGCCTGCTAACATGTATCTGCTTCCACATTGATTTTTTATAATTAAATTTTTAAATTCCCAAATCTCCTCTGAGAATTCAAGGAGTTCTCCACAGGACAGAGAGCAGGAGCAGAACACAATTAGAGCAATAGGAGATTAAACCAATACAAAACATCACTTCATGTTTGGCTTCTGAAGAAGCTGATAATTTAGAAGTGTGTTTCAGTGACACCAGAGTCTTTCAAACAAAATACCGCTGACTGGACTTGGATCAGAGTAAAAACCCTAAATGAATATTACTGGAATAGAGCCTTTACAAAGCCAGTGAGTATTTATGTATTGGTCCCCAGTCTGAAAAGTTAAAAAGTAAACTAGAGTGTGACATTTATTCACCAAGCCTTTAGAGAGCTTACAAGTGGTTTACATGGGTTCATCTCAGTATTCTGAGCAAGTCTAGTGAAATGTCATGTAAAGCCAGTGGGACTTAGAAGTGTAAGTTTTACAATTGCTCCTGAAAGCAAGGAAAAATTAATCTTAAACACATTTTGAAATGAATAGCAAAGACTCCATGTTCTTCTAACTGATTAGCAATAAACAGCAGTACACATGTACAACATAAATCCTAGACTGTCTTCCTTCAGCCTGACCCTGAGATACTGTAGAGTTTACCTCATCTGCAGAGCTTTGCCACTATTATTTTTATAGTATTTTAATTCTGAAATATTAAGCTTGCACTTTGTGCCACAATCTGGCTTTGTGCATGCAAAACGTGTTCAGATTCTGAACTGCCTTGGAGAAAAAAAGCACTCATATCTGAATTGTCTTCAAATCCATTTCCAGTGGATAGAAAACAACTTTTTCAACTCTTGGAGATTTAACTTCAGGTTACATTCAGTAACAAATGCTCACAGATTCTTGTAGTAGCCAGACATCTGTATTAATTTCTGTATAAAAGTTAAAACACACATCCAGGAAAACTAAAGATTTAATTAACACCTCTTGAGAGCCATTTCTAAAATTACCATTTGACCACAAGTATTTGCTAACCCTTCAGTATAATTTGGGGTTTTGGTGTCACAGAACATGCAGAAATGGATATGCCTTAACTATGCAAGGCTTTAAAGCATACAGTCTCCTGATTACTTTAACATACGCACTGAGAAGTTTAATGAAGAGAAATAATTGCCCTCCCCTTGCTAATAATGATTCTGCTGGGTTATTAAAAGATGTTTTATGCATCACATCTTTTGTGTGTATCCTAGTGTGGAAAGGAAGGAACAAGGATTGTTTCACCTCCTGCATGCATAGATAGATGCAGAAATCAAAGAATAACCTGTACTTTGCCAATCCCATTTAGAAAAAAAGGATTATGCAATGGTACATTCTTTTTGTGTGCTCTCATCCCAAAAGTTTTTGTACTTAATGTAATAAAAAAGGAAGAGAAGAAAACTTTTAAACTATTTTGAGTTCCATATATACCAGTTTTCTAAAACATGCAGCAATACAAAAACCACTGTATCTGAGGAAGAACCCCACACTCCTAATTTATTAGATGTGATGGAGCTTTCTTACAAAGACAGAAACTTTGTGCTCACAGCTCATTAAACAAAAGTAAGCTCAAGAAATAAATTGGACGTTCCTAATCCTGGTTGCACAGAACTCTATTCCTATTCACCAAACAGAACCTTTTTGTCTTCCTCCCAGCCCTTGGGGAATCCTGTACCAGGGAGAGAAATGCCTTTGTAAGCCACAAACCACAAAGAATGAAATGGGATCACTGGATCTAAACCACACAACTTCTTGAGCAAAAACAATTGCTTCTGTTGAGAACAAACTGGATGAACACTTGAACTTTGATATTATCCCTTAGAAGATGACAGAGTGGATGAAATATAGACATCAAGAGTCATGCTTACACAAAGCACTTGCCAAACAATTTTCAGTTACAATTATCTCTCAGGAGTAAAAATATCAGTTAATAAATCTGGACTATAAAGTCAAATATATTGTGCTTTCAAAATTAAATGTGCAAGAGAAGCTACATGAAGACTTTTTAAAATTATTTAGGGAATAAGTTACCTCCAATATCTCTTTAGAATTAACTATCTTTTTAACACAACAAGAATGAAACATTCATTTCAAACTGGCTTTAATTATTTTTCAGGTGAAATACATTAATAGCAATATGCATTTGCCAAGAGGGCATATAATTTTTGGACCTAGAGCAATGACTCACAGAAATAATTATCTTTTATTAGACTGATGCTTGTATGAAAGATAAACAACTGATAAGCAACAGAGCTGTCCATCACAGATATCCTGTCAGGCTGTTATTAAAGAATGTCAAAGGACTGATTGTTATGGGGGTGATTATATCAAGTACATGCATGTATATAAAAAGTTGAACATTTTAAATTAATCCACTGGCAAAACCCCATCACTGGTCAGAACACCCAACAAAAACTTTTTTTTTTTAAATCCCATTCAATTTTGCATAAAAACACCAGTCAAGAAATTAAAAAGTCTCAGAACATGTATTAAAAGATGTAATATTTTTGCCTCACATAAGGCAGATTATCTAAGGCATCTTGGCTGTATCTAATTTTTAGAATAGAAAAAGGCA
Organism: Molothrus aeneus; assembly: GCF_037042795.1. Taxonomy (NCBI): domain Eukaryota; kingdom Metazoa; phylum Chordata; class Aves; order Passeriformes; family Icteridae; genus Molothrus; species Molothrus aeneus. Next base: position 8,873,997 of record NC_089658.1, on the reverse strand, counting down.
ATACAACAGCCTAAACAGACTTTATCCTGTACCCATTTTAACCAAAAGAGATTTTGTCAGTACTTTTATTAAGGATATGCTACATTTAGTCTTTTGCAGTAAGAAGACCATTTGTTCTCAGTCACCTCTGCTGCAATATTTTCTTCTCATATCCATGATAGAGAGGGACATCATTTTACAGACCTCTCCTTCACACCAGTGAAGTGCCTTTTGATATTGTTATGCCTAGAATTCAAGTTAAATGCAACTCTCTACTCATTTCCTCTAATTCTGCAGTTTTCAGCCTTCAAAAGAAGATATTGAAAAAACTGTAGCTGTACCTGAACCAAAGGAGGCCTTACTCATGCAAACCCCAAACCTTTAATTCAAGTACTTAATCATAATTAATGGTTTATTCATCACCATTTTTCTAACTTTAAAATTGCAACTTGATATCTAGAGTTGTGCAAATAAGAAAGATCCTCCTCACAAGCCAGCCCAATCTCAACAAAGCTTTAATAATATACTTTGGAAAGAGTCTTGTTTTATTCTAAAATTTCAACACCTTCACCATGCCTGTCAATGGTTAAAACAAAGCAGAAATGCTGTCTTAATCAAATGAGATTGATTCTTCAGCTGTCCCTGTGATGGAACCAAGCAGTAGTTTACATTTTTTGCTATGAAAAAGTCTTATAGGAATGTCCTTGCCTTTCTACATGAAAGTGTGACCTCTAATCTCAGAAACCAGGACCTTTTCCTGTTTAACACATATGGACACACAGAAATCTGAGCTCTCTAGCTGGGCCATGATGCATTATTTAGCTTTGTTCAGGTCAGGCAGGCAGGCCTGGCTTTCAGCAGCACCAGGAAATCTCGTGCAGGGTTTCTCTCTCTCCTTATCCAAGTTCCCCCTTTTGCTGCTCAGACATTCCAGTTCTCAGGTATTAAATGGGACATGTATAGATCTCAATGTCATTGGGCTCTCAGACACACTGTCTCACCACAGCCATTGGGAAAGGCTAATTTATCAAATTAAAGACAGATTTTATTAGTCCTATTGAAGTTATGTCCAAAAAAGACCACCACCCTTCTGCCTGCCTGGTTCTGGTCTGTCTCTTCATGAGTTTTCCCAAGCTACTCCTTCCTCCTGCTATCCAACAAAGCTGCTGTTTGACAGCTCAAAAATTTTCTGTCTCACATCAAACCTCAGACAATTGTCCCACCACTGCAGCATGTGAGATAAATTATATTTTGCATAAATCTCAGGTGTGGTTTGCTCAAACTGGATGTAAAATTCTATGCAAACCAGTAGACAAGACCAGTTAAATACACAAAACTGATTGATTAGACTAGAGAAAATCTTGCTGAAACATGTATAGCCAGCAAGAGTTCCTCTCTATCTCCTGCCCATGTATTTCTGTGGCGATATTGAAGTATTTTACCCTGCAGTCAAAGAGTTTCAAAATGAGGAATTTTTTTTCCCCAGGGAAATTTGCTCAAGTGCTGAAAAGGTAAAATGTGAAACTTCCTTGAGACAAGGTAAAACACGCAAAATGATGCTGACATAGCTCCACAATCTCTGCATGACTGTAGGGAATTGTCAAACTGAAAGCACTGAAGTACTCAGGATGATTACATGCTGGAGAAAGTCTAATTAATACAACTGCTGTAAAAGAGTATTACATCTTTTGATAATTGAGTTTTATCAGAAATGGAAAAACAGAGACATAGAATTAAATTGATTGATTAAATTGATCTATTGTTTTCTGGATAAAAACAAACAATAGCTAATTCTTGGCACTTACAGAAAGAATCCATTTTTGAGAGACTGCAGGGTTAAACTCTAAAAAAAACTTGTTAAAAGACAAAACTTTCTAAAATATATATTTTTAAAACGGTAGTGAAAACTGTATTTTCCATTCTGAATAACCCTAAAATAATCCAAAACTGGTCAGTCATGATACAGTTGCCACAGCACCTTCCCATCTACAACCTAGAGGGAAAGCTTCTCAGACCAACAGCCAGAAAATCCAGAAACTCTGAATCAAAGTAGGAAATTCTGATATGGACTGTCAAAGATAAATATGTTGACTAATCAGCCTTCGTTGCCTAAGTTTTAAAAAGGAATTATATTCTTTATCACCACTTAAAATTTGACAAGTCAAACCTGAAATCTTTTATCTAAACACCTGAAATTTCCAAGTTTGTTGAATTCAAACAGCCTCATATGACGTGATGGTTCAGGAAAAGATCAAAGCAACAATGTTCTGGAACTGGGATAAAGTTTCATGTCTTTTTATGCAATTAAGAGTTAAGCTTCAGAGATTAAAGGTGAGTCCAATTCATTGGTATTTATGCAAAGAAAATGGATCAGTAAATGAAATTCTGCTACAGGATAAAAATGAATGCACTGACTGAGCTTTCTTTATCAGTTTCTATTTTTATTGTGTTCCTATTTTCCTCTTTGTTCAATAATGAAGGGGAGGGGTTGCAAGCATCCAAGCTTGAGCCCCCATATGCAGAACAAAGTTTCCATTGCTGTGCATTATCAAACTGGGTGTTAATTTCTTCCAATTTTGATTCAACTCTGCCATGGGACATCTGTTCTTGTGTGCTGTGTTATATTATTAACACTTTCTACACTCTGTTACAAGAACTCAGACAACAATTTTGATAGGACGTTCCTGCTTTAAGAATTCTAGAATGTGCTTTTTAAAAATTAAAATGCCAGCACAGCTCTCTCATTATGGTACCAGCTGAATCCATTTCCAAGCTGAGGATGTAAGGAGAAACCAGATGTGGTGTGATATGTACTGCATGACAAACTATCCCTTAATGCTCTGTGCCACACCGTGCAAGGAGGAGATATTTCCTACTGCTAAGTCCAGAATTTGTGAACAGTGAAGATCCAAATCACTTCAGTTTCTTTTTAAGAGTGAAAACCCAACTGCAGTACACTTTCCTGCAGCAGAATCAGACCCATTTGTTATCAATTTTTAGTGGAAGGGAGGTTTCCCAAAGGGAGAATCAATCATCCAGATTCCTTCCAGTTTATATAGTAAGACTAAGTCCAAATTTGTCTGAATCTTCAAAATTAACAGTGCAAAGACAATCTTATGATAAAAAGGATAAAAAAAGGTTTAATCCATCATACAGAATTAGATTAGAGCTGGATATCAATTTTTAATAAAGTCACTTTTTATCAAAATGTCATTTGCCTAAACCAAGCATCCTCAGGACTGCAGCATTCTTTGAGAAAAGGGAAACAGAAATCCCAAAATACTGTCTATTTAAAGCTGTTCTCTCTGTTGGCAAAAGTTTGTCTTCAGCCTAGTGAGCATTTCCATGTGGGTTTCATAGCTGGAATAAGAACAGTGTGAAGAGGTTTCCAGACCAACATGGGTTGTTCTAAGACTTAAATCTGGGAAAACAATCAAAAAACACTTGAAAGATTTGGACCAGATTCCTAAATGTAATTGTAAAATTATAAATTATTTTCACTGATGAGATCTGGAATAATTGCATGGTAGCTGAAACACAAGGCTGTGTGCCACTTTAAATAGGTTCAGGGTTTATTATTAATGCATCACTTGGACCATGGGTAATGGACATGGGCAGGAAAGAAATTAAAGGTCCTGGCTTCCAAACCAGCTTTCTTTGGACTACTCAGACACACAGCTTCTGTGCCAGCTTGCATTTGCAGTGAAAGAAAGAATATATGCACAAAAAACCCATCCACATGCCCTGTCCGTGTTACAGGAAGCAGTCTCTGGATTTCTGTGTTGGCCTAACGATAAGGATACAGGGAAGGATGTACAATGCCTGACACATGAGCCAAGGGCTTGGTTATTGCTCAAATAAATCACTACCTAATCACACTTTGCCAAACAGCACCACAACTGTCTTGTGGCACACATCCAGCAAGCATTCCTTACTGCAATACTTACCATATTGACAGCTTCAACTGACAAAATGATAAGAGTCTAACTCAGTTTACTTTATCAGTGAACATTTCTGTGTTGCTTCTTACTGAAGGAGTTTGATTTTAGTGGTTGCCACTTAAAAGTTTGGGGAGCTTTGGAAGACTTTTTTATTGCTAAAAACAAAACCAAAAAAGCCCCACTGCTACAGGATAAATGCACAGTACAAAGAGTTAACATTTCCACTCAGAGACCCTCATCCTGACAAGAAACTTCTCAGATAGATGTGCCTTTAACACTGCTAGCCTGCCAATAATCCAGCTGGGTTATAATGGCAGACACAATGGTGGGGGAGTGACATCCCCACCATAATGAGCAGCTAAAACAGAGACAATTTCATTACAAACCAAAATGAACATTTTGTCAGCTGTTACTAGAATACACAACTGCTGAAAATGGGGTATCACAAATAATGATAAATATTCATTAGGACATCATTACAAGGCTCTGAGAGACATGGCTCGAGCAGAGCTGCCTTGCTGGCTTGACAAGTCATTGCCCCTTCTCTGGACATGCTAAACTCTCTTCACTGATGGCCAGCAATGATTTTTCCTAAATATCAGCAGGAAACAGGACTGTTTAGGATTTCATGGCAGCCTCCCAGTGCCTCACAGGAGTGAGCTTCTAAAGGGAAACAAAAGGAGGAGAGAGTCTCCAGGCAGATGGCAGGCAGCCGGGGAAAAGCCCTGCTGTGTTGGCTGACCAGCTAAAAAGAAACAGAGGGAGATGGTCCAGCAAACCCATTGTGGAAGAGACAAGGGGAAAACTTGGGGGGGGGTCACAAACAGCTTGCTTCTGTTACTGGTGCCCCTATTCCCCAAAGTGCAGGGGATCAGAGCACAGCAGAACTTGGCAGAGAACATGTGATACCATACCAACCTCCTGGCACAACTGCCCCTCGCCTTCCTGCTCTTGGGACTCCCTAGGCTGCCACAGGTTTTGTACTGAGTGGCTTTAGCCATCCAACCAGTAAGCAGGTAACAAAATAGAGAGAGAAAGTCCCAGGTTGAACCTGCCCTAAACAAAGGGATTACCAGAGCGACAATATTGCATCCACTTGACCAGATGCAACAAGGTTTCTGAGAAGTTCCAGAAAAACATCTGCACTCAGCAGTCATAGGAGAACTGCAACTACCATGTATATTTATGCACTTACAATGCTTCTGCAGCCTCATAACCCATCATTAACACAACACTGCAATATATTGACACTGGCAGGCCTATTTCTATTATGGACCTTTGAGTTTTCGTGATGCTAAAAAGAAATGTATTCAGCCCTTCCACACCTCTTCCCCCCACTCCCACATATATGTATTTATGTCCTGGCTTTGTAATGATCACCTGATTTCTACATGCCATCACCATCCATAAAGCTTTAAAAGTCACAAAATGAGAGACATGAAGAGAGATGTCACAAAATCATAGATGTAAAGAAAAGATAGCTTAAATAATTATAACGGGGTCCATTTTTTGAAGCAGAGGTTCTTGTTTTGTAAGAAACATGAAGCACACAAGTGCAGGAGCTCTTTTGCAGTGGGAAGTGCCTGCGAGGCCAGCAGGGCTTGGGGCAGCCCCTCCATCTGCCGGCTGCACTGAGCGCCGGCGGCTCCTGCTGCCAAATCACTGCCTGAACTCAGCCCTGCTACCTAACAAGTCACCTTTTCCATGCTTCATTCAGGGAGATTTTACCACCTGATGGATTATGCAAATTAGAGAACATAGCATTTATAATGATACAAATTCTCATTTAAAAACAAAACACAAAAAAACCCCAGCACGATGGAAAGTTGAACAGCCTATTTAATCTCTTTACCAAGCAAGACCTAAATCATCACCAAAAGTTTCTTTCCCTAATTTTTGCATAAACATTCTTCATTGTATTCGAATTGATCACTGCTTATCAATTAGTCTAGCAAGATAACCCAATGAGAATATGAAATTCATAAAAGGCATATTTCTCTTCAAAATCTTTACTCACAAAACCACTTTAGCAGTAACATATAGAATCCAACAGAGAAGAGGGTAGGTGAAATTCCTCCATTAACTCAAGGGGATCATAAAGAAAGGGAGTGAAGAAATGAGGGCCAAAATCCAGATGGCTGCCTGGGACAGAAGGTGGAATTTTCAATAGTCAAATATCTGAGACATAAAAATCTCAGGATTGTTCCAGGAAATGAACATATTACATTCCTCACTGAGCCCTTGAACCTCACCCATCTAAGTGCACAGGAAAGAAGAGAATTTCTTCATAAATCAGAAATAAGAGAAACAGTGTATAAAGGCTGAGTCATCACAACTAAAACTTCAGCTTCCACCTACACCTCTTACACATGCACACACACAGAAGATGAACAGCATTGTTTATGAACACTGACACATCTTAATATCAGATGAGTCATAATACAAGGTATTTCAGGATTCATTTTATCACAGCACATTAGAGGGATACAAAAAATGGACTGCTTAAATCCAACCCACATACACTTTGTCCAGTACTGTACAAGATTGCCTTTTCAAATAGCATTTTTTCAATATCACCAGCATCTCACTTTTAAACAATTAAAGCCCATTTCTGAAATTGAGGCAGTTATCCCAAAGCAGGTTTGGCTAGTGGTCAGTGTGGTCCTGGATGCTTTGTAGTGATAACTGTAAATATCCTTGTACTATTTATATTTATTTTCATTTCTACCTCTTAAATCTATGCATAGCTTAAAACATTTACAAGTTACATCACCAGCTAACTAAGGATTTCCTCTTCTAACAGTTCCAGTACCTCATATAAAAATTTAGCTGCAACTGTACCCCAGCTGCGGACATTTGACTCAGTCTTCATTCCTATTGTGTGATGCTCTGAGATGACAGCAAGAGCCCAGGATCTTTGCCTCCTTCAGTGCTTATCAGACCTCTTAAATCCCTAGAACTCATTAGAACAAAGAATGCTGTCCTTCAGTAAAATCATGAGTAGCCAGGCTCAGTTTTACCCCAAATAAAATTTTATCTCCAGAATGATATCAGCTACTACTATAGATCCTTCTCTCTGAATTCTCAGTAGATCAATAACTTCATGGCACCTGGTTGGCTCTAATGAGGCTCTGAATGTTCTGTTTAGGGTTATGTGGTCCCATTTAGCCAGACTGGTGTTCTCTGGGTGTGATTTATTGTCCTTTATTGGGTTCAATCAGGGTTCATTGTCACTCAAAATGGTGGGGAACTTTCTTTAATCTCAGGCAGGAGCACGCTTGCCTCAGTACCCTGATGATCCCCTGCAGCATTTCAGTTCACTGACTTTGGGATGATTTTCTGTGCTTCTTCAGACTCTTCTAACACCTGCTGCAGCCACTGCTCTGCCCTTGGGCTTGTGCTCTCACAATGAGTCTCTGCAGTGACTCAGCTACTCCCTGAACTCTTGATGGGAGCTGAGTGATGTTACACAACCCACCCATGGGCACCAGCACCGATCTGTTCCCTCACTCTGGCTCTCAGGAAGGGACTGGGCCTCTCAGTCCTGCACAGAGAGGGTGTGCAATCTCACATTCCAAAACACCTAGAGCTGTCTCCTCCTCAGGTTTTGCACCACGTGCTGCTCATCTGATCATCCCACCCCAGCACCCTTCACACCAACACAGCTTCCCTGGCACTCTCCAACCCCTTGTGGAGCTCAGTGCTTCCTGGGAGATGCTGAGCCTCCACTTCCACCTGTTTTTCTGAAAATGAGGGAAATGCTCAGCCTCCCTCATGACTCAATCTTCACTTGGCATTCTTTTCAAATACCCAGACATTGCCATTTTAATATGACAAAAACCTCGGTAGAAACAGTTGTTATAGGAATGGCTGGGTTATCATCTTTGGCTCTAAACTGCTTTCAGATATAGGATCTGATTCTCTCCTACCTACAGTTTTTGGTTTAATTCTTTAATTTTTATGTATTTTACAGGTGCATAACAAACCAAGTGGGAAGATGTCCTGCAGACTGGTGCTGTATCCTCTGAGGTTTGACTGGTTAATGCCCTGAGGTGCTTTCCAGCCTGGACTGTCCTGTGATCCCAAGTACCTTTACAGCCTCATTGGCAGCCACACACATTACACCAGTTAAATGCAGCACTACTGCATTATGCATTGCATAATCTTGTTTTTGCCAGCTACTTTTCTCTGCATGTCTTTGACAAATAAAGCACTGGAAGAGCAAAGAGAGTCCATCATGCAGTGAAAACAATCTGAGACTTCAAGCATCACAATGTGAATTCTTCCCACAGCAGCTCTGTCCCAAACCCCCTCTCTCTATTCTAGTTCCTTAACATGGAGCAGCAATGAGAGTCAGAAATTCAAGGTATTTTTTCCTTCCTTCAGATTAGTATTTCTTTTTCCTAAGGAGCATAAACAGTAACCATGACCCCTCATAGCAACAGCTGTAGCAGTAGGGAAACAGCTGGATGTGGCACCTCAGTGCTGGTGGTGTTTGACCAAAGGTTGGACTCAATCTTCAAGACTTTTTCCAATCTTAATGATTCTGTGATTCTATACTGGAAATAGGTAGAATTCACATAAAATTGTTGAGTAGATATTATTAGGCTGATACATCCCACAGTACTGATCCCAACAATATTTAAATAATGTTTTAAGTCTTTTGTCTTAGCTGCAAAAAAGGACCCAAGATCTACAATCCAAAAATTTCATTAGAAACAATAAAGTCCGTAGATCTTATCTAAAGACAGATTTGTATTGTCCAAGTTGAATTCAAGTTCCTCATATATTGTATTTATGGGTATTCTGAAGCCCTCTGTTTGTGTAAGAGAAATAATTCACCTGCAAGTGGCCTGGACAGCAAGTTTCTAAGTAATTTCATTCCCTTTAGTGGAACTGTTGTAGGACTACATGTAATCTAATTGCCTATGTTGCATGTTCCCAAGACAACCCATAAAATGCAATTTTATTCCTGGGTTGATGATATTTCGTTATTTATAGATAGGTGGGCAGCAGAGTGCTTTTTGCCATGCTATTAGATATGGTCATGAAGTAATGCCCACACAGTCAGATGAAGACGATGTTTCCATGCTGTTCCAAAAATCACATCAAGCTCTACAGAAACCACAAATGAGCATAATAACAATGTGAGCATTCTGATCCATTTGTGGATGTGAGTGAATTGCTCACAAAATATTGATTCCTGCCTCTCTGATTGCCTCTCAGAGATCATGATTCCCTTCAGCTCAAGGGGTGCTACACTTCTTATCAGAAACTCTTTCCCCAAGGCCAATCCCAGCTGCTGCATCACCCTCTCAGTCCCAGCTGTAGCATCCTGGGCTGAAATCCTCATCATGGGTTCTGTCATCTGCCCAGTGTGCAGGTCCCACTCATGGCTGTAAAGTCAAAGTCAGCACCAAATGTAAAGAAGCATCCAGAGCCAGTCAGCTGTAAAACATTGAATGCTTTAACACTTGTCCTGGTGATATCCAATTTATTAAAGTTCTGCACAAATTGTGCAGCTCTGTGGATTTCAGCATTTGTCTTTTGTGGGAAAGCGTGACCTACCTGTTCTAATAAATCAGGATGCATAGGTATCATTATTATGTGAATAAATAAATCATTATTATGTGAATAAATAACAGCTTTCCAAACACAACCTAATTTGAAATACTAGGGAAGTTAGGGTTTGTGTGTTAAATAAAGCTATACAGAAATAACCACAGCGAGAATGCATTTTCTAGGCTACAGAAGCATGTAACAAACAGCATGACTATAAAAAGTGAATGCTAGCATAAAGAACAGGATTAGAGAAGTTAATTAAGTAACTGATGCTACCTATAAACATTCTGGAAAGACAGTACAGTATAGATCCTCCATGGTTTCCTAGCAACAAAATTTTCTCTGCTTTCTCAGAGTATGGTGAAGTTGTGGAATCCTCCTACACACAATTTGAAATCAGGAATGAAAACAAGGATGACCCATCTTCGAGGCTAGAAGTATAAAACTGCCTCAAAGCATCCTGAAACACAGCTCAGAAAAAGGCACTGCTGTCTTAACTGTGTTTAATTTGCATATTGGGCAAGGTCAAAGGCTTAAATGTAGCCATAGGGTAATCAGCCCTTGTACTGAAGGGCATAACTCAATAACACGTGAAAACTAAGGAATGTGACATATTTTAAAATAGCTTCAGTGACCACCACAAGAATTAAAAATAATTCACAAAGAAAATGGCAGAAAGGAAAAAGGTTTAGACTGGCAGCTGTCCCTCCACTTTCCCTAGACAGCATCAGAATGGGAATAGAACAGAAGAAAATCCCCTGGTCTATCCTATATTTCACAGTGATCCCCTTCAGAAAAATTCTTTAAAATTAATTTCCCCACCTCCAGAACAGAGAAAGCAAAAACAGAATTAACTGGTAGTTTTTCAATTAGGAAAGTTGCTTTCATTTCTTTAATCACTTAGAAAGCCAGGTTATGAATTCAAGAGTTTGCCAATATACAGGTAATTGTATCTATAACTTAAAAGAGTTATATCTTTCTAAGCACAGGATAAATCACCATCTCACACAAAGGAATGGTCAAGTATCTGTAAGAAAATAAAAGCCAATACCACTAAAGTAGTAGGAAACAATGAACTGCCCAGGCAATCCAATTTAGAGTTTAATACAGAAAGCCTTACTCTACAGGCAAAATCCTGCTAAAACTGAACAGAAAAGTAACAACATCCTCAGGGCCAAAAGTGTGCATGAACATTTCTGCTGTTCAGTTCCCATAGGAGTCCTGTTTCTACAAGCTAAGAGGAAATGGGATAAGTTACTACTTTGCTTTTTCACTTTATTTCACTTGGAATTAAAATCTCCTGAGAGCAGCTTACAAGGCATTGAGAAGACTGAGGCTGAATTTCAATCCTGTCTTTAAATCTGGTATTGCAAACATCACAGCATAGGCTCACAGCAGTACCAGACTGCAGTCCTAGCCTGTGACTGCTTCCTCAGCTCTGCTTTAAGAAGTCAGCACCAGAGGCAGAACATAATTCAGAAGACCAATGGCTAAAAATATGTCCATGCTATGGTAGGTATCCAGAACTGATGCTCCCCATCTCTTACAGTTACTTAAAAAGGGAGGGAACAGAAAATACTGAACTCTTCCATATTTATCCTCTCAACACAGGATGTTCAAGCACTGCCTACATCATGTGTTACAAAAATCTCAATCTTTGAATGCCTACTGGTCCACGAGAAAGAATTAAATAACACAGACATCTTGTTCATCATTTGAACTCTAAATCAAATCAGACTGTTTGCAGATCACAATAGATGCATGATTGCAATGAAAATCTCCTAGCAGTGCACACAAGATGTATATCTGCAGTGCATGCTGATTGGCTTCCAAACACCAGCAAGAGCCTAAGTTGCCAACATGACAAAACTGTGTGTCAGCCTGTGGGAGATGCTGCTCTGTTTAATACATTCAGTAGCAATGGTGCTTAGCATTGTTTGGCTGGAGTGTGATTGCCAGAGAGCCTCACAAATGGTCAGACTTGAAAAGTTCCTTAACGTGTATGAAAGATAATAAAATAGTGTAACAAAATATCAGGCAACAAGTTTAGAAGCAGTACAACCTAGGGTAGATAAATTTAAATAAATAATTTGCGAGTAAAAAATATAACCTTGCATTTTTACATTTAGAACTGAGAGGAATATACAATCCTACACACCTGTCTGGACAGTGTAAAGGAGACAAGTCAAACAAAAGAGGGTAGAGGGGGTTCTGTTACATGTAACAATGGAAAGAAAAGAGACTGGTTTCTATCATAGGTTTGAAGGCTCAGTTGCAAGGAGGAAAGCTTGAGTAGCAAACCAGAGGCAGCTTACCAGCCTTTCATTCAGCAGAAATGGATAACTGGATAGTTCAGGTACAGCTCACGGGATTCAGGTGAGAAAGTCTGCGCTCTACATTTGACCTTAAACACAGTTTCTCAGTACCTCATTTCCCTCTAAAAAAGAAAAATACTACTATCTTGATTTCACAGCAGGCCTGTAAGGAGAAATGTAAGACATGGATGGAATGGTAACTGGGCACCCTAAGCATTTAGAATACAATGAAATTGTATTTGTGTGAACATGCAAGTGTGATTTGCCAATAGAACACTGCAAAAGCATGAGTCCTAAAAGCTGTCATAGGCACATCTCCAGCACTCACACAATGAGTGGGCAGAGGAGAGTTTCAGCTAGGTTCCATATGGAAGGAAGATCAAGACCAGATGCAGCTGAAATGTGAATGGAGGAGCCACACAGAGATGTAGCATCATATAACTGGGATTACATGGGGCAGCTCCAATGTTGCTGGCTCCCCTGCTACATCCTATTGGTAAAGATTTATAGACAAATATATTAACTGGGCCCTGAGAAAAAACATTTCAGATTCTAAACATCCCAGTCTTTATGAAGGAATAAAGGAAGCAGTTGCAGAGCTACAGTCACAGAGATTCAGTTTATAACAATGAATATGTAATTGCACTATTTGTACCAAATGCAAAAAATAAATCACAAAATGCCAGCTTTCTCCATGTGGAGATTCATTTAACAGGCATCTAGATAAGTACATATTTGCTGTTAATAAACTTTTTGTGCTTTTTCTCTGCACTAGCATTGTAAGGAGTGGAAACTATGAAGTTCAGAGCTCTAAGCATATGGAATTTTCCAGGTCACATGTTAAACCAAGTGCAGGACTGCACTGGGCAGAGAACACTGAAAGGAAAAAAACCCTGAATTCTAACCATATGCTTTGAAATGAAACAATATGCTCATTCTGTTACAGCTGAAAACTTTTCTAACTGCTTTATGGTTAGCAGTAATAAAAAGGGAAAGTAATCTTGAGGCAGAATTTACTGTCAAGTAGCAAATAATTACAGCAATGAGAATAGCCAATGTATGTATGGCAAGCATGATGCAATACAGTATTGATTGAGTTATACCATTTCCATCATTATATTCACTAGTGTACTTATACAAGGACAAAAAACTGACAGGAATTAAAATAAGTGGGGCTTGGATCTTTTTTTTTTAAGTATTCCATGCTAAGACTTCCATCTTTGAGAGGATCATGAAAAATAACTTCCTTCTACTAACTGGACTATGATCAGTAGCAGAGAAGTAGGACTATTCAAGACCTTAACATTTAATTCCACACTCAGAAAAGAAAAAATCCCACACAGAAAATAGGGTCAGGCCAGTGCTGGGAACACACCTTGGAAAGGCATCCACAGCTGCATTGTATCAGCCCCATGCATGATCCAAAATCCACTGCAGAGGCAGCCCCCTTTGCCACTGACAGAGCTGGACACATCCCTTCAAAAAACCACCACGTTCCTCTGCTTATCTGATTACAGCCATTGCCTTTAAATAGTCAGAATTTCTTCAGGTTAGAAATTATCATTGGTTTCTAGCAATTGAAGACAGTCCACAAAATTAATTAATTGTACTAAAATACAAACTTGCTCTTCCTACTAAACTGTGCTTTTTGGGGAGGTGATTTAGGTTGCTTTTGACAATCATAAATGCAAACAAGAACAATAAAAAGAGAATAAGAGAGATTAAAATCCTTTCAGGTCTCAGATTCTGTGCTTGGTGTGGCATCTGGGATTATTTCTGTAATATAATATTGGGACTTTTCTGTTGCTGTGTTGTTTATATCACGACTGTAGATTCCCCACATATTCTGCAGACAAATTTTGCATTGGCTTTTCACAACAACATCCTAGAATCATTTTGCTTTAGATGTTTCTCTTTACATGAGTAAATTTATGAAATTATATTCAGCAGTATTTAGAATGTCATTTTAAACTTAATGAAAACATCTACAAACAAAAGTCAGAATTTGTTTTCATGGAATAAAACCCATAAGAGTCTTAACAGTATGGGCTCAGGCTATGACAGCAATGTCCCAAATTACTTGAGAAATAGCTTTTCACTCCAGAGGCTGAAGGTTTTTGTGTCTAAACTGACCATAGCACTGTGTGCATTCCAAGGTCAGGTAGTTTGAGGTCTTTTGTCTCTTCAGGCTCAACCTGATTTGAAGGCAGGGAAGCGACCTTAGAACATAAAATGGGCTTCATTTTATTACTGTAGCATTGCACAAGATAAGCCATCCCTGGAAAGAATTTGACAGAGCCCTTGGAGTTAAAAGAAATACTTTATTTTAATCTCATGCTATATGTTAAGAAAAAGTCTTCACACTTGTCAAGAGTGTCAAGCTTGATCTGATGCAATAGATAATTTTCTACATGCATCCTGAAAGTAGCACCCAGACATGGCTTTTTCCAGAAAAGGGTGTGTGGTTTTGGGGAGAGAATTCCAGACTAAAGCTCTGGTCTACAGCTACAGGCATAAACCTCTGGCTGGAGCTTCAGTATGCTGCAGGTAAGTGTTGAAGGCCCCGGGCAGCTTTTAGGATGTGACACAGCCATGGATCCATCAGATCTATAAGGCCTGTTTTAGGGATGGTGTTTGGTTCCCAGTTCAAAAAGTACTTTTTACTACTACTTTTCTGAGATCTTTGTACTAGAATTTGAGTCAGATTTGGCCTATAACAGAAGAAAAGCTAGAAGTGAATAAAAGTAAAGGGTAAGATCTGACTAACCTCAGAGCTGAACAAGTGACCTCAACCCTCTGAATTAAGGGATGGCTTATGATTGTAGTAGCTTGTATGACAGAAGCAAAGCCTGCAGAATCTAACACACAATTTTGCATTTCAAAACAATCTAATGGCATGGCCATTTACCAGATATTGCACTGTCTCCCTCGGAAAAACATATAATCAGGAAGCAACAGAATTCAGACTTCCACCATTCTTCTGGGCACTAATACCCGACAAGAACTGGCACTTGCCAATTGGCTTCCTCTCTAATTTTTGAGGACGTTTATGGTAAAGGAGACAGAACCAGGGAAAAGAGAGAAGGCGACTGAAACTCAGGGGAGACATCTACAAGAAGAGTGACTGGAAACACAGACGGGAGATGCGATGGCCATGTACAGGACGGTCATTTCGGTATTTTTGCGCTCGGCAGCGCTGCCTGGGGAGCCGCCCCGGGCCGTGCAGCCCAACTCGTGCCAGAGCGGGGCAGGAGCCGCTCCCCGGCCGCGCCCCCGCTGCCTCCGCCCCGGCCGCGCCCGCCCGGCCCCGCTGCGCCCGCAGCCAATGGCGCTCGGCGGGGCGGCCGCTGCGGCGGCGGCGAGCGCAGGGAGGGAGCGGGCAGCGCTCCGCCGCTCCGGGCACTGCTCCTGCCTGCCAGCGGCGGCCCCGCGGAGCCTGCAGCATGGACTCGGACTCGGCGGAGCTCAGCGAAGGCGAGCTGGTCTCGCCCGCAGGTAAGCGCCGGCCGCGCGGCGGACGGGCGCGGGCTCCGGTCCCTTCCCGTGCGCTGCTCCCGGGTCCCCGTGCCGTGAGGCGGCTCCGGGCAGCGCTGCCAGGCTGAGGGCACAGGGCAGCGCCATCCCCGCTCTCGGGTCCCCGTGCCGTGAGGCGGCTCCGGGCAGCGCCATCCCCGCTGCCGCGGCCCCGGCGGAGCCGAGCATCGCCCCCGGTCCGGCCGCGCTGCCGCGGCTCTCGGGCACGGACCGCGGGCTCGGGGCTGCGCTCCGCTGCGCCCGGGGTGCGGGAGAGCTGCCCCAAGGGCTGTGCCCTGACAGCTGATTAAACCGCGGTGCTGCCGCTAGCTGATGCTTCATACCCAGGGGCTGCAAAGTTTTCGGGGGTTTGGTCGCGGCTATTCCGCTATGGCTCCGGGAGCACCGCGCGTACCCAAGGGGGGCCGCCCCCGTCCGGAGCCGAGCCCCCGGCATGCTGGGCTTTTGTTTTCAAGTCTTAACTTGTCACAGGAACCATGCTGTTGGGTTGCTGCAACCCGCATAGTTCTTGGATGAGACAGAAGGAAAAAAAATTAAAAACCTCTCCTGCCTTTTCCAAACGTTCCCGTTCTTGTGGCTTACGCGAAACAAATTATGGGCTATGCGCCGTAGGCAAAGGCCATCCCGCACACATGGTAAAACCGGGGACAACAAACTCGTGTGAAACACACAGAGATGGGTTCGCTCTGCCGGCACAGCACGTGGCCCCGAGATGCGCTGTCACCTCCCGGCCACAGCTCTGGGTGCCCGAGCCTTGGGGCAACGGGGGTATCACCCTGCCCGCAGCAGAGCGGGCTGCAGGGGTGTCACACACACAGACAGACAGACAGGACCGGGCTGCAGGGGTGTCACACACACACAGACAGGACCAGGCTGCAGGGGTGTCACACACACGGAGACACAGAGACAGGACCGGGCTGCAGGGGTGTCACACACACGGAGACACAGAGACAGGACCGGGCTGCAGGGGTGTCACACAGACAGACAGACAGACAGGACCGGGCTGCAGGGGTGTCACACACACGGAGACACAGAGACAGGACCGGGCTGCAGGGGTGTCACACACACAGACAGACAGACAGACAGGACCGGGCTGCAGGGGTGTCACACACACAGACACAGGACCGGGCTGCAGGGGTGTCACACACACGGAGACACAGAGACAGGACCGGGCTGCAGGGGTGTCACACACACACAGACACAGAGACAGGACCGGGCTGCAGGGGTGTCACACACACACAGACAGGACCGGGCTGCAGGGGTGTCACACACACACAGACACAGAGACAGGACCGGGCTGCAGGGGTGTCACACACACACACACAGACAGCCCTGGGCTGCAGGGGTGTCACACACAGACAGGACCAGGCTGCAGGGGTGTCACACACACGGCTGGCACCTGACAGATGCTGGGGCTGTCACTGGCACCAGGTGCAGAAGGAACCTGTTTGACCTCCAGCTTCCCACAGTGAAAGTCATAGACAGCCTTCTCTGAAGACATTTAACTGGCATCAGATGCAAGTGCAATTGGAATAGTGAAATAGTGCCAGTGATCATAATAAATCCAAATACAAAGTTGCTGTGTTATGTTATTAGATATTTGAGAAAAATCTTCTCACCATGACCAGTCCAGTTTGGACATGTACTTCATGCCAGCTAACACCCTCCTGCATCCCCAAAAAGAAGAATTTGAGCACCAATGTTCTAACTACAAAGGCAGAAAAGCATATTTTTTTTAATAGTTCACCTGTCCTATTAATACAGCAGTGATAAACAACAGTAGGAAGTCATAAGATAAATGTGTTTTCTAGTCTCCCAGCAGAACATTTCATAGCGTAATCTGAAATCTAATTCTGTTTTAAATATAGGGGTATTTACTCCTGATATCTTGCTTTGTTTTTCTTACTTGAGATCTAAAGAATTAAAGAAGACCAGCAACAGGTCACAGAGCTCCTTATATTCACAGAGCTCTGGTAGACTGAGCTTACTTGCAAAGACCACCAACAGCTATAATTTTTCATCCAAACAAATCTTCCAAGCCATGCATGAAGAGCAAGTTACAAACATTACATTTATAGACAAATTAATGTAATAGAGCTCCTGCCAACAATTTACTCCTGTTCTGAATAGGAATTTCTTTTAAATAAATTAAAATAACTATGCTCAGAGATTGCCATAAGTGGTTTTCATGTCATCACTTGCTAGCTGCCAAGAGTTGATGCTCATCAGTCTCCTTTCCTCTTTTCTATTCCTCCTTTGTTCCATTTAAGAGAAGAAAAATCTGGTATTTTGGCCATACATGGCAGATGCCTATGCAGTAGAATAAAATTGGAATAGAGAGAAAACTTGGATGTTTTGTCTTACCCAGCTGCAATTTTTTTTTCCTGCACTAAAGAATTACATGTTCTTTGTATCCCCCACCGTCTTCTGAAAAAGAGATATTTTTGCTAGATTTCCTTGGGTGTTTTTTCTGTTCTCTGCCATATGTGTAGTGCAGCCTCTCTCTGTACGTGGGTGTTCAGTCAGGCTGTCAGTCACTGCTGCAGGCACAGCAGCTGAGGGGCTCAGTGTGGGGCTCAGCCACCCCCTCGCCCACCCCACAGCTCATAGGGCAAGCACAGTGTCTTGGAGGAAAATTTGGGATGAAGTCCTGCTGCTGGTTTGATTTTGGACATTGATTTTAGTACAGCTAGAATTGTGCACTGAAGCTGACAGCAGCCCAGTGTTCAGCTTGCTCTCCTCATTACCAGTCCTCACACTTGCCCAGGCTTCAGCTGGCACAGCTCGAGCTCCCTGCAGGCGCTGCTGAGCCTGGCCCATGCCTGAGCCCCCTGGGATGCAGAGTGCTTCATCTCCAGGGCTCCACCACGCTGATGCAGCACAGATGTTTTAAGCACAGCCCAATTCAGGGATTGTGCTGCTCGTGCAGTGCTCCCCCAGCCCTTTGTCCTGTCCCAGTGAGTGGCACCCTTGCCATTCCTGGGCTCACAGGGGTGTGCAGGAGGATACCTAGTGCCCCTCACCATCTGCCATACACACAGGGCTTCCAAGAACCTGCTGGAGTCTTGCTCCAACATCCCAGCAGCCTCTTGGCTTTAGTAGCCCTCTTCAAACTTGAGTCTCAAGGAGGCAGAAATTCTTTTTCTGTATTTATTCTGAACATGTTGTCACAATAGCATCTTCATATTCATATGGTGCAAACAAAAGACTCCTTATATGTGAGCAGCGCAAGATGTCAGCTGTACTTTAAAGCAAACAAACAGAAAAACCACCACACCTCTAACAACATCCAGCTCTACAGCCTTGGCTCCCACAAGCCTCCCACACCCATCTATTACTGCTCTGCACTTGGGGTGTCTAGAGGGTCAGAAATCTTTGGTTTTCAAACATGGTTACTCATGAGACAGACTCCTATTAAACCATTAAACAGGTCTTCATGATTCTGAAAAAATTATGTATTCTGGTGCAAAAGAAGAAAAGTTACATGCTTACTAGCTAATGAAATTTCTAGTTTTACTGTTGAGGTGACTAGTCACATTCTTTTTCTTGTCCTACAGAAGAGCTTTTGAGAACTGAACAGGAAATCTTAAAATAGAACATTGTTCTCACTTTTTAATGTCCACCTATTGAGAGGTTGGGTTTCAAAAAAGCCCTTTTCAATAGAGTAATGGTCTCCTTTCCCTCAACTCTTTCATAGTCATCCTGCCACATGAAAGAATGATCCTCCATGTCATCTTTCAGAGTAATATTTCACAGAAATTCAGGTCATCACCAACAGAAATTATTTCACAGTGGGTTTGGAAATTCTGCATGTAGGAGAATAAAGGTGTGAGACCTTCATTTGGTGTGCCTTGTCCTAGGTTCCCTGGCTGAAACAGGCAGGAATTTGGCCATGTAGCTCTTATCTGCACTGATTTCAGCCTTCATACAAGCCACTAAGTCACAGCATGGATTTCCATATTTGTTTTGATGGAGCTGTTATGTTACAATAGTAACATAAGATAACCAGAGGCTAAATTGCCTGCATGGCCTCTGAAACAATACAGATTATCCTCATGAAGTTTAACATTCTGTGGAGAACAAACTGTTGCTGGTCCCTTCTCTGGCTTTCCTTCCACAGAAGTCAAAAGATGTTTGGCCTAGAAAAGAGCAGCTTGTACCCAAGTAAAGCTCTAAATTGGTGGCAGGGGTTTGGGTTTTTGAGGTTTTTAAGAATTGACAGTGTGAAGCCTACAGCTTTGTATAATGGAAGCATAACAAGATGAAGGGGACCTTATCACCAGACTTGTGTCCATAAGGGTAATGGGACCCTGATTATTACTTCAGTACATCTTCAACAGAGCCAACATCTTACCCTGGAACTCTTAGCACAAAAAAAATGGTAATGCATTTAAAATTACTTGATAAATTATCTGAGCTTTCCCCTGGACAATAAATATATACTTGGTAAAAAGCCCAACAGATTTAAACATTATTTACTGGTGAAAATGACCTCTACAGACATGAATAATTTTTCTAGAGCTGCACTATTATTTGATTTGCAATGCTCAGCGAGTAATTTTTTCTGCAAATTATTTATCATGTTATGTGAACTATCTGTAGTTCTGTGATGTTAATCTTTGAAGCCTGTTATATATTTTAATCACTGTTTTACAGAGTTAATGCCATTCAAGTGTTAATATATTCTTGTAAATACAAAATTAATTAGAAAGTGTAATGAGGACATTTAAGATTTATTATTTGAGGCATCAGTAACATGCTTATGTGACATATAGTGCAAGTAAGCCTTGTTTAACCTTTTGCTCTATCACACACACATTTGAAAAACAGAGCCTTTGCCCCAAGGAATACTTGTGTGAAGGAGGAGGGGTTTGGTTTACCAAAGCCTTGTTTTGATTCTACATAGAATGTTCCAAAGATAAACAATAATATTTATTAGACTTCAGACAAGCCAGAAGAAATAGTAGATAACATGTTCTAGGTATGAAAACTAGAAAAATATTTTGGAAGCAAAGAATTTTTATGAAGTTCTTTCAAGCAACTATCTAATAAAGGCTCTCCCTTTGCTTTCTGCTGGACAACAAAGGAAAACAGAGCTAATTAAAAAAAGAGATGGACAGACAACAGACATGAGCCAACATGCCATGGGACCTGTGCACCAGACTGTTACAGAGCCTCTGCATCACCCTGCAAACTGAGACAGGTCCAGCTCTGTCTGCCAAGAGAGTGGGCAAGAGATGCTTTGGGATGAGCAGGCAGCAGGCAGCAACAGCCAGGGCAAGGATGTGAGCCAAGAGCCTGGCTGGGTGAATTTTTTCTTTTAGTGTTCCCTCCAGGAATCACCTGGGCTGCTGATTTGCATGCAGAGCCCTCATTAGCACAGCAGCTGCCAGTCAGGGAGCCTTGTCCAGCAGGGGAAAAAAAAAAAAAAAAAGGAGTAAAAACTTTAAAGGGAAAAAATTCTAATCACACAGTAAGGATAGTAAAGACCATGAATAATTCCACTTTTGTCAAATTGAATTGACACCTTGGACAAACAATAATTCACTTGAACAAGTCAGTTTGTTATGGGTTCTGTTCTTAAAATCAAGTGGAAATATGAACTTCATGAAGCACTGGATCGAAGCCCAAGCTCGCCTGCCTGTGCAAGATCATGATCAAGCTGTTCCCCCACCTGAAATTTTGGGGCTGCTAGCAGTCAGTCAGCAGGAAGCCTCCAATCTCTAATACATGGGTATGGACAAGGAATTTATGATGGCATATTAAACTCATAACTAGGAATATGAAGCAATTGCTGCCACACAGCAATTATTGGCCGTTCCTGTCTGCCTTGCCAAAGGTCTGGGATGAGACTGACTTCTATTTAAAGTGATATTTTGGCAGTAAGGAGTGACCTGTACAAAGGAATGAGTGCACTGCCTCAAAAAACTTACACTTCCCCTTTGAAGAAATAAATCTTTTAGCCTTTCATCTTCTCTACAGCAAAGACTAAAAAGTCATGGTGGGAAGAGTATGTCACCTTATTTAGCTGGTAACAGGGCAATCAAGCTATAAATCCCAGGTAAAAAGGACAACAGTGTGCCAGACACATGAGAGAGTTTTCCTGAAAACTCTGAGACCTTTGGTACTTGCATTCTACCCACAGCATCAGCCTTAGGGTGACAGGCCCTCCCAGGAAGGCAGGAGAACCCTGTAACTTTGAGACCTCACTGTTTTATCTGGTAAACTAAGCAGGAGCTGGCTGTGAGCCCAAGCAGTGGTACACAATCCTCTAAACTGTTTATCTATTAATACTCCTCCTGGCACTGTTTCAGCCCATGCTAGATAGCCTCCCACTAAATGTCCTGGCATGAGACAGAGGATAACAGTGGCCAGTATGAATTAAACAACATTTGGAGTGTGGGAAAGAATTCAGCCTGTATCCAGATGGCAGGACAATGCATGGACAAAAGGGTCTGTGCTGGTGTATTTACAGACATCCTGTGGTCAGAGCAGGCTGCAGAGGTTCTTCACTCTTGCTGTGGTCTCTGATGCTCAGGGCTGTCCAGGCTGCTCAGGGACCCTGCTCAGGGCAGCTTCCCTGGGCTCAGACCTGGGTTTGGAGCCTTGCCCAATTAAAAGTGTGTTATTTGCTGTTTGCCTGCAGAAATCTTTGCCAGTTACATTATGGGAGGTCGTTTCATGGGCTGACAAGTGCAGCTGGAGGAGATTCATGGGAGGCTGAGACTTGCTGCAATAACTACAACTTTATAGCCAAGCCTCAAACATCAACTTGAGGAGCCAAGCTGAGCTCAGATATGGGCTGGTAGCCAGTGAGTTTTTCTGCTCTTTAAGGCAGACATCTTTAACAAAATAGGCTGGGAAAGGGCAAGAGTCACTTGGATGTCCTTTCAGGGTCACTAATCCCTCCTTGGTACAGATGCTGGTTTATGTCAGGTTTGAGCAGTTGGCTCTGCTCTGTTTCTGCAGAGGAACAGGCTGACCAGTCCCTCTGTACAGGTGTAGGTTTTGGCTGACATCTGTTGATATAACAACACAAAACAGGGCAGGAAGATGATGCCATCTATGAAACAAACACTTCACCATTCTCCTAGGTCTTCTGACTAGTGCTAGCTTAATATGAAAGGCAATCTTCTGAAACACTAATAGTAAAAGTTAGCATAATACCTCACTTATCACCAGCTCGTTCCTGGCATTAACTTTGTTTATCCAAGCAGTTTGTGTTGCAGGAAAAATTAATACATTTCTTCAAAGAGAGAATTTAACTCTATTATTGTGTTAGTGCTTCCTTTCCAAATAATTTTCCATTTACTTCTAGAGCCTATAGTTTACATGGTCAAATCACTGACAGATGCAGATCAAACAAATACAGGTTTCTTTAGACTTTTCAAGTCAGTTATCTTAATTAAAAAAACTAAAAATAACCCTATCTTTCAGATTATTTTTTCAACAAAAGCTCTGTGCCATATAGTGTTATGCCAGGTGACTATCTGCAGCTCTCGTTTACTTGCATTTAATTTTAGAGTTGTGTTTTTGTGCATCATTTCCCTCTGACTCCCAGAAGTGAGAAGGAAGTAGGCTAAAGGTATCAAGAATGACCTTCATGTTCACTTCAAAGCAGGTTATAGTTGGTACCTCACTATTTTTATACATTATTAATCATCTCCACTGTTAGGAAGAATGTTTACTCGTAGATATAAAAGTAATCAGTACAGTCATTATGATGCACAGCTACTGGATTAATTAGAAAGTGATAAAGAATTGGTGAGGAAAAATATTAACTGGAATTACAGGTTTAAGAATGGGATAAAAAAGTTCAAGCCTAAGTATACATAAAAACCACTTGCACAAATTTTATACAGTGCCAGTGTCCCCTTCTTATCCCTTTGGACTGACCAGTGCTCTTTAAATACACCAGGGTCTGTATAACAGAGGAAGTTTCTGTTCAGTGATGAAAACCTCACCTGTATCAGAAATTTCTGGTGTATGGATCTAGCCTGACCTCAGCTGAGGTTTCTGTGGCTTCTCTCTTACCTGCATTTGTTTTTAGGAGTCTATTTCTATACCAGTTCTTAAAGGTCAGATTATCCTGCATAAGAAGGATGTAACACTTTCCATCCTTGGGGCAGATACAGCCCCAAGAGAGTTTGCTCCTGCCTGCACTCCTGTCCATTCCTCTCCTCCAAATCAAAAACCCACGACCAAATGCAAAAGCAACAACAAGAAACAAAAACAACCACCCCAAACCCCCAGACCTGTACACTCATCCAAAACAGTCACCACTGGCATTTCTCTGTAGAGCACTTCCCCTTACAGAAATCATACAGAACTGATGGGAAGCCAAGAACAAATTGTCTCAAGGACAGATGAATACCAATGTTTTCCACAACTCCATGATTTAACTTCGTAGTTTGGATTAAATCAGATGCCAGAGGGTTTAAAGCAGTCCCGAGACTGAGTAGTTAATCAGCTGGCATCTGTTTATCCTCCAGACCTGGATATCTCCTGCAGTTCTGAGGCCAAACTGTGAGCTAGGGCTCTTAACTAGTTGCTGTCGTTCACTTTTGCACAACTTTCTCTTAAACTTGCTGATTTTACTCCATGCTAGGAGTTTGAAAGCCTAGAAAGTTGGGGACAGACAGAAAATAGACACATTCAGTGTTATGTTGCTACACACTTGTGCTGGTATAAATGGATGTTTCCACTCCATCAGGAGCAGGACAGGGAGGACAGGCAGAAACTCCTCCTGCTTTGAGGAAAGGCACAGGGACAGAGCAAGGAAGGGCTAAAGTTTCCTTCAAGCACCCTTGCTTGGACTGCCCCTGCCACCAGAGGCTAAGGCCCTTGCAGGAAGGCAGGCACCCACATTTTGGCTATATTCTCCATTTCCTAACCTCTAGAATACTTTTAAATTCTCTCTTTTCCTATCCACCCTCATATCTTACACCAACAATTTGCGTCCATTCTCCAGATACCCACATCTTCCTAGCACTTCACTGATTTCTCACTTCTGTATCCCAGCCAATATGCTGTTCCCCCTCAAGCCTCAAAGCTTCAAGTATTGATC
The DNA here is from genome assembly GCF_037042795.1 of Molothrus aeneus. Classification (NCBI taxonomy): domain Eukaryota; kingdom Metazoa; phylum Chordata; class Aves; order Passeriformes; family Icteridae; genus Molothrus; species Molothrus aeneus. The sequence continues at coordinate 8,849,599 of NC_089658.1, read as the reverse complement.
TGATTTTTCTTCCTTAACTCATTTCTTCTCAAATGCTCTTTGGTTTATGATTTCTACCACTAAAAGAAGAGAATAAATGCTGTTAGGTTATATTTGAAGAAAGGGGAAATTGATGGAAGTAAGATATTGACTTGGCATTGTAATTAAAGGTTCTAGAAACAGGAACTAACATGCTTCTTCTAGCAAACAAAAAATACAGACAGTGGGCTTCCAAGTGGGATCAGGAAAGTTAAATTGATTTTGAAATACTGAAACAGGTAGCTGCAATATTTTCCAGAAAATGAGAATAGCATCTTCACAGACAGCAAGGGCTTCGCAGCTATTTCCAGAATGCATTCCTGAATGAACAACTCCCTGAAGAAACAGTATATCCTCACCCCTCTCAGTTCAAATAGTTGGGCTTGAAGAGCAGGTCCAGGGTAGAATTGCATCTGTCACCAGACACAGCAGCCTGTGACTGGCACTGATCAAAGGAGGTCAGAGGAGGACACTGTTTTCTACTGACAGAGCTTAACTACCAGGAATAAAGGAAACCAGAGCCTTGCCATTTTGCAGAGCTTTGTGTAGAATCACAGCACGCAGATCTCCCTCACACAAGGTAACAAGTTTATATTTATTAAAAAGTGACAATATACTTTCATTCAAAAAATATTAGAAGAGAATTCACAGAAACTGCTCTGGAAAGTAATCAGAAGCTTTAAACAACTGTGAAAGCAAAATACACTTCTGTAAACTAAACTCATCTTCACTTGGGACAAGAATGTCTATTTCAATTTTCTTCTGCCAATAAGACCAGGATGAGAGCACAGGAATGCACTGAGGGAGGCTTCAGGGTAAGGGCTGAAGCACAGGGATTGCCAAGTGGGTACAGCCTCACCAGAGCACCAGCACAGTGCCACATCCACCCTTCCACTCTGCTACTGACTGGCTTGAGCTAATTCAAACTAAAATTTGGAGGTCAGCAGCCACCCTGACTCTCAGGTTTCCTCTCCCATCACTGGGGAAGAGAAACAAGGTGCCCAGAAGCAGGGTCCCCATCTCCCACCACAGCATCTCTCTCTGGATTGCTGGCTCTGTCCAAGCCATGTCCCCACATGTCCTGGGTCAGCAGCACCCCGTGAGTGACCAGAGAGGGACAGAGTCCTGCCTGGCAGGCAGGGAGGGCACAGCTCTGCCCTCCCCGTTGGCCTGGCACAGGGCAGCAGGACAATCTCCCATCCTGCAGCCAGAACCTGTTTCAGATTGCCCAGGGCTGTGTGTGCCTTTGCCATCCATGGCTGCAGGGTGGGTACAGTTGCCCTGCTCTGTCTGAGCTCTCTGTATTTACCTGCCAGGACCTGCTGAGGGAAGCGATGCCTTAGCAACAGCTGAGTAGTATTAAAGAACAGACATGTGACATGTAGGAAGAGAATTTAGGGTGATGGTGGGGGAGAGATTATTCAGTGTTTTCCATATTTTGGTATAACAGAATTAAATTTCCTTGAAGTTACAGCAGTCAATGACAAGCAGAAGTGTGCACGTGGAACACCTCTGGCTGAGCACTGAAATAAAGCATGACTAGACATAGCAAATAACCCGTGCAGACTGCAAGGGGTTGTTTAAAAATAATTATATACTTGTCACTGAAGAAGCTTTTCTATATTTGTAATTCCTTTTTCCTTGTAGCCTCCTCTGATGGAATTCAGATAGCATGCATGCCATTATGTTAAACAACCAATTCTGGAATACTTCCCTTCTTTCCTCTCTTTTGCAGGCATTAAGGCAGTAGTTACACTTCTTATGGGCATTATTTTAGGGACAGTTAAGGCCTATACTTAGTCACTTCATAACTGACTAAAATACAATCTCTGCTCATATGCCATTAAAGAGATTGAAAACAAATCTTTAAATAAGTACTTAGCTTGCTTTTAAAGCAATGTGGTTTCTTTACTATGATAAAGTGATAAAAATACATATGAGATCATAAAGCTCACAGTAATCTTGTTGCTGAAGAAGTTTTACAGCTATCTACTTGAATTCATTTGGTTTGAAGCTTGCCTTGGTCTAGCATTTTTTGAGGTGAAAACATTTTTTATACAAACAGCATGTGATAGAATATAACTCAGCTTTTTTATACATATGTAAAGTGGACAAAAAAGATTTTCCCTTAGTAAGGAAATGCTATATATAGAAGGAAATCTGAAGACTTTCAAGTCATAGACTTCAGGAGGTTTGTTAGCACCATCCCCAGGGAGGCAGGAGGACAAACAATAAAAAAGCAATTTCCTGCACAGGAACATACAGAACATCATAAACACCTAGTAAAGAGAACAGTGTTGGGCAGAGTGGAAGTCATTTATCCTGCTGGCTCACGTTTTTCACTCTGCTAATCATCATTCCCTCTTACCATCAATGGGAGCTGCACACACACCAGTAGGTAACACCAAGTTCTAAATATTCTTAATAAATGTCACAACCTGAATAAACCAGAGAAGGTGTAGCCTCCACAGCTCTTGAGATGTATAGTGTGGAATAACAGTTCTGGGGAAGAAAGAATGGTACAGGGTGTGATTGTGCCATCAGAACCGCAGAGGCAGCGGGGACAGAGCAGTCTCTGCCCTCCAGAGCTGCCCCAGGCACACCATGGCCAGGAAACTGCATCCCTAGGGAGTCACAGTGCTGCTGCTGCTGAGGGAAAAATCCTGCATGCAGACCCTCTGCAACTGCTCCCCAGCCCTTGAGGGTGGCAGACCTGGATTGTGGTAGGAGTTGGTCCAGATGCTCTTACTCGATTTTTTCCTTCTCTTTTTCTTTTTAGCAGACACACCACAAAGGAGTTAATATGAACACAAACATACAAAATTGGTATTTAAAGTTACTTTCACTTGGGCTCACAGACACACAGCTTTCATGGTGACAAAGGGGAACCAGAAGCTTGTCTGTAGCAAATGAAAATTAACCCTGGGACAGTGCTGCCCGAGCCATTGAAAGCAGGGGACTGGTTCTGCAGTAGCAGCTATTTAGGTGGAGCAGACATCACAGAAGAAATGTTAGATGGCTGCACTGAAAGGGTTTAGGAAGTGCAGGATGTGCATGGATGTGTCAGATTTCAACAGATGGATTACTGATTTGGGGTTTATGTAATTCAGAGATGTTCTAACTCAGGGACAGACATGCAGAGTAACAGGAATGGCAGTACTTGAGAAGCTTTGCCATGTTTTCACATGCTCATTTGGAAAAAAAGATTGAAAGAAAATAGCCAAATAAGTTTTTCCTTCATAAAAAGAACCCCAAACACATACACAAAAAACCAAACAACAACAACAACAAAAAAAAACACCAAAAAACCCCCAAAAAACCTATAGTGGCAGGAATCCTTTCTTTGTGTGACACCCCAGTTAGGTTTGTGCACTAATAACACTGTATTCATCTTAAACCAATTTAGTACATTGTAAAAGGCATCTGTAATCTGTATATCTTTCAAAATACACCTTGCAGCTTTAGGTTTCTGTTAAATAACACCTTCCTGAATTTCAAAACAAATAAAACTGGAAATTTAAGGACACTGTAAATATACTGGGCTAATTTCTTTGTGCAACCTCCCATATGATAACTTTGCAAAATCTGGTGGATAAAGTGCTGGGCTGTCAGCAGGATCTTAATGACAGCCTTAAGCAAGTTTTTCAGTTGTGTCTATTTCTCCTCCCATTCCTGGTCTTTGTCTGTTTTTACCTTCACTATTTTTAGATGAGGAATGTCTTCCATTACTCTTGTGCAGTAAGAACCCTGAGGTGTTTTATGAAAAGGATGTAAATACTAATATCAATACAGGGCATGGTCCCTCATGATACTTTTATAGGTCTATTATCAGAGGCCTTCTTTCCCTACCAGAGAAAAAATCTGCACTTCTGCAGTTCACACATCATCTCAAATGTGAAAGATGCATATGCATTCAATAAGGACTTTCAGTTATGACAAAGACTGCAGTTTGTACACTACTTTATCTTAACCAGACTTGACTTTTTGTCACATTAATCAGGTGATTGAAATAATTATTTTCAATAAACAGTGCTACTGCATACCATAAGACAAAGGAATGTTACAAGCAAAAGTAGAAAATTCATATTTTTATCAGTTGAGCTAAAGGGAGCACACATTTTCCCCCCCCCATTTTCCCATTTGTTTCTGATTCCAACTGTTTTGCTTTCTGGCAGTGAAAATATGTTTGGAATCAAACTAGACCCCACAATTTGAAGTTATCCTGTGTTACTTTGTTTTGCTTTTCCCTTAAATATATTCTTTCTGAAATGAGGAAAGCCATTCACCCAGAGAGAATTTACCAGAAGGAGTTTGGCAGCATTATCCTGCTGGTGTATTCTTTGATACAAGTCTTTGCAAGGTGGGATCAAGCACAAAAAAAAAAGATCCTGATTAAGTGATTGGACAGAGGCCTTCCTGCCTGGCCTTTGTGCACACACCATGGTGTAACACTCCAGCATCCATGAGGAACCTGCTGGAAGCCACAGGGAAAAGTTCTCCCACCTCACAGAGAGCACTACCTGCTTTGCAGCCCAACTTTCAGATCTTGCACATAAAGGAGTTTGTGTGGACTCCACATTGATAACCCACCTACACAATCCTCTCCTCAAGAGGTGCTTGCTGCCAAGCTCCCTTGTGTGCAGGCCGAGGAACATGGACATTTTCCAGTCCTGTCTGTTAAGGCTTCCCTGCAGGAAGCTGGCTTCCTAGGGTGTGAATTTGTGCTTTAAAACCATCTGCCCAACGCTGCTTCATCTCAGGCAGTGCCTTAGTGCAAGAAACAGTAAGTCCTGTTCAAAGGTCACAGGGCCTGGTAACCTGGCACTAACCCTCAAATTCTACAGAGCCAGGTGAAATACAACAAACCTGGCCTGAAATACAACAAACTCCAAAGTCAGCTCCAGCCAAAACACAGCTTTTCATTAACAGAGCTCTGAGAGTCACCTTGCCTGTAGAAACACAGGTTGAACACTTCCTAGTAAGCAGCTGTAGTGGATAATGTTATTGTCATTCTCTCACTTCTCAAGATCAGTTTATTTGACCTAGAAATGAAATGGTGGCAAGACAACATTTTCCACCCTCACACATAGTGGAGGAATGCTGAGCCCTGTTAATGCACAGGGGGATCAGTGTCTGCTGGAGAGACAAGAGGCACCCAGCAGGTTTGCAGCCAGGGAGATTCAGCCTGACTTTGGGAAAATCAGAGTTACAACCCCTGAGCAGGAACCTTGGCCTTTAGGAACAGATCAGACAACTATCTCTGCTAGGCTGTTAGCCTTATCAGAGAAAGAAATGGATTAGATGATTTATATAAAGTTTCATTTCCTTCACCCCCAGGTTTCTATGGCACTGGAGCAGTACACAGCAGTTCACAGCCTTAGCTCAGTGATGTAAACAATCATTTTCTACATCAAACCTGACTCACTTTCCATGTGAGCCCACAGAATAAACTTTGCCAATACTCATTCCTTAACTCCATCTCATTTTAACACTGATAGTCTTTTATATAAAGCCTCCAATGGTTCTGGAGGGTACAATTCCTTCAGTTCACAGCTGTGTAAATTACCCCATCCTAATATCAGCCAAACAGACCCTGCCAGCTGCACCTCATTCAGTGATCAGTTACCTAATGACATTGCAGGTGATTTTTAACACAAGCATTGCTTTCCAAGGTGTAAATGCAGACAGTTCAGTTGCAGAGGCTCATAAAGACAGAGCTGAAAAAACAATTAAAAAAAACAACCCAACATACTCAAATATCCTGATCCTCCAATCTGCAGCAGCCAAAAACCATAGATGGCATTGAGCCATGAGATCAGGTGCACCCCATGCTGTCAGAACACTTTCCCAACCCATTCTCATCTCCCCAGACTGATTCCTGCCAGCATCACCTCGGGTACTGCTGCAGCAGGCAGTGCCCTGGAGCCTGGCTTGGCCTCACCTGTCTGGGAGCCAATGTCCCTGCAGGAGCCAGGTGCAGCCACCTGCTGGGCCAGCTGGCTTTGGAAGCAGCAAAAGAGCCAGTCCAAATCATCACAGCTTGTACCTGGTGGTCTGTCAATAACATTTATACTTCCATGCCCTATAGCCACTATTGACACCTCATGGCAAACCTCTCCCTCTTCATTAATAGCAAAATTTATCACCCATAGGTAGTTGTAGATGCAACTTGACTAATGCCTACTGGAAACACTTCGTGGGTATAAGTTACAGCTGGAAAAAAAGGAAGGTGGGTTTTAATCAAAAAGACACCATCTACCCCCAGCCTGCAAACTGATTATACATTGATTCAGAGCTCAACAGTGCAGTGAGGCCAGGAGACAAATACCAAGTGTAGGTGCTGAGGAGCAGACACACTTTCTGTCAAACTGGACAAGGTAATTTTATACATTAAACATCTGGGGTTTTTATTTTAATCTTGTTATAACACAGCTATATATACCAGGAATGAAAAGAGTCTTACTAAAGTAGACCTGTTCCTGAAGTGACCTAAGATAGACTAAACACACCATCTGTCTTGGGAATCTGATTTTTAACCAGAAATAAAAAGGAATGTTAGAACCTATGAGTTATAGTTAGCCTTAATCCTTATTTCATAGTGCTCTAACTTTTCCCTGGAAAAATGTAAACAGACTGAAAGAGGGGGAGGAGAGAAAAAAAAGGTTTTCTGAAGTTTTATTGCCTAGAGGGAAGACAAGGGGGAAAGTCATTTTTCCTCTCAAGGAGAGAGCTGCAAAGTCTCTCTGAGCTGTACAAGAAAAGCACATCAGAGCAAAATTACTGAAGTGCAATGCCAAACAACATTACTATAACAAAGTGATTGGCATCATGGTATCATGTTCAGCCATGCTGCTACCAGAAATAAACTTATCAAGCCTTGATGATATTCATTTGAGTATTAAAGGAGATACATGTTCATTGCTCTTCTAGATGAAAATAAAATACCTCAACAGAAAGCAGCTAAAATGATAATAGAACAGTATTCCCAAGGACCATGTCAACTTGCTCTACAAGAAAATACCCTTTCTGTGAACTCCTCTTGAGTATGGAGAGTGTACTTATTTATACTGATTAATCCAATAGTTTCCTCTCTTTGTTTCAGACTACTAATTAATATCTCTGCTTTAAAAAGCAACAAACCAACCAAAAAAAAAAAAAAAAAGCCAAAACCAAGCACAACAAAAAAGAAAACCACACAATCTAAACAAGCAAAAATCCAAACATTGCCAAACCAGATTTCCTTTTAAAGTCAGAGAGTGAAGAGGTGTCCTTTAAACCCATAGTCAGACTGGCTGGTGGAGGTGTTACCACACACAGTACCAGGGGAATTGACTCCTTGGTTCTTGTAGAACTTTGCCAAATGCCCTATCAATGTATGACTAAAGAACTGTAATGTCAGATTGCTACATTTAACTTCTTCCAGCAAAAACAATGAAAAGCTTACACAAGTACTTGGATCCCTTCCCAGTTCCAGGAGACAGTGAAACAAACCTACAGCAGCCATGCAGGCAGCCCCAGGTTCCACCTGTCCCTGCTGCCACAGCAGCAAAAAGGAGCACAAAGCCCTGCCCTATGCAGACTGGGGCACTGTGACAAGGCCACCCTCTCTCACAGAGGTTTTGCCTGCCCAAGAACTGTTGGGCAGAGCAGTGCCCAGGTGGGACCAGGGCTCCTTCTAGCCCAGCACACCAGCTCTAACAGCAGCAAAACCCCAAACAACAACTGAGTACATTGTGATACCAGAAAAGCAATTTCTCACAACAAACAGCCCCAAGCAAGAAGACAAAGAACCAGGAGCTGCTCACTCACCTTGCAAGCTGTGTGTCCCATACTCCAGCCTTCCACAGCCACCTTCTCCCCCAGCCTTCCCTACAGGAATAACCCCCTCCCCTGCTTCTCCCACATTTGTAGCCCCAGGTGCAGCTGCTCAGGGCAGCCCTGGCCCTGCTGATGAGAAACACCTGGTGCCAGGGGGGACAGCACCACCATGCTGGGGTCAGGCTCTGTCCCAGGAAGGTGCCACTGCAGAAGGGCTGGCAGGTGCCCCATTCCCTCCTGGCACCCCTGCTCTGCCCTTGGTGAGTTTGCCATCACAGGCTGAGCACAGTGGTGGTGCAGACACTGGAGTTCTGCATCTGTTGTATTTGCTCCACTGAAGGAAGGAATGATGAATCTGACTCCATGTTCTCAGAAGGCTAATTTATTATTTTAAGATACTGTATTATATTAAAGGATACTATACTAAACTATACTAAAGAATACAGAAAGGCAACTTACAGAAGGCTAAAAAGATAATAATGAAAACTCCTCATTCTCTTCAGAGTCCCAGCACAGCTTAGCCCTGACTGGCCAATGAGTGAAAACAACTCACACCTGAATCCAATGAAACAATCACCTGTAAACAATCTCCAAACACATTCCAGAGGAGCAAAACACAGGAGAAGCAAATGAGATAATAATTATTTCCCTTTTCTCTGAGGCTTCTCAACTTCCCAGGAGAAAAATCCTGGGCGAAGGGATTTTTCCAGAAAATGTGAGTGCCACATGCATCCTGCAGGGGTTGTGCCCCCCACGTGACCCATGAGACCCCCATGAGATGAGTTCTTGCCTCAAGCTCATCCCTTCCAGGGCAGCTTTCCCAGCTGCCAGGGCTGGGAGCGTTACCACGTGTGTCTCCCATGGCTGCACGTTCTGTGTGCCTCGCACACATAATCCAAAATGTGGGCACCTGCATCATCTGAGTTTGAGCCATCAGTTTTTGTCCTACTTTGGTACTTCAAAGTCTGTTTTTTGGTTTTCTACTTCAGTCATTCCTGTGTTCAAAAGCAGAATATAAATAGGATCACAGAAACCAATCTTCCATTTCTTCCAGAGTAAAAATTAAATCTGCACTTTTGACATCATCATGTGGAAGTAGCAATCACAGAGCAGAACTACATAGCAAGTCATAAAAGGATTCATCAAATATTAAAGGAATTTGATTTTTAATTGGACTTTCAGTGGTCAGACTTTTTTAAATTCTGTCAATAGTTTTGAAAAGCATTGACAGAATTGTCTTGCAGTATAAAGTTGGTTAATACATAAAATAAGTCTCTTCAGATCAGAGTCAGGCAATTTAAATGCTCAAAATACCTTATTAGGATTATGAGGAAAACCATAATGACCTACTACCAATTTGCCACTAATAAAATAGATTTTTGTTTATTGTGTAACATTGAAGCAAGACCTAACCTTGCAGCTTTAGTTTGGTAGAACTCCCATCAAGTGAGGAATTAGTGCTAGACATAAGTCATCATGTGGGAATAATGCAGGAAATATTTTTCTAATTAAACCTTACAAGGTTCTTTTTTGGAGTAGCACTAGGGAAGTTAATGCTTACCTGTAATCATGGACTGGGAAAACACACTGTCAAGAGCCTAAAAGGGACATAGCACTGAAGTAGGGAAATGGAAATTTAAAATTAATTTACTGTCCCACTTGTAGGTTAGTCTAGGTGGAAGTTCTCAATCTGGAAATGATGTTATTTGGGTCTCTGTCTCACATCCTTTACCATATCTTTCATGGTTGCTAAGAAACAGCAGCATTACAGCAGAGTAATCATTGGTACTTCAGTGTAAATTGTGGTTAATTAGCTGGTGTGTGAAGTGGGATCCCTGCCATGAGCAGAAAGAGACACCGTTCATGTTTAAAAGCACAAACCAACACCACTGACAGGCTGAGGATTCCTTCTCAATCAAAATGTTCAAATGCTAAAAAGCTTTGGAAAGTTGACATTTCCTGGAGTGGTTCGTAATACATGGGAAGGATAAAGGAATCATGATTAGCTGTGTCCCAAAATCTGTCCTTTTGCAGGCCTTAATGAAAATTCTCAGCTTGAGTGTCAAATCCAATGGGTACAAACAAGGCTGATGTGATCAGATAAATTAAAACAAAAGGAATTTGTTTTCTGACATGGATAACATATACAGCAGGAAAAGGGTTGCAGCTTAGGAGAAGGTGGGAAGTAAAAGATGCTACTGGGATTTTTTAGAAGACTTGAAAGTATAATTTTATGTGGAATTTTTTTGGGACTAAAATGTTTAGAATACACAAAATAACTGATTATCCTTGTCTTCTGTATTTCTTATTTACCCAAACAAGGGTAAACATCATATTCTTGAACAGAAATCAGTCTTGGCTGTGTCATTTGCCAGGGAATTTTCTAATTAGTGCCTTTGTTGTAGTCAAACAATCTTGTCATTTGATTTCCAAACAGGAGTGAAAATTTGATATTTCATTAGGAAAGAACAATGAACAAGTGCCTGATACGTGAAGTTCAGGGCAGATCTGTCATTCTCTTTCTAGCAAATTTGACATAGCAGTGAGATTGTTTTTTAACTAAGTCAAGTAAGAGAATTTTAAACACCTCAGAATCTGATTGCTGTGAAAGCATTTTTTCAGTACAATTTGACATAATATAAAATTTTCTTAAGTTCTGCTTGGAGAGGAAAAGAATATTTTGCTTCAGTGTCTTTTCTCATTTCTTTTCCAAATATGGATATTATGGAGAGACATTTCTAAGACAAGTGCAATGAACTTCTCAGTTCTTACTGAGCAGAGACTCTGACAGACTATCTAGGTGCCAAGTGTTAGCATTAATAACCATCTCAATCTATGCTCTGTTAGACAGCCTTCATTTTAGTAGTTATTTTAAGAGCCAAAATGCTTTGTGTGATGGTTTATTAAGCAGGATATACACTGCAAACAAAAAGATATTTGTGTTCATTATGCTTTGAGAGCCTTCAAATTACAAAAATGTAGAAAATATGTTTTAGATCTTTATAAGTTAAAAATGTCTATTTTTGTGTGTGTTGCTATTTCCAGACTAGGATTCAAAAGTTATTACTCTGATTTTTTCTAAAGCTTCTATTTTCCTTCCTCTCCCTGATGGTAGAAAGAGTCATACATCTTGTAACAAATCAATGTTTATTTCATTTTGCTACTGATTGGGATGTCAGAGGGCTTTTAAGATGTATTTTAAATAAATAGTTTGAGTGAGGCCACATTGGCTGTGTCCCAGAGGAGAAGCTATGGTAATTTTCAGAGCAGCCCAGTGTTATTTTGGACATGAGCTGAACAACCAGCTGTTGTCACTGGGGCAGAAAGAGGTTAAAGCAGGGGAGGATGCAGCCTGACCCAGGGGAGGAGGATAATGAAATGAGTGAACTGAGCAGAACTGGGGGTGGAAGTGGGATAAAACTTCCCTTTCTCCCACTCTTTCATCTGTTGATCCCAGCTCAGACTGTGAAATTCATATGGGTAAAAAAGAGACCCATAAGATGCACTTCAATAAGGACCTAAAGAATGTCTATCGCTGGGTGGTACTGCTGTGCCCAGAAAACTTGGGCTCCTGAAGCCAACCAAAGAAATCTTTATTGAAAACAGCAGACAGGTCTGTAAGGGCCAATCCCTTAAGGGACAGGAACATGGCTGGGCAATTCCACTCTGTGGGAAGGAGAGTGTGTCTCAAGCCCCACTCCACCTGCAGAACTGCTGCACGTTGTTCCTGGGATGCTCTTGGAGAGGCTGGTGGAGATGCAGACATGTGACAAACAGATTTGGCTTCCCAAATCCTCTGGCTGAAGCTCCTGAGTGTGGCATGGGCAGCAAGAGCCTCTGTTGCAGCATCTGAGCTGTCCCAGCAGAAAGGGAGGAGCTGGCAGGACTGCAGACCCTGGGCAAGGGCTGCAATCCTGCATTCCCAGTGGCAGGCTCTGGCACATCTCTGTGCTCCAGTGTTTCAGCTTTCAAAGGAAGCTTTTGGGAAAAGGCTATGGAACAGCCACTCAGTTTCCACTTGACAGAAAGCAGCAGTTCAGATCCACTAACTGTAGATTCCTTTTAGAGAACAACCCTAGAAATGAATCAGTAAAAGGCACAGCACAAAATAGGCTGCTGTTTCAACTGGCAACTGCAGAATGCACTTGTCTTGGCTATTTCTGTCTTCCTCATACAAGAATAATTTCCATCATTTTAAATCATTTTTCCAAGTTGCACAAGCTGGTTTCATTTTCCAGCACTAATCAAGGAGAAACCTTTATTTAAACCTTGTAAACCATCATGGGTGAGTAGGTGAACCTGTAACAGAGCTAAATAAATATGCCAGATACCCAAATGAGTTTGTTATCTATTCCAGAGTGGTGAAAAAAATAAACTATTCTGATTAAATCTTTGAGTGGCAAAGTTCCAACCCCAGCAATAAAGGCAGGCCCTATGTTCTCTGGAGCTGACATATTCCTTGAGCATTAAACAAAGTGAGCTCTGCAGCAATGATGACTATAGCCAGCTATGGGAAGCAATCATCACTCCCAAGGAGTAAGCACTCAATAGTCTGCTGCAGTGTTTTCAGTGTTCTATTTAATTTTGCAGATTACATAACTTTTCTTTCAGTTCAGAGTGCTTACAGTAAATTTAGGCTTATAAAGACTTGACTAGGTTTTCATAATTACCTTTTTCTCGGACATCTTGGAAAAAGTTCATAGGCTGCTGTGGTCTGGGTATATCCTCCAGGTCTACAGTCTGGGACTCAGCCTGGATATAAAGATGTAACCTTCTATAATATGCTTCACCCAGGAAATAAACCAGTGGAGAATTGTGGAATTTTTTTCTCTATCAAGACCTGGTACCAGTGTGATACCACACGTGAGTAGCGGTGCATGACATCCCTGTAAACATCTGAGCTTCATCCAATATAAGGAGGAAAGGGAATACTTTAGGGCTTAGTGATTTTTTTTTTGGTCCAGCATTTTTCTTTTTAATTAATTTGTTCTTTACTTCCCCTCTAATAAATTAGACATCATGGACTTTCATCTGTCTCTTTGTATAATTTGAACTGACTTCCACGGAAGTCAGTGCTTTCAGCTCTGCACTCCTTACTCGGGTTTTTTAACACAGTCATTATCAAAGATTGAACATTACAAATATAAATAAGCTATCTGAAGTTTAAAGCTTTGAAGCTTTGTATAACAACTAGTTCTAAATAAAAGCAAGGACTGAAGCACCAGCAGCAGCACTTCTATGGACAAGAAAGACACCTTTCATGTGGGGAGTACCTACAGAGACTCCTCCTGCTCCCCAGCACATGAAAGAGACCAAAGAGGAGACGTGTGAGACTTCACTTGCACAAGGTTAATGCATTGTCTGTTTGAATCATCAAAAACAGAAGCAAGAACACAGGACACTGAGAAGTTAAAAAAGAAAAAAAAACAAACAACTCAGCCTGATTTAATTGGAAAGCATCACTTGGCTGGCTTCTTCAGTAATTGTTGGAAGCCATCCCAAGTCTTTATATATTTAGAAGTGATACAATTCAACTCGTAAATAATTTTTTAATAAGCGACAGTGCTCCCAAAGTATGTGACTTAACCCTTCAATGTGTATGAGAAATAGGATTGTTCCTTTCATGCTTCATACATTTAGAACATTTTATGATAACAATAATTTTTCTGTTGGATATTTTAGAAATAGGATATCCCAATAAATGCATTCGCTGTCCTGTAACAATAACAACTGAAACAATAATAACATGCTGAAACAATTAGTATTACCAGTCCTGTGGTGTCACAGAGATGAAATTATCATTTGGGAGATCTACATAAGTGTATGCAAGATTAGATTTGATTAAAGGCAGTCTTTGCATTGCAAAATCTAGCGGTGCTGTGTTGTCACTGACAATGAAAAATTTCCTGAAAAAATATATTTGTGTAACATATCTATGCATATACATATATATATATATTTTCTGGGGTTTTTGGTTTGTTTTGATGGTTTTGTTTGGGATTTTTTTCCAAAAAGACACCAAGTGTACGTGACCAAGGTCAGTATCAGCTCTCAGTCTGAAGAGGAGGACTGAGCTGGATTCCCTATTGTATGGGGGAACAATTCACTTTTTCAGCCAAAATCAGTGCAGCAAGGCTAACTCAAATGGCAGACTCAAGAAGAAAGGGCTGAAAACTTTAGAGATTGACATGAAATCACTAGGGATGTTAGAAAAAAATACATGCACTTCCAACAATATTTCAGCCAGCCAACATTTTCTGTCAAAATAGCTGAAGAATTCCAGCTTATATGAATGCTAGAGGCAGTCTGTAACTTGTGATTTTCCCTGTTCTTAACTGCATAAGTAGATAAAGTTGTAGTATTTGTCCAGTCTTAAGTCTCATTAGGTGCAGAGTGGGTATTGTTCTTCAGACAACCTATTAAAAATAAATGTGATGAGGGGAGTGCTCCCTCTCTGGGTGCAGAACTGGAGCAGTGTGCCAGCACAGGTGGAATTGTGCTGGTGTACACCAGAGGATTTAGCTTATTTTAAAGATAAGCAAACCTTTTCAGAGGCTGATTCTCTGCCTAGGGCCAGAGGGTATAGGAAAGACCACAAATTATTTTTGATTCAGGGGTTATATTTTTCTATGACTTCAGTGCAAATTTCAGCCATGCTGTGACTCATCTTTGGGATATTATTCAATATAGCTATTAAACATTAGATTGCATGAACAGGGTCACCTTAGAACTGGCAAAAATTAAGGGCATATTTGGAAAGATATGAGGAAGGGGGGAAATCAATATTTTTTAATTCAATTTCCCAGTAAGGTCTGCTCATTTAACTCAGAACATACCCTATAAAATGACAAAGCTATTTACATTAGAAAGTTTAAGCAGCGCTTGGCTGCGAAATCCCTGGCTGCTAAGGAAGTGTGTTTTCATTAGTTTCAACTGGCTTTGGGTTTAAAAAAAGTAACAAATAGTGCTGAAAATCAGCAAGGTGCCAAGGCTGGCAACAGGGAGTCCCCTGAGCCTGCAGCCATTCCAATCAGGGTACTGCTGAAAAGCTCTGTTCTCAGAGCTGTTCTCTGGCAATGCAGAGCAAAACCTCTTTTCATTCACTCCTTCCCACTTCAGTGCCTTAGTCAGGACTCACTGAGGAGAAAAGGCTCCTTATGGCAGCTGTTCAAGGGATAAGGATTTTATATTTCTGTGTGGGGGTGGCTTTGCTGGTGTGCCCAACCCCTCACAGACTGTCATAGCACCTCAAAAGGTCCGCTCGCACAAAAAGGTTCACACTACACTCGCACAAAAAAGCCCACATAGGATCTCTTTGTTCCACTTAGAGTGTTCAGTTCATTTCTGCACATCTCAGTTAGGGAAAGCAGCCCCAGCAGCTTCACTCTCTGGAGCTCATTCATGGGAGTAAAGCTGCAATGTGACGCTGCAAACTCTGCAAGGAATCAGAGGAAACTTTTTGCATGGAATCTTTTAAAGGTCCCACGTAAACCTTTGAAGATGAAAGTCCATTTTCCTTGTTTGACAAAGAGAGATTGTACAAGCAGGACTGGAGGAACAGAGTGTGATTATAGTTGCCCATATTTAACCAAAATACAGTAATCAGCCTACGTGATTAAAATGACAACCAAGAAATGGCATAGAACTAAGAGTTTCAGAGATCTTACAAATCATTAGAGTTTGGTGGAATTAGCCTATTATATTTCAAAACTTTAAAGCATCCACTGCACACATTTCTCCATTCCAGTCCCTGAAGCTATTTTTTTCCTTTACTGCTTTACTGACCTATGCCTGTGGTCTCTTCACTTCTGAAGCAAAGACAATGCCATTAAAAGTCACTCCTAAATGTAGCCATTGACATAAATAATTTATATCCCATAGTCCATATGATTTATATTATTTTGTGGTGAAGAAAAAAAAAAGAATGAGGAAAGAGCAGACACAGTAAGATTTCAGCTTGTTCTCTGAGAAGTTGTCTTAGTGAAAAATAAACATGACTAAAAGAAACCAGAAAATAGTCCTTCTCTTATTTGCTGATTCAGTCCCCAGTGGGGAGGGTGAGAGCCTGAGTATGAGACAGACATACTTTTTAAATTCAAGACATTAATTCAGACTGGAGCCACTGTGCAATGCAGGGTTATGCTCTGGTAGCTGTGGGAAATCAGAACAATAACATCAAATGTCTTGTACCAAAATGCATTCTGAGAAAGGTGGTGAAGTGCACCCAAAATTTAATGGTTGACTGGGATATGTCTGCTTTAAATAGTGAGTTGCCTCTAAGAGAATTAGGAAAGAGGACCTGCTGGAGATTAAATCAGAATTGGATGAGAAGTGGTTGAGTCAAACCTAAGTACATCATGGAAAAAGAAAGCTCTGTGTCATCATATGTGACATCAGAATTTTACCTGGCCACTTTAGGCCATTATCAGTAAAGACTTTCTTTCATGAAATTCTGAATATAGCAAAATAATTCTTATCTATGTAAAAGGAAGTAGAATGGAGTCCCAAATCTTATTCATATGTGACCTTTGGGATGTCCAGCTATTTCAGAGGCAGATCCCCATACAGCAAGTGCTCCTCCACAAGGCAGTATTTTCTTAACCTTTGTGAAGAAAAAAAGGCAAGTAATTTCTTTAAACATTTTGTTTTCTGTAGCTTATCTGAGCAGCAGATTTTCCTTACTACAACATCTTGGCCATATATTTCAATTTTGTAAATTTTTCCTTGGAAAGAAAATGAAGGAAAAAAGCTGCCTTCAAATGCATATAGTTTCATTGATTGTAACGTAAAGAACTTTTATGGGTAAATGTAAAATAAGAAAGCAATTAAATTATATTAGAAGAAGCCATTACAGGACTGCCCAAACTAAGACATCCAAGTGTAGAATATAGAATATTGAAATATGCTACATTCTTTTTATAGTGTTGGACCAAGTTTTATTCTGGAACAAAGCAGATTGCTGTACAATCGTCAAGCATCTCTAGAATGTTACAAACCATACCCATCAGATTGTTAATAAGATTTATCAGGTTCCATTTGACCAGTTTCCAAAGCAGTATCATTATTATAACCATCTTGATTAAGAAACTCAGAGCTGCCCTGAATAAACTGTGGCATATCATCACATTTACAGACTTGTGTTCAGAGCGTTAATGGTCTCACTTAACCAAAATCACTGGATACAAGTCCCTCTTCAGCTGCTGTCTTAGGATGGATCCTTTGTGTGAGTTCCAAGAAGAAATTGCATCAGCCAGCCACAAGCATGAACATGGGACCAGAGCACACACAGTGACAGCTGACTTTCTTATTTTTACCCCACTCTTTCCATTTGTCAGAAATCTTGCAATCTCCAACATGCTGCTTGGATTTATAGGCTATCTCTCATTAGATAAGAGACAGAGTTATGGTACCCGGAGTTTTACTTTTTTGATAAAAGCTTTCCACAAGCAATTTGGTGTATATTAAAGTCAAATAAATGCCCACTGAAGCAACATTACACTCCCACCACTGGGCTGGACTTAATGAGAGCTCACACACTGGGGAGCCCATTTGCCATGAGAAAATGCAATTTTATCACAGACGTATTTTGCATTGGTTGTTAAGTTAAAGCTTCTGTGTGTGCTTTCTCTGTAAGCATGAGAGTATTTGGGGAAAAAATACTGAAAAGTGGCAAAGCACCTTCTGGCTTTATGCTTGGAGGAAGGACAGACAGCTGACTGATGGGGAGGTGCTGCTCCTGAAACAAACCTTGTGAGCCCTTTGGGCAGGGAGGGAGCAACGCTGCCAGGAGCTGAGGAAATGCAGATGGGCAAAGGCAGGCCTGAAGAGCTCCATGCCAAGGGCACCTCAGCAACAGCATCAGGCCCAGAGGAAGAGAACAGATTGCTGCAAAAGAAATTATTTGAATAGACTTGGGTGGAGAAAAGGGGGAAAAAAACCTTAAAAAGAAAAGCAGGCCAGCTCTCTTTGGCAGCAGACCCAGCTCACTAAGGTGAGGGTTAAATTGCTGCTCAGTTATTTGCCAGGGGAAGCTTCAGCTATACTGAAGTGTAGGGCTTAACAGCATGAGACTAGGAGCTCAGATTAGCATTGGCTAAAAGGAAATAAGAATAAACAAAAGGGCTCCTCTGCCAGACCTTTCCTGTTGAATATGTAATGTGTAGTGTCTCCATGCAGAGGACTGCAAACATTCTCTCTTTTGGTTTAAAGCATCCTGGGAAACTTCATTAAATTAATAATGACTGGTAGTAAAAGTTAAACAATTATTTTAAAGTATCATTCAGCTTGATGATAGAGATTATTGAAGTGTTTCTGCCAGCAGTTTACTCCCTATGAGCAACACCTATATTCAGAGCTCAAACACTGGATTATCACTCTCTAGGCTTTTTGGTGCAAACCCATAGGAATCTTAAGATTATTGTTTATGAAATAATGGTAATAAATTACACATATATAGTCATTCCTTTGTAAGGCTCCTATCTCCATTTAAAAGCATAGAAATGTCTATTTAATCAAAAGCTCTCTGCTTTCTGCTCATTCCTTGTGTACTTAGATGTCAATGTCCCTGGGTTATGCTATGGCAATGGCTGGAGCACAAGCAGGAACTACAGATAGACCTTGTTGCAGGAAAATCCAAACCCTACAGAGGCAGGAGCATGGGACTCTTATTTCTCCAGCCAAGTGTTCGTGATGGGGGTTGCTGGACCCCCTCACTAAAGGAGCTGGGCCAGGTGTGAGAACTGGGCTCCAGGCAATCTGGCCCATCCCTGCCTGACAAAGTCCCCTCTGGGGATTGCCCATCTGCAGCAGAACATGCCAGAACTGCCCAAACCCCCCTTCATGAAAGGAATTAACACTTTCCTTTGTTGTATAAGAAGTTGAATGGGAAACATAGGATCGGGCAAAATTCAATTTTTTCCTACAGGACTGATGAGAGCGGAGCAAGAATTTGGATTTTGTCACATTTCTTCAGGCAGAAAGAGCACTGAGCCCAGTGTCCTTAGGCAGGACTAAGAAATGCAAGGAATTCTCTAGGAAAGAAGGATTTATCAAGTCCTACAAAGCAGCAAGAGGAAAGTAAGCACTATTTTCCCTCAGGTGGCTGCTGGTCTATGTGAGAAAGTTTCACAGGGTGCCCAGTCTTTGAATACCTTGTCAATTCCAGGAGAGATAACATGGCTCTAAACTCACCTTTGGAAACTTTCTAGGTCAGCCTCGAGGAGCTGCCTATGCTTAAAATGGCTGCAGAAGGAGAAGTAACAGGCCAGTGCCTCTGCTTCTTCAGCAGGTACCACAGACACTCTAAAATTCGTGTTTGAGATCAAGAAAGGGCTGCATTGACCAAAGTCCCTTCAGAAGTGTCAGTTGTTGGGTGGAATGAGTTCCTGCTGGTGATGCCAGCGTTCCCCAGGGCTGTGGGACTCTGCCATTCCATCACCAGCAACCAGAGGCAAAGGCAGCAGCTCTGCTGCAGCTGGAGCAGCCAGAGGATAGCAGCGTGTGGGCTGAGCTGCAGGGCTTTCTCTTAGCATCAGCCTGGGCCAGATGCAGCTCTTGGGGAGCCTCTCCAGAGGCCAATGTCACTGCTGCACTCAGAGGCTCCATTCTGCATGGCCCAGCTGGGTGCTCTCTGTACGTGTGGGCATCATCACAAATCAGTGCCTGTGTGCTCAGAGATGTCCCTGAATTGAAACCAGCAGGGATGGCACGTTCTGGTTATCTGTGTTTGTTGTTGAGGCTTGTCCTGTCAGGCTTTCCTGTAGGCAATGCAAAGGCAGTGAGTTTTGGCTTTTTCCGATGCAAATTCAGTCCTGACTCCTTGGCGCTGCAGTGTTATGTAATGAGGATACATGTGCATACATATATACATATATATATATATAAACCCCCACATAACACATTGCTGTTACTCACATGCCTCAGAATAAGCAGACCTTCTATGAACTGTCTTGACCCTTTCAGTACTTTTCCAGCATCTTTCCCATTTCTGCTTTCCTGAAATACAGAGTTGTACTCAGAGTGAACTTCAGCACCACGGGTGGTTACAGCCACTGCTGTTACAGTGTTATTAGAGACTGATGACAGCAAAAGCATCCCTGCTATCAGTAATTCCCTCCTGGCACGATGTACTTTGCAATATGTATACACACAATGAACAAGGTAAAAGCAAAAAACCAGATTATTTTCATTAGTGTTTATCCTCTGCAGGAGCTCTGACTGTCAGGTGTTGTTTGTGCTGCGTGGGTCAGTTACCTCACTGTGAAGATACTGATGCCATGCTTAGCACTTTACTTTAAACCCATAACAAGGAAACCATCACCAGTTGTCAGCTTTCTCCTCCTTTTTTTTTTCCCAGTATAAACTCAGGATTTTTTTCTTTCATTGGTGTAAGACACTAAGACACGATAAATTTAGCAGATAATAGCAGATAATAAGCAGATAATATTCATGCAGATTTTGAACCAAAGAGGAACAGAATTGACTGCAATTCTACCTTCCCAGGTTTTTGGTCCTTCCAAAGGAAATAATCTTTTGCTTGTACTGTAAGGCTCAGCTTTCATTAGCCTAGCCTAAGTTTCTCACAGTGGTCATTCCCTGTGGCAGGATTGCCAAGGACAAGTGCGGAGAATCCAGCAGGTGGTCTGGTTCATGTGGAGCACATAGATATATTAACCTGTGTCCTTTTTACCACAGGGCTGGAATTCATCACATATTCATTCCTGGTGTTTTGTGCATCTTGATCAGATGCTTGACCTGACACTGTAGACAAGCAGTGCAGAGCAGATCACACAAAGGATATATTAAAGTCCAAATCAGACTTCATTTTAAAGGAAAACAAGGTTATAGATCACATCTGAGGCATAAGGCAACGTGTTCCTACCAATAAATTCCCAATCAGATGCACAAAAACTTGTAAGGGATGCAGAGTGTGATGAATCCCAGCTGCATTGACCAGCATTAATTTTTCCTTTGTTCAGGAGTTTTCCATTTAGAATCTGGGTTGGCCATCTCCCCAGCAACTAATCCTTCTCTAGGGACAGGGGGAAGAATAAACAAAGAAAAGGAAAATAAAATTACTCAAGGATTCTACACAGCCTAATGTTCTGCAACTGTAAAAATGTCTTTCCTTTTCTTTTGAATGACCAGGCAAACAGTAAAGCGTTGTTCAAAATAAAAAGTAAATGGAGACTCTTCTAGTTTTGTTGTTCTCTTTGGGGAACAACACTAAACAGCAAACTCTTCTTCTAAGTAGTCACATCTTCTGTCCTTTCAGTTTCAGCTTTGCTGTTGTTAACAAATTCTTTTCTAGCACCCTCGGACAGGAAACAAGGCATTGCTTTCACCCTGCATTGAGGATATTGGCATGTTGAGGTCAGATTTGCTTGTGAAGGTGTGCAGAGCTCCAGTGCTCATATGTGGGCAGCTGTTTCAGTATAGCACAGACTTAAGCTCCTCTCTGTTGAAGAAGGGGGAAAATGCCTAAACTACAAGGAAAAGGAATTTACTCATTTGCTTGTCAGCAAGGAGAAGACAGTGACATTTAAGAATAAATTTTCTCTTTTAAACTTGTAACACCACGAGTTCATTTATAACTACATCACTGAACTAGCTCACTGTAGGAGGATTCTGCAATATCAGTCTTGGTGGTTATAATCAAACAGCAAGCAGGGTTTGTTTCAGCAAGGCCACAGTGAGATTGTCTGTTAGAAATCTGTAAGGAAATTGTTAAAGAAAACCCAAAAACTTCAAAAGAGTTAAAAGAAACCAGAGCAGGCATCATTCAGAAACTGATATTATCAGCAGCTCTTGCTCAGAAAGGAAGGGTACCCTTAGGTCTTTTATGAACTTGCATAAGCAACATTCCCATCTGGTATTGTGCTGGGCTCAAAAAGCTGCAGCACAGTCAACAATTAATTGGGGCTGGATGGAACAAAACTGCTTCAAGCAGCAGTGAAACCCTCACTGCCACGCTGGAGCTCAGGTCTGCACCTGAAAGCTGCTGTGGGAGCAACAGTTCAACACCTGGCTCAGAAATGCTGCTGCTGTCCCAGGCTGCAGTGGGACACAGGCCTGGGGCACAGGGAGCAGGGGGTGCTCTGGGAGGCATGAGGAGTGGGAGCCACAAATTAATCCCAAGCATCTTCTTTACCCCAAAAGACTTCACAATTTGCATCAACTCTTCCAGATCTGTTTAAGTCCTTTTTTGCCTCATGCACATTTCTCAGAATAGGAGCTAAAATTTTGGACTGCAGTCAGTGATAAATTAGATGCCTTTACAACTCCAGGCCTTTGCATTCATGGAGGGAGTGAAAACTGTTATAAATACAGAGACAAGTGCACCCACATACCTTGTAAGTAATGATTCTGTGACACAGACAATATCACTAAGGGGAGGGTTCAGAAAGCTATTCCTTTAGTAATAGACACACACATCTACAGAGCCTCTTCCAGCAGCAGTTTTGGGCTGGGGTTTTGAGTGGGATTTTCTGTTTGGTTAAGGGGCTGTGTTTATTGAGGGGGAGGGTTGGGGTTTGGGTTTGTTTGGGTTTTTTTTGTTTAATATGTTAAGGAACATGAGTCCATCATGGGATAAACCTCACTTGAAGCTCCCTTATGCCCATACCAGGCTCTCCTGTTGGAGCAGGTTTGACATGCTTGGTTTGCTAAGTGACACTCACATCAGTCCTGCCCTCCCAGCTGTAAGATAGCCACAGCTGTGCCTCTCTGTGCACTGTCAAACAGCAGCTCCAAATGGGAGCCCTTATCTCCCAGAGCTGTGAGCACTGATCAGCAGCTTCAAAATATTTCTTTTTAAATTGACTCTCCCAAAACACATACACAGAGAATAAAAATTAGACAATAAATAGCCTATGCAAAAGGTTAAGGAAACCTTCTTCCCTTAATAGTTTTAAACATGTTGTGATCAGTCTACAGTGTCTGCTCCTGACTTAGGAAAGTGAACTGCTGTCAGACATTTCTTGCCATTATTGTCCTCTTCACCTTCCCCTCATTTGACTTTGTTCTCTGGTATAAACAGAGTTTGGAAGCATGGCTGGAATTAAATGTGGAAATTAACAGTTCCTCTGGCCTTTTTATTCAGGGACCAACAGTATGTTTTTCCAGCTGCACCTGATATCTGGCATTGGTTTATTCCCCTTCCATCCATCACCTTAATTCAAAGCCAAGTGGTCAAGCAACCAAATACCAAATTAGGAAAACAACAGCACACAGTGTCCCTAAAAAAGTATCTCCCTCTTTTGCCAGACACACAGATGCCATCAGCTCACATCAAGCTCCAACAGCCTGTCTTTCCCCTGCCCTCCCCTTGGCCTCTTGCCATTCCCACACACCCTGTCAGGTGTTACCCAGCCCAGCCAGCTCCCACTGGCTCAGTGCTTGAAGCACTGCAAGCAGAGAAGACACAGTGCTGTTGCCAGGGGTTTTTCCTGTTTTTAAAACCCAAGACAAGAACCACAGAAGCAGAGAGAATTACAGTTGTGCCTCTCACACCCCAAGCAGCGTGTCTGGGACAGCTCTGCAGGGATGGATGCAGCTGCTGCCCCATCCTCTCCCTCTGGACATGGCAGGGCTCAGCTCACACAGCCACTTGGTCAGCAGCAGCTGGACACCTGCTGCAGCTGCATCCTGGCGTGGGTTCTTTGGAGTTTATTCACCTTGACCTGGTTTGGCAGAAATGCTTCCCCCTTCCCACGTTCTTTCAGCCTACAGAGAAATGCCATCTCAGTTTCACAGCATCTTCAGACCAGCTACCCTTGGGGTCTCAAGTGCTTGCTTTCTCATGGAATTTTGTACATCCCTAGAGCACAGACGTGGTTATTTTTCATGCCATTCTTAATATATTAGAGTCAAAAATAGAATTATTCTATGTAAAAGGCAAGGGCGTTTTATCTCCGGAGAAAGAGCAGTGTAGTGCAACAGCAAGCAATTTGAAGGCACAAAAATAAACCCTCAACATTTTCTTCCTGAGAGGATGAGAAATGGGTGGGGGAAAAAATAGCAGTTGGTGAAGCAGTCCCCAGTAGCTTGTTTCATAGCTGCACTTTAACTATTTAAAGCACCCAGATTGCACAGAGGCCTTGTTTAATATTTAGAGCTGATATTGATGGGCCTTGCTTTACTAACAGCATATTATTTTGTTCCTACTGGGAACAACCAGCTCCTGCATGCTAAAGAGACTTCTTTGGAAGGAACAGAAAGCATTGGAGCTGCAGCAGCACGGGGAAATCTGACCCTCCCCTTAACCAGGAGTGGTGCCTGTGGTAACTGCCAAGCGCCAAGCCCACAAAAGCACAGATGCCTCCACAGGCTCCCTCTATCCCTCACTCTGCCAGAGGAGAGGATAAAAGAATACATGAACACCATGCACACCCTCATCAAGAATTCCAGTCATTCATGAAACTGGACTGAAAGCCCCCAAGACCTGTGCAAGTGTCACAATGTTCAAAGAGCTTTTCAAGTTTTTGTTCAGAACAAATCTTGTTTGGAACCACTGCAAGCAAGTTCTACAGATCATTGACAAAGAGAAGCTGCTACAACAATTGCATCTGGATAAAACAGGACAGCTGCAAGATCTTCAAAGTTTTCACATGGCTTTTAAGTCTCTGTGACAAACAACACTTTGGCAAGAAAATCCTTTCTTTCCTGGATAATTGTTACCTTAGTGTGGAAGAACATGATGGTTGAATCCTTTCAAAGAAGCCTACAAGCCTTCATTCCTTAACAAGATAATTGTTTATCATTCATTATGTGCCTGATATTCCCCAAGAGCCTCTGTCCCTTCTAAGCAATAAACAACCCCTTAGCATATATCAAAGAACTCATTACAATCCTGTTGTGAAAATTACATGGCCAGACATTAAAACAAGCATAATTTTCCTATAGAGATAATAATTATTTGACTAATTGGGTATTTTTGCCACACAGTCCCCATGATAGCTTCTTTTTCCCTGCTGTGTCTTCTAGAAAGGACAGTGTAATAAATGTGGTAATCATGGGAAAGGCAAAGGACATGAAACACAAAATGTTTCAGAGACTGGAGTTAAATTCTTCAATAGTTCCTGCCCAAGATTTCTGGAGAGCCTATATTGGGGAAAAAAAACTTCACAGACAGTTTGAAGGCCAAAAACTCCTGGCCAATTAAAGATGTCCCTGAGTGCCACCAAGGCATGGGCTGCTGGGGTTGGTGAGCTATCCATGCTTAAATAAGATCTGGCTGTAGTGTTTTGGGTATGCCACTATGCCTCTTTGGTCCAAAGAAGTCTTTTAGAGTAAAACTAGCATTTAAAAAACCCCACATTTATATAGCCATAAAGACTGTCTCAAAACTAGAACAGGATCAATAGGCCATTGCAAGGGGCAGTAACCAATCTTCCCCTGTCAAAACTCTGCTGTCAGTGGGGAACCATTTTGTCTGGCAGTGTCAGGCAGAGCTAAACAAACTTTTTCTGGGATAGGGGTGTTCACTCTTTGCACTGTATTTTGACATGAACATAAACTGACATCAAAAGACTTTAAACCTGTTTATAAAATACAGTGGTCAGTTTATCAAAACCTCTTTCAGGTGTATAGCAAAGCTTAGAAACCCAAACACCCTGGTATTTCACTCTCACTCCTGGCAGACAGACTTAACTCCTGAGCTGTTCACTTGGGAGCAAAGCCTTGCTCACACCCTGGGTGTGCCCCAGGTGCTGTCCGAGCTCTGCATCACTCACTGCCAGCTGTGCCTGCTGCCTTGGCAGAGCTGCTAAATACAAGGTGCAAAGCTGAAAATGAACTCTTGAAAGTCACCCTACAAAGACACCATTCCCTGAGCCACAGCCTGGTTTAGGCTTTGGTTCTGGTTTATGTTATCAGGTTAATAAAATTAAAAGCTTTAGTGGCCACTTTCAGAGAGGTGTGTGCTGCTTGCATGTGCCCAGCTGGAGCAGGGCTGGTCTTGCTGCCTGGTCCAGCCCACTGGTTTGTGGGACCCAGGGGCAGAGATGATGCTCAGTGAGCCCCTTGGCAGGGAGGGGTTTCCTCTTGCACAGGCTGGATGTGAGTTTGCAGGATATGACCAAGCACAATGTCTCATTTGTAATGTCAAACAGCAGCCAGACAAAATCCCAGCCTGGTATCAGCCCTGCCATGTATTCCAGGGAGTGCCTGGGAGGGTTTCCACCCTGTGAGCCAGGCTCAGCTCTGGGACAGCGCTGTCATCCACACACCACCTGCCAGCTACTGCTCCCAGAGCCAGGAGAGCAGCACAGCAGCGCAGTTCAGTTCCCAGCCACCTACCAGGGGCAGCAGGAGCAAAACTCAGCCAGACCCTTTTTTGGCAACTCCATCAGAGCTGATGGAAACTGCAGCTGAGCTCCTCTCCCCTGGACAGGCTCCTTGCATTACCCAGAGGACAGCAGTCTATCCACTCACTCTCACTGCTCTTCTTCTCTTTACAGAAGGGGCACCCCAGCCTTCCACCACCTCCTCCAGGTATTGAAAGGCAACTCCAGTATGTAGCAACAATAGAGAACTAGAAAAGTAAATGCCAGATACAAACCAGCAGCAGAAATAAGACTGTCCATTGGAATCCCCAGGTTCCCAGACAAAAGGCTGTTTTTGTGGCATACTACTGCTCATCTAAAGCACTGAAAGGAAAAATGGTCTTTTTTTCCATTCAGTCATATTTCCTCTGCACAGGGTTGTTGCTGCCCTTTCCAGCATGTCCAAGTTCTGCTTGCAGACATTTGGGCACTGGTACATTCTCCCAGGATCATATAATTATCAGTCTGTAATCTCCTGTTCCACTGCGGATATGAGCAACCCTTTGATGCTCACAGTAACAATTTGGAAGTGTTAAAGTTTGAGCACTGGGCCCCTGGTGCTTACACGTGTTTAAATTGGCCCTCCCTGAAAGCTGATGTATTCCATCTGCTCTATTGGATTTCTTGGCTTAAAGTTACTGGAAACACTGAATGTTTCTTCTGCAGTGATCCTGTGGCTGTCCAAGAGCAATACACACACTCAGAGCTCGTGCCTGGGCTGCTCAGGGCTAAAACACTTCACTGCAAGTGGCTTCAGTGGACTTTTTTTAGAGTTACATTGAAATCCTAAGTCCTGCAGTTCACATTTCTAATCAATCCTATAACATGCAAGTAAGACTTGATGGATAAATAAAACACACACATTTGCAGCTCATTTCCTCTAACATTTTGCCTGAATGATGGAAATTAAGCATTTTTGTATTTATGTCAAGAAAAGGAGCCAGTACAGGAAAATCTTTAGGTTATAAAGAAACAGTAAATTATCAACATCAGCAGCAGCACTGGATTAACCATTCAGATATCCTATATATTGTATAACTGCAAGAGTTTTACAATCCAATTGCCTCATTGCCATTCCCAGACTCTCCAGGCTCAGGGGCAGGTATATCACTAAGTTAAAGTACACAGATGCATTCAAAGTGGGTCACACAAGTCATTAAAACAGCAAATTTCTACAACAACTTTCACAACCCAGCCACCTCACTCTGTGGCAGACTCTGAGAGTGTGCCTGGCCCTTGGCTTGGTCCATCTCCCACAAGCCTGAGCAAATGCTAGCAGCTGGAGGGATGCCCACCTTTCCAGCAGCACTGCTGACTCTTTGAGGCCTGTCTTTTGCTGCAGAAGCTGCATTTTAAAAGTGAAGATTCAGGAGTATTAAAAATATTTCAGCCTCTTCATCATCTTTACTTTCTTATGCATTTCTATCTTGTTCAGTTAAGATTCAGCCCTTTGCTTACTTCCAGTACAGCTGGAGCACAGATGCAGGGACCCTTTTCTGGTTCCCATCACCTCCCATTCCTGCCAAGCTGCAGGAACCCTCTTCAGACCTGCAGCCTCCTCATGATTTTAGCTCAGACCTGTAATTTAAAACAGCTCCACTCACCTCTCCAGGATGCTCTCAAGCCTACTCAGTAGCTCCACCACGTGCACTCCTTGGCTGGAAAACACAACCACCCTGACTGCTCTGAGCTGGGGTCACACCCAGTGTAGTGGGAAATCTGGCAAAGCTCCACGTGTGTCTCACTTTGGAGCAGGTGAAGCCAATGGCTGAGGTGAGTGATTGCCCAGGACAAGCTGCAGCAGGCACTGGCTAACAGCTCCCAGGGTCAGGTGAAATTCCAGCCAGCCTGCTGAAACAATTAAAAAGGCACTGGACAGCCTCCACAGAAACCCTTTGGATCAACTCCTCCTCTCCCCATTTTTGTGGTGAAGCCACACTCTCTCCAGAGTTCACTTCAACTCAGCTTTCAGCCATTAGCCAGGGGAGAAAATATCCTAGCTGCAAAATGGTATCATGGCTTTGACTAAGTGGCTAACTGGGGGGCAATGGATTCATTGTTCAGGAGGCTGCTTTCCATATCCTCATAATTGCTTCCAGCAAATGTTGACCATTCTCCCTCCTCACCATAGTGGAAGCATCTTCTGGTTGAGTGGATTTGCCGTGTTTTGTACAGAGCAGCTGAATGCAGATTTACATAAAAATAGTATTGCTGAGCATTTAGTTCTGACCATTTTGTACTTGGTACAGCCATCTGCAATCAAAATGTTTGGAGAATATTACAGATGTTCTTGTGTGTTAGTCTCAAAAACTCCTCAAATATAAAACTCCTACATCCGCTCTCTAGAGTTGCCAAACTTTTTCTGCACTTCTGTTATTAAGCAACTCTGTTATTAAGCAATCATGTTATTAAGTTTAGTGGATGTGAGACATCTTTGTCATGTTCAGCACTGCATGCCAGGAGCTGGGTGGTCACTGGTGGGGAGTGGTGTGCTGCCCTGACCATGGGACTGCCTGGGCACAGGGAGCCTCTCCCCATCCTCCTGCCCACAGCTGGGCACTCCCACCCCTCCATGGGCACCACAGCAGGGGAAACATGGCTGGAGAGCTGCACTTCCAGGAGGATGGAAGATTGCTGTAGGATCAATCCCACCACAAGGAGCTTTTTAAACAGCTTTTATCGTACACAGCTCTCTAGATGACAGAGAGAAGGTGAGAGCAGATCTGAAGCAGAACTGGCCCTTTCTTTAGTAAAAATTAAGATGTCAGATTTTCTATAATGGAAGCTAATCACTAGCCAACAAAGCAGTGTGCTTGGAGGGTGGTTTTTCATTTTTAGCCTTGATGAAATGTTCCTGAAAGCTAATAGCATCTATAATGGCGTTGCTGATTTGTTTTGCTGTATGAAAGAAAGCAGAAAATAGAATTGCTGTATGTAGGAGGTGAAGATGTATTTTGTGTAGTGAGCAATGTGCTGCAGTAAGAAAAGGCTGCCACGGTAAACATGCTGTCCCCACGAAAGCCTGAATGTGATCATGTGGCTAACCACTTGTGATCTTTGAAAGGCA
Organism: Molothrus aeneus; assembly: GCF_037042795.1. Classification (NCBI taxonomy): domain Eukaryota; kingdom Metazoa; phylum Chordata; class Aves; order Passeriformes; family Icteridae; genus Molothrus; species Molothrus aeneus. Next base: position 8,820,373 of record NC_089658.1, on the reverse strand, counting down.
AGGCGTCACCTGGGTGTCTGAGCACAGTGTGATTTTGGAGGCAGGAATCCAGACAATCAATCCAAGCAGCTTCTCTCCCTCTCCAGCAGATGCTGCTGCAAAGCTGTGCACACCCAGAATCAGAGCACAGCCCTTTGTGAGCAGCCCCCACGCCGCTGTCTGGATGCACGAGTGGGCTGATGGCTGCTGCCTGCCCTCTCCCCATCCCACACACATGGTGTGAGTGCAGCAGCAGGAGCTGGGCAGGGCAGGCCGTGCTGGGGCTCTGCTGGCAGCCCTGGGGCAGGTGGATGCTGCCCTTCACCTCCTCCAGAGCTTGGCAGCAGCTCCTGACACGGTGCAGGGACCGTGACAGCAGCTGCAGCTTCTGTATTCAACAGTGCACAACAATCTGTGTCCCACCAGGCTCTGCCTGTGCCCCCTGGAACCTGCTCTGCCTGGTACAGCTGAGTGGGATACAGCTCAAGGCAGCCCTGGTGGTGAAACCATTGCCAGCTCCTGCAGACTGTGCAGTACAGAGAGCAGCACAGGTCATGGAGGGAGCCAGGGGAAAGGAGCCTGCCCAAAGGATTTGGGGCTGCCTGGATCCTGAGGAATGGCATGGCTGGGGGGCTGCAGATGCCATGGAAGGATAGGATGGAGAGGTAGGAGCACAAAGTGGGGAGGGAGCCACAGCAGCAGTGCAATAATACGTTTCTTTATTTTACTTTTAGAAAGATGAGGAGGAGCTCCAGTCTCGTGCTATTAAACAGTAGATCCCACACTTGGGGCTCACTGTGGAAAAGCTTTCCAGCCTTAACATTGAGTAAAACTTGGCCTGATGGTTTCCAGCTGTGCTGTGCTTTTCACAGCCTGCACCTTTCACTGGGAGCTGTGGTATCATTGTCTGAGCTACCAAACCCAGGTGTGTCCTGGGAAAGAGACCCATGTTTGAAGGTCACACTGCCCAGTTTTGTGGATAACAGACAGAACTTTGGACACACAAACATATATCACACTTTATTTTCTGTGCCAGACAACTCTCCCTTCTGAAAAGTTCATTAGAGCTTTTATGTGTTAATTTAAAGTCCAGCTTTTTCTCAGAGATCACATAGGAGGGAGGGAAGCTGCATGTGTCTGTATTTAAGGTGCTGCTGGCTCTGCTGGTCCCAGACCCCCCCAGGGTGTGGGATGGGGATGGGAGGTTTCTTTCACCCCAACTGCTGGCTTTGCTTGGAGCACAGAATTGCAGCAGCTCTGCAGAGCTGTCCCTGCAGCAGGGCCAGGCACAAAGGATTCAGCTGGGCTCTCCCCTGGGCAAAGGGACACGAGGCTGAAGTATCATGAACTTCAGGAAAATTAATATCCTAAAAACCTACTGCAATTCTTTTCAGTTTTTGATCAAACCAGGTGTTCATCAACTACATCCACTTGATTAATAGCAAGCACTCACTACAGAAACAGACACTAATAATCTCCCATTTCAGTGTGTCAAATGCACATAATTACTCATCATGGATACTATTTAAATGCCCACGTACTGCTAAGTGAAAGAATGCTTTCATCCTGGTTTTATCATTTCTAAATTAAATCACAGTTTTTCCTATTTCCTCCAGACAGCAGCTCAGCCCCACAATTTTCTCTCCAAATGACAGGCAATTCTTTTAAGCACATTGAATTATTTTTTCCAGGTGGTGGTTCAGTTGAAATTAAATGTTACTCTTTAACAGCTGTGGCACACAAAGATGACAACTTTAATATTCCAGCCAACTTGAAAATCAGAATTAAAAAGAGGACTTTAAAGTCCAAGTGAGCACTGGCAGCCAGCACCCCTTTTCCTGGCATGAGGAAGGGGAATGTCACAGGGGAAGTGACTGCACTCCTGTGCTGAAGGCTGGAAAGGGCCTTGGAGCTCACCCCACCAGCTTAAAGACTCACTCTGGCCCCACAATCGAATAAGTACTGGAAGATTTGATTTTTATTGTCATTTTTAATCTCTTAGTGGTTTGATTTTCCAGCAGCTGGTGAAGGACACGGTTACCTCCATCCCCTGGGAGCAGCCAAGTGTCCTGGTGAGCAGAGCGAGGTCCCCAGCTGGCAGGGACACAGGGGCACCTCCCCTGCAGGAGCACAGACTGAGGGGAGATGAGAGGGAAAGGCAAGGAAGGTGTCTTGGCCCAAAGAGGCCACTCTGCCATCACTCAGGGCTCACTGGCTGTCCTCCCCAGGTACACACCCTCTTCAACACCTGGCTACAGTGGTAAAGTGCCCTTTGATCCAGCAGAGGCTCTGCTGCCCCAGTATTAACCTGGACAATTATTTCATAGCCATATTTCCTTTGCTTTGTCCACAGAGGATCGGTTAGAAGCCAACATTAATGTGAAGAACAGAGGAAGGTCAAATTAATCTCGACCAAGAATTACAGAAGTTCATGAGATAAAGCCCAGCAGTAGCCATGTGTTTGAGTGCTCTGCTGAGTGAAATGTGCAGATATGAGTAAAAGACAAAAAATACAAAATATTAGTTTGATAAATGTAGAGTAAATAGTTCAGATATTTTTGTCTGTCAGGAACTGCATACACTGAGGCACCAACATTTTATAAAAGTCATATTCTATAATTTTGCAAATTGATAACAAAAGGGCAAGGCATTGATACTACAGATTAAGGCAAAATAAATGCATTCTTGTGAATCTGCTTAGCCTTACCATGGAACAACAGTGCCTCCCAATGACCAGAGAGTAACTCTGAAGGTTCGTATATTACTTGTCACTATATCTTTTAGCTTGTCTCTGATACTTCATGTATTATTTCAACCACCACATCTCAGCAGATTTCTCTGCCAAGAAAGCTTTCATACTGAACTACAAAATTAAATTACTATCACAGAATCAGCATATATATCCCCTGCCAGAATATTCTGTTCTTTGTTTGCAAGCAAAATAAAGAGGCTGCAAGACCTGAAAGATGGGTGTGTGGAACCCCAAGGATACCTGGCAATCGTGTGTGGAGTGTTCCTGCAGTTGTGACTGTTCTGGTCACTGACACGTGCAAGATCTCAGTTAAGCATGCAGGTACTACTTTTCTAAACTGATTGCAAAAATAATTCACCAAATAAAATTAACATTTCCCCTGTTTTTCTTTCTCAAACCAGGTCCCGATTATTTCAGCTCCAAGAATCTTGCACTGCAAGCCCAGAAAAAGATCCTGAGTAAAATGGCAACCAAAACCATGGCTAACATGCTAATCGACGACACAAGCAGCGAAATCTTCGACGAGCTGTACAAAGTAACAAAGGAGCACACCAGGAACAAAAAGGAAGCCCATAAAATCATGAAAGACCTGATCAAAGTGGCCATAAAAATCGGGATCCTCTACCGAAACAACCAGTTCAACCAGGAAGAGCTGGAGATCGTGGACAAGTTCAGGAAGAAGCTGAACCAAACTGCCATGACCATCGTCAGCTTCTACGAGGTGGAGTACACCTTTGACAGGAACGTGCTGGCAGAACTGCTGAACGAGTGCAAGGAGCTCGTGCACGAACTCGTGGGGCGGCACCTGACGGCGCGGTCCCACGGGCGCATCAACCACGTCTTCAACCACTTTGCAGACGTGGAGTTCCTGTCTGCCCTCTACAGCCTGGATGGGGACTGCCGGCCCTACCTCAAAAAGATCTGCAACGGCATCAACAAACTGCTGGATGAGAAGGTTCTTTGAAACCGCGCTCGAAGGCAAGAAACCGACCAAAAACTTCTCTCTAGAACTGGCCACCCCTCCTAAGCCATGGTAGGCAAGCAAGCTTCCTTCCCATCAGTCTTACTACAATCCCCTGCAGGGCCCAGAAGGTGCTCACCAGGCTCGTGGTGAAGTGGAAAACTTAAATGAGAAAGCTGTCGATTTTAATGCTTTGTTCAGATAATTCAGTCTTTTTCAAGGAGCAGAGTGAACAAGGCTGCTGATATATATTGTTCAGACACAGATTGCTATTCACCATGATCTCGCTAGCTTTGTGTTCAAGGCTGAACATGTGAACAGAAAGTAAACTCAGATGCATGGCTATGTAAAAATAGACAGATGAAGGCAAGAGCAATACATGGAATTTACCCCCAAGGCCCTCAGTGCATATATTTTTATTATTTCCACGCTAACTGAAAAGGCTTTGACAGAAAGTAGGTCTGTAATGGATTAAGTTCACTCCTTTCAAAAGAATCAGGAATCAATATGAGAAAACATCTCTGATTTTACATGGTATATAAATCTAATAAGAGAGTAACAAATCATACAAGCAGGAGAAAATCTGAAGAACTGCTCTATGAAGCAACAGTTTCATCAGTTTAGTTCTATACCTGCTAACAACAGAGAGGAGGTTTCATTTTAATTTGAAAAGCAGCTCAGTGGTTCATACTCAAAGGCAGATAAAGGAGTCCAGCATTCCCCTGCTCTCAGGCCTTGTCTATTGGGTAACAGCAGGTGAGCTCAGACTGAAGGTTGTGCTGCTCTTACTGTTCTGCCTGGCAGAACAAAATACTCTTTGTGAAGATTTTGAAATTGCCCTTGTGAGGAGCAGCACACCTGAGACACCAACATTTACATCCCTGAACCTCAAAATATTCAACCTAGATAATACTCCTGGTTTAATGTACCCATGACATTTGTGCCTACAGTAAATCAGAGGTGGGATACAAAGGAACCCCATCCACTATTTGTGCAGTGCCTCCAAGTGTAGCATATCCACAGTTGTCAAAACAGAACAGCCTTAGTGACTCTGGTGAGTTCCTGGAGTGAGTTGTTGTTCAGAGTGTTTTTTGAAACAAGATATAGTGATGTCTTCAAACTGAAAACATTTTGCCAAGAAAGAGTGGGTTTTGTGCAGGCAGGGTTGGACACAGGGAGTGTGGGAGCAGAGCGGATGCTCTGGCTGCCACTTGCAGAACCTGGGTAGGTGGAGACTGATCCAGAGTGAAAAACACATGTTCAGAAATCTCCCCTCTCCTTGTCCTCTCCATCTTATCCTCCAGACTCATCTCTATCTCCTGACACTGCAGTGTCAGGAGCCCTCTCCTTTCAGCTGACACAGCGAGCAGACAGTGCCATCATCTGGGGGTAATACCTTCCATATCATGTATACTATAATAGAGAGATGCATGTATCTGAAAGTTGACAAGGACAAGAAAATATATTTGAAAGCCATTCCTCTCTAAGGGAAACTTACAGGTTGATCACTCATTACTTTAGGATAAGAAAAAAAACAAAAACATGTTTCTCATTAAAATAAATTCTTGAATACTATGGTATTAATAGAAAACCGTTCAAAATTCTTATTATCCTTCTGTCTTTTCTCACCCCAGAATAACTATATTTTATCTCTTGCAACAAGTTTTTACTGTCACACCTTTATACAGCTGAAAATACACACACCCAGGTCATATACTCACTTGGGTTGTCCTAGATGGATTTTTACCTGTTCCCAGGAGAACTCATCTGAAGCACAGTAAAAATGAAAGACATTGGCAGAACAGTTTTTGATGGTGTAAATTTCCCCCACATATTTCCTTTAACCATTAAAAGTAGATTTAGTTGCAATGAAGATGGACAACTCCTTTGCAACACAGAAATGAAACAGCAACATTTGGGGTTGCAAGTTCAGCCATTGCAGAGCCATATTTACATGCATCATGACCTGCATTTCTTCCAGGCATGTACTTGTCAACTGATGCTTTTGAACTGTATTTCTTGTATCCAATGCTCCTGTCCCAGTGCACATGTCAGATTTTGTGTGTTTCATTTGTGGCAAACAAATTTAAGTTCTTCTTTTAAGGCCAGAAAAAGATTATTCAACATTCAAGATGTCTAAAGGAAAGGGATATCCTGTATTTGTGACTTTTTGTGTGTTTCAAGTATCAATATTCAGATTCTGGTATTTTAAACACACCAGCTGAACATCTGTTGTTTTATTTAAAAATAATCTGAGTAGCCTTAAGGAAAGATATGTTTTCAAGTATTTCTCATACTTGCATATCCTCTATATTCATTGTTTACTTTTGTACTTGTAGCTTGGTATGTAAAAACATTGCTAAAATATGGGCAATGTTCAGGTCACCTTAAATATATTATGTATTATCACATTTGTGGATTAAAAATGTGTGATTACTGCCCTTTTTGTTTCCTTTCGATTTATTTATCCTACCACCTCTATTGTATCACAAGCACATGTCAGCAGCAAAAAGCTGGTGCCACAAGCCAAAATCTCACTCTTCCAAGGACCTTCTTGCAAGTTTTCCATTATATATTCAGCCCAGTTTAGCCTGATGTGATTTAAGGTAGATAGAAGACATATTCCTGACAGATGCCACAGCCCTGTCCTTAACATGGAGCTGCTGGAACCTACCAGAACATTTTAACATGAAACATTTATTCTCCTGTCCTTATTCCCAGAAAAGGCAAACTGTTTTGGCTCAAAGAGCTCAGGATTTGCAAACAGCTCACATGGCAATTATACTGAAAGCAGTGAAATACTGGCACAAAGAGAAAACTGACAACTACCTTAAAATCAAAGTTAAAGCAATCTCCTTAAGTGGTGCTTTGAGCCTTCCTGCTGGTAAAACATTTCTGTCAGGGTAATTTTATGAATCATATCATGGCAGGACACAATTTTCTTTGCTTCATCACTGCCAACTTTAATATATAAAGACAAGAATGCTAATGCTTAACAAACTCTCATGGGAGTGCTACTTGTAACATGTTAATGAAATGGTGCCTGTGCCACAGAGCTGCACATCATACTGAACATGTGATCTGATTTGTGCTAGAGAAATAGTCTCAGAGACTGGCACATAAATAGCTGGCCCTGAAGACCACCAAGCAGTAAAGCAAAATTAAGTTTCACCACAGCAACAGAAATGCAAAAACCAAGTTTTAACTGGACAACTTAAGCAGGTCTATTTTCGTTTTTACATAAATCAATGCCAGAAAAAGACCACACAGAGTTTTACCTACACAGAAAAAGATAATACAGCTTTTTATGCTGAAAAGCTACTGGTGGGACTCTACAAGAGAGAAACACTTTTCCAATATTTAGAAACCATCAATGTCATTTATGAGCTACTTGCAAGTACAGGAAAACCTCAAGATCCTGCCATCCATTACACAAATTTACTCTTTTGGGTCCTTACAGAATGAGGAGGATTTGGGAATATTTAGCAGAAAGTAATAAAATCCGAAAGATTTAGACTGTATCTAAGAAAACATCCTGCCTCAAGCTGCCATGTTGCACTTCCTCCAGTTTCCTACCTGTTTGTTTCAGTAAAAATACCTGAAAATACTTGGGGCAAGGTGGTAGAAGCTGGCCAAACAGCTGAAAGATGGATCCAATACAATCATTTTCCTGCTGACTCCCACATGTCCAGGACTCACAGGGCACACAGCAGTGGAACAGTGAGGCCTCCTGGTACTTACAGGTTTGGTCCAGTCCCTGCTAACCTGCCAGTTCAGCATGGTCAGCACAGACTGACTGGCCTCTGGGTGCCTCTTGGGCCAACTCCTTCATGTAAACTCTTTATGGGCTCTCTTCCTTCTAGCCTGCTTCTCTGCACCTTCTCTTCCTTCCTGGAAAACAGGTTCATCTGTGATGTTTCACTGTTCAGATGCAAAGAGAAACAATTAAAATAGAAACTAGCTCTTAATATACAGAAACACTGCTACATGTGATGGAAAAGAACATTTAACAAGTATCAAACTTTTTTTTTAATAAAACTGAATTTTATTAAACTGCAAGAAATGCAAATATGGTGATAGATTCAGATCAGTGTTTGTTGGGCAATCCAAAAATAATGACTGACACAGGTACAATTCCCTGCACAATCCTTTAAGTGATGATACCATAAAGCCATTAGAATCAGAATACTGACACCTTAACGTACACTATTCATACAGTGAGCAAGGTTACAGAGAACATTACATTAACAACAGAAGGCATTGTTGTCTTTGCAGTTCTTTAAACACCAGGACATTGAACATCTCCTTGCTGAAATGCTTTAGATGCATAGGCCACAAACAGATATTTGTATCAGAGTTCCTATAATTACACAAGTCCAATTGCATAACACAAGTCTGATTTACCAGCAGGGCAATCATCTGCTGGAAATTATTCCACTATAAATCAGTTTTCATTTATATAAACTGTCTTGAAGTGCCAAGTAAACATTTAAGTATGCAGAACATTAAATATATTTACAGGTTCAGTGCACTTTAAATTCCTCAGTAAGAGGGTACTGAAACAACAATAAAAAAGGAACTTTGCTTCAATGATTATACTTGTGATAACACAAGTAGCTTGACTTAAAAGAAAAATTGCTATCAGCACATTAACATTCTTACAACAATTTCATGAACGTTTACCAAAACATCAAAGTAAAATAATACTTTGTTTTCCTTTACAACCAGTGCTTATCAGGTGAGAATCAGTAATGCTGACATGTGAGAGGCTCCTTGTTACTATTAAACACACAAAGTACAGAACTCTACCACAGAATCCCTTTGTACCATGTCTGAACTGTGTGTACAATCTTGGATGCTTCAATAGAAAACATGACCAGCTATAAATAATACTAACCAGCACTATTTTTCATTTATCATCTAAATAAATTCAGATTGCTGGACTTTCAAGATTGTGAGGTTACTTCAGGAAGAGAAGACAATCTGCTCAGACACATTTTCCACATTTGCTGCTGTGATTTAGTCCCTCATGCCTTGCTGCAGTTCCCAGGCATGCACACAACACAGCCACATCCCTGCAAGTCAGACCTTAGATGAGTCATACCCAGGCTATAAATAATTAGAAGTAAAAATAAATGGAAGCTTTCCCCTTGTGAATTTTCATGCACAGGGATTTTGGCCAGATCAAATTTATAGGGTAGACTGGAAAGCAATGAACATGTTCACTAAACAAAAATCAAGGAGTCAACATGTCCACAGCCAAGTGCCCCCAGCTCAGTCAACTCAGAGCTGATCCACGTGGAACTTCAGCTTAGACATGCACAAATCCTCAGTGACGGTCACAGACCCCTGTGGAAAGGGAATGAGACTGAAATCTGGGGCAGAAAGAACTGCAGACAGGAATAACCTGAAGGGCTTCAGCTAATCCCCCAGGAGGTGCTTCCAAACAATTTCACATGCCTGACTCCTACCAAAAACCTATTTAGATGTTATCCCTTCCCTGGTAAACATCAAAGATCATGGGAAGTGTTTTCCTCCCTAGAATCTTTTAACTGTTTTAAAACCATGCATTTGCTGCTACATAAGTTATTTTATATAACCACCAATATGGGTCTTGTTGCCAGCAGTGCTTAAAAATAGCTTTAGAAAAATTATCAAAATAAAATTAAATAACTGATCAAGTCTGACCTCATAATGGAAATATGTTTTCTTCAAAATCATATTTAAGTAGTTGCCATGAAGAATAAGTGTTGGCATCTATAAAAGCTGTGTAATAAAAATAAATACTTTCAGTCATTTACAACAAAATTAATATACATTTCACTTACACAGGTAACAATACTTTAATGTACTGTACAGTCCTGAGCATGTTTTTGCAGGGGTAATTTAGGTCACCATTTTCCCCCAACAAGTCCACTTGGACATTGCCAGCTGAAAGAAAACTTTTAATACTTGAAGAAGCAGTATCTTAGTTTAGCTTTGGTAATTATCTGTGCAACTGTATAAATCTTTGACTTGCTTTCACACACCAAATAGATTAAGGCAGGCACTATTGTTCTCAGGATTCCTCCATCACCTTCTGACACTGATAGAGCAAACCATCTGGAAGAGCAGCACAAGGGGACCTGAACCACAGGGCCAGCATCCCTGAGTGAGTACGGCAGTGCAGCAGGCAGGGCACAGATGGAAGGAGCTGGCAGGCCAGGATTCCCTCATTACCTGAGAGACCACAGGGAAAAATGCAGTAACAATTAGCAAGCAGCAACTGCTATAGCAGACTTCACAGAAAATGCATCTGTCACACTCCATGTCTGCTGTTTTCCCCTCTCTTACCTCTGTGTTCCTCATGGAACACATCACCACAAATCATGCCAAAAATCCCACCTTTGTCACACAGCTTCATTCCCTTTTTGTGCTACCCAAAACTCTTCACAGTGCAAGTTTTCTCCTTTGTAAAATCCACTCTTTGCTGAACACTTGTACCCTTACATCACCTTCCCACAGACCCCTGAGTGAGGCAAACAAAGTCCATGGGACACCAGTCCCTTGTTCACCATGCTCCCAAACATTCCCTCCCTAAACCTGCAAGATCCTCTCTTCCATGTACTTGTTTTCCTGGGACATATTATCCTGTGAGCACCCCCACAGTGTACTTTCACTTACCTATAACATCAACTCTGTGGAGTTTCAGCTTCTGTTGCAATGTATCCAGGGCTGCTGAAAGGGAATCTTGGCAAGATGACATTTTTATGTTCTGTTTCACATCATTGGAAAGAGACAACCACAGCTTCCCAAAGTCTTCTGTAGTCATTTCCATTGGCCTAAAAGGAAGTTCACCACATTTCTTAGCCAAACAATATTTATAAATCAGAATATCTTTGGTTTCAAAAAACCCTGTATATGGAAGCAACTGGACAAGAGAGCACAAAATAAGTAAATATGTATTAGTCTAATCAAACCCTCCTCTTTTCAGCTTAACATTTAAAAAATGTTTCTATGCCTTGCTTTAGATTTCTAAATTAAAAAAAAATTAATTTTCAAATTTCACATTAAAAGAAAAGTCTGTTGGACAAAGGACACTTGTTTTTTCCTACTCCTAAAATAAATGCAGTGTTCAAAAATTAAAAGAATGAGCTTTCTTCTTCCTCTGAAAAGTTGTCAACCTTTTCATAAAGTGTTCTGGTTTCTGCACACAAACCACTTGTTTCCTCTTGACATGTTTACATTATGCCATATTTTAAAGCATCATGTCCTTCTGTTCTCTGTTCTGTTAGTCTCTTCAAAAACAGTTACAGTCAATATTCTCCCTGCATTTGTACTTCTTGCTGGAACTTCACCCCTTTTTCACAAGTGTAAAATAACCCTTTATTATCTTTACCAACCATCTCAAATTTGAATTAGCTGCTCAAGGTGAAACCTTATATTTTCATAGTCAATACCCAAATCATCCTGCCCTTGTCTAACACTGAGCTGTATACAAGTGTTTTTAAAAACTGCAGTTTATTCTATTTACCTGATGAAGTCCATCAATGATAAAGTTACTGAAAATTCAAGGCAAGTTTCCATCTCTGACTGGTAACTAACAGAGGCAGGAAGAATTGCCTGTGTACAAACTTTGTTCATCCTCACACATTTCTGGCAATGTTCCACACTTTGAGCTTCAATTACAGGAAACTGGGAGGTGGCACTCTCCAAAATCTGTAGAATGTCATAAAAGAAATAAAGAATGTAAGTCTTGCTGTCAAGTTGTGCAAGTGATTCAGATACAGCTATAAAACCGTGTAAGTGCCTCTTATTTCTGTTGATTTTTCTTGGAGTATTTGACAAGAGAACAGAGCCACCATATGTCAGCCCTCATGAAGGATAAATCAATCACTAACACCTACAAACATTCTATGGGATACACAGCACCAATGAAATTGATCTCTGACAATTGGCTTCTCCCAGCCCTAAAGAACTGCACCAGGAACCTGAATTCTGCAGCTCAGGCCCAACAAATGAATATACAAGCAAGCAGCATCACATCAAGCTATACACTAAAGCAAGAAGTTGAGAAAACATCCTAATAAAAAGGAGGATTTCTAGATTACTCAGCAGGCCCTGGCTCACCAAACAAACTGGTAACAGAAATTCTGTCCATGGTGGTGGTCTGGGAGGGAATTTAAGTGAATTACTAGAAAAATCTAGACAAGAGATGCTCACTCTCTATCAATGCCAAGACAAGTTTGATTCAACTCAGAAATGGAAAGGAAAGGGACTCCATAATCAATTAGCAGTGCCTTGATTAACTAAATTCTAAAAGAAACAATCCACTCAATTCTTGTTTTCAGGTTGCTGAGTTGTTTAATAATTCTGTGCTTCTTTTAAGCAAAATCTGGGGATAGATCAATCAATTGGCAATTCCTAAATATCTTTCCAAATATTTAAATGAAGTTTTATTTATGACTATAACATGCCCTTACCAATCATATTTAAATCCCAAATGTAGCCAATGTAAAAAATCTGCACTCTCAACTAAATGCATGAGAGTGAACCATGACTGATGTCTTTGAAAAAAGAATTGAAAGAAGCTTATACAAATTTGGTGTCAGGAAAGAATCATGTCTGCCTATCAGGTAAATACAAATGAATGCACAAGCACAGTAGCCACACTCAGACAAAAGAAAGCTACACAGTGAGGTGAACTCAAGTCATACCACTCCAAGCAGGGCCAGTGAGGTTTGCATTTGGTTTAGTCTTTGCATTCAGAATGGAAAAATCACACATATTCATTACACAGAGGCAAACAAAATCAAGGTGAACTGAAAAAGTGAGAGGCTAACTTTTATAGCCAGTGACAGTAAGTTTATAGTGAGGTTTCTTTCACCTCCTTTTAAAGCTATGTGTAACAGGTGTACCACAGGGTTTTAAGGAAATACTTTGGAAAAAGGCATGGCTACCGCATTAAACCAAATATTGCATAGTTAAATGCAAGCAAAAAGCAAGAAATTCCAAGTGAATTTAAAATATAATGGAAACAAAGTTTCTTACCTGAAAGTGTTCTGTTTCTTCAAACACTAAGTTCACAGCATGAAGTGCAGCAGTGCTTTTATTTGAAACAAAAACAATGAGCAACAGAGAGTCATCTGTCCACACCTTACATAAATGCAGAGCTAAGGCATCACTCTGACAAAGTCCCACTACTTCAGAGTGAGGAAGCTCTTCAAGTTCTTCTGGTAAGGAAGGGACCAATGGTGTTTCACTGGCACTCTCACATTGAGCACTTGAAGAAGGCTGAAAAATTTCAATATCGCTATCAGCAAACAAAGATGACTGTGACAGCCTGTTAGCTGAAACTCTGTCATCCAGCACAGATTTTCTGAGGGACTGAGGTGTTTCAAATGTTAAATTATCTTCTACAATATCTGAAGAAGAAGGGGAGGCTTTCCTTAACCTTGTGTGCATACTTCCCTCGGAATCCTCCACATTAATAGGTACTGTATCAAGTAAGGGACCAAAATCTGAAGCAGCACTGTTTTGGAAGACTGATGCCTCCTCAATCAACTGCTGAGTTTCAGTTATCTTTGATTTCCTTTTGAACTTCTGAGTAGCTGTGTCTGCTTTGCCCATCTGAAAAGGAAAGAGAAAAAAAAAATGGGTGGAAAAGTTCCTAGCAATCAGCTGTGTTACTGTTAATACCATGCAGTGAGGAGGTGAGGAAGGACCAAGGAATCAAAACAGATGACAAATACAAAGAGATTCCAAACATTTTAATGGATCCATGGGCTTGCTGTGTCTCTTACAGAGGACTAAATTAGCTTATAATGCATGAATGACTCAAGATTCTCTTACCTAACTAAAAGCTCTTATTAATAAAAGACTAAGCAAAGGCAGTCTCTGGTTAACCAGTGCTAAGTGCCAAGATTTGAGCTGGCTAAAACAATGCCAGTCTTAAAATATTACCTAATAGTGAATTCTTTTATGTTCCACATACTACCATACATAAATTTAAAATGGTCTTGACATAGGCTGTCAAAGTCTAGCCTTACATCCAAATGAATAGTGACAGCTCTACAAGGCTGGGTCAAGGAACAGTTGTTCAGGAAAACTAACACTAAAACTTGGAGCACAACATGTAAACAGAGGAAAGCTCCAGTTACCAAATCAGATCTGCCTCAGAGGTTCATCAAGCTGTTTCAGGTTTCAATAAAATATCACACTGCAAAAGCCATTCTCAATAGTCTTTCAATGACTTGGGGGGGTGGGGTTGTCTTATCACTAATTTGATCTCCATTTGCATACAAGTATCTATAATTTTCAATAAGACCATATGTAAACTTTGAACTGTTAAATCTCAAAAGAATCACTCACCAGGCTGACACCAGCACTTGCTCCCAGCCCGATGAACAAAGTTGATGCTAACTGCTGCTTCTCTTTGTCCTCCTCAGACAGGCTGGCACCTTGCTCAGGCTGCAGTGCAGGAGGTTCCCCCACCTGCCCTGCTAATAAGCTGCCACAAGGCACTGGTTGTGGCTCGTTGCCTTTCCCTGTTTTGTTTTCTTTCTTTGGAAGGTAACCTTCTTTTCCCCACAGCTTGCGTACTCCCTCGAGTTTCAGAGTATTTGTCCTAAAAAGGCAAACAAAACAAAGCAGGATCAGCCACAGGAACATGTTCATAAAAACATGCCAACACTCAAACACCATTCACTACTTTGGTGCTTTGATAGATAAGAGTGAGCAGTAAAATATAAAGATTCTGGAAAGGTTTCCTGCATACCAGTTTAGCAGAGTATAAATGAAGTTATTAATTTGTATGAAACTATGGATATGGAATTAATGTGTAGTGCACTAAAAATAAAAGGAGCATCTTATACTGCAAACCTTAGCCTCACTTTTGTCTTTAGAAATAAAAAAATCAGAAAAAATAATAAACAATGTAATCATCAGGCAATCCTACCCCAACATTACTGCATTAACTATCACCTCAACTGCAGTCTGTGAAGAAAGTGGCAGAAGAGTCTGACCACAACAGCTGTTTTCCTACTTATTACACAGACGCCTCCAGCTGATTTTCTTCTTATGTGATAGAAGTTTCCAAGTTCAATTGCACCCTTTCTAATTTCATGCAATGAAGCAACAAAGACCCATGATAACAACAAGAACAGAAGCCTAAACATGCTTCACTTCAAACACAAATTAACTCACTCTTTGTGCCCCGTCTCAGCACTATTCCCAGATATATCAGAGCCAAAAGATAAACCAGTGGGGGACTGTCTGCCAGTGACACCAGATGAGGACACACTTGAAGCAAAGGATAATCCATAAGGTTCAAAATTCAGTGCTGCAAGACAGACAATTTTAAAGTTACAAGGAGGCATAAAAAAAAGTAAGAATTAAATCTATATTTCTGAAAAGAGATATTCCTGTATTGCTGGACTTCTCAGGCTTTCACTTTAATAATCCCCACAAATTTCAAATCCTCTAGATCAGCAAGGATTACAGTAAGACTTTCTCACCTACAGAACAACAATCTATATACATCAGCTAGACAAAGGGGGAACTAAAATCTAAGTTGAACTTAGCTCTTGTCTACAGACAAGAGCTGTGTTGAGATACTATTATTTTAAGAAGATCAATTAACTGTACACTTTAATTGTTAATACTTCTCAGGTAATTTACCAGTATTAAATAAATGCAGTGAACTGTCACCTTTTTCCTGAGAAAGTTTCTCCTCTTGTCTCTGGTGATGAGGCTTATATGGTGCTGCACCATGAGCGAGTCCCTCAGCCACAAACCCATCCAGAAAAGATAAGGAAGCATCTACCTACACAGAAGTTAAAGGAATGAAAAGGCAATGAAAATATTTGCTCTATGTGAGTCAGATGTTACCAGAAGAATATGGTGTCTTATCAGCAAATCAGGACCTTCATGTCACATGTCCCTTATCTACCAGTTAAGATGATATATAGACAGAATCTTTTCCATCATTTACTGTGGAAATTTCATGGTCAAAATCAGTGGTTTTTAAATAGGAGGCAAACCCTTTGAATTCAAAAGCAGTACTGTATCACTAAAGCAGGCCTACCTCATCTTGGAAAAAAAACAAAAGGCAACTAAAAATAAACCAGTGTATGAAATGATAATTTTGCTAAAAGCTACTCCAGCTTACTTAACTAAAACACCATGGTTCTTTATCTTTCAGTACAGAACACTATGATTCATCCCATATGCCTGAAGAAGTTTCTGAAAACTCACTTTAGGCAGACTTGCATCCAGTAAGAACTGCAAATACCATTCATTTTGGAAACACCTTTTCACCAAAATATTCATCCCCCTGGACCACAAAGAGGTTCATGAAAAAGAACCTGGAATGTGTCTTACCACCAGGTCACTGCAACTAGCATCAAATGGAAGCAAGCTTTTCATCAGTGCTTTGTCTTCACACAGATGCTTCAGTTCAAAGGCATATTGTCTCAGGCATGTATCCAGAGAGCTGCTGAGTTCTTGGATTATTTCATCCACTGTTTTTGAGCAGGAAGTGTGTGATGCTATCTTGGTGACTGCAGCCATTATCCATGCTTTAGTTTCAGAAGTAACAAAAGTCTTCTTCAGCAGGCCGTGCAGCTTTGTTAAAATAACTTCTGGATCAACATCTGTAACAAGACTGAAATATTCTCCCAACACCTATTCACAAAAAACAGACAAAATATGCATTTAGAGCAGTGCTCTCAGTTTTGAAACTGGAACATAGTATTGAAATAACAACACAATAAATCCACCTCACACTCAAGAAACTATTATTTAAACAGAGATTATTTTATCCAAATTATTTCTTTACCATGTTGTGTTTCATATGTCAAAGGGTTGAAGTGACCTTTGTGTTCACCATGACAGACTCCAACGTTTGGCTTTTTAAAAATCAAATAACTGTCTTGCAAAGAAATATAACTAGGCCCTGACAAACCACCAGCTCCTCAAACTGCAGCCTCTCCCTTGGTGGGAGCTGAAGCTTCCCCAGTATCAGACAACACCAGCACAACACCTGGCCAGTCATTTGCAGGGCTACAAGAGCATTTCACAACCACATCTGGCTAATTTGGATGAAGACAGAAAGGCTCTCAGTATGCAGCCAGATTCAGATGGCTGCCAACCCATCCCTGCATAAAAGGGAGCAAGTCAGCTTTGCCACAAACCACAAGTTAACAGTCCTCAGTCACCAAAGAGGTCACTAAAATAGATGTCAGCATGTTAGCTTGACTTCAAGTACAAGTGACTGAAAATTAAAGTTTAATAAATATTTATTAGAAACATTATCACCTTTGACAGCTTCCTCAAATCTGTGTATGGAATTCTGACCTGTGTCTACCTTACCCAGCTCATAACTTGAAGGAATTTCTGTGGATACAATTTATCTTCCTCCTCAAGTAATGCCAAATAGGACTGTACTGCATACATTCGTAGCTGATGATCTTCTTTTTCATCATCAAATCCTAGAAAACAGCACCATTTCTGTGAAACACAAATAACATATCCTACCAAATATTTCAAAGTACATTTTAAGAAAAGAAAAAAAAACCCAGATTAATAAGGAACATGTCTAATTCTTCAGAGCATGTGGGGAGTTACCTTCAGCCAACAGCCTCAGGAAGTTGTTTGGGATATCAGAATGCACAACATCACCTCCAACTGAGAACACAGCATTCATTGTCTGGATGAACCACTCATTGTTAGGGGCATATGTGTCCAGATGTTAAGGAATGAAATGCTAAGGCATAACTTTTTCCTTCTTTTTTAGTCTATTTCCATAGGAATGGCCATTGTGATCTCCCCAGTAAGTTGGGGATCTGATGGGCAAATATCAGCTCCATCTAACCAAAGAGGAAATATTCCTGGATCTTTTAGGAAGTGTTTCCTGGAAATCTCATGAAAACTGGTGATCAGTTAGAAAAGCCTGAAGTTACTTTGTTGAAACAGTTGACTTTATGCAGGCCTCACACATTAGGAACAATATGTTCACATTTGTCCTACTCTATTTTAAGCTCACACTTGTCCTGTACTAGGCTTCCACATAATCTTTTGTTTACCCAGCATCACTTGATCAATGATAAGAAAACAGTGTTTTTCAGCAGTGCTTTGCTGTTGATTTACAAACTTTACAAAAACATTTTGAAGCACTCCACATAAATCCTCACTGGTTTTTTAATATATTTAACTTTTGATCAGCCTTTGTTAACTTTGAAAGTTGGCTTTTGCCTTCTCTCAGATAAGTCCTGAAAATACAGTTAATGAGTGGAAATTTTTAACAGCACAGAAATTTCAGAGTTATTGCATTTGTTTTTGCATACAGCAGGACAACAGAGGTTTTTTTTAGTAGAGTACTCCATGCCAAGCACTGCAAAACAGGATGATAAGGCAGCTCTCTGTTATCAAAAGCTTACAACTGAAGATATCAGACAAAATCACACACAGAAATCAGGCAGT
Organism: Molothrus aeneus; assembly: GCF_037042795.1. Taxonomy (NCBI): domain Eukaryota; kingdom Metazoa; phylum Chordata; class Aves; order Passeriformes; family Icteridae; genus Molothrus; species Molothrus aeneus. The sequence goes on along the minus strand of NC_089658.1, from coordinate 8,802,221 downwards.
GGCAGGTCTAACAGTAATGCACATCATAAACCAAATCCTTAATCATTACTTTCATCTTTTATGGCATTTTTAAAAAATCTTTTCTTTATTTCTATCCAAGTGTGCTGTTCTTAAAATCCATACACCAATGAAGAGTTCTATCAGGGAAGATCAGTCCCACAATTACAGAACAGCTCTTCAAGTAGCACTGAGACATCTCTCTCTATGCAATGGTATAAGGCTTCAAAGTTGGAATTTAAAACACAAGGTTTTAATGCTAAACTCCAAAGCCAAAATTTGTGTGCAACTAGTTTCTCTCAGTGAAACACAAGAAACGCTGTAGTCATTATTGTATGTGCTTTCTTTTGCATTTGAAAGGATGGGAAGCATAGCTCTAACACTTCCTACTTCACAAGATCAGGAAAGATGCTTGATAGGTATCACTGCTACAGGTGCCTGAGCTCTGACTTCAAAGTTTCAGAAAAATAAAAGGATATTTCTCAGCTAGTTCAGAAAAATAAAAGGATATTTCTCAGCTAGTTCTGCTATTTTGCCAACTAAGCTGATGATGGCATATTCTTCTTGGCTTTCTTTTAAGTAGTCAAGCATTTTCTGGACTATGACAATTACGTTCTGCCCATTTGTAATCCTGTAGAGAAGCTCTAAGGTCTGAAAGAGAAAGCACAAAAAAATTAATTGGTTCTGATGACTCAAAAAAAGCAGCAGCAAAACAGCAGCTTTAGTACATCCAATTGAGCAACCATTCTTAAATTAAATACACTGCTTCTCTACACAGTTTGCCACATTAGCTGTGTTTTTAACTGTTCTCTCACAATTATGGAAACATAAGACTTTTACACAACTCATTCTACAAAACTTATCCCCCACCTTACAATCACCTAAATTTTTGACATTTAGAAATTCACTGACCTCCCTCTTAATAATGGGATCTGGATGGTCCAGACATTCAATTATTGTCATCTGGTGCTGAAGTGCCAGGTTTGGATCCTGCTGGATAACATAGGTCAGAGCCTTTAAACCTGGAATGGAAAAGATTGCAAGTGATGTAAGGCAATGCTACCACTAAGGCCAAATTAAAGACACCATAATGAAATCAGGCATCCTTACCTAAGTATTTCAAATTAATTTTGGGTGACAAAACAAATTTTCCAATGCACTTGGCAGCCTTTTCAAGTAATTCCGATTTGGGATGAATGGTATAAATTGTTTGGACACATTCAAACAAGATGGCTGCAGGAGGAGAAGACACATAATTAATGCATATTGAATACTTCTATAATCCAAAATTTTTAACAAACAAACGAGCTCAGTGTTCCTCAAGGACTGGCAGTGCTATCCCACTCCCACTGAATCTAACCAGAGAGTGCCATCTGACATAAGGTAAAAGTCTATCTCCTTTGTACATACATGTTTTAATTAGCCCCTGCAAACAATTTTCTGTCCTTAAAGTTCTTCCAACCTTGAAGTCTCCTACAGCTGCTCAAGGCACTGGACTGGGACAGTCTTCAGAAAGCCAACAAACAACTATAAAGGATTTGAGACAAATTATTTTTGGTAACTCATATAATTTCTTAGCGACTACAGCCAAAATCATCTCAAGAACATTCTTGAAAAAAAGAACCAATGAAAAATTAAAACAGAAACAAAACCAGAAAAAAAACCAACAGCTTTGTACAGTTGTTTGAGAAAAATCTAGAAGTAAACTAACAATACACAAAAAGTAATTACTCCTTTATGGCAACAATTTGGGCAAAGATTCAGACCAAGTTAGTCTCCCAAGTTAATTAGGGCTTAAAATCATGATGCTGTTCTTGTAAATCAGTGACTAACTGAACTGTCCAATAGATAGCCCCTCTCTTCCTTAGCCATTACAGACTAAATATAAAGACTAGCACACAACAAAACTGCCTGTAAGAAACATGCCAAAACCAATGACTCTTTATAAGAAAGAGCAATCACTCAGAATTACATTTTTCTTTTGTCTGGGATTATCAACTACAGTTTTATAAAATGCTTGCCATAGGTGAACAAAAACTACTTCTATGTCCTTGTACAAATCATGATGAACTGCCCACTTTGTCCTCTTGAGTTCTCAAAACAAATTTAATGTTTATCTCTTGGCATGTGCAAATAGCCTGTATTAAAAGTCAACACATCTCCTACTAACTTGTATGTTCTTACTAAAAGAATAGAAGCAATCAGCTGAATACTCTAAACATCTGACAGATGCTTCCTCATTTATTATTTACTAAAAGACAATACTTCCCCAAAGCTGCCCTTTTTATGGAAGTGAGGCTTACACAATGCTTTACAGCATATGTATGATGTAGGTGTTAGACATCTACAGCTTTGAGCCATGTTCCTTTTCTGTTTCACCCCTCACTATTGTTTTAACAAAGTGTCAATTTTCTTTCTATTGCATTAGCACACGGATTTGGGCACATCTACAGGGCTTTATTTAACAACAAAAAAATTGGGGTGGTAGGTTTTCTTAGTAGTGAAACAGCTTTTAAAGTAGGGTTCTAGATCATCAAAACTGGGATTTTGGGGAGGCATTCAGACCTGGGGAGGAGAAGACAAAGAAAAAAGACAAATAAATTGCTCAATTTTTTAGCAGGAAAAAAGTTAACAGTGCAACTATTCCTTTTGCTTTGTAGTAGCAACAAAACCAGCTTTCTCTACTGAGAAGACAAAGAACTTCTACCAAAATGAACCTTCTGCTAGGTTTTAGGAATTTTCAATTGAGACATGTGCCAAAGACACCCTTCCACAGGCAGCACTGTCACTGAACTCTGGAGGTGTAATGTTTATTAACTGTGCCCAGAGGGGAAACCCTACACAGCTGCAAGGAACTGACACTGTCTCTGCACACTATTGCTTTTCTCAGGGCAGTGAAGAGAAATCAAAGCATTTCTACCACAGAGATGTAGCAGCAGGATTTTCTTTTATTGCTTTTTTCAACTTAAGCAATGTCCAATAAAAGCTTTCATGAAGCAGCTGACTTTGTGTATTTAAGGACAGGGTCAATGCAAACACAGGATAAAGGCTTTTGAGCCAAAAAGAGTTCCCTGTTTATAGATGTGTTTTAATTCAATGATAAAAAATTAATGCTGTACAGCAATGCATCACTTGTGCTACTATTTACTAGTTGGACACTTGAGAATACAATTAATGTTAAGACTATAATTAGATTTTTCAAAAGTACTGTGTAAGTATTTTAGCATAATCAATTACTCATTTTCTATCTTTTCAAATATTGATAATTACATAAAATAACCTTACCCACCATATGTAATATTATGATTAATCTCTGCTCTTCTTAAAGATTCATCTAGAACATCATACATCAATTCACTTGTCCTATTTAAGAAAATATTTACAATTAATTGCACCACTAATAAGCAGGTAGTCTTATTTTGCCAAACAGTTCAGAGCTATTATTGAAACCTGTAACACATTATTCATATCCACAAATTTGCTATAACGCAGAAGAGCTCTACAACATGATCCTAAATGGAATTTAACAGGATGCTTGAAGCTTTCAAAAGAAACATTTACCATATTATAAGAAGAAAAACACTTCCCTTGCTGCTTGCACAAATAAACAGGTCAATAGGAAAAGGATCATGGACAACCAGGTCCTAACAAAATGGCAGCACTCTTTTAAAATAGCTTTACTCCAGCTCTTCACTGTTATTTGGTAACATTGTAACAGAAGTCCCAGTAAAATTACATTTTAATCATATTACACAACAATCAATTGTTTATACAATCCAGAAGCTAAGAAACTACTTTTGCAGAAATTAATTATTGGTTAAAGACAAATGTGCAAGAATTTCGAGACTGAAAGCCTCTTACAGTCTACGAGGTGCAGGCTGTTACTGTGCTTCAAATTATTACTTACAGAGAAAAATCTGGTTACCTTGGATCATCTTTTCCCAACAGCCCCAAAATTCTTAAAAGCTGAATTTGTAACCATGGTGCTGGCACACTGTGATAGTTGAAGTCAGCAGAGAGCTTTCCTCCCACCACCTGCTTCAGGATGGTTACAAAACTCCCAGTCAAGTCCTTGTATCCAGATGAGTTTTCCTACATAATTAAAATTAAATTCAACTCAAATATTTCAATACAACAATTCAAAAATAAAAACAATCCACAACTTGAGTAAGATCAAAATACCTACACTGATGGCATCATTTCTTGAAATCTGACTTCTGCTCTCAACCCTCAGCACCCATATGCTCTTCCCTTTAAGCCTATGCTCTTTTCTCACACATTTGCAAAGGGAGCAGGTGTAACACATTTACAAGGAAATTTCCCTTTAACCCACTGTAGGACTTAGATCCACTAGCTAAGGACCCAACTATGCTGAGCATTCAGACCCTGAAGAAGTGGATTTGCCCAGTTAAATAGAGGATTGGCAGAAACAAATGTAACACTTGACTGTATAAATTAACTTTTCTAACTACTACAAGTGAGTTTTTTTCTGCAAAACCTTTGTAGAGCACACTGTGTATTTAAAATAAGAAACACAAAAATATCTCCCAAATTCAATTGTGCTTCTAATTCTTTGCCTACCTTAATCATTTGCAGATAAATATGCAAAGAAGCAGCCATGACTCCAGCATCCCTGTCACACAAAGCCTTCCTGAACTTATCGTGGATGTGCTGAACTTGATTAGGAGCAATGAGATAGAATTTGTATAAAGCTTGAACAGCTTTTCTTCGGATAATTTCCCTGAAATGAGATTTACACTTCACAAAACAAGTGTACTTGAAGTACTTGACTATACAAAAAAAAAACTTGCCAGACCCCAGATCATGATTTGTAAAGAAAAGAAGCCGTGTTTTACATGTTGGTAAAATGACTTTGCAAATACCACCTAAGCAAGGAAGTGACAAAGCCAGCTTTAAAGCCTAGTCAGGATGGATGTCAGATTGGTGATTTAAAACAATGTCCACCAAATAAACAATGAAATAGGCCATGACTCAAATCTGTTGTGGTCCAAAAAACACATGCAGCTCCAAAAAATACACATCTAGAAATTACTGAATTAATTCATTCTGCAATTCCCTTTTCAATCAATAACTACAGCATTTTCCTCTCTTTGAGAAAACTATCCCTTCTATGGGAAAACTTTGCTGAAAACTGTCCCTTCTATGGGATATAGTAAACTACAATTCAAACAAATCAAGGGTATCCACAGATATACCTTTATCAGTTTCTCTAAAGACCTTTATGAAAAAAGTGTCAGTGAAGTTCAAGGATCTGGATCTGTTTCCCCACCTACTCAACAAACATTTCTTCATGCATATTGGTTAAAAGGACTCCAGCAAATAAATTCAATTACATTCACCTATCCACACTGGCTATGAAAAAATTTGCTATCTATTCAATACTCAGTCAAGCTGTAAATAAATGAGACAAGAATCCAAGAAAAAACACAAGGAGAGGATTAATTTCTAAAGGTGATGACTAGAAAAGACCAACTGAGAGAAACACTAGTTTATACTAAAACTATCTACAAAATTAAGTTATTCAGCTGTACAAGGCCATTTGAAATTCTGTAATGAATACCTACTTAGAATGCTGAAGCTTGTCTTCTATTAGGGGCAGAACAGCTGGAATCATCTCCCGTGGAAAGATCTGGCTGACAACAGTTAATGCCATGCACACCTCTACCAGGTTAGTGCTCTGCAAGTCCTGTGACATAAAACACAGTAAATTTTTCTTTAGACTTTTAAATTCTGCACAGATATCCCCCAATCTTTCACAAGCAGGCTGGACCTACCCCCCTAGAGGCCACCCACAGCCAGCATCCTGCTCAGGTTTGAGAGGAGCCAGCTCTCACTGAGCTCACCAGGCTCTTCTCCTCCACAGGAATGGGAACAGGCAGCTCCTCACACTCTTCTTACAGAACCACATTTTTATTTTAAACATGTGCAACATTAACACACAGAGCTACAATCAATTTTTGTTTACTGAAATGACTGCAAAAATATCTTGAGTCCCTGTCTGGATCAGGGAGATTAGTCACTTCCCACAGAATTCAATAATACTCTCTCTACTGCTTTTGATTTAGCCAAAAGAATTTTAAAAAATGAGCAAGCTCAATAATACTGCCAATTACCTATCTGTACATTACAATATTACCTACTTCCTAAGAAGCAGATGCAAATTACAAGTAACATCCTGTAAAACTAACAATCTCACTCTGTCCTAAATACAATCAAATATAGTAGGTATGGTTCACTGTAACCTTAAACCAAAAAAACCCAATGGATGAACTTATGAAGACTACAAATACTTTTCAAAACAAATTAAATGTGTGAGATTTCTAGCTGATATAACTTGCTTGGTTCATCTCTCCCAGATAAGTTTCAGTCCTTATTTGGTTTAATTCTTAGTGAGTTTCAAGCCATATTTTTAAATATTATGAAAAAGTTTTCAATCACAGCAACAAAACAACCATCACTTTCAATCTGTAATTTCTGGGACTTTGGCCTACTGCAGTAAAAAAAGTAAACATTACACAGAAAGAGTTATAATAAGTCATAATTGCTCCATGTAAGAGACATCAGTAATAGATTTTCAGTGGTACTCCAAAATGTATTTCCATTTTCTGTCAAAGTCATCAGATGAGCTCAGAGAAGGCAACAGACACTTGCCATCAGCTAGAAGCCAAAGCTAACACTGCAATGTGCGTGCATGGCTCCTCCTGGAGTTGAGAATGTATATAACTGGTACATTTATAAAGTACAGTTTATGGCATATCTCCTCTGGAAGAACTTTTAAAAGATGGCTTCAAGAGCAAGAACATCAAGATCAAATTAAGAAGGCAGGGAAAGCCATTTCAGCCTGTCTTTGCTAATCAAAGTAATTAGATGTTGTGTGACAAAATGGGAAGAATTGGTCCAAGTTTTTCACCCCACAGCCCCCCCCACCAAGCTGCAGCAAAGTTTGTTACTTCCCCACTGGCTCATCTCCTGGCACAGGGAAACAGCCTCTCCTGTGCCTCTAAGGTTTTCTTTCTTCTTTTTTTTACAGAAGCACTATACCTTCACAACTGTGTTCACAAGTAGAAGCAGCAGTTCATGATTTTCATGTAGAAATAGAGAAACTGCCAAGTAACCTGTAAAAGAAAGCAGACTTCACTACTATTTTCAAGCAATAAACAACTTTATGACAGAAACTTTAAGATTGTCTGTAACACAAGAAGAGTTAACTCAAACAGTTACAAAAACACAACAAAAAACCCCTGCTGGATAAAAGTTGCTCCTGTTTTAAATATCAAGACTCTCATTTTCCAGGCAAATCCATTGCATTTAAGTTACAGTAAAGCTCAAGAAATAACAGCTAAGAACTCATAAGTTGTGAGAAATAAGAGACATTACAATACTTTTACAGCTAAAGAACAGTCAAGAGCACCAGTCTATTATAAATCACTTCCTGGAAAACCAATGTCTTCTCTGTACAGGGAAAAGTCTATTACTTTTAGACTACACAACACAAGTGTGCTTCCCTATAGCTGTTCTGTTTTCTTTCCAAATAATAAAATTACTCTTCAAAAGAATTTTATATTCAACTTGGAATATACAAAAGTCAATCCAGCATCCTATGCCAAGAACTCCTATGTTGTTTTCTAACAATGAAGAAACCATTCCAGAACCCAGGAAAAGAAATGTGCCAGCAACTTTTTTTTCTCCAAGGCCCCTCCAACTTTTTTTTCCTCCAAGTTTATAGCCACACTGGCAGGAAAGGAAATCAATCTCATGACATTTCAAAGAAATCTGAAACAGCCTTCAAGATTTCTCTGGGAACTTCTGCCTCTATGCTGTAAGGGCCTCCCTAATTTTGCCTCATTCCCTACAACTCTTTCTAAAATAAGGAAAAAAATCCTACCAGCACCAAAACAGAAAATATTTGGAAAAGAAACCAGATCATGACAGAAATTCATTTTCGGCTTGATGTGTTTAACAAATATTCTCTTAAATTATTTGTTTACTGGTGTTGCAGTTCAAAGCAATGAAAGAACTGATGATCCAAAATAAATTCATTTCCCTGCCTTCTGTGCTGCAAGCACACACAGAGCACCTCACAAGCCAAGGATTTAGATAATTCCAAAAGGTAACAAACCACGAAACAAGACCAAGAAAATAGAGGAACATTTTAAGTAGGTTGTATTTGACATGAATTATAAATCCTGAAAAACTTTAAAACTGGGAGAACAGTAAAACTTTGAGAACATTATAAAGGCTACAGCTCCATGCACATACCAACTCTCTTCTCCAGAAGATTCCCTTGCTGGGCAAGTTTGATTGCGTGGATGTATCCAAAGGAAGACTCGTAGCCCAGCATTTCACAATAGATGAGTCTCACCATGCATTCTTTCATCAGTCTCTGAAATACCAGAAAAAACTTACTGAAAATTTTAAGTCCAACATGTTTTATGCTCTTCTTCACTGCTCTACTGAAACAGAGAACTTTATCTCATAGAAAGACGTGAATTCAAGCCTTTTCTAAAATCTCATTATTTGCAATTTTTTCTTTGCCATGAACTTCTGCAAAGCAGTGTTAAATTTCTGCTAAAAAGGCAGAAGTCCTCCTATTCTACCCCTAAAAAGGTTCTTATTTTGATTAGTATGCAAGTAATCAACAGCAGATTAATTATGCCTACATAAAAAATATTAATTATGTGAAGCACTATGATGATCACACCTTACTCCTCAATTACTACCCAGACTTGGGATGGTTTCTCACTACGTGCAAGATAAAATTTCATTTTTCCCTTCAAAAATCCTCACTCATGGGACTGACATATGTATTAAATAATTCAAACCAGAATACATCATCTCCTGAAACTCAGACATGACAATAGTGCATGCAACAAAGCACAGCTTCTTAAAAAGCACAAACTAATTGTAAGAGCAATGTCAGCCTGCAAAGAGCATTATTTGATGGAAGCAGCTCATCACCTAGCTTTGCTGTCTGCACTACTTCAGAAACTACAGAATGACAGTAGGGTCACATTGTTACAGTTTATTCACATCCATCAGAATCGGTGTTCTCACTGTTTTAACCGTGCTGCAAAACCATATGTATCGGTACTTTTTAATGCTGACGATTAAATATCTATAATGCAGATACCCTGCACATCCACCTGTGATAGAGTGAGAACACTCTGTCCTTCACCTTTGGTGTGCTGTTCCACAGCCTGCAGCCACTAACAGAACTTACAAGTGTTGTGCTGGGGGCTGAAACTGTTGCTTTCAAACTGGTTAGTTCCTGCTGGATTAATTTTTCTTCTTCCTAGAAAAATTAAACTTGTTTTAACCTCGCATAGATATCACAGGCAAAACGTGAAAGAAGAACCAGAGGAGACACGGTCACTCAGCGCTGCCCCACACTCAGCGTGTCCCTCTCTCCGGGGCCGTGCCCGCCCGGCCCGTGCCCAGAGCAGCAGAACGCGGCCACCCACAGACACGGGGATTTATCGGGGCCTTTAACGTGGCCGAGGGGAGACGCCGCGCCCGGGGGCCCCAGCCCAGCCCCGCGCCGGCTCCCCCGGGGCGGGAAGGGAGAGGAGCCCGGCCCCGCAGCCCGTACGTGCTTGGAGGTGAGTGCCGTGATGCTCCGGATGAGGCTGCCGAGCCGGGAGGAGGCCGATACCCTGCCGGGGCCGCCGGCACCGCCCGGGCCAGCACCCGGGTCGTGCTGCCCCAGCAGCCCGGGCAGGGCGCTCAGCGTCCGCTCCACCACGTCGCTCATGCCGGACCCGCCACCCCCGGAAGAGCCGGGCCCGGGCGGCCCCTTCCGGGGCGGGGCGGGGCGGGAGGCGGGGCCGGCGGGAGGGGCGGCGGGGCCGGAGCCGCCCCCGGGCCCCGCCCGCCGCGCGGCTGGGCCGGGAGGTGGAGCTGGAGCCCCGCGATCGGAGCGGGGCGGCCCCGGCGGGTGCGGAGCCTTCGCCAGCGGCGCTGCCCTGAGGGAGGAGGGCGGCCCGAGCGCCGGTCTGCCCGCGGGGCTCCCGGTGTCAGCAGCACGGAACAGACTCTTCAGCCGGGTGCCAATGAGCGGTGGGTGGTAGCTTATCACAGAACCGGTTCGGTTCTGACCCCAGTTTATCACGGGATCGGTTCGGTTCTGACCCCAGTTTATCGCAGAACCTGTTCGGTTCTGACCCCAGTTTATCACGGGATCGGTTCGGTTCTGACCCCAGTTTATCACAGAACCGGTTCGGTTCTGACCCCAGTTTATCGCAGAACCTGTTCGGTTCTGACCCCAGTTTATCACGGGATCGGTTCGGTTCTGACCCCAGTTTATCACAGAACCGGTTCGGTGATAGAGACCACTGAGTCCACCAAACACCACCATCAACTAGACCATGGCACTGAGTGCTATATCTAATTCTCCGTAAACCCTTCCAGGGACCGTGACTTCACCACCTCCCTGGTCAGCCCATTCCAATATCTAATCACCCTTTCTGTGAAGAAATTCTTCCAAATGTCCAATCTAAACCCCCCAATTATGAAAAATATTATTCTTAAAGAGTGGGTGGGAGCATCAGGAGGTCCATCATGGCTGAGAGGCTTCAGAAGGGCTGATCTGAGGTGATACCCATAGCCCTGGTAGCATTTTGTCCTCTTGGGAAGGTTTTCACTAGGAAGTGAATTTCAGTTCAAAGGTGGTTTTTGGTTTTGGAGGTACTTTTTCTGGAAAGGGTGGGGAAGAAACTGAAACAATCCCTTCCAAGCTATGTGTTTCCAATGAAAAGGTATCCCTCTGTCTCCTACATACATCTGGACAGAAAATCATGCTGAATTTCAAAGCTATAAATTGATTTATTATCAGAAAAAGATAAAAGCTCAACAGGAATAAACTGGGATCACTATTTTTAAAAGTATTAAAAGTGGGCATTTCCTTGAAACTAAGATGAAAGATATGGACTGGTAGTTTTTAAAGTTCACTTTACAAAATGATTTGGTTAAGATATCACATTACATTGTAGAAGCATGAAAAACTTGTAAGCTTTGCAGACCAAAAATGTACATTTAATAAGCATAGGAAAAGCTGCTGGTAAAGTTGATGGAACTTGAATAAATGCTCAAAACACACTAGCTTTGGCCTTTTTTTTTATTATTATTATTTTTCATGGTTCTAGAGTCTTAAATCCTTCTCTTTGCCTTAGGTGGTGTATAAATAAGTGCTGTGTGTAAAATGATTCATAGAGCACAAGCCCTCAGGCGTTTGCAGGGTTAATTGTTGATGATTGCATTGAAATCATGAGGACTATTCATAGTGCACACATATGTGCAAAATACATGACTTATAGTCAGATGATTATAGATACACCTAATGCCTTGCATAAAGATCACCAGTAACTCTTCCAACACTTTTTTTTCCTTTTAAGCACTGTGTTATTTAGTATATCATTTGTATTACATGAGATAGAAAAAGCAAATCCACAGAAGTAAGGAATGTCTACCATCTAGGCATTAACTTGGCAAGGTGGCTTGTTGTGCCTTTTTCCTGCTTTCATCTGCCTTCTTTTTTCATCAGCTAGAGGGAAAACTTTGAAGTGTGGTTATAAAACAACTGCAGATGTAACACTGAAAGGCTGCATTTCAGTTATTTCTCTACACTTCGTATCAACTGCTCTCACCATACCAAGAAACACTCTAATTGCCATTCCTCTGAGTTCTCCTTGGCATCTGATAGGCAAGTGGTATTCTTTCTGGCTCATTTCACATAGCTGGAAATAAAGAGTTCCAGAATAGAAAATGGGTTGATTGTGTATGAGCCAAAATAGAACCCAAAATAGAAGAGCTTGTGCTCTTCATCACGTTGTTTCTGCACTGGGCAGAGGAGTGTGTAGTAGTAGATGATGCAAATGATGCCAAATGAAACAGGTGTAATGAGAAACAAATACAGCACTCTTACCCAGTCATTTTTCTGTGAGGATTAAACCTACTTTGTCATAATTAGCAGAGATTATGTATTATCTGTCACATGTCACACAGGCTCACCAGGGCACCACCAAGGAGCAGGGGGACCAGTGTGCCAAAGCAGAGGGGGCAGTGCCAGTGTGCTCTGTGCCCACAGCTGCAGCACGTGGCTGGCAGTGCCCGTGAACAGGGAAAGGATTTGTGTCTGAAGCTTTAGTGATGGCAGGTTTTGAATTCTCTTCTCTCCCCACCATCAGTCCCAGCCCTGCCCTGTCCTTCTCATCATCCCTTGTTAGAGAGGCTTGCCAAAGCAGGAGACACTTCAGCACCAAGGAAATAAACCGTATGGATCTGGGAAATAGTACAGAAATGATTTCACAGAAATAGAAACAATTATCACATAAACAAAAGGATATCCTGCAAAACAAACACATTTGAACACAATTAGATGTATCATTATACCCAAAAAGCCATATGTGGATATATCACGTAAACAGCCATGGTTTTGACCTTCTTCATGCTGCTGTCTCTAATTAGAACTCCTTTTCCTGACTGCTTGACAGACACCTTCCTTTCAGCATGTTTAAAATACTCACTGCTTTTGTATTGTTCAGTACTTTTCACTGAATGAGAAATGTGTAGAGTCTTAGCAATGGATGCATGTTAACAATGCCTTGTGAAAAATGTTTGAGTGGAATGAAGTAAACATCAGGAAGGGTACCTGGAGACAAAGTCCACGTTTTTGTTACATTGAGAACATTACACAGGCAATGAACTGTTGAATTAATTCCAGACCAGAATGGAATATAAAACCACATTGAAGTAAGAATTGATCTTTTAATTTTTCTTTATCAGCACTATTCTGTAGCTTTGAGGTTCCTGTTGCTGTACATACCCATCTGCTGAAGATGGCAGGGGAGGAGGTTACTCTATGCTTCCTTGTGGAAGCTGCTTGTCTTCTGTGCTTCTAAAATGAGGGAAGGATCTGTTTATTATAATAGTTTTCCTTGTAGGTCACCAAGCAATGTGTAAATAAGGCTGTTTTCTTCTTACATGCGACTATGCTTAAAAGATTTTTATCCAAAATATCCTGTAATTCCTAACTCTGGCTCAGCTCCAAGAATTACCATGCCTGGTAAAAAGTGAGGATTCTGGGGCTATCAGTACATTTCTGGAATTTATTTTCATTGCTCTGGATGTGGAAGACTGATTTATAGAAGTGAATCTGATGCAAACTAGAGCATCATTTTATCTAAATTATATGCAAAGGCTTGACTGTAATGTACAGTGGCTGCTAAGGGAAAAAAATTCTTTTTAGTGCTTGTGGTTAAATTAATTATTGTTCTTTTTTGTGTGTTCTTCACAGTTTATGCTATAGTACTGTGTATATATTCATTGATAAAGGAATGAACAGTTCGGCTGTGTTCCTGCTTTTCACTTGTGAAAGCACTGGTCCTTTTCATGTCTTCAGATAGTTTTTAGCCATTTTTAGCAGTCAGCAAGAACTGAGATTTCTAATGTTTAAGTATTTTCGCCTGCTCCCTGAGTGTGTGCATTTGTGACTACAGAATGATGAGCTCTTTTCTGAAGAAAGAACACTGTGATTTATTTTGGAAGCAGCTTCTGTAGTTCTGAAAAGCGCTACCGCTGCAATCCTTTGTTCTGCCGCGAACTGCTGAAAATGTCTTCCTCCGATCCCGGGGCTTTGTTGGTGTTCTGCGCCAACAAGGGCTAAATTTTAGTATTAAAAACATTCAGAAATAGCTTACATGGTTATTGTCATCCAAAATTTTAAAGAGCAGGATGTGCTATAATTAAACTTTCCACGTCCCCTCTTTATCGTAAGAATCACGGCCGACTGTGCCTTTGCTGTGGAGAGGCTTTGAGCAGATGACAGGCAGCGATTCACAAGTCGACTGTGCGGGACCGGCTTTCCTCTCGCTGCCAGCCCGGCTGTGAGCGCAGCCTCCCGGGCCCGGTGGGTGCCGCCCGGGCCCGGTGGGTGCCGCCAGGGCCGCTCCTCAGCCGCCGCTGCCGCTGCCCGGGCCGCGGAGCGAGGGCCCCGCGCATGCTCCGGGCCCGGCCCGCCCCCCGCTCCTCCCCGTGCCCGGGGCCGCCGCCGGGGCCGGGCTCGACCATTTCTGCGGGCGCGGGTTCGAGGGGCCGAGCCCCGGGCAGCGGCATCCCCGAGCTTCAGCACCGCGGGCCGGACAGCGCCCGCCGGGCCGGGCGGCTCCCGAGGGCGGCTCCCGGTGCGAGGCAGGCCCCGGCCGCACCATGTTCCCCGGGCTGGCGGTCGCGCTGCAGGTGCTGGCGCTGCTGGCGAGCCGCGGGCACGGCTTCCCCAGACCCGCGGGCACAGGTAAGCGCCCGCCCCGAGCCTTCTGCCCTCGGCCGCGGGTGGGCAAAGTTCTGCGGGATGGAGATAGAGGAAGGTCACAACTTTCCTTCGGCTTGGCTAAAAGCAATGAGATCCTAAGGCGGCAAGACATCGACCACTGAAGCTGCAATCAAATATTAAAGTGAAGGGATAGGTGCTGGTAGAGGGAAAAGCTCCGAATTTTTTCCGTCTTTTCCAAGCAATGTTTTCATCCATTCTACATCAGTGTCTGCACAAGTCTTTGCTTCTCCCAGTCTCCCGCTGTATTCTGGATGGAGGAGATTTTTAATCTCTTGCTTGTGCCAATCCGATTATTGCTATTTTAGTCAATCTCCTCCGGCACTTTTTTCCCCAATTCGTGAGTTTTCTGATCAGAAAGAGGTTGCTGAGTCTATAACTGTATTTCTGTCTTCTGCAGAAAATCTCTCTCTGCCCCAGTCACCTTTGTTTAGAGGTTTGACTTTTTTTATTGTGTTCCCATTTTTCTAGGAACACTGAATTGTTTTTGCAAGAAAAAAAAAATAAAGGATGCAGTTGGCATCCTATTTAAGACACCATGCTGTATTGGAGAAAACTGTAAATTAAGGAAAAATGTCCTATCTCTTTGTAGTTGCATGTATCATATAACTGAGTATATATATATATGTGTGTGTGTGTGTTTATTCTAGATAAAGCTATACACAACAGACAATTAAGTGTAGAAAGACCTTTGGAAGAACAGGTGAGTGAAATAAAAATATTTACTTTTTTTTTTTTGTGGAATTCCTATATATATTTTTAGCCTTTCAGGTACTTGATCCATGAATATCATGAATGGCTAATGAATGGGTAAAAAATAGATTTGTCAGTAAAGTGATTATTAATGGGGTTAGATACAAAATAGGGTTTCAATAATTTTTAAGAACTGGCATATAGACTTTCACTGTCCAGCATTCTAAAAGCATTTTGCTAGCTCCAACAGCTCACAGATATGCCATGCCTTTCTGTTGATGTCCTATGGGAATATAGCATGAGAGCTTGGAATGAAGAAGGAAAATGTAACTTGCATTTATCTTAAAATGCAGCTTCTCGTAATGTCTGGTTCTGATCAGAGGATGGATGGTACTGATGAAAGTCTCCAGTGCCCATTCCTGTTCTACTTATTCAGGCAAACTTCTTAGTAAGAGTGAAAATCAGGCATTAAGCCCTCTGCTAATACTGATAAATCAAGAGATCACACATTTTATTCCTTCTACCTGTTTGCTATTTTATTTGCTTTATTTTTGTATATTAGATTGCTGAAGCTGAGGCAGACAAGAATAGGAAAATAGCTCCCACAGGTAAAATATCTTTCCTGGTTTTATAACAATATTCATGACAGTATTCAAAGAGGTATAAGACTTTATGTTATGTTGATATTGATATATTTTCCAGAAAACAAGCCAGAGTTCAGGAACTATTCCTTTGTTGATGACCTGAACCTGCTCAAATCAGTAGCAGAAAGAGAAAGGAATGAGAAGGAGAGGGAGTCAATTAGAAGCTCTTTGTATGAACAGCAAGTGGCCATTGATGATGCAGACTCCACCAAGAACCGCAGGCTTGTGGATGACTTTGACTCCACTAAAAGCGGCCTGGATTATAAATTCCAAGGTATTCCATAATCATCTTTCAGTGATTTCTGGGTTAGATTTCTCTTGCAAACTGATTGCTTTCATGAATGTTGCCTTCGCCACTAAACATGAGCTCTATTTGTTGCTGGAGTGCAGTTTCAATTATTTCCAGTTGCTTGTTGTATTACAGTTAGGTTATTGAAACACAGTACAAAAGAATTGCTCCAGATTTCAACAGACTTCCGTGGAGGAAAGTCTGATTGTGTAATTTGTAATGTCTTTTAGCAATTTAGATTTGATGGAAGGAAAATGGGACATTTTTTTGGATGAAAATGTATTTATTCTGGTTTGTGAGGAAGAAGCACTTCTATATGCAGCTAAATCACATATATTTATTCCAAATATTATGTGCAGTTGTAGATAATTCTCATAATCACAAACCTAGAAGAAATTACCAAAGGCCAAAGAATACTTGCCTTTGCTACAGGAGTAGTTAATTGACTTGTAGTTTAAGTGAGTCTTCTGAGAATTGTAAGCAGCATTTAGCTCAGGATATTTTTAATTATATCAAAGTATGCTGATCACGGACCAAAGCTCACTCATTGTATTGCCTCTCCCATTGTCACAATGATATTATTTGCCATAGGTAACAATTACATAATTAAAAGTTAATTTGCTGAAATTCAAACAAGATTATGTGCCATTGTCATGAACTCTTCTGACTAAGTGGCCATACAATGAAAGTAGATACCAGGAAGACACAAATAAGTGGATATGGAAATTCTACCAATATTTTCTACAAACAGGAAAGTAAGCTCCTAAGGTTCATCTCTGCTCTTTCAGAAAAGCCACTCAGAAAGATATTTTTCACATGTGGAAAATTGACAGAACTTTTCCTTGTGACTGATTTAATGGCTTGCAAAGTGTGTATCAAAGTATATTCCTAATGTATCTAAAAATGCAGTTTTGTTCTGAAGAGAAAAAGATGTGGGCAGATATTTTTTAATGAGATGTTTAATCTAAATGAGTTAGGATGGTCAGCACACAATAAAACTGTAATCCTTTCAGACGACCCAGATGGCCTCCATCAATTAGATGGCACTCCTTTAACTGCTGAGGACATTGTTCAAAAAATTGCTGCAAGAATTTATGAGGAAAATGACAGAGGAGTGTTTGACAAGATTGTTTCAAAACTTCTAAATCTGGGGCTAGTAAGTATCTTGGAAATCGTCATTTAACTGTGTGTTGGATTGGATTAATGCTCTTTCTAAAAACAATTCAGATGCACACTTTGTCTGGGACTCAGGGTCTAAGCAAATTTCTAGAGCTATTTGGGCTTGCTGGTTGAGCTCTGCAATAACATTGTTGTTCCTGTGATGCAACAAAATAGGCCAAACTGCAGAATGTTTCTGATGTTGAAAAAACATTCACTGATTGTACTCCTCCCATGTCTGCCCTCATTTTTCCTTTAATTTGTCTTCTGATTTTCACTGAGTGTTTTTCTATTGTTAATTTATTTTCTATACTTAAGGGGGAAAGGTCTGAGCTCATTCCTATCCACCTAATGCTGATAAGATCATCAGCACACACATAATGTTGCTGGCTAGTTGAGGATATTTTACATTACTGATTTTTAGGAAAAGTGGATTTGTCTCTGACCTCTGAATGTCTCAATGGCTTTAGCCATTGCCATTTGGGATCTTTATATTTTAAAATACTCACCTTATCTTTTGAGCACTAGATTTTGCAGCTGAGTATTGCACCCCACTGATTACAGAGGGAGCTGTGGGACAGCTGCATGGGAGACTTCTTGTTCAAGTGACAGATGTTAGGAAGCAAAGAGAAAACATGTTAATGACATCATAGAAATCTGTTTGCTTTTTTCCCATTCTGTGTTATTGAATTCTGTTGTAATTATTCAACTGTCCATAGATGTGTTGCAGAGCATATGTATTTCTATATACACACACATGGACACACATATAGGGAGGTGCCACACTTGCAGCTCCATCTTTCAAGCTGCACTCCACTGTGTTAAGTCCTAAAGAGGTTTGGTTTGAAGGCTTTATGTGTGAAGGGGTGGGATTTATGTGTATACACAGATTAGATGTGTATTTCTATGTATATATGTATGGAGTGTTATAAATGTTTGCCTGTCTATATGTACACACAGATATTACACCTCACTTGGCTGTGCTCAGCTTTGAAGCAAGCATACAGCAACCTATTTGCATATTGATATCAGGTTTCATACTGATGTTTGATCTAGAAAAAGCACAGTATCTTATAAGTATTCTGCACAAATATTTTAACAGATCACGGAGAGTCAGGCCTATACCCTGGAAGATGAAGTGGCAGAGGTTTTACAACAGCTCATTGCAAATGAAGCAAAGGATCATGAGAAGGAGTCTGAAGATTTTGATTACTCTGCTAGCAGAGCAGATAGTGATACAAAAGAAAAGCAACAGGAAAGAATGGTAATTTCTTAGCTAATAATTTTGTCTTGCTTACCAGATGGTACTAGTACTGTGCTTTTTAGGGAATAGTTAGTTCAGTCTGGAAACAAGAGGTGTTCTTAAAGAAATTGTCTGATAGAAAAAAGAATCATGAGTTAAAAATTTAAGATGTCAATTGAAATAACTGAGAAAATAGTATAATCTTCACTTTGCAATTAGGACAATGTTGGCATGAGGTTGTGATAGAAATTTTTGCTCTCTTAACTCTATCATCAAAAGCAATGTGCTTAAAGATTTATTTTTTTTAAATTATGTCTTATGTGGAGACATCAAGCAAATCTGATCAGGATAGTTTCACTAATGGAGAAGTTGATGATACACTGGATAACACGTGGTCATCATCTAATGTGCTGGAAAGAAGAAATGAGCTGCCTTCTGAAGATAATTTTGAAGACCTCCAATATTTTCCAAATTTTTATGCATTATTAAAAAGTCTTAACTCAGGTAAGCTTGTCATGTGTTTACAGAAATATTAGGAAAAAATTTTAAAAATTAAGATTCTCTGGTTTTTTCCTCCTCTTGTCTCTTCCCCACAGCTTCCCTCGTTGCTTTGAAAATGTTCTGTAAGATACATAGCAGAAACTTGTTTGATTAGTGATTTTGATGGCAAAACACTGGCAGGAACAACACTCAGAACTGCAAAGAGTGTGACCTAGACAGCCCTTCCCATCTTGTGCTGTGTGATTCCTGAGTCCTGAATTCTTTTAATTCCTGTAAGGACATGATGAAAAGCTGGCAAGTAGTTTTCCCCAGAGATCTTTCCAGTAACATCCATGTCTTCTAAGCCAAGAGATACGAGTAAGCCACAGTAGGATCCTCACAGTGATGGTACCAGTAAATGAGTGTGAGTGAGCCTCCCAGCCTTTCCACAAACCACAGGTTTACTGTTTATTGCAGTGAAAGCCCTGCAGTCTCTTCCTATTCCGGTGCTGGACATCACAGCTTCCAGTTATTGCAGGCAAGACTGTGGCTCCTTGCCACTGCCCTGTGTCATCACCCTCTACACACACCCACTCTCTGCAGCCACACACACTCTCTAACTTTTGGAGGGATGGGGGGTGGTATTTTGTAGATCCCTTGTCCTGCAGGAGTATTAATAATTGCTTCAAATTGTCCCCATGTGCACCTGAGTGGAGAGCTAAAATAAAAAACCTGAGTCCACATTTTGCTCAAGTCCAATCGACAAACTTTAAATTCTTCTTCCTGTTCTTTTTAATTTTCCCATGGCAATTCTACATGCTAGTTCTTCTCCTTTTTCTACTCACAATGCAGGCAGGCATGTTGGGTTTAACAGGCTGTGAAGCAAACAGGACCAGGCCCACTGGCTGCACATCTCCTGCTTTATGTGTTCATCTGTCAGGTTGTATTGAGCTGGAGGAGAGGATTCAGTTGCATCCTACAGCTGTGTGTTATATTGCAGGCAGCAATAAAAAGCCTGTTCAGCAGCTCTCCAGGGTGGCTGGCCCTCTGCCAAGGTTGGGAGTATTATTTCTGACTGTCCCTGACTGACAGTGCCCTGGCTCTGTTGGGTCCTTCAGTGACAGCCTGGGCAGTGGGGAAAGCCTGTGTGACTGTGATGGGAGAGTTTCACACTGCTAATGCAGAAATAGCAGTAATATTGTTCAGCACATAAACACAGTGGAAAAAGAAAAGCTAAGAAGCAGTGGGCAAAACCTGATTATTTGTATAAATAATTTTTTTTGTATCCTATCCTGAAGTCATGATCCTCCCAGTCAGGTAATGCTTTGTTGTCCCAGTATGCAGGTCATGGACTTGTCCAAGTAACAATCTCATTTGGGACACTTTATATTTTTGTCATTGAACCCGTGGATCTTGTAGGAGAAAAGATCTCTTCCATACAGAGTCAGACTGATCTACTAAATACTTAACAAACAAATAAAAGAAAAATGACATACTCTAGAAAACTCTACCTATATCTGCCCTCCGACCATCAATTTGAACTGTCAGATCACTCCATCTTTGTGTGCTTAGTGTTCTTAGCTGTAAAATGGAATTAATACCATTGGCCTTCCAAGACAATGGTATTATGACACAGCCCCTCAAGACAAAAAGCTATGAAGAAGAACCTACCCCTGATGTTTTAACGTATGTACTTTGCAGGGACAGCTTAAAAAGAAATATATATGTAAGTTCTCATTCTAATCCAGCACAGCATTTTCTCTTTTAATGAGTAGGTCATTCTTGATGCATGAATTTTGCACAATTTGCACAACACTTTTTCCAAGTTACCTGAAGGTTGATAGTTTTGCTTCATCTCCTCACACAGAGACAGAGACAAAAGAGAAAGAGACCTTGATAACTATCATGAAAACCCTGATTGATTTTGTGAAGATGATGGTTAAATATGGAACAATCACACCAGAAGAAGGAGTTTCCTATCTTGGTGAGAGTACATACTTTATACAACTGTTATTAATGGTGTGTTCTTCCTCTACCAGCAGTGATAATTATCTTCTCATCTTCCTTGCTCTTATGAAACCTGTTTCAGATTTGTTCATTGAAAATGCTAAAGCTTTTAAATGATTGAGCATTCCCTACAGCAATGTTCAATTCCATACTGCTTTAATATTTCCATCTAATGAAGGAAAGGTAATATATCAGATATGCATTTAGAGTATTATTACACTTTTGTATCTGTGAAGCACAATTTATTTCAATGACTTTATGTCAGGGGAATATTAGGGTCTTCTCTGGTCTATTAAAGTGGATTAGGTACCTGCATTTCCCAGAAATAATCCAGCACTTCAACTCCTTCAGCTCCTTTAATCTCTCACTGTATGTAGCTGGACTAGATGGGACCTAATGCTAAATTCGTCCACCAAATAGAACTCCTTCATCTATGAAGAGTGTTATATCTTAGCACAGGAGCAGATTTTGAAGCACTCTTTCCTGGATCCATTTTAGAGTGGATTTGGCTATGTAGGTTTTGTAAAATTGTTACCATTTCCTGAAGAGAGAATTTGCAATGGCCTGGTTTGTGTCTCACACACCTTTCCTGGCTTTGACAAACTCTCTTCTATTCACTGTAGGCAGCCTGTCTAGTTAAACAAGCTGACCTACAGAGGAAGGGCTCATCTGTAGAAACTCTGCAAAACTCTTTCATTTTTCTGAAGTATTTCTGGTCTGGATTAGTCTAAAAAGTTTTTGTTTGCATCAGGGAAATTTGTCAGCTTCATAAATCAGCCTGTCACAGAGAGATGACTGGCAATGGTTTTTCTACATTGCAGATACTTGATTGATGAAATTGTAACTATATGGATTGATCATCCATTACTTGCCTACAAAAGGTCCAGTGAATCATGACTCACATTCAGTGCATGATTGCACCTCCTCTCTAAAGAGTTCATGATATATCTGACCAAGAAATCTCCTTGAATTTTGGAATATTTGGACAACTTATGCCTCAGTCCATCTCTCTATTTCTCTGTCTGCCAGCACATCTAAAGAAAGATGCACATAAAGAAATGGTTGATTTTAAGCACAGTGGTTTCAGTGTCATTCTAGAAATGAAGATACTATGGCTTGATCAGATATTGCCAAAACTTAATAGGCTAAATTCATCCCTGATGCAAAACCATGCAGATAATGGAGTTACACTAGGAATGCATTTTTCCTGCTAAAATTCAGGGCAGTTGTTCACATTGACTTTTGTTTGAGCAAATAGGTACTGTAACCCTGGAAACAAATTGCCTCGATGACATAGTACAGAAGGCAAGCATTGGGTTAAGAGTTTGAGAGGTCTGATTTAGTCTGGATTTAAAGTAAGACTATCAACTGATGTATCCAGACTCTGCCTTGCAAACGAGTGATTTATGCAGAGGTGGATTTTGTGCTCCATCAAAGCAACTTACTGTAGTGGAAAAAGCTTTCTCATAGATCCTCAGGTTGCTTCTGTGGTATTCTTTTTCTAGACTTGCTGTTGAGAAATTGCTTTAAAGCTGACCTTCATTTATTGAGCTAATACTCTCAAATAATGAGGAAGAGCATCCACAGGAGCATGTTAGCTTCTTGTGCTGTGCTTAAGCGCGGCAGCCGTTTTATTGCCACTCTTACTGAATTAAAATTCTATAGTCTGTAATAGCAGGATAGGTACTGTGTATCATGGTGCAGTTTGGATTAGGAGATTGATACACAGCTGTGGTTTTTTATAGCAGATAAAGGAATTAGTATGAATACCTGTCAGAGAGAGGAATCAATGTAAAAAATTGAGGGCTTTTTGTTGTTTCCTCAGTCTACAATCAGTGAGCAGATTCTGTGCTACTTGGTGGAAAATACCTACTGGGTCTGTGCAGATGGATTACATCCTCTCTCCATTATATTACAGTAGGAAACTGCCTAAATTAATTTTCCCCGCTCTGTGACTGAAGCCAGGCGTAAGCTAAGCCTCTGAATTATACATTCAAAATGATAAATCATTTACAGAATCAAGTCACAAGGTGCAGCTTTTTTGCCTGTCAGAGGGGTGCAGAGAGAGTGAATTTGACTGCATATACCAGTAACAGCTGGCTTGGGATTTGGAAACCACAGCATTATGTCATCATCATTGTATATTACTCTAGGGGAAAGTATTTTGCTGCAGCAGTGACTGATGTTATTGGATTTAGCTTTAAGTTACAAAAGGTCTAGCTGCAGTGTGGTGCAAGAAAAACACAGATGCACATACATGGAAACACAAGGAATAAGTTTATTTTTTAAGACATATATTCAATATTATGTAATACATATTTAAAAGCTTTCTATATGCTAAATGTAATCTGTAACAGAATCCTAGACCAGCATATTCATATATATGAATCAGGAGAAAAAGTAATGCCTACCTTTTACAGTATGTGTTCAGAAGTATAGCTCTGGAAGCATTAAAGAGACTGTAACAAACTGATAGAAAATGTGTGTTCAGCTGAGGTACACCTCATTGGATAATTATCCTGCTGTGGCAAAATGCCACAACTCTCTATCACTCTTTACTTTCTTAGCTATGAATGCTGTTAGAGAAAGCAGATCCTTCTGTGGAGGGAAAGCCTCATTAATTTCTAGCCCGTTCAAAGGCTTTCAGAAATCTTTCTAGAAAAACCATCTGCCCTCTGAATATTGAAAGAGCTGCTTTAAAATCATTTTTGCAGTTAAAAGAATGGACAAACATTGTTTGGTACAGAAAGCATAAGGCAGTAAATTATGACACAGGATCTCAGGAGCACAAGTGGCTTGTGAATTAGATCCAACTGTGGTATTAATTTAGCCACCTTTGGGTTTGTTGGCAGCATCCAGCAAATGCTGCCCAAACAGCTGAGCTCCTCTTGCTTGCCCCAGCCTTCCAGAGGCAGAAGCTGCTGTCCCTGAACAAGCTGAGCTTTGGGAAGGGCTTGGGGCAGTTACTGAAGTGATGTTGCTGTTGGCAAGGGTGCAGTGGCAGAGGGGAGTGGGAGTGTTGGAACACTCCCACTTAGTGACCAGTGGAAAGCAGTAAGAGGCTTTCAGATAAGTTATGACTGATTCATCATAAAATATTTCATTATTCATGGCATTCATAGCATTTATATTGCATAAATAGCTGATACTGATGCATAAATATCTGATACTCCATGGACAACTGAAAGGACAATATCCTTCACAGTGCTGAGTGAGAAAAAGAGAAAAAGAACTGTTTGAGCCAATAGCAAAATTCACTTTGATTTCAGCACAGCACAAGGCATGCATTGCATAGATACCTGTACTGTTTAAATATTATTTTGTGACTTATATCACATTTTCCTTCATTTTCCTTCTGTCTGTTGAGTAACATGATGGAGATTCACTCTGATAGCCTTTCCACTAAAGCCATCTATCACAGACCAGATAAATATTAAAGAAAAGCTTCATCTACACCACACAAAGAATTTTTTGTATGACAAGTGACTTTCCCTGTGTATGCCAGGCTATCTAACTAGTTTTAAAATGTAGGCATATCAGTCCACTACCTTCTTGATAAAAGCTCTATTTATAGTAATTACGTAAACTATAGTTTTGTAGATTTATTTTAATAATACAGCTTAGAAACAGGAACAAATGGTTTCAGCCAATTTGTTCAGATACTGTTGTAAATCATCTCCCACTAATAAGACCAAAATAATGAGTGATTTTTAGAACCATTCTAGGAAATATTTGCAATTAGAGGCTTGGGGCCATAAAAAATAAAGCTTTCAGAGATGATAGACAAATTCTTAAGAGACACCGGTGTGTATACATGAATCCTTTTTACACAGTAGATTAATTATATTCTCCTGCTGTGTGCTGCTTACAAGAGTAGATTTGTAGCAAATGTATTCATTGCCCCCCAGCCAAGTGAAAAATATGTTATTCAATAAACTGTTACCCCAAAAATGCAGATTAGTTATGTGCTCATTGTAGCCTTGTGTGGATTGAATAGCATATGTAGCACAAACTTTTGCCATCAGTACTTCTCTATGTCACAGATACATCTGTGAGATGCAGAAATACTGTGTCATCCACAGCTGGAGAAAAGAAAGGGGCAAAGGACTGGGAAGAAAATTAAGAACTCTTTAGCTTTTCTCTATTTGAAGGGGATGCCACTTTTTACCTCCTTGTGGTATTTAGACTACTGGAGCCACAGTGTAGAACACACAGCCCACAGCAGACTGGTTGAGGGGCTTTTATTTAGGAGGGAAATAGAGAAATCATTCCAGCTGATCAGAGAGCAGTGTTTGAGTCCCAGCTGCCTTCTTCCCTAGACCAAACCACAGCCACCTCTCACACCTCTCCCTTTGGCAATGACTCACTGTCAGAATCCACACTGTCCCCCGTGACTGAGTAGGAGACTGTGTGTGTTAGAAATGGGCATGAACAGATGTCTCTGTTTACCTTTTCCACCCTCACATCATTTGTTCTTCGTGGACAGCAGGGAGAGGACCAAGCTGCAGGACACAGGAGCCCTGGGAGATGGATTGTTCATGGGGAGCTCTGCCGAGGAGTACGGGCACTCGTTAGTCTGGTCCTGTCCTAAAGAACTGCTGGGATATTGTTTTACTGTGATGCTGTCTTTTAGGCAGACTGAGCCTGTGTGAAAGGGGAAGGAGAAGAGGCAGAAAGTCTACTATGTTGATTTTTGACATGTCCCTGCCTCTCCACACTAAGGAATATGAAATAGCTGTTGAGCCTCTCGCATTCATTCTTGGTACCTCCCACAGCTCCATTTCTGATGGAGGCAAAGCTCTGTGATTTCCCCATTGTATGCCAGTGCACAGTAGCCACAATCTGGCCTTTTCCTGGGAGAGGAGAACTTGTGTGAATAATGTGACTAATGCCTGACATTCTCATCAGCACAGATGCTGCAGGCCAAAGATCTGATCCTGATATTTGTTTAGCTAGCCAAGAACAGGCACAGAGCCAAGAGTGTGAGGCAGAGTGCAGATCACAGCCCACTCTGGCATCATCGTTCCTCTCCTCACTGGGACCATAAGCTGATGCTCCCCAATGCAGACTGTGATTTCAGAGGGTGAGAGAAGGTCTGGCTAAAGCAGAGCCAGAGGCTACAAGTGGAATATGGACAGTGTCATGTGGACCTTTTGTTCATTTTCACCTGGGCCCTGAAGGGCACTGACTGTATTTCATGCAGGGAACCATTTATGCATAATACCATCTTTTTCTTTTAAAAATTCCTTTTTTCCAAAGGTCTCTTTGTTGCTACTGCAAATTTTCTTCATGAACATTAAATTATTTAACAAATTTTTCCCTACCTTAATTTGCCTTTTAGTCATTTTCCTTACCCAGTATTTATCATGTGAATGATGCATACAGCTGCCAGTGGGAGTAATTTAATTTCAGGCAGCTCTTTTCTCTGCTGTTTATTTTTTATCTGATGAACTAAAGTCACACAGATGCCAGTATACTGTACTATATCTGAAAAGTAGAAATCAGAGACACCTCAGATGGTGAAAGTGAGCTGAATACTGAGGAGCAGCAGTGGTTCTGTAAAGTACATGCAAATAGTTAAACCCGAGATGAATCTGCATGGAGATAAGATAAAATGATGTGGGGACAGAGAGTGTGTAAAGATCCCAGGCAAGACTGGAATCTGGGAAGTATATTGATTGCAGATCTCACTGCCCCTTTATAGCTGTCCTTTCTGTAACCTCCTCCATGTCTGTCCCCTGCTACTTCTGCATTTAAATAAACACATGAATGTGGTTTTTTCTCCACTACTTAGATCTTACCTCCTATTTCCCCCCATTCAGACTCACTGCATAATAAAACAAATGGGTGGCTATGGTGTGGAAAGTCTGTGACCCCACTACACAATACATGAAACTGAGCATCACCTGAGGGTGACATTGTGTGTGAGGGTGTAGTATTTTTTAGAACATGTCCACATGTTCTAAATCTTCTCAGATATGTTTTGGGAGAGATCCAGGAGTTTTAGTCTCACTAATTGCTTTTCCCACCACATTACATGACTATCAAATCATGTGTTCAAGAATCTAAATAAATACTTTACAGTTCATTCCTCTGCTTGTCACTGCCTACCATTTAAATGTACAATTATTTCTTGCAAATATATTGCCTCTTCTTTCATTTCCCTTCACTGCCTCTTCTGTGCTTTCCCAACTGGATGGAAATCTTCATCTTCTCATAGTATCTTATTTGACAAATATATTGCTTGGTTCCTGAAAAACTAGGTTTTGCACCCTCCCAAGTGGTTGGTGTTTCTAAAGGAGGGCAAAGCTTTTATTTTTTCTCACTGTGTTTAATATCTCCATAAACCCCTCCCTACTTTCTGAATTCAGAGCCACTCTGTTGACAGTTGGGCACTGAGACCATAAGTTTGAGATGATTATGTGGGTGTGGGGTAAAGAAGGTGTCACTGAACATTTAAAACTCCATCCCACTCCTGCAGGAGAGGCAGCTCTGTGCTGCTTCAGTCCCAAACCATCATGCTTGTGAAGGGCATGCTCTGAAAACACAGAAAATGCGTGCACAGGCCACAGGAAAGGATTAGCAAAAGACTGCACCACACAGCTCTAAGAGTCCTGCAGTAATGCAAAAGAAATGCCTGTAGAATATTAAAAGGATAAATCTGAGAAATAGCCTGTGAGGTAGGGAATTTAATAAGGATGATAAAGGACACTTAGTTAGAGCTATGTTTACCTCAAAGCACATCTATTTAATTGTGTTTTACTTTTGGAGTTGCTTTTAACCTGATTGCCAAGTGATACTGTTGCTGTCCTAA
Organism: Molothrus aeneus; assembly: GCF_037042795.1. Taxonomy (NCBI): domain Eukaryota; kingdom Metazoa; phylum Chordata; class Aves; order Passeriformes; family Icteridae; genus Molothrus; species Molothrus aeneus. The sequence goes on along the minus strand of NC_089658.1, from coordinate 8,774,552 downwards.
TTTCAGATCATTCTGACCATCTCACCTGTAATCTCTTTACAAGTGATGCCATGAGCTGGGACTTGTCACCTGGCGTGTCACTCCTCATGGCAGCATTAGGCTTCAGACACTATCACATCAAATCAGTCAAACAGGGAGATTCAGAAAGAAAATTCCCTATCTTGACATGTCAGGCAGGGAGTTGGAGAGCAGCAGGAGATTTGCAAGGCTGAGACCCATCTGTAATTCCACAATGGAGGAATTTCTCTTGTTCATCACAGTTTTAGTAGTTTATGTGACATATGCTTGATACAGCTATAGCTGCCCAAAGGTCAAACTCTGCTTTTGGCTACACTGGGGAAAATCCAATGGATATTGACAGTTCTTGGACATGCACTTGTCCAAAGAATTAATCAGACATACTCTTCCCGTAGAATAGTCCCAACAAATGCTGAGGTATCTTGAGATTTTTCACAGATGGAAAATGGCCTTGCAAACTCTTAAGGATCATCTACAACAGGAGACAGAAAAGCCCTAGGAGAGCTGTGGTTTCTTAGTGCCTGGAATATGTGCATGTCACACAAGCAGTCATCAGCACAAAGCTTTCCAGCTGAAGCAGTTGGAGGGTATGAACTCATTAAGTAAACTAATTTTTTAGCTAGTGTTAAAAGTGATGTTAAGTACCTTGATGATCCATTTTCTCTTTTAATAAACAGTCTTTTTATGTTGCATGAAAACAGAACAGCAAAGCAGGTCTTTCTGTGGCAATTTAATGACATAGAATCTCAGCTTCAGTCAATTTGGTGAGGATAGAATGTGAAACTGCCTCCCAGGTACAGGACAATTATGCAGAAGAAAAAACCCTTTGCAGGAAAATTTGCAAGAGTTTGGAAAACACCATGAATCTGTCTATTGAGAAAGGTCCATGTCAGGCTTCCATTACCAATTCCATTAAATACTCAGATGGATATGTTAGTTTCTGCCTCTCTAATAAGAACAAATTTAATTTGTAATAGTTATCCATGTAGTATCTTTTCCCATGGAGGGTGTAACCACAGTACATTCTCCCAGAGTAAAGATAAAACATTTTGGGTTTATGCAGTTCAGATTTTTGGATGCCCAACTTGAGGGACTTAAGAGTTTCAAAACTGCTGGGAATTTGCATTTTCTGGTGGAATTAAGAGCATCTATCAGTGTGTAGGAACTGGGCCTAGGATGTCTCAGAAAGCCTACTCAAAACAGAAGCCCTCCTGCAGTATGAATGCTTCAGTGAGTCACCCAGATCAAAGAGCAGTTAGAAAGTGAGGCAAGGCAGAAAGCAGATCTTGTGACTCTGGTATCTGCTTGGATGATGAGATTATCCTGCTCTGCAGAAAGCTGTGCCAGAGCACTGACCTATTTACCAGCCTGGGTCACTTCCATTAGCTCAGTAGTTATTGTCCTGTTCTTTTAATTAGTGCCATTTCAAATAAGTGGCCAGCAGTGTAGAAAGGTCAGTACCTTTCTAAGCTCTTCCTCTGTGCGAATGAGGTTGCCAAGGAGACAGCGCCAGAAAAGTAATCAATCCTTGTTAGACCTGGCCAGGACAGCGTTGCTGAGCTGCTCACAGGCACAGCTCACTCGAGAGGATGATTCACTCCATCAGTGTAACTCAGAGCAAACACTGCTCAGCCCTGGCCCAGCCACACATGGCAGGTACAAACATGTTTTGAAACAATACCAGCTGTTAAAGCATTACTTTGGATGCAGAGCAAGAGCAATAAATCCTGTTCAGGAAGAACTGGGATTATCTGGCAATATTTTCTCTAGGGTACACATCAGACAAAGCCCCTCAATCATGGACTCTATCACTCAGGAAATGCAGCTGATTAGAAATGTTCAGATCCATGTTGATGTGCCATCCAGCTGGCAGGGTAACTCCACCACTTCTCTTGTCAAATGCAGTGCCTGTTAAAAGGCCTGTCTTGTAAGTGTGTCTGCATCCTTAGTGACAAAACAAAGCTTTGAGAATGCAGCACAGTGATCATGGTATTCAGTCTGGCTTTAGTGGCAAAGCTCAGTCATTAGCATTGCCTTATTATGCTTCATGGGGCTGGAAAGCAATTCTGTACTCACCAAGGAGTGATAGTGGACTCACATGAAATTGTTACCCAAATCAAAGGACTCAGAGAAACTGTACAATTCCTGAAGCTACTGACAGAAGTGAATAAATAATGGAGGAGTATGAGTCCCATTGCCTGCAGTAGCACATGCTGTATGTGGATATATGGACAACTTTTAAACACTACAGTCTATCAACAGAACAAAAACTTGCAGAAATATCAGTGTCAGACATTTAAATCTAAAGATGTCTTGGCAGGTTATTAATCTGTCTCTTGGTGGAGTCTTTTTATTTCCTGCTAATAGAAACTTACTGCCTAAATGCAGACACTTTAAAGGAAGAACATGAAAGGCATTTATATATGAGTAATATTTTAATTTTTTAATACTTTCATTTTTTAAAATAAAGCTTAATTGAATAGAACATGCTGGATTAAGCTCCAAAATCAGTGACATTTTTGCATTTGCATGAATTAGTGAAAGAGAATAATCTATTCGTTTGAGTTTACAAAGGGTTTTTAAGCTCTTAACTGTGGAATCTTATCCTCAAAAATGTGCCTCTTGCAACAGAGAAATCCTTATATTCCTGTTGAAAAACTAGTATGGTACTGATTCAGGATGAAAAACAGAATCTTAAAATGAACTGAAAGGGATGTTTACAGTCCTTTCAATAAGCTTTGGATCAAGTGATTAGTGGGGCATCAGTACCACCACTATAATTCTAGCTTGTTTTTATTTCACCAGGATGTCTGATCCAGCTTGTAACACAGCCCAGACCTGTTCTGGTTAGGGCATATGGGGCAAGGTCAGAAATCACATTAAAGGGATATGTACCAAATGAAAATATTCACCAAAAAAACATGATGTGATGTAGAATTGAGAGGGTGCAATCAGGCAGGGTGCCAACAAATACTGCTTACATTTTAATTTTATGTAAATAACAACATATAAAGGATGCAGGCAGACAGGATTATGTGATTTCTCATCAGATGGGAGGCACAATTGCTTATGCTGATCTGCCACAAAGAGAAATATGCTTACTAAAAAACTGCTCCTCAGGTTTCAGTGCTGAGTATCTTTCTAATAGAAAAATTACTGCTAGCTGATGGATAAAATACTGCCCTTATACAGAAAATATGATTTAAAATATTATTAGCCTTATATCTATTCTGCCACAGTTCCCACATCACACACTGAATATTTCAGCTGTTTATATAAATGGAATTTTGATAAATTTTAAAACTAAATCTCTCAAAAATACCCACCAACAAGATAGTTTGTATGAAATTTTGAATCTATGTTTAACTGAACCTTTAAAAGATAATAAAAGGAAGGACAATTCTACACTGTATCCATAACATGACTGAGGAAACGTGGCAGGTTGTAGGTGCTCTGTATTTTGAATATCTACCAAGTGTGGTACCAAAAGGACTTTTTTTCCCACATAACCATACAATGTTTATATCTGAAACATCCATCTTTATGAAGAGGTGCTTTTACTTTCAAATTAGATGAATTCAGCCCTGAAATTTGCATGGAAATACATTTTCTAGTCTTCTAGAGCTGTATACATGGCTATGGCTGTCTAGTTGGTTTTCAGGTAAATGCTTGACTTCAGCAACTTAAGAAAGTATTTGTTTTCATCTCTTCAATTTACATGTTTATTTCATCTAAATATAATTTAAACCTTTTACTAGATTTTTTTTTTCTAATGAAACCATATAAAATTGAGACACACAGGCAGTTTGGGATAGTGTTTTCCCACCAGGATGAAGCACATATTTCATAGTCTTGTCTTTTTTGTGAAGTTAATTAAAGCCTTTCATTGCTTTCATCAGAATAAATTTGCTACAGATAGCCATCAGTATTTTGTGACTTACATGACTGAAATATGGAATATGATGCACATTTTTACTGACTTTATGCATGTTGGCACTATTTGGTACTCACATTGTCATGATTCAATTGTTAATTTTTAAATAAAAATGATCAGTATTTAATATTTGTTTGTTCTTGTAGCATTGGCTCTGCATTAATTGTTCAGGGGCAAGGATGAAGGCTGTTCTTTTAGATTTCTACTTACCATTCACACTGCTGTTGGGGAAAATGTGGTATGGATTCTGCATCTTATCCACTGGAGAATAACTGGGGTTTGGTTTTGTTTTGCCTTGATTTCCAGAAAACTTAGATACAATGATAGCTGAGCAGACAAAGAAGAAGCTTGAGAACCCTTCCACTAAAACCAGGACAAAACTAACAGCAGGTACTTGGTCTACAATTTTCTTTTCTGGAATAACACTTTTTTGTAACCTTTTCAGTTAAAAGTATGCTAATTGCTTTGGCAGCCAGACTGCTTGTTAAAGCCACAGTGTCTCAAGGACCTGTACCAAGCCATAGCTTGGTTGTCCAAGCACACAACAAGAGAGAAATTTTCACTTAATTGCCCAGTCTTTGAGAAGTGTATTCACTCTCTTTTTCTTCACTGGAGTCCAGATGTTACACATATACAAAAGCAAGCTGTATCGGTGCTTTTTAAGATTAAAATAATAATGAGAAAGCATTATTTGTCGACTTTGAATGTTGCAAATGCAAATTTCACAGATTTTTTTCTCTGCACAAAGAAATGTGCCTTTGCATTGCAGTCACCTGTATTCAGCTATTGTTTGTGAGAGCAGAAGCAAGCATTCCTCTTTCCAGAGGTCTGGAGTAGAGATGACCTTTAGGAAGCACTTTGGGACAGGCTCCAATGAGGCTCTTCCTCAACCAGCAATCAAAATGCTTTACTTGCCAAGATTGTATTGATGTAATTGGGAAATGTTCCTGGGCATTTGATACAAAATTCTTTGCTTTTGTTGTTTCTTTAGACAAGAGCAGTGAAGAAGCAGACAGTACAAAGGAAGAAGCAGCTAAAATGGAAAAGGAATATGAAGTTTCAAAGGATTCTACAAAAAATGAAGGACAAAATGCAGCGGGAAACAGTGAAGAATCCAGAGGTACAGAATATCGCTTTTCCTCCAAGTGATTGGAGTATTTTCTTCTCTTTGGTATTGATTTGCCATGGTGTTAGCACAAATATCTTCAGTCTATAGTCACTGGGAGTCAGCACACAAGAGCTTGATTCAGAACTGTATTTATCTGCCAAGTTTTAAACATACGACACTACTGCTGAGCAGACATTCCCAGAATTCACAGACCCCTTTGGAACAGTATGAAATGCAGTTTGATGCAGTAGTGCAAAGAAATTTTGCTTCTTTGCATCTGTGGCTTTTCAGGATGGCCAGAATATTCAATATCTGAGCAGGCCCATTGATTTCTATAGTTTGTGTTAGAGCAAGCTGGTACTCAAAGGCAGTGAGGAGTTCTGCAGTGATACATTTTACATTTCCCACTGCCAGAGGTTAAAGGTTATCAGTAATCAACCTATTTTATGTAACATTGAAAACATTACAGTAAGTTAGTGTCTCCCTAAGCAAATGTAGTACAGTAGTACAGTTATTTTTGTCATGCCTCAGCATGAATTACACTGTACTGGCTGAAGTCTCCTGGGTGCAAATCAGCTACTCTATCTGAAAACAAATCTGCAGGGGACATCATGCCTCCTTATTGTGCTGAACTCTTGAAGGAGAATGTTTGCTGGTGCAGAAACCTTTCAGTGAGTTCTTAGTGCAAAGGGTACAGCATAAATATCAGTGTTTTGCAATCAGTTGGTTAAACAAAATTGCTTCTCTTGCACCAGTGCTGTCTGATGCTCTTACTTTTTGGAATGCAGTGTTTTCACTCAGGCTGCTCAGTAATAAATGGCAGACATCAGGACTGCAGTAGATTGTAGTCCATCAGTCACCTGGTTCAGCTCTGTGGGCAGTGCACTCACAGAGGGAAGGTGGCATTTTTTCCAGTAGCTTATTTATTTCAACATGGAAGAGGAAAATAGCTCAAGATGGCTGTCTTTCACAGTAAAGAAAAGTTATCTCAGCACTTTTTGGTAGGAAGTGATAAATAACACATTTTGCTTGTCTCTTGAAGGTTTGTCATTTCAGTTTGGTTCAGGTCATTTTCTTTTATCTTCAGCCCAATAGCTTTTTAGAAATTCTAATTGGATCAGTATTTTTTCTTTATCTCATCATGCAATGCCCTTGCTTAACTTACTGTAAAGTTACTGTGCTGCCAACTCAAAAATAAGGGTGTATCTAATACTGTATCCATTTACTAACAGGAGCAGACATGCATAGCTGGCAATAGTAACCTTCTACACACTGATCACACCATGTTTTTTATTCCTGACAAATGTAAGAACATTACATCAATAAAGCTCCAGCCAAGCTAAGAATTCAAAATCCATTAGCTGGAATATTTTCCTAGGGGCCTTATTAGGTAATCCTTGTACTAATTGTGTCCTGTGTGCTTTCTGGTCCAAAAATAGCTGTCACTTTAAATTTCAGCTATAACAAGGAGTTATCATAGTAATTTTAATATTTTTCCTCAGTAAATACATTTCAAGTTGTCTTTCCAAAATGTTACAATTTTAGGTTTGTTGTATGCTGCTAGTACTACTGTATGGAGGAGTTTTGATACTGAAAGCTCTCAGCCCTAACTAAGTCATTCCTTGCTATCTCAACAGCTTTTTCTTTGCTGAACAGTTATGATGATCAAAAAGCTACAGGTTGTTTTTAATCTACATATGCAGTTTCTGTGGATGCCACCAAAAGTTATGTATAAAGATCAGAAAAACCATGATCCAAGGTTTGTGTATGACTAATCTTGCACAGGCAACACCTGCTAACCATCTCTGGGAATTTTGCCTGACTGAGTTTGACAGGACTCAGGTTTTAAACAGAAACTAAGAATAGTTTTAATCTGCCTTTGCTGTGACCAACTTCACCCAGTTAAGCAAGCTGCATCAATCATTGATGTAAGTGCTTGATTTCTCTCTCATCCTTTCCTCCAGGGAAATCTGAGGCATATTTGGAAGCAATCAGGAAGAACATAGAATGGCTGAAGAAACACAATAAACAAGGTAACAAAGAAGGTATGAAGTAAAAGGTCTTGACATTGGGGTGGGCACCATATGCATTAAAAAGCAAGTAATTTATATTGTGTTGTATAACTTGTGTTATACCTTAAATAATAGGAATGTGAAACCGTGCTTGTCTAGATTATAGTGATCGTTAGTGGTGTTAGAGTTAAATAATACAGGTCAGGTAAAAGTTAAGCCAATGAACATAAATAGTGAACTAAGGTAGATTAATGTAAACTGGGTGGAATGGCACTGGCCACAAAACCCAGAGAGACTGAGCAGCAGGGAGTCACTCATGTGCTGTCCACACAGTCATGGTGGGCTGCCTGTCACCAGGCAGCTGTGCCAGCTTGGTCTAGTGCTTCATTTCTTAGCTCATCATGTTGTTTAATTATGACTTTGTAGGTGAGATAGATGCATTTGAAATGTCTGGACATGTCTAGAGGAGCTCAGTGCATCTGGCCATCGTGCCTGCACCAACAGCAACAAGTCTGGTTCCATAAGCAGGAACAGTTGAGATACAAACTTATGTCAGTAGCCCTGTAATACCTTGGATTACTGCCCAGATCAACTCAAATGGCTTGTAGCTCTCACATGCAAAGCTGTGTAGAAGGGAGCAGTGACTGAAGCAGCTGCACAGGGTTTGCTCACCAGCTGTCCCAGCATTTGCCTCTTCCTCGGAGGCAGGGCTGTGTGAGAGCTGCCGGCAGGGACAGAACAGCAGCACAATTTCTCCTTTATTTCTCACAGACCTTTATTCCTCCTCCTCCTCCATACCATCTTTTCCCTCAAGTTCTTACATAAAACCAGCCTCCCATCCCTGTTCTCTGCCCTGGCTGTGTGTTCTGCCATGGCCTGCTCTGGAAGTGAAGGTTCCTGGCCAGGGGATCTGTCCCTGGGCTATGACTGGTGCCTGGTGAGAAGGATCCTTCTTGCAGCAGCCAAGCAGAGGGTGATCTGAGATGAGATTAGCCCTGGGTCATCTATCCATCCTCTCTGTGAGTTGAAGTGTGTGTGAATTCCATTTCAGAGATGAGTGCATGCCTGCAGCCCAACACATTCATTTTTCTGTACAGAATCTGTAATAGGAAAGACTATAAAAAAAACCTTCCCATCTCTCAAATCACTTCCACACAATGGCAGGGATGGCAGTTAGCAGCAGGGCTACATATTTGCTCAAGAGTTTTCCTGCCAATTTTAATTAATGGTTCTGTTTAGCAGTGTACTCATTGATGTAATTAGATCTCCATCATGTGTGATTTTATCTCTGTATCCCACATACTGCCTGAGCAGCCCCTTGCTCCTCTTTGTAGTAATCTTTCTTCTGCTCTGCTGCAGTCTGAAAATGGCTGTGACTGCAGATCAATAGCATTTTATCTGCCTGTGAATGCATGAAGATATATATATATCTGTGTAGATGGATTTTCATTTGCACTAAAATATCTTTATTGTCCTCTGGCAATGGAAATAAGCCTTAAAGTGAGTGCAAGTTATGACAAAATTAGAATAGTATTCTTACTCTTCTGATACATCATCTTTATTGTGCCTTTTCATACTCTTTATTTTTGTAAAATGCTAATTCAGTTCCCCATGGATGATGTTAAAAGTACAGTCAGGGTAAGCTTATCTAACTATAAATGCATTGCAGTGTTTCTTCAGTGCAAGATTAGGTGGTGTTGCTGTGCTCATCAATCATTTCTCCACTTCCAGCTGGCACCTTGGGGCTGGCAGAAAAGCAATTCTCAAAGTAATTCATGTATTAAAATGGCCAGACTTTCCCAGCCCTACTCATGGATTGGGTTACCCACCAAATACCCTTGAAGAGGTTTAGGTTTACTTCAAGCAAATGTTTGTGGGTCCTTCATTTTGTATGAATTTCAGTAGATATTATTCATTCAATGAGTAATAACCCTGGAAATGTTGATTTGCATTTCTGCAGTTTGGAAGTATCAATTGCCTATTAAGGAGGCTAGTAAGCTTGAGGGGCTGGGATGATTTAAAGATAAACATGTCAGAAGCCTGGATTTTGGGCTCATTGCCTTTTGTGTCCAAAGTTTGGTTTTGCCTGTTTACAGCCTACAGACTCCATGGGCCTGTCCTTCACATCTCCCAGACCTGGCCTGGTGCTTGAAACCATTGCAGAGCTGAGCATTTAACCAATGCAGGCAAAGAGCATGAGAGGGTTGCTCAACAAACATTTAGGTCCTTCAGAGCTTCACACCACTAACAGCAGCCATTTAGAAATGAAAGTAAATCCTATCATTAATTACAATGGCAAATGGCTTGATCTGAATCTGCAAATAAGAGTTCTCTTCATTTACTGGAGCTGTTTCACAGCTCCATGTAATGCTGCGCTGTGGCAGTGAATCAGCATGCAAAGCTAATTTTTCCAATTACAATAGATTCTAAATAAGTATTAGAAATTGGCAGCTATCAATTTCTAGAAAAAAACCCAATTTAAATTGCTGTGAGATATACAAATTAGCCCGAATTGGATAATATCATAATGGTTATAATCCCATACAGGATGTTTAGTAATTAAACCTTCACATCTCCACATAATAATCTTAGAGTTAGAAAAAGTATTCTAGAAGTAAAATAAGCACATATACTTTAATTTGAAAAATGTGGATATTAAATTAATTTAGTATTTGTTCTTCATTCATTTCCATTCCTTGGTATCTTTCAATGGAGACTCTCATTCTGTCAAGATGAATAAAATCTCTCATCCCAGTTACAGAATTGCTCAGTACTGTTTGTCCCTGTTACTCATACAGGATGGAGACACAAGCAGGTTACATTCTTGTGAATAATGACAGTAACAGAGCAGAGAGGAAATCCTCCCCTCAGTGCAGCAAATGGCAAAATTCCTGCTAACTCAGATATGGAGAGGACACCTCTGCAGGAGTGGGAAATGTTGAATATAAATTTTCTGTATTACTCATTTGAAATTGCCTTATGCTTTTATAAAAATGGTCACAAGCATCAATTTTCTTCTTAATATCTTTCTATTTCTATCCTGTTTTGGTCAATTTTTGAAACCTAAAAAACCACAAATTCATTATTGTCTATTTTGTTAAGAATGCACAGTTTGAAAAAAGGTTCTTCTACATACTGCTGTGTGATATTATACATTGGACATTGAAAAATCAGTTTTAATGTATTCTGAAGGCTCTGTGGAATAAGTAATTTATACTGAAAAATTCAGAATTTATTCATTCTTGTGAAAGATGCTAATTCATTTATCTTAGTATGAACATTTAAAGTATTGATGTTCTTCTTCTGATTCTAAGAAATTAAGCTTTACATTTATCCAGCTAATTATGTAACTGAAACTTTATTGTGTTTATATGTGAATATACTGAATGTGCTGCCAGAGTCACAATAGGTTTGCTTTCTATGTTATTTGAAAAATTGCTCTGCAGTAGAATTCTTTTCATGGAAAATAGTGATGTTCTCCAGCACAGGAAAAGTCTACTTAATGCATATGGTGTGAACCAGGCTGCATAGATGCACTCATCTATTGGAAGAGGAGGAAGGATCTTGCAGCACTCTGTTGCAGATTGACAGAGAAAGCTTGTCAAAAACTGACACTAACACTGTCACAAAGGCTGCTCACTGCAGTAGTTTTCAAACCAGAATATTATGTTCTGTATCGAGGTAAATAATTGTATTATTTTGATCTATTTTCAGGGAGTTGCTTTCATTTCCACTGCAATGGTAGCAAGTGGGAATTTTACTGGGATTTCAACTGGAAACAGTCTATTTAGTACTTTCTTTTGATTCCATGACAGTTGTGAAAATAATAGGGCACAACAGCTTTTGCTGTGCAGACTAGAACATTAAATCCCTGGACTGGAAAATGTTCTTGCTTTAACATTTGATAGTAATCAATCAAAAGCAAGAGATGATTATTTCTCTTGGATAATAAAAGCACTGTGGTGTGTAAAAAGACTTTGTGCAGATATTTTGGGGTTTTTTATGTTTTCACAAGATGCACTTAGAGAGAACTCTCTTCATGTTTGATAAAGTGCACTGGTTGGATAAAATTTACAATGACATTGTTTCTTAGGTGAAGCAGTATAATGGCAATGACTCATTGTGCAAATGAATTCTTGTTTTTCAGACTATGATCTTTCAAAGCTGAGAGATTTCATTGATCAGCAAGCTGATGCTTATGTGGACAAGGGCATCCTGGACAAGGAGGAGGCTGATGTCATTAAACGCATCTATGGCAGCCTGTAAAGCGGTAGTGACTGCCAAACCCGTAGGAATCTAGTCTAGTTTCCCCCACTCCTGGCTCAATGACTTATGATCTGTTAATTTGAGGATATCATTAGAAATGCTCTGTTTACATTGTACTGACAAGTCTAGACAGAAATGAAGAGCTGTAGTGCTCCATTCACTTTCTGCATACTGTATTTTCCTACATTCACAAATCAACCCTAAACACCAAATTCTGACACTGAATTTCTATTTGATAAGGTAAATATTTCTGTAATGCTCTCTTTGATTTATTGTTCATGTTTGGTTTACTTTTGTAGCTAAACCAATCATTTCTGATGGAAATTTCTTTTAATGCTACATTTTTTGCTTTCACTCAACAAGCTTTCTATAGATGCAACTATGTAAAGGGGCATTATTAGAAAATAGTTCATAGTTCTCTAAATAAAGTATTTGAAAATAATTTACCTATAAAGTTTTCATTAATCTTAATATTATTTTATATTCATTTATTTCGGTTTTAAATACTAACACTTTTTTTTATCCTTTTTTATTTCTATATGTAGTATTCTGTAATGTGGACTGTAGTGTCCTTAGCTAATTGATAAATCTTAGACATTACAATTGCCTTCCATATTAGAAGAATATTCTCTTCTTCAGCATGTGTGGACATTCTCTTTGCACCATTTGATGATTGTGCATGCATAATTAGTTGAATTCCTGATGTGAATATCCTGATAGCAAGTGTAAATAGCCATTGTTTTCTCTAAAGAAAAAAAATAAGAAAGCAATTCAAGTCATTTTGTATGGAAAGGGAAGTTTGCAACTAGAGATGTTCTTTTAGGAACAGGGCCTCTGCTTTTCAGAAAAACTTAAAGAATCTATTGTATCTCAATATCTCTGAATATCAAGGCTGTGGTCTGATGACTGACCTCTGTTCTGTGCTGAGCAGTATTATCTTGGAGAAAAACTTTTTTTTTTTTTGGCCTATATATGCTAACATTAGCCAAGAATTTGGTACTTCCCAAAGAAACAAAACCAAAAATGTCATCCTCATTCTTCTTCCTCAACTAACAAAGTTTTGGAAGAATGGTTTATGAGGTCTTTTACCTTAAAGTGAGTGGATAACTTGATGTATGAAGAACTAACGAAGCAATATCAAAGGATCAAAGGTAAAGAAGCATTTAGAAAGGTAAATTTCAGAATCCCATGTAAGGCCTTAGACTCAGTTGAGTAGAGGAACTCCAGGAAAGCCCTGTACTCTTTACTTACAGATTCTTCATTCATTACTGAGGTTATCCCTTCTCTGATATTTTTTAAATCTTAAGATATGTCTGAGATTGATACAGTTAAAAAATATTATCTGATGCAGACCAGTGAATGGAGATACTGACTTAGAGCACCGCCTGCACAGCACAAAGTTTTGTAAGTGTTAAGTCACTCCTTGGGTCATTTCCTTCCTCACAGCTGGAGATTAAAGAGGAGGAGATTTGAGCAACGTTTCTCAGCCAGCTGAAGTAAACTCTGGAATCCCTGCAAAATGTAAATTGTCAACGTAAATTATCAATTATTGATAATCAGCATTAAGTGAATGTGATAGCACTGAGGTGTAACAGCATAACTCCTTGCAAACTGATGAAACATAAGCCAGTGAATGTTTTCTAGCTTCTACAAAATACATCATCACTGCCTGCTCATACACATCCTGACATGAATCACTGAATTGCAGTATCAGTCACTAATGGTAAAAACCATATTCAAAAATGTAAGCTTCCTCTGACAAATAGTCCCTTAGAAACTCTATAGAAAAAAATCAGGTAAAAAGAATTAATGTTATTTTAAATCAGTGCATTTGTTCTCATCTAAACCCTCTTGTTTGTTTATTATCATTTGCTATTGTTCCCAAAGATCCAAATTTCTTAATGTCTCTGTAGATTTCAGTTGCATTCTGCAACAGCTTCTGACTTCCTTTCTTATGTGACCATCACGTGGGAAAAGCAAACTGTTTCCCAAATTTAGATTTATGACAGAAATCAGGAGGATGGTAACTAACCATAGATCTCTACAGATAGGGAAGTGGCAGTGACCTAGGATCTGCACTTGAAAAAACAAAAAGGACAAACTGTCCTTCTCCAGTGACTACTTTTAAAAAGACCTCAAATTTCCTTCTCCTGTCTACATGATGAGTAGTATAAGAATAATTTCAGTTTTCATTGGAAGTTAGTTTCTTACTTCATCCTCTCACAAGTCTGGTACTAAAGGGCAGATGTCATCAAGTAGTGACCAGTGACTATGAACAGTGTGTGGTGATATTTGTTAACCTCTCAGTTTTGCAAATTTTATAGCTTGAACAAAGTATGAGTGGCATAACTTAGGAAAACAAAAACCCAACAATGTGTATGCCCTGACTGTACTTCAGAGTATGCACATTCTTGGAGTTGTTCTGTACTTACCCTGCTGCTGTGCATCCCTGGGGGTACCTGTGGAGATAACTGGAGCAGCCTGATGAGTAGCTGAGAACAGGGCAAGCCTCTGACAGATGGACCAGAAATCAAGCTATGGTTCCTCAAACTAAATCCAATTTCCATCCTGCCCAAGCCACTAAACTTGTTCCTTGAATGCTTCAAATGCTGGTTCCATTGCTGGTACATGGAATGAACATCTATCTGTACCTCACACTTTTCAGAACAGACAGTGAAACACAGCCAGCCTGATGAATCACCCTGCATTCCTAAAGGGCTGTGACTTACCCAAGATAAAATCAAACCAATGATGCAAGTTTCAACTTGCATCACAGATCAGTACTTATTCTGCAGGGAACACCTGGAGCACATTACAACTTGACATGCACTGCTGTGTGTTTAGCCATAATTAGTAAATCATAGTGCTTGCTTTCTTCCTGGTAAGAAAGGTATTTTCAACAACTGCACATATCTGTTTCAAAACTGACAAAAATCATTTTCTGTGTTGTTTCTATCTCTGCTGGATCCTTCAGAAATCCTTCACTTCTAAATTATGACTGAAAATGTAATAAGTACAATATATATGGTATTCACCTTTTCAGCTTTTCTAATAGGCTATTGTTTCTGATACTGTACTTTATTAAACACTTTACTACAAGCTACATTAGTGTGCTGCTTTTGGTGGGGGTAGAGTTTATTTCTCCACAGTAGCCAATGTAGGGCTATATTTAGGATCTGTGCTAGAAACACAAATGTGTTGATAACACAGAGATGATTTCGTTTCTGCTGAGCAGAGCTTGCACAGAGCCAAGGCCTTTCATGCTCCTCACCCCACCTATGAGGAGGCTGGGGGTGCACAAGAAGCTGGGAGGGGACCCATGCAGGACAGCTGATCTCAAATTCCTTAACACAAACCCTATGCCAAACCTGATCCCCATCTCCTAACCCAAACCTAACCCTAACCAGGGGATGTCCCAGACAGTGGGGGAATAGAATGTAAGAAAATAAAGATAGTGCAGAAGGTAATCTCACCCCTGAGGGCTTGCAGCTGCACTAATTATCAAAGATTAGGAACAGGCCTGCCCTTAACAGGCCACAGCTGTGTCCAGTGAGGATGAGTGCTGTACAAGAGTGGGTTAGCTGGGTGAGGAGAGAGTTGGGGCTTGTTGGCTGTGCTGTGAGGAACTACCCATGAGAAATCACTGAGAAGGTATGGGAGCTTTGCAATAAGATGACAACACCAGACCATGTGGTGCCGTGCTCAGTGTGCCATGCTCTTCCTCTGGGGAAGGAGGAGGAAGGGGAAGGGGTGTTCAGAGTGGCAATGTTTGTTTTCCCAAGCAATTGTGACCTAGGGTGGAGCCCTGCCCTCTTGGAGATGGCTGAATACCTGCCTGCCCATGGGAAGTGCTGAATGAATTCTTTTCCTTTGCTTTTGTGCCCAGCTTTTGCATTGCCTATTAAACTGGCTTTATCTCAACTTGTGAGTTTTCTGCCTTTCACCCTTGTGGTGCTCTGCCTCCTCCATCTCTGGGGGAGTGAGGGGCTGAGCTGCCAGCTGGGGTTAAAGCACAAGAAGCAGCACAAGGCTGCTGTTGTGTATCAAAGAGAATGCATCTTTTCTATCCACTGCCCAGCTTTTTGAGGCTATGGCAGTTTTCTGTTGGGGAAAACAGGTGCAAATGCTGTGTGTCCTTTGGGTCCTGTAGCCCACAGGCATCAGGAAAGGCCCAATTGAATTGTGGCTTCCCAGAGGTTGGGCAGCCCAGTCTGGGAGGCAGGAGGGGCAGTGCTCCTGTGTCAGGGAGCTGTTCTGACCTGCTTGGCAAAGAAGGCCTGGCTGTGCTAGAGCACTGGGGGTATCACTACAACAGGTCTTCAGAAGAAAAGGATTATGTTTTTCTGTGGAATAATAAAATACAGCTGGGCTTGAAGCTAGGGTGGCCTTTAGAAAAGTAGTTAATTCTGCCTTTGTCATGTTCTACTGAAATTAAATGACAAGAGATGTTACAATCATGTAAGAAATAGATACAATCCCAATCTAAGAAAGATACAAGATCAAAAGGTAATCCACCAGTCTCTTGAAGAAAAATCAGAACTTCTTTTTCTCAACTTTAAGCTTTTTCTATTCTTCTTATATTGTGTGCCACTGCAGATCTGCTCTTAAGGGCAGGAAAAGCAGCCTTGGGCTGGGGCTGTTTCCAAGTAAGAAGCTGTGGAGGCAGCCATGGTGTGGCAGTTCTGTGTTCCCCTTGGGATGCCTTTGGCAGCTGCAGTGTGCCTGGAGCTCTGGGCTTTGTGGTTCTTGGAACCCTAACCCTAGGTAGAGCAGTAAAAGCAGCCAGTTCCTGCTGAGCTTTGAATTTTTACTTCTGGTTTTAGGAAGTTAATGAAACTTTCTCTTTTGTTTCCCTGTTATCATACTGCTGAAAACTTTTTATTCTAGGGTGATACTGATGATCTGAGTGATAGGAAACTGCATCTGTTTCAGTCAGGATCCATCAGATCTTTAGTGACAAAACCTTTGTGAAGTTTATGGACTCCTTGGGGAAAAAATCTAGGATATTTAACAAGTTCCTAATACCCTAACTTCAGGGCAAGAGTGATTGCAGGTTGCACTCTGTGTCCCTGAGCTGCAGATGGAGTGCACTTGCATACCTGAATACTGGCACATCTTCTGAGAACAGAGAAGGCTTGGTAATGTGCCTCTTATTCATCTTAACAAACTGCACAACTAGGGCAGATAGCTCTTGCAGGTCTCACTTAGGAGGGTGAATTAGATGGATAGGGTAAAGACATTATTTACCCTGAAATTGCAACCTAATACTTTGTGAAACTAGACAAACCATTCTTCCCTAAGAACAGGCTAGAACCAAGCTGACTTCATTATGAACACACACATCAGTATTTTTGATATTTTATTAAATTAAAACCACACAAAATTTAACTGCACACAAGAACACACATCTGATATTCCAATGTCATATCTCACAAAAAAACCTCTTGTGTAACTCATCCCTTTTATGAGTAGAAATCCAATATGCAAACAGTTCTTTAAGCAAAAAGGCTTTAATTTATCAACACAAGCTGAATTCCCCTTTCTAGGAATACATCATAACCACACACAGACACATACAAGGTTTATAGGCAAGTTCTGCAGCCCTGAAGTAGACAAAACTTTCACAGTAAACTTGCCTATGTTTGCAGAATAAGTAAATTCCTATGACTTCCATCATTTGTCATTTACAAGCAAACTTATTTAATATTTTTAAATACTTAAAACAAATTTCACTTTAACAAGTATTTACAAAATCTTTACTAAAGATCAACATCCTGCATAAAGGTGACCTCAGGGATATATAGTTGCTACCATGCTACAGTTTGCACAGAAGGGGTAAAAAGGCCATTGCTAGTTTTGGAAGGCTTAAACCTTTTATTGATATAACATAAGGACATTAACCTATGGAAGGCAGAAGAGGTCATAATTTCAGTGCAATTACCCATTCATGACTTCTTTTAAGTACATCGAGAGGATGAGTCCAAAAGACTTGGGTTTTGAATTACTGACTGCTTAGTTCTGTAAGAACTGATTTCATGGAAAGTTTTCAGGCCATCACATCTGTCTTCTACTGGTGGTACGAAGAAGTTGCATAGGGACCTTCCTCATTCTCCTCATCTCTAGAAAGAAAATGATCATCAGGTCAGGAGCATACCATTCTCAACAGTAAAACTGCAATGAAAATGCAGGTGACCAGTTTTCCTAGTGGGTTAAAATAGGCCGTGCCAGCCTTGCCTAAGAGGAATATTTGCAATATAATACTGTAATTTACACATCTCTGGAGTTCCTGAGATGTCGAGAACATAATGCTGAAAGCAAGGAAAGCTGTGTAAGTTCAACATCAGAATGTATTTTAAAAAGTATTCTTGATCAAATCAATAAGAAAAACTTAAAGGATAACAAGGTGGAGGGCATGATGGAGCTCCTGCAGTGTTGCTTTTCATTTCTTCTTTTAAAAAAAGAAAGCTTAGTTAGAGGTTTGTTTCAACATTTTGAATGGCAGGAGGGACAGAGAGACCAAATGAAACAACAGGAGCAGTCAATCATAGCTGTGGGTGGATCTGTGTCCTGATGCTGCAAGCTGTTTCTGATGTATACTTCCCTCACATCAATCCCCACTGACACTGATCACTTGGATTTTCTTAGGAAAAAGCAATTGCTCCCAATTGCTATTGTTAGTGCAATAACTGGATAAAGCAAAGTACTGCTGCTTTTAAAACATCCTCAAGAAAATCAGTCTGCCTGCTGTTCACCTGACAGTGCTGCCTTTAAAAAAAAGGGGTTATGTAAACCTAGTGCAGTGCAGCATCAAGGATGCCAAGTTCCCCAAAGGTCATTGCTTTGTACTACTGAGGCTTCATGGTTTTGTTCCTGAGAGTCCAGCCTTAAAGCTGCTGCCAAGTTCAGTGTTTTGGTAAGAACAGAAGGACTTTACAGCTGCTACACTGTGAAAGGGTTGCTTTTAATGCTGTGTGTACCTCCATACAAAGGTACGCTTATTCAGAGTCTAATAATGGTATAAGGTAAAAAGTAAATATTTCAATATCAAAACCATGAAGGCTTTTCCCAAATAAACGTGATTATTTAGCTACAATTTAAATTTCATATAACCACCCCAAAACAGAACCCTACAAACTAACGAAACAGCAGAGTAACTTGTCTTCCCACCAAAATTATCATCTTAAGCCAAAGGCATAATATGTCCTTTGCCTTGAAAAAATCTTGCCAAAAACAGAAACCTCCAAAAAACAAGTCTGGGATGAAACTGGTTGTTACTGCAGGGATGTGTGGTTACAGTAGTGCTGAGAACAGATTTTTAGCCTTCCTTACAAATGTACATCTATTTACATTAGTGATGCTACCAAGCAAGTACCAAGGATGCAAATATCTGTAGACATTTAAATAGTATCCTTCATTATATCCAGTTCTGTGTCCAAAACTGCCATGGAATACTATAATGTTAATAATGTATCATTTGCAGAAGCTTTCCATGATACATGGCATGACAGTAAAGTAAGAAAGCTCTGGTCTGTGACCCACAAGCACCACCATGGCAGTGTATGTTTAATGACCAAACAATTTACTTCACTTTTAAGATGCTTAAAATAGCCAAGTGCTAAGTCATAGCAACGTTCTCCTTCAGGGGATGGAAAAGGAACAGCACAGCATTACAACACTCTGTAGTGCTGTCTCTTCCCGTTCACTGCTGCCGCTTTGCCCAGTGGGTTACAGGAACTGAAAGAAGTCTCCTGCAAGCAATGGTGTGCATCAGGCCACAAATAACCACTTCTGTAACAGCAAGGACACCCGACTGTAAGTACACTCAAATGCTTGGATGCTCCTAGAATGCACAATTAAACAAGGAGGCAATCTGAGTTGTTAGTTTTGGGATGTCTGAAAGGATTCTCCACAGACAGCCTCCTTTGTTGAGGCATCTCTTTTCTCAGCTGATAGCCAAAGAGGGTGAAAAAATATTGGGCAAATTATCTCAGTTGTGAGTTTTGAAGGCTTCAAGACCATAGTCTTTCCTAGGTTGAGGTCAAGGCAAGTGAGCAGATGACAGTACAAGGTCCTGTTCCTGTGCTGACAGCAGTTATACTGAATCACCATCACTGGTTAGAGAGGCTCTGTTCAGTTACAAGGTTTTCAAAATTAGACACTCCAAGGTGAATGCAGAAAAATGTGACCTGTTCCAGAAGCACAGTAGATGGTATAAGTCTATCTTAAGGACTCTATAAACAGCTTGCATTATATACCTGGGGTTCAACTTGCTCATATTCAACTATCTGATACAAAAAGCACCACTAAAGTCATTTTCAGTTTCAGTGTAAGAGCACTTTGGGCCAGGTGAAGCACCACTGTGTTTTCTCAAACTATCACAGCTGCTTTATAATGAGTATTCTTTCCTAATATACAAATACATGAATTAATAACATATGCTACAGAGAACTGTATTAATCCTTTTGCATTTCTTCTGGCCTACTATAAAAACATTGCTCTAAACAAAAAGGCTTTATTGCCTTGCGCTGCATCTTGGCTGAATATGCATGATTAATAAATGACTCATTAACTCACGATTTCTGCTCAATGAAACTCTAGTAAAGGTACTATCATGTGTAGATCTAGTCATGTGCTTATATAAACTCTAATAGTGAAAGGCAGCTGGCACAAACTGAGTGGATCACATTTTATAACCTTTTATGCTCATCTGCTTGCACAGCTATTACAGTTTAATATCTAGTCTAAATCTGCAACTACGTGCTCCCCAGTTTTTCTATCTAAGCTTTATTCCTCTAAGAGCACTTAAGGGAGTGACTCCAAGAGTTCTAATTAAACAATATAATTCACTCTAAGCTGCCTTTGTAGCACAGGGCAGTTTCTGACTATGAAACTTCTCTGTGTGGTTTAATCCAAATCAGTGCACGTGTGCACATGCGTTCTTGGCAACTTAAAGGAGACCAAAGTAAACAGCAATTCAGTAGATGTGGTTCTCACCATCTGTCAAATCAGGCTCATGCTATGGTGAGAAGTTATGGCTCTTTAAGTTCATGAGCTGATAGTCTGCTTCTGCTTGCAGTTTTGTGAGCTCCAATGTCCCTTTGGGTGGTAGTGGGTGAACTCCAGGTGCTCCTTTGGCACTCTCAAGCAGGCATGGAAGCATTCGGCAATGTTGGCACATCAGGCTCTACACAGGCCTTGACAAGGCAACCTGAATACAGGCCAGAGCAGCTGGAAACTGCTTAATTTCATAAATGGTTTTCACTCTAAGAATAGGAAACTTGCATATTCATGAGGCTGGTTTATTAACATGGCTGTCCAATTTCCAAAGGCTTCCTGCTCCAAGCAAGGGACACGAAAGGGCTGGGCAGGAAGAACAGGCGCCTCCTGGGCAGCTGCTGGAGCACAGAAAGGAATGTTGCCACCTTCCAGTCTGGACCCACATATACCACTGATGGTACACAGCTGAAAAGTATCTCCAAGGTTTTTGGCAATGGTCTCTCTCTACTCCTGTTCTCTGCAGAGTAAGCATTGACTTTGGTCCGTCTGTCTGTCCTTTCCAACTGTGATGGAGAGGACAAGGTAAGGATGGCTTTTGTGAGCCATAAATGAAAGCCAGGGGCAGTGATGTAGAAGGGAATATTATGAAGACTATCAGATGCACAGGAAGCTATTTCTCTTCAGAAGCTTTGGGCAACATCCTGCTCAGCAGACTGCCTGCAGCTCTGTACTTCATGCTTCCTGTAACATCCTGACCAGTAAAAATCTGCTACATGCATTTAACAGAATTATCTGTTCAATCTGAACAAGAGGTGGGAAAATAACTCATCCTCCTGTATACATTATTTCTTGGGAGGTGACTTGGTACCAGGTCTACATTTCCCAATTTGTAACTGAAGCAGCATAGGAAATGGGTATTAGTGGCAGCAGTGCCACTTTTTGTGCAGTGGCACTTTGACTGTATTGGCTCTGCTCATGGTACAGCAATGTCTAAGTGAATTTTCTTCTTCAAATTAGCATGTTATTTTCTTGGAGGGATGTTAAAATGATTGCCTTCCTCTGGCAGGGACTGTGGTTTCCTGTTATGCAGTTTAACTGCTGGGTCAACACCTACATACATCTAATAATCTGAAAGTCAGCAGCAGCATATTTTGATAGGTGCTCTATGGTGCTTCAAATATAACAATGGAAGTGGATGCGTTTGCACAGAGAAGGTTGTGAGTTCCAAAAGCTATTTTTCCTTTCATGCAACCAATGCAAAAGAAAGTAACTGACAAGTGTGATAAGATGTGAAAGCCTTCCAGCCTTCCCTGAGACTCTA
This sequence comes from Molothrus aeneus, assembly GCF_037042795.1. Taxonomy (NCBI): domain Eukaryota; kingdom Metazoa; phylum Chordata; class Aves; order Passeriformes; family Icteridae; genus Molothrus; species Molothrus aeneus. The sequence goes on along the minus strand of NC_089658.1, from coordinate 8,752,896 downwards.
AACCAGTGTCCTGGCAATGGAGGGTTGTATGTGGGGATATTTCTCCAAAGGAGGCTTGTCCAATAGCTAAATACAATATACTGTTCTCCTTCAAACTTTTGTCTGCTGAACAAAGTTTTAACATTGCTGAAATAATTTCTTAGTTTAAAAAAATTATGCAATTCTGTACTCAATAAATTTGGTCCTGAAAGGTTACCCTCTGCTTGCCCTCAAATCAGAGCATGTGAAGTGAACCAAGATGGTGGATGAACAAATTTGTAAAAGCAAAGCATCTATCTGCAGGCATAACTTCTCTCCAGCTCTCTGGTAAGAGAAGCAGTACCAGTTCCCTGCAGTCATACCTTTTATTGTGAGAAGGACCACCTCAGCATCCCCCACTGAGGGGATTTCTGCAGGGAATACAGGCAGCCAGCCACCCCAAGAGACTGATTGACTGTGAACAAGCTGAGGAAGCTTGTCCCAAGGACATGGAAAACAAACACCACTGAAATCCACTCTTGTACTGAGTCTTTCTGTGCTCTCCATAGCATACCTACATAAGTGAGGGGATATGTGCCACTACTGTGGCACAGAGGTCACAAAGTACTGCTTTTTCTATGAGTAAATATGTGGGAGCTCCTGGCTGTGGAAATACTGAAGAAAAGATGAAGTCTGCATAGGTGGATGCACAAAGTGGGGTGAACTGCATAGGGAAAGGAGATAGGAAAGCTTAATTGAAACTGTGTCATGGAGAATATTTACACAATGAGGCAATTTGGGACAAAAGAAAAATAGAATCATGCCTTGCTGTACATAATCAGCTTCCTCATAGGCCTTTGTGTAGCACTCTACCAAAAACTATGTTTTTGCTTAAATAGCTGCCTACTTACACAGCAAGACATCTTGGAGAATCCTGGCCTTTTGGCTTTTATGAAATAGTATTTGCATTCTCCAAATAATCTGTTGTGAGGCAGCCTTTCTAACTGCCATAGCAAGGCACCTGCTAATGCTGTGCTCTGAATGTACCTGGTGCATGAGAACAGCAGGCACTTGCTATTGACAAATAAAAGCCACAGATGCTGAGACCCCACAAAGAGGGGTCAGCTTAGACTGCAATGCCTTCAGGGGGAGATTACAATGTTTAACACCAAAAGTGGCAATTACCTGACATTGTCATCTTTTAGTTTTCTGGCTGCTTGTTTGGATAACTTAATCTGCAAGTCCAATCTCTGTAGGAAATCTTTGGCAGATAATTCTTCTGGTGCAGTGGGCTGATTGTCAGGCTCTGGAGGACTGGGAGAAGAGCTACTTTCTTCCTGAGCTGCCACTAGTCCTTCATCACAGGAAGGGGAGCTGTCAACAGTTTCATTCTCAGGAGATTCCAGTGAATTGAGTCCATTGAACAGTAATGGTTTCTCTGATATAACCGGAATATTCAGGGTTTTCCTCAGAAATATACAGTCATTAGTGAAAAGTTTATTTGCCCTCTTTATTTGTTCCATCTGAAAAAAATAGAAAAAATATAAGCTATTAGGTTTTGGCAACGTATAAAGCATTAACTTTCTGAAGTAGTATACAACCTTTAGTTAAAATAAATCTGTACTTTCTTTGCAGCAGCAATTATTTCAGGAGAGAATTTGTTTGCATTCAAAGTGATTTCAGAGTGCATGTTCTGTTTCAGCCTTGCTAACACCCTAGCTTTATGTGCACTTGACTCCACAATACTGCTTTTTTCAAAGTCTTGTGCTACCTAAAGATGCTGCCCTTAAATAGCCTTGCAGTCCCTATGCAGGCTGACAGGAACAGCCTACCAAAGAACAAAAATTCTGTCACAAATGTACTTTTGATTTGGATTTAGATTAGAACAAGGCTCAGAACTGCTAGCAGCTCCTCCTGTAGGTGAACTCTCTGGTAAAAATTATGCAGACTCCAAACAAGGGGAATAAAGTTACCACGAGGGTTCAACCTGTTGATGCAGATGACTAAATGCTGAAACGCTTATATTTAATAATCCCATTTAAAAACTGAATAGCTAATATCCAGTATCACAAGCGAGAGAAGATCACTTCTCTTCCAGCTCCTAAAGCTTGGAAACCATTTTTAGTAAGACTCAAAGAGTATAATGGTGCAAGTTCTCTCCCAGGCTGAGCACCATCTGAAGAGTATAAAGGAAGCTTTACCTGACTCAGTAACAGTTTGGCCTTAGTAAAACTTCTAATGGTTCTAGTGTAAATGTCAATTGTTAAAATCTCTATAAGTTGTCTGTCTTGATGGGTATAAAAACAGTTTAAAATACTAGCAGGAGCTTTTCTGGAAAAATACAATACAGAAGCTGAAAACTGAGAGCCTACTGCAGGGGAGTTGGAAGGTGATGCTTCAATAGCTGATAAATAATGCACTGCACTGCTATTCTCTCTCCTTTTTCACTGTAACTCTACCTCTGGTTATTTCTTCCTAAAATACCAGCCAGTAGCATTTGGAAGTCTGTACCTCTGCACAGAGCAATAATGAAAAGGAAAGTACTTGGTTCTAAAAAGAACATCCCTCAGCCCTGAGCAGGTGACTTTGTATGTGCAATACAACTCCTACAACTCAGTGTGACTCTGTACATTCAGAGGTGTATGGAGAGCAGGATTTAACAAGAGTTTTCTTTTTTTAGTGCTAGAACAACTGAAGTAATGCCCACTAGCTACAAATCTATCATAATGAAAGTGCAAAAGGTTCAGCACATGCTTAATATTTTAACTGAAGCTGTAAACTGGTGCTGAACTAATTAATCAAAACTACTTCTACTGACAGTGAAATATTGTCCTCATCCTTCTCCCCTCAAAAGGGATACAGCACTTACACTGAGCCATAAATTGGCTGAACCATAAACATGAATTCAAGTGTTAATTTACTCAAAAGGAAAATGCACCCAATTCAAGTTCTAAATATGAATAGACAGTATCCAGGGGAGGGGGTGAAGGGCAGAGGATGAGACCAAACAAAGCACACTGATCCCTCTCCCCCGGCCTGGTATTTTTATCTATCTTGAACTGTCTATGCCAAGTCATGCAAAGGCAGCCACTGGACAGGATGTCTCTGGCTACAAATTAGCTCCCAGTGAGGAAAACCACAGGGGAAACTCCTAAAACCAGCAATACTGGAGGCAATGGCAGCCAAAGATAATTCTGGGGTTTCCATTACAACTCTCACTTCCAGTCAAGAATACATGATGCAGGAAGCAAACAGAAGGACTCTTTAAAGGAAATCTGTCTTTGTCATTGTGTGAACACACAACAGCCTGCATTTTGCTCAAAGCAAATGTGTTTGCATACCTTCCTACCCTGGGCTGAAACCCATGAAAGCATAAACACAATGGCTGATTCTGCTGAACTTGTCATTGCTCTGAGGGGCATTTCATGTCAGTTTAACCTCTCTCAACTGCAGTCTACAATGATGCGGCTCTGGCTTCTTAAGCAGAACACTTATTAAATCAAACAACCAATAAGATGTTGGGGAAAAATCCCAACATATGTATTTTATGTCATTAGCACAGCAAAAACTTATCAAACTCATTATAAACAAAAGGTAGGTTAACAACTTGGAGGTGTTTGTACAGGTTTGATTCACAACTTCAGCTGAAAGGGAGTTGTAAATAGCTTAGAAATGCCTTTTTTCTAGAAAGCTACTATTTTAGTGATCAGTTTGTATTGTTGAAAGTGATAGAAGGTTTTAGTAGATCCTGCAGACCAAGAGAAGGAAAAGTCCACTCCAGCCAGAACCTCATAGTTTGGCACTACACTGTAGCTCATCTAGAAGGAGCCCAACTGGAAGGTGCTGTTTGCAGCCGATGTCAAAGTGGCACAGACTGTACCAGTGCCACCTCTCCAGCTGCCCAGCCCTGAACAATTTTCTGTGTTGGGACTACTGAAGCTGCACACTGGAATATGGACCCCCCATAAGTGGGAATGAGGCAGGGTGGGTGATTTCTGCCCCATCTGGAATGGTAGTAAAGGGCCTGCTGGTAGACTTTATTGGACTCTGCATGTCCTAGGCTGGCCTAAGCCTTCCAACATTTATCTCAGAAATGAACATTCTCCCTAGAAAATGAGCAGAAAAGCAGCAACACTTTCAAATCAGTGGTATCTCTGCCTCATCTCTGGACTGGGTTGGGCAGATCACAATGGAAGAATGTTTAGCCCTGAAGCTACTGGAAGAAATTCCTTCTCTTGTCGCCGTCTGCGTGTCAAGCTCAAAATGATGCTTTTTTCCAGTTTAAGTTTAATGACACTAATTATATTGTTTAGCCTGCAGTGAGTGTAGTGGTGCACAGCGGTGTGATCCAGGTTCATCGGGTGGCAGCAGGTGCGAGTCCTTTCCCCAGGCCCCCTGCTCACCCCAGCGCTGTCAGTTCCAGACCTGCCAGCCCTGGGCACCAGCGCTGCCTGCTGACCCCTCCGGGCAGGCCACACTCCTGATGTCAGCAATTTAAATACTCAAACTAAACTAACGCCGTACCCACGCTGTCTCCTACCCACTGTGTGTATAGGAAATGCCCTGTGGGACACCTTTTTGCTGTCACCTCGCGGCTGTGGCCCAAGTGCTCCCGCTGTGGGGGCTACAGCCGCCAGGCTATGGAGGAGATGCTTGCCCACGGGAGTAGTGGCTGCCCCATCCCTGGAGGTGTTCAGGGCCAGGCTGGATGGGGCTCTGAGCAACCCGGTCTAGGGAAAGTGTCCCTGCCCGCGGCAGGGGTTTGGAACGGGATGAGCTTTAAGGTCTCTTCCAACCCAGGCCACTCTCCGGCTCTAAGCGCCGCTCCCGGCCCCGCCGGCGGTGCTCCCTTACCGTGACGCCGTACTTGAGGGCGATGCCCTGCAGCGTGTCCCCGGCGCTCAGCCGGTGCTCCACGTAGCGCTCGGCCAGCGGCGCGGCCACGCTCGCCGTGCTGCCGTACGAGCGGGCCTTGGTGCGGGCGAGCCGCTGCGACAGCTCGGCCTCCGACTCGGGCCCGCCCGCCTGCTCCTGCCGCAGGGCCTCGGCCATGCTGCCGCCCGCTCAGCGCCCGCGGCCCCGCGTCGCCGCCCTGGGCATCGCCCCGGCACCGGCCCCGCGCCGCCCCCGGCGCGCCGGACACGGGCCCGGCCCCGGCGGAAGCCCCGGCTCGGCCCGGCAGCCCCGCCCGGCGCGGAGAGGCCGCATGCGCGGGGAGCGCCCGCCCCGCACCGCCCGGGCCGGGCTGGGCCGGGCTGCAGCGGCTGTGCCGGGCTGGGCAGAGCTGGGGCTGGGCACAGCCGGGCCGGGGCAGAGCCGAGCAGGGCCGGGGCACAGCCGCCCCGGGGCTGAGTCGAGCAGGGCCGGGCCCCGCCGCAGCGGCTCCGCTGGGCCTGGGCACCGCCGGGCCGGGGCAGGGCCGAGCCGTGGGCAGCCCTGAGCGCTCGTCGCGGAACGCACGCCTGCCCTGTAACACTGCCAGAGAGCCGGCACTGAGGGCCCCTGGCCGGTCGGACCCCAGCGCGTTTGCCGGCGGGAGGCTCAGTAGTGCGGTCCGTCAGAGAGTGTAAAAAGGAGTGACTTCGGCCATAAGTGCACAAATACGAAAGTCTAATTATGCCAGGTTTATTGAAACAGTAAGACGTGGGAAAATTCATTCGAGGAAAATAACTTGTGACTTAGAATCATAGAATCCCTAATTTGGTGTGGGTTGGAAGGGACCTTGACGATCATCCAGTTCCAACCTCTCACTTTCCACTAGAGCACGTTGATCAAAGCCCCATCCAACCTGGCCTTGAATACCTCCAGGGATGGAGCATCCACAGCTTACCTGGGAATTTGTTCCAGTGCCTCACTAGCATCACAGTAAAAAATATTTTGCTAATATCTAATCTAAACCTACCTTCTTACAGTTTGAACCCATTCCCCATTGTCTGGTCACTACAGACTCTTGACAGATAGTCTTGCCCCATCTTCAGTAAGTTCCCTTCAGGTATTGGAGTACCATTTTACATTAAAATTAATTGTAATGTGTTCTTAAGTGAGTACTTCTCACCAAGAAACCTGGCAGTGGTCTGGGAAAGCTGATCCATTGTTGCTGAACTGGAGCTTTCTAATAAAACCTGTATGCCACAAATAAATGATGCACATGTGTGTATCCTCTACAGACATAGTACGTACCAAAATACCCAGAAGTGTCCAGAACAGCCTGCCCTAGGTGCCTGTGCTGGAGCAGGGCTGTTGGAAAAGATGTCCCTCAAAGGTCACTTCCAGCCTCAACCAGGCTGGGATTTTGGGAAGTGTCTGTGTGTGTAACACCAGTGTGGTGTAATTCTTTTTTCTGTGAAGTCCTAAAAAGATAGATCTCTATCTTAAACCTAAGCACAAAAGTCATGCATTCCTCAGCATTCCTCAGTCCAGTATGTATTCATACTAGTACTTGCAAGAAAAAAAAAGCATCAACTGACATAATACCTAGTTGTAGTTTTCAGATTTTGTTCAGTGGTGGTCATGGAGTCTCTTTAAGGAATACAGTGTTAAAATCAAGACAGATCTCAGAAACATTGTTAATTTGGCCACGAGTTTCCAGATATAAGTTAGGAAAATACAAAAGTTGCCCTGCAAGACACACAAGTTGACACATCAGCACCTCACCATCACATGAAAAGCCAGTGTGACCATCCTGAGCAGAGGGACTGTAGGCGATGCACAGGCAGACCAGAGCAGTACAAGAGACTATAAACCGATGGCAAGAAAAGGCTCAGTTTAATTTTTCTGCAGTCTACAATATATTTGGGAAGTTGAAGAGTCCCCTAGGGATGCCAAATTGAGTTTATACCAGCTATAGAAAGTAAGCACCAGATTGTGACATCTCAGTGCTTTCAAGTCCTTGTGAAACAACTTGATCTGCAGAACTGCATCAGCACTTCAGCCATGACCCACCTAGCAAAGAGCTGAACTGCAGGTCAGCATTTATTAAAAATGTCTACTCTGTGTGCAGTGTGGAGCCATAGATCTGCTTCAGCCTCTTCAGGCTGATTAATGGAAGTTACAAACATCTGGGTGCCTGCCTAGAGCTGGAATTACTCAGACCAGTTACTTCAGCTAAAATGGCTTTTAGTAAAGGGGAACTGCAATTTGAGAAAATGGAAATGTTGTTTAACATTAGTGATACAATCAGATGAACATGCAATATAAATTAGTTTGGAAATGTGCTTGACAGGTACACTAATATTAGACAGTATTATTCCCTCTAATGTTATCTTAAACTCTATTTGTATGAAAGTGTGTGCAATACACTTTAAATCAGCTGTCACGATTCTGACAACAGCAGAAGCATCCCTTGCAGTGGTATAAAGATACCACAGGTGTTATAATACTGAATGCTTTATTTTAGCAACAAACCTTTTCAAGGGTAGATGAGGGGTTTTTTTCTGGACTTGCTGGGTTGTCCTTTCTTTGTGTCAGCAATCTGTGGAAATGTTTGTTTCTTATCTCAAAATCTATATTATAGCCAGAGGAACATTTGCATCTGGGGTGTTGCCAAGATACTTGATCTGATTAGCTGACTGCTTCTTTTTCTTCATGAAGTGAATACCCTCTAAACCAAAAAATTGAGTTAGAAATGTGAGCAAGATCTTCATTTAGGCATTGTTACCTGTATCTTCTAATTTGCATTCAAAGTTACAGAAGAAACTAGAAGTGTCTTGCTAGTGACACTTCATTTTAAAGATTGTGTCTGACCCCAGAAGAGTGGAGATCCTCTAGCAGGCAGAAAAAGGAAAGGGTTACCCCTGCCCCTCAAGATGTGACTATTCAGTGTCAGGACACGAAACCATTCTGATAAACCATTGTGTCCTGTCACATTAGAAAGAGTCCCTGCTGTCACCTTGGGATTCTCAGCTCCCCAGTTCCCCCTCCTGAGTTTGAGTTTACTGATCGTGACCTTCTCTGTTCAGGGAGCCTCATGGCATTACTGACTCCACTTCCTTTCCCCTTGTTCTCTTCTGTCTTTGCTGTTTCCTTGTTACTGCATCTGTGATCCCTTTCCCCTCATCAGCTCCCAGTTTCAAGGAGCTCTACTTGTCCAAATCCATTTCCTGCTCACTGAAGTCACAAATCTGAGGATTGGACTTGACACTCATCAGTCTAACATGGAACAGAGGAGCTCACTCCTCAGAGTCATTGTCCCAAGGGTGGCTGCAGACATTCCTACATCTGCTACTCATTTCACCTTTGGGGGATTATTGCTGCGACTACAGCAGCTACAAACACTACAAACACACTTTTAGAAGTGAAAGGTTTCATTTCATAAACTTCAGCCAAGATGAGCGGAGTGTCTTCTGACCTAAGGCTTACTTAGAGCTGAGTCTGAAAAAGATTAAGTCCCTTTCTGCATTTTTTTTACCCTGGGGACATGTTCAGACCTAGATAATATTAGTTTTGCATTCTTACATAAAATCTTTTGACAGAAATTGGTTAAAGCCAGAAAATATATATTTCAGTATTTACTTATGCAGTAGAAGTTAATGGTAGCTCTAGTGAATCATTATGTCTAGGAACTTACTGCCTCTTCTGTCATTCTTAATTTCTGAGGATGAGGCTTTTCTTTTTAGTAATGCTTCATGGTGAATCTTCTAAATAACAAACTGTATTTAAGTCTGTGTTACTTCCAGTGAGCATTTGTAGGGGGATAGAATATAAGAAAATAAAGATAGTGTGGAAAGTAATCTCACCCCTAAGCAGTTACAGCTGGGCCAAATATCAAAGATTAGGGGTAGGCCTGACTCTAACAGGCCACAGCTGTAACCAATGAGGAGAAGATGCTATAAAAGAGTGGGGTGGCTGGGTGAGAAGGAAACTGGAGTCAGTTGGTGGCTTTGTGAAGAAGAAAGAGTCAGTGCTCTGAGGAGCTGCCCACGAGAAACACAAAGAAAGTGTGGAACTTTTGTGATAAGGAGACAGCAAGATGGAACTCCTGTGATAAGATGACAACAAGTATTGGATATCTAGCTGCCATTTTATCATTGAGAACCATTCATATCTGGATCTGTAAGTGCACAGTGATCATGATTTTTTTAAAGATATATGAATCAGCAGACTATAGTCAGCATCTTCTAAAACAGAGATTAGTATCAGCTCAGTCTAGTTATGGTGGCCATATAATTTAATGGCAAAGTAAGTAGAGAAGAGGGGAGAATGCCTTCTGGCTAGTTAATCACTCTGTTAGTGGTCAGCTGTTCATCACCTACTTTGCCAGTGAAGAAGCCCAAGCTTGCTTAGTAAAGGATAAATGGAAAGTGAGCATTCCTAGCTTTGATGTTTATGATGATGCAAGCCAGGAACATTACTATTTATAATAGTTGTACTGATGTAGGACAGAGAACAATGGAAAACCCTGTCCTTGTGGGCTATTTGTGTGGGCAGAGTCACACTAATTAGGACAGTACAGGGTAAAAGAAAGCTGTCCTCTGGTAATGAGTTGTGTATCAAGCTAAACCATCCACCTCTGCTCATGTTGTAACTTCTGACAAAAAAAAAAAATATGTAATGTAGGACAAAGATCAGAGACAAGTCCTGCCTTTAAGAATAATAGCTCTGGGTTCTTCAATTAATTGCAGCAAGGAGAGAGGGTCTTGCATGAATTTCAAAAGGAAAGTAGGATCATCTGATCTGGTGCACATTACTTAAGATGTGCACATCTTCCTCATCAAAATAAGCCCATTATGTAGCAGTAGCAGCTGGGAGCCATTATTAATATTTAATGCTCTTAGCAGGGTTTACTGTGGGTTTCTGTATTAAGGTTACAAGACAATGTTGCAATATGCTATGGGTTTGCATTCTTTGAGCTTTTTTGGCTTTGTAAAAAGTTCTAGTGAAGTTTTATTAATTTCCCTTCCTTACCATTTGCAGAGCCTGAATATTTTTCTAAGCTGGACTGTGGTGCAGGATGAATTATTCTTCATTGCCTCCAGCTTTACTAGTCCATCACCTGCTACTTAGCAATGTGAGCATTGCATGCCCCATTCTGGTAGGAGCAATCTTGCACAGGAAAGGATGAAACCAGTTTGGGTAAGGGCTGACTTCTGCTATCACAGGTATGTTCTGTTTCCTTCAGTGTCATTGCAGGGCACCTCCAAACTGGTAATAATTAGCATTGACTCCATGATTCTCAGAAGGCTGATCAATAATCTTTATTATATTACTAAGAAACCCATTACTTTTTATAGACAGTTATGATACACCTGGACCTAATTGGGCCTTCAATCTAAACACCATCACCAGTGGCCAATTAAGAAACCACCCTTTGGTAAACAAATCTCCATAACACGTTCCACCTGTTCACAATAACAGGTGCAGCAAGTGGAGATGAGAATTGTCTCATTCTTTTCTCTGGTCTTCTCACAGACTTTTCCCCAGGACAATGCCTGGGAAAGTTGTTTCTCTCTGTGGCCAGAGGGCTGCTGCCACACTCCAGCCATGTGGCTTTTGGTGTGATCTCCTGGAAAATGATGATACCACTCAGCCTCTCTTTCTTAACTCCATCTTTTGACTGATATTTGCTTTTTACCTGTGCATGTTGAAAGGACAGGCAGTTCTTGGAAATTTTGTAGTTGTTTACACTGAAAATAGAGGTGAAAATAGAGCTGAATATGTAGGATGGAATCCCCATGTTCTGCACATCTCGGTCTAAGAGGACACCAGCCGTGTCCTTGGGACATGGGGCCAGCAGGCTGTACTCGGTACAGGGAGGGAGGGACTTGGCAGGCAGGGAGCTTCTGCTGGCAGTGCTTTTGGGAGTGTGGGACAAGCTCTCCACTGGCTCTTCAGGGACACACTCTGGCCTTCAGGCTTTCTTTTTGCTCATATTTTGTTTATACCCTTTTTATGGTTTATCAACTTTTCCCTTGAAGTCATAAAATCTCTGAAATCAAATTGTTTACAGCTTTTTCTGGTTAATAAGTTATCAGGCAGTGAAGCCAACAGTACAGAAGGGGAAAGCATTTGGAGCAGCATCATCATATATATCCTTTAACATCATAAACTACATAAATCACTGTTCTGCATTAAGAAGCAATTGTTAGGAAGGTGCCATGGGACAGTATCTGCTGTCCTTCAATGACTACTGGATTAAATGTACTCAATTTAAAGCTAAAATGTCAGGCTAGAGCCTTCTTTCCATTCATGCCTCACTGACAACATGCAGCCTGAGATTATCTGTAGCAGATGGCTCAATGTTGACTAACTTCACAATGCCTCAGTGGCACATTTCCTTTTGCACTGGGTAGCACATTAGTGACAGGAGACATTGGCAATGCACCTTTTATCTCCTGAGCTGCCCCAGAGATTTGCTGGGGGAATTGCCTTATGTTACTAATCTGTTGCTGTCGGTGTAAACCCTGCTGCAGGATGATGGCAGCACATCATGCTCGTTTTGGAAGGGGAGGAGGGCAAAAATAGTGCTGAAAACATGAAGTTAAGTGTATGTGAATAACAGTGAACCTTCTGAGCCATTCCATTATCATTGGACCTCATGATGGGATATTTGATTTCAGTTTCTGGAGTGAAATGAATGTCAAATTGCCCATTAGCCATTGCAGAATGCTTCCGAGTTCCAACATGTTTTTAATTGAGCTTCTGTGTGTTTCTATTCACATGGCCTGAGCTGTCCATGCTAACTGCTGCTTCCCATAAGCCTCCTCTGTTCACATGCACCTACAACACAGGTACAGCTGGATATGCAGGATCCTCACCCTGATCCCACTCTGCCATCACTGCTGAGCCTGCTGGTGCCCAGTGAGCAACAGCATCTTCCTTTTTCCTGCTGAATTCAGGTTCAGTGCAATTAACCCTACTTTAGCCTCTTTTGACTAAAAAACAACAAACACACTAAATCTGGACGTAATGTGGATATTAATGGCAGCTTCACTGATGTGCTGTGAGTCACTTCTGAAATCACCTGCATTTATTGAGTGCAGAGGATGCCTCAGCTTACAGCACCCCAGGCCTGAAGGTGGTGACCCTTGTGACACTCCTCTGAGAGCAGCCTGTCCTTGTGTGAAAGGAAGCTGCTCTGGAATAAGAAGGCAAAACAATTACATGAATGCATATGAAGCTGTGTAGCAAGTTTCTATTCCAAGAGCTCTTTTTGCCTTCCAGCCAAAGTTTGCCAGTGTTTATTTTCTTTCTGTTGGTATATTTTTATTTGACCTAATTGGCCTCTTAGCCCATGTTGTCATTCAGTATCCAAAACTGGAGTATGTTTTTGGCCTGACTATTTTTAGCTGGTGTAAGTGGAGCACTAAACCAGCAGCATTCATGCCTGTTTTTTACAGGCTTCTGGCCCTAGAAGTGCCATGGCATTATTGGAAGTGAAAAGGTGATGATGGTCCAAGTGGGTCATTGTTTTGTATGCTGACTGTACTGGGTGCTGCTCCTTAGCTTTTAAATCACTATTGTAAAAGAACCTGTACCTTTCTCAGGTCTGGTCAAAAGAGAGTTGGCTGCTCTGAGTGAAAGCTTTTTCCCTTTCTTGTATAAAATATTTCTGTTGGAGAAGGGTGGGAGACTTGGGTGTGGGTGCATCCGTTTTTCCTTTAGGTAGCTAAGCCATATGTAAACTAACGTGCCTGTACAGTCTCTGCTCAGATTTATCTGGTATTGACCTTCACTGCTTGCACTTCAGTTCTCTGCTTCAGTTCTCTCTACCTCCCTGTTTAAATAGCTTGGAGATCAGCCCGCAAACAAAATCCTCGTGGTGAGCTAACACAGTCCGGCAGTTTGGTGTCCTTCCTTTTTGTTCCCATGTCTTTTTTATTTTACTGAAATGCTGCCCTCGAGTGGCGAGCAGCTGATTGATCCCAGCGGGAGATCGAGCTGTTCTGCCTGGCCGGTGCCCTGGTGCCTCTTTGGAGGGGGGTAAATGTTCCTGTGGCCCCAAGCAGCAGGGGCTGCAGAGCCAGCATCCAGCAGGAGCAGCTGCTCAGCCTGTTCTGTGCAGGAACTGGTTGGAAGTTTCCAAGCAATGCTATGGCACAGCAGCTGGAACTCCATGACTCCAACAGCATCCTCAGCTTTTACAAGCAGATGGAAAACTCTAATTCTGAAAGAGGTATAATGTTTTGATTTGTTTATCTGATCACAAGCCCTCTAAATTTAATTTTTATTATTATTTCTTGCAACCTGTTGTACTGTTTCTTTACATGAGTTCAAGGTTTTAACATAGAAACTGTTTGTAGAAGAGTGTTTTTCTGTGACAGGGTAAAGATCTCTGGGCTTGTCCAAGCAGTACCTCCACTGTGCTCTCTGGGTCATGTAGCAAAGGGCCTGTGTGAAGGTCCTGAATGAGCTCAGAGCACCCCAACAGTATATTAAGTTGGAATACAACATCAGGAGTTAATAAAAGGACAAAGGTGGTTTGTGGTAAAGCAATTTGAGGTGTTACTGCTTTGAGCTTTATTCTGTGTCTCTGTGCCAGAAGCTGCAGCCTTTGCAGCATAAGGACCCTGGCTCCTCAGCCAGTAAGTCATGGCTCAGTGTGCTGCTTTTACTTGATGGTTGTTGTTCTGGGCCACTGAAAACTGTGTCAGCATGTGACTTGTTTTACCTGCAGGGTAAAAAGCAAAAAGGGGGAAGGGTTTTTATGTGAAAGGAGGGGTGTCTTTTGGGAAGACTTTGTTCTTAGCATTCCCAGGGTATTTGAGGAGCACTCCATGTTTCTGTGCTTCACTGAAGACCAATTGTCCACAGGGATGTACAATCCTACCTGTATGTAATTAGCTCATCTGGCAAGTACCTAAGTGTGTCCTATTGGGAATATTCTCATGTTCTCATCTTTTCATAAGGACAGAAGAGAGTGCTTTTCCTAGCTACTGTAAACTTCAGTCATCCTGCACAATATGCAAATACCATCATTTCTTCCTGCATTAACACACTTAACTAGGGATAGGCTTGTTTGTTCAAGTATCACTATGGCTTGTGAACTCAGATAAAGTGAGATAATTTCAGATGCAGAGTCCCTTCTAGGGAGTCTTTCAGGACTGGTTATTTTGGTGCTTGCTGCAATGACCAACTAATTCTTGCTCACCACCCTCTGGGTGATTGTTCTTGGCAATAGTTCTACCTATGTGTGTATGAATATATGGCTTGTATGACTATATGAAGGCTTCTGAGAGGCTCTGTGTGAAATATCTCTGTCAAATACTGTCAGTTAAATAATTTCCTTGATGATTTGGCTCAGCTAAATGCTTCTTGTACTTAAAAGCTCTCTCAGAAGTTATTTACATCTCTATTTCTAGTTGCTGAGAGCTCTTTAATTAAGGTGCTGATGCTAGGCATAAAATGTGTTTTTTTCAAATGGTTTATTAGCACCTGGCCTTTTTTTACCCAGCACTTCTGAAATTCCATGAAAACACAGTGAAGTATGGGAAGCCTTTCTGGGGCATTATTACCACAGGGGAGAATAAAGAAAGGAAATGCCCAGACTACTCCAATAGAAACCAGGTGTACATATTAGTTCATGCTCTGAATTTTCAAAGATGAGTTCCAGACTTGCAAGGTGATGTTACAGGCAGCTGATTCTGGAGTGGAAGTCAGTCACTTGGAGTGCTGAAGCAGTGGTTATGTCTGATATCAAACCAGGGATGGTGAGATGCTGATGTCAGTGCCTAGGCTGTATGTGCGTAGAGGTCTGGACAGTGTTGGTTGCTGGTAGTTACTTTTCTCTGCAGTTGTAAAGGAAGGTATTAACAGGCCAGAGCTGCAGCAGGAGGAGGCAGACTCCCTTTCAGCTAGGCTGTACTGGTTACATTATATGTCACATTTGTTTCTAATAGACATTAATACATTTTGATACATTTAATCCCTTCAGGTGAAGCCTGAATTGAATAGGGGCCCATGGATTTATTTGCTTGCTGCTTACATCAAATCCTCTTTACTTCCCTTGAATTTCTTGTCTTGTGTCCTTAAAAACATAATGGAATAAATTTAAGCAAGGAAAATGGAGAATATCAGTAAAATAGGAATGTTTGCTCCCTGCAATTTAGTGCAGAAAAGCATTTTTTTCTTTCTTTTTTTGGCTGAAATACTCCATATACTTTTGGCTTTAGTTTCCAAGCTCAGTCCAACATCCATTTGTTAGTGTGCAGTGAATCTCTGTATGATACTAACTAGACATGGCAGCTCTTTTTTAAAATAGACCATTCCAATCTGTCGCTTTATTCTTTGGCACCAGGATTTTCACTTTCCTGAGATGAACTCCCCTGCTGGCCATCAGCCTGATGGCGTGGAAGGGTTGCAGAACAAACTGCTGCCATCAGCTAATTCACCTGAACAGAGCTGTGTGTGAGACCTACCTTGTCCTGTGAGAGTCCTGTCAGTGGTGGCAGCTGAACAAATATTTTCAAGGTGGCAAGTGAGCCAATTACCTGAAAGAGCCCCAAGAGTTTATGCAAATACCTGTGCTGTTCTTAGTCACACAAATTTGCTGGAACTTGCCTCACATCTCCTTTCCTGTTAAGCAGTTCTTTCAAGGTGCTCTGAATCATTTCCTACCTCCATGCATGTGAAGAGCCTGAAAAGGTCCCCTCAGTTTCTCAGGATCAATCTTCTGCTGCTTCCTGGTGAGAATCCCAAGGAGGTTTTTCATTAAGAAGCAATCAGGGAATTAATTAGCATTTAGTTTCAAGATTGACTTTGTTGTAAAGTCATATAAAACCCTGTAGCATGTTTGTTTGTTGTACTGGGTACAGCTGCCAAGATGCGTTTTTCCATCACAAAATGCAGTGTGATCACTAACATGGCACCACTAAGTGATGCCTTTGTTTATTACACATTGCTCAGCACCTTGCTTCTAGAGAAGCATGGCACATTAAAAAAGGGGGGAAGAGGTGAAGGAGACAAAAAAAAGGGGTAAAGGAATCCCATCAGAAGAAAAATATATCAAGAGCTGTGTCTTGACCTTGTATGTACAAAACCTGAAGCTCACTCACCTGCACAGCTCCATAGCTGGGATCAGAAGCTCAAGGACTTCAGGCACATGTCAGGAATAGAGTCAGAGCAGCCCTCTGGAGCCAAGGTCTCTCTAAAGCTGTGCCTCTCCAATGACTTTTTAAAGAAAAAAAACAATTATTATTATCAAGATTTGGGCCTCATTGTGCATGCATCCCTAGGAATTAGGATGACACTGTGGGATGGGTGTTCAGACCCTTTTGTTGCCTCTGTCCCCTTCAGCATAATGTGAGGTAATGTGAAGCTGCAAAAAGAGCTGGCTGGACTTCTTTCCTCCTCACCCCACTTCCATGTGTTTAGTGGTACAGATTAAGCTTGGCAGGCTGACCAGCAGTATTTAATGCATGAATTGAGGAACAAGAAGTACTGAATATATTACTCTCTTAAGCAATGTGACATAGTTGCCATCTGCTTTCATTGCTTACTGGTTTAATTGTCTGTCAGGATAAGAGGTTAATTTTCCTTCATTAAAAGGAGCATTTCATACTATCAGTGTATTTCTGCTCACTGAGGCAATGCCTTAGCTTGAAATGTAAAGTACAAAATGCAAAAAAAGAAATAACTTCTTTGGAGTAGAATATTATAGATTGATTGCTCTTTTGCTTGATAGAGATGTCTGTTTGTGTCCAAGTTAGTGCTGAGAAATAAATGAAAGCTGAGAAAAAACAAGGGAAGTCTGCTAAAACAGTGTTTCTTACAGAAAGATATAACTGTGGGCATGAAGTGGCTCTGAGGGCATAATTTCTGGGAAGTTGCAGGCTTTTCACATATCAAGTGCAGTCACTCATCACAGTGAATATTTGTACAAATGGCTGGAGCAGCAGGGGAACTCTCATAGTAAACAATTATCTGCTTCCTAGGGCAATAATGAATGCCTGAAATTAGCAGGATCATGTTCAGCAGTAGTTTTGAGATGCTGGCTCTGAAGAAGATACTAAAATTGGAATCTTATCTCACAGTTTTGAGTTTGAAAAAGAACTAGTTTTTTTTTGTTTTAATTGGCACCTTGAATGATAAGGTTGTGTGAACTACGCTTCAGCTAGCTTGGATATGCAAAGATTCCTCAGCCTATTTTACAGGAACAAATTAAGTGTTTAATCATCCTGTGAAATGAGATTATTATTTTAGTGTAGCCATAACTAAAAAGAAAAATGTTAATCACTGAGATTGGATTATGCAGTGACCTTTTAAATCTATGGTTGTTTGCAGCTATTAGACTTGTTTCAAAGTAGGAGTCAGAGAGCAGTTTTAGTTGTGGACCTTTTGGGAATAGTTGCAATGTTTCTGTCCAAAAAATAACTACTTTTCCCCCCCAAAAAAGCTAATTTCTAGTTACTGGTTTTTTAATTCTTTGTATAATCCAAACCATGAACATAAATGATGTTCTCCACTGCTTTGGTGTCCTGAAAAAACAGCAGTTTTCAGCTTTTGTTTAAAAACTCATAAACTTCCTTTTCTTCCTTCTTGATAAAAAGGATTTGGTGAGGTTTTTTTTTTTGGTATTTACATTAAACCTGAAAGTGGAAACAAGAAAGTCAAGTTCTTTGGGCAGATCTTTCTCCCCAGTAGGACTGCAGCTGCTTATGAGTTGTAGTTCAGTGGCTGTGCTGGTAGTGGTCACCCAGAAGGAATTTCTGTGAGGGAAACACTTGCAAACAAGGAGGGGTTTCTGTGGAGAGGGGAGGAGTCCTTGCTCTGCTGCAGAGACTGAGTGGGGTCTCTGGGCACCCATCCTGCCTGGGCTGGTCCAGTCTGGCTTCCAGAGGCACCTTGGCTCGAGGTCCCTGGAGAGAGCAGAATACAGGGAGTTAAATGCAGCTGGGCTGCTAGGTGCAGTGGAACCAGGTGTGTGTTTGTAGTTTTGAACTCTAAAATAGAAACAATAATCCTGCTGGTTTAGTTTCTAATCTTTTGCAATAGTAACTATGCATTTGCTAGATATGTGATCCCTGCATGGCATACTGGGGCCTCTCACTCAGCTGAGGCTGCTGAGCTCTGTAATATACAAATAGCTGTTACAATGGGTCCTTAGTGCTGCTTTTGTAGCTTTTAATTGACCCAAGTGATTATCTAAGCTACAGAGTGAGAGCCCCACATCAGCTGTTCCAGTGCAGGGCTTAGACTCATCTTCTTAAAAGCCTTTTAATGAATCATAACTCTCTCTGTCCTTGAATAACTTAAAATCTAGCAACACTGAAAATCTGAACAGCCCAAACCTCTTAATGATGCTTGGTTTTGACGCCCGTCTGAAGAGGCAGGTACCATTACTCATCCTCACTTGGAGTATATCCCAAGGTCCCTTTTGTAACATCCTGTAGCCCTGTGACCAGCTCCTGACCTGCTTCTGTAAACAGGCAGGCTCTGTTGTTGAATGTTAAATCTAGCACACAAGTAACTCGGGTAGAATATGTACTCAGAGATGACATTTCAAAGGTGAAACCTGCGAGGATTAACTCAGAAGTGAATTTATTTTTCAAAAACTGATTACACTAAAACCTATTTCCAGTGGACAACATCATGGTAATTTAGTATCATCCTGGTAATTTAGTCCCTTTCCTAGCTGCAATCACTAATTGGGAATTCTCTTAGCAAATGTTTTTGCTTGTAAGGATTTCTCCTCATCATCCCTATTGCCAGCATATCATCTGTGTACAAAATCTACCTTAGCTTCACTGACAGTCTGTAAAGTTCCATTTTAGGGTATCAGCTATTACATCAGTATATCCATGTTGGTCTTTTGTGTTGTCTGTATTCTCAGGCTCTCTAGTCCTCATAACCCAGATCTTGGCAGAGCAGCAGCATTTTCATACAGAGATTTCAGCCTTCCCTGCATGTGGGTTTGTTTTGGGGGACTACATCTGGTTTGGGGATGAGGTTGCTGTTATTTCAGCTGTGCCATTACACAGAGCAGTGTAGATGCTCCTGAATGGCAATTTCTGTTCCACACTGGGTTTCAGGAGACTCAGGCCAGTCTGTGGCCACAAACAGTATCAGTTTATGCCTATTTTCCTATTTCATCCCCTAAGAAGAGCATGAACCCTGATTAGTCTGTGGTGTGACACTTAAACCTTTCAAGTCAGTCTGAAATATGTTCAAATTAAAACCATTATTCTCCTCCCAGACTGCATGTGTAAATGGGATTAGGTCAAAACAACAAAAGCTCCATGTTCTTTATTACAACTGGACTGGTCACTTTGAAATGCAGGTTTGCTCCTCCCTGTGTCCTCCTGGGAGCAATCCCTGTAAATAGGTTAGCATCAAACCCCTCTGTGTCTCAGGTAGGAAGTGCAGGGCAAGAAACTGTCTCCTAATTGGAGAGAGCATTTTGTAGTCATGTTTCTTCTCTGTATTTAAACAGGTTTTTGTCTAGAGCTTATTAAAGAGAAAATTATGTTCTAGAGAAAAAAATGTGTCCTGCTTCTTCCTGAGCCAAAATAACCCCTCAGCTCTTTAAACCTCTCATCCTCAGGAATTTCTTCTTGTTAGTGCAGTACTTTTCCCTTATAAGGCAATTTCATTAGGAACCCTGAACCCTGGGTGTCTTCTGAGAGAGTTAATGGCATCTGAGGAGTGGGGTGGGGAAGCATTTCAAAGGTGTCAATGCTAAAATTGACCAGCATGCATATTAGCCTTCCTATTGTCTTTTACTTTGAACCTTTTTTCCTGAATGATTGCTATTATAGACTTTCACCTAATACTGAAACAGTGGAAAAACCTCAACACTTCCACCTGTGTTTTCAGGTTTGAACTGATTTCTAGCCTATGGACTTTGGATTCCTAAAGGTCGCTGGCTTCCATCTACCAGAATACATAAATCTATTTGTTCTAGGTCTCAGTCATCCCCTTGTGAGGAGAAGGGACAAACCTTGGCCTCTTCCTCCCATGACCAGCATGAGGACATGCTTGGGAGCTTCTAATTCCAAGTGTATGTTTTGCTTCCTTGCCCTGATGCTGAAGGGGCTGTTAAGGCTGGCAGGTGCTGGCAGTGGATCCCAGTTCTTCTGGTGCTGAGCACAGGAGGCTCCAGGCAGGTCCAGCTGGTGTCCCTGGCCTTCCTACTGCCCTGCCTTGAGGCAGCCAGAGCTGTGCCCAGCCCTGATTCACCAAGGAGATCAGGGCTGTCTCCCGTGTGCTGTTTGATGTGCTGTTTGGCCCAGCTGTGGTCTCTGCTGACTGTTTGGGGTGTTCCAGTGGCTTGCCTAGGGAGTGCAGTAAATATTACATGTGGGAGAAAGGAGGGAGTGAGACTCAAGCCATTAATTAAAGGCTGCCTAGTCTGGGCAGGCCAGTGCTTCAAGCACAGTTGCCATGGCATCACTGCCCCTGGATGCTGCAGCCTGAGTCATGCTCCCCCTGCTCTGCTGGGGTGCCTGGCTGTCCCTGTGCAGAGAGGGTGACACCAAGGCTTTGGTGGCTCACACATCAGAGGGCAAGAAGCATTACTGCACCCCCAATGAGCTCCACTGGAAAACAAATGCATGGCCAGCAGATAAATCTCTGCTGACAGACCAGTGCACCTGTAGGAACTCCTACAACCAATATCAAGGGCACATCTAGTGTTAACATTTTGTTGGGTGAATGAGGGGAAAAAGCACTGAATGTATCTGTACCTCAGTTTCCTCCTCTGTAGTGTGTGAAGGATATGTGCAGTAGTCTTTGTTTGAGTACTTTTAAAGTTTACACCAAAAGTGCTTGGCAAAATGCAGCAAACTATGATTTATTAATGATTTGAAGATAGTCCAGAAACTGAAATGTCACCTGTACCAGTTACAGGGCAAGTGCCATTGATAGCCACCCCTTCTACGTACCCTTGTGGTATCTAAAATTTTTCTTTAATTCAGGGCAGCTTTATCCAGGGGAAAGGAGATTCAAAAGGTCATCCAGAGGGCTGATCAGTTTGGCATGGGTTTAAACATTTTCAAGTAAATTAGCCTGCTGAGATTTCTTTGTCAGGTTCCAAGCAGAGCAAATGTTTGGGCTCAATCTGAACATCCGGAAAAGGATGCAGAATGCTGGTGCCAATGCTTTTTTAGTATCTCTGGCAGGTCTTGTGTGCCAAACTGCTCATGGTAAATTCAATCACCAACTCTGAGCTGATTCTCTCCACCCATCTGAGCTGATGGAGACATCAGGCTTTTCACTTCCTCTGTAGCAGGTGGCTTTTACCTTTAGCACATGAAAATCTCTTCATATGTCACACCTAATTCATTCCTGCCTTTGCATCACTTACTCTCTGGAGCACAGTTCTTGTGTCAACATTTTTCTTTTATTCTATATGATGCAAGTATTTGGCCTGATTAAATTATAGGCTGGGTACTGGCACACAATTTAGGGATATCAGGGCTGGACTTGGTGGCCCCAATAGTCCCTCTCATGGAAAAATGAGACCAAATGGAATCATTACAAAGCACCAAGTAATTTCAAAGCAGCAGGCACTGACAGCAACTCCCAGACAAAGCTGTGACCTGTGCCAGTAGGTGATTTAAGTACCCACCTGGCCTCATCTGACACTGCTGTGAGTGGCACAGCTGCAATGACTGTGCACCAGTGTGCACAAACAATAAGCAAAACCTTGTTCAAGTCTCCTGCTGAACACCCAGATCTCCTTGGATATTCTTGCAGTGATTCATTCTGACTCCAAGCTATCCAGACAGCCCAGTGGGTCCTTCACAGGAGCAGCCTGAGGTGCCTCAGCCAGTGTGTCTGGGGCCTGCTGCCCTTCCAGCACTGGCTGTGTGCAGGCTGGAGCCTCTGCTGACTTCTCAGCATGCAGGATCACGCTGCTTCTCCTTGGAAACAGTGCTTTGCATTGTGCAAATACTAAAAGTAACTTGTTGTGACTTGTTCATTTAATTATGGAGTTGGTTTGAAAGCTTCAGAAGAGTGAAGGGAAATAATATTTTAATTGGATTTTCTCATTGGTACGGAAATAGAATAGGAAATATCTAGAAGATATTAAGTACAGCTGTCTCATTTTAATGAAAAATGTATATGAAATGAAAACAATTTCATTTTTATGTAAATGTCATCACATATCTTTGTTTAAACCTTCAGTCTTTCTCATCATGGAAATGATCTTTCAAGCCCCATAAATCTGCAGAGCTGGAAGGGACCCCAGCTCTTGGCAGGTGGCATAACCACTCCTGTTCCTGCTGGCTGGCTTTCTCACAGCTGCTGAGCACTTCTGCCTGCTCATGACAATCAAACTTCCATTTCCCTTCTGTCAGGCACTCTAGACTTTTCCACAAATGCATGTGAGATCAGTACTCTGCAAAAAAAGGAGGGCAACTTAAATGTGAGGTAACCAGGCCCAGGTCCAGTAAAAGTGCTCTTGACTTTATTCCAGGCTCAGAAGAGATGCCAAAAACTTCCCTGTGGTGCATTTTATGTCACAGTAGTTCACCTGGATCAACCAGCACATTTGGAATGTGAAGGTAGAGAGAGCTTAACTGGAGCTTTCATCAGCAGCCACAGAGCAATTGGTTCTGCAGAACAAAATTTTAAGGAGATTCTTTTGAGGGCTTATTCTTATTTTCAAGTGAGTTAACATTAATGACACTTTTTTTGCCTTTTTATTGTTTTTTCCCCTCAAGCAGTCTAAAAGCATGCAGGAAAAATACAGGGGTGTGCAATAGAGTGACTGTCTGGCATTGCCCACCAGCCAAAGGGCGTGGGGAGCCTCCACAGCAGCTCCTGCCAATGTCTCTGTTTTTCCTGCTCCTGAATGCAGCATCCCCTGAGCTGTTATAACACAAAACCACATTAGTTCTCTGAGCAATCTGCTTCATGTGGGTGAACAGCAGTGTGTGCAGGGTGCCAGCATTGCTGAGTACAAACTAACCCTGAATGCCAATGTCCTGGTTCACCAGACACTGGGCACAGTGACCTCCTTCTCCACCATCATCATCTGAAAGCTTTTAAAGCCTTTTGGATGAATGATGAGTATACAGCATTTTCATGGACAAGTGGAAGAATTAATGCAAGATTCTCAGGCCTGGGGAGTTCTTTAGTGTTCACCAACAGATTGAGATCTAAGCAGATTTTAGGTGACCTGCGTCTGTGGTGACAGCTGAGAAATAATTCTGTAACTAGGAAATGTTGCTTCCAGATTCTCTTCAATTTATTATCAATGCAGTCATTATCAGACAAGATTGACTGTGAAACAATAATGCAATTGCTTTATCTGACTGCCTTGTTTTCTCCTCCCCTGCTCACTGAATGAGTCCACCTAATGTCAGACTCAATAAAGTCAGACAGTGCTATAAGCAACAAACAGACCCTCATTAAGGGAGGCTCCTTGTGCTGCTTTTGTTTGTGTTCATCTGCTTTATGGGAATAGACAGGAAAAACATTAATATTTAAAGCACTTTGCTGTGGCTGGGAACCAGCTGAACACAATTTCACTGGTGTTTTGCCCCTGTGCCACCTCCTCCAGAAGGAAGCCTCAAAGCCCACTGACCACTCTGCTCCATTCAGACAGAAGTACACCTGCTCTGGCTGCAACAGATTGCTGGGTTTAATGTGCAAATGCTGTCCTCTAGTAAAATATCCAAAATGTTGACTTGAGAACTGCTTGGTTCCTGTCCAACAGCCCCATCCCCAGCAGGGCACTTGCCCTGTGGTGTCTGTCTGTGCTCTCCTTGCACTGCATTTGGGTGCCAGTGTGCTGCAGCTTTGGCAGCAGCTTGTGCTGGGCAGGGAACACAGAGCTCCTGGCTGTGCCCAGAGAAACACACCAGCCCACAGAGCAGAGCTCCTGCAGCAGGGCTCAAGATTTAGTCAGCTTGACCCCATTCTTTGATATTGCATTAAAACTCCCTGGAGTCTCTGTTTCATTCGAAATTGAGATTTTACTTTTGGGTAGATGCGGTAAAAGAACACCAGCAAGGGGGACTCTCTGCACGGCAACAGCAGGGGTGGATGGGCAGTGGGAAATGCAGCTTCCTGCAGTTCAGGAAGATGAACTGTCACTCCATATCATATTCATGGGGAAAATGGCCTGGCATTCCTTGCAGAATATGAAGCACTAGGGTTTGCACTGTTGTTGCTCAGGCTTGGGAGAGGACTGAACTGATTGGAATAGGAAAGATAGAAAGATGCTTGTTCAGAGACTAAGAATAGTATCAATCCTCTCTTTGTAAAGTCATTATTTTTCAACAGTATATGAAACTTCCATTCTGAAAAAGGTGAGTGCAAGGGGAGAAGCTGATTCCTAAAATAAAGGTGCAGAGTGATAAGGAGGGATACAGTATCTGTGTTCTTTGGTATATACTGCATTTATATTGGAAATCCCAAGGGAATTGAACACAACCCCTGTAATGAAGGGATGCAGGACCAAAACTGGTCTTTTGGTAAAAGCTATGAATTATGCAGAAATAAAACTCTGAGAGATAGGAAATGGAGTGCATGATCTCATGAGCTTCTGTGCAGCTGTATTCTCTGATTCCCTTTTGACTGAGGATCTGGGAATTGTGCTGCATCGTTCCCATAAGCACTCTTCTGATTTAGGCTCTGCAAATCCCAGCAGAACCACATACTGGGACACAGATACCTCCTCTTCTTTCAGTGTGAGATTTCATTATTTTCTTGAAGGGTCTCATCCACTTATTTACATTGAGATGAAAAGAATAAAGATACTGTGAGATTTCACAGTTAAAATACTGACATAAGTAAAGGTGGTCTTGAAATAGGTAGAGAAGATGTTTTGTTTCTCTGTGGGTTAACTGTGAAGTTCTCTGGTATTGTGAAGAGCAAATTGTCTGTGGGGAAATGACATTTCCTTTTCAATTGTCCTTATGCACCGTGCAGTTATGTGTATTTGGCAGTTCTTTTGTCATGCAGCACAGGTTCTAATGGCCACGTTAACTGTGTCATTAACTCAGTTCAGGCCTTTGGGCAGTCTGCAAGGCACTTGAGCCCCTTGAACCTTAGAACTCGGGATAATGTGAAAGAAATTGGTGTGTCTTGGTGTCAAATTCTAATGAGGTGCCACATGGAAATTGCTGAGACACTGTGGAGAACAGAGGGCAGGAAATACCACCAGTCTCTCCACCTGAGAAGAGAAGGGGAAATCCAGGAGAGTGAAAGCTGCAAGAGCTACAGAGGAGAAAGCAGTTTAATCTGATGTCAGAGCACCAACGGGGACTCAATTCAATTCACAAACCCATGAAAAATTGCAAAATCCAAATCCTTTGTGAAGGTTTATTTAGAAAAACCACAATGCTGGGGAGTCACTGTTACATAGCATGGTAATTCTCTTCCTCTTGAGCAATATGCACCACACCGTGCGCATGCAATTACTTTTGTTCCAGAGCTAACACTGTCATTTATACATGTACACATACGGTCCTCAGTGCACACTACACTTCACAGGGATGGTAGGACACACACAAAGTTGAGCTTTTCCATGAAAAATCTGTATAAAAAATACAAACCAAACTGAAGCAGTCAACACGAGAAGCAATGTGCAAAAATAGACAGTTACTCCTGAATGTTTGCTTAAGAAAAAGGGACTCTTCTGTCCTTGTTCCCCATTCAGCATTGACAATGCCAGATGTCTGAAAGTAGGATATGAAATAACTGGTCACATCCTGCCCCCCTTCATGTTAGTTGCAGGGATTTCTAACCAGATAAATAATCCTGTATTAGTATGAAAGTCTGCCTCCAAGCATCACCACTGTGTGCTGTTGTTGCATCCAACAGATCTTTATATTGTTGGAATGTCTGACCTGGGACACTCAAGGCTGGTGACAACCTAGGCCTTGTGTGGAGCACACAGAAGAGGCAGAACCAAGACATCTCTGGTCACTGAGCCCCCTGGCAGGGGCTGGCAGCAGCTGCCTGCAGAGAACAGCCAGGGCTTGGGAGCTCTGCTCGCCCTGCTGGAAGGAGCCTGGCTCCCAGGTCCTGGCAATGGGGTGCACAGCTCTGCTGGCTCGTGGTGGGGCTGGTGTGGGAGATGATCCCCCCAGGGTGAGGCTCCTCCCTGCAGAGGAACCGTGGCTGTGCAAGGGGCAGATGAAGGGGTGGAGAGCCACAGAGCCTTCCCCAGCCAGGTCCCTCAGTCCATGGTGCAAACTGGGGCTGCAGAACCCCCCTGGCTGTGTAAGGACATGTGTGGCTCTGAGCAAAGCTGTACAGATGCTGCAGACACCATGGAGCAGTCACACCAACCCATCCTTGTGAAACTGCTGCATGCAAACACCAACACTGTCAATGGCAGCTAAGACTAGAAATGGATTGCACTTGTTTCCCTTGAACACAGACACGTACCACAAATAAAGAAAAAATAACCATTAAAAAAATCTTCAAACAGTTGATTGATAATTGGGATTCCCTTGGTTGGATTAAAGGAAAAGAAGAAGAAATTAGGGGCAGAGTGATTCCTATCACTGAAGGTTAGCAGTAACATAATCTTTAGGTGTTGTGGATGAGGGTTCTTCCCACCCATGAAACTTCATGGTGCAAAGCCCAGTATTTCCCTTGTAATCCAAATGGTTTTTAAGGATTCTCTTTGAGCCCATGCAGAGTTAGGACTGTATTACAGAACTTGTAATTTTTTTTAGATGGGAGATCAAAGTTTTTCACAGCAAATCCTGCATGGATCCAGGGAAAACCTTAGCAAGACTCCCCTGTTTGTTTTGTTTTTTACTTGCAAAGCAAAGGTTTCAGTTTATTCTGAGGAAGGGAAGAAGTGGAAATTGTAGAGACTGGGAGGGAAGTAAATTGTAGAGACTTCTCAGGGAAGTAAACTGTGGCTGCTGCACTTTACATCCCAGCTCAGCAGACCACTTTAGCCAAGTATTTTAAGCGGGATTTCAGTGAGTGTTATTCCCTTTGGACCCCACTACAAAGACCAGTATCCAACAGGAGGAGCATTGCCTTGGACCTTCTCATTTCCTTTACAAAGGCACAGAGGGAGGGTTCATCCTGTTGGCTCACACCTCAGCAAGGTGAAAACAACACTCAGGGAACTGTGCCAAGCACCCCCAGGTCTCTGATCCCAGGGCCCCCAGCAGTCCCTGTTGGTTCAGGAGCATCCTGCAGTGACTCTGGTGCCCAGCCCTGTCTCAGAGAGGCCACTGTGCCCCAGCTGTGGCTGCAGGAGCATTTCTGCAGCTTCCTGAAAGCTTGGGGTGTGTGACACACCTGACCTGAGCATCCCTGGGCTCTCACAGCATGCACCTCTGGCGGTCAGTCAGCTGTTGGCAGTGATACAACTGTGGTAGAGAGTAGTTTTAGATGGTGAAATACACAAAATGAAACATCAGACTGCATTCTTACTGAAATTCTGATGCTGTTGAGCATTGGGGTTAGCTGCTGCTTCGTGAGTGCTTCCCACTGGGTTAAGATAATGTCCAGCATGTCAGTTAAGGCCATGATTTAGCAAAGCATTTGTGCATGTGCTTAAATCTGCCCTTATTCAGATAAGCACTTGTAGGGGGATAGAATATAAGAAAATAAAGACAGTGTAGAAAGGAGTCTCACCCCTAAACAGTTGCAGCTGGGCCAATTATCAAAGATTAGGGGCAGGCCTGACTCTAACAGGCCACAGCTGTAAGCAATGAGGAGAAGATGCTATAAAAGAGTGGGGTGGCTGGGTGAGAAGGGAACTGGAGTCTGTTGGGCGCTTTTTGAAGAAGAAAGAGTCAGTGCTCTGAGGAGATGCCCATGAGAAACACCAAGAAGGTGTGGAACTTTTGTGGTAGGGAGACAACAGCATGGAACCCCTGTAATAAGATGACAACAAGCACTGGCACGAATACTCACGTGCCTTGTGATACAGGGACAAACCTCAACTGCAGCATATGAATGTCAGTCATGTGGCTCTCCAAACTACCCCTTTAATGTCTTTCCCTGGTAGCACAGTGGCTCTCCTGGATTAAGCATTTAATTAATCTTCATCTAAAAGGTCCTGAGAACAGTCCTATAATGCTAACAAATGTACATAAATACAGAACTAAAAAAAGTCAAACTCATGGCTCAAAGCAAAACAAATATTGCTCAGAATACTTGTTTAGATTAAGATCACTAGCTGTAAACTGTGCATTCTAGTAGCAAACAAAAACTTGTTGGCCTAGGAAAAAAATCTAAAACATTCAACATGATTGGCAGCACTAATATTATTTTACAGTGTGAAGTAAGAATAAAAAACATCAGTGTAACATTGCAAAATGATCCAGGTAACCTAAGCTCATGTAAACAAGTACGCTTTGACAACGTTTGCACGTCCAGGCGTGACCCTGCACTGGGAGCTGGGCGGGTGGAGACCCAGCAAGGGGGACAGGAGCTGTTCCAGGGTGCTCCCAGCTGCCCAGATCCCTGCAGGAGAGAGGCTCAGGGGTGTGAACCTGCAAACCTGTACTGGCATCACTAGCTCTACTCCTGGGAGCAGCCCATTGCAGGATTCAGTTCAGCAGGACTATACACATAGGTGAGGATTATTCACAAACATAAGGCATTGCAGAACTTGGCCCTAAAATTTCTATTTTCAGCAGAGAATCCCTTATCCATATACAAGGTGATATTTTATATATCAAAAAGTGTCTAAAATAAAGGTCAGAGTCACTATATGTTATGCTCAGTAACACAGTTAAGATGCTGCATATTGGCTTCAGATACTGCAAATCATTTTCTTCATTAAAATCAAACCAACTATGAACCTTTCTCATAAGAATTAAATTAACCACAAAAATTAAAAGTGAGCAGGCTCTGTTTTCAAGGTTAAAAGGAGACATGAACAGAAATCAGCAACTCCCATTGCAATAGTTTTCCAGTGCCTTCCCCTCTGAGCAGTGAGCACTCTGGGACTGCAGTGGTGGATTCTCCAGTGCTGCCTGGTGTCCTGGGTGCTGTGGCTACTGGCGCTCCCCTTCCACCCGCTTCTTCCGCACTGTGGGGGACAAGGAGAGTCAGCTCTGCCTTCCTGAGAGCACCAGACAGCCCTCCCAGGGCATGCAACCAGCACAGAAGGGAGGAGCTTCTGGGAAATGCTCAGAAGAATGACTATAATCAATATGTACCATATACCATCATGCTCAATGAAATGATTGTACCTAAACTGCGTTTTCTGTATCGCCGACTGTAGAATTTCACCAAGTGTTCACATCAATATGTTTTCCACAAAAATCTCACTCTGAGTTAAAGGTTTTAGATGATTAAAAAATCACCAGTTCCTGCACTTCCTTTCAGTGATTCCATTTAGATTTTATTACAGTTTTATTGTTCTTTTAAATGACACACTGTTCCAGCTAAATTGATATTGGTCTGCTCTAGTCTGCAGTGCTCTGGATTATTTAAGCTTTAGGCATCAAAAATTAATGACTTCTGTAATTGCACAGTGTATACTGTAGGTAAGCAATAGTCATATTCTTTTAGAAAATAATTTGAAGTACTCTGAATTACCAATATCTGTTAATATTGGCAAAAAATATATTGGACCTTCAATTACCTGTTTAAACTTCACATGCTCTGACTGCATTTGATAATCAGTTAATTAACTCTGTTTTTTCACTGGAAACCACATAGGTTGAAGTTGCCATTTAGCAAAACAGAGTGGTAAACCTTGTGTTTTGGGCAGGATTATTTTGACAAGCAGTGTGAATTTTTACAGCACTTAAGATATATTATACCTGGTACAGAGCAGGTTTAATTGGGCAGCATTTGCTACTCCACATTCTAATAAAATGCATTGAGTCTTTTCTGACCTGGCCAGATAAGATTTGTGAGGTTCTCCTGTTTGTGTGATACAAAATTTAGTGTTATGTCAGCGTCACGTCCTGTTTCTGATATTGAATGGCTGAAGCACAGAACAAAGCAGCAGAACTTGATGGATGAATGTTTTTCACCACAAAAAGTCAATAACAACAATATATTACTAAGCATCTCATTACTTTACTAAGTGGAGGTTTTTTTCATCATGCCTTTTTGGCAAACAGATTGCATTATTCCAAAGCCTGCAGTGTAGCATCAGTCATTTGTGTCTGCTTTCAGTGTTCTGTTCATTTATTTTATTGAATTCCTTTAGGAATTCTGTCCTACAAAATCTTGAACAAAACCAAACAACACAAACACAGGAAAATTAAGATTAGGACATAAGTCTAATGACAAGTGTTGAAATAATGGGGAAAATGGGTTTTTCTCTCTTTGTAGATGGGATATTTCAAATACCCTTCTGGGACACTGACAGGAAAAATAGTATATAGTTGGAATGTTTAGATATTGCTAAAAATTAAAATTTCAACCCCCTAAAAGTATATATGAAAGAAAAAAGGTTTTAGCTCAACTTTTATCTTAGTGCCCACAGAGAGAAACCCAAGCTGCAACCCACAAAGTCATCATGGTTTGATACCCCAGTATGAAGCAGAACTGATTAAAAATACAAAGTTTAATTTCTTTTTTTCCCCTTCCCACTCTAAATTTCTTCTGCCCTGTCATCTCCTGTGTATTCTGTGTACTGAGGGCAGAGCATGTCACACTCAGGTGACACTTGCAGGGTTTTATTGTCTTTGCCTGCCCTTGGTCACAAAAGCAGGAGGGTCTGGTTTGCTCCCTTGGCTGGGCAGGCCTGGTCCATCATGGGCTGGACAACAAAGTCAGGACTTCTGTGTCCTCTGAGAAAACAGGATGGGTTTGACTCCTCATTTACTGGCCAGAACAGCTGATAGAGCGGTGAGAAATTTAGGACACTCCATAAAAAAGGCTGAAATAACTCCCCTTCCCAGAAGGAGCAGGAGAAAAATGGTGGCTCCTAATCCCAGTAAGATCTTTGCTGGTCTCTGCTCTAGAGCCTGAGGAGCTTTGCCTCTCCCCTCACACAGAGCAGTGTTTTGCTGTAGTCAAAATTCCATCTGAATGAACAGACAGGGAGAGCTGTGCCTGGGAAGGTCAGGGCTGGGCTCACACAAAGAAATGATGAGTAAATGCAGCTTACCCAGATCGTTGTTTTTAGTGATAGCTGCTGCTACCCTGGTTCTTGGACCTTGTTTTGTGAACTGGTATCCAAACTTGAGAATCCTGGAGTTCTCCTCCAGCATCTTGGCAATCTCCATCTCCACAGCTGTCCCAAGCTGCTGCCTCTGTTGGGGATGTAGTGAAGTGTCCCCAAAAGAAAAGGAAACATTTGCTTTCAGATGAGAGAGAAGTAAGAGGTTGCATTTAAATACTGGGCTGCAAACTACAAAGAGAGTCCCATCCCTGGAGATTTTGCCTGGGTTTTCAGTAGTTTTATGGAGAAGTTTTCCACCCTTTGGTGGAAAACTGACTGGGGACATGACTGAGCCACAGAGGCTGCCTTGACTCTGCCAGAGTGCCCTGGTAGAACCCTCTGGGAATCCACATAAAAGAGAAACAAAAGTGAGCTTCCCCAATGGGCTCTCTTTACCTGGTTGTCAATTTTAATCTCTGTTAGGGATTCATTCTTTTTCAGTGCATCAATCAGTGCCAAAATCCCTGTCCCAGTGATGAAGTTGGATTCTACATTCAGACTCTTCAGTGTTTTGTTCACTTTCAACATATCTGCAAATGCCTGAAGGGCCAAAAAGAGGGAACATGAGATAACATCTTGAAAGTTTGAAAGTTTCAGGGAATAGCAGGGAATCTGCAAAACAGAGCTTAGTACCAACAAGAAATAAAGCATAAATATGCTTAGAAGAATGGAGAGGTAGATCAGAAGAGATTATATTTCTACTTTTCATAGCCATAGGGAATTCCTGCAAGGGAAAATAAAGAATGTATCCTAAAGCAGACATGGACCTACTTAAAATTTGTTGGTTTTTTTTTCCCCCAGTAATGTTAAAACTTACAATAGCTACGGGGTCATTGCTTCGAGTAGCTGCAAGACTGAATGTCTTCACATGTGTGTTGGTTTCCAGAGCTTTTGCAAATTCTTTCAGTGTTGGAATAGGAATATTCTAGGGTAAAAAGACAAATCCAGTGATTAGGAAAGCCAATCACATTGCTGATTTTAATGATTATGAAACTGATTGATGAACAAGCACAGTCTATGCAAAGGAAACACCCCTGCTGGTTTTAGGAGTGTGTCAGAGTGGGCACAGTGGTCCCCAGAGGCTGGAGGTGCCTGAGATGCCAGCACTGCCCAGAACTGGGTCAGGCCAAGGCCAGCACGTGACCCTCTCTGAGCCACTTTCTGTTCCTCTGCCAGTTGTTCAGTCTCCAATGCCAGCTCCTCCTCCTCCTCCTCCTGCCTGTGTGGGCTGATTGAATTTGGCCAGTGATGATTACACAGTACCCATGAGAGATCTTCCTTCACAATCTGCTGAGAAAGGCAGCCAAAGGGAGTCACCCCTGGGGCATTTAATCAGCATTTAATTCAGGATCAGGAACTGATGACCTTGGAGCCTCTACAACAGTCCTTTCCCCACCCCTTCCCTGAGTGCCCTGCTTTTTCTGAACAGCAAAGAGAGACAAAATTTGAGGATAAAAGGCACAGGCTTTAGAAGTATTTGAATAAATCCTCCTATGATGGCATGGACAAAACCACAGTATCTACCTTTATGTTGTTGAGATTAACTTCTGTGAGACTGGGATCATTTGCTTTTATCCTTTGTAAACTTGCTTCCACATTGGTAGGATTAGGTGGCTCCTCAAAGATGGGCTTGACCTTTTCACCTTTCACCACATCTGCAACACAAAATCTCATGAAATATCAGCCTAGGAACAGGCACCATCCCTCTGGCTGTTCCATTCCTGTTTAGGTTTGTACTGCAGCAATCCAGAAGGGGTTATGAGAGCCACAAAACCTGCAAGTAGGATTATTATCCCTATTTTATCCCTGCCAGGCCCTCTGCACCCCCTGTGCACCCAGAGCTGTCACTGGAGGCTGAGGTCAGGCAGGCTGGGCAGCATTGTCAAGGGCAAACTCCTCCTTTATATAAAATCCCTGTACAATTAATTGGAGCCAAAGCAGCTTTGAAGAGTATTGTTTGGGATGTGATATACTGCAAGGGCTGCTTTGTACTTTGTCTAATATCTGTAAAGAAAAGTGTGCTCAGAACTTGCCCAATGTATTAGAGAGAAAATGCCCTTGCACCTATGAATAGGCTGTGCTACATAAAGCAACAAGAGCAGGAGGCCCCTCAGTTTCCTCCTCTCAGCTGATAGTATCAGCCTTACTTTAAATTCAATTAGCTCTTGTAAAATTGCAACATCTGCACTTTAAAAATAATAAAACTATCAAAGCATGAAAAGTAAGTCTGTCTGCCAGCACCAAGATTTATGAAATCTTTGAGCAGTCATGTTCCAAAGAACTATGGTATTTAGTGCTGGAAGCTATGAGCTATAAATATTCTCAGAGATGCATAAAAATCATAGCTTAGAACACAATTAGTACTTCTAATTCCCATGCATATAGTTGTGGAGATTAATTTATGAACCCTGCCTGCCACTAGAATGTTGCTGACCACAAGTATGTTTGAATCCTTTTATTTTATGCTGCAGACAGGGAGAGGTCTTGGAGCTTTGTGTTCAAGTCTCAGTGTAGTACACATTGCTGTTCATTGCAATGGGTAAAGGTTCATGCCATATCATGGGCCAAAAGAAAACCAGATCTTATTCAGAACTCATAGTAGAGATTGTCATAGAGAAATCTTGAGCTGGTTTTCATTCTGCTCTCTTTGATATCAAACCTTTTTTTACTAATTACCTGAGAGACTTCACATATCCCTGATAACATTTCAGCCTTTCTAGGCAGCTGGGAATTGAAAACTACATTTAGAGAATTCACCTTGGATGTAAGGATAGAAAGTAAACAAAAAAAGCAAAGCAGTTTTTGCACTTGTGGCAGCACCCTGCCAGACTGGGAGCAGGGGAGACACAAGCACTCTGTCCCCAGGTTAGACATCACAGTGTACTCAGGCTAGAGTCAGGAGGAACTTTCATTTTCTACTTCTTGTTGCTTTCCATGAGTTTTTTATTGTTTCTTTAATCATGGTGCTGTTTTACCACATTGATGAGCAAATTTTTACTGAAGCATTTCACTTGGCTAAGGAAAGGTATTGCTTTTGGACCAAAGAATACAGTGATGTGATGGTGATTTTCTGGTTCATAGGTCTGTGATTGGAGCATAGTTTAGCTGACTCACATAGCTGACTTTTTGACTTAGTACAACAAAAATATTCTGAAATCTAGGAGGATTAGTAATGCATGCAGTTGCCTGTTATGAGATAGATGGCAGCGCACACAGGGCCCCACTGGGAAGGCCTGCAGAGCAGCTTTATCCTGAGAAAAATGAAGTGACATGGTGTCCTGTCTGCTTCCCCACCTCCCCTTTAGCAATGGAAGATGGAAAGGAAAGCCCTTGGTACAGATAGCTGCTGTTCTCGTGGCCTGAGAAGAAGAAAACATTTTTTAGTATTGTTTCCCTAGGAAAGGGCATTCCACAGTTTTGTCTTAAAAAGTAAAGTTTAGCCCACTAGATATCCAGGGCCTGGAGGTGACAAGCTCTGGATCAAGGCTTGGCAGCTCTCAAGAAAAGCTTGGAATTCAGATGCTCCATTTCTCCCTCCATCCAGCCTCCTGTGGGCTGCTGAGCTAAGATCAGATTCACCAAAGGTCTGTTTATTCAGTGGAAACATTTCTGGATTTGTTTTTAGTAACTGCAGCTGTTTCTCTTGGGGGATTTCCAGAATGATTCCGTTTCCTGTGTCCCTAGGGAGCCACAGAACAGGCACTCTGCACCAATGCCACAGGAGCCAGGTGCAGGTGGGAGATCAGAGGGAGTGGCTGGGGCAGGAGCACATCCAGGCAGGCTTTGCCTCCCTGTGAATGCAGCTCGAGGTGACTCTGGTCACAGATGTGACCCTGACAGGGATTCTGCCACATTTGAGCCTTTGTGGTTCAAATAATCACATTACTTGTGGTCACAAGTAATTTTTCAGGTGTGTAAATGTAGGTACCTGGGGTGAGATGGCCTGGCCTGAACTGCAGCCAATTCTTAGCTACAGCTCACTCTCTTTTCTGCCTGCTGCCTAAACTGAAATGGAATGGAAATTTATATGTCTTGGCCTCTTAAATACTCCCACTCTTTCAAGCACCTCTGCAGAGCCAGATACTGCTCTCTAGGAAAACAAATTTCCTTAGGAATCATCTGTTTGTGCACTACTGTTGTTATTATAATGAATTTTAAGATCGTATTTACTTTTAAAAGTCACCTTTCATGATGAGTTAGATCAATCAGAGTTAGGTCCAGTGACATTACACTAAATTAGACCAACAGAGCCCACCTACAGCTGTAAAAGTTCCTAAAGATGACATGCAGCCCACAAGAGAAATCTGCTTGCTTACTTCTCACGATTCCTTTTCCATCTTTACCACGGGCTCCTGCTTCATCAAATTTTGGGTTGTTGACCATGTTGTGCACTCCAAGAACAGCTGAAATGTGTAAACACCAGCAAGAGGATACAATGTTAATGACAGGAACACAGACTGCAGGAAAGTGTCTGCTATAAATTGTAGTTTAGTTCCCCAAACAAAACCCCCTTCATAAAATGCTAACTGTGTGCGTCATGCCTGCTTGTAGGGAGAGTCTTTCAGGCTCCAAATTCTGGAGATACAGACACTTCCAATATAGATTTTTGAACAATTGAGTCAATGTAGGATGCATATCCCAGAAGTGCCAGCTGGAAGGAACCACTGTGGGTCATCTTGTCCAGCCTCTCCCTCAGGCAGGAGTGCTGCCAGCTCTAATGAGGTCAGCCATGGCTTTGTCTGCTGGACTCTGAAAACACCCAGAGACGGAAATCCCACAACCTCCTTGGGGAAATTGTTTCAATGCTACACTCCTAATCACTTTCCTTCCCTAATATACAACCTGAACTTCTTATTAATCATGTTCTGTTGTTTGGTGCACCTGAGAATCTCACTTAATGCACTGCCATTCCCACTAGGGTTTCCAATGGAAGCACATTGATATTGCCATTCTTGGAAAATAATCAGAAGTGGTGAAGATACCCAGGTCTAATCACCTGGCAACCAATTTTCTCATTCAAAGGGTTAGATTCCAAATTTCCTCATGGATTCAGGACCTTTATCCACTGTAACAAGTTCATCTGACCATTTGGGACATCAGAGTTGAGAGGAGGTGGCTGCAGTATGCTAAAACAACGTGGATACAGTGGGATGAGTCAGTGCCAGCACCCCAGCCTGCAGTGCACTGTCCACCCTTCCCCTCCCCAAATCACATGAGCTGCTTCATCTCCCCCCCTGGCCTGACACATCAGCTTTAAGCAGAGAAGTCTGAAATGCAGCAGCTGTTGAGTCACACTCCAGCCATCCTGGGACACGTGTGACCCATCAGAGCAGCACCAGGGCCTGAGGGGCCACCATGAGACACTCCTGGTGGCAGGTCTGGCCAGAGCAGAGCTGCACATGTGGGAGGATCACATCTGTATGTTTTCTAACCTGCAAGGTCATAGAGCTCAGTGTCAGAAGCACTGGCCAGGGCCTCTTCTAGCTCTGGATCCAGGGTCACCTTCTCTTCCGTGCGCGTTTCTACAGGCTTCTCTTTAGGGATAAATATTTTGCCTAAGATAAAGGAAAAAAGCCAGAGTGAGTAATGAATTATTGGAACAACTTCTTTGCCTGCTGGCAGCAGAGGAATAGGTCTGTGACAGTGGAACTGCTTGGAAATACTATCACATGCGTGTTTTTCTCTTTCTTACTTGATGTTATCCTCCACACCAGGATCTTAATAAGTCTAAAAATAAAAGGTGCAGATTACTGCTCTGTGTTGGTGATTATTATTTTAGGAATTTGCTCTCAGGAGGAGTCCCAGCTGGGATTTTTCTGAAGGTCCTGTGTCCTTAAATAGGCAGAATCAGGTCTACACAAAAAGCTTGCAGAAATTTTCATCCTTATATTTAAATGAGGCATTAGGAGCAGTTAAACCATTCCACTGCAAAAATCTTTCAGTTCATGAACTTCCATACATGATCCTGAAAGCTCAGCAAACCTGTTCTCTTCCAGTAACTCAATTCAATTCCCAGCCCCTCCAGAGTATCTTCCCTCTGTGTCTCCTGATGATCATTCACATAAATAGCCTTACCCTGATCATTTGTGCAGGCCTGAAAGGTCTGAACTGAGCCACATGTTGCCCAAGAAAGACCCCTGGCATATTTGTTACTCTCTGTATCCTGCTGAAACCTTTGGGTTAGCAGATATGTGTTTCCATGCAATATTCCCCCAAGACTGAGGTCATTGGCCTGTCTGCTGAAATGAGGAAAATGCAGGATAAATCCAGGAACAGCACAAGTTCCACTACTCCTTCAGGCTGCTGTGGTGGTTAACCTCAGCACTGTGATGATGTAGCTGCAAATTGGAGTGAGGCCCTTTAAATCAGAGCTAAAGCTGCACTTTAGTCACCAGCACTGCTGGGCTTTTCTCTTTCTTTTCTTCTGCTTTCCTGAGCAGCCCCCACAGCCAGTGCAGAACTGGATGATCCCAGGATCAGGCAGTGCCATTGCTCCAATAATTGAGGGAATTCCCATGATCAACTGTCCCCTGTGCCACAGTTCCCCTCACCCTGTCCCTAACAACCACTTCTCAGGCAGGCTTTAATTAATCCTGTTGTAATGATGATCTTTGGTGCAGGCAGCTTTGGCCCACTGTCAGCTTTAAGTTTTCATTTTGTGCAGCTTTTACACTCTAGAAATAATGCTTGAAGCATTACATCTAGTCCTGTGGCTTTCTGAAATGTTTCTAAAATAGTTTAATTTTAACTCTATTAGTCATCTTGTTACCATTCATAAATGCAATTCTGATGTTTAGTACTGAATTACAGATGTTTGGCCTCTGGTTTTTTCAACACTGTCATCCTTCTGTGACTTCATTTTTCCCCATTATGGTCCAAAGTATCATTTTCATGTAGTAATTTCCAATTCATTTATATCTTTTATACAAGTTTGTCTACAGCCATTTTTATGCTGTCAGCTTTCATGACTCAAGTCACTGAGTAAGCTCAGAAAAAAACTTTAATTGATATTTCTGAAACTCTGGCAAGGTTTATTGATACATGATTCACATTATTTACCTTAGAGATATTTCTACCAAGGCTAAACCACTTCTGAGTAGAAATTGGACAAAGACTTATGCAGAAAGTCAAAGCAGTATCATGGTATGATTTATTTTTCATGTGATACTTTAAGTAAGTAATCTTTTTAGAAAAGGCTTCAAGAAGATAAAAGCCTTTGGTGGGTGAAAGGTAAGAACCATTTTAACTATGACTGCATTAGGTCACAGCAATTAAGGACAGCCATCCCAGCAGCATCAAACAAGAATCAAGTGGAAATCTGGGGTAAGAAACACTGCAAAGATGGGGCAGTCATGCTCTCCAGATTTACCAGCAGCACAGCTGGGCAGACTTCAGACCTTCTCTGTGCTACCTGACCGCAAGTGTTGGATGGCAGCTTCCAGACATCACTGACCAAGACTTAACCTGATGCCAGCTTGACTGTGCTGGAGGCTAGAAAACCAAAATCAATCAGAATATTTGAGTAAACAATCAGTATTGAGGAATGCTGCCCAGAAAGGGTTTTCCTTTCAGACCCCTGGTGATTCCATGTGGGTTTCAAGTATTCAGTAGGTAGTTTGAGGTATTGAGGGAATCTTTATCCTGACTGATAACACTGATCTGTAGCAGCATCTCCACCAGGCAGGGAGTGATTCTTCCCAAGCCCAAAACCAAGTCACACTTTTAACAAACACTGATCCAAGTCTGTGCTTTCACACATAACATTGTAAAGGGACACAGGACCTTGAGTTTGGACTAAACCAGGCACAATATGTGGTGTAGTTGGTCTTTAAGGACTTTGGATATGTGAAGGTCAAGTGCCTTGCATAGCAAGAAATCAAGGGGTAATGGAAACCTCTAGAGGCTCATACCTTTTCTGTACAGTTCACATATATAGGAATACAATTTTAAACATTTGTTTCAGGCATATGTAATTCTTGGATACCAGCCTGAATCTCATTAAATGTGTATATGATTCCCAATGATAGTTTCATTTAATGCATTCTCGGGAAATGTTTCAGGAAAAAAAAAATCTATTCTTGGTTCTATGAAATATTTAAAGGGGCAAGGTCATGTCAAAGACAGTAATATATATCTTTAATGTATGTGGGCTTTGCTGGCATCCAGTGGTGTTTAAAAATATTCATTTTACTGCTATCTAGATAAGAACATTCCACTGTGAAGAGATGCTGTAGCACAGCAGATGGAGGTTAGAAAAACTCCTGTATTTAGCATGTTATTAGGAATTTGTTACCTGTCCACAAAACCTGTGTGTCTGTTTATAGACAGCTGTCAACCAGTTTTCCTTCATTATTTAAGGATAGAGTTTAAAGATTCAGGAGGTGTCTCCTAGTCCCACATCTGTACATTGTAAATTCATTATCCAGTGCATCATGGAATTCACTGACAAAATAAAATATGGATTGTGGCTTCCTTGATTCAATGGTCCAACTTAAAATTTATTACTTGGAAGAAGCCTTGGAGGAATAGTGACATTTTATTATTATAAAGTGAGATTTATGAAGAAAGGCTGCTGCTCTTGGTCTTCTTTATATTCACACTGTGTTTTAGAAGGTACTTTATTATTACTTTATTCTATGTGGTATAATTAATGTTGGCTGTGTTCTATTTTGCCTCCAGAATATGCTAATGTTCTGTGCTAAGTTTTAATAGTAATAGCTTAACTTTCTACCAATGAAATACACAGTGACAAAAGTTCTGTTTATACATAACTTGAGCTACTTTGTTGTTAACAAGACAAATGTAACCATACTTCTGTATAAGAATATTTTTTTTGCTTAACTCAAGTAAAATATAATTTTTATTTTTACACAAGCACAGAAACCCAAAGCGTGTGGAATCCCAAGTGCTTTCTTTCAGTGTGAAATTTTAAGTGTGCATCACTGCAATTCTCCCCTTCTTTTGGCCAAACTGGGCCAAAAGTGTCTGGGGTGACCTGGGGGTTGGCTGAGGCAGCTGGGTACAAACCAGGGACTTGCTGAGTGTGAGTGCAGTGAGCAGAGTTTTGTCTTGGCTCAGTTTAACAGCAGACCTACTCCTTTTCACCCACTGCAAAAACAAGACTTCTATTGAGACTGAAATAGGATATGGCTTTCCTCAAAAGAGGCTATGGAAACAAAATCCATTGATAGCCAGAGGGAAGAGGATTCAGAGGAAAGCACTACAGAGAGACACAGAATATGGACCAAGGTAAAAGGAAAGCAAATTCTCTATTAAAAAAAAAAAAGAAATTCACTGGGAACAGTCATGGAACCACAGATCTCATTTTGCCACTTGGTTCAGCCAGGTCTCTTTTCCTGCATTGTGCAAATGCCCCCATTAAAGCAATGTCAGAGTAAAGCAAGGAAATGAGACCTCCACCTTCTTATACAGTAATAATTAACTACCATATGCACATCTATGGGAGGATTTTTAAAGGATATTTACTTAATTTTATAATACAAATGCATTTTCTGCCATAATTGTAAAACAATAATGTACTTTCTTTTCCTATATAGTGTAGCTCAGATTATTGTATTTTCAAGAAAAGACCTAGTTACACTTACTACTTCTGACTTCTCAATGAATCA
Source organism: Molothrus aeneus (assembly GCF_037042795.1). NCBI lineage: Eukaryota > Metazoa > Chordata > Aves > Passeriformes > Icteridae > Molothrus > Molothrus aeneus. The sequence continues at coordinate 8,712,315 of NC_089658.1, read as the reverse complement.
CTGAGCACAGTGAGTGCCTGTTTGTTCTCAATTACAGAATGCTACACTGACATTGGGAGTGAAATTCAAAAATCCTGGAAATCTGCCTTGCATAAATCACAGGCACCTGATTCACTTTTTTCATTTTACACTATTCTTTTCTGTTGATGCTTTCTTAAACACCTCCCGACAAATATGCTATAAAAATGGAGCTAAATTAGTTCTTACCAAGGATAAATTTGCATTATGAAGAAGAAAACACACCAAGTTCACGTAAGCATGAAGCTGAACGCCGGCAGTAATAAAAATGCAGTATCATAATTGTTGTTGTTCTGTTGCTCTTGGATTAGTGTCAGCATATTCTATGCCTTAAAAATTATGACAATGGAATAGGAAGGCTGCAAAGATAAGCATTCCAAAGTTGTTAAATCTATTGTGCATAAACACAAAAAGTGAACTTTAATTGCACCAGTATCCTTGACTTTGATCAGCATGCTGTGATCCTGCCACTGCAGCAATATCCTTCAAAGAGCTCTCCTGGAAAGTATGCTGGCTCAAACAAAAATAAACAAAAGCCAACCTGTACTTTTTTAAACAGAAGGAAGCCCAGAATTTCTTCAGACCCACACATGGATTATCACAAGTTAGGATGCAGCCCTAGGGCACCCTCTGTATTTCCTCCTGGATTCTCACTCCACCAAGTGAGCAGAAAGTTCCATGGCTGATGTGGAATGGTGCTAGAGGAGGAAGAAACTCAAACTGTGCCACTGCACTTCAGGTCCTCCTGGACACCAAAGACCTTTGAAATGTGGGCAGAGCTGAATACCACACTAGTTATGTTCCTTTCTGGCCAGTTTTCTGCCAGCCAACACATTCTTCTCCTCTTTTCCTTCCCTCATTGCCCCCTGTGCCTTCCCCATCCCCTACATCTCCTGGTTTTGAAAATCTTTGAGTCCTGACCCTTCCCACCACCTCCCTTTCTTCTGCCCTCCCTTCCTTACCACTGCTCTTCTCTACAGCTCCTTTCCCCAGAGCTGCCACATCTAATCCTTCATCCTGGAATATTCACACAGCTCCTCAAACCCCCCTTCCACCCCTCTGCCCCAGCCTCTCTGCTGGCTCTTTGCTCTTTTTGCTCCTTTACAGTGCCCTTACAAAGGGAGGGGAGCTCTGTCAGAGCAGGAGGGACTCTCCCTGCCCTTGGTCCTGGTGTGACAGGGCCTCTCAGATGGGAATTTCAAGAGAGCCCAGCTATGCCAGGTCCCTCTGGGCACTGCTGTGCTGCCATATGAGCTGGAGCAGCACTCACTGCAGGGCAGGAGCTCTGAGCAGCACTCACTGCAGGGGGAATGCTTGGAGAATGCTGCAACAAACTGCATCTACAAGAAAGCACAATATTTTGAGGATGCCAGACTTGAGTATATTTCCCTGGGGATTCCATTTCAAGTCTTCTCTTCAAAGCACGGAGGCACTGCAGGTCATAAAAAAAAAACAGCTGGAAAAATTTGCTCTAGATGGATAAAACAATGTGTTTTCTCCTAATCTTGTTCTTGGAAGCAGCTAAGTCCTTTTTGCTGACACTTTCCAAAAATCCAACTCGAGGCAGCCTCTCAGCATGGGAAATTTCACTGTGAACTGTGCAAGTTTGGCAAAGTCATGAGTGTCTAAAAGAGAGTCTTAGGAAAGCAAGCAGTGAAAGGCACTGGCCATTACTGTCAGCAATGCTTTCAATGCCTTAAGAGACAAACATCAGCTCTAAATTTAAGCCCTAAAGAATAGGAAAAAGGTGGCAAAAATTTAAACAAACCATTTAGACGCTGGGGGTGAAATGACTGCCATGTCAATCCAAGAAAGATACTGTGTCTCTATATTAAACCCTAACTTCTGGAAGCAGTCTGCTGGACATGGTGGAACTGGAACTCATCAGCATGTACTCTAATACTCTGACCTTCTGGAAATGACTGTCCTTATTACTGCTGCTGGGTGTTGATACTCTGCCTGGCACAGCACCACATGTACCACCATGGATGGTGTCTGCCAGAGCAACTGAAAACACAGGTTTGGCCAAAAGTTCTCTGGTACTTTCTTCTCTTTCCCTTTTATCAATCAGCTGAAAATGTTAGTATTTAATCACATACAAGCATGTTCCCCTTCCCTTTCCAGCCACAAATAATAATAGCCCAATCCACTGGAGTTTTTCCATGCCTTTGATGAGAACTGGATGGGATCCAGAATGAAATGGTTTGGCAAGAGCAGAAGACCATGTAGAAAACAGGGACAGTGGTGAAGGGTTGAAACAGCAACCCTTAAAGCAACCTTTCATAGCTAATGACATTTCACAACAGAAGAACTTTTTTTAATTGTGTTTCATTAGTACCATACAGTTCAGAGAAGCTCTGCAAGAAAGCAGAAATGCTGTTCCCAGTTGATGTCTGTGCCACAGCAGGACTCAGCTCCTAGCTGAGGTCAGACTGAGGTACAGACTGCAGAGAAAACAGAGAAAACAGCACTGACTCTGCTCTGCCCCTCGTGTTCCCACCTTTTCTTTAAATTCCTGGGTATTCATGAACTTGAAAATATACTTCACATGGAAGTGATGGAAGTCTGATAGCCACCTGTCCCAGCTATATGTGTCAAGTACACTGGGTCAACTGAATTTAAGTACAACCCTAAGTAATTTCCACAAACCATCAGGTTCTATGTAAGGATTTCTAGAACATCTGTCCTGAGTAGGAACAAATCCAAAATACACAAAATAAACACAAACTGCCCATCACCATGGCCCCAGTTATCAGCCCTTAGTCTTCACCCTCACTGCTCATTGCTAACAGACATCTGTGCTGCACAGGAGCTCCAGAGAGCCACCAGATCGTGTCAAACCACACAATGGGGCATTCAAATGAAGTGCCCAGCCCTGACTTGCATTAGGGAGGATGTGGGTAAAGCAGTCTGAAAACATTTCTCAGTGGCCAGCTTTGGGTGTGAGCCTGTGATCATTCCAGCCCTGACTGGGGCAAACGTTGGGTCTCCACTGAAATCTGAGATCCATCCCATACAGGCTTTAATCCTTTTTGTGCAGCAATTAATGAAGTACATCACCAAGCTGAATATGGCAGAGGCCCAAAACCCTAATGCATTCCACACGTTTGATTGGTTTTGCCAAACATCTCCAACGTCTTGAAACCATAATTACAATCAAAAACAAGGCAATTCCCTGCATAATCAACCCCCCCTTGTCTGGGGTTCATATTTAACATTTCCTGTGCTTTAACCATTCTACATATCCCTGTCAGCTCTGGAATTTGGTTAGGCTTGTTTTCTAGGACAATCAAAACCTTATGGTTGCTCAGCATTTAGAGACCAACATAGGCAACTGAGTTTTTGTCCTTCAGCAGCTGCTTGGTATTGCTTCTTGGTCAAGGACTCTCTAATAAAATATTAACAACAAAAAAAAAAAGGAGTAGATAAAAAATCATCACAATAGATAAAAAATAATAGTAGATAAAAAATAACAGTTGATAAAAAAATCATCATGTACCACAGACTGGTCTGGAAGGAGGATATTTTAAATGCCACCTTCTTTTCAGCTCATCAATGAACTTCCAAGTTTTAGCTTTGTATAGTAACTGTAAGAACTGGTAGAAATGTCACTTTGCATTTAGTAGAAGCATCCCACTTCCTAAACTTGAAAAAATAAATGCTTTCCCAGTGGCAGACAAATATCATAGTACAAAACACTGACAAAAGTTCAAACAACACTTGACATACTCTAATCCTACTGACACACAAATATTCTTAGGTCATAAATACTAAATGGCAAATTGGCATCAATTCCTCCCAAATATACACAACTGGATACATTTTAGAGCTGCTTGAGAATTTAATTTTTAACTAGCAGAAATAGCATCAAATTAATTTGGAATTATTTACAGAATGGCTACATTACAGTGCCTTTAGAGTGTAAAGAAATAATTTAACAGAAATCTATACAATATAATCATATAAATATTTACCAATCTGTAAATACATCTTAGAGACCATCAACAGGCAGATTATGAGAAATAAGATTTTCCTTGGGAGATAGTCTTCTTTAGAATTCTTCTGAGGACACATTTTAGAAATTTAAATTATTTTCCCTGAACTAATTACTGAGCTTTGGAAGAATACTAATTATTCTCCAATTAAAGCATCTAGCATGTAGTATCAGATTTGAAAATGTCTTTCAGGATTGCTTTGTTTCCTTGCATGGGAAATACCTTCTTATAAGTGTAAACCAAGTAATTTATATTTTAATACAGCCATCCTGTTGTTGGTTGTTTGTTTTTTTCAATTGAGAGTGTCAAAATGAGTCACACTGCAGTTACAAGCAGATTCTAAGATCCAGGAATAGCCACACATGGACTTTGTAGAACATCCATCACGTTTTACCAATTAGCAGATAATTAGCAGGTTTATCATACAACCCATGGGAGGATTTCAGTGCATTTGGCAGATAGAGATTGCAGCTATAAGTTTTATAAGGCTAAGTGCTGCATTGCTGGAAGTTTGCTCCATTGCTGGTGTTTCTGTAGGATACCTCCTGCCAAGCCACAGAGGGGCAGCAGGACTCACACTCCAGTACCAATTCAGGATATGCCAAGCTCAAAATAAACAACTTTGTTCTCAAAGTCAGTTCCCTTAAAGCAGCACAAAAATGACACTGTGCAGCCCATCAGTTCTTAATTGTCAAGGTACTGGACCTCATCAGATCTCAGATTAATTCAGTTATTTCTAACCAACAAAGAAACAAAGGGTATTTTCATAGCATTTGGCCTCTGACTTCAAAGAAAATGTAGTATAATTCTGTGTGTTTAGATTATAATTGTAAAATGACTGCAGAAATCACAGAACACATGGTTGTTTTCATTTGACTTAATCTGCTTAAGCTGATACTGAGGATTTTGTCATGAATTTGTGTTGTACAAAGAGGAAATTAAGGGAATAATTCCTGTAGCCTAAAATGCTGTCATTACCTCATAATTGTAATAATTCTTGAAATTGTAATTTTGAAGTAAATGAACACAGTGAATCAAAAGCCAAATTAAGGACAGCTTTAAATGCTAGGAGGGCTGCATTCACGCTGTGCTCTGGGGGAAGTGAAATGTGTGGTTGGTTGTGTTTGCAAAGCAGTGGTATTTCCACACCAGAGACACCAGGAACTAATAAGCAGAACTCATAAGCACTTTAAGGGCATCTGGAAGCAAATGTAGGAATAATGTTGCTTCAGCTTCATCAAAAGAAAACTGAAATGGAATAAACAGCCCAGTGCATACAGTACCACTGTCAGGGACAATGCAGGGACTCATTTTGTACAGATCAAGGGCCAGTCCTATGGGTATGTACCATTCCATACACTGCTGGGGTTTGTGCACTGATGTTTCATGGTTATTTGGAGACCTCAGATATAACTATAGTGAAAACTGCAAAATCTTAACCTTAACTCTGTAAATATCAGTAAGGTGAGACATGACTGAAGGTGTTGGTATAAATACCTGGGGGCCTGCAAGCAGTGACTTGTACTGCTCTGACCCAGCAGTGTGTTTTCAGTGACTGAAAACAATTGGTAATAAATCCATTCCACAGTAAAGTGCTTTCCTTCCTGCACAGTGTGTGCTTGACCTCTCCTGCTACTGGCAGGACCTCTGTCCTGTCACTGCATGTCAGGGGCTCACCATCAGCCCTGTGAAGAGCAGTGTGTGGGCATTTTGATGGGGCAAAAAGTAGGTTAAAGAACATGCTGCATGGTAAAATGACACACTGATCAGATCGAGCTGAAAAAAGTCTCATTTGTCTGAAATCATTGTTTCAAAGACTGAGAACACAATGTAATGATAGTAACAACTCCTGGCCTGTGAAATGTTATATAAATAACATTTTACATCTTTGGTCATGGTACATATTGTAAAAAATGCTGCCCTGGAGTTTCTTGAAGTATCTGCTTTCCCTTAAGCAGATCCCATTGAAATAATGGCAAATGCATTACATAGCCAGAAATGGACCCAGACATAGGAAGTTCCTTCGTGAATGAAGGGGTTGCCTGAGGCCAGCATTTTTGTCCATTTTTTATAAACAGGGAAAAGGAGCTAGTGGTACTAAAGGAATATTGTTTGTTTAAATTATGACTGTTCCTGCCCTGAGGTTATCCTACCAGTGTTTAAATTATTAGAATTAGGTTTTCCTGTTTTTCTCCTTTTTTTCCTGTAGCTGTAGGACAAGGGTAGCAGGGAAAGTGTCTGCATGAATAGCATTGCCAGATGTGATAGTAAACAAGTGGAAAAATACTTATTTTTTGTAACTGTATTCCCTGAGCTGTTACGTACAGCAGCTGTAGGCAAGATTCACTCGCAAAGGCATTTATGTGTTTCCTCCTGAATGCCTCCCCCACTCAACACCCCTGCATGGCCTAATGCTTAACAGGGAGCAGTCCCTGTGGGGCTGGTGAGGGCCCCTTTGTGCTTGAGTGCACTCAGAGGCACGGGCTGGCCAGGGAGATGCTGCCTGAGCCCTTTGCTGCACTGGTGCTCCTGATGCTGTACCCCCCAACAGGCCATGAGCCCAGCACAGACCATGGAGCTGCCACTGGGACAGACCATGGAGCTGCCACTGGGATGGGCCACTGGGACTGCAGAGCAGTGAGGCAGACACTAGAGCAGCTGAAGCAGCCCTTCCCCTTCTCCTGCAGCAGCCCTAGATGTGACTGCAGCCTCGCCCTGCACTGTCAGAGCCCCCAGCTCTGGTGCCCAGCACACTGCACAGAACAGACAGCAGGGACTCTGTTAGTCTGTCTGCACCCAGTGCCAACGCCAGCAGGGCCAGTACCTTTCTTTTCCCCTGTGAAGGGCACGAAGTCCTCTCTGTCCTTGTGCTCCAGGGCTTGCTTCTCCAGGTAGGAGAGCAGGCGCTCTCTGTCGAAGGGGCCCGTGGCAGCTTTGGTGGTCTGGTCCTTCTGCCGGAATCCCGCTGGGAGCAGGGCATTCTGTGAGAGACAGGGCAGGGAAAGGACAGCAGGCAGCTGCACACACTGCTCCAAACCTCATCTCAGTGCTTTGGAGGTGAAACCATGCTTTGCATAATGCTCTTGGGTGACAGCAGTAACACACATTACCTAAATGTAATCATAAAATCCAGCACATCATTCAGGCTTCTTGACTTACTACCCACTTCTCACAGACATATTTTAGGTAAAATCCTTTCATTAGGATTTTTTCTCCTGAGAAGCTGAGAGGCCTCAGAAACGAAATGTAAACAATAATTATTTGCTGCTGTGGAATGCAACAGATGCATCTTTGATTGGTCTCATGTGGTTGTTTTTAATTGATAGCCAATCACAGTCCAACTGTTTCAGACTCTCTGGTTAGTTACAAGATTTTATTATCATTCTTATGATGAAATATTTCCTCTATTCTTTTAGTATAGTTTTAATATATCACCTTCTTTTAATATAATATATATAATAAAATAATAAATCAGCTTTCTGAAACATAGAGTCAAGATTCTCATCTCTTCCCTTGTCCTGGGACCCCTGTGAACACAACCACACCCACTAATATTGGTATTAACCATATTCACAGTCAGAGCACCAAAGAACTAAGTAAGGTGATTATAACCACAGTTTGCAGTCCAGGCAGATAAACCAGGCTATGTTTTCTGTACATTTCCTTTACACTTTTTCCTCGCCATTTTTCTCTCACTGAAAAAAAAAATTCCTTTCATTCTAAAGCAGATGTCTCTGAGACTTCAGAAATGAATGGCATGCACTAAAGAGACTGGAGGATGAGGTAGACTTCAGCTATTCAGAGTATGAGGAAGCAAGCAGATAATTCCCACTTTCAAGATGTAGCTGTGGGATCCTGTGATTTCACCTGCATCCTGTAACATAGGAATATGCACGAGGCCCCCACATTTCAGTCCAGGAATTCCAAGAATACAGGTAGGTGGACCTTGCAGTGCACATGCAGCAATGCCAACGTGTTGAAGGTGCCCCAGAGTACTTCAGAAACATTTCCTCACTGGCCAGAACATGCACAGTAAATCTGATCCATGGCAATACACAGGGAATTCTGAGCACATCAGTGAATTTGAGTCAGCAGTTATTTTACCTGTGCAGGCACAAATGTGCCCAGAGTGCTCCAAATTCACTGCACACATGTAGCATAAATACAAATGCACCATGGACTGATTTACTGTGTTGGTTGGTGTTGCTTTTTTAATGGTTTTCTGTGTCTCCATTTGAGATGCCAGATACTTGAAAATATCAGGAAATGTAGAAGTGGTAGTAGTGTGGGAAGTGGCAACATGGTGGGAGAGAACATTAAAATCCTTCTTAATTTCCAGACAAACTGGTGCTATAGAATTAGAAGCTATTAATCTATTGTGTTTCTCCAAATTCATTTTGCCTCCAGACAGAATATTTTGAATATTTTATCTGCCATTTTACCTGCCAGTTTTCAAGCTCCTAAATCAGTTTGAAGAATTTTGGGTAGGTACAGTAACAATTCCCTGCATGCTTGTGACTGTAACCTCGTTATTGTAGGATCAAGTGGTTCTTAGACCAGAGATCTTTAAATTCTTTGTGAGAATTTCTCAATTATTATATAAATATAATAATTTTATATATATATATATGTATAATTGGGGGCTTATTTTTATATATATATATATATATATATATATATATATATATATAATTGGGGATAGATAGATAGATAGATAGATAGATAGATAGATAGATAGATAGATAGATAGATAGATAGATAGATAGATATAATCCCAATTATTCTTATTCTCTGGAAAATGACAGTTGTGTAGCTGAATCCTTGATCATACTCAAACATGTTCTCTTCAGCTAAAAATATATGTGCTGAACGACACAGTCAACAGATTTCAGAAGTTCAAAAGACCTGATCTCCATAAACACAGGTTATGTTTGTTTATTGCTGTGCTCAGAAATAGCAGCCATAAAAAGCTTCTCATTTTGTTGCAGTGTGCCAACATGACTAAAAATTTAGATTGCAGACAAGCTCATGTCTAAATAGACCAAGAGCACAGTGATTTTTACAAAAGTAGCACATCCCAGCAGGAATACAACCAAAATGTCTGTAGCTGAGCTGCTCATCCTTTAGAGCACACTGTCCCTACTGCAACAGAATAGAAATAAAAAATACTGCAGTGTGTGGCATTTCTGACAGGCAGTGCTGCAATTCTCATCACTCACCTCAGGATCAAGGTCATCAAGAACATGCTCTAGCTGCTTCAGTTCATCCTCTGAGAGCTTGCTGAGTATTTCATCCTCGTTGATGTTCTTGTACTTCTCCAGCTCCTTTCGGAAGGGCAGAGACATGGCTCCTGCTGTGCTGCTCTGCTCTGCTGCTCAGGATTCCAACCATCCAGGGGTGCCCAGCTCCTCCAGCCACACTCACTGCTAACAATAAAGCATTGTGAGCATCTCCATTGAGCTGAGAGTCCTGGAAAGCTGAGGGTCACAGTGACACTTATTAAAGAAACAAAGCAGCAGCGTGTCCTGGCACAGCAGAGGGGTGTGGGATGGGAACAGCCAGGACGGGTTCAGTAGCCTGGGGGCAGAGCAAGCAGCAGCTCTGAGACACAGATAAGGAAAGTACTAGCAACTTTTCCTTTTTCATTGAAATATAGCTGCTTTATTTCATTTGCTTGGAAACAGTATCTGTTTGCTCTTTTGGCCAGAAGCAAAGGAAAGTGGTAGAGTCACAGACAACAGTCCAACACTGACAAACAAAAACCAAAATGTTATGCCTTGAGGTATTCTATCTTATCCCAGCTTTGCTGCTGGCTGAAAGCTAACCCACATCATCTTGGCTGACTTTTTGGCACATTCTGGTTACCTAAGCATCTGTCAGGTACACTGGTAGTTAGTCTTACATCAGCATGTTTGGATACAAGTGATAGCATATATAATCAAAATTCTTGGAGTGAGGAGATGCTAGTTATAGCTCAAAATATTATCTGTACTTCAGTCAGTTACATGGGAGACCTGCAGAAGTTCAAAACTTGAAAAAACATGAAAAAAAAAATGAAGTTAGTATTTCACAAACTCTTTTAGTTTTAAAATTTGAATATGATTCCTTGTTCCCGACTGGGAACAAGAAGATCCCATTTGCATGTCCACAACAGCCATTGTCATATTATCTATCATATGACAATGTGACAAAGGACTCTCTGTCTTTACTTGCTCTTTTTTTTCTTGTCCAGAACAAATTCTAGAACCAGAATCAGCCTGTAAAGGGACAGAGTGAAAGAGAACTAACTTATGATGAGAAGCAGCATTAACTGGGGGCTCCCAGGTGTGCCCAGCTCCCACAGCAGCAGCAGCACTCCCCAAATGACACAGTTAGCTGGGCAGTTTCACAGCTGAGCTTTTGCACTCACAGATTTCAGAGTTATGGTTGATATGGAAACCAGCCAACTGGCACCTACCACTGATTTATGGACCAACCCCAACCCTAATTTCCTCTGGCCAGGTTTTTAGTTGTCATAAGCTGATAAAATCCATGTGGGTTCTGTTGCTTGTCATATGAGCTGGAATCCTGATTTTTGTTTTACTTTTATTCCAAGTCCAAATGAAAATATTTCATTTACTTACGAGTTTCACTATTTAAGTACTAAATATTAAAACATATTTCATTTTTATATTTATCAAAAAGACTAGAAATCAGCAACCTATTGAAAGGGCAGGGAATAATCAGTGGATTTACAAATTTGAAATATATGGAATTCTGTGACTACTGCAAGGCACATTAAGGCTTGACTGGAAACTTTAATATCCTATTCCAAGAAGAATCAGTATTTTGCCTACACACTTTCTTTTTTTCCTTATTCCTGCTCTGTTTGTGGCTGCTGTTTTCCCAGCATGACATCATCATTAAGCCATTCCAAATGTCAGGATAGAATTCAAGTGTTCTTTAAATTGAGAGTTTGTTTTAGGGAGGTAGTCAGCATCTGATGTTTAACAAAGTTACAGGTGTTGTGAAATTTTCTTATAATACCAAAATTTCATCATATGTGATGAGTGTGGGGGATATTTTGACCAAAACCAGTACAAAGGAGCCAATGTTTTTGTGTACTTAGTGATTAAGAAGAACACTAGTTCAATATGTGTTTAATCCAAGCAATTTTTTATCAAAATTACTTGTTAAATAATGAAAGCATTTTATTTAAAAATTATAATTTGTAAAACCAAATGGAGCTGCAGTACAACATTCTGCCCTAGGGCATCAGGTGCCTTCTCTAAGTTCCTTTGGATAAACTCATTACAAACATAACATTTCAGCTAAGAGTCATTAACTGAGCTAAAAAATTTATTTGAGGGGATTACAGCTTTTTAAAACTATTTAAGTTAAATGGTTATTAGAGTTTAATCACATCCCTGGAAAAGACAGAAATGTAATCCCAAGGGTAGGGTAATTAAATATTGTAGGAAAAGCAACTTGTAAGAGTCCAGGGCAGTTTCCCTGGCTGAGGGTCAGCAGGACAGCTGGAACCAGGACCTGTCCCTCAGAGGTACAGCCCTGCAGGGTTACAGCCAGGGATTGTGGCACTGGGATCAGCAGGGCCATGGGTCTGAGAGCTTCTGTGAGGTCTGCAAAGCTGAACCCAGGTGAATCAGAGTATGATTGTGTGCGCAGATACCCCCAAATTCTTTGTGAATTGCCCAAGGGCTCAGCCATAAAGAGGAAATGTGGCAGGAGACACTTTGAACAGGTGAAAACTCTCACTATTTTAAGTAAGAAGATGTTTGACCATGTCCAGCAGGGATGCCCCAAAGAAAAATTTAAACCCAGATGTTACAGATGTACCAGCCAAATTTTTCTGATGGCATGAAGTACTGTGTTGAATAACCCCTATTAGATTGATAGTGCATGGAAGAGCCTGAAATCTGAGTGCTTTTCTTGCCTGCACACATTTGCAACAGAAATTCCCTTAATATTTTCCTTTTCACAACAGAATCCTACTCTTTTGTGACTGAACAAAAGCAGAAGACACAGCTTAGGGAATTTCTTTGTCCACAATGCCTGAAAAGCAGTAAAGCTTTTCTGGAGCTTTCACTCTGCTGCACAGGAGCACCCATTGCTCACATCCCAGGTTTATGCTCTCTATTGACCTTTCACCAGTCACAGTACCACAAGTCAGGGGTAGGAGATAAATCCAACAATTCAGCACCAGTCAGACTGGGAAGGAAATGCTGAACTCTTGATTCACATACTCTGGAAACTGCTGTCTAATGTGATGATAAGGATCTCCACCTCCCTAATTGGATTTGATACTGTTAATATTGTGTATGTAAACAGAGCCACAAGCTGTCTGTGCAGCTCCTTACTGTGGCCTGAGTGTGCACAGCTATTTACTTCTTGCACACTCCATCCATTGGATTTGCTTTGTTATGATCACTGTATGAAAGCTTCCCTTAGTTACAAAAGCAGTTCTAACCCAGAGCTCCCTGCTGCTGTTATTTTGAGCATATAAAAGCAGATCAGGTGTCCCACAGCACAAGGGAGATGTCCAACCTAGAGACAACCCACTCCTGAATGTTACACTGCACTAGGGACACTGAGGGAAGCAGGATGAGGGAGCATGGATAACACTGTGCAGTTTCCCTTCAAACTTGCTGGGAAGAGTGAAAGAGATAAGGAATGAGGGAGCACATATCCCATTTGTTTTTCTCCACTGAGTTTCAGTATGGAGCATCTCAGTTTCCCCTGGGCCTAAGCCCCACTGTTAAACAGCAAAGCCCAGCAGGTGAGTGAGATCTGTGCTTGTTCTGGATGGGGCAGAACTGGAAGAGGATTTCTGCCACCCACGTTCTCCTTTTAAACCCTTGTGGAGCACAGAGGTTTCACAGTGAGCTTCAAAGAACCTCTTGCTGTAGCTGTATTCCTGATTCCTTCTAAAGAAGGAAATACTTACGGTGTTATTTGGGGCAGCTTTTCACCCATTCCTGGCAACATCAGCATTCAAAACATGTTTTCAAAGAAAAAAGGGTGTCATTAGTCAGCCTACATAAAATCATGGTTGCTCAGTGCAGTTAACACCTGCTGTGATATAGCCCCTCTGCACCTTGCCACGTTCATAAGCAATTTTTTGTTATGCTTATGCACTTCTGAAAGGGCTTTCCAGAGGAGCCAAGCTGTGGTTTCTGCTGATACCATAACACTGTTGTAATCTTCTACTGCTGATACAGATGTTTCTTTCAGAGAGTGAATAATTCCTCTGTTGAATTACTGTTGAATGTCACAGGGGTCCCCTTGCATTTGCTTGGATCCCTTAGGAAGTGTTGGAACAACCTGAACTGTAGAATCTCCTATGGACCAGCAGCTACAAATGCACTTCTGGTCACTCCTGCTATCTAAAACACAGACTACACACTTAGAGAAACATCTGTCTTGGGGTCCTACAGAGAGGAAAAGACTGTGATACAGAGGATGTGAATTTCCAGGTTTGATAATGTGTATAAGCTAAGAATGAAGCTGCATAACAATGTGCATTATGAAGTATAGAGAGGTGTGATGAATGGGAAATAATCTATTAATAGAGTTCTTTGCATTTTTATTGGGAAAAAAAGGAGGCTTTTTATAATCAGGTTTGAGAAATTGTTCTCATTTTTGCAAATCACAGCAACTGATCTTTAGAAAGGAAATCCTGATGCATGACCTCTTTTAAACTATCTCTGTATCCACAGTGGTGGATATTTGTGTTTTGAAAAAAAGTGGTAAAACTGACCTGTAAATGCAGAAAAAAATCTTCCCTTTCTTTAAATAGATTCATGGAGCTAAACATGAAAATAAAAACCAGGTGGAATTAATCCCAAGTTAAATTGATACTGGACCAAATAAATAGGATTGGGGCCATTATGATTAAGAGCCGTATTTGTGCAACACAAGCAGATGCTCAGTAGGAGGAGGATGATTGTCCCATGCTGTCCAGGCAAGTGAGTGCCCCCACCAGCACACTGAACCCAGTGCCAGACCGGGAACATCAGGAATACTTCATTGTCTGACATATAAATAAGGTTCCTTTTTAATTTTTATACTTAAAAGGCAAGACAAATGCACCAATGTACTTTCTAACCATGAACATATGGGGGATGTATGCTGGGAGGTGATGTTTTGCAGTAGGAGGTTCATGAATCTCAGAAAAGTTAGAAGGAATGCATTAGGGCCAGCACAGAACACAAGTGTGGCAGTAACACAGCATTACAAAATGGGGTTTGTGTGTGCATGATGTGAAGAGTATCAGCTACAGGTCCTGATGCAGATACAGTAGACACGTCAAAGAAATTCACATAGGTACAAAATGGAAAAGAGATCTGTAGAAAAGTATTTCCTCTTCTAGAATCCCCCAACTTTTCTATTTGTTTCCAAAAAAAACCTTCAGAACATAAGGAGTACTGAACTGCTCCAGTCTAGTAACCTTTTCTAAGCCTTTTACATTCATGACATGGCATGATCACTTGGTGGATCAGAGCAAATCACCTGTTTGAGGACTTGCAGAATTGGGTTCATCAGAGTGTGTCTCTGGGGCTGGCAGGGGGGAGAGCTCAGCTGCACTTGGCACTGCCTCAGGGCTGGCTCTGGGACAGTCAGAGTGTGGCCAAACCTCTTCTGTGCCCAGCCCACTGCCATCCTTTGTCATACTGCAGCAAAGAATCCCTCAAAGTCCCTGTGTATTTAAAATGCTGTTTTTCTCCAGAGCTAATGTAGGGTTACTTCAATGCACTATTCCCAGCAACTGGTTCAGTCCTATACAGAGAGCAATGAATAATTAACAATTATGTTGTCCTAATATTAGACTAGTCCTGAAATTTTAGGATAATTATTCAATGATGAAAAACTCCACTTGATAATTGGATGTGGCATTCTGAACCTTGGTAATGTTTATGCTACTCTATAGTTTACATCACAGTTGGCTGCTTAAATGGGGATTGATAACTTCCATGCAAATAAAATGTGAGACATTAATTCATTGTAATGGGACTTCAGTCATGCCCTTTACAAAAAAATAACCACCACGTATATTGCAAAATTATCCATATGAAAGCACTGTTATTTATAGAAGACATAAAGGAATGCACTCCCTTGAGGTAGCATGAGAGGTTTTTCCCTAGTGATTAAAGAAAGATGAAATATTGATGCTTCTCCCACTGAGGCAGAATGTTACATAATGACCAATTTCTGATTGTTTCTAAAATAACATTAGTGGTATTACTCATAACCATTCAAAACATGAAATTGAGTCCTGGAAAGGAAGTATTTCTTTACAATGCCTGATGAATTTATAGCTTGTTTCTGGGTATCACGATATTTTTAGATCATAACCATTAGAATTGTTTCCAGACAAACATATGATGACTAATTATACAGTGACCATATGATGATTTAAGCCTTACTTAGAAAATCCAACCTTTAGATCACTCATTTCCTGCCTCCAAGAAGAGGATGACAGAACAAACCTAAACCCTGCAGACATCGGTGGGATTGTGTGTGGTGGTCTGACATTTCAGTGATGCATCGAGTACAGGCAAACAGCAGAGACCTGTTTGTCTGTCCTGTCTCTTGCAGATGAACACTCCCCACTGTTTCTGGAGGGGTAAAGTTTAGTTACAAACTAATGAAACAATCTTTCTGCTCATTGCAGCTGGTACTTTGTAGCACTACAAGGTTCTTCTGTTTATGGGTCTTAAGTGATGGTTTGAAAATCTGCGCAATGTTAATTAGCTCTTCTAAGATAAAGACGTACCAGTCACTGTCTGAAACTGAGGGCGGTGTGAAGTGCAGGCTGAGAGTCCTGGAGGACAGAGTCTTTTCATACAGGCAAGAGAGACGATGAAGTGGCAGCTCCACCCACAATTTGTCGTCTGTGTGCTCACTGTGACGTGAACAGAACCGCCCTGCTGCTGACCTGTACTGGGGGGGGGCTGACTGATGGTCCCTTGGATAAGATTGCAAGGAGAAAGAAATGGCCTCATTATTCTGGGGGGCACCAAAGATATTTTAAGCTCCTTCAATAACGACCAGACTCTGCAGGTTTGCAGCAGACAGGTGCTGATTCACCTGGAACAGGTAAAGATCTGCACCCCCTGGTCAGCACTGCCCCAGAGCTGACATCTCCCCATCTGTGACATGGCAGCCCATGGTTCTGTGGTCCCCAGGGAACATGGATCACACACATTACAGGAACAGCTGGGATGTTTACAAGGAGGTGTCTTCATCCAGTTCAGAGTTCCAGCTTTTGTGTTGGGTAAAGAACTGCAGTCCTTGTAATCAGCATACCCACCGTGAATGCAAAGCAAAGCACACACTGGGGGAGGAAGACCTGCAGCTTTGCACAGAGGCACACCTGGAAAGCCAAAGGCCAGGCTCTGGATCCTCCTTGACTGGTCACATTTACATGGAACCAGCTGCTGTGGAGCCCTAAACACCATCAGCCACACGAGAGCCTCTGCACTGCCCTGTCAGGAGAAAGAAATGCCTTGTGCAAGGCCAAATGGGAAGTCTGTGGCAAGATAAGGAATGGAACCATCTTCCAAGTGTCAAGCACTGTTCAGCTTTTCCTTTGGCTATGGGTCCCTTCTTCCATGGACATCTTGTACATTTAAGTGGATCTTTTAAATTAATAACATAGCCCAAGTGAAAACACAGCAGTGAGACCCAAAGGTTGGGTAAGAGCATGTACTATTGACTGCAAAACAGAGATCCTGAATAATGACCACTGCTAGGTACCCTCTAAATAACCCCTCTTTTTGCATCTTTCCTAAGCTGCTTTTTCTCCTTACAATGCACAGAGACATCATAACTACCAACATTTTTTGCATTTTATCTGTAAACCAAAGCCAGAAACCATGCAGGATGTGCACATCCCGACAGCTGAAACAACAAACAGGAGAAGGAATTACCTGGAAATTGACTTTTTATTTTTATGATGAAATACATCAGACCAACCCTGGAAACAACAACAGCAGTGTTTGTTTCCCACATGTTGGAAACATCAATAGGAAAAAAGGACACTGGGTAACATAAACTCCAGCATTGTTCCACCTGTGCTGCCAACAGATAACAAACCAAGTGCTACCTTTTTGTCACCACTGTTCTCAGATTTCCCTGTTTTAGCATAGCAGCTGGACACTCAGTCCCTGCTGCTCTTTGAAAGAAGGATTTAAAAACTAACTTTACAGATTTCTGGGGCACCAAATAACGATGACCAAACCCCTTTGATAAACAGAAGCCACCACTACACTTGTCTGCTGTGGTCAGTAAACAGAACACAGGCATTCACCCCACTATTAACCCACCATGTACAAATACCTGTGGCTACAGGATGCTACCAGGGCCTCTCAGTGCAAAACTCTGCACAGCCACCTCAGCCCCAGTCAAAAGGACACTCAATTACAGGAAGCCATCAAACTAGGAGGTCCAATGCTACCAAACTGGAATAGGAATGCTACCAAAAAAACCCCTAAAACAGGTCAGTAACAGCAGAAATGCATGAACATTGCTTGCCAGAAGTTGTAAAATACTGGAAATAATGTTAATTTGAGGAAGGAAGAAAAGGTATGCAAACAGAGAGCAAAGCACACCACTTTGAACAAAATTATTTAGATTATCAAGATAGGAGAGGCTACTGGCTAAGCTCAGAGATACAACCAAGCTGGATAAATGGGAAAAAAGATGCATTAGGAAATTAAGTTTGGTGAAGTCACTAAAATGAATCACATAAGTCTTCATTTTTCTTACCCAGTGGTAAAAATTTAAATATATCCATAGTGGAAAGCAGTTAAGATGTGCACAGTGTAGAGCACCAGCACAAAGGCAGGCAGGCTGTTAGACAGCAAATGAGTGCAGAATAACATGGAAAGGACTGAGATATTGTCAGTATAACTCAGTGAGACACCACCATGCACCCCTGAGTGTGACTTCAGTTTTCTATAAGTGCATCCCTCACAAAGAATTGGAGGATGTGATGCTACAGTACCAGGCCAGCTGATCCCAGGTGTTTCTTACCATTACATGTTCCACTCTCCAAGAGTGAAGGGCAGAACAGAGGAAGTTCAAATTTCTGAGAATAGTCAGTTAAAGTAAAGCTTTCATATGATAAGAAATTGAAAGACAATCTATTTACTACAAATGAGCAACTCAGTAACTTGATGAAGATTTCCTCTACTAAACACTTTGAGAAGCATAGATCTACACAGTGTATCATTCATGGTATAAAAACATAATTACTTCTTCCAATTATTTTAAATTTTATATTTGATATTGATGAATTTCTGTATTTGTCTCATTAGTAATAATGTTAGAATTTTTTTCAGAAGTTTATGTAACTGCTAAGCTCAGGATGCTTATGTTAATCTAACCAGTTGTCATTTACTTTTTGGTGTTTATACTCCTCAGTTATCTTTACATGCTTCTCATTGATTAACTGTGGATTTTTACTCTGGCAGAAGACCTTCCCCTAAGTTTCCATCAAAGCAAATCCCCTTGAACTAGGGCACCCTGATTATTTTTAATTACAAGATGACAGAACAGACAGTATGCAATATCTAATGCCAATGTGCACGTTTTGAGGGTACACTTTGCTCCCCGGGACCTTGGAAACGTTCTTACATTTTCTAAATCAGCGATCTCTTCCTGAACCGGGCATTGGTTCGTTTGTTCCGACCCGCTGCCCGGCGGCGGAGCAGAACCACCCTCCGCCGGTCCTGCCCTATCCGTGACATACAAAAGGCAGAGATCTCCAAGGAGGGGCAGCTCATCACCATCCACACAAACACCTTCTTTAGGTATTTTATTAAACTGCCCATCTAATTTCTGTCCTCCCACGCGTGACCCGGAGGATGCGAGCGCTCCGCAATAACCAGGCGCGCACTCGCTTGTCACAGCTGCGTTCTCCGCGGAGCCCGGGCGTGGCGGGGCCGAGCCCGCCGTGTCCCGCACGGCTCCCGCGGCGAGGCTGGTTCGGATCGGGGCCGCCCCGCATCCGCGCCCCGCGCCGGGGATGCTCCGCCGGCCCCGCCGCCCCCGCCGCGCCCCGGCAGCGCCCGCTCCGCAGTGCGCGGAGCCCCGCGGGCGATGCTGCCCCGCGTCCCGCCCGGCCCGGCCGCCGCCTTACCCCGCCGCGGGGCCGGGCCTGGCCGCCGCCCGCCGCCTGCGCGCCGCTCCGCGCCCGACCGGCGCCGCCCGCCGCCTGCGCGCCCCTCCGCGCCCCGAGCCCGGCGGCTGCAGGTGGGTGCCCGGCGCGGCGGCTGCGCAGCGCGGCCCCGGCCCTGCCGGGCACGCTGGGACTCGTAGTCCGGCGGCCGCAGCGCCCGCCGCGGGCACCGGCACCGGCACAGGCAACTGCACCGGCAAGGGCAGCGGCGGCTGCAGCTGCAGCAGCTCCCGCGGCAGTGGCCCTCCCGCCCCCGGCCAGGCCACCCTCCCTTCCCCTGCCCCACTCAGCCCTCCCTGCTTCTGTCCGCCCCAAGCCTGCAGGTGAGGTCCCGCCTAACCCACATGGTCCCTGTCGCCTGTGGCTTGGCACGATGCAGCCCGAGCCTTCCGTCACCCGTGTGCCTCACGACACCAGACTAGGCTGTGCCTTGGGCGCTCTGCCAGCCGCGGCCACCGCCCTGCCCCAGCACAGCCCTGCCCGCACGCCCTGCGTGCGGTACCCGGTCAGCTCCGGGCACACGTGTCGCCAGCTGATCCCGAAGAACGCGGTTTGCTCCTTCTCAACACCTGCTGCAAACTGAGCCAGCCAAACAGGCCCTGCAGCAGAAACCTGCTGGCCCTCACCCCGAACCAAGATGTGTCACCCCAGGGAGCCAGTTTTGGAGTAGAGGGTGCTGGCCTCTGAGACCATTTTGATATTTTTCCTTTCTTCTGTTAATTAGTGTTGACAAGTCAATTTATATTTGTTCTATTATTCTATAGTAAGGTTAACCATTGGTTGAAATTATATGTAATATTATTTGAGTGAACCCCTTTTAATTAAGCATGTCCTTGAATTAATTTATCACGATGCTTTCACTGGGTGCTGTGATTTAGTTGAACAGAGGTCCTTGGTTCTGAGCCCTAAGTGATGAGTCACAAGCAGCAGAAAAGCTGTTCCAATGACTGGGATGTCTTTAAGTTTCATTTCACATTGCCAGGAAAAGAAGACATTGCCTTGTTAAGAAGCAGATGCTGCACTAGAGTTGAATTTTCCTATGGAAAAAAAGTACAACTAGGAAATGCCAAACCCTGCCAAACACCTCAGGTGTCTGTAGCAAGACTTAGAGCAGAAAATTCAGGCTAATGAGGGGCCGAAGGGTTGCCATGGGTGTTTTGCCACTGCTGCTAAGGAAAACACCTGTATCCACAATAATGTGCAGAGTGTAGAAAAATCCTCCAAAGCTGCAGTTACCTGCTTGGAACCTCCTTACCTCAAACTTCTCAGAAAATGGGATATCCAGCCACAAGTTAACAGCTTTTTTGCCAAACATCTAAAATGTTATCAGATCAACAGAAATGGGAATTAATCAGATCCATTTTTTCTGCAGTCTTTCCCTTTCCTTCCCTTCCTTGAAGCAGAAAAAGTGTTTGCATCTGTGGTTTTGTTTGTTCAGTCCCAGAAGCATCAGGAAAGCTGAACCAAATTGCTTTGAAATCTTCTGCTCTGTAACTTGGTGGCTCAGGCTGAAGAGCAATTTGTTGCTTTGGTGGTGGGGTTGAAGCTTCCCTGCAAACGGGTCTCATTCAGCCATGAGACAGAAATGTGGATTTAATTATTGACACGGATCAAAACCTCTTTTGGGATTTAATCTTGGTCTGTAGGATCAGGGCTTGAATGAGTCACTCATAATTATACAAATACTGGGAAAGGGAAATGTATGCTATCTACACAGAGTGAAAGTTAACATTAGGGTGTTTGCTTTTTGATAAACTCATACAAGTTTTTTCACTCAGATTTTCCTGTCACACCTTAAAATGTATTTATTAAGCTGATATGAAGGAAAATGAATCCTCCCATGCTGACTTTCTCATCTGCATGCTTTATATCTGATGACAAATTCACTCCATATCACTTTCTGTTAAAAATGTAACAATCCTCTGCCAGGAGTAGAGTTTGGCTGAAGTCAATATTCTGCTCTTCTTTGGCAGTGGTTTCATGTTTCTTTCTTCCTTATACTTCATGCATGGAATTTGCAATCAAGAAATCAGAAATATGATCAGTTTCTGTTTAAGAAAAGGTGCAGGTCACCTGTATTTACGAGGCATAGCAACAAAACCATAGTAAATAGATTAAATGCAGATGTACTAGATAATCTTTCATTCTTCTCAAACTGCAACATTAGAAGACAAATGTATTCAATACAATTCATGAATCTGAGCTCTATCCCATGTCTGGGCTGCAGGAGATCCCGTTTATGGGCTATGCCTGCTGTGATACATTTACATCAAATGACTGTGGCCACCTGCACTGACCGTATTTCCCATGTGTGGGATTTCCCAGGCTGGCACATCTGAGAGGGTAGGGCAAGGCTCCAAAGCACACCGTTTTTCCCTGGCAGAACCTTTGCATAACATTTTGCCCACCTAGCCTTTTAATTTTATTTTACTTTTATGTATTTCACCTGTTGAAAGAAGTGCAGTGGCAGAGTAAACACCCTAACAGAAAAGGAGATAACTACCCTAGAAAAAAATTTACTCCACTCTGGGGGATGCCTTTGAGAGCTGGGATCCTGTGGTCCCAAAACAATGCATTTCCTGGCTCAGCCTTTCCTACACCCAGTGACAGTTTGTTTCTAAGGCTCTATGGTGAATGCAGTGTAGATGTTTGGCATTTTTTCAACTCTGTCTAAACTGGGCTTACTGCCAGCAGGTTGTACCAGTAAATCATTAGCCGGGGCACCCAAAAGCAAGTTTTATTTTGCTAAACTATTTGTAGCCAAAATGTGGTTAGTTGTTTCAAAATGTTTGTGGCATTTTTTAAATAAAAAGCCACAGGGGCTGTTGTTTTCATCTGGTTTCCTTATGACACAGCTTGTAAGACTTTGCTTAATTAATTCCTGCTAGAACTGGAGCTTGTCTTCTAGACAACATCTGGACTTGATTACTGTGTGGTGCATGTTTTGATCTCTTCCCTTAAAGACCAGACATTGATCAAATTCAGTGACCTGTAAATAAAACCCCCTGGTTCTATTCCTGATCAGCAAATTTCAGGCCTAGGGTAGAGAAAATAATTTACTCTTGCCCAAATGTAAAATTACTGAATTGGGGAGATACTTCTGAAATGCCCTTGAAAGAAAACCAATATATGTTAGCAGCCTCCATTTGTAAGATCTTGATGGTTCAAGCCTTAAAATGTTGGCCAGCAGCATTTCAACTGGTCAATCCCCAACTATATTTGGATTGGAAATTTTTTAGTTGCATTGCTTTGATAGATAATAGGATTTTCTTGGATTGTTTTATAAGGTGAGGTACAGTAAAACATTAAATAACACTATTGTCAAGTCCTCTGTTATTTCATCTGGACTTGCTTCCTGTAAGCCATTCTACATCCTTAGCACAATAAATCCTGAATAAATGCATTTCAATTTAGAGACTGCATTTGCTATGGTAGCAACACTAATAATAAATATCTTATCTGTACCAGTTAATTTGCAGCAGATATCCAACTGAACCACAACTTTCATTCTGCAGGTGTGGAAGGTGAGACACAGCACAGATGGTGTTTGAAGTCTGGGGCCCAGCTGGCAGGCATGCCTCTGGGAACAGGAACAGGCTGAAAGGTGCAAGGGATTGCCACAGGACACAAGATGACCACCACTGAGCCTGGGGCCAGACCCCAGTAGCTCACCATCCTCTGTGCCCCTTGCAGAGCTCTGCATCCCTGCTCTGCCCCAGGCAGCCTGCCCGGGTCGGTTCACACTGCCCTGGAGACAGCCTGGAGCAAAGGCAGCATGACTCTGCTCCATCCTGATGTGGCTCCTCCTCCATCCACCCCAGCTCTGCTGTCTGTTCTGGGATGAGAATGAGGAGATTTTGGCCAAATCCCCACCTTTTTTGCACTGTCCCATTTAAAGTGCTTTGCACCTCAGATAGGAGCAGGATCCAAGAGACACTGTGCTCCTGTCTTTACAGGGTCTGCTAATGGGGAAGACCTTTCTGTTCCACTTCCTTCTCAATGAATGGATGTGCAGGACAGCTCCTTCAGCACTGAATTTCTCTCTTTATCCAAAGAGTCAGAGGCCCAAGGTCAGACAGAGGCCTTCTGGAGCTGACCAGTATACACTGGGCATGTTTCTGTTACCACTTTTTTCTTTCATGCAGTCAGTCTCCAGGGAATTGCATCCTTTGGGATACATCTAAACTGTCTTAATGGTCTACTTGAGAAACAAAGCCCTGTGAGGGGTGGTCCCAGATGCTGGGCAGAGCATGTCAGACGTGTGGGCTCCTGCAGAGGGGGCTGAGAATGCTGCGAGTCTGATGGTCAGTGCTTGAGCTCTCTGCAGACATGGCTGGAGTCTGATGGTCAGTGCTTGAGCTCTCTGCAGACATGGCTCAGCAGGTGGGCCCTGGGCCGGCCACAAGGCATCCATCCACAAGAAAAGGGAGAAATTCCCCCCCACACAGGTAGCTACCCCTGTGGCCTCCCATCAAAGGCTGTGTAGGCTCATGGGACTGTGCTTGTCTTAACCCTTTGCATCTGAACATGAAGTTCTCAAAGTGTTAGGCTTGTGTCTCAAGAGAACCAGGACTGAACCATGTCCCTCTTTGCTGCTACTGGAATATGATTCCTCACACATCATTTGTTTAATCCGACTCATTAAAAAAAGATATATAGGATAGAGGGTCAGGCATCACTTTTTCTTATCATCTACTTTACTGACAATATCCTTCCTGTCTACATCCCGTGTGAATTCCCTAGGCAGGAAGATATTTCTGCCTCAAGCCTCATATTTGAACGAATATTCTTTATCAGCACTGTGGAGAGTAAGTATAGTATGTTTTAATCAGTTTAGGATTATGTTGGAGGTTTTTTTTCCTGCTGTGCTCAGCTCAGTGACCAGCAGTGAGGAGCTCCATGCTGCCTCTGCTCTTGCTGTGCATGTGCATTGTTTCAGCACCAGCGGAACTTCCACTGCTGTCCAAGTCTTCTAGTCACATTATAAACCTTTAAAAATTGTATACAGAGTGTTGTTTACTAACATGTGGTGCTTAGTAGGTAGTTGAAACATCCTCAAAATCCTGATGATTAAGCACACACCAGCACATTGGGCACCTTGGTGCTTGGATTCCGCCTGCCCCGTGTAAACAGAAGCGCTGCAAGAGCTCTGGTCCGGAGCTTTCGAGGAGCAGCCGCTGTATTTGCTCCCTTTGCGGGTCAGGGAGTGACAGGGCAAGGGACTCCTCTGCGCGGTGCCCTGCCTGACAGCCCACAGGGGGAAGCTGCATGTTGTGAACAGAGAAGAAACAAAGCGTGGGCAGAGGAGAAGACGAGGAGCCTGAAGGGGCCAAAGGAAGAAAGAAGCTACAAGAGAGAATCTGCAAGGCCGCGGAGCGCCGAAAAGGGTCCCATGAGCGGGGTGGCCCCGGCGCTTTGCCCCGCGGGGACAGCACACAGGCGGGGTGCCCGTGCGGAGGGGCCGCCGCACACCCCGGGGGCACGGGCTGCCTCACAAGGGACCCCGCCCATCACCTCGATCCAGCGCCCTGCCCGACAGGGGCAACTTGCAAACCCCGGGTTGCTCGGAGCCGCCTCCAACCTGGCCTTGAGCATCTCCACGGCCCGGGCCGGTACCTGGACCAAGACCGGGACCGGCTCCAGGCCCCGCCGCTCCCAGGGCCCCGCCCTCACTCGCGCGCAGGCGCAGGCGCGGGCGGGTCGGCGGCTCCCGGCGTGCACGGGGCGCAGGCGCAGCGCTGCTGGTCGGGCTGGGCGAGCGGGGAGCGGCGGCCGCCCGGGTGAGGGGAGCGGCAGCGACGGGACGGGACGGGACGGGACGGGACGGGACGGGACGGGGGTGCCGGGCGGAGCCGGGCCGAGCTGGGCTTGGGCGGGCACAGCCCTCCGCCCGCCGCGGCAGGAGCCCGGTGGGAAGAGGGAGATGGGGCTGGGTTGACGCCCGCCCGGCCGGACCCCGGCGGCTCACGAGGGCCCGGAGCCCCGCTGGTGCTGGGGAGCCAGGAGGTCCGGCCGGGGCGGCGGTGGGCCCGACAGCGGGGCCTGCCAGGGCGGTGGGCGCAGGGCTGAGGGGCCGGGGGAGCTGCGGGACTGGGCTGTGTGTTCAGCCAGCGCCCCGCTCTGCTGAGCAGCCCGAAAACGGAGACTTGGGAAGCTTCGCCTGTAGAGCTGGTGCCCGTAATCCTTTCAGTTTGCTGCATGAGTTTCCACGGCTCGCCCTCGCTCGGGTCCCCGCGGTCGGTGGCGGAGAGATGGATGCCTTTCCGGGGCGGGGTGCGCTCCCTACACCGACACCGGGCCGGCGCTCCCGGAACCTCCCGTGCGCCCCTGCCCGGGGCTTGTTCCGAGAGCTGCTCGGAGCTTTCGGGGGCCTGCTCTGAGAGCCTGGCGCTCTGCGGGTAGGCGCGAGTTGTGTTGAAATAAGTGATGTTCTAGGCAGGTTGCCGTGTACTTAAAGTTTGCTGCAATGTGTTGGATCAATCCTCATAACTAAAGTTTAGCTACGGTGTCAGGTGTAGAGAGCTTGAAAGGCAGCCAGTGATTTAAGGGGGGACCTGAAATTGACTTCTACTCAGAAGTTTTCCTGAAGTAATAGAATGGAAATGAATTAAATTTCTTCTGCTGTTCTGTTCCAGGCTTGTGAGTTTTGCTACTTTTCTGCAATGGATAAAAGATAACTGAATGTTTCAATAAACGTTCAGGTAGCTTATATCTGAAGTTTCTTTTTGACTAAGACACCAGCAGGCAATTCCTCCAGGAGCAGATACTGTGTATTAATGGGTAGCAGGTTTCTATTGAAGAACATCCAGGTATTTTCTGAAAAAAGTTATCCCTAACCATCCCTCATCCTGGTCAGTCAGTAGCTTCCTGCATGTTGGGAGGGAGAATGGACAGCTGGAGTGTGATTTGTGACTGAGGAACTTCTTGGGGCACCTGGGATTTTTATCTTATCCCAGCCTTGTATTTATTTGGGATTGTAACACCTGCCCTGCAGCGAGTTTGGTGAGCATGCCTGGAAGTGCCATGGGTGTGCTGAACTGCTGCCTCTTCCATGCCCTGTGCAGCTTGCCAAGCACTGGCTTTGGGGCTGCTGGCCCTGTCAATCCTGCCATTGCCTGGGCTGACTGGGTATGTCTGTTTAGCCCTGCAGTGTATTCAGGAACAGGCACACAGGAGTAAGTTTTTATGGGACAATGCCAGCTTGGCCATCACTCAGAGCACCCTGTCTGCAAGAGAGCTGTGTCCCAGTTCTGTGTCATTGTACACAGGATTTATAAAAGAGCAAAGTGGGCTTTGGTTGCAGGTGTCTTCTGATACAGAGGAGGAGCTTGCAGGAACTGGAAACACAGATGTGTTCAGGTTTCCTTCACTATGGAAGCATCTTCATGGTCTATGTAGTTACTCTGCAGTAGCTGCCTGTCCCCCTCCACTCCCTGGGTCACTGTGTGGACAAATGTGAAGTTAGAGAAGCTCAGTTTACCATGTATAAAGCTTAGTAAATTATCTTTTTGAACAGAATGAAGCCTTGGGCTTGCTTTTCTAGGAAAATAGCCCAGAATAGTTGTGTCTTCCCGCCTGGAAAGCAGAGTTTACCCTGAGGAGAAGTGTGGGCAAAGGCGAGCTGCCCCCTGCTGGCTCCATGAGGCTCTGGGCCGGGGGATGTCTGCTCCTTCCCGGGGCAGGACAACCCTGATCCTGGGCCCTAGCCCAGGCTGGGGCTTTGGAAGCCTCAGGTGGGTTTCTAAAAGCTTTCTGCTAAGAAAGACAGTATTGGGCTGTTCAGCAGACTTAGAAGGCATTACAAAAATATCCTAAGGAACCTACTGGGATTATGGTAATATTTATATTTACTCATTTTTCTCCTTGCTTTAGTAAGTAAAGATAGCTCTTTCAAGTGCAGTACATTCTTCATAAAGAGCTCTGGATAATCTTGCACGCTGGAAAATAGAATTGTTGCCATCGCAGGGGTTCCCTGGGGAAATGCTCAGATTTGGCTCCTCCAAGCAGCTGGGAGGGTCTGGGGCCCTGAGTGGTGCAGGAATGCTGACAGCCCTGCACACCCCCCTGCTCCAGACCCCCCTGCTCTGCTGGGGTCACCCAGAGGCTGGGGGGAAGGAGGCTCATGAGGAACAAATGAGATTAAAGTGAGCTCTGACTGTGCTGGCCAAACCCAGCTCAGTTTGTTTTTCATGATGTTGCTTCTATTTTAAAATCTAAGTCACGGAAGCCATTTACAGTGAACTTTAACAACACTGTTGTTTCCTGTGGGCAAGTTATATCTAAAGAGTTTCTCCTGTTTGTGTCCCAAGAAATTATGTTCTTGAATATAACAGAAATTTCATGGGGGAAAAGGGGTGGAGTTTTTGAAAGATAATTGGAAGCTTGCTATTTTTAGAATCTTCGGGTTTTTAAAAATATGTTTTCAGAGAGGAGGGGAGAAAAATATTTTGACTTGTGCATAAGAAGTGTGTGAAAGTTGTTTGACAGTTTTTCAAGTGGTTATTCAGGTAATGGCATATAAAATGATATAAAGTTACTGCTGTTTTCTCATTTCTTTAGTTCTTCATTGATTTCCCAGGCCTGGGAATAATGGCAAGATTTTTTTCTCTGTGATGTCCAGCAGAATTTCTTCCTTTCTGATTTTCAGCTTCTCTTCTTCTTAACAAACAGGAAATTGACATTTGATGGACTGGAAGTGATGGCTTTCTTTCAGTTTCTCTAAATGTGACTATGAAGTTGCTGGAGTGAAGAACTTCACGTTACAGTTATATATCTGAGAAAGAATATTAACTCTTTGGACTTTTAAGCAATGTTTTCATGATAAAGCTAAGAAGAATACTTAAAAGTAAACTAGCTCTGCTCATGAAAAAAGGGCAAAGTATTTGCAAAGCCAAAATTGATGGTTACAGTTTTTCCCATGATTTTGCATTTAGAACACACATATGCATATCTCTATATATGTATGTATATATATATATAAAATGCACCACAAATATTCACAGGCCAAGTAACTGCTCCTTCTAAAAGCCTGTAGTTTGTTATGCATGTGTCTCTATGCTGAGCTGCTACAGTGAGTGATGGAAAGCAAATAGAGCACTAAGTGTGTTTAATGGGAGGTGAAAGGCTTGTTTGATTAGATTAGGGCTTTAGCTGGCCTTTATGCCCTTTTTAGGCAGTGAGAATTCCTTACACTATGTTTTAAAAGCTGATTTTTAGCATGTTGTATGCAAGTGTTGTATATGCTGTGTTTTCTTTTGTAGGGAATGTTGCCAAGCAATCTCAGTGTGCTCACCAGTGCTACCATCATACAATTTAAAGGTGTCTCACATTAAGGGTGCTTTCATATTTTAAAAAAATGTCCCTGATAGGTATTAGAAAATATGTCCAAAACTCTTTAAATTTGTATTTGCCAGGCCACATGTGATTCTCTTCTTGCTGAAGTGAAACTTCAGTTACAGAAACTGGGTTTTTTTGTTCTGCTGCTTTATTTTTCACTTTTGTGTGTGTGTGTGTGTGTGTGTGTGAACACTGTACCTGAGGATTTGATTTGACTTCTTTGGTTGTATACAAACAAGTGAGACTAAGGGCTGTGACCTGAAAATTAATGAATGTATTACAAAGGATGAGTAGTTTTCCAATACGAAATATTTCAATGCAGTAAATAAAATGTAATTAATTCTGGATGACAGCATTTGTGGCAATTAATGGAGAGGAAACACAGATGATGTTGATGAAGATAATGTATGGTTATGCAGTGCAAGTCTCTTTCAGAGTAAGGGCAACATTATTCTGCAGCTTACTAACCATTCTGCTCCTTATAATTACCTGTTAAAACTGCACCTTTTAATATTTGAATGCAAATGGACATGCAGAACTGTGGTAAATAGCAGTATCTTGGTGTAGGGCAGCCTGGTCACAAAGGGCTATGTGCAATGAGCTGCAGGAAATGTTTTTCTCCTGTGATCCTGTGTAATGGCTTGAACTGTAAGGAAGGGCAGAACATTAAGGCTCCAGGAATGAGAAGTTCACATGCAGATTGTGTGGCATCAGCTAATTATCCATCAGCTGCTTGCACCTGGAGAAACAAATAGTGCCAGACTATGAAAACTGTAGGAGGTGGCTCTCTAGGCCACAGAGTCACTCTTTTAATTACTTTTGGAACTTAGGAAAACATAGGTGTGCTACTCTCTGCATTTTCTGCAGCCAGTAAGTTGGATGGCCCTCGCTCTGTAGCCTCTTGCAAAAGGTCTGGGCTCTTCCAGCATGATTTGGTTCAGAGGAAGCCAGAGTTCTTTTGATGTAATTTACCACAAAAATGAGAATTCCTCCTTATGTTTGAGAGAGCTTTGCAAAGGTCAGCATTGGTCCATCAGTGTCAACTGTAGTTCACAATAAAGCTCTTCTGTTTATATCAGCAATACTTTCTTAAAAGCAGACATCCTGAAAATAGCTGAATATATTCCTCATTCAGGTGTAGATGTTAATAGGACCTGGAAATTCACTGTTCTTGCAAAGGCAATTGTTAAAACCAGATTAATTTTACAGGTACACTTGATTGAATGGTGTGGATGAACCTCTGTGTGCTCAGGTCTGTTCAGTGTCTCTGAATTAAAATGTCACCATATGTAACTGTGGCAGCCAGGGAGACCTTTCTGGATGTAAACAACTGAGGTGGAGGAATCCTGTGTGAAGGATTCCATGGTATAGCATGGATGTATATACAGCCTGCCTTTTCCTGCTGCTTAGGAGGCAGTCACTAAATTGATCTGGTTTTGAAGGACAGTGTAAGTGTGGATTTGAAGCAATGCAGTTGTATTTATGGTGTGAGCATCTGTCCTTGGATAGGGGCTACTGGAGAAAAAAAGATTTTTACTGTGTGCCTGGTCTGTGTTGTGTATTTCTATAGAGCCAAAAAATGGGTTTGAGGAGACTAATGAACAGGAATGTATACATTTAGCTTTTGCTTCCAAAACACCTTATGGACTCTCTTGCTTATTTACAGAGACTCATCACAATTACTTTTTCTTTGTCTGTGTGGTCAGCTTGCAGCAAGAATTTGGCTGAACAAAAGGAGAGTCCTAGAACTTGTTTCAGAGAAATGAGAGGAAACAACTTGTCTGCTTGAACACTGCTATGATTAACTGTTTTTTCCATCAAAAATTGTGGATGTTAGAAAAGATGTTCCCTGCCTACTCCTTGTCTGTGAGAAGTGCTATAGAGATTGTACATTTTGAAGGACCCTGGTTTCCTCTGAATAGAACATTTAGCAACCAGTTTATTCTTTATTTTTAATTTTTAATTTTTTTTTTAATTTCAGGGGTTTTATGGTCATAGGATTGACTGGAGTGCTGCCACTTAGAAGCTGTGTTTCCTATGCTTTTCATCAAGCTATTGTAATTTTCCTTGGACAGACAGAATGTTGTTTCAATGGTAGTGCTATAATTAACTTGGAGGCAAACTTCCTTTGTTTCCTCTGTAGGTAATATGCAAGGGTATGAGTCAGTAATAACCAATTACCTTGTTTATAGGAAATTATCCTTAAGTGCCCTTGAACTGCTGTAGCAACAATAAATGTGGAGCATCTTAACTCTTCTTTTGGCTTCATTATGTGTAAAAAACGAAGGTGTTAAACTGGACTCATAAATGGTAGGATCTCCTCTCTCCTGCCCTGCTCTGTGGGAATTATGGCTTCAGTGTTCTTATCAAGAGGATTGGGTATTGAGTTTGATTTGAAAATAGATATAGCTTAATTAGGTATAGTTTGATTACTGATGGACAAAGGCATGGTGGGACAGGATTCTCATCAGTGAAGAAGCACAGCTTCCAGGTGCTCCTTGTCAGCTGAGGAGTAACAGGTACCAGCACTGGGTGACAAGGCTTTCCTTTCACAGATGTACGTGGAGGCTGAAAATGCTTTGTGGTTGGGATATTTACCTTAACTCTGCTTATTTCTTTTAAAAAGTTTTTCATAGATCTGGATAAGAATTAAGACTTGGCTTTGAAGTGCTTGAGCACCTTGCTACTGCCCAAGTCATGACGCTCCCATTTCGAAAGGACTTGGACAAGTACAAAGATCTCGATGAGGATGAAATTCTTGGCAAACTTTCAGAAGAAGAACTGAAACAACTGGAAACTGTTTTGGATGATCTTGACCCCGAGGTAGGCATTAGCCAAGAGAAGTTTTATTTTTTTCATTTGTTCCATTACTAGTCTAAAATAAATTGAGACTTTGTACAATATGCTTTTGGACAGAGTCTTTTTCATAGCGTGCTGATGATCTCACAGATATATATGTGTATATAATGCTTATTTCCTGTTTGCAAGGTGGACACAACTGCAGCCAAGGATGACATAAGAAGGGATAGCTGGGAGGAGCTTTCCGGGATTGATTTATAAATAAAAATTGCTGTTGTTCATGTTCTTGAGAAGAAAGTTTATTTAGAAAGGCCTGTTTAACTTTCCTGTTTCCAGTGCTGTCTGGTAAACAGCCCTTTTGCATCCATGTTTGTTTTATTATTTCTGCTGTGGAGTTTGATGGGAGTAGGAGGGTGCCAACTTCTTCTAATGAGTCCTGGTCCTGTATCTGGTAGCTTATATCTATTCCTGTCCTTATGCTGACTTTGTGAAGAGAAGACAAGTAATTGTTAAGCTCCTGAATGATTATGTCAGCATGGGATACTGAAAAAAGAATATTACAGCTTTCTGCTACAAAGAGCTGAGTTGTCCTCTACAGATATTGGAGCTAATTTCAGACTTCAAGACTTGTGTTTTCATCTCATGGTTCTCTCTGGTTTTCCTTTAATAAAACCAGGATTAACTTAATCTTGATGTTCAGGGATTGGTTCAGAATACTATGATCACCTGTTTTGTTGCACTGTGAGATATTACTGATATTTTAAATGCCTTTGACTTTATGGATGTTTTAACAGAGGAGAACTGGCAAAAGGGACTGGTTGTCTTTCATGGCAGTCAGAATTCCTATACATTCTGGTCATTCTGTACTAATATCCTTTTTTTTTTCTCTTTGTTGAAATATGTTGATATTATCAAAGAAACATCCCACCTTGAGTCAGGTCAAAACCAGGAATACTGTGTTAAAATAATAGTGGAGTCAGTTGCCTTAAAGACTTAAAATCACATGGATGTAAGTGATAGAGGAAATAGTCTCTTGCTGAATGTCTAAACTGTAAATAGCTGAGTTTTATTTAGTACTGCTCATTTAAACAGTGCTGAATCTAGCAAAGAAATGTAAAGTAACTGGCAAATTGAATGCTGGGAGCTATTGCACTTAAAGAATTGCTTCTATCCTACTGAGAGCACAGTGTGCTGTATTTTCATTATATTCTCCATGTCTAGATTACCTCGTGTCCTTCCCTGCCCCAAAAAAAGGAAGTTGGCAGGGGGATCAAAGATTGCCTACAAAAGATGATGTATCAGGGCTGAACCTTGCAGACAGGGAGAAGGAAGTGGGAAATGAAGCTAAGCAGGTGCTCAGGCAGACTTGGTAAGCTTTGCCCCATTTGTTTTGCAGAACGCGCTGCTGCCTGCAGGCTTCCGGCAGAAGGACCAGACTGCCAAGAAGGCCTCGGCTCCCTTTGACAGGGAGCGGCTCCTGGCCTACCTGGAGAAGCAGGCGCTGGAGTACAAGGACAGGGAAGACTATGTGCCTTTTACAAGGGAAAAGAAAGGTAACAGCACCTCTTCCTGTGTGAGTGCTTGTGGAATCTCTGAAGTGGAGGAGCCAGAACTACTGTGAACCGAATTTGGTTGAAGCACTGGCAGCTGTAATGCTTCTAACTCACAGCAAATGGCTGCTACTGTGCAGGGCCAGGAGGTTTCCTGGTCAGGCATTTGTGCTGCTGGGGCTGGTGTGCTCTTTGTGTGTAGCACAGGAAGGAAATAAGACTCAGAGATTTTATTATAGATTGTGAAGTTCTGATGGGCATGGTATCCTCAAAGTAAGGGCTAACTCTGATTTATGTCAATAATGACAAGTGCTGTCATGGTGCCTGTGGCTTATGCCTTGTGTTGAGTACAGACAGCAATATTTATAACCCTGTTGGATTAGAGAAAAAGCAGTTGAATGATGTTGTGGTAGACAGTAATGTTGGAAGATGATGTAGGCTGACAAGGCCATACAAGTGGTGTATGCAGTCATGGTGTTTTTCTAGCATCCTTACTGAAAGGTTTAATAAGATTGCATAGTTACTCCTGACTAATTATATAGTTAACATCACAAGTTTTGTAATCTGGCAGTGGTTTGTGGTCTTTTCTTAAGGGTTTGAAACCCTTTAATTTTGCTTAATGCTCTGGTGTGAATCATTGCTTATTTCAGAATTGAGTCTTCATTCATCTACTGAGTTTGTGTCTATGACTGGGGGCTCTATTTGGTGAAAATTTGTTTGGGGTATTTGCATTTTCTCTTCCTGTGCCAGATAGCTTTACCTGACAATGCTGGTGCCTCCCTTTTTTTCTTGAAGTAATAGAGAGATTGTGACTTTACAGTGTGCTGCACCATGTATGATGGACTTCCTTCACAGAGCACTTTCTGCTTTATTTTGTAGTTCAACTCCTTTTGTGTTGAGAGCTAACTGTGGCACTCTTTGCTGACAGCAGAATGGGAGTTTGGTGACTGAACCTGCAGGAGTAACCAAGTGCAGGACAATGCAATGTATTGACTGCAGAAGGCAGAAGCACCCATAGCAGCAGTGCCTGGTGGTACCCCTGCTGCTGCCAAGGACCTGCTCATGTTGTGTTCAGCTGTGCCTGGCTCCTGCTGCTCTCCTGACACATCTGCCAGTCTGTGTTGGAGACAGACTGATGGCTAAGTGGGATTGAGTTCAGTATATTTGGGGCTCACAGGTGATTGGGGAATCTTTGAATCCTGTGAGTGAGCTGGGCAAGGGGGATGTGCTCTAATTCTGCATTTTCTGCTGACTGCTAGTGCTTCTTTCACAGAAATGGCTCTCTAAAGTCAGCTTATGTCTACATGCACACATAAAAGTATTTGCTTGGGTAGATAAAATCTGTGAGAATCTTGCAGAGAAACAGAAGGGTCCAGCTGTAAGGCAGAGCTTGGTTAAGAAAGATCAAATGTCATTTCCTTTATGTAATAAAGTATTACTAAATAGTCTGTCTGCATGTTGCAATGAGTCATACCAGCATAGTAAAATTTCCTGTATCTCATAAAAAAAGTTGCTATTTAGTAACTTCTGACATTTATTTGAGTGCTATAGAAGAGAAAATAATATAAAAAATTAAATGTCAATTACTTTCATAAAAACTAAACATTCATTAAAAGAAATGTTTAGTATCCAAATTGATGCTCTGTTGAGTGGGCAGGAGGCAAGAAGGTCAAGCTCATGTTGGAGTAGGTGAGGGATAACCTTTTCTTTGTCCCTCATGAAAGTATTATGGTTCAAATTTGACTTGCTGTCACATTTGTTGCATTTTGCACAAAAATGACAATTGTAAATAATTTAATCATTTAAATCAAGAAATTATGATATTGATCTAGATGGAGAACTTGGAAAGGGCATAGGGTGCACCTTAATACTTGAGTAGGATGGTTTTTGCTATAGAGGGCTGGTATCCTAATGTGTTTTTCATTAATATTAAAACAGACCAACAGACAACTAAGCTGGATTATAATTTTTCACTTCATCTAGAAATACATGTTATGGAGAAACAATAGCAAGTTGTGGAAGAAGGGTAGGTAAAAATCTTGCTTGATTCTCCTGTTAATTTAGGAGAAATGTGACAAATATAACCTTCAGTTCCAGAGGTATTGGGAGGAGAGAGATGGATTGGAGCTGCAGCTGGGTTTTTTGGTGCCATTTCTTGGGTCAGACTTTGCTAAAATATTTCTGTGTCTCTGGCTCGTCTCCTTGCTCTAACTTGTTCCAGTTATTCATTTCATGGAGCAAGAAGAGGAAAAATCTACCCTTCTCTTTCCTTTTTCTGTTTTAGTAGAATGATGTCCTGCATCGTGATTTGGTCTGCAGATTTATCAAAGAAGCTTACTCTAGATTAATTTTAAATATCCTGTCTTGCTACTGATTCTGGTAACCTTGTTTTCCTACTAGAGTGTGAAGGAAAAGACTCTTTTCCAGATGCCCCAAGTACCTAATTTTGGGGTTACATGTTATTAAAATAGTGTTGCTGCTCTTTCAGTGATAGATGATGTAATTTCTCCAGGTCTTTGGAACCTCTTTTGTTTTGTGCTATGGCATGTGGAAGAGCTGAAATAATGTAAAGTCTCCTGCTGTGGTGAAATGAACAATGCTAAAGAAATGCAAAGTTTTATCCCTAAATTATACTGTATTCCATTTTCCCAGTGCCTTGATTTTGTTTCTAAAAGCATCCTTAAAAACTTGCTAGGTTTTAAAAACACTATTTAATGATTCAAGTCGCAGTCTGTTCCAATTAAGTGTTGAACCATAAAGTAAACCATTGTTCACGAGATTCATGAGACCAGTGTGGTAATAATTGCAACAGAACTAGCTTTGTCTCAGTGTGTGTATGTAAGTATGTCATAAAGATTTTGCAGGGTGTACTGCAAGGAGGAGGAGCTCTCATCCAAGCAGTAAAGCAAGGCTTCAGCACTGAAGGCTGTTGCCCTCAAGTGTATTCCACTCATCTGACTGAATCTGACCAATCCTCCTCCTCCTTCTCCCTTCTCTTGGAACAGCAGAAGAAGACAATTACTGCTGCTGAGATAAAAGCATATCTGAGATAGTAATGCACTTTGTGCTGTGTAGTGCAAGGCATTAGCTAAGTGCTGTGTAAACTAAGCTGTGCATTTCCAGCCTTTGCACTCTTCTAATTGTGGCTTTCTCTTCCCTTTGCATTCCTGCTGGGGTGTGTTTGTTCTGTCCAGATTTGCAGTTCATGTAACCTCTGCTTTAGGTTTGATTTGGTTTGGTTTCTCTATCACCCAGAAAACAGAGTGAAACTGTAGC
The DNA here is from genome assembly GCF_037042795.1 of Molothrus aeneus. NCBI lineage: Eukaryota > Metazoa > Chordata > Aves > Passeriformes > Icteridae > Molothrus > Molothrus aeneus. The sequence continues at coordinate 8,676,160 of NC_089658.1, read as the reverse complement.
TGAAACTACTACTGAAACTAAAGCTCTTCTGTTGGCACCCTGCTCAGTTGTTGCTCCAGATCACCATTGCCTTCTGTTGCAGCAGGATTTGGGATGCTGTGTTATCTGTTTGCCATACAATCACTTTAAAGTCTTTAAAGAAGTGTGTTACATGTTGTGTACTGAAACTAATATCCTGTAGGAGCTTTGCAGAAACAGCTTGTCAAATTGATATCCTCCATACAAGAGCACTAGAACAAAATAATATGTGATACTCAAGTCTTAATGTAAAACAGTTTTCTAATTTACTGCTATGTGGCCTGTAATGAGATCAGATAGCAGATAACAGCTTTGCTTCTGCATTAGGACATTGAGGAACTCACTTGTAAGTTGAATTAAAAACATTAGTATGAAATTGTGCTTACAAGGGAATTGATAAACCTAAGTCTGTTACATGGTAAGAACTGGAGATTGATGAAGTGTGGATTATATAAATTTCTGAACTAAGGAAAGTTAAAAGAACACAAGATGTAAGGAATGCATCAGATGTTGCTCACTTTTCTTCATGAAAAAAGCTTGTATTCAGTTGTTTGCAGGTACCACTTGATTTGTTTTCCCAAATGGAGTACTCCAAATGTGGATTTTAGACTTTCTTCTGCTGTGCTAGCTGTGGCTGCCTGTTAGTGTGGGGTGTGTGAGAATAGTATCAGCAATGTGCACTGCATGGCCCCACTGAACAGACCTGATTTCTGCAAGGTACTGACTCCCACCTTAAATCCTGTGGATCTGTGTGGGAAATGTCCAGGGCACTTCCATAAACACCATCCAGTGTTCCTGCCTTTAGAGCAATACAGCTGGGTGGAACTGGGAACTGAAAGTTCATTATGTAGCAGAGGAGGCCTGTGACTTAATCCTGGATGTGCATCATCTAGCATGTAGCTGAAATACATGGAACACCTGCCTATATAATTATTATAAAAATGATGTGAACATCCCTGAAATTTGCCTCTTCATGTTGTGTTGCTTCATCTTTGCATTATCCTGGCTGGCTGTAAAGGAGCTGTCATGTTCCTTCATGTAATCAAATCCCTACTATTTGGAAATGTTCCACTTGAGGGCCAGGCAAGCTGCACAGATGTGTAGTGGTTTTTGGTTTTATTTAAAGCTTGCACTAGGAGGGGGGAAGGGATTTGCTGAACTGTATTGGCAGTAGGCCTGGAGTGAGATCATTGTCCCCAGAGACACAGGGGTCTTACCCTTCTGGAAGTAAGTTCATTGCTAAAAGGGAGTGGGGAAGGATCTACTTTTGTATGTGCATTGTAAACCTCTGATTTCTGTTCTAGGACGACATGAAGCCAATGAATGAGAAATTATGTACACAAGGGTGTGACTTGTTTTATAACAAAAACTGCTCCTGACCCAGCTCATGTGACTGGAGTTGGCTGCAGTGAACATTTCTGGAGGGCAGTGGCTTTTAACATTGTTACTTTCTTAAAAACTGATTATACTTCTCACTCTCCTTAGGTTTTCTAAAGAAAGGCATGTATGGATAAGTTTTTATTACTCTTAGGAAGCAAATATTTGAACCAGACGTTTCTAACCTATGAATTTAAGAATTACTGAACAGCAACATCAGGAAAAGTAGTTCTCTTTTTGTGAGCACTGTGGGGTGAATCAGACAGAAGGCTGAATTAGGTTAAAATACATTTTTGTCAAGTTGCTTTTAATTGAGATTAATTTCTTTTTCTTGGTCTCTTCCTGGTGCAAATAGGATGGCTGAACTAAGGCTCAGGTGCTCGAATCTCACTGTCTTCCTTCCTTGTACTCCAAAATCCTCACCTTTTTACTAGCCCATATTACTGAGGGAAAATAATACAAACATAGCTGCTGAAAGGCTTTCGATCATGTGTATGCTGCTCAGAGTGTTTCATGGACTGATGAAAAGCTTGTCAAACATTCTCTTCTATAAACTACAGTTTAAGTTAAAGGTTAATCTTGCCCCAGTAGGTGATGCTGGCAAAATAAAATGATAGAAATGCATTGCATCATTTATATCAAAACAACCTGAAACAATTGCTACATAAGCCTTCAATTTATGAAGAAGAATTGTGTAATTTCTGAAGGTTTGCTTTTAATCCCGAATCAATTTATGAAGGTTTTCTTTTAATCCTGAATCACCAACCATTTCTTTTGCACTGTCCATCAAATCTGAGGTAATGAATGTCAGCTGCACTTAACTACTGTTTGGAATCAGTACAATTATGTAAGGAGGTTTGTTTTCTACTTCTAAATATGGGTAATGACCATTTATACAAGTTTCCAAAGAGATAGCAACCCAGGAACAAAGATACCGTGTTGCTAGCAACAGCTCTTGGTCATCAGACTGTTGTCAGAGAAAAACCTGATGTGCTTCTCTGTCATCTGTGCTAGTGGGAATGCATTAACTTCCTTTAAAAGGAAATGACCACAAACTACTGTAATCTAGAGAAGATATGGAATACGTGATTTTGGCTTTAGTGATGCTAAACTAGTACTACTACCATCAACTATCACTGTAGCTGGGACATTGGGACAGCGATCATTCCTCTGTGGAAATACTTTTTATAGCTATGGATATGGCAGAGGGTGGACTCCTGAATTAGGACTGAGACTTCATAGGATGATTATCAAGACCACTTCCTACCCCAGGAAATAACAAAAGGAAGCTGGAACTCCTTTTCCATTGCTCTTTCTGTGGATAGCTCAGGCAACTGGGAAAGTTTGAAAAACTTGAACCTTAAATGGCTGTTAAGATTTGATTCACAGTTGTGTAGGTGGGAACAATTTCTCTCAAATGTATCAGTACAAGAGCTTTTGTTTGCCTTGTTAATTTGTCCTGAACCTAAGCACCCCTTGCTTGTCCTGCCACTTACCCAGTGGAAGACTTATTTGTTCTGAGGGACCATTCACAGCTGAATTGTTAGAAAGACTTTCTCATATTCTGATTTCCTACCCTAAAGGTGTATGCAGGAATTATGATAACTACAGAGACCTCTACCTAATTCCTGTATTCTAAAATAAGTTTTCCCATTACCTGCCTGTAATAAAAAAGGTTGGTGCAGAATGTAATATTACTCCTGGTTCTTTTGCCATTGAATCTTTGATGACCTTTCTAAATATCATTTTAGAGAACAGTATCACTGGCAGAGAAATCTACCATGTTTTGTGCTGTTCACAAACCATGGCTTTCTCACTCAGCTTTGATTTTTTGCTTCAGAACTGAGGTTAACATCTGAAATCAGAAATACTGTGTATAGTGTAAAAACTGCAGTGAATAAAGTACATACTATTAGAAACATAAGTAGTGATATAATACAAACTAACATCAGACTTTCCATTTTGTTTACTCCAGGGAAAATATTTATCCCCAAGCAAAAGCCTGTACAGTCTTTCACAGAAGAAAAATTCTCTCTTGATCCAGAACTGGAGGAAGCCTTGACCAGTGCCACAGACACAGAACTGGGTGACCTCGCAGGTGAGGTTTTTTTGAAGGATGGATGGGCTGGTACATGTTTAGAGAAGGAAGATCTATAATTAATGTGACGGTGTATTGATCTGACTACAGGATGTTGTAGTTGTGATAGAAGCCAGATTATGTTGTTTGAAGTGTTTGACTTTGTTGATTTGTGAGGAAGTTAATTATTTTGGCCTGCAAAAGATATCTGAATTTCAGACTCAAAACCTTTAAATCCATTCCTCAGACTGGCTGGTTTTTGATGTGTATGTATCTGCTTTTTCTTGTGTATAACAATGTGTTTGTTTGTGCCTGTATTCCTAAAGCTTCATTTTTGTGATTGAGCTGCACTTTTTAATGTTGGTGCTTGAACCTGGTGAGGTCAGAACTTTCTAAGATGTGAAAGTTAACTAAAATGCCTATAATTAATTATCTTTTCTACTTTTTTCAAATAAGATACTGAATGGCTTTTTGTACTGATAAGTATTGTACAAACGTTGGGTTTTGTTATTTAAAGGAGCCCTGCATCTGAGCTGAATTAGGAACAGTAAAAACTGGTTTTTGCTTTTTATTTTTTTCTTTTTCAGCAATACTAGGAATGTCCAATTTGATAACAAACAATCAGTTCTGTGATGTAGTAGGAAGCAGTAATGGGATTGACAAAGACAGCTTCTCAAGTAAGTGTGTACACAAGTGCTAGAAAAATCAATTCTCTGTACTGCACACCGTTCCTATAGCATTCACCAACAATCTTTTAGACTCTTCCAGTCTTAGTCTGGAAATGTGTATGCCTATAACATTGCTAATTGAGTTCTGGCAAGAGTGGAATTGAAATATACATACACTAAAGTGTCCTCTGCATTTAAGTCACTTTTTGGTGACAAAATAGGCATAAGCATGCATTGTGTGTGTTGGTTCTTAGGTTCTATATTTGTGTTTGTAATTCAACTCCTATGTGCTTTCTGGAAAAAGAAGCAGAAAGGCTGTGAGGACTTTTGAAATTGAAAAGAATTGAACTTTATGAAAATATGGTCAGGAGATGACGGTATGCTTTTTTTGCTGGGGAGAGATGTATATACTGATGAAATGATCTTTAAATACAGTAAATATTTAGTATGTGTATAATTTATTCACAATGAATGCGTGCAACCTGTTTGATTACATTTAAATGCCTTACTTTTCAGATATAGTAAAAGGTGAAAAAATGTTGCCTGTTTTTGATGAACCACCAAATCCTACAAATGTGGAGGAGACACTGCAAAGGATTAAAGATAATGATTCTCGTCTTGTTGAAGTTAATCTAAATAACATTAAGGTAATTACCTGAAGGCTGCAGTAAATATGCTGCTTCTTCTCAGTAGAAGACACTTCTAGCTGCAAAACTCTCCAAGAGAGCATGATAGGCTTATTCTAAGTACAGCAATCTTTCTGCTGAATGTTGCATTGTGTATAAGCTCAGAACCTGCAGCTAAACCAATAAGCCATCTTGATTTCTCTTGCCAAATTTGTATTTAAAAAGTCTTAGACTTTCTTACTGCCAGCCCAGATTTCTGTCACTGCCAAGCTGGCAGCAGTTCCAGCAGCTCATTATCATGGAGTTAACTATTTTGTTGAATCCTTTGTCCTTGATGAAGCAATGTGCTCTCAGTTTCTATTGCAAGCAAAGGGATATTTGTCCCTTTCATCCTTCTGATTCTTGTACAAAAGGGCTGGTGGAAGTTAGGGCAGCTTCTGCTCCCAAGTAATGTGTAAAAACACAGTTGTATTTTTACACATGACAAGCTTTTGTATATTTGCTTGAAAGAAACCAGAACTGCAGCACCCCTGACTTGCAGTGCAGACACCAGAGACATTCTTGCCAGCAACCAGGGCTGCTTGTTCCCCTTCCTAAATTGGGGAAATAAAATCCATGGTTTAAGAATACTCTGTAACAGGTACATGCTAGCCAAAGTAACTGCCTAAATAGGCAACAGATCAAAGTTTCTGATACAATAAACTGAGACATTTGCTATCCTAATTAATTGTTTAAAATGATTCCTTTTAAGCTTGGTTGTTACTATTCTGTAAAAATGATTGCTTTATAGAATTGGTGACTCTTACAGCCATTGCATCTTAGGGTAGGTCTTGTCTGTGAGACTGCTGGAGACAGTGGTAGTTAATATTGTAGGGCATTTTGCTGTAAAGAGAATAAGATAGAGAGAGAAGCTGGGGGGAGGGGATAAACTTGTGTATCTCAAGAGAGTGAAATGCTATTTTTAATTCAAGAACATACCAATTCCAACGCTGAAAGAATTTGCAAAAGCCTTAGAAACCAACACACATGTGAAGAATTTCAGCCTGGCAGCCACCCGAAGCAATGATCCTGTTGCTGTTGTAAGTACTCGTGATAAGGGGTTTGAGTGGGGTGCAAGGGAAGTTAGGATGGAAAGGCAATGGTAAGGGATTGAATTTAATCCAGTTTAAATGATCAGAGATGAAAATATTTCCGTTCTGCTACACTGTAAATTATGTTTTCTTTAACAAACCTTTGTTGTATCTAAGGTGGTAAATGATTACTAGTAACTTAATATGCAGCAATGCTTCAGATGTGTGAGGAGAATTCTTTTTTCCAGTCCCTTTCCTTTATTTTTCATTTTGCTAACCTCCTTCCTTTTTACCTTTCTTTCCTAATTGTTTAATTCCTGCTGTTCATTCCAGTAGCCAATAGTACATTCAAAATTAATTTGCAGGAAGCACATTTGAGGACTTAAAAACACCTGTGATATTTTTCAACTAACTAGAGTTTTAGTTGAATTTGTAAAATACTTGTTTCTCTATCTCCCTGCTACCAAAGTTTGGCTTAAAATATTGGTAAATAAAGCATAATATTAGTCAAAGTATCTAGCTTGATACAATTGAAACTTAAATATAATTTATTGTCAGGTTGGTTTTTTCTATGTTGAATTAAAGCAGTACCTTATTTAATTACAAATAAAGAGGTAAGAAAACAAAACTAATTGTTTTGCCAGGACAATCCTTTGCACTTGTTTTAAATTCAAGTTAGAAAAAAACCAGCTAGTTTGAAAGACTCCATTAAATGAACAAATGAGCATTTGAAAGCTTTGGGTTTGGGTCACTTAAAAAGTTTCTTTTCAGCAGGAGTAAAACAAGTAATAAAACTCTATAAGGGCCTCTTTTCTCAGGTGTGGTTCTGTTGCATTTTTTGTATTGTCACTTGATAGAAAAAAATTCAGAGGGTACAGTTTTTCTGCCAGTAAACTCAGTGGTTAGCCATTCCTGTTTTCTTCCTTTCTCAGAATTAGCACCAGGTATAAAAGTGCCTTTAGCTACATGCTGCTACTATGCTTAGAGCTTTGAATTTTACCTTTTCCTACCAAATCTGTAGACAAAAGCACTTTCAAAGTCAGATCTCCTGTTTACAAATTAACCATATCTAATTCTCCTCTCAGTTGACTAATGCCCTTTCTTTGGCCTTTGCTTAGCAGCCTGCATTGCTCGTTGTGTGCTGTGAAAGCTTACAAAATGGAATTGGTCCAATATGCTAATTTCAGACCATTTATATTCTGTGTAGCTTTTTAGTTTGTAACAAGAGAAAGACAGGCCTTCTCTTGACTGAATGCTACTTAAGAAGGGAATTTAGATAATGCCTGGCTAAAAGAGTCATCTCAGTCTCAGTAAGTGAAAGCTTGCAAAGTTACACCTTGCATCTCTGAACTTGCTGCTTCCATGGAACTAGTTAGTGGAAGTGGTTATTGCTGTGTCCTATGAGGTACTGCAGCAAAATTCAAAAGTTTAATGATGCTTCCTTATATTCAAAGGCTCTTGCAGATATGCTGAGACGAAACACAAAATTAAAAAGTTTGAACATAGAATCAAACTTCATCACTGGAGTTGGAATTCTGGCATTGGTTGATGCACTGAAAGACAATGAAACATTGACAGAGATCAAAATTGATAATCAGGTAAGTGAGGTAGTGGTGATACCGTAGCTAAACCCAGCCAATCCTAATTGACTGAATGTTTTTACAAGCCAGCTTGTGATAAACTCTTCAAATATATTATGTTTAATTATCTTAACACCATCAACAATTGCCCTTAAGATTGTCAGAAGCATCCAGCTGAGGTTGATTTCTGTGCTTCCTTGTGCTTTAAAGTGTACAAATATATTTTAGGACCTTCTGCCTATTTGATTAACTAGAATGAAGCTGAGTGTTTATTGACTGATATGGGGAAAGGATTTTGATCTCTTTCAAGATGAACACACCTAAGATCTGTTGTCTTTGTGTACCTTTTATTTTAACAGAGGCAGCAGTTGGGCACAGCTGCAGAAGTAGAAATTGCCAAGATGCTTGAAGAAAACAGCAAGATCCTCAAATTTGGGTACCATTTCACACAACAGGGACCTCGAGCCAGGGCAGCTGCAGCTATCACAAAAAACAATGATTTGGGTAAGACCTGTCATTATGAATTGACTGGGTGTGGGGCACAGGCTTTAAAGGGGTTATTCCCCTTCTCTCTTGACAAAACCACGATAGCACAAGATTAGTAGATCAGTTTCAGGTTTCTCCTGTGCTTTACTCCTACTTTTTTGTTGCTGCTTGATGTTTTCTGTTTTGTTGCAGGGTGTTCATGAAGGGAGAATTTTTAGCATAGTCTAGAACAGGAGCATTAAAATTTCATGTGATTTATGGCAAAGGGAGTGAAAACAATAGTTTTGATCACCCAGTTATATTCAGATAAGATTAATTTCCTCTTCAAAGTCAGTACTTGAAACTAACAGTGTAGGATGCCCTGTTCAATGCCAGTATCCCAATGTTACTGGGATTGCTTGAGCAAGGAAACTGAACATACTGTCATGTACAGAGGCTGGGACTGGGTAATCTCTCCCTTGGTGGTTCTGTTCATGTACAATTAGCTACAAGTAGCTGATAGCAGTGGCATCTTTATTTGCTGCAGTCAGGTTTGTTGGAGCTCATCGGTTAGAATCCTAATTAAATGTATCAGCAGAAAATTGGTTAATAACATAGCACATGAATGTAAATAATTTGTATAATAATGTCAAATACTTGAGGCACTCAGCTACAAAATAATGTCCATCTATTCAAGTGGAACTTCATTTTAAAACTCTATTTAATTAAATCTTTTTGGTTTAGATGCTTTGTGATGACCTCTCATCAGTGTGAAAAGGGGCCAGGCAGTTTAGTAGTAGTAGTGGTAGTTAAGGAATATATTAGAGGGAATGACACAGGAAATTGGAATTTGGTTCAAAGATCTGATTCCCTTCTGAATAAAGGTTAAAGTGGAGGAGAACAGCTCTGAAAGATATGGATGAGTAACTAGCATAGAGCACAGAGAGATAAGAAAGGCACTCAGACAGTGCATATCTGTTTCTCAAAATAGATTCTAAACCAGTTGGGTTTTTTATCATAATGCTTCAGGTGTCTCACAGCTTTCTAAGGTTTCCTCTCTCACTAGTTCTCTTATTAGTGCTTGACTGTTCAAAATCTGTGCTTCTATTGATATCTTGCCTTTTTTCCTTTGCTTTCATAGTCTGGAGTATGCGACTAAAAGTTTCTGCAAATACCTTTTCATCTGTCCAGCCCTGAAGCTACAGAGAAGGTTACTCTGAATACCCACTTGGGTATTGAGCACTGAAACCAAGATGTTTGAAGTTTCTAATTTCTCTCTTTGTACGTTCCTTCTAAAAAGAAAGTCTACATCTTTTTCATTTTCCTTGCTCACACTGTGTTGTACCACTTCCCTGTTCATTGTCTGTGTGCTGTTAACTGCATGATTGGAGAAGTCTAGGGCTGGAAATTCTTGTCATCTGTTCTTGCAGTTTGATGAAAGCAGGTATGAATAACTTTTGCCACCTACTTTCCTTTGAGTGAATTTGAGAACACATTCACTTTCTTCTTATATAGATGTGCTTGCTTCATGTTTTAAACAAAATGAAATGTCCTTTGTATTTTGCCTTTATGTGTCCTATAAGACCTTTAGTGCCATTGGCTTTGTCCACACAGAAAAGGAAAACTGGAAGAAGAAAATTTGATAGTGCGAAAAGAAAACATCAAAAATAATACAAATGTTGAGGAAAACTCCAGTCATTCAATCAATTTTGCATATTCTCAAATCTTAAAAACATGTGAGCTTTTAGTTATTTTAATAATAATTTTTTATTGCTCTTGCATTTTCTGACAATTTAATGTTTTTATTAATAAATGGAAGGTGTTAGGCTGTTGATTGTAACATCTGTGTGTGTATAAATTGTGTTAGATATACTGTGAAGCTCTTGTAGTGTTTCTTTTGAAGCCATGTAAATTAAATTCACCTCTAAAAAACTGCAAAAACTGTAAAAAAAGAATCCTGGCTAAATCTGCTTATCAGACATAAGATGATTAATGTTTCCCACAAGTCCTTCCTTGGAAATATTTGCAACTGTTTGTGAATAAGGCTTATTTTAAAATGCCGCCTAATGCTAAGTGTTAGCTGCCTTAATTTGTGATACTTCATGTGACAAAGTAACTGTCCATGTTACAGAAACACAGAAAACAGTTAAAACGCTAATCTAGCAAACCTTCTCTTTCTTGTCTCCTTGTTGCAGTTCGGAAGAGGAGGGTTGAAGGAGACAATTAGCAAAGCTGCTGCCAGAACTGTGGAGTCAGCACAGGCAGCACCGTGGGCTTCAGCAGTCTTGGACTCCATTGACCTGGTTAGAAGGGAAAAGACTGGATACCCCCTTCCTTTTAAAGCAAAGAATAGAATCATCTGCTGGTATGCAGCACGGTTTTGGGATGGATGGAGACACAGTAACTGTGCCAGTCTCTGTACCATAAGTTTTGATTGGGTTTTTTAAGGACTTTTTTTTTTGTATTTCAAGACTTGGGCTGTGCTTCCTACTAAAAATGTAATTGCAAATCAATGGTATAATTGTCTGTAGTCAAAGAATAGGACTTTTAAGATGATTGGGCAGATACTGACCCGACTGAAATGTTTGTAAGAAAATCTGGAGGTGTGTATTTACCAGGAGGGATGTGTATATTCCTGACAACAATGCTCTAGTGAAAAGGGATTCTTCACCCAGCAGCTGCACTCGTGTAGAGCTGTTCAGCTTTGTTCATCTGCACTGAAGAGAAATCTTTCACAGCAATGTTATTTGTAATTCTACTGGTTTATTTTTTATTTGTTCTTGATATTGTAATCAAGTTCAAAGACATCCTTTTAAGCCAAACAAAAATAAATTGGCTAAGGACTTCTCCTAAGGAATTAGAGGGACTAATACAAAAATGGAAGCCTTGGAAAACAAGGAAAAAATTCTGGAGTCTTGCAAAACGACAGTTTTTCTGTTACATCTAAATCCTTAAAGTCTTTTTCTAAAGATCCTGTAACTGTGTCTTGCTCTGTATCTAAACTGGATACATTTTTAGACTGATTTCATGTGTTCATCAGCATTATTTAGTTTATATTCTTTGTTTAAAAATTGTTATCTACATTCATAAGTATCAATTTCTCTAGAAGTAGTGGACATTCATATTTAAAATTCTGCATACCTATACAGGAAAAGCAGCTTTAACTGTAAGACCACTGGGCCTAAGTTACATTACATTAAGCTATTTGTACTTCATACAAATCTAACAGTTTTCAATAATGAAGTAACACTTTGAAGAAAGGGTTTTTCCATTCTATATCTGTCTGGATGTTGAAACACTACCTAAGACATGCAAAACCAAACCAATAAGTAGTGTCAAATCTCTAGGGCGTAGTCATTGTTAAAATGTTTAAAGTTCTATGAGCAAACTAATAAGGCAACAAGAATCACTTCAACTTCTGTACCTAATCACAGTACACTTTGAAATATGAAAATCTAGAAACTTTTTGGTGTAGGTCTGTTTGGACTGTACTTGTACTAGTTTGCTTTGAGATCACAAAAATATTCTACAGGACTGCTTGGCTGTATTTATAGCAACAGAGAATTCAACTGACAACTGTTTTCATCCAAAGATCATAATGTGGTGAGCATTTATATGTAGAAAACATTGGACTGAGAATTTTGCATCAGGTTGTACATACTGTAAAAACAGAGCAAGTCTCTGACACTGTGCCCACACTGTAATTTGCTGCAAGTCTTGGTTTGGATCTTTAAAGACAGACTTTATTCTGGAGATGGCTTCAAATGTTACTGCAACTGTACAGAGAATTTGGAACTATAGTGCCTTCAGGGGGGATGTATATATCTGGTTTATACTCGTGGAAGAACCGCTTTTCCCCCCTACTTCTAGATTGGCATTTTATTAGAATTACAAATAAATATGTGCTCTGAAAACCAAGTTGGAATGAATTCAGTTAAAACCAAAGACTACACTTACTGTAACCTCACAACAACACCAGAAGTGTTCTGATGAGTAACAAAAAGAGCTTCTTTTAGTTTGGGCTTTTGTAAATTTTCAACAACTTTTTAGATTGTGAAATAAACTTTGAAATAGTTCTAATACAGTATGCATACAATCAGAAGTTAAGTGTATTTTTACAGAGAGACACTGCTGTACAAACATGGCCAAAGCATGTCATGTGCTGAGTTGCCTAAAGCTGTACTTTACTTTTGATTTGCTAGGCACCATTATCATTTTGTGTCAAAAAACAGGCTGTAATGTCTTCCTTCATTTGTTGAAGGGCTGCATGTTCACAGAATCTGTTCACATATTGGGATTCTATGATGAGTTGTTTTATCACAACCTAAAAAGATTAGGCAGTTATCTCCTACTTGAAAATGAAGGAGAAAACTGAAAGGCTGGATTATGGAAATAATAGCCCAAATCACATTCTTGCTTTTACTTAATCAAGTTTGGCTGTTTAATTATTTATATTCCAATCAAAGGCAGAGCCATTTAAGTTTCAGCTCTCAGGTGTCCTGTCACAAATGACAGTTAAATGGTTTAACTCTGTAGACAACAGCTAAAAATTTGCTTTTGACTTTCAGGACAGATACCTGACAGGCTGGGCATGGAAAACAATTTTTTTCAATCAGAAGGGTTTAATCATCCAAATTGTTGGAAGACCTTTGGTGTGGTGCATGGAACAGTTTACAGCAATCACTTTTGTGCCTGTGGTGTGTATCCTTTTTGGAATAAATGAAGAAATTCAGTCTGTAGCCGGGAATCTTCAATAGTCTTAACAAAGTGAGCAATGATGTAATGCCATCGAGTGTGGTGAGATCTGTGTATGGTTTCACTGATTGTGAGTGCAGGGCTGGTATTACTGTGAAAGCCAGTTACCATAAACACAAGGGATTTTTCTGAAAGAGATACTGTTTTCTTACTGATTATTTTTCCTGCTTAATGCAGAAATCAAATGACTGCATAGTTGATTCTGTTGGTTCCAAGCTAAGCATGGAAACATAATATTTCAGAGCAATTACCTATTTACTCTTGTATTTTAAAGAAATAGCCTCACTCTCTCTGCAGCTTGAGTAATCCTGCGTTTGTAAGCTACAAACGAGTAAGTGTTCGAGTTAAATTTCCATTGGGGAAGCAGGTATTGAGTATTTTAGCATATCAGCACTATATGCTGTCAGATTGTAAAACAGTTACTAATCTTTGGATGATTAAAGTACTGTATTCTTGTTGTGGCTTCGGGGTTTTTTTTGTTTGCTGTTTTTAGTACTGTACAGAGTTGCTTCAAACCCTTGTGTTTATATGAGAACCTTTCGTTCTCCGGCCGGGCAGGAGCGGCCGGTGCCGCTGTGGGGAGCGGCTTTCCCTCAGCGGAGGGCGGGGCCATGAGAGCGCGGGAGCGGCGCCGCCACAGCGGCACCTGCGGGCCCGAGCGAGCGCCGCCGGGAGCGGAGCGCGGCTGCTCCGTGCGGGCGCTGCAGGCACGCCGGGAGCGTGCGGAGGGGCAGCCGGGCACCCACGGCCTTGGCCCCAGCCCCGGCCCCGCTGCTCCCCGTCCGGGCCGTGTCTCCTCACGGCCGCGGGTGCGGCCCCTTTAAAAGGAGGCGCCCCCTTTGAGAGCGGCTCCGGCCGGGCTGCAGGCGGCCTGCGCGAGAGGCGCCCCGTGTGACGTCACTGCGCGGCGCCGGCGGGGCCGCGCTGCCGCCATGGCCGACATGGCGGATCTGTTCGGCAGCGACGCGGACTCGGAGCCGGAGCACAAAGGTGAGGGCGGCTTCTCGCGCTCTCTCTCTCTTTCGCTCTCTCTCCCTCCCTTCCTCCGCCCGGGTGCCCCCGACGCGGGCTGCGCCGCCCGCCCCGCCTCGCCTCGCCTTTGCCGCGGCCCCCGAGCGCGGGGGCAGGGATGGAGGGAGGGAGCGGCGCGGAGTCGCGGGCCGGGGGTCCGGTGCCTGCAGGGAAGGTTGTTCCGCCGCAGCCGAGTTCTGGAAACAGTGGAACACCTGGTTTAGGTCTCTGACGTTTTAAAAATTCTCGTACGCGTTCCTGTAAATTACTTTTCAAGGCAGGTGTTTGTTTATTTTCCAGTGGAAACCACATTTACCAGCCTCGGCAGTGAGGAGTAGCTCCATTGTCATAAACCTCCGTGGGTAGATGACTTAGATTAAATACAGAGTGACAATTTTGAATTTGTAGGATCTTATAAGCCGTGTCTGTTTAGTTACTTGTTTAAGCCCTCATTATTTCAATTGTTACTTTCGTTTGTGTAATTGTTTATTCCATCTACAGTCTTAGAATCTTAGATCACAGCTTGTGGTTTGAAACTCTTTGGGCCATCGATCATTTTTCATTGTGCCTTTCTTTGGCTGTGCTTTTATTAGCAGCCATTTTATTTTACTATTCTTGCTAGCTTTGTTGGTCTTGCTGGCCGTTCTCTGTAGGTTTCTCAGGGGGTTGGGTTGTGTTTTTGGGGTTTTTGTTTAAGCAATGCACGCACATCCTCAGAGAAGCATCCTGACTGCTGAAGGGGTGGTGTTTGTTTTGCAGACTCCGATTCCGGCTCTGATTCCGATTCCGAGCAGGAGAACGCTGGCTCTGGGAGCAACGCCTCCGGCAGCGACAGCGACCATGACGACGACAGGGAGGCCGTAAAACCCAGCAACAAGGAGCTGTTCGGGGATGACAGCGAGGACGAAGGAGCATCCCATCACTCAGGGAGCGACAACCACTCTGAGAGATCCTACAACCGCTCCGAGGGCTCGGGGCACGAGGACAACGAGCAGTCGGACGGGGAGCAGCACAGCGCATCCGAGGCCGCGCACGACGACGACGAGCACGGCTCTGAGGAGGGCAGCCATCGCTCCGAGGGAGACGGCTCTGAGAAAGCACACTCCGAGGATGAGAAGTGGGGCAAGGAGGACAAAAGCGATCAGTCAGATGATGAGGAGAGGCAGCAGAACTCTGACGATGAGGAGAGACAGCAGAACTCTGATGATGAGGAGAAGGTGCAGAACTCAGATGAAGATGAAAGGCCACAGATGTCTGATGATGAGGAAAGACTGCAGAACTCAGATGAAGAGAAAATGCAGAACTCTGATGATGAGGAAAGGCCACAGGCCTCAGATGAGGAGAAGATGCAGAACTCTGACGATGATGAAAGGGCCCAGCGGTCTGAGGAGGAGAAGATTCAGAACTCTGATGATGAGGAAAGGGCTCAGCACTCTGATGAGGAGGAGCAAGAGCACAAATCTGGTAGGAATGAATACAGAAATAATGATTTGCTGCTGGTTTGGTCTCTCTTTATTGTTTTGTTCACATTGGCCTGAAAAGATTGAAACTTCAATGTAAGGGCATTGATTTCATAGTTTTTAACTATAGTCATCTTTGCAATTTTTTTTGATGCAGCACTTTCAGAGCTTATTAATAGAGAGGAATTTTTAAATTTGTGAACCAAATTTTTTAATTTGCTGAGAATAATTCTGCTCCTTAGTAGAGTCTGCAAGGGGCAGCGACAGCGAGGATGAAGTTCTGCGAATGAAGCGGAAGAAACCGATTGCATCAGATTCAGAAGCAGAGAGTGACACAGAAGGGCAGAAAGGTAAATGCTGGGGGGGTTGTGGGGTTTTGGGTCCTTTCATCCTCCTCTTGAGCCTGCCATTCATCAGCTACAGGGCTTGATGGAATTGGTAGTGTTTGCTGTACAGTGCCATGGAAATAACCAAACAGACATAAGAATTCTGTGTGGGATGCACATGCTGATCGTCTCCAGATAGCTCTGTCAAGTTCTCTCTTCTGCAAATATTCTTTCATGCATTGTTACTGAAAGATATTGAAAAATGGTTCCTGTAATCAGAGCAGCCCAGGGAACCTGTACTATGTTTTGTGGTGGTTTAGCTGGCTGAGGAAGAGGCATTTATTTTTTGAGAAGTAAAACCTCCAAAATGCGTAATGAAATTTCTTTACTTCTGTTCAGTTACTTGAATAAGGATTATCTTGTACTCTTCTGTTGCCATTTTTCAACTTGATTTCCTTATTTGATAAATAAATCTTGCATTAGGGCTGTGTGTGCATATATATGTGTGGTTTAAAATTGTCATTTTTCTGCTGAAGAGCATGCAGATGTCATGGATCTGTTTGGAGGTGCTGATGACATTTCCTCGGGAAGTGATGGAGAGGACAAGCCACCAACCCCAGGACAGCCCATTGTGAGTGGACTTGACTTTTGAGATAATTACCATGCCATTGCACTCTGAAATGCAGAACACCAATTGAATTGGGTAATATTCTAGTGGAAAAAAAAAGAGTAGTGACATTAAGTAGCACTACAGATAATTTTGTCCCATCTGAAAGAATTATTAAAATTTTATGCATAACAATTTCAGATTTATCTGCCTTCCCTCATCCCTCCTCCACTGTTTGAACTTAAAAAAAAATATAAATAATAGTTTGATTGCTACCAAATAAAATACAAAGCCATAGCTGTCTTTGGTACCTTATTGCAGCTATTTGAGAAATATTTTCATTTTTAAGATAATTTTTCATCTTTTATTGACAATAGATAAAGATCCCTTCTTTAATCTGGTAGAAAGTGTCCCCCAGTCTCCAGTGTTCAGCCAACTCTGTTGGCTCCTTTGCTGTTCTTTATTGTTTTTGGTCTCTTGAGTTTGCACTGATGCTTGAAGTCACTTAAAGTGCCACATGACAATGCTGAGTTGAATTCCTTTCAATGAAAATGCCTGAATTCTTTTATCCAAATCTTCCTGACCTCTCTGTGCCTATGAATGACTTTTCTTTAAGCAAAATGTAATTATTAGAGCAGCAGTAGCCAGATAGATTTTTTCACTTATGCTCCTGTTCGTTTTTTTCATTAGGATGAGAATGGGCTGAGTCAAGAGCAGCAGGAAGAAGAGCCTATTCCAGAGACCAGAATAGAGGTAGAAATACCAAAAGTAAACACAGACTTGGGTAATGATTTGTATTTTGTGAAGCTGCCCAACTTCCTCAGTGTGGAACCCAGGTAATTGCACATTAAAGACAGGATTGTTAAAGTCCTTTAGTGTTTTTGTTTAGTATGTGTTTACCCTAATAAAGTTGTTGACATTGAGATGCATATTTTTGGTTGTGATTAGTCAATAGTAATGGCTGTTGTTTTCTAATTAGGTAATTTTATTATGAAGGTGGGTTTCAGCTTGATTGAATAACTCATTGTCTGTAAAAACCAGACAAAAATGTGGTTTAATTGAAAGCACATGCTATCAGTTGAATTGTAAGCATAAGTTTAGGCTCTCAGAGATGTGAAAGGCAAATGCACTGACCCTTATGCACTTTCCAGTGATTAAAAACATCATTTTGAATTTCATAATAAGGCCTTTTTTATTCCTGTATGTTAAATATCCTGTACTATTTATGAAGTAATCCTGTACTATTTATGAAGAGGCTGGTTACTTGGATAAATTTTCTTAGAAGAATAAAGAATGTGTTGTAAAATTTGTTTCAGACCTTTTGATCCCCAGTATTATGAAGATGAATTTGAAGATGAGGAGATGCTTGATGAAGAAGGTAGAACTAGGTTAAAACTCAAGGTATAGTATTAATTTTCCTTTTGTCTTTTACACTCACCTAGGCACTTTCCTTCAAAGTCTATTTCACATCTTTTGGAATGATGTTTTGGGTTTTCAGATTATGAAAGTGTGGGCGCTGAGGAAAGTTGATCTGTTTTAGTCATGAATTTTTAAAAAGCTTGACAGCTGCATTGCACCTATAAAAGCAATACTTTTCACCTTTATTTCTTTGCATTGTGCCACAAATTATCAAGCCTTTCTAACTGAAATTCTTGACCTATATAGAGTGTATTTTATCACAGTATTCCTTAGGAGCTAGAAAAACTGTTTTGTTTTTTCCCCCTACAGGTAGAAAACACAATACGATGGCGGATGCGACGAGATGAGGAAGGGAACGAGATCAGAGAGAGTAATGCAAGGATAGTTAAATGGTCAGATGGAAGGTTAGTTTGCACCCTTTGTTACTGAAGTAATGCAGTTCTTGCAGTGACATGCAAAATTGGAAGGTCAGCAAACTCTGACATCAGTTCTGCACGGTACAAATTATTTTAGTCTCAGTGCTTTGAAAGGTTTATACTCAGTTTAGTTTAGATTGAAATATAATTATTGGCTAGATATAAAAAGGCAACATAAAGGCTTTCTCCACTTAAAAATGAGGCAGAAAAATAGACTGCAGTGTATAGACTGTTACTTTATCAAGTAACTGATATGGCAATCTCTTTTAAGCATGTCCCTCCACTTGGGCAATGAGGTCTTCGACGTGTACAAGGCACCGCTACAAGGAGACCACAATCATTTGTTCATCAGACAAGGGACAGGCCTGCAAGGACAGGCTGTGTTCAAGACCAAGTTAACCTTCAGGTAAACTGCTGTTCTGTATCAAATGTTGATACTGTTTTTGCAATTAAGTGTTGTTATTAGTGTATAAAGATTAGATATACCTGTTTGTAAAGCTTCAGAGCTTCACTGGTTAGTAAGAATGTGCTATTTTCCAAGCTCAGTTTTTCAGTAAGATTTGTCCTACATTAGGTGTCTAAGTTGGGAATGTTTATGTGCCATTTCCTGCATTATGTACGCTACATATAGGTTTTTTGTATACATGTATTAATTTGCAGTTTTACATGCAAGTCCTCATTTGAGTCAGAGAAAATATTACTATTCCCTGAAATTAATCTTTTGTCTGAGGTACAGTTGCTATCAAGATGGCAACTGCTTCTTGAGATATTGATGTGAACTGTGAGGAGGATGTATCTTTAGGTTGATAAGGGTCAAAGGTTGTAGGATTCTGGCATCATTAGGGGTAAAAAAGGCCTTAGAGATCTTTGAGTCCAACTGTTAATGGCTGGACTGTGATTTTACTGAGAGAAGACTTGCTGTCTTCAGTAGCTGTTACAGTGCACATAAACACTTTTTTAAAAGGGTTGATGCTTTCACTTTTGTGCAGATGAATCTCTGAATTCTCAAGTATGCTGGCCCTAGCATTGTCTTTTGAAAATGGATATGTTCCTTAAAGAAGTTTTTAACCCCTAGCAATTTTTTACCAGGCCACACTCTACAGACAGTGCCACTCACAGGAAGATGACTCTGTCTCTGGCAGACAGATGTTCAAAGACCCAGAAAATTCGTATTTTGCCAATGGCAGGCCGTGATCCAGAGTCTCAGCGCACAGAAATGATCAAGGTATTGTGGCATGGAACTCTCTGATCTGCTGGTTTAATCTTGATTATCACACCTGTAATAGAGCTGGACATTTTTGAATATTCTATGATTTATGAAAAACAGTAATGTTTTGGAGTTTTAAGCAAGAATTCCAAACCATGGGTGTGGCTTGCTTAAGCTGTCAGATGACAAAACAAAGAGAATATTTGCAGCCTTTACACTGCTGTGTAAAAAGCTACAGTAGAATACGAGAATAATGGATATGAGGTTCTCTCGAAGTGGTTTGGGGGTTTTTTATCCCTGAGTTCATTGCTTGTGTGCTTGTCCAGAAAGAAGAGGAGAGGCTGAGGGCTTCCATCCGCAGGGAGTCGCAGCAGCGGCGGATGCGGGAGAAGCAGCACCAGCGGGGGCTGAGCGCCAGCTACCTGGAGCCCGACCGCTACGACGAGGAGGATGAGGGGGATGATGCAATCAGTCTGGCAGCTATCAAAAACAGATACAAGGGTGGCATCAGAGGTAATCATAAACCTTAACAGCACGTCATTAAGGCCTGTGTGATCCAGACAGGGTAGTTGCACAGGACAGCCTTGGTGAGATAGGATTTTGCCAGTTCGTTCGATACATGAAGAGACGTTAATTCAGTTTGTATAAGTTTATTTTGTTTACTCTGGACTTAGGTTCTGCAAACATTTTGTGGCACTAAATATAAGACATTTTTAATATTCTCTCTTCCACACCAGTTTCAGATAAACATGTTTGGCTTTTTATTTTTTTCTGTAATGTGCAGAGGAACGTGCTAGAATCTACTCTTCTGACAGTGACGAAGGCTCAGATGAAGATAAAACCCAAAGACTACTCAAAGCAAAGAAACTTAATAGTGATGAGGTAAGAGAAGGACTTTGTTCTTTAGCTGCTCATTTTTAATGAGGAACATTTCCTTCACTAAATCTAGTGTTTAAACTTGGGACTTCTGTGGTTTCATTTACGCCATGATGAATGTGTTATTTGACTTGGCATGCTTTCCTTGGTAATTAATCACTGATTTCTTATGCACTGCATTAGTTCACAGACCTGAGTGATTCCCAAAGGAGGACACTATTGTTATTGCTGATTTAAAGATGGAAAAATTTATGCAGAGTTATGTAAAATGAATATATCAAAATTATTCAAGGAGTAATATTGGAATCCCAGTGCAGTGTTACCTAAGTTACATGGTCCTCTCCTGTTTATTATGGAAATAGTGGAAGCATTTTCACGTAGTATTTCTGCTCTTTTTAAATAGAAAAGTTAAAAAAACTGAGTTAAAAAGACTTGCTGTCCATTGCTAAAAATACATTTTCCATCACCCCAGCATCATCTGAAACATTGGGCTCTGATCAAATTAACTGTTAGCTACAGCAGTAGTGCTGTTTCCTTATCTAAAAGGGTCTTTTATTGGTTTGTAATTTATGACTGCTGGGTCTTATTAAATGAGTTTTTGTGAACATTGCATTTGAGGTTTAGTTCAAGTCTGTCACTGCTGATACAGCACTGCAGTGTTACACAAGAAGTAAGCTGCTCTCATTTTCATTTCTGTACTGTGTTTCCTGTAAAGTCCCTGAGAGGCCTCACTCCCCAGCCCCTTGGGTGTTTTCTGTGTGCTGAATGCAAGTTCTTGGTGCTCTTACAGAGTCAGCTGAGTTATTTGCACTAACAGGCATTGTAATGTCAAGTGGAATTAGTAAAAATTAGTTTTGTCTTCTAAAGACATAGATTCCTGGCTTTTTATTATACATCAGAAAAATTTAATATATCAGAGACTCTAACAGCCATATGAGCCATGTTGACAAAACTGTAATTTTGTGAGCCCTGTGAACATTAGTTAGTAGAAATTGAATTGTTTATTTTTAAGACTCTTACTAGATGTGTTAGTTCATGATACAGCAATTTGAGGACTTGTCAGTTCCATTCTCTCAGAAAAGGTCTAATCAATAGCATTCCTCTGCTGCTTGAGGAGCAGCAGCCTCCATTTTAAAGAGTGACTGGAAGGTAATGCTCCTCTGGGGCCTCGGAGTGGTGCTGCAGTGTCACAGAAAACCCCAGTGGTGCTCCAGTTCCTGTGCTCAGTGCCCACAGGGGGAGTGTGGTGCTCAGTGCATACCCACACACGGGGAGCTCTGGCTTCCTTGGACACTCACTTTTACCTGCTGTCAGTCAGCAGCACAGCACAAATCTTTGTGCTGATAGCAATTTGTTACCATTACTGCAAATGTCAGTCTGTTATTAATAATATACTTTATCACCACACAGCAAGTAGTTTCACTGTTGCTGCAGTTAATGGGGATATTCTGCTGAACAGGAAGATGACTCATTGAACAATAGCCCAGCTAGATTACAAGAGAATGTTTGTTCTGAGGAAGAAGCTATCATTGAGATTCCCACCCCTGTTCATTTCTGTTTTCCCTGCTTTAAATTCCTTCGTAACTGCGATTCTCCCGGTCCGTACTGAACACGTTCATATAGAATCAAATACTCTGGATAAATCATTGATCCTTGGAGTTTTGAAACACTAAAGTTCTAGAACTCAATCTTTCCTCCTTAAAATCCAAGCAAGTTGCTTTAAATACAAAAAAAAAACCAAAAAACAAAATGAAAAAAAACCCAAACCCACACTTCCAAAACCAGCAAATGGAAAAAGGGATGAGGTTACTCAGCCCTGAGAGTATTTTTAAAGATACACTTCTTTTTAACAACAGTTGAGTTACCACTTGTTCCTCATGTCACTATTAATGAGTTTTGCATGAACAACTTGTGATTTAAAATGTTGTTTGGAAGGATGATTCAAACTGAACTGGTGGTAATGTACATGGAGCAAAAATCAACCTGTTAGCTTCGTGACCTAAAAACTGAAATCAGCCCTATAAAAGTCTTTATGGTATTTCTTGTAAGCAGGTAATTAACTCAGTGATTTGAGTTCCTTTGACCAGCTCTTTGAAGCCTCATAAACGATAAACTGTTACATTTCTTGGACTGTTGATTCTGAGTGCCAGTGATTCCTCCTGATTTTTTTTCTTTATGCCAGAGAGCAGTTAGTTTAGTTTTGTTTTTCTGATGAGCAAAATGCCTGCCCGCTTCCTGAATTCCTTCTTTGCTTCAGTAGCTCTGATTCAGGCCATACAGGTATAAATAATCTGAAAACTTAGCAAAGCTGCAGGGGCTGCCTGAAGGGAGTGTGTCAGTGTGCTGGAGAATCTCTGTGCATGCCCTGCTCAGGCAGAGCAGGTGTGGATGCAGGGCCAGCAAGGGGATGGAGCTGCAGCTTCCTGGACCCTCCTGGTCTGGGGTGTGACCCTGGGAGCAGCCACTCAGTGCTGAGGGTGAGGACTGGCACAGAACCAGCCCTGCTTCACAGTAGCACAAAATGGAAAAACTAGAACTAGTAATTCTGCTTTTCTTACAAGAAAGACTTTGAGGTCTTTTTGTTGTTGTTCTGTGTTTTTTCCTACTTTAGCTGGAAATATGGTGGTTTATTTTTGTCCTTTTTTTGCCTTTAGGAAGGTGAACCTTCTGGAAAGAGAAAAGCAGATGATGATGACAAAGCAAGTAAGAAGCCTAAGAAATATGTGATCAGTGATGAAGAGGAAGAAGATGATGATTAATATTAAGGAAGCGCAGCAGTTGATTTTTTGTTGTTGTTGTTTTTTCTATATATATGTTTATATATATTGTACAGTTCTGTTAGAGCACAGATGTAAGTAACCATAAGGGGCTTATTTTGATAAAGGAAAATTCCTAAGTCTGCGTTTCTGGTGTGAATAAAGTTTTTTTGACTTCCTTTGACCCTTAAGAGTTTTATCTCATTGCAGCAAATGTCCAGGGATCATCACAGTGCTGATTTTAATCTTGCACAGTGCATTTGAGTTTTGAGAACTGTAGTAGCTGGTTACCAAGTAAATTGGTCATTAACTTAGTGAGTTCATTAGGAGAAGCCATGCTAATCTCTGTGGAATGCTTAAATGAGAATATAGGCTATGATGCTAGAACTTGCTAAGAACACACAGTGGTACAGTACAACTCTGTTTCTTCCCTAGATATTCCTTATTTTCTGTTTACTGGACAGTACATTGCTATGCTGGTATAATTTGCTGACTAAAAATATTTCTTGCCATGTTTGAGTAAATCATTTTAACTACATGAACTTCACAGTTAACTGATCATATAAGGCATTTATTTTTCATGCATTCAAGTCCACAATGAATATCTGCATCTTGCCAGAGCAGTAATAATAATAACAACAATAATAATAGTCATGTGCTAATGATGTAAATGTCAGAGTAAAAGCACTTGTTTCAACAAAATTGACATTTCTGCTAGCAGAGCTGAAAGTCTCCTTTAAAAGGTGAAATGAATCAGAGTGCAAAAAATGCAACATGACAATTGTGTCTCAGAATCCCACGTAATATGGTGCCATTTCCTCTTGTTCTGGTAGGTTTTATAAATGGTTTTGTTTACCTGGGATGTCACTGGAGGAGAATGTTCTAGACAGAACCATTGCTGTGTTTACACTTTTTTTAAAACACCTTATTTGACAATACAATACCAGCTGTAAAGATGGAACTTTTCCACTTTTTCTTTCAGAGAGGAAATACCATGTGCAGTTTTTCTCACTGATGAGAGAGCATTCATATGTTATCTGTGCTGCTCTTTTGGCTGACTTCTCACACAGTCCTGCTAGCCTGAATGTGAGTTGAAGTTGAGAAAGCAGAAGTAGCTGAACTCCCCTACAAACAAAACCATTGAGTGGTGCTGTACAAAGTTTATGATGTGGATTTGTGTTACATAAGCTGAAATAAAGTAGCTGGTAGTTATTGAAGAGGGACTGGTCCCCTTCTCTCTCCTGCCAAACTGAATTTGGCTTTTTTTCTAAAACAGAAGGCAGAAAGTGCCTCATAGTGAGCGTTCTGTTTGTGACATTCCCTGGCTCTTTGAGGCAGAGCTTTCAACCTGGACATCTTTTGTCACATTTAGCTAGGATAGTTTGCCACAGTGCTCTGCCTCCACTTCTGTCTGGAAGGCACAGGAGTGTTCTGGCTGCAGAGCACAAAGCTGTGCATGTGTGTTAATATATTCTGCTGAGCAGCTGACTGCAGTGGAGACTGCAAGTAAGAAAAAGGGAAAAATTTCAGCTTGGAAGTCTGAGTGCCTGAGAAACTCTTCTTTTTTTTATACTTAAATACTTATCTGAGAGTTTCTGTGCCCCTTTAATGTGCAGATAAAGTCCCCAGCTGCTGGAATGTTGACCCTGTAATCCTCTTAGTTTAGACCTCTGCTGGGAGTCTGGTTCCTTACATGAGGTTACCTGCTCTCCACTGGTAGCCTCCTCAGGAAGAAGCCAGCTGTTTAGGAAGGGACTCATTCTACATGGATGTGACACGCTGTAGTTTCACATAAAAGCCTCCCAGATACCTCTAAAACAACAAATTTGGCATATGGAAACACAGCATCATTTCACTGGTAATGTGTTTACTTTTATAACAGTTTAATGGAAATGCTGGCTATTTTTATTTTTACTACACTCCTAAGAGTGAAAATGTTTTAATCACTTTTGTAAGTTTGATGCTGACTAAGCCTTTACTAAGTAAGTGGTCCACTTTAGCTTCCAAAAATGAGGCTTTTTGTGGATTACAAAGATGAAAAGAAGTCATTTTTTACACTGTCGTCTTTTGTAAATTGCTCTTTTAAAGTCTTATTTAAATGTGGACTTGAAGAAAGTGTTTTCTCAGCTTAAATTGGTTTAACAATCATCTTGTAATTAAAGTCACTTGAATGAACTTATCCCCAGTGTTATTTCAGTTGTGGGTCTAATGTATGGTTTCATTTAACTTGAAGACAATTTTTGCTCTCCCTTTTCCCAGCCTCCCAGTCTGTCTGTTGATGGAATGAGGGTTCATAAAGCCTGTTTTAGTGCCTGGTGAGTACTTATGGTGGCTTGGTAAAAGATTCAGGTGTGTTGCAGAGTGTCAAGAGAGCTCAGCCCTGACCTCTCACTGCCTGAGTGGGCACTGCTGTGAAAGCAAAATACTCCTGCTCGGGTAGGAGGGGGGCAGACTCCCTGAGGAAATGTTTTCTCCCTCCTAAGTAGGATGTGCAAATGAAGCTTTCTTGGAAAGAAAGACAGGTATCTCCAGTGGAAAGTACAGGAATTTATTACTGGATGTTCTGTAAAGTTATCGGGACAAAATGATCTTTATTTCAGCACTCAGTGCAGTGTGCAGTACAGGCTGTGCCTGGTCTGTCTGTGTCATTTCAGGTCTGGACTGAAACCTTTCCAGAAATTTGCCAAACAAGCCAGGAAGCAGCAGCACAGCTGCACAGGGCAGGTTTGAATAGGGCCTGGCAGAGCTCAGGGATGTCACAGGGAGCAAGCCCTGGCACTGGGATGTCCTGGGAGTTTGTGTAGCCTGCAGGTCAGGGAAAAGCAGCCCAGCTGAGCACAGCACCCTGAAGGCATTGCTACCCACTGACCCAAAGTATTCCATCATGGAATTACATCTTCAAATAAACCCAAGGGCACTTCCTTCTCTTGCAGTCATGGATAGTGGGAATATATAAGGAATATATTGACTTTTATCTTGACAGCCAGCTAATTTGATCTGGCTGCCCTTACTGGAGACATGCTGGGTAGGATGTTGCTGTGAATAAAAGTGTTTGCTGGGTATTAAAATAGCCACATCTAATTTTAAATATCCTTAATTCCAGTGGGATGAAAAATATATGGAGCAGGGGAATGAATATTCAAATATATCAGGTGCTGTCCTGTAGTGACTGAATGAGCTCCAGAGTTTTCTGCAGCTCTGACTGCCCCTGTTCTTATCACAGAGGTAACATCTGTGCATCTGTTTAGGTTATTTATGGTGCTTGTCTGGTTGATAATTAGGTTTGTGCCTGCTGTGACTGGTTAGGTAATGTTTTCCCAGGATCCCCACTTGCAAATGGCTGGGTTTTGCTTTAGAATAAGAGTGCTGTAGGGAGCTCCCTCAGAAGGGTTCCTTCCTGCCTTCAGCTCACATCAGGTGCTGCACACAGTCAGCTCAGCCCACTGCACTGTGTTCTCCCATCATCTCAGGGGCTGCAGTTCCTTTTGGAAGCAGTGGGTTCACAGCTGCCCTGGGTGGAGGCTTTTCTGTTGTGAGCTGTGAGTTTTCACAGTAGTGTCAGGGCACAAGGAATTAAGAGCAAAGACGTGGAAGTTTCACACCTGAGCCCTTGCTAAGACCCTTGCTAAGACCCTTGTTGACAGTGAGCTCTGGGCAGCTCCTCAGAGCAGGTCCTTGCTGCAGCTGCAGGCAGGGTTTGGCACATGGAGCCCCAGGGGATCCCAGGCTGGGAGGGAGCCATAGGGATGGGTGAGTCCAGCTGGCTGCTCCTCAGAGCTACACCATGGCACTGAGAGCTTTCAAACACTTCTGGAGCTCTGTCAGGCTTGGTGCTGTGACCACTTCCCTGGGGAGCTGCTCCAGTGCCCAGCCACCCTCTGGGTGAGGAACCTTCTCTCAATGTCCAGGCTGAGCTCCCCTGGCACAGCTTCCCCATTTCCTCGTGTCCATGTCTCCAGAGATCAGCCCTGTGCCCCTTGGGGAGTGGGAGGCTGCAGAGTGCTCCCCTCCATGGCTCTGCTGGGCCACTTGCACCTGGGCATCACCTCAGATTTATTCTCAGTTCATTCTAGATGATTCCACCTTGGACTGCATCTTGGTAAACCACTGCTGCTTTCATAGTGTCCTGAAGTTCCTTCTCCCAAAGAAAACCTTGTTTAGAAAAGTCAGTCACTAGAGAATGTTGATTCTTTCTGTGCTAAGGAGATGCTGTGAGCTGCTGGTGTGTTCCCTTTGCTCATAGCAGAAGAACCTTCCTGTGTGAGTGTTGAATTTGTAACTTCAACAAGGGAAGAGATGAGAATCTTGACTCCATGTTACAGAAGGCTGATTTATTATTTTATTATATATATTATATTAAAAGAAAATGATATATTAAAACTATACTATAAGAATAGAAGAAAGGATTTAATCAGAAAGCTAGAAAAGAAAGAAAAAAATGATAATAAAATCTTGTGACTGCTCACAGCCTCGACACAGATGGCTGTCATTGGTCATCAAGTAAAAACAATTTTACATGCTGGGTAAACAATTCTCTAAATCCCATTCTAAAGCAGCAAAACATGGAGAAACTGAAGCTTTTCAGCTTCTCAGAAGAAAAAATCCTAACAAAAAGATTTTTCATAAAATATGCCCGTGACATGTGAGTGAGTCAAAATTCATTCCCTCATAAGGAGGGATTGGTTTTTATGAATACCATTCCCAGGTTTTTTCACATATATCCATATATACATAATGATATATATATAATATATATATTAATATATATGGAATGTGTATTTTCCACTTCTCATGTCTCTCATAGTCAAAACTTCCTTTAAATCTACACCTGAAAATACTTACTGGACATGATTGCAAAGTGACCACATTTAAACTGAGAACATTTCACTAATCTGTGGATATGTTACCCTTTTGCAAATCCTGTTTGATCTCTGAGAAATAAATAGGATTATTCTGGCTCTCAGACTTTCTCAAACACTAAACTTGAGTAGCTGCTGGCATACAGCAGGCAGCACCTTGTATGTGGTTTTCTGTTGAAGATTTAGTCCTGCCACAGCACAACATTGCTAGATACTGGGGAAATAAATTTCTGCATCCTGCACTGCCAGTTTGAAGACTTGAGTCACTTTGTAATTTGGCCCTTTGCTGGACATCAGGGTTGCTGTTTTTCTCAGTTATTTACTGCCTCTGCTCCTGTTTTTTCTTGGGACAACTTTGCCTTCAGTTAGCCAGCAAAATTTTTTGAGTAAACTGGATTATCTGAGATTTTTCAATCCATTTAAATGTCCTTAATACATGTGCAATGACATTTATTAGGGGCATTCTGGATTTCCTTGATAGGAATTACATAAATGTGCAAAGCATTGTGACTGCAGTTGTTCTTACAAACACTTACACCTCTGCATAGGTCCCACACTGTGTGGAGCAGCATTTTGAAGCCTGATTTCTGGCTCTGAAGTTACTTGCCACAGATCCACACTTGCTGGAAGGCTGGGAAGAGGCTTCTGTTGGAAAAGCAGATGAGCTCATGCTCATCTGTTTAGAATTGAGGCTGTGGGTTGGAAAAGGTTGAGGGTGCTGACCTGGATGTTTGGGACAGTTCATAGTTTGGATACAGCACTGGGTGTGACAGCAGTTTACATCTGACACTCACTTTCCTGCACAAAATACAATTCCCAGATAAGCTGGAAGGAAGCTTGTTTAGGGAAAGAAATTACTTTGAGTGTCATGGACTCCTTTTGAGCCTCTCTTCACCTCTGTTTTTGTTTCCCTTCTTGCCTTCCTTTCACAATTTATTAAATCTCTTCAGACTTCCCTGGGCCAAACAGGTTTCTGCTGTTACACAACATCATCCAAGGTGTGCTGGCACATCAGCTCTGTTGCCAGGGGTCTGGAAATGACATCTCCAGCTTTTTGACACAGTTTAGTGTCACACTCGAGCTGTGTGAGAGGATCTCTGGCAGTGGTTTAGGACTGGTGTGTTGCATGCTGTGGGGCTGAACTCTGAGCAAACTTTTTTTTTTTCCCCAGCAGACTGTGAGTGTAAAATTTTAAAAGAGTATATAGCCTTTCCAAAGTTATTAGAGATTTTAGGTAGATTGGCTTTTCAAAGGACTTTGATCTCGAACAAGTCCACCTTTTAGGCTCTTCTTACACCACATCATTTCCAAAACCTGAAAAAATCCTTAAGATTAAAGGAAACCTGAAATTAAATAGAGAGGGAAAGCCTTGTTTTGGAGGCAGGGAAGGGGCAGAACTCCTAGCAGGTGTTGGAGCTCACAGAGGGGCTCTGTTGGGAGAAGCTGGGTCTGACTGAGTGTGCAGCTGCCTTCTGCAGGACCCGGGAGCCTGGGGCAGAGCCTGCAGAGGAGGCTGCAGCTGTTGGGCTGCAGGAGGGGTGGCTGTCCCTGCTTTGGAGTTGTGTCAGACCCTGGCCTCTCACACAGGCCAGGCTGCAGACAAGGCTCATAGAGGCAGAACCTTATTTCTTGCACTTCAGAAAATGTGGCAATTAATGAAGAGTGGGCTCACAAATTAAAAAAAAAACAACCCAGGCATGCCCTGGCTTTCTATAAACACCCTAATTACCCAGAAGTACACAAGTTGTCTGCCAGAAGGATGTGTTTTTCAAGTCATTATTCCAGATGGTTCTTTCCAAGCCTTATAAATATGTGTGGTTTAAAACTGGCAACAAAGAAGGCTATAAAATAAACTGAAAATTTGCATTAAAAAAAAAATAAAGAGGAATACATACTAATGCAATTTAGGCTGAAAAAACAAAAGTCTGTATTCAGCAATGAAGGTGTGAGCTCAGGGAGGGAGTGGAGCAGCCCCAGGCAGCTCCTGCTGGGGCCCAGCTGGGTCAGGAGCTCCTGAACCCGTGCAGCTGCAGCACGTGCCTGCCCTGCCATCACTCACAGCTCCATCCTTCCACCCCAGGCTGTGCTCGCCCTGTGCTGCTGCTCCTGCAAGCCAGGGCTGCACTTCTGCTCTCAAGTGTTTGGCTGTTGCCTGAGCTATGGTGTGCTCAGCGTTTCTCAGGCTAGGTGTAGTTTTATTCTGCTCCAAGATGGTTTATGGCAAGGGTCCTGTGAGCTGTGACCAGTGCTGGGGTTTGGTCTGTGTGTGAAAGCTCCCTGAGGCTCAGGTGGTGACTTTGGGGCCATGGTGTGGCATGGCAGGGCTGCTGCTGCATGGCAGCTTGCCTTACAAACCCTTTAAAGGTTTACAAAGCAGGAAAATGTTTGCTGAGATGTAGAGAGTAGCAAATCTCTAAAGGCAGAACTCTGCAGTACAGAGTGCCTTGGTCATTGGGTTGCTTGGCACGAAACACCAGTGGGTTTAAGTTCACAGAAAAATAGGTTTGCACATGGACCTGTGTCCTCTGAGACAGGGTAAACTTGGGTAAGCTTTTCTGACAGATTTTAACCTGTAGTTTCACAGTGCTGATTGTGCTGTTTAGCTGTCTCCAGTTTCCCAGAGGTTTCCTGAGCTCACCTTTTGCTATGGCTTCAGTCTGTACATTTTCTGTCTCATAAACAAGGCAGGGCTGCAATTGACACAGCTGCTTTTTGAGCATTTCCTCAATGTGGTGGCATCTCTGTCGTTCAGTTGTGGACCACCAAGCACTTGTCAGCTCCCATCTGCTCAGACCCCTGGATTATTCCTGCTTCTGGAAAAAAAAAAGGTGCCTTTAGGCCTTACAACTGGAAGTTCTGTTGCCTGTCTGTATGTGGGGAGTCTGTCTTGTGAAGATGAAGGAAGGCTGCACATTGCATGAGGTCACTTGGAGGTGGGAGATGAAATATCCTTGTGCTTTAGTGACCTTGATAATGCATTGGCAGAGCTTTGATGTGAAAAGCTGAGATTGCTGCTTTGGGCCAGCTGTAACTAGTTCATGTTGCTGTTCGTCAGTTTTAGGGTTTCAGAAGAGAACAGGACAGATTAGGAGAGAGCAGCACAGAAAACTCTTGTCACTGGGCAGCTTTTGGTTCTTGTGACTGGTTTCCATAGCAGGGAAATAGGCAGCTTTGGTTAAACCTGTTACGTGTGACTCTGTTGTGCTCCAGAAGGAGTCCTGCACTTCACAGCAGCACTGAGCAGTGTCAAACCTCCTGTGCCAGAGAGAGAGTGGGTGTTGTGCCGGGCTGTTTGTGCAGAGAGGAGCTGCTCTGGCAGCTGAAGGGCAGCTGGCAGCTCTCCTGCCTCGTCATGTGTGCTGGCAGGAGCTCCTGGGCTGATTCACCTCCCCAAAATAACCTGCTGGGCCAGGGTGTGCTGGTGAGCCCCATGCACCTCAGCAGGACCCAGGGGACACGGTGAGCTTCCCCTCTGCAGTGCTGGTGCATTGTTCTGTGATTGAGAGATGAGTAATGCAGTGATTGACTCTCACAATTAATGGACAAATATCATGGATATAGGTTAAGAAAAGTTTATAGATTTATAGTTATGATGTACCCTCTCATGTGGTTATCAAGGGACAGTGGGGTTGGGACAGCTGGGAGGGCTGGCCTGTCACTGTGGAACCCCTGACCCCCAGTCAAGGTTTAAGGAAGAGATCTCCACCACTGGACAGCAAAGAAGGGGTTGATGGACAGAACTTTGGGAGGGGTTAAAGGGTTAAAAAGGGAAAACCCCTGTTGTGAAGGGGCTGAGCAAATGGCAGGGTAAAACTTTTGCTCCCAGCGCCGTAACCTTTTTTCTTTATTCAGTCTTCTGTTGTATTTTTGATAAGGTTTAATAAACCTTCCTAAACTATGAAAAGTGAGTAGCTATTTCTCACAATTCCTACCAAAAATGAAGGGGATTCACCTTCTGAGCTGTAGATCCCAGCACACACTGGGATTCCTCTTCTCCAAACCTTTGGGGCACAGGCAGGGGCTGTTTTCTTGCCAGATCCACTGAGGTGATCCCACAGGGGCCTGTGTGCCCCTGTGCTCTTTCACTTGCAGGAGTTTCCAACCCCAGTGCTGATCAGGTTGTCACCTGTCCAATGGCAGCACTTCATGGTTTTCTTTCTTTTTCTGAAAATCTGCCCACTCTGTACAACCAGAGTGTGGTTCCCAGCTGCCCTTCAGAGAAAGGTGGTGGCAGGAAAGGATTTCAGATTTTGTAGGAGTGAGAGGTGTCCCTGGAGAATGTTTGTAGTAAAACCTGATCATTTTGCCCTCTGCAAATCCCAGGCACTGCTTCCTGGAGGGGTGGCTCATGGAAATCCCACCCTGTGTGGATGTGGGCAGCCCTTGTGGCACAGCAGCTCTTGAGTGGCCTTGGGGAGGTACCAGGGCAGCTGTGCACATCCCAGGGCCCTTTCTGTGCCTCCTCACTGCATTTCCCCCATGGCTTTGGCTCCTCTGACTCCTCTCAGTACCTGTAGCTTCATTCTGCTTGTGGTAAATTCTGAAATGAAGTGTGTATTTAACAAAGGTTTTGGCATCTTTAAAAAATAATGTTGTCATGTTTGTTTCTGTTTTCAGGAGCAACTGAACACCTCGTTTCTCCCCAGCCCCCTCCTGCTCCCCCAGGCCACTGAGTGCAGAGTTGTTCTCTCTGGCAGCTTTGAGCTGACAACAGTTAATCAGCACCTTTGCAAGATGGCCTGCACTGTATTTTCTTTCTGTTGCTCTTCTGCCAGCCGGCTCTGTTCTCCCTCACTTTGATTTATAGCTGCACACGTGGTTATGCTAATGCAGAGAGAGCTGTGCAGGGCCAGCCAGGGTGTGCTCAGGCCCTGCTGGAGGAAGGGTTCAGTGCCTGCATTTCCATGGATTTTCAAGGATTTCCACCAGCCAGGCTCAGTGGAGTGAGCCTTTCATCTGGGAAATGTCCCTTCTAACCTGTGACAGCCCTGCTCGTTGTCACTGCAGCATCTGCTCTGATGGGGGCTGTTGGTTCAGCAAAAGTGATGGCAGCCAATAGAGCTGATCAAATGCTCCAGAAATAGTTTATCACATAAATTATTCAGTGGCTGTTGGTGTTTCTTAGCACATAATGTGTTTGACCACTTGGAGGTTGGTGTGCTTCAATGCACATGTTTGCTGAGGGGGCTTTTCTGCTTTGCTCACCTCTGGTGCAGGTACAATGGTTTCCTGTGCTCCTTGTGGGTGATACAGGAGGGGAAATGGTGGTCTGGAAGGTCTGGTAAAGGCTTGAAGTCTTCTTCAAGCAATTCCCAGTTGGAGTGAGGCCAGATGGAGCCTCTGAGAGCTCCTAGCTCTGTGTGTTAAAGATGTTATCCTTCTTTTTTGCCCCAGAGTTGGATGCTGCCAGAGTTATATCAGTAAAAGGGACAATTGAACATGCCCTGGGTAGTGACCTGGGGTAACCCAGCTGCCTGTGCCCACAGCTGGGTGTGCAGAGCCCTTGGGGCAGTGGCAGTGGCAGGCACCTGCAGCAGGAGCCAGGGGCAGTGGGCTCAGGCTCTGCAGCAGCACGGGGCTGCACTCAGCCCTGCCAGCAGCAACAGCTTCAGGGTCCTTCTGTCTGCCTGGACAGACTCTGGGCCCTGTTTGTCCACAGAAAGCTTGGTTGCTGTCTGATGTGACACGTTCATATTTGTGTCAGAACTTGTGGGGTTTGCCTGTTTGTTTGTTTTCTGGTGCATCAGTCACTTCATGCTTAGGTTCACTGCACAAGGATAAACCTTCTAGGGTAGAGGTAAGTGCTTTAGATGTCAAGTACTGAGGGCACTGTGTAAAACTGCACCTAAGAAAGGTCCTTTGTTATCTTCCATCTGTGGCTGTCCCTGATTTGACTGGGTCTCACCACAGGAGCAGACTTTTCCCATCCACAGGTCTGGCAGTGGGATGGGGCTGTTGTGGCACTGGGACAGGGCTGCTCTGGCAGTGGGATGGGGCTGCTCTGGCAGTGGGATGGGGCTGCTCTGGCAGTGGGATGGGGCTGTTGTGGCAGTGGGACGGGGCTGTTCTGGCAGTGGGACAGGGCTGCTCTGGCAGTGGCTTGGTGTGGCTGTAGTTTCATGGTGTGGCTGCTTTGGTGACAATATCCTCCATCCACCCTTGGCTTCTTGTCCTGGGTTCTGGAACTAAGTGACCATCCCTTTGTGGTGACACAACTGCAGGCTGGGATTCTGCAGGTCTGTGTTTAAAGGAAACACAAAGCTGATTTTATGTCACTTGCTTTTATTACGACTAATTTAGGCATAGACCTGTTCCTGACTTAGTGAAGCCCCACAAAAAGTCACTGAGAGCTCCAGGAGCAGCCAGCTGTGGGGTGAGGACGTGCCAGCCACGTCTGCTGCCCAGGTGAGCTTAACCACACCTTGCTGCAGGGCCAGGCAGAACTTCACCACCTTGGAGAATGACCATCCCTAGGGGAGGTGGAACTCCCAGTGAGAGCTTCACCCTGAGCACTGGAAATTCAGCAAATTGTCTGGAGAAGGAAGGATTTAAAAGTCACAAGGCAAGAGCCAGATGTCTCCTGAGGTTACCTCGCTGTCACGTGCCTCCTGGTGGAGTGGGAGTCACCAGCTCCTCATCATGGCCTGTGTAGGGAGAGCAAGTGGGAGCTGCAGCCTGTGGGAGTATTTCATGTACCAAAACGTGACTCAGGGTGCAGCTCAGTGAGTGCCATGTTTTCTTTAGCAACAAAACCTTCTGGCAAAACAAGCCAAAGCCACTTGACAAAGCTGTTCCTGCTCCAAGAGCCTGGGTTTTTCCTCTTGTCACCGACCTACCTGTGGGGCCACAGTGTGAGTGGGAGTGCTGAAACAGTCAGAGTTAAATTAAAAAAAAAAAATCTTTTAAACAGAGGAAAATTTGTTCCTGAACTGAGCTCCTTCACTGGGGAGCTGCATGGTCCCTCAGCATCTGATAACATTGCAAAGCAGCAGAGAGAGCACTGGCTCTGCAAGTGTGTCTGAGGAATCTGCCTCCACCCTGAAACCAGGGGGAGGAGAGGAGGAACTGTATTTTTGGCACAGGTTACTTTGTGTATTTACATTTTCTGCTGGGATGAATTGCCTGGAATGGCCAAATGTGAGTGATTCAGTTAATTTGGGGTTCTTTTCCTCTTCTAGCCTCCTGGTAGCTTTGCAGTGCCGCACGAGGATGCAGATCTGAGGCTGTTTAAATACTGTTTACTTTTTCAGTGTCACACTCCTCCTGGCAGTGAAGCAGTGTGTAAATGTGTGTCACATTGTGTGCTGAGCCTTTGGGTTCATTGTTAGGGTAAATTTACTGTTATTGGCTGACTCCAGACTGTGCTGGAGTGCCTCAGCATCCTCAGGGCACTGGTGCTGGTGGAGCTGGGAACCTGCAGCTGGGAATCCCACCCAGAAGGAGCTGTGATACTGGGAGGGATGGCTGAGGTGGGTAGGCTTAGCTGAGCCCCACGGTGCCTCACCAGGGCTGCAGTGATGCCCTGCCTGTCAGGGGGGTGTTCTGGAGCTGCTGCTGCTGCTGCTGCTGCACTTCTCCTTCGCAGGAATCCCTGTCCCAGCCCGCAGTGCTGGGCTCCCTCTCTGGCCGTGAGTGTGGAGCCAGGGCACTGCAGGGATTCTCCCCTGGCTGCTCACACAGCCCTGGATTAGGGTGTCCCTGCTCACACAGCCCTGGATTAGGGTGTCCCTGCCCCAAAGGCTGCCTGAGAGCCAGGTTTGGGAGGCATGGAGTGGAGAAGCACAGCCCTGCCAACGCTCAGTGTGCCTCAGTCAGGTGGGGCAGCTGTGCCCTCCCCAGTTTGGGGAAGGATGGTTCTGGAAAGCTGGGCCACCTTCCCACAAGCCCTCCTGCTGCACAGGTG
This sequence comes from Molothrus aeneus, assembly GCF_037042795.1. Classification (NCBI taxonomy): domain Eukaryota; kingdom Metazoa; phylum Chordata; class Aves; order Passeriformes; family Icteridae; genus Molothrus; species Molothrus aeneus. Next base: position 8,640,684 of record NC_089658.1, on the reverse strand, counting down.
TGCCAGGTGAGCTGGGGTGGAGGCTCCTGAGTGGGATCTGGCACCTGTGAGCAAGCAGGCTGGAAAGGGAGCTGCTGTGAGTCTGTGGGTTGCAGGACAAGGTGTGAGGCACAGGCAGACACTCCAGCCATGCTCCAGAAGGTATGTTCTCATTCTGACTTGCAATTTACTACCAAGATGCCACCGTGACCAGGACTTCATTTTTCCTTTATTTCAGTGGCTGAACAGACGTTTTTCTCTCACTAAATGTACTGCACTAGGCAGAGAGGAGTTACCTCTCCAGAGAGACAGCAGTCTGGGCAGTGCCAGGTTTGCAGCGCCATGGCAAAGGGTTTCAGGTAGGGTGGAACATGCTGCCTTCTCTGTCCCCGAGCTCAGCAGTAAAGGAGCATCCCCCAGAGCCTGGGATTGGTTCTGGGAAAGGCGGGGACGCTGCGGGGCCGGGCTGGCTCCACACAGGTAACTGAGCCCAGCGGGGGAAAGGGGAAGCTGCAACTCGAGAAGGTCATGTTGAGCTGCTTCTCTGCTTTCCCAAGCTCTGGCCCACTCCATGTCCCTGAAAGACCTGGGTAATGCTAAAGCTACGTCAGTCAGATAAATATTTATAGTACAAATGTTGGAATATAATCCTCGAGGGGTCTGATTGCTCTCTCTGTACTCCAAAATGTACTAAAGGGGAAATAATAGTGCTATAAATAAAGTCCTGTTTAGCTGGGTCATTACCTTGGGGTGTTTCTGGTCCTTCTCTGGGGACTGGAGTTGCAGCATTGAAAAAATTAGCAGGGAACTGAGAAACCAGTAGAGGGTGATCCCTTTGCCAATGATCCCTGGTTTGTGGGCTCCTCAGTTATGCAATGATTCATCATTACAGCAGCAATCAGGTTTAAAGTCCTTGTATGTGCAAGTCATGGCAGCAAGGAGGGCAGCCCTTGTATAGGCTGGTCAGACCATTCTGTTGCAGATTTCTTTGGAGAAGCCTCGCCCATCAGATCTTTTGGGTTGTTTGTGGTGGGGTTTCTCTAGTTTCTTATTGCCTTGTATTAGAAAATAGAGCAGTGCACAAGATTTGGGGATTCAGAAAAAAGTAATAATTTTTTTTAAGTTTTATTTATTTTATTTTTTAAGTAATATTTTTTTATTTTATTTATTTTTAATTTTTTAAAAGTAATTAATTTTTTTAATAAAAGTGTTTTTCAACTGCCAGTTCCCCACACCAATTTACAGAGACATCCTCCAAAATATTTAATATCTATACACAGAAAAAGTCCATCTTTGTGTAGTAGAGCAGTTTGATTTGGTTTTGCTCTTTCTCTTTACAGGAGTAAGACTTGGTGCTGCTGAGCATGTGTTCCTCCTAGACCAGGCTGCTCCAATTTCAGTAATACAGTGGGTAGAGGTTGCAAGAACTAAAACCAGCTTGCACAGGAAGTGAAAGGACCAAGCTTTCCTAAGCCCACCATCCCCAGCTCCTGTGGGAAAGACTTGGAGGTTAGTGAAGTTCCTGGTACATGCAAGCCTTGCTGGGAAACGTTGAGTGTTTGATTCGGTGTGAGATGCCCCAGAGGGAGGAGGCTGGCTGGGGTGTGGGGCTGTGCCTGCTGCCCGGGGCTGCACCAGCCTTGCTGCTGGGCAGCAGCTCCAGGAGGCAGCTGTGGGAAATGGTGCTTGCCTGGTTTCCTGAGGGGGCAGCCAGGGTACCTGCAGGGACCCTTCCTCCCTCCTTTTTTCTGCCGGTAACTCCATCCCAGGTTATCTCCTTAATGTCCTTTTGTTTGTACTTGTTGGCCCTAAGCAGTCTTGCTGCTCTCACTCCTTTTGCTCTGTAGTTAACTCTGAAATTGAGTTTGTGCAGCCTGTGCAGGAGTGCAGCAGTTTGGGGTGAGCAGGTACTGGTTTTCCTGCACATGGCACCGGTACCAGCCAGGATCTGCCAGCTGGGGCACACTCCACGCTCTGCAGACAGTGCACGGGGTGTGCTTAGGGTCAGGCTGTATTTACTACGTGGTTCTGAAACATCTGACAGCCAGAAGGTCTGGGCTGTGGGTGCTTTGCTGTTTGAGTACCAACAGTGAGCTGGAACTTTCTCCTGTGCCATCAGTGCTTGGGCTACACACCCAGCAAAGAATTGGCTCTGCTTGAATTTATGCTGAATTTTTTCTGCTTGAATTTTACGCTTTGATGCTGATTTTCAGCTTCTCTGTGACAATAGGAACTCTGAAAGCGAAGGAGTAAAATCCCTTTCCTTTGCCAAATGTAGTAGCAATGATGTGCAGAAAATAAGTGGACAAGGTGTGCTGTGAGGGGTGCTGTGGCCTGGGTTCCTGGGGCCAGCCAGCTGTCCCAGGGTCTCTGAGTGTGTGTGCACCTCTGACTGCCTGTGAACCTCTAATGGGGACCAATCTCACCCAGAAACAGAATTCAATTTCTCTACTGTACATCATGTTTGCCACAAGTTTCATCTATTGTCATCATTCATCTTCACACCGACCTTCCTACTCTCTTGTTCCTTTGACTGCTGTTTGAGATCTTTCTCTTGAGGTTGTTACACCATGTATATTTCTCTTGTATTGTTACATGGAATGGGTGGCTGCAGTCACTCCCCAAACACCTGCTGAGCTCTGGAAATTTTATCACACATCAGTCAGCATCACATGGTAGGACTAGATTATACTGAGACAAAACTTATACCTTTTTTTTTTTTCCCTTTTTGTTTTTCTTTTTTTTGTTGGTTGATGTTTTTTCCCCCAGGTGGATAGCTGAAAATAGCCTTGTTCAAAACAGACCTCCCACAGAAGTCTGTATGAGTCTGGCAGACACTAGAGCTTGAAAAGTGCTCCATGAGTTCATTTTGACTTCATAATTTGTATCAGCATTTGAAAAAAAAAATAAATGATGCTGCCTCTTCTTCACTGAAGAGCTTTGTGCTTGACAAGTGCATTTATCTGATCATGTACAAGAAGACTTATTTTCAGGTGATTTCCCTCTGATGTCAAGCCATAAAGCAGCCTGGAGCCTGATCCCAGAGGGCCTTACCCAGCACTGCTGGCTGCAGCAAACATTCATTTCTTGCAAATAATTAAACCCCTGTGGAGCATCAATAGCTGGGGTGCTGATATTGCATTTAGATCAGAAGGAGGAACTGTAGGTGATGCAGGAGAGTTACTTTGAAGTATTTGTTCTCTCTCTGAAGCACTTTCTCACTGAAAGGAGATGTCTATCAAATCTTCCTCTTGCCAATTAAATTTAGCTCTCAAATTGCTGCTTCTGTGGAGTTTCAGGTGGTCCAGCCCTCACATCAGCTCCAGTTGTGCTGAGGCAGTGATCAGACATGTCCAGCAGTCCAGACCTGGCCTGTTCTGGCCACTCCTTACCTGCAGGTACCAGGGCAAGGACTGGACTCAAACCTTGCTTTTCTCAGCCTGTTCCTGTCCCTGCTCAGGGCCCATGGCCACACTTTGGAAGGGATTTCCCTGAGCATTTACTCACACCTGCCGCTCACTGACTGCATCTGGAGCCTCCTGCCAGAGCCAGGGTGTGTGCCTGCCCTGCCTCCCCTCATCAAACTGCTGTTTTGGAGGAGCTAAACACTCACAGCTTCTGCTGCTGTAGCTAATGGGAGCTGCAGAAAAAGCTCAGCAATCAGGAAAATCCAGCTTTCAGCTGCACTCTTGGGAATGGAGATGGCTGATCCTATCACAAACCCTTAGAAGCCCTGGTAGTGCAGTGGAAGTGGTCTGTAACAGCAGGAATTCATGTGTTAATAAATTTCCCCTTGCTTACCCTGACATTAATTCAGTGGGCTTCAGCTGCAAGGTGCCTGGTGCTGACACCAGGGAAAAGCAGCTCAGGGTTCCAGGGATGTTGGTGGGGTCAGAGTTCTGAGAAAAGCATCCTGGCTCATGTCATGGTACAGATGGGTCACACACAGCTTGCTCAGCCTCTGGGCTCCTTTTGGAGTATAAGCTGTACATAAAGAATAACAACTGGGATAATTTTAGGAGAGCAAGTTTAAAAAAATATACATGGGAAAGTGGAGTTGACTATAAAAAACACCAACAGGACACAGCCTTGCAGTGGCAGGGAGAAAAAAAGATGTTTAGATGTTTTAATGGGTTTCTCTGATTACCACTACTGACTCAATAGAGCCCTCTACTCTCCCTAATGAGAACAGGTGAACTCTCCTGACTTTAGCAGTGACCTACCCATGACATCTTTTCTTGAAGCTCAAGCCAGGCTGGTGTTCCTGGAAGAGGTGGGAGGATTCAGTTATTTATGGCTAAGTCTTTTCAAAGAAATTAAATGGTACTGCATCAGAATAACTCACCTGGTATTTATCCTGTCATGAAAATAAAAAGTTAAACACGTAATCAGAAATTTCAAAAGCAGTGTTTCTTTTGTTAGCTTGTTTTGAGTAAGCACTGCTCTTAGAAACTGGAGAGTCAGGAGGCTGGTGGTGTTCTGAGAGTGGTTTGTCCATCTGCAGCCTGGAGAGGTGCTGCAGAGCCCCTGTGACAGGCAATGGATCCATCTCTGAAGGATGGCAGAGCAAAGCCACGGGAGAGTAAGGTGCAGCAGTGGAAAAACAAGCTGAATTCTCTGCAGGCCCTTATCATGCTGTACACTGGGCAAGCTTTGTGGATCCTTCAGGAGCTGAAGGAAGGTGGCCTCCCATGTCCCCTGTGGCTGGGGGGAAACACCAGAATGCTTTGTCCATGTGCTCATAGGAAATCTCCTCTTGGCGTGGATGTAAGAGCCCTTGTTCTGCTCTGCTCTGTTCCTGCTGTGTGCACAAGCCTGTCCTTGGACTGCTGTGCTGTTTCCTGATGCTCCTGGAAAGCAGCTTCCTGCCACTCCTGGAGAACAATCTTCTGCCCTGAGATAACCAGGAGCTGTTCACTTTCTCTAGGATTTGTCCTCACACCCGATTTCCCAGCAGTGCCCCCTGGGAGCTGTGGGAACTCAGGAGCCTGATGTGTGCCAAATGCTTCCATGGGCCTCTTCCAGCAGGAGCAGGGCAGACAGCCTCTGCTTAGCTCACGTTGGGAGAGAGGAGGAAGAGGGGGAAACCAGAATACAATGTCTGTCTTTGCTTTCCTTCATTGGCATGTATTTTCTGGATGGGTTTTCCTGCTCTGACTCAACATCAGTGAGCCCTGGGTGCCCAGTGTGTGATTGTTCTGCTGACAGAGGAGGAAGGAGGCTGTCGTCATGTGCCCTTGGTGAAATGGCCTCTGACATCTCTCTTAACTTGTTTAAACAAATACATCTCAAAACCAGTTCTCTTTAAGAGGGCAGCATACAAAGGTTAACTCTGTGTGTGTGCTATGAGTACTTTGTGATATTATGCTTTTTCAAGGAGCCATAGGTATGTTTTAATTGAACTGGAGCTCCTGAGTTGTTTAACAATACGTAGATCCATTGCACATAAGTTAATGTGAATGCATTTTCTGCTGGTTGTGGAGTTTATATTGTTCTTTAGATTAATTATAATGAAAATATTCTGTTTGCCTATCCAGACTTGTGGGTATTTTCATTCCTGTTTGTGAAATTGGTAAAATTACATCATAATAATCATGTTCTGGGTTTTAAGAGGGTTATGACGGGGAACTATTATGAATGGACAAAAATTACCAAAAAAGCCTGTGACAGTGTTTAATAGCAATGTCTGTGTCTTTTATTACTGCAGGCTTGTAGTCTGCTTTCTCCCAGTAAATTCACAGCACACATTTCAGTCTCGTGTTCATGCATGTCTTGGAGAGTAAAAGAAGTCCAGCCTGTGCAGGAGCAGCTGGAAATCAGGACAGATGTTAGGAGCTGTTTTCTGCCATTTTTGTTTCACTGACTGCTTCCAGCCTACCCAAGGGAGCTGCTGCCACCTCTCCAGGACCTCACAGGGCCTGGATGTGAGGAGCATCATGCTCCAACTGGAGCCCCCTGCTTTCCGTGCCTCTGGAACAACACACTGAGTTTCCAGATGACAGGCAAAGGGTTTCAAAGTGAAATAATGCCCAGGCTTGTTCTGTTCCTGACATCAACCCCCCGAGTTCTCTCTCTGGCATCTCAGACATTTTGTGAAGCTCAGTAGCCTGTACTGTGCCCTGTGTGCAGCAGGTTTGCCAAGGGCTCTTGGAAAGTCCCTGACAAAGACCTTCCTTGGTGTGCTGAGATAGAGAAGTCTTTTAAGGACTGGAGTTAGCTAAATTGTGATAAGCTGCCGGAAGAGATTTTTGGGCTGCACTGAGCTCCAGGGAAAAAACTTTAATCCACAAATCATACCCTGCTGAAGGAGGTTTTGTTTTGTATAGCTGGTCAAATAGCAGGTTGTCTATGTTTTCATTTCTGTTTAGAGCTTAGGAAAAACACTGACCTATTTGAGCCCTTGAAAGGGTTGTGCAGAGCCCTACAAAAGGAAAGGCCTTCTCCCTCTGAGCAGGGAGCCACTGCAGCTGGGGCTGTGTTATGTAAAGGGTGAAAAATGGCTCAGTGAAGGGGCAAATTCAGCTCATAAATTGGGACTTGGAGAACAGAACAGTGCAGAGAGCTGCTGGTGATAGATGGTGGTCCAAGAGGACATTCCAGTCCAGGTTTATTCTTGCCTTTGAATTGAGTGCTACTAATCACAGAAAGTTATGGCTTTCCCCTGAAGTTCCTCTCCTCCACCCTCAGCAGCAGCCCAAGAGGTGTGTGCTGCAGCTGTAGATTTCCCAGTGTTTGAGGAGATGTCCCCAGGCACATCAGGTGGGCAGGTCCTGAACCTGTCACCTCTCTGCTGGGGCTGTCAGCACAAAGCCAGTCTGTGAACCAGCCTGGCAGGGCTCTGTGACACCCTGGGTAGGTCTGGCACAGGTTGTGCTCAGCCTGTGGGCCATAGCTTGTGTTTTTGCAAACATTTTGCATTTAGTAGCTGTGTTTTGCCCATAGGACCAATTTCTATAATGTGCTGACATGCTCTGCTCCTGTAGGAATCTGTCTCTTGACACCTCTCCGGTGCCCACTGGCATAACAGGAGAACCTTTCCAAAGATCTCCTTGTGTTACCTTTATTTCTAGCTCTGAATTGCACTTTCTTCTCTGCCAGGTCAGCAAACCTTCCCACAATGCATCCTCATTCTTGCCTCTTTTTCTCCCCAGGCAAACATGACCTGCAGTTTTCTAGCTAACAGACATAAATCGTGTGCCTAGGGATGACCTTGACACCAGCAACAACTGCTTGTCTTGTTGATTGTCTTGCACATATGTGCTTGACACAGGTATTCAGATGCTTGAGATTAGAGGAAATCCTGGCAGTGGAGGCAGACAGAGTCTGGATGAGCTCAGCCTCCCCAGGGAGCTGCCTTGGGGAGCAGAGCACACTGCAGGGACCTCCTCACCCTGCTCACCTCACCTGCAGGGACCTCCTCACCCTCTGTGTGCAGGGCAGGAGCCACGTCCTGTGCCAGCCTCTGGGGTCACACAGCCCTGGCTGCCTTTGGGGGAGTGCCAGGCTGTGCCCCAAGGGCTGCTTGGCACCTCTTGATAGCAGAAATAAGGCAGCAGAGATTCAGGGATAGGAGTACCCCCTTCCAAGTGAGAGCAGAGAGTTGATGCCAGTTTTCTGGCTCTCCCAGTGAAACTGCACTTCAGGAATATTTTTTCTGAGGCTTGACCTGCAAACAGCTTTGCACCAGTGTAGCCAAAGAACTGGTTTTAAACCAATAGAGCACCAATCCTCTCTGGTTGTTCATCTACTGAGAACTGTTATACTTGTGTTTGGCTTGTCCTGGGTGGCTTGGACTAATGCCTTTTCCCAGCTCCTTCTGCCTTCACAGCAGAACCATCTGCTTTTCCAGAGGCTCCCTCAGGTCTGCCACTGCAGCTGCCCAACCTCCTCCAGTCAAAATGAATTGGTTTTGGAGCTACTGTTTATATCTTTATACCTAAAACTTTTGTGTGCAGCTGGACTTGCAAAGCTTGAGGCAGCTGTTTTGCTATAAATGTTACTTGCAAGCTTTTCTAACAAAGACCAGCCCTTGACAAGTGTTTCACAGCCCTCTAATCATATCACAGCTTGGAGGGCCACATGTTTGAGGCCTCCCCTGTGGCACCAGGTTTAGTAATCTGTGCTTTAATGCCTGGTTTCTCCTGCTGGAGTGAGGTTTCCTGCTCAGGGCTGCAGGAACAATCAGAGTTTGTGTCTGACCCGCTGTCCAAAGCCAGCCTTGTGCCCCAAGCCCTGCTGGTGCTGCTCAGGAGCCCAGCCCTGGCACCCAGCTCCCTGCTGGTTCTGCAGGGGCAGCATCCTCAGGGACAGAGCAGAGGGTGAGGCTTTCTGACAAACACAAACCCTTTGTTGAGGGCGGTGTCCTGTCTGAGAGCAGGGCTGTCAGCAGGGCTTTTCCTGTGCTGTCTTTGGGACTCAGTGGAGGCTGGGAGCTCACTCCTGCCAGGAGAGCAGTCACTGCTTTCAGGAGATGGCCCTGAGGAAGAGACCTTGTGACTGCACGTTCTGGTGTGCCTTTCTCTGAGCCACGGTTGGTGATGCCTCCCTGGCCGTGGCAGCGGATCCGCCTGGGAGCGAGTGACGCGCAGCGAGCACAGACTGCCCTTGTGGGATGGAGTCACATGAGCTCCTCAGAAAGATGGAAAGAAAGGGAAAATCACTTCATCTCTGACTCCTCCATTGTGAACAACCTTGTTAGATAATACATGAGGCAAGGAGTTTTGCACTGAGATTACAGGGTAGTCTTTGCTCCCAGGCATTACTCAAGGTCTTCCTTCTGCTATTATAGACCCATCTGAAGTGGTATGAAATGCAGCAAGTTGCTTAAAACATGTCTGAGCAGGCAAAAGAAAGACAAGGTCTGGTATTCAGGGAAGGCAGCAGATGTAAAGGCTGGCAGGTGGGTATGTCAGGCACACCTCAGCCAGCTCTGTGCTGGTTAGTGTAGGTAAGAGAGCACCCAGGCCAGCAGGGCAGCAGGATAAATGCACACACACACACTTGGCCCATGGTAACACCTGACATTGCTGCAGGTGAATTTGTGCTGTAACGCCAGCAGCTGTGCTGCACTGAGAGGTGACAGCCGTGTAAGTGAGCTCTACTGCATCATGACCTGTAAAACATTGCTATTTTGAGATTGCTGCTCTTGCACTTGTCTTTCCATCCAGTTAAATTGGTGCCTGAAAATATTCTCTAACAACTCTGATTCATTCACTATGGGGTTTTTTTCTGGGAGCTGTTTTCCTTTTCTTTTTTTCCTTCCTATTTTAACTGTGTTTAAGCAGAAAACTTAGATGAGCAGCCATGTTATTTAGACACTGTGAGAGGTAGCAGTACAAAATGAGGCAGTTTGTTTTTCTTGTCCTAGCCAGCCAAGCAATAGCCTGCTCAGGCAGCCCTCCCAGCCACAACTGGGTGCAGCCCAAGGCTCCCACACCACAATTACAGGCATCCACGTTGTTCCCAGCTAATTGCTTTCTCCTGAACAGAAGCAGGTTTTCTTTGAACTGCAGCACAATGTGACACCAGGCATCACGTTGCTTTCCTCCTCACTCTCCTGTGGCCTTAGCAACCTGATACAGCTGTGACCAAAATAATGCCCATGGCTGTTAAAGTCAACACAGCTTTCCAGTGTTTTATGAGAGAATTGAGGAGAGAAATGCTGATGTGATGTGGTCTTGCATGAGCCTTCACTGTTCTCTGAACTAACTAGACTGGTCTTCCTCCCTACTTTCAGGCAAGCTAAGCTGTATTAATCACTTTATAAAAAATAACACAATGCAATGGGGTAAGATTTCTGTAGGCTCAGAAACACAGGAGAAAAAGCAGTGTAAATCTTAGTTTAAAGCCAAGACTTAGCCTCATCTGGGCTTTAATTGGGCAGACTGGTTTCTGCTGTAGGCAGCTTGTTTCAGCTCTCTGCCTTGCCCCTGTACCCTGGGTTAACTCCCAGGGTTTGTTTCTCCTCTGGTTGGGAATGGCCACTCAGTGCTGAGGCTCTCTCTGGACTTTCAAGTCTGAACATCTCCAGGTTTTCCTTGAGCAACTCTTCCCTCTGCCTGCTTTCACTGCCCTTCTTGCTTGGCTGCAACATGTCAGGATGTAAATTAATGTCCCATTGTGCCCTTGTCCTTGGGCTCGGTGCTGTATTTGCCATGTGAAAGCTGCTGGAGTGCTCAGAGCTCCTTCCAAAAGAAGCTTTACCCCACCATGTACTGTGCTGGAACCAGCTGGTGCCCTGTCTGTGTCCCAGCCTGCTCTGGCATGCACAGGTGAGATTAGAGCCTTTGCACTGCAGGTCTGAGCCTGGTGGGGTTTGTTTTGAAGGAATATTGAAGAAATAACTGTTACTACATGGTTGTACTGTGAGCTGTTCTTCACCCCAGAACAGCAAACGCTGCTGCAAGTCCCTTCCTCCACAGGGTACCTTGAATTGACCCCCAGGGCCCACAGTCCTCCAGGGCTCATTTGCATCTCACAGCTCACAGATATGCACCAGTAGCTGCTGTTTGCTCCAGTGAAAGAGGAAGTATTTCTTCCCAGCTCCCTGACTGTCCTGGGTCTCTGTGCAAATCCCTGACTCTGCTCTCCAGTAGAATAAGTTATGGGGATTCCCTGATCTGCACAGCACATTTTTCAATTTGGTATTGCTTGCTTTTAGACTGGGGCTATGGGGAATTTTCTGTTTCTTTTTAAAAGCACAAATAAATTTGCCCCATTTTACATGAAATGTAAGTAGCAATGCAAATCCCTTACATAACACACTTATTCCAGCTTCTTCCTAAGAAGGATTGATTTGGATATACAGAATAACATTTCACCACTTTGGTAGGGAGTGATTGGGGAAAATTCTCAGTAAAAATGAGCCCCAAGCATCCCTAACCTTGTGAATGAAATTGAAAGAGCAAGAAGAAACCTGTGTGTCTGTAGCACCACCAGCCTTCTCCCAGGCAGTTCTGGGCAGCATTTTCCTGGCCATCCTCTACCAGATGAGCTGGCTCCATGGCTTCAGCTCTGCACTCCTCCAAGGCTGAGTGTGCAGAAGTCCTCACTCAGCTGTGTGCTCTCTGCCCAGCTGCATGTGTCCCATTTTAAGTTGTGCTGAGCTAGGTGCTTTCAGATACTGGCAGATAACTCATTCTCTATCCTGATGTATGCTTCAGGATTTGCACCATATTAAATTAATTTAATCAGGAATTATTGCCAAGTGCTTCAAAATCTCACATGAAAGTTGACTTGAAAGCAACAATAAATTAATACTTTCAGTGGGATGGAAATTAGGGCAAGGAACATGTTGGCGTAAAAGTATTTACAAGGAACCAAGTCACAAAGGTGCTGGCCCTGTTTGATGTCAATTTGTTGCATCACTTTGTCTAAATTGAGTTTCTGCTACCTCTGCTTCCTTCTGTTAATGCTGGGGCACTGTTACTGCTGTGGTTCCTGAGAATCCCTGGGCTGGATGGCACTGCCCAGTGAGAAGGTTGTCAATAGAATTTAGGAAGTAGTGCCCTACCAGACATCACCCCACAAAAATTGGGGCACGTTGGTGGGAAGGATTTGTTGGGTGGCCCTGTTGATGTGTGTTGTCTGTGCTCAGTGGTGCCAGAGCAGCAGAGAGACTCTGTGCTTTCAGGAGCTGTGTCACCACCCAAAGTGCCAGCCCAAGTTTGATTCTGGGCTGTGCATGGTCAGGGCTGAGGTGAGGATGTCTCCCCACAGTGCTGCTCTCACAACTGCAGTGAATAACTCCCCTAAAGGGAATTACCTTGGGCAAATGCTGCAGCCCACAGCTGGCATTGTGTTCCCTCTGCAAAGCCTTGGCCACAGGACAAAGGGAGCTGGAAATGTGGATGGGATCTGGAGCAATGGGTGGCAGTGGAGGGGCTGCTCCTGCTTGGTGGGTGTGTGGGAGGACAGTGAAGTGTGTCAAACTGAAAGCTGCTTTTGATCCCTTATAGTGAATTTTTGTGATGTCAGGTATTTGGTGTTTTTCTTTTTGTAAAATTCTTTTTTTTTTCCAGCTTTGAAACATCACAATATTTTAATGTTCTGCTATGTAACTGGGTATATACAACAGTGATTAGTTTGGGAATTTCTTCAGATCTTTAGGGATGCCACAGCTTCTTAGCTGACAATATAATAATATATGAGAGCCCATCTTGGCTGCAGGCTGTGGTAATTAGCCAGTTTTGCTATAAAGCTGCTCCAGCAGTGCTTTGAAGCCCTGCCAGAGCCTTCAGCTCAGCCAGGGCCACACGAGGTGGGAGCTGCAGGTTCCTGTCCCTGATGTGGGGCTCTCAGACCAGGGATGGCAAATGTCACACACAGCACACTTCCAGCTGCATCCTCTGGCTTCAAAGACTCTGTCAAGAAGCCCTATGTAAACACTGCATTTTTGTAAAAATATTCCAGATTAGTCTTCTTCCAGAAGGCAATATGAGTGAATAAACTAGGTGACAATGGTCTACATAGAAAAGTGATAAAACTCATCTGTGCAGTGAATGTGAGTCTGGATCTTATTTCAATCAGACATTGGTAGGCTCTGGTTTTACTTTCTTTTGACTGTGATGATCAAGAAAGATGGATTGTCTCCAAATCATAGATCTTTGAGAGGCTTTGAATGGTTACTTGAAGTTTAATTTTAAAGAAATAGAAAAGGAGACTGCTCAGAAAGACACTTTGCATAGAAAACATACTTGGAAAAGGCAGTAAAGAGGAGGCTAGGAGCCGAATCTAAGGAAACAGTCAGAGAATAAGATTCTGAATGATTTGTCCATATGCATGCTTCTTGGAGCATTTCAGAAATTACTTCAATATTTAAGCCCTTTTTCCTGCAGTACTGAAAATCTTTTCTAACACTTCAGCTCTATCTCCTTTATTTATTATTTGTAACACATGACTGCCTCTACTATATGTGCTTTCTCCTCTTAAGTAAGTAGCACCTCATAAGCATTCAAGATTATATCTTTAAAAGAAAATAAAATGTCCCAAAGAACAAACATAGCACAGCATAACCTTTACCTCACTGGGTTTGAGACAACAAAGCTGTGAAAGAGCTCTGGTGTTCAACAGTAACTACAGTGGAAAACAAATAGTTTTTGGAATGCTTTCTTCTCTTTTCATAGAATCATAGAATGGTTTGGGTTGTAAGGCACCTCAGTGGTCATCTAGTTCCAACTCCTTGCTGTGGGGGTTGTCATTAATGAATGCTTATCTTTTTTTTTTTTTGTGTGTTATGTTTCTTTTAAAAAGGAAGTTTGACTTTTATAGTCAGCATATATCCCTTCAAAATGTTGTAAAGGTACCTTCCAGCTCCTTCTCACACCCATGACTCTAGAAGCTATTGCTTTTTAGCTTCCCCATCAGGCACTAGCTGGGCTGGCATGGACATCTTCACCCAAATCCAGTGGGATCACAGTGAGAGACTTCTGTGGCTGTTTTTCATTATGTTTAACCACATCACCACCCCTGTGAGGTTACAGCTTGCATGAGACCAGATTAGGGAGGAAAACCAGCTTTTTGGGGACAGAAGAAAACCTCTGAAAAGTCTACAGAGTCCTTGGCTGAAAGTAGAAAGCTGTAATTGTCCAATTTCATCTGCAATTTAGGAGTACCATTGAATTCCACAGTGTTCCTAAGCTTTCTCACAATAGCACCCACTTGTCACTTTTCCCTATACCTCAGACTGGCTAAAGTCTTGTGCCATATCATTTTGTCAAAGCTTTTCCATAAATGGGCTCTGAGGTGATATTGTTTAATGTCTGCTGTGCATTTTTCAGTCAGGTCTAACAGGAAGATTCCACCCTGCTCTAAGTAGATCTTCCTCTAGGTGTATCCTTTCTTCCACCTGCAGGTCTTACTTAGCCGAGGGGAAGCTGGACATTTTGGAAATCTGGAATGTCTGGAAATCCAGGACTTGCAAGGGCTCCCCAGGATTTCAGTGTTTCAGAGGACAAGGACAGTGAGCTGCAGCAGCCTTGCTGTCTGTGGCAGAAAGAACACAGGGTATAGGAAAGTGGAACTGGAGATTTGACATGTCAGCAGAGAGACTCCTGTTGGGTACCTTCATCTGTGGCCCACTCCTGCCCTTCTCTACATCTCCAAGGGAATGCAGAAACATGAAGCTGAATTCCTCCTGATTTCACCCTCTTCTCCTGCTCTTTCCTCGCTCTCCTGCATTGGCCTGTGTCAGGAACAAGCCTGGGGTACATTGGCTGCTGCTCTGACCCGCAGTGGTTCTCCTTGCAGTGTTGTGCAGCTTTTGCTCCTGTGCTGGGAGTCCTTGCTCATTAGTCCTGTAACACTGGAAGGATTTGAGGTGGCTTTTTGCTGTTTTTGCCTTTAAGGTGAGCCTGACCCTGCAGGAACTGAAGGGTGCCAATGGCCCCATGGAGCGAGCAGAGTGTGAGGGCTCTGGGAGGAGCAGGAGCAGGAGCTGTCCTGGTGTGAGAGCGCCCTGCAGCACAGCCTGCCTGGGTCACTCAGAGCCTGCTGCTGCCCCAGGCTCTCTGCAGTCACACAGAGACTGCCTCTGAGCTCTGGGGGACAATGCAGCTCTCTCAGCACCTTTCTGTCACACTTCTCCTTCTGCCTCCTGTCGGGACAGATCCAGCCAGGGCAGGCTCTGCCACTCCAGCTTTCCCTTTCTGCTGCTTCAGTGTAAGCATTCTCTGCCCTGTGGCTTTTGCACAGAGCTTCAGGGCTGTTTGCTGGCTCTTGACCTGCTTCACAGTGGAAAATTCTTCCACAAGTGTTACTTACAGGAAGCAAATGAATATCTCCTCTAAATGGTCTGGCTGAGGAAATGGGTCATTTAGTGAAATGCACTGTTTACTGGATAGCCAGTGGCCCATCTCCAAAATATATACTTAGTCTGAAGGAAGAAAAATATCTGAAATGATTCACTTTTTATGTCAGTTTTTAAATGGTATGTAGTTCATAGCTAAAATTTAAAATGTGCATTTTCATGTGGGCTAAAAACTTCCTATCCTGTTCCAGACAAGTGGTAAAACCAAGTTTTAAATTTCTTTCAGTAAAAAATCCTGGGTGTGTATGACTTATTGAGGTTTTCTTTGTTTTGTTTTTTGGTATTTTTTTTTAACTGTGTCATGGTCCTCCACATACTGTAACACTTTATTGCTTTGTTATAATGGCTGTGGTAGGGCTAATATCTCCCAGTGATAAATTGGTAAATTTTGTACTTGTTTCATTCAGTAATTCTAAATGCAGCAGCTAGCTCAAGCCTGGAGCATGATCTTGGTTTTATGCAGGGCTGCTTTTGTGATGTCTTCATTTATAATTGCAGTTTCTGCCTGCACCCCTTTGGTATTTTTGGTGCAGCCTCAGGCTGAAGGGAAAGTGCCTCATTCCTTAACCCAGCAGACATGAATAAGCATGTTGACATGGATCAGTGCAAGATTAGCACTGCTCTGGCTTCAGATTATCTAGATCAGACACTATTCTGTAATGTGATACTATCCACATTCAAAACACCATCATCTGGCAAAAACAAAATGCACCCAAACACGGTGTTTAATTTTTTGCTCTGGCATGGGTACTGCACAGGTGCCAGGGAAAGCAACAACACCTGAGCCCACGAGCAGAAGTGCAACATCGGGCCAGGGCTGGTGCTTTCAGGGGACTGTGTTAGCAGTACAGAAATGCCTGCAGCATTTGTCACATGGGTGCTTTTGGTAACTCTCAAATGTGAAAGAAAACAGAAAAAAAAAAAAAAGCAGCAGAACTCTGTAGGTATGGAGGCTGAGCCCCATGAAAGTGAGAGGGACCTTTTGGGCTGCTCTAAAGGTTTGTAGTAGGCCCAACACCCAAGGGTCATCCAGAGCTTCATGGTTATCATCTGAAGCTGTGTCAGAGCACAGAAGGACCCTGCATGTGTCTGTGTCTGGATCAGCTCTGCACTCCCTATCAGATTTGGCACTATCAGCTACATGACTCCTCATGTTTCCAGCAAGTAGGTGTTTGCACAGGGCAGAAAAGCCTTCCTTTTCAATCCAGAACCATTCATCAGTCTGCTTCAGAGGTCAAATCCTCAAACAGTTTGGTAATTCTACCGTCATCATCTTCATGTGACTCCAGTGCAATCTGATAATGACTTTTAAGTAAAAGTATGTCCAGGGCTATGGCAAACTCCTCTGAGCAGTTTCATTGAGCAAACTCCCATATCTCTAGACTTTGCTTAACAATTGCAAAATTGTTATGCAGTTAATGTTTATCCTATTGTTACTAAAACTCCCAATCCAGTGAGCCTCAGTTCAGAGAGCAGTGTATGCCCTCAGTAGTAATTGCCGGTCTAAGCCTCCCAAAGTAAATTAAAAGCAACTGTGCCTTGAGCTACACAACTAAAGGACACATTTTTAAAGGCAGCCAGTCCATCAAAGGTGCAGTTCCATATAGTTCCTATCACCTATCCTTTTGGATGGGAATTTAATTCCTAATTTACTTTGTGATCTTTGAATTCCTAGGCACATGTACCCTCCTTAAAAAAAATACATTCTTTTCTTAAAAAGTCCTGCTTGAAATCTCCCAGCTGATGATTGTTTCTGTCTAGCATCTCCTCTGGGTGATACAGATGCAGAATGGCACAAACCACATCCTGACTGGAGACTGCATCACTTCATGGACAGCAAAAAGCTCAGCAGTCATCAAGGAGAAAAAGTTTCAGAGCTGTTCCAGCAGCTGTAGGTTTTACAAGCATGTGAAATTTTTTTAGTACTATGACTTAGTGTGTCTCAGAAGGAAAAGATTTGTGTGAACTTGTCTGTGAGGCAATGAAAGTCCAAGACATGATACAGAGGGGGAAAAGTCGAGTTAATGTGTCTGCCCTGGCCGTGGAGGATGATGGTGTGCAGGAGCTGGCTGCCTCCTTCACCCTCCTCAGGAGCTGTGCTGCCCCTTGGACCCCAGGGAGCCTCACAGCCTCCCCTGTTGTTTTCCAGGCCATGTTTGGAGCCTGCCAGCTGGGCACATTAAGAAACTCCCTGCTTTTGGCACTGGCAGGTCTCCATCAGCATGGAAAGGCAGCAGTGTGCTCTGGAGAGGGCTGCTGGGGGGGGGATTGCCAGGGTGACTTCAGCATTCACTTGGCCAGAAGTCCTTGTCATAAGGGCTTGTTTTCACAAGGACTTGAATCCTAGAGTAGAAGGAGCAACTTTGGTCCAGTTTGGAGTAAGCTGGCTGCCAGCAGCCTGGCTGGGAGAGCTGATTCAGCGTGGCCAGCCACTGCCTGGGAAGCCTTGCCCGACCATGTGGTTCCTGTGCTGAACAACTGGAAAAAATTACTCGCTTAATGGGATGCAGGCTCACGAGCTGAATCAGCCTCGGCAGGGTTTTTGTTGTTTCAACTGTTCCTTGTATTGCAAACCCTGCTCCCTGGCCATCTGTGGGGCTGGCAGGGCACCAGTGGGGCTGAAGCAGGAGTGGTGATGGGAGAGCAAGCCCAGCCCCAGGGCAGCGAGGGGAGGTGGAGAGGGGCAGGTTGAACCTCACCCTGCGAGGGAAGGAGGGAAGGTACAGCCCAGCCACCAGCACATCTCTGCCCTCACAGCAGTGCACAAATGTGCACTTGTGTGGAGGGCAGGGGGACAGTGAGAGGGTGGCAGCTGTGCCAGCCCACGCTGAGTGCTTGGTCCATCAGGGCTTTGTCTGTCAGAGCCATGTGGGCTCTGCTGCCTCCAGTCATTGTGTGCAGCCACAGCCATTGCTGCTCTTTGTCTGGGGCAGGCAGCTCTGCTGAGGCACTTTCAGGTCACTGTGACTTACAAAGGGAAATGCTTTTTAATCCTCCTCTTCCCCTGCCATGTAGAAACACAGATCAGTGGGGTTGCAGTCAGGGAGGGCTCCTTGCCCTGCCTTCCTGAGCTCCTGACCCTGCCTGGATACAGTACACTCACCTGACACAGCAGGGGACTGTGCAAGGCCACTGTCACACAGGCTCAGGCAGCAGCAACACCCAGACAAACAGTTCTCTGACCGTGTGCAGCAGAGGTGCAGCTGCAGCTGAAATTCTGGATCTGAGCTTTGTGTACAGTAGTTGAGGAAAGTGGTGGATCACACTACAGAAGAGCAGCAGAAATAATAATGGCAAACCCATGCAAAAGTAATAGCAGCACTCCTCCTCCCACACCATATTCTGCATGGAACAACCGAAATAAGGGTTGTCCAGCCTGAGCTTCAAAGGGCTAAAGAAGCAGAGAACAGGCTTCAAGTTTGAAGTCAGGGTCTGTGGGGGATCACATCAAGAAAGGGACCAAAACTGCAGCAAGAAGGGTTGGCACGAGGCAGGAGGAGCCAGGGCTGTACTGCTGCCTCTCTGCTTCAGGAAACCTGGTTTTCATAGAATGTGCAACACACTGACTTCCTTTACCCAAGAAATGGGGATAAGAAATCATGGCTGGTTACTGTATCCCAACCATCTACTTGTTCCTGAGCCATTCCAGTGCCTTGGAGGTGGGCAGGGAGCCCAGCCAAGCGTTTCACTTGAGCAGCAGGCTGTGTTTATGGTGTGAGGCTGTAGCTGGTGCCTGTGTGTGTGTGCCTGAGCTGATGGCACCCCCAGCACACAGATGCTCCCTGCACACACAGCCACACAAGCTGCTGCCTGCTTCCTTCAGCAAACCGAGAGCAGCCGGTGTTGTGTCTTGTGACTCTGTCAGTGTGGCTGCTGCTGTCTCAGGTCTGTCTCAAAATGTGGCAGAGGGTTGGTGCTGTACACAAGAAGAATTTGATTTTGCTCCTGCACGGAGCTCCCAGGGGCCATGAGAATTTATGGAGCCAACATTGTGCGAGTCTTGTGGATTGTAGAAAAAAGGACCAAAGCAGGGATGTGGCTTGTCTTTCATCTCCCAGAGCTTCCTCAGCCACATGCACAGCTTTATCAGCTCTTGAGGCTCTATTGTGACTCTCAAGATACTTGGGAGCTTGGCAAAGACACGGCTCTTTGATGCACAATATTTCAGGGAAAATGAAATATTTTTTTTGTAGAGGGAGATGAGGGATGTCTCCAGCTCCTGTGCCTGCAGAAGGAGACCTCAAAATGGAAAGGGGTGATGAACTCTTTGTCGTGCTGAGCCTAGGTTTTAAGTTCAGATCTGTGCAAAGTTTCATACTGCCACAATTGCCTCTGACTCCCAGCAAAGCCCCTGAAGTCTTTTCAAGGCAGATGGATTGTGTGTTTCTACTGTTCCCTTCAGGAAAGGATCTGAGCACCTCGGGTCTGAAGGAGCACTGATGTTTAATCATTGCACCAGTGCTTCCAGTTTGTATTTCTGCAGCATTTTATAAATAGCAGGAAGTATGGTCTTTGCTGTTCTAAACCCCTGATTACTGAGCCTGCAGCACAGCATCTTCTACAGCTAAGGTTGTCTCTAATTTTTAGCCTTGGCAGCCTTGCCCATGACCTGGTTGGAATCAGACCTCTCTAAGCACTGCAGGGCATCTTGGAAGGATGCTTAGCTCAGATCTGCTTCTGCCTGGATCTGATGGCAGAGGAGCTGAAAGCTCTCCATGCAGATTGCTCATTGAAATGCAAACCTCATCCCAGTAAAGCTTCTGTCTGCCAGCATACCCTTTGACAAACTGATAATCCATGATAATAGAGAATTTTATCTCCATTCTTAAACATCATCAGGCATGATTATTAATGTCTTCCTATTGCACAATAAACAACACAGAATCCTCAGCTTTCCTGAAAGTGGAAGGCAGGCAAATTACATCTGCACCGTGGGTGAGCTGTGCATTTGCTGCTTCTGCAATCAGCCAACAAACCCCTCCAGATTTCTGAGGCCAGACTCTTGCTGCTGGCAGCTTATCTCCTTACTCCACAGCAGAGCAGGCTCTCGGGGTGAAAAGCTGGGCCTGTTGAAATCAAAGTGACAAAGTCCTGCTCATTTTTCTTGAGTCAGGCTTTCTCACTTAATCTCTTCATTTCTGAGTGGGCAGAGGAAAAAATCCTTTATTTTTTGAGTGCCTTCTTGGAGGGCAGCCTGTGTAATGTTCTGCTCTTGTCTGTGCAGAAGGTGTGCGAGGTGCTGGAGGTCCTGCAGTGCTGCCCTCCCCCGAGTGTCCTGAGCTGGGAGGGCAGGAGCAGGAGGACAGATCTGTCTGTACTCCCAGCCAGGGCACATGGATTCCAGCCTGAACTCTGTGCCTGGTGTTCATCCTGCCAGGACTGAAACACATCTCAACAACACACCCTGAAGACTCCCTGGTATAGGCCAGGAATTTCTCTTTCTGGATCCTCTGGTAACTTGGGTGACCCCTTGATCTGATTATGCAAACAGGCTCTGTAGTGCTGCTAGAACCAAATTCATAATTCTCTTTGCCAAGCATGAACTTCCCTGTGGGCAGCCTCTACTTGCCCATAGGTAGGTAAGCAAAATGCTGCCCTTGTGTGCAATGAAAGTTCCACCTTGTGCCCCCTTGCTGATGGCTGCAGCACCAACACAGCCGAGAGCTCTACAGGAGCCTGGGAGAAATCCAGTGATTGCTGCCCAACCATCCACAGGTTTGGATTAAAAAAAACCCTCCAAGTGGCAGTTCAAAGGTGATTTCTGACCAAGCCCAGCTGGAATAGGCCCTGTGCTGGACCTGACAGGAGCAGGACCTTGCATAACTCCAAGCTCTGCTGCTCATGTTGACGCACTAATGGGATGGGCAGTGTGAGAGGCCATGGCAGGAGTCCTGCTGCTCTCAGGGAATCCTCTGCCCTGCCAGCTGGCTGCCTGCAGCTGCAGTGAACCCAGCAAAGTCACGGGAGCCAGCTGCCCCAGAGGCCAATGACCCTGGCCCTCGTCTCTCACGCACTGCAGCACAATTGCCTTTTCTTTTGGAGCTCCTGAAACCTGCCCTGGTTTGCTGTCTGAAGAACAATTACACAAGTCTTTCTCTCATTGCCTATATTTTGCCAAAGATCTCAGCTGCACCTCAGGAGTGGGGGTTGTTGGTATTTTTTCTCCCTTTTATCTCCTAAAGACTTTGATGCTCCTGGCCCCTTTTTCTTAGAGCACCACCTTGATCACAGATCACCAGATAATTCTGGTTGTGTTGTTTTAAGGCATTTCCTCTTTCTCTCTTTTTGTGGTAAATGCTGGTAGAGCTCTGCTGAAACGTTGCCTGAACTTCTAGCCCAGCATTAGACTTTGCTTTTAGAGAAACACTTCTAAAGAGGTCCTTTTTTTTTGCTCCAGAGTGCCCATAAAAAAGCTCAATTAAAATGGAGGCAGAAGGAATGTGCTGTGAGTAACTGTGCTTTCAGTGATGCAGAGCTGGCTGGTTCTGACCTGACTGCTCTCCCAGTGCCTACATGCCTGTGCTGCACCTCTGTAGGGCTGATGTGGACCTGAGTCACCACTAAAAGCTGCTGCTGGCATAGCCTAGGTCAAACTTGATCAAATTAGGGCAGTGAAGGTGGTGAGGGGTCTGGTGGTGAAGCCCTGTGAGGAGCAGCTGAGGGCACTGGGTCTGTTCAGCCTGGAGGAGACTGAGGGCAGACCCCACTGCAGGTACAGCTTCCTTGTGAGGGGAAGAGAATGGGCAGGCACTGATCTCTGATCCCTGGTGACAGGGACAGGACCTGGGGAAATGGCCTGAAGCTGTGTCACAGGGGTTTAGGCAGAGTACTAGAAAAAGGCTCTTCCCCCAGAGAGTGGCTGGGCACTGGAACAGCTCCCCAGGACAGTGGCCACAGCACCAAGCCTGAGAGAGTTCCAGAAGTGTTTGGACAATGCTCTCATGGTGTGACTCTTGGGGATGGTCTTGTGCAGGACCAGGAGTTGTGCTTGATGACCCTTGTGGGTCTCTTCCATCTCAGCATATTCTGTGATAAATAGATGCAGGGGACAAAGACTGGCTTGTGTGCCCCGCAGACATTGCCAGATTCAGACTGGGACTGCAGAGGGGGACTTTGGCAGCCCTGCTCACCAGGGCCACAGAATGGGGCATTGCTGCTCCCTGTTTGCTGTGTTCACTTTTATACTGTTAAGATAAGCAATGCCCCTGTGGAGGTGGCTCAGATTGCAAAGGTGGCAGGAGGATTCCCAATTCTCCTCTCCAGCTGTGGAGGCCTGGTCTGTTCACCCTTATCCAGCTGCTGCCAGAGGCTGGCCAAGGATCCCCAGGAGCTCACCACAGAAACCTGGGGCTTTTTGTGCCTCCTCTTGGGAATGGGCCTGGGTGCTGTCATGGGAAACATGGAGACGTGCACTTCCCTGTCCTTTCACCTTTCCCAAAGGCCTGAGTTCAGCCTGAAGGAGCAGGGCTGGACAAGAGACGCAGTTCCTGCTGCTCCTCACTTAGCTGGAGGCACTGGCATTGAGTAACCCTGGGCACACCTGCACCCCAACCCCAGCACACTGCCAGGGCACGTGTCAGCACCTGGCCATGGCAGAGCCCAGCCACTGCCCGTGTGCCACCAGCCCCTTGGTGCCACCAGCCCCTCAGTGTCCCCAGCCCCTGCAGTGTCCCCAGCCCCTGCGGTGTCCCCAGCCCTGCAGTGTCCCCAGCCCCATGGTGTCCCCAGCCACTGCCCGTGTGCCACCAGCCCCTCAGTGTCCCCAGCCCCTGCAGTGTCCCCAGCCCCTGCGGTGTCCCCAGCCCTGCAGTGTCCCCAGCCCTGCAGTGTCCCCAGCCCCTGCAGTGTCCCCAGCCCTGCAGTGTCCCCAGCCCTGCGGTGTCCCCAGCCCTGCGGTGTCCCCAGCTCTGCTGTCAGGAGAAGCTGCAGTGCTGAGCCCCACCTGCCTCTCAGACCTGCCCACAGGTGCTCCTGGGCTGGACCCAGTGCCAAGGGCCTGCTGAAGTGGTGCTGGGGACAGGGGCACCAGGAGCAGGAGCTCCCTTTGCACAGAAATGTGTGTATTCATGTGTGTCTGTGCTTGCATTTGCATGCCCAAGACACCAAATTGGTTCATTTATATTTTCATGCATTTAAAGATTGCCAGCTGTGCTAATGATGGCAGCAGCACATCAACCACTTCTGTTCTCTCCCAGACTTGTTATTTTCCCACTGGTTGTTCTATCTGTTCTGTGAGAGTGCTAAAGTGCTATTTCTCTCACACAGTCTCAGGTAGGAAATTGCAGTTAGCCAGTGTATTTTTAAGCATTACTTAATTTGGACTGGAAAGGTCACGGACAGGTTTGTTAGAGCAGAAAGACACCTCATAGCTGGGATCAGTTAGCTACAGAAGCTGTGGAAGACAAGAAAAAAAAAGAGTATATTGTCATCTTTGGGAGATTTAAAAAAACCCAAACATATGCCTTCTCTCCAATATTTCAGACTATTGAGCTTTATCAGTTTTACTGCAAACTGCAAATTCTTTTTGTGTAATGACAGCTCTTTAATTAGAACTTGGAAGCAATAGCATCTGCTGATTATAGCATGGTCCAGCATGTTCTTATTCCTCAGTTTTTATTTCCAGCTCTGCAATTAAACTGTTGCATGCCTCAAGGCAAGTAACTTCACCCCTCAGTGTCTGTACTTCCACAGATGGAATTAAAACTTCCACTGGAGATCCCTGGACAGAACCTGCTCAAATGGCACAGTCTTGGGTTACTTTTCCATCCTGTGCATGTCAACCCATGTATCAGCCCAGTGAATGAAAGTTTGGGATTTACCTTGTCCAGGCATAGTCTGTGAGACATTCCAGGTTTGAACAATGGAAATTTTATAGGCTTCAGTTATAACTGGCTGGGCAAGAAACAACAGCTTCACAGTAATGAGTCCTCACTTGCATGGAATGCCATTTAGTGTCTGATCTCTCCTCACCACAGTGAGATATTAAAATCTGTCTATGCAGAGTGCATTTCTGGAGGGATGAAAAAGGGGAAAAATCCTTTCAGTTTAAGTGACCCTCAGTTCTGTATGGGAAAGGTTTGGTTTCCCAGGAGGAATATTATATACTAGTGATTATGGAAAAAATTAAGCAATGCAGTTGAGAGAGAGACAGCACAGCTGGTTCTGCTGTCTGCAGTCTTGGCAGAGATACTGGTGAAGATGAAGGAAAATGACAGTGGTTGTTGTGATCACCCTCTTTATACCTTTACTTTTGTGATTGCCAGTGTGAAGAACAGGAATGGGTTATCTGGCCTTGCAGCCAAAGGTAGCAGGGTGCTGCACAGTCTGAAAGTCACTGCACTCCTTCATTGGAGATCTCAAATGCAGCCAACTGAAGATTTTTTAAGTAGTCCCAATCACTGGAGCCAAGTGGGGCAAAGTCAGAAGGGATGTGCACAAGGGAAGGAGCTTGAGTCACACTGAGCACTGGCAGTACATCAGTGTTATGTGTGCTCACAGGCAAGCACTGGTGTAAAGCACAACAAGCAAGTGGCAATTTTTTTCCAGTCTTACTTAAAAATGTTCCCAGAATCTGTGAGTACAGCATCACAGAACGTCTGATATTTTGTAATGCCACAAACACTGACCTTAACAGACACCAGAAATCCCACTGGGAGTTTCATCCATTTGCAGTGGAAACATGATGTCTTTAATAGTAAGGATGTTTCAATAACTTTCCGGGATTTTTTCCACTTTGGCACAGCTGTTCTCTGACAGATTGCAAAAGAGAGGAATTCAGTAGTAACAGCTTGATTCTGCAGGATGCTAAAGCCCTTCTGTCCAGGACTGTGTGTCCTTAGCCCCTACCCAGAGCAGCTCAGCATCACACAGGATTACTCAGCATTCTGCAGCCTGGAGCCATTCTTACCCACTTGGCCTTGCCACCAACATTTCTATTTCTACATCTATTTCTATTTCTGTGGAAATGAGCTGAAACAAGTGCCTTTCTCTGAAGGAACTCAGCTTTTCTGTCTAGGAAAGGGCTTGGTGGTGTTGTAGGAAAGCTGTGGAGCAATAACATGTCTTGAAAATGTATGTCTCCCTCTTAGAGAAGCAGCACCTTGATGCCAGATTTAGTAACAATGGCAGCATAACTGAATTGTTTATTTTGTTGTGTTAGGGTTATGTAGAGGAAATGTCAAGGGAAATGGCTTCCTCCCTGTTTCTAAACTAAGTGTAGACTCCAAGCAGGTGTTTATTCTGATAGAATTAATAATTTGAGAATGGGTGGAGGTTTGTGTTGATTAAACAGAAAAAAAATGATATCTTTGCTATGGCTGGTATGATCAACATTTATTAAACCTCTTGTTTGGACATAAAATATCCACATTGCATAAACAGTGCCTGAGCTTTCCCCATAGAGCACTAATAGAGTCAATGGTAAAGTTCTTGTCAGCTTCAGGAGGCCAAAGGGGTTTCACGCTGCTGGGGCCTTTCCTGCTATTTGCTGCCTCACAGATCAGTGTATTGCAGAATCCTCTGTTGTTCAGAAGGCTGAGAACATGTTTTCCATCTCTTTGCCCTGGCTGTTCCTTGTCAGAACAAGGGGGAATTGCAGGAGGCTGAAGCAAAACAAACGAGCAGGGCAGGATGGTATTTGTTTACTTTGGGGCTGAGTGAGCAGCAGTGAGGTGCTCACTGTTCTGCCAGAGCTGTGGCAGTCTGTGTGACAGAGAAATGTCCCCACTTCCCAGCAGGACCCTCAGGCTGCTGCCACTGCCCTGGGAAGGGCTCTGCCCTGTGCAGGGAGTGCCTTCCCAAAAAACAGGCCCAAGCTGCTCCCCTGGCTTGACTGGGAATGGTGACAGCTCTTTAGCTGGCCCAAAATCCACCTCTGTGAGCACAGCTTTGGCTCTGCTGCCAGAGCAGTAAGCCATCCTGTGCCCTGTCTGGCTTTTCCTTATCTTAGGATCCCAATGTCCCTGGAAGGGCCCGAGGCACAGGCAGACAGGAGGGAGCTGGGGCAGTGCTGGCTCCTCGGCAGGGACACCAGAGCTGGAGCTCTTGGTGTTCCCAGTGCAGTCAGACAGGACCCTCCTGGACCTGCTGCAGGGGGCTTAAACTCATCAGGTGGGACTTAGCTAGTGGAATGATAATATTTTTAACTGCCCTAACTTGGTTGCATACAACCATCTGCCCTTCAAGGAGAAAATGCAAGGAAAGATGTTTTAACACTGAGGTCAACCTCTTCTGATTGCTCTTCCAGGCCTGGTCTGCAAACTTCCCATTTGATCCCTGCTGAAACTCAGACCAGCATTTATCTGAATGGAAGCTGCTTTTGCTGCCCTTCACTGACCTCTTGGTCATTAACTATAGAAACTACTGTGGACTTTCAGCTCATACATCTATAAAACCCAGACATACAGCACCCTGTTGGATTACAGACCACTGCAGCATGTGTGTAACTGAGGGGGTCAGGTCCTACAGCACTATCAATCCTGTGATGATTTTTAAAACATAAAGCCATGTGGAAGCAACTTCAAACCCCAGCCTTGCTTTGGTTTGTTTGGGGTTGGTTTGGTCTGGGATTTATTCCTCAATAAAACCTGTTCAGAAGTGCCCACAAGGGCTGGCTCTGAGGCTGTGGGTCTGGTGGGACACGATGGGGCACCGTGGGGCTGGGAGCAGCCAGAGCTGCCTCGGGTGCTCCAAGGAGCTGCCATCCCTGCTGTGAGGCTTCCTGCTCCCCCTGCACTCATTTCCTGCTCCAAGAGCAGGGCCTGTCCTCTCCCTCCTCCCCACAGCAGCGTGATGTTGTGTGTTTATTTTGAAAAGCTGTCTGCAAAACCCTTTAGGGTTGTTCTCTATTGTAAGGGGGAAGACTAAAATTAAATTAAAAGTCTCCTCTCTAAAAAACACCAAAGCAAGTGCCTTTGCTTTGTGTAGCAGAGTGCACTGGCTTCTATATCTGCAAAGGATAACAGTTACAGATTTTTCCAGAATAATGTGTCTTATTGCTTAAATTTGTCCCCCAGGTCTTTAAGGCCAGGGCCACATTAGAAGCTTATGATAATGAAATGCTTGTTGAAGAAAAAGAGATTATGCCATTTTTGTATCATTAAAATACCATTGTAGGTGGATAATTAAATCAATGTGATCTTTTTCCTGTTTAGGTTATTTAACTTACTGAACTGGGAATTGCTCTGCCAGCAAAAATACCTTTGGTAGGAAAGTTTGTCATTTTTATTGCATTGAGAAAATCTTGTGTTAGAGACAGGGCTGTTATATTACAACTCTCTTTTAGTCTACATTGTGTCTTCAGAGCAGAGATTTAAGAGTATTTTGAATAGCAGTTATTACTGCCTTTAGCAGTCTGGCTCCTGGGGACCAAAGCTCATTGCCTGTCAGTGTCACTTTGGACAAGGTGAGTGCCTGTTTGTACTACCCAGCAGTGCCAGCCTTGCCAAAGAAGAGTGAATTCTGTTAGAGATGGGATATTCAGTTTTTCCTACAGAAATATCAACATCAAAAGCACGGGAGGAAAAAAAATGTATTTCATATACATGTACTGTTTAAGTGAAATGCATAACTGAGGTATCAAAGCAACTTTTGAGTGCAGAATCTGACTACTCCTTTGATTCTGATTCAGCTAACTGCTTAGGCATATGCTTATCTCTGCTATAGATCTGCCTGTTTGAAAAGTAAAAGAGAGAATTGAAGTGTAGTAGCCAAATCTCCAATGCTGATTAAAGGCTTTTCTTCCTTCTGTGGTTTTCTTCTGTCTGTGGCTTATTAGGGGAAAATAAAAACAAGGAAAGAGCAGCTTCTGGCAGTCCTGGCAGCCCTGAGTGCTGAGCAGCCTTTTATCCAGGGTGCAGAGCAACAGATCCAACTCACAGGAGGGAAGAGCTGTTCCCACATTCTCCAAGGCTTGCAGTGGTGTTTGTCAAGCAAGGTTTGTCAAGCTGCAGTCCTGCCCAAGGAGCCAAGGAGGCTATTCCTGGCATCAGGTGTCCCATCCAAGTGCTGTTGTGTCCTATGTTCTTCACTTGCTGATAAGGAGAATAGGCTGCTAAAATGAGTAAGTGCAGTAGGCTTCCAGCTTGGAATACAACAGAGAGGGAAGGCACAAGGTCATGGCTGGAGCATGGGCAGAGTGGCCACAAAGCAGAGGGAGCAGAAAGCTCAAAAAGCACCCGTGCAAGCGTTGGAGAAGTTTACAGCCCTTATTCGAAATGGGCAGCAAACAGATGTGGTCATTAAGGCAAAGAACCTCATTGTCATGTCCAGGGACTGAGCTCAGAAATGCTGACAGCAGGAACAGGTCTGGTGGTTCAAGGGGTAGGTGTGCAGAGCTGCTGGGCTGCTGCTCTGGCCAGCAGGGCTGGGCTCCTGGCTTTCCTGTCCTCTCTCTGCCTTACTCCTTCCCCTGGAACCCCCAGCTGCTCTCTCCTCACCAGCCCAAAACCCTGTCCCCTGCCTCCAGGAGAGATTTGAATTTTTAGTAAACCTGAGCTGAGGTAGTTATTTTGAGCAGAGTTTCTGTAAAAGTGGTTCCAGCAGTTGGTTCTGTGGTTCCAGCAGTTTTGCTTTGAGTTTTGGGTGGAAACTTGCACTCAATGTGAGGTTCACGTGCTGCAACAGAACCAGGCAGAAGTGTTTGCCCATACTTCTGAAAGTTAATGTTTCAGATTTGTTCAGCCCCAGAACAGCCTTTTTTTCAGTTCTCAGGGTGCTGAAATGTAAAGGTGTCTCTCAGCAACAGTGGAGTCAGTGTGAGTCTTTCTGCTTCTCACCCTTCTCCCCATCAGGAGGTTTTATCTGAGGGAGCACTGACTGGGTCATTCTCCCAGCAAGGCATCCCAACTCTGTCTGCTGAACATGGCAGTGAGACTGCAGGACAGGCTGCTTGGCTGTCTGGGAATGCCTTCGCCATCAACTTTCTCAGGATGAGGGGATAAAAGAGGTGGGACCTGCTTGTCAGCCTCTGGAGGCGTGGGAGAGGGGCAGGACAGGGTGGAGGTGATCTCTCCATGGGAAATCATATCTGAGGACTTGCTGAAGACCAGGGGAATGGCATGGTTAGGTGCTTTAGTGGCAAAAGGGTGGGAGTCTGGAATTTCAGTGCCAAACTTCCCTCTGACTGGGAGAGCTGTGGCTAGTAAAGCAGACATGTGAGAAACACAGGAGCAACCAACCATCTCTAGTGGGATGATGACACAGAGGGGTAGCAGGGCCTGAGGCAGTGCTGCTGCTTGTCTGTACAGTCCTGCAGAGGTTGTGGCCCTTTTGGTTGTGTGTATTGAATAAGGTGGTTGAGCCTTAGAGACTCTTGACCTGCTTCTCTTTGGCCAGGGCCTGTTGCTGGTTCCCAGGCAGTTACTGGTTCTGCTGCGTGGGTAGAGTCCAGATTTTGAGAGGGCTGTGTATCATGGAGCTCAATCTTTATTTCAGTGCTACTCCACTGGCAGGTCACAAATGGAGTTTTCTTTCCTTTCCCTTGTCCTGTAGCCCTAGTTGGATGCCTTGGCTGCATGCTGGAGGATTTCTCCCTGTCATGTATATTTTGAAAGTGCCTGGTTTGAAATTTGTGAGTAAAGATGAAGGGAGCCAAGTGCAAGTGGTAGGCTTCCAGACTTTCCTCTCTTTCCTGCCTTCCCAGCCCTAAGGGAGAAGTACTACTCTTAGGACTCAGTGTGATATCTGAATTCATGAAATAGCTCTGTCCTGTAATGAGTTACAAGAAAATCCAACTATTAATACTGCAGAATGTTGTGGAAGCCTGTCTGATTTGAGATCCAAATGTGTGGCATATTTCTATGTGTCATTGTGTGTATTCATCCCTAAAACCACCCCCACTCCAAACACACAAATGGAGCATCCAGAAGAAAGGAGCTCTGTGACTTCTCAAGCTAAGGACAGACACTGCTCCATTTGTCCTCCTCCACTGTGCTCTCCATGCAGGAGCTGGAAGTCATTAACTGGCCTGTTTCCACTACTCTGCACTCTGATCTAAGCTTATTATGGCAGAGCTTCCTCTCTGGATCTGTGCAGTGCGGGTCTCATTGCTGCTCTGATGAAAGAATAACTGTTTGGTGCTTAAACACTACCTCTTTGCTCCCACTATGCCCTTGTGACCTGCTCAGAAGATATGGGCTTGATAATGCAGGGTCATGGGTACTTAAGGTCCCACCTGCATGGTGGGAAGGAAGTCTGTGCCTGTTTAAATGGGAAGCTGTCTGGGATACAGGAAATCTGCCCTGGAACAGGCTGGAAGGCCCTGGCAGTATATCTGAGCCATATGTAACCTGGAGCATTATAAAGTTTGTTTCTTGTCCCATAGGACAAAATGAGGAAATGAGCCCCATTCATATTTGCAATCTGTGAGATTTTGTCTGGGCATGGGGGGTAGGACTCAAGATGTTGACTAACCTTCTGGCAAAAGCAGGGATTGAAATAAAAAAGAATAATACTTCACCAACTTTGGCTGTAGTGAACTCAGTAGATAGGGACAAAAGCTTTTAAAAGTAGGAAATCAAAACCAAATCTGTGACTAGGTGGTCCTGGAGAGATTTAATTGAAGGATATCTAAACTGTTTATCTGTTCCCAGGGGTAAGGACAGTCATGAATAAACCTATGTGTGCTTTGATGGACAGTCAGTGACTCATGCAGTTCTGTCTGTTATCTCACCATGAGAAATAGTTATGGAACAAAGCCCTATCCAGCCTGAGTGTATAAATGTATTAAACAGTTTCCATTTGAACTTGATATGCTGCTCTGAAGTACTTTGTAGGGATACAGGTACATACCACTAGTGAGAGGAATTGGTTCAAAAAGGAAAAAATATGGCATCATTCAGGCTGTTGCTATAATCACTGAGGGGAGCTGCAGTTCCCAAGAAGAGCTGTTCTTTCATTTTACTGAAGAATATTTGTATAAAGGATTTCATGGCACTTTAAGCTGCCTGATCCTCATGCACAATATAACCTCTGTTGAATTTTCTTCCTTCCTTCTTTCCCTTTCCTCTTTCTCCATTCTCCTTCCCTATAACACTTTTGTTTGTTCCACAGTTTGAGCCCCTAACAGAGGCTTTTCTACCTTTGCCAGCATTAGGCTTTGTTCATTTACAGGGTCAAGACTGAGCCAGCTACAGTGAGGATGTGGCAGAAATATTTCCATGTTTGGTGTGGTGTATTTGTTGTGAATGTCACGCTTCCAGTCTCTGAATATGCACGTCCAAACCTCTTGGGTCAGGTCAGTAGGCAGCAGGGTGAACACTCCTCATGGATTTGACCCTCACTACCTAAGGGGGCTGCAACAAAGCTGGAAAAGTACTTTTGACAATGTCATGTAGTGATGGTACAAGGGAGAATGGCTTTAAACAAAAAGAGGGTAAATTTAGATTAGATATGAGGAATAAATTCTTTACTATGAAGGTGGTGAGGCACTGGAACAGGCTGCTCAGAGAAGGTGTGGATTTCACACTTCTGGAAGTGTTCAAGGTCAGGTTGGCTGGGGCTTTGTGTAACCTGATCTAGTGGAAGGTGTCCCTGCCCATGGCAGGGAGTTGGAACTAAAAGATCATCAAGGTCCCTTCCAACCCAAACCATTCTGTGATTCTACAGTTCTGTGAATTTGTAGGACTGCATAAGGATGGCTGTGTCCATGCTGCTGTTACAACTTCCTCCCAGCTGTGACCTAAAGGCTAAAATGTTTTACCATCCAAGTTGCTGAAATTACTCTAGCTTGGCCAAGGGAGGGTTGTAAGGGAGGCTGAGCAGGTAAAGCAGGTAGAGCAGAGTTCTGGCTTTCTCAATCCTGCTTGAGCATCTCTGTTGAAGTACGAGAGTTGCTGGTGCTGAAAACAAAATAACAAGAGTTTGACCACAAGCTCTGGAGGGAGATGCCAGACAAGAGAGTAGCCCAGAGACAGCTCCACTGCCAACCCCTTTGTGCTGAGCCAGCAGAAGGCCAGGATGCGCTGGGTGGCCAGCAGGCACAGCAGCCACGGCAGGCGGCAGCGCCAAGGCCCTGGTGACAAATCTCCGGTGTCACCAGCCTCTGTGACAGGCACAGGCACCTGGCCTGGCAGGAGCAGCTCTCAGTACATGCAGGAGCTGAGTGCCACATGGCTTTTTCCTTAGGTTTCCTCCTGCTGAGCCGTGCACGTTGGTGCTGCATACCTCTCACTGAGCCGCACATGGGCAGCCCAAAGCCTGAGCCTCACATCCAGCACTGTGGGGCATCTTAGTGCTCTTTGTTACCTTTAGCCTGGCAAAGCCTGGCCACAACGTGGCATGCACTTTGTCCCCTGTGTCCCTCGGATCTGCTCAGGGCCCCTGGGAGCACAAGCTCCAAAGAGAAGCTCGGGCACAAGGCAGAGGGAGCTCGCTGCCCGAGCCGGAGGCAGCCGGCCCTGCTGGGAGCTGTGGCCTCTGTGCTGTGTGAGCTTGTTCCACACACTGCCCTGACCTCTCCTCAGCTCTCCTGCCTCTGCCCTGGCTGCTGGGTACAGCTTGCAGGACTGACTTCTGAGTAAGAGTGGATTTTTTGGTTGTTTGGTTTGGCTTTCTTTGTTCTCTCAGGGCAGCACTGTCAGGCCTGGGCTGGTGAGCAAGGCTGTAGCAGCCTTTCTACAAGAGCTGGGTGCTCTGCTGACACTGAGGGAAAAGTGGGGCTTGGTTTGGTTTGGCTTTTAATGAAAAGAAAAATCCTTTCCTGGATGAGCTTTCCTTGTGAGGACATTAAACTGCCTTATGCTTCTCAACCCAGCCTTTCCACAGAACACTCTTCTGTACATGTCTCTTAACAACTTGTCTTGTTTGAGTGAAGCTTCCTAATTATGAAATAGCTCTGGGCTGCTGGCACAGGCTTGGCAAAGTCATGCAGCCCTTCTGAGCTAGATCCCTGTGCAGGGCAATGCCACAGTGAGAAAAGGTCCTCTGGAGAGGTGGCTGGGAGGGAGGTCTGGTGTTCTGTGCACCCCAAGAGCAGGTCCCTGAGCAAGGCTTCCCTTTCTGGCCTGCTAACAGCAGTGTGTGGCTGTCGTGGGCCTGCCAGCAGAGCCAGGGTGCACATTCTGGCAGGTGAAGGAGAGAGCTGTGGGTGTGGAGGAGTGTGGGTGTACAGAAGCTTACTCAGTGCAGGGTGAGGCTGGACAGGGAAGAGCCAGAGGCACAGGTGTCAGTCAGCAGCTCCTGTCCACGTGCTGCTCTGGTGTCGCCCACGATCTTCTGGGCACACCCTCTCTTGGTGGGGCTGTTGGAGTGCAGAGGGGTCTCCCAGAGCTTCTCACCCTCTGATACCCCCAGGAATTTGTCGCAAGGTTTTGGAGCTCCATAGGTTGACAGCTCTGGTGTTTCCTGTGTTGTGGTTCCTGTCCAGCAGCAGCAGGAACAAATTTGTGTCCTGGATGAGGATCAGTGATCCTGGCATTATCTGTCCCATTCCCACTGTATATAATGCTCACTAGAGACAAGGAAGAAATGAAAGTTGCTGTTTCCCATCTGCTTCTTTAAATATAGGTGCTAACTCAATCCCAAAGCTCAAGGAGGTGTGCTGAAAATATGGGAGTTCATGGTGAGGTCAGTCATGGTTCACAAAGCAGCAAAACACAGTCTGTGCCACCACGGGACAGGGAAGGAGGTTAATGTTTCACAGTATACTTAGCTGAGCAGCACAGCTCTGTCAGTGTTTCACTTGGTAGGAATTATTTATTGACAAGAAGGGTTTCCAGACCGTCCCATGGAAAATTCTTTGTGAAACTGTATTTTTTTTCAAGTTAAGATATTAGGAACATGAGTTGAAAACTGACCCAGGGATGCACACTCCCTGTCAATCAGTTACATTTAGGAAAGGAAAGATTTAAAAACTCTGAGGCAGAGCCAAGCACTTAAAAGGAAGAATTCTTTGCATTGATTCCTGTGGTAAAATGCCAAGACAAGCCTCGTGATTTCCTGGACCAAGTGCAGAGAAATGAAATTAAAAATATGAATAGGCCAGATACTGAGATCCTCATTACAGAAAAGGGCCACTCAAGGGTACCTAAGATCTGGCCTCTCATCAGGGAGAGAAAATAATTGAGAGAGCTCTGGTTGCAGCTCAGCCATAGCCTTGTGCTCAGCATCCTCAGCAACCTTCTCTTTCCTCATCTTCCAGCCTGCTGTTCTCATGCGAATTAAGAGGGAAAAAAAACCCCAAGGAGCCGAAACTACCTGCTCTATTTTTAATCCTATTTGTCTGTAGATAAACTGCATGTTAGATGATTAATAGATCTTTATCACTTCATAAAGTTTAGACTATAAAAAGCCTACCCCTCTCTTTTGACTGTTAAATAACTATGTAAGCTTTGCTGCTGTTACTTGGAATCTAAATTAGTCACAGCACTTCTGGGAGCGTTTGTTAATATCTCAAGTGGACCACGTGGCCTTGGCAGAGCCAGAGGGGAGTCTGTCCCCTTGTGTGGCCTTGGAAAGGCTCAAGAGCCCAGTTTCAACTAGGAAAACCAAGCCATGGAGGCTTGGTTAAGGAAAAATGGGGCACAAGTGTAGGCTGTGTTTGGCCACACCAGGGCTGCACCCAGCCATTTGCATCCTGTGCTTGCACCTTTAACACATGCTAATTCAGTTAGAATTTGCATATGATAAGGGTTTGGGGCTTGTGGTGCCAGAATGGCTCTTCACACTGACCCCTTTGTTCCCAGGGCAAGCATGAATTTGCCTTTGTTTTTTTTTTCTTTTTAACTAAGAGCATAGGCTGGAATGGTGTGGCATTTGAGCAGCCATTAGACAAAGCCTGAAAAAACCTTAACCTCAAATGTACTCCTCAACAGAGGATGTAGCCTCTTCCAAATCAAGGCCGTGGATTTGGATTAAACTGGCAACTTCTGTCACTGCAAGAAGAGCAAATCTGAGCCTGGGCTTCTGCACCTCCTCAAACACAGCACACTGATCTGGTAGCCCCCAAGTCCAGATGGAAATTGATAGTTGCCTATAAAGACAGTTGTAAAAGCTGTTGCAATCTGGTGTTTTATGGAAGCTATTAAATCTGTCAGCTGGCCCAGTCTGTACCTGAAAATGTTATCTTCCAAGACACATTTGCCTTCAATTAGCTATTCAGTGGTTGCAAAGAAGTTTTAGCCTTTGTCCACAGTTTTTTCTTCTGAATTAAACTGATCCAGCAGCGTAGGTGCATTAGGTGGTTAATTCCAGCCTCATGGATCTGTCCTACCCATGAGGCAGGAGCAGTGGTGGAGCTGAAGGGAGGGCTCTGCCTGGGATTAAAGCCAGTGTGGGTGGTCTCTTCCTCCAGCACTCCCAAAATCCAGGAAGGAAGAACCTAATCCCTGCAAGCTAATGTGTTAGTGTAATTGCTAAAGCAGAGAAGAGGTATCTTCCTGCAGACGCTTGTCACCTACTCTTTGAAAGCAGCCTAGATCAGTATTCTCCATTCCTCCAACATATCCAGCGGCCTGATTTAGCTTTATGTAAAAACCTTTGGAGCAAGTCATGAGGACCAGTTTTTAAAGGTTACTTTGCTGGGATACTGACCATGGATATGAAGAAGATCTGACGAGTGGTGTTTTCTGCAGTGTATTAATAACAAATCATTTTGTACAGGATACAGTAAATAAAACCTTCCTAACAGTCAGCTAAAAATATCAGTGTTAACTCAGGTTGTTTGCAAATTTGTTCATAAAGGATTAGACAAACAAAATGAAAGGAGGGAGGAAAATCTTTGCTTGAACAGGAAAAAATAGAAAATTTCTGGGGAAGAATTTACCTTGGTGTGCTGAGAACTGATGTTACAGCATGAATTTGGCATCTCCTAATGTTGTACTTTGTGTACCTTGTATTTTCATGCCAAGCACTAAACCAAATGCTTTTCTGTGGATTTGTTCTGTTACAAACTATTTTTTATTTAGCCTCATGGCCATGTCTGGAGTCCATGTCTGGTTAAATGGTTGCTTATTACCTTTTTAGAGTTACACAGCCAACAAGGCAATGCTCAGCCAGGGCTATCACAGGAAAAGCTCTGCTAACAAAGAGGAGGGAGCTGTACAGAATTCAAAAGAAAATCCCAGCCTCCCAAAACCCAGCATGTGAGAGGTGTGTTTATATTGAATTGCTGGGTAAGTTGTGCAACCCTATATGCAACCAAGGGTAGTCAGGCTGCCTCTCCTGCCAGGGATGCCACCCACATCTGTCTGGGTTGTGCCTACATCAGCTGTTTGCTGTGGCCCTGCACCTCGAGCTGATCCTGCTGTTGCTGGGTGCTGCTGCTCTGCCTCCAGCAGCTCCCCAAGGCTCCCCAGGGCTGAGGTTCTGCTGCTCACAACACCCCCAGCCCCTCCTGCTCCTCCTCAGCTCCCTGACCTGCCCACCCAGATGGGTCCAGGCAACGCAGTGAGCATTGGAGGTAAGTTAGCCCCCATAAAGAAATGTTTTTATAAATGTGTATTTGCATAACGGGCAAAGTGCGGCAGCAATTCAGCAATTCTCTGTGAGGAACTGCCAGGCCAGACTCCTGCAGGCAGCTCTTTGGAGGAAGTGTAGAGGTTTGCTGGAAACAGACTGAAATCCAAGAAACACCACGTGCAGACCTAGAGCACTGGTTGCTGGATCAGTTTGTTCATTAAGCAATGGCTGCTTCTGAGACTAGAAACAGAATTTCACTTGCTGTAGTAAAAGCAGGATAATTTCTAACTTCTTCAGGGACCAGTTTGTCCACTTTTATTCATGAGGTAGTGAAAACAAACCTTCCCACTCTGCAGTTCCTAATGCTCTTTCTGTATTGGTGGCCTATTTTTCTGCTTGAGGACAGGGAGGGACCATTGAGTCACACACAATCTCGTGCCCTCTTCCTCCTCCTCCTCTCATTTAAATATTAATATGATGAATTATTACTAGAGTAACAGCTGTGCACTACTCATATCACAGCAACATAACCTTCCCCTCCTCGTTGGAGCACAGCTATTCCTGACTCGTGGTTTCGGCTTGACCTTCTCGCTTCTTCTGGAAAACTTTTTTAAAATTACTTTGTTAGTTCTGGTGTGCTATCATTACAATAATTGCTTGTTCTGTTCTTTCTGCTTAAATATTAATGATACTGAGGAATTCAAAAGATAGCTGCAGTAATGGTAAGTTAAATGTCTGTGTGTATTCTCCCATGAGATCTGTTTGTTTAGAGAGAAAGAAGTGTAAAGGTGAATCTTTCTAACTAACACTTAGAAACATCTCTTTCTTTTTAAGAATTGCCAAAATAATAATATATTGTCTTTTATAGAAATAAAATAATTTCATATTAATCAGCTAGTGTCTCTAGATAATTCACAGGAATAGCCAACATTGTCCCTAGAAGTACTAACATTGTCCCTAGAAGCCCTAATGCATTGCATTCTCTGTAGATAAAGTATTTTAAGAAAGACTGCTAATAAAACCATGAGACAACTCTGTATAGAGTGCTGAAAATAAAGGTTTGGCACTGAATAAAGAAGGAGAGGGAAAGATAAAACACCACCAGTTAGCTCAATACAATTGGAAATAGCAAGGTAAAGCATTCCTGGGCAGATTTGGAAATGTCAGTAAATGTCAAGTTTTGTGGATAAAGGTCCTCTCTGCTGAGCCCCTTTTGCATGGGTTTTGTGTTTGTGCATGTGTGTGTGTGGTTCACAGACCCACAGGTTTTCTCCTCCTTGAAAATGTGGCTCCTTGGGGTACTCTGATGTTGCAGAAGGGTTTGTTGGTTTCTGCACCACTGTTGTGGAGAATGTAATGCCAGCAGGAGTGTAGAAATCAGGTTTATTGAATTGGCTTGTATTTAGCATGGGATGGAACTCTTTGCTCTTGTTGCTTAGGAAAAAAAATCTGAACTTCACTTTAAAAGACTTAAAAATTAAATGCCCGTATTTTCCTTTGAAAGTTTTCATTTTAAAATTTTGTTTTAGTAAATCGTTGTTCTTAAAGGCAAACAAAATACTTTAAATTTTAATAAAATATTCTTTTATTCCTTTACTGAGGAAGGGGGGTGCTAAGAGCTCATAAATATAATGGGAAACCTAAATATCAATCCAAATTTATAAATTATGCCTTTCTTTTCCCACCCATGATGAAACCAGTAGAAATTTTTTTCCCCAATCAGCCTTACCAGTGACAAGAGAAAGGGAGGCAGGAGGGCTCTGCTGCCAGAGAACTCTTCCCATTCAAAACCAGTGTCTAAGCCTATGCCTGTTTAGGGCCTGGGGAGAAGAAAAAATGAAAAGAGAGTACTGCAAACTGTGTTTCTAAGGCAGTGACTGCTCTGATACAATCCTAAAAGTAGTGCTGTAACTTCTGAATACTTTTTCTACTGTTTTTTTCTGAACAAGTACCTAGTGTGAACAAAGAACCTCATCCTGACTGTTTAAAATTCCTACTGCAGTCAACAGAAGTAAAACCATGAATTGAGACATGCTCAGTACCACCTATATACATATATATTGCAGGGATTTTTTTTCCCTTTGTGTCCTGTACCTCCAAAAGTTTGTTAAAGTTAGAAAAACTTTTGTTCACTAAGTTTACCATCCCCATCAGGGATGCCTTAATTCTCACGCATGTTACTGTACTGCAAATTATTTGGCAAAAATGCTGCTTTTATAAAAAGCCTTGACAAACTTGTAGCATGTGCCCCAGATAAAATCTCCTTTCAAACAGTCCCCTGAGATGATTATCTGCAGTGATTGCAAATGAACCTTGTGGCAGGCTCATAACAAGTGTCCTCGTGGACGGAAGAGAAACCTGCTGTCAGAACTACAAATAATTTACGTAACCCAATTTAAAGCTCTAACAAAATGTTCCCTGTTAAGAGGATTGTTATACTTAACGTGTGAGATGAAAATGCTTTCTGAAGGTCAGGAATGCACAGAAGATAGATTAGATCTCTTGAAAACACAAAAAAATAGGTTTTTACCAGAAGTTTTTCTTCTGTCAGACTTTCAACTTGGCATTCTCAGAAACTTACATAAGTGCAGCTTTATTCCTGCAAACGCTGTGTTTGCTCTGCAGAGGGAGAGGAGCTTTGAGAAAAACACAGCTGAAGGCAGACTGGAGACTCAGGTTATTTTCTGTAAATTTCAGATAGATTCTCAGCTATTTCACCAGCAGCAGCATAGATAAAAGCTTGGTTTAAAGAGCACAAGGATGGGTTTGGGGAAGTATTTCCAGGACTCTGCCTGTAGGGATGCTGGAGGGCTCCAGGCAGTCTGTGCTGCTGCAGGTGAGCCAGTCCCTCCCGCAGCAGTGGCTGTCCCGCGGGTGACAGGGGTGGCACCGGGTGGCCTCACCGATGTGCTGCAGCATTGACCCCTGCAGCAGGAGGGTGGCATGGGCTGGCTTCCCTCGAGGCGTCCTGCTCACACCTGCCTGCTGCTGAGTGACAGAGGCGGGGAACAGCCTCTGCTGGGGCTGGACATGGGGGCTCTGAGAGGCACATCCAACCCAGGCAAGGCAGCTGGGCAAGGAGTCCTGCTCTCCTGCTGTTCACTGCCTCTGGGACTTAATGGAAAACTGTCAAACAGAGCCACGAAACCTGAATTCAACACACTGGAAAACAGCTTTATGAAGTCTGTTTTTTCTTAACAGGATTTAGGGGGTGAGGCACGACTTGGAATGCTTTTCACATAGGATACAATGGGAAGAAAATGAAATTACAGCCTCTGTAACCATCAGAAAGCTGGGCTAATGTTGACATTCTCCTATCCCCTGCATAGAGTCACATGTAGTTTCTGTCCATCTTTCCACAGCCAAAACCTGAGATTACAGAGAAGCTGATGATGGAAATTCTTTAAACGCTCAGTCTCTCCTCTCCTGCATTCCCCCAAAGGTCTCCCTGTTACTCTGTGTGCCCTGCCTGCCCTGGTACTGGCTGTCCCACAGCCTGCAGCAGCTGCACTGAGCACTCTGGGGGCTGCACCAGCACACCAGGCAAGCAGCAGGCTCTGGCTGGGAAGAGAGGCTGTGTGGCCACGTTTTGGAGCAAAAGAATAGGAAAAATCTTTGTCCTGGAGAGTGGGGTGTTTTCTTACAGCCTCCTGCTTTGCACTGGTGAGGGTCTTTTCCCAAAATAGGTTTGTGAAGGGGAAGAGAAGCTTGAACCTCTGCATCCCAGCAGCAGGTGATCCTCAGTCCCTGTACACCTGTGCTCCCCCAGCAGCCTGGCACCCACCCATGGGGAGGGCACTGACAGGGACATTTCTTCCTCAGAAGCACCTTCCTCGACAGCTAGAGGCTTTCCTGGGCAGCAGTGTGAGGAGAAGGCACCAGGAGAGGTGAGGGAGCCACGGGAGCTGGGCTCTCTGTGCTCCTTTGCTGGGGGACACCGTGTGAGCGCTGGCAGAGCAGTGTCACAATGTCACAGTGTCACTGCACAGGGCACGGGCAGCCTCCTCTCAGTGCCTCAGGCAAGGTTCCTTTGACACACCAGGACTTTGCTGACGGCTGATTCCTCAGATAGAAACATTTCTGTGCCAGGTAGATTTCCAAATCTGAACTTTGCTGTAATGTCTCACTTATTTTACAACAACCGGGGCAGAGGAGACCATTGAATTTTCCCTACTTCAAAACAAGCAAAGAAAAAAAAAGTTTTTAAAGGACTCTTGTCTTTTTCAGAAGAGGAGGGCACTCTTGAAATCCAGAATCAAAAATGCATGTTTTATCTTTCTTGGTGTTCATGAACTGGAGACCGCGGGTTTTGCAGCCTGAGAGATCTGCGAGCAGATTAATTCCCGTGCTGTGAGTCCTGGGTGTGCTCCAGCCCACACAACTCCTGAACAAAAATCTCCCTGGGACTGCATCCACAGGCTTCTACAGGCTATGTTGGGATTGGGCACCTGAATTGAATTTAAGTGGACTGTTCCTCCCATGTATTGCTTTTAGTGGTTCCTGTTGGCTCCAGCAGCTACCTGACTCATGTGGAAGAAACAAGGACCAAATAGGTAGGGAACTTTTCAGAAATAGGTTGGGAGAGAAAGCTTGTAAAAATGAGATTTTAATTGGACAGGAGAAAAGAAAATAGAAACCAGGAAATAGGAAGGGTCTTGGAGAAATGAGATGGGCTCAGAGAGGGAGTGGAGAGACTGGCACAGAGGGTGTGCAAACTCAGGGTGTACAAGCTCAGCTACTTGAGGGCTTCTGGTGCTGGGCAAAATC
Source organism: Molothrus aeneus (assembly GCF_037042795.1). Taxonomy (NCBI): domain Eukaryota; kingdom Metazoa; phylum Chordata; class Aves; order Passeriformes; family Icteridae; genus Molothrus; species Molothrus aeneus. The sequence continues at coordinate 8,599,736 of NC_089658.1, read as the reverse complement.
AGAACTGCCTGGACAAAGCCTAGAATAACTTGTAAACTCAGAATTCAGAACTTTGGGGATCTCTACTTGGTGCCAGGACCAAAAGTGACCTGAAAAGTCGAACGGTGAAATAAAATACAAAACTCTTGCAAATTTTAGTTCTAGTAATCTTAAATCTGCTATTAAGGGCTACATTGACCTTGTTCTTTTGTGACTCAGTTCAGAACAGAGGGAATGATAATATTCTGACATTCCTTCAAATTGTAGAAATTAATTTAATGGTGATTTGCAGAGCCCTTAAACCCTGGTGGTTCTGTGCTCAGACTGGGGCAATATGTGATGGACAGAAAATAGGGCAGTACACTGATTTTGGTTTTTGTCAGTATCCAGTTGCTCGTAATCAGGTGAATGCTGTCTTATGCAATGAATGAAGGAGAGCACTGAGCACTTGTGAGGAGAAGAGGGAATATCTGCTCCTGCAGTAAAGCTGTATCAGAGCAGATAGAGCTTGTTCTGATTACTGTGACTGTCATGCCACATGGAGCTGCCTTCCAAGGTCAGAGAAGTTTACTAGCTGTCATGAAGGCCCATATTCCCATGTTCTCCTGCAATCTGAAACATTTCAGCAATCAAAAAGACCAATCTTCTTGTTCCTCTGTGTGAAAAGGTTCAAAAGTTTCTATTACTGCCCTGCTGCTTCCCTTGATTTCAGCAGTCCCCGCAGGCTCTTTGTTGATGTTTCTTAGTTGACAGCATCCTGTTCAAGCCCTGCCTCTGACTCCCTGCTGCCTAGCAATGATTACACTGCTATTGTTTACTAACAAACCTCTTTGGACCTGGCATGATAAACACGGGGTACAGGGCAGTACTTTGATCGCAAATTGTACACGCTGTCCTTGAAGCAATTTTACTACAAGCAAATGAGTTGCCTTAATAGGGATATTATCACAAACAGGGATATTATCACAAACAGGGATATTATCACAAACCATAACAGTCTCACTTTACTCTGTACTTCGAGGAAGTATCTAGACAGTCCATGAAATTGTGGAAATACCAGCTTGGATAGTCAGTCAGGAGAAATTAAACAGCTGATATCTCAAAACCTTTGTTGGGCTGAGGGGAAATCACCACCTCGGTTTTGATGAATACTGTGCTGTTTTGTGAAGTCTTTGTAAAGCATCTCTGACAGACAGGCTTGGGAGTGTTAAGTCCTCCTTGGAGCTGCCCTTGGAGCAGGATGGCTTGGGCAATGGTAATAAGATTCCTACTCCAGCCCTGGCAGTATGGTTTAACTCTGAAGGCAAGGGTGAGTCTTCTGTCTGTCCTTGATTTCTGGGATATACCTTTTCCAACACAGAAATCAAGGATAGGCAGGCTGTCCTGGAAAAGTTAACAGCAAGAAAAAGGGGAGGGGTTTCTAAGCTGCAGTCTTACCCCTCTGGGCCATCAGTTCAAGACACAGGAAGAGTTTGCTCAATCTTGTCTGGTGGCTGAGCTGGTTCTTGATTGCTTTGGGTGGCCAGGTAAGAACTGCCCCAGTGCAGCCTGGCCTTGTCACTCCCACGAGTGAGAGGCTGTGTGCACCTGACCTCTGTGGCCATGGGGGCCAGGGGCCACAGGAAGGTCTGTCGGCTGGGGACACCAGGTGTGACACACAGGAACCCTGCAGCAGCTCTTGCTGTCACCCAGGGCCGTGCATGGACCACATGTGAGCACCATTATCGTGCTGGAGCTGATTGCTGCTGAGTTGCAGCAATCATGAGAACCCAGTATTGCAATCAGAGCTGGTCCAAAGGTTGGAACTCATCTTCTTTGAGTCATCCTTATTGCTTTTTTTGGGAGTGTCCTGATTAAACAATAAGAAGAAATATGAGGTAATGGTTAGCAGCTTTTGGTGTTTACTAAAATAGGTTTATCAGGAATTGGTTTTATTTTAATTGAGGCTTAAATAGGTTTCTGGTGTTTCATAAAGCACAAAGAATGAGGGAGGAATATATTTTTCTTTTCAAAAAATACAAATTTTAGGGGCATGGGGTATCTCTTAAGTTTTTATTTAACAGTTTTTGACTGTTGAAATTTGCAGCTCAAAACTGTTTAAAGATATGCTGGAGATAAGAGAATGCTGATGCACTTATAAGCTGAAGATTTCTCTATCTCTTTATCTTTCTTAATTCCAGCTCACTTGCAGGGTAAATCTTGCTATTTATATAATGAAACAACCCATTGGTATAACCCTTCAATGAAATATTTACCTTTATGAGATAACTTTCTGGGTGGAGGACTGCTTCTTAGTGCTTCCTCAGCACTGGGGTGTCCAATAGAAGTATTTCCGACAAGAAAATTTGAAAGAAAATTCTCCTGACAAGGAGAATTTCCAACAAGAATCAAGGTCATGAAGGTCAGTTGCACCAGCTGGCACTGGAGCTCTCATTAAGTTCTGCAAAGGCTGAACAGCCTTGCCCACCTTCTCTCCTCTCCTGGACACACTGCATGTGTATGTGTCAGTATCCACTAACAAGTGGATTTGCTTTTCTGTCCTGCAGTGTGTACATAGACAGATGTATTTCATTTGTCTAGGCCTTAACTGAAAAAGTTTGGGATGACCCAATTTCAGCAGTGTTGTACCTCTAAGAGAGGTAATAAATCTTACATTTCCAAAATAACAAAGATTCAGTCAGATTTTAGGTCTTTACTGGGGAAAAAAATTTTGTTCTTCAAACTTACAGAAGAGTAGATCATGGGTAAAATGAGTTAGTACAAAAAAATGTGTAATGTATTATTTATCCCTTTCCTAGGTAGGAGTGCTTCTAGGCTCTTCTGTCTGTCAGAAGAACAGATAACTCAAAAATCCTGGGTAGAAACCATCCACTCCTGAAAGTAGGATGCCTCTGAGCTACAGCTGTGAGAGGGATCAAACATGCCATTGTCTCTTGAAGTAAAAGCTCAGCAGAAGTGCCTGCTGATGCTGTCTCTGGGAGAGAAAGCACTGGGAGTGCTGTGGTGGTAAGAGCTGAGCTGTGTGCCTGGTGCTGATGCTCCTCCTGTGCCCAGGGCAGAAGGGAGGAGGCTTGCTCCACACCTGCTTGGAGGCCCACACGGTGCTGAACTGTACTGCGGGAATGTAGAAGGCCTAAAGGCATCCCTCTCTGAGTGACTGACTGGAAACAACCTGCTGGGGAGGTACACTGTGTGTTTCTCGCTAATTTAGTAGTTCTCCATGTGCAGCAGGTTGTCCAGGCATCCACAGTGCCCAAGTGTGGCTGAGAGGTGCTTCCTGCAGCTGGGAAAAGGAGCCAGCTTGGTACTGGAGGGGAAGGTTGGAGTCACTGTGTTCAGGTTACATCTGCTCAAAGTTTTGTCATAAACTTAAGAATGCTGAGAGTTTGCCCCTATTCCAAATAAAGCATTTATTGGGGGTTAAATTATTGTGCTTTATCTTCATGGGAGCTGATAGAAACAGAATGACACCAGGAGTTAATGTTCCATTCTGTATTACCACTGCAAAGAGTAACAAGGAGTTCTGCAGATGAGATGAATAGACACAGCTTAACCTCTAGGCATCTGTTATTGGAGTCCATTTAAAGCACTTTGAGTTGGAAGAGACTTTGCTGAAGCTAATGGGAAATGCCAGGGTAGGAAGATGATCCCAGTGTTTGGCACCAATCAGAGCCTGGAGTATTTCCAATGTGTGTGTTGGCATTTGTAACATGTAAGGAGAGTGTCTTTTCTCCCCAAGAGTAAAAGACAAAGCAAGTTTAGACAATTCTGGTCAGTTTTTCCTCTTCAAAGGAAAAATTAATTTTCTTGTTTCTCATTGTAGTGCAATTGCAAGCAAATACTTTTTGCTTGAGTTGTAATGAGAGGTCTTGTGTTTCATAAGCCTAATACCCTTTGTAGTAAATGATGCTTCTGTGCATTAATTCTTTCCTCCTGTGCAGTAGTCAGTGGTGCAAGTCCTTTCCTCAGCACTTCAAACAGTTGTCTTCTGTAGAGTGGTCTGAGATCTTGCATCATTTCCTGTCATCAATCCAAAGCTATTTATAACACGTCTGCTGATTCTGGCACATAAGCAAAACCCAGTTTTCATGAGAAAACAAATACTTTGGAAGTGTAATCCCTCCCAGCAAGTGTCTCAAAACTGCTGAGAAAACCTGAAACAACCTTGAAAATCTTAATGAAGTCTAAGACATAAATGGTACTGGGGAATATGGGCAATTGAATAGTCTTTAGTGGAAATCTTTAGAAATAGATAGGGCAAGATGTGCTGAGAAAAAGTTACAGAATTTTAAGGGAGAGGAAGTGTTTCCAAAATATATTTGTTAGTGAAACGAAAACTTTGGGTTTTGCAGTCTGACAATACAACAAAAGTGATTCAAGGTAGCCTTTGCAATGCTGAGTATTCGCCCTATAATTTGATGGTAGATGTTCTATAAAAAGTCCCTACTTCTTGATATTTCTTAGATTTTCAATCTCTTTAGCTTCAGGAGACTTACTGGGGTAGGAGTCTGGCAGGGACAGTTGCAATCATTACTTGAAGCAGTGTGCTTCCAGTCAACCTGCTGCTTTTGATAAGTGCTATTTTGGGACTCCTGAAAAAGGGTGTTGGCCCCAGCCAAAACACACCTCGAGCAGCAGAGCTGCTATCGGCCTCCCGCAGGCCTGCCCTGGCCCTGCAGGCACCGCCTGGCCCTTTATCTTTGCCATCCAATGTGCTGCTTGCCGTGAAACAGCTGCATCCCTGAGCTGGGGATCGCTGGGGCACGCTGTGCCAGGAGCCAATGCAACCCCAGCATGGCCTCTGCCTGAGCAGCCACAAAGGCACAGCTTCTTAAAGTGCCTCCCAAGGCAGTTTGTTTCATCCTCTTTTCACAATACCCATGTATTTGTGTTGAGCTTTGCCCCCTCTAAATGTATTTCAAGAGGATTCTGGTGTGGATGAAAATGTTAGTGAATGTTAGTCCAATTTTTTCTTCTCTCTAAATGACAAACTCTGCAGCACCAGCTGTATTTACAATCACACCAGAGGCTTTATCTCTGTAATGCAATAGGAATCAAAATGCTACGTGTAGGAAAGCTTACAGTGCTATAAGAATGAACAAGAGCAGTTCTGCATAGCAATATCTATATTTCTGCAATTAAATGCAATAGTTCTACAAAAACACAGAATTGTTCTATATAAATCCATCATCAGGCATTCATATCTTGCCCAAGAGCTGAAATTTTCCAGTAGAGATCCAAAATCCAATGTATTTTTTGCTGAGAGCACCCAGTGCTGTTTCCAGGGAGTCTCTCTACCTTGGCATACTCAAGGTATTACAGATATTTAAATAATATCTGCTGCCTTTCAACTTTAGCAGCACTTCAGCTAATGCAATAACCAGCACAGAGGCCTCAAACAATCGTGTTCTGTGCCACTTCAGTTGGCAGATGTGCTCTCCTAACAACTTCACTTGAGGTTTTGGAGGTGAGGATGAGAATGGTGCCTTGCTGAAGGTCTGAATGCGGAAGAACCATCGCACACTGAATTTTCTTGCACCTGAAGTGCTGGGACAAAAACATTCAGCGCTTCTTGTTTTCATCTTACGCGTTGCTTTGTCCTCCTGTAGAATATTTTTCATCTGTAGATTCACCCACTGACTGGATCTACAGCCTGACTCCAGCACACCCCAATATCCCATGCTGGGAAGTTAGAAGGAGCTTGGGTCACTTGGAGCACCCAAGTATGAAAATGTTGGTACCTGTCATCCTTTAAAAAAATTAAACTAACAGACATACAGCCCTAACTGCTTACCTCAGTAAATTTTTCTGCATGTTTGCTATTCTGTGCAAGCTCTCTCTGAGCAAGATAAACTAATGAGGAAATGATGAAAGGCTGGGAGAGCTCCAGCCTTACACACAGAGGGCTAATGCTTCAAGTGATGACCCAGCTACAAAGCAACTTTTCTAAGCTTTCCTCTTCTCTCTTTATTGACATGGCTTTGCCAACTCCTGCTTTAGGCAGCTGCTCTGCCCTGTGCTGAGTGTTGTTTAAAACATAGAAAAAGGAGGCAATGGAATTGCCTGACTTAATAAAAGTGGGTGATTTTAAGCAGGGGGCCTGCTCTACCAAAGTGTCCTAGATCACTGATGATCTACCAAGGGGGAAGAATTACTTGTTCTGTTTTAAGTGTTTAATGACTTTTTGTCCTACAGAATTTCCAAAGTATGTCAAATAACCCATTTATTTCTAGCCTCAAAGTTGAACATCTTCTGTGACTTCCTTCTTCCACCTCCATTTGCCCTTTGTACTTTGCTGCCTCTGGTTGGAATTGGCCTCTGTTAAGGGTCTGTTCTTTTCCAGTCTGTCTGTTGTTTCATACAGGAATGCAGATCTTGGGGTATGTTTTTTTCCTTTATTCCAAGTCTTTGTCATAGTTTTCTTTGCTGATCAGAATGTAGATGGTACAAATCTTGTTCTGGCAAAGTCAGGTCTATCCAGGTGAGCCCAAATGAGGTGATAGTGTGTTGTCTGTGCCCAGGGAGCTCTGCCTACCACCAAGTAAACTTTAACTAAAAAGGAATCTTGACACAAACATTGTTAAAAGTTTCTAAGATGGCAACTTCTGTGTGGTTATCTGACAATAATGCTGATTGGAATTATATTTTAAGATTTATTAATCTAGAGAGTGAGTGCTTGTTAGAAAAATCCATTCATGTTAAAAAAGAACAAATAAAAAAAATCCTGTGTCCATTATGGCAAGGTAGTGTCTGACACTTGCAGGAAATGAAGGTGCCCAGGAAATGAAGCCACCTGAGCTATTGGGTTGCCAGTGAAACTCAGATTTATCTGGGCTGTTTGTGCTGAACATCAGCACTATGAAGCTAAGCTGGAAGAGCAATTGATTTGTAAAGGTTTTGCTTAACACCTGCAGAGAAATTGGCTGATGGGAAGAGACTGCAGTTAAAGGAAACTCAAACAATTAAAAACTCTTGGGATCTGTGCCAAGACAACTAAGTTGTATTTTAGGGCTCAGAGCACAGATAAGAAGGAATAAGCCAAGGAGGCCAGAGAAACTGAGTGTTTCTTGAACATCTCCTCATCCCCTTTTAATAAGTAGATTTTGTCCTTTAAACTCATCCCTATTCACATTCAAAATTCATCTTAAACTTTGGTAAGAAATATGGCCAGTCCTTAAAAATATATCCTAGGACACATCTCCCTTCTTCTGGGAGAACGTGTAAGTCAAGCAGTGAAACTGAGACAAAAGCCTGGAGCTGCCAAGTTACCTTGGGCAACCTTTTCAAACCGTCTCCAAATCTTTCTTCCCTTGCCAATCATAATGGGTGTGGACGCTTAAAAATATTTCGTTCCCTTTTATGCCACAAGTAACAATTCACACACAGGACTGAAATATTACACTGGAATTTACTGTTTGATCTTTTTGAACTTGGATATAATAAATGAATCATTGCTGCAGTTCTAATTATTTTTTAATTGCTGGTCTTTACGACCTTTGAAATCCAGTTCTCTTCTTGTTCTGCATTTCACTGACAGTTAATATCTGCCATTGTTTTAGAATGAATTGATATCATCTAGAATATAATCTACATGCTATGAAATCGCATTCTTGTGGGAAATGTGCAAAAAACTTGTTGCAGTAATTTATAGCCTAATCAATAGGATATTAAAAATCTGAAAACAGATTAGCAATTTGCTGGATTAGACAGTTATAAATTGCCATGAGACACACAATTTTGAGCAACTCTCATGTGTATTGTAATTCTAAAAATAGTGGGGCTGAAGAAAAGTAACATTCCTGCACCATGCTCTTCCTTTTGCAAGATTTTCCTCTAGATTGAAGGATCTCATTCACTTAATCCTACCACAAACTACATTCCTGGAATGAGAGAAAAGATATTGGAGGGGAAAAAAAAGAATGCAGTTCATGACTTATGAATTAAGGACCCAGAAACTGGTGGCACTTCTGGGCTATGGGAGATGAATAGTGAGTGTGTGCTACCCAAGTGAGGAAGCTTGCTGCTTACTGCAAACCTCCTCTGTGCTTGTTAAACTACTTTTGAACAGTCTGGGCTGCTGCAGAGCAAACTCCATGGATGTGCAACTTCTCTACCTGACTGAATTGACACTGAAGATATTGGCAAACAGTCCCAATGGACACAGATTATGGGCCCTCCAGGTGCTGTTTCAAGGATGTAATATAAAATTTTTCTTACTTCAGCACTCTAGAATCTGAGGATCTGCTTGCTCTTTTGATTCTCATAATGAAAATACTTTGTATGGATGGAGGGGTTCTTTAATTAACTAAATAGCTCTGGATTTAGACATACAACCACTGCTGCTCCTGCCTTTTTTTTAAGCCCCAAATCTCTTCCTTTAATTCAAGTAAAAACTCCTCTGTGGCTTGGCTCTGTTGCTGTCCTAACATCACCTCTTCCAAATGCGCACTCCTGCAGATTTTTCTTTATGGAGTGTATTTAAATACAGGCCTTCTGGAGCAGCAGTGCAGCAATCTTCCAGCTCTGTTTTGCTGGGTGGGCAGAAGAACTGCAGCTTTGTTTCTGACTTTTCAGTGCTGTTGGCAGCATGGTGAGCTGCGTATCAATTAGCAAGCATTGGAATATAAAGTGTCAGTTTGGTTACTGACTGCTGTATGTGTGCTGTGAGCACAGTGCTGCACTGCCAAATGCCCAGGTCACCTCTCCTGGCAGTGGGGTCAATATCAGAGCTAGCAGTGCATCTGACTAATTGAAACAGAGGATGTTTGCTGAATAATTGAAGAGAGTTTAAAAGTTACTTTAAAAACTTTAGAAAAGCTGAGTGGGGAGATCCTTGGATGTTGATGTATGACTTGTTTATTTAAAAAAATAAAGTTACATGATCTAAAAGTGCAAGGGTCAATTGGATGCTTCTGTCCAAATGGCAGCAGAGCAATAGAGCCCTATTGCATAAAACTTCTGTCCTAGTACTAGCTATAAATAACCTGCATTTAACCTGCAAAAATGAATATTGATTATCACTTTTTGAGCCATCCTGCACCGGAAAGGCATATGAGGGACTGCAAAAGGAAAACTGCACCCTGCCTGGACACTCGTACCGAAACTGGGTTAGTAGAAGCAGAAGGCTCTTCTGATACCGAGAGGCTTGGTGTCCTCACTCTTCTCTCTCTTACTAAGAGTGCTGTTTACGAGTCTCACGGGGGAAAATGTAAAGTTTTCATTATTTTTCTTTATTTTGCTGTATTACTTGTGGTTTTGGGGAAAAGCAGACTCGTAGTGCCGCTGTTAAGGGAGATGCTATAGCGAGACAGAAATCCTTTGTGGTATCTAGAGCTGATAGCAATGGCAAAAATTTGTAAATGCTCGTGGGGAGAAGACCCAGATCGGCCATGGCATTAAGAGTGCAGAACATCTGAGCCGAAGCGGCACCTTCGGGAGAGGAACTGCCTCCGCCGCGCCCGCCTGTTGCCTCCAACTGCTTTGTTTCTCTGCCGTGAGGGACGTTTAGTGCCGGGCCAGTTGAACGGGGCGCACCCGGGCGCTTCCCCGCCCGTCGCTGCTGGAGCTCCGCACACCGACAGCCCCGAGGACAGCGCTCCTTCGGCGGGGCCCCGCTGGGCCTCCGGTCCCGCTGCTCTGGCTGCCGCAGGGGCCACCGGGGCGGGCAGAGCTCCCTTCGGTGCACAGCGCTCCACCTGCCGCCTTTGCGGGCTGCGTGTGACCCAGCCGTGCTTCGAGACAGCTGAACCCCTCGGGCCAGCGGGGCACGGCGGCCTCGGGCCGACAGGCGAGGCGGTGAGGTGAGCGAGCGCATGTCGCGCGGCCGCCTCGCCGGGCACAGGGCCGGCTGCACGGCTGAGCGCAGCCCGCACCGACACCCGGACGCTGCTCCGCTCCCGTTCCTGTCCCTGTCCCTGTCCCTGTCCCTGTCCCTGTCCCTGTCCCTGTCCCGCCCCCGTTCCCGAGGGCCGCCCGGGGCCGCCCCTGGCGGGCGGAGCCGCCGCCGCGCCGCCCCTCCCTGCCCTCCGCGCCGGGTTACATGGCGGCGGCTGCGGCAGCGGCAACTGCGGCGAGGCGGGCGGGCGCCGGGCGAGGGCCGGTGGCGGGGCCGCGGGGCTCGGCCGTGTGAGCAGCGCACCCCCGATGAGCCTGGGAAGGCCCGTGAGTGCGAGGGGCGGGGGGCGCGGGGGGTCTCGGCCGCCGCACGCGCGGGCCCGGCCTCGCCGCACAAAGGCGCTTTGTTCCCTCCGTCCCGCCCGGCGGCGGCAGCGGCGCTCCCGGCCCGCTCCGTTCCCTCCGCCCGGGCCCGGCCCGGCCCGGCCCCTCCGCACTGCGGCGGCCGCGGGGCCGAGCGGGGCGAGCGGGCGCTGACCGGGCGGGCGGGGGCGGGGGGCGCTGCCGGCGGTGCGGCGCCGGGCCCGGGGCCGCCTGTGCCGGGGGCGGCGGGCGCGGCCTGAAGGGCGTTTGAAGGTAGGGCTGCTCGGCGGGGGCCGGGGCCGGGGCCGGGGCCGGGCTGGCCCCGCGGCACGGCGGGAGCGGGTCCCTCGGCCCGGGCGGCCGGAGCAGCGGCGCGGGCGGGCTCGGCCCGGCGGCGGCGGGAGGAAGGATGTCCTTTGCCGGGGGCCCGGCCTCCGCCGGCCGCGGAAGTTTTGCTGCTGCGTTCGGCGCGGTTCTGCGAGCCGTACCAGATAGGGCACAGGTACCGCTCGCTCCTCCTGCCCGCAGGCGCCGGGATCCTTTTGTGGGAAAAGTGACTTAATGCTCTTAATAAGTAGCTTGAAACATCCGACGGAAATGGCTTGAAGAGAGACTGCCCGAGTTTTGGGATGTGGAGAACAGGTACCCCTGCCTAGGCAGGCAGGATGCTCTCGCTTGGCGTCTGTAGGATGTGTCTCTTTTTTTGGCTAATTCAGTGCCGTTTGGGATCTGCCTGACAATGGCTGTTAATTGTGTTGTGGGAAAAGAAACGGCGGTCGCAGTTTTGTCGTATGGCCGGTGCTGTTGCCAGCAAGCTTTTTACATAAATGTGTGTGTGTGTGTATATAAAAACAACATCGTCACAGCATTATGTGTTAATAAACCAGTTACAAATTCCGGAAAGCGGTGGCTTAAAATAGAGGTGCATTTTGGTTTGGCAATTGCGTTCAAAAAATTGTGTGCTCTAAAGCTAAAATGGGAACTTTCATTTCAGCTCTTTGCTCAATTTCGGTGCTTGCTTGTCTGGTTGTTATCTCGAATCCACTCTTGACTGGTTACCTGTTCAGTGGAACAGCAGATGGTAGCAGGTCTGCAGAGGTGCAGAAGGCTGTGGTTAGCTGATGGTGGGCTTCTTCTGGGGACTTTTCATTATTATTATCTAAAGGGAGAGCCAAACCATTTTTAAACACGATACAAAAAAGTACACTGGGCTCTTGTGTGTTTTTACAGATCCTTCAGAAGATTTATAAACTAATAGTAACATTTGCTTACTGCCAGCACTGAGTTCCCTAAACAGTGTGGGGAGCAAGTAGGAGGCTTTAGAAAGCAGCAGTTTCGTGAGTTGGACGATGACTCACTCTGCCTACTGACTGCAACGTGGCTGATCTAAAAAAAAAGTTCTGTGCCCCGTATTTTTTAGTCAAAGGGATAGTACTTAGCAGATTGTATAATATATCATTAGTCATTCCCGGTCTTTCTCCTGTGAGTAATAATTTGATCATTATATGGTCAGCATAATCAAATTAACTGGTATCTTTCAGTCTTATTTGTATTTCTGACAAAGTAAACATCTCATACCTGACTATTTCAGTGTACATCCTGTTTCCTGAAAACTGTGATAAATCCACGTGCGGGAGCTGAGCGTGGTTTGAAGGGGCTGCTTGCGCAATGCCTGAAGCCAGTCAAGTGTGGTGATCATCACTGGGGGTGATTTCAAAGCCCTTCTGTGGGTCACTTCTGTTACTCTCTCCCAGGAACTGACCCATTTTAAAACCATAGTTATAAACCACTTAAGAAACTGATATCTTTGTATTTCACTCCTTAAACTTTGTGTGAAGAAGGAGTGAAAGTACCACTTCTAAAAATCCTGGACGTCGTGGCAAGGTGGCAGCCTAGATGAAAATGTCAGTGCCTGCGTCAATAGCCTGTTGAATAGCACAAATTGGGATTATAAACCCCCCCTTTTTTTATACAGTAGTCCATTATATGTTTAAAGTGGTTAGAACATGGGATTAAGTAATTTGTTCACAGATAGGAAGCTTGGAGCAGGATCAGGTCAAATGAAGGCTGCACCGGCTTGGTTGCTTATGTTGTTAGCATTTGTTTTCTTAGCTAAATCAGTCTGGTTGTGCAGGCTCTCTGAAAACATTGTAATTAGTGGACACCTGGTGGAAGGATAAGTGTAAACTGGTGATTAAAAATGCATCATTTCAGAGATACAGAGGGAAAATTGCAGGGCTCCTACTTCAGGAGTTGGCCATAGTTTCCTTTCTCCCTGAAGCAGTCCTATCGTTGCTGCATTCACTCATGGCAGTAGGGGGTAAGATCTGAGTTATGGTAAAGAGATGGTAGATCTTTTTCTTTGCTGCTGATGGGCATAGTTTTGAATCTGTTCCTGGGTTGTTTAATGGAACTAGCTAAAAGAGAGTTTCCAGATGTGTCACGCAGCTGGTGCAAACAGTTTCGGTATTGCTGCATGTTGAAGACATCAGCAGTGTGAAACAATAAGCCTAATTATGCAGCAGAATACAACTGGTTGTAGATGGTCCCAAGGATGTAAAATACACCTTAATGCAGGGTAATTGAACAGAGGCCTTGGTCCTCAAGTTAATGTGATATTTGAAGTATTGGTACAAATTTTAATTTCTGTAACAAGTGGTGGGATGTTGGAGTGAAAGGTGAATGGGGTGATGTGAACTGTTGTACTGGCAGCAGCTCAGGATAAGTGAACCTGAAAGTAGTACATGTGAGTGAGAAAATACTTTCAAGTTCAAAAATGTTAAAAATCAAGAGGCTAGACATCTGGGTTTTACAATTGTGAACAGAGTTGGATAGTCACTGATGCTGTCTTCTTTAGGGTAAGTTTTACTATTGTTCTTTAAATAAATTCATAGGTATTTTAAAAGGGGTCCTCACTCTAGTGTCTTAGTATTGCTAAAAATTAAAGATAGTTTGGGGAAAAGTAGTAGTGTTTGTGTGGAGACTATAATATTGTGTTTGTACTGAGACTAATAACTTTTGTAAAGCACTCTTTAAGATTAGGACTCTTGCCAAAGCACAAAGAAAGGAGTCTTAAGGCAATCTTAAGTTCTGTGTGCTGAGTAGAGAAAGCTCTGAAGATCACCCTTGTGGCAGGGTATACCACATCAGCAGAGGGCAGCTCAATGCTTTTCAGTTCAGAAATACTTCATTTGGTGATCTCTATTGAAAAAGACAAACTGAGCAGCAGATAGCATGTGTTTCCTTCTCACCTGTGTTTGTCATGTTCTGCCTGCATACCTGGGGGCAGGTGGTCTGTGCCAGGAGGGAGCAAGGCCGGGCACTGGGGCTGTGTCTTGATGGCAGTCAGGTTTGAGCCAAAGGAAGGTTAATATTTAAATGTGTTGAAAGTCTTGTTTCTCATTGCCAGTGTGCCTTTCTTTCTTTTTGTTTTTTCTTTATACAATTCTGATTGCTTTAGTGAATTGAGGCCATTATTTAAAATATGTTAATAACCTGTCAGCTGCTCTTGCTGGTGTTAGGAGCAAGGAGACTTGTTTTGCTTCCTCCCAGTTGTCCCACTGAAAGGCTAGCACTGTTTTAAAGGAAAACATTCATATAATTAATTCTGAAGTGTTGGGATTGTGTGGTGACCTTTACATTTAGGGAAGAACTGAAATGTGTTAATCTGAGATTGAACAGGAGACACTTAGTGGTTTGATGTGACCTCTATGTGCTGGGGAAGAACATTCAAGTGACTTGTAGTGGAATTGCCCAAAGCTTACCACACTGTGTAACATACACCTCTGACTCTTCCCGTTGTGGCATTTCTGAGCTTTTAGAAGAAGTGAAGATGTTGTACAAAAATGCACCATGTGGTCTTTATGACTACATTCTGCTGTTGCTGACGGGAACTTATTGAGAAAATTGCCAGTTTGGTTTTTCATAATAGTAGGTGAATTCATTACACTATTAAAAAATAAATGATGTCTGAAAGAGCCGATATGTTAGGGGAAATGGTTGTGGAACATATCAGTGACTCTGTAAAATGTACTTGCTGCTAGTTTTTCTCTGTAATCTAGGTTGGATAAGTATAGAAATAATTGATAAAGCAATAATATTTGTCTGATATGTAGGAATTACCCCTATGATTCCTGTAACAATGAGTCTATAGAGGCAAAGTTATTATTCGAGATATTGGTAAAATTTATCCAAGATCACAAGGATTAAAGCTTTATAAGTGGCATTGGATGTGTGTTGTATATTCAGTAAATACTGGGAGTGTACAAGCTACCATTTCTGTGTGACCAGTACCTTGTTACCTCTTATTATGGTGAAATAGTTAAACCTGATTTTGTCTTCAAATAAAAGTTTAGTGAAAAGAATTATTTCAAAATTTGCTGACAGATGCTATGGATACTGTTGCTTCTGGCTTGTCTCTTAACAGTTCTTAACAAAGCAAGTTTGCTTTGTTAGTCTCTATATTAAGACTAGGGAGGATTTCTTGTTTTGTACCATAAATTCAATAGATGACATCAAAAATGTTCACGATATATGTTTTAGAAATGGTGGTTGGTCATTATTGCTTTCCTCCACAAGTGTGAAAGGTACATATAATTTCTAATTGGTTTAGCTTTTTTGATGATTGATTTTTTTTTTTGTAACTGGACAGAAATAAGTTATATATTTAGGATAACTCAGTGAGTTGGGGGAGGAGGAAGACTTTTGTATGTGCTGGGCCACTGATGTATTTTTCTCTGCTTTTCAGGTTGCCACGGAGTAAAATGGATGGTAGCTTTGATTGTGATTGTGGTGAGCTGGAGCCACCTGATCATTAACAGAAGGCATCTTTTGTAAATCAAGAGCTGCCAGTTTCCCATTTAACTAGACTGTAAACAAAGAAGAGAAAAAGGAGGAAGAAGGAAAAAAAATAGTGCTTACCAGCACCATAGAATGACGCTGCTCAGGACCAGTCCAACACTGAATGTATCTGCACTGTGAGGAGGAGGATGTTAATAGAAGCCTATTATGTGCATATTTATTCACATTTTTGTTAAATGTTAACCAGATTAGCACAGTAGAGCTGAGTGCATAGTATGTCATTTCATTCCGTTTGAGTTTCTTGTGAGTATTTTCTTTAATGTCTGCAGAAATGCTGCACCTTTCTTGAACTATGAATGCTGCAATCTTTCGATCTTATGCTCAGTTTGAGTTCTAGAGCTTACAGGCTCTAATTTCAAGGGGACACAACAGGCCTGGCTGGCTCATAATGAAATGAGAGTGTCAAGAAACCATCTTGCAGTCAAAGCCAAGTGTTTCTTCTCCCTTTCTCTAAGACCTTTCCTTCAGATACCAGTGGAAGTGTCTCCGTGTGTTTACAGAAGCTTAGTAGTTTGAGGAAAAAAGTAAAGAATTTTAAAATGGCAGAAAAATTTGAAAGTCTCATGAACATTCATGGTTTTGATCTGGGCTCTCGGTATATGGACTTAAAACCACTGGGCTGTGGTGGAAATGGCTTAGTTTTTTCTGCTGTCGATAATGACTGTGACAAAAGAGTGGCTGTCAAGAAAATTGTCCTTACAGATCCCCAGAGTGTTAAACATGCTCTACGTGAGATCAAAATTATTAGAAGACTTGACCACGACAACATTGTCAAAGTATTTGAAATTCTTGGTCCCAGTGGAAGCCAGTTAACAGATGATGTGGGCTCCCTGACAGAATTGAACTGTGTTTACATTGTCCAGGAATACATGGAGACAGATCTGGCTAATTTGCTAGAGCAAGGCCCTTTACTGGAAGATCATGCCAGACTTTTCATGTACCAGCTGCTACGTGGGCTCAAGTATATTCACTCTGCAAATGTTCTGCATAGAGATCTCAAACCAGCTAATCTTTTCATTAATACTGAAGACTTGGTGCTGAAGATTGGTGACTTTGGTCTTGCACGAATCATGGATCCTCATTATTCCCACAAGGTATGCAGAGAGTGGGAATATCTAAGAGATGCTTTGACAACTGTTCCTTCTTAAAATAGCGTCTTTCTCCCTTTTGCACAGGTAGATAGGCTGTGGAAGGCCTCCTTAGCATGGTGATAGAACTACTATAGTTCAGATAGAACCACTGCAAGCATAAAAGTTTTTGGTTTTTTTTACTAAATGGGTTCAGAAAAGCAAAGGTTTTAACAGTGAAGACAGAACCTGAGATTAAGAGCAACATTTAGTTATATTTAATCATAGAAGCCCGAGGTAAGATTATTAGTAGGGCATTCGTAGTGCAACTGTGGCTACTTTGGGGGATTGGTTTAGAGATACTGTCCTCCTGGTCTAGGTGTTTCACAAGAGAGTCCAGTATCATCTCTGCATTTTTTTGGCATCTGGGAATGAGAAAGTTTTGCTGCAGCACCTCATTTCACTAATAAATAGTGTCATATTTGTATATGGTTGCTGTTCACTCATAAAGATACTTGTAAAGGCAGAAGGTTTAGTAGAATGCACACAATATAATCCCTGGGACTCTGAGACTAAAAAAATCTTGTTAGTAGTGCATTAAAAAATAAATTAAAAACATAAGTCTTCAAAATCTAATAAAATTTTTTAATTAATTTCATTAGGGCCATCTTTCTGAAGGATTGGTTACTAAATGGTACAGATCGCCCCGGCTTTTGCTTTCTCCTAACAACTACACTAAAGCCATTGACATGTGGGCTGCAGGTTGCATCTTTGCTGAAATGCTGACTGGGAAAACCCTTTTTGCAGGTGGGTAGAATAAAATCTGTGTTATATTCATAGAAGGAGTGGCACTGCTTAATTATCTTCCCCAGGAAAGATTGATTATTGTGGCTAACATCAGTAGTCACTGACTATCAGGATATGCTATATTATTGTGCACTTATATAAACTATAAATTGATGTATCTGTAAAGCAGAAGACATATCAATTTTGTTAATTGTATTGGTGTGCATTTAGATAAAAATCACAATTTATTGTAGAAGTCATACATGGTAAATATGTCTGTAATTGTGTTAAGCTAAATTTATTGATTGCTTAAGAAGTGTTCTGATACATGTGTGAATTGGTGCATCCAGGGAGTATTTGAAGATTATGAATACCCTGAGTATGCATAAAGTTTATTTTTTTAATATAGTCAACCTAATCACTTCTTGCTTCTCTATATTTTAAATTATTAAGCCTCAAGGGCATACATTTAAAGGTGTAAAATTTAGTGCAATACAGCAAGGAAATGGGCAACTTTCAACTGTTTCAGGTATGATAGGAAGCAATGCTTTGGTTTCATTGGGTGTATTTATATTAGAGCTTTGTTTAGGATCAGGTGGAAATTTTTGGAGCCAATCTCTTGATGGCCATCCTGTACCATGTTGCTGACCTAGCTCAGAGCACAAACTAGAGCATTTTAGTGAAACTGTTATTTGCATTATAGGAGATCACCACCTGCTGACAAGCACTCAGTCCATGAGAGCAGAGGAGCAAACTGCAGAAATGCCTCTGAAATGCTTATTTTTGTGCACCCTAGGGCCTCAGCAGCAGCTGTCTCATTCAGGTTCACTCTTGGATTTGCTCCTGTTGGTCTGAATTACAGGAGTAATACAGATAAAACCTCTGAGAGCTAAGCTTGCATTTCAGAGTTCACATTCCTTTAGACACAAGGACTGTGGACTGAAAGCACACCTCTGCAGTCATTCTTAGCTTTGCATGAAAAGGCAATAGAATTGAGAGCTTCTTCCCATTAAGAACTGTCAATTGAAAGCGTTATTCAGTATAAATCAGTGATTAATACATGCAGAAGCTTTTCTTAACATGCAGTGAGTTTTTCACTCTTTGAGTTACTAACTACTGGAGTAATGTCCCCAGAGTATTAAATGCTTGACTGATACAAGATTTATTAGGTTGCCATTGGGAGAAAGTCTGCAGATTTCATCATTCAGCATAGACTGATCACAACTGCCAGCATTTTGGTTTTTTTTTTTCTTTCAGTATCATTGGTATTTGTCACAATTTTTATTGGCCCAATTGCTGTGCAGAGAGTTAGAATTCTGTTTAAAAACTTGGTCTTAGTCACCAAAATCCTAAATTTGTAGGCTTGTTTATATGCCTTAATTGCATTGAGTAGATACTTAGAAAAATATTTTAGATATAGATGTGCCTCTCTGAAAATTTAGCACTGCCATGGTTTTCTAATCTAAAGAAAAATGGATTTCTTGACATCATGCATTGGAAAGGGAAGATGGTTGGAGATATGACAGTTATCCTGCCCTGAGACTCTGAATAAAGTTCTTCTGCAGAGTTGTTTGGGGGGTTTGATTTGGTTAATTGCAACTTCCTGTCTGCTTCTGAACCATCCCTTAGGAATCCTGCTGTTCAGAAAGCTGATGAGAATGGGAAGGAAGAATACAGATTAATATTGCAGAATACCTGGAACAAGTGAGGGAAAGGAAGTTGAGACAGTGGAATTCAGTAGCTTTTCCAAACAACTTCTCTACTTCTTTGTTCTAAATGAATAGTTTGCAATGGTTATTTCCCTGATAGTGGACAGAAAGCTGATCAATTTTTAGGACGGTACTCATTACACAGTAGAATCTGTTTTCCAGCAAATTACAAGCAATATAACATCTGATAGATCATATTAAGTAATTTGTTGTAGTCTGAAGTAGAACGAAACAGCCCTTTCAGTCCAGTAAAGACATTAACGCAAAGCAGTACTGATTCATTTGGGGAGCTCTGTCAGATTTTCTGCAGTGACTTTGCCTCAGCTTTTCAAGTCACCTGGCAGATGTGTGATAGGATGTGCAGTGCAGACTGCTGTGCTGTGCAGAGAAGTTTGGAGATGGTAGAGTCTCTTGCTGGCCCCATTTATTTTTATATGTGTTGTCACATACATCAGTATTGTTTGTGATTGCCCAGAGCTGCTTGGTGAAGGAAGGAAACATTGGCATGCAAATAATCCTATATAATTTCATCTGCTAGTTGAGTCTCTAGGATCCTACATCCTCCTTGGAGCTGAGCAACGAGCTGAAGTTGGCAGGTTGTATTTCTGGGTACTCCAGTACTGAATATAGATGCTGTTCATTATTCAAAATTGACCTGCTGTATAGGCCCTTATTGTTCTTACCCCGGGAAGCTTCACATAGTGCTAAAGAGTACTGTAATTTCAATCATAAAAGAGTACTTTTTTCAAAAAGAGCATCACTCTATGTAACCAACAGGTGATTTTTGTCTTGAACTTGACAGTTAATGCAGGATTTCAGAGTAGAATATTAATACAAATGGTTGTGGCCTGCAAAATGTCTTTCTGAGCTAAACTACTACGGTTTTTATTAGTGAGGGACAAACAATTCAAAGTGAGGTCAGATACTGTATTAATTAGGTGGATCAGTTGAAAGGGGAGGATAACAGTATTTGGTGTATAATAAAAAGGGTATTGCTGTAGAGTACCTCATCCATGGTGAAGACACCCTTACAAAAGCTTAATGTTAGGTCTCTTTATCTGTGAGTAGCAGCTCTGTAATTCTTCATATGCCATAGCATTTCTTGAGAGCTCTTCAGATTTATTATCATTTAAATTCAGAACTTCAGCCTTTCCTCTGTTGCAGGAGATTATAATCTTTTACTGGAAATAGCTGCTCAGAGTACAAAATTTTGACATGCCTTTCATATACAGGGATTAGAAATGTTTAAAGTTGAAATGGCAGCTTGTGTTTTCTTTTGGTGCTCAGGTGCACATGAACTTGAACAGATGCAGTTGATTCTAGAATCAATTCCTGTCGTACATGAGGAGGACCGTCAGGAGCTTCTCAATGTAATTCCAGTTTACATTAGAAACGATATGACTGAGCCACACAAACCTTTAACTCAGTTGCTTCCAGGCATCAGTCCTGAAGGTAAGTAATGAAAAAATCCTCGATTCAGTGTTTTGATGTTTGAAAAATCATCAAGAAGTGTGCAGCCTTGAGGTGCAGACGTGTGATTGTTAAAAGCAAGTTTCAGTTAGAGGAATCCATGTTGTCTGAAGAAGGATTGTCTTCTGCACTAATAAAAGAAATTTACTTCCATGATGGCTGCTTGGTTATCTTTAGAGTAGAATCGTCAATCTCTGCTGGACCTGTTTGCACTGGAATTGCTGTTTTGAGACACTGGCCTTTGAAATACAAGGGAACATTGGAATGGAGTCACTGTAGAAGGACTGTTTTTCAGATGTTTTTAAAAACAGTCTCCCAGCCAATCCAGCAGCAGCGTTTCCTGGTAGCCATTGGTGGATACTGATTGAGCTTGAAACTTTCTGTCTCTTGCTATTTTTTATGCTTTAAGTTAAATTATGGCTAATCTTAGATTTGACTTCTCTCTTTTTCTGATGGCTGCAGGATGCATATTTGGCACTTAGTGTCAGGAGCTGGTACTTCACAGGCAGCTAGAAGCTTTGAAACAAAAGAGGGCTCTAGAGCAAAGCACTGCACCTTAATGTTAGGTTCTAAATGTCAGAAATTTCCTATTTAATGGTAGCTTATATTCTACAGCACTGGACTTTCTGGAGCAAATTTTGACATTTAGTCCCATGGATCGATTGACAGCAGAAGAAGCTTTGTCCCATCCTTACATGAGCATTTATTCCTTTCCAACGGATGAGCCTATTTCAAGTCATCCTTTTCACATTGAAGATGAGGTTGATGATATTCTGCTAATGGATGAAAGTCACAGCCATATTTATAATTGGGAAAGGTAAATTTATCACTTACTGTGGTAACATAACTGGATGGGTTTGTGCTTGAAGTGACATTGCTTCATGGGCTTGATTTCCTTTTCTGTGTTTCTTCCTCTTGAATTGACCTGAGAATAAAATTTTATTATTTTCTTATAGCATTTTCATTGGATTTATAATCCATTAGTGGTGACTTGGATATACTGATGGATTCCTGAGTTGCACTCAGGACTCTAGAATCTAAAGTTAATATTTCCATTATTTTTTTTCTTCCCCTAAATACTTCTCTAAAAATAAACTTTGTTTAAGGAGAGTTTTAATTATGATTGTCTTGTCTAATGCTTAATGCACATTGTAGTAAAGAGATTTCACAGTAGTCATCTTAATTCAATTAAACACACTTTAGAAAAAGTTCTGTACATGCAGTGAGCTGTTGTACATAATTCTGTTTCTTTTTGCTAGATTAAATTAAAAACCTGGAAGAGGTACCCAGTTGGATTAAGGAAGAGCTTTGTGTTGAATTGTCATTATTTTGTAAGGGAATTTCTAAACTTGACTGTCTGTTTTGGGAGCCAGAGGGCTGTTTTTAGCTGCTAACACTTAGGAAATTGTTTTACAGATACCATGAAAGTCAGTTTTCAGACCATGACTGGCCTATTCATAATAACTACGAAGCTGATGAAGTTCAGCGTGATCCAAGGGCTCTTTCTGACGTTACTGATGAAGAAGAAGTGCAAGTGGATCCTCGCAAATATTTGGATGGAGATCGTGAAAAGTACCTGGAGGATCCTGCCTTTGACACCCACTTCTCTACTGAGCCTTGCTGGCAGTATTCAGATCACCACGAAAACAAGTATTGTGATCTGGAATGTAGTCACACTTGTAATTACAAAATGAGGTCCTCTTCATACCTAGATAATTTAGTTTGGCGAGACAGTGAAGTTAACCATTACTATGAGCCCAAGCTTATTATAGATCTTTCAAACTGGAAGGAACAAAGCAAAGAAAAGTCTGACAAGAAAGGCAAGTCTAAATGTGAAAAGAATGGGTTGGTGAAAGCTCAGATAGCACTTGAGGAAGCATCACAGCAACTTGTTGAAAAAGAAAGGGAGAAGAATCAGGGGTTTGACTTTGATTCTTTTATAGCAGAAACCATCCAGCTTAGTTTACAACATGAGTCTACTGATGTTGATAAATTAAATGACTTGAATAGTTCAGTGTCTCAGATAGAGTTGAAAGGAATAATATCGAAGTCGGTGAGCAGAGAGAAGCAGGAGAAAGGAATGGCCAATTTGGCACAGTTAGAAGCTCTGTACCAAACTTCTTGGGACAGTCAGTTTGTCAGTGGTGGGGAGGGATGCTTCCTCATAGACCAGTTCTGTTGCGAAGTAAGGAAAGATGAACAAGTTGAAAAAGAAAATACTTACACCAGTTATTTGGACAAATTTTTTAGTAAGAAAGAAGATGCTGAAATGCTAGAACCTGAGCCAGTAGAAGAGGGGAAGCTTGGGGAGAAGGAAAGAGAAGAGAGCTTTCTCAGTAACAGTGGGGAACTCCTCTTCAACAAGCAGCTTGAGGCTATAGGTATTCCTCAGTTTCACAGCCCTGTTGGTTCGCCTCTCAAGTCCATCCAGGCCACGCTAACGCCTTCTGCTATGAAATCATCTCCCCAGATTCCCCACAAAACCTACAGCAGCATTCTGAAACATCTAAACTAAAACACTCAGCAGACATTTCTTTTATATTCATGAGATGTGTTTGTCTTTTTTTATTACTAGTGTAAGTAATTTTTTTACTTGAATCAGATGGTGTAATTTTGGTATGGATTTCGTTAGTTTTCTGTTTACCATTGTTTTTACAATCCAGAATTACTTTCTATACATGAGTTAGTTTTGTTTTTAAACTGGCATGTCGTTTGCACACAAAATTAAAGAATAGAGCAAAATAATGCAAAATGCAGGAGGTAACAAAAAAATGCACTAAACCAAGTAAAAAAAAAAAACATTCTCTCAGTAAAACAGTGTCCATGTTTTGCAGAAAAAGAACCTTGCCTTGAAATTTACACAGTGAGACTGTACATAATTGCATGAGAATATCTATTTTTCCCGAAACATTTTTTTCATTCATGCGTATTTTAGAGTTTTTCATACTCTACACATTTCTTAGACACATGATACCAGCAGCAACTGAAATGAATGCAGAATTTGGTACGCATGTGTTATCTACCTCAAGGTAACAGCAGTATGTGGCAAAACATTAACCACCCATAGTGCTTCTCATTATGCACTTCTATTTAGCCAGCATTATTGTAGTAGCTATTCCTATTGAAAATCATTCAATATTTATAAATGTTCTGGTATGCATTCTTTATAGTGAAGTGTTAATATGCAGCACTTTTATTTATTTTAGCAAATAAGTATATTTCTGTAATTATAGAAAGTCAATTTTTGAGTTACTTTTCAGATAAAAGTTTTTGTTTAGCACTATGGTTATATTGCCTACATAGCTGGATATATATTAACATCGGCTTATTCTGAGGCTATCCAATACATTTTTATTTTTATTTTTTAGTTTTCATTTCAAGTAAAGCACTCACTGTGTATAGGAATTTGTAATTGGAGGTGCTTGATCTCTACAAAAGAAATTAGGAATTGCTTTATTATCAAATGCTCCTAGAAGTCTTAATTGTGTTCATTTTTTAAAAATTTTGTAATGTTAGTTGTGTGCATGGAAATAATTAAGGTACAACATTACTGTAGGTTAAAGTTCTATATGGTGAGACATTTTGTTTTTACTGTATGTTTTTACGAATGATTCCTGTCCCACTCCCAGCCCCCCTCCAAAGCAAGCATGAATAAAATTAGGTTAAATATAGCATGTAGCATCTCGGTCTTTTAAAAATTTGTTTTACCTTCTGATTTTTTGAAATACTGGATGTATCATTGGCTCCCCTGTTTAAAACTAAAAACAAATAAAAACATGGCCAGCAAAAATGGCTGTTTGTGATGCTTTGTACACACCCTGCCAGATGAGGAGCAGCTGCTGTGCTGCAGCTGGGGCAGTTCTGAGGGTCACTGCCTAACACAGGGTGCTCATGGAAGCATGAGAAGCTCTCCCTGGAAGGGATGCAGCATCCTGCAGGGAGACTCCCAAGAGTTTCCTTCTGTCCTGCTGCCTGCAGCCTGCACCAAGGAAAATCCCACGTATGGGGTGGCTATGAAAGCACAAATATACAGCAGTGTCCATAACCATTTCTGTTCAAAAAAACAATTGACTTTGGGAGTATAAGTGACCCAAGTTAGCGTTTTATCAAAGTTTTAGCCAGATGAGTGCTAAAGGAAAAGCTGCAGTGTGTGTGTGAGAGCCCCGTTGCACTGCCAGCAGCCTGGAGTGAAGGTGAGCCTGCAGCTTCCTCAGCCAAGAGCCTGGCTGGAGCCACTTCCATGAGGAGGCTTTGGGAGCATGACCAGGTAACTGCTGTGGGATGTTACAAAATGTGCAGGTCAGGTCTCTGTTGCAGCCAGCCCTAGAACAGAATGTATTTCTCTTCCCGTTGCTGCCATCACAGCTATTCCAGAGGGAGCTAATTAACTGTACAATAAAGCTACTGGCAAACTCCTACAGCTTTTCCTGTGACAGTGCTTTAGTTCCTCCAGATTCTTCCATCCCTGCTCCTCTGGCAGGTAGCACGTTTGCAACTGGCCTAAAACAAGGATCTGTGGCCCTTGAGTGTGGCACAGGATGGGCCCCTGGGGAGGGGACAAGGACTGTGTCCTTGGGCAGGGTCCCTGCGCATTCATGCAGCCACAGCAGTGGGGTGTGGGCTGGAGGCAGGGGTGACCAGCTGCCCTCTCAAGGGCTGTAGGGCTTTTGTTGAGACTGGAGGAGAGCAGTGGGTGGGGAGTGTGGAAGGAGCACATCTTGTACAAATGAAGTATCTTTTTTGCTTTTTTTTTTTTTTTTGAACACATGTGAAACCCAACAGTACTTAAGAAGCCTGTAAGGGTACAAAGGGAATGTTCTACACTAAAAGGAAGGGGAGAGTTGAGTGTTGAGCCTAAACCCAGCATGGTGCTTGATTACCTTTGTGTTCTGCCTGTGCTGAGTACAGGCAGCACTGTACAGGCTGTGCTGCCTGCTTGGTGCAAACCCTGCTCTCACAACAGCCTCCATCCATGGGTCTCTGTAGGGTGCAGTTGGGCACTCGGGTTTATTATGTAGAAGGAATTCCCTTTGTGGAGACAAAAGTGTTTTGTAAGGACCATGCAAAGTGAAATCACTGCTAGAAAGTGAAGGTACTGTGGTTGTGGTGCTGGGTTCTCCCTTGGCAAACTGCAGGAGTGTGGGAAGAGCAGCCTGCAGAAAGTGCAGGGTGTCACAGGTTGTTCCCATTGGATGGAAGATGGTTCCTGCCCTGTACTCATCTGCCGTGCCCATCCCTTCAGGAAAAAATAGGTCAGCTACATGTGTAGCCTTTTGGCTGTGACCTAGCAACAGCATTGTCTTTAAAAACAAAATATGGAAGAGGCTTAAATTATGAACCAGATAAAGGGACCACTGTTTCATGTCAAGGTGCTTGCCAAGTACAATGGAATACCCTTATTTAACAAAAAAGCAAATAAGGAATGAGAAAATTACCCAGCTTTTAAAAGTGCCCTTTCTTCTCCAAGTGGCCTTTTGGTAAAAGGCAGCATTTTAAAGTACATTTAACAAGAGCTTCAGCTAGAAGAGGTGATGTTTACAACAGACCAGGACAGCCTTTTGCACATCCTGTCATCACAGGAGGTCTAATAATTGCTGAACAGTTTGTTCTGATCAAGAGTTCTTAACCATGGTCAGTTAGCTTTCTCAGAGTTGTATTTAATTTTAATTAAATCAGAGTTGCTATATATAATCTTAGCTATTTTTATAAGCCTTTGCCCGTGCTGCTGGTAGTGGTGTGATGGCACCGTGAGTCTAGCACAGCTTAGCTGGTCTCTGCTGTGGGCAGAGCTGTCTGCTGGGGCTCTAGGTTGGGGTTCTGTGAACCAGCTGGGCTCTGCACCTGTACCTGCAGCAAAGGGCTCACTGCCTACAGCAAAATCTGTGCCTTGATGTACCTTGTTTTCCTGTCACCTTGCTGCTGCTTTTTTGTGCTGCAGAAGCTCTTAGAGCAATGCTGATGCATCCTTTTAAAGCCAAAGTTCACACTTTGGTCCAGCTGATTGCCTGGAGGCACTGGTTTATGAACAGGTTTTTAATGCCTTTTTTCCAGGAGTCCACCAGAGAGGTTTTTTTCCATATGGAACTAATGTTGCTGGTTTTTTCTGTCCCCTTCTAAACTCTGTGGCAGTCAGGGATGTAGGAGTTTTTCCACATGTGGACTTTCATCCCCTACTCTGCACATGCATATTGCAAACCCCAGAGAAGTGTAGGCAGGGCCCCAAGGAATTCAGTGGCACATTGTGGTGCAATTATTGCTGAATATCAAGAGGAAAACCATCCTTGAGCTAAATCTGCTCCCACAAGTCTTTATTTATACTCATGTTGCTTTCCTGCTGCTGAGATCTGGAAGTGCTTATCAAGCCTTCAGCTGGGTTTTACAGGTAATTAAACAGTAACCTGTCTTTGTTCTTCCATAGACACAGCCTTGAGCAACAGCAGCCCTGAACCGATCTGTTCCTTGCTCCTTGAATTATTTCAGTTCTTACAAAATCCTGTAAATTCTTGTTTGCTGTTCTGCCACTGTTTGCGTCAGACTCGAGCTGCAGGGCCTGGGCAGCCCTGCCAGGGGGTATTTAGTAACAAGCAAATAATCCAGATCACTGCTGGCACCCAGCACTCGGGCTTCCATTCCACTGTCTATATTTAAAATGGTTATCTGCTTACTCTGAGTGCTGTTGGAGAGCTCCTTAAAATACTGACTGCTGAAAAGTTCAGTGGCTGCTTTTGGCCGGGGAGCAGCGTGGCTGGAATGGTGATTTGTGTGCAGCAGGCCATGTGCACAGGGAGCTGTGCCCAGCAGCCCCTGGGGACGTGGGCATGGCCAGGTATGGCCACGCTCTGCAAATAGCTGGCAGCAGCCACACGTGTCATCTGCCTTCCTCAGGAATCTGTCTGCTGCATCCTGACTGCTGAGCAGCCCTTCTATAGAGAACTCTGAGAATAAAATACCTTTTGTAATCTCTGTGCTGGGCTACTGCAGCCAAAATTACTTTTAACCTGAATGTCACCCAGCCTGGGTAGCTACACGTGGTATGAAATCCCAAAGTGTGAGTTTGGCAGCTGGGGGTGGGACAGGGAGCTTGTGACTCATCCAGCAGCAGAGCCAGCAGCTCCATTGCCCTCGTGTCCCAGCTTTGGCTCCCTTGTTCCCAGCACAAAGGTGCTGGGAGATGATTTCTGCAGCTCACACACTGAGAAAGAGCATGGCTGTAGGGACAGGGATAGGGAAGGGCTTTTCTGTCTGTCCCTGGGGACTTGGGTTAATCTATGCTTACGTCCAAGCTGTGTTTCTAGAGCACAGAGTCATTACTGAATTGCTGCCTGATGGTTTGATTGGTTTTCTTCAGTTTTAACATTGGTAGAAGGCTGATTTATTTTGTCCTAATTTGGTAATGTTCTGCATTACTTGTGTCTTAGCTTACACTTTTCATTTCTCCAGATTTCTTGTAAATTTGGCTTATTATATTCTTCTAGTAATCATTCATGGTTGAATATAGTCCAAGGAAAGTGATCCCCTGCCTGCTTGGCTAAAGATCACTGGCCACTCTCAGAATAGATGGCAGGCCTAATAAAATACAGGCTTTCCTTTATATCTGAATTTTGCCATCTTCCTCAAGCCATATCCCAGGGCTCTGGTGCTGTGTAGTGTGGAAACTTCACGGCCACACTAATCCCACTGTGGCTGGTGCAAGGTAAGTATAAACCTCATCATTTTTCTGTGTCATCATCTCCACAGCATCTTCCCAAAAGGCAAGTGTAGCCAGGGAATTTCTGCTTTACAAGATTGTTGATCTTTTAGTTTGCAGCTCAGGCTTCAGCAGTGGATGCTCCAAAGCCAGGCTCAGGCAGTGAAAGGACATTTTCTAATTCTTGTTCTTGGTTATGCCATTCAGACTGGATTAGAGTTTAAATCTTCAATGCTAGAGGCTGTAGAGAAACAATGTTTCCTTTTGATGCCTGTCTTGAATTTTATCATTTAGAAGGATTTAAAGGATAGACCTCAATAACTGAATGACAGATTTACTGTGACTTCTGTGTTTGTTTGGATATAGATTCAGACAGTACAGCTCTTGAAATAGCTGGGTAACTAGCAGAAACATTCTTAAAGCCTGTGATTAATAAAGCAGATGGGTTTGGGTTTTGTTTTGTACCATATTTGTCTCAGATATTTTCTGCTATTGTTAGAGACTTAGCGGATTTTATGTTGACACATATTGAAAGATTAAATTAATTCTAGATACTAAATTATCTTTTGGACCCTCACACATGATATTTCACTGCTTTTCCATGATTCCTTATTCTCTTTTTACTTGCTTTTATACAGAGAGACCCTCAGGTGTTTGAGCCTCTCAGTTTTGCACCATGCCTGGCCCTGTGAAGCAGCAAGGTGCCAGTCTGTGCCACTCTCTGAGTGCAGAGGGGACAGGAGTGTCCTTTGGGATTGCTGGCACTTGGATCTGTATTTCTATTGGCCTTGGAACTGCATCACCCAGGGTACAGCATCCACTTCCAGCAGGGCAAGGTGAAAAACCTGTGACTGGCTTAGGGACCTGCACAGGGCAAGGAGATTGATCATCCAGAGCAAACCCAGGAGAAAAGCAAACCCTGGAAGCCTGAGTGGAGATCTGGCTCACGGTTTGCAGCTGGAACGTGGCTGCCCACACCTGTGTGGCTCAGTTAATCAGCACTTGCAGCATTGCTGCTGCCCTGATAAAACCACAATGATGTCAGCAGTGGAGCAGGGGCTTTGGTTCTTCAGCCAACACAGAGCAAAATATGAGAGCACAGAGCTGCTTGAGCAATTCACTGTGCCCAAAAGGATGTGCTGTGAGCAGCTGGGTGGCCCTGGTGGGTCACAGAGGGTACCAGCACCAGCAGTGGAGAGCAGCCAGTAGTGACCAGGGCAGAGTCCAGCTCATCCTCCAAAAGGCTGGTGCAGCCCAGGGAGGAGGTTTCCACCCTGCCTGCCAGGAATTGCAGGCTTTGTTGGCATGGGCAGGAGGAAAAATATGATGGGAAACAGGAAGATTAAAATAATCCCAGTGAAAACAGGATGTTGGAAAGCTGGTAACAGAGTGGGGCTGCAGAGGGCTGCTGGGAGCAGGGAGGCTCTCACACAGGCTGCTTGGGGCAAAACACCCACTTCTCACAGGTGTAGGCCCACACCAAAGCCTTGAGGCACAGGCAGCAGACTGGTATCTTGTGTTCCCCAATACACGACTGATTATGGCCATTTACACCAATTCTTCACCTTCTCTCCACACCTGCCTGAATTCTTTTTTGTTGGATGAAGGTCATAAGCCATTCCCTGCACCACCTCAGCCTGGCACCACATTTATTTAGCAGCTAGGACCTGCCAGGCAGTGGGATGGAGCTGTTCCAGAGCCTGGCTGCCAGCAGGGAGCTGGATATCTCCCAGCTGAGCACAGCCTGCTCTCCGAGCTGCCATCCGTGGCGTCCTTCCAGCCACGACAGAATAAAAACCAAGCAGTGTTTGTCTCTCACTAAAGTGCCTCTTCCTCCCAGGGGCTGACAGCAGCAGTCAGTGCTGTGGATTTATGGCAGGGGTGCTGAGGGAGCTGCTTCCATCCCCAGAGCCAGTTTGTGACCTGTCAGAGGCTGGCGAGGGGCTGTGGCCAGGGCGCAGCCAGCCTCTCCAGCGCCTTGCACACCCAGCACCGGGGTGGTTCTGCTGCTCTGGAGCAGGGCAGCTGCAGACAGACACTGCTGTCAGCCTGGAGAGCGTGGTGGGCCATGAGAGGGCTCTGCATTGCAGGTCCCAGGCTCCATGAGCTGTGGACCATGCTCAGAAGCAAGCATGAACTCAGTGCCCCAGAATTTATGAGGTCATGAGCCATTAGCAAATGCATACTAAAATCTCTGGCTGGGTTGTTCTTCAGGTGAAATGAAAATTGCTATTTTCCATGAGTCCATGCTATCCACTTATTTACTTTCCAAGGCTAAATTGAATCTGCTATGTACATTGCCATTGCCAGTGTTTGTCAGTGCAGTGCAGATGGATGCAGAACAGCCCTTGGATGAGGACCTTGTCCCCAGTTTTAATCAGCCAGGTGACACAGAGCAGTTCTTCCCTGACATCAGGCATCCCAGTTAGGCATCCCAGCTGGCAAGGGTTTGGGAGAGAAGGGGTTTGGGTGCTCTGCCCAGCACACACAGCCCCTGCAGCAGGGGAATTGGGCTTCCCCTGGGCTGTCTGGGCTTTTCTCATGAGTGTTCCAGAGTATTTGGGTCCTGAGGATCCCAGTGTTTCCTATCACCTCAGTTTCTCTTCTTCCATGCTCAAGAAATGAGACAGGTTTGTTCTCCAGGCCCATGAAATAGTCACTACTTCCCTTGGCTTTTATGATAAGTGATAAAAACCAGGAGGAGATGGAGTGCTCAGAGTGAATTGACTGGAGTCAGTGGCCCAGCTGCCCCTGGAGCTCAGGCCATTTTCTGGAGTAGTGGGATGCCCAGCTCCTTTAACAATCAGCCCATGCACAATTCTTGTCCAAGACTAAATGAGGAGATGCATTTTCAAGATTAAATTCTTCACTGTGGCAGGTTTTGACATCGGTTTTGGTTCCTGTGGGCAGTGCCACAGGAGAGCCAGTTTTACTCTCTATGGTTTTACATATTTGACACGAGAAATCTCTCCAGGCACGACTTTAATCCAATTTACAGCGTCTGGCTGGAGTGAGGTATGAGAAGAATTTGCTGAAGTGATTTGAGTGGTGATGTGTGGGGAGCTGGGGGAGCAGGCAGGGCAGCCTGCACCAGCCCTGGGGTGGTGGGGCTGAGCAAAGGGCTCAGGAAAGCTCCATCCCCAGCACAGACACCCTGCTCTCCACCAGTGGCAGCAGGTCAGGAACCTCCCAACCTGGTCCTTTCCCCTCTCCTTAAAATACTCAAAAAGTGCTGTAGAAACCAAGGTGGAGATGGTGCTGCTCGTGTCCTGGGGTAATTCCCAGCAGGGAATGCTGTCTCTGGGAACTAGGACACTCCATTTCCATCTCTCTGCCACACAGCACCCCAGCCCCATCATCCACACAGCTGGGCTCACAGAAATTCAGGAATTTTGTAGCTTTCAAAGAGTTGAAGACACCTTCACTTCCTGCAGAGGGAAAGCAAGTCTCAAGAGGCTTTGCAGCATGCACAGATGTTAATTGCCTTCCTCCCACAGCACTAAGAAATTTATGTGTTGTCTTCTCCACTACAGAGCAGGAAAATGAAAGATGGAGTGGTTAAACCTCATCCTGCAAGAGCAGAGTCCTGACTGGGTGGGACAAACCAGGTGACTCCCAGTGCTGGAGTCACCTTAAGGGAGTTGGGAGATTAAGGTAAGGAGGAAAGTCATTTACAGCTTTAGCTCTTTGTCCCTGAAATCTCTGCAGTGTCCTGGGCATTTATAGAAACCAATGAACGGTGTCACCTGAATGTGGAGCACTTACAGGGAGAACTGGAGCAGTGATGGTGATTAAAGGAGCATCCAGATGAGAAAGCAGTGGGAGAGCCCAGCCCTGTTGGTTTGGGAGAGCAGTGTGTTTGCAGACAGGGTTCATCCAGCCTGGAGACTGTGCCCTGGCCATGCTGCCTTAGCAAGCAAGTGAGGAGGAGTGGTTCCTGACCTTTCCTTCAAAAGAGGGGCAGGAAAAAAACAGAAGGTTTGGTCTAGACTGGCTGTAAAGGAGGGAAGGTCAGTTGTACGTGCTGTTGCTGAGGCTGTGCTGTTCACCACAGCAGCATTGATGGTGTGGGGCAATGGAGAGTTCTCACAGACAGCGTCATCACTGGGAGGGGGATCCTCCACTTCTCCATTTTTGAGTCCCTCACACTAGGAAAGCAAGGTGGGAGCAGCATCCAAATGCTGTGCAAGGACTTGCTTGCCACAGCACCTGTGGCTGCACGAGGAGGGGCTGCTGTGCCCAGAGCTTGCTGTGCTGCTGTGGGGAGCCTGGACCACGGCCCCCGTGTGCACCATGGCCCAACAGCTGGTGTGGGTGCTGCAGCCTGCAGGGAGCAGCTTGTCCTGGCACATGGTGGGAACAGATGTTTTCATGGCCACAGCAGGGCCGTGTGAGCATCCAAAGGGTGCGGCTGCATGAGACAAGGATTTCATGGCCATCCTCACGGCCATTCCTGCCTCCCCCTCGTGGGAGGGCTGGGGAATAACTCATTCATTAGAAAACATCATTGCATGAATGACAAAGTCATTTTATAGTGCTAAATGGTCATTTCCAGTTACTGCCTATTTTAATTTCAGAGAATGGCTCGGCAGGCTCTCAGGTGATGTCAGCAGTGTTCCCACCCTGTCACAGCCCGGGCACAGGGACACTGCCCGGGCACTGCCCTGCTGCCATCCCTCCTGTGCTGGCAGCACATCCACAGCATTAAAAATGAAAGTTTCCAAACACGAAGGCAGCACTGAGAAAGAGGAAAATTACCCTTCAGGGAAGTATTCTGCTATTGTCAGGGCAGTGTGGAATGAAAGCAAAAAGGATTTTAAGACTGTGTTTTGGCTGCCAGTGGAGGCTGTGATTATAACCTGCAGCCTGAATGCACCATGCCTGAACCAACCCCTCCCCCTGCCCAAGCCTTAAGCCAGAGGATTTAAACAAGCTCTTATGTAACATGGTTTTAGTGTTTCCAGTAGAAATAGGTGTTCTAAATATAAATGATTTGCAGATAAAATAGGCTTATATAAAATGCTTTCACGTTTATATAACCCCATGTTGGCATTGCACCCAACACCTCCATCACTGTGAGCCCAGTGCTGGGGACAGTGCAGGGTGCTGGCAGAGCCCAGTTGGGTGCCAGCATGCTGGGCCAGGGCCAGGACTGCAGCACAGACAATTCCTGTGCTGTCCCCTGCGGGGACCGTGCCTGCTGGGAGAGATGCACTTGGATTGCAATTCCTCATGTGTAACCCCCTCCCTTCTCCCTGCCCAGCTTTGCTCCCAGCAGGACATTGCTGTGGGGCTCCCTCTGGTCCTGGGGCATGGGGACAGCCCTGGTTCCAGCAGCTGGGCCATGGCAGCACTGATCATCCAGCCTGGGCAGCTGGGCACTGCCCCCGAGGGCCAGCTGCTGTGGTCCTCTAGGCAAAGAGCTGGTTTGGATGTCAAGAGATGGAATTCTGCTTCACCCCAATGCCCATGCAGGGATGTCTGTGTGTTGTGTGGGCATATATTCATATAGCATACATATATTTGTATATATATATATTAATCTGCAAGTATGTAAGGGGGAAACGGGGGAAAATGCCTTCAGGAGAGTGGCACAGTTTTCAAATGTATATATATACATACATACATATATATATATCTGTGTGTGTATATATATATGTGTACATATATATATATATATGGATATGTGGAGATATATATATATATATATGGAGATGTATATATATATGGATATGTGGATATATATATATTTATATATACACATATGACATTGTGGAAGACCTGACTGTCCCCAGCACAGGGCTGGCAGCATGGCCTGGGCTGTGGGCTCTTCCCAGGCAGTGGCCACAGTGCCACTGAGCAGCCAGGGGCAGCTCCCTGTCCCAGCAAGGCCATCCTGAGGCTCCACATATCTCCCTCATCATGAGTGAGCCCTCTCTTACCAGGCTTCTTCTCCCTGACCACCTTATGCAGACTGTGGCTGCTGGAAGCTGCTGTGCCCCTTGCCCAGCAGTGCATCAGGAGCCCTGACAGTGCCACTGATAAGGGCAGTAATAATTAGCTTGGAAACGGTGTTTTCTGAGCAGAACAAAATGGTTGCTACGTTACAACCTTTATGTATAGGAAAGATACTCAGTCAAACCTTACACAACAGCCCTCAGTGTATCACACCAAGCATTTGCTCTTAGGGGAAGGACTGTTTGCTAAGTAATTTTAGCTACCATTATGTGTATGGAACATGCACAGAACCATACATAAATATATAGAGATATGAATAGATGTGCGTGTTTTGTTTATACACACACACACAGGTATTTCCATACACATGACGAACAAGAACATGTTTTTCAGCCACAGTCTGTTAGTGCAACAGACCAATATGATTTATAGCTCCTTGCCATTAACATTTCCATTCAAATAATGCCTTATTTATGCCCATACCAGAGACGCTCTTTTGACAACGTGGGAAGAGGCTTTTTATTGCAAAGCCAGAACTGTCAGCAGCCTCTATTATTTTTGGTGGGACTGTCAGTTCTCCAAGCAACATGACTTCATTTTTAATCCAGGTCTAATGGAAGACACTTGATCTGTCCTGCTTTTGTCAGCCACAGAGGCAAACTTGCCAAAAGAAATGATATGTGTGACCTTCGAGAACGGCTGTCGCCCTTTCCATCTTGTCTGTGCTCTATTTTTCATGAAAGCCTGTTTCTGTGGTGCATTACAGGGGAAATGAGCCATTCATCTTTGTCTCCGTTGCCCTCACGACTGCTGCAGAGTCACTCCCCTGCAGGCCCAAGGAGAATGCTGGGTCAAGCAGCACTTGGGCATCTTTTAGAGCTGGACCTGCAGTGATTCATCAGCCACTTCCCTTTGGAAATCAATACTTACATGTAGTACAAGTGCTTATGGCCCCTCATGTCATCTACAGATAAAAATTAAACCACCAAAACCAAACCAAACCAAACAGCTGTACCTTGGTCTAAATGTTTAGTGCTTGGAGCAAGGGCTCTGCCAGCTGCCACCCACTGTGGCACACAGGGAGGTACTGCAGCCCTTCTGCAAACGGGGTGGAGCTGAAGGACAGGATAAAAACCCTGCAGAGAGGGCTGCAAACCAGTCCCAGCCTTTGAGCCTCCTTAGGGACAGTTTGGTCTCAACAACAGAAGTTATGTTTTATATATATAATATATAACATTGAATATGTGTGTATATATACAATATGGCAGTGCATTACATGTAACAGAAGTATAGATTTGTTATATGTGTACATATACATGTATAATGTCTCTAGGTGCACCCATGTCCATATATTTACATATACAGCATGTCTCTGTGTATGTGTATGAATATTTGTATGTGTGTAGAATATATGTACACACACATATTGTATGTGTGACTGTATCATGTGTATCATGGTGTGTATGTATGCACCATATCTTGTATGTATGAGCATACAGACATCCATACCTATGTCCACACGTGTGTTCATGCACATACATGTGTACAAGCTTCTCCACACCCACAGAGACACGAAGGGAGGCTCACCTTGTGCAGGGCAGGGCCAGTCTGCCAGCAGGTGGCCCTGTCAGTGGCGCCAGGGTCTCACACTGCCAGTGCTCCTTCCTGTGGGAATTCAGCAGTGGCAAAGAGATTCCCAGCCCCTGAGGCAGCCTGAGCCTGCCTTTGCACCACTTTCTCTCCCAAGCTGTTGTGCAGGCAGACAGGCACCTGGGTATTGTCATCACCCAGGTGTTGTCACCACCCAGGTCATGTTCTGTGGAGCCCTGCAGGGTGACAGTGACCGTGTTTGCCCTGCCCCATCATGGGAATTCTGTGTGTTCCCCATCCCACAGCCCTGTGCCCCAGTTCACAGCAGAACACCTCTGCTTGCTCTTGCAGAGGCAGCTGTCACTTTTATCTGCGCTTTGAAAATAAGGAAAAAGGCAGCCTGAAGTGATGTAGCTGTCCCTGCTCAGATTTGTGCTTCCAATTCTTTGAGGATGCCATATTTCAGCTACAGTAATTGGTCCACAAAAACTGCCGTCACTAAAATCCCACCCCCTGCCCTCATATGCTCTGCTGTATTTCTGAGATGACTAATGTGCCACTTTATTTTTCCAGTAACTATGAAAGAAAATGCTAATAAGCTTCTGGAATAATCTTACTTATTTTTCCTGGTTTGAAGCTGGGCACTCATCATGAAGATGGGTGCAAGACCACGAGCCTCCCTCGATAAAACTTGAGGCAGCTCACACAGCAGCTCCTGCAGCCACTGGCAAGCCTTGGCCCATGTGGCTTGGCACCATTTCCTTGGACATCTCAGAGACTCTGCCAGGAGCCTTTTGGCCATATATATATATATATATATATATATATATATATATATATATATATATATATATATATATATATATATAATGTGCATATATTATATATACATACAGCTATACATATGTATATTTATGTATCTATATCTATATTTATCTCCTCTGCAGTACTTGCACACAGATAGGAAGCATAGAGGTGATGACTAAACTCTGGGTTTAATGTCTAAAAATACAGATGGAAAAAAATAACTCATTTTACTGGCAAAAATATTCAGGCAAGTACTTTTGCAGGCATAAAGCAAGCAGCTGCTAAGTGCCCAGGTAAGCAAGTGGCTGGGAGAGGACTGAGTCTTGCAATGGATGGTGCTACTGAACTTGTGCTCATGGGAAGCTGGCAGCAACATTTCTGACCTACACAGGCATTGCTAGGGAGACAAAGGCACTGAAAACAGAGCTGACCCTTGTTCAGGGAATAAATCCTATCTGTTTTTGCAAGAGGCATGACGTGCACACTTCTGCTAAAGCAACAGCACAAAGCACCAAGCACAACCACTGGAAAGTTGGCAACATCTGGTTTTCAGTGCTGAAAACATGCCAGCCTGCTTGGGCATTGTGGGACAATTTTAGGAGATGAAAGGCAGAAGATGAAACAGAGCCACAGCCTGGGGCTCTGTGCCTGGTGGGTGGGAGGCTGGCCATGGCCACCACGCTCCTGTGCCCTGCAGCCTGGCAGGCAGCCCCCTGCCACCACCCAGGCACTGGCCAGGCTGGGGACAGGCCCTGGCACCCCAGGCTGGGAGCAGAAAGTGCAGGTGGGAGGTGCCTCCATGTGCAGGTGGGATTTGCCTCCGTGTGCAGGTGACACGACCTCTCACCCGCTGAGCAGCCCCATTGCCATCAGTTCACGCTGCCTGAGCAGTCCCAGCCTGCCCCAGCAGGGTGTCTGTGCTGCAGGGTCCAGCCTTACCCTCTGATCCCAGCTAGCAGCAATACAAACAGGCGAAAATAAAACCAGCACCAGCCTCAGCTCGTGCTTGATTCTGCTTTGGCAGTTTCTCCTCAAGGATGAGATGAGGACTCTGCTTTTCCTGGAGCAGATCCCTCGCTGACCCTCAGGAACATCAGCACCAGCAGGGCTCAAAGCTCAGCCCTTTGCCAGCCTTGCCCTGGGGGCACCTGGGGCTCGACCTCTGCTCACAGGAGCCCAGTGTCACAGACAGGGCTGAATTCATGTGCTCCCTTCACTCTGTGACCTTCACCTCCCTTTTTTTGAGGCTATACCTATGGAATTTAAATTTAGGTTAATCCTTTGGCACCGTCAGGTTCAAGATTTCCACCCTTGAAGACTAATGAGCTGCATTAAGATTAAATCCCATCAAGGAGAATACCAATGATTTTGCTCCTCAGTGCTCATTCAGATCCTTCCAAAATTGCTATCAGGGTGCTGCAGATCACACTGCTGAGATGGGGCCCAATGGAGCTGGACTCACACTGAGCAACAGGGAGGGCCAGGTGGCCTCAAGAGGCCTCCTCCAACCCTGTGATTCTGACATCAAAACCACCCCATGGAAATAACAAACTGAAAACCAGCTCCACCATAAATGGACCTTCTGCCTGCTGCTGCTGGTTTTGTGTGTAACATGGTCACAAACAGCTTTTTCTTCTGTACCTGTCATACCAAAAATAAAAGTGATAGAGAAAATGCACAAGAAAAGAGAAATTTTCGTTAAGTCTTTGTCAAAAGTGAAGAACTCTGACCCTCTCATCTCTCTTACAGAAGTCCATGGGAACAGTAAGCCCAGCCATACTCACCACAGACCACATGGCAAAATCCATGACCATTTTTGAAACATCAGCTGCTCAAAAGCAGCTTTAAAAAGAAATGAAGACACAAACCTACACAATGTGCTGGCATCACACAGCTGAACCAAACCCCTCCATCTGCCTCATGAAGATTGTCTTGGAATTTGGGTACAGATTTGTGCCTGAGCTTTGTGCTTCTCAGCCCTCTCAAACACGCAGTTTAAACGCTTCAGTGATCTCCAGTCTTTCAGGGTTAATGATCAGACCTAACTGTGAAGCCGCTGAACTTGTGAACCAGGATGTGTTGGGAAAGGCTGAGGCATGTAAAGATTAGCCCTTTCTCAGGAGGAGAGTTAGCTGGGGCCACTGGGAAGGCTCACGTTGGGTGGGATTTTGCTGACAGGGGCGATGCCATGGCCCTGCTCACCCTAACAGCCTCCCTGCTCCAGGCGGCCCCTGCAGCTTCTCCCCCTTTGCTCTCTCCGTGTTCATGCACTGCTGCAGAATCAGCAGCCAGCCTAAACCCATGGCTGCTGCCTTCTGCTCTGTGGGGCTGGAGGTTTTTAATTTCAGTTCAAATTAGATGAAACCCAGTCATTCATTACAATTTTTCTGCAAGGCATTACTTCTATGACCCTGCAGGCACTCACCCAAACCGAGCTACCCTTGTGCAGCTGGAGCTGCCCTGCCCCAGCGGGCCCAGAGCTGAAGCTGGGCAGGGGCGAGCCAGGGGCGGCTCTGCAGGGCCATGCCCAGGGCCACCTCCTGCTGCCAGCCTCAGGGTCCCAGGCCCAGCCAGGACAGCCCTGCTGTCCCTCGGGTTACTTGCCAGGCACAGCACCCATTCCCCAAAGTGACTTCAGTTGTATAAGCTACTGGGATATTACCTGCTGCGAAAACACAAACAGGGACACCTGAAACTCATTCCTAAGAGAAATACATTGGAAAACTGTGCCGCTCTCCCGAAGGCATTTCCCCCCATTTCTCCGTTACGTACTCACAGTTAATGGAGCGATATTTTATATATATATGTTTAATTGTTGGAACTTCCCAGAGCCGCTCCTGACCCCGCACGGGCCCGACAGCGCGGGGATCGCGCGGCCAACAGCGCCACCCGCCGGCCGACAGCGGGATGGGCACGGGGACACGGGGGGACTCCGAGGGACACCGGGACACCTGGGGGGCACGGGGACACCGAGGGACACAGGGACACCTGGGGGGCACGAGGACACCGAGGGACACAGGGACACCTGGGGGGCGCGGAGACACCGAGGGACACAGGGACACCTGGGGGGCACGGGGACACTGAGGGGCGCGGGGACACCGAGGGATGCAGGGACACCCGGGGGGCACGGGGACACCGGGGGGCACGGGAACACTGAGGGGCGCGGGGACACCGAGGGGCCCGGAGACATCGAGGGGCACGGGGACACCGAGGGATGCAGGGACACCGAGGGACACAGGGACACCCGGGGGGCTCAGGGACACCGAGGGGCACGGAGACACCAGGGGACACGGGACACCGAGGGACATGGGGACACCGAGGGGCTCGGGGACACCGAGGTGTGTACAGGCACACGAATAATGCATGTGTGTGTGGATGTGTCCGTGTGCACATGCTGGAG
This sequence comes from Molothrus aeneus, assembly GCF_037042795.1. NCBI lineage: Eukaryota > Metazoa > Chordata > Aves > Passeriformes > Icteridae > Molothrus > Molothrus aeneus. The sequence continues at coordinate 8,560,226 of NC_089658.1, read as the reverse complement.
CACGGATATTTCATGTACATGGACACTGAGTGTGTATGCACACATGTATGAATATATTTATGCACATATGCATACACCTATAGAATTTATACGTGTTTTTATAGCCGTAGATGTTTATACACCCATCATGTTTATGTACACATACACGAATTTACACGGAGACGCGCATCGTTCTGTGTGCACATACACACACCGAGATCCGTGTTTCTCTGTACACACTCTGGGTGCATGTGTACATAAAGTGCTTCTCTGGCAGCTGGCGCTGTTTATTTACCCCGGCTCCCCGGGAAGGGCAGCTGCCCGCCGGCCCCAGCAGCTGCACCTGCCGCGGCCACCGCGGGGAGCCGGAGCCCCGCAGCAGCACTGCAGCACCGCGGGGAAAGGGAAAGAGGATGGATGGATGGATGGATGGATGGATGGATGGATGGATGGATGGATGGATGGATGGATGGATGGATGGATGGATGGATGGATGGATGGACGGATGGACGGATGGATGGACGGATGGATGGACGGATGGACGGATGGATGGATGGATGGATGGATGGATGGATGGATGGATGGATGGATGGATGGACAGAGGGATGGATGGAGGGATGGATGGATGGATGGAGGCAGGGCCAGGCGGTGCTGAGCCCGCGGGAAGCCATGCTGCTGGAGAGCCCGATCCCGGGGGGATGTGTCCCACCCCCACAGGGCAGCTCTGCCAAGAGTGGAGGTGTTTGAAGCCTTGTAATGTCCTCACTCAGCTGCTGCTCCAGCTGCCCGGTAATACCAAAGTGCTCTCCTCATTTAGTTGCCCTCTGGTGTCACCATGAGTGAGCTGACATAGGTGACAGGTGGGGATGGAAATACGAGCTGAGATGATTAACCCAGTGCTCATTTAGAAATGCTGATTGTGTCGAGGCAGGGCTGGTTTGTCCCTGCCCTGTGTGATGTGTCCCCTCACCCCTACTCCAGAGGCTGGATCACCCAAGCTGCTGCAAAGCCCAGCTCAGGCAGGGGGGTGAAGCCAGGCTTTGACAAGTCCAGCACCCCAGAAAGCTTCTGCTGCATCCTACAAACCTGTTTGGGCTCAGAGCAAGAATATCCACCTGCCATGCCTGCCTGGAGAGTGCCAAAGGCACACAGGCAAGGCTCTAAGGGCCTTTGGGAAATTATCTTCCTGACAGTGGATAATATCTCGAGCCTGCAAAACAGGAAAATGTGCAAAACTAAGAATTTGGGAGGGGGTGGGACCAGCATAATGACCTGGGCTGGAGTCAAGTTGGACAACCTGCTGGAGGCCTCCTACCAGAGCAAGGTAAGCCTTTAAAGTTCAGCTTCTCTCACCTGCCATGATAAAACACATACTTTTAAGTACAAAGCACAGCAGAATACCAAGCCTGGCCATTTGCAGTTGCTTTTCCTACAGCCAGCCTCCAACAATAGCAGGGTTCTGCTGTATGTCTTGTATCTCTTGTCTGGAAAGACCAAAGGCTCCCCTCTGAAGTGTCTCATCTATTTTAGACACAGGAGATCCCTGCACCCAGTATAAAACACTTAAAATCCAGACAGCCTTTAGCACTTCAAAAAAAATTTAGATCATCTGCACAATGTTGGACTTTTGTGGAGTAAGGGAAGGAGAATTTTTTCCTTAAGTTTTGCTTTTAGCATTGCCAAAGAACTTTCATGCCCTGCTTTTTTGAGTCACTTGATTAGTGACACAAGATGAACCATATGATCCCAGCACATGACATGGCATTCTAAGGCAGAGCTGCGGCCCTGTGTGTCCCCAGCTGATGGCCCTGCACAGACACCCTGCCACTGTGGTGGCAGTGGCACTGGTGGGGTAATTCTGCCCCTGCTGCAGTTCATGGCTGAAGGCAGAGCCCTAACTTAGGGCTGCAGTTCATTACACATCCTGTGACAGCCCCCATTTTTAGTGCTTGTTACCTGAGTCCTTCCCAGCCCCCCTGGACTGCCCAGCCACCCCCAGAGCATTGCCATCAGGCTCTGCAGGGGCTGAGCTCCAGCCTGCTCACAGCCAAACCCGCTGGTGAGCTCCAGTGAAAGCAATTGGGAGTGCTCCCCAACATTTGGCATGTGCTCCCAGCCACACCACAGCCCAGCAGCCGACAGAAGTGATCTGTCATGAGGATGGTGCTGCTAAGCTGCTCTCCACACAGGATAAAGAGCCTCCAAGACCTGTAGTAATTGTTAAATATACTACTTTTACCTGCTCCTGGGAATGCCCAGAGTGTCCCAGAGTGCCTGCATGCTGCAGCCACTCAGTCATGCACGTGGCTGTCCCACTGCAGAGACAAGGGTGAGGTCAGGAGGAGCTGTCAGGTGGAACCGGGGTGCTCCCCTGGCAGTGGGGAGACAGAGGGTGCCCTGCTCCCTTTGCCCTGCCAGGACAGGCTGACCTGAGGGAGTGGAGAGCCTGGGGTGGGCTCCTCAGCCAGCCCCAGCCATGCCTCTGTCTGCAGGATGCTGGTGGCAGCCCTGATGTTCTGCTCAGGAAGAGCCCAGCAGAGACTCCCCGACACCTTCAGCTTCACTGCAGCCATCTGTGCGTGGAAAGGCCACACCAGCCATCAGCAAAAGGCAGTAACTGTGGCAGCAAGCAGCCTGGCTGCAGTGGTCACAGCCATTTCCACAGGCCATGGGGTCTGCAGTGGCAGAAAAGCTCCAAAAGCAGCAAAAGAGAGCTGTGTGTCTGAGCGAGAGCTGTGTGCCTGCGGGAGCACCGGACACGCTGGAGACGCCGTGCACAGCTCTGCTGGTTTCACTCTGATCAGATGAGGATGAGGTTGGTTTTTGCAATTTGTGGTAACATTTGTGTAAGCATTTTGCAAGCATGACAAAAATGTGTGGTAACCCCCGGGCGAACTGGGGCAGCCTGTGCACACAGAGCTGCAATGGGGAGCTTGGCAGAGTCAGGCCAAGGGCTGTGAGTGCCCCACGCCTGTCCCTGTGCTCCCAGGGCACATGGTGAGCCCTGCCACCCACACCAGCCCTTGGCCACTCCTGCAGCTGCTGGGGTTCAGCAGTGCTGCCATGGGGTGACTGTACCCTGAGTGCCCCCGTCCCTCTGAGCACGGCTGTGGGCACAGCCAGGCCAGCAGGGAACGCCAGAGGTGTGTGGGGCTGAGTGCTGGCCAGCAAAGGGCACACCCACGAGCCAGGGACAACCCTGCTGGCAGTGCTCAAAGCTTTGAAGTGGCTGAGCAAAACAGTAGAAAAAATCAATTTGCTTTGACAGGGTGTCCTCAGTGAGTGTGCACTGGTTTGTGTTAATGAAATCACTGCAGTGAGGTAGTGAAGTGCTCATTTGCCCCATTAGTTTGCTTTGCTTGGGAGAACTAACATTGAAGTACCCTTCACCTCCCATTTTATAACTTCCAAAATACATGTTGCACCTGGACTGAGGACACCCCAAAGGCATGGAGAGTGGACATGTGTCCTGCCCCAGCTCCAGCTGCTGAGGGACACATCCAAAGGAAAACTAAGCCAGTATTTGAAGGAGTAAACAGGACAATGCTAGAGGCAAATCACCATGACCCAGAGCCAAGGCATGGCTTGATTGATTTAGCTCTACTCCGTTAACAGTTAATTTTGCTAATCAAGAAAGATTTGCAGAAAACAGATCTGGTCACAGTAACTTGCTCTGGTGCTGACACAGGATGCTCACATTTGGTACAGCTCTTACTTGGTATTGCACCTTGACTGAGAACCAGAATGACACAAAAGGTCACATAGCACATAAAAACAGAGGCAAAAGCTGGCCAGCTCATAGCTCTGAAAACCATATCTAAGCCATGAACCAGCATCAGGGACACAACTTTGTCAGACAAGAATTTTTTCTTCTCTCTTTGAAACGTCACATTTTTAATCAATGAACTGGATGAAGCAACCATAATTTACACAGAATCCAGGTCCTGACTCCAGATCTAGACAGACAGTAAATGTTATGGGAAGACTACAGACACTGAACTGTTCAGATACAGAAACTGAACTGAATTTAAAAAAAATACTATGTTTGGAAGATCCTTTTTACAATTGCACATACTTTTCTAAGTCTATGGTGAGATGATTAGATGCTCCTCTCTCAAGTGAGAAGCCACAGACCCTGTGAAGTAGAAGTACCTTGAAACCACCACCAGAGCTATCTGCAAGCCCCTTGCCTGAAGGGGATCCACAGGCCCACAACACACACACCAAAGCCACCTTTGGTGAGGCACAGCCAAACCCCACTGGCCTGGGCAGCTGCACACTGAGCCATGGCTGCAGCTCTCATGCAGCAATATTTTCTAGTAACCAGCTGAAGCAGCTTTGAGACTTTACTCCTCAAAACAGCTTCAGCTCTCCCAGAGGGGCAAGAAGGCAAGAAAGGTCAATCACTGCCTCAGCAAGATGTGGACACCTCTGGGTGTCCTTTCCTTCTCTGTGACAAATAAGGGCGACAAAAGCTGGGCTAGAAACCTGTGCTATTTACCAGCAGACCTGAGAAATAGCTCCTCTTGACTTCTTTTTTGTCTGGTAGTTATCTCCATGTTATCGTCTTGAGAAGTCTTGCGGACACTTTGGAGGCTTCAGATAAGATTATGGGCAATTACAAAGGGAAGAAAGAGCTCATCTTTTGGTATCTTTTTGGACAAACAGTCCAAGGCAAACAAGGTTTAGCAACATCTCTGGGATCACAGGGTTTACAATGCCCATAACACATCCTGATGCTGGAAACTCAGAACAGCTTCCTGGCATGACCATGTCTTATCTGCTCCCACATTCACTCCTGCTGGCCAAGCCTGCCAGTCAACCTTTGCCTGGCAGCCTATCCATGAATTTCTGTAAGGACACTGGGATTTCTTCACCTTTTGCCCTTTTTTTGAGCTGGGAGTGCCAGGGGTACTGGGGCTCTGTGTGTGCCCAGCACAACCAACACAAGCCCTGCCTGACCCTCTGTGACCCTCATGCTCTGCAGAACCCCAACACAGCTGCTCACCAGCAGACCACCAGAGTGGTCTGACCATCAAATCCTTTGTCTGAGAGGAAACATCTCCTGCAGAGGAGCTGCTATTCCCAGCATCCCCTTTTATTTGCTTTACTGACACTACAGCCCACGCCACACACCTGGAAACACCAAGGCAAAAATGAAAAGAAGGTAAAATTTCTGTGCCTACACAACAAGACCTTTATATAGCCAAGGAGATGAGGTTTTTTACTCCCTTCCCATTTTCCACTTAGGGAGTAAACAGGAAAACCAACCTGGCCTGGTAACTAATTTGGGAGCACACAGTGTTTTTCTGTGTGCCTCCCCATGGTGCTCCCCACCCTCTCCTGCTGTGCCATGGTCAGCAGTGCCAGCAACAAATGAATCCCACTGTGGCAAGTCCCTAAGAGGTGCAGCAGGTCTCTGACCCCTCAGCCAGACAGCCCCTGTGAGAGCAGTGAGGCCAGCAGAATGAACTCTGGCAGCAGTGTGATGGCTTAAGTCATGGCCACAAAGCTGGGACAACCAGGAGGGGGAAGTTTCTTCAAATAAAAGGAAAGTTGCATAATCCCTGCCCAGATCCTTCAAGCTGGGCCTGATGTCCCCCTCCAAAATTAGGATGACTTCCCCTTGCATTAGTTTCCAGCTGAATGTGTGGCACAGAGTGAACTGGGGGCTGTGGAGCCCATCTGCAGGGTGCACTGGGGTGGAGGCTGTGGAAGGAGGGTATCCACCCTGGCACAGCTCAGCAGCCTCTGGGAATTTGCACATGCTTGAGGGAGTGGAAGAGCACCTCAAACCCCCTTGTCTGCAGGGCTCACCACAGCAGGCAGCTCTGGAGCCCCTTCACTGAGCTCACAGGCTGGTGACCAGAGGCCAGAGCTGGAGGATGCCTGCTGTGGGTGCTCTGCTGCCTGATGTGAGGCTGGGCAAGGCACTCTGCTTTACCTTTCCCAGGCCTCTCCTCTCAGGCCACCTGGAACAGCAGCAGGAAAGCCTCAAGAGGCTTTGTCAACAAAGCTACAGTGAGAGTTTAGACCTGGCTATTTCAATCCCCTCTCAAAAGGGACAGAGCAAAGCAAGGCAAACAGAACCGAGGCACAGGCATGAGAGCTCCCTGCCTGCAAACAGGTGTTTGCCCAGTGCAAAATGTCTGGGAGAGCAATGCTGCCACCCCATAGCAGCTGGACACAGGCTCCATTACGGAATTAAAAGGCCACCCTGAGCAGCATTGCTCATTCCCAGGCACCGTTCACGTGCATGAATCACTGTCCTTCCCTTGGACTCATTAATCACTCCAAAATCAATAAAGGCCACATAAGTTTTTCATGTCCCAGCCATTAGTGTGACCTTGTGTCTATCTCTGCAGAGGGTATGAAATGAAAGCCCTGGAGATCAAAGCAGTGGGCAGTGCCTTTGCACAGGGCTGGAGCCGCTGATTTACAGCCACTGAGCTCATGCCGCGGCTGTTTTGGTTCCCCAGAGCCCTGAGCAGCTACAAAGCCCTTGTTGTCCCCTAGGGACACAGCAGGCAGGAGCAGAGTGCTCCAAAAGGATGTTCTTTAGGATTTGTTTCCTTGCAGACAGGGACTGCAAGTGTCTACAGTGCCCTCAGGGATGAGCAGATGCAGCTCCTTCCCCAGGCCTCACCCTGCTGGGACCACAGCCAGAGCTGCTGTGTCCCCCTCCCATGGCACCTGCCCTGCTGCCACCCCTCACCTGCTGAGAACAAACACTGCACACAGCAAAACCTGCTGGAGAACCACTGTCACTGGGAAGGGGGACCAGACAAACCAAAGTCATCCACCAGGGATGGGGCATGGTAAACTCAGCCTTCCACAACCCTTGGACCACAGGCTGAAGCTTCCTCCAGCTGATGAGGCAGCCACAGGAGCCAGGACACCTGCACGAATTCTGAATGCATTGATCTCTTTTGGGACTAAGGCAGCCAGAGCCAGGCAGTGCTGCTGGCCAGCTGCCATCACTATTGATCACCTCTGCATCCAGCTCTCTGGGTCAGGCCTGCTCTCACTTCATAGAGGCAGGAAAAGGCCAGTGAACCAGGAAAGCACAGTGCTCAGAAATGCCTCTGGGGCAAGTGACAGGTCAGCCAGGTCCACAAAACCCAAATGCCTTCCAAACACTGTGTGCCAGAGGCAGATATGCCACTGTCCCACATGGCCCACTGATGAGTGCACACCAAACCCCTCATCAGCCTGTCACAGCCCTCCTAATCATCTCTGCCTAATGCTGCAGCAGACGCCACAGAAATATTTGCCAAAGGAAAGAAAGTGGTTTACTTTTGAGAAAAAAATGGGTCTTTGAGCTAAGTGTGGACATGGGAGGGTAGGTTAGGACACTGCAATGTGAAGCTCCTGTCATAGCAGGGAAAACATAACTTGGATTTAAACAGTTTCAAAACTTCCCAAAACCTGAAATCAGAAATAACCATAGCTACTGGAGACAGCCCTTAATGACAGATAGTTTGGGTTTTAATTGAAAATCACCTCCTGTTGCCCCAGCTTTCCCTGCAGGGACCACACCAAGCCCCAGCTATCCAAGCCCCTCTCAGGAATGCCATGGTCCTGGCAAAGGCACAGGGGCCAGCTGGGGGGGCAGGCTGCTTTCAGGCTGCTTTCATCACCATCCAGCCATGCTCCCTACAGCACTGGGATCTACCTGTCTGGCACAAACCACCCTTCCCCACATCAAAGGCACCCAGCAGGCACCCTGCCTTCATGCCCTCCCTCTTAGGTGAGGCATCTTCCCTCTGTGCCCTCGACCTCCCTCCCACCTGACACAGGGGGTGTTTTTACTGGAAACACCACAGCACTCAGCCCTGTCACACTGGAATAGCTGTGGCCAGCCTGTGGCCAGCCTGTGGCTGGGTGCTGCTCTCATCACTCAGTCTGGACTGGCTGCTTCTCCCCAGTGACAGCCACCCCTCCTTGTTCCCCCAGGCAGTTGCTGTTTGCCAGGGCAGCTATGGTGGTGCTCCTCACACATCGTGTGTCACACACTGGCACAGCCCTTTTGGCTTTGCCTGCAGCATCTGCCCTGGCACAGTTTGGAGAGCACAGACACAGGCTGCTGGTCCCAGCCTGCCATTCCCAGGGCAATCCCACTGTACATGCAGTTCAGGTTTGCTGCAGCCTGTGGCAGGTTTGGTACTCAATGGCACACACCTCTCTGGCTCAGCAAGCACACAGCCCTGCCCCACTGCTCTCCCTGCAGCAGCAGCTCCCTCAAAGCCTTCAGCAGCCTGAAAGCCTCAAAGCCAACAGCCCCTGTGGCACCATGATGCAGTTCTGGGGGTTTTTGGTCCTTGACAGGCATCAGCTTACAGAAGTAAATGCACCCAAGCTGCACTAGCAAAAATTCCCCAAAGATTATATAGGGGATTTTATCCAAGGGTGATTCTGGTTTAACCTTGCAGCTGGGCTTGCTATAAACCTTTGGACTGGAGCATGTACATGTAACTCCACCTGCCTGGCTGACTACATTAGGATATTGTTATAAAAAATGTCACTTTGACATTTATAATAAAATGTGAAAGTTGAATGCTGAAGGATGGCACAGGGCCAGTGCTGGGGGAGGACAGGCTTCCCCTGCCTGTGCCAGTGCAGGTCACCCTGGGACAGGCAGCCCCTGCCCACCTCTGCTGGCACACAGGTGTGGTGGCACTGGAGGGGAGGATTCCCATGTGGCTGAACACAGAGCAGCAATTCCTCTGTCCACACTGACATGCTCCCTAATGGCCTCAACAGGCACAAGCACAGCCCCTGGTGCTGCAGCCAGACTCCTGCCCTGTCCCAGCAACAAGCACAGCACCTACAGCAGCACTGACCAAGTGAGGAAAGGGAGCTTGTGTTTTCCTCCCTTATGCTGCTTTTTGCTCCTTTCCCCTGCCTTTTGAAATTGCAGATGAGAAGAGTAAATATTGGAAGGTTATCCTTTGTATCTCATGATCAGATCACAAGCTAGCATGTGACTGGGGAGGGAAAAACAAGTCTTTCCAGCAGATGTCAAGGCAGCCAGCCGGCTCTGCTGACTGCTGTACCTTGCTGTCTGCAGCCAAAGCCAATTCCTGATGCATCCTTGAGGTACAGAACCTCATGATTCATCAGGATTTTATTCTAATTAAAGAAAACCCAGATGACTTTCATTTTGGGCTTGCCTATTTAGCAACTCTGAATGCAATGTGTACATAAGGATAAATAGCAGCTTTCAGCCACTGTTTTGTAAACAGGCTCCAGCCCAGGAAGAGCAGGAGCATTTTGGAGTCACCCTGTAAGTCATGTGCTGGGGGACAAAGCAAAAACCTCCCACTGGGCAAAGGGACTGGTGAAAGAGGAGCCCAGGTGTGACAGCCAGCCATGCAATGGCCTGTGCTGTGCTCTGGGTGGCCATGAAGCAGCTGCCCTAGGGCAGCATCTCTCCATAAGGAATGGGATCTGCTGGTCCATGAGCTCACTGCCCTCCCTCTGACACACATGGGGTTTGCCCACTCCCCAGGGCTGGAGCTGGTGCCCCAGCACAGCCAGGACAGGCGCTGCCCCACACAAGCATGGGTGATAAGGGCTGATATCAGATACCACATCTCCGGCCACGGCCCCACCACGGCCGCCGTCACATGATGGGTCAGCAGTTCGTGGGAAGTCAAAGGCTGAAAGCTTAAAAAAAAAAAAACAAGTTGCTTTGGCCAACTCCTTCCCCACAGGAAATAAAAGTTGGAGCTGAGCTTTAGCAATTTGGGTTTGAGCAGACTTTTCTCGCCTGAGGCCTGGGGTGAGTTTGTCTCGCCGAGCTCCTGACCAAGCATCCAGCCACAAACCCAGCAGGGAAAGGGCTTGGAGAAGGGCAGGGAGGGTGGAGACATGCAGGTGACAAGCAAAGGGGGTGTCTGTAGCACTCCTGGAGCCTGACACTGGGGTATCTTTGCATGGAGAAGAAAGTCTGTCACAGACCTTCCCACCCCCTGAGGCTGACACACAGAGCACACCAGATATTCCCACGGTCGCTGTCCTCACGCCCCAGCTCAGCAAGAAAAGCTGCTGCCAGTGTATGGGACCGGGCAGTGGAACGTGGAAAGGCTTTTGCCCTTCCTTTGCCCAGGCTCCATGGACAATCAGAAGCTATTTTTAACCTGGCTCTTTCTTTTCCCCTGCAAAGGCGCTTGAATGGCTTTCCCGGCACACGGAAGCGCAGGGAGCAGGGACGTCGTCCCTCATTGTGATGGGAAAGGTTATCAGGTATGAAACAAAAGTGAAATCATCCACTGGCATTCCTGGGACCAAAATAGCTGCCTGCTTCCAGGACTGACGTTATCTGAGAGGAAGGAAGGCTCCAGATCCAGGCTGTCCTGCTCCAGGGCTCACGTAGCGACCCTGCAGCGAGCCAGCACCAGGGCTGGCTGAGAGCAGAACCAAAGGGAGCCAGCACCAGGGCTGCCTGAGAGCAGAACCAAAGGGAGCCAGCACCAGGGCTGCCTGAGAGCAGGGGCAAAGGGAGCCAGCACCAGGGCTGGCTGAGAGCAGGGGCAAAGGGAGCCAGCACCAGGGCTGGCTGAGAGCAGAACCAAAGGGAGCCAGCACCAGGGCTGGCTGAGAGCAGAACCAAAGGGAGCCAGCACCAGGGCTGGCTGAGAGCAGAACCAAAGGGAGCCAGCACCAGGGCTGGCTGAGAGCAGGGGCAAAGGGAGCCATTCTTGCCATGGCAGATTAAAGATGGCTTAGTGCATGAGGTCCCAAAGTGGCCGTCACTGCCAAGCAGCCACAGAGCCTCACCAGCAGCACTCAGAGACAGCCCAGCAAAGCTCATCTGCCTCATGTTAATGTTCATGGCTAGAGCCCTCCTGGGGACAGCAGGGAGTGGGGACAGCTGTGGCACATGGACACCCCTACCAGGGGACTCTGTGAGCTGCTCCTGCCCTGCCTGTGGAACTGGCTCTGCACAGGGACATGGTCAGCCAAGGCAGGGCTTGGCTATCAGTTCACTAAAAGCATCTTTACTGTTCCACTTACCTGGGCTTTTTTGTTATTGTTTTTTCCTCTAGCACAGATAAATTAAATCCAAGAACCAGCCTAACCACAGAGCCAAGTGTATCCATCAGGCCACTTTCAACAGAGGCACTTAGGAGCTCCTCAACTGAGACTTGTCACAAAGCAGTGCCTTTCTGAAAGCAGAGGTTGCTGTCAGCCCACAGTCTCTGGCATGGGGCTGCCAGGGTCACCCTGAGCCAGCAGCATGTCCCTGTCTCACTGCAGTGCTGCCCCTGCCCCTCCTTGCCTCCTGCCTTTTTGCAGCCACTCCCAGCAGGACATCTGCAAGAAATGCCAGGAAACCACCCAAGATTGCCTGTCCCTGATGCTACAGGAAACACAAGCAGCTGTGAAGCCCTTGTTTCAATTTCTCTTCTCAGGACAGCACTGAGCAGGCATGGCCCCAGGCTGGCCCATCACTAGCAGCTCTGTGGAGGGGAGCTGGAAGGGAGGAGTGCAGGGAGACACCAACACCAGCTGCTGCTCTCAGCCCTGCTCACCATGTGAAACTAAGCCAAAAGCCTGGGGAAGGGCTGCAGGGGCAGGCCAGGGGGGCTGGGGGTGCTTTGCAGGTGGAGAAGGAGGAGCATGCAAGAGATCCTGCAGAGCCCAGGGGAGATGGGAGTGGCTGACAGGTGGCACATGGAGGTATGGCATCTGCCAAGATGTGGGGAGGGCAGGATTTGGGGAACCCAAATGTGCTGAGCAGCCTTCTGTGAAGCCCTTGGGACTTCCAGCCTGGAAGAGGAGCTCATGTACTGGGCATCTGGGCTAAGAGATAAACCTCCTGCAGAGCTTCAGAGTTTAAACACCCCCATGTGAGAGCACTGTCAGGAGCAAGGGGTAAATCATGGCAGTGCTGAAGCTGGGAACCAAGGAACATGAAAACCAGGGGTAAATTTTACTTGCCTGAACACACAGTAGAACATTTACCAAAACTGTCCAAGGTGTTTTCCCAATAAGCTAAGCACTTCACTGCCTGCCAAACCCAGATTCTTCTCAGAGATTTAAGGCTCTTCCTCATTTGAATTGCAGTAATGAACTAATACTTTTGAGTGCCTCCAGCTGCCAGCAGCTGCCTTAGACTGAATTGCACCCAGGAGCTTTCCCAGGACCTGCAGAGCTCTCCAGCCCAGCCCAGGCAGCAGGAGCAGCCCTCTGCAGATGCTGCTCCATGCAGACCCAGCAGGGCAGGGCTGTCCATATGGACTCTGGTCGGGGTGGCAGAGCCACCAGCACAGGCTCCAGCGTGGCTTTCCTGGCTTTGTTGATGGGTAAAGCTTTATCGCTGTTAAAACACCATTTGTTGCTGTGACTTTTCCCCCCCTTCTTAAATGTCAACTTGAAAAGAAAAATTCGGGAAAGGTCACTTACCAGAGAGACTGGCACAGCTCCAGTCACTTGGATAAACATGTGTAGGGTCAGCTGCTGCAAGAGGGGATTTTAAACCAGTTATTTACCTGGTTGAACAAGTGTTGTGTTTCTGCAAAAGAGCGAGACTGTGTGTACCTTGCAGGAGGCAATCAATCTCCTCACCAGCCATCCATTGCTGCTGGGATTATTAACCTTTTGGGACACCCAGGTGGAGAAGATGCTTAGCTCAGGATGCCAAATTTCCTATTTAAGGGAGCATGAGCACCTGTGAAATCCCCAAGCTGACTCTGAAGACTGGGACACTGGGACTGACACTATGGAGAGCTGCTCAGCAGCAACCTCACTGCACCCCTTCCTCAGGTGGGACCCTCCTGGGCTGCTCTGCACCCCTGCATGGCATGGGGCTGGTCACCACTGCTTCTTCAGGCCACTTGAGCCATTAATTCTGGGCTGGAAGCAAAGTGCCAGAGACCCCGATAGTGAGGAGCAGCATTACCCATACCTGGCTGCAGGCAGAGCAGACCTGGAGCAAGGTGCACTGGGTCCCACTCTTATGGCAGCCTGAGACTGAGTGCTCCCTGCCCTCCTGTTTGCCAGGTGGTTAAAAAGGGTAACAGCAACATCCCTGAAAAACCCCCAGCTACCCAAAGGCACAGGTGACATGGGGCTGCTTTTGCAATGCAGTCAGCAAGTGTGCTGATAAGGAGCAGTCCCTGCAGGCACAGCCCCCTGATGCCCTTTATCTGCTGCCTCTGCACTTCAGCTCAGCAGGTACTTTTGCCTCTCACCTGGTGAGTTTCTGCCACACTGCTGAATGTGCTGGCTGCAGCCAAGAAAAGGATTTGACTAAAATAACAAACCATTGTATTCCTTTCCCAGCCTTCCCTATGGCTGCTCAACAAGGGAAACTTCACAATTCTGTTGAACACAATCTGTTGATTTTCACCCTTGTTTATAAGCAGTATGCAATTTATGACTTGCCCAGAGCACTCCATAGCTCAGTAGTCCCCAGACCAGCACACAGACCAGAGCACTTCCCATGACTCCACAGCCAGATGAGGCTGCTAATTGTGCTTCCAAACCACCTCCAGCTGAACACACTTGGCTGATGGAGGTCCTGCCTGAGAGGGGCACCATCTCCATCCCCCAGCATCCCCTCACTGCCCAGCATCCTTCCTGCACCCAGCACCTCTGCAAGGGCTTGGATGAGGCCATTACCTCCACAAGCTGGGAAAGCTGGAGGCACTCCAGAGGACTGGCAGGCAGGGAATGGCTTGGGAGTGCTGCTCCATGGTCAGCCCCTGCAGCCAGGCTTGCTGAGCAACTTCCCAGCAGCAGCCCCTGTTCCAGGGGAGGAGAGTGTGCTCCTGCCAGACCTTCAGCAGCCCCAGCTCCTTCTCCAGAGAGACCAAACCACGCTGCATGCCAGGCCAGACCAAGGGCTTTGGCACCAGCACCCTTCCCACAGCAAAACAGGCACTCACTGTCTGTGATGGAGTTCAGCTCAGCTGACAGTGCTCACTCCCAGATAAAAGCTGAGCACACAGCCTTACCCAGGACACTCCCAGGCTCTGGGCACCTGAAGGCTCATGCTGAGCTTGTAAGGAAAGCTGTGCTAGCCAGGGAGCCCAGGCCAGCCCCATCCTAAACAGGCAGTGTTGCTGGAACACACAGCTCACAGCTCTGTGCCTCCAGCAGCCACACAAGGGGACACGGCCAGAGCCGGGCAAGGTCAAAGGCACGAGGGCTCTGCTCAATGGGAAACCACCTCCATGAGCCTTTCAGGAGGTCAGCTACACACAAGAGATGTCAGCAGTGGGAAAAGGGCAGCTGCTGGTGCTGCCAGTAAAAGCAAAAAAAAAGGAGAAATCAGCCCACCGCAGCTTCCGATCGGATGTGACAGCGCTGTCTGAGCTCCTCAGCAACCCCAGTGAGCGCTGCAAGTGCAGCAGGAGACCAGGAGCTGCCAAGGGAAGGGAAGTGGAGAGCTCAGGGCTGTGGGGAGGGGAGCCACCTAAAGCAGCCCTGACTGTGCACTGACCTGCAGGCAGCTCTCTGAGCCTGCTCACACACAGCTTGGAGGCAGCCCAGGTTCTGGTTCCATGTGTGCCACAGCCCTGCTAATGCTCCTGCCCCATCCTGGCAGCCTGCCCCCAGCAAGGGGTGGGATTTTCCAAGAAAACCAGAGACAGATTGTTCTGTATAGCTGGGGAAACCGAGAGCCTCTAGCATCCCTGTGCTGGCCAGGGAAGATGGCTGCAGGCAGCCTGTTCCCAAACAGAGCAAAGCATTCCCACCAGGCCCCCACGCCCTTGGAATAATTCACTTTTTGTGGAATCCAGGCACTAAAAAAAAAAAAAAAGGCAAAAACAACACAGAAAACCCTTCCCCAGGCCTGGAGCAATATTTTGTCTGTAAATAATCTAGAGAGCAAGGTCACATTCCCAAGTGAGCACACTGTGGGGAGGGTGGGCAGGGGGCAGAGGGGGATGTGGAACAGGGAATGCACAACCCCCAGCTCCGGGCACAGCCAGGCTGGGGACCAGGGGAGCAGGAAAAGGGAGTTGGGGGAGGAGGCAGAGCAGAAAAGGGCTCGAGGGGTAAGAGGCAAGATGATTTCATCTTTCACCAGCTGTCCCTGAAGCAGGGACAAATCTGCCACCTCCATCCTCCCACACTTCAGCACATCTCACCCCTGGCAGGTTGGCGTGTGTGTGGCACAGAGCTGAGGCACAGGGCTCAGCCTGCCCTGCTGAGGGATGGTGGCAGCAGCTCAGGTGGGCAGGAGCTGCCCTGCTCACCTGGGAGCACCTGCACCACTGCTGCAATGCTGGAGCCATGCACAGTGCCAGGGAAGCTGGGGCTGTCCTGCCCCGGTGCTCCCTGCAGGGATGGCACAGAGTGGCACCCCTGGCACCCCTGAGCCTGTGCCAAAGGCACTGAAGGCCAGGCTTTCCTGCTGCTGCTGGAGCAGGCTCTCAGTGGCAGCCCCAGCGTGGCCAGAGCTGCACCCTGCCAAGGGACAGCTCCCAGGACAGCAGGGATGTGCCTCTCACAGCTCAAAGCCCTGCCAGCCGTGCAGGAAGGGCAGCAGGGGCACTCTGGGAACCACCCACAGCCCGCAGGGAGCAGATGGCAGAACAAACAGCGCCGGGGTTTCTGTTTCACATAATCTTCTGCCCTGCTCACTCCCACACGTAACCTTTTCCTCCCATGGAGCAGGACTTGGCTTGGAAAAAGCAACCAGGAAAGCTGGAAGGGTTTCAGAGTGGCAGGTGTTCTGCTCTGAACATCACCAAGGACAACACACAGACCCCAGATGATTTTTCTTTTATTTAAAAACAGACACAGGCAAGATTTGTGCTGTTTTGTGCTTTTTTCCAAAAGAGTTTATGAGTAATTATTTTTCCTTTTTCTAGATGAGGAGAAGAGTGATGCTGCTGTGGCAGAGGGCTGCCTACAGGAGTGAGAACACTCAAGGATGGCAGGTTCTTCATGCCACAGCACTGAGTGACCTGTGCTGTGCTCAGGCTGGGACTGCCAGTCAGGCACTGCAGGTCTCTGTCCTTCAGGGCACGTAGGTGTTTGGGAAAATAAGAAAAAGAAAAAGAAAAGGGGGAAAATATTCAAACCTTGCACATTTTACAGACTATCCAGAATCAGAAAGTTCAGGGGTTTCTGTCACAGCCAGTGGTGCTCCTTTGCATGGGCTGTGTGAGGATCCAGCCCCTCCTCAGAACCACCACCAATCCAGCAGGGTATGAAATGCTCAGGGAGCCTCATCACTTGTAGGCTCCCAGTATCATTAGGTTCCACATTTAAATCTCTGCTGGATATCAGGAAACAAGCATTTGCCTTGCCTGTAAAGCCCCATCAGCTCCCAGCTGCCACTGATCACACCACCACGTTTTACAAGGCTGTTTCACACACAGTTGGTGGAATTTGTTCTTGCTCATGCATCAGAATCATCCATCAGTGTCACCTAACCAACACCCACCCTGCACAGCACCTTGTGGGCACTCCCTCATGGGCCTGTGCTTGGCACCAAGAGCAGCCATGCCCATGCCAGGGGCAGCACAGCACTGGGTGCACCCCAGCAGGCAGAGCTGGCAGCCCTGGGGCACATCCCCTGCCTAAGGACGGGGGGGGAAGCCCCTGGTGGGGGCACAAAGCAGCCATGTCCAGCCAGAGGAGCAGCAGGGTCAGCCCCTGTGCCAGCAGGCTGGGGGATGAGATTTTACTGGCAGTTTCCAGAGAGAGAGGAGTTTCCACTGTGTGCCCTGCACCAACTCCTCAGCTGAGCCACATGGCTCTGCCTGTGTTTTGGGAGTTCCCAATGAGCTCATCATAGAGCTTCATAATTAATGTTTCAAAATTAATTACAGCACCCTGGGATTCTCCTGAAGACAACAATAGCTACGAGGAAGAAGCCAACCAGCCATTAGGTAGCAGAGCACAAACAGTGCTCTCTCCCCAGCCTTTGATGAAGTCAAGTGGTTTTGCCCTTTTGCTATTATGCATTGCAAATTGAAAGTCAGAACTCCTGGCTTTGGTGTCAGGCTGCAGAGCAAAGCTCCAGCTGCCGTGTCCAGTCCCCCCAAGGTGCAAAGCAGCACAGAAACCTCCCCTGTGCTCAGACTGAACCAGGCCACCCTTCCCCACACAGCTTCTCAAGGGTATCAGCCACATTTGATAACAAAAAAAGACAGCACCAGATGCTGTAAGCAGGGTGTGGGGTTCCTGCTGTTACTCACCATGTGCTGAGCTGCTCAGACAAACAAAAGAGCAGGTTGGGTCAAACACAAGAACTTCCTCAAGGGAACTGTACTCACAGGTCAGGATCATTAAAGGGATTAAATCCACAAAGCACCAAGTTTCTGCAGTGTCTGCAGTGGCTCTCTGCACACAGGCTTTCCAATGCCCTGCACTGCAGTCTCTTACTACAGACCTCCAGTTTCATTCACCCCCATGGCCAGCGTGGCCCCAAATGAATTTAAGCACTCATTTTAACAAGTTTAATTCTTAACTGAAAGAAATGTGCAACACACACCAGCTTGGGTGAGCATCCAGAAACCATGAGATTGCCAAGGGGCAAGTATCAGTTCCAGGCTGTAGTGCTAGAAACTTACCACAAGGCTGGGCAGAAGGACACAGCCTGTTTGAAAAGAGACTTTGACAAAGAAAGCCAGGTCCTCTCTTCCACCTCTCATTTGAATTAAACAAATAGACCAAGCCCAGGCACAGAAAAAATCCAACAAAATGATCTCGTCAGTTCAGCAGAGAGTTGACTTTTAGACTTCCTGCACTTGACTTCAAGTAAACCAGGATTTCATGTTTTTATTTTTAACTGTTCTCATTTAAAAACTTCAGTTAGTGACAGGATAATTGTTAACAGTTTGAAGATAGCATTTAAAAGTGTTCCTAATAATGGCAGCATTTAAGAAGGAGTTACACTGATACCTTTTAAACCTGAAAGCAAGTGATTTCCCAGCTATGACTGCTCTCTCCACACAGCATTTTCTCTTGGCAAGGACAACCCAGCTGGAGTCTGGTACAGAAAGCAGTTGGAGAAACAGAAGTGAAACTCAGAAGTTTCTTTTCCTTATCTAAACAGAATGAGCACAAGAAGTGAAATTACATGAATAAATGCTGTGCCACTTGACCTTTTTCTTTCCAGTGATTCTCTGGGGGTTTTTGGCTGTCCAATTGCTCTGTCATTTGTAACAGGGCTCCCCTGACCTACCCAGGCTTGGGTACCACCCTGCAGTGTGCATGGGCAGAAAAGGACACAGCACCAGCACCAATTTCTCCAGTGAGACGTGCCAGACCAGATATTTTGCATACCACAGCAAAGCAGTTCACCACCTGCCATACAACACCAGCCTGTAACTCACATTTTTTGAGCTCTAACAGTGCCTCATTTTTTCCAAGTCAAAAAGAAACCCACTGGCCACTTCAGCACTCCTAAGGCTGATGAGTAAATTGCTTTTTCCTTTAATGAGCAGCTGGGCTGCTGCAACAGCACTGCAACCTTGGCCTGTGGTTACAATGTGTGCCCCTTCAGAACAGATCAGAACTGGGCAGGGAGCAGGTGCAGCACCAGCAGGTAACACTGACAGCTCCTGTCAGAACATTGAGCACCACTGTAAACTGGGAACACTGCTTTTCCCAGCCCTCAGCCCTGCACAGGTCTTCACACACAGCACAGCAGGAAAGACTCAAAACTGGTGATGGAAGAGCCCAGCCAGCACCTCCACTCCTTTTCCCTCAAATGCAGGTCCTGCCAGCACTCAGAGCCTTGAGGCAAGCCAGGATTCCGCAGGCAGAGGCCCAGCAGATCCTGAAGCTTTGCTGATGTGCAGATAGGATGAGCCTGCTGCATCCACCACAGGCCTGGGAAGTACAACAGTGCTGGAGAGACAGAAGCTGCCCTGAGGATCAGACACAGCCTTGCACGGAAACACCACCTACTCCCCCCTTCTGCATTTAAAGGAAGGAACAGCAGCATCTTGCTTCCCTCTTCTGAGGCAGAAAAGCAGATGAGCAGTAGTTTTCAATTGAGAAATGCATTACTTCATTGAGACAAACTGTCAAGCTGAAACTGAAATATTTTTTTTTAAAAATCAGAAGTCATGCAAATGGAAGTTAGTCTGAACTGCCCTGAAGTCAACAGGGCTCCAGTGATTTAAGTTCTCCTCTTCAATCCCACATTCCCACGTCAGCAGAGAGCAGCTCAGGGAGCTTGGCTCTGGCTAGGATGGGCAGCTGCCCTCCTGTGCCAGGTTCCAGCAGCTGGGCTGTGCTCCCTGCTCCCAGGGCACCGAGCACAGGCTCCCAGCAGAGACCAGAGCAGCCTGGCTCCAGGCAGTGCTGCCACTGCAGAGCTGCACTGCAGCCTCCTGACTCAGCTTGCAGCTTTCCTGGCTCTTAGAAAGCCCACTCCCAGCTTCTCCCAGGCCAAGAAAGACTGGCAGATGCTCCTCAAGCTGCACTTTGGAAAGGGTCAGGTTTACACCAAAAGCTGATGTGACCATTAAAGGACATTTCCAGGCTGGGTTTGTTTGGGGTTTTTTCACTTTTCCAGAGCACACTGTAAAAGCCAGCATAAATATCCTCTCTGCTATTGTTTTTGTGCAGCCTGCCAGATCAGATTACACTGAAAATCAAGATACAGATATTTTATCTTTGTTCTGTTTGGCACGGGAGGGACATCTGACCTCTGCTTAGCGCATTTCTTGCCCTGTTGTTCCCCATGCTTTTCATCATACATCCCTGTAAGCATCCCACATTTTAGAAACTACTCTCAGTTCCCAAGACCCACCAGCTCATTCCCACTGTGGACAAAGTTTTAGGGCACTGGATGACTGCAGGCAGATACACAGATCACTGAGCTGCCACACACGGGTGTCAGCCCTGCAGGAACCTGAGAGAGGAACTGAGCACAGCCCTGCACCATGGGCTCCTAATCCCCTTACTGAGAGGAGGCAAGCTGGAGGTTAGAGAACTGGAAGTTGGAGAACAAGCAGACGTTTATTCTGAGCCAGCAGCGTGAGGGGGAGGACCAGCAGCTCCTTCCTGCCTGTGAGGGACTTACCATCCCTGAATGCCCCTTTTTGTCCCTGTCCCCACATCTGTGGCCAGCCAGCACAAGGCTGCTCTGTCCAGCACGCCTGCCTCAGGGCCCAGTGGCCAGCAGAAGGAGAAGCAGGGTGGCCACTGCCAGCCACAGGGATGCTGACCTGGCTGCCAGGCCGAGCTTTCCCAAGAGGAAGTTGGCTGCCCACTGGACGTGCAGCTTGAGCAGGCATCAGAGCGCCCAGACTGGAGACAGGGACAGGAGACCAGCCTGTAGAAGAGTAAAGCCCAACACCCTCAAAGAGTACAGCTGCTCAGGAAGACTAATCCAGGAAGGTTGAACTCCATCAACACATTGCACAGTTGTCATCATAACATGGACCAGAAACTTCAATTTCAGTAAAAAAGCATGCACGTGTGAGAGAGGCAGCAGCAGAGAAGAAACAAGACCTCTGTCACTCTCTACAAGCAGGAGCAGCTCTCAGAGGAGCTAATTGCACCCACCTATGTTAAACTTTGGCCTACAAAACCACCAGGTTGCTTCCAATCACGATGCTGAAGATGGACCTTTTGGATGGGATTTTCCACTCAGGCTGTGTCAGCTCTAGTTTGGACTGCAGGACTGCTCCGGAGACTGGTATCAAACTGGTCTGGTGCTCCACCAGTCCTTGTCTCAGGTCAAAGCACCAGCAATACAGTGAATATAACCTGATGGATCCAGGTAACCACCAAAACACTCACTGTCTGAGCAGCAGCACCCATCTGACCTAATAATCAGAAAGGTTTTTTAAAATAAAAATACTTAACATTTATTCACCTTTGAAGTCACTATAGTAAAATTGTACACATTGTGAGTAACCCAGGAACATTATTCAAAAGCTACCAGAAACATAAGGCAATTTGTACAACCATTGAAAGAAATACACAGCATTTTGAAAACAGAGTGAAATATTACTAAAACAAGACAACGCTTGATACACACAAGAGTGACGAGAACCAGCATTAAGTTTTAAACAAAAATAAAGATGTCATGGCTACAAGTATTATACAGTGATAAATACTTCAAAAATATATTAAGATATATGGAAATTCTCACTTTGTAAGGGAAATCCAGAGAAATTCCAGCCTTCACTGGATTTCAATATACCAATTAAGGTTTAATATTTAAATTCTTTTCCTTTCAGTAGGAACCAGTACTGCAGCCATTACCATCCTGTATCAATACTTACCTTCTTGTAGTGTAATGAATTGAGCCTTATGTTACATTAAGCCCTAATGCTTCTAGCATCACAGGCACCAACTGCCCTAAATCAACAAATGAGTTGCCTTTTGATTACAAGTGCTGTGCACGTTTGAAGCCATAAACCACGTTAGATCACAGTCAAGGTTCGCCCACTTTACAGCATTAATGAAGGCGGGTTCCAAACTTGCCTCCACGTAAATGAGACGTCTTGAACGGAGGGTTTAGTAGTAGCAAGCCCACCATAATGTTTTCCTAGCATAACACCAAGCACTCAGAAGTTACAGTACATGAACCATGCTAAAGTTTAGGTTACACCTTCAAAAAAGAAAGTCCAGAGGGTGTTTGGAGACAAGGGGTTTTGAACACGCACAAATAGTGCTCTAGTATACATCTGTCTGTGCCGTCACTGGGTAGTGAGTGAAGCAGTTTATGGCCAAGGATTTGGTGAGGCAGTTTTCTGAGCCAGTTTAAAAATATAGACTTCTTCTTAGAGGGTCTGTTCTATAGAAAATAAAGTGAAATCTGGTAAACTGTCAGTTTTGAGAGTACTTTCCCTGGGCAAGATGCGTCGGTGTCCTACCGCACCAGGAGGAACGCCAGCCCCGCCATGCCGATGCCCGCCGCCGCCGCCACGATGGCGTTGCCAATGGTGCTGCTCTGCTCAGCTGCCTCCGAGCCTGGTCTGCCGAAGAACCGACAGAATCCATCCTGCAACACCAACAGAAAGGACACTCAGTTGTTTAGCTTGCAGTTAAACTGGGTTTCTTTAACAAGCCTTTGAGTTTCATCCTCCCAGCTCAGCCTCTGTCAGCTGCAGAAGTCTCTGTTCCAGTCATGGAAGTCTAAACCCACTGCCTTGGGCACAGGCAAAAGCATTTTGTGAGAGCTTCTGCACAAGGCAACAGAAAGGAGTAGCTACAAGTGCTTGCATACTTAGCTCAAGAGACAATTGGACACTTCCTATTGAGATGCTCAATGTGTCATTACATATTTCTGCCCTTTTAGGCAAGTTTCTGATGGAAGCTGCCAGCACTGTTCCTCCTACTTTAAGTTTCAGAAAGCATCTCAAACACAGGATATGGAAATTTCCACTTTTAAGACAGGAGGCCAAAGCCAGTCCCATCTCTGTGGATGTGAGACTGATTACACACTCTCTTGGAAAGGCCGGGTGGACACTGCTCAGAGCTGACCTATGACAGAGCAAAGCTGGCAGCTGCTCTCCCAGATCATTGTGATAATCAGAAGTGGCAGCAATACAACTCCAGATGGTCATGTTTGAACTCTGCTCCGCAGATGTCTATGTAAACAAGTTATACTCTTAATTTCTTCCGGAACTTTGTTCTTTACACTTTGATTTGTGCGAACAGGCAATAGGATTTTGCCAATTTTGCCAAGTGACAGTGTCCTCTGCAGCCAACCACCACACTGTTCTGAGCGGCCAGATGGACCAGTGACCACTGGAAAACCAAGTTCATTTTGGTCTCTGGAAAAGTCAACTAAACCAGTGGCTACTTCCCCTCCTTTCTATTTTTAGTGCTTATTTGTACTGACAAAGTATTCCACTAGGACTGGAAATAGGAAACGAGCAGTTTTGTGGGATAGCTGACATTTTGTTCAAGAAATGCAGGCAGAGCTGCACCAACGCCTTAAAAGCTGTACCTCCAAGTGTGCATCTCTCAGGGTGGACAAAATACCCACACCTTCCTCCCCAGGCCCGACCTGACCGGCTTCGGGACGGACAGGACAGGAGCCGCAGGTCTGCAGGCTGAGTGCCTTAATACACAGGTGTGCTTAAGGACAGGCACAGGTTTGTGCTCACACCTGGGACAGGACCTGTGCCAGCCTGCTCGCCGAAATCCACAGGCTGCGGAGCCGAGGGGAAGGGAAACCTCGCTCCCTCGCCCAGCAACATCGCTCCTGCGGGATCGGGCGGCTGCATCCCAACGGGGCCGTGAGCGGGCACCGCAGGCACCCCAATGGCCCAGCGAGCACCCACCGCGTGTCGCGATAGTCAGCATCCCCCGGGGATACATCGCGTGTCGCGATGGCCAGCAGCCCCTAGGGACACAGTACGTGTCGCGATGGCCAGCAGCCCCCGGGGAGCACTCACCGCGTGTCGCGATGGCCACCATCCCCCCGGGACACACCGCGTGTCGCGATGGCCAGCAGCCCCTAGGGTCACAAATCGTGTCGCGATGGCCAGCAGCCCCCGGGTGCCCGCCCATCGCAGGCAATGAGGCGGGCACGTCTCCCCCCGGGACGAGCCGCCGCACGGAGCCGGGGGCCGTCCTGCCCCGCTAACCGGGGATGGGGTGAGGGTCCCGGCAGCCGCCCCAGGCCGCTCCCGCCGCCCCGTCCCCGCTCACCCATCCGCCGTGCGCCTCCAGCCACTCGCCGCGCTCCTCGGCCAGGTAGGCGGCCAGGTGAGCGGCCAGGCAGCGCGGCCCGTCGCTGCAGCCCCGCTCGGCCAGCGCGGCCGCCAGCGTGCCGGCGAACACCACGAGCGCCAGCAGCCGGCCCCAGTTGAGGCCGCCGTCGGCCTCCAGCTGCGCCGCCACCCTGGCCAGCAGCGCGGCCGCCTCCCGCGGCTCGGCCCGCGCCAGCGGCGCGCAGGAGCGGAAGAAGGGCCGCTCCTGCCGCTCCAGCTCGGCCGCCGCCCGCCGCAGCGTGCCCGCCGTGGGGCTGCAGGGCAGCGCGGCGCTGCCGGCGCGGTGCTGGAAGTAATCCTCCAGCAGCAGCGCCGTCTCCTCCTTCAGCGAGCGCGGCATGGCGGCTGCCCACGGCGGCAGCCCCGCAGCAGCAGCTGCCGCCGACTAAGAGGCGGGGCGGCCCCTCCGCCCGGCCCGGCCCGGCCCAGCCCAGCCCGGGCTCCCCTCCTCCGGGGAGGGGCCAAGCGGGCACGTTCCCATCGGGAGGGACCGCCCGCATCCCTGGAAAGACATCTGCGGCACACTGCTGCGGGCCTCGCTGGGCAGCTGAGGGATTTACCGGGTGCTGGCTCTCAAATACGTGTTTTTATCCCTTTTGGCTTTTTTGTTCCACATTTGTTCCCGCCCGAACCTGTATTCTTTTCATCAAAGGAGATACAGGTTTTTCAGGATCATGAGGTGAGTTTTTTACCCAGCAAATACAGTGGCCTTTGCTTTTTGATGAGCGTATAGGCAAAATATAGGATTAGGACCTTCATGGCGCAAAGTCGGGCCCTGCACACTGTTAGATAAAGCAGCTGAGAACAGCGCTGGCCAAGGGTGTCATTTGCAGAGCACACGGGACACCTTCCCGGCATCCCGGCCGTGCCGGGGCAGCTCCGAGAGCATCAGCTGCTCCCCAGCCCATCGGGACTGCCCTGAACACCGCCCCAAGCGCGGTGCAGGCCCGGCACAGGGCACAGGGCACACGGCACAGGGCACACGGCACATGGCAGAGGGTACCCGGCATAGGACACAGGGTACACCCAGCCTGTGCGTCCTGCTCAGTGCCCTTTGCAGGTGAGCTGCTGAAGGTGCCAGGGCAAAGCGTGGCAGTGCCCGCGCTGTCACAGCCCAGCCCTGCTGTGCCCGTGCTGGCACAGGCACTGCTGCAGCCCCTGGCACTGCGGCTGCCTCACCTCTTGTCCCACAGCCGGTTCAAGGTGCCCAGTGTGTCAGCACAGCTTGGCTTCACTCCATCTGTCCTGAGATACAGCTGTCTCCATGTTACATCC
Source organism: Molothrus aeneus (assembly GCF_037042795.1). NCBI lineage: Eukaryota > Metazoa > Chordata > Aves > Passeriformes > Icteridae > Molothrus > Molothrus aeneus. The sequence continues at coordinate 8,535,315 of NC_089658.1, read as the reverse complement.
CCATTAGAAAATCCAAAAATAGGTGGTTGGAATCAATCCTGTTGCAATTTCTCAGATCACTATCAAGAATTGGCCGGATCCCTTAGAGTCCCTCCTAAGGCGAACTTTAGTTCTACATTCCCGTTCTTGGCTTTTGTTTTGTTTTGAAGCAGGAAAATAGAGTCTGTTTATGTGCTAGAGCAGTGGCTGGAATGAGATCTGTACTTTTCATAAGAGTTTTACACACATGCTTTTAAAACAATTTTCCCTTACGATTGTTAATCCTGGAGCAGGAATTTCCTATTGCATTCCTCACAAGGAGTGCAAGAGGGAGAGGCTGCTCTTTCTCTAGCAATATCCTTTTCCACCTTTCCTTTTTATATAGCATTTTTGTTTAACAGGACAGGCCCCAGCTACAGCTCCCTTCTCTCCACACGTTTATGGAATAGAGGTGTTTCTGACACAAATAGCTTGAAATACCAACAGGGAAATCTGGAAACCATGGGTTTTCCAAAGCCACCCCGGACAGCCTCTAGTGAGCAAAAAACACAATGGGTACTTCAGTGTCCTGTTCCTCCAAGTGTCATTTATCTGATGGGAAGTTGAGGCCTATCCTGGTTGATGTTTTCACCATTACCTCAGGAACAAAGAGGTGATTTTCACAGGTGGCAAGCCCATGCACCCCCCCACACGAGTCCAAAGGCAGAAGCCCTGAAGTGCAAAACCCACAGCATTTCTCCCTGCAAGAACAGAAGTGCAAGATGCAATGTCAGAGTCATTCTCTGGATCTGGTGACAGTTTGGACACTGATGTCACTCAGAACAAGCTGGCTCAGCACTTCCCCAGGCCCTCAGAAGAGGGGAAATGAAACAATGCACCTAAGTTAAGAAGGTGCTTTTTTTGGTGACTAAACTGAGCGCTTCCACAAGCCACCTTCAGGCTGACCACAAAACCTACACTGAAGTCAAGAGGACAGCTGGCCACGGCTCAGTTCTCTCCTGACAAGGCAGAAAGCTGAACTGCTGCACCTCCAGGTGATCTGCACATCTGATTTACCCAAAAAGTCATAGCCTGGGCCCTCAACAGAATTTCAGTGCCCAGCTTTTCACTGGCATCCTGCTGCAACCCAAGGAGCTCCCACAAAACACATACCCTGCATTTTCCAGTAACTTCCTGGATATCCAACAAGGATCTGGAAAGAAAACATTACATTAGCTGGGATCCTTCTGAGCAGGAAAACTATCTGAGTTCTCGCCTCCTGAATGTAGGGGGAACTGAGGTGGCATTTCAAGCACTTCATGGGCTGCTCACTCCCATCTGCTGTGGTTCACCTTGGGTATTTCCAGAAGATATTCCAGAAGCAATTTTCTGGTAGATCTGGGTTTTACCTGAGATTTTTGCAGGAGAAATCATTAAAGAAACTGTGTGGTGCAAAAAGTTAATGTCAAAAAAAAGCAAAAAAAAAAAAATAGCTACCATTATAAATACCTAAACAACGGGAAGAACTACTACATACATGTTCTCAATATGTAAAATACAATTTATTGTATTTAGGCTGTTCATAAGTATCCACACAATGTATTATGTTTGAAACAAACATCTTGCCAATAAATACTACCTAAACATTAATATTAATCTTTTGATCCAATGTGTACAGTGTATTGACTCAATATTGCACAGTGAGTTCTATATGACATTTCCATAGTGCATTCAGTTTGTTACAGGGATAGTTTGCCACAAATATTGCAAAGCATCAGAGTTGACTTTTCCAAGTGAAAACAGCTGACCTATTCCATTTGGGATGGACAGCTGGTATAAATGTCAGTGTCTTAGGTTAACTGGTTATGGATTCACAGAACCTAAGGTTTTCATGGATGAGGAGACTTTGTTTCTAATATGATTTTTATATAATTGTAAAAAAATACCACTTGCAAATAGAGTGAGGATGTTATCATTAAACTCTAGTGACCAGTGAGCTTGTAAACAGGTTCATTCCGGTAAGCTTTTCTCTTGTTCCAATCTAAATACAAATCATATCTATGATATATTCAGAGCTGTACCTCACCACCTGCATTTCAAAGGGCAGGTTGTGCAAGCCCCCAGCATTACTCCAGCTCTTTGTGCCTGTGCTGAGACTCAGAACCTGTTGGTATAAGCAGCTGACACACTCTAGCCCCAACCGTTTTCAATGTATGAATGCAGATATAATCTCACAATGGTTCCATAATTAATTAATCTAATTAAATCTTGATTCTAGAGCATCACTTCTGTGTGGGGTGGTCCTGCCAGTCCTTATGGCATTCCCATGCTCACACAGAGCTGGGTGCTGCCAGCAATGTGGCCAGCTGTCCTGCTCTCCTGAAAAGCAGTGACTCCTGGATCAGATGGAGTCACGTGCTCTGGTCAGCTCAGTATCAAGCACTGGCAGGACTGTGGCTCACAGCAGATTTCCAACAGCTCACTGTTATTCACTCTCAAGTCCAAATAAGACAAAACCATGTCCATGGCAGTGGGAGATGACTGTGACAGTAAGGACTGTATGATTTCACCTGTATTTGCATGAACATTGCAGAAGGACCTTAAGGTGGGCATATACTGCTTTAATATACATTTAAGCTACATTGCCTTGCCAAAGTTGCATGAACTGCTCAAAATGCAAATAAGAATCATGGTCATAGAATGACTATGACTGACTTGGAAAAGATTTGACCATCAGTATAATGGTGCTTAATGCTTAGCGTGTAGTATCCCTTAGTGCTTAGCATGTAGTATTTCTTTAAGTAAAAGAAAATTCACTCACCAAGTGATACAATTAAAAATTTCTAAGAAACTACTGGTTAAGTATTACCTCATGATTATGTAAATCATGTTTATATCCCTCCTCTTTGCTGTTTATAAGTTTGTATATATTTAGATTCTTTATATTCAGGTAACAGAGATGAAATACTTATTTCTATCTAAAAAGACAGTAGGAAAAAACAGGGATTGAAGGGATTTTTTTTCTGTACAAAAAATACATTTCTATGACAGCAGCCAGTACCTTCACAGTAGGTCCTTTGCTCCTCTACTTACCACCAAGGTTCAGTCATCCATAACACCATCATAAAGTATCAGAATTGTTTCTCTTTCCATTTTTCAACACTGAAATTCAATATGCCACTACGGAATGTTTCCAAAGCCTTTTGCTTTATCCTGATAAAATCAGGACTTTTTTTTACTTAAAAAGGAACTAAATGCATGCAAATAAATACATAATGTGCACTGAAATACTCAATTCTATGATACAGGTGACTTTGGAGAAAAGTCCCTTTATAAATAATGAAACTAATTCTAATAAAAGAATATAGTTTCAAAAAAAATTAAAACATTTCATTTTACTACAAGTTGATGTTTGCTATGTGTTCAAGCAGACTACATTTTCTACCTAGTTGTGTTAATCTGTGGGCTGAGTGTCACTCTTTTGGACTGTAGTGAATATTTGATTTTGAGGAATGGCTTCTTTATGCTGTTTTTGTAGTCCAGGGTTTCAGTCTCCATTTGATTCTGCATACAGGATCTCAGGTTACGCCCAGATCTGCAGAAAGAGAGAGAGATGAACACTTCTTTATGACCCTGACTCTCCCAACAAACCTTAAATGAACATTGGTAAGCCGATCACATTAGTGGTACAGAGTATCAGCAGCAATGATATCATGTAACCCAACAGCAAGCTCAAACTTAGCAGTTCCGCCAGCACTTAGTGGGGATTTTTATTTGGCTTTGCTGTTCATCTTCTACACTGTTTTATACCCTCCTTAGTTCCCCTAGAGCAGTTTTCCCCTAGCAACCCTTCCCCTTCACCCCCTTTCAGTGAACAATTGAAGAAAGCAGCAGCCGGGGCAGTTCTCTTTCAGTGAACAATTGAAGAAAGCAGCAGCCGGGGCAGTTCTCTTTCAGTGAACAATTGAAGAAAGCAGCAGCCGGGGCAGTTCTCTTTCAGTGAACAATTGAAGAAAGCAGCAGCCGGGGCAGTTCTCTTTCAGTGAACAATTGGAGAAAGCAGCAGCCGGGGCAGTTCTCCCAGTGCTTACCCGGAGCGTGTGGTCCCAGGAGCCCGAGCAGAAGGCGGTCCCGTCGGGAGAGACCCGCAGGGTGCTGACACGGTTTTCATGTCCGAACAGAATGGACACACGGGACCCCTTCAGCACATCCCACACATTGATGGTGTAATCGTTATAGCCTGCGAATAGCAGGCGACCTGCAAAGACAATGACATTTGACACTCTTAGCATGCCTTGACTGCAGGACAGCGATGCCCAGGAGCCACAGCCCACCCTGTGCCCACTGCTTCCCTTGGGACAGCTGTGTCCCCTGCCCCTGGGACAGCCCTGCCCGCTGCTGAGCTGTCCAGGCTAAATGCTGAAACATAGTTAATTACTTAAAAGCATTGTAAATTTTAGTTAAATTACAGGTGGGGGATGACTTCAAATCGTGACAGACCGAAGAGCACTCTAACAGCTATTGCAGGGTAATAATGCTTAACTCAGACCTTACACAGAAGTTGAACACAAATGCTTGAATGATTAACAATTTGGTAAGTGATTCACTGCCAACGGGATGAGCTGTGGTGCTTGTGACCATGAGAGAGAGGTTTGCCTCAGTTCCAGGAGGAGGGCAGTACACCACCCACTCACCCCCACGCAGGGTGACTGCTGGGGAGCTTGCATATGTGCTGGGACAGGAGAGACAAGACTCTCAGGATCTGTAGTGAAAAGTGGCAACGTCTCTTTCTTCATACCCCTCTAATGTACTTTTACTATTAATCATTTGTTATCCTTTTAAAAACTATTTATGTAACTGCACTTAATAGTTAGCTACATTTCATGTTGCCTTTGAAATGTTTTTCATTATTATTGTGAAACTCTAGCCCAGCTGTAGTTAATGGCAAAATATTTCCTGCCTTCAGTAGGGCCAGGAAAATACTTTTCATCACTACAACGAAGCAATAGCCAGCTAGGTTATTTAAAGAGTAATTATTTTTACAGAGGCAAAAGAAGGCTTCCATGCATTTGGTACTTATTACTTTTGATAACTTTTAAGAATGAATATTTTATTAAAATAAACTGAAAAATTCTACAGTTCCCCTCAAATCTCAACAATAAGATAACCTCCAAAGTTCAAGTCTCACCACTGAGAGAGAAGTCCACACTTGATGCTCCAAAAATGATGCTCTCTTTGGAATAAATTGCTACTTCTCTGTCTGCACGAAGGTCATATAAACGACACTAGGATTAAAACAAAACCAACACACATGCCTCAGCAAATACTGGAAGCACTGGCTACAATATTTGGAAAAAAATGGGAGTGGGAAGTGCAGCCTAACAGATATCACAGGAAGCGGCTGCTTGGCTTCTTTCCTTCTGCTTCTTTCTGCTTCCTCCTTTCCTTCTGCTTCTGGCTGCTGTAACTGGGATCCTCTAACAGGGATCTAAGCAACACAAGGCTGTTTTGTATACACTGCAGGAAGAACTTTCTTTTTCAAGCCACTTCTCTAAGCCTCCTGCCTGTCCTAGAAGGACATGAGTGGTGGGCCATGGTACCCAGTGGAGTCCCCACGCCCTCCTGCTTCCCCCTCTGTGGTTGATCAGGGCATCTTGCTACTGGGGAGGTGCATGTGGACACAATCTCTGAAACAACAGTTCAGCCACAGCCTGGGAGATGGGATCAAGTCTCTAATCAGTGTTGAGATCACAGACCATGTGGCACAGAGGAGCCTAGGTGGTAGAGCTGGCTCTGAGTAAAGCCAGGAGAGCAAACAGTCCCTGCCCTTCTGGGAGGCCTCTCTGTTTGAAAAGCCTATGTGAAAATAATTCAAGTGAAATAACACATTTTAATGCAGATCTCTGGTTTTCATTTCTCATGGAAAATTCCAAATCACCTCTAACAACCTAGACTTCCTGTTTTTATGATTTGCCAGCAAAGTTTGGCTTGACATGGAAATCATGTATCAGGCTTCACTGCCAGACTTCAGACTTCACTGCCAGGTAGAAAGGCAGTCTGTTAGCCCTGAAATCAAAATGCACTTTTGAAAATATGTGAACTGAAACCCCTCCTCAATAAGTTAAGCTTAAGCAAACACTGGCCAGATGGGATTGCTAATATTAAGACTTTACTATTGAAAAATGGCTGGTATTCAAGCCTGCACATAAAGAAGGGGCTGTTTGATTTGCAGGGCACTGGGGAGCTGCCAGGTATGTGCAGTCCAGGTCTCCCAGTGCTCCACACAGATGAATAATTTCATCAGACTGTCCTGACAGGGAGCTGGGGTCACCGCAGATGACAATACTGTCATCTGAGCACGCTTTTATGGATTACTTCCAGTCAGGATTATCTGTTCCTCAGAATCCCCAAGTATATAAATCAGGTCAAGGATACCACTCTGTAACACTGCAAAAACAAACCCCTTCATTTAAAGAATGAGGTAGCTGGAAACTGCCAAAACCTCTGTCAAAAGTACAGAGGTGGAATTTCCCATTCTCCTGCTTGAGTCAGGGGTGTCAAGAATGGTTAAAAAAGAAAAAAATAGCAAATAAATTTGTAAGAACTTGTGATACTGGGTGGTGAAGGAGTGTTTTCACTGGAATTTAATGATGGGACAATTTCTCTGTATCACTCCCTCAGCATCTCAAGAGATCACAGTACTGCATGCAAGTGTGCAGAGAGCCACTTGGCTCACCACAGGGCTAGAGGCATTAACTTCTAATCGCAGTTTTCAAAACATAAAATCAGGGTCACTCTCTCCAAAGAGCCTTGGAATGTCTCCTCATCCAATGAAGACAAAAGGAATGTTAGCTAGCATTGAGTGGACTCAAATCATGCTCTGAGGGCAGAGTACTCTATCTAAAGTCTTTGCTCCCAGGTGACTCAGTGTGATTGTTTGAATTACCAGAAGAAATGAGGTGCCAGGTGCCTCCCCATCATCTGCTCTCATGCTACACTTAACTGCCAGCTCAGGCCCTGCAGGGCTGTGGTGGGGCAGAGCCTGGTCCCCCATGGGACACAGCAGCTGCAGGGAGGGCCATCAGCCCTGAGCATCACTCAGAGGCACAGGGCAGCAGAGGTAAAGGGCATTTTGTATACATTGTGCTGATCAAATTTACCTGTCAATGCATTCTGAGCCCCTCCTAGCAGATTGCTCATAGATAAGTGAGATCCATTAAGGGCTGATGCGTGACCTAGGATGACCTGGATGCAGTGACTCACTGCAGTGATGTGGCCAAGGCCACCCTGGGGCTGCAGAGACCAGCTACCCACATCTGCCCGGAGCCCTGGCCCCTCTGCTTTCTGGGACATGCTGACACAAGCTGCAGCATTTCAGCTGGTTCCTCCCATGCTGTGACCAAGAGCTATATGAAGCCAAATATCTTCCAGTAAGACAACTAATTTTAGTAATGAAACTTCAGACACAGAGAATCTGAAATGAGTATTTGGACAGTATGTCTTGTAGAGAAGTTTGCAGAAGTGACCTACAGTGTTGTGTGATTTTCCCTAGAACATTATATATGGTATTTAGTGTCTTACCTCACAGGATTATTATTTCTGCAAATTTGGTGTCACAGGCCCAGTTTAGTCACTAAAAGCCCTCTGTGGATGTGACCTAGTCTTTAAGAAAATCTTACTTGGGAAGCAACAAAATTTTCCTAAATTAGGTTGCTGAATTAACATACCGTGGCATCGTCTGAACCAGAGGCAAAAGCATCTCCACTTGGATAATATCTGTGCACAAGTGAAAGAAGACCAGAACACATTACATTACTTGGATGAGCTCAGACTTCAGAAATAGAATCAGCAGCACATTGCCCAACACTGCAAATGTGTCCTCTCCCAGAAACACACTGACCTGACACTGTTGATATCTGAATCATGGGTTTCAAATGACTGCACACACTGTCCAGACCGCATGTCCCAAACCATGGCTTTCTTGTCACATCCCTAGTAAGAAAAAAAAATCATTGCAGTTGTGCAAATGGTGACATTCACCCCTCCTGTGGCTGATATTCATCATCAAGCTCACTACATTCAGAAGCTCTGAGCATCACAGCTCTGAGATTCACCCAGCTGAGCAGCCCCAGAACTGGCTGCAGTGGTACCTCAGCTGTGCAGTTGCAGGTGGGAGCAGAGTTCCTCAGGAAGGCTGGAGCTGCCCTGCACTCACAGCCTGCTCTGCTTGTGCTGCTGCCTTACCTCTGTCTGCAACCCCACCACAGCACAGAGATGCACAACTGACCTGCTCCCTGACCACTTAACCAATATAAAATACCAGCATCCAGCATTTAAAGTTTTATAACTAGTTCTTTTCATACATGAAAAGAGAAAATTAAATCAGTGCATCCAGAGGGTTTCTAGCCCAGCCTCTGACCAGGGTTATCCCCTGTCAGAGCTCTGCACCCACACGCTTGATGGTGTGGTTGGGATGAGAAAAACAGCATAGCAGCACTTCATCTCACCCTCAAGCCAAAACCTGCCCTTCCAAGCTGTGCTTTGAAAGGATCATTTAACACTCAGTGCTCAGCACCCTGAATTCCTCGGGCAAGGGGCTTGGCCCATGTAGTCTACACTGTCCTGGGGCAAGAACCATCTCAGCTCTCAGCTGCAACGTCTCACTGCTGTCACAGTTGTAGTGACAGGAAAGAGAACATGGACTTTGCTTTGAAGAGTGATGGGAGATTTTAATAAACTTGCTCCTGCTGAGGAGCAGGCAGGCTGAGCTCCAGGGGCTCAGCCTCTCTGAGGCTGTGTGGGAAGAGCAGGGCAGGCCAGGTGGCTGCTGCTTCTGCTGAGCCAGAGCACCCTGCTCACCAGACCATGCCACACGTTTTTTATTTTAATCAAATATGATAGCTAATTAAATTAAACAGTTTCCTCACAAGTCACATATTTCTCTCTCTCTTTTTTAAAAATTCTGTTGTTATAATGAAATCCTACTGTTTTTAGTAAAGATGCCATTATTTAAAAGATGTAATGCTCCTTGGCACCAGCTTGTGATTTCTGCACCAGGGAAACCAAACAGGATAAAGAATATTTTGGACCCAGCATATTTCCCTCTCAAGCCCCACCACATCCCAAGCCCAGCCCTTCATATTGCTCCCATGTGCACTGTTCTTACTGACACCTCTGGGAGTTTGGAAGCAAGACCAATCTGACAAGCTGGTGCTTTGACTCCTAAGGTTTTGAAGGAGAAACCAGCCACCACCTGTGGAGAGATGGACTCCCTGAGTGATACCCAACTCAGCTGAGGAGTCTTGCTCAGAGGGCACTGAGCACAACAGCCCTGAGCTTACCCAGGAAGGCTGGAATTTTCAGTTCAGTCGCTAAATGTAACAGCACCCAGCCCACATGCTGATAGACTGACATTGCTTATTCCAGCTCAAGGTTACTGTACCACAGAGGCCCAGTATTCAGGAATCTCTCCATGCCACTCTACCTTCCTGCTGTTCTGCCTGTACCTGCACTGACACGATGTCAGACAGGTCCTCACTGCAGTGGTGTTTTGCATGTGATGAATTAAGTGAATGCCTGTAAGCACAGACATGCCCAAGCTGCTCCATCAACACAAGCATGACATATTCCCTTAGCAGTAGCAGAGCTGCTTGTGATTCCTTGCCCTATAATAAGCTGAGCTGTTCCCAGGGAGAATGAACCTATCCTTTCTGGGAAGCAAGCCTGGTGACAGGAAAACCCGAGAGAAGTAAGGCACTTGGATGGAATTAGCTTTCAGTCACGCTTCAGAGCAGCTGTGCTACCAGCAGGCAAGCTGGGCCAGCGTGCTGGACTCTGCTCCTGATGTGCCAGCCAGATTTGATCAAAAGAGCCATAACAGAAGAGATCCAGGTATATTGTGTAGGGATAAAACCAGGACTCCAAGCACCCCTAACCCATGGTTGGCACCCTCTGGCACAAGGGCCATTTCCATCATCAAATACAGGATCAACCAGTGCTGGTGGGGCTCAGAAACCAGCAAAGTTATTGGTACCTTCACCAGAGTTAGTGGTAGCAACTGGCCTCTCAGCTCCTGCCAGCTCTCATCTGCACACTCACTTTCTAATGTGGGAAAGACTAAGATCACCTTGAAAAGGAGTTGAGCCCCATCCCACCCACCTTTATGCCTGGCCTGCCTCACTACCAGGCTGTGTGCCAATGGCTCAGCTGCCTGGGAACAGTGAACCCTCAGCAGCAGGACATGATTTGGAAGATGCCCTGGGTACTTTCCCTGACCAGTCCAGTCCTGCAGCCCCAGTGAGGTTTGTGTGCTCCCTGGCACCAGGACAGGGAGCAGAGTGTTCGACTGACGAAGAGGCTTTAAATGCCTCTGGTACCACTGGAAGGCACAGAGGACTCAGCAACAGCTGAAGATGTGGCCACACCTCATCTACCTGCTCCAGCTTACACGAGGGGTTAGCCAGTGTCCAAGCTGCCCCTTGACTCTGGGGACACAGTGGCACACACGTTATTGCAACCCCACTTGGATGCCCTGAGCACAACCTGACGCCTGTCATACCCCATCTGGCTCTAGAGATCTGGGCACAGGGAAGGAGCAAAGTATGGGAGGTCCTCTGCTGTTCTAGGCTCCCACCCACAGGGACTCACACCTCCACTGTGGTAGGACCTCCATCTCCTGATGGGGCTGAGCCTTCCTCTTCCCAGCAGAGGCATTGTTTTTGATCTCGAGCTGGATTGCTTTGATGTGGGGTGTAACTTGCTAAGTAAGCAGAACTGCAGTCAGACTGGCTGGGTGGCTTTGACCCCACAGTCAGGGGTTTAATTTGCTCCAGCTTGGAAAATGTGCTTGCAATGAATGGATTGCACTGGGGCATCCAACATACACTCCAGCACTCTCTCAATAACATCATGAGACTCCCACTTTGCTGCCTTTTCACTTCTATATCCTTAGTTTTCTATTATGAGAGGAAGCTCCTGCTTACCCCAGAGACAAATGTATTTCCCGTTTCAGAAGGGGCCAGGTCCAGGCACAGGACATCAGCTCCATGACCATGGAAACTCTGTAGAAGTTGCCCACTCTCAACATCCCATAGAGCACAAGTTCCATCTCCACTTGCTGTCAGGATCTATAGGATGTGGGAAGAAGAGTCACAATACAAGAATCAGCAGATGACCTTCAGGTCACAAAGAAACAACTGACATCCTACACAAACACCAAAGGACAGCTTTAATTTAATGAAATATTGGGCAATAAATCAAAGCCATAAGCCAATGTACAGCTAAGTACAGCTTATAGTTTTTATTTTTAAGGAAAGAAAGTAGAGTGAAAAAGAGAGCTGTATGGACACCACTATCCCTACACAATGTTTCAGTAATGGTCACTTTTGTGTGGTGGGGTGTGCACAACGGACAGCAGTAAGGATCTGCTGGCATTTTCATATTCTCTAAAAAGGAGTCAGAACAATACTGGTATTCCTGTCTGCCTCTGTATTTCACTCTATCCATATCTGGCTGCTGGAATTCAGCTCAGGTAAATGGAAGAACTCTTGGAGTTAAGTATACCTGTTTAACTCTCCTTTTTTTTTCTTTTCTTTCTGCTTGAAATAGTCAGGTTAAACCAAATTAATTTGGCTTAAGACATGGATTTTCTGAAAGGGAAGTAAGCCTGTCTAGACAGTTGTTTGATAAGTCCATCAGCTCTCACTTGTCCTAAACCATTTGTGTGTGAAAGGGCTTGAACATACACTGCCCAAACACAGCTCACAGCTTCCCATCTGCTACAGTACTTGTAGAAAGCACATGTGATCAGAGCTTGTTATTGTGGCTAAATCCTGATGATGCTCAATTGTTCAAAATTTCCCCTTGGCACCCGAAACTGTTATGCAATCACAAATTCTGTAGGTTGAAAGAGTCCCTGTGCACTGGTGTGGAAGGAAGCAAGGGTGAACGTAGGAGGGCTCTCAGTTTTGTACACAGGTTTTTCTCATGGTTGGTGAGGAAACTCAAGTGATCCCAGTGGGTAGTTACAAGTTAAAAACAAAATTCTCTTCAAGAAGAAAATGATCACACAGTCACAAAACCATTCACAGAGTTGCATAAAGGTTAAACCCTGAACATGTTTGACAGATGCTCCAAAAATTCTTCCCGTAAACAGAGGTCTGCAAAGCTGCAGAACAGACTGTTCCAAATCCTACAGCAGAGAGACGCTAATGCTCTCAGATGATAATAGCAGAAGAAAGTCCTGAATTGTCTTCCCAGCCAGTTTTGAGCCTAGATGAACTCCCCTGTTTTGGGGAATGTTTGTACTTGGCTGAGGAATGAAGACTTTCAGCTCTGAGGATTTGCTCTGTAACACTGTGGAAGGGAATATGAAGGGAATAGGAGTGGCTAAAGGTGCAAGGGAAGGGTCTGTTGGCAACCTAGAGCTCCAGCTAATGCTTAAAGAGAAATTATATGGACTCAACTTCAGGGTTGCTCCTTAGCCCTGCCACACTTGGGAGCATGGCTGCCTGCCCTATGCAAAACACTTGAGATCCCAATTAACTGCTGCTATTAATACACAGGGAGCATTGTCACGTGGGGAGCATTATCACACCACAGAGCTGCAGATACCTAATTTAGGAAGTGAGGCTCCCTGGCTCTCTGCTCACTGAGGCAGGGGAGGCTCTCTCAAGCAAGACTGGAATGGGGCACTGGGAACAAGGAGTGTGGGTCACCCAGCCCTGCAGCTCGGGGTCCATGTGGGAACATGATGTGCAGCAAGGGTGGGACCCCCTTTTTCAGCACCCACAGCCTGGGAATGACTCACAATGATCCACCCCCAGATCTCCTCTCTCCACTGCACTGCCCAAGGCCCATGAGCACACTAAGCCCTAAACTCCTACCCAGTCTTCCACACCTCTGTGGGCAAAGTGAGCTGCAGTTTAAGACAGCATTCAGCAGAGCTGCAGCCCTGGCAGCACCTAGCAGTGGGAGCTGTGGGGACACTGGGCTGGGGGACACCTCCACCTCATGCTGGAGCTGCTCCAGGATAGCACCACATCCCTCCTGATGCAAACTGAGAGAGCAGAGCTGCTCTGCACACAGCGGGCAAAGCTCCTGCACAATGTACTTGTTGCACTATGCACCCTCAGAGTTACTGAACAGTTTTAATTCTCAACAGTTTTAATTCTGATGCCTTTATGTAAATGAAAAAAATATAAGAAATCTGGGATTCTCTAGAAGAATCTAGGAAATCTGGGATTCTCTAGAATATAAGAAATCTAGGATCTGCTACATAACAGTGTCCTAAAAGAAGCTTGACCAACCTGTTGCTTGTATTTGTTTGAATAATAACATGCAGTGCCATATGATCACTTACAAGCCTAGCAATCATAAGAAAACTTCTTTTTAAAGACTTCAGAAAAATTTCTGACTTGTTAAATATAAAGCACTTTAATCTACTGTGACTTAACAATAGTAATACATGACCTTCAATATCAATGCAGTTTGCTGTATTTAATATGGAAAAAAAGTTTTCTTTCTTTTTTATTATGAAAAAAAATTGTTATTTTTCCTGTCATAGGATTTAATCTCAAAGCATTTAGGTATAGACAAGAAAAGAGAAAACTGGGTTTATATCTCATCAAAAACATTCCACTTAATGTAGACTCTAATTCCACACAGCTCCTGCACAGGAAGGTCAGGGCTAAGCAAGCCTGAGTGCTGGTACCTCCACCACTTGTTTCCATGGCAATGGACTTAAATTAGCACCTCGGAGTCATTACAGAAACCAGAGAGTGACAAACAACAACATGCTCTTGGCTTCACATGTCCTGAAATAGAAGCAACAGGAGCTGATATTTCCTTCAGAAGAGCTCCAAATATCTGGAAGAAGGGGACATGGTATTCTCTTTCCAGCAGCTCTATTGACATTGAGAGCTATAAAAATGCTCCATTCTGCCACTTATTTTGCTGCAGAGCTGCACTGAGAAGAGCTTTAATTAAATTCAGAAACCAGAGAGGACAAGGGGATTATCCTGGCTCCTTTCATCATCTTCTGTGTTCCTAGAGAAAGAGATCTTTGAGATATTCAATAGAGAGGAAGGCTGGCTTGGTCTCAGATCTGCGTTCAGTTCCTGGCTTTACCATCACCTCCCTTTGTGGGTCTCTTGCTCCACCCCACTGCCTGTGAGATGAGAACAGCATCACTCCTTTCCCTTGAGGGAACACAGCACTGCATGTAGAAACAGCAGGTATGACCCTGTGGGGCCATGCTCAAGCTCAATTGTATCACTTGATACAAATAAAAAATACTTTGAATGAAAGCAAAAGCAAATGTTGCCGGATGTCCGGGACAGAGAAGGCAAACAACACAGTCACCAACAGCTGGCACAGCACCCAACCCAGTCCTGGCTGAACCAGGTTTTAACTATTTGCAATAGTCTGGGCTCCTAAAAGCACAAACTGGGGAGCAGAGAACAAACAGGTACCAGCGAGCTCCCTCCGCAGAAGCCACAGGCCTTTGTAAGAACAGCCTGGCCACAGGCTGTGACAAGCATTTCCTTCCATCAGCTTTTGCAGCACCTTCATTGTCCCCTGTGAGGGTGTTCCAGCAGCTCCTGCAGGGGCAGGACGTGGCCCTGGGTGCCCCAGGAGCAAGGGAGGACGTGTGCACTGCACCTGAGTGCAGCTCGCGTTAGGTGATGGTGAGCAGTGGGTAGGGAACACATTTACCTGCATGTCTGAGTTAGTGAAGCTGCAGGCAGACAAGTAGTTCGTGTGCATTGCAACAGATTTCTTCTTTGCAGCCATATTTTCATTTTTTTCAAATGTCAGAGGGTACACAGAACACTTGTTGTCCAGGCCACTGAAGAGAGTAATAATAGCAGTAACAGAGAGAGGAAAACTGGTTAAAACTGCAACGACAAAAGGCAAGTGGTGATAAGAAGGACACCACCTGTCAGTGCAGTGCTGCCAAACCCTTACAAGCACCGACTTCCCTGTATTGTGCTGTGTGGGATCTCCCTGTGCAGGGAAGCCCCAGCTGCCTCACCAGCCTGGCTGCTTTACAGAACTTGAACAGCTGCGCCTCAGTATTTTTCACCCTTATCGAGTTTATAAATGGCACTGAATGAAACCTCACAAAAGTATAAGCTGGGAGGTGACAGCAGCCACCTCAGGGTTAATGTTTCACATGCAGCCAAACTGCTATTTTTCTGCTGACATCTGTCATGGCAAAGATCAGTATTTCAGCATCATTATACACCTACCTTAACAAATGTGATCTAGCTCCTGTAGAAGAGGCAGCACAGCCAGTAGTGGGTGTGAAGACAAAACTTATGGAACAGTTTGGAAAAAAGGCAACAGAAGCACTGACCCCTGTAGCTGCTGCCCCACTCCTGAATATTTGTACCAGCTAAGCTGTGTCAGACCCAGGAATCATTTCTTATATCTGCCTCTTTCCTAGAGCTGTGGTAGATCAGTCCTGCCCTGGTCCCTGGGATCCTGGCACACCACCAGTTGCTGGTTCTGTGCCTAACATTATGTGCACGGCACTTAACTGACACCACAACAGAAATACAGAATTAGGTGCAATGTATACATGAACTCCCTGTCTCTGCTGCAAGTAAAGACAGAGCTTGCTTACCATTCTTTGGGTTCTAGTCAAAAACCATTTCCAGACTCCTTTCCACACAGAGTCTGCTTCTCTGTCTCAGTCTGCAAGCTGCACCCTGAAGTCTCCCTTTGTTCCTTTCTCTCACCCCAAGCCTGCTTTGTCTGATCCACCAAGTTCCTTCTTACGAGATGTTTTGCCAACATTTCATCTCTGTTTTTTCCCCTATATAAACTTATTTTTTTCAAACCCAAGCCCTCAGAAAACCACAAGATTATCAAGGATGGGGTTACTTCTCCCCATCCTATCTTAGCAAGATCTATTCACACACTGGTAATCATTAATGATGAACCTCTATGTCATAAAAAAATGAGTGCAAAGTAAGAACACAATTAAAATCTCTTTCCCTTAGAAAATACATCCAACATAGACAACCACACTAGAAAAGGGAAGTTGCATGCATGCAGAATTCCTAACCCATGATATAAATGCTGAAAGAGGATTATTTTCCATGCTTACACAACAAATGTTATTGCACTGAAGTCAGTGCAGATAATATGTACGAGCCATTATGGAAATAGAATCAGAGGCACTTAATGTAGACCTTCCACCCACAATCACAGCATGCAAACTTCTATCTCTCAGCTTCTGAAGCCACCAGGACACTGCCACAAAACCAGCTTCTCTGTGGAAGCTGGGAACTTACCCACAAGCAATGGCACATCCAGAAGGGGCATAAGCACATGCCATGACCCAGGTACACGGCATCGTCACGGCGTGTTCCTGAAACACAGCACCCTTTAGACTGGGACTCACTGCTCCTCCAGTCCATGCAGAGAAAACAGTGGGAGTGATCAGTTCAGGAGTTCTGTGGGATATCCTCAGGGTCAGTGCAAGCTAGAGGTGGTTCCCCCAGCCATAACTCAACATGTAAATCAACAACCCTGACTGCAGAACGCAGCAGAGCAGCAGGAGGATGGTCAGTCCTTCTCTGACACTCTCCACCTTATTTAGGAGCCCCAAACTGATCACAGAGCACGTTTTATTGGGTCATCCGGTGCTGTGAAAGGTCCCCAGTGCTGCACATGTAAAAGTGAGTTAAAAACAAGTAGTTTTTCCTCATCTGTGTGGTGCAGGCAGGGCAGCCCAGACAGGGCTTGGCCATTTCACAGTGAACACCACAGCTGAAGGATCCCCAGATCACACACTACTCCTGCTACAGGAGTGCCCAGGAAAAGTTCCCCTGTTTTGCTGGCTGGGCTTTGCCTCCCTTGTGAGCAAAAGGTTGGATCAGACTCTCCCACTGGAGACCATGACAAACCCCAGAGCCCTGTCAGGGACTTTGCTCAGAAACAGGTCAGAAGGGATGTGACTTGTCCTGGTCTCCTTTTTGTGGGGTGCTAGTGGAAGTCTGCATTTTATCCCATTATCCCACTGCCTCCTGTGACACCTGTGAGCCCTTCACCCAATCCCAGTGTCATTTGCCCTAAGCACAGAATTTTGTAAAGTTTCACTTACTTTGTTGGTAGTGAAGGAATCCCACACGATCACCTTCCCATCCTAAATGAAAGCACAGAGAAAGAGAAACTGAGGCTTTCCAGAGATGTGGCTGCTTCCCAGCTTGGAGAAAACTCTGCTGCTCATTTCCTCTCCCCAGTCTGTTATGTCCTTTTGTCTCTATTTCAACAACAGCACAGTGGTCACAGTGAAGCACCAAGGAGACACTTCTCAGTAGTGCTGTTGTACCTGCCACAAGAGAAGTGTATCTCCTCCTCTCTGAGATGACTCATGTTTGATTAAAAGACCAATTTATTTTTCAATGCTTTTCTCTTCCCTCTTAATGGCTTTGTGAGTTTTCCTTTCACCTGCAGCACATGCCACAGACAGGGCCATCTCCTCAGGAACCTGCCACCTGTAAGCCCTCACCTGCCCCAACTGACTGTTTATGGATATTGCACTGTCTGCTCATCTTCCCTTCCCAGTCTGACCCTGGTTTTCACTTTACTTGTCGCTACACTTACTTAACCTTCAATTATCCATTATACAACCAGCTAAATAGCCATCACAGAGCCTTGTACAGAGAGCAGCACAATCACTTGGTGTACACCAGCTACACTGTGCCAGCTACTTTGCCTTTTGCACATAAAATTGTAATCTTCCCTGCATCATGAAAGTGAAATGTTTATTACTGAGCAACAACTGCTTCTGTACCTGGACCTACAGTTCTTAAAATAGAGTAAAAAATGCATTTCAACCTGTCTGTTCAGTTTTCTGATCTACACACTAGCATTTTAACCACTTTAAAAAGTGTGACATTAAATATTTAAATTATTCTCTTTGTGGAGATCACCATGAATGGTAAAAACTCACAGTAAGTGAAGGTGGCTTGCAATGCAGATTGCCTATTTTTATCCCTCAAGTGAGACCCCTGACAGATTTCATGTAGGTCAGTGAACAGCTGTGAGATGCAACAAGCTCACTCAGTGCCATACTGGGCTCAGGATGAACCAGGGGATCTAGAAAGCAATTATCTCATTACCTCCTCCAGCTTATGAGACTGGTCTTGAGCAGGTGTTAGGACTGTTTCTCAAAATGCCCAACTAAATGCAGTAATTTTGGCAGGATATCTGAAGCTTTCAAGGTCATATCAATCATACAGACCGCAGAAGAAATTTCTGTGCATAGAAATCTCTGAGAAAAAAAAAATCAACATTTCTTCTCTTTTCCTGATTATTTTGTCTGAACACATAACCTGAAAAATTTGCTAAGCATTTTATCTGTAAAGAACAAGGAAATAGATGTAGCCTCACATGAGTCTATTTTTATATTGTAGAAGGGAATATGGGACAATGTGTTATGACCAGACAAGAAATATTTAGGGTATTAGCTACAAGAGGTGTACCAATGATTCAAAGGTTAGACTTACACTCCCTGAACAAACACATTGCCAATGAACTTCTTTCAGGGCATCTTGAAAACATTTACAAGAATCCCAGGTATCATCTGATAGCAAGAAGATTTGTATAGTGCCCAACAGCATACCTGGGAAGAGCTCACAATTCTTCTCTTGTCCTTGCACCAGTCCATACAGAGAACTTTGTTTCCATGGCCCTTCAGGGTTCTCCTGGTCTTCATCACAAACTGTCCCAGTGCCTCCACACGCTCTGCCACCTGGTGAACTGCAGACAGCTGATGGTTAGAGAGCCCTTCATCAAAGCTCTGCCCTGGCAAATATCTGTTTATGAGTAATGCCCCTGGAGGGATTAATCCCTGAAGTTTGAGTCCAATGAGCTCTGCTTCAGAGCTGGCAGGTGGCTAACACCAAGGTGAGCGGCACAGGAACATATTCACCGGATAAAGACAAGGATGGATTCACTCAGGGTTGAATTCCAGGGATGTAGCAGCTGAAGCTCTTGCAGACCATCCTACCCAAGTATAACTGGAAAACAGATTACCCCTTTGCCCTCCTTTACTGGGAAATGTTCAGGCCTGCAGGTGGACAGACAGGTGTTCTGGAGGTGAGAGCCAGCTGCAGCACTGGGCTGGTGCAGTGGGATACAGGTACTGGCACTGGTGACTCTGCTGTGCCATCCCTTCTGGTGGCCAGGACACAGCTCTGAGTGAGCAGGAAGCTGGACATTTGCCCTAAGAGTGCACTACCCAACCTTTCAACAACAACTATGGGCATCAAGGACTTTGTGGGATGTCCCTTCTACAAAAGAGGGAAACAGAGGGCAGGCAGGCAACTTTCCTGAGCAGCATCCTCTGGTGAAGTCATTTCTTTGGTGCCTCATTTAATAGCAGTACTTTCAGCTGATGTTCTTTAAAACCCAACAAATTTACATTTTTGCTTGTGCAAACTAACTTTGTCATAAAATTCATGCAGCTGACACAACTAGAAGGTGTCTCATATAACCCTGGTGCCTCAAGCTGGGGTCACCTGTAAATGTGTGGGAGATAGTGCCATCTGAGGAAACCTATTTGCCCTCCTCCAGCATGTTCATCCAGTGTGGAGCTGAGTAGGGCCGTGTTATATCTCAGCACCCAGGGGCAGCTCTTCACACACAGGGAGGGTGAGACTCCTCACTTCAAGTCCCACAGCAGAGTAGAGATCCTGAGGCTGGAGACTCTGGCACCAGAATTAAGAATTACTCTGTCTAGTGGAGAGCTGATCCACACCAAAACCTAAGATGACCCAGATGCTGCTGGCTGTGGGAGCAATGCCTGGCTCAAACCTTCTGAAATAAATGGAGAAGCTCACATGCTTTAATGAGCTGGAAGAGGAAATTTTGAGCTTTTCACTGCCCTGCTGGAGACTGAGCTTCACACCCCCATGGCAGGTGGTGCTTTGGAGCTGCTTGCTACTTCACCCTTCATCACTTTTCTGGGGCTGGGAAGGGCTGTGACAGTGAGAGAGCAGGCATCCTGAACTTCCAGATCATTTCTTGGCACAGGCTCAGTGAAGCAATTTCTGCCCAAGGCAGAGACTGATTTCTAGTGGATTACCTTTTCAAGAGTTGTCTTTCAAAGCCACCAGCCCCACAGGCTGTGCCAGAATAATGCTCTCAGCTGAAATCTCTGCTAAGCCAGGGGACAAGCGCTGTCCACCATTCCTCACAATTTGCCCATAAGTCAGAAGCAAATTTCTGAGAAAATACCATATAAACCCACTGAGGAAAAGATACATTCCCCCTGCTACTGCCCATAGAAACCTGCCAAATGTCCAATCAAAAGCCACGGAAACACAGGACAGGAGGTTATTATGGCAGCTGGAAAGATGCTTGTGTCCAGAATATATCTGAAAAAACAAATGTTTCACAGACTCTGGACAAACGGTTTCCATTATGTGAATGCAGCTGAGACTCTGTGAAATTGTCTGGTTTAGCCTTACTGATTCCCAGAGGATGCTTATCTCCAACCACAGCCATAATAATCCTGCTCCTGCCCAGCACAGGGTTGAGAGTCAGACAGTTATTTTAAAGCATTCACCAATATTGTTCAAAGATAGTGGAAAAGCATGCACTCAGACAAATAGATTAGCTAAAGCCACTAAACAGCTTGAGTAGTTTTACAGAGGTCCAGATAAAACTGCCTATTTTTCTTTAAAACATTGTTTGGCCTGAACAGGAGGTGTGGAATTGATGCAGATACTCTTGGGTCTTTGATCTTTTCTGTGTTGGGTCTAATGGTCTCTCTGGCCCTAAAAATCCATGGATCACACAAACAGAACAAACTTTTGTCTATACCCAAAATTTTAAGCTCTTGAATCAACTCCTTAAAATTATAAGACTGCAAACCAAATGCATGTTTGGCATTTCCTTTTTCTATGCACATTTTTGAGAGCTGCTGTTTAGAACCAATTGAACAAATAAGGGCAATCCTATTTCAGCCAGCTATTTGTTTTGGGAACCACAGAGGGAAAGTCATGATCCAAGCAAAAGAATGCAGAAAATACAATTTTAGATTAGGGGAAAGAAAAAAACCCCAAACCAACCACGCAAAAATCAGAAATGATGCCTTATTCTGAAACTTAAAAACTCTGCAGAAATAGTACTTGGGAATAATTTAGGTGTAAAAAGCTCTGATACAGAATCAGTTATATAAAATATCATAAAGGAGCATTGTTCTACAGCAGCATAACACTTTTGTCTCAGAAATGCTGTAATGGCTTTGCAAACACAGCCTTCCAATGGAAATTCACAGATTTTATATATGACAAAGAACATCCCACGACTTTCAATGGCACACACAGTTACAGTGTCACTGTAATCACAGGTAAAATTTTGTGAGCAAAAATGGGTTTAAGAATATGTTTAAGAGGTCTGTTAACCAAAGACCCTGCCACCTCTGATACAGAAATGGTACTATAGGAATATGGTGATTTATGGTAATGTTTCTGTAATGAGGACATCTTTGTTTGTTTAACAATTCTTATTAACAGGACATTCATATAACATGATTGTCTAACTTAGACAAGAAAATGTTCTATTTATTCCAGAATATATATATATATATATATATATATATATATATATATATATATATATATATATATATATATATTACTGTAATCCTTCCCAACCTGAAAATCAAAAGTGTTTTTCAGTCCCTCATTCTTACAAAAAACTAAAACCAAGTCACTGGATAGAAGCTCAGAGTCCTGTTCAATGCTTAAGGCATCGGGACACATGAAAGAAAAGTTTTAATGACCCACTAATATTTTTGATAGAGTGAGCTACACGATTTCAGACAAAAACAGTAACTTACATGTTTTTCTAAAAAAAAAAACCACCAAAAGCAAAAAAACCCAACCAAAACCAAAACAAAACCCTGCAATGTATCGTTGTAATTATAAAATGACATCATGATAATAAAACGATGTTTTATATCTCAGAACTTGTGAGTACGTATTTGAAAAGCTCCATTAACGCAAGGTGAGTTTCCTATTCCTGAAAGGGGCAGGGGGAGGGCCGGGCTGAGCTCTGTCCATCGCATTTGTTGGGTTGTCCCCGGATCCTGAAGCCGCAGCTGATCACGGTGAGTTACACACTGACAGCTCCAGCACTGACTCACCCGCACCTCTGAATCAGCACCGCATCCCTGCAACTTGTTTCCCTGGCAGAAGAGGGGCAGAGCAGCTGTTTTGGGAAATAATGCTCCTTTTTAAGCCCTTCCACACCTCGGGTGAAATCCCGGCCTCATTAAAGCGAATTCCTATCAAGTTCCACATGGCTGGGGTTCATCCTGGCTGCTGACACTACACCCAGACGGCGTGCGGGCGAATCCCGGGCTGTACCGAGGGTATTTGAGGGTCCCAGCCCCGCCAGGCCGGGCCGGGCCGGAGCGCCGGGGGTGCTGCGGGCCCTGCCCGGCCCAGGCCCTGCCCCGCACCGGAGCCACGGGCACGGCACGGCGCTGTCCGGGGGCCCGGGGCACGGCGTGTCCGCCTCCAGAGCCCGGGCAGCGCTCCCGCTCCGGCCCCGGCCCCGCTCCCGGCCGGGCCCAGCCCCGCTGCGGCCCCGCTCCCGGCCCCGCGGCCGCCCCGCCCGGCCCCACTCACGCTCCACGTCGTGCAGCTTGGCCCGCTCCTCCTCCAGCTTGCCCTTCAGGCTCTCGGCCTCGCTCTTCAGCGACGCCAGGGTCTCGTTCTCGTGCAGCCCCTCGGTTGCCATCTTTGCAAAGGAAGCGGGGAGAGCAGGGATGAGAGCGGGAGGGAGGAGGAGTTTGCCAGCCCGGCTCCCGGGGATGCTGCCGCGGCTCCTGCTGCCTCAGCAACGGCGCCGGAGCCGGCCCGGGCTCCCCCTCCCCTCCCGCTGACGTCCAGGCCAGTCCTGAGCACGCACACCGTGGGGACCAGCATCCCCATCCTGCCGCTGCAACATCCCCGATCCTGCCGGCTGCAGCATCCCCATCCCCATCCTGCCGCTGCAGCATCCCCATCCTGCCGCTACAACATCCTCGATCCTGCCGCTGCAGCATCCCCATCCTGCCGCTACAACATCCTCGATCCTGCCGCTGCAGCATCCCCATCCTGCCGCTACAACATCCTCGATCCTGCCGCTGCAGCATCCCCATCCTGCCGCTACAACATCCTCGATCCTGCCGCTACAACATCCCCGATCCTGCCGGCTGCATCATTCCCCATCCTGCCGCTACAACATCCCCGATCCTGCCGGCTGCATCATTCCCATCCTGCCGCTGCATCATTCCCATCCTGCCGCTGCAGCATCCCCATCCTGCCGCTGCAGCATCCCCAACCCCATCCTGCCGGCCGCAGCATCCCCTGCTCCAGCATCCCACTCTCCGGGCCGGCAGCTGGACCAGCCTCACCTCCTGCCCCTCTCCTACACATATCCCAGGCCCTCTTCACAGCCCAAAGATTTCATTTCCACAGAAACACATACCAATGGCTTTTTCTGCTACATACCTAAACTTGTTTGCACAAGTTGCACAATGTGGGAGAAAGAAGTAAGAAAAAGCCATCGGTCACCCCAATGGCATTTTAAAACACCAGACTGGGAAGACAGATCTTGTCCAGGGTTACCAAGTCCCATCTTAGCTCCATCACTCACTGATACTCCTGTGGGTAGGGGGTACTGGGAGAATCAGCTATGCAGGTCTCTGGCTCAGTTCCTGGGCCAGCAGGACAGATGCAGTGGTGAAAACTCTTCTCTCTACTATGCTTTGAATTCCTGATTTTTAAATTTGGTGTTATCAGGGTTCCTTTCCTTTTTGTTTCTCTCCTTTAGATGAGCTACTCCTTGTACCCCTTGTATATTCTACTCTCAGATGTGAACACTAGAGTCTGTGGCATTCTCATCTCTTGAAACAGAGCAGTTTCCAAAATCCCAAAGAGTTAATAAAGAGAACCCCACTTTGTTGTGGTGTGAGCCCAGGGGCTCAGCTCTTTGGGTTCTGCTCATATGATTATGTGCTGAGCACAAGGAGCAGCTGATGCTTCCAGAGAAAGAACCATGGCACATAGCTTTCTGTTCCCTGGGAGTTCCTTGAAAATGTCCCCTTTTTATTACAGAATTGTCCTTGATCTACAAGGAGTAACTCTGTGCAAATTGACTCCCATTATCTCCCTTTAGCCAGAAAATAGACAATCCAGTGGCTATTGTTCAGCCTGGGGATGTGCCAAGATTGGAGAGGGAGATAAGAAAACGCTTGTTTGCAGCTGTTGTTTGGACTCTGGGCACATCCTGGATGAAGTGTGGGTCTCACAGAAAATAAAAGTCCCTTCCCACACTGGGTTTAGAAGCAGTGTTGCTGTCCAGCTGGGATGCCCAGGCAGAGCTGTGAGCTCTTCACCATCACTCTGGAGCTGAACTCGGCCCCTGTCTGGCCGTGTCCACAAGGGCCCTTTCAGTCAATGGCTCTGCAGGCAGAAGCCAGGTTACTTCACTGGAAATCAAATGCAGCGGATCTGTTTCCAGCCACTGTCCACAGAAACCGGTGTGATCTAACCCAGCCAACCCGATGGCCATGTAGGCAACCCTGAACTCATCACAGAAGAAAATGTAGGCAGTGTAAGCTATGGGTTCACACACTGCTGGATAAAGGAATATCCTTCAAAGCCCCTGAGAGTAATCAGCACATTGCAAATGCCTTCCAGCACAGACTATGCCAAGGAAATAAAAATTGAGTATTTTTAAAGTGATACCAAAAGAACAGAAAAAAAGCAAAACCAAGAAACCCAAAGATCTTTTAGCAGGAAAGTGACAGAAAGCTTCTTCCCATGCATTATCTTCAGGTCTGAAAAATTAAACCTACTTATATTAAACTCAATAATGTAGCTGTGTCCTGGGGGACAAGCAGAAGTAGATTCTGAAGAAGAAACTTCATTTTTGAAGGATTCTAATCTATAACAAATACCTTATTTCTGACACCTGATAAGTGTGGAGAGGCCCAGAAGTTAAACCCAACAAAAGGCCTGTAGGAAATTTCTTTGCCTTGACAGGAATGCATCAGCTCTCAGGAATTTGGCATAGATAACACCTATGTGTCAGACAGTTGGCATAGTTCTAACAGTGAAAAATCCAGTTTCTTGCCTTACTGATGTGAACAGTCTCACTGCCTTGTGGAATGGGATTAAAAAGTCTACAAAGAACAGCACAGAAGGTGAGAGTCTTTGGGAACCCTACATGTGCAGGCTGATATGTGATACTAATCCTGAGATGATGGGGTCAGCAGAGCCAGGAGGTGACAGAGAAGCTTCTGCTGAACAGACTGAGCTGTAGAACTGTGTGATACATAATGTATATTTCACTGGTTTGAAAAAAAAAAAAAAAATTAAAGTATTTAATTCATCTGACCAGCTCCTGCTTAACTGCCCATGCCATCATTAGCTAACCATTTAAAAATACAGGTTAGAGTTAGCCAATTGGGAGCTTTAAATAAAATGAACCAGGGCTGAATCAATTTAGATGATAGCTTAGTACTACATCAATGAGTGCCACACATGGCAAATACACCAGATTGCAGTGATGAGTGATGGGGGTCCATGGAAGAAAGTTGGTCCTGCTCTGGTAATAGTAACACTGGGGAAAATGAAGGATCTAGCAGTATAAAACAAATTGCTGCCTACCTCAAAAGTCAGGCCTTTAAAATAAGTTTCCTTTCTCACTAATTCACCAGCTCATCTCTTTTCAAGTTGTAAGCTAATTTTGTGGTGAATCTAAACCAGCAAACATTGAGTTTCTACTGATTAGCACCAAACTCCAAAGCAGGCAAAACCCTAGGGGAAGAGGATTATTTTGTCTAAAAGGCAAACAATTGAAGTAGGATGATGTCAACATTGGGAATCAGCAATTTCTAATTCTGTTATCCCTCAACATACGTTGTTTTGGGGAAATCACCAAGACTGGCTGATGAAAATGCATGTGTACATCTGCTGGACTGAAATTAGGAGCTGCATGGGCACATCAGGGAGCTGCAGAAAGATCAGCCAGTTAGACACCACAATATGCACATGCATCCACAAACACAATGGTGGCAAGGGATATTTTGTGCATTTTGATATAAGCCAAAGCATATGCACAGCTCTGAAAAAACAATTTAAAAGTCAAGGATGGAATTTCCCTTCTTGTGTGTATTTCTGTGCTAGTGCAAAGAGCTCTCTGTGTTCTGAATATCTGCTTTTAAACCTTTAAGAAAATATGAAGCAAGCTAAAGCCAGATCTACCAGAGAGCCCCAGACCCCTCTGCAGTGCCAATAGGAAGCCTAACAGGCTGTTAGGTACTGATGCAATTCCTCCTGAAGTCTCAGGCTGCTTCCACCTACCAGCTGTTCCAGCTGCTAAGAGTCTGACCTCCTTACTGACAATAACAGGGAGAAAGTTGCAGGAACTGTAAATAACAAACTGCCAGTTTCCTGCAATTCCAGCATGCATTTATCAAGTCATGCAAAAATTTACTGAATAAATAGCCAAGAGGGCTGTTGGCCAAGAAGGACCTGAACAAAGCAGCAATTTCAGTCGGGAGAAGCAAATAAACTGGGAAGGGGCTGCCTTTTGTCTCGCAGTCATTACATCTAAACTTCCTCCTAAACAAAGTAATGCATGGGAATGTGCTCTGTCAGCCAGTAAATTGTACACATGTACCACCTACACCTCCAAATCAGTGCTCTCATCTGCCTGTACAACAGTGCTGTGTAAACACAGCTTGCTAAGCCTTTTAGCATTTCTGCAGAGATCATTTCATCTGACACTCAAATACAACAAACTGTTGGACCCTACAGTAGAGAACACTTCTTGGAAGGAAATAGTGATGGATGTCTTCTCCAACTGATAATGCAATGGCTTAGGAAGATAAAATAAGACTACTGCAAGCTGGACAGCAAAATTCTGAAGTTTACAAAAGGAGTTTTGGAGGCCAGCTCTTCAATAGCCACCCAGGTTCATGACCTTAGCTGTGTGTTTCACCTAAAAAAACCCCACTGATGATGTCTCTGGAACAGAGCTCCCTACTCACCCAAGGAGAGTGGGATATCACCTCACCACTAATTGCTGGAGCTTAGAAAGCCTCCAACAGAAGACATTCCACTGCTCTGCAACTTTTTCCCACCTTATCCTCATTGTAGCAAGCTCCAGCTCTGACCCAAGTACTGCAGATGGCCCAGGAGACAAACTGGTCACAGCAGGAAATGTGGGCACCAAGGAGTTGGGACAGCCCTCCCCTGGTGAATGAGACAGACTAGGTGAATGTCATCTCCCCTGTCTCTAGTGAATGACTTTGTTGTGATGATTTAATATTTTTTTGTTGTTGTTGGTAAGTTCTTTCAAAGGCAAGTGGGAAACTCAAGATCATAGGCCAAGCAGAGCACACATGTTCAGGGAAGGTATAGGCTGGATATTAGGAAGAAATTTTTCACTGAAAGAATAATAAAGTACTGGAATGTTCTTCCCAGGGAGGGGTAGAATCACCATCTCTGGATGTGTTTAAAAAAAGACTGGACATAGCACTTGGTGCTATAGTCCAGCTGAGGTGTCAGGGCATAGGTTGGACTCAATGATCTTAGAGGTCTCTTCCAACCTCATTATTCTGTGATTCTGTGATTCTGGATCTCAGGGAAGAGATGGGCACATAACACTTGCACAGCAAGTGTGGTACCCTAGGGTAAAAAGCTCATGGCCATTTTCCACTCAAGAATCATAAAAAATATCCTTGAACTCTGTGGCCACCTCACTTGTAGGCTTGTGGAAACACCAGCTGTCTGCAGAGGTGTTTGTCTGGCAGTCTGTGAGCCTAGCAATGCTTATTTGCTGTCCAGAAAAACTCAACTTCAGAGACCCCTGCTCCATTCCCTACCGTTTGCAGTGCCCACAGCATGGCAGTGACACCAGTGACAGTGACACCAGTGAGACAGTGACACCAGTGGCAGTGTCACCAGTGACACCAGTGGCAGTGACACCAGTGAGACAGTGACACCAGTGACACCAGTGGCAGTGACACCAGTGGCAGTGACACCAGTGACAGTGACACCAGTGAGACAGTGACACCAGTGGCAGTGACACCAGTGACACCAGTGGCAGTGTCACCAGTGGCAGTGGCACCAGTGACACCAGTGGCAGTGACACCAGTGGCAGTGACACCAGTGAGACAGTGACACCAGTGGCAGTGGCACCAGTGACACCAGTGGCAGTGACACCAGTGACAGTGACACCAGTGAGACAGTGACACCAGTGGCAGTGACACCAGTGGCAGTGTCACCAGTGGCAGTGGCACCAGTGACATACCATCTCCACGCAGAGCGAGCAGTAGCTGCGTTGTTCTGATTTCACAGACACGGGCCTCAGGGGCTTCTCCTTGCCGCACTTGTCACAGGGACCAAACACAATTGCTAAAAAGGTCTGGTCCATCTTGGTGGGTCACCAGAGCTGAAAGAGAAGGAGGAAAACGTCATGTGAAAAACACCAATTACTTGTTTTTAAAATTTTCAAAGTTTAATAGTAATAAAATGGTTATAAAAATAGTGATATAATTAGAGTAATAATAATTTGGACAGTTTGGATTAGGACAATATGAGACAACAGAAACAAAGAGTTACGGATGTTTGGGTATCTTTGTCTGGGCAACATAAGCCTGAAAAAGGACACACATTAACAGAGGATTAACTCTTAAAAACAATAACCTGTTGCATATTCACACAGCTAATACAGGATGCATAAATTCCATTCAAACAAATAAATTCCATTCTGTCTGGTCAGTGTCAGCTTCTTCCTCTGAATCCTGATGGCTCTTCAAGCATGAGCAAGGCAGGAAGAAGTTCATTTCTTCTGATAAGGGGACAATAAATTCTCTTTCTCTGAAAGATTCAGGTGTCCTGTGGCTGCTATCTCGCTGTGAGTCCTCTCTTTAAAAAAGTATCTTACATAGCATAGTTTCTATTTTAACATTATGTTATCACCTCAAACTATATTTAACACAGTACTTAAGAAAATTAATACAGCATAACTTTCTAACACAACACATATAATATTCATTTTAATATTTGCGAAAAGCCAATAATAAAATATACATTTTTCACAATGCACAAAGTCCAGCACAGAGCTTCCCACCACTGCTGTGCCTGCTAAGGAGCCTAGGCTGTATATAGACATCTGTAGGCTGGATAATCTCTCTCTGTGACTAATCTCTCAGGCTGTCACTATATACAAGACAGTCATGTGCTCTTCAGAGTCTTTTTTTATGAAGAAAAACATACAGCAAAACATATTTGCACACCATTATAATTTGTGCTGTGCATATGGGTTCACTACATGTGGGAAAGTACTTTTAATTTGTACTTAGCCACTGCTAGCAGACAGTAACTTGAAATCCACAGCAACAGCTGGACTTCTGAGAAACCTGCACTAATCAATAAATTTTGTTTTTTCCACTGCATTATAAAATAGCCATTATTATGCATTATTTTTAAAGCTGAATATATGACCTAGGATTTGGTCAGCAGCAGCTACAAAATATTATGATCAATATGCTGTTCGAGCAGAAATTGATGCTTCAAGCACACTGACAGCTGGGTCATTACAAATCCACTTTTGTTCTCAAGCCAGGCATCTCTAAGATCAAAGCACTACCAACAGAGTATTAAAAACTACTTGAGAGTCAGACAAACAAATGAGAATAATATCGCAGTGTCATTTTTGTCTGTACATTTTTCATAGGGAAAATAAGACCTTTCACCTCTTCTAAAAATGGAAGTTTTAAACAATATTTAGACTTGTACATAAAAAATGAATTTGTGGTAAACAATCAGAAGTTGTTATCGTAAGAGAGATTTAAATGGAACAAAAGAAATTCAATGACCTATGACATTTTAGAATTTGTCTGGCTGGACATTATACAAAAGTCAAATCAAACTTTGCTCTGTGTACTTGTCTCCATCCTGCTGCTTATGCTTACGTATTTCAGTGGACTATTTGAAAAGTAAGACAATAAATGCAGAAATCCTGCCCACTTTTAAGTCAATAAAAGTTTTGGTGTTGTCTCCAGGGGATGCATGACTTCATCCCAAAACTTGTGGGAAGAAGAAATCTGTCCTGGAAGGAACTGCAGTGTAGTAATTTAAAATTTGCATGGAGATTTCAGTCAACAGTCGAGGAGGTTTATATTCCACTTGATGAAAAGCAGCAAATATGGCCTGAATCTTTTAATGCACTTTTTTGCAAATGTGAACCCCAGACCACAAGCTGCCACCCTTTCCAGGGAGCTTCTCAGTTCTGTAAAATGCCTGCAGTGCCTGGGCTCAGCTCTCCTAGATCCTTAAAACTGGACATTGACAAGTGAATAACCTGTTATTCCAAGGTTCTCAGAATTAGTGATCCCTGAGGAACCACTGATCTTATTTGAACAAAATGTCATCAGTTCTCCACACACTTTTGACAAGGATGTATTAGGCTTGGAATGAATAAATACTCTGGGCAGAATTAATCTTTGATAAAATATGAGAATTCGCTGGAGTAATGTACAGGAGGAATCATACCTCCTATCAGTATTTTACTTCAGATGAGATTATGACACATTACAAAATTCTACTACAAGAGAAGCCACCAAAAGTTGTGAATAATTAAAAAGCAGTATTGCTCCTGACATAGTATACAAATCCATCACTATGACAATTTTACAAAGATATTTAAAGCAAAGAGGTCTAAAACCATTACAAGTTCTAGCACTGTAGACTAAATTTTTAACCTTACTAAGTTTTTAAAGCTACATTAGAAATTTAAAGATGGTGAATCATTAAGAAATGTGTTATTACAGAGAAATTCTGTACAATGAATCTTGTTGTAAAATTAAAAAAAATTACTCACCTTTTCAGAGAGCAAGAACCTGGAGATTCTCAAGATGGCTAAGTAAGCCCTGTACAGCTGCTAACGTAGAAAGACAACCTTCCTATTAATTCTACTTAAAGGTATTTAAAGCTCAGCCTCTCTAGTTGCATCACCTCAGATCAGTTAGATACTAGGCATTACTGATAATGACTTTATTTTAACTGCCTTCTTTTAGAACACAAAATAAAGAACAGAAACTATTAGGCAAGCCAGACCTCACCTACCTGGTCTACACAGCAGTTTTTTGATGGTTTGTTTATAAACAAGTATTTGCTTGTTAACAAATACTAAAGTTGAAATATACCTGACAACTGCTTTTTCCTACTATCAGCTTGGTATTCTGACAAACAGCCCTGCCAATATTAAGTTTATCTCATATTCTTACAAAAACTTACAAGTCTAACAAATTGATTAGTGTCCATGCTGGCTCTTCCTTGGTTATACTTCTACGATTCTCCTGTTCTAAGACAGCAAATTTAAAGTCAATAGGATTAAAAATTGCTGCTTTTCTTGCACTCTTCGAAAAAATTTTTGGGATATTTATGAAAACATGTCTGAAAAATTTAAGAACTGCCAAAGGTCACATCTATTATTAAGATTCTATGGAAGGCACTGAATTAATGCCATTAGATTTCACATTTGGTAGTCAGAGGGATCTGAGGGAAAAAAGACAGAACTGAACCTCAGCCCAGTAGAGACTTGAGTAAAAGTAACCAGTCCTAATATTTTTTTATTAGAATAATATGAGAGCACAGAACCCAAAGGGACCACCTATGCTGCTAAGCTCTATTCCAAGAAACTGCAGAAGTCACAAGTCTAAACACATCCAGAAATGCCAAAAGCATCTTACACATCTCTCCATAAGCCATTTCAGTGCTTCCTCACTGCAGTGAGGATCACCATTCAACACTTTCCCACTTGAATGAAATACCTTTCTCCTTTAGCATCATCCTAGGAAAGTTAACCTCACTAATGCCCTTCACTAAAACTGCTCTTTATAATTGGAAGAATAACAGAGATCAAAAATAGTTTTGCATTTAAATTCTGGCTGAAGGCATTAACATCAGCAAAAGCAAGATAAGTTCTGAGAGCACACAGTAAGCCAGATAATTTTAAACTTTGTTTTAAAAATATACCTTGTTGTTTGCATACACAGATTAATAGCACACTCCACAAAAAGCTCTCAAAGTAGCATCAAATTGTCAGAACAGTTTTCCTTGATCAACAATTTTTGTCACAAGAGCACAAGCACCTTGACACTTCTCCGTGATGTGGATGCAAGAGTGGGCTGTGGTTTCCCTCACGTCAGCCCAGGTAACAGACACACAGCTCCGGGAGCTGCAAAAAAAGGCTGTGCACAATTTGCAGCAACAAAAGTTGCTTCCATTAAACTATTTCCAGAAATTCATGAGGAGCCAAGGACAGCACACAATGCTGACAGGAAGAGACACAATGTTACAGCAAAGCAACTAAATTAAATAAATGTTTCTGGTGCAGTACAAGACTGACAACACTCACAAATGCTCACGTAGTTCCAAGTAACTTCTTTCAAATGATTCCATACTGAAAACATAACTATTGCATCACACAAAGAACTACAAATTGATTTAAAACTACTTTATTTAATATGTTAAAATAGTTTACCTACATGTGTTATTTTTTGTACAGCTTTTATTGTTATTGAACAAACCACAAAATTTTCCTTCATATATTTTGACTATATCTCTGTGGATATCATGAGGAACATGACACTGTACATGGTAAGCACCAGGAACACTAAATAGCAAGAATGATTCCCTGTTTATACTTAAAGGTTGTTTGTGAAATTAAACAAGTACTAACACTGTAGTAATAGTAAAAAAAAAAATCAAAGAAATTGTTCCTTAAATTAACTCAATTCATTAGCTATTTATATTATATTCCTTTAGCTATTTCAGAGCTTTAGTACTTGATTTCAAGAACTATGGGAAACAGAGTAGCTAGAAACACAGTATTAGTTACCTATTTAAGGACAGTCACCCTTGTGGTGAGGTGAATGCTATTTCCCCTGCTGTTCTGACAGGGTCCAGAAATAAAGTTATGTTTTACTCCCTGACCACAGGGAGAAGGCTGAACAAAGCAGAAAGGAGACAATTTCTGCATTTAAAGATCCTGCAACTGAAATTATGTAAGTAAAGGTGAAATGTAAGGAATTAAGCTTGGTTTATCATTAACACCAGACCACAATTGCTGCATCTGCTCCTATTCAGTCTCTGGACTGGAGGAGGGAAACCAGCAAAATGAGAAAGGCAGGAAGGTGATGCGTGCATACTCAATCTGTATTCTGAAATTCATTGCACTGCAGATGGAACCAAACCAGGAGATGACTCCTGCCTTTCAGAGAACCAAGCTTGTACTTCAAACCTGGATCATAGCATGAATTTTATATCTAACTTTTCTATTACAATAACCGATATTGAATCCAAACTTGGCACTGCAGAGAACAGAACTGAAACCTGTCTCCAAGAAGAGCACCTAAGTCCCTGCTCTGGCCAAGGAGCTGTGCAGAGTGCCTGAGCTGCAGTGCAAGCGCTCCGAGAGCCGAGCCAGCCCACCTACAAAAAGACATTGTGGGTTTGTAACAGCCATTCTCTTAGACTGATCTCAGTTCCCCTCTTCACAGAAAGGTGAAAGCCAGTCTCAAATATATCAAGGCAAAGAATTGAATTGCCTTGAGAAGAAAAAAACCCCTCTCATTACAGGAAGTGAAGGCAAAGAAAATTGTAAAGCAGTAACATCTATCACATGCCAGTCTTCTCCTCTGACTGCTGCTGACAGGGCAGCAATGCAGACTTGTCAGATAAATGCTTTTCTTGTCAGCTGTGGACTAAAAACTGTATGGTAAGCTTTGTGTCCAGGTGATGATATAAAGTTATTCTTGTAGGACTGAAATGAAGGAAGAAGAGTAAGAAAAGGGAGAAGGAAATAACAAGACAAAATTACTCCTACTCTTCAAGTCTTGACCAAGGAACAAGTTTTTAACAGCTTAATTCACTGCATGCTGCCATACTATCCAGCAGCTGGTGAAATGAACCATGACAGTCTGCTGTCTTTATAGAGTCTCTGAGGAAATACCAATTCACTGGCTTTATTAAACCCTCGTGAGAAAGCCAAGTTTGAAGCTGCTGGGGACTTGTATCAGTTCCAAAGCATGCGGAGAGGGGGTGAAAGGAAACGTCACTTGGAAGAGATGCTTGGTATCAAGCATCAGCTGTGGGACATCCTCACGGTTGTTTAGCATAGCCTGAAATCAGAACAGAAAGAGTGTGAAAACAATGGATTAAGAATCAAAGCAAAGCCAGTACATTGCTTTCTTCCCATGGCAAATCTTGCTTTTTCATGATGTTAAGCAGATTTGCTTGCATCACTTTCAAGTGCCTAGAAGATGAGCTACTTAGTAATAATGTGATGTAAAGGCCAAGAACAACTGTAAAGCATCAAAACTCATGTGTGTGAAGTACCCTGTGAGCTGAATATAGAAACAGCAGTGGCAGCTCTTACCTGGACCTTCCGAACAAACGATGGAGTCACTCTTTTCTCAAAGTCATCTATTGGAGTGTATGAGTTCAGGATCTTAACTATCTGCTCAAATTACAAAAGATTATTTTAGTGTGTCATAAAAAGGGAGAAGACAAAAAGAAGTAAGCATTATTATGACATTCTTACTGATATTTAATTAAGGTTTCGGTAAAACATTTTGCAGTAAAGAGAGAATTTTGACTTGTCACCTACTGAGTTGTTACATATATGGTGATTGCTATGACTCATTTCCAGAGGTGTCAGCAGATCAAGGAGATGTAGAAAAAGCTGAATTTATTAAGGGAAACAATAAGAAAAAACCCATGACATACTAAAAAAAATACGTTGTGGAACAAAAATGTGGGATATACCAAAGCAGGAAAGCATTCACCATGGGAGCAGTTAAAATACTCAAAGCAATCAGGAATAAGGATTTAAAATTTCAGCTTAACAAGTGATGATGTGGAATGCTGAAGAATGCTGCTTTTATGAAATGAAAGTCCAATGGCTTTTTGCAATAAATTATTTGAGATAGCTAAGATTCTGCAATCAGTGCTGCCAGAAGAAAACAGATGGTTCATTACCTGCACAGTAGAAAGAGATGTGCAGTGTTCACATATTTCCTTGGCATCATCATCTGTGATCTTTTTAACCTGAAGGAGCCAGGCTGCTTGAGACAGGGGCTCCAAAGTTTCTTTGGCATTGCTGCTTTGAAGATTCTTGTCCTTAAGCCATTCTTCCAAGTAGCTGATATTACATCTGGGTTAAACCATGAACAAAGAACAGAAATGTCAGGTTCCCCTTGATGAGCAGGTTACTTTGAAGACTGCTAAGGAAGAAAGATTCTTCTAATGTTGTGTTCAAATTAATATATTTTAAGCTAAAAACAATACCTGCAGGTCGTAAAAATCAAACTATTAATAGCTTATTTAACTATAAATTAAATCATTGTTATAGTTCAATTCTTATTTTTTCTTCATTGTCTATTTTTTAAAGCTTGGCTAATAGAAAGCAAGTTATTAGTTTAGCTGTTGTTTCCAGAAAATTACTAACATATACTGACTGGCATTGTCTACTGGCATTGTCTACTGTATGGCATTAAAACATTTATTTGCAACTGAGCATGTACAGGAAATGAGAACAATCTTTGCTGTTACAAAGCAGGGCCAGGCTTATAAAGGATGATCAGCTTTCTTCTAATAATGTTCCCAGATGGGCCAAGATTTTACTGATTTTCCTTCCCCTGAGCCTGCAGACTGACTCATGGAAAACAAATGCACTATTTCTTCTGCAAAACAGTTAGGAGCATGTTTCCTTGGTGCTTGCAACAGGAGAGATGATGCTCAATCTACACCCTCCAAGGCTCTGTCCCAGTGCCTTTGTTGTCACAGAGCATGAAACATGCAAGTCAGCTTTTGTATCCCTGCCAGCCCTGAGACACTGCACCTGTTCACTGTGGTAAGAAAGAATTAAAAATACTGTTGGTCACATCACGGATGAGCTAGCATGGAAAGAATCCTAACCATGCCTGACTTTAAGCTTCTGACTGTAATTTTCTCTGCCTTTTCCTCCACCAGTGTTTCCATGGAAAGAACAATTTATAGTTGTCACGTTGAGAAAGCTCAGCCCAAAATACGAAGTTTTGCTTTTCCAAAGGAAGCAAAAACAACTGGCAACTTCCAACAGAACAGTCACAGACTATCCAGTGACTTAGAGGGAAAGGACATTACATACAAATGTTAAAAAATCATTCTCAGGCTTGCTGAAACTTTGCTGGCTTTACCTTATCTGCATTCCTTTTCTACAGGAGCACATGTCCTTGCGGAGAAAGAGACTATTGAGGGTGACAGCTCCAATCAGAAAGAAAAGCTGCTTCACTGTCTGCTTTAGGAGCTCAGAGTCCAAGCCATTCTGACACATAGTGCTATAAAAATAGCTGAGCTGCTGCAAGATAGAGGTCATAGTGTAGGTATCCGTGTCATCTATACTGGAAGAACGCTTACGGAATCCCGTAGGTTTCAGGCCAGAAATTCCTTGAAGACTTTCATATTCCAGCATGCCTGGTACTGAAATACAACAGAAAATAACTGATGAAATCAAAATTCCCAAGGCTCCTTTCAGTTACATTAATTATTGAACAAAACCTACTTTCAGGATATTTTAGAAGTTAATTGATACAAGAAAAATAAGATACTGACAAAGGCTTCCGGAGCACGCAATTTTAAAAAAGCCTTTTATTTTTGTATGATGTTGCTCCGATTCACAGCATTATCCTAGACTAGGAAGTTTTGAGGAAAAAGTCTGGGAATATATGATTCAGTGAAATTTGTATGTGTTTTGTAGAAACACACATGCAGGAACACCTATGTATGAATATCAGGAGAAAGAAGTCTGTCCCACCCTCTGCCTCCCTGTATGAGCTTTCTTCATATGCTTCACAAGTTACATTTAGGTGCTCTTGGATTGCTGTTGTCTTACCAATCATGTGCTGAATGTTGTTCTCCATTACAATAATGAATTGGTGATATATTTGAATGGCCAAATCACTGAGAATTTGTCTGTATTCTGAGAGATCAAAATGCTTCAAACAGTTCTTATTCTGACGTGGAGTGTTATGCTTCATGAATTCCTATAAGTGAGTAGCAAATATAATTAGAAATCACATAATGTGGTAATTATAAATTGTTACTGCAATGTGTTGGAGTTACTCATTCCATCTCTGGCTGAACACAGAATGAGTCAAAGCTAATGTCACTGGGTGCTTCCTGTACTTAATTTTCCAGTTAATGCTGATGTTTGCTGCGCTCCTAAAGCCAAAGGAAAGACACGCATAGATGTCAATGAACTTTGGAGCAACTCCCAGATCTCTTAAAACAGAAAGCAAACCCTCTCTGCTCTCTTCTCATCTCCCTACCCGTCCCGTCCCCCCCCCCCAAAAAAAACCTACCAAAAAAAGCCAACAACATAGCTGTTTCAACTATGATGGCAAACAAAAACATCTGCATTGTATTGTTGTAAAGGGATATTAATTTTTGGACTTTTCATTAGCAAAGTTCTGACTTCAAAAGTCTACCCCAAATCCTAACCTGTGTGAGGTGTTTAATATTCATTAGAACTCAGATTAAAAGGAAATTCTGGATTCAGAGCTTTCCCTACTGCTGCAACCCCAGTCACAGAGTGTTGGAAATAAAGCCTAACAGGTTTGGGTTCTGGGTGACCCCGCTGTGGCCACGAGAGGGAGCGACGCCAAGCCCAGCTCAGGACACCCGAGTCTATAAAACCTCTTAAAAATACAGTCAGAGTTTCCAACTGAAAAGAATGAAAAGAAACTTGAATCTCAGGATGACATTTAGCTTAACAAGCAAGTGAAATAAAGGAAAAACCTGAACAGTATGTTGTTTTGCTTCCTTCCAGAGGTTTTCTTCTATTTTGGTAGCAGTAAGTATCTGAATGGCCCTAATTATAAAATAGTAAAACTGTTTTATTTATATACATGGTCAGATATCTGAAGTCCACCTCTAATTAAACTCACGTGGAAAGATTCAAATGAAGCAGCAGTTTCCATGTCATGGCTTTAACCTACTTTAGCACTTTGATGTTTCCTTCATTTCCCTTGATCCATTAATTCTGTACTGTCTTATTATTTGTATAAGACACATAACACCACTGCAGAGCAATGTGAGTATATAAATACCTGTAAGGAACACTGGTGAGCTGGTGAATAGTTATTAATTAATGCTATTTTAAATTTCAATTAAAATCTGTCAAAAGTAATGGAATTATTTTATTTAATCAATCCTACCTCTTCCCCGCTGTACTGCTTCAAACAGTTAAGAAAATAATATGTGTTGGAAAGCCAAAAGGACAACATCTCAAAGTCTTCTGAATGTTCCTGAAAAGGGTAAGTAAAGCAGTCTTACTATGGTACTGTCTCATGAAGTTAATTCAATAATTAAACTTAAAACCATTACAGCATTGGTAGAACAGAGCCTATCTATAGCAGAATGAGCACAGAGCATCTGAAAGGGGCTGAACAAATCCTGCTCTGTTTTCAGGCTAACACATAACAAAGATCCCTCTTTTGTTTGGTAAATACTGTTTAAGTATTCTTAATAGACAGGCTAAATAATAACCCTGAACAAACAGTTCTACAATTCCTGTGGATATGTAGTGTGCTGGAGGGCTTCCTGCAAAGAAGTGTGAACAACACCTGCATTCACAAATGAAACTGCACTACATAAAAACACAGTTCTAACTATCTATGTCTCTTTTTTATTAGCTGAGTAAACACAAGCTTCTCTAATGGATAAACTGTGCTATAAATTTGTTTGTGTACAAACTTATAGGTGTTCTCTGTACAACACGTCCAACTGCATGAACCACAGTCCATTCCTGCCTGTGCTTCCTCCCTGTGTCTGGTGTTTCACTCCATTATAAATCCATAACAAAGCATTCACAGAGCTGAATTTGTTATGCATATAGCATGGCAATTTTAGTTTATAATTTAATTTTGTACACGGGCTGGCAATTTGATTCTAATCGTTTGGGTTCTAGTGCTGCAGTACAGATGACATGTTGAATTACACCAGCAGCTAAGCAGTGCAAAATCCTCCTCAGAGTCCACTACCAGCTTGCTGCCAGACATACCAGCCTTCATTTCTGTCCCTCTGACTTTGAACAGTGCTGAAAGCACAGGTGCACTTCACCTAATTAGCTACTCATTGTAAAATGTAAAGTGCTTGAAATGATTTTGTCAACAACATCTTCAGATAAAAATAATTTATGTTAATGCATTCTGTGGATTCTGTGTTCAGCACAGCAGAACCTCAGCTGGAGACTTTACAGGGATGCTACTACAAACCTCAAAAAGATGTCACTAGTCATTATCATTCCCTTCTAGGAATATCAGCAAGTGGAAGTGTTGGCATTCCCCAGGTACCACACATACATCTTGTAAACCTTGTGTTAAAAATCAAAAAGCACAGTACAGTACACTCAAACACAGCTCCTACCTTAACAACCTGCTTGATGCCATCAATGGTTACATTCATGAAAGACTTCAGCATGTCAGCATCGTTCAGGTAATCTGCATACCTCACACACATGAACAGGATGTGAGCTGGAAGGCCAGGAATCATATTAACTACAACTCCACGGGGCTTCAAATCTGCATGGAGGAGAGTCATCTGGTTTATTATGGAAAAATCCAATTTTCAGTGTAGCATTCCAAAAAAGACAAGCACCATGCTGTTCCTTTCTGCAGTGACCAGTCACATAATAACTGATTTACTGGTGAATCTCTTGTTTCTGACAACTTCTGTAACAGTAATGCTCACATATGAGTATTAATTATATTTTCCTGAGGGGTAACAGAGTATTGTAGCAAATTCTAAGGTCCAGCATGGGCTATGCCAGGCAGGACAACTTCAAAAAGCAAATTACATTTAACTACCCACTGGATGCCCCACCAAGTTCCATTGCTTAGGGCCACACCTTTGTTCACAAAAACATTAACATTCAAAAGTGAGAAGAAAAGGCAGGTGTTGTTAATTTAATAATGGTACAAATGTACATGGAAAATTTGTCAAATTCACTATTAATTGTAAGTTGATGAGAAAAGCTGGTTGGGCAGCAAGACTGATACTGTCAAGTAGCTCAGATGAGGGACAAAATCCTTCTACAAGAGAAACATGAAGTACAGTTCCTTTCAGTGAAGGCATGGCAAGGACAGACAGGAGAGCAACCATCACACATGGATATAAGCACAGTGACTTACAGACTTAGTAGATGACCAGGAAGAAAGTAAATTGAAGTCCTTGGTGTGCTCTTGGGATTTATAGCTTTAGAGGTGGATAAAGAGTAAGCAAGGTAACAGAGTCAGCATTATGAAGAGTCAGAGAAATTATTTTTACAGAGATAAAGCACTTCTGTATTTGAAATATCTGGTACTGGAAAGATAGCAGTACAAATTGTACTGGTGGTAAGAGAATGGGAAAAAGGCAACTTAGAATGAAAGTGCAATATGGTGCCACGTAGTTTTTGTTACAGTGTTCTGAATATTGTTGATATTAGACTAATAAAATTCTAAGTTTTACTAAAATACCGAGGATCAGATTCTGAATGATCCTTTCTTCATCCTCTTTTTTGTACTCCATCATTCCAATGTACTCTTTGGGCACAGTGGGCACAAGGGCTTCAGCTGTCAAACACAAAAGCACTGTTACTTCCAGGTTAATGGTTAAGCTAATGGTCATGTTAGAACAAACTACTGGAGAAAAGTAGTTTTCTCCACAATAAAGACAGCACACACTAATGTTCTTATGGCTCCAAGCATTATGAGTTAAGCAACATTTATATTATTCATGAATAGCTTCCCTGGATTCAGTGGGATTACTTGCAGTAATAAGAAAAAATAAACAGCAAAGTTACACCTCTACATTAGACAACTTAGCAGTGTTTTTGAGAGCATCCTGTAGTGAAGAATTAATTTATCTGTAAGAGCTTTGTACAGACTAACTTCACATCAGGAATCATCTGCCACTTGAAGGCTCATGGGTGGGGTTCCTTGTCAGATACAGAACTAACACTGGTGGCTCAGAGGGTTTGTGTGAGGGTGTGCATAAACTGTTGTTGGCAGGACTTTATCCCTGTGCCTGGATCTTTATCATCTAGACCAGGTCCCTGCATGCCTATGATTTAGCTGGGGAAAAAACAAACACACCAGGAAAGGACTTCTATGTCATTTGTGTTGATGATTCCCCTGGCACATTTTTCTGAGGTATTAAATTTCTAACTCCACCCCAAACTCCACCTTTTTAAAAATATATTTTTTCTTCAAACAGACACTGAGCATTCAAAGCTATTAAACAAAATAAATCACATAATAATATCTTACATTTTTCAATAGTCTTGGTCAGAGTTTTGATCTGATCTTCTAATTTTTTTATTATTCTGTCTTTCATGTCTAGCTTTTCTTCAAGATCCTGTAATAATCAAAGTCAGTGAGTTCAGAGTAAACACAATCAAAAAAACAGTTTTCTACTGTTTCGTGTTATTGCCACAATTAATATTATGATGTGCTTTTACTTATATTTGCTGG
Source organism: Molothrus aeneus (assembly GCF_037042795.1). NCBI lineage: Eukaryota > Metazoa > Chordata > Aves > Passeriformes > Icteridae > Molothrus > Molothrus aeneus. The sequence continues at coordinate 8,493,770 of NC_089658.1, read as the reverse complement.
AAGAAACACCCTCATATCTTTTTTTTCCCTAAATTATTTGAAGAAATATCCTATCCATACCACAAAATCATAATTTCATTCTTTTTATCCTGTATTTCAGGTACAGTTTCTTAATGACAATTTCATTTCCTCACCAAGTTTTCCACAGCAAGTCGAGTTGTCACTTGCTTTATCTTGCTTTGTAGTTCACCCTGGACTTCATCTTGCATCACACCATTGCTCAGTCCCTCAATTCCTTGGATTCTGTCCTTCAGATTCTCTTTTTCTTTTATGTCTACTTCATTCTGGGCCTCAGTAGTTCTAAAAATAGGTAAGAAGTCTTGTCTCTTAATCTTTTGTGAAAGCACAGTCAGATCATACTTGTCCATTAGTTATTAACTGTACAAAATACTCTAAGGCAAATCTTAAGTGGAATGTAATTTAAGAGTTTAAGTGATTCTGTTACTACAGCTTATAGTGTAGTAACACTTTTTTCTTATTAAAAAAATTATTTAAAAATTACCGTCTTTGTGTCCTATCCCGTTCCAGCTCATAATGCAGCCGATTTGACATCTCTTCCATTTTTTTTCAATAATAAATGGCAGCAAAACCCAAAACCAAACAGAAACAACAAAATCAAAGGTATTTACTGTTCAGTACTAGTATTCAGTAAATCTTTCATACACTCACTGTTTTGTTTCATCTAATGAAATTGAATGATTGATGCCAGCTAATGTAACAGAGAAATATGTGACTACTCCATACCACACAGAAAATCCTACGGGATGAAGAATTTTGATACTACTAATTTCTTGCAGTTGGCAGTAAAACTACTCATAAATTTTAAATCAGTTGCCTAGGAAGACACTGCAGTTACAGACACTCCAAATCTTCAGCAGGGTATGCTTTCCTAAATTGAGAACTTTTCCCTCTGTCTCCCACTCTGAGCTTTGCAGCATTCTCTTAAGTCTACCTCATTGAGTATGCCGTAAGTTCCAAATGATCTTTCCTTTTCATTGCTGTTTCCAAAGGACATACTCCATTTCACATATTCTTAGCAGAGCCCTATGGAATACTTTTGGAGACTTCCAAACCCCAGAACTGAATGACCTCAAAAAGGTAAAAAAAGCACATATTTGCATGTATCTTATTTTTTCAGAAGATATATAACACATATTTTTCATTGCATTTCTCCCATTTTACTAGTAAGAAAGTAAGTAATAAGGCAATGAAGTCATGATGGAATATTAATTCAGCTTTTAGAAGTTCAGCTCCAGGGAATCCATCAAGTTCACCTCAACCAACTGAAAGACTGGGGGCCATAGTGGGACCATTACCTTTCAACTTTATGGTCTGCTCTTGAAGACGGTTTTCAAGATCTAATTTTTGATTTTCAAGTTCAGCAACTTGCTGCTTAAGATCTGGGATTACCTTTTAGAGAAAAAGGAGATTTGTGTATTTCAGCACCTTCCTTCTTTTCAAATCCCTGCAGTAGTTCCTAAGTCACCTCATGACCCTGAACTGCCAATAGTCCAAACCAGAGAGAGGCTCTGGGGAGGTTCTGCTGCCTGCTTGCCTGACTTGTTTGACTTTTCTGCAGGCACCTTCTGCTGGCCACTCTTAAAAACTAAATACTGAGCTAATCAAATAGTTGGACTTTCCCACTACTACCATTGTTTTGTTCTACTTTAAAGGAAATTACACTATGGCTTTAATTTCCCTAGTTCAATTAACAGTGAAAAAACCCCCTCGACATTCCATAAAACAGTTACAAAAATAATATCATAAATAACTTTTCCTTTTATTTTCGATTTTCGTAACTCTGTTTTGAAAACATTTCTTCGATTAATTTTTCAGAAAAATGATATGGCATGTGCAATCTTCTGGAACAGCACGAGTTCCTTGTGTCAGACCGTTTTGCACAGCACCAGGTGTCAGGCTCTGCAGCCATGCCTGTAGCAGGTTTCGGAATGTGTAGCTGCCCTCTGGTGGGGGAAGCCTCAGAACTCTGAGGAGGCTTCTGAGAAAAATCTCAAATCAGGTTTATGCATATGAAAAGGCAAAAAGTCTCCGCGAGGCTGCCCCAGCAGGCTGGACACTCAGACAGTAAATTTGGCTGTCTCCTTACACACCACCCCAGCATGCAGGCAAGGAGCCTCAGCGATGTGCCACCTTACATGGCCCCATTTGTTTGAGCCTTGAGGTTTCAAAGATATGCCCACAATATTCTGAGAGCCAGAAACACATCTGGATTGTGCTTCTGCACCTGGACCTTACCAGATTTTCTGAAGTTAGCCTGCTAACTTCCAACCGAATGCCATCATTTATGTCATTTTCCTCTCGGAATAATTTCTGTAGATGATTAATATCTTGACTAAGATGTTCAACTTTAAAGTTCAAACCCTCAATCTCCTTCTCATATATTTCTTTCTGAGACTGGAAATGGCTTTCCAATACTCTGTTAAAACAAAAAGGAGAAAGAACATGGCAGATGCAGAACGACCTTGATTAAATGGGTCAAATTTAATACAAAGTGAAAACAAAGTACTGTGATTAACACAGAGATATTCCATTACATCACCTGTGCATTAAAGGAGTTGAAAGTTATGCATGATATCTCAGAGGAAACACATTTTCCTGACTGACACATCCACACTTATCTCACTGGCTTGGAAGAAGTTTATTCAACTGATTTCAAACTGCTTGGCTCATCATATAATGTAGTGCTTGTTCATTTCCTTAACAGAAGTTCAGCACTGCACTGTAGAATTTGTTACCCAATGATCTTTTGATTTATCTTCTAGGTCACAGCTTGGAGTTTTGGAAACACTGAAGAACTGAACTAACCTTGTGGCTTTTTTCAAGCCCTCATAAGCAAACCACAGCTCTCCATCCTCATTTAAGTGCTCCAGATCCTCTGTAGAGAGTCTAGAATGCAAGGCAGAAGCATTAGTGTGCAGATGACCATAATGCATTCCTTAAGCCTTTTTGAAGATGCCTCAGAACAAAATTACCTGCTTCTTACATCTTCAAAATCGTAACTTTCAAGAAGCTGCTTTGTAACTTCTGACATCTTTTCTGGAAAAAACCCCACAAAGTTTATAAAATTCATTATTTTCTCTGCATGTTTCATTATAAAGATCAAACCACCCTCTTCCTAAATCTAACAAGGTTCTTCCCTGGTGCTCAGTAAATATATCCGATTTACCAGAGGAATACCATGAGGGACTCAGTTCTACTTTGGGACATGTAGGAACATTAGGTTGATGTACCACCAATACTGTTTTTTTCAAAACTTTCAATGCAAAGTTATATCTTCCTGGTCTGAATCTGGGCAACTCCTAGAGTTCTACAGATGATTTATCATCTTGTGCTAGGTTACTACATTAAATGCTGCAAATACAGGCTTGCTCTTTGACATTATTATCATTAAACAAAGTTCACAATAGTAGCACTTGTTAAGTATATTTTTCCAAAGAGAACCAACTCAGCAAGTTATTTAAGCATATTTGACATCATTGGACTTAGGACAAAGGACAGGATGAATGAAAACTAGATAATATATTGTTTACACATTTTTGGGTCCCTTGTTAAACTCTAAGTGAAGTTTAGATTTTAGGTGAAATTTAAATCATTAGTTTGTATTTCTAAACACAAATGAGAAATGTCTGAAATCAGAGTTTCCTCAAAGGGGTACCCCAGATCTCAGTGTTCAGTGACCACTTTGTACACTGTATACATACATATATATATTAAAAAAAAAAAAAAAAATATATATATATATGGATGGAATTAAACCACCATGGGATGGGAAAGAGAACTGGAGTTCTGTCATAGCTGACATTGAAGAGATCAATTTAAACTGGCCTGGCTCAATTCTCTGCACTATCTGGTATGAAGCTTACCCCTCAATTCTCTCTTCTGTGAGTGGGCCTGCTTTTCAACATCCAACTTCTGTGTCTGAAGAAGTTCAATTTCCTTTTGCAATTCAGGTATTTTCTGAATCAAACAGAAATCATATACTGACACAAGGAGTGGATGACAAGGGCTGAGTATCAGTTAAATCATAATTATAATTAAGAACAAGTTAATAGGGTGAAAAGCTTAAAATGTGTTGTGTTCTCAGGCATTGGAACAGAACAGTAATGTGAGGTACTGAAAGAAAAATGTTAGTGCCATGGAATTGACTCAGAGAACAAAAATGTGACTTTACACTAATTTAAGGTTCGGTTTATAAGCTACATGTATGGAAAATCCCCAGAGAAACTGATACTTTCTCAGGAAAATGGAAGGAAAACAGATCTATATATTCAAATTTATAAATATTAAAGCACAATTACTCTTGAAAACATGCAATTATTACTGCAAGCACTAACTTGCATTGTCTACTACATGAAAATAATGCAATATAGTGATGTACCAAATACAACTTATTAACTACAGCTTCTTCTAAAAATGGACTGGAAATAAAAAAATTAGTGAAGATAATCTATAAGCAAAACATGCACATTCTTCACTTGCTTTCTCTAGCAAAGACTCCAAAATGAAATGAGTCATGTTTTACCTGTGCTTGTTTTGTAAGCTGTCCTACTTCCATTTTTAAGCCATCCTGAATGATAATTTCTTGCTGAATTTGTTGCTGTAGCTGAATTTTTTCTTCTTTCAGGATCTTAATTTCTCCCTTGAGCAGTTCAATCTCCTTTTCATAGTCCTGCTTCTGGTTTTGGAAATTTTTCTCAAGTATCCTAAAGCACACAATGAAAAGGTAATTTTATTTGTCTACATTCCTAAGTGAAAAAGTGGGCTTTGTTTTAGTTTAATTTGAAGGATGTGCTTCCTTGAAGAACACTTAAATGAACCATAATTACTTGAAAATGCCATCCTACATCCTCAGAATCCACCCACATAATGGATGATAATGGGAGGAGAACATCCCTATATTTTCTAAGAGTTTTAGTATATTTAGTTTTCCTTTACAGTTTCTTACAGTTTCCAGAATATTTCTGCTGGATTGCTTCCAGCATCACACAGGTAATGAGCAAACCAGAAAAACTAGGAAAAGAAATCCTCTTAATGTAGTCTGAAGGTATTGGCAGGTGAAATCAGACTGAGCTGGAGCACCACAGAGCTTCCAGCCCTCAGGAGCAGTGACTGATTGCTCTCTTCACACTTCAGAGAACAGCACTTCTCTGGCACTGAAGGTTCTCTGTCTTGGACTGGAAAAGTAATTGGGAAATAAACACTTGATCCAAGAAAAGCATGCTGAAAGCAACAGCCATTTGTTGATTAATAACAGGATTTTTACTGCAAATTAAATATCTAAGGGGGGGATAAAAAGCTTTTTCCTTTGTATTTTTAACTGAATGTCCTTTACAAACACTGCCTTTCCCTCACACTGAATCCTTCCATTCTGTCCTTTCATATTCACTTCTCAGGAGTTCTGACTGGTGTGGCCATCAGCTGCTCTTCCTCTCCTGAGCAAATTCTGAGGACATCTCCAAAGAAACCATTACCACTAGAGTTGCCTTCAATTCTCAGAGACACAAGAAAAGATAACAAATTGGAAAAGCAAGAACAGTTTGATTTCCTGCATATGACTCACCACAAACAAGGATGTGCTTTTCCTAAACTCTGCATGAAGTACTTCAGTACCAGCACTAGTGCCCAAGAACATGGACAGATTCATAACTGATGTCAGCATAATACATTTGCAGGAGAAAGAAAGGGAAGGAAAGAGAAAAAATGAATGCTGCTTCAAAGAAAAAAAATTCAGATTACATACATTCGCTGGTTTTCTTCTTTTTGTACATCATTGAAGAGTTGCTGTGTGAGGTCATCCATTTTCTCTGTCAAAAAATATTTTAATATTTCAAAGACCTTCATGCAACTGTGCCCATTTATTAAAAAAGCACGACCATGATGAGAAGTTTTGTTTTAGTAAGTAATCCTTAACATATTCTGAGGTTGAAATTGCTCTCTCAAGTGCCAAAAATTATCACAGTACATTTATTAAGTAATGCTATAGAAACAAAAAGATTCTGAGGCACAAAATTGTGCAATTATTCATCTAAAGTATACTTGATCTCATGTGCTGCCTGTGTCCTTTGAAATTAGATTCCTAAAAGTAGTGTATTAAAGGAAGCAAGGATGAAGCTACAATTTGAAGGAACACATGTATGAAAAGGGACATGTAACAGGAGGAGAGGTCCTGCTACTGAAAGAACAAATTTAAATTAACTCTTAATAAAAACACTTGTGCTACTCATCCTAAGCAAGAGAAGGACCAACTTTCAATTTACTACAATTTCAGCACTTTTATAGAACAAAAGCAATTTACTTTTGCTGAAAAACTGACTTTACCCCACTATAACTCCTTTGAAACTCCCTTTAGTTATTGTACCTTTCATTTCCTCAGTTTTTTCTTGGAGTTTTATTTCTAAGGTCTTCTTTTGTTCTTGTAATTCTTTATTTTGATTCTCAAGTTTTAAGATTTTCTGTACAGGCAAAAAGTAAGCAAAATATACAAATTACAAAGGAGGAAGAAATAGGCCACAGAAGATCTTACATTTAAAGAAGCATAAATGGACTCTCTTCCTTTCTTGCTGCCTTCCCCCAAAAGAGTAGTTACTTAGAAACTCTCAAATAATGCATTTGATAAATCCAGTAACCGAAAACATTACTTAAGAATAAAAGCACACAGATGGCAATTATAATATACCTGCTCACTGTCCTCTTTATACTTTTTCCCTTTCTCTTCATATGTTCTCTTTTGAGCAGTTAATTTTTCGAGTTCTGATTCAAGTTTCTGAATTGTATCCACATCATTCATATGAGCTGAAGCCAGATTGGTCAATCGTTCCAGCAAGCCATGATTTTCTCTACTCTGCAATGAGCAGGACAGGATAAAAGGAAATAGAAAAATGCACTGAAACTGTTCCATAGAATTTTAAGGGGAGTTTAAAATTCTGACCTACTTCTTCTCTCCATCCCATATTAGTCACGATTATTTCAACCCAGGACTGTTTCCATCAACTAGATTAAAACTACCATTTTAAAGACAATTTGGCTGGAATGGCTCTCAAAAATAAGCTGCAAAATAAACATAATGTTGAATTCTCCAAAATTACAAAACATGTTGTACCAGAGGAATATCTCACACATCCTTCATCCTAACACTAACAACCCCATCCCGAGACTGGATGGACTTTAGAAACAGTAAAAAAATCAAAAAGGTAATTGCAGACTCTTCTGATTTGCATAATTAACCCAAAATACAAGGAAACCCTAGATGATTTTTTCTACTCTGGGTGTAGAAAGCCTAGTAGTTTGTTATAAAGGACCATAACCCTTACATACTTTCCTGTCTTCTCATCAACATCTTTAACTAGAGCAGATGGGATAAAAAACTTAGCACAAATCAGAAGCTGACTGCTTCCCCTCACCTGTTCTTCTATCCTTTTCTGCAGCTGCTGAACTCTGTATGAGAGCTGGATATTCAACACGAAGCGCCGAATGTTCTGGAACCTGCGCCTGGCCAGCCATGCACGGGCATATTTCTGGAGAACCACAGCCTTCTGCTCCTCACGCATCTTTAAAACAAAGGGTTAGCATCCCTCTGTAATTAGCTCAATCCACAGCAATTGTAACAGCCTGTGAGTCTACACACACTGGTGAGGACAATGCAGCTCAGGGAAATATCAAAATATTGAAATATCCAGGCTGCAGGCACATTTGAGCCACTGTAGTAATCACAGTAAATGGTCTGCATCCAGCATAAACCAGACAGAGAACTTGGCAAAAAAACTAAAAAAACAGAGCAGAAGATACAAAAACCAGATGTGTAAAAGTAAAGTTTTAGGAATAACTGCTATTGTGTTCATCTTTTTTACAGAGCACAAGTTGTCTCCAGTTACTGAAATAAGATGTTTGATAGGCTGTACCTTGCGATACTTTTTTCTTGCTAGAAATCCTCTTGTGTAAGCTTGGATTGTCACAGCAGCCACAAGGATGAGCTGGCAAAGTCTACGGACGAGGTAACCCCGACAGTATTTCTGAATGATTATAGCTGCCCATGTTTCCTTCAGATTTCTTGCAGTTACAGCTTGCCTTAATTCAAAAAACAATAAAATTTACTTAGGTCACATTGGATTTCTCATGCTCATTGCCTTGGTCAGTCAAATTACATACACACACACAAAAAAAAGTGAAGATATCAAAACTGAGCATCCATTATTAAAAATAGAGCTTGTTCTTCAACCAAAGTGAAGGACAGGGAGTTATCCACCACTTTTATATGTGCCCACAAGCATTTGTTCTGATGGTCTCTTTATGAAAACCTCAAAGCCTACACAGAGCCATGTTTCATTCTGCTTTGACAATGCCTGGTGCACTTTCTTTGCAATAATTTGTCCACACTAATCCGCACACCCCTGATTTCCTCTCTGGCTCTGAAGCTCAGCAGAAAGCCCAACTGGGCCATCTATTATCAGCTAAGGACTGAGCTCACAGGCAGACAGGCCTCTTGGGGATCTGGCAGACAACGCTGGAAACCTGTTGGGGTACTTCTCTCATACCAGTTAAATAACTTGACCATGTTCAAGTTCATAATTACAATCAAGAGGAAATGGAAATACAATTGTGGGAATCCTTAAAATCTGAGGGTTTTGGGAAAGCTGCAAAAGGCAGGCTTCAGAGACAGCAGAACTGTGATTAGAGCTAAGCAATAGCCCTAAGATTGGTCAGCAGAAAAATTATGTAAAAAGTAGAAAAGTAGGGACAAATAGAACAATGGTCTGTGTATTAACACTGGTCTAGAATAACTCCCTAAGCTGCAGAAAAGTATATCTAGCAAGATATGAGGAAGTTCTAAGCTTAATAATGGAGCTCTGTGCATTGTGTTTTAAGGCTTACATGCAGGTATTGTATTTGAAATAAGCAAGCATTGTTTTAACCGAGGGTATGTGTGCTTTTAGTGGTTGGATAGAACTACTGTCAATATGCTTTTGCTTTGTGTGATTGGTCAAAAAACTTTTAAACTAAGTTGGAACATTAAGTTCTTAGTCTGCTGCCTGGGATGTGAGCTGCTGGCATCTTCCCATTGTCATAACCATGTAATGAGACTGATGCTGAAAAATAAAACAGCTCAAGGCGCGTTCCAGGCAGTCCCATCCCGTTTGTTACTTGTACACAGCCCCCAGCCGGCGATAAAACCTGACTTGCTCTTAGATAAAACCTCCCCTTGGGGCACCAGCTGGCCCTGTGTGAGGCTGCAGCCAGGAGCAGGACAGCTCCCTGGGCAGGGTGGGTACCTGACGGTGCGCTGCCCACGGTAGTACTGCTGCACGGTGAGCGCCGCGCGGCGCAGGGCCACGAAGCGCCGGCGCTGCAGCCAGCCCCGCACGCGCCGCTGCAGCAGCGTGCACGCCTGCCGCAGCCTGTCCGAGCGCAGCTTCTCCAGGTAAGCCACCTGCCCCGCTCTGAAAAAAATCTTTGTTCTCCCAAACTGATACTGGTTAGGATCCTGAAAGAGAAAACAGTAGGTTCGTTAAGTTTTTAGCTTATTTTTGTGGGCCAGATATTCTCTTCCTTTTATAAATTGTCACTTCAGGCAAGCTCTGCTTCAAGACACCATCTTCCTAAATAAGAATATCTTCTCTGCCTGCTATGTAGATAGGAGTATGTAGGGGGGAAAACCCACTTAGCAGGAAAGACACAGAGAACAACATCAAAAGTTGTACACTCATGATCTAAAATTAAAGGGAGGCTCTGGACTTATCATCAAGGCCTCAACCTCCTCACCTCCTCCTACAGGTCTGGTTCCATGGGCTCAGCAGCACCTTTTGATGCACGTTTCTAGCCTAGAACCAGTGAGCTGTGCGAGCAAAAACTTGGGGTGAGGCTGCTTTTAGGTTCCAGCTCTCCCCCTTGGCCTGTGCCAGAGCTACTCAGCAGGTGTGTCTGTGTTTGGTGTCACACATCCCTGAATCTGAGCTCAGTCCTGGCATGCTGGCCTGACCAGGACCAGCCTCACCACCACAGGCTCACCTAACAAATAGAAGCAATGTGCAAAATAGCAAATTTTTGAACAGCTCTTCAATAAGCTGCATTCCACCATCGAAACCCATCTTGTGCTTGTAATACTTGACAAATGTATACCATTTACTGTTTACTGGTTTATAAATACAGGATCTTTTCCATTTTGCAAGTGACAATATTAAGCACAGAGTGGTTAAATTCTCTGTCTATGGCCACATCATGACTGTCACAGCACAAGGTTACTGACCCACAAGCCTGTGTACAGCACAGTAAATCAGGAAAAACAGCAATAATGTAAATACCTTTCCTGCCTGAGGAGAGATACTACCCTTGACAAAAGAGACCTTTTATTACTCATAGATGCTGTAATACATCTATTGGCTGGTGCAGACAAACCAACCTGGATCAGCCTCTGCAAAACAATCTTGCAAATCTGTTTCTTGTCATTTATGGAGAGCTCCTGCTGTGTCATAAGAATGCTGTAACGGCTGAAAAACTCAATGTAAGTCCACCTGGAAAATTAGAAGTTAACAAATTAATTTCATTAACAGACAAGTAGGTGTTTTGTGGCACAGGGGGGGCTCACTGCTATCCCTACCTGGATGGGTAGCTCTGTGCACTAATCCGAATCGTTTCCAAAACACCACATGCTCGCAGCTGCTGAGCAACTCTCTTGGAATCAAACCTAAAAAAAAAAGCAGTGTTATACTTTGCATTCTTCTGGGTTTGGCATGCTGTAATAATTAGAACCATTCTACCAACTGGATTTGTATTTCTGCTCATAGGACACAAAGCTGCCTGCTTCTTATATAGTGTCTTACTCCATACCACATATTAAAAAGAAAAATCTATTGAAAAATCTGGGTTTTCTGTTTCTTTCTCAAAACTAAAGAAGACTGTATTTATTTGTTTATCTATCTCACTAAAATTCCTATTTCCTTTCAGTATTAACTGTGACAGTTCACAGCAGCAAGTGGTAAAGAATAGTTCCACTCTCAGCACAAAACATACACAGAAATAAACCCTCTCAACAGCCCATTAGGAAGAAACTCTCCAAGTAGTTTTATCCCATTCATTATGAATAAACCAGGATTTGCTCATTAATACATGGGTTCAAAATTACAAACACAAGGCATGGAAAGTCTCTTTCCTGCTCTGGACCAGAGCTGTTATGCCCACAGAGCACACCACCAGTGTCAATTCAGTACTAGCCAAGAGAGTCCTGTGGCTGGCAGATGACTACAGTGTTCTTTCAGAAGCTCTTGGTGCACTCTTCTTGTCTAATTCTGACATATTTTTACATTATCCAAGCTATTTCTGCCCTCGCTGCAGGATCATGAGATCTCAGTGCAGTGATAGCGATATAATATCACCAGTAACGTGTTTTGCATGGAAAGATTTTGTCTGGCTACAAGAAAATGAGCTAACATACTTAAAAGACTGAATTTAGAATCAAAGCTGGCCTCTTCCCTCCTACTCATATGTGACAAAGGCTTTAATTTCATTTGCCAGTGCACTGCCTGCCAGCTGGAAGTTGTATAGCTGACACCAGAGTGCTTCCACAGGTCTGCCCAAACAGAGACCAAGAGCTGCATTAAAGTTTACTCCTGCTCACAGGTTAGTGGTTATCCATCTGGTCATAGGAATTATGAAAATTATCTACCACATATGACTGTATTGAAACATTAAAATTACATAAAAGTTGGCGGAAAATCTGGGGCTATGTTCAACAGTGTTCACATCTTTTCTGACTTCTAAAGCTATTTTAAATATTTCTGCAGACAACAGGGAGTTTCACAAAGAAAATGGCAGAGGTTTTTATTCTCCAAATATGAATTGGGGTTAATCCATACTGCATAAGGGCAACACACCAATATAAAATATTGATCAACTAAAACCAAAGGAGGAAAACCTTTACCCTAAAAATATTCTGACAAATGCACAAGCACTAGTATCTAATTTGAAAATTATTAGGTTAAAGAGTTTTTTAAGGTAACAATAATGATACTTAAACATTCAATTTTTGTAAGAAGACAGTATTTTTTTCAAATTCACATATCTGGGAAGGAAAACCATGTTCTGTATGGGAAGTTTCTCCACAATAAGAGTTTAGCTTGCTGTCACATCACTACAGTGATACAGAAAACCACAGCTGAGCACAGCTAACATACTTACTCAAAAGGCAACTTCTCATCATTTGGCTTTATGCATCTCACATAATGAGGAGTGGTTGCATTGAGTGTCACCATAAGTAAAGACAAAGAATTCCTGAACTGGAAAATACCAGACATAAGAGTTTTGCTAATGAAATATTTCAGTAAAAAGTCAAATCTTGGTCCTTTAGTTATTTGGTAGGTTTTGGCTGGACACTGGGAAATAGGTTTTAGATCTTAAATGCAGGAAATTGAAGACTGTGGCTGTACCAAACAGCCTCCCATATATAAAATAAACACATCTATTATACCCAGACCTGGAGCACTGCTCTGTGGCTCTTGCTGTCCTGAAAACTGGACAGTTCCCCATGAACAGTGACAGAACCCAGTGTCAGACTGCCCAGCATTTCCCAGCAAGTGCAAACACCACAGAATAGCAGGTTTGTGGGGTACCTTACTGCCCACAGTGGTCCGGAGCTGTTTGTTGGGTGATTTCAGAACAGGTCTGGCAGATTTGATGTTTATAGCTGAACTGAAAGGTGAGATGGACACTGGACTGTCTTGAAAAAAATTTGCACACAGATGAAACTAAAAGTGTGGTGAAAGAACCAGAGTTAAACACTGTGTAACTGCAGCATCATTTTAATCAAAATTACATTTACTATACCGTAAAATGCAAACCCCTCAATACTTAGGCCAGGTATTTTGAACTGGGTATCAAACAAACAACAACTGAAAAAAGAGTTGCAATGATTCTGAGTCTATTGTGAAGCACTCACACATTCCACACACAGAACTCAACATCTGTGAAAGCAGCCTGCAAAAGCTTTTTCAATATAAGCAAATATGGACATAAATACAGAGCAGAGCTAAAAATAAGAGCACTTAAGGCTGTGTTTTCACAATATGCAATTTAAATTAAGAATATGTTTTCAGGTCCGACAAAGTCAGCTTAAGAGTAATCCTGAAGTCTCAAGGCTATAGACTTCAAAGGGACAAGCAGGTGGGAAGTGGCAGGCACACATAAGACACCTGATGTTTTCCTTGCCCTGGCATTCTCTTAATCTCTTTTGAAGAATAAACAAAGGCAGTTGTTAATGATAAACCACCTATCAAAGCTGCATGCAATGACTACAGGAGGAAAAAAAAAAGTTTTTCAGTTACAGGGATTACAAAATGCTCTTGAAGGGAGATATTAAAAGAAAACCCCAACATAACTAGCAAAGTAAATGCACATATATGAAGAAATTGAATACTGTGTTTTTTTCATCTTGTATATTATTTGATGGTAAAAATACACACTTCTATAATATTAAATAAATTAATAAAAATAAGACTAAATTAATTTATTCAACCTATTAAAAATTTGTATATCAGAAGAAACATTTTAAAATCAGATCTGAATTAATTCCAGTAAAATCAGGTATTCAGAAGATTAATTATTACTGTTTGTCACAAACCTTGCTCTCTTTCAAGATTTCAATCAATACTTCGTGTACTGTATCTCTGTTTTTTTCCAGAAATCCTTCACATTTATATTCTACCTGTGCAAAAACGTGAAATCATTAACTTTTCAGCAACACATAAACAAACAGTTGGCAAAATAATAATTTTTACTCTCCCAGCTGTGGTTGCCAAGAGCTCTTTATTAATCTCAAACATGACGGCTGAAACTCTGCTTTTCCCAATTCCATTAACTCAGGATTACACACATGGATCCTGCAAATTTAGAAGCAGGAGAAACTGCCAAAATCCAAATCCTTCTGCCTTCATTAGGAACTTCTTTCCTCCTTTCTTCATTATTCTATGACTTCAAATCAAGGCAGCAAAAAGGAATAATACATCTGAAATGTAAATAACTGAGACTAAAATTTGTATGAGCTACAACTATAACTGTTCCATTTATACATTCTATTATTTTTCTGCTTTTTTATTTTGATGATTTATTTTTATGCTCTTAAATTCATTATCTTAACATCTTGTATTTAAATGTCATGTTACAGGCAGTACTACCAATAAACAAATAGCACTATTAGAGATCAATTTTACAGACGTTCCAAATAGGTGTGGCTAATATATCTTATTTCCTACATTTGGTTGTTTTCTGAATGAGCAACTGCTAGAAACACAGGGAACAATACTGGGTTGCTTACACTGTACCTTATCAGCAAAGTGTTGAATGATGAAAGAAGTGTTTGACATCCTTGGCTTTTCAAAGAGTGCGTTTTTATTGACAAAATTATTATACAGCTTTTGAAGCCAGTTTTCATCTTTTCCATGAGGCAACTGTAAGAATAAGAAGGGCAATCTCTTTAACAAACTGGGCTGCTGGAGCAGCAGAGCTGCTGATGGCAATAAACACTCTGCATACAGTGAATTACAAGGCCTAATAACCAGTTCTTGTCTCTCCAGACCCACCAGTAGCAAATCAATTTCTGAAAGAAGTTTGTATTAATCCACAATGTTTTGTATCAAAAGCAGTGATTTGTGGACAACCTAAATTTAAAAAAAACATTGGTGGAAGAGCCCCTGTGGGACTGAGCAGGCCAAATTCCTGCTTGGAGCAGGACTAGCAGCAGCAGACTGCTGCTTTGCCTCCAGTGCAGGAGGTGATGATGAGGGATGAGGATCCCACTGCACTCCTGCCCAGCCTGCTCCAGTCCTGCACTGCCCCACAGGGATGAGCTCCAGCTGCTGCCCTACTTCCAGCTAAGTTCTGAGATCCAGCTTTAGGTTCTTAATACTTACTATAAGAGAAAACAGAATAAGTAATTTATAGTCAAGATTGCCAAATAGAGGGCAAACATTAATGTTCCTTTTCTGAAGAAAATCCTCTATTTCCCATTGGAAATGGTAAAATATGGATTACAAGCCCCACTTGTAAAAATCTATATCGTTTTTGGTTTGCCTTTTTTTTTAATGAGCAAATATTAAATTACCAAGCATTCTTCATCCAGAAGTTCTAAAATTCCCATTTTAGCTTCAATAAGGTCAATGACAGGCTGGTTGTCATAAAAGTCTATTAAAGTCCATGGGATATCTTCCTTCATATATTCTTCTTGTTCAAGTTTAAAGACATGCTGAATTTGCAAAAATTTTGAAAACATAAAGAAGGTTACAATTAAGAGAAAATAAGTACAGTGTCTGCATGTGCATAGTTGTTGTATACATAAGATAGAAAAAATATATTTTGGAGTATATTGTATGTCTGTCTGTAAGAAAATAAACATCTAAATTTTCATTTATATTTATGTGTACCTATGCTTACATAGAAAAATAAAATATTTTTATTTCTTACTGGATAGCCACTATCCAGAAATATCCACCATTCAAGCACAAATAGCATTTACTAATATCCACCCTGAAGCAAAAAAAAAAAAAGATAAAGAACTGTAACAAAAAAAGAACATACCAGGTTAAACTGCTGCTGTAGTTTTTCATTAGCATAATTGATACAAAATTGTTCAAAACTGTTCACATCAAATGTTTCAAATCTGAAACACAATTCAAGTAAGAAAAAAAATCTTTTGACATCAAAATCAAATGGCAGCATCCCTGAAACTCTTTGGAGACATCCTAATGTTTCTAAGACAATTAACTAATGGTAAGACTAATGAAGATGCTAAGGAATTTCAAAACTTCTCTAAAAGCTAATGTTACCAGACATAATAAAGCTAAAAATCCAGAGTTAGATCTAAAAGAATCATATCAGAAACGAAATTTAAACCTCATTCACAAAAAAAGATGGTATTTATAGTAGCAGAGGATTTCTACCAATCTGGGTGCTAAAGAACTTATATAACTATGACCTTTTAGTAAAACAAGCCCCTCCAAATTCATTACCAGTACAAAAAAGTGCCTTTTTTATCTACTCCAAAAAAAAGGCACTCTGTTTCCAGAGACATTCTTACCCATAAATATCCAAAACACCAATGAAAGTGTGCTGTTTGCCAGGGAACTGCAGAGCTTGGTTAATTCTTTCCACAATGAAGTCAAATAAATGGGAGTAGATTTTCTTTGCCAGGGCATCCCTGGCGTTGACAGCCTGGGCCCTTGTCATGGGCTTCACCACGGTCTCTGAGGTGGTGACAATCTTCCTGTGGCACAGCCACCGGGCCATTTTGTCACAGTTTAAATCCAGAAGCTCACAGAATATACTGAGGTGTTTATCTTCCATCTTTAAAGGAGATCAATAAATATTATTAGGGTATCTTTAATTCTTTAACTGTCTGTAACTGTGTAATTCTTTAACTGTGAAATGCTTGCTCTGCTGCCACCAAACTATGATTTTTATTTTGAGATAGGCAGGGGGCTCTATTTACTTCCTCATCTGATAAAATAGCAAGATGAGCTAAAGCAAATAGTACTGAATAGAACTTCTGATATAGGAGAGAAAAACTTGGACTGGATGAGATGTTTTGGATTAAGACACTGAAAGTTACTTTGGTCTATTTTTAGGTGTTGCCTTTCAGACTTGCATAGCTTGCTGGGACACATTCTGAGCAGCTTTCACTATGCTCTGGTTCCTGCATCCTGCAGAGAGTTCCAAAATGGATTTTCCAGCAGCTGTGGATCAATTGGATATGGAGTACTCTTAGCCACACTTTGCCTTTTGTTAAGACTTTCTGAAGCCGGGCACAGAACAGCATCTGTGTGAACACTTGCTGCTGCTCCACACAGATGGAGATGGAGAAATCAATCAAGCTTAGTACACCAGATTTAATGCTGCTCTGAGCCCCAGATATGAGAGAAACTATTGCTAAAGCACTTCTGGCATAGAATAGAAAATGTTGGTATCTGAGTGAGCTACTTCCTTACACTGATGGATGATCTTTCATCTCCAACAGCTGCTATTTCCACATTGCCCAAGTGCAGGATTGCTGCCAGCATTTTAAAAACATCCATCTGAAAATCCCTCTTCAGACCTAAAAAAACATTCCTTGATTACTTGAAATACACAGAAACAGTACAATTAATTAAAGCAGAACAATGCTGGGTTACTTGCTTTGTTGTGCAGCCAAGAATTGTACAGCATCTCTGCAGAGTAGGATGCAAATCCTTGGTTCTGCCAATTTTCTGCCTGTCTGATCTGATGATAGATTGGGCATAAGTTCCTGTACCTCCCCAAGTGCCAGCTCAAGTCTGATTTAGCTTTTACATAAGCTTTTACTGGGGCAAAGAAGCTTCCAATTCCACTTCTGCCACAGCATGTTAGTTTATGGCCAAGAAGACTCCAGCCCTCAATGCTTCTGACCAGTAACAATTAACACCAGTTGCTAATTGCTCCTACCTAGCACTTCAAAAACAGACCAACCACAATGAACAAGCTGTAAAAAATCTATTTTGGTAATTACTACTAACATTCTGGATATTTCAGAAACAATAAACCTTTGCCCATTTCAGGAAAAAAAATCTACTGAAAATGTATCCCCAAGAATTTACCGAGTAAGGCAAATGTCTTCTGAGTCTCCACCATATTTGCTCTGTCATCAACCCCTTCTATTACAGTGCTGCCACCCATTCGTGTGTAGTTAAATTCTTCTGCGCTCCCTGTCGAAAAGAAGCAAGTCTTATAATTCTGCAAAAATTAGGGACCGGGGAGAGCTACTTGTTAAAACTTTGGTAACACAAAACAACTAAAGATGCTGTAGATACCAATGTTTCAGTGACGAGGTGGAGGTCCTCTTTTTTCTGAGGGAAATCCATGTGCCCAGCTCAGTTAAGCTGACACAAATCAGTATCCATAATTCCTAGAAATCCTAATAAACAAACTGGAATGGAGACTGTGTAAACATACACCTAAATTCTGCTTCTCCCAGCTTCTCTGTAGATAAATGAATCAATTCCCTAAGCTGTCATAGCATCTGTCACTACAGAAAGTAAGAAATAAGATTTCCAAAGACACTCAGGTACTTGATGGTGCACTATCTGAGTTTCCAGGGATTTGCTACCAAGTCCAAAACCAGCAGGATTAAGAGCTAAGTGACTTTAAAATGCAGGTCCTGTTTTAAGGCTGTGAGATTTATGCTGTAATGCACTAAACATCCTAACACTTGAAAACCAAGCCTTAAAATGCTGCACTGCAAAACTGAAGAGCAGGTTATTTTCTTGAGACCTACCCAATTTAAGATGTTCATATTCAGGTTGCATAGCAGATGCACACAACTGATAAAATATATGGTAGTTCCTTTCATTTTCTGACTGTAAAATAAAGCAAAGAGTAACACCACAGGAAAAAAATTAACAACAAAATGAAGAAACAAACTGAAAAACACCTGATATTCAACATACTGTAAAGTGATAATGACAACTGAAGGCTAAATTCTGCTGCAACATAGGTTAGCAAAGACATTGCTTATTATTCAAATGGTCCATCTTAGCAAGAGCTTTGAAAGTGATACATTCAAGTATACTTTATTTCCACTGCCAATATGCATAGTTCTTTCCCCAAGGATGTTAATAAGTTCTTCAGCTTGAACAACCATCTACTAACAAGAACTGTCAAATGTTGTAACAAAAAGATGTGTAGGAGTGTCAGCTGAAACACTGCCCTGGGGGAACTCAAAAACCTCTCCATTTCCAAACCATCCTGCAGGGCAGAAGATATCCAGAAGTATTTTTCAGTGTACTTACAAAGTTACAATACTACTAAAAAAGAAACCTCTGTAAAAACCATTTTATAAAATTAAATACCTTCTTTAGTCTATTATCATCAGCCATGACATTGAAGTGAGTCACATGAAATAAGCCTTGGCCTTATAAATTTTCAGCCATTTTTTCACTCAGACTCTCTCTGCCCCGTATATGCTGTTCCTTTCCAGATACAATTGATTTCTGCTACTGTTGCAACCACAAGTACCAGATTTGCAGTTATTTCAGGGAATTGTCCCTGAGAAGCATTCTTCACTTAACAAAAGGAAGAACATGAAATAAAGTAACTTATCATAAATAATATTAGTTTCTGTCAAAAAATAAATCAATTGCTGATTGGATACACTCTTCAGAACTTCACATAATATTTTCAATATAGAACTAGTACAGTGCATCAGGACTGACCTTGACTATTTTAGACTTTATTTTACCCACCTGAAATACAACTCTGGATTTCTCAAGCAGGTATGTTCTCATGTTAGCTCCAATGATTTGGTAACTGTGATCAAAACTGATTTCAGTGTATTTCCCAAATCGACTGCTGTTATCATTCCGTGTGGTTTTCGCATTGCCCACAGCCTACAACAATTATAAACTTTTACAATTTGATTTACTCATGTCTCTCATAACAATTACTTTGTCAAAACTTGAGTCAACTACAAGTTTCTAAAATCAAAGGTGCTCAGGGATCAATCTCTGATCAAGCACTGAACTCTGTTACTTATATTTTGACAAGCCTCAAATCAAATAGTAAAATGCTACATAAACTGAAAATCAAAGTATACTTTTCCAGCATAAGGGTCCAAGTAATAAAACCAATCAACTTGTTCAATATTGTTACATCATCATCTAATTAGGCAAACTAGCACCTCCAAAGGGCCACTGGTAAATCAGACAGAACCAGGTGTTCCTGAGGCTGAGCACCTCTTTCCATCAGTAACATTCAGAGGCTAAAATTCAAATTTAAATACCCAACTTAGACAGATGAAGCATCCCTAAAGATTTCAAACAAAATTTCCCAGAAGCTCTCAGAATTCTTCTCTGGATGAGTACATCCCCCCAAACTTACCTCAGTTATTGGATTGGATGCCAGTACTTTATCCTCCACGTGAGCATTGCTGCTTGACTTACTCACAGTGGCAAAGTATCTCATGGTATACCTTGCAGACACAGTCTTTCCAGCTCCTGATTCTCCACTGACTATAATGGACTGATTTTTGTTATTTCTAAAACCAAATAATCAGACAGTTTATGTCAGACATGTCTAAAGGGCATGTATAAATGTAGGAATTACACACAATGTTTGAAATCACAGCTGTGCCCAAGTCTTATACATCAGTTCCATCTTACATCTATTCTTCTCTTTCTCCTCCTCAGCTGTAACCTCTAGGTTGATGTCATTGCTAGTCACTAAGTTTTACCCCTCATCAAGGATGAAAATAGTTTTGGTTCTAGAAATTCCCCAGCTGGTTAAGGAATTCCTTCTCCTCTAATTAAGCTATGTGTTCAAAGGTATTCCTAATAGCCAGTAAAATTAAATGACAATTAACAGTGCCACTAGACTTCAAGAGTTATTTATGGACATTAAATAACATACTGTACCTTGCCATTTGCTTGTATGCTTCTTCTGCCACAGCAAATATGTGTGGATCCATGTCCCCCATGTTTTGCCCACTATATGCATGGATAATGGCATCTCCATATATTGGCAGCTGCTTATAGGGGTTTATTGCAACCAGAATTATCCCTGCAGCAAAGTATACAAAACAAAAATAAAACACAGGTTAGTTATATGAAATGCCTGGTTTTGGCAGTTGAAATAATACAAAGTTGCAATATTTTCTAGGTAGAATATGTTGATGAACAAACAAGTATACTCACATATAAAACCAGTTAACATGAGTTAAAATACATTTTAGGAAAACATTACACACATCATGTTGCAAACTGAATCAAGATTAATACTTTTTAAAAAAGATTTTTAAAAACCTCTTCATTTCACTTAGCTTACCACTATATGTGTAGATAAGCTTAGACTCCACAAAACGAATTTTAAGGTTGTGTAGAACAGCTGGTTCATGCAGGTAACTGAGGGCAGTGAGATCATTTTCACCAACAAGTATGTCAGGATTTCGTAGTGGTGGCAAAGCAGCTGGATCAACAGGGTAACTCAGGTCCTGTCAACAAAAATTACTTGAAATGTCATAAAATGCATTATGTTTGCATAAATACAAATCTTCTACCTTTACATGAAGTTATAGAGTTGATGGAGCCCTGTCTGATCTTCTATTTCATTGTTCCATACACCCCACTGAACTTGGGGGAATTGGAGCTGTTCATTGCTTATGAAAAAAAAAGCCTCGTTCTCTTTATTTACAATATTTTGTATTGAAATCTGTAAAAACTTGACATGTTCAGCTCTCTAAAAACAGGCACATTTCAAGTACAGATGAGAATAATAGATCAGCTGCAAATGAATGAAAGTAAAGACCTGGTCAGAACTCAAGTCAGCTCTATAACTGTCCTTACTTGCAACACCTCAGTTTTCCTTACAGAGAGTTTAAAACTCACCTCTGTTTCTTTCAACAAATCCATTTAATCATACCTTTAGTATTTATCTTTATGGAACAGGAATGCAGAAACACAGAAATGCTTTCAAAGTATTAAATCTGTAAAGAACTTAAATACTAAAATTAACAATCTTACACAAACCAACTAAAAAAGCAAAAAGCTGGCTCTGTGAGAGCGAACTATGCCTGTCCTGCACTTCTGATTTTCACTTCAGTTTAGGATGAGTTTCAGGGCTTGTCTTCAAAGCAATCTCTGAGGTATGTTCTCCATGCTAATGTCTACAGACTGTAGAATTGCACAGCTCATATTTTGGGCAGCAGGTGTGTACTGTACCAATTTCAATATGATGAAAAAGAGAAATGTGTATATGTTATTTAGATCCCATAATGGTGAGTGCTATGTTTCTGCATAAACATATCTCAGCAAACCCCACAATAATTCAGGCCTTTCTCCTTACAGTTCCATCTTCTAATTGTACATGGAGAAAACTGTCTCCAGCTTTGTAGTTTTTTGTGATTTCTGCAGACTGCCAGACTTCTTCATTATCAGGGATCCAAACCCTATTGTACTGTAACAGAAAAACAAGACAATAGTTAGCTTAGCTACTATCATAATACCAGGCTAGCATTAAAAAATACCTTTCAAACATCAAGTGCAACGCCATTCCAGGACTTTTGGGGTTTACTATTAGCTCTGTACAGCAGGATTTTTTTTTTGTGGTTTTGTTATTTTTCATGAAAGAATAAAAAAAGAAAGCAGACTCATTAATTTCAGACATGCATATTCTGCTCCTGTTCAGAGCAGAGTCTGCAGAACAACCCAGCATGCAGGAAGGTGAGCAAGGGCCAGACTGTTGCCAGGCTCTTCAAATCCTGTAACACTGAACAAAGAATAAAACACACTTAAAGGGGACACCTTGTTTCTAGGAGGGTTCAAATAAGCAAGTACCAGAGAAAGCATCTCATTACCAGAATTCATACAATCAGGTATGGACAATCACTCCCCGAATTCAAGTACAGAACACTGAAATCAGAATGCATTCTGCTAGAGGCACATTGTCATACCTAAGAAAGATTGCACAGTTCCCTTTCTTTTAATGGGACTGAAGTGCAACCTCCAAACATCTTTCCCTGCTCTAGGACAAACTTCAAAGACTACTGGCTGGTTTCTTTCTTTACAAGCAATCAACTGGCATACTTTAGCTCCATCCCAGCAAGGTATCTGTAACCTACTGAAGCACAGATATTTGAAAAAAAAATTTGAATGTAAGTTATGCTGTTTGAACCATTTAGTTCTCGTATGCTGAAGTTAAAATGCAGAAGCAAAAGCAACTTCTTTAAATGCTCTACCTGAGAAGCTATGGGAAAGAACATTCCTTAAAAGGATATAACACAGCTGGAAACCTCAGGAGTAGGGAATTACTTTAGTGATGTGGAGTGCGTCCTCATCCTGACAGGGTTTGACAAAATGACATTGTTGTCTCTACTCACACAAGAAACTATAATGTAAACTCTTCCAGCATCTTTCTGTTCTGATAGCCAGAACCCTTCCCTTAATTCCCTTACCCTAGCTATATTCATGGTCAGTTGAAACAAGCTGCTTAAATAAACCTGTGAGAACTGCTGCAGCTGCTTACTTGAAAAATTAACATTAAGTCACCATTTCATGAAATGTGAGCAGACCCACAGATCCCTTGGGGACTTGTATTCCCTTTCCTTTTGGTGCCGCAACTGTTGGTTTTGTCACAAACTACTTTTTTCTTCTCCAGTTTGGAAGGAGCCTTGGAAGCTCCAGTAGATCCTCAGAACATGAGTGTCTCTGCCCCAAGAACCCCCCTGGACCACGGTGGGTGCCTACAGAGGCAAGCTGCACTGCACGGCTGTAGCTGCTTTAATTCTAACCCCCAAGGATCAACACCAAACAATTTAGAGCAGGAGGGACTTGCACAAGAATGTCATGTGAGTTACCCTGTGCTGCTCAGCTGAGTTTTCAGTATCTCCAAGGAGAGACATTGACCTTTCTAGTGAGCCACACACCACCCTGGTGCTCATCAGGGGATGAACAACCATGGGAACCTCAGCTGCTGCCATGACACCCCTTGGCTGATGCTCTCAGCATGATTTCACACAATATCCGAAATCACAAAGACATTTTCTAAACAACCCCGAACAACTGTAATGGCAATGTTTTCATCTATCTGACCAAGGGGTCCAAAGGCCCAGCTCCTCAAGTATCTATTTAATAGCCACATGAAAGACATGGCTAATTTAGCTTTACATTTGAGTTTTCCATGTTTATCCAACTATGAATTGTTATTTGTATCATTCCTACACTATGCTGATCTCCTCCTGGCTTACAAATAATGCTTGTTAAACTGAATTCTTTGTTTGCTGTTATTCTTTGTGAGTAGAATATCACCACCAAACAGCCTCCGGGGCACACAGTGTTTTCCCATGCAAGAAAATGAGCTGCACTAGGTCAAGGACGAGAAAGGGAGGGAGAAGAATGTGATAAAAGCACTGATTCTTCAGGAAAGGCCCCTGGAGTTGCAGGAGCCTCCACTGGCAAATGCACCCAGCCTAGAGAGCTGGCTGTCTCCAAACCCTGCCTCGCAGGTAAACAGACGGGAGTTTGCTCATTTCCGTGTCAGGTTACACCCGCACTCCTTCCCCCCTTCACCTGTCCAGCATTCCTGGGAAAAAATCCACGCTCCTTCTCCAGCGGCTCCGAGCGCGGCAGCGGCAGCACCGGGGCCCACCAGCCCTGCAGCTCCATGGGAGCAGCTGCTGCTGCCATAGATCCATAGATGTGGGACAGGCTCACTAAATCACCAACATACCCCTGTTGGTTTGTTATTTAAAGCTAAGCAAACAAACGATACGTCACAACACTCCGGTGACTACAGGAGAAGAGGGAAAAGTTGTGCAAAAGTTTCAGCGGGCGCATTAAGGAGGAAGAATCTTTGCTTTAGGGCCAAGCTCTGCCGCACACATTCAATATTTGCCCAACAGAAAGCGCGGCGCTCCGAGCCTGAGCACCCAGGGAAGGGCAGTTAAACCTTCACGCCGCCTAATCGCTGGCTGGAGCAGCGAGACCTGCTCCCGGAGGCCGAGACTCTCACTAAAGGAGTGTTTTTCTCAAAGAGAAGTGTCTCCCCAGTGGTGCGCTGTCCCGCACGGGCGGCTCCGCGCTGTGCCCACCGCCCGTGGGCGCACCAAGCGCTCCGGCACGGCCCCTTCCCCCGGGCCCTTCCCCAGCCCCGCTCCGGCAGAGCCCGCATGGCCCCTTGCCCTGGGTCCTTTCCCAGCCCCAGCCCCGTTCCGGCGGAGCCCGCACGGCCCCTTGCCCTGGGTCCTTTCCCAGCCCCGTTCCGGCGGAACCCGCACGGCTCCTTGCCCTGAGCCCAGCCCCAGCCCCGCTCCGGCGGAACCCTCACGGCCCCTTGCCCTGGGCCCTTCCGAGCCCCAGCCCGGCTCCGGCGGAACCCGCCCGGCCCCTTGCCGTTCCCCAGCCCCGCTCACCTGCGTGTAGAGCTCGGCCAGCGCCATCGGGGCACAAGCCGCGGCTGTCCGGTCCCGCAGGTGCCGCGGCCCGGCCCGGCCCCCGCCCCGGGGCGTGGGGAGCGGCCCTGCCCCGCTCGGCGCTCCCCGCCCGGCCCCGGCCCTGCCCGCTGGGCCCGGCAGCCTGCACGGGCAGCGGGATCCCGGCTCTGTCCGTGCTCCCTCTCACCGTGCTGGCACACCTCGGACACACCTTTAGGGACCCGGAGTGATGGACACTGCGGCTGCCAGAGGGTCCCCGGGGAGCAGTCCTGACCCAGCGGAGAAAACCAACAGAAACATTAATCACCGCCCGAAAAGCGCTGTAAAGGAATTTCTATGACAAGCTCAGAATAAGATAAAAATTAACAACTCTGAGTTCATGTAGTAGGTTTAAAGCGCTGACAAGGTGCTACAGTTGAATATTCTTTATGAGGAAGAAGACTTGAATAACCACACAGTGCTGTGTTTTAGCAGGTGGATACATGCCAAGACCCACCAGCCGTCCCCACCTGACATGAGGAGCTTCCATAGCACACAAGGGAATGTTTTAGTGCAGTTACTCAAATTTTATTTCAGGAACAGTTAATATTAGATGACAAAACACCCTAACCAGAACTGGGTTATGTTGAACAAAGCATTCTCCCATAAGTACAGCAGTTTATGGCACACTGCTGCTATCTGGGTGTGTATTTACACATCCTCAGATTTTAACCAACTCCCTTGGCAGTCAACACCAAGCCTGCCATGGAGGCAGAGGGAAACCTGTGACCAGCTGAGGTCTATGCCAGCACCCAGCTCACAAGCCACCAACCAACCAAAAACACCTTGAAACAAACTGTACAGTTGTACTTTTATTTGGACATTTTCCAGTGATAGCTATTAGGCTACAGTTTTTATGATGCATACATTTACTAAGTACAACATCAGACACTACAACAGATCAGAGCTCAGGTAATTCTGACAATGTTTTGTTTTTCATCTATGTACTGTAGTGGCATCAAGTGAAAACCTATGTTTAAAGGCTTTTCCTCATCGCATGAAGTATCAGCATCTTAAAAAACCCAAGTGTTTACTCATAGTTTTAGTATGGTATTTGAAATGTGTTCAGTTTAAATCACAAATTACATATAGACCTTCAAATTGCAATTGCTGGTGTTTCCAAGTTGGGAACAAATGTTGCTGGATATCAATCCACTTTCAATGAAGCTGATGCTACTTTTTCCTATAATAGATTAATCTCAGTTAACTGACTTAAGCACTTTTATGTTCCATCCCAGTTTGAAGTGTGAGAAGCTATTTTTCAAAATTTGGATAGAAGACTGTGTCCTAAACATCAGAATAAAATGATCACTGGAATAAAAATACACCAAACTGAATGAGGTAATTATTGTGCAAAATCTGTAGAATAACTGTATATATTTCTAAGGGGTCATTGACAAGTATTTTTCCAGCATCTGATAAAATCTATCATCTCAATAGATAATAAATTAAAATATAAAAGATATGTCCACATTAAAAGAGCATAACAATGATTCAAAGGAAAAAAAAAAGTTTTTAAAATAATTCTGCATTATATTCCATGGTTAAAGAGATTTTAGTCCTAAGGTGAAAGTTATATTATACACTCACACTAAAATTTTACTTCTGAAAAGTGCATGTAAAATACTGCCATGTAAAATGTTAGATGAATTACCAACTACACATCTATTCCAACTCAAAAATATTTTCCTTTAAAACATGTCAAGCAGCATATACTTTTAATGTGATATAAAAGTAATACCAGTCCAACCACTGAGTTAAAGGATGATACCTATAAATTACTAGACACTACTTTTTTTTTAAGGAAACGATACAATAAGGCTTTTTACAGGTAAACAAACTTCAAAAATAAACAAAAAATACATTGAGGCATACATTTTAAACACTAACGCTTAAGTAGTGGATGCATTTCCTGATCTACAGTATGAACATACTGTAATGCCAATTGTTTGTTTTTCAATAGGAAAAAAAAAATTGGGAGGTCAGCATGTTCTCAGGTGTTTTCTTTCCTAACCCTGTTACTGGATGCGAAGGCTTTGCCATTACATTCTCACAAGTACAGTACCTGACAGTCTGAAAACGACCTTACACCTTATTTGCAGCCACTTCACAGCAGCCAGAATCTCACAAATCAAGTAACCTTTGAAAAAGGAGTGTTTGGTATTTGGTGCAGAGGAGAACCTCAATCATTTAGCAAAGATCATTCAGAACCCTTTCACAATGTAGTATCAATTCTTGGAAGTACTGGCATGATCCATCAAATGTAATGTGGGACATTTGAATACAAGATGATAGGAGCATCTTCAAATGATTCTGAGAAAGTTTATGTTGTCTTTATTTCCAATTTTAGCAACCATACAAACAGCACGTCTGCCCTTCAAGTAAAACAAAACTGAAATGTTTCAGTCTGCTTAACAGCAAATCTTTTCTCTGTGAATTTGCAGGCAAACAGAGGAGCACCAAACAGTCTAATAGTGTACCTCTAGGTTATTTACCAATATTGTAAAATAAATTAACGTTAACACTAAGATGCAGATTATTATAATACATTAAAAATATTGCACAACGCAACTGAGCAACGTGTGTGGCTTTATTTTTACATCTATGTTTGAGCCATCCACCACAGAACTGGAACCTTACACGAGGCCTCCACGCTCCAATATGCCTCACATTGTGAAATGTGAGTTTTATATAGCAGATCCAAGATGTGTGAGACAGAAAAATCTTTCCAGTAAAATGTGCAACATTCAAAGTAACTCAGTTTCTCATTATGCACTCTGATTTCCAACCATTAAATCAGCATGAATCATAGTCAAGTGACAGCATCATAGTCAAAACCTACTTAACTTTCTTGTTAGTCAACCTTTCTAAGAATGAGAGCCTTGGGCTACTGCAGAAATTTTCTATTAAAATTTTTCCTCTCATATTCCAGTGTGAAAGAAGACTTTTCTCTGTTGTTATTATTTTTTTTAAGTGGCATAAAACCAAGAGATTATACTTAAAATACACATTGTCATCTCTGGGGTCTACAAACAAAGAACAACATTAGACAGACTCTATAACCTAAATAAATACTAAAATCATTACTGACTTCTGATCGTTTGCTTCAAGATTCTGTATTTTTAGCTAACTACTTTTAAAAATAACTAAACGTGTAATTTCCAGTGTGCTACTTGTGCTTAGTTACCATTTTCCTCTACAGGTGTTACTTGATACAATGTGCAAAATTCCAGTTAAAATAACAGACTGCAACAGACTGTAAGTAAGGTTGACAACAAAAAAATGAAGTGCCTTATTTTTAGTGCTTAGTATGATACTGTCATACATTTAAAACAACAGAATATGCAGCAGCGATTTAGTTTGCTTGGTAAACCACAGTTCTAACAAATAAACACCTAAGTTACAGCATATAGTGAGCTATAGGACTTATCACTACAATTTATGTCAAACTGACATAAATGAGGAAGTGGTTTAAGAAATAACTTGATATATTGCCAGTTTGTGTTTTTCCATTCCGTTTTTACAAATTAAATGTAACAGGCTCCCACGTGACTGTGTATTCTACTACAAAATGCCTTACTTTCAAGTCTTCCATGTCCAGGACTGTGACTGTCCCTATTGGTCCCCACCTATGAGAAGATTACATATGGATTTTAATTTACACTATTTAAATATGTTACTAAAGATCTAAAAATGTCTCTAGACAGCTGAAGACACAATTTTTGTCCAAGCCCGATTTCCATACTCTGGACATGTACAAATCAGTGATGTCCGCATCAATGCAGTGACCAATGAGCACAAATGCACATCTTTCTATGAGCCTTCAGCCTGTGGTGCTGCTGTGCAGTTCCCAGCTACCTTAACTACACACCTGGGCTTAGACAGGCTTTTGTTCAGAAAAACGTGGGTTTAGTGGCTCACTATGTTTGAACAGGTACAGACATCAGGCAACTGGTTCTCCATCTAACACTGACGGGACATCCTGGGGATCACACACGTGATATGAAGCCCAGGCCCAAACTGGCTGGGATCTGAATGGTTTCTAAAGCCAGAGAGGATGGATTGAAGGGGAAAGTAACAGGGAAGATGTGTTTGGCATCCATGAGCAACTGAGGAGAGTCCTTCCTGTCCCGCAGACGCACCTGCAAAGATAAGAAAGTGATGACATCAGCATTTAGCCAGCTGACTGGGAAGAACCACCTTACAAAGCTGATCTGTGCTTACAGATGTGTGTGTGCAAACACACTCTGTGCTAAACTGAGCTGATACATTTACACCAACTGGGACTTCAAACTGTAGTTACTGTGATCTGCTTCACTTCTGCACATCTCCCCCTTACAGTGAAATCTGGGAATATTTAGATTCCCTGCAAAAGGAAGATTTTGCCCAGTATCTGGTAACCATCTTTTCAGTAAGTGGAATTACTGCTTTATCTCAGTTAAGAGATAATCTTCCCAATCTCCCTTATCATGCTATACTGTAATTCAATTTCTAATAGATCAGAAAGTTCACATTTGTTTCTTTAGTTTTGCTCTACTGGCTGCTTCTCTTTGGGGTTTTCAAAACTTTTCACTTTCACCAATATATATACAAAAACAGAAGGGGTAAATTAAGAACTTTGTATGGATACAGGCCTTAATTTTCAAAGCACAGAACTTCACATACAGGCACAGGTCTGGGTAAATTTGCATATCTAAATCTTACTGCTTGAAAAGTTGTCACACAAGTGAGCTTACATACACAAAGATGAATAAGCACAAAAACCCCTCACCTGAAAACCTCATACATAGTGACAGGGAAACCAACACTTTCATCCAAGTCTGGAGACAGGAACTTCTGACTGCTTAAATTTTAAGGCTGACATTACCTTTTCAATGCTGTTGAACTATGATAGCTAAAAAGCAGTTTTCATTTTCCTGAATGTATTTAAGAATGCAAACAATTTTGGCTGATCAGAGGTTTGCTTGGAAATAGTTCCAAGTTAGATAAAGATAGATAGACATACCTGTATTGTACGTATAAATGACACCAAGACTCTCTCTTCAAATTCATTAACTGGAGTATACAAATTCAGGACTTTTACAATCTGTGAAGAACAACAATCACTTTCAGGTTCATGTTACTGATCAATCAATCAACAGATGCATCCATGATTATACCATGATTAGTATAATTTTAAAATTAGCTATTTAAAAAAAGAAAGTTATTTTCAAGTATCTGTTGTTTTTCTGCTTTATTGATTAATGCAGAATTCCATCACCCTGCTCAATGCTATGTTAAATGACTGCCTCCTTCAGAACATATGCTCTTTGGAGGTAGAAACCCAAAACTTCTACATATGTGATGAAAATACCAAATGATGGAAAAATCACATGAGAAGTCACTGACTGTGTTCCTAGCACCCCCAAAAACATGATGTATTTCTCACCCTAATTTTTACCCAGTAGTCATGACCTCCTGTAGTCTTACAACTTCTGTTTTTCAAGAGAGTGAGCTATTTCTCTAAAAACAGGGCTAAAACCACCAAAGGAAAGAATTACATAACAAAGACTTTAAATAATAATATGGGTGAAAAAACCTATTAAAAATTCTCTTTGTTTTTTTACCCTTCCCTTCATTAAAAAACCAAAACATTTTGTTAAAAAGTTAAAATGCAGCACATGGAATTCTACCTTCTTATTAAGTAGAAAATGAAGTGATTTTGCAGTAATGTGAATTAATAAATCAAAATGGCTTTATTAATGCAACTGCTAGTGCTGACACAACAGTGAAAGAAACCAGGGAAATTTCTTCCTTTTCCTGGTGAGAATTGTTCAGTAAGCATCAAAGATGCTTGGGTCCATTTATTCCTGGTCAAGTTCTATGCAAATGTAGCATGGTTTGAAAAAGAAGTGCAATAGATCTCTACAAAATCTGAGCTTCCATAAATAGGAGTCTGTTTACTGAGACCCACTTTAAGGTTAATGGGTACAGTAACTTCACACTCTTGTTTGCAGACTCACAGACAACAGCTCTGTTTGAATTGTCCATCAACTTGGCTGGATACCAACTCTGATGGCAGGAAGATCAATTCCTGCTACCCTAGGCAGAGCTGTCTGGAGTACAGAGATGTCTTTCAATGAAGATTTTTCTCTAAGGATTTCCAAAAACAGAGACTGTACAACACTGCACCCTGCACAATCTATTGAGCTTCCTCTCATTTGTCCAAAACTTATCTCAAACATCAGGTCTGGTCCTTTTTTCACCCCTCCAACTTAATCTGTTTTAGCAAAACAAAGTAAAAAAGCTCCAATTCATGAGTGACAGCAGTGCTGGCTGCTGAGAGCTGCTCAGGAGGGACAGCAGGACAGACAATGAGGATTTGCTTACCTGGGCAGTGGTCAGTGCATTGCACATTGAACATATGGCTTCTGCATCTTCATCTGTTTTCTTTTTTACTTGCAACAACTGTGCAGCCTGGATGAGGGGTTCCAGGGTTTCCTTAGCCCCACTATTCATCAAATTTTTATCACGTAGCCATTCTTCCAGTTGACTCACATTGTATCTGTACAAAGAGGTAAGAACATCAAGAACATTAATGCCTGATTAGGGATAAATGGAAAGCACGCACCATTTCCCTTTCCCAGTGCTGCTTTTCTTTGTCCTTATGTGTTTTTCTGTCTTGTTATTTTGTCTTCACACTGTTTTCTTTCAATTAAGGCATGGATTTTGACTTTCATAACAGTTAGAAACTATGGTCAAAGATTTCCACTAACTAGTCTTTCCCATTTGTTTCTGTTGCTGTTAATTGCATGAATGTGACAAGAAGAAAGGCAAATGAGATTTTGTCCATGCTAAAGTACAGTGAAGCTTTGGGATGTAACTTGAGGGACTGGAATGCCCTGGCTAAATTTCCTGACATATGCCAGTAAAATCCATTGAACAAGTGATGTGAAATGCAGGAGATGATTCAGATGGCTTTACCTCAGGATGCAGCAAATAAAGAGGCATCCTCTGCACCACCAGTATACAAAAAAAAAAAGCAGCAGGTATGTTTGCTATTCTCCTCTAAAAGCTGAGGAAGCAATTACCAACATTTCACCTAGAGCTCTGATTCCCACTTAATAATGAAACACTTTTTGGCTTGCTTCTACCACATTTCCTTGAATGTTAAGTAGGATTTGGCCAAAGTCAACTAAGCTGTTTTTAACCAAATTTTACCAAATCAGTTCAATACCATCTGCACCTCTTTGCATGTGGAAGAATAGATATTTCAGATATCTGCAGCTCCATCAAGAAGATATTCAGCAATGTCAAGAGTTCAATAAGCTTTCCATCAGTGCACTGAAGAGAAGTTTGGAAGCTGTCCCACCTTATCTGCATTCCTTTGCTCCAGGAGCACATGTCCTTGCGCAGGAGGAGGTTGTTGAGTGTTACAGCCCCAATGATGTAGAACATCTGCTTGACCACCTGTTTGATCAGCTCCGGGTCCATGCCATGCTGGCACATCACCGAGTGGAAGGAGTTCAGCTGCCTGATGATGGAGTCCAAGGTGTAGGTGCCCTCGTCAGCAATGCTGGACGTTCTCTTGCGCAGCCCTGTGGGCTTCACCCCTGACACACCCTGGATGGTCTCGTGCTCCAGCATTCCTGAAACTGCATTTGGTTGACACCGTTATTGTAATGACTGAAAACTGCTGATACACAAGGATATTGGGCAAAACAGCAAAGCAGAGAGAGCAGGCTGGGCTTTCTGCTAGCCACAGTTTGCCATGATTTCCAGAAACTGTGTGTCCCACTATATTTGGCAAAATTTGAGTTCACGGGGTTTTGATAAAGATTCCAGCATGTGTGTTTAAAAGGACAGTATGAATCTAGCTCAGGAAAGTACTTTTTTCCTCCTAGGGTCATATGAGCAGTGGAGTCAGCAAACTGAGAGCTGTTCCATTTTTTTAAATGTTGTGATTGGAAAGCATCATGAAAATTTCCACGGAAGTACTGTCTAAACAGAAAATGAAAAGTGTTCTTCATGAAAAAAACAAACCCTCTCTGAACGTTAGCTTTATCACTGCTTGTGATTCAATTCCTCACTGACTGCTGTCAATAACAACAACTAAACATTTTTTCCATATTAATTTCAATTAAGAGTTCTCATGTAATTAAAGTCTAATTTTTCCATGAGATATTTCCCAACAGACAGGATAACAAAGATCAGATTGTCCTGACAGCTTCTTCCTGCAAATGCCTGATTTATGCCAAGCATGCATAAGGTATACCAATTTATTCTGGCAGTGCCAGAAGAACCAGTCACAGTTTAGTTTGTCCTCTAATCCAACCTGTCCAGAATAGTCCCTGTCATCTCTGAACAGAACACCACAAGAAATATTAATGAAACTCTACTGTTTAGGAAGAAATACAAGATACACCTACTACCACCATCACAATTTTCATTTTGGTACTGTGTTGTGAATTTTAAGGAATTCAGCTTTGCCTTACCAATCATTGGTTGCAGAATATTTTCCAACACTCGGACAAGTTGTTGGTAGATCTGAATAGCCAAGTCACTCAGAACTTGTCTGTATTCAGCTAAATCAAAATTAGTGAGGCAGTGTTCATTTTGACGAGGTGTATTATGCTTCATAAACCCCTGCATTCATAAAATATCAGAAATTAATGCTTCAGTAGAAATATTACACAAACCCAGTATTTTCAAAAATATTACACAAACCCAGTATGTGCATTTTCTTTCATGCAACTGACAAATAATACCTTAAGTCACAGCCCCTCAAAATTTTAGTTTGGAACTTTGTCTGATTGAGGCTAATGCTTTTCAAGTGTCATGTCCACAGCATCTGCTTCCTTAACTCAAAATTTCAAGTCTGTGACAGAGGAACAACTCTGCCAGCTTTCTGGCAGGCAAGACACCTTCCCACTCCAGCATGGGCATTTTCACATGGCCAGCTATAGTCAAAAGCACAATTAGGCTCGAAAGAGGAATTGGGCATATCACAACCTCCAAACATCAACTGGTCTGCCATACTATGGCTAAAAGGCTTAATATGGCCTTTTTGATAGGCAGTGCAGTGAATCATTGTTAAAAACCGTAATGGTAGCTGCCAGATCCTCCTGCTTAATCTGAGCTGGCCCTTTTGGGAGCCCAATGTATCTAGACCCTGGGTCCCAGCCTGCAACAAAGGGAAGCTGGTTCAAATCTTACATCCCTGTGCTTTCCACTGATGCTGTCACCATCATTCCAAAAGGTCTAGCCATTTTAAGAGACTACGACTCGATCTTTTGTACAAGATTTGTTAAAGAGCAGTGCTGACAACAATGCTGGAGAGCAAGAGAAACCAGAATAAGAGCACTGCTTACCTCTTCTCCACTGTACTGCTTCAAACAGTGCAAGAATCGGCAGGTGTTTGACAGCCAGAAGGACACTGTTTCAAAGTCATCTCCTCTTTTCTGAAGATAAAAACAAACACACTTCAGCAAAGACTGGCAGGAGAAATAAAATAGAATGCAAGATACACAACTAAATGCTTAAAATACACTTTCTAGTAGATCCTCATTCTGATGTTTTGCAAAACTTTGTGTATTATAGTAATGTATTAGGAAAGCAAGGGTTTTGGCAAAGTGCCATTTAACACCCTCCCTCTTTTCCTAAGTATTTTTCACAAATTATTTCCTCCACAGAAATGATCTTTCTGTGTTTTACAGACCCATCCTAATTGCTCTGGGCAGAAATCAAAGGGCAACGTGACCGTATTCCCAAAATACCCAATGACTCTTGTGAAGAGCACAGTGGGGAAGACTGGAATGATATAGAGCCAGCAGGAGGAGCAGGAAACAATTCAGTTTTGATGAATGCCACTTACATCACAACAACTTTGGCAGCCTGAAATGGAAAATGAAACAAAACAACAAACCCTTCTCACCAAAGAACACAGGACTGAGTATCTGCTGAGTAGTTCTAGAGCTCCACAGTGTGTACTTCTTTCACTTAAAAATGTTCAAAAATTCCTATGGATATCTCAGCTCCTGCAGGATTGTTTACTAAGTATTTTTCATAACTTGTAGTTTGATTAAAGGCTTGGCTTTTGACACATCTCTCTCATTTAAAAAATAAAAAGCCATGCAAGCATAAAGTATATTCATGTCTTAATAATGCCTTCAAGATACACCTGGGCTGAACTCTCCCAGGCAACTCCTTGAAAAGACTTTGGGCAGTAACACATTATCATCAGTGTAATCTGTGGGTGAAGCAAATGAGGAATCTGTTAACCAAAACTGCAAATGAAACTGTTTATTTAAGCGCTCTGGAGAAGATAAACAAAGACTCACTCTGCAAACTCTGACTACATCCAAAACTTTATGAGCTGAGCTTTAGAGGAGGGAGACTATTCAAAACAAAAAGAAGGTAGTTCTTTTACCATTAATTCAATGCATCTCTGCTACTATAGGGATAAAATGCCAGCAATGTAATTTGTTATTTTTTTAACACAACTCTTGGGACTTTAGTGGCAATTCACTGATGACAAACCCAGAGCCAATTCATTTAAAGCCTTTTCCTCATTCTCCTAACAAAAAACCAAGAGCAAATTTTAAATTAATATTTTTTTTTTCTAATCTAAGCAGACTAACTAACCTTTAAGACTTTTTTGATGCCATTGATAGTGGAAGTCAACAACGACCGCACTTTCTGGTCATCGTTGAGGTAATCTGCATGGCGCACACACATGAACAAAATATATGCTGGGAGTCCTGGAATCAGGTTGACAGCTACCCCACGTGGTTTCAGCTCTTGGGAAAAACAAACACACATTGTCTTGTTAAGTGTCAAGTCACTGGAAGATGTTATATGAGGTAATTGCAACCTCCCCAGTTAATAGCATATACATGTATATACACATATATATATAATTTGGCCAGTGAAAACTCAGAGCAAAACTAAGGGCCACTTTCTTGGTAAAAGAACAGAATAAGAAAATATAAGTGCTTGCTTAAAATATGCAGGCATGTTAATATGTACTCATCAGGAATGACAATTAGATTACAATACACATTTAGAAACTGTAGATAAACTGAACACTGTCAAAACCAAAATAAGCTATTCATTTCCTAATGCAAATTCTGTGTTCTCATCATTCATTTCTCAGTGTGTATGGAAGCAGAGAAGGCCAAAAATGAGAAAGATGCTTACCTAAAATAAGATTCTTGACAAGTTTTTGTTCATCCTCCTTCTTGTATTCCAACATCCCTTGGAAGTCCTTTTCTTTCCGTGGAATGTTAACTGGACGAATAGGTTCATCAATGATTTGTCCAGGTGATATGTTCTCCATCTGGCCCACTTCAGAGAGAGAATGGAAAGAAATATTACATTTTCCAGTGAAACTAATACATGCCAGAGACATTTCTGTAACATTCCTGAGGAAAACCCTGGCTCCAGCAGGTCAGGGAAGAGAATATTAAGAGCAAAACTGAGAAAACTCATTGGTTGAGAAAAAGGTGGTTTAGTAAGAGAAGGAAAAGGGGCTGAGGGATAGGAAGCAGAGCAGAGGCAATCACCCATGACAAAACCCCACCCTGAGGGAACTGATGTCCAGCCAGTCTCAAACAAGAGCTGCCTCGTGTGCAAAATTCCCTCCTGTGGTTCCTGACATTAGGAGGTGCAGCACATGGAATATTCCTTTGGCCAGCCTGGGTCAGCTGTCCTGGCTGTGTGCCCTTGTGCCCTCCCACCTCAGGTTACTGAGGGGACAGACTGGGGAAAAAAGGAAACCTTGACACTGTCCAGCTCTGCTCAGCAGTAGGTAAAATACCAGTGTTCCCAGCAGTGTCACAGACTCAAATCCAAAACACAGCATCACTCAGGCAGCTATGGTGAAAGTTAACTCCATCCCAGTCAGACCCACTGCATCTTTTTAGTTAATTAGGCAATAAACACAGACCAAACTATATTTTCAGGAGCATTTTCCCACTCTGTACTATGTATGAACATTACTGTGACCTTGTCCAAAGAAGTAACTGAACGATATTGTAAGATTTTTAAAAAAAACACTTAGTTGGAGTAACTAACTTTCACATTCAAAGGAAAACTGGGTAACTAATTTTTGCCTGGTTCATATTTAGTACTGCTTTTCTCTTGGCATAACCAGATACTGTCTGAGTTCACAAACACTGCAGAAAACCTTCCTTTATGTTTGATGTTTCTCTGAAGGCAGAAAGTATTCAATCTCCTTTTCTGATCTTCTAAAGGTTCATAAAGGAACACACAGAGGTCTGAGCATTCATCCTGTTTCTGCAATCAACAGAGGCTAAAGCTACTGAAGACCTCACAAGTGCTAAAATAGATGGGTATGATGACAACCAGATCACAAAGTAAACCAAAATCTTTCTCTCAAAATATAAAAGTACCTTCGAGTTCACCGATCTTCTTAGCAAACACTTTCAGCTGCTTCTTTAACTTGCGAACAGTTTTGTCCTGCTTTTCCAGCTGCTCCATTAAATCCTGTGAATTCAAATAAGGGAAGGATTAAGATATGGGGACAATCCTGGAGCGTGTGACAGAGACAAGAAGAGTGCTGTTATAGAGTTATGAGGCAGTGAGGAAAGCTGAACAGAAGTGCCATCCTCTGGCCAAGGGTTGCAAGCTGGTACACTGCCTATAACACAAGCCAAATATTGCAAATATTATTAAGTTATATGCAGCATGACAGAGGCAAAGCTCATAGGCAGGTAGATTCTGCAGACACTCAGAATGAGGTCAGTTCATACAGCAGAAGATATTTTGCTGCAAACACATCTCCCTCATGCTTTCTCCCTGCTCTTCCAAATGCCTCACAGAAATTATTTTCTTTATTATAAAACAGCTATTCTGTATTTCTGCATCATTTATTCCTGTCTTTAAGACTGATTCCTTATTCAGACCTATCCATGTTATCAGAGGATGACAGAGATTCCTAGAAAGACCATAACTTGCACTCAAATTTACCAAATAAAACATCCAAACAACATTTCTTGCTGTCATCACATTTCCTTACACTGAAGCTGGTTTCTTACATGTTTTTATTCTGTACCTCAATAAATCTAGCATCTAAAGGTCCCATTCTTTTAATAAACTGTATTTGTCCTTCAAAGGAACACTCCCCAGAAACCTATCTTTGAATAGTTCTGTGACATATCTGTTGTAGTACATTAATAAAATAATCATGTAATTAAAAAAGGGAAAGTCATTCTAAAGAAAGCAAAACCTCAAGCTCAAACAACCTGAAAGACATTCCAGGTTAGGTGTTGGAAAGCAGCTTAGAAGAAAAATCTTCTAAGCAGGAGGATTATTCTTGGCACTGGTAGGAACATAAGGGATCGTGAACTCCCTGCAACAAAAACATCATCTGGGAAACTACACCTCTTCTGAAATACTGAAAAATTTTAGTGCAGCATGGGCACAAACCTTAATCACAAAGTGAAAGAGTTTATGAGCCCATACAATATACTTGAGCAGTCAGACATCAGGCCTGCTGACAACAGAATCGAGGCCATGCTTCACATCCAAAGCAGTGTTCAATTTCACAACAGAAATCCTATTAATAACACTACATACTGGTCAGATAAATCAATTTCTCCTGAAACTAACAAAAAGATACATGTAAGTTCAACAGACTGTTTTGAATGTATCAGGGATGGGATGTGATTTCAGAACAACCACTATGTGAGGATGAATAAAGCTTTTCTATGGTTCCTCTAAACAGATTTAACAGATTTCATGTCTCATTAAGATCTAGAAATTCCTAAATTATATTCTTTCAAGCTCACATATGGCGCTGTCTTTAATTACTGTGAAAATATTATCACAATGTCATTCTTCATATTTTGCATTTCTGAAAAATATTAAAATAAGAATAAATTGCATCTATGATTAGATTGCTCGTTTTCATATTCACCTTGGTAAGGACCTGTATGATCAGTCCTCTGCTTTTCTGAACTGAATCTAAATGTATCAAAGTTTCAAAATAAAAGTGTAGTTTTGAAAACTGAACATCTTTTACATCATGTACTTCTGTTCCGGGGCAGTATTAAGTGGTACTGAAAAAGAAACTGCTTTGCTCACAGCGCAAGGCTCGTATTAGTAACAAAACTGTGCATCAAAAAGAAACACAGATTACACAAAGGACATTAAGACTAACAAAAAAAGCAGTGAAGGAAGTAATTGGCATCGTGAAGCTCTCTGCAGGGGGATTTCCTCTGAAAGGGAGAAAGGAGACAGTCTGCTTTTCATTAGTGCTTCAGAAACAGCGACCGAGACAACAGAAAACAGGGTTCACGTGAGCTACATACAATCATCCTCTTGTAAAGGGAAATCCGGTACAACTGATACTTCTTGGGATCATCTGCATACAACTCCTCATAAAACTGCAAAAATATGGACAGGATTGGTTTCCTCCCTCCCTCTGAGACACTGAAACTTCAGTGAGCACTGTACTGATTAAATCAGAATACAACAAGATCAAGAATCTCCTGCTTTTAGGGAGTCTAGGCCTTAGTTGTGCTCATGCCAGCACCTCTCAGAGAGAAGCTGATGTAGGTGAGTTGCAAAACAGTCAGATCTTTTAAAAATGGGCTATTCTAGGACTGTGAAAGCATGGAATACAACCTTTGTGAGAACAGGGACAGGACATTTTCTTATGCTAATCAAGATGGGATTGCAGTGAACACTACAATTCTAACATGGCATCTGGAAAGCTGCAAATAGTTTCCACTCCAGGGCTCAGAGTGGAACTGAAACATACACTTGGCTTGGAGTGGACTTGCAATACTCAAACATCTGACGTGAAATACTGAGGAACGAGCCTATATTTAACAAGCAAAATTACATTCTGTGTATTTGAAAACAAAGAGAACTCCTCTGGGATGTAATTACATGACTGTGTGTTGTCTTGGGAACACAACGTGATGAGTAGGTCTCTGGGGGAAAAATGGCTAAAAATTGTAACATATGACACAGCAGCAGGAGGGAGCTGCTGAGACAAACATTCACCATCTACCTTTGTGAGAGACTCTGGCTGCTGAGGCAAACTTGCACTTTTAGCCAGTTCTCCAACATGGATCAGCTGAATTATCTGACACTTTGCTCACAATCTTTGGTATTAAGACAAGACTCCAACAGTGATAACTTCTGTCATGTACATTAGCAGGGAACAGTTCACCTTGGCTTGTTTGGAGGAAGCAATGGCACTCACAGCCAGGATTTTTCTGGCTGAAGTAGTTTGTTTCCCTTTACCAATAACAAGCCAAACATATGCCAACACAGGTTTCTTTGGAAGATTTCCCCAGAAATGAAGTAGCACACATAGGATGAACATACTCCTTTGTGGAAGAAGGTAGCAAGTTTTGCCCAATCCTTCCTTCACACAAAAATGTTGTGCAGCACACATGGAATACCAGCTACTAGCTAAATGACTTCCAAGCAAGTTTCTTTTTATGGAACTATTTCTTTTTTCAAAACATATTGAATAGCTGGAGCTTGTAAAATGGTGGATTATCTGTGTAGCTTCAGGCAGGGAAGAGATATGGAAAGATAAATTACATTAAATAATTAAAGAATTACATCAGAGTTTTTCAACAAAATAAACAAACTAACATATTTCAGGGGAAACACCCCTCCCTGGCATTATGAGTTTTTATGACTTCCCTGAATATCAACATTCTATTCAGCCATGACTAAACTCACCAGCAGTTGGAAGCTGGGATCCACAAGCTTCCTCCATGCCCCAAACTTGAAACCAATCTCCTGAAACATTATTACTTCAGGAGCTAATCTCCTGTTAGCTTACACTCAAGAAAACCACCACCTCTGTGCAATTTTTCTGCAGGAAGCTGCCCTGTGAAGGACGATAAGGTGCCAGAGGTGTGGCAGGAGTGTGAGTGCCCCAGCCTGCTCCTGCAGCCCTGTTTCCTTACCAGGTTCTCGTTGGTCAGCCGGGTGATCTCGTGCTGCAGGCTGGCCTCGATGCGCGCCTCGGGAGGCAGCTGCAGGTTCTGGGCCAGCAGCTGCTGCTGCCTGTTGTTCTCCTCCTTCAGGCTCTGGATCTCGCCTCGCAGAGATTCCAGCTCGTTCTCGTGGCTCTTCCTCTGAGACTGAAGCTGAGACTCCAGCAGCCTAAGGAGGGTGAGCAACAGTTTGTGTGAGCAACTCAAAGTTACGTCCCTGGCTCTCAGAGGGAGTGTAAAGCTTTAGCTGCTGCTCAGGAACAATTAGCCATGGCTTGCAAAGGAAAATGAAAAGGGCAGAGTACTCTTTAAACCCTTTAGTATGCCTTCTAATTAAATTAAGCTGGCAAGATCAAAAAGTGGAGAGAGAGAAGCTAATTGTGACACTGCTCTGCGTTTCCTTTGATGGAACACAGACTGTACAGGGTGCCACTGCGGCAATAAATGTGAAGCTAAGTCTTCTCAGATTGACTGAAGGGGCTTTAAAGAGGTTTTATCTCTAAACAAATCAAATAATCCTAGATGAAGATGACACTATGTTCACTTAAGTTAGCACTTTGCAATATTAACAATGGGAAATATTTTTAGAGTTAACTTTTTCAGCCAGAAACCATTTAATTGCAAATGCACGTGGATAATCTTTATTTTTGCATTAAACCCAACATTTTTCAGAGGGTTGTCCTTAATGCACAAAAGGTCAACAACAGAATCAGACTCGGGACTGAAATCCAGGAGCTTTATCCTCACCACTAACTCATTCTTTCCCCTTGGGCACACCACATCTCCAGTTTTTCTCACTGTGAAGTGGGGATAACACATACCAGCCTCCTGCCAGGCAGTGCTGGGGATCTACTCCTGCTTGCAAGGCACTGTCCAAGGGCTCTGACTCATAATTTTGTACACACAGAGGAAATGACAATACTAGTGACTACCAGTGTTCAATTAGACAATATTTCAGGGTTTAAATATGCATAAGGCAGGAACACTTATTAGTAACTAGACTGATGAAGCACACAAGGGTAAACAGTCATTCACCTGCAATGCTCTGCCATTTAATATAAAACTTCTTGTCTCTACAGTGCCAGGACAAGAGGCACAGAGCAAACCAACTCCCATCCTGTCTGCAGAACACTTGCTCTAGGTTAGATCTTCACAAGGTTATACAACAATGTTAGGGGTAGAATGTGTTAGCAACAGAAAAGGAAGGACTTTAGTTATAGCAGTCATTGCAAAATACCACTTTCTGTAGTCACTGCTACCACTGAAGCACATCAGCAGGGCTGTGCAGTGAATTAGCTGTCAGGGCAGGACTAGGAAGCATTTTGGAAGTCAGGGATACCAACGAGCACACAGAGCCAGACACCCCATGACCAGCACAGTCCTTGCAGAGACCACAGTGGTCCCACTGGGGCTCCAACAGGACCATGAGGAAATAAAGATGACTTCTCTTTCATGGTTATTTTGTGACTTACATTTTGAATCTGGCATGGAGAGACATGGGAGAAGAATGTTTAATTTACTGACCTTGAGACACAAGGAGAGTAAGACCCATATCAGTTTGAAATTTAAGAGTACACTGATCCTACTTAATAATTTAATAATTACTAAAATAATTTTACTTCTTTAGGCTGAAAAACTGTAAGGAACATCAATTTTGAAATCTGGTGTAAAGGCTTACAAATAGTACATGGCTACAAATGCTTTCCACCTGTGGAGCTTTTGGTATTTTAGAGTCTACTTTTGTGCAAA
Source organism: Molothrus aeneus (assembly GCF_037042795.1). NCBI lineage: Eukaryota > Metazoa > Chordata > Aves > Passeriformes > Icteridae > Molothrus > Molothrus aeneus. The sequence continues at coordinate 8,451,086 of NC_089658.1, read as the reverse complement.
TACTCCTATGAATTGTGTTGGCTGTTGTGCCATCTTAAACTTTTTAAATGATAAAACCTGACAAGGGGGAAGCTTCTGGGACTAGGTTTGAGGAGATTCCTTAATTTCTATAATTTGTGTTGAATTTTTTTTTCTAGCTGTTAAAGCAATAGAAGTACTGTAGCTAAAGCAAACCCATAGCAAGGGGCACAGTTAGCTAGAAAAGAAGATGCAAATGAAGGAAAAAGAAAACCATTCTGAGAAGTCTGGTAACCTGTTGGCTTGTTTTAACCCTTCATAAGCCAGCCAAAGTTCTCCGTCCTCATTCAGCATATGATAGTCCTGGGGAGATTGCCTTTCAAGAAACGTGTTTAAAAAATACAAGAGATATATGTGATGGTGATGAGGTGACATGGCAAGGACATTACACACTATATTACAGTTACCATAAAAGAGAAACAAAAAATGATCTAAAATTAGCAAATTACTTTTCTTGTTTATGTGTTTTTCTTCATGATGCAATTCAGCTCTCAGTGACAGCCCAGCTGGTTACAGCATTCTGTGCTGTTACAATAAACATATTGCCACAGACTATTGTGACCACTGAGGTTCAGAGGGTGACAAACCAGCCCGGGGAATGGCACCCGGGCTGGGCCATGCAACAATTAGAGGCTACGATGGAAACCCAGAAAGCTTGATTTTACATTTCCCCATTATTTCCAAATCTTTTCAAATAGTGCACACAACAATTTTCCTAATGAAATCAAATTATAACCCCAGCTATGAGTGTTCTCCAGACATACATGGATAGAACTGACTGAACACAATATACACAGTGTGCCACAGCAGACCCCAAGTGACCACAAAATAAAGAAAGAACCTGTACCTGTTTGTTTCCTTCAGTCCAATATATGCCTGTGCTATTTCTCCTTTGTCTTTCATCTTCTGTACATCCTCCAAGAGGATTGTGGCATCTGTCATTGTATGCTGGAAAAAGAATGGCAATTCCAGTAAATTTAACAACATAAGTGCTCCTTGAATCCATGTTTTCTTCATGTGGAACACTAATCCTTGAGTAGCCACATTAAATAACTGTGGGTACCTGAGCAAGAGGTTGGTCCATAATTTCTATGTCCATTTGGTTTATCTTTTAAAAGAAATGCATACAAAATGGTCAACTGTTGGTCTGTCTAGTAAGTGGGTACATGTGTTAATCTCTTTGCATTTGGTCATCACATAAAAGGAACAAAATAAATTTCACAGAATGTTGGATTTGCATTTTATTCAAATTACCAGGAACAGCTGCTAATACTAAAACTGAAGCAGCATAGTTTTGCCAGCTTAATTCTATTAACATTTCTTAAACATAGCATTACATGGAGTCTTCCAAAGCTCAAAAATAAGAACTATTTCTAACTCATGTATTTTAAATACTCTGTCAAAGCAGAAAAGAATTGATAAGAGCTTGAGATTTTCTAATTTAGATAGCATCATAGTACCATTTTGTTTCAGTTTTGGATGTTTATTATCCACTTTTGCTTTTTCTTCAGTAAAACTTGAAATACTTAATAGATGTTTACAGTCACCTTGGCCAGTCTGATCTGAGTCATTGCCATGGAGTACCACAGGACTTTAATGAACGTAAGAGATGGAATTCTGACTTTCAAAACAAGCAGATGCTGTTTTCATGAGAACAATTTTGCAAAGTATTTACATTAACAGCTTTGTGGATAAATGATGGAGCCTAGATCTCTATGTCTAGTATGATTTGTGTTATCCAATATGAAAAACAATAAAATATGTAAGCTCCTCAAAGAATTATTCCCAACATCTTTATGAGACCTTTGAGGTTTTTCTACTAATAATTTACTCCAGAGTAAAAATGCTGTATCTCACCTGCCAATCTATCAAGCTCTAGCAGTCTGAACATCTCTCATTTAGAGTCAGCTCAGTTTCTCATACTCTTACACGTGTACAACTACATTTTCTAATCAAACACGCAGCAATTCCCATCCAGTATCCAGAGATGACAATGTGAGCCCACAATGTTTGCTGCTTGCTGAGGACAGCAAACACTCTAAAGTAAGGTACTTCTTCATACCATAGACACCTAATTTGTTGGGAAATATAAGGGCTTTGCAAGTTAACAGAGGCCTGATTCCCAGATCACAGTGCTCCCTGGATCACTGTCCTTACCCCTCAAATATACTCAGCAAGAAACATGATGGAGCTGACTACACCAATTCCTGAATCCTTCCTTTCATATTCAGGTTGTCATAAACCAACAGTTCAAAACTGTAAAATCTGCTTGTTTTGAATTAACTTGCTTCCCTGTGCAAAGCATGAAGATGGGGATGCAGAGGTCACAGAATTAATGGAAAAGTTATTCAATAATTCAAAGTAAAATGCAAGAACACATAGGTTACTTAAGAGGCAGGGAAATGACAGCTCAATATAGTTGAGGATTATTTTAGTATTTAGAAATTCTGGTTTGTAACTGTAGAAGAAAATGTGTACCTTATCCTCCTGGCAATCAAATTGGTAGGCAAGAAAAAAGAGAAAAAAAACATTAAAAAATCTGTCTGTGCTGCAGCTGCCCAACCTAAAAAGCAGAAGCTATCTGCAAACTGGCTGCTGGCCATCCCACAGGTCACCTTCCTATTTCCCTCATACTCACAGCCACTGTAAAATCAACCCTTGCATCCCACCACTGCTGAGAATGTTATTGAAAGATTTACTAAGTATTTCTTTACATTGTTCTAAATACTACAAAAAATGTGTCCTGTTTTCTTTGCAGTCAATCATTTAAAACAAGACTTACATATCATCTTCATGCACCACAAACTCCCAATTTACTTAGGACAAAGATAGACATAACTTTGCAGCAGCAAAGGAAAGATGACATATCTGTTCATTCCTTGCTGCAGATATGAAACACAGGATAGCTCAGTTCAGTGGAAATTACTAGTTCCTTGATTTGCATGATACCTTTTCAGGTTGAATGATTCTTATTTGCAAAGCTATTACTTCCCTAACTATGTCATCAGAGCTTTTTAGGTGATGATTTCAGTGGTTGTAATCCACTCTTCTTTAAATAAAAGCACATAGCACCTATCAAGCAGTAATATGGAATTTACCTATCTTCAGAGGTTATTTTACAAATGCTACTGACTTGCAATCATACAGATGTAAACAAACTGTCCCTTTTGCTCAACTATTAATTGAAAGGAATTCCTGACAATTCCTTTCAATTTTCCAGTCCAAAGGCACTAGAGAAATGACACAGCTCCCAATGAGAATTATTTGTGCACTGTTAAAGGAGTCTGGAGGGGAATCAGACTTTTGGTACATCTTCACATGAGTGCTGGTAGAGAAACCCCAGACTGGCTGATTAATACAAGCTCCTAGTTCAGACTGCTGTGATTTGTGCACTAATAATGGACCAACGGATTACACTTAGGAAGATTTTCCAACCTAGACTACTTTCTTCTGCCACTTCAAGCAGGCTGTTAATAAATAAAGCATGTTAATGATGCAGTGTAACTCTCCTACCTGCTGAGTGTGATTTACCTTGGGCTGAATTGCCTCTTTCTGGCTCACAAGCTGAGACCTCAGGATGAGAACTTCTTCCTTGCGTACTTCCAGCTCTTCGCTGACCGAGGTCAGCTGGTCCAGGAGGACTCTGTATGCTGGGGCACCAGGAGCAGTCACCTCTGGAGCTCGTGTCTCTGTCAGGGCCTTCTGCAGCTCATTCAACTCGTTCTTCAGTTTTTTATTCTCAGATTCAAGCTCTTGACGCTGTAAGAAACAAGGACAGTCCTGTCACCCAGCAGCACTGCAACATGTCTGTAACCCACAGGTACAAAACTAGGGACAGAAATGGTAAAAATTATGTGCAGCTGCAAGAAATCCATCAATCTCCCCTGTATCCCTGGCCCCTTGACAGTGGTCAATAGTGGCTGGGAGGATTTCACTAACAGGACTAACCTTTTGTCTGAAATGCAAAACCAGAGTCTTGGAGTCCCTGTGGTCCAGATGACCCCAAGGTGTTGGAAGTCTCTTTTTCCCAGCCCCGGGATCGAAGAAGGAGTCAGGATTCCTCGGCTGTGGTTTTCAAGGTTGTTTACTCTCTGTTATCTAGAGCATTCTTTCTCTGGCCTGCTGAGGTCTGTCTAGCAAGTCGGTCCATGGCACACTGACTGCCCTTGGGGCGGTGTTATCTTTTTATACTAAAAACTACGTCTACTTTATTTACAATAATTTTCCAATACCTATCACCTATGTTAGACAGTATGTTTCTACTCTAAACCAATCCAAAAGTGCCACCATCACACAGAAGATGGAGGCTAAGAAGAAGAAAGAAGAAGGACAAGGCACACCCAAATCCCTCCATCTTGGCTTCTGAATCCCCATTCTAAAAACCCCAAAGTTTTACTTTTTCACTCTGTGACAAATTATCATTCTACTTAAACTCTCATGGCTTGTAAATCTTCACATAAAGTTGGTAATTTTCTCCATAGGTTAAAATCAAAGGCACAGGTGTCTTTAGCTTTGTGCTAGGGGCTCGAGCCCTCCAGGGCAGCCAGAGGGATGTCCTGGGTTCTGACATCAGAGCACACTCACGTGAATCAGACAGATTTGATGGCAAACAGAATTGCCAATCTTTTTTGCCTCTTATTCTCCCCTTAGCAAAAAGAAAAAAAGTTCACAACAAATAGCAGTCAGCAGGCTAAGAAAATTTTGCATCACTATTAGGAAATATTTTAGCTTTAGTGGTCTAAGATAGGCAGAAATTTAAATAATGTTTCTGCAAAAGAGACCTACATTTATCACTGTATTTTTGCTCAGATTAACTTGCAAGCTGTACTAAGTGTTTTAACAGAGAACTCCCCCTGGCTTAGGGGATCTATTTGTTTTGTATCCCGAGCCACACATTCTACACCTCAAAAAGAGCAGTCCTACAATGAAATGACTGCTGGGGAATATTTGTTCTAATTCCTCCAGCTACTATTTGGAAACAGGAGGGCTGATGTAATTTTCTATGCCAGCACACACAATTGGTGGCAAGAGTCCTACTAGAAAAAACCCAGAAACCTCTGTTTTAGAATTACCTTGAGCGACTCATACTCCAACTCTGCACCTCTTATGGGAGGCCTTTCTTCCTCCTATGAACGAATACAAACAAGTGTGAAAACTAAAAATCCTTCACTGAGGTAGAAAAACAAAAGAGAACTCAAATTATTTTCCTTTAAAACTGTAAACCACTCATTCTGGTACTGCTAACTGCTTTAGACATCTCAGTAAGTTTGAATATTGGCATTGTCCCCTTTACTTCTGAGGTTAATTGGTTAATATTAATAAAATCACATACTGTCACTGGCAATGAAACAGCAGGATGAACCCCAGTATGCTAAAGAAATTCACTGGTAGAAATATAATAAGAAACAATTGCCAAAACTGGTTTCATAATTTTCTAAGAACTTAAGGAGATCAAATCAGGAGAATTTACATTACAATCAGCTAACGTGTCTAAGCCCAGTGCATTGGCTATGGAAACACTTCTTCTTCTGCCTAAAATGAACAATTACCCATTCTCCCCATCATTTAAGTCAATTTCCTTATGGCTATTCCTTAATAAAAACAGCCTTTCAGTCTTTTTTTTTTTAAGCAAAGTCCCAAGCACCTTTTGTTTTGTCTTCCATGAGAGGATCTCAAGGACCTTGGAAAACTAAATAATCAGTCCCTAGAACTAAGCACCAGTATGAAACTTGTCATTAAGCAAAGCAAATGCTAGAGGAAGATAAAGATTTAGTGAAAGCCAGTCAGCATTCACAGAGCTACTGATTCACAAGAAGGGACACTGTGGTGTCAGCATTTGATCAGCTGCAAGGAGCCCACCTTAGCTTTAGCACGGAGAGCCTGCTCCTCCTTTCTGTCCAGTTCATCCTGCAGGGACTGCTTTTCCTGCTCCAGTTCTGAAACCCGTTTCTGCAGCTTGAGGAACAGAGACATGTCCAGCGCTGCTTTTTTCTCACTAGGCTCCTGCTTCAGAAACAACAGCGGTAAGTCAAGAACTATTCCACTTCCACAGCACAAGGAAGCACAACCGTGAGTAAAGATGGGAAACAGACTGGGGAAAGAGAGGAACACAGAGATGTTACTTGATTCTGAGCATTGACTACCTAAAATATTTCATCAGCTATCAAACACTATTTTAAAAAAGGATTTACTAGTAGAAAATGTTTCTACGCCTAAAGCCTAGCAAAAGAAAGCACTAGGCACTACCTAGTAGACAGGAGGGCTATAACTAAGCATACCTTATAGTCTTACTTGTTTGAAGGGGGGAAAGTAAAAAAAAGAAAAAGTTTCTGGTTAGACTCACCTGGAAACAACTCTAAATAAGGGCTTTTTTGTGTGTTGGTTTAGTTTTCAATGATTTCTTTAGTAAGTTCTTCAGCTAAAGAGAAATCTCTCTGGCAATTTGAAGGTTAATTTAGTGGGATATGATACAAAAAATTGGTAACAGAAAATATATTTTATGCCTTTTTGTTTTTAGTGTGCTAATTATACAGCCGTTCTGAGCCTAATTCATCAGCTTCTTCACTATTCTCTGGGCAAGGACCAGTGTTTGCAATCTGAAGGTGCATTAGAAATTGTCCATCAGCCTTTTTGTACTTTATGTACTGAGAAGATCAAAGTATTTACCATGAACTGTACCATAAAATTTTAAAGCCTATAAAAGGAAGTAGAAAATTAATATTAATGACTATCAGACAAGCAAGCACAGCCATTTCCACCTCATCTCCTTTTACTGTTGAGGGGAAGAGTCATAAACCACACCAACAGCTCAGGCAAATGGAAAGAGGCTTTTGAATTTTCTGGCTTTACTTGTTTGCCTTGAGGTGGACCTGATTTTTTAATGTGGTTTTGTATAATTAATCTATATTGTTAGTTTAGAGTTGGAACTGGAGAATGCTGAGGGGTTAAACAAAAGAGTGCTGCATTTGTTCACACTCTTGTGTGAGTTCATTTCTTCATTCATATTCTAAAACCCAAAGCTGGCTCTGGAACAGCAATTCAGCAAGTCTATCAGCCAAAGGAAAAGCTGGCATTTGGCTCATCTGTGACATCCCATCTCATGCAGTTCCACTGTCCTCCTCCTGATTACCCTTGAATGTAGGAGCATCATCCTGAAACCATTATGCAAGGTGAGAAACATAAGTGGGAAGGCAAATGATGACAGAGTGCACAGAGAGGCTGTGCCAGCCCCAGTGCGTCAGGATATCTGCATCCAGAGCAGAAAATCATTCTCTGTGGAGGCTTTCCAAGGCAGCTCTGACAGCCTGTCAAAAGCCACCCTGCAGATCCCTAACCCAGGCAGAGGGCACACAGGGTGTGCTGTGCTTGGCTTACAGCTAAGGAGATGCACAGAGAAAACTTTAACTCTGGAAAGTGCCAAGCACAGCCAGACCTCCACCCTGAGGGCTCTGTGTTTGCAGTCCCACTGTGATGGGTGGGCTGGAAGGGGGAGTTACCTTGGAAACTGTTAGCAATGCCTTGGAGTTGCACCACAAATTATTTATGGTTATTATTCATTAGCTGAATCAAGTCATCTTTCTGGACATTTTTGAACATCTTCCTGATCATTTTTCCAAACACTCTGGGATTTGTATTGCTGCATATGCAAAGCAAACTCCCATTCTGTGAGTTTGATTCCTCTCTATGAAATAGAGAAAACCTGATCCAACATGAATTTCTCATCCCCAACAGGAAGCTCATTCCATGTAGCTACTAAGGATGCAGCTTGCCATTTTAAATCATTGCCTATACAGTAGGCAGGCTCCTCAGGAAGTCTCACTGGTTCTCTGAGCTCCCACTTTGGCCTGAATAAGTGATTGTGCTTACCAACACTGACAACCAAATGTTTCACAGATGTAAATCAGCTAGATCACCAAGTATCTTCTCTGTGCTTACAGTAATACAAGAAAAATTCAAAGCATACTTTGACAGTCTTTTTACACAGGATCATAACTAAGGAATAGATGTTCTCTAAAAGGAAATGGAGAAAGTTGGATTAAAGCTTTAGATATCTCAGTGTAAGGATATGGTGTTCAGAAGCACTTATGAAAAAAAAAAAGAGAAAGGAATGAGTTCAACCACATAGCAGTGAAAAGTTGTGGGGGGTTTTTAACATTACCTCCATCCTGAGTGGTAAATCTTCTGCTTCTGTGATCTCAGAGCTGAAAGTATATTCAGATTCATTGCTACTGTGAGTTGAGTCCGTTCTTTTGTGCCCAGGCTTGGGGATGCTCTGAAGTGCAAGTGGAACAAATCAGTACCAGTACCTGGCTTTCCCTGCCACTGTCTCTTCACAAGCTTTAGCTCAGCTTATAATATTTGGTGTTATGTCTCAGTTATCAAAATCAATAAGAAAATATTTTTGATTCTGGTCTCTCCAAAGACCTAAAAGCCTATGAGATATAGTTAGCACTCAACACCATGGAGACAGGTCAGATCCTACACCACCAAGGAGTGCTGCAGAAAGCAGAACCAAACAAGGATGCAGCACTTTGTGGGAAAGAAACACTCAGATTACAGGAAGCACAGGTAGCTTTTAACTTTTTACTTTTTAACTTCCTAGACATTCTGTTGAGGAATAGTTTATATTCCTGCCACATAGAACATTCCTAGGACTACTTAAAATTTATCACTGGATGAAGATGGCTCAAACAACCCCAGCAGATGTGAATAACTTGAGGGAAAAATAATGGTGGACAGCACAAGTAATACCACCAGGAAAGTCACAGCAGAAATTCAGCCTTCTTCACAGATGTGACAATTATTTTTTTTTTTAATCAACAACAAATTTTAAAGGTACTTGTTTTGGCTGAACTAATCAAAATAAACAGGATTTAAAAGGACAAATTCTCCTTTCAAGTACAGGTCACCAACACATACAGCTGACAGCACTTACCAGCTTAGCCCACTAGTGTCACAGACATATTTTCTGAAAAATGCTTTTGCTAGGATTTTTCTCCTGAGAAGCTGAGAAGCCTCAGAAAAGAAATGTAAACAATAACTATCTGATGGCTGTGGAATGTGGTCTGGAGATGGTTTACCAATAGGTGCATCTTTGGTCTATTGTGGTTGTTTTTAATTAATGACCAATTCACAGGTCCAGCTGTGTCAAGGCTATGAGCAGTCACAAGATTTTATCATTCATTCCTTTCTTTGCTAGCCTTCTGAAGTCTCCTTGCTCTTTCTTTAGTGTAGTTTTAGTATATCATATTCTTTTCATATAATATGTGTCATAAAATAATAAATCAGCCTTCTGACACATGGAATCAAGATTCTCATCCCTTCCCTTGTTGGGGCTGCCTGCAAATTCCACACCCTAGACTCTGCCTGAACACAGGTGTAAACAGCTTTGGATTTCTGAGCTGTGGAGCCACTCACCACCATCAGGTTCATTTCATCCTTGAGGTCGTCGTAGCGCTCCTCCAGGCGGCTGAACTCATTGAGCAGGTTCTGGTACCGCAGCCGCTCGTCGTTCAGATCCAGCTCCAGCTGCTTCGTCTCCTCCACCAGCTTCTTCTCCATCGACTCTGCCACACACAGCAGGGATCCCAAGTGAGAATTCCAGCCCTTCCCACCATGCAGGGCACCCATGCAGGAGGTACAGGCCTGTGTCTGCACCATAGGAACAGCCTGCCATTTGAAGCTGGTGTTTGTGCTTCTCTGGGCAAACATTCAGCCAAAAATATGAAGGGCCAAAGCAATACTGTGGCAAACACAGAAGTGCTCACTCAAACAAGTTATTTATTCTGCTAATACCTTCTATAGGTGATTCTAGGAGGAAGGAAGTAGAGGCACTAGCCCATTGCTGTGCTATGTAAAGCAAAATGTGAGGTGCTTTACACCTCAAGCATCCTGGTCCTCCTCATCACAGCTCCCTTCATCACAGCCCTCACATCTAGAGTTAAGCTTTCCTGGCTCTGCCTACACAGTCACAGAGCCAGAGAAGTTGTAGTGGATAAACTGTATTAAATATCAGAGCTGCCTTTTAAAAATTGAAGTGCTTTGGAACAGTCAGCCCCCTAAAAAAGGCCCCGAACCCTTTAGGATTTTGTGGAAATTCAAATGGTAAATAATTCTCATGTTTGCAAGTTCTTAAAAAAAGAAATGAATGCACAAAAAGGAATGTAAACTAAGGCAAATTAGCCCAATCCATGCAGTAGAGTGTTGCTTTGCTAGGTAGCATGGAGTAGAGAACCTGAATGAAGAGAATAGAGCCAACCTGTTATTTCCCTGGCCTGGTCATGGATGCGGCGGTTCAGCTCCTCCTTTTCTGTTTTCAGTAATGAGTTCTGCTCTTTCAGCTCTGACACCAGCTACAGAGACAATAAAGTATTTGACTCAGAATGCAGTTCATCTTCCATCAGTAGTTCTAACAACAATGGCATCTTTGCTGTAACAAAAGTTCAAATACTTAAACTGTTCTTCACAAAGTGGAACTGGTGAACTAAGTTGTATCTTAATTTCCAAATTACATTTCTTAAATATGTACCACTGTTGACTCCCCTGTATGTTCTGAGCCCCATTTCTGATCAGATGCTAAAACTGCCCTGAAGCACTCCACAGTGCCATGTATTTTTCAGTAAAGTCCCAAAGATGTAAATGGCTCATTAAAACAGAAATATTCATAAAATAGTAACACATCTGGTAGTTCTATGGTAAATTCCATTGCATTGGGTAACACCAAAATTTAACATCTTGCCTGTGCCCTAAAGCTGTGTCACTTAACCTGTGTTCAGGTTTGCCAGGTACTCATTTGTCTCTGATTATGGTTACCACGCATTCACTTTGCTTTACCTATTCATATTTTCCCTTATGCTTATCTGATATTGAACCTTGTCACTGCAGCATCACGTCATGATGGATTGGCTCTTCCAATACTCAAAACTTGCACCATTATCAGCAAGTGCTCCTGACAGAAATCAGCCTGTTTGATATGTTTGTGGTTAGCAAAGAAAAGGGGTGAGCTGAAACCTGTTGAACTAGACTGTGCACATGTGTTGAATAGACTGGCTGTCTACATTAGGCAGGATATAGCAGCACCTTTCAATACTGAATATGGGACAGATTTCTGCTATCTATGTGATTATTCTCTCTAGGCAGGTAAAATGAATGAATTCACTACCTCTGACTAAGTCAGAAAGCTCAAGGATTTGGCTTTGCAAATGCTTTTGGTATCAAAATCTGAATAGATTAGATACATATATTTACATACAATATATGGATTTAGATGGATTTAGCATATATCTCTACCACAGGTGTAGCCATTTAGACACCAAGCCTATTTAGGATTGTACAGCTATAAAAACACAATAAAAATACCAGCCACACAAGTGAAAAAAATCAAGCCTGGGCAAAACCTGAGTGAACACCAGGCCCCTGCAAATCCTCTCATGCATCTGAGACCCCATACATGCCTGCTCAGTCTCATGTTTGTATTTGTCTGCGCGCTCCTCAATGCTCTTCTTCTCGGCCTGTGTGTGGTGCAGCTCCGTGCGGAGCTTGGCGATCTCCTCCTGCAGGCTGAGCGCGCGGCTGGTGGCGCTCCTGGCCTCCTCCTCGCTCAGCCGCAGCCTCTCCACATCACCACGCAGCTTCTCCGTCTCCGTCGTGTACGTCACCTCCAGGGTGGTCATCTTCTCCAGCAGGGATTTGTACTCTTTGTTCTGTGCAAAACACCACGCAGACAGAGCGGCTGTTAGAGAGGTTCTGGTCCGAGGGAGCCTTTTCCTTCCCTACACAATACACCCAGGCATGGGAGCACAGGAGCAGCTTCCCCATTTCAAAAAGGTTTTGCAGAATTGCTTAACGAGGTGACAGAGCAGTCCAGTCTCTAAGCCTGCACATCCTAAACTAAAATCAGATGGAGAGCCCACATACATCAGACAGGATCACCCCACCTTCCCCTAAAACAGAGCAACTGACGTGCTTCAAACGCACTGCTGGCGTTAAGCGAGTGGGAGTTTTTCTCAGTTCTGCTGAGAGGAACAAGTGGATGTTTGACTGCTCCAGTTCTGCTGTGGCCTCCCCTTCTCTCCTATCACTATTCTTCATCAGAAAAGAGAACTGAGCCCTTACAATGAAAATTCAGTGCACTCTGTGAATGCCCACAGCGCTGAGAAAGCTAACCACAACTTTGACAGGTGTTCCCAGAGGCCGGGAGCTTTTACCTGCTCATCAATTTTTCTCTGCAGCTGCATGATCTTGTTCTCCAGGCCAATGTGGAGCTTCTTGTAGCGCTCCACGGAGCGGGCCTCTATCTTGAGCTTCTTGAGCTCCCTCTTGGCCATCATGCGGCGGTAGCAGCACTGCAGGTAGACGATGGCGCGCAGCGTGCGGCCGTAGCGCCGCCGCGCCAGCCAGCCCCGCACGTGCTTCTGGATGACCACGGACTTGTGCTCCCGCAGCATCTGCAGGGGGAAACACATGGGAAACACAGGGTTAGAGCTCCAAACTGCACCTGTGCAGTGCACAGAACCCCCTGTAACAATGGACACTGAGATACCTTCACCTGCAAAGAGAAACTTCTGGGAAGAGTAGCAAGAAATGGAATAACTTCAAATTAAAAATAAGAGGGAAAGAAGAGTGGAACAAGAACAACAACAATGAGTAAAAAGAAAAGGAATCCTTTTCTTTTTAAAACATGACAAAAGAGAACTGGAGGCACATGGAAGGACTGGAGGAACATGAGGAAAACATGACAAAACGAACTGGAGGCACATGGAAGCACCAGGCATTCCTTTGTGTTGAGGTCAGTGCTCAGCTAATTGCAAAAGTACATAGTACCTGTTGGCAAGATTACAAATACAATATTTTTTTTTAAACTGCAACTTTATCTTGAAACACTTTAGAATCATTGACATATGCTGCATAGAGTTCATCAATACAAAGTTTAAAATTACCACATTTGATATGCAATGCAGTCTGTACTGCATTTCCCAGAGGAAATTGTAGCTGTTAAGAAGTAAGAAGCTTTTGGTTTGTTTGTCTTATTTTGTTTTGGGGATTTTTTGTTGCCTTTTTTGACATATCTTAGGCTTGCCAGCATGGAAAATTTTCCATCTATTCTAATAAGAAATTTGTAGTGTAGTAATTTGAATTTATTTGATGGCAGAAATTTCAACCATAGCTTTGAGCTGTAAAAAAAAAATCCATATTATTAAAAAAAAATAATCTGTAACATAAACCAGTCATGTGTGTTAGCCAGGGAGTTCAGCTTAGAAGAGTCTACCACTTGGTTTTGGATCCTTCACCCACTAATTCAATCACAGATCTCCCAGGTCTGGAACCTCTGAATTCAAGCAGATTATATGAGATATGCATGGAGAGCCTGCCCAAATCCACAAGGCTTCCAGTACTCCAAGAGCTTTAGAGTTCACTTAATAAAGCTTCTGCAAATAAAACAGTTTATTCTAAAGAAAAAAATTATTTAGGATTTCATGTTAATGCTCAGAATTGATAGTTTAAATATCATAGGCAGTTCACATTCTTACATTGATTTACCACAAAGCTGATAAGACAAACTAGTCAGGTAACAGTAATTTTATTTTCTTTTAGACTGCTTAGCAAATGAACTGAAATGTGTTAGAAGGATTACAGTTTCAGATCAATGAATTTAAAATTCACTGCCAAAGTGGCAAGGCTATAATACATAAAAACTTTCTCCCTTAGCATTTATTTCTGAATTAAAAATGAGACTGGAAATCCCAGCACTCAGTTGCTCAGCACACCAAGGTAAGGAAGCAGCTCTCTGAAAAGCACAGCAAGGTCAAAAGCCAAAGTCCTCCTGACTGCATGCCATGCAGTTGGCATTCCTGCCTCCTGTCTCCTCCTTACACATTTTCTGGAACACTCCTTCAGGCTCCCAGCAGGTGCCTGAACACTGGAATACAACTAGCTTTCAACAATTTTCACCTCCTAAGTTTGAAAGCAACAATTTCCACCTCAAGTTTGAAAGCAACAAGCCCTGTAAAATACCTCCATGGCGCAGGGATGGTCCTCATCCGCCAGGGAATTCTTGCATCCATGCAATCCAGGGAGGAAACAAGCCACTCCAAAGTACAGTGAGAGGATCAGGAAAGTTACTTTATCTACCAGCTATATCCCAGGAAAGCTTATGTCAAAGCTGTGGGGGAACTAGACTCCTTGTCCAGCTGAGAAGCACGCTGCTATGTCTCAGGCAGGAGCTTTCCCCAGGATGTGTGAAACAGATGATTCAACCATACTAAATTCCTTGTTCTGCCCACGTGACTCAAGACATGCCCTCTCTTCCTACAACAACAACAGGTCCCTTTCACAATCCTAAGGAACAACACGTGTCCCACACATTACTGCAGCCAGGGCTCAGCCCAGCTCTCCTGTCACAGGGCAACCTTTCAGTTTCACCCTTCTGCAATCATCAACTCCACAATACCTGTGTTTACCTTCCCACAGCACCCCGAGCTTGTGCTTCCCTCTCTGGCCATCCTGTACCTCAGCCTGGGTAAGATCCCACCTTGGGAGGACAAGACAAACACAGCACACCGCAGGGGCACTGTCAGACTGTCATGTTTTACTGCAGAGAACAATTCACAGCTTGAGGGGGATCCTCCTGACAGGCAGGTCTGACCACCCCTTCCAGGGACTCCACCAGAAACCTGCCATCTCCATTAGGAGGGAATATAACAGGTTTATTAAACTGTGCTGCAAGACAGATGGGCTGTGTATTACTGATGTGACTAACAAGGCATAGGGAAACAACTCCCATCTTCCTGAAGATTTTAGGCCACCTACTGCTGTGACCCAGGTGTCACATCTGTCAGACCACTGTTAAAAACACATCTTGTTTAACATCACAAATACAGTTTGTAACAACAAGAATGCTAAGAATACCAATAAAAAGCAATGTGGATATCCACATAAAAGAACAGCCAAGTCAACCATAAGGGTCTTACTACTAAGAAATTCTTATCAAGGTTTATTTTTTTCAACTTTGTGGCTAGTTTATGTTAGAATACTACATATATGACTGTGTAGCAAGCTTAATACAAATGAAAAATATAAAGAAACTTCAAATATAAAAGAGAAAGATATGGTACCTAAGCATCAGATGGCTTTTGGCTGCATGCCCTTAACAATTATGTGCTTGGGAAAACAAATCCCTCAGCTACTTTTTCAGTGAAATACAGGCTGACTTTTGAGCCTGGTTAAAACTTTTCTTGTAGATAAAACTGCTATGAAACATATCAGCACTTTGCAGTTGGAATCATAATTCTGCTTCCAGCCCTGTGACCACTGAAAACCAAATTATTCAATTGAATAATTTATTATCAAGCATATTCAGGAAAATATTACCAATATCGCTAGGACGGGGTTATATCAATTTACCCCCACACCAAAACCAACATACATTAAAAAACTAAAACTAAACCACTCCACCCATGGATAACTTTCAATATCCAATTTTTGTGGGAATCTCTTTGCTAACATAATTCCATAAGACATTTCAGAATCACTGAAACTAGGGATGGAAAAGGACCAGTAGTGAGTGCATCACATGTATATTGATGTAAGCAATTTTGATTTGGACTGAGAGAGATTAAAGCAAGGCCATTTTCAGCATTTATTTTAAGTGTCTCAACGTTCTATATAACAAGTCAGAAATGCTGTAAATCTCTGTTGGATTCTCCACTGGCTGCACTGAAAGTCTAAATACGCCTGTATTAGATGACAATGAGGATATGTCTACAATGACAACTTGATGGCAGTATTAGATATTTCACATTTCCAGATGCTGTCCCTTAATCCATGTTCTGCTGTTTTGTCTGTGCATCACACAAAACATTTCAGATTCCCAAGATGACACCACAGAGAAGCTTTGTCCTGAAAGTGTGTGGAAATAAAGGAAGAGAGAAAAAGTACATTGTGATTTCTTACCATTTGGTACTTGTTTCTGACCATGTAGCCTCTCAGGAGGGCCTGGAGAGCAATAGTGGCTTCTCGCATGCACTGGTATCTCTTGCGGACCACGTACATGCGCTGGAACTTCTGGATGGTGATGGCAGCTCGTGTTCTCCTCAGGAACTTGGCATAGCTGAGGAAAAGATCACAAACAGCACCTGTAATTATGTGATTGAATGCTTGGGGTTTTTTTAATAGCCTGTATTTTTAGTTTCTTCTTAGTGCTGTCAGTGACACAGTATTTTACTTGCTATATACAACAGAATGACAAATTAACAGAAACCTTGCAAAGCTTTACAGGGAAACGTTTTCACTTCCCCTAAGAACTGCACTGAACAACTGACAAGGTAAACTCAGCTTAATTTCTCATCACCTCTTCTCCAACTTTAAAGCTGTTTCCTCTAGGTCATCTTCCAGATCTACTCTCCCAACCTCCACCAGCAGAAAATGTTTTCTTGTTCTTGGCTATTGCAGTAAGACAATTACAAAGCATCATGACATATGCCTCTTTCTGAAGGTTGGTTATTACAGCCTTCATCATCACCCTGTCTTTGAACAATACCACCTGTATTCCTGCCCTTCTCTCTGGCCCCATGGCCATCCCTCAGAAGTCAATCCAAACAAGTCACTGACTGACTAATGTCCCTTTACAGCTGCACCCTGGGTGAGGAATGGCTTCTCCAGCAGGACAGACCCAGCTGGGAGGGAACATGGAAAGTGGGCAATAAGGACTCAGACAGTCCTGCTTTACCTCACCTGCAACCTATCTCCTTAGTACTACTTGTTTTCTGCATCATAGAGCCAGGGTGCTACTGTCCTCTCAGAAAGGTCAAAACCAGTCAGGACAGACACATTCATTGTATTAAACTTCCTTCATTTCCCTGGAAAATCATCTCCTCTCAGGCAGCATAGGAAGGCGAGAACAGGTGTATCACATTTAAATAACCTGCTTACAGGGCTCTGGACTGGGGCTGGTGTGGCACTTGCCCTGGGCAGTGCTTACCATCGTGCCTGGTACCCTCTGACATGTCTCTGGATGGTGATGGCAGCCTTCCTCATCCGCATGTACTTCTTCCTCATCAGCCAGCCCCGGATCGTCTTTTGGATGCGGATACAGGCAGCTCTCAACTTATCTGCCCTTATTTTTTCCAGGTAGGCTACTTGACCAGCCCGAAAAAATATTTTTGTCTTACCAAACTGGTACTTATCCTTGTCCTATTTTCAAAGGTAAAAAGAGGATAAGTTACAGCATTAAGTGTTAGTGCATAAAAAAAAGGCACGAAGGGCTAAATGAAAGCACAGTTAGTCAAGAGGCAAAATTATCTGTGGAATATTTTGGGTAATCTGAGACTTAAATTAAGTAGTGGAGAAGGGTATTTTCTCTGTATGATTCTGTTAAAAATTAATATAATAAGGCCACAAGCATGGCCCAAAGGGGCAATGTGAGATTTTTGCTTAGATGAAAATGACAAAGATGATAAAATGGAAGGCTACAGGAGGTGACAAAGGGGCCCAGAGGATGAAAGCAATACAGGCAGTGCACATGTACAATTTTCTGTTTAAATTGTAGCTGGCCCCTCTGAACGGTCCATCTTCAACCACATTACACAGTGCAAACAAGGCAGCTGGGGCTTCAGACATGTACAAATCACTTATTGTATCAGGACTAGGGCAGAACAAAGCATGCTGCTGCTCAAACACATCTGAAATTTCAGAACTGAACCAGAAAGAGAACAGTATTTTATGTCTACAGGCTGTAGTACTCCTTTGAGGGAAAAACTGAGAATATACAAAGGCACACTGAAAAAAAAAAATTAATTTTGCTGGCCGTTTGATTCCAAGTTGAAAGGAACAGCAGTCAAAGAGCTACAGGATACATTTGTGGTTTAGTATTTTGTAAAGGTACTAAAATAGTGCAGCTATGAGGGAGTAAGTGATATGGTCTCTATTCCTGCGGACTCCAAATGCTCTCAGCTCTAAGTGCAGGTACCTGAATCAGCTTCTCCAGGACATTTTTACACGTCTGCTTTCGGTCACCAAGGACATCCCTCTGCTTCATCAGAACCCGGTAACGGCTGAAGAACTCCTGGTACGTCCACCTGTCCCAAAGGCAGAGCACCAGTGCTAACAATGAACATTACCTCAAAAAGAACTGCAGCAGGAAGCAGTCCAAAGAAAGCAAACACACCTGGAGGGGAAGCCAGCAGCACTGATCCGGATGGTCTCCAGCACACCACAGGCTCTCAGCTGCTGCACTGCCCGCTTCTCATCAAACCTAGGGAGGAACAAAAGGTGGCTCTGGGATGTGGGACTGGGCTTGCATTATCTGGGGGTCCTGGTAGTGGCACAGTGGGGAGCAGGGGGAGTGTGATGGGTGGTTGGTAAGGTGCTCCTGAAACTCAGGGGTAACAGAGGACAGCCTGGCTGGAGAACTGTCTGAGCCCATTGGCACTTCTTGCTGGCCAGCACAAGAGCTACAGGAGCCTTTGTGTGCCTGGGCTTTGAGAAAAACTCTAAGTAAGCCCATATATGAAAGAAAAAAAAAAAAAAGAAAAAGGCTTTGGAATCTGACAAAGCATATTCCAGCTCAAGAAGTGCAAACCCCACTTACATTTGAAATTGCTAGCAATGAAAATGTTGGAACTTTTTCCTTACATATCACCATAAACAAAAAAATGGCATCAGGAAGCATTTCTCCCTCTATTCATCCCCAAACATCTCCTGCTGTAATACACATACAACAGAGTAAATCCATAACCAGAGAAAGGAGACACAGCACTTCACTCCTGAGTGAGCAAGGTTCAGTGGCTTTGGGCAATCCCTCCCAACGGGGGCTCTCCAAACCCCACAGGAACTGGCATCTTACGTGAATGGGAACTTGAAGTCGTTTGGCTTAATGCAGCGCACGTAGTGCGGAGTTGTGGCATTCAGGGTTTCCATCAGCAGATGAAGAGAGTTTCGAAACTTTTTGAAAAAAAAATAAATGAAAAAAAAAAAGTCAGGGAATGGCCTCAACAAGCTCAGTCATCTTTGAGATAACCTCAGAAAACAGACCCGATTTGCATACTTTTAATTTAATTATGGCAAAGATATGCAGATATTTTATGTTTGGCCACTGATAACTGGAACCAGGTTTTCTGGGGATTGAACCTCACTTTGGATTTGAATCAAAGTGGCACATGATCCAAAAAACTCAGTTTAAGATTTTCAAAACTTCTCAGCATCCATGTTAAATTTGTTTTGAAAAGCATCAGTTTGGGATTTGGCATCATAATAAAAAATGAATAAAAAATAATTTTAAAAAATTAAAAAAATAATAAAAATAAATTCCCCACAGTGCATTGGTAATTAGGGACTATTTGCACCAAGCTGTAAGTCACAATAGCTGCACCTCTCTCAAAATCATAAGAGATCCCACGAGCCACCAGCAAACCTTGAGACCTATGAGACAGGAGGTGAAGGGAGACATTTTGTAACAGAGCTGCATCTTCAAACTCACCTGATGTCCCACAGTTTTCTTGTGCTCCTTGCTGGCTTGCCCTGGCCTGGCCTTGGCAGGTTTGACAGGCATTCGAGTCAGAGGCACACGCCCTGAAGGGGCTGCTGATGTGGGGCTGAGCACCTTCTCCTCATCCTGGAATAACTCTGGCAGCAGCTTGAACTGGTGTAACAGCATAAAAAATACACAGAGGGTGAGAATCCAGCAAGCAATCGTACCTGTTTGTGCTTAAGGTTAAATTCCACGCTCAGATTTTGTAAGAACTGCATTTTTGGTGAACTTCACAGGGGGCAAATGCAAAAAGCAGACAGGCTAAATGGTACAGTGAGTGGTCCATGATTTAATGTGGGTTTGATCAGTGAGTCTCCTTCTCAAGATAAAATTCTGATTTTTTTTTTCATATAGCCAACAAGAGCCATGTGAAACTGTTAGATACCAACAGCAGTTTCCTAAGTACCAGCTGCAATTATAAACAGCTGCTTTGATCTAAGAAGGAAACTACAGGGTCCTCTCTTATTCCAATGGTGCATCACTCTCCTTTGTGGTTGAGAGGTATCTGGGACACTGAATAAAGCAGCAGGCAGCAAAGATGATTCCTGCTTTATCACTCCAAATTGAAATAATCAGCTTTACAGACGAACCATCAACTGAAAAAAAGCCCCACTAGCCAAATTTATCTGACTGAGATCTACTCCCTGCCAGTGGGAGTGGAAGAAAAACCTGAAATGTCCTTCCAAATACCACACAGGACTTCTGCTTCCCTTTCTCTAATGGCTACAAAATATACTGAAATCTAACAGCTGCTTTGAAGTAACTTATAACTAAAAATAATACCACCAGGTCTTTCCACTGACAACTACAGCTCTTCAGAACCATTATGAGTAAGAGAATCTGAACCTCTCTACCTGTCCATGAATAATTTTATATCTAGCATCTGTGCCTTTTTCCCCAAGAGACAGGAACATTCATTTTTCAGTACTAGAAAGCGATTGGGCCAAGCACAACCTAAAAAATTAAAAAATTGGTTTTGTCTCATAAAACTTGGTGAGCAGACACAATAACCAATGGAACACAGTGCACAACAAAATGGCACCTGTGCCCTGTGGTTGTGCCAGAGGGGCTGGAAAAGGGCATCAAATGTTCCCCAGCAGCACCCAGCACAGCACTCCAGCATAACAAAATGACTAAGGATGCTACAAAAGAACCCTAAATTCCTGAACTTAAAAGGGAGTATTGATCTCCTTGGATTGATCTCACCTGAGCTAGTGGAAGAAGGACATTTCCTGAAGGTGATTTACTCTTCTCCTTCCACTGGCTCAGCCCAGAGCTGAGGATGGCTGGGGTAGCAGCTCTTTGTCAGCTGCCTGTGACACAGTGAGTTGGTGTGCACAGGCACTACAGAGCCAGGTGTTCCCAGCCTGTACACAAACTTATTTCAATATAATGTGATTCTCTGAAGCTCCTGGTGCTCCCACACACCAGAGGTGGGGGTAGGGTTCCCACTGTCTCAACTGCAGATGGATGAGTTCTTCTAAGCTGTCCATACCTAAGGATCATTCTCTTTCTCCAGCCCTGGGAAAATCTGCCTGCAAAAATGGGCAAGTGCATGTCAAAGGCACTATTTTCACAGACACTGGCCCAGTTACTCCAAGTAGAAGAAAGGAACAATGTCTGGCTTCTCCAGCACAGGTCAGCAATAGTGGAGCAATGATCCAAACTGCAGGACCACTCCTGTTTGGTTTGGGTTTTAGTATCTCATCAATTTTCTTTGTTTCTCAGAACACTAAGAGTGTTCAAAGAGAGGGAAAACACTGATCAAAGGGTAGATAATTCACGTGATAGAAAACAAGCCAAGGAAGCATTTCTTCCCTCTAATTTTTTCAGACAACCTAACACACATGCTGCTAACAATCTTACAGATCATTTCTTTCAATACAGAGCCACAACAGAAAATTCTAACAACCATGCAAGTAGCAAGCATAAAAGCCCAGGATTGTTGTGTTGCTTTCATGATACATGCATGGAACCTGAACTACTTCACAGAGGTTCTGTGGGTGGATTTACAGAGAAGGCCAAAATAAATAGTTGAATTCCACAGTCCCTGCCAAGAGCAGAGTGTGTCATGCACTCTGGAGAGCAAAGAAGCATCCAAGCTGTGTGTGAGAGTGGGCATGGGCAGGATGACAGATGATGCAGTCAATTTAGAATTACCTTCTGTTGGATGTGCACAGCAAACCCAGAAAACATCACCACCAACAAAATGGAATAAAAGTCAGAAATGCAGTTCTACTACAATTACTAACAAAGAGGCACTGATGAAAAACAAAAATAAAACATTCTTTATACTGCTTTTGGCAAAATGGAGTAAAACCATGGTTTTTTTAGTGTTTAGACTGAACTGCCTCAAGCTACACTGAGCCTGCCCAAGCTGCTGTCAGGCTCCTACAGCAGCTCTGTCCCCTCTGTCTGTCATCCCATGGAGCACCCTGTCCCTCTGTCCTGCACAGAGTGGCTGCCTGGCCTCTGCCAGCTCCCCAGAGATGCCACCTGCCTCTCCCTCCACCCCCAGAAACTGGCTTCACTTAAACCACCTCAATACTGCTCCCAGTGGAAAGTCTGCTGTGGTGTTTCATTACACCACATGTTTTAATCATTTAGCTTCATATTATCTGCTCAGAATAGAAACAGAAGAGAAAAATGTTGGTTTTCCTGATAGAATAGCATAATTTTAGATAGCCTGTCCTTGATACCCAGCTTCCTGGGCCATTAGAGCTAGCAAATTCCCAACAGCCACCACTGTGCAATGTCAAGTTAATTGCCTTCACATTTCTGAGAGCACAACCAGCATTTCTGCCATTACCAAACACAGACAATGCCATTAAAGGCCTGTTCTATAATATTCCTTCATGCAGTATTTTTCAATTCAGAAGTTATCTTTCTTTCATAGATATCAAGGAGACAAGACTGTAAGTTCTGGTTTGTGTCCTTATGGTCTATATACTTTATTCCTCTCTCATTTTGAACTTGTCTCTCCTTCAAAAATTTGCTGCTCACACCATAAACAATGACCTTCTGTTTTCAGGTTATAAAATTAAGGGCTTAACTGTTGAGCCTTCTTATACCACTATGGTATATCAGAAGTCATAGACATCTCTACAGAAAATACAGCTAAATTTTGTGAAAAAGAAACCCCCTTCCCGAAATCCCCTTTCCCCCACTCGAAAACCCAAACCCAAACAAAATAGCTCCCAAAATAACAACAACAACCACCACTAACAGTGAAATTAGTGGCTAAATAGACATGGAAAAATGTTAGAATATAGGACTTTCTAAATTCATGCAGATAACCAAGTAAAACAAACTATGTTCAATTTTAGCTGATCTGATACTAAGGGAGAAATATTTCCTAGGTTTATAAGAAGTTTTCTATTACCCTTAATTCAAGGACTCTTAACTGCAAAAGAAGAAAAAAAAGTCCTTATACTAACCTTACTTGATTTTAGGACCCTGATTTGTTCTTCATAAACTGTGTCTTTATTCTTTTCCAAAAAGCCTTCACACTGATATTCCACCTGAAAGCCATCATTTTACAAGAGAAAGTATTAGAAGTAATAAATAATGATAATTTGCATAGAATTCACCAGCTATAACATTCACATTTAAAACATAATTCTTTTACATAATGAAAATATCAGCTCCCAAGTGCATCTTTGTTAAATACAGATTTTCCTCAAAGAGAGTTCTTTCCAGTAAAACACAGAACATTAAAACAGAGAGAGGAATACTGCTATTGCATTATACCAGACATATTTCACTGCTGAGAGATGCTCATGGCAAGGCAGCATGACTGAATGGTTCCTGTAAGGGTGAACAATGCAAGTGTGTGCTGAGCATCCCCTTCCCTGAGCCCATCAGGGCTGCAGAGCTGTCTGAAATCCAGAGGCAACTGAGAACAAAGTATCTCTCATCTCATTAGCTGAGAGGCAGTAAGTACATCTGCCTGCAGATTATGGTGGAAATGGCTCATTTGTGCTCCAAAGGACTCATTTTACCAGCAGCAATAAAATGGCTGAATGTCGTGACAATACATAACAACCCTCTGTCACAGGGCTACAGCATTTCCTGGACCAAAGAACAGCCAGTGTCAGATAAAAACCTACCATTTATTTCACTGTCCTAATTCAAGGCTGAAAGAAAACCCAAACTATTGTCAAAAGTCCGTTTGTCAGTGCTTGCACAGTGACACTATACCCCGAGCTGCAAAACATTTCAAGCAATTCTTAGAGGGAAGAGGCCACAGGATGTCTCCAGGGTTTCTGCACAGCTGGACGCCCACCCTGAGCAGTTCCTGGGGCACCATCCATGGTTTTCCTGCGGGAGGCCATGCCAGGAGAGGGCAG
The DNA here is from genome assembly GCF_037042795.1 of Molothrus aeneus. Taxonomy (NCBI): domain Eukaryota; kingdom Metazoa; phylum Chordata; class Aves; order Passeriformes; family Icteridae; genus Molothrus; species Molothrus aeneus. Next base: position 8,427,194 of record NC_089658.1, on the reverse strand, counting down.
CAGCATCCCTGCCTTGTCCAGAAGCACAGCAGCAGCACACATCACTGACCTGCCAGCTGGGGCTTTGCTTCTGCTCCAAGATGTCTGTGTGCATTCACATCAGCACACAGCAAACATAAAACACCTAGCACAGACAGCAGGGCAGAGCTTAGAGCTTTGCTAGTACCTGCTTGGAGGTGCCTTCTGCTTTCCTTGGCCCTTGCTGCTCACAGACTAGACATGGGAAAGCCTTGCTTTTGATATCAAAGTTTAACCTAATGAACAGATTAGGAAATATTAAATAATTCCTTCTTGTTCTCTCACCCACAGAACAGAACTCGTGAATCTAAACAGTTACAGAGATGTTCTTGGTGTTTTCACTAAGGTAACACCAGATGCAAAAAGAATAGGACCCTCCTACACATACAAGAGCCTAGGAGAAACCTAGTGGAGGCAGATAAAGACCTCCAACCCCCTGTGTCAGCAGTGCAGACCTACTGGTAAGAACCTGAGAGCTTCTTGACACCCTTTTTGACAAAGCTGACAAAATTCTCAGGCAGCTTTTCTGTATAACAGGACAACTGTCTTACATGGGATTATGAATGTTTTTGTTTTAACCTGAGGAGTGGCTCAGTTTGAGGAGCACTGGGAGCTGAACACAGCATGCACCCCACTGACACTCCCCTCAGCCAGCTTCCTAGAAATAGCTGTTCCCTGCACAGCCCAGGCAGGGGTGGGAGCAGCACACACTGCTCCAGCAATAGAAAAGGCTCTGTTAGCCTCTCTCCTCTTTGCACATTGAGATGGCAGCAAAAACTGCATTAATTCATTGCTGCTCTTTAGCTAAAAGGAGTGGGGTACAGGATTTCCTTTTTTGTACATTTCTGTTGCATAACTGGGACTGATACAGTGCTGCTGAGAGCTGTAAATGCACTGAGCTTCCATGTTTGGAAAAAGGAGGGGAATGGTTACAGCATGTGATGGAGTCAGGAGCTCCTGTGTGTCCCTGCACAGCTGCCAGCTCACCTTCCCCTCCTGATGTGGTGTTGGGGCAGCAAGAGCTGAGTAGAGCCAGGGATGCCACTGCCCAGTCTCTGCCTGCAGCAGCCCCAGGATGCCCTCCCACACACCAGCAGGAAAGCAGCACTGCAGGAAAATCCTTACCTTGTCAGCAAAGTGCTTGATGATAAAGGCCTTATTTGACATACGTGGCTTTTCAAAGAGAGCACATTTATTCAAATGAGTATTGTAAAGTTTTTGGGCCCAAGAGTCATCTGAGCCTTTTGGCATCTATGGAAAAGAATACAGAACACACTTAAAATGTCTTGAGAACTTTTCAGTAGCAAAAGCATTTAAGAAGATGGAGGACAACACCTGATGATTTCCTTTCCCATTCCAGCTCCTCGGATTCCCAGCACTGCCAGAAGCAAGGACACAGTAACCAGCTGTGTGCTTGCCAGTTCCACACTGGACACTGGGCACTGGCAGCAGGTGGGACAGCTGCTGGGACACACCTGACACCAACAATGCCTCCAGTGTCACACACCTGAAGGCAGGGACCCCAAAGGCACATTACCAGACTGAGCAGAACTCATCCACCTCCATTAGAGATTTCTTGTGATAAATAAGAACCCCAAGCTGGTTTCCACTGAGGCAGACACACTGAGCCATCCCCTGGACATGGCTTGGCATAAAATAAACCAAGATAAAAGACAAAGGGTGAAACACTAAGCAAGAGGCAATCTGGGGAAATCTGACAGGACCAAGGATGGCACTCACTTATCCTCAGGGAAGGGAAAACTGTCCAAGTCCAAACAAAGTTGATCAGAGACCCAGGAACAGCTACAAATACATGATGGAGGGGAAGGGGTGAGGAGGAGTTCATTACTGAAACAATTTTTTCTCCTCCTGTAATTGCCAGTTCTGTTTGTATGCTTCCCAAATTCTTGCCCCATCAGTGTCAAAATGACAACTGTCTGCAGGTGACTTGTCCCTGTGAGGCCCAGAAGCAGGACAGCTGATGATCTCTCCCTCTGTGAAAGCCCTTGAACACACACCTTGCACTCCTCATCCAACAGATCCAGAACTCCCATTTTGGCCTCTATGAGGTTGATGCAAGGCTGATTGTCATAGAAATCAATCAAGGTCCATGGTATTTGTTCCTTCATATATTCTTCTTGTTCCAGCTTAAAGACATGCTGCAGGGCAAAAGGAAAACAGTTTTCTGTGAAATGAAATGCAGAATAAATACATTGAACTCTCAACTGGATTCATCTTGGCACATTAATCCAGGCTGTCAAGTGACACTAGTTCAACTGAATAAACTCTTTAACAAGTGTATGAAAAATAAATGAACTTTTTTTCCTGGCCTAAAAACAACAGTCCAAATTAAAGCACTCCCTATTCTCTGCAAATACCCTATCTTTTTACTATATTGCCCCACTATTACTATAAGCTCTTTTCTCTTATAAAAACCAACACAAAACTTGAAGTGCTGGAACAGCAACCTATGAAGTGAGATGTGCCATGCTTTTATGATTTGGGAATTATGAACACTGCTCTATTTCAAGCAAAGTTTCACTGTAAATACTTTTGTGTTTCCTTGTAAAATAACAGAGCTTTATTTCCTCTTAAATGGCTGCTGATTTTTTTTCTAACATGATGCACTGCATTAAAATTTACTCTTTAGCAAAAGCTGAAGGAGCATTAGAACTAGAAATCCTTTAAGGAAAATTCTGTGACAGATTTATCTGGTCCGAAGATCAGTAACCATGTAGTATTTATTCAAAAATATTATCACAAACAACCTGCACAGCTTTAATGAAATGTGCATAAGAGATAAATTAAAACTTCAGGAAAAAACCAGAATAAGATATTAAACAGGCAAACTGTGGTCTTAATAGAACAAGCACTTTGAAAAACCAAGAAGACTGCTGACTCCAGTTATTTTTGATGATGTTTCATCCCCCACCTACATTTTTCTGCACACTGAATGCTGCTGTGGCAGGTGAATGCGTGCTGGGAGTGCCCCCAGCAGCACAGGCAGGGTCTGGGGGTGCCACAACATCTGAACTGCCCCGAGCTCAGTGCACAGCCCACAAACCCCTCACAGTTCCCCAGTATGTCTGCAAGGCAGCAGAAAGCTACCCTGACAATGCTGTTTATGCCTTCATTTCATTAGCTTAACACCATCCTCCCCAGCCCTCCTGAACCGCACCCATGGGAGCCATTCCCACCCTGCACCTGGCAGCAAAGCCCTGGCAGCACTCTACTGGCAAGTCAGATCCAACCCCAGATCTGAAAGGAAACAGAAACCCGTTTTTTCACTGTGAAGGAACCAGCAATTAGGTGGTGAGAAATGCCATCAGACCTGATTTTCCCTGTGGGTGGTGGGCACCAGGCAGGGCAGGGTGGTCGGGCAGTTCCCAAATGGCTTCTCCTCAGCCAGGCTCAGGCTGTTCCAGGCAGCCACAAGGTTTTAATTCAAAGCAACCTCCCCCTGTGTGCCTGCATGGCTGCCCAACAGGTCCACGTTCACCAGCACTGGGTTTAGGAGCTTGGCAGGCACCAACACAAGAGCCCTGTCACCCCCTCCTTCGTGAGGCAGGTGCTTACAGCAATGGCACGAGAGGGAAGGGAACAGGGGCACAGTTATCTTCACTGAAGAAGACAACCATTAGAGCTCTTACAGCAATGAGATTTTGCTGTAAGCTGAGAAAGCTCCAAGACGCCCTGTGCCTAGCAGTTACGACATCGCACTCACGGAGCTGAAGCCAGCCATGGCACTACCCACATGGAAAGGGCATGCCAGGGCTGGAAAGGTGCTCTGCTCTAGCACCCTGCTTCCTCCCTGACATACTGGGATGAACCGTGGCCCAGGGGATCTGGCCCTGTGAGCACACACTGCCACACAGGCAGGATCATAACCAGAGTTCAGAGCTACCCCGGCGCTGCGGCAGAGCCTAGCAACAGGCCTGGCAGAAATAACTCGCCTCATCGTGATGCAGGTAAGAGATGTAACTGCAAACGTCACTGAGGCTGGCTGAGGAGAGAATCGTGATCTCTCCGGAGGAGGGGGAAGAGCCGCCTCCTGCCACACGTCATTCATCACCTTCAGCATCAGCCAAAAGCCCCAAAAAGGAACAGCGGGGAGGGAGCGCGGGCGGCGGAGCTCCGGCAGCGGAGCCGCGCTCTGCTCTGCCCCTCCAGCGGCTCCCGAGGGTTATGGACACACCTCTCACTCCAACTTCATCCTCACAGTGCTCTCACTGACAGGCAATCTCAGGGTCTTAATTGCCAAGCACTGCTTCTGCCTTATAATTGTTACTGTGATCAGAATTTCAAATAGTCCCAGAGCAGCAGTTAGTCATAAAATCTATTTCGAGGAGATAGTCGATCTTCCCCCATCCCTCAAAGCCCACGGCCAGGACACCTGCTTAATAGACTGAAGGAATTCATCCTAACCACTGGGGAGCCAATTAGCAGAATGGACTTGGATGAGGGGAAAGGGAAGAGGAAATGCCAGTCACTTCTTACTTACCATATTGAACTGCTGCTGCAGTTTTTCATTGGCATAGTTGATACAGAACTGTTCAAAGCTGTTGATTTCAAATGTTTCAAATCTGAAATATGAATACACTCAAAATTATTAGTGTACTAAAAAGAAAAAAAGATAAAATTACCCCAAAATTTTAAATTCCCTCCCTCCAGTTAAATTCATTGAATTATTTCAGGCACAAATAACACGGGTCAAGCAAGAAAAGACACAGGGAAATGGCAAATTGCACTGCAAAGGCACTTTAGTGAAGCTCCCTCTCTAGTCAGAGATGAGGAACTCTGATGTTCCTGGAGAGCACATTAGTTATCTTTTAAGTGCCACCTTGGAGGAACCTGACATGAAAATTGCATTGTAACTTTCCAAAATGCAACAGATAAATAAACTACCAACAGCAAAAAATCTGAAATCCCACTATAAACGTTGAAGTCATGACAAAGATCTTAGTGTGTCAAAGCTAAACACCCACTTCCTTCAGCTGGAATAAGCAGCTGCTAAAGTTTGGGGTTTTTTTGTGTAATCCATGCAGTGCTAGATGATAAAGACAAGGAAGCTTTGCAGTCAGATAATTACATAAGAGTGTCATATCTCTGACAAAAACTCACCCATAGATGTCCAACACCCCGATGAAAGAATGCTGTTTTACAGTGGCATGAAGGGCTTTGTTCACATGATCTACAATCCAGTTGAAGAGGTTAGCATAGATATGTTTGGCAAGTGCATCTCTGGCATTGATGGCGTGAAGTTTGGAAATTGGCTTGATGTAAGTTTCAGTGGCAGTGGCAAGCTTCCTATGGCAAAGCCAGTGGGCCATCTCCTCATACTCCACACCCATGAGGTCACAGAAGATGGTGAGGGGTTCGTGCTTGGGCTGATAAAAACAGGCTCATTAGATATTGGCACATATTACCCACAGCAAATGTACAATCATGCCAACAGAACTGGCTGCCTGCAGTGACCCTACAATAAGCAGCAACAGCAGCTTCCTCAGCTCTTCCTCCTTCAAAACTCAGCAAGTTCCCTGCTCACTTAGCACATTCACATTGCTGAAGTGAGTTAGTGAATAATCTTCCTTCCTTCCTCCTTCCCTTGTTCACCAAAAGGCTTCAAACACAGGGAACCTGCAAGCTTCAGAAAAATGAATCATCTGGCTTTGCTGGTGGACTTGGTATTTTGAATTCTTACAGCTGTAAGAATGGACAGAGCTCCTGAGAGGGGCTCTAGACTGCTGACATACAGCTGTGGCAGGGAGTGATGGGCAAGGAGGCAACACAGCCTGAGAAACAAGTGTGGAAGGGCTTCAGTGCTCTGGTCTCAGTACTTAACAAAGTATTTTCTCAGTGAATTCTGGAGACAAACACCAAGAGATTGCAGCACACTAATTCTAGCCATCAAATGGAACTGTACAAGAGGAAAAATCTGAGCTTTGTTTAACTGGGTAAAAGCAACCAGCGAGGCTTGCATGTTGAGATGGGTATATAAAGTTTCTGCACAAAGGGCAGTGCAGTGCATTGACCACTCAATAAGATCCCACACTTAGTGACTACCATGCAAACTGATCACTAGAAGTCAAGGAGGACAGACAGGTCTTTCTTCCTCAGGAGCTCCCCTAACAGCACTTGCTCATCACGCTCCCGGTTGCACCTGGTGGCTCAGCAGCACACTGACAACGCTGTCTTGACAAGGACAGATGGCAGAGGACTGTCACCACATGTCCTACAGCTTCACAGTACATCAGCTTTAAATATTTCCACATCCTTGTGACTTCTCTGGGGCTTTTTCTACTTCTTACAGCATACAGGCCCCATGCAGCTACACCTCCAAAATCCAATTAACTGAGCTGTTTTACTGGCTTGGAAGACAGTAATAAAGTAATAATACTGATGAACACTGCACAAAAGAGTGTCACATTAGGGTTGCTCAAGCTGACATTAAACAAACTGATTTACTGCCACAGCAGCATGGGGAACCCTGTGCTGAGCACTCTGCAGCTCCATCCCAGCAGTGCCTCCCAGCAGAGCAGTGTGCATGGCCAGAGCTCTGGGGTGACATGGCACTGCCAGGACACAGGTAATGGTGCCCCTGAGCACACATTCACCACTGCCTGCCAGGTGTTGTCAGGCCAGCACAGGGTTGCACAGGAACCTGCTGCTTTTTACCAGCTCAGCCAGTGGGATTCCTGCACTGGAGATACTCATCACAACACAGGCAAGCTCCTCATGTCCTAGGGCTCATCAGCTTTCTCCCTGTTATCATTAAATGAGCTTTCTTTGTAGTGAAAACCTTTATAAGGCACCAAGGAGCCAGCCTACTGCTGTGGTTTCAAAGCAGCTGTGAGACCCCACGGGCAGGTGGTGTCAGGGCAGGAACACCAATGACTCACAAAGAACCTGCTGTCTCAGCTCCAGAAACTGCCACTGCAGAGTCCTGAGAAAGGGATTGACAGTGAGAAAAGAAAAAAACTCTGGAAGTGTTGCTGCTATTGCAAAAGAGAGAAAGCTGATGGCTGTGCAGGCCAGGAGTAAACATTCAAAGAGAGGCAGAAGGAGAAACTGGTCCCTCTGAATCCAAACAAGAGACCAGTCAGAACTGTTTTGTTTCTCCTCTCCAGAATATGGGTAAGAAGCCTGGGCCGTCACCAATGAGGAGGGTTTTTCAGATCAGACTATTCAGTCCTTGTTGTTGATCTCCAAGGCAAAAAAGAACTGATAAAACCATGACACTTAGATGAGTCACACAAATCATATCTGTATATCCTATGCTCATGTCTAAGCACCCCAGAGGCATTTGTTTTGCAATTATTTAGGGCATTCTGGCACTTCATACAAAAAAAACCCATCTGGCAAAGCATTTACTGTGTGCAGGGAAGATATTCATGCAGGAATATAAGGATCTAGACACCTACTCAGGACTTCAAAGCTAGCCTGCCTACTAAACTTTTCTAGGGCAGATCAATTACAGCTATAATTGCATACCAATGTTATAATACAGAGAGTACTGTCTAAAGCCTCTGAACTGAGGAGAGTTGAATCTATCTGCAATAAATGGTGAAAATGTTAGCAAATTAGAAATAAACCCATTTCCATTTCACTCTTTTTCAGAAGAGGTCCCTGCAAACAAGCAGGAGGCAGAGCTGTCAGAGTGCACACCATGCCCTTCAGCTGATCTGCCACTCACAGGAACAGTGCAGCTGTCAGAATCCCGAGATGCAAACTCCACGTTGCCCAGGTGAAGGATACCAGCAAGGATTCGAAAAATTCCCATCTGGTAGGAATCACTAATCCCTGGAAAATAAAATGTTTTGAATGGAGAGAGCTGCAGTTGATGAAAAAATTTGTTAAGGAGAGAAGAACAGTGACTGCTGTGTGTGACTTTGACATTTGACAGTGCTAATTGGCTCCACTTCTATCAAAAATGTTTTACAACCACATGAAAAAAAAAAAACTCCATTAAAAGGAATAATTTAATTTGCTGTTTCAAAGTGCTTTGTCAGTGACCTCCAGCACTGTGTATGTTACACCAAGGGAATCCACCATTTATGTTCACATAATGTGCCCTCCTCTTAGCCTTATACTACAATATCTTCTTTAAATATCTTCTCCATGCAATACAAGTATCTCAGTCCCAAAGTTTATCCAACTCTCCTGGTTTTAAACACAACAGAGTACGAAAATAATAAACACAAATAATATAGACAACACTTGCTAGTGTATCAGATTTAGGATATGACTGTGATTTACCAATTACCTAGCAAAGTGCAGGCCTGTCTGGTGTTCACCATTTCCTTAGCATCATCAACACCATCAATCACAGGGCTTCCACCTTGCTTCGTATAGTGAAAGTAATTTGCATTCCCTGTAATAATAAAAAATACACATTTTACACACATTGATGCAGAAATTCACAGCACACCTGCAAAGCTGTGTCATGATTAAGTTGCTCTTGGCAGAATCCATGATCTGACATGTTCATTTTCACCTTCTGGCTCATAAGACCTGCTTATTCTAAAGAGCATTTTTTCAGGATTTAACTGTGCAAGTCAGTATTCTTTCAGCTAGCTGGTTCTCACAGTAGGTCCTCAAGCATATCCTCTACCTAACCTTGGTTCAGACTTGCACAATTGTGGAATAATCACTTTGGAAGCAGTTTCTCTCCAAGCCTGAGCCAACCACCTACACAGCAGCCACAGAGTTGAGAGCAGCAGCACTTTGGAATTATGTGACAGATATAACCATTCTATTACTATATCAGGGTATTCTATTTTGCCCATCTTCTTCTCCCTTCTAATTTATGGTCTGGCTCAGCCTCATGAGTGTCTGTGCTCCATTCAGGCTGAGAAGTCAAGGTTGGAGCAGAGAGAGCTTCATACTGCTCTGGGGACAGCATTGGGCTGCACTGGGAGACCAGCAGCTCTCCTGGGTAAATTCCTATGGTTTCATGCTTCCAGCTGCACTAACAGACTCCTTTTCTTCTGATCAGCTAAGGTTCCAAGAATGCTGAAAGAGAAGTCTGCTAAATGGCTTCTTCAGTTATAATTACATCAGTTCCTTTCTTCCCTGTGTTAGCAGATGCGAATCCTAAATGTGCCAGGGTGGTGCAGAAGAGCAGAGAAACACTCTAAAACCAGAACAGTATTTCAGAAACCAGCACAGGCTGTGCAGCTTTCCTACTATGAAACTGACTTTTAAAAATATACTGAAGCACTGCAATTTGTACTAAATTTTTAAAATGATGACATGATTGTCTATCTCAGGTCATCATTACACTTTTCTTTACAAAGCACCAACTCCTGTCAAATGAGAAACCTCCCTTCTTCAAATAAAACATTTTAATTTGAAAAAAAAAAAATTGATTTTAAATAATTTGACACAACATTTAATTTGAAAAAATAAAAAATTCCCTCATCTGCTTTTTGATCACCAGATTAGCAGAGGTCATAAAGTAATTGTTGCTAACAGCAGATGCAAAATAAGCTTTTCAGACACTTATACCAGAAAGGATAAAATTCTCTAGTGGCTGGAACAACGGAAAAAAGGTTTTAAAGAACTAAGAGAAAATAATTTCACCCACCAGGACATAGTAAGTCCTATTGATTGCAACTGCAGTGTATTAGAGTCTGCTGAATAAACAAATCTGTTACTTTTGTTCTATCAGAAAACCACTAAGTCCAAGGTCTATCATTTTAGTTATTCTCAATACATTTTAGTACTTAAAGGTTTAGAATTTAAAAGCCAGCAATTCTTCTTTTGGGTCTCTGGCTCAAAAAGCTCAGAGATGCTGCTGTCCCCACAACCACACAACACAGCAAGTGTGAATGCCATACCTAATCGTAGAGTTTTAAACTCAGGCAATGCTGCAGAGGCACAAAGCTGGTAAAAGATGTGGTAATTTCTCTCCTCTTCTGCCTTTAAAAAGAAAGAAATTTGTTATTTTTCACCACTTAACAAGTGGCAGAAACAACCATGAGCAGAATTGAATTACTATGTAAAATGCTTTCTCTAGCAATACATTAAGAGCACAGAAGCCACATGGAAAAAAGGAAGATAAATCAGCATCTACCACTTCCTTCTTGGTTAATTGAATCCATTTTCAATAGCAAGAACATGCAGACATTTTCATTAAAAAAAAAGTATGATTTCACTTTTCAGAACTGTAGATTACTATTATTTATAGGTCAGGATTCTGTAGGTGAGTGAAGTGATCATACTCAGAAGTTTTTCATTTTCCAAAAATAACTAACATTATTTGCCTCAGCATTTATAGTAATCTGGTAAAGGAAGTATCTTCCTTGCCAAGCAAAGTTTGAATTATAAAATGAAGGACAAACACAGCTCAGAAGGTGATGACTCATGACCAACACCATAATTCTGAACTTAAGCAAATTCCATACCTTCAAACCAAAAAGAAATGAAAAATACTCTCTTCCAGCTAAACCATGTGCTATAACTGTCTCTTACTTCTAAAACAAACAACAGCTCTTCAAGTAACATCCCCACATGGTACAAACCATAATTATTATTGTTATATCTTTAGGCAGCCAGTCAAGGACAAGTCCATTTTTACTGAGCTCTAGACTGTGAGGCAGGCAAAGATGGAGAGGAAGTGTGGGGCAGTGGATTGGTTCAAGAATGACATAACAAAATGAAGAGATGACATCAGATTTACCTGAAACACCACTCTTGACTTTTCCAAGAGGTAAGTTCTCATGTTAGCACCAATGATTCGATATCTCTTATCAAAACCAATTTCAATGTATTTACCAAAGCGACTGCTGTTGTCATTCCTGGTAGTTTTGGCATTTCCAATAGACTGGAAAAAGGGAATATTGTAAAGGTTAAACAGCTTGTCGAAATTATCACATCTGTTTAATCACCTACATGGCTCATAAACATTTAACAACATTAATCCTGTCCTGGTTTTAAAACAGTCAAAAATCTAATGAAGAATGGTCTCTGTCTGGTCAACAAGTTACATCAAAATACAGCTATTTCATTAATGCAAGACTGGGAGCTGATATTCTTAGCAATTCACTTCCACATAATCTAATTCTACAGCTAAAAATCCTTTATTGTTCTTTGAAATAAAGAGTCTAACAGAAAGCTCAAATACACACAGACTTCTTTCAAAGACAGTAAAACTGTAAGAATTATTTCACCTGGATATATTTATATGTGTAGGTGTACATATACATCTACAGTACTTGCAACTTTTGAAAGTCTACCTATTACAAACCCACAGCCCACCCTGTTCTGCCTGGCTAACAGTTTATTATTACTATTACTCTCTAATCACCACATTTCCAAACTATTTCTGCGAACACAGCATTTAAAAATATTTACTTCATGCCAAAGCATAATCTAAAAATTAATGTGCACAGACTCATGTCATGTGAAACTGAAGCCCTTCCACAGCAGCCTGGTTACTGCCCCAGAGACAGCCCTGGGTGCTGCCCTGCACTGTGCTGAACTTTCTCAGATTAATTCAATACAGCTCCGCACACAACAGACAATTCCTTGTGCAATTCCTCTGTATTACATGTCCTGGGATGCCCAGGGCAAATAATGACTGTGGACCCTACATGGTGCAATTCTGCCTTACCTCATCAGCACTGGGGCTCACCCCACAGCAGGTACCAGCTGGACACATCAGAATTCAAGGCATGCAAATCACAACATGCTGAACTCCAAACAAAAGCATTTTCTCTTCTCAATCAGACCATGTTTTACACATCATACAGCAACTCACCTACTAAAAAATTCCTAAAGGTATCTCTGTATCAACAGGAATGGCATTTGGAATACCAGATGCAGCACACTGCCCCTCATCACAGGACACTGTGTGTGTGTTACTAAGCCCTAAGTGCACCACTGTATCTGTGTCCAAGTTTCCCAGTCCACACAGCCACCCACTGGAGCTCTGAACTGAAATAAACTTGAGAAAAACAAACGAGAGCAAGCAGCACTGCTGAGCATCCCAAATCTGCAAGCAGGAGGGCAGTGAGTGGGCCAGTGCCAGCTGGTACAGCCTGGCAAGTGGGACTGGAGTGTCAGAAACTCCACGAGAGCAGCAGCAGCAGCACGGACACCCAGCAGGGCAGATGGCAAAGTGGGCATCAGATGGACAGCTGTGGGAAAGGATCTAGGAACAAACTGCATCTCTGCACCTCTAAGAAACACCAAATTCATTCAAACTGAATGTACTCTAACTGCACTCTTGCATTTTTTTCAAAGAAGAAAATGATTGCTACTGTGATAGACTTTGTTTTTGTTGGTAGCAATATAATACTGTAATATTTCAGAAACCAATTATTCCTTTGAAAGGTATTACTGATAAAAACAAAGTCTTTAGGATTATCAGATTGCTTGCCTGAATACATACAAAGCTGTACTATTTGCATAGCTATAGAGGGTAACACAGAATGAGAGGCAGGAAATGACATATAAAGATGTTTTAAGACTCACTGATTTCCACATTTGCAATAGGAAAACAGTATATAGTTATTGACTACAAAAGTAGTCATTTAAATAGTTGCTAGAAATGTACAGTTACCTCTTGACATTACTGAGTATTTAGTAGGCTAAGATAATGTGATGGTAGCTCATAAAACACTGATGTTTAGGTTGTCCAAAGAGAAATTTAAAAATTAAATTATTTTCTGCTCCTAAGGTTTTATAGTCAGCTCAGCAAATGAGGAGTTTCCAGTTTCTAAAATGAAGCACTCATTTTCTTCCTCAAACATATGGGTTAATTTGTGTTTCTACTGATTAATCAACTGAAGAATTCAAACATTGATTATGCTATCACAAGAGTCTGTCTCAACATCAAGTTTTACAACACTCACTCTAAAGGCAGTTTAAAGTTCAAGTGTTGGAAGTTAAAAAGATAACTTTTGTCCAATTATAATAATCTTTAAAGCAACTGAAATATATATTTAGATATACCCATGTTCACAAAATTGTCATCCCTAAAAAATAAAAATAAAGCACCACCACTGATTTTTAGTGAATGAAAAAGGTATAGATGGGAAGCTCTTTTGGTCTTCAAATTAAACCTCCTTGCTTTTGGAAATTAATTCAGATAATTAGAGGTGAGCTGATGGCCACTGACTGGGAGGTGGGGCCCAAGGGCTGAGAGCAGGATGTTTGCTTTAGGCCTCGAGACCAGATAGAAGAAGGGGTGCAGGGAAACCTGCAGAGCTTGTGTTCCACAGGGCTGTCACTGCAGGCTGATGTGAGCACACCTGGTGCCACTGCTGTGCTGGCCAGGGCAGGGCAGGAGGGGCTCAGCCCCTGCCCCCATCAGACACACACGGGGCACCACAGTGGCCCTGAGTGGGATGAGGCATCCCCTGCAATCCCTGCAGCACTGCAAGGTGTTCCCTGGGTGGGATGAGGCATCCCCTGCAATCCCTGCAGCACTGCAAGGTGTTCCCTGGGTGGGGTGTGGCATCCCCTGCAATCCCTGCAGCACTGCAAGGTGCTCCCTGGGTGGGGTGTGGCCCCTCCTGCAGTCCCTGCAAGGTGTTCCCTGTGTTTCCTGGGTGGGGTGTGGCCCCTCCTGCAGTCCCTGCAAGGTGTTCCCTGTGTTTCCTGGGTGGGATGTGGCCCCTCCTGCAGTCCCTGCAAGGTGTTCCCTGTGTTTCCTGGGTGGGATGTGGCCCCTCCTGCAGTCCCTGCAAGGTGCTCCCTGGGGGCAGCTGACCCTGCACCACTGCCACTGCTCCCTGGGGAGCTGCAGCTCCAGGCAAGGCTCAGCTCCTTGGCTTCCTCCAATGGTTGGACATTTGGATGAGTCCCTGCCCAGCACAGCACAGCTTGTTTTACCCCACAGAAGGAATTTCCAAACAGCACACAGCACCACAAACCAGGCACCATTACCTTGTGACAGACACACACAACTGTGATGGGGCAGCTATAGTTTGAGTATCATGAACTCCTCATGCCAGGAGGAAAGGAGGAATAAAACACAGGTCATTTTTTAAAATACCTGAGGAAAAAAACAATGGCAGCATTTTGCATTTCACATTTCACTGCATGCACTCTATTTACTCATGATCTTTCACACTGCAGAGATGCCTAACATCTACCAAGGCATGAGTATGTGTGTGCCTATGGACAGAGTTACTTCCCTCCAGAAATTCCCCCCAGACTTTCTCTCTGATGAATCATTTCTTAACATAGTTCCTTAACTTCAGCCACAACTTGAATCTACATATGTAGGCACAGACATGAGAAACAATTCAGATAAGTCTTAGAAATCTTTTCTGCTTGGCTGTGACATCAGAATTAGTGTCTCCCGAGCTCCCCAGAGAACAGAGACCTGAAGCAGGAGGAATTGTACATGTCCTCTCAAGGTCTATTGCCAGCACCTGCCCTCCAAAGCCTTGGGACTTAGCAACAGTTGGTTACAACAATTTCCAGAACTGAAACACGAGTCTGAGCTAATTATAGCAAAATTATCTCTTCCAATGTGTTTTTTCCTTCTGAAAGAATGGTGTGCATCCCACGCAACTTTGTTTCCTCAGTCTCTCTTTTCTGATTTTATTTCCTAAAATTTAACACTTGCTTTACTTCCTTTCAGAGTACAATCCACTGTGTGATGTACATATTTGGTGGGTAAGACCAACAGCTTTATCCTCTTTGGATACACACAAAACCAGTCTTCTCCAACTGCATTTGGCCAGCAGTCTGGGAACTACCAGCTACAAAGCTGAAGACACTTAAAGCAGTATTCACATCAAAATTACTTTATGGGAAATATGTTAGCAATATTGAAACACTACTTCCAATCTTCTCTCAGTCTTTCATAAACAATGCCTAAAGCAACTCCTTGTAAATGGATTAAACACAAAATTTTAATTTTGTTTTTAAGAAGCATGGATTGCTCTCCCTATTGAATGTTTGTCCCAGTAATGACTGCAGCTGGAGGGTGGGGTTTGGGGCAGCAGCTCTCTTACCTCCATGATGGGGTTGGAGGCCAAGACCTTCTCCTCAACGTTGGCTTCACTGGCAGATCCACTGACCGTGGCAAAGTACCTCATGGCATACTTGGCAGAGACAGTCTTGCCAGCTCCAGACTCCCCACTGACAATGATTGACTGATTCCTCTCATCCCTGGAACACAAACACAGGTTAATTCCCAGCTGCTCCCTCGAGGACACTCCTTTTCTGTGTCTCCAGCTTGGCAACATCCCCTCCACCATGATGCCGGCAGTGCAGCACAAGGTGAGTGAAGGTGGCAGGCAAAAGGCATCAGCTACAGAGCTGCCTGGCTGGGCTGCCTGCACAGGAGGCTCCTCCAAGGATGGAGGCCCCATCCAAGGATGGAGGCCCCTCCAAGGATGGAGGCCCCTCCAAGGATGGAGGCCCCTCCAAGGATGGAGGCCCCTCCAAGGATGGAGGCTGCTCTGGCAGCCCAGCCAGCAGAGCTGCTTGCAGAACCTGCCTACAGCAAGGGATCTGCTACTGCCATTCACCACAAGCCCCTGCAGCTACTCCTACCCAGAGCCTGTGGCACAGGGCTCCACCAAATTGTCAGTGGTCATTAGTAAAGGTCATGAATGCCATCTTACAGAGGGAGAAATCAACAGCAGGGTCAGCCACAGAAACCTTTCGTCCCTCTGCTCTAATCACCAGCTTATCCCAGAATTGTTCTGAATCTGAAAAATTCAAGCATGGCTGTTCAGGACAGAGGCAGCAGCTCTGAAGACAGTCCCTTTGTTGTGGAAAAAATTCTTCTCTTGTAAAAAAGAATAATTTCCATTTGGTCCTAAAACAATTTTCTCTCAACTCACAGATAACTCTGTGCATAAACCCAACTATATGAGTAAACAAAACATTACAAAACACAGAAATTAACATTAATAGAGCCTGAAACTTTTAAAATAAAGACCATATGTGCTTTATAAAGCTTTTACATTTTCAAAGCAAATGAAGTTTAAAAAAAGGTATTTTGAAGTATTCCTATGAGTTGGATAAGTTTAATCCTATTTTATACACTAACATGAAAAAAAACAAAAGGAGGAATAAAACTTTCCCCCAAAGCTTTACAGAGTTGGAACACAGAGAGCATAGCCAAGGTGCAGACCAGGCTGTACAGCCCAGGAGCTGTGAATGACACTTCAGGCAGCACAGTGACAGTCTGCAGAGCCTGCCAGTGGCACCAGGAAATGCTGTGCAGGGAAATCAAAGACATATGCATGGAAACACTACCTAAACACTACCTATGGTTTCTGTAGCCTAAAGGCCTGGCAGAAGATTTGGATTCTGTTTCTGGGATGACAGAAAAACCCCTGCTGATGAAATAATGAAGCCATTTATCAAACATGTATAAATTGTATGTATTCCTTCTCTGTGTTTGGCCTGCCCAGCTTGGTGAAAAGTTGGTGATTTTGTCTCAAATTGGTGTTACATGTCATGCTTAGGGGCCTGTTGGTATCCCAACATAGAGCAGATGGGCAGGACTGTGTGCATGGCCCTCAGCACGGCCTCTAATGCACCATGGCCCCAGAGCCCCTCCTCCTCCTCCTCCCTCTCTCTCAGATGATGTCCATGCCTGTGATAACCCCAGGGTACCTCAGACACCTCGGGCGCCTGGCCAGGCATTCCCAGCTGGAAGAAGAACAGTGACCAGCTCTGTCTCTGCCACCCTGGAGCTGAGCACCATGCTCACCACATCCATTTGGTTTTCCCCTGGTTGCTGTGGCCTGTGATGGAGCTCTGAGCACCTGTTCTCCCAGGGAGGACTGGGGTGTGTGGTCAGCAGCACAAACATCATCCACACAACTGACCTCTGCTGTGCAAGCAAGGCAATTTAAAGTCCCAACAGAGATGGGGGCACTATAAACTGGACAAGAGCCCACAATAACTGCTGAGTTAAGCCCAGTTAATCACCTGTGGGCACAGGCTCTGGGTAACAATTATTTACAGACCCTGCTGCAATTCTCAAGGTCTCTCATTCTTCAAGAACAATGCCAAGCCCTCAGATAAGAGCACAGCTCCAGCACCACTCTGTGCTGCTCAAAGGCACAGGCTGAAGGAGCCTCTGTCCCCATCCCTGGCAGACTCAAGGCAGTATCTGTCTATCCAAAGTACCAGTTGAAGCAGATTTTCCACATTTTGGTAAAAAATTTACTTGGAAGGGCTGAGCGCTGCTTTAAATTTAATAGCAAAGTGTTCAGAAGATCAAAGCAACCTAATTTTATGTTCTCAACTTGCATGTAACACATGCAGTAGGTGTGAATGACTGCAGCACAGCTCTCACATCCATGCACACCAAGCTGTCAGTGTCAGTGGGACAGCATGGGCAGGCAGAAGCGCTCAGATGATCACCCAGGCTGTCAGCCCAGGGCTCACAGACCCACCCAGGGCCAGCCCTGGCCACAGGGCTCATCTGTCCCTCTGATGAGACCTCATGAGACAGTGGCCACCAAGCAGGGTCTCTGCAGGGAGGCCTGTGTGCCTGGGATGGCTTGCAGTTAGAAAATGAAGAAGAAACCCTCTTATTTCTTCCCCATTCCCCCTCACAGAGCTCACCTGTGGTAGACAGAGGTATGTGGGAGAGAGCCTGTGGCTCTGGAAGCTGCAGGAGTTTTATGGATCCTCCTGCTCAAAGAGAGCAGCAGCAGGATGCAGGAGAAATCCAAGTAAATGCCTAAAAATGCACCTCTAAATGGGGCAACTGCTAACAAACAAGACAGTTCCTGCAGTGAGTCAAAACCAACCACTTCTTCATAGGATTGGCACCATTCTCTCTTTTTTCCTCCTGTGCTCTTTGAAATAGAAAAAAGAAAACCCCATGCCACTTGAAAATATGAAACTTCTGGTCTGATTGCAGGGACTGCCTAACACAGGAGATAGGCAACAACATAACAAGCTTTTCATTTGTAGATCACAGCTGTGTGATGCATTAAATATCATTAAATATCTGAATTCTGAGGAAGCTCTATGAAATGGATCCTCTGATGACTAAGATTTTTTAGTCCCCAAAGTACAAAAAGCTTTCAAAAAACCAAGGAATGCAAACTCACTCAGACTTCTGACAAAACAGACTTCTGACAAAACTGTCAATAAAAAACAAGCTCTTTTGCCAAGAAAAGACATGGAAATAAAGGTGTCTCATTCTCACTGTCACATTCCTGAAGGACATGTGTGGGAGCACAGAAAACACACACTGGTTTTGCAGTCCTTAGTCTCTTCTCAGGAGTTCCACTTTTACAAAGACAGTAATGAAAAAATGGGTTTGAAATAATTCCTCCTTAACAATACTGTTGCTGATTAGCCAGAGTTTCTTTCCCCTATGTCATAAGAGATGAAGAGTTCTCCTTAGCACACACTCATGTGCCCAGGAATAAGGGATCCATTATTTCATTCCTGTCTGAGTCCATACACACATCCACACTGCACCATTGGCCTGGAGAAGAGAGGCTTTGCTCTGTGCGAGCTGCAAGCATTGCTGTGTCCCTGCTGCAGGGACTGACTCTGTGTGAGCTGCAAGCATTGCTGTGTCCCTCCTGCAGGGACTGTGTGTGTGTGAGCTGCAAGCATTGCTGTGTCCCTCCTGCAGGGACTGACTCTGTGTGAGCTGCAAGCATTGCTGTGTCCCTCCTGCAGGGACTGACTGTGTGTGTGAGCTGCAAGCATTGCTGTGTCCCTCCTGCAGGGACTGACTGTGTGTGTGTGAGCTGCAAGCATTGCTGTGTCCATCCTGCAGGGACTCTGAGCTGCAAGCATTGCTGTGTCCCTCCTGCAGGGACTGTGTGTGTGTGAGAGCTGCAAGCATTGCTGTGTCCCTCCTGCAGGGACTGTGTGTGTGTGAGCTGCAAGCATTGCTGTGTCCCTCCTGCAGGGACTGTGTGTGTGAGCTGCAAGCATTGCTGTGTCCCTCCTGCAGGGACTGTGTGTGTGTGAGCTGCAAGCATTGCTGTGTCCCTCCTGCAGGGACTGTGTGTGTGAGCTGCAAGCATTGCTGTGTCCCTCCTGCAGGGACTGTGTGTGTGAGCTGCAAGCATTGCTGTGTCCCTCCTGCAGGGACTGTGTGTGTGTGAGAGCTGCAAGCATTGCTGTGTCCCTCCTGCAGGGACTGTGTGTGTCTGCAGCAGGCACCAAGGCACACAAAGGGCTCCTCAGTGTCTGCAGCAGTGTTCTCCATCCACACTCAGGGCTGCTCTTGTCTCCCCCAGTACATTAATCCATTGTTCTGCTTTAACACACTGCACTGGCCATCCTCTAGCATATTATTCTTTGTGCTGCTTGCCAGAGAGAAAGGAAAGCACAACAAAACACCCCAGATGACACTGGGCACTGGAAGGGGAAAGGACAGAGCAGCACAACCCAAAGAGCAGCAGGGGATGAGCTCCTCCTGCCACAGCCCCTTGGGCACTGCACCTCCATGCAGCCTTGAGAGGTGCTCTGGTCCTGCCAGGCAGCTGTGCCAGCTCAGCAGGAAGCACCTTAACAACATAAAACTTTAAAGGAAAAAACCCACCACATTTAAAAGGAAAATAACAAGTAAACTAGCATCAAAGCCCCTTGGATGATGTATGAAATGCAGTGAGAATTTTTTTTTTTTTACGATTTGGTATAAGCAGTGGTCTAAAGAATAGCATCTGTTTACATCAAATGAAATTTTCATAATCAAGCTGTGCTAAAAACAAAACAAAAGTTAAAAGACCAAAACAAAGGAAAAAATGCCCAGAAAACAAAAGTGACACCACCCAACTTCCCTCTGAGATATATACTACACCTTGAGAGTTATTTTTAGTTAAATCATTAGCCCCTGACCTTTGACGTGACATTTTGAGTACTTAACATGTTGCCAGTCAGAATAAAAAGCTATAATTATAACTTTCATCCAATGAAACATGTAAGTAGGGCAACAGCTTTATGTGTGACACCTCTTTGCAGCCAGATGCCACATTTTATGCAATATTTCATCTTCCTGCAGTTTTTTTTTTCTCTGCATAAAACAAGTAAATAGATGATTTTAAAATTAAGATTACTTCTGAATGGAGGGAACATTTTAATTATGCTTTTGCAAACAGAAATGAGAAAAAGCAATCTGGGAGATGAGAGGTGGAGGAGTGCTCTTTCCCCCAAAGGCAGACAGCAATCAGATCCTAGCACACAGAACTACATCACTGTGATGCAATATTAAGCCAAATTATCTTGAAAAGATAAGACTGAAACAGTTTGGGAGCAATTCACCACTCATGGAAACACCACGTTATGTTCAGGATCACATTCAGCTTCTGCTGCCTCTGAACAGCAGAAGAATAAAGGCATGACAGGACTACATTAAAAGTGCCATTTTAAGATGACAGGCCCAGACACTTCACAAGCTGAAATGTGAAATGATGGGCTGAGGTTGCTTGCAGCAGCAGAGGATTTGGTTCAGACCTCTGCTGTATAAATTCTCTCAGGCCTATGCTTTGGGAATCATGGGAGGGTAACAGCTATTTCTTGATAAATACAAGAAGGAGGACACACTCTGCAACACCTAACTGGTAATTTAAGGCATTCTCCATCACAAAAAATAATACAGAGCCATATTTCTGCATAGGCTGGTAACTTCTAAAGACAATTTCACTTTATCTACAAAATTTTGTTGACAGGCAATATGTTTATGAGGAAATTCACTGTCAGAGTGCCAAAACTGAAAAGATTTAGTCTTACCTAGTTCCTGGAAGCTTGAGATTACAGCCTGCATAGCAACAGGGGCTTCTTGTGCTTTGAATAAACATTGCAAAATTTAACACTGAAGATAGCTTCTGCTCAAAGAAGGTTCAGCACTGGGGAAGAAAGGGCACTGCAAACTGCCTTGAGAAACCTCACACACAGAAAAGGGTTTTGCAGATTATGAATGCAATGACAACACACAAGAAACCAGCAAGTGGTTTTAAAAGCATCACCTTGCTCTCAAGAGGTGAAAAAACCCCATTGTTGAGGACGTGCATGCATCTTAATGCAATGCTTTTAACAGCACTGGCTACTTTGAATTTTGTACTTGATAAAAACGTGCAGTAGATGCTTTCAGAAGAGCTCAGTGTGGAGGAACTGCTCCTCTCAGGAGGGCACAGCTGCCAGATACACTGGAAGCAAGAGCAACACTCACTGGGCACCTCCAATTTGTACAGAGTGCTGCAACAACACTGAGCAACCACTGACAGCTGTCATTATCCAGGACAGCTTGTAACAATTCAGCTGACCAAAGGAAAAACTGAGGCAAAAAAAGAAAAACCAGTGCAAGAATTCAAACATCAAAGTTGCTAATATTTTTCCAAACAATTTTCAAATAATTTTCAAACAATTTTCATTCAAAATTGCACCCACTTAAGCTGCTTCCCACAAAAACCAAAATAGCTTACTGCATCAAAGTCATCACTTCCACAGCAAACTGTCCAAACAGATCAGGATAATCAAGACACACAGACTAAAAAATCCTTACAGGTATCTCTGTTTACCTTCTTCCTCTGTACCAACTGAAAATCTCTCTCTGAAGCAGGAAAACTAAAAGTTAAAAACCTCTCTATCAATAAGCATTTCAGAGAGGATTAAAGAAGCCCAAAGCTTTTTTGAATCATCAAAGCACAACACTTTTTTTGTGCTTTTCTTGCTTCCTATGCCTGATGCATCAGATGTATCACTTGATCTTGGCTTTCAGACTCATGACTCCACAGCAAATAGTGTTAAATACATGTATATAAGCACACCCCTCCCACAAACATCAACTTGGGAACACAAACACAAGGAATACAGAATTACTGACAACAAAAGGAACACAGAAATTATTGACATCAACCTCAATACTCCTATCAATCCATTCATACCCAAACTACCAGCATCCCTCCCTGGAAAAATTGTATCACTGACAGCTGATTTGAAAAGATTCTGATATGGACTTGGAAATGCTTGCCTGTGATGAACTACTTCAAAGCTGAATGGTCTCCATGTCATAACACAGATGAGCTTGCAGAAAAGATCAGAGTGCAATATTCTTAATATATAAAGAAGAAAGCAAATAACAGGGCAATTTAATGAGAAGAGCATTAGTACTTAGGTTGCCTTTGATCTTAAATCATTTATGTTTGTTAACCTTGAGGACAGTGCCAAGGTGCTGATGTTTTTAAGGAAGCTTCTTGTCAGGGTGATTTAAAGGCCACCACCTCCAGGAGATCTTCTCTCCTCACTGCCTCAGTGCTAAAAGGTTAATTAATTAAATCTCCTGGCTTTTCTTTTTTTTTTTTCCCTCCCTTTTTTTTCTCCATCCTGTGGAGTTGCTACTCCTTTATTATTTTCTTTTGGAATAACAGGTTTAGGTTATGGATAAGGGCATCAACCCCATTGCATATGATTATTTCATTTTTATTTAACTCAAAACAGCACAGACTGTTGCTAAAGACCTGATGCTGTGATCTTCAAAAACTAAAATCCCCTCCTGCTTCAATGCAAGTAGACAATAAATAGCTTTTATTTAGCAGTGAGAGTTTGGTCTTTATCTCACCACTGTTCCTCTACTGCAGTTCTGTGGTGATAAGACAGACTTGTAAGGCTGAAATTGCTTTACATTTTTAAAACAGAATTTTCAGTGATGAAAACACCTGGCATGAACTGCCAGGGAAGGAACCTGTGACTCAGGGAACTCCTGGGAGAGATCCTGTTCTCACACACACACAGGTACCACCAACACCAGTGTGCATCGTGCCCATCAAAGACAGAGAGCAGCTTAGTGCTTTGCCATTCTACAGCTGCATTATGGCAGCAGGAGATCCAACCCAAGAACAGAACTTAAAAACTAATGCCATTGCTGAAAGGTCAGACAGGAGTCATTCTGAAATGCTGGCAGGTTTGAAATCTTGCTGTTCTTTCATCAGCTGCTGCTTCTCTGAGAGACACAGGATTAACTAAGGACCAACAAAAACTTTGTTTAAGCTATGTTTCATGCTTTACACCTTAAAGCATTTCCAAACCTCTCAAGGATACATGTACATATATGCAGCTGACATGATTTAGTATCTCCAGCAGTACAAACAAAACTCTGACCAAAATAAACATCCTATTTTTGCAATCAATCTCCCAGCATCCCCATTGTATATTTGTGACAGCATATGACCAAAATAACCTGTAGGATCTACAGTCACAACATTCACAGATCTTTGACAGCATGGCTAAAAAAAATCAGTTTAATAATGATAATTTCAGTCACCATGAGGCACTGGTAAAAAAGCCAAAATAAATGAAATTTACCCAATGCACTTAAAATAAATCAGTGTGAAAGTGCTAAATATCACTGCAACTTTATATATGTTATTTATTGGTGTTCCCAAATAACTTAGAAGTACTGCTGTTATAGGAATCACAGAATCAAAGAATAGAAAAGTACATCTAATACTCCACATATTCCAAACAGCTCATTCCGTCTTGGAATAAAATTACCCACAGAAAAAATGCTGAACTCCTTTCTTCTGAAATCCAGCAGAGTTCATCAGGTATCAATACACAGCCGAGAGTTCTCTGCAGCACTGAATGTTTTGTGAGCTTCACAGAAAGAAGCTTGATTAACTCCTTAAGAAATTTAGGAAGGACCTCCCCGGCCCCATCAGGCTGAAGGCAGCCCTGTCTCCAGGAACTGGCATCTCCCAAGGCAGGAAAGAGGATGCACAGCTGACAAATGCAGGCTGAAGAATAAAGCACCAGAAAGACAAGTCCATGGTATAAGATGAATAAGGTTTTGCACAACTCATCTGAAGGTTCACTAAATATGTCTGATTTCAATAAACACTGAAATAAATCATGTTTCCTAAAGTTACCAGTGACTGTAAACTTGAAACCAAACCATAGCCACATTTTTTTTTTCCAGGACACTCTTCTCCTTTCAGCACACAATATGGTTTTGGAGTGATACAAGGATTTAGCTTTTTCTTGCAGACTCATCAGCCTGTGCTCTCCTCAAGAGCTGCCCTTCCAGTCCCCTACCACAGTAGGTCCCAGGTTCATTTTATGGGCAGCTGTGCTCCACTTTTCTGTCATGCTCCTACTGTTACAATTACTGGTTTTTCTGGAAGACCAAAATCACTTCTCCTCTTATCTTAAAATAAAAGGCAGCTGTAAAACCCACCAGTGCTGGGAGGTTTAGCACGAGTCAGTGCAATATATTTAGCTTCACCTTTGCCTAAGGGCAGTGCTGTGTGGCAGCAGACAAGGCTGTGCATGCTCAGCTGCACTCCTCCAGTGCAAAGGCCTTTGAAACTCAGCCCAGGGCAGGCAGCATCTGCTAGGAGCCATTATAAAACCTGGCAACTCTACAAACCCAGGATTTGCTCTTCAAACAGAAGTAATTTAACTGTTCAATAAATAAATAAATAAACAAACAAGAATTCATTCAGCAGTTTTCTAATGCTTTTGGAAAGCAGCAGCAGCCAGCTCTGGGCTGCCTTCCTGGCACCTCTCACATCGAGGGCAGGAGGCAACATCTTGCCCTTCATCAACCTTCCAAATAAACTATTTAAATCTCAAAGTTCTTCACAGCCTTAAATAAATTCTGTTATCCCCTGTTTGTGGATTTGGCTAGTGGCCCCCTTAGAATGGGAAAGTTCCCCTGCTTTGTCCTCTTATTTTCCAACTGCTTCAAGCCCATGCTGCATAAGCACACCTTGACATTTCCTCTGCAGCTGCTGAGCTGCTCTCCCTCACCTTCCCTGCAACCAGGCAGACCTGGTAAGAGCTCTACCTTCACCCCTACTACCCTTATCCTTGATTTCCCAAGTTATTGTCCCTCTTGCAGTGCTGTTGGAGCAGCAGGCACAGCCCCTTCCCCTTTGGAGCCGCGGCACCGCGACACTCCCAGTGCCAGAGCCTCCAAATTCACCCGCTCTGGCACATCCCAAAGGTGCAGCCTGACACACATCATTCATTTTTACCACCCTCCAAGGGCTGGTGTGTGAATTCACATCTGTAACATATCCAGAATGTGCAAAGTGCTAGGTAAGCCCCAAGGATGGTTACCAGAGGCTGAAGTGCTCTGAACCATTCTGTAGTGACGTGATGGGCAAAGAGCAAAAGAACACAAAAGAAAAAGTGAGTTACAAGTGCTTTGCCACAGAAGCAAGCACAGAACAGCAGCCACATTTCTGTGTCTGTTCCACCTTCACAGGCTGCATGCATTGGTTTATTCTGACAGCTTGGATCTAACATGCTCTGGCCTGACACATCCCAGTCTTCACAGATGCCACACATTAACAATTCAGAGAATTCTTCAGCTGCAACCTTGACTCACAACAATTGCTCCTGACTAAGCAGTTAATTCTTAATTAATTCTTTCTAAAAGCATTCACTTTTAATAAGCATGAAACATCAGTCCAATAAACCACGTTCTTTAATCTAGTTTCTAAATATATTTCCAGTTTAACTTGTTTTTTTTAAGCCTAACAGCATTTCTCACTGACATCTTTAGCTGCTGGAGAAAAGAGGATGTTCTGAGCACAGGAACCTCAGTGCCTGGGACCAACTCTAGGCTGATCCAGGCCTGGCCACAGCACACCATGTCTGCCTTGTCTTCTACAAAGCAGAAATGGAGACTCCAGTATCAGAGGAGACAGGCTTTGGTAGGGCTTGAAAAGTGCCTGGAACACATGGAACCCTCAGTGAGAGCAAATGTTACTAGGAATAGATGATACCTGGCAGAGAGACCCTTTAATGCTGCAGGAAAAGGAGGGCATGAAAAATGCACCTCATTTGCTCATTTTTGTACACTGAGAGCATTGAACTGAACTCCACTGTCAGTTACACACTCTCTTCTCACATATTTTATTGTCAAGCTGGTGTCACCCAGTCACCAGCCACAGGACCGGGATTTCTGATTCAGGGGCTCAAAGCTCTGCTTTTGCCACCTTGGTGAACTCACCAAAGCTCCCTCCCAATCCCCATGTCTGCTCCAACTTATAAAATGGAAGCAATGATGTTGATCTCTTCTCTCTCCCAAAGTAAAGAACTTTGGCATCTGCTCATCAAACATGCAAAGCAAAGATGAAATAATATTATTATTCACAACCTGAATTCTCATGAGTCTGTTCCAGCTGCAAACTCAACCACTGCAAAACAGCTCAAGTTCTTAAGAATCTTTGTTTGTCTTCAACAACAGCTTGGTAAAAACATTCTGCAACGCTCTCATAATCAGAAGATGTACTTTTTTTTTTTTAATTAACAAAATGCACCACTTGCCATTATAATTACATCCAGGAAACACAGCTCTTGACTGTAAAAATGCCAAAAGGTGAAAAGATAATGAATTGTCAGTAACATCTCAGAACACACACAAATGAGGAAACCTGAGGTCAGCACATGACAGATTGCACTGCAGAGGGCACAGAGATGAGCCAGCACCCTGCAACTGCTGCATCCAGGGATTAGGCAGAGGTCACTCCTGCAACAGTTTGGGAAAGCTCACAGCTTAGCTACCAGCAGGACACCTCATGTGAACTCCAGCTGCCAGCTACAGCCACACTTAACCCTTCTGCTGCCTCAAAACAATCACTGCTTGGACAAGGAGCCCCTCATGTTATGGCAGGCTGATTCCCCCATCTGCCATCTTGTACCTGTGACACCATAAAATGTCAGGCTCCAAGTGTAAGAAACTACTCTAAAATGTTCTCATCAGAAAGGAAGACTCTTCCCTTTGCATCTAACCATAGGGGCCCAGAAATGCCATCTCTTTCCAAGGCAGATCTGTAACCCAAGGAGTCCTGTGTCATGGCCACAAGTGGAGGAAGGCCACTGTGTGTTTGTCCAGCACCCACCAGAGCAGGCTCTCATTCCACAACTAAATTCACATCTGTTATAGGCTGTGAATCATCCCTGCCATGACTCCTGCCAGGGGAAAATACAGTATCCATTTATCAGACACTCAGAAGCAAAGCAGCAGCTGATCAAATGTGCATTTTTATAAGAGGACATCATCTTGGGATGCCTGGGATAACTGGAGACTGTCAATAAAGATGTTTTCAAAACACCTACTCAACAGCTCACCAAGCTTGCTTTTGAACAAAAAGTGATAGAAAAATATCTTCCTGTAGGTGAAAGCCATCAGACACACAGAAAAGCTGACAAAACAGAGAGGCAGCCTGCTTATTAAAGGTAATTTAATAAAAAAGCTACACAGTACCACTAAATAAATCACTATACTTTGTCCAAATAGAAAGAGCAAAACTTTGGAAATTGATACTTTAAACACTGTTGTTTCCCACACTGGCATTCATTAAGGTTTATATGGATCTCATCAATATGCAATTCTGTTTGCAGAGGTTTCTTTCAACTTAAATGATGCTAAACAACTTCACTAATTAATCAGAAGAAAATCTCAAAGTTAATTTATTAAATTGAATTTTCTGTATCTCCCATCAACCACAAGTAGGATGGAAGAAATCAGACCAACAAAGTGCTGATAAAAAAAATACATTATCTTAATTACTGTAATATACCATCACTAGGCAAGGGAAAGAATCCTGTGAAGGAGTGATTTTTCCCTAATAGTGTTAGGAAACTGATAATCATAAGTCTCATACATTAATGCAATTCTTAACAGTTTCAAGAGTATAATCATCAACATCTTACTGCAAACTATAGAGTTAAAAATTTATTGAATATTCTATTGAACATTACAAAGAAAATGAGATGCACCTGCTGAAGGCTGTGATTCCTACAGAAGTTGCAATTGAAAATAAAAAATAAAATGTTTGGCAACTGAAGCTTTGCTTCAATTTTCATAGTTACCACAGAGGGGTAACTGAAGACTGAATTGGATTTTGTTAACAATTTGGAAACACTGACATACAAAAGTGGCATGCATCACAGCTCAAAGGAATCAACATATGCAAACACCTGCATGCAGACATTGAGGTTTATATTTCTGGGACAAAAAAATATTCTTCAATAATGATTTTCTTCCTTCTACGTCACTCATCTGCCCTAAAGAGCCCCAAGCCTGTAATATTCACTCAAATGGAGAGAGGAATCCACGGACAGCATGCTGCCCTGGCTGAGCAGAGCCCTTGAGGGCAGGTCCCAGCTCCCTCCAGGAGCACAGCTTGTCAGAGCTGCACCTGCAGAGCCTCTCTGCACAAACACCACATGGACACATCCCCAGCTGAATGATCCGGCTCCCTCCACTGGCACAGTCCTTGGACAGAGCAGGAGATCTGCTCCAAACCCTCAGCCTGGGGCTCATACAGCCCAAACCAACAGAGTCACTGCTGAGGATGGAGCACTCAGAGCCCTAAGCCCAGCAGACTTTAAGTGCAGCTGTAAAACTAGATCATTGCTTATTTTAGGCACAGCAGAGGAAGGGTGTCTGAAACAAAGCTGTCAGTCTGTGCAGAGCAGCAGCAGGAGATGGAGAGAGAAAAGGAAACCGGTACAAAGACACAGATGACAGGGGAGGAAGAGAAGGGAAAGGGGAAAAGGAAAGAAATAATAATCCAAAATGAGATTAGTCTTAAGAGCTGTGTGTGTTTTCCTGCACTGAAAAAGACAAGAAGCTACCAAGCAGACAGTACCCACTTATTTTACTGTTGGCTCTGGGTAAAGATGAGCCATGCTCCCCCCCACTAACCCTCCACTGGAAACTGGGGACAGAAGAACTGTAGGAAGAGGAAATACAGAGGCTCAGGCAGGCCCAGCACTTCCCAGCAGCATGTACCCATCACTTGGATCCCACTCAGCAGGAAATGCCACATGCAAAGGAATCTTTATGTGCTGCTTTGCACTGCAATCAACCCCAAGCAATTGCTGTATCACTTCTGCACAAGCCAGATGTGAGCTCCATCCCTGTCACTCCAGTGGGCAATATTTTTGCACTGTATTTTTCTGAACGCAGAATGCAAATATTTAGTCACTGGCTTTCCAGATTTCTGCCATGGGGGATTTTTCCAAATTTTCAGCCAATTTTCTTTGGCTGAAGAAGGCTCCAGAGATCATTTAGTTAACTGTTCACATGGATGGAGTTTCTCAGCCGCAGCAGATGAAGCAATGAAGCTGGAAAGAACAAACTCTAAATCACTAAATTATAAATTAACAAGAAGACCTAAAGAGTAAATATTTAGAAGAGCTCACTGAAGCCTTAAGGATAGGAGCATCATGACTAATTATTCCAGTGATGATTTAAACATGGAGTTAGGAAAGATCAGAAACAAGAGAAAAATAAATCTCACCAATTACACAGATAAATGCAGATTAATGCCATATGACTAGCTACCACATGGATATGCAATGCACTTATTAAAATGTTAATACAGCAGTCACAGACAATCTGATTTTCATTTTTAAATAGTCAGCTGCAGAAATGTAAAACTGGAGTTCTTTTTCTCTGACTTCATAATTCAGAGGTAAAGGTGATTTGTTTAGAGTATAAAAAACATCAGTGAAATTAAAGGGTGGGATTTAGTAATTGTAAGCAGCAATAGAAAACTAAATTCAATGACTGAAACTGGTATGCTGTAATGACAGAAAAAGTTCTTAAAAACAAGGCAAAAAAATCCGCAAACAAATAGAAAAGGAAATAAACATTGAAAAGCTAAAACAATTAAATTGTTACTTCAGTGTAGAGAATTTTTTTCAGTTGCATTGCGTGCCCAGATTTCATTTTGCAACCATGAAAGTACTGTCAGTCATAAAAAAAATAACAAATTGTTTATAGCAGAGACACAAAGTAATTAATTAAATAATTCAGAAGGCTTATTTAAGCTAATCTCCACAGTCATACAATTTCTCATCATTTGTTTCAAAAAGGAACTCCTACCACATCTTGTTTGTTGTTATTCAGGACAGCAGAACTGCCGGAGGCAGCGGCAGAGCTGAGGAGCTGAAGGTAATTAACGCAAGGAGGAAAAGCCATAGAGGAGGCTCCAGCCAAAATCTCAGCCCCCCCCTGTCTGCCCAGCAGCAGAGAATGCCAGGGGTGGCAGACAGACACCTCCATGGCACAGGCACACAGAGCACAGGTGATCAGCAATTTGGCATTTCAGCACCAGGAGGAGGCAAGCCCACTTCAGGCAGGGGTTAGAGCTGGCCAGTGCAGACAGATCCCTCTCCAATCTCTTACTTCCCCTGGTTAATGTTAAGAACAAAAATTCTGTAAATTTGGATGACAGCCATCACTGACCACTGTACCAAGCCTCAGACATAAAATAAGGTTGATAAAGTTTTATTTTATACAGATTTTAAAGGGACTTGAGAACCAAGTGTGTTTAAAACAGCAGTGATGAAGGAGACATGCAGAAGATGTGACTATCATAACACACAGTTTTGCCTTTTTATTTCCACACCAGATTATAGATCTATTTTCTGAGCAGAAAGGAAGTAAGGCAGATATCTCTGCCATTCAACAGTGTGGGTGTAGAGCTGTCCTGGTTTCAGCTAGAATAGAGGAAATTTTCTTCCTGGCAGCTGGTGCAGTGCTGCACTTTGGGGTTGTGGGAGCAATGCTGAGAGCACAGTGACACCTTGGCTGGGGCTGAGCAGGGTCACCTGCAGCCAGGGGCTGGTCAGAGCCTCGTGCCCTGGCACTGAGCAGGGGCACAAGGAGCTCAGAGGGAGCACAGGCAGGACAGCTGACCCCAGCTGGCCAGGGCATTTCCACACCCAGGAACATCATGCCCAGGATATAAACTGGGGCTGATGGCTGCCTGGGGAATGGCTGGCCATTGGTCAGCAGCTGGTCAGCAATTTTACTGGGCATCACTTCTTTGTCTTGGGTCTTACTCCTCTTTCTCTCCTTCCTTTTCATTGCTTGTACTGTTGTTGTTATTATTTTATATTATTTTACTTTATTTCAATTATTAACCTGTTCTCATCTCAACCCATGAGTTTCTCTCCCCCATCCCAGTGAGGGAGGGAGGGAGTAAGCAAGTGGCTGCATGGTGCTGAGTTGCTGGCTGGAGTTAACCCAAGATAAGGGTATTTTTGAAACACTGGCTCTTTTGCAATTACCCTAAGTCATGAAATGTTGCACTGAACTGTTTTATTTTGAAATTATCTATTACCTGGGTATTCCAGATCACTGTATTCACATGTGCACGTGACAAACATTTTATCCATCCCATTCATTTTATCCATTCTATCCATCCACTAGTCTAGTTCTTAAGACTCTTAAATGAATGGATAGCTGACTTCAAACATGAAGATTTTATAATTTTCAACCCATTCTCCCCTTGCCTCCCTCACCTGCAGCATAGCTTAAGGGCCATCACAGATAATCCAGAGATCTTTCAGTGTTTTACTTGATTCATTTGATCATCAGCTGTATTGCCAACAAGGAAAACTATACCAACAGCTTGAAGCTAACCAGTGAGGATAGCAGGAGCATCCTGCTAACCAAAGACCACACAGCAGCCAAAAAGACCTTTATCCTAGAAATGAAATATTTCAAATGAAATATTTCAACAGCTCCCCTAACTGGAGGCTCTTGGGGCCAAGGGGAAGAAGTTCCTGCTAACCACTGCCCTTGGGTGACAAGCTCATTTTGATGCAACATCTAACAAAATGAGGATTTCCTGCACAGCTGTTGCAGTGTCCTTAGAGACTCAGTTTCCAGGCACTCTTTGCAATCCTCCCTCTGGCTCCCTCTTAATTCCAGTCAACAACAGCCACAGGCAGATTACGTAGCTGGGACATTACTGACACAGCCAGGAGCTTATAATAGCACTCATAAGCCCAGTGATTTCTTTTCTCTTGTCAGTATCACACACAAAACAGCTGAGAACCTGGCCCTTTTCTCTCTAATAATCCAGTGACGATTAAAAAAATATCTCTTTATTTTTGGTAATCAAATGAAAAAAAAAATCATCTAAAGCACAGGGCTAATTTTAGACCTAAATACTGACAAGATCTGTGATAATTCCTGCTAAGTGTCAGTGGCCATGATCTCCACAGCATTCATAAAGCTTTACTGTTCATAAAGGCAACACTTCCCCTTGTGAAATGTACTAAAACACTGGATAAAAGACAGACACTGCAAAATATTTCACAAGCTATAAATTAAAGAGAAGAGCATCAGCCAGAAGCTTTGTTTTATATTCCTTTCAGAAAAACAGTGACTTCAAGACTCTGGTCTACAAACCTGGCCATCTGCTTGTATGCTTCCTCAGCCACTGCAAAGATATGTGGGTCCATGTCCCCCATGTTCTGGCCACTGTAGGCATTGATGATGTCTTCGCCATAGATAGGCAGCTGCTCATAAGGATTTATGGCCACCAAAACAATACCTACAAAGGAAATTAAACAAAAGCAATGATTAATAGCTGCTTCAAAAAAAAAACAACAAACCCTAGCAGAAATGGTTTTAACATCAAGTATTGTTCTAATCTTTCTAAAAATGTTAAAGAATAAGGATCTGATATTACTGACTTCGACAGATATTTATTCGGAATATAGTTGCACACACAAAGTGCCATGAGTTGACTTCCACACTGCTTTGCTAAACACATCAGGGACAACATTTTACCTTTTCTTTCTATCTGCCTTTTCTAAAGCTAGCATGCACAATCCAAAGAGATTCAGAATGCACATATTTGAAATATTGCCTGTTTAGGGCAGTAACCCAATGAATGTGCATTGTATTTCCCTGTGTTTTACTCTGAACTACCAGAGACACTGTAATTTGTGAAGTGTAACTACTGAGTGGTCTCACTGACTGCCAGTTTGGGTATGTGCAGTGTGGTAACCCTTCAGCTGTTGTGAAAGAATGACACCCTCAGTTTTTGTAATAAGCAACAGTGTACAGCCACAGTGTAATTTGGATCCCAAGGCACCTCTGCCAATCAGGCAGGACAACCTCCTGGTCAAAGGCATGAAAAAACCAAACAGTAGACATATTTCATAGGGCTGACACAGAGCAGCACCCAGTCAGGAAATTAGGCAATTACAGCTCTAGAAGGCACCAGGACACCCTCATCTGACACAACTGAGCTTGTACTTACACCTCCCATTTTCTAATTTTTCCATACCAATTAAACACATATCTGGTTTTTTGATACAACTCATCACTACAGCCCTTCTAAATTCATGCCATTCTTTAACTCTCCCTGCAGAGGAAAACTTAAGTCTTACTCTTTACAAACTTCCTTGCAACAAACAGTGAGACCTCAAATGTTTTTGGGACAATTCTCTTTTTCATGAGAAATGAGGACTGCTCTACCCACAGGAATAATCTGACAAAGATTCCTTATAACTTTCTCTCCTGCAGCATTTACAACAGGTAGGGAAAGCTTATTTGCTCTGTGCAGGGTGGAAACACTGACCAGTGAGACCATGTGAGAGCCAGCTGTGACAGGCACACTGTGCCCCCTTGATATGGCAAGTCCTCCTCACCTTGACAAGGTCATAAGGGGGAAAAACAACCCCTCTAATTTTAACTGTGGACATTTTAAAACCAGAATTTCTTATTTTGGTGCCTAAGTGAGGCAATGCAGCTGCAGATGGCTGCACAGTGACTGCACCAAGCATGCCTGGACAATCCATCCCCGAAGAACCTGCCTCAGAAGCGTTTCCATAGCACTCAACTTGCTTCTAAATTTACTCTGAAATTCACTCTTACACACACACAGACTTCCTCAGTGCTGAGCCCAGCTCTCTGCTCTGTGCAGATTACAGTCTGGTGATATCTATCTAAGAAATTTTCCATGGAAAAGCTGGGATGAGGGAAATGAAAGCATCTACAGTCTTGCACTGCTGGGAGCATCAACCAATTTTTAAACCCTTTCCTGCATCTATAGATCAAGCACAAACCATAGCAAAAGCATGAAACAAGAGGATATGTTTTAGGGAGAGATCTGAGAGGCCTTGATCTATTTCCTCAAACACACAGCAAGTTTTATGTCTCGACACGCCCATGTGAGGAGGGTTGGTGTTTTTCCATCAGCCACAACTTCACTGAAATGACTCAGGAGCTCCAGTGAAAAATCCCTATAAACATTCATGCCAAGTTCTAATGCTGTACTGATGACCCAAAACTCAGAGTGGGGGTTAGGGACAGAAGTGACCTCAGTACTACAGGACTCGAGGAATATTTTGTGTGTCAATTTTTAACACCTGCCCTTAGAAAAAGCAGTAAAAAGTGAAAAACAGTGCACCACCAAGCTGAGCCTCTCAGGCCTGCAAGTCTCATCAAAGAGACATTAAAAAAAAAAATCTGTGAGACTTCTGACAATTCCCTCCTGCTTTTGGTTATGCTGGCAAAAATAAACCCTTGAATTGGGAACAAGCAGCCCCGTGACGAGTCTCCAGCATATTAAAACACTTAACTTCAGTAGCAATCTGCAAAATCTACAAGCAACTACCATCTGGACATAACCAAAACAAGTGAGTCAGGAATTATTTGCTTTCTGTGGAACTTTGAAACCAGTCTGCCTCACGGAGCTATAATCCAGATTAATTTACATATAACTTCTCTTTATCTCCACTAAATCATATTGCTATTTTAAGAAATATGGCCCTTTCTAAATCAGATTTACGTGTGGTTTTGTTCTTGCAATTACACTAAGGTGAACTCTGGATACTCTGTGTGCCATTCTTCTTTATGTATGCTCAAAGTAAGCCTATCCCATTCTTTTGCTTTGAACATACCCATCTATGGCCAAACTGGACATAAACATAAGCAATTTATTAATTTAGAGTTTGCTCTCCTGCATAGAAGGCAGTACTTTTTACTAACCTGAACTAACCAGCAAGATTCACTGAGTTTTCACCACAGCCACAGCAGTTTTTCCATGTAAGCATTCAAGTTTTCCTTTGTAACTTTTCAACTTCCTTCATTAATTCCTCATTTCATGTTTCCAACAGTAAAGCAAAGTTATAAATCACCTCTGAATTGCTGGTGAAAGGCTGACTTGAAATTGAGAAATCAGCGGATTTTCTGTTTAAAAGTTTGAAATACTTCAAAGTGAAATTTTAAAGAATTTAATATCCCTTTGACATATTACACTTAGCATGGTTGAATTCATTCCTAGGGCCCTGGACAACTATCCATCCATGCATTCCTGTTTCAGTTCCACTGCTGAGAATATTCTTACTGTGATTCTCTTGATGCATTGAAGTGGTCTGAGTCTCCTTTGGGCTGCATAAACTGGGTGAGCCCAACCCACCCTCACAGGCTATTTGAACTGACCTGGCTGAGGGGAGAGTCACATTTAGGAGGGAAATGCAGCCCCCAAGGCTGAGCTCCAAGGCAATGATCTTTGCAGAGGGGCAGTTCCCACAGCAGGATGGGAGCTAATGGAGAAGTCTGGAAGGTGATGCTGTGGCCAAAGGCTCAGGTTTTCAGGGGCTGACATGCCAACTCTGTTTTGCTCAGCCTCTAACACCACTCAGCCCCAGAGAATAAACCACTGCACTACATCCCCAGAGAATAAACCACTGCACCCCACATTCCTCAGCAGTGCTGAGCCTCCAACACCTCCTTCCCTCTGAGCATCAGGAGCCCCCACACTGCTGGCTCCACTCCCTCCTCACAAACATCCAGCAGCTCCAGAACCACCTGGGTCTGGTCTGGGAGCAAAAGCAGCTGCCCCAGCTCTGCCATGCCAGGCCCTTTGGCAGACACAGGCACAGAGAGCTAAAGGAGCTCCTCCTCCCAGCCCAGGAGAAATGATAAAACCAGCCAAAAACGATAAAACCAACCACAACTACAGCTGCACTGGGGAATACTTGAAATGTACTTTTTTCATGTTTTCCCAAACATGGGAAACACAACCAACAGAAAACACATTCCTTTTGAAAGCCTCTGAAATGCTGCCTGCAAGCAGCCAGGACACAGCCCAGACAGGCCTGTGGGAGGGGGCATGGTGGTGTTAGGGGACCATGAAACTGAGACTGAAAAGCCCTTACAAGCTCAGGCCGTGAGGCTCCAGCTGCACAAAGCCTTTTCATACAAGAGCTCTGCCATGGGGGCACTTAGGAGAGAACCACAGATCATGTCTGTGTTTCATGGGGGAGCTGAGGTGGTTTCCCAGTGCTGGGACCACAATGCACCCTCAGCAGGGGCAGCCCAGAGAGGAGATACTCAAACACCCAGATACTCCAGCTGGTCTGAGCAGCCTGATCTAGCCAGACTTGTCTCAAGTAGGAAGCTTCACTGAAGACTTCCAGAGGTCTCTTCCAACCTGAATTATTCTGTGCTCTGACTGCATGACTGGATGAGATGTGGTGTGAATCATCACCCCTCCTATGGGAGTGAGGTCTGGCTGCAAGCAGGGGGTGGCAAAGTCTGATCCAGTCCCCTGTGGTCTGGTCACTGCTGAGAGCAGCACTGGAACTGATGTGCCCTGCTGAGCATCTGCAGATTAGGAGCAGCCAGAGTGAGCAAAATGTGGCAGGATGTTAATGCCTCTGTCTGTCCATCACATGTTTAACATGCTGTCTTATGGAAAAGTTATGTTAAAAGCTAGCAGTGTATTTTGACTAAACACTGAGATTTAAAAGGAACATATGCACACATAGGAAAAAAAGCCCAGAATCATCAGATCTAAATTTCAAACCTGAACTACCTCACAATGTTTATTTTTAAAACAGACTATTCAGTTGCAATTTTGCACTTATGACAAAGTGATTACTTAAGTACCTTTCCTCCATTCCGGCCATCTGAAAATACCACAGGCAATTACAAGTTTGGGTAACCTCTGCTGTGAGTTAGATGTTATTTTTAAAACCAAGATCAATTGTAACTGTGATAAGACAAGCCTGGACTCGTGAACTGTTACAAATTCACTTCTGTAGTTGCCCAGATTGGAAAACGTGAAAAAGAAGAACTGATGTCTACCAAAAGACATCAGTTGGGCAACAAATCCACAAAGAGCAAGGCCAGCTCCTGCATGTGCAGTGTGTTAGCCTCTTCCCACCCAGCCCAACCTGAGCAAGCCTACAGAGAACACCAACCACACAGGAATCCCACTGTGAAGGAAAAACTGCTGAATACACATTTTATCAACTGATTCCACTGGGGAGCTAGAGCAACACACAGTGAAGGCAATTTTCTCTGAACCTCAAAATTCTCCAGCCTGTTCATGACCACAAACAGAGTGGTTCCCCTAAGAACAGTCCAGCACCTCCTATCACTAAATGACTTTCATTTAAAGGCAACATGAACAGACAGCTTTGCCTGTCCTGCCCAGGGCAGTGTGTGCAAGGTGAGGCTGTGAAAGGCAGCACTTGCCACAGTAGGTGTAGATGAGTTTGGAGTCGATGAAGCGCACTTTGAGGTTGTGCAGGACCGCAGGCTCGTGCAGGTAGCTGAGGGCTGTCAGGTCGTTCTCACCAACCAGGATGTCAGGGTTCCTCAGGGGTGGCAGCTCCTTGGTCTTGGGGTCGAGGCTGTACTCTAGGTCCTGGAAAGCAAAAGGACACACCTCAGAGAGCTGCTGGCCAGCTTCCCTCACTCAGCTCCTCCAGCTGCTCCTCCCACCAAAACAGGCACAGGGTAAAAAAATACAATGCACGATTTCTGTTCTGTGCTGATTGGAGTTAGCAGTTCTTTCTGCAAAAATGTCATTTAAAACTTCCCAGAGGAAGTTGGGATGTTTTTTATATGTACAACAGGCAACTGTATAGAGACACTACCTTTTTAGATTGTTATTTAAGCAAACCCCATGCTTTTGCTGCCATATCTTTTTATTAAATAAACCAAAATACACTATATCATAAATCTAACCAGCTTTTTCTTATTGTTTTCCTCAAGTGGAACAGCAGGGGAAGAGGATTCCCACCAATCTATAGCCAACTTCATATACAGTAACACAACATGAGAATGTTGGCAGAACACCATGAAGAGCACAAACACTGAAAGAAACGCTGCTTAGAACTTTTTTCAGATATAAATTCATCTCTAATACAGATGTTCTAATTGCATCTGTCTCTAGATCTAAAATCACTTTATTTACATCCTATTTCCATGAAAAAAAACCAACTCAAAGACTGTGAGCTGTACATGCACATGTCATCACTTCTAAACATAGTACACAGCATCTTCTTTGTAATGCCCTTAATCCTTGCCTTTTTTATCTCTATTAATTTTCTGCTGGTTATGTTCAACTTAAAAGTCACAGTTCTTTTCCTGCAACACTGTTCTCCTAGCAACCCTGTCTCCCTGGAATAGCAAACCAGGGCTATAAGTTTAATGGCAAAAGTAGAAAAAGATGATGCAACTGAACATAACAGGCAGTGGATAAAAGCAACTGATTTTTAATTTATTTTAAAAACAAGGTAGAATTGATTTTTGTAACTAAACAGTAAAATTTATCACACAAAAAAATGCTGCAGAAAGTGAGTGGACAAAGCCAACTGCACACATCTAAATACAGATATTTTGTGACAGTAGAGCTTCCTGCAATAGAAAGGTCAGACTCTGCTTGAGAAGAAGAACTATCAGCTTACAAACAACACACAGACTTACCTTGCCCTCTTCCAGCCGAAGCTGAAGGACTTTATCTCCAGGTTTATAATCTTTGAGGAGTTCTGCTGACTTCCACACCTCCTCTGGATCAGGGATCCAAACCCTGGCATACTGCAGTACAACAACAACAGCAAATGATCTGTGAGCTTTGATTGCACTATAGTTAAATCATTGAAATAAATGACACAAAATTTTTTTTGTCTTTTTTAAATACATGTTTAACAAACAAAGCCTTAAGCAAGAGGCAAGTTAATTAGTACATCTGAGGTGAATAACTTGTTCTATTGATAAATGGCTGCACAAGCATAATTTTATTGCCCACACAAAGAGAAAAAGGCATTTTCCATGCAGAAGGTATTCTAAGATACATATTCAATGCTGAAAAATCTACAAAATTTAAAAAAAAAAAATTCGGCATTTCCAGAAAGATCAAAAACTTGGCTATCCAAAAAGATTACTTGGAGTAACTGTTTTAAGTAGGTTCTAAATGCATTTGTAGCATAATATTATAGAGCCATTTTTGTCTTCTTTTTCCCCAAAGAGAATACTTCGGCCCATCTGTGTTAATTTAGGCAAAGCTGCCTGATCAAGTGTTAAAAGCTCTTCCTTTGTAGCTACAAACATGGCTAGATTAAAATTCACTATATTCAGACTGCCAAAAGAAAAAAAAAAACTGAAAGATTTGGTTGAAAAGGCCTCCAGATAAAAGAAAAAACCCGACAACAAACCAGATTCCCATTAATGACCATTTTCATACAAACTTTATTCATAAAAGTGATCCAGTGCAAACATATTATTTGTTTTCAAAAACAGCTTGTTACTTCATATTAAAGAATCAATTAAAGATGTATGGAAAACTGGAAACCAGCTGGTCACTTACAGAGTCACATGAACATGCCAATACACACACGAGAGCACAGCTCTTGAGTAGGACAAGGAAAAGGCTGTGACATTTTTAATATGTCCAAGTTCCTGACGCAATGCTGCTATGCCTAGAGAGCACTGAGATCACACCACAGCCACACCTGGGCAAACCAAGCAGCTTCTTGGCTCTGGAGGTGCATTCATGCACCTCACTGCAAAACATTCTCAGTCCACTAACTTACTTCAAAATAACTATTTTAATAACTATATTTATCAAAGCATTTGATGGCAGAGAAAACTGCATTTGGTCATGCAGCTTCACCACCTAATCTTACACAACTTCTTTATGTATAGCTTCCTCTGCCTCAAAGAATGCTGAAGGGGTTTTTCCCCCCTTATTAACCCAGTTTTCCCACTATAGTAAATTAGAAACTGCTTGTTTCTGCTAGGCATTTTCTGAAAAACTTCATATTGCTTTTTTATTGCAAGACAGGGCATGATAAAATGTGCTGAGCAGCAGTCTGGGGAGCAGGACTGTCATATCAGGGTGTCCGCCCCATGGTGAATAGTCAGAAGGCTGAACAATTGCTTTATTAAAATAATTTATACTAAAAGTATATTTAATAATAAAAAGTATAATAAAATATAATAAAAATCACATCTATATTTATGTATCTATATTTTAAAATAAAAATTGTATATATATTTATATATAATTTGATATATTATAACTGCATTAATAAAATAATAAATATAATTATATATCGTAGATATTTCATATATTATATATAAAATTATAGTTAGATTTTATAATTAAAAGCTTATACTATATTACATTAGTATTATATACTATATTACATTAATACTCTATTAAAACTATACTCAAGAGATACTATACTAAACAAAACCCCATGACTGTTTCCAGACAGACACTTTTGAGTGACTGGCTAATCACTCAAAACAACTTTCACCTGTGTCCAATTCACAACTCACTTGGGTAAAAAACCTCCATAACACATTCCACACGTGCAAAAACGGGAGCAGTGAATAGAGATAAGAATTGTTTTCTCTTCTCCTCTCTGTGCTTCTCACTGGCACCCCAGGCAAAGCCCTTGGGAAGCTGTGCCTGCTGCTCTCAGTGCAGAGCAGCCCTGAGCCCCAGCCCAGCAGAGGGAGGCGCACCTGCCCAGCTGGGGCTGCCAGGGAGGCTCAGCTCCTGCAGCAATTCTGAATTTCAGGATGCAATTTGTCTCCCATACCTGTGATGATCCTTAGGAACACTGCACATGGGGAATGACAACAGCCCAAACCAATGGTTTTACCCCCAGCACATGGCAGCCTCCAAAGCACTGCCTTCACCCCCACAGCTCCTGCACAGCTTATGCCCACACACACAAACAAGGAGAAAGAGAATGAAAGAAAGAAATAAAAGCTCACTTTCATCATTCCCACTACACAGTATGTCATGCTCCCACACCTGGCTTCTCTCCATCATCACTGGCTGCTGCTGCCAGCCCTAAGAATCTACTTCATACACAGACAAGAAGCTTTGCTCTTGGTAGCCAATTTGTGTTTGTGAGGCTTATTTTTCCTTTGAGTTTTGTTACTTTCATATGTATTTGCCAATGTTCTCAGTGCAAAAGTGCTACATTATTATTTATATAATCTTTCCGCTTCTCCCCAGGAGATAAATGATTTGAAAAGCAGAAGATGCCCAAAACAACACTCAGTGTGTGCTGCTGCCAGTCACAGAGCACTGTAACAACAGAGGAGAGCAGCAGCAGAAGGCAGGGTTTGGGCACTTGGACAAGCTGCTTTCAGCCCTTCTGGATCCCCAATTCACAAGGCAAGGAACTTTGGGGTGAAATGAAGGTTCTGTGCTAACAAGTGTCTGTGCAATGCAAGCACAAACCCTCAGAAACTATAATAAGTCCAAAATAATTAAACAGGACTTGACAGTAGAGATGCCATATTAAAATAAAGCAGCAGGCTAAGGAACAATGTTTTCTTTCCTTTCCACTTTGTTTGAAACAAAAGACACTTTGTAAAACTTCATCAATCATAAACTCATGATTTCATATAATGGTAATTTCAAATCACAATTCCAAATCCTAAAATCAATAATTCATAAGATCCATATATTCAAACATAGCACAATACACCTGTTCTCAGAATTCTTTCATTAAAAAAAAAAAAACAAACACCACCAAAACAAAAAACTAAAAACCAAAAGCCTGTCAGAAATCAGGTAAGTTTTTTCAGTTTAACAAAAGATGCTCCAGCATCAGACTGAATGCATTCCACACTTTGACCAGGTTCCACCCCCAAGATGCAGATCTTCCCCACCCCCAATATTTCTGATAGGATATTCCTTCCAAGGAATTAACAGAAAGCAAAGTCAATGTGAAAGAGGGAAGCATTTAAATGCTGTCTAGCAGAAGGGATCAGCAGGCTGGATTCCTTTAGGCTACACTAAGAAAAGTTTCCTGACCTAAGAAAGGCAGCAGCCTGACAGACAAATGCTGATAACATGAAGCACCAAATGCTCTGTAGCAGTTTCTAACTCTGCAATCCATGGCAGGATGGAACAAGCATCTTTAATTTCTCCAGCTAAAACTGTACATTTTATACCATCTAGAGAAGGGAAAGAGAAAGCAGAAAACAGATCACCACAGAAACAGAGCACTACAGACAGCAGAACCTTCCATGACACAACCCTACAGATATTAAAGCCATCCTATGAGCACCAGGCTGCAGCTTTTCATCTCCAGCACCAGTGCCTAGCCTTAAATCCCTGCCAAAGAAAACACCTGGTAAAAGGAATGGGTGGGAGGAAAGAGAGAGATGTTCCTAATTATAAGTACTGAATCATTTCTCAACATTCTCACCTCATTAACTGAGCAGAATGTTTTGCAAAATCAGATTTTCATGCTTTTATATAATCAGTTGATACTAAAATTCCATTGCTGCCTGGCCTTTACTGGGATCCAGCCCTACAGAGGAAAACAAGGCACCAGCAATGGTGGAAACAGGACCAAGGGCCTCTCTTGGGAAATAACTTACTCTGATATCTGCTATTCATCCCTCTTTACTTACTAGCATATAAAAATAGGGTTTATGATAACATTAGAATAAGGCTAAAATAAGATAAAATTCTAGAGCCACTGATTTACAAATCAGCCTTCTAAAAAGGGAAGGAAATTCTAG
Source organism: Molothrus aeneus (assembly GCF_037042795.1). Classification (NCBI taxonomy): domain Eukaryota; kingdom Metazoa; phylum Chordata; class Aves; order Passeriformes; family Icteridae; genus Molothrus; species Molothrus aeneus. The sequence continues at coordinate 8,384,659 of NC_089658.1, read as the reverse complement.
TTTAAAAATGACTATGCTGTCTACAATTCTAGCACTGAAATGACAATATAAATTACAGCAAGAATCAGATGAATTTTAGTTCAATCATCCTAATTATGATCCATGAATACATTACTCTTCAAGGGAGTTCAAGGCAAATTTTGCACCACCAAAATAAAACTTCTGACAGGGGAGATACAACTATGACTTACTCCAGAAAAGACCATGAAATAAAATTTTAGATAAATAATGCTACCTTGCATGTTAGCACAACTTTACCACAAGTGTCACTTGCACTTTATATTTCAGTACTGATTTGGCTCAAATAAATGAGCTTTGCCATCCTCAAATAAATGAGCTTTGCTATCCTCAAATAAATGAGCTTTGCTATCCTCCTGCTGTGGGTATGATTGGACTGCACTGAGGTGCAGGATGGGAGAGGCTGGGGAGGACACAAAGGGCACCTCCAGGACACCTCTTAACCCCAACCAGACTGAAAGGCAGACTAAAACACAAGGGACACCAAGGAGATGTCCTGGAATTCAGAAGAGAAATAAAAAATTAAATGCATAATGACAGGACTGTTTCAGACCTCAGTTTCCTGCCTAGACTCTCTTCCAGCCTCAGCACACCAACATAAAGAAAGAGCATCTCCAAAATGCCCTGGAAGTGTGAAGTGCTGTACTTTGTTCAAGGAAGGACAAGGTGGGCAATAGTTTATGGACATCTGTAAATCAACTCAAAGAGAATTCACAGCAGAAAACAAACACAGAAGTTTTCAGGTCTTACTGGTGGGTCAGAAGGTTGGCTGGGTTACTACAACTTTACATAATAAGAAAATATAATAGAAAATCACAGTATTCTATCATACCTCGTGATTTCATCTTAGATCACATGAAGAAATCAGCAGACAAACAATTATCTATCAAATGAGACCATCTGACTCACAAAGGCTCTCTCCTGAGCTATTAACCTCTTGAAGCTCTAATTGCCATTGCTGACAGAACAGAATTAGCAATGCAAGCAGCTCAGCAGTCTCAGCAGCAGGCAAATAGTTCTGTGCTTCCATTGCACAACCACAAGCACACAAGAAGGAGATACAGCTATCTCCCCAGCTCAACAGCTCTGTGCCTAAGAGCTGGAGGAGTTCATGAAAGGAGCTACTTCCTAGAAGGAAAAAGGAAATTTCAACTCAGAGAAAGATGTCCCAAGTTTCTCAGCACGACCTACACATCCAAGGGAACTGGTATGATTTTCACTCCAGCAGGGATCATCTCTTTTTTTATTTACAGACAGCCTCAAAACCCACAGTCTTGCACATGCTAACCATGAAAAGAAATACGAGAGACATTGCCCCCCTCCCTTTCAAGAAGGACCTCGGGTCTGGGCAGGAATAAAGCAGCTCATTTATGTCTGGATCAAAGAGACACCATCAATTCTGGCAGCACTGGCTGAAGGAGCCAGTGGAACAGCAACAGCTGGTGAAAGTCAAAGCCAAATCTCACCAAAATTATTCAATGTGAACTTGCTGCTGACTGAACATGGCCACCTGGAGAGAGCAGGCTGCACTGCTAGGCTGGACAAAGAAAAGAAGAGTCTCTGCTAGGAAGGGGCAAACAGAGCACAAAGTCAAAGTTCACACTGCAGCAGTGTTGAACTGATCTTTGCAAAATACAAAGTCATTACAAAAGGATTTCTTGGGATTTCCTTGGCTGGGGTTGCTTTGGAAACACAATTTGATGCTATTAGAACAATTTCCTTTCAGCTTCATATTTTTCCCTATGCTTGGTTCACAGTGCCACCACCAAAGATAATAATACTGAGCCTAGAAATACTTGAAACAGCAAAGTTGAGTTTTTATAAGCTCTACAGAAGCAGATCAACAGCCAGGTGAGTAACAGGCAAACACAAGTCTTGACTTGACCAGTCTGGATCTCCTGCAAAGAGATCATGATCACTCACACAGGAGGAAGTCCTGTTTCTCCCACTGCTGAAACCACTCAAATTTGTGCCACCCATGCTGTGCTCCATGGGCAGTCCCAAGGACACAGTGCACTCCTGCTATCAGGGTGCTGCTGCCTGCACTCTGGAAAGTCAGACAGGACTTTACTCATCTCTCATAAGAATGCCAAGTGACTAGGGAGGATTGGAAACTAGAGCATCCCCACAAGTGGGCTGCTGTAAAACCTCTGACCAACTCACCTTAATTCTTCTTAGGGCCAGAGGGAAATGGAATCATTAATTTTGAAAAAAAAAAAAAAAACCAAAACAAACCAACAAATAGAAATTATAGTTTTCTTAAAGGCAGTAGCACTCTTTGGGCACGGAGCACATTTTCTGTCTTGTTGCTCAGCAAGAGCTATTCACAAACCTCTTGTAGAGTTTAAGGCCAGAATTAATTTGCAAAGAAATTTATATCATGATATACAGTACGGGAAATATAAGTGACAATTAGTATTAATGTTTTATCTGAACAACAATCCCTCATAGTTAGCTGACCTCACAGGAAGACCAAAAGCCCTGTGCTATTCTGTCTGATGGGAATGCCCTGACCAGCCACAAGCAGAGCTCCCAAATCCAGAGGAATCCAGGGGACAGCAGTGACCAGGCTCTGAGCTACCCCCCAGGATATCAGGATATCACACTATGAGTTTGCAAACCACTGATACTGGTCTGCAAGCCTGGCTCACAGGTAAGGCACTGCAGCCCTCACCATGCACAAGGAAACTCTTGGAATCACAATGGGAAACAATCTGTTGTACTTGAGAACTTCATCTACCCTGTAAATATCCCCTACAATTGAATCAGAAGGCTATAAAAGCCCCCACCCCCCCCTTTCTTTCCTTCCTTTAAGCATTTTTACAAAGTATTCTTTGTATCTGGGGCCTGGGGGCTCGCAGCAACAAAAGCCACTTGTCCTTTGCCAAACACGCCCTGACTGTACAAGGTACAAGCAAAAACTGTCAGCATCCCACACAGATCCACTGCAGCACAGTCTCTGCATCATCTGCCACTGGAGACACATTGATTTACATGGCTGAAACCTTACCTTCCTTCAAAATGATGCAAAAAAAGCTAAATCCCAAATATAGGATATCTACGTACACTGAAATTCGGAGAAAATTACCACCCTGCTAATCTACACCTTGGGCCTGACATCAAGGCCAAAAAACACAGTTTTACTTAAATCACCAAATCTATCAAAGAAGAGTTCTCTGTTCCAAGGTTGTAACTGGTGCAATGGTCCTACAAAACATTTTTAAGGAGTTAAAACACATGAAATGTTTAAAAGTTCAGCATTTTCTACACCTTTAAGAACACAGCTTTCTACATTTTATGTAGAATTACTTGACTGTCTCTTCAAAATGTCGTACAGAGGGAGACAGATGTGGCCTGTAACCAGCTGTTACTAACCCAAACAATACTTCAGCTATCAAAATGCTGCCCATTCAGCCCCCTAAGGTGGTGCATGCAGGAGCAGCTCTGGTCAGCTGCCCTGTCACAGGCTCCAGCCCCCCTCAGCCAGGGGCCACAGCTGCACCTTGCACCCTGTCCCTACTGCAGGTGTGATGCCAGCAGCTGGAACCCAGAGATGGGAACCCCTGCAGCCCTGCCTGGGTGCACCTGGGTTTACCCACATGGTGCTTCTGAGAGGGCTTGATCAGGGCTCTAGGATCAACCACCGAGAAAAAGGACATTTCACAAAGAGAACTGGCCAGGCTGCTAGAAGAGAAGCACAGCTACATCCTTCCCATCCTTCCCTGTGTCCCTGCCACTCCCACCGGCCCACATGGGATAGCTCAGTGATGCTCCTGCACCTCTGCCCTGAGGCTCCCCACCTGCCCAGCAGCTCCATTCTCCACCAGTCATCAGCAAATAACTCACCACAAACCCTCAGTGAAACAGCAGCACTCTTATCTTGCTCCATGCAGATGCTGTTCTCATTTAATTCAGTATGTTTCTCAAAAACCAAAAAAGCTCATTTAAAGTAAACCAGGCTTAAAGATACACATTCACAGAAACAGCAGCGCTGAAGGAAATTTTGTGCTTGAAAGAGTTTTGATTTCTAGACCTGTCAAAGGAACAAATGCAGCTCTGAAGAATCTCCAGAAAATACGGCACTAACAGTGAGATCAAACCCAGCAATCATCTGGGCACTGCTTGAGACATAAAACAGCTGAAAAACCACAATAAGAGCTGCAAAAACATGAAGCAGAAGTGTGACACCTACTACTTCAGACCGAGAGACAGGAAAATATTCAGACTCATGTAAAATTTCATTTGGGGTCATACCCACACAGAGAAGCAAATGCTGTATTGCATTTTGATCCATACCACCAGAACGGAGGCCAACAAGGAATTATATGCTAGTGATTTCAAAAATAAGTTAATTATAAGTCTGCCTTAAAACTCACAATTCCTCCAACCTGAAAAACATGTTACAAGAATTGTACAAGAGTGGCCACAAGAAATTTAAGGGCAAATGAAACAACTGCAGTTAGCCTGACTATTCAGCTAATGAGACTTGTTGCACTGAAGAAACCTCAGTAGGGAAAGGATGTATGATTTCATGTTTATGTGCTTACAGTGATTGCTGCTCCAATTTAAAAACTTTAAAATAGCCTACACCTAAGAACACAAAAAGATACTGAACACAATTAACTGCATGGGTGTCTAAACTTAAGATTCAATAACACAAACATTGTAAGGGCAAATAAAACAAGTGGCTGCAGGATTTTGTTTCAACATCAAGATGATGCAAGCCATAATAAAGACTTGACAGCATAAATGCAGAAACAGACATAACTTTCAAATTCAGCCCAGACTGAATATGTTCCTTCTGTGTTTTTCATGCTGATGTCACACAATGAAATGCTGATTTCACTTTGTCAAGTTCTCAGATGGACTGAAGACCTTCCGGAAGCTTTCTACAATTATTTCCCTGGAGTTTCTAGAAACCTCAGGAGGCAGAATCCCTGAGTCACTGCTCCCAGGCAGCCCCAGGGGCTGCCTGCAGCTCCTGCTTCTCACACACAGGAGCCAACTCCCCTCCCTGCCCCTGCCCCAGCACAGAGCCTTCTGCAGCCCTGCCAGGGCTTTATCTGGGGTATCCAGAACTTCCTTATGCAGGATGGGATAATAAAAGGCTGTGTTGATCAGACAGATGCACTGCACCGTGCCACAGCACTGGAGTACCAAAAACTGACTGAGAAAGAAGCAGTGGGGCCATAACTGCTCACCTAGGTCACAGAGATGAAATAAGGCCATGTTTTCTGCTATCTGTAAAACAGCTGGAGCATGGACAATTGCTGACTTAACTGTGAAAGTTTAAATTTAAAAGTTAAAAATTAAAAGAAATAGATATGAGAGTAGATTAAGGCAGTACTTTTCTGAGTGTCTTTCTGTAAAGTTGAGCTCAAGTCCAAAAGCATCATCTTGTTTTTACTTAATCCTAGCCCCCCAAAAAGCCACATTTGAAGTAAAACACCAAACTGAGGTTTTAAAAGGCAAAGATTAACTTAGCATTTTTTGTTAGGCCAACACAGAAGCCCCAGCTGAGATGCAGGTGCATCATTAAAACTAGTTCTCCTTGAATAACTCAAGCTAAGTCAGTAAAAGCTCTGTTTTACCCAGCTAACCCAGAGTGCAGCTGCCACCCAGACACCTTTCTGCCCTACTACAGCAGCAAACTGACACCAGTGAAGCACATCTAATGGAGCCACATTTAGTGCCACCAGTTTTTCATGGGAAATTAACAGTAATTACAGCAAGTCCCCACACAAGGAAACCAGAGAGGCCTGATATGAGTGACCTGGCGAGCTCAAACCCAAAACCAGCGAGCAGAGCCAAACCTCCCCAAGAGCTGCCCCTCCTCCACAACATCTGGGGGAAGCTGTGGAAGCAGAACTGGGGTCAGTGGCCACAGAGCTGCTCTCCAAACCCCCCAGCAAGAGCAGCAGCCATTCCTGTCACCCTGCCCTCACCAGCCCCTTGGGCACAAGGAGCAGGGGCTGCGCTGGCTGTGAGCACCTGAGCCAGCAGGATGGGTATGGGAAACACCTCTGTGCTGCACAGGGGGGACACTGCACCCTGTCACACCAGCTGAAGCCAACTTTCAAGCATACACCACATTTATATTCCACTGCTTTTCTCTACAAGTGTTCTCTCTTTGATTGTTAGCAAAAAGTTCACATCAGCTTTACATTTCTGATATGTGAGACTGTCACAGGGACAAGGAGCATTCACACATGAAATTCTAACAACTTCTGCAATTGCTTCTCCTCTTGCAAGCTTTTTTTCTAAGTGAGACCATCTCCTAAACAATTAATTTAATGACTGGCATGTTTGAAATAGTCATGTATGTATCTCCAAGATCCTAAGTCCAAACTCAACTCAAATCCTTATTAATAAACTCTTATACTGCAATACTATGATACTAGTCAGCACTTACATGCAGCTATACAGACCTATAAGCCTATGTGAAAACCAAGAAAACAATTGAACATATTCTACTTACTTTAACATACATATAGTCTAAAACTTCTATTTCCATCCCATATCTCCTGCAACAGACATTCCCAGCACTTTCAGAGGCAGCTGCTGTTTCCTTTCCCGGCAAAACAGGCTCAATCTCCATGGAACACATTTCCATCTCTCTTGTGTTGGTGCACACTAACTCATAAAGCAACTAGGGAATCTCTCTCTGGTTTCCTCAGCAAAACAACTGAGGTCATCTGCTTTAAAGATACTTATGAATAACCCATGGAGTCTGCAGAGAGTAACGTGTGACAAGCCATGTTGGGGCAATGAATTCCCTCATTGTTAGACTGCCTCATAGTATTTTTAGGCTATTTCTCCAGCTCTACAAAGCTCAAGAGTGTCCTCCTGTAAACCACAAAGCAGTTGCAAAACTCTCTTGTCTTGTGATCATCAAATGGAAGAACTCAAGGACACCACTGGTAATTGGAGCAAGAGTTTATGATTTTCATAGCCATGGGTATGCACATCATTCAAATGAGAAGTCCCTGTTTTTCCATCTTTAGGACTGCCAAACTAGAAACATGCAGTTTACATCTACCCATAGAGCACCTTGGAAAACAACATGACAGATCACATGCCAAACTTACCCTGTGGCAGCTGCTACACAGAATGAGAGCCCTTCAAAGCAATGCTGCTTCAGCCCTTACATTTGATCTCAAAGCCAGGGCTCTCATCAGGCCACAGAGTAGCAGGATGGAAGAGTCTGCTCTCAGCCCTCCCCACTGCCTCCTGAGAGCGAAACAACCCCAGCAAGCCACATCTGCTAATGGCCAGGGGCAATGAGCATCACCCTAACAGCCTTACCTACCTGCAGCCACACCTCAAGCAGGGCTAAAAGGAAAAATTGGAGGCTTCATGAGCAGTGAGGGAAATGCAACAGCTTTCAAGATGCTCAGAAAGTAGCCACAACTTTCACCAAATGGCATGGAGCTGACAGACACAAAAACACAGCTGCATCCTGCATTTCTGAGTGACTCTTCTCCAGTTTAATCTTTAAAATGCTCCCTCAAACCATTCATGATCACAGGGACCTTTAATTCATCTTTGTTTTTTGGTATTATGTTTGTCCCTTCTTTTCCTTCAACATTCCAAGAAGCTTTACCCCAGCCTCAAGTACCTCCATAGCATTACTATTATTCAGGGAAAGATCTTGCTATTGTTCCTGGCTAACAGGCCAAAGAAACTAAATCCATGCCACTGAGGAGGACAGAATGTGTAAAACACAAGATCTCTTCTTCTGTAAGTAATCCCTTTGCACCTTCTTCAAAATTTACATTAAAATTTGCAGATGCTCACATTAAAAGTTGGGTCAATATCTGCAATCCACAGACACTCAGCTGAAGTCTTTAAACTTCATTAGGAGTGCCTAATGTTTCCTGTGCTTACATTGGAGCTCCTAAATATCCACAATTCAGCAAGGAAGGCACTCTCTAATGTAACCACACTAACTACTTAGCCTCTTAAAAAAAAAAGAAAACCAAAATGAAACAAAATTAAAAAACCCAACCAAAGAAATAAATGAAAAAAAAAATTAAAAATGCCCAAAACAACAACAAAAAACCTCACACTGAACCCACACAAATGGTTTAACAGCATTGACTACTTCTTTATATTTCATTTGTATATAAACAGACTGACAGACAGAAACAAACAACTAAATACTGCAACTAGCTGCAAAGCAACTAGGAAGCAAAGCAGCTGTACTGTGACAGAAAAGGCCCAGGTTATGACCTGGATGTCCAGGAAGATCCCAAAATCACCAAGATCATCAGCTTGATAACTCTGTGGTTTTCATGTTTGTGCAGTGCTGGGCAGTCCAGCTGAACCATCTCACACATCTCACATTTGGCTGGAGCACATTGCAAACACAGACTGTGCTAAAAGATGAGTGGCACCATAAGATGGCAGGGTCCTAAATGTGGAGGTTTCTGCTGAAAATACACTCTGGTTATTAAACATTAAACCTGGGCTTTAAGCAGACAGGTCCTAACTCATTGCAGTGCTGCATACACTGAGCTTTCCTCAGAGAACTGGACAAGAGACATCCCCAGGATGCTTTAGTTTGTTTTCCTGCACAAATCATTACTAACAGCTGTAGGACAGCAAAGTTATTTCCCTGCCATAAGAAGAAATAAAGGGCTTGATCTTTCAGGTTAATGTGCTCGATTTCAAAGCATAAAATTAAGGAATGTGTGATTACTCACACAGGATAAAGAGAAATCTTTGCAGTATCAGCCTCAAGCAAAGCCAGGGTTAAGCAAAGCCAAGAACAGAGAACAAGGAGACAATGATGCAGTCCTGGGCAAAGGGTGTAGCACTGCTCTCTGCCAGGAGTCACCAAACCTTGCCACTAGTGTTGGCAAACAGGGCCTTAAACCCAATCACACAACTCCAGCTTCAAAGTAAAGCCAGCAAAAGGGAAAAATTACTGTACAAAGAGCCAGTGAATTCATAACACTTTGAACTTTCTGTCCCCCACGACTTTTAGATAACAGGTTTAATTGCACACCTTGTGCATTCCCACTTAGTTAAAAGTTTGATGCCAATTTGAGCCAGCCAAACTCTTAGAAACATCATCCCTGTCCTAGCATATCTTGAGTGGGGTTATAGTCCATGGAAATAAGCAGAAAGACGCAGTTTGATGAAAATGTGAATGTCACAGACACGATGCAAATTTCCAAGAACCATGGGTTTATTTCTGACCATAACACCACGTTTTCCTGCAACAACAACCACCTATTATTATGGACACAGATAGGCAGCTCTTTCTTGCTATTTCAGAAGCAGAAGGTCCATTCTGCTGCTCCAGCTCACTGGAGTAGGCTGCTAATGAAGCATCAGGAACAACAGCCCTGCCCAAACGCTGCTCCTTGGCCCTGGGCCCAAACCCTGCCCAAATCCTGACTGCCAGAGTCAAGCACCACACACACAGCAGGAAACACTGCTCCACTACAGTGAGCACAGCATCAGCTCAGACACGACCTCTGCACCTTCCAGCACGGGAAAGAAAACCCAGCCAGGCACAGGACCTCAGACTCTGCTCATGCCCAACTTCACACACAGCAGGGTGAGGTGGTTCAAAACAAACCCTGACTCACTTTTATCAGAGCAGCTCTTGCTGCTGGACAGCACAAAGCAAAACTGGGTCCATCACCTCCCCTCTAGCCAAGCCACACCAGCAACACCTGTGCATGTGCTCATACAGACATGCAGCTGTCAAAGACCCCAGGAATACAAGCAAAACTTCAGTAATTACATATTTCCTTTGTGTATTGTGGTATTTTTGGGGTCCCCCACAGCAGGAAGGAAATTATTATGCTGACTCCATGTTCTCAGAAGACTAATATATTATTTTATGATACTACAGTATATTAAAGAATGGTATCCTAAACTATACTAAAGAATAGAGAAAGCATCCTTACAGAAGGCTAAAAGATAATAATGAAAAACTCCTTTCAGAGTCCAACACAGCTGGACCGTGATTGTTTATCCAACAGGTGGTTGTTTGATTAGTTTCATGTGAATTGTTTTAAATTAATCACCAATCTCCAAACCACATTCCAAAGCAGCAAAACACAGGAAAAGCAAATGAGATAATATTGTTTTCCTTTTTCTCTGAGGCTTCTCAGCTTCCCAGGAGAGAAACCTTGGGCAAAGAGGATTTCTCAGAAAATATGATGGTGACAGTGTATAATTTGTGCGGTCAAGGAATGAACCCCAGATTCAATGAGTGTGTATAAATTACTGCATGAATACAATAAATACATTAATGTGTATAAATATCTATAGGGTGTTGTCCTCTCATTGCAGGGTTCCATGCTGTTGTCTCCTTATCACAAAAGCTTCATACCTTCTTGGTGTTTCTCATGAGCAGCTCCTCAGAGCACTGACTCTTTCTTCTTCACAAAGCACCCAACAGACTCCAGTTCCCTTTTCAACCAACTCCCACTCTTTTATAGCATCTTCTTCTCCTCACTGGTTACAGCTGTGGTCTGTTAGAGTCAGGCCTGTTCCTAATCTTTGATATTTGGCCCAGCTGCAACTGTTTAGGGGTGAGATTCCTTTCTACACTATCTTTATTTTCTTATATTCTATCCCCCTACACAAGGGGAGGTGCCAAGAGGATGAACCAGGCTCTTCTCAGTGGTGCTGAGCACTACAACAAGAGCCAGCAGGAAGGAACTGATGCTCAGAAGCTCCAAGCTAATATGAGGAAGGACTTCTTTAGTGGGCAGTGGCTGAGCACTGGAACACACAGAGAGGGTGTGGATCTCCCTCACTCCACATATTCAGAAGCACTGGGACACAATCTGGAGCCCTGTGCTCTGGGATGACCCACTGTGACCCATTCTGTCATTGTGAGTGTCCCTACAGGCCATCCCAAGCTCCTGGAGGTGTGCACAGCCCCAGGGCAGGACTGCCAGCTGCACACTGCCTTCTCTCACAGCACAAACCACCACTGCTAAACCTCACTGGCACTTCTTGCTTTTTAAAAAATCCTACTAAAAATAGGCTGCCCAGAAACTGCAGCCATGTGATACTGGACATTTGTGTGACTTCCTCCAATTCAGCTGGCTCAATAAGCACATTTCAATAACAAAAATGCTTGCTTTTCAAGACAGATTAGGCAATAAGTCACATAAAGACAAACTACATTGTTATTAGGACACATGGAGAGAATTAAACTTCCAAAGGCCCCACAAGCAAACCCTAAGAGTTGGGTACATCTGTACATCTCTTACAACCCAACCTGGAGCTCTCTGTCTCAACCAAAGATAATCATGGTGGTCATTACACACATTTTCTGATAAAGCAGGAGCTTGGCAGCACTTTATCTGATCATTTATTTATCTAAAAGATAAGAGCAATCCATTCCTTAACCCATGTGGTACATGCTATAAAATCCCTGCAGTAGAAACAGACCAGTGGCAGCTCCATATACAGACATTATTGCTGGTGACAGACTGGGGGGGATCCCACATAATCCACTAATATCACCAAGTAAATGTTTTAACATGATACTCAAAGAACTGTAGAAATAAGACCAATTATTATAAATGGGACCTTTACATGTAACAAAGAACTCAACTTTCAAGATTAGGTCTACAGAAAAAAAAAAAAAAGAGCATTTTAAAATATAAATCTATTTATAGATTAATAAATCCCCAAAAGTAGCTCCAAACAATGCTGCAGTGTTCCATTAGGCACCCTCCCAGAAGCTGTTGTGGGCTCTCAGCTCGGTGTCTCTGGCCCCATCTCCTCCCCCAGACAAGCTCAGCAGCCAGGGGAGCAGCTCTGGGGCAGAGGGGGCTCCAGCTCAAACCATGGCCTGCCTTGCTCCCCAGACCTCACATTTTATTTCTCCAAGAGATTGCTGACACCTCACAGAGTGCTGTTGGAAAGCTGAGAGCTTTCTCAGTTCCTTCAGCTGCTGTGGCTGACATGTGGCTACAGAGAAATGGCTTTTTTACAAAAACATAATAAAATGTCAAGGGTAGGTTAAACCAAGTGTTGTTGGACTGTTGGGTAATTAAATGCTCAGCACCTTTAGTCTAAAGGCAATAGGAATAAAATGGGTGCACAGCACTGTGACTTGTCACTAGAGCTGCCACTGTGTTTATCCCAGGGACACAGCAGGTCCCCAGGCAGGAAGAACTGAAATATTCCCTGTTCTGCTGTGCTGGGTTCTAGGAAGAGGCAGAGTGCAGTTATAAAGTATCCTGTGAAGGCTCCCTGTCCTGGGGGTGCAATGCCTTGGCAGTTCAGGTTTGGTTCAAGGTTTGGTTCTCTCTGCCCTGATCCATGCAGCTCCAGGCAGGGCAGGAGCCCCAGCTGTGCCCCAGGACTGCCACCCTGCACTGGTGGGCACCAGCACCCTGCAGGGACCCAGCTGTCACCTTCTGAGACACAGGGTTACTGCCCAGGGCTCACACAACACTCAGATCACAGTTCTGCTGGGAATTGTGGAACACGTAGAAGTTTTCCTAAGGATATTCTCTGATTCAAGCCTTATCAACAGGAAAGGAGATTTAATCTGTGAAAGAGAAGCAGCTAACAAGCTCTAAGTGATGTCCAGGTGTTTGAAAGACAAAGTACTTGTTATTTTGTTATTATACTTACTAATTTATTAGTTATTATACTTACTTGTTATTATACTTACTAATTTAACAAGAATTGCCTTGTTAAGGTTTGGGGCTGGACCTGCTCCAATGATCTCAGGCCTACTGGGAGGTTACAAAGCTTGGGAAAAGGATTCTCTTCGACAGAATGCAGAATTTAGGAGCCACAAGGACACGTGACAGAACCCCCAGAAAAGGAAGAAACTGATAGAGGCCACCCAAGCAACTGTGCTGAATCAGTTCAGGCTGGGTAAAAGGTAACTCCAGCAGGGGCAGATCCTGACCACGGGCACACAGCACCAAAACAAGAAATCAATCACCAACCCAAAAGGAGAGAGACTGAGCATGCAAGACTTAGCATGAGAACCAAGAGAATCATTCACCAACAGGAGACAGAATACTAATTAATAAGGGAACTAGGTAACTTGTAGCCAATGAACATTAGTGCCTTTGTTTGCTAAACTGTGTAACTAGTGAGAAGTTTTGGCACTTTGTGGATTTGCCACCCAGCAGCCCTTTCTAAGCAGAACTGTAGCTGTATTTGACTTATTTAAAGTCAAATATCTCAACTCCTCCGTGGATTGGCCTCTTCCACACTGGGTGAAAGAATCTACTTTAAAACAAGCCTGCACAGCAATATACAGGACTACATAATTAAAGCAGCTCTTTTTTAAATCCCACTAAGAGGTAGAGAAATTTTGAAATAGTTCCATTTTCCCTCCCATGCTCAGGTTGGTTTTTGCTGCATTTCCCTCCCCATGTAGCACTAACATGCCCAAGCAGAGCCACTCCTTGGTCAGAATCTCCTGTTTGCCATTTTTGTTTGCAAGCAGCCAGCACAGGCAAAGGAGAAGACCAAGCATTGCAATATCCCTGCCTTCACCCCCAGAGCAGCTGCAGCCACGGGAAACCAAGAAAGGGCCACTTGCAAGGCTGGGGACAGCACAAGCAGCTTTTGTTCTATGCAGCTTCCTCTGACACTTCCCTAACTCAATTTATTGCTCATAAACCCTCAAACTGAACCATTTCAAGGTCAGCTACTGAGACCAGCTTGCCCAGGCCATGCTCTCCAGTGAAAACTGTTTACTGAGTCCTCTGTGTTCAAAGGAACATTTCACTCACTAACACTGAAATTGGATCAGGCCCTATGCTAGGACCAAGCTAGCTGGAGCCAGCTCCCCCTCATCTCAAAGATAATGGAAAGGGAGGAGCACATTGGTAGCAGCAAGAATGAAAATAAATGAATCTCTGACTGAATGGATAAATAAATAAATCAGTGCACTGTACACAGCCATACAAAAGAGAACCAGAAATCCCGAGAGGGCAAAGCAGCACGCTCTAGGAAAACACAGCATGAAAGAGAAACAACTCAAACCCAGGGAAAAATAGATGGAAACAGAGAAAAAAATGTCACCTCTTCACTCTGATGTTAAAAGAGGCAGCACGAACACAGTGTCTGATCTGTTTTGTTGGTTTCTGTGTCCAGGCGAGAAGAGCATGTGTTGGGGCTTGGTTTCACACCCCTGAAACTCACAGAGGTGACTTGAAACACAAAACATTTCAGCAGATGAGTTCCAATTCTAGGCAGAGCATTCTCCCTTGTTCTTAATTTCCACAGAAATCAAATTACACTTAACAAAAGCCAGTACATGGCCTAGATTGTCCCTACCCATTTTTATGGGTCAGCAGAGGCAGGTATATATCTGCTGTTGGTCAACAGCTCCTGAAATGCTGAAATGGATCAGTGACATCCAAGCATTGCTCAGTGGGGCTACAATGATCCAGGAACCACACCAAGGTTCTCCTAAGTCTGTTTGCACAGTCAAAGAACCAAAACTTCCAGAAATGAACTTACAGCAAGACCACCAACCTGCCAGAGGCATATATCCAACAGGACAAGGCTCAAAAGCACAATGTTTTCAGTAAGAATGCCTGAGATGTGGAACTGATTGAAGCTGCTTCACCCCAAAACTAAAGCTAATGCCCTCAAGCACAGTCTGAATTTGCAGAGTCACTGGGCACAGGAATACAAAGCCTCATGGTTTGGGCTCACTGCTCACAACTAGTTTGTGTGCACTTGAACCAGTCCTTAACTTAAATCCAAATTTCTAGATTAACTACAACCACGTCCAACTCCAAGGCTGGCTATATGGCCACCAAATTTAGAAACACATCTGGATGAATCAAGCAGTAGGGCTCTCACAGGAGTGGCATGACTTCCACAAAAAAAAAATCTGTATTGCTGGTTTCTAACACCAAAGAAAAAATAGCTTGGAAAAATAAGAGTTCCTTTCAGCTATTTCAATATGTGGTTGGGAGAGTGGGTGCTAGCTTTATGTTGGTAGGCAAAGAACCCAAATTTGAAGGATAACATACTGGCAAACTGGACACACTGGGGCATATGGCAGAGAGCCCCACTTCCACCACTCACAGCTGGAAATAAATCTGTTCTGCCATTCTCAGACAGCACCTGAAGAAATGCTGACAACTTCTTTGCAACACTGCTCATCCAGTCATTAACATAACTTCACCAACCATTGCTCCAAGTTACACCAACACAGGCACCTGAAAAACACAGGCAGCTTGGGCTGGGGGAGAGGGTAAGAGAGCTGCTCTTGCTCCAGGGCACACAGCAGCAATGATGGGCTGAAAATTCATCCCCGACCCTGCCTGCCTGCAAAATATCTATGCCAACACCATACAATAAGAGCTGATACTTCACTGGAAGCTCTGGTACTTTAAGCAGCTGCCCTGAATGACAATCTCTGCTTAGCAGTTAAAAAAGATGTGAAACTCATTCTCTCTATGCCTCTGTATGTCTCTAAAGAGGACAAGAACAGCCTGTGGTGTGAGGGAAGCACAGACACAATCTCACTGGCCTTCATCACCCAGCAAGTCCCTCCTGCAGGATCATCCCTGCACTTGTCTCACTTTGTGTTTGCTCTTTTTTCCTCAGCATGCTTGGACCTTAAATCCATTATTTATGATACCTAATCAAGGATGAGACACTGAATGCTGCTCAAGCAGCATGCTGCCATTACTTGAGGAAGGAGCCAGCAGAGAGGCAAGACAGCAGAGTCTCTCCTGAGCAGGCTTCCTACCCTGGCCTGCCCATCTCTGAGCCAGGCCCTCCTCAGGAATTACAAGGGGACATGAGCTTTCCACTGCAACACAGCTCCAGGACAACACCACACCCGCATTTTTTGGAGCAGTTTCTGACCAAAGGATTCAACCACTCGGTGAAGAGAATTCAAGGTCAGACAAAGTTGGAAATTAAATTTAAAAAAAGAAAAAAAACCAGCAAGAGTAGTCTGATCCACACTTTATGAGACATTTTAATTCCATAAGAAGAACATCAACAGAGAGGGAGAAATCAAAACCACATTTCTAAAATAACTCCTTACACAGAGAAGGTCTGTTGGGGGCCTGGAAACAACTCTGCAGTACAACTGCTCTCTTGACCAGAGTGGTAAATTTCGTCCCTTTGGGATAGTTCAAAGAGGTATTCTTGTATGAGACACAAAACACCCAGGTGTGCCATACCATTAATGCAGTCAGTATTCTTTTGGGGGTGCAGGCATGCACCTCACCTCTGACATTCAGTGTCTCCCACACAAATATACTCTCAGACACAGACAAGCAGGCCCTGTGAAGGGACTGTCCAGTTTGGTTTGTCCTGATGCAGCCACTGTGCTGTCCCACCACCCCTGAGTGGGAGGACTACAAACACGGTGACTTATCCATGCCAAAACAAAAGGTCTGTTTCCTTTCCTTCCCTGCACAGTGCTAGACTGGGGACAATTCTGGAGCATTTCCCTAAGTGGCTCAAGGATGGAGATGGAGTGGCCTTCCTACCAACACTCTGTGCAAGCCTTTCGAAAGTAGTATCTGGAGTTTGCCATGCTGTACTGCCCTGCTCAATTCCAGTGACCTCTGTCATCCCTTCTGCCCTTAAAGACCTGTTGTCTGTCATTTCTTTCAAATTTATGCACTAGCTCAAGGCAGAGCAATGAAAACAATGCATTGCTAGGGGTGAAAACAACCATTTCCACATCTCAATTTGCAGGCTTTGCCATCAAGATGCGCAGGACAGTAACTGTTTCCAGGCAGAAGCCGATAAGATACTAACGCACAACACCAAAAAGATTAGAAAAACGTCTGATTAAAGAGCATATGAGAGTCACGCTGCGCATCACTGCTGACTGCAGGGCTTCTGAACGACTGCCAGAAGAGCATAATCCAAAGGTGCAGTGTCACCAAAAAGCGTAGCTGAACAGCAAAGCCGTAGAATGTGGTAGAAGCCGTTTTTCCTCAAGGAGCGGCACGGTGCTCCCGAAGGCGATAACCGAGCCGCCGCACCGCGCTGCATCCCCGCCGCTGCCGGAGCGCGGAGCCGGGCAGAGCAGGGCAGGGCATGGCACGGCTCGGCACGGCTCGGCTCGGCGCGGCTCGGCATGGCACGGCTCGGCTCGGCGCGGCTCATCACGGCTCGGCACGGCGCTCCCCGCGGGCCCGGGGCGCCGAGCCCTCCCCATGGCGGGGCCGGCACCCAGCGGCGTTGTGGAGCGGCCCCCGCGCCCCCGGGATGCGGCCCTGCCGGGACCGGGAATGGCAGCGCCGGGAATGGCAGCGTATCCCGGCCCCCGTATCCCGGGCCCCCGCCGCTCCGCCGGGCCGCGCTGCCCCCGGCGCGCCCGCCCCGCGGCCCCGCCGCCCCCGCAGCCCCGGCCCCGCCGCCGCCCTACCTTCGTGTAGAGCTCGGAGGCTGCCATGGCGCAGGGCGCGGGCGGGCGGCCCCTCTGCGGCAGCCCGGCGGCGGGAGGCGGAGGCGGGCGGGAGGAGGAGGAGGAGGAGGAGGAGGATGCTCAGGCGGCGGCCCGCGCCATGTTGCTGCTACCTGGCGGGCTCTGAGCATTGTGGGAGCGGCGGCGGCGGCGGGCAGGGCGCGGGGCGGGCGATGCCTCCCACCGGCGGGCGGGACGCGGCCCCGGCCGAGCGGGGACTGCCGCGCCCGGAGCCCCGCGGGATCGGGCAGTGGGGCTGCGCCCCCCGCTCCGTGCCAGAACCGGTATTCCTCCTCTCCCTTAGCATCCTTTTATTTTAAAAATCATTTTATTCTTTCTCTCCTACACTGAACAAATTACTCGTTATGTCGTCAGGGATATTTATAATTTCCTGCTTGAGGCGCGGAGGAGGCTCCGCACCGCGGGCAGCACCAGGCGCAGGGAACCGTCCGGTCCCTTCCTTTCACGGGCACCGATTCTAATCCCATCCTTCAAATTGTTTACAATCTCCTTCAGCTGGATTGCATTTCTCATTCAAACCGTTACTGAAGGCACTGAAGGGAAATGGGCCCAAACCAGTTCCTTCAATAATTAAGTCCATTCTCACCAGGACATGGAGGTACACATCTTTGAGAAGTTTAACATCGATGTCAAATGGGAATGAAACCCAACTCCTTTATGATTTGTTAATGACTGTTTTGTACAGCTCAGGTTATGCCAAGGGTTCTTTTGACAGCAGAACTGAAGCTATTCTCTCTGTTTTCGTTTTCCACCTTGGAAATGCATCCTATTAGTCCAAGTGGTCCAAAATACAAAACAAGTTTGAGATAGGTAAGTTTGCCACACTCTCCACCAAAGTGCTTGTGCCTATTTATCCTCTCTCAGAATTCAGCTGTTCAGCTAAAAGCTGTGTATTGGGTGGGTAGTATCTGCACTGCCCCTGACACTCCCAACTACCAAAGAAACAGACAAACCTGTTTACAGAGAAACTGAACCATGAAAGCAATGGGTCAGAAATCACTCATCAATTTAGTAACAGAGAGAAAACACTATTCTGACTCTCAAAACAAACACTCCCAATAAATGCTTAGCTGGACTTTATTGCTGCTATCTAAAAAGCGCATGGAGAAAGTAGCAAGCACAAATAGGAAACAGCCAAGATGGAAATATGTAGCTTACCCAGAGTTGTTTGCACTAGGTGCAGATATATGGCCTTCACAGCTAGGAAATGAAGGTTAGTAAACTCAAAATAGAGATTAAAAAACCATCTGATTCTGCTGGAAGAGTTTAAAATAATGTAAACAAAATTTAAAAAATACATTCCTTCCCATGTTCTGCCAGAATGTCCAGGCTTATCAATCACGATTGCTGCTGCTGTCCCACAGCCAGAGGCTCACTCCAGAACTGGACATTCACTCTCAGTGCTATAAAAAGCCCAAAAGGGTTCCTGGGGGCTGCTGTCCAGGTCGGGGATGAGGTTTTGCTAAACAGTTTTCATTGCTGCTCTTCATCCCTCTGCCAAGGCAAACCAGAGAGATCTATACTAAAGCTACCAGATACATTTCATGTGCAACACTGGAACTGTAAACAACTGAAATTTCAGTTTTGTTTTCAGAAAGGACCTGGACCTCCCCTCTGTGTGATGCTTCACATTAGATATTTTGAACCCTTTCCTCAGGATATCTATGCTAAATTCAAAGACACTCATTTCAGGAGTTTGCCTGGACTGTGGATTACTGATCTCAGCCACTCACAGCTGGAGCTCAGGAGCCAAATGTAATTATGAGCCACAGCAAAAAATAGATATCTGAGTCCAAAATATGCTATGATTTGACACAATTTGCATAAACCAGGATTTTAAATCTGCCATTAAGGACAGGAATTGGGGGCATTGAAAGTTGCCAGGAAACAGCCTTTTTGCAATGTATCCAGAGCAACTACTTTAAGATGCATCTCCTGCATAAAGTATTTGCTGGCAAGATTTTAAAAGACCTCATCTCTTACCTTGCACCACATCTTTTTGAAAAGATGGTACTTTTTTCAGAGCATAGATCCCAGGGTGTTCCAGATAACAGCGTATAGGTGATGTAACTGACACAGTCCACATATAGAATTTTATACTGAATTTTTATGCAATTTTTTTTCAGCAGTTACGAAGCATCTGTCCTATCTTTTTTCTTACATCTGTGTTCCGTTCTTATCTGTGATCTGTTCAACTGTGGCAGAGAAATTCCCTTCTCACACAGGACTTCCCATTCTGTTGTCACACTGTGCAATGAGTGAGCAGCGAGTTCCCTGCCAGGCCCATATTCTCACACCTCAAGGACCAGGCCTGGAGATTTTAGCTGTAGAAAACAAACAGGGCTGGTTCCAGCCAGTACTGATGGAACAGTTAAGGACTCTGAAATGTAATACAAGAGATATGTAGGAAGAGAGACAATCATGTACCGTGCAGGTATGCAGGGCACAGAGGGTGTTACTGTAACCCTGGGACTGAGCTAACTCTGTAAATAACACCCCATGGAGCTGGAAGCCGTGCAAAGATCAGCACCAGCCTCAGGCCGACTGCGAAATTAGTGGGACTTTTTTCCAGCATTGTTGTTTCTGGAAATGTGGCCATATTTAGGCCAACAGTCTAAAGCAATGCAAACTTCTTTGCACCAAGCTGGTTCCCAGACATCCCCTTCATTCAGTGCAAGGGACCCAAACAATCATCTGTTACGGAGTTTTCAAACAATAAGCTTTAATTGCCTTAATAGAAAAATAAGCACTGGAATATATATAAATGTGATTACATTAAAGTAATTCTGTAGTCTAACATACTAGAAACCAAAGCCCAGTCATATTTTTAATGATACAGAGTAGTAAGATTTAGGGTTTAGAAATTTTCCACAGAGAATACCGAAGTATCCAGTATTGTTTAGGAAAACACAGTAAAGATGAGACAAACCTCCATGGTGCAATAAAAACTAAGTAAATCAATTTATTCTGTATACTATACAACGTGTAAGTTTGTAAAGAACAATTGACATTTTTATCACCTTAACATCTTGACTGGGTGTAAATATGTCCAACAAAATGTACTCCTGTGGCCTTTACACAAACACTGTCCTACTACATCAAGAACAATGAGAGGGAAGCCTTTGGTGTTACAGATTTGGGGACATATCTGTGAAGTTGTAATTAATCCACTTACCTATCTCAAATAAAATGTTGGTGCTATCTGCTATAACAAGCCTACATGAGTACTACTCTAACAACTAAACACTCTATCTTTAAAGGCAAGATATGAAAGGGACTGCCAGTCTACAGTGTGGACAGGTTTTCTTTGAAAAAAGGCAATTATCAAATGGTAAAACTCATATAATACATTATGTACATCAGTTTGGATAGCTGAGTTATCTTGCTGGAGTAAGCTGAAAGTAAGCATCGATCTGCAGTCATGTTCCATTTCCTGTTAAGTGACTACTGGACTTAAGTTTTATACAGTGTACAGAACCAAAATAGCTGTGCCTGCTGCTGAGGTCTGTCAGATGTGAAGGCTCATAATCAGTCACTGACCTAGTTAGTATTACAGTACTTCAAATATACACATGGAGAATATATTCATAGCTGAATTTGTAGTAATCTTAGAACTGCAAGTCACTGAGTGAGCACTGGAAGAGCTTGTGTTGTCCAACCAGCAGGACAAGCTGAGTTGTAGCTGAGTGAGTGGAATGTTTAAATTTAAATGGCTATCTTTTTAAACCTTCCCAAACATCAAGAGAACTCACCTTAGGGGAGCTACAGAATAGTGGCACCAGACAATACACAGCAAGTCACCTCAAGTTGTTCAACATTTGTTTCAGGCCCAATCCTATTGTTAAGTTTCAATTTCATTTATACATAGAAAAATAAAGAAGGATTTTCACATTAGAACAAACATTTATAAAAAGCAGCTTGCTTCAATATTTCCAGTTTCCTTGTTATTCTTCCAGCCTAATTTCTTAAAGAACTCAAGTAGGTCCATTTCTTCAAACTGTTCTGCAAAAACCACAAATTATTTGCAATGCTAGTGGAGGATAAGGAATAAGAACAGGCTTGACAAAGCCCATCTAACTACTAAAACAGGGCTATACATACTTGAAAAGAATCAGGTTAGCAATTTTGAAATTCTCTGGAATTGCTTCTCTGAATCAAAAACGTGACATAGGCACTACGTTCTGATCAAAACAGGACCAAATAAAGACCATTCAATTTCTCTTGACCATTTTGTTTGCCTCTAGAAGAGAGCATTGCAGAAGATATGGGCCAGCATTGGTATTGACTAGCAGTCCTTTATACCCCAAGACCTTTCTGAATATGTCAGCACAAAGTACAAGCTTCTAAAAACATGCATCTTTAAGTGTTCTCTCTTGTGATACTCACATTGGTGCTTTGTTTCTAACAGGCTGTTTCCAAACTATTTTTTAAAGAAAAAAGCATTCAGTAAACTGATCTTTTAAAAGAGTTTCTTGTTCTCCCAAAGACTGTGCAGGCTGTGACTACCTATTTGTAAATCAATATTATGGATCATACTCCATTTTCAATACTCTGGTTTCATTGAACTAACATGTTTTAAATGCATCAATTCCCCTAACTAACACCAACTATGTATTTTGTCTATCTAGTACAACCTTCATCATAAGCATGAACTGGAGTTCAATCCTATTTTCTGCTATGAAAAATTACCTATTTCTCAGTAAGTCATTATAGAAATACCTTTCCAGATATTTGTTTCCACAAAGCCAGTGAGGGGCTGCTATACAACAAAGAAAAGGAAATAATTTACTACCTCTTCAGGAGTCCAAGAAAAAAAAAATATCCTTCTGCTTCCAGAAGTCTAAAGTAGCTCAAAGTCAATTGCATATCAAACGTTAATGAGCCTAAATTTGGTGTTTGCCACACAGGGAACTCTCTAGAACAGTACACTTAGCCATATTCCATGCCAACAGACAGAACATTTCTGCTTTAAAAGCTTAAACAACTGCTGAACATAAAGGGCACTTGCCTGCAAATATAGGTACAAATTCCAAATTTATACTTGAATGCTGGATATTGTTGTGAAACAAAACATACAACTGCAAAAGCATAAGGTTGAGTCAAGTGTAAATGTGTTTCACAAATTTCAGGTATACAATTTTTACTTTCAGTAGCAAGATTCTGGGCTCTTAGTTTCAGGACAAGACTTTGAAAGATACAGAATCACTTGTGCTTTGATTGGCACATTATCTGCTTTTTAAAACATAAAACTACTAAGACGTTTGCAAAAGGTTGTGCAAAACTATTGTATTTACAAAAAATGGCACAAGAGTGAATTCAACAGTCTATGCACATGCACACTTCATCCACATCTTCAACAAAAGTGTGTCCTAAGCTACAGAACTGAAAAGAATACCAGCTTCAACAGGCAGTTGTCAATAAGCACTAGGTTCACAAGAGTTACACCAGAATGGGCAAATATTGCCCAAGTAAAAACTCTATTGTTAAAGCTGAAACAGGTTTAAGGCCGTTCAAGTTCAAAAGCAGAAACAAAATTCAATCAGAGCCCTGTCTTTGTTTTTATACATGCTTCACCATCTAGCAACTTGTGGTCTAAACCTCTATTGTAGACAACAAACCCAAACACGGAAGAAAAACCCAACACAACTGGAGGTTATATTAAATACAAATATGCTGTAATTCAGATGAAATAACAAAAGCAGAAACATTAGAAGTTGTAAAACTTGCGATGTCACTTGCTGGAACCAGTCCTACACTAGGAAATGGGCAATATGTACATTTTCAAGTAGATTACATTGCTCTAACCAAACTTGTCCTTTTTAATCAGTGCATTGTTCTCAACTAGACCAAATACTACGTTTTACTCTTAACAGTATTCCCTTACAATAGCAGCACATGCTATCGCTACCTGCAAAGCTGTCAGTCTCATGACTTAGTGTAAGAAAGAAAAAGGGGGATGTGAGGGTGAGAAATAACTATTAAGGAGAAATAACAGGAATGAGAATATTCATGCAGTTCAGGTGTTCTCGTCAGCCAGCCAGCTTGCTAGCAACAAGAGATGGTTTCCGCTGAGGAAGATCCTGTGGAGTAGGAATATGGTCACCAGTGACTTCTGTCTTGTCAGGAGCTGCAGTAGGCAGTTGCTTATTCTTCATCTTTGCTTTAGCCATGTTGTAGTCGCCAGAATCAAAGTATTTTTGCTAGAAGACAAAACACAGATATTTAAAAGCCTGAAATCTTATCAGACGTATACACCGAATTACATTGTTAAATAGGTAGTTTAGATATTAAAAAGCTGTAAAATCTCTGTGATTTGTCAAAGTAGCTCTACGTTGATTAAAAAGGGTCTTGTCAAGACTAGTAAGCACAGACAGCTGAACTCTTAACACATTGTGAACATTACTGTGAACAGTAATCTGAACATTATTTTTGCCTTGGTTTTCCCAAAAGATCATCTCCCACTACTGAAACCTTGGGGTTTGCAAATTTAGTTGCAGTGAACAAGTTCTGCTACACGCAATTAACCAAACAATGCACTAATTAAAGCTGGAGAACAGAACCTTATATATCACACCAGAGATCAAAGTGCGTGCTAACAAGAAAACCTCTTCTCTGCACACATTAAAACAGTGAAACTGTAATCCCTAAAGTTCTCAAACCAATTATTTAGCAAAGTCAAATCTACTGTACAGTCCTGAAAAGCGCTAGGTCAAGGAAATTATTATGCCCCATTCCATTTTTTTTCTGAATACAAAAATAAATTAAGTTTTAAATTCCTAGTTGAAAAACAGCGTTCCTTAATATATCAGCAAGTTTTTATTAGCATTACATTTAAGAGTAGCCAGACTTCTCAAAATATTAAATTATCTATGCATGTCAAAGCCAAATGACTGTTATTTATCCACATTATGGTAAAATGAGGCATGGAATTTCATCCAATTCTTCAACTGGTCACTGACACATTTTGCAGGAAAAGTTGCATTGTTTTTATATCTCACCATGAGGTCTACCACTCAGATACTCATAATCCATGATTTTGAACAGATTTCGTATGAGGCAAAAAAATTAGATTCAGGATTAAGATTGACACCACTAACTACTGCTTACAATCACAACCATGTCTGAAGATAGACCACCCAGTTAGATTTGTATAGGCTTAGTCCTCAGCCAGCTGAACAACAGCCATCATGACCTGCCATGTCTAAGTGCTTCTGGGCAGCGCAGTGCCACCACAGCCTTTACTCTGCATTAGTACTAACCAGCTGTAAAATGCTCAGCAGCAGCAGTTGCTAGACAGAAGTAATTTGAACTGGCTTTAAATGTTCCCTGGCAGAGCCCTGAAGTTACCTGATCTATCTTTCCCATAGTCCATCGTACATCTGAATCACACACTTTTATTTATAAACCGTCCCAGTACAATCCTTCTGATGGTGTAATCCCTATTTACACCAAAATGTTCTAGCACTACTTCTGCAGCCTAGGCCTCAAGGCAGAACATAATGTGATTTGGAAAAAGGTTTCCCATTTTGCCCTTTAAGACTGAAGTAATCGAAAGAAACTTCTAAACAGCAACTAGGTAATAACAGAACCATTTGATCTTCAGATGTGATACAGCTGTTAGCAGATATCTTTCTGTCTAAGACTTCCAAACAGAATCCTCCCACGGGAGCATGATCTAGTACTGTTCTCATCTACCACTATTCCAGAGAAAGTGTGCTGACAATGGTGTGTGCATCAAATGCAGAACATTTCTGGACAGCAAATATGACCTGGCAGAGTGTGTCCTGGTTGCCAAACTGATGATGATTTGGGCTACAGCTGACCACGGAAGAATATTTGAGAAAACCCACCATCTCTCATGCATTAGAATACCAATCCATTTCTTCCTTTAACTTATTCCTGTACTTTCCTGATTTATTCTAGCTTCTCACAGACAGCCTGAATTTGTCATCCCTTTCAAAACCAACGATGTCTGTCCAGGTGTCTTCCTGTCAGAAACAGTATCTGATAGCACATATCCTCACTCTATTTTAACTCTCATCATTGCAGGCAGCCCAAAGTACACCAGGACCCCTATCAAGAAAAGAAGCCTCATCATTTAAGACACTGAGCACACTAAATTGCAAGTTAAAAAAATTGAACAAAGTTATTACCACCACATCAGGAACTGCAGGAGGCCTATTATGAATTGGAATCCACAAGTTTATGCCATCTTTTACCAGAGTAGCAAAAGTCATATAAGATGGCCATGGATCTGTCTGTGCTCAAATCTGAAAGTACATGCTGCAAGAGCCTTTGCATTCAATGTGTATAATTAAGATGAAGATATTGTACAGGCTGTTATTGCTGGTGGTGAGATTCTCTCACATTTGCACCAAGTGCAAGCAGCCATAATTCCTTTATGGCTATCAATCTTTACTGACTGAATGCTGGTCTGTTTTCCTGAGATATCATCACAATACAAACTTACCACTCCCTTCTGTGTCTACACATACCCTGAACCCAGTGAAGTCTCACTGAGGCTGCAGAGTAACTCAGAGGGAGTCACCTCATCTACCACCTGCCCAGCCATTAACCCTGCTTCGTATCTTCCAACTTATGAGACAAAGATTATCCAAAAAACCTGCCAACAGTAACAATCCCAAAGAGATGCTACCAGAGAGCACAGAATTAGATCAGCACTGAACTCCACCAGCTGGTCTGTGAAGGATTTATACCTGGAATGGTTGTGTGCACTGAAAGGGCCTAGACAAGAGTGACAACGGTGTGACAGCAATGAAAGCACCACCAGAAGCAGTGACATACCAGGACTATTACAAGAACAGAATCCCAGCATGCCTGAAAGGCATTACATAATCACTCTATGAATAATTAAACTAAAAAACCCCCAGTCAAATAGCTAAGAAGAGACATTGGTTAGATGTGGAACAATACTGAAATATTAACTCACTCTTCATTCTTCTATCATTATTTTTGGGTCTGGGTGTATATCCAGAATTACACAACCCTTGTCAAACCACTAATGTCAGATAATGCCTGGTCTAACAGCAGGCACCAAACTCTCTTGTGCCAGAAACATGGATAAAAGGAGTGGACATCGATTTTGGGGGCATAAGAATGGGCAGGATAAAATCACTACAAAATAAGGATGAGTTCCTAACCCTTGGTGTTTACTATAAAGTTTTGGTTTTTTTTCAAGTCTATCACAGCAGCTTCTAAGTTTAATTTTTTATAACAAGTGTGGTTGAGGCACTGATGCTGTAAACAGCTATCCTGCCAACCTGGCATTTGTTGTGCAGAGACAAATTTCTCTTCCTCGTGCTTTCTCAAAATTTAAGGTTCTTAGGACTCTTTAACCATGCAAAGGCCTGTGGAGGAGGAAAAAAAAATCGCATATTACAGGAATTTTGGATTTTTTTGTCTATACCCTGTGGACAATAAAGAACTTACTCCTTTTTGAAGCCTCTTCCTCAAGAAGTCTGAGCCTCCTGGCTTCTGGCCCAGATGAGGATATCTTGCTTTTAATTTTGCTTCTTCAGCTTTTTCTGGACTTAACACCTTATCCTCCATCTCCTGGAAGACAGTGAGTGATACTGTAAGTGAAACATCCAACAATATATATTTATGCAGAACAGTTTTGCAGGTAATACACCCACAGCCCATTGCTGCTACCAAGTGAGCATAACAATTATCTAATTAGACATTTTCATAGATTCTTTCTCAGATGCTGACAGCAACTGTAGGAGTTCAGCCTCCCATTTTAGACACCTTTCCTGGAGATGCTGAAGATGTCACACTTCCCTCTCAAAGAAAAGCAATTTGAATTATTCAATCTTGAATAAAAAAGCTCAAACAAAACTGGGGTTTTTTTGGTCAAAACAGGGGTCCACTAAGAACAAATACTGAATAGTGAGCAAAAACCACATTTTTTTTCCAAATGCCTGTTTCATTATTTAGTTGCATAGGCAGATTGGCACTTGCACTGCCACACTGATCTGTACGGCTGCTCCAGCCTAATGTGTTGATATTCACTGTGAAACAGTCTCAAAAACATGCCTGCTGTTACATTAATAGCAATACTGTGTTTCTCTATACATGTCTATAATTATCCTGAAATTATGAGGATGAAGACAGTTGGGTAGTGCATTTGTGTAAAATAAAATGCCTATTTTATGAGCATACTGTAAAACATGGATGCTCAAAATAATAATTTAGAGATATTCATTTGGCAAAACTGCAATTTGTTCACTGGCCTCTACTTCACACTCATCTTTTCCATGTCCATATAGCAATTTAATGTATGAAGTACAATTTATTCTGTTGAATCATTTCTAAAATATCTTTAATTCAAAATTCTTGGTCTGTTTTTTCCAGAATTTGGACACAGCCTTTTTTTTTTTTTTTTTAAGGAAAACCATTCCTGGCTCAGAGAAAATATATGATTTGCACTGACTGCTATAACACAGAATTGTTATCACCTGCAGTCACAGAAAGACTTTCAGGCAGGAAGTAAGAATTGCCATTGAAATCAGGAGGGTGTCATTCATCTATGACTAAGATTTCATGTCCACTTAGAGCTGCTTAGGCAGCCCTTCATACTCTTTTCCATGCCTGTCATCATCCTTTGCATTGCATCAATCAGCATGACTGCCTGTATTCCCCAGTCAGGCTTTACAGAAACTAATCCAACAGAAAAATAACCATTTGTAATTTTTTCCTTCTCCCCTTGTTGGGCTGTTTCGTCTGGATGGGTTTGCACAGGCTGGATGAGCAGGCAGCTGCACAAACAGGTGTGGTAACAGAGCAGCAGGAGGACAGGGACACGGGGAGCAGGGAGCTACTTAAGCCACAACTAAAGAAGAACAAGAGCCACCACCACACTCGCCTATCCCTAGGGGCTCTTCTCTATCTCTTATCAACTGCTCCAGGTTGTGACAGATTCAACATCTTTCTGGTAAGGTGCCTCAGAAACAAAGACTCTAACAGATTTAGAATATAACATTTTCTAGTTGCTCCATCTGGGCAAAACACCTCAAGAACAGCTTTGCACAATACAACAGGAAACCAAATTAACAGTTCTCCCAAGGAAAAAATAGAAACTCTCAAAACAATTAAAGAGAAACTACAGTGACAACAGGAACCAATGCTTTTTATTAGATGAAAATGCAGCTGGCAATATGATGCAAAAGCCAAACATGAATAAAGGGCAAAGTTTCCCTGACACTACTGAGCACAGAACTACACCATTTCTCACTAGGCAGTATCACACTAGCCAAGCCCAGGGTTCTCATGCCTTACAAAGATCACACAGCAGCTGCTCTCCCTATTGTGGTTCATCAGAGTGCCACCACAGCCTGGATTTGCTCAAAAGTAATCCTTTCAGCTCAACACTTTGAACACCTAATGCTGAATCACTGGGTACTCACTGCTGAGCCAACAGACAAAGTATTTGAGGGGGCACATTTTGCCACACTAAAAGCCAAAAGGACATATTTTTTAAGACAAGAGGACCAACAATAAATAGCTTATATAAATATGTATTCATGGTGCATCAAAGGAGACATTTATGCAAACTCACAGGGCTAACAAATTATGGCACAGCAGGCAATCCAAACAAAAACATCGTGTTATGCATCAATGCAGCTCAAAAGGATACAGAGCACGGCGCCTCTTCTTGATGACCAACAACAACTAAGACTCAAAAACCCACAGAACACAAATTAAAGAATTTCAATACCACGACTTGGGGTGTCAAACAAAACCAGCTGACAGCAGGTTCAAAAAATACTTAAGACAACAGTTCTTCACGTAAAATACAGTTAAGGTGCAGAACTCCTTGCTGAAGGATACAGGGAGTGCCAAGGATTTAGATTCAGAAAGCAATTCGATGTGTTCATTTGCAGCTCAGAAGCCTAAACCAGATTGCTGAGACCTCGGAGAGTTTTCCCGGGAAGATCACTGCCTGCACGTCCTGATCTTATGCTCTTCTGAGGACTAAATGGTACTGAGCACTCTCAGAGACGTGCTGCTGAGCCCCAAAGACTTTAGTCCAAGCCACTCCTACATTCAGAACATTCCCCCTTGAATTACAGAAGCAACAACCAAGTGACTAACAAATGACTGGGGAGTGGGCAGAAATCAAGATATACCACGCTCTTCTTCCAAGTGACAACCACACAAAAGTTATAATTTTAGTTCTCTACAGGAACCTGACACGGCTCATGAAGTCATTAAAACGATCTACCAGGAAGGCAGTAGTTACCTAACTCACTTAAAGACAGCTTTTGCTTTTAATCTTCGCACAGGTTCTAGCAGCATAAAGTTCTGTATCTGCTAGACAAGTGACCTGCATGACTAAAAAAAATAGCCATCAGCCTTTTAAAACTCTGGTATGAATGGCTCATCTTTGGCAGAAGACATTAGACAAAATGCAAAGCAGAAAATGGGAAAAACAGGGCAACAGCACAACCCTACAGCAAACTGATGTGGCAAAAACCAACCCAGTAACAAAATGCAGCACCTCTAAGAGTTCCCTGAAAAATACAGGCTTCTAAGCCCAAAGAGTCAACCAAACATACATTCTCCTATGTCCAAAGTTTCTTTGTTTCTGAACTTCCCCCTGCCACTGTCCTGAGTTTTCACAGCAAGAACAGGAAACGCTGGTCTTTGGCAGATTTTCAGTTTGTATCACTGTAGTTAAAAACCTTTCTCACTCAACACAAGCTTCTTATAGCATGTCAGAAAGTTTAGGAAAAAACTCTGATCATGAAAACACTGCCTCAAAGTTCATTTAGGGGCGTCATCTTTTTGAAGCATACATATGAATAAGTGCTGCAAAATGGGTTGTTTATGTAAGTGTTTCAGAGCTAAGCAGTAACCAAGTGAATGCTCAGTTTTGCCTACCCAGACAAATTGTTTTAGTGGAGGTTAATATTGCAATGTCATAACAGCACTGATATCACAGTATCAGACTAGGACATAAACTCAAAGAAAGCAAAGTTTTATTTTATTGATGTTATATAATTTTTCTTGAACATATTGCCAGAATAAAACTAAATTAGGAGAGCAGCAAGGACCTCCCATCTCTCAAGTAAAAGGTAATTTCTCCAAGCAGTGCATAAGCATGACATTTCAAGGCTTCAGTCTGAAAGTTGGTTAGGAAAATCAGCCCCAGTCACCTGACTTCATCAGAACACCCTAGAAGGCATTACAATAAACTTGCTGCCACATGTTTAACTATGCTCTTATTACAGAGCTATTCTAGGAGTGCTGCATAGGCCAGGGACTTATTTTTATAGGCTTTGAACAGGAACAGTATCCGTTCAACAGCCTACCTAGCATGAACGTTCAGTCACGCTGCAGAACACACCTATTTAAGACCAGATTACAGACCTGACAAGGAGCTGGTTCTGATTACTGCACCTACTGAGAAGGTATCATTCCATATTAACCCCCAAAGCTCTACTTGTGCGACTAACTCATATTACAAATTGTAAATTATTGAACAAAAACTTAACAGCTGATGTAGATCAAGCTTTTTCTTTTAGCGTCCTTCAGAGCAGTACTTGTGTTTCATAACTTCTCCGGATCATAGCCGCGGGGATTGCAACCGGGCTCCCACGGCAATGACAAGACTAAAAAACAAACGGCTTCTTAAAGTCACAGCATAGCCATCTATGAAACCAAACCCCACGTGAGAAATGACACAATTATCAGTGAGAGATGACATAAAAGGGACACAAGATAACCCAGCCAGTTATTTTTTCTAAAAGCCTTAACTAGCACAGGTCACGGCCGTTGTGATTTGGGTATTTCCGCTCCTGAATTGATTACACTAAAAACTGACCATTTTTTAGAAGTGAAACAAACGTTTAGCCTGCGGATTATGGCTGGTGTCCATCCGGCCATTGCGATCGTGAGCCGCAGGCCATCGCGGACCGCGGAGCACACGGAGGGAGCGGGGCCGAGGCCGGAGAACGAGCGAGGGAGCGCCGTGGGCCCGGCCAGGCCAGCGCAGAGCGCCGATGGGCCGGGAACACCCGCTCCGGAGTCATCACGGTGCTGCGGCTCCAACGCCTGCAGCCCCGCACGGCCGCTCCTGCCCGGGGAGCGCCGGCCGGGCCTGCTGCGCTTGGACAGCCCGGGGCAGGCGGTGCGGCCCGCGGGGCTCCCCGGGCCGAGCGAGGGAGGGAGAGGCCCGGCCGCGCCGATGGAGGCGGGAGAGGCCCCGCGGGGCTCCCTGCGCTCCTCGGCCCGGCCACCCACCTTCTGCTCCTCGGCCGAGGCGGGCTCGGGGCTCTCGGCAGACATGGCGCCGCGGCAGCGGGACGGCGGGGCCGGGCAGGAGGGAAGCAAGGAGCGAGGGAAGGAGGCGGGCGGGAGGCGCGGCCGCGGCTCCTCCGCGCTGCTGCTGCTGCCTCTGCTGCGGCAGCTGCCGCCTCCTCCCGCACAAGATGGCGGCGGCGGGCGCGACGGAGCGTCGGCGGGGCCAGACTTCCTCCGCCTCGGCCCCCACGCGCGGGCTGGGCGGCGGGGACGGGATCCGCCTGCGGCCCGCGCGTCACGTCCGGGGCCGCGGGTTCGAGGTCCGGGCCTGCGCCGGCTCTCGGAGCCCAGATGGGCTCGGTGTCCCTCCCCTTCGAATCATAGAATTACAGAAACATCGGGGCTGGAAGAGACGTTCAGTGTGGTCCAGTCCACCCTCACAGGCGTCACTGTAACCACTAAAGCACATCACCCGGCGCCAGGGCCATACGTGTCTTCAAGACCTCCAGGGATGGTGACTCCACTGCCTCCCTGGGCAGCCTGACCAGCCGAACAGTGAAATTCTTCCAATATCTCCTGTGAACCGCCCATGTCAGCTTAAGGCCATTTCCTCTGGTCCCCTCAGTGGACCCCAGCTCACCTCCCCTCAGCACAGCCCCCTCACCCCAGCTCGTCCAGCCTGCACGGCCTGCCCTGCTCAGCATCAGTGTAAAGGGGAAAAAGCCTTTACTGCTTGGCTAAAGTAAGTTCTTTTGGCCACTTTTAGCGAGCAGAATACAAGGAGCTGAGTCCTCAGCAGCATTACTCGAGGATCTCACGAATCCCAGACAGCAGCTGAAAGGATAGGAAGGCTCAGTCCATTGGAACTCCTTAATAGCACAGTATCAAGTTATACTGAGTATTTTATTCCCTCCCTATCTACTTTTCACTGTCAGGTTCTTGGCTGAAAAATAACATTCTGTGGACTCTCTTCAAGGGGTTTAAACAGCCCACCATTAATAAATCTTTAGGGGTCCCTAAATAAATGGATTATGTGAACAGCAAGGTGTGGATTAGCACAGCTCAGGAGGGACTGGCCAGGACAGGCTTTGTGTGATTATGGTCGGGAAGAACATAAGAGGCAGGTCAGAAAGGTCTGTGAAAGCTGAAGCTGTCAATGATTTTGTCACAGCTGAATTGTACTAAATGCCCCACAAGACAGTAGGTGGAAAAGGCGTTTTTTATGCACCTGAGAGATCCATCCAGAGATCAGGATCACGAAGCTGTGGGGAACCCAAGGAATGTGCATATCCCTCGTTCAGAAAGGGATACAGCCAGGCAGATTGCACAGAAAAATAATCATAGAATGCACCAGTGGATTTTTTCCTAATGATGAAAAAAGCCATGATAGTGGTGGGTGTGCCACATTTGCTTCTAGCAAAATTAGGGACAAATGGTCTGGAAGTGTGAAAAACACAGCAACATAAAAAATGATCATAAAAAGGATGAAGTTCAGCAGTGACAACAGACAAGAATGCAAACTCCAGGAATTTCTTTCAAATCTCTTAGGAAATTAATGTGAGGGAAAACAGTTTTAAGGATTCAGCAGTTCCTTAATGTAGTTATTTCTTTAAGGGAACATAATGCAGAGCAAAGATGGGAAATAAATTCAGAACCTCAGGAAAAGCCCATGTTCTTCAATGGCTTCAAATACAAGAAAGCAGCCTACAGAAACTAGGTCAGTTTTTAAGGATGTGTACCTAAAGCAGATCATGAAGACAAGGGGGTACTGAAATATTACTGAACAAAACTTTTAAAGACTAAAGCATTTAATGTATCTTTTTGTTCAATCTGACATGATCCAGGTAAATAATGTAACAAACAAAGTATAGCCTCCACCTAGAATAAGGAAAGACTGGTTTGCAGGTTACTTTAATTAGTTTTGGTAAATATTTTCAACTTGGATGAAAAAATATCCTTAAGAGATTAGAAAATGACAGAAGCAATCTCCAGTTAATTACTGGTGATTCATATAGGAACCTGTGAAAAATGAATGGGTTTCCAGGAGTCACTTTTCCTGAATTTGAATTAGAGTATGGGGAGGACAGAATACAAGCTATATAATTTGGCTGTCAATAATGACTTGGAAAATCATCTAAAATAAGCACTGAAAAGAAACTGAGTAGCTAGGCAGGAATTCACAGTTAAGAACAAGGGTTTCACACAATCATCTTTCCTTTAAGAAAAAGGAAATAAACCATGTGGAGAAGTGGGTGAAGGTGGCTGAAGTTCCAGATGCCTTCTGGCATTAATGAGGCTTCTGACACTTTCCCATGCAAATTAGGGAAACTTAATTAGATGAAACTTTAATGTGGTGGATGCAAGTTTGTTGGACACAGCTATCAGTTTTTCAAACAGCAATGCTGTGTTCAGCATATAAAATCTTGGGTAGTGACAGAATAAAGTTCAATAAGGAGAGCTGCTATTTTGAGAACAAGCAGGTAGGATGTCTCTTATGCTGGGTTACAAGATGAATGCAAGTTGACATCTGATACTGAAAGCCAGTGTATTCCAACAGGATGCATGAAGAGGACTTTAATCCATATGATTTATCAACCAATTCTTCCAGTCTGACTGGCACAGAGAGGCCCTCACTGGGATGCTGTGTCCAACCTCACACACTTCAAGACTGATTCAGTCCAAAAGAAGAAAGCAAAGAGCCAGAATGATGAGAGGTGCACAAAATAAAGGCTGACTGAACAGTCTGGGGTTGTCTTAGTTATTAAAAAAAAAAAAAAAAAAAGACTGAGAAGGGACATACAGGAATTAAATTGTTTGCTTAGAGTGAAAAGGCTAAGTAGAATTTAACTCAACTTCAGCAACATTTAGTTAGATAGTTGGATGTTATAAATCCTTATATAACTATAACTAAATCTATGTAGTATAACTAGATGTTGTACTTTGTCATGGTAAGTATAATTTATCACTAGAAGAGATTAGTTGTAGCAGCCATCACTGGAGGCCCTTATAAACCACTCAAACATTTAATAAAAATAATTATATATGGTTGAGCCTATTTTGGAATAAAGAGAAGAAACCAATGATCTCTCAAAAATTAGTCTAGTCTTACCCTGAGCTTAGAAGGTCATGTGGAATTTAGTTCACAGTTTATGAGCATCCAGCATTTTTCCAGGTGTGTCCCTAATGGAAAGTGTTTACTCAGATCAAGCTGTAAATGGAGAATGACTCAGTAAAATCAAAGTTGTGCACAGATAATCCAAGGTCACTTTCATTCCAAATCCAAATAGGGACTAAGTGTAGTTTGACTACTAAAGTGAATACAAATTTATTTCCTAGACATGACTTGTAGTAACCACATATTCAAAATCCACCCTTCTTTGCTATTCAAAGCAAATTAAGGAAAGGAGATGACTTGAAGAAGTCTATTTAAATAAAGTTATCAAGATATAAACATTGCATAATGTCAGTGCAAAAATAAAAGGTTAATCTACTACTAATGGTGACTTTTCATTAAAAATGTGTCCTTTCCTCATGTTGTTTTTTCATTGAGCATGCAAGCAAGCTGTGCACCATGACACAAATAAGTAGTTTGAGGATACATGCTGTTTGCTTATGACTCAATAGCAGCTACACAGAAACTAGAACGCCCTCTTGATATCCCAGTCCAGACCTTAGTTCTGTACACAGCACAGCTGCAGTTGTGTTTGACTCTTCTGCTACCAAAAGAAACCTTTTCTCAGTTTTAAAGGGCACACAATGACTAGAAACTGCAAACAATCTCCTCCTGTACAGATTTCCCCGATTCTCTCTAAAATGAACGCTAGGTAAACCTTTGAAAACCTGGGGTAGCAGAGTGGAAAACCCTGCTGACGTGGGGAGAGGACTCAGCAATAGCTGAGCTTTGCCCTTCTGGGGCAGCAGTCATTTGCATGTACAAGATAGTTGATGAGTATCATCTGGAAAGTCCAGTCTCCCTTACGTTCCCTGGCAGCCTTCCTGGAGATTTCATGATACACTGACTTCTCTCATCTAGGGGCAGTGCTGAATATACAGGATGCACATTCATCCTTTCTCCAGTCTTCATCAGATAAGCATGGTAAAGGGCACCTTGCATATTACTGACACTCTAAAAACCTACAGCAAAGTAAAGAAAAACACAAATCAAGGTAAGACAGTTGAGAAACTCAGATCTTCATCAAATGTCATAAAGCTTCATTTCCATTATTAAATATATAGTTCAAATATAATCAAATGCTTCTAACTTTATTTCTCTCAATTACACAGTTGAACACTTAGCATAAACTGTTCATCTGACTGTTTTGTTGTAGGAATACACACACGTATTGGAAAATAGTCGTATGCCCAGTGTAGCATTGCTAGTAAAACTTCCTATGGCCACCTAGTGGCCTACATGGAATTGACCTATGAAAAATATTTAGGATTACATGAAGATCCTCTCATCTAAAAATAAAACAAAAAGTACAAGTTTCATAGCTTTTGCATATATTTGAGATATAAATACTAATTTGTTTGCACAGTACATCCTTTAACACAATTTGAGAAATAAAATGGGGGAGGGTGCAAATTTTATGTGAGGAAAACTAATAACAGAAAGCAAAATTAAAATGGCCCTTAAGGAAAGAAAAGAAATTGAGGGAGCAAAATGTGAATTGAATTAATGATTGGAATGAATGAGTAAATAAACAATCTGCAGTGTGGTTGCAAGTGTTATTAAATCTGGATGCGAGAAAAAATGGAAAATGGTACCATTAAAGAGAAAAAACAGCTAAATGCTTGCATAGTATGAAATGTTATGGAAATTCACCTGTTGTCCCCATTTTCAATAACTTAAATGAATATCACTTAAAACAGCACACAGATTAAAGACATCTGTATATATTTCAGATTTCAATATTAATGCCAAAAATACATAGTATGATTTTACATAGGATTTATGCTACATTAGAACACTAAAGACAAACATCACTTGAGTATTAAATGAAACATTAAATATTAAATAACTGAAAAATAAAATAAAAAGTGTAAACACTAAACTAACTTGGGAATTTGCTATTGCAACACATCCAATGAAGTGGTTTTAAACAGTACAAAAAGATTAGATTTAAGTATGTTTCCAGTCTACTTGGAATACACAAAGCTCATTCCAGAAACCTTTTAAAAACTGGTCCAGGATCACACAGAACCTTCTTTCTCTTGAGCGCTATTTTTATTCCTTTACAGACTTAACTTTATACTGTTGTCTCTATCAATCTTTGCTTGCAAGAAGTACTCAACAGTAAAATGAATACTTGAGTTTGCCATTGTTTGCTAGCATCTTGGTGAAAACTGAGGATTTGTTGGAGATTCAGTGTAAGATTTGAGTTCATATGCAGCGCCGCTATCAACTTCCATGGATTTCCGAGAGAATAGGAGCCTTACATCTCTGTGGAGGTAGATCTTTCCAGATTTAGAACTCTGGAACCTGAAAAGATACAAATATCTCTATTACCTAAACCAAGAAAATAATCTTTAAAAATTATTAAATAAAATGCACTCTTAAACCATTTAAGGCCAAAACACACTTGAACAAACAAAATTAGTCAGTTAAAATGAAAAGAGAAAGAATATCCTAACACTTTCATTCTGCTTTGTTTCTTTTGACATTTAAAGGTTCTGTTCTTAATCACCAATGCAGTGCACAGCTTTTAAAGGGGCATGGAATATTTGAGTTCACAGTGCCCTTATGTACATTGAAGATTAAAGTCCTCAGAAATCAGGAATGGCAAAAAATGCTCTTCAGTGAGCACTCCTAAAAATGTCCAAAGGGTGGCCTAAGCACACACACAAAAGAACTTTCAACTATATACAAATTGAATATGCATTTCAGTTCCAGCAATCATATGACAGATCTCATTGCTCTCTTTATGAGTGTAACACCAGGAAGTTTACTACTGCTTTACACCACACTCCAAATATAAGAGCTTGTCTTGAGAAGCGGTAGGTACTGGGATCTCTGCAGACAGACAAAAAGAAATTTTTTTGCACAGACTAGAAACATTTCTAAGAGACTGCAGTTCACTGGCCCAATCACCAAGCAAACAGTGGTCAATTCCTCAGCCCATTCATCTTTTTTGCTGCAGCTAAAGACTGCCTATTTAGGTCCTCCAAGCCTGCAGGTATGTGCCAGTTCCACTTCCCCTGGGTATTAAAAACTGTGTTTAGGGAGACAAGATCTGCATTTCAGAGAACTGTATTCCATAGTTTTCATGTGGCAGAACTCTGATTTCCTTCTCTCCACCAGGAAAGGCAGAAGAGCCTAAGGAGCATTTCTTACAGCAACTGAATTAATGTCAGTACCACTACGCCACAGAGACAGAGAAATGCTATTGCTGCTGCAGCAGAAACAGAAAAGGCATTGCTGTGGTCACAACAAGATGATACCATGGCAAATGCTGAGAGAGCAGTGCATGCTGTGTTATCATGTATTACAGTTTGCACACATTTTTAATAGGCTTTTACATATTGACCCCATTGAAGCAAAAGCAGTATCTCTAGAATAAACCTATTCATAATTGGACTTAAATTCTGAGCAGTAGAAGAAAGACAAGTACAGAAGATCCACCAAGGCTTCATGGTCTGAGGAAGGCAGGTTGCAGAAATGGATTCTGTGGCACTGTTCTGTTCAGGAGTGGTTCAGAATAGCCTGTAGTCATCCCCACAGCCAGACAAAGGCAAACTCTGTTCTCCTAGATACAGCTGTCAAGGACATTAAATGCAGCAGGGTCCAGCAGAATGCTCCTACTGGCTCCCACAGAGATCTCATCCATCACTATTTATTTGCTCGGTGCTGTCAGTGTGAAAGCCCTTTACCTGATAGGCAAAAGGGAGAAGACACTACCTTAAGAGAAGACTGTGGAGGAGAGCACAAGGAAGAGTGAAAGAGATAAAGGACGAAGCAAACACCACAAACAGTTAACTCAGAATCTAGCTCATAACACATTTTAAAAGGAAAAAATTTAGTGAAAGGTCTATTGCAGCAAAAGTATGATTGAAATTAATTTCTATAGATCTAGTTATCAAAGCACCATCATAAAACAGATCTCAACTCCCATTTTACACACGGATCTTTCAGAAGAATTATTAGCATGGTCTATTTTTAAACTTCTCAAGCTTGTTCTTTTCTATGAGTGATAATCCTGCAAGACTCCTTTTGCTCAGTAAATAGTGGTTCCCTGCAACATGACTTTTCTGAGCATGACATTTCAGAAAGTTTGAAGAAGGATAAGTGTGAGATAGCAGCAAAGTTCAAGGGATTCTTCTCATCTCTGCATCCGTTATCTATTTTTTTTTCTTTTAGACAGGTCTACCCTAGTAATTGGGATTTAGAAATGCTGCTTTTTATACATGCAAATACATTGGAATAATCGAGACAAACATTCCCTACATCCTTGCAGGGTGGTGATAAAGTGGCCAGCATGGGACTGACTCTGGAGCTGTGACAGTTCCAGTAGTTTTGTGTAAAGAAATTTTAAAATCCCAACACAACCAAGGTCTCTGACAGATGGTGTCCTAGGAACAGTAACAACAGACACATACAGGAATAATTAAACACACAAATATCAGATGCTAGAAAGTCTGGCAGAGGAACTTTACTGAAGAAATGACAAATACAAGCACTAAGTCCCTATATGTATTTTATAGGCCATCACAATTCACAAAGGACAGAGTAACTCATGGAAACAGAATAATCCTGAAAAGCAGGATAATCATGAAAACGTATGTAGCGAGATGTGTTTTGTAAGTGAAAAAGACTATACAACACAATCTATAAAATCTGTAAGTAAAAGCATTAGGACAAGGATAACAATTTCTAGATAAGAAAGAATGCTGAGAGACCAGAAAGATCAAAAGCAGCTAGTAAATCAGTAATAGCAGGTATCTTCAGCTTCCACCAATAAAGGTGTATGTCACATCAGTATTTTAAAGAAGGTTTCTCAACACCTTGAGGAATCACTATTTTTAACAACCAGTTTCAGGCTTACCCTCCACTGAGCCCTCAGTAACAACCCCTGTTTAGCTGTTAGGCAACAGCAACTATGCTCCATGCAATTCCTGGCATTGTGTCAGTAACTAAGGCTGTTGACCAAGCTTTAAAATCTTGAAAAATGCTGAGCTGTGGGCAGGTTAGCTGCTTAATTACTTTTTACAAGGGTGCCAGAACGTGACCTAGAAACCCACAGATGGTCATCATCCCCACAACGCCAGGCAGAAACGAGGCACAAGCAGAGCTGAGCTCACAGCTCTTATGCTCAAGTAGATGTAATTACAAGACAAAAGGTCATTGCTTCACATGCAACAAAAAATTTATCCCTAAAGCATCTTCAAAAACCAACTTAAACTGCAGGTGCAACTCTTGAGGGTTTTTAATAACGAATAAAGCTCTGCTGTGTGTGCAAGCTACATTTGGTGTCTCAATCCTGTAGCTGTGGGTACAAGTACAGTCTGATGGCATATTGAACAGAGCCTCAGCCATACAGAACTGCACGCAGAAGCTGCTCACACAATAAATCTGACACTTTAAAGACTGTTGTAGAAAATCTGCCCGCCAATGTTAAGCTCCAGACCTATGCAAGCATTTTTGCTGAATTACCACTTGAAAAGGAGCTTTCATAATGTGAGTGCTGACAACTGTGATTAAGGCCTGCAAGCAGATGTGACCACAATGCAGCTCACTGGTGGTGACTTCATTTGTTTTTTTAAACAAAATTTCAAAACGTAAGCCTAAGATGCTTGTGCTCAATGACTACTGCAACTAAAACTGAAAGGCTGTTCTAAGTCAACTTGAGCTACAAACAAAAAGAAATCTGAATAGTTAGAACTTTTTAGGTTTGCATAGCTTTTCAGTAAAGCAGGCTTGAGGAAACTTTGCTGCTTTTAAAAATGAAGCTTTAAAACCAACTTACACAAACTAATATACTACTAAGATTTTTTTAAGCCATCCCAATTAAAATCCATCTTTAGTAAAGAAGGCTACTAAATGGACAACTGAGTCTTTTGTAAGACCATAAGTGCTCAGTATAATAAACCACAAGACAGATCAATATAAGCTACTTTAATATTTGAAGGAGTTCTGCCATTCTTACATTATGAGAAAGGACCCAAAGCTTGGGCTTATCACTGAAGAAAAAACTTGTGGCATATCTGTAGTTATTCACTTTCCAAAGTAAGCAGCTCGGCATCATAATTATGATTTTGGTTTTCCCATCAGAAATGGATGCATTTCCAATTATACATCATAAACCCATGAACTGATCTCTACCAGAGGTCTGAAAGCTGAGCTGAATTGTACAGATATCTCAAAATAAGAAGCAACATTTCTGTCTCTCAGCAGGTATCAGAAATAGGAAGCACTTAAAATAAGACTTCTAGTTGTAACAGATGAGAGAGCAGAAAACAGGTGTGCCTTCAAATAAAAGTAATTCCTGATTCTGTCAACAAGAAATTTACAAACAACATTAAAGTAGAAACTGAAAGGGGACACAAGACCACTACTCTTCATACAGGTATGCCAGCGCCAGCTGGCCACAGATTTTACCCACCACTGCAGCCAAGGCCTGTCCCCAGTTCCTCTGCACAGGCAGATCAATATTACACCTGAACAGAGCCTTCCATTGGGGCTGCACACTTTTTCAGAATTTGCCCCAAAAGAAAAATTTTAGAAGGTGGTTAGGTTAGACCTTGCAAGTCAGTGTGGCCTGAAAGGCTGAATTTCAATCCAGGCTGAATTTCAGAATGAAAACACTGTTCAACAGCCTTCTCATGACACTATTTTCACACTCCAGTAAACCAACACACTTTTTATGACTGTCAACTTCCATTTAATGGGAGAGTCTGGCTTAGAATCACTGTTCTAGACAAGGTTGTGTTTGAAAAGTCTGTTGGATAGAAATCAATGCCACTAAATAGGAAAAATAATATGCACCAGAAATAATTGTAAAACAACAGAGAAGGGTTAGGTATTTGATTTTGTTCTGCTTGCTCACTTCAGAATGTCAGCTGCTGGTGGGTTTCCAAGTGCTGCAGTGAAAGCACTGGGTCTGTGTGTACAGACATTTATTGCTACAAAAACACACACAAAAAGTCTGCAAACTGCAGGAGGACAGAGTATATCCATCATTTCCCTTTGTTTCCAACTGCAGTTTCCAAAACACCCCAAGAGCAGCAGCAGTGTCTAGTTCCAGGCAGTGCTTTGTAAATCATTTAAGGAAGATTGAGTGAATATTTTATAAAGTGAAAGGCATCATCACCAGTATTGCATCATGAAACAGGCATTTACATTTTTGTCACTAAACACTGTATTTTTAGGAGTAGCTCAGACCATTTTTCATGTTACAAGCTATTCTGGTGAAGAGGCACATGTGAAGCACACCTTCCCTTCAGTGATCCTTAGTTCTGGCTTTTGCCCATGTAAGATCCACTTTCACTATTTCCTGTAACCTCAAAAAAAGTGCATTGATTCAGCTAGAACAATTTCTGTCTTGCTAAGAAAAGGCTTAAGCTTTATAATGCTATACAACATACTTTAATGCCAAGAGAGAG
Source organism: Molothrus aeneus (assembly GCF_037042795.1). Classification (NCBI taxonomy): domain Eukaryota; kingdom Metazoa; phylum Chordata; class Aves; order Passeriformes; family Icteridae; genus Molothrus; species Molothrus aeneus. The sequence continues at coordinate 8,342,352 of NC_089658.1, read as the reverse complement.
CTTTATGTTATATTTCAACTTAGTTTCTCCCAAGGACAACCCAAATTATTTATTACTTCTTCTTCCTCTACTGTCTAACTTAAAGACAAAGTTAGCATTCTTTTTTTTATTTTTTTCTTTTCATTCTTTCTTATTTCTGTATACAGAAAGGCTGACTGGGAAAGAAATTACGAGTTAAATTTTGGCAGATACTTTTTTGTGGTTTTGGCTTGGGTTTGTTGGGGTTTTTTTGTTTTATTTTGGTGCTATAACTTCAAGGAGCTTACCTCAGATGTATGAGGTAGCGTAGTAGCCTTTCTTCAGTCTGGTGACTGTTTTCTTTATTGACAGTTCTCTTGATTTCTCGTCTCACAGGAACAGAAAAAGTTCTTTGCCGTAGGAATGTTTGATGATTAGCTGGCATTTCTCTCAAGTCATAGATCACCACAAACATCTTCACCACAGTTTTGTTAGGGTTAAATAAGGTCTGAAAAGACAAACAGTTCAATACAATACTCTTTAGAGAGGACAAATTTTTTTTTTTTAGAAGAACAATAAATCTAACCCAAACTCGATCTGTCAAAATAGTTATCTATGCACTTTGTTTCTGTGCCATACAGAAACGTTTATGTAAAGGCATTGTGAAGCCTTTCTGGTTTTCAACACTTCAGCTACCAGCAACTCCCATTTGACTTATATTATAATTATAATGCTAAACACAATCTAATCTGAATGAAACACTAGTATATGACTACTCTTACTTTGCTAATCAGCATCCCCGTTTTTGTTTATTTTTCCAGTCAGCTTTTTGTCTACACTGTTTTCCAGACACAATACACTCGCAGGAAGCACAGTGGTGGGCTCCACTTTTAAACCTGAAATTATGAATGTGTTATCTTGGACTGGGTTCTTAAAAGAAAGAGTCAGTTCACTGGTTCTAAGCAATGACTGTGATTTACTTTTTATTACAAAAGTAAAGGTGGTGTTAAAATATTACAAAAAGTAGATACAATTATTCAATCTTAATTGCTTTAGAAGAATTTCAGGATTTGGACTGTGGCCTAAGTACTTCCCCAAGACTTTTTCAAAGCCACAGTGTCCCCAGGTATTCCAAATCTCCTGGAACTGATTGTAAGACTCCTCAGAGCACAGAAGTGTTCAAAGATTGGGAATCTTTTTTGCCCCACACACAGATTTCTACTTTGAATTACTACAGTACCTACAGAGATGCACATTTCCACTTCTAGCTTCATGCTCATCTCCAATAAACTCATCTGTGCATGACTTTCTGGATATTAGTGGTTTCAAGGCACTTATCTGCTGAGTACGTACCACTTGTATTGTTCCTGAAGGCGGTACCCGATAACCCCTTTTACCAAGGGACTCTAAAGTAATTACACCCTACAAAAACAAAACCCATATTTAGGTCACAGAGATAAACAAATCAAAATGTTCTAGTCATGTAATTGCATTAATTTGAAACATAATCAGTAATTTATAAAAACTAAAAATAGAGAAGGCAATACATTTAAACAACGCAGTTAAAAAATCAGCAGTAGGGGCCTTGAAGATACTTTGACAGACCATTAAAAGCTGTGCAATAAGAGGTACATTCTCCTCTTGAAACAAGATTCAAGTTTTCACATCTTCTCCACATCAGGGAGCTAGGACAAAACAGAGCTTTCTTTTCAAAGCAGCTGGGAGGTTAAACCGAAACATTTGTCCCCTCCTTTCCATTTCTATATCATCTACAATTGCACCAATAATACTCCAAATCTCACAGAACTCATTTTTGCTTTTCAAAGGCAGCAGATGCACTTAATCTTCCATTCTAATCCAAACCTTAGGAAGAATGACATCTGCTTTTGCACCAGCTGTGATGCACAGAGCGGCCCCGGGTGCCCCACAGGCACTGTGAGTGCCGAGGCCACGCTGGGGGCACTGCCACACGTCTGGGCACCCTGCAGGTCACCAGGGCTGCACAGGCCTTCACAAACCCAAACCAAACAACCACCAGAAACAGACCCCACAGCAGAGAAACTAGCTAGACAAACAGAAACAATGTTTCTGATGATGGAGGCACTACACAAATGCTGTATTAATCCTGGGAGACTCAGCCATAATAGCATATTTGGAAATAGCATGTGGAAAAGTCTGAAACAATGAAACCCAACTAGGAAAATAAGCAATGCTACTTTTAACCATTTGAGGAACACAAGAATTCCTTCACCTCCTAGAAAATCATATGAAATAATCTAGAAAGATGACAGCAAAAGAATAGATACTTTTTGCAGTGGTTGAAACCTATACAAGTTTAAACTCAAAGCAATTACTTAAAACTCTAAGCAATTTCATTTTCTAAATACTTTCCAAAACAGAAAGTCAGAAATGGTAACTGCTATGAATTTAAAATTCAAACCTAAATACTGGGATACTCAGATGTTCATTGCTTGACTTCCACGTTTAAACAAACCTTTTACTGTATATTAGACAGACGAACACATCTGAAAATCTCTAAAAATTGGACCTGTCACCTACACAAAATTAAGGTTCCTTAACAGGTATTCAGAACAAATCCAGCCTCTGATTCAATGTCAGCATACAAGACACTATTTTCTTTTTACAGAGGAGCACTTTTAGACATGCAAAACCCATGTGGAACAGAATTAGCACCCAGAGACTGAGAACACAAACACTGCATGGCTGCAAATATCAGCAAACCATGCAGCCTGTGGGGGTGCTGAGTGTCACCACAGCCCTGGCAGTATCAGCTTTAAAAGAAAGGGCTGAGTAACTTCCAAGGCTAAGGTCTCCATCAGCCCCTTGGCCTGCACCTAAGCCACTCTGCAGAGTGGTTAGTTGCCCAGAGCAGCTGCTTGTTGGGACAACAAAATGTATCCTGTTAAGTCCAGCTATTGCCTCACTGCTATTTTAAGTTAGATGGATAAAAAGAGATGTTGGGGGTTGATCACTGCAGTGTGAGGGGAGACAAATACATTCAATATCCCAAGATGAGAACAGCTGAATGGTGGGGCAGAGAAGTAGAAGGAAAAGCACTAGTTCGGGAAAGGAAGAAGGACAGGAGAACTCTGCCATAGGCAGTTGAAAATAGGCCAGATCCCTGCAAATCTTTACTTTCTGAACCCTCTACTCACCAAGCTCTTGCTCTTCACCTCCACATATCAGAACTTATTTAAAATAAATCCAACCACACATTTACCATGTAAGGAGAGGGAGCATTGTCATCTGAAACGCTGTAGAATGACACCTCAACTGGCAGAGTCATGTGCGTGGGACAAAAGACTCCACTTGCTCCCACCTCTGCTGTGAAACCCTCCACGACACCCAGCGGGTCCAGGCGGAAATTCAGGACAGATTCCTGAAAAACAAAGCACACACAGCTTAGCTTGGGATCACCTCAAATAAAACAGAGCATAACTTCTGTCAGAAATTCTGTAATCAGGAAAAAAGTGCAAAAGCCCCCAGAGAACTTTATTGCAGCAGGATATATGCTTGATTTTCAACATTTACTATCTGAAAAAAATAAATTAACCTAGATTATGTAACCTTCCCCTACAAATTCAACTCTGTACTTCTCAAGACAGTACAATATAACCCTTTAATGCACTGGCTAATAGCTGCTGTTATTGGATATGCTACATGAAGTGAAGAGCTGAAGCCTACACTTCAAACACATTCTGTTTAACACACTGATTTAATTCACCTTTTGTGACATACTAAGTAGACTGTAAGAGTGAAAATGTAAATCCTTTTTTCTAGGTAAGTACATTATAAACATGAACAATTACAGGTAATTAAATCTCATTTATGGCAACAGAACATCTTCTAACTTGACCGTATGGGAAACAAAAGCCTAAGCAACTCATTGTATTTGAATCTCTGAGACAGAAGATGTCTGGGGCATTAAATAAGTGCCTTTAGAGCTGGAAATGAAAACAAATTTTATTCAATTCAGTCAGGAACTTCTACATTCTAATAGTGCTGGAATTGTTCACAGTAATATACTTTTAAAAGCAGTACAGAAGAGTAAAAATACCACAAGAATTCTAGAGAATATGCAATACCTCAAAGTTTCCCAGAAGGCTCAGACTTGTTACTGGGGGAGCACTAGAACTTAGAAATGGTTTCCCATGGCTGTCTGGATCACTGTCTTTGTTTATACATTGTTGTGGGCTATTAAAAAAAGACAGAATAAATATAAAGGATAAACACGTTTGCTTTTGTCTTCTGGGTATAAACAGCTCTAGAAAGAATAATTTACTTACTGTACTACAAAATGTTATTCTAAAGAAGAAACAGTTGAACATTGCTTATTAATACATTAGCAGAACATTTTCTAGTTAACTGAAAAAATATTTTTACCAGCTTTACATTACAAGGGATAAAGACAATAAAAATTTGTTCTTTAGCTCCATTTGCAGGAATCAAAATATCATATTTTCTCTTGTATGTGGGTACTTTTGTCTCATATTCTCATATGAGATATATGTCATATTTTCAATATCAAAGTACCATACCAAAAGCTGTTTATTTTAGATGTATTAATGCATGAAAGGTCATGATTGGCCCTTTTTAAAAGTCTGGTTCTCTGAACAAGTGAAGACAAAATGCTTAACACGTTCAACACTAAGAAAAAAACACAACACAAAAATAACATTGGTTTGAAGGAGAATCAACAATTACTAGCTTTTCTGTCTGAAAACTCAAGTGTATCTGGTAGCATATCTACCTCTGCACGGGACAGAATTCATTCTGCCAGCAGCTCTCATTCCATGGCTATGTCCCAGAGCTGTGCTAACCTGGAAACTCCCAGGGCAACTCAGCTGCTGAGCCCTGTATAAAAATGAGGATTCTTTTGAAAGCATTTTTTGTCTTTGCTAACATGCTTTGCTTTTGCATATAAGTATATATATACACATTATGCCTCCCTCAAAAATCTCAATGTTTCTGGTAAATAAAACATACCTTCTTGCAGACAGACATTTCAACAATGAAGAATCCAGATCAAAGCACCCAGACTGTGTTTTCCTTTGAGGAACCTCAACAAGGAAAGAAGATGTTAATTTGAAAACTGAACTGCTACCACAGACAATTTTGCCAAGTATGCACATTTTGCCAAGAATTTTCATGACATTATAAAATTACAAAAACAGAGCAGAGAATGTAATTCCTATACATTTTAAACTTAGTGAAGAAAGTTCTAGGATTATTAATGATGAGACTGTAAATTCTTAACAGGAAGTATTTCAATAAAGACATTCAGGAAGCTGATGTCTCTTTGGAACAGGACAGAACATTACTAATAAACGGGCTGTACCAATTTCCCTGAAAATATGACAGCCTTTACAGGCAAGGAAGAACAAAGTATCCCATGTGTTGATTACAGGACATTGCTACTTCAGTAGCTTTAATAGGAACTGCCTGGATTTTTAAAACACCAAACAACCTACCAAGAACTGCAATACTTCCCCAGTGTCTGCCTTATCACAGCAGCTTTGTTCACTAAGTCATTCCATAACACCTCTGGTTACCTCGGTAACCTCACTTTGGTAACCTCTGGTTACTGAGGTAACCAGAAGTTAGCAAACTGTTCACAGAAACAAAGGCTTTGGAATAATGGGCAATCAGGTGTTAAAAAGGAACACAAAATCCCCTAAATGACAAAATGTTAACTTACACTTAAAACACTGATCTTCAAAATGCTTTCTTTTGTGCTCTAAAATAGCACCAAAGCATTGTTTCTATCCATTTTTCAATTTAATGCCACCTTTTGTTAATCTTGATATGATCTCAACAACTACATCTTTAGTATTTTCTTTTCCAAAATTATTATTCAGCCTAATTTACATGTTAACTCTCATTTAAGCATTAATTTCCACTCACAAGAGTATTCACTGTGACACAAAGTAAATACACACCCTTCACCGAGGTATTTTGTCAAATTTTGTGCCATGCACAGACATTAGAAGAACAAACAGTCCCTTTCTCAGCTAAAATAATTTCAAGAATAAATAACTTACAGGACTCGACAGCAGAGGCAGTCCAGTTCTGGGATGAAAAGCCTTGGTTGAAGTTCCATCCAGGGATCGAAAATTGTGTTTCCTCCACGTATTTGTGTGTTTTAGAGGTGGTGCTTTCTGCCAGCAAAACAAATTTACTGAGCTTATCAGTGGGCTATTTCAGTGACCTATCATGGTAACACTCTTGCTGTAAGGGAGAAGACTCCTGACCAGGTGGATCTACAGCACACTAGCATGGGATGAAACATTCAGTAGAAATTCCCCTTGACTCAATCTACAGCTACACAGACTGCCCCAACAGATGACATTCCATACTCAGATGGGTGCATTTCTACAAACCAGGGTGCCCCCCTGCCCATGGAAACAATCATTGATAACTCTGTCACCACGAGGGGAAGAGGACAGTTAGTCCTTCTCCATGTTAAACTGATCAAGTTTAGGGGAGGCTCCACCAGCCAAGTTACCCAAGTTACCAAGTTATTCTTATCACACAGAATCATTTGACAGGTCACCTTGTCAGCTAGGCCATGGCACTAAATTGTTTCTTGAACACCTCCAGGGATGGTTCAATTGTTTCTTGAACACCACCTGGGGAGTCCATTCCCATGCTTAACCCTTTACATGAAGAAATTCTTCCTGAGTTACTTCAGGCCAAGACTACAATGGTAATACACTGCTACCTGCAAGGTCAGGCTGAAACTCCTCTTCATGCTGGCCCCCAGCAGATAGCGGGTACAGGCTCTGTGACAAAGGGCAGCTAGAGGAATTATTGCCTGTTCCCAAATGTTCTTACCTGTACATCTGGGTTCTTCTGCCGCTCACACTTAACCACATTGTCTTCTGCAGGTTTCTTCTGAGAAGTGCTTTGAAAATCAAGGCCTGTTGGGTCTTCATTCTCATCATGTGCAGTTTTTGTTTTCTCTTGTTTGGTTTTGGTTTTGAAACTATCATGGTCTTTATTTAAATAATTTTCAATACTAATAAGTTGTGTATTTTGCTCATAAATAATTGGTTTTTTGGAGTCTCTGTCTAAACATTTGAGCTCATTTTTGTGCAAAGAGTCAGACACCGGGATCACGGTTGCTTTTTTTGTACCTTCAAGTATTCTGCATTTTTCTATCTGTATATTATTACAACTGTCTGTGCCATTGTTCTCACTAACAACTGTTCTTTCTTTAAGTTTATTTGTGCAAATCTGTTCATCAATGCTGCTGGGATTTGAACCCTGTTTAATTCTATTGGTTATCTGGTCTTTCTGTGCATAACCAGAATGTATTTCCAATTTATCTGGAATTTCAGATTTGTTTTCTTTAATACATGATGATGATATGTGAATACTACTAAATGCATGAGAAGTTTTATTTGAAGTCTGATGAAATGAATTTTGGACAGCTTCACTGGGTTTTGCTAAAACCAATTTTCTTCTTGCTTGGACTTTTAGAGAAGTCTTCAATTCTCCATCAAACCTAGAAGGACTGATAGGAGTATCAGGTGTCTTTGTCCCTGATTTACTGCTGTCTTCTAACAAAGAAAATTTTGATTTAGCAGAAGAAACAGAAGACGGTTCCTTGCCTTTCTTCAGCAAATTTTCATCTTCATACGTACTTCGGAAAATTTTTGCCGTGACTGGAGTAGCCTCATGCACTTTGAATGGATGTCCAGCAACATGGGAAGTAGCTGGATCACAATGGATCAAGTGCTGGGCAATCCTTGCTATCACCTCCTGGCGCTCCTGGAGCAGGGAATCAATCAGAGGGTTACCCTCCCCTGCCGACGGACGGCCACAGTGGCTCCCTGGAACACGGGCGTCGAGCAGGGGGACCTCTGGCACTGCTCTAGCTTTGCCTTCATCACCATCCTCCTGTATTGCATTGTCTAAGTTGGCAGCAGGAACAGGGGAGCTCTCCTTGCTTTTCCTTGGCAAGTTTTCCTCTTCGAAAGTGCTCCGAAAAGCTTTTGATGTAGCTGAGATGTTTTCATGTGTGGTGAATGGACGCCCAGCAACAACTGGTGAAGTAGCTGGATCACAGTGAATCAAGTGCTGAGCGATCCTTGCAATGACGTCTTGTCGCTCTTGAAGTAAAGAGCCTATCAAAGGATTGGTTTCTCCTGTGGGCTGATGACAGCAATGACTGTTTGAAACACGGGAATCCACCAGAGAGTAGGATTTAAAAGTTCTGACCGGTGTTTCACGAGCCTGTGTCTTATTGTCTGCTGCGGCATTATAGCACTGAACTTTAGACTGCGATGCCCCAAAGTCAGATCCAAGTCCGGTAGATGGATAAAGTTTTAAATTTCTAAAAGATGTGGCAAATTCAGGCATCTTTTTTCCATTAAGTAGGCTTTCAGGTGTCATTGTCCATGTCTGCTTCCCACGAAAACGCAGTGGACTGGAAGTGCTGCATGGCTGAGCAGCACTGGGATCGCTGCGCTGATGGAACTTTCGCTCTTGCATTTGCTTTTCATAAAAGTTAAGGTTGGTGTGAATACTACAGGTCAAAACTGGGTAGTTGGATTGCCTGGGCAGGGACTGGACGCTGACCCTCAAGGCCACATTGTGAGAAACATTAGGAACAGGAAAGACATGCTCAGTGGGTGTCTGGGAGAACGTCCATTGCAAGTCCACATCTGCAGCGCTCACCCTGAAACAATACCAAAGGGCATTTACAAAAATAGCTAAATGAAAAGTGTTTATCTACTTTCTAACAAATATCTAAGAAAGAGCACTAGAAACATCAGCCACTGCTGTACTTTGCACAGTACACAAATCCTATAGAACTGCCAAAGTACCAGGCCAACAATATGGCACCTTCTAAAAGCAAGCAGGAAACAGGAGAGAAGAATGCTTTTAAGACAAGCTGCAGCAACCTGCAAACAGCAACCAGTTTTTTTCCATTGCAGGCATACCTGTACAGGATGTTTCGGGGAACAGCACCATGTGAAACACTCAGCCACGCGCTCAGCTGAGAGAAGAAAACAAAGGAGCGAACTGCCAGCAAAAGGGTCTTCTCTTCAATAAATCGATCTCCACTCCTAAGCATTTAAAGATAAACACATGAGTGTTGGTAAGAATATTCAGAGACCTATTAGAATTAGAACATTGTCAGATCTTTGGTCAGAAAATAAAATATAGCTAAATCATGCAAAGCAAAAGTTCCTCAAACACTTTGAAGATTCCAGAGCCTGATTTGTTTTTATACACATGAAAAAAATTTGACATAACAAATGTTACATGTTACTATTTGCAGCCAGGATCATTTTATACTCTGCACTGCACAATGTGCACTGCAGAAATTTTGAGTATAAGATGACTAAAATTGCAATGCTTCGATTTCACTAGCAAACAGTGGTTTTCTTAGATCAGTCCTCCTGGCAAAGAGCCAGTTCAAAACCACTAACTGATTACTTTAAGGACTTCAATATGACAAGATTCTTGCAATTATCAACTAATCCTCATATCCAACTTACTGTCGAGGAACTGGCTCCAAAATCCACCTTTCTAACAGCAATGCATCTTGTTTGATTGCAGGATCATTTAAATCATTCCCCTCTGTGGTGGGCCCTTCATCACTATAGCAACAGTCTGGAAGTAGCATCACTTCTACCATGATTGGAATATTGTTCTTCCACAGAAGCATAACCTCAGATCTGGTTCGCCTGGCCTGACGACACTGAGGGAAAGCAAAATGTCAATATACATAAGCCATAAAAATACTAGCTAGATTATATCTAATTTAAAAGCACAATCCAAAGTACTAGAGAAAGGTAAGGGTCAAATTCTGTTTGGTTTCACCAAATTAGAAATAAGATTCCAGAGCTATTAAATGAAAAAATAATTAACACCTCCTTTACAGTTGTCATTTGAGCAGCTTTCTTTAGGAAATTTAAAAAGCTTGTAAAAATGCATTTCCCCAACCACTGCACTTTGCTACCTTGTCGTTATCTCTCCACAAGGCACCCTCTTGGGTAGACAGACTCAAGCAGTATCTTTATAAATTCTGTGTCTTGGAGCAGGCTAACTTCTGCATGAATGTAACTTAAATTCCCACAGTACTTAAGAATTTTTACTTGAGAAATTGAATGCTCCAACCTTACTCCCAAATAGGCTAGATTTGATGTGCTTGTGATTTTTGGATCACTAACTTTTCCAGAACACCTGGAAAAGCAAAAAGTTAGGCAAGTCAGCCTACATTTTCTCAAAAGAAACCCCAGACCAAGAATACTAAGTATAGTGCTTGTCATTTGCATAATAAAGATTCAAACAGGCACTGCATTCAGGTAGTCATGCAGAACTTCATGTTCAAGGATAAAAGGCTTAATGATCTCTCATTTTAGGGACAGATCTATTATTAGCAGGATACCAAATTACATACTCATTTAAATGAAGGACTGCCAGAAAGCCATTGTTACTCATGCTGAACTGTGAATCCACTGTGGGGTTCTTGGCTGACTTTAACCACAGGAGCAAGGATTTGTGACATGAAATGGGTACCACCACCATACCTGAGCCAGTTTGTCGCTGCATTCATGCTTAGTTGTTGGTGGCTGACTTGACTGTGCTGGTGGGCAGTGAAAGCCCTCTGTCCTGCCCTTGATGGAGTACTCTGGTGTCCGGCCCTCCGTGATCAGCAGGGCCAGGGAGACCAGGAACTCCTCAGCTTCATACTCAAAGTATTCATCCAAAGTATCTGCCATTTCAAAAAGACATAAATTAATGACATTTGCTGGATAACAACTGTTGGCTGACCCTGCAGTTTGTTTCACTTACACTTGAAATGAGAGTGAGCTATGGGAAATGGATCTTTGTGTCAGACTGGCTGCATTCCCCATAAAACCCACCACTCCCCACTCCAGCACCACAAAACAACTTTCCTCATCTCATAATGTTGTCACCACAAACAAAGAACTTAGTTTTTCTACAGCTTTTCCCAAAGACAAAATGTTTCCTGGGCTCTTGTTGGAGAAGTCTAATGACAGTATGACTTGGCATTGTTATTATCATCTGACAGATGGAATAAGAAGCCACAATATATCATAAAGTAGATTAAAAATTGAAGAAGAAGAAATATTTACTTCTATTATGGAAAAAGTGGGACACAATGTTCTTTAAGATTTTTATTGCAAGTCCCTCCTGCTGAGAGCAAGGCTTACTTCAGAGGTCCATTTTTAGTTACCACTAACACATAGGAAATGTTCTGAAGAAACATACAGACTATTCATTGTTTTGTACCACGGTCAGTCTAAACTTGTGCAAAGAATGAGAACTCAACAAGTCTCTGTAGACAAAGCAGCAGCTGGCATTGCTCTTCATGAAGAGCCCTGGCACACTCAGTTCCTGCAGAGTTAAGAGGCACCATTTTATGGTGTTTATATTATAGAGCACCCTTCTCCTCCTCCTCCCTCATCACGAGGATGTCACCCATCATTCAAACAGATTTAAGTACAACCAGATCATGTCGTTCCCCTCATTGCTTCAAAACACTTCAAGTTTCAAAATTATTTAATTACTGAAGAGGTTACAGAAAACTCTCTTTTCCATGAAAGCTAAAATACATTCCCTTCAAAGTCTATTTTAAGAGCAGCAAAGAAAAGCGGGTGGAGGCAGGGCTGCCAGCAGTTCTTTACCTTTATTTTGATGCTTTAGGGGAACAAAAGCACCTGACATCTTCACAATTTTAGCTTAAATGTCCTATGTCATCCACCAAAACTGCCACAGGGAGAGAGTTAATTTCTATTCACGTTTCAATTATCATGCATAAAATACCTTTCAGAAGACTTTTTTGTCTTGGTCCCCTAATAGCAGAGCATTTGGCAAACACTACACAGGCAGACTTGAGAGATGCACACAAGAATGGATGCATGAAACAAAAGCTCCAATTAAACATGCAATTATCTGCATATGCAAATCATGAAGTGTGTACAACTAGCTTTTGCATGTTCATATTTGCCTAGCCCAGGCTTGTACACCATGGACCCCAGGGCTTACAGACTATTCGAAGGGATCTACACAAGGTAAGTAAGAGAAGTCAGCCCACTGCTGAAGAAGAGCCAGAGGACAGAGGAATTACCCTGGAGGACCCCATATGGCATTTGAACAATACATTAATTCATCTGGCATAAGTTAAAATGGTCATTCACCTGATGGATGGCAAAAAATATCTAATAAAGGGTGCATGAAAGATTAAAGGAATGGTAAATAACAGAGAAGACAAGCCTCTGAGGTAGTGATATGAGTCACCTACAAAATTAGGCACCTGCACTTTTTTTTCAGCTGGAAGTCTGGTAAACAATAGGCAAGTCATACCTGGGAATAGGAAAATGGAATTTAGGAGGACTCTGAAAAGGATTTGGATATACAACAGACAAAACAAATAATTGCAGCATTATCTTGCTGCTAAGTTAATCTTTATATGTCCAAAGCCCATGGTAATTTCAAGAAAGTCACAGCATGAAGGATCACTACTGGAGTATTTTGCATACTCTGACATAGAAGTTCATCAAAAATCTAGAAAGTTTTCAACAGGAGTGAAATTAATTTAAACAAGAACTGTCTCATGCTTAGCAGACTAAACAAAACTAATTCACCCCAACAAAAATCTGCAAGAGTTGTTTTTAATTAAAATACATAAAAACATGTATGATTTTTAAGAAAAACTGTAAAGAGAGTCTGATCAAGATCAGCATGTGCACAGTAAAATGTGATACCTGAAAATTTACACTGGAGAATTTTAAGTGGCAAGTACCACTAAAACAGACATGCCCTTCAATTACCATTAGCAGCTTACCAGATGAAGCAGTAGTTTCTATTATTTAGCTCTCTTTTAAAGAAGATAACCCATATGTTATCAAAACCTTTTGGATTGACACAAATTAATGGGCAAATCCTATGGCCTGAGTGCTTCTGCTGAGCAGTTAAGATTTAGGCAAAAAAAACCCACCTCTTTTTTGCATTAAAAAGCCTCTGATACCAAAGCCTATATTGGCTACCTAAAGTGCTCAGTGCCTTCACAGAGCTGTCACAGGTCACTACAAGGCATAGACCTTTAGTTTAAGATGTTTAGACATAGTTTAAGATGTTCAGATGAAAGATCCAGTGAATAGCAACTAAGCAAGATCTAGTGAATAAAGCCAGGTACATATTCTGAAATAATCATCACTCAAGAATCAGATTACATACACAATATTGATTTATGTAAACAGATAAAGCTCACTTCCAAGTTCAATTTACAAATACTGCCTCTGTTCCTGTATCAGACTTATTATTTCAGAAGCAACCAGTTTCTTGCCTTAAAAATGGAAGAGAAGGCCCAACTAGCTAGAGACATATTTATATAGTTATATTGGCTGCAGTTACAAAAACACCACATTGTTTCAAAATAAAAATGGCATCACTAAAAAGCCTGTATTGAACTAGGAAATGCTGCAGCATTATAAAGACAGGGCCAGAACTTTAAAATTATGTCAGCAAAGGAATCAACCAGTTATTTGAAATGGACTTTAAAAAAAATTAAAAAAATAAAGCACAAACAGCAAGAGGTATCAAGAAATATATTTTTCCTACAAAGTTCATGTGGCATAGTATCTTTTTTTAGCTCCACTAGATTTATATATCATTTAGCAACTTCTAAGAGTTTTTATAAAGAAAAAACCCTATAACCATTGAGAAGCCTTGTAATTGTTCCTATACGACAGACACAGATGATGCAAGTTGATGTAATTGATTACAAGGGTAGAATGACATTTATAGAAACAGCAAACTCAGTGTTTAGTTAAAAAAAGTCTTACTGTGTGTGTGCTGTAACTGTGTGGTTTATGTATGAATCAGCCCAAGGACACATCATATATTGTGTATAGAATAGCCTCAATCCTATAACCTGACTATACAACTATGATTATTGTTCTGCTTCATTTCTAGCACTGCAACATGCCAAGTATATTATACAGCATAAAATATACATCTCTGCACTGTCTGGGGTTTATTCTCCTTAAAATAGCAAAAAATCCAGTTAGCTGACACAAGTAAATAAGAATTACAGTAATAAAGCACTAAGCCCTCTAACCAATACATTATAACTAAAGATTATTGACCAGGTGGGCACAAGAGATAGCAGCAGGTGTCAGACTACTTTAGAAGGAACAAAGAGAAATTTAAATTTAGACTGAAGCTACTGTGCATAGAGCAAAGCATACAATACTGGAGAACTGAATATACAATACTGGAACTTTGTTTTCCTTTGCCTCCTGCACATATTAACCCCAGCAAAGACTGATTCTCTACACCTTCTCAAAAAACAGAAAAGCCCATTTAACCAGAAATGTCAAAGAGTCTTCAAATCCTTGTCCTCCTACCTCCACTACACACAGGTGCATGAGCACTGGAATACAGAATAAGAACCCACAATCCCCCCCCCAACTGAAATTGGCTGACATCCTGAAACACCAATTAAGGTTAGTTATGTGGTAGTAGGGATTCACAAATCCACTTAACTGTAACCCAAGGACTCTCTGAAAACTTCAGTTAATTGAGTTATGCTTAGCTGACTCCTTTCCCAACTAGGTCACGCTTGTGCAGACCAACTCCCTTCCCTTTCCTATCACAGCTTTTTCTGTAGTAATTACAGAAGATGTTTTCCTGAAATACATGTTTTAGAAGAGCATTTAATCTGTTTTCTAGGCTCAGGCCAGGAAACAAAGACATTTGGTATCATGTAACCCATTGTGCTCCAGGTGCCACCAGAAGATGCATCTGGGAGCTGCCACCCTGTCCTGCCTGGGAACAGCAAGGCAATAAAAGGCCCCAGCAGAGCCTCTCCTGCCCTGTGCTACCCTCCCATCATGACCAGGCTGTGATACAATCACAATCTCTCCTAGTCCATGCTTATTTTCTTGTCTTAGAACCTCTCATACTGCACTTCTCACCACAACTGTCTACCAAACTCATCCCCTTCTCAGAAAAAGAGCTCATTTTTGCAAAGAGACTTTCTTCAAAGAAAGACAATTTAGTTCAACTGAGAGTATCCTTTAATCCTGACCTTTACTGATTGAGGGCTACTTCCTTTGAGAGTCCATGAAACAACTAATAATTGTCCTTGAATATGCTCTGTAACAGCCCAGACCTTTCCTGGAAAATCTTTAATAATGGATTTTGAAGGCCCCTGATTAAAAGTAATCACTTTCCTATTTTACTTAGAAAGTTGAAACCCAGTAAGCAAAATACTTAACAAAAAATGGGCTGCATGATGTAGCCTGTTGGGATTCCCAGCTGATCAAGCCCTGCTCCTGCCCTGCACCTGCCCTGCACCATGGCACAGCTGCCCACATCTGCCCCCTCTCCTTCCTTTCTCAAAGACTAAAAGCATGGCTTAAATATTTGCATTTCTTTGTTGTGCTTTCAGTTCAGGCAGTCCCTAAGGAGACACTTCAGTCCAAGGGTCCCATGGCAGGAGTCAGGTACACTGGAGGAGAAGTGGCTGCACTGTCAGCACTCAGAACCCATCACCTCCCAGCAAGGGCAGTGCCCTGCATTGAAAAAAATACAGCAAAAGCCCTTCCTGCAAATCAATCAACTCTGAGTAAGTTTTATATCTTGCTATTCCAAGAAACAGGTTAAAGGTACTTCCACATTTTAAAAGTAAGGCAGGAATTCAAGAAACTACTGTAAAGGAAATGAAACACAACGTAAACCTTTGACTAACAGCTTCTCTTCTGGAATTAGAAACACCTACGGATGCTTTGGTTAACTAATTCCACGTTTTGCTTCACTTCAAAAGAAAGTTGCCCTTGAATCCCCCAAATTCAAGATTCTCTAAATGAGCAGTCATGTTGTGTCTGCATATTACAAACCCATAATTATATGTGAAGTCACACGCTTCAAGAGCTTTGTAATATTAGGAGTTTAGGTATAATTTAAGCTATCAAGAGTTAAAGTTATGAGATGGCCTACTTTTTTCAAGAAACAAGCTATTAGTTTTTTAAACTCAAGCAAATACAGTGAACTGGTTACCTTAATTTAGGAAGAATCCTATACAGATTGACACACATTGCCAACTGTCTTACATTCTTATGGGTCGAGATCTTTGAGCTCAGGGGCAGTCATTGTGAAAACATGAGGAGAGTAGCACCATAATTCATCTTATTGTTACTGTTTGCTTACTTTTTCCAGGGTGCCAAACTGAAGCACTACCTGGGTATCAAAGCAGGTCAGCTGTAGGCAGAAAACGGCAGCATAGGAATTTATATTAGAACTGATGCATACCTGCTATTCAAATAAAATAACAGTATAAGGAACAAAAAGCTCTGGTCCTACTTAGTTTCACATAAAACAGAAAGAAATTCACCTGCCTCTGTGTTGTTATGCCAGTTTATAATCAGAAAAAACAACCAAAGCACACTATCTTGTAAGTTAGGGGGGTTATTTAAAACTTAAGACAGAGCTATGTGGAGCTGATGAAGTTATTGCAGAGTTGCAGAGCAGTAAGAATCAATCAGTGCCATGAGCTGCAGAGCAGAGTGCAGTGCTGCATTAACTATTAACTCCCTGGGTGTGTGTGTATCACTGCTCATCTCCTGCACGTTCCTGCTGGATGCCTCTCACAGCACCCAGGGCTAATCTCGAGGCAGCTTTACTGTAAATAGAGAGACTGGTTTGAAAACTGGGCTGGGGAAAAAAAAAAAAAAGTACAATTCACATTTTACTAAAACTTATTCAGGTTCAAACAGCTTAGTAAGTACAGACATAAAATCCATTTAAATCCATTTAAAGCTTAAGTTTCTTGCAGTCATCTCAGAAACTGCTCTCTGGGAGTGTAAAAGGTAGACTGTTAAACTGATCTGGGTGTTCCCATCTTGCTTCCTGCGTTTTGGCTGACATCCTATTTTGCCATCACCATGCTGCTTACTGAGTCACTTCTCTCCGTCCAACTGTAGCTTCTATTTTTATCTAAGCAACAACAGTTTAATGTGCTTCTTTTGATTTTTTGGCATTAAACCAGAGTCTAGATCCAATATTCGCATTTTGATCAGGGAAACTGGATTTGTATTCCCTTAAGTGGACAAAGAAAAGGAATAAGAAAAAATGGTATCAGCTGAATCATTTTTTGCTCCACAATGAAACCACAAATTGTAAAGTAGGTCAATCATTACAATTTCAACATTGGTATTTAGTAGAAGGAAAGCAATACCTTAAAACATCAACTTTGAGGCTTGTTTCAAACGTCAATTCACCAAAAGTTGCAAGAGAACATGTATAATGTAAAATACAACTGCCCCACTCTATCCTGACATGGGTAAATAATAACTAAAATATGAGTGTAAAGCTGTAAGATTATCAGTGTTGCAATGGTTAGCAATTTTAAAATAAGCCAGTTGTCGGAAGAGAACATTTTCTTTTTGCTGACCCCTAAACTAAAGGTGCTCCTTTGTACCAACATGCTACAACTGGACAGGTCCTGAAAGCAAAAGAGGACTTGGCTCAGCAAATGCCCTTAAGAACACATCAATTTCTGTTTTCCTTTATATTACTATTTCCTACATTGTGATTACATTAAATGTGACTACACAAAAAAGCTGAAGTGATACTATAATGAAACAAAAATGCTTAAAAGGAGCAGACCAAGTAATTTCCATTAATTAATCTCTAGGTTTTTACATTTTTGCCTTGTTTAGCTGATGCTCTGCCTAAGCTAGCAAGTGTTAGAACAAACTGCATGACACAAGGCACCTATCTGAGCAAAATAAAAATTTAAATCCCAACAAAACAAAAGGATTTCTGTCAGGTGTTTCTGTTCATTTCTAAAAGAAAATAATTAGGAGAAAACAGCTGTTTTAGAATTAGTGTGTGGTGTTGAGTATAGAATAGACACTTGGCTGTAACTGGAAGAGAATAGAAGGTTTCTATCTGGCCTTCACTCACCACCAATGCAGTGATTTACTACCCTGATAAATATGCTGATAGAAACTTTGCAGAATTATATTGGAGATAAATTTCTGTTTTAAATTCTACCCTAGTCCCAGGGGGTAACAAGGGCAATGTGGAGGTCAGACCTAGGCTAACTTCACAGGCACTGGCACCACAATGCAAAACCCATCCAAATTCTCAGTTTGGGGAGCTGAAGGAGCCATGTGTCACCCTAGAACAGAAAGCAGCACACTTCAGTTTACAGAGTATGTGAGAATCTCTTCCTCAAGTGTTTCCTTGGCAAATAACTGAGCATTTTTTACACTAAAACACAAATTTTCCAATACAAAATTTCTATGTACATAATTGGTTTCCATGCTTCCCTCACTGGTATTGATGATTTTCATCAAGGCTTTCCCAGCCAAGGGAACTTTGGAGATGGGAATGATGACCACCTTCATTATGGCTGCTCATTAACTCAGGAAGGAGATCAGCAGCAGCCACATGGCTGAAGACACATGGACTGAAGGCTTTCATCAGCTTACTCTATTTCACCTTAGCTGTAAATATCATTCTGCAGTGACTCCACAGCTGCTGCTTTCTTTTCAAATGAAACCCAGTGTGTGTTAACAATGAAAAAGCACATCTATTTAGCTAATCCTCACCTCTTCCTGAAGGCATATCATCCATGTGACAGTTGCAATTGAGTATTGGGAAGTCTAACTCCCAGGCCAAGACATCCTTCCCATTAAACAGGTTGATGGCAGCTCTGCATTAAATTCCAGCTGTGACAGCATTTTTATAGTACATAAATAAAAGCGTGTGCCAGAAATTTTACTTCAGGCCCCACACACAATACAGTACAGGATGACATACATAAGTTTCAATTTTAATTTGTTTAACAATCCAGCCTGACAAAGATTCAACTACTTGCACACTTCTGTACTGTTTTATACAGAGATTGGTTTAGAGATGGAAAGCAGTAATTTGTGACAATAAATCACTTCCAGATGTTACTGGAAAACAACAGAGACCTTTTAAAAAGTCCTGCAGAAGGTATTTCAGTGCCTATGAGAGCTGCACGTAAAAAAACTAGATGTTTGCACCTTTTGCTGACCAGATTTTTGCTGAAGTGTCACTCAGTTTATGCCTCTGTAATGTATCTTCACAACAGTCACAAGTATCTTTGGGCTCAGCATTTATAGGAATGAAGTGTTGTTCTTGCCAAATATATTGGTTTCTAAAATTTCCCCATTAACACTGAAAATTTTTCTGTTTGGGGTACTTCATGTTTTATCTCATCACCTTAAATACGTATTGTACTTAGAAACTTTGGCATTATACTTTCAAGTGTTCTTGTGCTTCTTTTTCTATTCATATAGATAAAATAACACTTCTTTTCTGAGGAGAAATATAAAGTAGTTTCAGCTTTTAAAAGGATTTTGAGCAAATTGTTTAGAAGAGTCACTTAGTGCCTGACAAAACTGCAATGGGAACACAAAAATCTTGCTGGGAAAAGCCATCTCTACTCTATGTGCACTCTGGTTTACACCCACCAGGCACAAGTTCTTCTTCCCTAAAACCATTGCAAGGAAAAGAACTGTTACATCATGTGCCCTTTGCTTCAGACCATAGTTGGACTTGTTGGAAAATAAACCAGAGAGTGGAAAGTGAGAGCTCTGACTCACTTTTGGGTGGAATCAGCAGGCATGCCACAGCTGCTGGAGTCAGGGAAAGCCCCTGGTAAAAGTACCATGTTGACTTATGGGATCACACTTTATGGAAACCTTTCACTGAGCATTCAGCCTTCCACACAATATTGCTGCCAAGGCAAGTGAGGTTTCATAAGCACCAAAACACTCAGCCTTCCACACACTCAGAAAACTTTCAACAACCAATACTCAAACACTCATCTCCACACTGTGATCAGGTGCCAACGGGCCTGACTGATGGTTTTTGAAAACCATGCTACTGACAAAGCTCTTGTATGCTGAAAATCTCCTCAAACGATACCTATCAGTATCTATTTTTAATAGATATTGCAATTTCTCAGCTTTACTGTGGTTACAAAAACCTCAAACAAAAACAAACCAGAGAAGACTGTGGGACAGGGGTGGGCAGAAGTCTACATGTTTTTTAAAAAAAAATACCTAGTCCAATTTTTGGTGAGTCTATTCTATTAATAGACCACTAAAAAAATAAAACCAGACAAACAACTCTCCCATGTGTGGTTAGTATGTGATTTCTTCCGGGGCAAGAATTTTGATCATTTACAGGTAGCACATTTTAAAAGTTTTTGGTTTTGGTTCTTACATTACAAATTGGGTAAGAGTGTAAAATAGGTGCTATCAGCAAGTCACCAGTGCAGCAATAAACCCTGCACCCATGGAAAAAGCAACCCCTCTCCCTCAAGCATGGATAACACTCAATTTCAAATATCCTGTGTCTTAGAGGAACCTGTAAAAACCATAACATTATGAATGAATGCCAGCACTGTTACCTAGGTCAGCCAATGGCCCTGATCCAGATAAATGAAGGTTAATTGGTGTTATTTTTAAATTCTAGAGAATATGACAGTCTGTGCAGTTTTCCATGGGGCTGAAAAGACCTCATGGGCTAGGAATTAAAAATCTGTAACTGCTTGGGCAGTAATGAACTTGTAGTTCAATACAAATCATCAAAATAGTCATTGTACATGTCTAGATGTATTTCATCTGGGCAAGTACTGAATTGCTTGATGTATGCAGTTTTTCTTTCTCTTGCTTTCACCCAATTTGAAGACTTGACAGGATCTAGCTGAGTACATTTATCTTGTTACAGATCAGACTGACCTTAAGATTTAAAAAAAAAACAAAACAACAATCAGACTAATGAAACTCTAGAGCACCAGACCTTGGAAAGTACCTTTTTAAAAACAGGGCCCACTTGAACAGTGAAATTTCAAACAGCATACTTGTTTGCTTACAAAATTTAAGTGTCTGCTTTCCCTCTCCCCTTCATTCAACCATCCTTCCAGGCTTGCACTGCAGCTTTGAAGGCTACCAGAACCATCCAGCCACCGGGCACCTCGCAGAACAAAACAAGCTCCTGACAATCCCAGACGCAAGACACTCGCACCAAGTGCCAAAATTAACACTGCTGGAGCAGGGATAATAGTGGTGTATTCACCGTGTATCTGCTGAAAACAATTCTCCCTTGAAGGGGAAGAGCTTGCTCAGGCTGCTGCTGGCAGGGAGCGAGGCAGGGACAGTGAGGACAGCAGGCAAAGTGCCCCTGCACAGGGAGGGGACAGCAGGCAAAGTGTCCCTGCACAGGGAGGGGACAGCAGGCAAAGTGTCCCTGCATGGAGCGGACAGCAGGCAAAGTGTCCCTGCACGGGGAGGGCAGCAGGCAAAGTGTCCCTGCATGGAGGGGACAGCAGGCAAAGTGTCCCTGCACGGGGAGGGGACAGCAGGCAAAGTGTCCCTGCATGGTGGGGAGGGCAGCAGGCAAAGTGTCCCTGCATGGGGAGGGGACAGCAGCAAAGTGTCCCTGCACGGGGAGGGGACAGCAGGCAAAGTGTCCCTGCATGGTGGGGAGGGCAGCAGGCAAAGTGTCCCTGCACGGGGAGGGGACAGCAGCAAAGTGTCCCTGCACGGGGAGGGGACAGCAGGCAAAGTGTCCCTGCATGGTGGGGAGGGCAGAAGGCAAAGTGTCCCTGCATGGTGGGGAGGGCAGCAGGCAAAGTGTCCCTGCACGGGGAGGGGACAGCAGCAAAGTGTCCCTGCACGGGGAGGGCAGCAGGCAAAGTGTCCCTGCACGGGGAGGGGACAGCAGCAAAGTGTCCCTGCACGGGGAGGGCAGCAGGCAAAGTGTCCCTGCATGGAGGGGACAGCAGCAAAGTGTCCCTGCACGGGGAGGGCAGCAGGCAAAGTGTCCCTGCACGGGGAGGGGACAGCAAGCAAAGTGTCCCTGCACGGGGAGGGGACAGCAGCAAAGTGTCCCTGCACGGGGAGGGCAGCAGGCAAAGTGTCCCTGCACGGGGAGGGCAGCAGGCAAAGTGTCCCTGCACGGGGAGGGGACAGCAGCAAAGTGTCCCTGCACGGCGCTGACCTGGAGTCACCCACCAGCCTGGGCTGGAGCTCATTGGCTGCACGTGTGTTTGTAACACCCTGTACTGAGGATTCTTGGAACGTTCTTTCCAGAGAATCACAGGGACAGGGCTCACCCCTCCAAGGCCACTTGCAGGCCAATCTCCCCAGCAGCAGCAGCATCCTGCTCCTCGAGATAAACTATCAGTTTATACAAGAGGAAAGGATCCAAAGCCTGCTCACGTGCTCTGAAATCAGGTGACCCGTGAGTCAAGGGACAGAGTAATAAATTATTAGGAAAAACAAAACACTACACTAAAAATAGTGAACACGAGCAGCACATGAAGAATAACAGTTTTTATCCAGTCAAAGCTCAAGGCTCTCCCCAGCCTCTTTTGTATCTGGGCAAAACAAATTGACATGAGCAAAGACAGACAAACAAATAAAACCTTACTTTAGTTCTTCCTTGATAATTCACAACTGTATATTTAATTGAAAGTAAACAGAAGGGGGAAAAGCCCAGAAAGCTGAGTTTTGGACCAGCAGAAAAAGTATTAATGCCCAAAGTAAATATCCAATGCAACTTCAATCAGAAAATATCAAAGTTACTTTCTTTCAGGTAAAATTGCTCCAAGATGAATTCAGCTCAGATAGGCCAAAAGCTTCACTTCAGCTACTAACACAGTTCAGGCAACATTAAGGATTTGCCCACTTGTCAGGTTTAATAGATCTAATAAATTATTGTGAATGCTCAAGTTAAGCATGAGGTAAAAAAAACAAAAGCCCTTCACAAACATTCCAGAATTCAAGTGCCTGATACCCATAACTTATTTTGTCAACCCTCCCATTAGCAAAACCATTATACAGAGATTTTCTACTAGAAATCAATAAAGAAAATAAATTTTGTTATTATCAAGGGACAACAATGTATAATTTTGTTGGAGGAAGAGGATTTTTTCTAAGAGATAAGAAAACAGCAAGCACAGAATAGTAGTCAAAAAGACTTAAAGTTTCCATTTAGAAGTATCTGATTACATTGGCTATTACTGTAAACAGCTGTTTTTTTGCAATCACTTATCTTCAAGAACTAATAAAAAACACATCTGAGAGATTTTTAGCACAGAACATTTTATTCTTACCATCTGAATTAGTGGCTGAAGAAAGTTCTGAAAGGATCAGAACCTGGCATGGGAACCCAGACAACAAGCAACCTGCCCTCTTTATCCCCAGAAAAACATGCAAACTGGGTTCACTACACCCACCTTGCTGGGCTGAATCCCTAGGAAACAGCATTCAGAGAATTGCTTTTAGCATGAGCTGGTTTTCCTCTCGAGTATGGAAAAATGCTTGTCTGAAATCCAAAGATTTTCCTCAGAGATAAATTCCTCACAGTCCAAGCTGGAAGCACGCCCTGCCAGTGGGGACCTGGGCTGGGCACAGCCCCCGTGAATGGCACCAGCGAGCAGATGGCACTGCCTTATCTGCCTGCCCAGGGAAGAGGCAGCACTGCCCGCAGGATTGCTCATGGAATCTGTGTGAAAAAGGCACAGACGAGGTTGTGCCTCACCACCACTCAGCCCTGTAAGGTACCTCTGGTCGGTGCCTAACAGGAAACCGTATTTTCCTGTTCTTTGTCTCTTAAAACATCATCTTTCATAACAAGAAAATTACCCTTTTTTTCTTCTCCTTTCAAGATCCTCCATGGCTTACCAGCATTCCTGTTGTCACCCACTCACTACTGCAGTAAACTGGCCTGTGATTACTTTAATCACCAGTCCTCACTGCCCCTGTGTTGTTCTACACCCTTGATTAAAATGACTCTGCTTTGCAGCTTCTCCATTACGGTGATAAAGGCTTATTAGCCTGTGGGAGCACAGTTTATCTGTCTCCATCAGTATTATCCCTTTTTCTCCACACAGCCCTCTGTTGGAAGCCATTGATTTAGCGTTTGATACTTGCATAAGGTCTGAGGTGAGGACAGTCTTTTGTTCCATGCTTGTATAGTACCCAGTAAAGCACAGATACCCAAGTGGGAGTCTTAATTTGTATCACAGATAACAAATAACTCCATGAATTTGCTTCCCTTCTCTTTAAGTCCTCTTATGACTGAGTTACAAGTTACACACCTGGAGGATGAAGAAGTCCTTGATCCATCTGACACAGCAACACAAAACAGTGAGCAAACACATGCTGAGAATACAGAGGCTTGGTACACAACTACATGAAGTACTTCCTTCACTCTGCAAAGAAGCCACTGCTGTAGTCAAGACCCACAAGCATAGATGTACCTCACAAACACAGCAAAAGCTGAGGATTCTACATGTTCTTAACAGCACTGATAAAAGAGACAACAAGTTGTTCCTGCTGTATGAGAAGTGACCTGGACTCAGTTATATACACAGCTCTTGTTCATGACTTCCCAAATGAAACCCCACCCTCCAGTACTTTCAGTGCCATGAAGCTTAGTCTATAATAACAATCCTTCAGATATCTTGCCCTAAAAAGAGATATTGACATTTGTGGTTTGAATTTAACTACAGTAGGTACAGCACCCATAGAGTAACCTCACGATAAAAATAAGAGAGCACTTGGGGCACTTCCAGCATCCTGCTCACACAGCCCAAGGCCAGTGGGAGTCAGAGTCACATCCACCCCACCACAGGCTCCTCCTCACCTCTACCACGCCCAGGTCAAATGCAGAGAGCTTCCCACCTCCTGCTCCCTTTCCCTTTTGTGATGCCATTTAAGTTGCATGAGGCAATTTTCACGTTTAGTTAAATGGAAAGGATTCAGAGAGATCTGCTCAGATTATAAACTTCTGCATTTAAACTGATGTTTTAACTGCCAGGCATTTTAAAGTATACAGTACTTCAGACATCTTTTGGAAAGATGTTATAGGAACTCCAATACACAAGGCCTCTAGGAATTCATATCCACTTTTTCTTTGTTTACCTTTTCTCCTTCTCCAGCTGGTTTGCTTTGCCTTTTAAAATTTGTTTTAAAGTCATAAAACCAACAAGTTATCTTGAGTTTCATAAACTTTGCTAAAACTGGAGAGTAAAACGTGTTAGTTGCCATGGCAGTAGTGAGGAGTTGCTGGGTCAGGATGTAGAGAACTTCTCTTGTTCTGTCTCATCATTTGCATCAGAAGTTCAGCCATCTGTTATTAACTATTTAACAACAGTCTTGCTTGTTAGCACTGGTGCTTGCTATTTAAGTCTCCCCACCTTCAGCCCTTTTGAAAATCTCCTAATTAAAGGAAATTCATCTGAGGGCTCAGTTATCTTTCAGGTAGGATGACCACCATTACTTCAAGTTGGCCAATATTCTCCTTTCTCACCAAGGAAAAAGCAAACACTTATGCAGACACCACCCTCTAGAAGCAGCAGCTTTATTGTTAGACAGCAATTTGAAAAGAATTTCAACAGACAGTAGATGATGTGGCTGAACTCCAAGAGAGGCTATATCCCTCCATTTAAGTACACTCCACTATACAATATCTTCCCCAAGTTCCATAGCATCCCTCAATCTTCTTTATCCCAGCTTCTTGATATTTCAAAAGAAAAGTTTTGTAGTTTTATTTCAGAGGATGAATAGCATTGATTCAACCATGTGTTGCTAACAAGTAAATACTGTCTTTCACCCTCTGAGAGAATCTGAAATATATTTGTCTACTTGCTGCATACATGAAGAAAACAAAACTTACTTCTTCATTTCCAAGCATAGAATTTTGGAGTTAAAAGCATTTTACCTTATCTTTACTCTGCTATCTTCATTCAAATCTGCATAACCTAAAGAAAAATACTCTGAGTCTCATTCTAGGAAAGCAGGCCAGTCTTGTTGCTCCTCACTCATCATACCCTCAAGAAGAAAGTGGGAGGCTGTACAGTGACAAAAGGGAACAATGCATCTCACTGTTCCTAAAACTACTTCATAAAAAAACACACACAAAAAAAAACACCAAAAAAAACCCCCAAAATACCCAAAAAACCAAAACCCAGTACTATTAGGGGCAAGGAAGTGGCCTTCAGCAGGAAGCTGGAAGCCCTTGTTTCAGTCATTTAACAACCTAACATATGCTAAGAGCACTCTGTTCACAGGTACAGCTCAGATCCTCCAAAATTATAAAGTGGAAGAAAATTTTGAAAAATACTTATGTGGAATACAGAGAGTTGCAGGGCATCAGAAGACTAAGTCACACATCCCAATAACAAGACTATTTTCCAGGCTGGTCTGTCCTTCATGATGACAAGCAGACCAGCAGCCTGTTATATGCACAAATAATTTCAGAGCAGCAGAACATGGCTCAGAGACAGCACAGGCTGAGATGCCTTCTCAGACTAAAAAAAAGAGAGATTGGGTAGATACAACCACACATGCATAGGATAGATCTGATATAATACAAGGGTTTAGAGATCCAGAACAAGAACCCAGTGTCATTACTTCTGGCTCAAAAGAGAATGATGCAACTGAACAGTCTAGAAGTGCCTGAAAAGATTTTCCTCTTAGCATGTTCAGGAAAATTCTATATTACAGATATTTTTGACTTCACATGTGAAGGCTTGGAGAAACACATCCAGGGCAGCTTTCTGACTATCAGACCATATCAACTTGAGAGGTTTGCTTCAACTCCAACAAGAATGTGAACACTGATGGCATAACTAAGCTCAAGATAAATACAGTCCTGGGGAAGAACTATTAAGCACATTTTCTGCCTACATACAAGGCACCTACTAATGCCACTGAGCTGCAATTTTTTCTCCCCAAAATAACTGAAAAACAAGAAAATGAGAAACAAACCTAAGAGTGCAAATGCACTGGTAATAATAAAGCTTGTAAAGAGCATTAACAGGGAGAAGAGATAGAAACACTCAAGAATGCAATAATTTTATTTTAATGGACAAGACATTAAACATTATAGTATGCAGGTTAAGTAGGAGCTGATATTCCTATAACTTTATTACAACATCATGTCAGTTAGAAATCACACCTACAAGCTGAAAACTTCTGCAGCTCTGCTGCTAGAACAGAACTAAATATCAGGGTAATTAAAAAAGCACACAGGAGAAAAAGCACAGGACTTGCTAGGAAGTGTCCTCAGGTGAGGAATGCAGATTAAGAATTCCATTATTTTATCTGAAATACAGAAAAAGACAAAACAAAAAGCCCAGAGCAAACTATTTTCATAACATCTGACCTCTTCTACTGCAGCTTCTTTTTTGTATTCATCTTCTCTTTGTGCTACTTGATCTCCCAAAACTTTGATGTTACAAACCATTCATTGCCATCTAAGTGGTGGGTAATTTATCTTGTGGAACTTTGTCAGAACACGTCTGACCACCCAAAATCCTCCTCCTAGCTAGTAAGGCTACCTTCAGCTTCAGTAGGCTTCAGTATTTGCAGCCCCAATTATTGAGAGGGTGGGGTGGAAGGAGAGGCATAAGGCTAGCAGACCAAAGGCACAGACTGTACTTCTTCCTGAGAAATGCAAGGAGCTCTGAGAGATGAAATTGATGATGGTGGAGCACCATGAAGCTCCTCGGTTCATTTTTCCAATGTTATTAACCTTCACCTACAACGCCTGCCCTTAAGTGGTTAAACAGTAACCTGCAAAAGTAAAAAAGTTACAAAAGAGACAATATATGCTTCCCATCTAAAAAAAAATTCTGGGAGAGTGGCCAGGCCCATAAAATTGTTTTTAAATTTTATTTGGGAGGATAAATGAGGACATTACAACTCTCAAGCTGTGTAAAAGACTATACTTTAAAATGGACACCAGAGGCTACTATGGAATTTTGAATGCATAAAACAAAAGAACATTTTTGATAGTTTTAGAATTGAACTCTGTCACACAGCACAATTCAGCTATTTACAAGTTTCTATGCTGTAAGTCATGTTATTAAACTGTAATAGTTTTCTGGTACTCCAAATAATAAAACATTACATAGGGTCAAAACTGAAAGGCTTAACAGAATTTCAGCCAAGAATCCAGTTTGCCTCCCTCTTCCCTAATAATATGGCAATTTTCCACATAGCAAAATGGCAGACTCACATATTTAAAATTTAATCTATGTAATTATGAAATTTCACTTTGTCCTCTCAAAAATTCCTTACTACTTTACAAAGCAGTGCTTCAGTGATTCAAAGCCAATATTCCCACACAAAAAACCAAGAGTGCACTAGTGGAATCATTCCTCCTCCCGTGCCAGGAGGGGGTCATTCAATGTCAGCAAGCTCACTTAAATTAGAGCTCTTGCACTTTTCAGAGGAATATCAACAAGCTCTAGACACAGGATGAATATATATAAATGTATAAATACATATACAAGTACTTGGTCAGAGCAACATTCACATTTTTAAATAACAAGTTTGTATAAAAAGCAATAGATAATCCTCAATTCTGCACTGAGTTCAGTATAACATTAATTAGCTTTTTATACCATATAGTTGAGCAACCAGTACGATGCTAATTAAAAATACATATTTGTATTGCCCCCAAAGCTGACATATTTGCATCAGCTTCATTTGCCCCAAGACAAACAAGTAGTGGCAAAGGGCTAATAATGTTTCATGCATTGTTTCTAGCAGAAATCAAAATACTGTAATAGTTTCCTCCTGCTGGAGGGAAAAAAAAAAAGAGGAGAGAGAAACTTGACCTACATAACAAGGCACAGAAGAAACTCAGTTAAGCTTCAGGGTGTTTTTGGGAGGGGGAAGAGGTTGGTTTTTTTCTCATAACAATGAAGAGTCAAACAGTTACATATGGCTACACTAACTACAACTGTTAGCACATCTGACACTTAACTAGCGTCTCACTTTTAAGGTTTAAAAATCCTCCCCTCCTCTTCCAGGACATTTAATACTCTTGCCCTAACAAGCTAATGAATTAACCGAGTTAATTTTTAGGCTGTCCATTACTTTCCTTTAAGGGAACGTTAGAAAAGGAAAACGAAAAGCCAACCCCCAACTCAGAGAAATTCAGCCTTTCATAGGCTCAGTACACGGAAGGAAGAATGTCTGGTTTGGGTTTCTAAAGGAACTGTTTACAGACTCAGCCGGAGAGGCAAACTTTGCTACACTTCGGTATAGGTGGGTTTCGAATCACCTTTCTCAGACAAACACCGCCAATAGCTGCCGACTACCCTGAGTTACACAGCTTGAACTTGTTTCACGCCTTGAAGCCTGTCCGGGCCGGTGCCACCGGCCTTCCAGCCTCCCCCCGCCGCTCCGCCCGGCCCCTCCCCGGCACCCCGGGCCGTGCCGAGCCGTGCCGGGCCGTCCCGAGGCGCGGGGCTCGCTGCCGTACACACCTTCTCCGCTCGGCCCGGCGCTCCCGCAGCGAGCCCCGCAGCGCCGGCGCGGGCGGCTGGGTGCCCAGGGCATCCTCCACAAAGGAGGCAGAGTAGGGGCGCGCATAGCAACAGGGCCGGCCGCCGATTGGCCCCGCGGCCGAGCGCCGGCCCCTCGGCACGGCCCGGCCCGGCCCCCGCGCCCGCCCGCCCGGGCCAGGTGAGCGGGGCGGGCCCGCCGCACGCAAACCACCGGGGCCGCGCTCTCCAGCCGGGACCGGGCTGCGGGGAGGACGGCGGTGCCGACCCCGCGGAGGGGATGCCCAGGAGCCGCTCCCCTGCCCGGGCGCGCTGGCACCGCGCTCCCCGCAGCAGCAGCAGCGAGAGCAGCCGCTGCGTGTGTGTGTGTCTGTGCGCTGGCACTGCTCTCCCCGCAGCAGCCGCCGCTCTGTGTGTGTGTGTGTGTGTGTGTGTGTCTGTGCGCTGGCACTGCTCTCCCCGCAGCAGCAGCCGCTGTGTGTGTGTGTGTGTGTGTCTGTGCGCTGGCACCGCGCTGCCCGCAGCAGCAGCCGCTGTGTGTGTGTGTGTCTGTGCGCTGGCACTGCTCTCCCCGCAGCAGCCGCCGCTCTGTGTGTGTGTGTGTGCGCTGGCACTGCTCTCCCCGCAGCAGCAGCCGCTCTGTGTGTGTGTGTGTGTGCCTGTGCGCTGGCACCGCGCTGCCCGCAGCAGCAGCCGCTGTGTGTGTGTGTGTCTGTGCGCTGGCACCGCGCTGCCCGCAGCAGCAGCCGCTGTGTGTGTGTGTGTGTGTCTGTGCGCTGGCACTGCTCTCCCCGCAGCAGCCGCCGCTCTGTGTGTGTGTGTGTGTGTGTGTGTGTGTCTGTGCGCTGGCACTGCTCTCCCCGCAGCAGCAGCCGCTGTGTGTGTGTGTGTCTGTGCGCTGGCACTGCTCTCCCCGCAGCAGCAGCCGCTGTGTGTGTGTGTGTCTGTGCGCTGGCACTGCTCTCCCCGCAGCAGCAGCCGCTGTGTGTGTGTGTGTGTGTGTCTGTGCGCTGGCACTGCTCTCCCCGCAGCAGCAGCCGCTGTGTGTGTGTGTGTCTGTGCGCTGGCACCGCACACGCAATGTCCCCGCACAGTACCGCTCCGCAGAGCCAGCCCCAGCTGCGGGCTGTGAGGTGATGAATATTTACATCTGGAGCGGAAAAAGCTTGCCAGGCAGCACCAGCCAAGTTCCCACCGCTCTTTTTCCACGGCTCAGCCCAGTCAGGAGTGGCTCGGCCGCCTCACTCCTGTGACCCTCCCCGAGCACACAATGGGAGCAGGACCCAGCTCTCCTTGCACTACTGCAGCTCTTACTTCAGTGTTTGTAATGGGCACTTCTGAGGACTAATTTATGAGGTTGTTTCAAGAGGGTAGTCTCAAAACAACATGTGCTATTTTAGATATAGTCTAAACAATGTACTGGCTACGTTAAACAATTTCATCCAGCTCTGACATATTTACAAGTATTAAAGTCAGATGACAGTACCATATTAACATAATCAGTGCAAAAAACCTATCTCACTCCCAGCCTAACCACATCACAAAGCAAGACTAAAACCCTTGTTCTGTAATTAGCTACCATGAAACTATGAAAAGTCCAGATCAAACTAGACTACACAACCACCTTCAAAATCCAGTACCACTCACTAACCCATTCAAGAGCATGGAAAACATGCCACTTCACAAAATTACTTTTCCCCACTCACAGTTTACATACCAGTATAATTTAGCTGTGGTTGCAAGAAATCACAATCTACACAAAAATTTTAAGTAGACATTTTATCTGAGGAAGGTCCGATACCTCTTAGTAGTTGGCCCATTTAAAGATCCCACATACAGATAGTGCCTTACAGAGAGTTAAGATGCAAAAAAATACCATTTCATTAGTCACTGACATTCAAGCTTCCTGTATATTTTATTTTACCTGTCTGCTTTCCAAGTATTTTTCCTTCATGGAACATTTACTTCTACAAAAACAACTGTCGTTCGCACAGTCTGAAAAAGCAATTTCAGGTTTTCTTAATCAAGCAACTACCTAGCATTTGAGAAAAGTACTCAGATGATTTTCTATAAAACAGTTATTCAGTATCTACAGGAGGAACGGGAGGGGTAAGAGGAATATTTATCACATTAGTAAACATGGTATGTTTAGTTTTGCTAACAAGAGGCAGGAGCAAACGCCCGAGTCAATTCCCGCAGAGGCCAGCAGAGACAGCATTTGGGAGTCACCAGCTGTTTTTACAGGCCAGCTAACAATTTTTTAGTGATGAGCAGCTGTCTCTAGCTGATGGGCATACCTACCCACCACACTGCTCCTCAACAGTCTCCCCACACTGCACTACTGCACTGCAACCACAAAGATCCTTTTCACACCAGATATTCTTCAAGTACAGTAAAAGCAGGGCAGTTTGTTGACACTCCAGCTTTTAAGGTTACAGTCCTAAACTAGCTGTAGGTACACTGAGCTGAGCTCTGTGCCTGTTTGTGGATGAACAGCCCAGAAGTGAATGCGTCCAGCCAAATAACATGCTAAATTTATAAACTGCAATATTAGATATTCTACCAAAACAAAACCTACCTTGAAGGACATTACTCATTTATTGGATCTCTCATGCTCCCACAAATTCCAGAAGCACAAGATACTTTACATGAGAATATGGTAGCACACAGGACTTTATCCTAGGCTGCATACTTCACCACCATAAAGTCCCTGCACTTCAAATACTATTACCATGCTCGCTGTTCTCTGCAAAATGACAGGCAATAATCAAGATAACCAGACTGTATTTTAACCCACCTTCTGCCACAAATAAAATAACACTTCTAAAAATGAAAAAGGTGAGGTCTTCATAACTGTGGATTTTAACCCAACACTCTGGAAGTAAGCAGCCTTACACATTCCATAAAGCAGGAAATCAGAGCCAAGCATGGTTCATCTCAGTATCAAGTGAATTACACATCAATTCAGAAGCACTTGCCAATAGACATAATTGGCATCATCCCTACATTATAAAAAACACTCAACTTCAACCTTTGAAGGACCATGCCAAAGCACAGGTTGTCTAGTAATGAGCCAGTTCAGAAAAACACTCTAATTCAGGTGCCAGCCCTCCCTTGTGCAGGAAAAGCAAGGTGTGCATGTGACCCCTAAGGAGCAAAGCCTAAGTGACTCCATAGCACCTTATGTTTACACAGCCTAGTCATGGAGACAAGCTAAAAATAAAAATACACTTCTACTAACACATCCCTTCCTTGAAACAAACATTCTGGATTGAGTTACTAATTTGCAGAACACAAAACCACCAAGTGCTCTCATGTAGACTGCTTTATTCCCTTTCTCCCAGTACAGATGCTCAATTCCTCAGAACAAAGCTGAGGTCAGTTCTTGATGCTTGCAGTGCATGTTAAAGAGATGGTTAGACACACCACTCACACTCTGTGTATAGCTTTCCCCTTACTTATGCTCAAATTTCTTGAGTGAGAAAGGCTACATACAGTCCACAGTACACCTAGAGAAGCTGAAAGCATCAGATGCTAACATCCCACTATGATTTTTAAATCAAACAAAGATTAAAACCAAATAGCTGCTCAAATTTCATACTAGTAACTTACACAAGAATGAATTTTGCCAGTTTACTAAAAGTGTCCTAATACATTTATAAAAGGTCACTCCATCTTCTCAACATGAGGATGGGATGAAAGAACATACAATGCACCATCAAGCACCATAACTTTCATCTCTAGTGGATCCAAAATACTTTCTCATACAAAGTTGTTAATTCAGCAAGGCTCTCGTAGCAAACATCCAGAGGCAGCACAATAACAGCCAGTCATGACTGGCCTAAGTGCTTGGTGCAAGGTGAGCCAGGTGAGCATTCTAGCAGTTTTACATTGAACTTTGCCTTCAGACATTTCCAGCATTATCAACTATTCCTCCTGTTTCACCTGAACTAGCTATTTGGTTTTACTCCTCCACTTTTTACCAGCAAACTCCTCAGAGGGGTCCTCCACAGCTTGCTTGTGTTAGCATGGTGTAGGCAGTTACACCATGAGTACTACTGCTAGTACAGCTATGGCTGCATTACTCAAGGTCTATCCTCCAATTCTAGCTCTCCAGATACTTTGTTTCTCATGGTTTCCCCACAGTAAACAAAATTCCTCTGGTGAATCAAATAGTGCTTCAAAAGGAAGAAGCTGCTTCCCCCTCAGATTAAAACAAAGCAAAGTCATACTTTTCACTAAAAGGTAACTGAAGTGGGAAAACTTTCTATATATAGAAAATATACTTGAAGATAAATTTTAAAGACATTTACAGCAGAGAAAAAAGGGTTTTTACCTTTGAACAGCGTGAGTGTTGGTATCAATCCCTTTGACCTAACTGCATTCCCAGTCCATGCTGACCTTCACAATTTTGTCCCTGTGCAGCTCCTATTGATAGGAAACTCCTCCTCTTTTATTCCACATCAATGTAATATTTACTGAAGTTCTTCCCTTCTTAATGCAACTATTCTCTTCTAACTCTTCTCTCTTACCCTCAAATTCACTACTTAATGAAAATTTAAAAATAAAGAACAAGTAAATAAAAGTCTTGAAGATTCAGATCTAACATGCAAAGGAAATGCACCAGTGTATTGTGTACTTATGACTTTACAGAAAACTGCATATAAAAAAAGCATCAGCTCAACATATCAAAACTCCACTCTCTGTTAACACAGAAGTTATGGCAAGGAGCCATCACAGACACTTACTCAGATACTGCTCTTACAGACCCTCTCTGCACCCCCAAGCCTGCAAACAAAGCCTTCCACCAAACTTGCTGACCTGCCTGGAAGTGTGAGTTTGAGCCATGGTTTGTTTCACTGGCGTTGCTGGGCTGGTGCCCTGGCAGGGAATCAAGCAGAACAATACCTGGCAGGGGAGAAGGGCTTCCCATTGCTCTGAAAAAAAAGCAGGCTGACCACAGCAGCTCTTCCTGCACCTCTCCTTCTCCTTCCCTTGTCCCTCAGAAGAAACCAGCTGC
Organism: Molothrus aeneus; assembly: GCF_037042795.1. Classification (NCBI taxonomy): domain Eukaryota; kingdom Metazoa; phylum Chordata; class Aves; order Passeriformes; family Icteridae; genus Molothrus; species Molothrus aeneus. Next base: position 8,308,018 of record NC_089658.1, on the reverse strand, counting down.
CTCTCTACCACCTCCCATTGCTAACTGTACTGAGGATATGAAATAATACTTGCCACCTTCAATTTTACTGAAGTTCTGTGTCTCTTTTTGCCCTTCCTGCCCCCATTACACAAAACAAGTTGATACTTGCACAGCATCCTGAGAAAGAAGCTTGATTTGTTACAGCACAGAGAAGTGTGAAATATGTCCTAGAAATCCTGTAGGCTCATTAGTGGGCAAAAGGAATCCCTGCATACACAGCAAGCACCATTAAGAGGTTAAATTAGCACAAGCAGTCACCTGCTCATAGACTCCCTAAAGTAGTTCACTATCCAAAATGGACTTACTTAACAACCTGGTTCCCAAGGATCTTGATGGAAAAAAGATCACTAACTTGTGTAATGTAAAACAGATGACATTGCTCACGTGCAACCAGAGTCCCTATTTCAGATATATTCTCTCTTTTTTATGCCTCAGAAGAAAATCCAACTTGTTTTTTTCCTTGGAAAAAGCCAATGGGTTTGGGAAACGCACTGATCATTGCTAAGAGGAAAGCTTAGCTGCCCCATGGTTACTGGTACTACATACCTGCACAGAGAGACACTGCATGCCTGCCCATGAAAGAAAAGTGGTCAAACCAAAATAAATGTGTATGGGGGGGAAGAACTCCCCTTACTGCCCCTGAAAAAACAAAGTTGTTCAGAAGATTTCTCAGTGAGGCTGTTTTGTTTGCCTTTATTCATTATAAGGACTCTTAAAATCAGCACAGACATGAAATGCCATTAGTATTTCGTGTATGCAGAGTGCTCCCTCCCTGTGTGTTCAGCTGCCTGACACACAGCTCCCTCTCCAAATTATCCCCAAGAACATCCTCACACTACCCTATTACATCTTTGCATTTTGAGTCAATGGGATGTTGTAATACCATCCCAGACAGCAACTTGAACCAGCTTTGATCCCAAAGCTAGCATGAAAAATCACCAGCCAAAGAACTAGACAGGCCCATTTAACATAGAAGGAAATGTATTAGTACAAGTGAGTTGGTCTTGACTTGGTCAGATTAACTCTGAAATGTTAAGAAAAGATGGAGAATTTTCATGACTTACAATTCAATTATTCTGTTTACAAGTAGCCTTTGTAAAAAAAAAAACAAAAAACTCTTCCAATCTCAGTACACCTCTGATTGCAGAGCAAGAATAACTCACATGGCTTCAGCCATGTGCTTGTAGCTGTAGTCATGCCACCCTGCACGAGACCAGCAGAAAAAGGAATAGGTAACGAAAGTGAAGTCTTCCAAAGTCCAGCTACCTACCCAGGTCCAAGAGGCACTCTTCTGTATTTGCATTCATCATGAATTGACTACTTATACATGGAGTTTTAGTACTGGGTAGTACAAAGGTAACCATGCAACTGTACATGCACTTCTAAAACAATTTTAACTTAAAAACTGGCTTCTGTCTAAACATTAAATTTAAATGACCTGCAAAGACTGAATAATTTACCACTTCCTTGAAAGACAATGATGTGAGACACTTTCAAAAATCTAAAAAACATAGTTTATCAAGTATTACATTGGAATGGAGACAATAACTACCACTATATTTACAGTTAAACTGCAAGACCTTATGGACTAAAAGAATAGCTGGACTGTTACCTTAAACTCATTGCTGAAAAGATAAAAGGTTATGGCTATTTCTCCACCAGTAAATGGCTGCTATTAGTAGAAGTCCATCAAAATACCAAAGAAACATTTTACAAACAGTGAAGCAGACAGAGCAAGTTCTTTTAACAAATGTCATATAGCTGGTTTGTTCTCGTCAGTAACTCTGTTTTCACTGAAGACTTCTAATTTTAATAAGTAGAATTTCATTTGGCAGCAAACTCTTGTCTCTCATGAGAATCTGTATTTATAAATGTTAGCTTATTTTTAAAAACATTTAGAAGCTGGCAGACCTCAGATCCAATAATAATGTCAACACTGCCCTTAACAGCAAAGTCCAACCTAATATGTTTCACCCCAGGGATCTGAACTGACATGCCAGAGTTTCTCACTGCAGCAAGTAAAGAAAATGGTCAGAAGGGTCAGTTTATATATTCCAAGCCTATGGACTTGGCATATCCACAGTCCCCAAAATATCCACCTAAATGCCACTCCAGCAGCATCTCTTTTAGCAACAGCTAAAGGCAGCTAATATGGGCAACACCAACAAACTACAAAAAAATGGCAAAGTTGTTACCAGGATGGTTCTCTCTGAGAAACAGGTGTGCCATGAACTCTCACTGCTGAACAATGATAAAAGCATCCTTGCAATCTAAGAAATACTTTTACAACAAGAAGACTTGCCTTGCTGTCAATAGCTAGGTACGAATTGCAGAACAGGTAAGAAAACTAAGCTGGCATTTCATATTAAAACCTGAGATTTTCCATTCTATAACTAAATATACTTAAATTTTTTGGTGCCTAACATTTAAAAAAAGTTAAGCACCTAAAAGCTAAGAATTCTTCCAAGTTAAATATTTGAGGTAGAAATTTAATAAAAAGAGAGTTTATACTGCCATTTTTCAGGTGCAAGGACAGAACTGTATTGACATCATCTAGACTCCATCCTCAATTAAAAAACAAAGGCTTGTGTTCCTGTTCACTCATATCCTGTATCTATATGTTATCTGTTCTCAGGACAAATCTGCTCTCCCCAAAGATTAGAGCTGGACGGCCCATTAAAGGAACGTGAGTGCAGTACCTGTCAGCTTGCTTGGCTCGGTGGGGTTTTTACCCTGAGCAGTTCCAGGTGTTGTTTCTCTCTGAGAACAAGCAGGTTGTATCTGCCAGCCATGCAGGCAGGAGGAGCAGGCTCCCGGCACACGCAGCTGGCCACACGTGCCCTGTTTGCCCGGGGGCTTCCTGGGGCAGGCACAGCGTCAGCCCAGCTCATCAGCACCCAACCTGCACTTACCTGTGGCAACCCAGCCCCAGGCACTGCCCCAACGCCTCTGGAGTGACAGCTCCTCCAGCAGGAAGCAGCTCATTTCCACTTTATTACTTTGTTGACTGCCTGCATCATTCTGCCGTGGAAAACTTTAAATGCTTTGTGACATTTCACTGAGAAGATACTACAAAATTAAAGTGTCTGGATCATGGTTCAATATAGGACACTAAAACAACACTCATCCTTTTTCAATATATATTTTCACTTCCTAATCTGCATACTCTGTAGCACATTATCTTTGCTAAAGTTTTCCATAACATCTTCACCAGTTAATATAGGGCATATTTTATGCTTATAAAAACAAGGGCCTTACCCACATCTCCTAAATTAACAACCAACTCCACAACTGAACACACTGGTTCAGCTCACTTCCCCCGAGTCCCATGCCTCCTCATCCTTCCTCCTAAGAATCTAAATTCCATCAACTGTTCATTAATCTCTCCTCCAGCTTTCCCCACAGACAGATCCCAAAATGCCTCAGCAATGTTTCCCACAGGAGGCAGTAAACAGACTTTTGCTGAACCAAGAGTTACCTCTTTCCACACCAACCCACCAAGTAATGTGGCAGAAGTTCCTTAACCCAGTTACTACAAACAGACCCTGAGGCACATATCCAAGTTTGACTTGCAAAGAAGGAAGGAGAAGACAAAAAGCAATCTTCAGTCTGCTTGTTCCTCTCTGGTAGACAGAAAGTCATTTCTGTAAATTAGGATAATCTCAAGGAGGGAATTAATGCTTCAGAAAGTAAGAAAGGACTGCTTTTTGTTTAATTTGTACATGAAACCAAAATAGTTTCTACACAGAGAACACACATAGAGGAATAAACAAAGCAAGGCAATAAGAAAGTAAGAAAAGACTAAAATAAGGTGATAAAAACCAGCCAGCATGCATTTAGAGACAAACAAGCCTGTCCTTCTCCTTTAACTGATCATTCATGCAATGAGGGGGAGGGAGGAGGAAGGAGCAATAACTCCCAGCTATTTAGACTATAGCAAAACTTTTGATGTCTTGTAACATTTCCACAGTAAAATATGACTATAATGTAGATTCATCTAAACCACAAGATGTTTTCCAGTTGTGCACCAAGTGTACTCTAAGAGTACATAACAAGCCTTCTGAGTTTGGCAGCAAGCTATCACCCTGACATTATGCAATGTTTTCATTAATGCTGATGGTGAAACAGTGTGTTTATACAGTTTATGAACAAAGCTGAGCTGGAAAACTTTGCAAGCACTCTGCTACGAAGCCTTATTCTGTCTTCCAAACTCAATAAACTGCCGAACTGACCAGAAGTCATTAGAACGAAGTTCAATAGAAGCAAGAGCAAAGCTCTGTACTTGAGAAAGGAAACAGCAGTCCAAACATGCAGCACGAAGCAGCTGACTAGGCAGCTGTACTGCAGAAACCAAATCGTGATGATATCATGGATCAAAGCCAGGTAACCTGATATGTTGTTACTGCAGAAAGAAAAAAAACCCAAAAAACAACCAAAACTATCCCCAAACTCAAACATCACTCCAAAAACATTGTATGTAAGAAAGGGAGATAAATAATTCTTCTGCCTGGCACCAGTGGAGCCTCAGCTGAAGAACCATGACCACTGTATTTTAAGATGCCTCAACAGTTCAGTTTAAGCACAGGAAAGGTAAAGCTGAGCAGCAGCCACCAGTACTTGAGTTACTGTGTTCCCTATACCCAGTACAGACAGTTCTGGGAATGTGCTCAGAGCAGCCACCGTCCTCCCACACCCAAACCCCACCTGAGGGCCATGTCCTGAGTGATGCTCATGAGGTACATCCTGGGAGTGCCCCATGCCTTTGCCTGGCAAAGGAATAAGTCCACATTTTTACGTGCACTTTCGAAGCTCTCTTCCTGCTCTCCCTCACCCACAGAACTGCTCTGCAGGTTTGCCATGCAGAGCTCCATATTCCATCCCCTCCACACTGCTCTCACACATTACATATCTGTACCTGCAATTTTCCAACTTTCCCTCCTATACAGGGAGGGAAGTACCTCAGGGCCAAATTCCCATGTTTTGTTCATTTCTGTCCCTCCCTCTCACCTCCTTAAATTTAAACATTCTATAGCACTTCCCACTGATAAAACAGTTGTACATTTAGATCTCCTCTTTCGTCTCCTGCATGATCCATCTTTGCTGGGGATAACAAGAACCTTACTGGTAGTTCAGCAAAGGCTAAACCACACCTCTCCCAATGTGCCTGGGCATTAAAATCTTCAGTGCAGTGCCGAGTTAAATTCTAACAAGAACTGCATCCCTCTGCTCCAAATTGATTCTGATATAATTATTTGTAAGAACAACAAAAAAAAAAACCCAACACATTGCAAGCCTGTTTAAAGTCTGCTTCTTTATGCTTCACTTGGGGTGTGAACTTACAGTCTTCTCAGGATTTTGAGGCTCTGTAGAGCAGTGAAACCTGTGGCAAGCTGAGTGGTCTGCCTCTCTTCTGCCCTTTGCTATTAATCTGCGACAATTGGAAGCAGGTGACCGCACACTTGACTGCTTGTGTCCTGTGCTACAGCTGCTATGCAAAAAGCAGCACATGTAAACATTTGCATGATTCGTGCCTCCTAAGAGTCTCTGTGGGCTGCACATGGCATTTAGGCAGCACTTTCACAACCCCCTTTGTGCATGGTATTGCTCTGCTGTATTAGCACACAGTTAAGCTGGAGGGATCCACTAAAATGGCTGGAGATACCCTCCCACGTTTGGTAAGAACCATTATTTACTTCAAGACTTTTGTTAATTATCTTAGAACAATTTCAAGACATAACTTCTGAAGGATTTGGCCTAGTTCATGGTAAACACTTTACACTGTATAAGAATCTCAATTTATTATCTCCCAGCTTACAGGAAAAAAAAAAAAAGAAAAAAAACTCCCACAAAAAATACCCCAGTAACCTAATAACTTGCTCTCTGTACAAGTTTGGTTCCCTCCACACCAGGCTGGTTAAAAAAGGCATCTGATCACTTATCATACAGCAACTGAAAATGTTTGCAGTGTTCTAACTCCTTCTGCCTAAAAATTAAAGAAATGAATACACAAAGGTTATGTAGATGTTGAACTGCTAGATTAGAACATATTAAAGCTGCAAATATTGACTTGCGTTTTACCTGGCTATTTTGAAATGTAATTTCACCCTGAGAGTAAACAATTTTCAAACTTCAGTGTCTGGTATTAAAATCTAAAGATCCTACAAACAACCAGCCTTGCTGCAGTAGATGGTGTGAAGCTTTAAGCAGTTAAGAAACAAGGAAGAAAGCAATGAGAAAGGCCCATTTCAAAACCATAACACTTAAACCCCATTAATTTATGATTACTGTACTATCTGTGCTATCATCACACCATATAATCCTTGCAGCACATACAAACAAGAAATCCACCTGAGAGTGGTCATGTATGCAGTGTCGCTATTAGCAAACATGTCATTAACAAACCTAATTAAGATGTGTATGTCATGTAAGTGTTAGTATTTAATACACGAATATCTGAGCTATATAAAAGTGTTTCTCAAAACACCAAAGTGATTATAACAGAAATAGAACATGTTTTTAAACTGAAAGGAACCAGATAATCAATAGAATCATCAAAACTTTAGGAAACATGGATTATTGTTTTTAATTAACATTCGGAATACGACGATGAGCACTTCTAAGATTTTCTTAAAAAATATCTTGCTTTAACACGAATCAATTATCACTGCTCTGTGGATCAAAATAGAAGTCATGACATATTTCCAACTCTAGGGGCATCAGCAGCTGTTGCTATACGGCAAAAGAGCTCAAGTGTTATAAACATATACGTAGACTGCCGTCTTGATTTTTCTGTAAAACCAGATGTCAGTAATCCGATAAGGTGTAACCAAATAATCGTGAAAAATTTATATTTCACCATGCTTGTAAAGAAATATCTCCATTATAACTGGGGGAAAAAAGCACTGTCAGTTTATAAAACAACACAGATGTAAGTTATGGTTATTTTCAGGGTGTTTTTCAGCTATATTTGGATATTTCTGTACATCTGCTGGCTTTGTCTGTCGATGCCCGATTTGCCTTTGACCGACTCTCGGCTCAGCACTGCAGGACTGTGCTAACGAGCCGGCTGTGTCTGACACACGAACTGCAGCATTCCCACAGCAAAAGCACTTGGCTACGGCGTTTGTCTCCTTCCATCCAGCCGAGACAATGGGAAGCCGAAGGGCAGGCAGGACACGGGGCTGGAACCCCCCTTGGCGGGTCACCCTCCGCATCCCACTCCCACTGGCATTTCCCGAGCTGAGCCCGAGTACCTGGATTCCTTCCCACCCCCCAAAATGACAGGGGAGGGGGGCAAGGAAATAGAGCGATAACATCGAAGCCAACCACCGGGCTACTTCTAATCCTACAGACAAAACAAACAAAACGAAATGTACTGATAAGCCCTTTACCTCGTTCCGGCTTCATCTTCCCTGCTGCCTCAGCGAGGTCTGACAGGGCCGAGGTGCCGTGCCGCTGTCCCCGCGGAGCCGGGCTGTGGCTGCCCCGGCCGGCGGTGTCACTGTGGCCCCGGCAGCGGGCACGGCCGGCGGGAGGCGGCCCCGCCGCTACGGCAGCTGGGCCGGCGGGCGGGCGGGCTGGCGGCGGCCGGCCGGGGGAGGCTGCGCGCCGGCGGCCTCTGCCCGCGCCCGGCCAGGGTGTCCTTCCGTGACACGGCGCCGCGCGGGGCTATTTATAACCTGCCGGGGAAAAAAATCCCACAACAACAGACCTCAGCTCACCCCCGGCCGCGCCGGCTCTGAGTCACCGCGGCCCCGTGCGACGGCAGCCCCTGCCGGAGTCCCCTCCCTCCTGCCCGCCCGCCCGCCTGCCCCGAGGAAGGCAGCGAGCGGCCCCCCGCCCGCCCCGTCGGGGCCGCGGCCCCCGCCCCGTCACGGGCCGGCGGCTGGCGGCGGGGGGCTGCGCCGCACCTTCATCCCCGGCCCCGCCGCTGCCGCCCGGGCTGCCGGGCCGTGCCCCCGCGCTGCGCCCCGGTCACACAGGCCGCCCCGCCCGCCCAGCGCTGCTCTCCATGGCTCTGCCTCCGGCCCTGCCTCCTCCTCCTCCTCGCCGCTGACTAACTCCCCTCCTCTCCGCCGGGCACTCCCCGCCTCCCGCCGAGCGGGGCACACACATCACAGCCCGGCGGCGGGCACGGCACGGCAGGGCAGAGTGAGCCGGGGCAGCGCAGCTCGGCCACGGGTACCCGCCACACTCGGCCGCCAACGCCGGGACGGGGGGACCACGACCACCGCCCGCCGGGACCGCGGGCCCCGCTGCGCCCGCCCCGCGCCGCGCTCATCCCGCCCCCGGGCGGGCCTGCCCGGCCCACCGCCGCCCCACGTGCCGCACGGCGGCCAATGCCCCGCGCCCGCCCGCCCGCCGTCGAGCAGCTCGGTTGTCACAGCAACAAAGCGCGGCCACGGCTCGGTACGGTCCGGTCCCGCCCGGAGTGCGGTCCCTGCTGCCCGGGACACCCGTGCCCTGCGCTGCAAACGGCGCCGCTGGTTTGTGGGTTTGCGCGAACGGCATGGTCCCTTCGCCCCTAACCCCCCGCCGAGTGCTCTGGCAGCCAGGCTCCCGCCCCGGGGAGGGGAGCGGCCCCTCGCTCGCTCACTCACCCAGCTCCGGCGGGGGCTGGCGCGGCCCCTCACCCGCGCCGTTCCCGCAGTGCCTCCAGCCGCTGCCCGGCCTCCTTCCCTCTGCCCTCCACACACGTGTCCTCCCACGCGTGTGCCCGCAGGAGCCCATGGCCGCCGGCTTTAAATCCACGCGTGTCCGGGCGGCCGCAGAGCGGCGATTCCAGGTGCCCAATGCCCGCCGGGCGGCACCTGAGCCCCCGCCCGCTCACCCCTCACCCCTGCGGGCTGGGGGCGGGAGCAGCGCCGGGTGCGCCCCTGCCCCGGGGCAGCGCTGCCCGCCCTGCCCGGCGGCGCCGCTCACTTCACGCTGATAACAACATTGTGCGGAGGAACAATGGAGTCAGCTGGGCTGCGGTTACACAGCCGCCTTAATCCAGCAGAAATTCAGGTTTCACTGAAAGGGACGGGCCGGCGCCATCGCTCAGGTCAGGCCTGCCAAGTAAAGCAGGTCAGGACCGGGGCTGCCCAGTGCGGACCCCCTTCCCTGACCGTGCCCCGAGCTCCCCCATCGCTTAGACGCACTGCTGAATGCACCACGGAGAACGGGGAAACAAACGGCCCTGCTGATGGGATCCCCCTTTCACCAGGGGCACAGATCTAGGCCGGCTAAAGAGGCCTCTAGAGAGCAGAAAGAACTGCTCGAAAGGGGAAGCTGTACTGCAGAAGAGCTGGAATGTCAATGTACACCTCACCTGGAGGCTGTACCACAGCCAGGGCAGGCCCCTCTGTTACTCGGACTGGGACTCGGTCAGAAAGACAGATGAGACGTTACAGTGTTTGTTGTGCTTTTAGACGGTCCCACAGGTGGGGTGTACATAGACACTGCCACATCTCCAGTCATTACTCTGGTAATTCCTTCCACTGAGATTGTTCACAAACATCCCTATAGCCTGAGCCCTATGGGAGGCACTCACTCCCTACAATAAGGTGACTTATACATACTCAAGTCATCTGACTCCTGTGCATGGCCTAGCCAATTCCTGATCCTTTCTAGTGTGCCAGGATCCCTGCAGATGTGTGTACATCTGGGCTCTGCAGAGCCACTCTTTTCTCACAGCTAGCTGAGCATGCACTGGAGGTATTGCAAAGAGCGTAAAGTTCCAGAATAACTCTGTTCTGCACTGTTTGGCTTGTGTGAACTGCACCTATTTCCCTCTCTCATTTATCAGTTGTGTATCATTACACTGGGAGGGTGCTTCACAGAATAAACTGTGCAGTAAACACCTCTCAATTCAGTCATGGGCAGGTGGGAGGTGCAGTGCTTTGATTTTACACTCGTGAGCACATGAGTGTCACTTCTGTTGCTGTGTGACTGCTGTGGACGTGTTTGGTAATTACAGATCTCGGAGCTCTCTGCCGGATGCAATGTAATTGCACATGTGGCAATCGAGAATTATAAAAGGAAGAATTTGACTGAGCAATAAATACTGTGGGTGCATGTAGATGAAGTTCAGCGTGACTACAGTGGGCATGATTCAGCCCCCTGTCAGATCCTCCTAGTCATCCTAATGAAAAGTCACATCCTTTAGGACACTAATTGTTGCTGTAGGACACTGCAAATTACCTTGTTCTAATATTGGTTTTACAGCCAAAACCAAATCTGCCTTTCTACTATTTAATTACAATTGTAGCTATTTAGCCATTAAGCTTCACATACTATTTTTTAATAGCTTTAAAAGTTTTAATCTCACTTTGGCAGTTTTTATAAAACAGCTCATCAGACACCAATGGACCCCACTTCCAGGAAAATGCTATCTCAAAATACTTTTTCCATTTTAATTAATGAGCCAGCTAGCTTCCCATTAACTTGTAGTTCTTAGGAGTTCAAGCCAATGGGAAATTATTTGCCAGCCTGAAAACCACTTATCATTAAAAAAAGTTTTAGGCATATGACAAGAGAAAGCCACATCTGGTGTGCAGTGCTACTCTGTGTGACCATGTAGGAGACTTTGGGTTCAGCTTCCACTCCTGAGTCAGTGCATTCCTGGACCCTGAGAGCCATGGGTATGTCTGAGATACATCCTTCAGGTCCTGCTTCACTTCAGATGAAGAAGGACTTTTCCCTTTTGACCACATAGACACCTAATTAATCTGAAAAAAGCAGAACACAAAATTATTTGAGATCTAATTACACAATATTCCACATATAATAATAAAAGCAAAATTATAAAAATCCCAAACAAATTTGTGAACTTAGTTTGGGTAAAACAGCTAAAAATGTCCTTGAACTCATGATTTTTCTCCCAGTCACAAAAAAAATTATAAATACTGCATGAATACACAGAGAAAATATGGGATAAGGGGCTCCCACCACGGGAATTTGCTTACACACACTTGAAAATCTAATGACAGCAATGACAGTACTGAAATGAATCTCTGACCTCAGAAGCTTAGCATCAACTTAAATATCCAAAAAGCACATGGTTGCATTACACATCACACAAAAGCAGGATTAGCTTAGAAACACAAACAGAACTTTAAGTGCCCTCCCACTGCCAAGTCTAGACCAACACATACTTCTGGGAGCACAAGCAGAGACAAAACCAGGTTTCTTATCCATTTCTGTCTCATGGTAGTTTAACCTCACTGTGTAAACAGGTGAGATCTTAGGCTGTAGCCTCTGTGTGGACAAAGTGGCTGTGGCACAAACAGGGCATGAATTTTGGTGGCAGCCCCTTTCCTGGTGGAAACCTTAACAGGGCCACCCTATCTCATTTCCCAGAAATGTGCCAGACCTTTATTCCTCTTGTGAACCATGTGTGAAACTTGTCTCAAATGGGCCATTGGATTTTAAAATATCCTCACTTGTGGCAGCATGACACAGTGATGTCTCATAAGTCTTGTTCATACAGAAATTAAGTTTAAAAAGAAACAAAAAAAAACCAAGATAAATGTATGGCTGTGATTTCTTCAGCACTGTAGGTTGTTGGCACAGTCCCTGCAACCTGACACAGAGTGTATTTTAGGTTCCATCCCAAGTGTCTTTTCAGCTTTAGCTGTCAAAGAAGTGATGCCTGATGCAGCAGATCAAGATTCCTGTGATTCCTGGACACAATTACTGCCTGTTAAATGATGTGGCACAACTACTTCTGACATGGCTGCCACCTATGTGGTATAATGCTACTGCACTTGGGAGAATATTATTGCAAAAGGGTGAAGAGAATCAGAAATAGACTGGAAGGTGCAGTATGCAAAGCAACAGATTTGAAATGTGCTAAAAAAACCCTACAAAGAATCAACTATCAGTTAATCATCACCAGTAGTAACCACTTTGCAAAGAAATGACTTATGTGCTTATAGGAATTTATGAATTCACAACTAATAAATTCCTACAAGCTGTTACTGAAACTGAATTATAAACCCTTATCTTATACAGGTAAGGGGATCTAGTTGAATGGAAAATAATTTGTTATTATTCTTTCTCAAAATACCTATAAGCCCAATAACAAGAAGAGACTGAGACAGTTGTCCTCTCTATGTCTGCCTACCTTTGTGTTACACTGTTGGCTTCAGCCTCCAGCACTTAGGAGTAAATATTTTAGCCCAAATGATCTTGATTTAACAGCTTGATTTAAGTTTTTTAATAGCATCAAGCCAATAAGATTTAAAAATACATTAGAAACAGCAAAACTGCATTTCCCATCCTTACAGCTTTCAGGTAACCTGACTCATGATGTCATGCCAAGACATAGGAAGCATAAACCAACCGGTGCTCTACTGTTAGACCCTGTTGTTTTCTAACTTACAGGGATTTTTCTTTCCATGCAGTTGCTACCAAAGTCCTCCATTGCTTAATTTCACTACTAATTGTCCCTTTCAAAGCAAAAACATATAGCTATTAACATGTTCTCACCTGCTAAATTGACTTTTTGAAATCAAATGTAAAATGACATCTTGGGTTTTTTGTTTTCCTCTGTGTTCTCTCAAACTCCTTTATGTTCCAAGTAGTACTTTCTCACTGGAGACACAGCCAAGACTAAATTGAGGAGGAACTAGGAGAACAATAGAGAAGTAATTGCACTCCTCAGAAGGAAAGCTTATTCTCCTCACCAGAAATGACTTCCCGGACTCCACACTTTGCTACTAAACTTTGTTTACATACAGAAGATTCCTTTTGTTGGAAACAGCCTGGTCCGTGTCCTGTGCTGCTCCTCAAGTTTCCCATGTCACATGGGATGCCCTGTGCCTTTTTTCTCTCCTGGCAGCAGGAGCTTAGCACCTCTCAGGATGGAATCTCCTCTTCTGCCAGCCTTCCAGAGGCTGAGGTCCAGCAGCCAGTCAGGCCTTCCTGCCAACAGAATCTGAGCCCTTCCTGCGTGTCTGTCATTCACCTTGGCAAAAGTAACTTGCACAATCTCTTCTCTATTTGGAGCAGCTCCTGAACTGATACTCCATAAGCTTTGCATGCTTCTTTAGCAGCTGATCTGTGACGTGCAATTAGATACCAGCTGCAAAGGAGAACAGTGCAGTCTCATCTGAAGTGGTGACTGGTAGCAATGGAAATATAGAAATAGGATGGTAAAAACAAAGAAAGGTTCTGTTTTACAGAAATACTAATGACCTGTTCTTTTAAAATGCCAATCTAAGCAGAGACCTACTCAGTAAGATCATTAAGTTTAATTGCATCAGCACTTGACAAATCAGGCAATAATGCACTGAAAAGTAAATGATTGACTTGTGAATCATTCATCAATCTCTGAAAGAGGGAAAATTATTCTCTTTTACATAGAAGATCTTTTCTGTGGCTGTAATGTTCATTCTAGACCAAAAGCAGGTTTTTGAAATATTTTTTCAATGTTTTTCCAAGGGGATTGTGCAAGTCCACTGATGAATGCTAATGTTACACAATGTTTACCCAGGACTAAGCTTGATGGAAATATTAATCAGAAAACATACAGATTTCCATATTAAAGTTGAAGTTTTTGTAGCAACAGCAGGCCCAGACCAGAAGCTGAAGATGTATGTTTGCCAAGAGAAACAGCAAGATATTGCCAGCAGTAGGTTTGGGGAAGATGGAAGCACAAGAACTGTTTTCAGTCTAGGTCATCTCTCTCCCCTCATCACTGTGTTTACTTCTGAGCAGGTACATCCAGGAGCTGTACCCCAATTACTCAATGCAGTGATCCAGGAAGCCAGGCACCCCATTTGCATTATTTGCATTAATTTCAGTGGAAAGTGAGTGCATAACACTTGGAAGGAGGTGATTGGAGTTTTGCAATGTTGTTTTCCTATTGTTAATGAGTTGATCTATCTTGCAATAATTTCCAACGCAGTTGTTTGGAAGTAATTGCACCAAATTAATTGCTGGTGTAACTCCATCTGGTAGGAGTTCACAAAGTTCAGCTTCTGGTGCCTCTGCCAGCCCTGTTTACTTTCCCTGTCCTACTGCAGCAGCTGGGTCATGGCTTTGCATGCACCAGTTTGGTGGCACATCCAGGCAGCTCCTGCCCCTCAGGCAGCTCCCTCATTTACAGCAGGGCTCAGCTCACAGCCTCTGCCCTCCTGTGCCTCCCCTGCTCCCAGAGCTTGTACCAAAGTGTTGCTGACTGAGTTTGCACAGCTCTCTGCAGAGCTGCCATCCCTGTCAGCCTATCAGGAAGGCCTTGGGCTTGCCATTTTCAGGCAGGGCTCATCCTCTGTCACATTAGTACCCATTTTGTAGGGGAGGCCAGCAGTGAGGCAGAGCCAGCATCCCTCCAAAGGGCCAGCTTGTCATACATCTCACCCTGCAGCAAAGCTGTGGCACTGGGGACAAAAACAACACAGTGAGTGCGTGCACAACATGTTAAAGGATTGCCACGGCTACATTGATGGGTTGAAATTACACACAACTTTCCATGGGCCCTGTAAATGAAAAGGATAATTCATTTATGCAGAGAAGCAATTACCTTGCTGGAACAACAAGTCCAACCTATAGTTCCACCCAAGCTAAATTAAGGCCACAATTCCTACTAGACTTATGAGAGTAGGGCAGGAAAGCAGCACATTGTTAAATACAAGGCAATATTTAATGTAACCCCATGCCAGGTTTACAAGAGAAACCATGTATCATTTACTAAAGTAGTCAGTGAGTTGGGGCTTATTAGGTAAATGTCAGAGCTGTGGAAAACTGCCATGGCCTCCTTCTAAAAATTTTAATCACATCGTTATTAGCCACAGTCCATCTAATATATTCATGGCCGTTTAGTGGCCTATACTATGTGTTAATAGTAAAGACTGGATTGAAGTGGCACTGAAAAGAATGTGCTGCACATAGCCATCAGGACTGGGTTTTTTCCAATACAGAAATGTGAAATATACCCAAATTTAGGTTTAAGTGGCTTCAGATTTTGTGGGTATATTTTTCTTCATTTTTTTACCATTAAAATATTCCATAAAACTCCACTCGTGCTGCTGTCCTATAGTATAGTATAGTGAAGAAGTACAGTGAAGTATAGTGAAGAACACTGTGGGCTCACCTCACTTGTTGGCAAGTTCTATCAGTCCTGGGCCCAGCTCCACTTTCTTCATATACCAGATTTCCTTGGTACACACAAAGCCTCTGTCTCTCACCCCAAGCATAGTGTTTGTAAGTTTACTGTACCTGAAGCAACACAATTGCTCTTTTCAGGAGTTTGACATCCTCAAAGTGAGAGCATAATAGCAACTATAGCAAAAAAAACCCCTAAACATTAAAGCTGAATACTGAAAGTCCTGATTGTGCTTCACTGGGTTAAAGTAAATAAATATATATGTATATAAATCTCTGTGCCTGCCAGATGTCATCAACAGTGAAATCCTTGGTCGTACACAAAGTTCAACTCCTCTTCACACAGAAGCAGCTAGAGTTTCAACTCAGGCTATGCTGGGTAGACTTTTGTCTCCTACTTTCACACCAGGTCAATTATAATTTCAGTCCTTACAGTTGATTTGTTCTCATGTTGCATAACATTGTTGAATGAATGTAAGCTTCCCTTCCCCTTCAAATAGTCTCAAAGCCAGTAAAGTAGAGTACATACACTAAAATAAATAAAATAGCAGAAACTTATTAAACTGCTCACCTTTGGATGTCAATTAGAACTCAAAACCAAGAGAGATCAGTGTACACATTTATAGTGAAGTCAATACTTCCTTAATTAGGCTGGGTATTTTTTTTAAACTAGCAATACAGTTGGAATATTGTAGCTTTATCTGTGCTCATATTGCTTTTGGCTCCTGAATTTCTTGGTTAATTTATTTCCCCTTAAAGTTGTTTGACTCAGTTTCTTTCTTTACACAAAACATAAGCAGCTTCAGTGCCTGGAAAACACAGAGCCTGATTGTTCTTACACCAGTGCAAATCAGCAGTGATGCCACCAGTCCATAGAATTACATCAATGTAAAGATGACGCCAGAGAGATAGTAATCAATGCCCTTGTTTCAAAGTTAATTTAATTGGTTTTGTTTCAAAAAACAAAAGATGAGCACAGAGCACATTTGTTCTCTTTCTCAACAGAAATGTCAAAGAATCACTGTGGTTTTGGCATCTGGTCTGTGTGGGATTTGCACACACGGATCACATTTCAAAAGCAGGGCCCTAGTCACAACGCACCCTGCTAAGGGTCCATTTCCTCAATCCAGTTGTAAGGAAGGGGAGGGTTTTACTCCTCTTCCTTTGCTGTCATTGAGGCTGCTTTTTCCACTGTCCAGAGCCAGTAGCAAGCTGCCATCAGCTGTCAGCAGCAGAGCTCCAGCAAGGAACACGTGGCACATTTAAAGCCACTGCCCAGCTTTGATTCATCAAGTCACTCTGCACATTTAATGCTTCAGATTTTTCCTTGGCAGGAAAGAACATTGTAAGACTTGTAATATTTTCCCCTCTTTACATAAATAGATATATTGCTTATGAGAAAGGGATTCTGGTTTGCCTTAGGAGGCTTCAATAGATCACAGCATCTTTAGGAATGTTGTAACTTATGGTAGGTACCTTTCTGACATAAATAATGCACAGTTGCTTTTCTCTGCATCCTCTACATCTCTGATCACTTTAGCAATGAATCTTCATCGCTGTTTTGCTATCAGCCTTCTAGATTCACCTCCCTTATGTTTAACAATCTGGAAGCCAGGTCCTCACTGCAGAGGAGCAGGTGGCAGCTGTCCTTGCCAAAGCACGTTCAGCCATGCATGGCAGAGGTAAGGGGCAGCTCGGGCACAGAGAGTGCTGCCAGGGCACCTGGGGAGTGCCACCAGCACTGCCCCACTGTGCCAAGCATGCACAGACTGCCACACTCTGGGGCCACCCCTGCTGGTGACACACTCCTGCAGCCTCACAGGGGCACCCACAGGCTTCACTCACCTGGCAGCAGCTCCAGGTGCTTGTATAACCCTGTCTGGACAGTGCTTGTAGGGCATTAAGGGATTAAGCCTGCATTTATTACACAAGTCAGAGCCACATGATCTGATTGACATGCCCTGTCCCTCCATCAGCTGTCCTTTGGAACTTCTGATGGAGGAATTGAGAAATTACATCCAAATTGAGGGGTTGTCCTTTTTTGCATTGTTACTCAACACCAAAAGTACTCAGGGTAGAAGCTACTGCATATGTTGAAGAGAAAACCCAGAGATTTCCTCACACTTCCCCAGGGTAAGGGAAGGTACATTTTCAGGGGAAAACACAGTAAATTACAGATGAGAAGAAGCTGCTGAATCTAGACACAAGAGTAAAACTGACCAGCTCTGATCAGACAGTGATGGGCCCCACTGGCCCCCCAAATTCTGCTCTTGCCCCTTCCAGTTGCTGGGAATTGCCAGTGCAGCACTGCCCTCAGAACTGTGCAGCTGGAGATTCTCAGGGAGGCAGGTGTGCATTTCTTCTCTCTTTTGGTGGAAGCTAAACAGCATTTCATCCTTCTCAAGTATTTGTGTGAAGATCCCAGGCCATGCACCACACCAGCTATCATAAAGCCAATCTTTGCTGAAACAGAGGAAAGCATGACTGAACATCTGCCTAGCACATGCGGAAGCTACAGCTCTAAAGGCTGCTGGGAGATGTATACACACAGAAATGTAGTTTGGTTCTCAAATTCCTCCACCTTTGTCTCCAACCCAGCAGGCAGAGGGTGGTGGGCACTGCTGTCCCAGCTGAGCCCCTCCCTTTTGCCCCAGGACAGCCCTGGGGTGACACACACTGTGTTCCATGCCAGAGGACTGCAAGGAGGCTGAACTGGCAGAGGAGATCACTGCCAGGTGTGGATGGAACACTGGCTGCTTTATGCACAGGGGTGAGAAAGGCAGTATTTACCTACTGAAAGGGCTGGAGATTAATTATTTATTTTTCATGGCACGTAGAGGCTCTGTTGAGTAATGAGACTCCATTGTGTGCCAAGTGCAGCAGACATAGAAGAGGAAATATTATTTCCATGAAGAGGCTGTATCCTGGAAAGGCAGGGCACAAACACATAAACAGAGAAAGGAGTTGCCAACGGTCATATTTTAAAAAATTAAACAAACAAATCACTCATTCATGAATTGCTATTTTTACTTTTTCACATAATTTAGAGATTTGTTAAAACTCATTTTCATTGTAATAATTTCATTAATTCAATACACAGTAAACATAAAAATGCCAAAGGAGTAGCTATGGTTTTTGCTGTTTACTATGTGGTAGTTTAAGTATTGTCATTGAAAGAAAACAAAAATAGGGAAAAACATAAAGTTTAGCCAGAAGACAATGTGCAGAACTAAAGGCAGGAAATATTGTTGGATTCACAACAGCTCTTCTGTGAAGAGCTTCATATTTTCAATCTTAATAATATTTTAAAAATATATGAATATTAAATAAGATAAATGCATTTTATCTGGGAGATACTTTGAAGTAGCACTTTTTCACTCACTTTGAGTATCTATTTTTGCAGAATTACAGTATACTTGTATTTCAATGCCTGAAAAGACAGAGATTAAAAATATCCAAAATACCTGTGTTCGCTGTACTGAAATCAGTGAACCTTAAGGCAAGTGTGTGTTGCTTGCAATACTCTGTCCTGAACAGCACTTTCCACATGTTTAAATGCAGAAGCACAATTAGAGGGTTTTTAGAAGCTCCACCCTGCCCTAACCTCTCCCGTGCTGGCTTCACTTGATGGCCTCTCCTTGGCAGCAGTTCCCTCATCTGCACTTAACCCCAGCTGCCTCTGAGGTCAGGTCCAGATCCTTCTCAATCTAATGAAGAAAATTTGAAATAAGAGAGCAGTGTAAGAGTGCAGTTTGCTAATTTACCAAAGATCAGAAAAACTGAAAAGGGAATAGCAAAGGCCATAAAAAACAATGAGGAGTAAAAAATAGATCACTGGAGGAGCAGCCCCTTTCCTGTTGTGCTCTGAAGACACACAGTCTTCAGAGTCTTCCACTGTCTGGTTTTACACTAAAATGCCTTAAAACCTCTGACTTTTTCATCTTTTCAAGTTTGGATTTGTCATCAGGTGTTAGCAGATTACATGGACCACAAGTCTCCTAAACAGCCTCTTTTGGTTTATATACATTAATTGATCCTGCTGTCAGCCAGGGGGAGATGCATCACCAGCAGGATAATATATAAAGCTAAGTGCTGTCTTGCTAGGGAGTGTAGAATAATATTCTGATTTTTATAGCACCTTCTCCCTAAAGCCCTCAAGGCACTTTACAAGGAAGATTGAATTAAGCTTGTCAGCATTCTGTATGGGAAGTAAATATTTCTTTTCTATGGTGCAGAAGGGAAACTGAGGCATTGATATTAAGTCCCCAGCAAAGGATTTCACTTCATGCTTTCCAGCCTCTTAAACTCCTCACATGATTTAATTAAGCACATACTCAAGTGATTTGCTGGAATAGTGCCTAAGAAAAATGCTACAACCACACTGCCAATTCAGACTGCAGCTGAGAAAACACCCTGGGTTCCCCATCACTCATTCTGGAACAAGAACTTTTTAAAAATCTGCTGTTTTTCCTAAAATTAAGATCACATCTTTTGAGTCCCACCTACATGGTGTGTTACTGGATGAGTCCTGGGACATGACATCCTAGGTGACTGTTGATTATCAAACCTGCTCTCTGGTGTCTCTTCAGTTCTGCCTTACCTCTGATCAGACAGATGTGCCTTTCCATCTCCAGTCTGGCTGTTGAAGGGACAAACAAGACCTTTGGTTCTCCTTAGGGCTGGAACTCAGCTGGAGGGCCTGTGGCATCCCCCTGGGGAGCAGCATGTGCACTCTGTACCCAGCACCACAGAGCTTCTGGCTGAAATCCTTAAAAATCTGGCAGCAAACCTACATCCAAGGAATGCTCTATCTGTTCTGTTCTCCCTCCCCTAAGGGGTCTAATGGCTAACTGCAGGAGCCTGGGGGGTTGTGGAGTTGCAGAATTTACAGCTGTGTCTTCATCTTACATGCTCACTCTTCCTCATCATGCCAATGACCACACTAAGAGCCAAATAAAGTGAACTTGTTTCTGTCTCTTATTGCACATGACTTCCTGCAATTTAGTGTTTGCCAAGTGAGGCACAATGTAAAATGTAAAAAATTAGTGAAACATAAGAAAGGAGCAATCTAAAGTACTTCCAAGGTCAAGTGCTTTGGAAATGCAGGGCTGTATAACTCTTCAGGGATTTAAAATCTGGGTCTAATGCATATCCTCATACCAATGACCCTCTATAAGCAAGCCTGACATCAAAACAACCCTTTAAAATGAATACATAGATAATACATCGCTACTAACATTATATGCACTCTAATTAAAGAGATAAGGAACATATAATTTCTGTTAGAGGTGACTGAGCTAATTACTCCAGGCAGGCCTCCTTCAGAAGTGAGTGACACTGAAAAAGCTGCCAACACCCAGCTGATGCAAAGCCCACTAAAATTAGCTGAAAGACTGATGGGTCACAGTCAGCCTTGTTCTGGCCACTAATTTCTCCCTCCAGAGGTTCATGGAAACCTCCATCAACCTGAGAAAACTATTATTAACCCCAAATGTTAATGTCATTCAATAAACTCTCCAATATCACTGCACTGATTTACACTCAAAAAGAATTACAGTTGATAGAGTTTGGCATGGCTAATGTGCCTTCTGGTTCTGAAGTTTTTAAGGATTACCACCATAATGTTTTTTCTGACTTTCATTGTTCAAAGCAGCATCCCAAGTGAAAGATACAGTTCTCCCTCTGGTCAGTGAGGCTTTAGGGATAGGATAGATTTTGTGGGACTTCTGATAAAACTGGAAGCAGGCAGTCACATAAATTTGAAGGCAAGCTCCTCCTTTGAGCAACCAAAAAATATTTCAATGGAGAAGGAGAGGTTTGGGAACAGATCAGGGGCTGGGGTCAGCCCAGCACCCCATGGGATTGCTCTTCAGCCAGGCTTGTAGTTTACTGTCTTGGAAACCCCCATGAACAGAATATTTGGCCACCATTAGGGATGGAAACTCATTGCAAAAGGTTCCACACCTGAATCAGAGCAGTTCAGCTCATTCCAGCTGTGCTCTGTGGTAGAAGCCTGCTGTACATCCAGCCCTTTTCCTGGGCTGGCCTTACAGCCCCTCCCTCCATCCCCTTGTGAATCACCTCTGAGTGAGCCCTGCCCCAGGGGTGGCTGCCCTGCCTGCCCTCCTGGGCAGCACTGCCGCCCCTGCACACAGCCCTGGGCCCCTGAGCAGTGGGAGCACCAAACTGGGAAGCAAGGGTGGGAAACACACCTGGAGCCACCTTCCTGTCAGGGTCCTGCCTCCCAGCATGGGAGCAATGCCTTTGGCAGCACCTGCAGCCTGGCTGCAAGGGGCAGAGGGGAGCCCAGCTGTTATCATCTTACCACAGGGGTTTCATGCTGTTGCCTCCTTATCACAAAAGTTCCACACCTTCTTGGTGTTTCTTGTGGGCAGCTCCTCAGAGCACTGACTCTTTCTTCTTCACAAAGCACCCAACAGACCCCAGCTCCCTTCTCACCCAGCCACCCCACTCTTTTATAGCATCTTCTTCTCCTCATTGCTTACAGCTGTGGCCTGTTAGAGTCAGGCCTGCTCCTAATATTTGATATTTGGCCCAGCTGCAACTGCTTAGGGGTGAGATTCCTTTCTACACTATCTTTATTTTCTTATGTTCTATCCCCCTACACCCAGCACTTGGATTTCCTTGCCCATGTGTCAAGGACCTGATGCACAGCCCAGCAGAGCCATAGGAGCTCCTTGGGCCCAGAGACCAAACTCCTTCTGCCTGACTCCATGATCAGGCCCCAGAGTGTCTAATTCCTTACCAACACTCTGGATATTTGTGCTTTCACCTGCTGCCTTTGCTGCTTTGGCCTTCATCATTACCTGCACCTCTTCATCTGCATGCCCCTGTTCAAAATGAGCATGCAAAATGTCCTTGCACCTTTGCAAACCACAGGGGCAAGGGCTGCACAGAAAGGAAAGACAATGGCTTTTCCTTCTTGTGTAAAGGAACACTTTCAGCCACATTTTTCCTTGGGGCTTTCATTCAGAGTATTTTCTGAGTGGATTTCTTATCTTGTTTACAAACTTTGGGCCTCCAGTGATCCAGACAAACTGGGTGACTGAAGTGACTCCTGCTGGTAGCTCCACAGCATGTAATCCTCCAAGGACAAGGGGACAGATCAGAAACCTGTACATCAGGGAATGTAACCTTGGCTCTCAGCAGAGGCCCTGAGGAGCCCCCCAGGCTGTGATGAGCAGAAAATGAGCCCAGGGTTTGGGGTGCTGGCTTTTCATAGCGACACTAACCCTGTGCATTCCCTCCTGCGTTAACATTTCTACAGAACTTTTTACACTTTTACTTTCTCTATCCACCCCTTCCCTGGGCCCCCAGCCCCCCAGCAGTGCCCAGAGCTGCTCCCCAGCCCCTGAAGCCCCACAGAGCAGCCCCAGCACCCCGGGGTGTCTGTGCACCCCAGCACAGCCAGGCTGGGCTGGGAGCTGCCCCTTCCCAGGCTGGGAGCTCAGCCCTGGGAGTGCCTGGTGCTTTCCAAAGCAAATCAATGGCTGGCTTTCTATTTCCAGTGGCTGCTAAGAATATGACAAATTTTTTCTTATTCCTACAAATTCAGCCACCACATAGTCTTTCACTACCATAAAGAGTAAAAAAAAATGTCCAATTCACTATTTAAATCAGATCCAGGAAACCTCTGCTGTCTTTTCCTGTCTAAAAGACATTTTTAAAATAAAAGACACTTTGAATGTGGTTTTACAGTCCCAAACTGCAGCCCTGGATCTGTCCTTAGAAGTGTCAAATTTCATGGAGGTTTGTTTAAAGGGGAATTACTGAAGTTATTTGTATTTTAGTGGTAGACCTAACTGGAGCCAGGATTTCTCCAGATGAGTGCAAGTGGAAGGGTTGCAGTGAGCAAGCAGGAGGGCTCCCTGTGGGCAGGGAGAACCAAGCTCAGCAGCACAGCCCTGTGTGCTGTCCAGTCTGCTCCAGCTGGGTGGGACACAGCCATGGGGCACATCAGTTCTGCAGCCTGGGTGCTGCTCCATCATCTTCCTTCTCATATTTAATGTCTTTCTGTTGGTGGTGCATGAACATTTTTCTCAGATGAATTTAGAAGGTGGTCAGTGGGCTGGGGAAGCTTCAGGACTTCACTGTCCCACCACGCTGGCAAACTTTCACAGTTCACTCAGCAAAAAATTTGCTTTGCTGAAATAGGTGATGCCTCACCCCTAATTTGAAGAACTGGAGACCTCTGCAAAATTACATCTGCTCAACCTGAGCCTAAAATAACAGTGCAGTCTGTCCTGCCTGCTTTTGTGTTCCTGCAAATGATTTAATATTTTGCCAATGCAGTAAATCAGAAAACCTTCCTACAGTGCAAGTTCATCCAAACTGCTGCTCACCTGACAGCAGGTCTTATTCTCATTCTTAGACCTTTGCAAACCAATGATTTGCTTGGAACCTTTTTCCAATACACTCTTAAATATTTTAATTACTTTATTTGATACTAAATCTGTTTTACAAGTGATTGGGAAAGGAGAATTAAGCAACAGTATCCAAAATCCATATTAAAATTGCAACATCCCTTGTAGTATCTGAAGCACTTGCAGACAACTGAAGGTTTCAGAGCCTGCATAGCAGCATGTGCTTGTTCCTACATGGAATTTCCCTAATTCCTCAATCAATTACCTGGGAAAAGCGGCCATTTTAATCAAAACCCTAAGGGTAGATGAAATCATGAGAAAACAGGAGCTTTATTGCAATGGATATTGACTGTAACTCATTAAGATGTTAAAGTATTGACATCCCGTTTGATGAGAAAAATGTCTGATAGCGAGTGTACATAACTGTGTTCAGAGAATGCCAGCATCAACACATCATAATGAGTAACTAATGATGTCTGTGGCCTAACGAGGTGATTAAAGCAGTATCCTTTGATCTATGTCACTGACTTGATTTAATGCCAGCCTGAGATTGAATCTCCCTGCACCACTGGGGAGATTCAAGTAATTTGAGTAATTCACTCGGCCTGTCCCTGCATCGCCAGGGCTGTTTGTGATGAACACAGTCACTGCTGGGGCTCAGTCACCCCGGGCAGCACACACTGCCAGGGAGGAGGCCACTGCTCCTGCCTGCTGCCAGCCCCTTGCAGGAGCCTCACACAACCTCCTGCCATGGCCACGGGTCTTCTTTGTGCCTCACAGTGCTCTCACTCCACTGGCAGGCTTTGGAAGCATCCTCCACCAAGCAAAGCTCAAGCAAGATGCTCTGCTACCCTTCACCCAAGCACACCATGCAGGAGTTCCACTGTGCTGAAACACAGGGCTTGGTGCCAGGCACGTGCTGAGCATCCCGTTCAAGCCCCTGTGCTTGTCCAGCAGGACAAAAGCTCAGGTACCTGTTCTTTGGGACAGCAAACACTGTGCCAAGAGCCCAGACCCCAGAGGCACAAAACCTTTGACCAGGTTCACAACGTGGTGTGGCCTGGCTGCCAGCCCATAGCCTGTTCCCAACCGTGAAACTCCTGCTCACCCTTCCCAGGGCAGGGGATTGCTAACCCTGTCACACACAGCACAGCAGCTCTTCAAGCAGCCCCTCCTGCCTGTGCAGGCAGACCTTGGCTGAGCAGGCTTGCCCTGGGGAGACAGCTGTAAAGTCTGGAGTTGTATTTTCTTCATGAGGCTGCCAGAACAAAAGCATGGCCACCCTCAGCCAGGCCAAGGGTTCATTTCTGTGATATGGGGACAGCTAGGTGCCCAGGGCAGAGCACACAGGCTGGGTTGGCATTCCTTGGTACTCCCTCTGCTGCCAACCACTTCCAGCTGATATTCTGGACAGTGTGTGCTTTATGTATTAGCAGCCACTGTGGGTTCATCTCCACTAGGTGCTGATACTTTGCATTGCAGTACTTCTTGCTAATGAAGCCAATAACAGGGATTAATTTTCCCTCCCAATCATCTTTAACCTTAAGTGATAATTAGTACTGAAATCATAACTGAGACTCAAATTCTGGGCACCTCCCTTGGGCAGGAAATTGCTTTGCTTGATGAATAGACCCTTTTTTACAAAGGGCTTTTTCCTGTACATAAATAACTGTGCTGGCTCCTAGATGCACGGGTGTGATACTGCCATCTCCATCCAAACAGGGATTGTCACCAGGGAGAATAATGTCCCCCCTGCCCTGGCACAGGGGCTGGGCACTGTGCAGCCTCCTCTCCCCCAGCAGTGCCCTAAAAGGAAGAAAAATTGCTCAGGACTTGTCCAGGTCCTGTCCTGGTCTTCAGCAGCCCCAGCACCACCACCCCTCACCCCTGCTGGCCCCCCGTCCCTGCTGCAGAGCCAGGGCCAGCTGCAGACCCCAGCAGCAGCACATCCCTCCAGCTCTGTCCCCTGCCTCATTACCCACCTCCCCTCCACAGCCCTGCTGGAGGCTTTTAGCATTTATTGGTAATTTATAACATTGACAGCAGCACTGCCTCATCACACACAGGGCACCTGAGCCATGGCCCAGAGCTTCCTCCCCCACACACATAAACACAAAACCCTAAAGAGCTCAAACCTGAACACAAAGCAGCCCATTTCCCCCCACAAATACAGCAGCTCTCCCCTTAGCAGGCACAGCTCCTCTGGCTGGGCAGGAGGGTCCAGCTCAGGCAGCCTTTATTGCCCTGGGTTAGCCACACAACCAGGCTGCAGCTGTGCACCACCCCTGCTGCCCCAGCTGCTGCCAAGGTGGGTGAAGGCAAGGTCCAGCTGCTGCTGCTGTCACCCCCCTGAAAGGGTCTGGGTGCAACAGAGGCAAGAGCAACCCCTCTCCCTGTCCTGGGTTTGCACTGCTCCGCTCCCCTTGCCTTCTGCCCGTGCTCAGAAAATAAAACTTGTGAAGCTCATTTGGGTGTTTGTGTTGTGGGCTTCTGTGGAAAGTCCAGCTTGCTCCCCTGAGCATGCTGGCATAAGTGATGCACACACCAGAGTTAAATATAGCTCCTAAATAAAGTTCTAACTTGATGAAGTAACTGGGAAGCTGTGCAGGCTCCTGGGCACCCCAGCTGGCCCTGCCTGTGATTGGCCTGTCCCTACAGCGTGGGCTGGGGGCCAGGGGTGCCCCAGGATATGGGGTGGGTGCACCCCAGGGACACACTCCTGGGCAGAGATTGGTGACCAAAGTGACTCATGTGAGAAGGAAACAAGGGACAGGGGGTGTGGAGAGAGGTCACAGCAAGGGGACCTGCTGTGGCTGTGACAGGCTCTGCCCACATGCTGCCCATTGTTGTCCCTGGCCCATGGGATGAGAACCTGGAAACATTCCCCATGTCTGCCTGATGTGCTTCAACCCTTGTGGCATCTCTGGATTTTTTTTTTTTTTTTGGAAAAAGCATTTTCTGTGTCCTCTTCTCTGCCAAGTGAGGGTGGGCACAGCTGGAGCCCTCACCTTGCACTGTGGCCTTGGCCAGCACCATCCCATGGAGACAGTGACCCAGCCAACTGGGTTATCCCAGTATGAGCTGCAGATGAACAAATCCCAGAGGCACTCCTGCTGGCTTGGAGGACATTTCTGGCCTCCTATATCCCCTTTGCCTTTGTGCTTGCCCTGGACAGGGGTTCCTGGTGATGCTTTGGTTTCTGACCTGCTCTTGGGACGCCAAGCCCAGGGGAGGCCTCTGAAGGGATGCGCTCAGTGCCTCTCAGCTTAGCAGTAAAAAGAAATTTTTACATCAGGGCACAGGCTGCAGGCATTCCAGAGATAAAATATTGTCAGCAGAGCCCAGGCCATCCATCAGAATAAATGTAGCTGATGCCATGATTTATGGGACAACGATGAAGGTTTAATCCTCCTCTCAGCAGTGCAACCTGATTTGCCACAAAACCCTGTTAAATTTTGTGGCACACGCTTCATCACTTCATTAGGAGATAGAGAGAAAATGGTTCAATGCATTCCTGAATCTTTTATGGCTGGGACTCTCCTCCCACCACTCCCGAGTGATGGGTAATCTTTCTGATCAGATCCCCAGGAAAAGACCCCGTGGGATTACAGAGAGCGAAGGCATTAACAACAGTGACAGGAAAGGAATACAATATCCCTTTAAACAATTAAATATTGATCCTGCAGGCCTGGGGTGGACTCCATCACACAAAAGGAAACACCTCTGTGAATTAGTTTGGTGACATCCATACCCTTAGATGATATAAAGGAAACCAAGATTATTTGATTCACTTATTTTTCTTAATGTTTTTCCCCCTCAATTAGAGAAATGCATCTGGTATGAGCCTCACTCGCCTCTCAGAGACTTGGCACTCATCCTTCCAGAGCCCACCATGATGGGATGGGATGGGATGGGATGGCATGGGATGGCATGGGGTGGGATGGCATGGGGTGGGATGGCATGGGGTGGCATGGGATGGGATGGGATGGGATGGGATGGGATGGGATGGGATGGGATGGGATGGGGAGTGCCTGCTGGGGGCAGGAGCTGCACAGCTGCGTGGATAGAGGGAAGAAGACAGTGCTGGGAAGCCTTAGGTGCCCTTCCATGTGCCCTCCCCTCTCCCCCCACCCCGGGGATGTCCCTCCCCGGCCCCACCGAAGCTGCCCCTCCCAGGGGAGACCTGGGGCTGCCCCCGGGGCTCAGCCCAGTGCCTGTGGCTGCACACGGAGAAACAAAAGAAGGCAAGAAATGTCTAAATTTAAAGTGCTGGAAAATCCAACCTTTTATTTACTACATTTTTGTGACTACATAAACGCTGAAACATTGTAACGCTGAAACATTGTAACACTGAAAAGCATGATGACATCATCACTTGCTTTTTTCTTTTTTTTTTACTTTTTCTCTTTTTTTTGTTTCTTTTTTTTTTTTTTTTTTTGCTTAGCAAACACAGCAGATGATATTGCACGGCATAAAGTGAGAACAGTAGCAAAGCTTAAAAAAAGTAACTTAAGGAAATCTTAACGCAGTACAGGAGATACTCATACCCAACCCAGGGCAATGCCTAGCGCACTGCACTTGTCATCGCTACACACAAAAATACAGAAGAAGCGCTTGACTAAGAGAGAGAGTGAGGAAATATCAGCAATCAACCGTAATTAGGTACAATAATCACTTAGTCTGAAATGCAGATGCAACGCATAAACTACTGCTGCTTCCTAATGGGCGAACTAAAGATGGCAGCAAAGGGCTTTAGCAAAATCTTCGCTTCGTATTCGTTATTTTTCTTTTTTTTTTTTTTAATTTCCTTTTTTCTTTTTTCTTTTTTTTTTTTTCATTTTTTTTTCTTTCTTTTTTTTTTTTTTTTTTTTTTTGGTTTTGTTCCGTTGCTCTGGAAGAATTCCCGCTTGCTCTGGGAAGGTTTTCTAGCCCTGTGGAGCTGGGACCGGTGATTGTCTCAGGCGCCCTCTCTGCGGCGGGGGCCGGGCGGGGCGGGCGGGGGTCCCCGGGCAAGGCAAGGCACAGGCAGGGCTGTACCCCGCGTTCCCCGCTGCAGAGCTAACGCGGCCCCACGCTGAGGATGCGGGGAGTGCAGTGAATGCAGAACATTCCGTGAAAAACCAAACTAGCGGGACGGGGCAGGAATGCGCGGCTGCCCGAGCACGGCGTGTCCAGTGCTCATGGCTCATGCTGATTCACAGACTATAATGCTGCGCCTCCCCCTCCCCGTGAAGCACAATCATTGCACAGCATTAGCTCCTGTATTAAAAGCAGACACTGAGCTAATGCCTGCCAACAGATCATTTAATGATCCTTCATTTCAGAGCATCTTTATTGCCCCATTTCAATACTTGAAGTATAAAAATGTACCTAGAAAGTGTAACTTCCACCGAAAGCTCAGACCCTGCCCTCGTCCTTCCCTCCCTCAAGCCCTTCACTATCCCCTCAGAGGAAAACGAGCTACACCTGGGGCTCAGTTACTGCACGGGACAGGAAATATTTACAGCCAGCACAAACCGTGTCAGTACACAACGTTTACTTGAACCAGAATCTAGTCTTTATGCAAAATAAACCACAAGTGAGTGGCATCCTATTCTCTGTGCCATGATGCCATCATCAGCTTTGCAGAAGTATCATTGTCATTACCCTTCCATTATGTTTTGGTTTTCAACTCTGAGCTGCCTTGTCCTCCCTGGAGCTGTGGGGCTGTTGGGGCAGCTCCATTCCCTGTGCACTCCCTCACAGCTGGGGCACCACCTGAGCCTGGCAGAAGCTGCAGCTTCCCTGGGGACCCAGCTGTGCCCCAGGGACCCCATCCCACCCCATTGCAGCCCTGCCTGGGGACCAGGTGGCCTGGGGTAGCCCTGAGCCCCCCAGAGCATCCCCATCCCTGCCTGCAGCCCTGCCTGGGGACCAGATGACCTGGGGTGGCCCTGAGCCCCCCAGAGCCGCCCCATCCCATTCCTGCAGCCCTGCCTGGGGACCAGGTGACCTGGGGTGGCCCTGAGCCCCCCAGAGCCGCCCCATCCCATTCCTGCAGCCCTGCCTGGGGAGCAGGTGACCTGGGGTGGCCCGAGGTGGCCCGGGGTGGCCCTGAGCCCGCGCTGTCGCAGCGCCCGCCGCAAAGGCCTTTCCATGAGCAAGGTTTCCAGATTCAAGTCAGCTTTTCTCCCGAGGCCCAAGGTTTCCAGATTCAAGTCAGCTTTTCTCCCGAGGCCCGCGCCCGCTTCTTGCTTGCGCTACCCGTGCGAATGGCGAAGGAAAATAAAAACTCAGCAAAATCTCTCACAAATGCCAGTGCTTTTTAAACATTAAACGACTTTTAAATTCTTTGGATGTGCGGGTCTCACCCACAAAGCAATCTTTCTAGAAAAAGACAAATAAATTAAAGAAAAAACACGCTAATAATGCCTTTCTGCTTTCTAAGTGACAAAAGTACTACCTTGAAACACTCATTTTGGCATGTACAAGTTGGGGGGAAGGGAGGCCTGGGGGGTAACCTGGCAGTGTTTGTAACACGGGTGGAAGTGCATGCCAAGACAAGGCTGAAGATACACCCTGCAGTCAAGAGAAGCACTCTCCTTCAGTTCATCTCAGCATCAAGAATGAAAAGATTGTAACATAAAGCTTTGGCCATTTTTGAATCTACTATATACAATTTTTTTTTTTAACTACATAGTCATAAATTAAAGCAGTGATTAAATAAGCGTATACAAAATGTAATTAAATTAAAAGTCACAGCACATTATAGAGAAAAAATAGGAACCATTTATCACAGCAGAGAATATTTTTTTTTACCCTGTGAAAAGAACACCGACTAGCAAACACAAAGCATCCTAGCTGAAACAAAAGTAATTGAAGCCATGTTTCCCTTTCTTGCATTCATTGCAAACAGCAATCTTTACCCACTTTGAAACATTCCCAGGAATAAGATCTTCCTTGAGTATAACAGAGAAGTTCTGCCAAAAAAAAGGAAAAAAAGAAGAAACCCAAACCCAAACCAAACAATATAAAAGGAATATACAAACAAAACAACCCCTACAAAATAAATAAGAATTATAAAGCTTTTTTTTCAGTAACCTTAACAATTATCAAACTAGTAAGTTCTGCCTTATCACATAGACTCTCTATACAACATAACCCTAAAGATTTATTACTATGAGGTATTTGGAGGAATTGGTAAAAGCGATGCACGGCCTGTCTGGGCTCAGGGACTCAAGCTGCTTTGGGGGAAAGGAGAGGGAACCTTTGGTTTGTCAGCAAGAAAGTGGAAAAAAACATTTTCCTTTGGTATCAAAGAAAGTTTCATTGCATGGTTGCACGGCAAAAAGCACCACGGTGAAGAATTATTCCTTTTTTTCATTAGTGGCCTTTCTAACAGGCTGAGGTATTCAAAGAGTATAAGGTGAGAGATAAAGAGGTCAACAGCGGTTTAACACTTTGGTTCAAGCAAGGCACTCGTCCTATGAGTTTACAAAGTTTGCAACATGTTTGCCAAGAGCTTTATTATTATGATGATTATTATTATTATTATCCTTATCATCGTCAGTAGTAGCAGTTGTAGCAAGAGAAGTATTCATAAGGTTATTAGCATTACCACTAAGAATGAAGACAAGGTTACACACTGAGTGAAGGTGAGGAAGGGGTTCAGGGGATGGGGGTAAGAAGGAGGATGAGTTCCCTTTCCAGACCAAGGCCGTGCATGAAAAATCTTTGGTATTCTTTGGTATCATCAATGTGATTAAAATCACCAATGGAAATCGAGTGAGGTAGCGTCTTTGGTTCACACTATAAATAGTAGATCTTTACACACTTTTTTTTTCTTTTTTTTTTCTTTTTTTTTTAACACGTGGAAGTAGCTATTCCTTACCTTTTGCTTCTTTGTCTTTAGCAAATAGTTACCAAATGTATTGTAAAGCTAACCACACCACAATAATAAACCAGGAGGCTAAGCAAAGTCTCAAAATTAGCCCCTGGGCCTTTGAATGCACCCAAACGCAGTGAGATAGAAAAGGGTAAGTGCTTTCTCTTTGTTTGCTAAATGCATAGTTTTCATCCCTATGTACAAAGGAGGAGGAAGAGGAGGAGGATAGGAGGAAGAGTAGTAGAAAGAAGGAACGTTTTTTGGGGTAAAAATGTCCTGTTTACAACTCAGGTGAGGAGAGGTGTCCTAAGACTCTTTGGTATAAGCTCAGCAGTGTTTGTGAGCCCTCTGGGCAGCAGCAGCCCCGGGGCAGTGCCCACCACCACCGGCCTCTTCCTGACATCCCAGGAGAAGCACAGTGCCCAGGGCAGCCCTGGGGCTGCTCTCATGCCAGGCCACCCTGGCTGCCTGGGAATTTGCTCCTGGCCTGGGGGGTGCAGGAGCAACTTCCCGAGCAGAAGCTCCGTGTCCGGCTGGCTCTGGTGGGGTTTGCTTTACCTGAGTAAGGAGAGGAGGCTGCAGCCCTGGAGAGCACACAGGGCTGAAGGAGCACTGTGGGGCAGGCTGAAGGAGGACTTTTTTTTTTTTTTTTTAAGTTTGTTTTGTTTTTTTCCTAGAAATCTAATGATGCCATTTACAATGGGGATGGATGAGGACAGTTCACCTCTTGGCCAGCCTCCCCCTGTGGGTCACTGCGGTCATGTTTGGATGCAGCCTGTTTGCTGAATGCATGTTCCTAATGCCCTCCTGCCCTTGGAGTCACCTTTGACTGAAACCCCATCTCCTGATGCTCCCAGACTGTTTTGGGTTCTGCTCCCTCTCCTATTCCTTCCTGGCAGAGTTTTAGATCCTCTTGTCGAATTTGAAACTAATTTCCATTTTGTCAGGAATGAAATGAGCTGAAAGACTAACACTGACAGGCAGAGACAGGTTTCCTGGGTAATGTTAAATGCAGCATCAGAGGAAACTCCCCTTCAAGGATGCCCTGTTGGGTGATGGCACCAGTCAGAGCAAGGGAGCACCAGGTAACCTGTCCATGCTTCAGTCGGTGTGGCTGGGCAGTCTGCTCAGAGGTAACACAGCTTTCCAGCTACACTGAGCAGTTCCAGAGTTATTTGCTTCGTGTTTTGAAGGAAATTGTAGGAAATTGTGTTCTTTGCCTATTCAGAGTATGAGGCGCATATTGCTCATGGGAAGAGTGGTTTGTTCCTAATGGCTTAGAGAAAACCAAAAGGTTTATATCTACTTAAACAGACATGTAAAAAACCCAAAACACTTAAAATCTACAACTTGTGCATTAGTTTTAGTGTGTGTGGACATGTGTGTGCACGTGTATACATACATACATACACCCCATCAAAATGTGTGTGCATGTACATATACACAGTCCTGTTTAGGGGCTTGCATGTGTGTGTATCAGAGATCCTGAAATTGCATATTGGGTGCAAATTTAATGCTGGTATGAAAGTTC
This sequence comes from Molothrus aeneus, assembly GCF_037042795.1. NCBI lineage: Eukaryota > Metazoa > Chordata > Aves > Passeriformes > Icteridae > Molothrus > Molothrus aeneus. The sequence goes on along the minus strand of NC_089658.1, from coordinate 8,275,128 downwards.
TCTTTGGTTTCAGCAAGTAGTCTATAAAGACAATACAATGGAAATACTAAAAATGCGGCAATGTACTTTGAATTTCCCTGCATTTTTAAATTCTCAAGTTTTAAATAAATAAGGCTTTATTCTCTAAACTATAGGTACGTCACAAAGCAGTGTTTTGCTGGAAAAAACTAAACCTTTAGTTATCACTGTCCTTTACTAACCTTACACTAATGAGACTGCATTCATAAGGTACTTTCTATGTGAGCTTATCAATGTTTCCATGTCAATTATGTCTCCATGGGGATGGAACACTTCAAAAGAAAGCTTGCTAAAATTTAAGGTAAGCTAGAGACTCAAAAAAGTCCAGATTAGGTGCCATTTTCATAGATAATTGCCTTGTCAGCCTTGAAGTGGGTTTAACATACTGAAATACGGAGAAATATTCAGTCCCAAAAATATTTGGTTTATTTAACTTTATTTTAATAAAGAGATATTTCACCTGTACTCTAAACACTGGGTGGAAATAAACTGTATACCCTGAACCTTGACTAGACCCTGCCCTCTTGGGAAACAACTGGTGCTGCAAAAGTTGCTCTACTTTGGTGTCACTGGTATTTTGAGTGGGCTTCATCCCCCAAACCAGTATCTGCTACTGTTTATAGTGTTTGGATTCTAGTTTACCTTGAATTTTCCTTTGTCTTTTTTTTTTTTTTCCTTAAAAACAAAAAGGTTGGAAGTTAGATTACCTATTTCTAGTCCTTGCATTGGGCCTATACCTGCATATTTGCTTTTTTTGGAATTTAATATACCTAGCATAATTACTACAGTAATTTGAAATACCAGTTAGAAATCTAACAGGCACATGTATGATTTTTAAAGTCTATTTTCCCCTTACATTAAAATTTAATATGCAGATATTTCACGCTTTTCTCTTTAATTTTATCAGAGTAGGAACCGGATGATTTCTCTCCTATGGGTCTGTTAGCAACAGAGCGTTTAAAGCTTTTCAGCGACAAACTTCAAACTATTTCATGCATTATCCTGACTAAGAGATGAGCAAGAAAGAATGCACAGGCCAAAAGCTCAGCCTGCCACACATAGATACAAAGCCACAAAACACTGGGCTGTATCTCGGTGTCACGGGAATTTTGCTCTTGCCTTCAGAGAGATCACAATTCCTCCTTCCAAAAGCACTCCTGGAGCTCCCCTTGGAGCTCCTCCCGCATTAACTGATGTTGTGCCACTGCTTCCAGTAGGAAAGGACCACGAGCCGTCAAAGCTGTTACTATTCCTTTGCCTGGTAAAGTCGATAGGTAAAAAAAAGCTCACTAATGTCAATGAGTATTGATCAGACGCTGAGCCCTGTGGTTTTGCATCCCTCAATCCCTTTCATTTTTGCATCCTGAGTGCCTCAGGTCTCCTGTTCGCAGGCTAGATGGCAGAGCTGAGCCACGCTGGAGCACAGCTGCACTGGGCTCCAGCCGGGACAGCGCCTGGGGACGGTGCCACGCGCACGGTGCCACGCGCACGGTGCCACGCGCAGCTCCCTCTTGTGCTCCCGTTGGAGTCAGTGAGGAAAGGGCTCACTGAGTTCAATGGAAGCAGCATCCCGCTCTCGGTTCCTGTGATCTCCTCGGGTGACATTCTTTCTTGCCAATCACAGAAAGAAACGATAATGTGGTTTTACTAATTGCAAATAACAGTCTTGATTACAAGTTTTATGTGTTATACAGTTAGATTAGTTTATACCTATAACTCTACATAGTATTTGTGTAAAAATAGCTTTGGAATATTAAAATCATTGCAATAAAATACCTGCAATACAATTATTAAATGTGTTCTTTGGTAGCTAGTCGATTTTTTTATGGATGGAATAGTTTTCCTTTTTTAAATCTGAACATTCCTTAACAAACAAAGAGAATGCACTGGTTTAGGTACCATTCAAAATTTCTTTGCCTAGTTTGAACTTGTTTCGAGGCATTGCACCAGCCAAGTTCAAACTGTGAAACAGCAAAAATCACACTACCGTTCCAAGGAATTCAGACGACTCCACGCTCTGGGGGCCGTGCCCTGGCACAGCCCTCTCTGGAGACCAGCCCTAAGTCCCTGCCCACTGGGTGCACGCAGGACGGACACACTGACACCTCCATGGCAACTGCTGTGGCCGTGAAGAGCTGTATCCAAAGAGATGTCTGCTCAATGACAGGAAATCACTATGCTCCAAACCACTACACAGCCAAGTATGGTGAAGATGATAATGGGCAAAGGTGTGAGACCAGTGGTCTGTTCCTCTTCTCTTTGCTTTCCGTTCCGTTCCCTCCATTTTGCTTCCTTCTTCCTCTCTGTTTTTTTTGCAAGTCGTCATCCTACTAAAGTGTGTGTCTTAGAACAAAGTCATAATGCAGGTGAAATAAGTCTTTGGTTTCTTTGGACTTATAAATATTTTTTTTTCAAATAGTTTTAAGTATAAACCTGCTATTTTGAGGTCCTGGTCTGTCTTTATTTTATTTATTTATTTATTTTTTAAAGCTTTTCCACCGAGGTTTCAGTTCGTGGTTATTCCTTCATGCTTTGGTACAAGTGCTTGATGAAGAAGATGAGTTGCCTGAATTGGAGCTGCCCTCGTCTTGCCACTTATCCAGACTCCTCCTCCGTGCATTCATGAAAAAGTTGCTGACGGTGCTCAGCTCCAACCCAAGCTGCTGGGAAATGGTGATTTGTAATTCTTTGGACGGACGCTTATTTTCCTTGAATATTGCATGTAGAGTTCGACGCTGGACGTCGGTGAAGACCAGCCGAGGCTTTTTGGGTGTATTCCCTCTATCCTTGCCGTGCTCCTGTTCTTTCCTCTTGCACGCTGCAAGAAAGGGGAGCACAGTTAGAGGGGGCTGCCAGAGGAGTGGGTGGGAGCACAGTGCAGGCCAAATTAGGAAAAAAGGACTGTTCGTGTCAGCTTCTGAATTTGGACAGGATGTGGGACCTTTACATCTCTAACTCATTATAAACTATTACAAGTATAAGGAATAAAAGTTAAAAATACCTTTGTTGTTGTCTGTTAAAACTCAGCAAATGCTTATACTAAGAACTTACATTTTGATACTACCCATTAGTGCTGAGAATTTAGCCATTTAATATTTTTAGGAGGTGGAGTGTAATTTGAGGGAATGCTAAAGTTAACCTTGGTCATACTTTCCACAATTATTAGCTGCTTTCAATCTATTTCTGTAGCTTTTTGTTGACTGAGAATTAATGAACTATGAGGAAGCAGTGTACTACTACGGTCTTACAGGCCAAATGTATTCTGAACAAAATAAAACATGTTTTGTATAGAAATCTTCTTTATAGAATTGCTCCTCATTTCATCTATCATCCCTTTTTTCCCTTTCAGAATGTTACTTTGCTCTACATTAATAAAGGGTACTTGCAATTTGAAATCTGCCTCCCAGAGCATCTTCCAGGCAGGATCTGACGGGATGTGAAGGAGACTCCCAGATCCCTCTGTCAGCCTTCGACTGTCTGCCATCTCATCTTAGCATTTTGCTAGGATAAAAGCTTCCTTGGGAGGCCAGATTCGATTCCTCTGTCTCACTTTCCAAATGCTCTGAAGCTGTTTCCCTTCATTCTCTAACAATGTCCTTTAATTCTGATTGAGAGATGTGTTTCTGAAGGCAATATGACTGTTCTTTCTCTGGATCTGTCTAGTCCTGGCTCCTGTGGAGATCAGTACTGACTACATGAAGAATTTTGTGCAGTATCTCTACTTACACCATGATTATTGGAATGAAAACAGCAAATTACTTTGCAAAGGTCCTTTCTACAGCTGGTACTACTACCAAGAGCTGGCCCTGGCATGAGGGTTTCAATGATCATGGGAGGTATAAAAACAGTCATCCACCTTTTGTACCTGAGAAATGGGAACTGCACAGATCAGGAGCCAGGAGCTGTGAAGGCTCCTTGTGCTGGCCCAGGCACGGACCAAGACACTGGTGGCTCAGTCCCCTCTGAGGAGAGGCTTTTGAAAAGGTCCCTAGCAGTATAAATTCCAGCCACATACTCTTTCCTGAGAAATCACACATCAATCAAATAGACTGGCCTGCCAAGCTCATGTCTCCTACAAGTATTTTTATCTGAAAACCTTTGCAGAACACTTTGAAGTTACATCCTGACCTCTAAAACACCGTGGAGCTTCTGGGCTAAAGGTTTCCTGATGCTCACGAGCCCCTACTGAAGCCAAACTGCTGAATTCACTGTGGGGATTGGTTCCTGCTGAAATAATCTACATCCCCACTGGAGGGTGACATGGGCAAACCAAGGGTTAAAGATGCTTTTGCAAGAATAGTCTGTTATTTACTGCCACATATTCAGAATGAGGATACCAACAGCATCTCAGTCTTTTATATATGTCTGACCATTTGATAATCAGAAATTCCTGGGAAAGCAGCTGCTGGAGCTCAGCTTTACAACAGCCTCAACCTCCAGCTCTGACTGCCCCTGCTAACAGGCTCAGGCAGAAAAGAGGACAAACCAGGTGCAGACAACATTTGCTGTGCCTCATTTCTGCTCATGCTGCTTTACACCTCCCTTTTTCAAAGGCTACACAAATTCCATCTTCTGCCTAGATACTCCATCCAGATCATAATTTGTCACAAAATCCTAATGGCACAGCTAGCGTGATCCAAGTCAGTGCTGTGCAATGCTTCAGTGTGAATCATCACATCACAAATGACAGCCACAGCAGTAGGTGCAGAGCCAGCTCAATTAGTGATGGGAGCCTCTGGGGCTTCAATCACAAGCTGCTACGTGAGCTTTCTGAAATAGCAGGGAATAACAAAAAAACAACCATCTATTGGGAAACTAGCTTGCATGACGCATTGTCTTCCTGAACTTGTGCTCATTTCCTGAAATGTAGTACTCCTGAACAATTATTTCCATGGACAGTGTCCCAAGAGTTACAACATACCTTGTTCCTCAACTTTAATTGTATCAAAAGCCTCTTAATTAATGCCAGTGACATCACAGAGGTAAGAAAATAGCTCATTACTAGGGAGAAAAAAAAATAAAACCTATCCAGTCTATGATATAAATAAGCCTATTTTACTTTTTTTGCAAATATTTTCAGCTTTACTTCCATTAACATTTGCCAGAGGCAGATTGAGGGCAAAAATTTCCCAATGCACTCAATTGTTCCAAGAGCCCTTGCACTGCCAGGCTCAGGTTGTGAACAGCAGGAGTGGATACCACCTCTCATCTTCTGCCTTGTCCAGGCTCAGGAATATTAATAGCACTTAAAAATAAATAATAGTGATAATGAAAAACTGTAATAGGGTTTCCTTGCGATCGTTTTCCCTGCACTGGAGCCAATCAATTTTAATAATAAATTGTAGCTTCCAGCTTGCCAGAGAACAAATGCACACCACGGGATAAAATCTGTTCCAACAGGAGAGTAGATGCAGAGCAGGCACAGAGATTGGCCTGGCAAGGTGGGGCTGCCAGGCTCTCTGACAGCAGCCTGAGCCACATCATGCCCAGGCAGAGCAGCACACCCTAGTGCCAGGGCTTCCTCTAATGTCCACTGAGGTCAGAGATGTCAACTGAAATGGTTTTTTTGGAAAAACACCAGAGCCTGTCTTCACAGCGATTTATCACACACTCCATCTCTCTTTTATCTTACACAGCAGAAGATAATAACAGTAATTTGCACTGATGTCCTTCTTGTGCCCCTGCCCTTGAGCACTGTGAGAGGACCCTCTCCCAGAGCACACACACTGGATTTGGGTGCTTTGTAGGGTGCTGTGCTCCCTGGAGGGGTGCACCTCCCCCAGCACACACCTGCGGGCACCCAGCCCTCACTGCCTGCTGCAGGAGCCCTGCTCTTTGTCTCCAGGGTGCCCCAGCTGAGCGATGCTCCATGTGATGCCTTTTGAAAAAGCCTTTAAGAAAATCTTGTTAAGAAAAAAGAAAAGCAGAGGATAAAGGAAGAGTCACCCTGACTCTGGCAACACGCGTGCAGATATGACAATGTAATATTATCAGTGCCAGAAGGAGCCTTATAAATCCAGTCCTGAACTCTGGCCTCTCCCAGTCACTTCCATCTTCCTCTGCCCTGAGCAACAGATATTTTTGACACTTGCAATTCTCCTGACACAACCCATCAATCTATTTTTGCCTCCCTTTGTTCCTTCTAAGTCACCCGAGGGATTTGGTCAGGCAAGCTTGCCAGGCCCTGTAAGGTCTGTGCATGCCAGGGAGGCCCAGGTGTCTGGGCATGGAGCAGAAATGGGCCCCCAGCTCTGCAGCTCCACTGCCTGCTGACACTGCCCCAGCTGGGTGCAGCACAGTGGGATCAGTTCTGCCCTGTCAGGAGTGTGAACAGGACCCTGTCCCTGATGAAAATGCACTAATTGCATCTTTAGGTTGAGACAGTGAAGAGGATGTTTTGCCTGTCTGTGATACAGCTTTATTCAGTCAGTGTAAAAGTCAAGATTATAGTAAGCTCAGGTGTTAACCCTGATGCTTGATCTAATGTTTCATCCCTAGAGGATGGATTTCTTTTTAAAATTGAAGGAAAAAACCCTGATTACTCTACATCAATTTTCAGGAGCACTTGGTGTGCACATATGTGCCTAGCTGTTTCTGGCAAACTCCAGTTTTCCTTTCTAAAAAACAGAAGCAAAGAATAAAACTGGTGATGCTCTCAATAAACCTAATTTCCCATGGGTTCTGGTTTGGTTTGTGAACAAAATAAAATATCACCACAAGTTCTGCTGGTTGCTTTTCTGGAAGACAGTCACTGAAGCAGAGGGAACAACAATGGAGAATTTTACTTGGGCAAGTCCTGCCCCAAGCCCTGTGGCTACTTTTGGTGTCAGGGGACAACTCTCCCTGAGAGAGGCATTGCTCAGCTGCTGGCCCACTGTGGTGCCAGCACAGAGCAAGCTCTGACAGGGCATGGAGGGGTGCAGACACCAAGGCAGATGGTGGATTTGGGGTCCCAGGCCCCAGAGAGCTGTGCCCTCACAGGCACAGCCAGGCCACAAGCCACTATTACTTGATGGCCACCAAGTATGAGATTATGTCTTTTACCCCTCCTCCTGCAAAAGCCTTTTGGTTACCCCAACCTCATATGTACAGGACTGTCTTAAAGACATAAAAAGCCCTTTCAGAAGTCTCTCTTTACATGTATTTTCTAATCTCTGCTGTGTCAGGTCTAGAAAGCTCAGCTACAGTCTGAAGTGCATCCACCCAGGAATCCCTTTCCAAATCATCTTCTTCTAGTTTTGAAACATCACACAGTATCCAACAACATGTGTGGAGAGTGAAAATTTCACTGGTATTGACTGGAGAATATCCTGAAGGATATTCTTCTGTAGGAGGCTCTAAATTCTGGTGGAGAAAGCAGCAGTTTTTCTGCTTCCACAGGAGGCTGAAACTGCTGGAGGACTTTGGCCATCACAGATAGTTCTAATCACACTGGCTACAACAGCTCAGTGGAAACAGGTAGCCAAAAGCTTATGGTAAATTCATGGAGCCAATAACACAAATAAAGTGTGATAAGTTACATCCTTATCACGTGAATAACACCTCTGGGGCTTGCAGAGACACACACGAACAACAGACCTTTCCCAATTATCAAAAACTTCATATTTGGGGGCATAAGAAAACAAAATAAAAGGGCATAGGAGACACAGGCTACCTGAGGGTTAGATGTGCCCACATGAACTAAACCCAAGCAAATCTGTTAGACCTGAATAATAACCACAACTGCTGGGTGACATTCACTCTGATACATCAGAGTTTAGTGGTCCCCTGCACTGCCCCAGGTTCCTCAAAGGTGCTTGGGAAGTGGAATCCCCCTGGAAAGACGTTCTGTGAGACAGGATCCACTCATGGAGGCAGCTCGTGGCCATGAGCTCCTGCTGCAGCAGGTCACAGACAGCACTGAGGCTTGGGAGAGCATTCCCTTCAGCTCCAGCCCACTGTGGGGTAAGACCCTGCACAGCTTTTCAGGGATGAAAGCCTACCTGGGTGACACAGGTTGCTCCCCAAAGCTTTGTCCTTTTAACTGAAAAGGGCATGGTCTTCTCTGAAATGTCTGAGCCCACACTAAATGATTTCTTTTTAATCCGGGCATTATTCAGCATTTGGCACTTGTTTCTCTAGTGATTTGCATTTATGCTTATTCAGGGTGTAGGTGTTTCCATATGCCCAGAGATCTTTTGATCTGTGTCCCATTTCTCTGCCATCAAATCCAGGGAATAGTCTTTTGTTGTTTCATAGCATCAAAAGAGATGAAAATACCTTTGTGTATGGGAAGCTCACAGGATGACATCACCCCACCAACATACAGATCCCAGCTGAGCCAGAACGGTAAACATCTCACTCCTGGGCACTGTATTAAAATGAGTGACCTTAATTTGCTGTCCCTGGAATAATGAAGTGAATCTGACTGAGGAGTGCTGACTCAGCAGTTGGGGATTCAGGGGTTTACACAAACTCGGTGTTGATGGATCTGTAACCACTTCAGCAAACTGACATCACCGTTACACAATGTGTTGCTAAGTGGATCAATCAGGGGAAAGCACCTGATTTCCCTGCGATATCATTTAAAGCAAATGTTAAAATTCTTTAGCTAGCTCTTTAGTTAACCATATTACTGTGACAAATATTTCGTAGCGTAGCATAAGTAATTAGAATTTAATCACTTAAACTGCATCTTAATTACCCCAAATGAATTGAAAGGACATTTAATAGCAAAGATTAAATTGCCTTAATGAACGATTTTTGCGACTACATCAATATTTCACCCGCGTCAGCCGGGCCCGGCCCCCGCCCCGCGCCGCAGCGGCACCGCCGGGCCCCGGCCGCGGGGGGGCGCCCGCTCCCCGTCACGGGAGCGCCGCGGGAGGAGCGCAGGGCAAGCGGGGCTCGGCTCCGCATCCCGCGGCTCCGCATCCCGCCGTATCCCACCACACCGCGGAGCTCCGCACCGCATCCCGCCGCGCGGCACCACACAGCACCGCATCGCATCACATCCCACCGCACCGCATCACACCGTATCCCACCGTGCGGAGCTCCGCACCGCATCCCGCTGCGCCGCATCACATCCCACCGCGCCGCGGAGCTCCGCGCCGCATCCCACGGCACCGCATCACATCCCACGGCACCCCATGGCGGGGACTGTACCACATCCCACCGCACCGCACCGCACCGCGGAGGCCGCACCGCATCCCATCACAACCCACCGCGTGGCCCGCACCGCATCCCGCGGCATGGCATCACACCCCACTGCACCGCATCACGTCCCTCCGCATCGCGTCCCACTGCGCCGCACCGCGGGTTCCGTCCCTAAGGCATCACAGCACGCCGTGGGCTCCTCACCCGCGCTACCGCTCCGCGGCACGGCATCCCGCTGGGGAGAGCCAGCCGCTCCGTTCCGCTGCACTCCGCATAGCGCAGGCTGGAAAACGCCGCCCGCTCGTGCCGTGCCATGCCGTGCTCTGCTCCGCTTATGCGCCGCGCCCCGCCTACGCGGGCCGGCCCACCCGGGCCGGGCAGCACCGCCCGCTGCGCACCTGGCCGTGCCCCTTCACACCCTCCTCATCTGCCGCCCCGGCAGCCCCGCCCCGCGGGACAGACCCCGCTGCGGAGCCGCACCCGGCCCGCTGGCCCCGGCTCCGAGCTGTGGGAGCGAACCCCCCCCGGGCCTCCGAGGCGCTCGGGTGCTGACTCCGGCACATTCCGCCCCCTCCCACATCCCCAGGCGGAGACTTTGCTACAGCAGCCGAAAATTGAGTTTCTGAGCGCTGGAAACGACGCAAAAGCTTCACTGAAACATTGAGTATGGCCAGGTTCACTGAAAAACCCAGGTCATTTCTCTGGTTCCGCTCCTAAGGACCGGCCTGCCGGCTGCCGCTTCCCCGGCTCCAATTTTTAAGTTCTCCGTCAATTCCAATATTTTCAAAATAACGAGATATGTTTCAAATAAAGGAGAAATGAGTCAGTGACGGCATAAAGAAGTTCCTCCGGTTGGGGAGGACATTAAGGAAGCCGTTTGGCAGCCTGTCTGTGCGGGGGGTAAACGGGGGCAATGGGGTTGCGGGCAACTCTCCCGCCTGTGGCTCAGTTCTTATCGACTGGTTTCTAATGCACGTGACAGCGAGTGCAGAATTCTGCACCCTAAAAACATCCAAAACCCGAGCCCGGGCTCATTTCAGTGGCTTTCTGCACCCAAGTGTTAAGGAAGAGCCCCCCGTGCCATCCGATTCACGGCTTTCCTCTATGGGAAGCAGCGGCATTTCTAGCTCCACCAGCCGGCGCCGCGCTCTGCGCCCCGCGGTGCTGCCCGCAGCCCTGCGGAACAGCAGCCGTCCATCGAGCTTTAATTCCGTTTGGGCTGCACGGAAAATGTCACCACTGAGGCTCTCTATCGCCCTAAAATGAGGGGGGGGGGGGGGAAATGAAAACTACTGTTCCGTTAATAAATAGTTCCTTCAAATTAATCTTTCAGCGTCATAAAACTGACTTCTTCTTAAGCAAAACGGCTCAAGTCAGCTGCGTTTCCAAAGAGAGTCTGTCAGCATCGGTCACTTCTCTGTCCGTGTATGATTAATCCAGGTAGATTTGTGTCAGAAATGCGAATCTACATTTATCGATTTGATCATGGAAGCGCCCGACACGCGGCCATGCTGGGTCCCGGTCGGTCCTCAGGAAAAACTCCCCTCGATGCCTGTAGTCGTCAGGTGAGATTCACCAGCACCTCAGCAACAGCTCCTACGCTTCAGTCACCTTAGAACTCCCGGAGTTCTCGTCTCTCGTGTGGAGTTTATGCGGACCCTTCGGCTACACGGGCAGGTGAGGGCTGCCTGAGGCAGAGCCGGAGCGGTGGCTTAATGGCGGTACAGGCAAAGCCAGGCACCGAAGCGTACCTGGCCTATGGAATTCCAGATGATTTTGTCTCAATCTGATTATCACATTCCTTCCTGGCTATGTAGAAGGCAGATCGCACACGCCAGAACCCAGCTGCGCACCGGCAGGAGCCCGGGCTCCCTACCGGTGTCACCTGCGGCGGGCACAGTCCTGGTGCCACGCACCTCTCCTCTCCTCCTGGGGCATCCCGGCCCCTCTGGCTGAGTTACCGTGCTGAGGGAAGCTCGCTTCCCCTCTCGCCACGCAGCTCGAAGGCACTCATGCCCAAAACAGGTGCCCTCGGGGCTCTGCCCTGCCGGAGCCCAGCCGCCCCCGCCGCGGGCAGCCCGTGCGCTCGGCCCGGCGCTCGCCGCAGCACCGCGCCACTAATTGCCGGCTGCAGCTACGTATAATCGATGCGATGCTGCTCCCCATCGGGGCCGGCAGCCGTGGGGAGGTTCAGCAAGCACCTGCGCCCGGGCGGCCTCGTCCATGAACCGGGAGGGGGCCGGCCCGGGAGCGGGGCTCGCCCGGGCGGAGGCGGAGCTGGGGCCGGGCCCTGCCGGCGGTCGCTGTTCGTGGTGCTGAAGTCCAGCAGGGCCTCACTCGGACCGCGCGGGGCCAGCCCGGCGGCGGCGGGGGCCCTCCGCTCGCAGCGCTCCCCGGAGCCGCCGCCGCTGCCCGGTGCGGGCGGGTGCCCGGGCCGGCGGGGCCGCTCCCGCCCGCTGGCGGTCAGTAGATGGCGCAGAACGCCCGGGAACCGAGGGGCGATCAGCGAGGGCTGCGGACGGTCCCACCGGTCGGGGCGGGCACCGCGCCCGCAGCCCGGCTGCGTGACCCGGGGCGGCCCCGGCGGCGCCCACGGGCGGGAGCCGTCCTGTTTCGAGGCTGTTTGATTCAAACGGCAGCGAGGGTGGGAGCGGGCACGGCCCCCGGGTGCCGCCCCGCCACGCGGCGGTAATTAAAACAAACAAACAGCAGGCGAACGCACGCACGAACAAACAGCGGGGCCGAGCCGCGCTGAGGGGCGGGGGCTCTGCCAGGACGGGCGCGGGGCGGGCCCGGGCCGGTGCGGAGGAACGCGGCTCGCCCGGCCCCGCTCCTCCTCCCGCTGGGCAAACATTAACGAAGGGCAAACGCGGCTGTAAATCAATCCCGCCGAAGGACACGGCCGGCAAACAAGTGCGCCCCAGCGCTGCCCCGGCTGTGCACCGGGCACGACTGCTCCGGGTGCTCTCCCACCCTCCGATCCCTCCGGGCCTCTTGCCTCGGCCCAAGCCCGCACCGGCAGCAGCGGAGCGGCCGCTGTCACGGCCCGAGGTGCGCCGAGCCAGGCCCGGGCCGTCCCCGTCCGGGCGGCCCGCAGGGTCGGGAGGGGCAGGGCCTCTCCCCCGGGCCCGCTCCGCGCTCGGAGTGTCACCGGTGAAGGCCCCGGTCGATGCCCCCCGCCTCCCTGATGCAAACGCCTTTATGCAAAGTGCCCGCAGGGTAAATATTAAACAGCCCCTAATGAGGCCACCGGGGCCGGGGCGGCCCAGACCTTCCCGGTGCGCTCGGGGGCGGCGGCGGGCGAGAGGTGCAAACGGCGTCATTAGATTTCATATTTAATGTGGAAAACGCTCTGATTACTCCATCGATTTCTTTACAGTTAATTTGGCGAGAATTTCTCGCCGGCTTCCCAAGGCTTCAGCTTAGCCAGGATTCACACTGGGAGGGAGAAAGGATAAGAGGAGTGGAGGAAAAGAGGTGCAGCTATGAAAAATAGCAGTCAGGTCGCGGGCAAACATGGAGCAGCTTTGGAGGGACGGGCCTGTCCCCTCCTGAGAGCCGCGGGCGAGCGCGGGTTCCCCAGGGCGCCTCTCTCTGCTGACGTGCTCGGGGAGCCCCCACGGGGGAACCTTCGGGACGGGCCCGCTCCGAGGGCGCCCATCGGCGAAGGACCCACTCCGACAGTAGGTTCTAAGCAACCTCGGGCTCCCTTACACTCCTCTGGCGCCTTCACAAAATTTGTCTCTGCCGCGTTTTCCCCGGCGCTACCCTTCCTCCCGAGCGGCGGGCCCGAGCGAGGCCGGCGGGCAGTCGCAGTTCCAACAATGAATGGCTCGAAGCAGATTATTTTTTCCTGAACAAGACAAAGTCGGGGTTTTTTCTTCCTTTATCCTCTCCTGTTTCCTCTTTCTCACACACACGGAAAAAAAAATCCAACAAACTGAAATGAATTCAGCCTTAAATCCCAGCAGGCTGCAGAAGGGATGTACTTTTTCTTTTAATTGTATTTATTTTTTCGGCGTCCCTTCACAGCCCTTCCAAATGTCAATGAAGGCGAGGGAGAGGGAGGGAAGACTAACAGAGAGACAGTCAAATAGATAAATATTCAGTGATAGAGAGGAGAGAGAGAGTGGGACAGACAAAGGAAAAAAGAACAGAGAAGAGAAAGGAGATGGGATGAATAAGATGGAGGCTGGAAGAGGTCAGCTTTGCAATTAGCAGTTGTGCTTACATTTCAAGAGACAGCCCAGGAAGTGTCAAGACCTCAATCCTGCTTCCATGTAACTACCAATTTTTCTTCTATTTGTCGGAGCTTCTGTAATCTGGGAGGTAGGAATTCCCCAGGGACGGCTGGAAGGGGCAAATACTCAAGATAAAGTGCAAGGCGAGACCGCGAGGCCTAAAATAAGCAGGCTGCATCCCCCTCACTGCCTCCCGGTTGTTGTCTGCAGGAAATCAGAAAGGGAAGAAATGAAGGCGGCTCTGGGTATTTATCTACCTGATAATTCTCTAAACGCCCGGGAGTGAGTTATAATTTGGACGTGAAATTTAATTTGCGTCGGCCGCAGTAATTTATGTTATTTTGAATTGATGTTCATACATCAATATCAATCGGGGCAGATTTTTACCACTTAGTAAGATCATCACACATTTAAAACCTGCACAAAATAAAATCGATACTTTATGCATTTACAGCCGGTCGCCGGCAGCGCGGCGCGGAAGAGCGCGCAGGCTGCGCGGGGCGGGGCGGGGGCCCCGGGACCGCCCCACTGACAGGGACGCAGCTCTATGCAAATGCCCACGTGCTGCCGGCGCCCGGGTGGGCAGCGCCCGGCGAGGCCCGGAGCCCCCGGTACGCGGGGAGAGCTCTGCGGGCCCGGCCCGGAGCCCCCGGTACGCGGGGAGAGCTCTGCGGGCCCGGCCCGGAGCCCCCGGTACGCGGGGAGAGCTCTGCGGGCCCGGCCCGGAGCCCCCGGTACGCGGGGAGAGCTCTGCGGGTCCGGAGCCCCCGGTACGCGGGGAGAGCTCTGCGGGTCCGGAGCCCCCGGTACGCGGGGAGAGCTCTGCGGGTCCGGAGCCCCCGGTACGCGGGGAGAGCTCTGCGGGCCCGGAGCTCCCGGTACGCGGGGAGAGCTCTGCGGGCCCGGAGCCCCCGGTACGCGGGGAGAGCTCTGCGGGCCCGGCCCGGCCGGGAGGGACACGCGGACACCCCGGTGCGGGCGGTACATCCCGACCCCCCCGCGCTGCCAGCCCCTCTCGGCCCCGGGGAAGCTGTTTCTGTAAGGTGCCAGCTTTGGGGTTTCATCGGAAAGGGAAGGCGGAATAATGAGGCTTTGTCTCTCTAACGGGATTACCGGGATCCGTTTATGAGAGGGCAGCGCTGAGGTGGCTGGAAGAAGGGGCGGTCTGGGGGCAGCAGCGAACAATGGGACCCTCCGGACCCGGCAGCTGGGCAGAGCACGGCCGCCTCCTTCCTTCCCTCCCTCCCTCCCGGCCTGCAGCAGCCGAGGCTGGCAGAGCTCCCCGGCCGGCAGCGCCAGGGAAGGGATGCCAGCAGGCTCCGAATCGAGGGGTTGTTTCCAGTATCGATCTATGCAAATGAGCGGAGATTCAGGTCGACCAAATTGTCGTAAAAACACGCTCCAAATCGAAGAAAGTTCGCCTTAGCAATCGTTACGGGGATATTGGAAACACAAACTCCATCCTCCTCTCCTGGGTAGCACCAGCAAGACGAGGGTTTTTCGCTGGTGGGGTGGCTGCTGAGAAAGGGAAGGCGGAAAGGGCAATTTCTGAGAGCTCAGACCTTTGAAACCGACTCCGCAGGAGTGGAAGCCAAAGAGAGCAACGTCCTCCCACCGGCGGGCACCTAAGGGCCAGCTACAGCGGGGAGAGAGGCCCTGCCCCGGACCCTTCCTAGCTCAGCTTCAGGTTTCTGGAACAAGGTGGTTGACTGAAAACAGGCACGGAGCACGGTGGTGGCCCAGCCGCGTCCCTGCACACTCGGGGAACGCTCGCAGGCTCTCACCGTCTCGGTAGTCGAAAGCGCAAGACCCGTTGTGCTTTTGAAAGGAGAAAGATTTGGCCCTTCCCTTATTTTTGTCCGTGAAACGGATCAGTGACCCTGGCTCCAACTCGGATTGACTGTCTTGCGTTCTCCAGGGACAAATTAATGGAGACCTATCACTTAATTAACAAACCCTCACTCGCGGTGTAGTAAAGCAGGGCTCTGCACCCGGAGCGCAGACGGGAGGGTTTGGGGAGGCGGCAGAGCACAGGTCCGGACCGGGACGGCCATCTCTGAGCAGACAATACGGGACCAGCTCGGGAGCACCCCGGGCAGCGAGCACCGGCAGCGGGGCGAGCCTGCGGGGCAGCGGAGCCGCGACACGGCCGGCTTGTGTCACGCAGAGACATCCACGCGAAACTCAAAGTGCGCGGCCTAATGATAACTACAACCAGTTAAAAAGATTTAAAAAATTAAATCAAACGATTTTAGCCACCAGCATTTCTCAGGCACCGCTCACCCGCCGGGCTCGGCTCATTCGAACAAAACGCCTGTCCCAGCTCACCCAGCCCCAGCGGGACGCGGGCCCCGAGCCTCGCCGCGACCTGAGCCCACCGCCCCCCACACAAAGCAGAGGCACCGACTCCTCTCGGCGGCGCATTACCGGGGCTGCCCCGTACCCCGTCCGTGGGCCCGGTTCAACCGCCAGTTCAAGCATTTCCGCCTCGCCCTCCGCGCTCCGGGCAGCGCTGCCGCCGGCCGGAGCGGCTTTCGGCGGCGTCCCGTTACCGGGCGCGCTGGGCGTCCTCCTGCCCGCGGCAGGCGAGCCTGGCCCGGGGAACGGGGAGAGCCGGGGCGCCGCACTGCGCTGCCCGAGCCCCGAGCCCTGAGCCCCGGCTCGGCTTTGTCTCAGCGCGGCGCGGAGGAGCCGGACGGTGCCGGTGCACTGAGCAGGGAGAGGGAGAGGGGAAGGGAGAGAAATGGAGTGGCGGAGCGGGGGATCGGTGCTGCTCTTCAGGGACGGGCAGGGACCGGGGCGGCCTGCCCAGGCCCGAGGCCCCGCTCTGCCGCTGCCGTGCCCCGAACACCCCGCAGCGGGCTCACCTGCAAGCCGCAGAGCAGACATCCGCTGAAACTCCGGCTCCTGGAGCCACTTCCACATTCTGCGGAAGGTCTCCCGGCCGGATTTGAGCTTGCTCCAGGGCTTGGGGTTCCTCAGCAGGTCTGAGAGCGTCCCTTGAGAGCGGCACAGCACCCTCTGGGCGAAGATAGCCTGGGGGATGCTGTACCGCTTGAGCTCGGTGGTGATCCTCTGAGCTACTTCTTTGGTATTGATTTCTTCCATTTGCCCTGAATTACTTCCACTGTTGACCTGCGAACCAGTTACAGAAGGGTTTTGCTCCCTGGCAGAGCCCAGGATCTGCCCGTGGCTCTGGGCATTCAGGTGGGCATGGGGGTGGTGTGGGATCCCGTTGATAGGCACCATGCCAGCGGAGGTGGGGGTGAGGTGTTGGTCGCCATGCCTGGCTAACATGGCAGGGTGGTGGGCTTCAAATCCGTTTGGGGTGAGCATTTTCTCGGCGGGCATGGTGGCACTGGGATGAGCGTAGTGGGGCAGCCCTTGCTGGGAGTTGTGGATGCTCCCCAGGCCCGATCCAGACAACGGAGAGAGGCTCTGCCCCATGCCGGTAACATCCTTGTGGTAGGGGGTGTAGAGATTGTTCATAGACGCCAGACCCCTCTCGTCCCGCATGAGCGTGAAGCTGCCGCTCACGTTGCCCGGTATCCGCTGGTGGGGATGGTGATGGTGGTGATGGTGGTGGTGGTGGTGAGGGAACTTGTCCGAGACCGTCGAGATGGGAGGTAGAGGCTGCAGAGGGGTTAACGTGGTGTAGGTGCTGCTCATGCTCATGCCGGGGGGTGTCTCGCAGGCCATGGTCATGGTGGGGTGCAGGGGGCCGGTCAGGGCGTGCTCGGGCGGCCGGTGGTGGTGGTGGTAGTCGCCGCCGTCGAGGATGGACGCCATGCCCATGGAGCGCGGGTGGGCCGGCAGGTGGCTGCCGCGGTGGGCCACCGCGCTCCGGTGGTGGGGGCTGCCGCTCATCAGGTCGGCGGCGGCGGGCACCGGCTCATGGCTCACCCCGTGCAGATCGCCGATGTTCTCCATCGCCAGCTGCGCGTTCATCGTCGGCCGTGCGGGCGGCGGGACCGCACATCTATCTGGTGGGCGGCGGGGCGTCCCGGAGCTCTTGGCGGCGGCCGGTTGCTCCCGCGGGCCGGCGGCGGCGGGCGAGCGCTGCGGGCTGGTGGTGGCGGTGCTGCTGCTGCTGTTGCTCCCGGGGCTGCTGGCTTTCCCGGTTTCGGTTGGTTCGGTTTTTTTTTTTTTTTCTTTTTAATTTTTATTTCGTGGCAATGTATTTATTTGTTTTTTCCCGCTGCTGGCTGGCGCCGCCGGGCCGTTCCTAGGGCCGCCGCTCCCTCAGGCCGGGCCCCGCAGCCGCGGCCGCGGCGGGTGTGTGGCCGCGTCCCTCGCCATCCCCAGCCATGGCTCTGTCTCTGTCTCTGCCCCGCGCTCCGGCTCCGCTCCGTGCTGCAGCGCCGCCGCCGCCCGCACCGCGCATGCGCGCGGCGCCCCCGCCCGCCCCGCCCCGCCCCGTGACGTCAGCGCCGCTATTAAGCGGGCGAGCCCCGCGCGGCGGCGCTCAGAGCCGGCGGTGCCGCCGCTGCTGCCCCGGGCCCGCCGCCCCCGCCCCGGGCACAAAGGGCCCAGAGCCCGCCCCCACTGCCGGCCAGGGACACCCGCCCCGCCCCTTCGGTGACTCCGCGTTTTCCGTGACCGCGGAGCCTCCTCACCGGGAGCTTCCGGAGGTGACACCGGACCGCCCTGCCCCGCGGCGCCCGCGGGCTGTGCCCCCTGTGTCCCCCGCACTCCCCGCCGTATCTACCCCACGCCGTCCCCGGTATCGCTCCTCTCAGGTGCCCTGCGGGGAAACTTCCCGTTGCCCCGCCTGGGGATGGGCGGTGGGAGCCGCACGGCGCCGCGTCCAGGGGCCGGCCCCGCGGCGCAGCTCCCGCACCCCTCCAGCAGCCCTGCCGTGGGTGCCGCGGGTCCGGCCGGGCGGTGCCATGGGGAGGGACGCCCCCCTGCAGCCCCCGCCGGGGACCCCGGGCGTGCCCGGCAGTGCAAGGCGAGCATATGTCCCGAGGCGCCCAGCAGCCGGACATGCCGCTGGTTTTCTTTTATTTTTTCTTCAAAAAGAAAGAAAAGGAGGCGGAGGAGAAAGAACAAGCGAGCTCACCCGCCGGCCCCCCTCGTTAGCTAAGGTGCCTTTATGCTGGAAGAAAGGGCAGATGTGCCTATTGTTCGCCCATTAACAATAACGAACCACGCCGGGCAGAGTGCAGCGTGTGCGCGGCGCCGAGCGGCGGGAGGGACGGGCCGAGCCGAGCCGAGCCGCGGGAGAGCCGCGGGGCCGCAGCCGGGCGGCACCGGGCAGGCAGCGCACAAAGGCCGCCGCCGCTTCCCCCCGCACTGCTGTCGGGGACCGCGGTCGCCCTCGGCACCCTGCGGAGCAACCTGTCCCCATCACCCCGGCCGGGCCCGGGGACAGCGAGCGGATGGGGCTCAGGCCGGGCTCCCGGTGTCTTTTCCATGGAGCGGGGAATAGGAGCTGAGCACCTGTCCTGGCAAAGCCCGCACCGGCGGCACGCAGAGCGGGGCCGAGCTGCTGCGTCCCGCGGGACCCGTGCGGGGCTGGAGTCACCCTCCTGCGCTCCGCTGAGAGCTCCGAGACCCCTTCCCTGCTAGGAGTGAGCAGTCGCTGCCAGCGGCCTCCGGGGAACGCAGGGACAGAGACAGGAGCCGCTCCTGGGGCAGAGTCCCCCTGGCAGCGAGCTGAAATCAGCCCTTGGGGTTACTTTTCTCGGAGTTATTGCCATAACTTTACGGACAGGGCCTGCCGAGAGTCCCCTCGGGTGCGAGGAGATGGGCACGGCTCGGGGTCCCGTGGGGTCTCACTGTTCTCCGGTTCACCGAGGCAGCGAGAGCCCTCGCCCCGCGCTTTGAGCCCGAAGTACCGCACCAGCGGCCTCGGGGCCTCGGTCGGAGCCCCATGGCCGGAGCCAGGCCTGGCCCCGCTCCGTCCCTGCTGCCCGCGGGAGTAGGTGCGGCCCCGCCGCGGGGTGCGGACCGTGCCTCGCACCGAAGCGTCTGGCCCGTCCTCCCGCACCCCCGCCCCGCAGCGGGACCCGGAGCTGAGCGGGAGCCCCCGGTGCCTCTCGCACTCGTGGGCGCTCACGGGACCGTGCCCCGGGAGCCCGGCGTGGGGGCTGCACCGGGACCGGCCCCGAGCGAGGCTGCAGGTGCACAGCCTGCGTGTGCCTGCGCTCGGAGCTCAAAAATCACCAGGCGCTGGGAGGCTCGCAGGAAACTTTTAGAATCTCAACGATCATCTCTGTGTGTGTTGCGAGTATGGCCCTGCAAGCGAGTATACTTTTCGCCTCTGTAAATTCAGAATTTCCACAGCGGTTGTATGTATTTCCCGAAATTAACACACATACACACATACATACAAACACTTTTAAGAATTCTGAGCTGCTGAACCCCCTCTCCGAAAGAAATCAATTGCTCACTACCATTTATTTTCCCTGGGCACAAGGAGTTCCCCGTATTTTATTTTGTGCTAAAAAAATCCCACGTACAGATCCCGTACTGTTCCTACCACCCTAGCCACCCCCAGTCCTAAACGCCTCCACAACTCTAAATTTTTGTAACGTTAACGCTGACGGTATCTCCATTTCTGATAGCGAGGAACAGATAAAGAAATGTATATCTGCCAAAGAAGAAAAAATAAACCTGAAACCTAATAAATGACCTCAGAAAATATTTAGGATGAAATAAAATAAAATACAATAGAATACAAAAATAAAATACAATAAAATACAGTAATAAAATAAAATAATCGAGAACGTTTTGAGACCGAAGTGAACAGCTGTGATTGTTTCCCAAGCCAACGCAGGTGATGTCACAGATCTAATCGAAACATTGTCAGCTTCTTCATTATCAATATCTGTACACAATTTACAGTTTAATTAAAAATATTTAATCTCCGTGTATTTAGCGATTAGTTATCAAAGCAAACGTCACAGCGAATATGTTACTTCCTCGAGTTTGTAGGAAATTGCAACATCCAATTTTTCTTCAAGAAATGAGTATAAACCCGACCGCAAACAATTTGGAGAGTCCTGTGACACGCCGGCCTCCGTCGATGTTCAATATCTAACCTTAGAAAAGAGTGGCCGTATAAACGCACCCAGCTCCCCCCAGCCCTGCATGCATCTTTTATTTTTAAAATATTTTTTCCGTTACTCTGGGGTGACCCAACGACGAAGCGGCTCTGGTGCGCAAAAGCCGCCGGCGCGGAGGACAGAGCAGCACCTCGGGCCCGACCACCCCGGTCCTGTCTCAGCTGCAGGGTGCCCCGGGAGCCCCGGATGGGCTCGCAGAAGCCCGGGACGGGGCAGACGAGGCCGGCACACTCTCCGCAGCCTCCCTTCTCCGCCGTCGGGGGTGCCGTGCGTGGGCTCCCTTCGTCGCGGAGCCCGGCGCGGTTCCCCCGCGGAGCTTCCCGCCCCACTGGCGAAGGACGAGCGCCGGAGAGAGCTCATTTCGGTGCGCTAATCAATTACTGCTTGTGCAGTCAAGTACCATATATTTAACAGAATAATCGTTACCGCCCTTAAGTCTTTATTTGATCAGCAGATACTCGGAGCGGACTTAAAACGCAACTTTGCTTGTTTGAATTGCCTGGCGTGTGTGTGCTTTTTAAATCCGAGCTAATGACACCATGAAACGGCCGTAATCTCCCGCCTGACGCCAGCAAACACCGCGCGGGCACCGGGGCCCGCCCGACGTGGCGGCCCGACCGGGGCAGCGACCACAGCGCGCTGCAACCGATCGGACACAATTGGTTTTCTTCCCTTTTTCTTTTCTTCTCTCTCTCTCTTTTTTTCCCTTTTCCTTTCTTTTCTTTCTTTTTTTTTTCCCCTTTAATTTATTTTTATTTGTATTATACTTTTCCACTTTGATTTTCTTTTAATGGCGTGTGAGGGGGCTGCCTCCGCCCGCGCCCTCCGCGCCTCCTGTGCGGTGACAGCTTGCGGCACCGGGTCCCCTCGCACGGGGAGCGTGTCAAAGGTGACGCTCGAAGGCTCCCAAAGCCAACAGCTGCCGGGGGGGATTAACTTTTCCAGACTTTCCCCTGTCGAGCTTCTTGGAAACTTGCTTGGCGACAAAAACATATACATCTGTCGGGGGCAGGCAGAGAACAGAGGGCTGCGCCGGCCGGGGCAGGTGGGGGAGGGCCTGGCTTTCAGGGGAAGCTGCGGCGCGGCGGGGGCTCGCTGCGGGTGCCCGCCCGGGGGGGTCCCGCCTTTCCCCCTCTCCCCCGGGCCCGGACTTCTGCCCGAGGGGAGCCTCGTGGAACCCAGGGTCGGCAGCGCGGTGGCTGAACTCGCTCCCAGCCGGCCCCTGCCACCCGCCTAAGGGCGCTGGGCTCTTCCCTTCTCCCCTCTGGAGCCCCCGTGGTGGGGTCTGGCCGGCCGAAGGACGCGGAGCTGGGAAAGGGCACCGAGCGAGCCCCGGGCGCTGCCCGGCCGAGCCGCCGCGGTCCCTCTGCAGCCGCGCTCTCCCGCACCCCCCGGAGCAAACCGCAGCGCTTGTTAATGAAGGAACTTATGGAAGATTGCAAAACACCGTAAATAATTTAGCATTGTATTTCAGGAAAAAAAATAGCTTTCTTAAATCATCTCCTCAATATAACTTGCAGACTTACAGTATGGCCCTGGTAAGTCTAAATTTTTAAAGTAGCAATACTCAAAGAGACAGAGATGTCTGTATTAATTATTTATCCGCTGGTGCCTTCCTTCGTTTCTAACTTATTATTAATTAGGCGCCTCCAGTCTTTCGCAGAGAGCTCCACAGAGCCAGTTGCAGCTTTAAATATGAATTAAAAGCAAATCCAAGCTACTGTAATGCGAAAATTATTCCGTGTCTTCTATGGCAGAGATGAATAGCTGCGCAAATCAATACTGTGAAGCTATGCTCCAAACGACAGGGTTATTGATAGCTTATATTAATGATGTTAATGATGGAAAAAGGAAAACAAGAACCCGACCAACTTATAAACTTTTTATCTGCTGAAACCCCGCAATCAAGAGGACAGGAGCATGAATTAAGGGGGCTGCAGATAATAAGAACATTATTTATGAAACCGGATAAATGACTTCTGATAGTTTGATGCGTTTGAACTCTACACTGCCGCCTTCTCGGAGGCAGGCTGGGACCGGCGGGGCGCTGCCCCTCGCCGGGGCGGCCCCCGGCCCAGGGGCATGTGCGGTCCACGCACATGATCCACGCACAATCCACGCACGAAACACGCGGTGGCGGCACGGCGGGCGGCAACCCTGGGCTGTAGATCCTGCGAGGATGCCCCGGGAAACCCGCAGGAAAACACTCCCGGGGCGCAAAGGACGCGCTCCTCACGGGCACCGCCGCCGGCTGCGCCCGGCCGATGGCCCGCGGAGGCTCCCGGCAGGGCCGGGCAGACCTGGGGGGAACGGGAGGGAGGAGAGAGGGAAGGAGCCGCGCTCCTCCTCCCCTGGAGCCACCGCCCACGGCGCTCCGCGGACCCGCGGGGCCGGGCCGAGCCTTGCCCGCGGAGCGGGGGTTCGCGGGCAGCAGCCGCCGGCGGGGTCCGGCCCGTCCCACGGCGGGGAGCCGCTGCCCCGGGGCTCCCTCCCCTCACCGGGCCGAGCCAGGAGGGCCGTGGGGGCTCCTGCCCTCTCCACCGCGCCTCGCCCCCACGGGTACCCCGAAACAGAAGTGATCCTTGGGGTCACAGCGGCGCGGGCTGTCCGAACCCACGGACGGGAGCACAATGGGGATCAATAGCGCTTTGGGGAACACTATTCTTCTGGGTCATTATTCAGGGAAAGGTGCTGTTCAATCCCCGCGGGTGCACGGAGGCGATGCTGTGCCAGGCCCCGGGAAGGGCACCTGGCCGCGCAGGCAGCACGTGGCGCCGAGTTAGCAATTAAGGCAGGGACACGTTTTAATCTGGCAGCGCTGCTCGCAGCGCCCTGGGTTCTCAGCTGAGATCTTTATTAGTTACATGTATGAGCGAATATAGTCCGTCACTTTTTTTTTAATCCTTTTCTCCCCTTCCGCGGACGCCAGACCGTAGGTTCTGTAAAATCTTCGCCTCTGTAATTATTCGTATTAGACATTTTTCCATGCAATGCTCTTCCTTTGCCTGTCCTAGCGCATTTTATAAAATTCTTTGTCTAGATGCCGTCTCAGATATACATGATCAATCTCATAGATAATTTCCCCCGTACTTTAAAAACCTAATGGTTTAAGAAATACTTTTAAAATATATATTTTTTGTAATTACTATTTTTAAAAAAGCTTCCGCCAGGAGAAACTCGCACTTGTTTCCAAAAACAATTCACAGCAGATAGTGTAGATATCACTTAATTCCTACAGAAATCAATGTGAAAATTAGATTTATTGGCTACTTACATTGTTAAAAATGACAAAGTGCTCCCTTTTATTTTCATAAAACCACAGAAGACCGAAAATCATTTAATAAAGAATCCACCTAGTTTAATTTCACTGTGGGTCTCTTGCATAGAAACCAATTCTTCGAGCCTCTCCCTCATAAACCTGCCTTCTATTCTAGTATTAAGAGCAAAAATGATATTCTCAAAGAGAGTTAAAATAGTAGCATTTGTTTGCTGGCTGAAAAACCTTTCACGCCGTTAGCTGAAAGGGGTCATGTAAATAAAACAGGATCTGCGGTTTCAAATCGTTCGGTGTTCTCTATTAGCCCCAAAGATTTGGTGATTTCTATTTGTATTTTTTGAAACAAAATTCCCCTTTAAAAATATTCAATTAGTGTATTTTTAAGAAATGGGAGGGAGGAGAGGAGAGCGAAGGGCCGCCTGGCTGCCGGCGCTGCCGGGCGTGTGGCGGCCGAGGCGGTGCGGGGCCGGCGGCGCGGCCGCTTCTGCTCCCGCTACTTGTTGGGTTTGGCTGCGAGGGAACGAAGGCAGCGGGCAGGGGCGGCGGGCAGCCCCCGAGCCCCGGCCGCTCCGCAGGGCCCGGCGCAAGCTGGGGGTGCGCTGCCTTCCCCCCGAGCCCTGCTGCCCTCTCCTTGGCAGGGCCAGGGCGGGGGGAGCGCTCCGGGCCGGGCCGGGCAGGGCCGGGGGCTCGGGCAGCGCCCGCCCTCCCGTCCTGGCCGCTACGCGGCAGCGCGCCTAACGCTGCCGGGATTTAGGATCCGCGCCCCGGCCTGGGAGAGCGTCGATAAAATTCTGCGTATCAAATAAGCAATCATTTGTTGTGGTTACGTGTTGGGTAATGAAAGATGTTAGCAGGATCAATAAAAATGAAAACACTTTTACTTACATCTTGAATTACTGTTTTAAGGAGTGAGCTGTGGTGATGCAACAAACCAGAGAAAGATCTACAACCATCAAATGTCTTCAAATGAAATCAAAATGAACGCATGTCACCCTGGGCTCAGCCCCGGCCCCCGCCCGAAAGCTCTCCCTGGTCGTGCACCCTGCGAGGGCAGGCGAGCCCCGGCCGGCCCGGGCCGGGCCCGGCTCCCCTTGGCCATGTCATCTCACCACGTCGGCTTATTTCTATTTCGAAAGAAAAACCCAGCTATCTTCCGGGGTGTCTAAAGGTCAAATAACAGGTCGTAGCCCGAAGCAAATGGGAATTTTAGAGGGACGAGGAATCAGCCAGCTCCACGGCATCCTAAAAACTTTCCCTCGGCTGCCGCTAAATAATAAAATATCTACGCATGTCTATGGTTTATTCCCGCGTACAGCGACCCGGCAGGCACACGCTCGGGAATCCGTGCGACTGGGCTGTGCAGCGCACGAACCTGCGGAGGAACCTGCTCGCAATCGATCCCCCGACCCGCAATGGCCGTCGCAGCGCTGCTTAGCCCAGCTGAAATAAAAGCGGGGCCCTTATTAGCAGAAAATTATCGTCATCGATTTCGGGCACATTCACGGTGAATTTAGCAAGGAACAGCCCCAAACATGGAGGCTGCCGGTGCTCCGGGACCGCTCCCGCTTTCGGACGCGCCGGCGGGCAGCGGCCGCAGCCTGCGCGGGGCTGCGCGGCGGCGGAGCGGGTGCGGAGCTGCCCGGTGCCTACGCCCGGCCCCCGCGCAAGGAGCGAGGGCCGCTCTGCAGGCGCGGAGGCTCCGGACGAGGCTCCCTCCCCTCGCTGCGCGCACCCCGCTCCGCGGGCGCGGAGGAGGCCGCGGGCGCCGCTCGGGCCCGCTCCGCTGTCGCTGCGCGGCCGCGGCCGCCCCGGCGCGCCCCGCCCCGCCCCGCCCGCCGGCCCCTCCGCCCGCGCCGTGCCCCGCTGGGCACGCTTACCCCGCCGTCCGCCGCACGCCGCCGGGACGGCCATCCGCTGCGGGCTCGCCTCCTAGATTTGTCCCTAGGAGGAGAAAACTCAAAGTAAAAAAAAAAAAAAATCTATCTGCATAATTTCAAATGAGAACGAGAGGAAGAAAAAGAAGAAGAAGGAAAAAAAATGGAAAAAAAAAAAAAAAAAGGCAACCGCCGCGGCTGCCACGCCAGTCCCGTTAAAAAAATAAAGCACCAAACCCTCACAAGGTGTAGGAGAGATCTTTTATTGCACCAACTTAAACGCAAGAATTTACAGCCAGAATTACATGATCTTCATCAGCCCAACAGGCACCAGAGGCAGAGGCACAGGCAGCAATTTGTGTATTCCCTGGGTCTGCTGAGATGGTTTTGGTGGAGAAAGGGGATGGGAGAGACGATGGACCCTCTTTCCCTCCAAAGAGCCTCAGTTTGTGGCTCAGGTAAAAATAAAAATAGGAAAAAGAAAAAAGAAAAAACCACAACGAAAAATCTCTTCAGCGCCCCATTTTGCTCCATCTTTAAGTCCAGTTCAGGATCAATTCTTTCCCTTACATCCCCAGCCATAAGCCAACAGCTTCCAGCTAAACCCTTTAAAGGTTAAAAGGAACAAAAATAGAAATAATAATCAAGGGGTTTTTCTTCTCCTCCTGCTTGTAGGACAGCGCATTTTGGTCAGTCTAGCCTTGCATTTAGGGATGCTACTTGCATTTGAATAGCTGCCTGGCTGGTTATGGATCGGGAGGCTATGAGAGGAATCAGTATGCAAATTGTTTCAGTTACAATCGAAGGGTTCGATCTGGAGAAGGTGCCTGAGCGGAAGTCGCTGTCAGCCAGCGGTGCATTAGGCTGCCATTGCCTCCGCCGTCTGGGCCTGCTCTCCCTTTCCCTCACCCTTTTTTATGCTTGTGTACAGGTTTCTCCGGCGGTAATTAAAACATACACACAAATCAGGGGCTGCTGCATATCACGTTGGTGCCTTTTGCAGGCTGCGGGCACAGGGAGAGGGGGAGTGGAGAGAATATATCGCCGTGCTGCTGGGGTTATTATTATGCAGCAAGGGTGAGGCGATCAGTGAAATAAAACATTTATAAATGGTTTCGTGCTTACAGTAGGAGAGGTGGGCTGTGAGGGGGGGGGGGGGGGCGCCCGGGCGCTGATCACACAGTGCAGGCTGCAAATCGATAACCCTTTCCTTGTAATCCCAGTAATTGTGGGAATCACGGCTCTCCGTTAAAGGGACAGCGGGCTGCAGCGGGGGCTGCGCTTGCACAGCCTCTGCTCCCCAGCGCCCAGCCCGGGCTCCCAGCCCCGCCTGCGGGGCAGCTGGCACGGCTAAGGGCACGGGGCAGGGGCACGCTGGCACCACCGAGCATTTCCACAGAGCCCGCGGTGGCTGCAGCGAGGCCCTTCCTGTCACCTGTGGCATCCTCCTCGCAGGGCAGGACACGTTCAGAACCGCGGGTAGAGGCACGGAGGGGAGCGAGGGCAGCCGCGGGGGCGCAGCCAGGGGAAGGGGCCGCCCACAGCTGTGCCTGACCTGGCCAGGCTTCCTGTGGCTGCCCCATGTCCCCACGGAGCCCCGGCAGCCCAGCCCAGCTCCTTCCTCTGTCCTGACACTGCCAGGAGCAGCGGGAGGCCTTGGGCGCTCTGCACTGCTCAGGTCTGCCCGGATTTACAGCTATTTTGTCGTGTGGCAGAGGGATGAGAAGGACTGGCGAGGTGCTGGCTGGAATCAGGCTGGCCTGAGCTGTCCCTGCCCTGATTCCCTGGGCATGCCCCGCGTCCCCCAGGTGCGTGCCTGCGGCTCGGGGTGCCAGGCAGCCTCGGGGCCGGCCGGCGAGGGGGCTGCGTGGGCAGGAGCAGGGCCCCATGCCCCCGGCGCTCCTGCCCTCTCCCTGCCGCTGACCATCTGTCATTCAATTAGGGCTGGGAGGCAGCTGAGGGGCTGGGGGGAGCGGGGCTGGGGGTCAGCGACCCCGCGCACAACGGCCTGCTGCCTCGCCGGCCGGGAGAAGTTCAAATGTTAAATGCTCTCCGGCCCCGGCTCATCCAGGGCACTCGCCTTTGGAGGCAGCCGAGGGGTGAAGGGCATCAGTCATTAGCACTTAGATTTCAGCTCCGAGGCTGACCCTGCCTTCTGTTGGGGGATTTTGGCCTGAAAAGCCTTAACCCTTCCAGGGCAGCCCCCTCCCTCCTCCAGCCCCCACCCGGGTAGCCCCAGGCTGGTGCTGCCTGACCAGGCTGCTCCCCACAGCTCTGGGGCTGCCCCCCTCGGGCAGGTGGGTCTGGGGGAGAGCGGGGATCCCTGCAGCCCTGCCCGCAGCCGGCCGCTTCCCTGACCCCGTGGAAAGGGCGAGGCAGGGCAACAAGTCAGCGGCAGCAGGAGCCGGGCCGCGGAGCCGGCACACGCGCCCTGCCCACCCACGGCTGCGCCTCCTGCCGGGCCCCACACCCCCGCTCCTTCTTACAAACGCACCAGAACAAATTGATGAATTGAGTTTCCACTATGCTAATTTGGACATTATAAATATTTAACTATCAACCCTAGCAGCCAGCCAGAGAGGGCTCCTCTCTTCTTTACATGCCACTTAATCTAAAGTAAATGTTTGCCCCAGAAGTGGCTAGGGCAATCTGAGCATCTCATTCCCTGCCCCTTCCTCCCTCAGGGGAGCCCTGAGGGTACAAAAGGGGGTCTTGTCACGTTTGACTCCTTTTGCAGAGTCTCCCTGATAGCCTTCCTCCTTGTTTTGCGTGTGTTAAGAAGCTCAGCTGAGGCAGAGATCGAGCTGTGGCTTCTGCCTAGGAGGATTCTGACACGGTGCCCCAAATCAGAGGTCTCTGGCCACATCACCTGACACTGGGCTGCTCTGCCTGGAGCAGATTTCACATGTATTCAGAGATGGAGAGATTCCTGACTTTGAAACTTTGAATCAAGACAATGAAGAATGAGTTTTCATTCTCTTTCAATGAAAACAAATTCCTCTGTCTCATGAAAACTCACGATATTTATAATTTCAGTGGGATTATACCTAGCAAGTGAACCCCTCTATGTCCTTCATTTCAAGGACAGATTGTATACCTCTCATGACATCAGCATTTGGTATGTTTGGTAGATTTTCATGTTTGATATACTTACTGTTTGCTGCTGAAGTGTAGTAATTTTCTCTTTCAACATGGTAACACATCACAAGTGTTTGTTAATGATTGCAGAGCTTTGTTTTTCTGAAGGCCTTAAGCAGCTCTTTGGAACTCTTGTCTGTAACAGTCTTGCAAGTTATTCACTGTAGAGGCTATGGAAGCAAAAGAAAATGTCACCCAGAGTAGTGCAGGGATTTGTGGAGCTCCAAACAGCTCATCTGGGGCTTGGGCTGGCATTTTTAAGGCATTTGTGTGGCAGCAGCTCACTCATATGATGGTAGGTCCTGGGAAGCTGCCTTTCTGTTCCTGAGCTCTGTTAATTTGTTAGTGAGAAGCTCAAGATATCTGTTACTTGTGCTGGCAAAAAGTGAAGTTCTCCTCTAAAGAAGAGTGCCCAGGTGCTTTGGTACCTCCCTGGGGCAGACACAATGTACCCCTGTGAGCTCACATCCCTCCTGACAGCCCCTGGCCCAGCACAGAGCATGGCATCAGACAAAGGCAAAAACTGTGCTAGATGTGTCCAGAAAACATGAGAACAGCCATGGGTGTTATTAGTTGAGCATGCACAGGAACATGACATCAATCCCTACATTAAAATACACAAGAACAGATGATGCCTTGCCTGCAATGAACCTTCAAACCTGTGTGGCTTCCCTCACAGCGTCCTCCCTCAGCTATTTAGAAATGCAGGGAATGCTGGTGTATTTTTGTGCTCTCTTGTTCTCCCTTGCCTAGGAGAAGCTGGCAGCAGGCTGGTGAGGTGCTGGGAGAAGGGACAGTGCAGCCCATGAGGGTGTAAAAGCAGCATGGGTGCTGCACTGGAGATGTTTGCTGTAGGGTCAGATATTGGATTACCAGCAAAAGTTGATCCCAGTCACATGACAGATCTTACATTTGCTGTCATAAAATCTATCATTATTTAATAGGCATGGAAATCAAATTCTTCTGTGGACTATGAAGCAAGAATCTTTTAAAAATGTCTGTTTACCACAACAGACAACATATTGATCATTAGTTTTGAGACCTCACAGACGATTCAGAGATGTGTGTGAACACAAGCTGGCAGCTTGCTTTGCTCTATTCACTGCTCAAAATCAAACCCCACCAACTGCCACATGCTCAGCTTTGCAATCAGGTAGATTTTAATTTCTTTACTTAAAGACTATTGTTTTGTTAAAGAAAAATAACAAGAAAATCATAAAGGACCAACCTGCCTTCTGGTGATGCTGCTTCAGTTTGCAGTGATACTGACAGGTATACACAGTGAGGAGATACTCATGTCTTTTGCCACAGAAGAAAAACTGCCTTCTCTGAATGCAGCTGACCTGGTATTTACCACTGTGAACAGCCTCATCCATTTTGGCAGCACAAAGGGGCTGATCTCCTCCTGACTTGAGTCAATATAATTTTTTCCCTGGTATTAGGGGTACCGGGATGGGTGGAAGGTGGACCAGGTTGCTTTATTCTTTGCAAAGTCTACAAGTCCTGTTTCCATCCTTCAGCCTCCCCATTTCTGCCTTGGGATCCCTGGATGAGAGTTGTGAGATGAAACTGAAAGGAAAAGCTGCAACGCTGGTGTGGAGCAGGCAGGAACCTGGCAGAACCTGCTCTCCTCCAGCCAGTGACGAAGGTGTGTCTGCCTGTCCCTCCTCTGTGCCCTGGCAAGGCAGTTCAAGTCGTGTCAAAGGGCTCCGGGTAAGGATCATTAACAGCAAATCCCTGACTTGGGATTGGTACCAGATTTCCTGACAGAGACAGTAAGTCATCTCACATGGGTTGCTGTGGAGTGTTTGTAGATGTGTTTTTCCATCCCCATGAGCTGCCATGGCCCCATGGTCCCCAGGCCGAGCCCCTCTGGCCCCAGCAGCCAGTGGCACCTCTGTGACACCCAGCACTGAGCAGAGGAGGGGGAGCAAGCCCTATCTCCCTCTAGCTTTAGAACTAGCACAGTCTTTAATCTGTGCATACTTTAAGGTGTGGGGATCCCATAAATCCTTTCACATCTGGGATCACTTGTAATGGCCAATGTCAGGAGTTTACAGAGGAGCTTTCCTAAGATCTAGTGCCCAGAATCAATAGCAGCTGCAATTCCAGCCAGGGGGATAGGCTGAATCCCGATTTGATTCTCAGGTGTTTTCAATTGTATTTCCAGCAAAAAATTACTGTTGTTAAGTGATTCTGCTGGTCTGGTCGTGCCTTTTGAAGTTGCCTTTATTTCTTTGAGCTCAGATTCCTTGAGATCCTCTAGGTGCTCCGTCCCCAAGCCCGCATGTATCTAATAAACCTGACAGCTTCCCAGCAGATGTCTCTATCTTCTTCATTTTCTCTTTTATCAAGGGGACAGACTTCACTGGAGAGTGCATCTCAGCAAGTGAGGCCAGTGCAGGCTCTTTAGAGAGCTCCCAGAGGCCCAAGGCATCTACTCCAGCCATGAAAGAGCCAGGGGACCCTGTGTGGCAAGGCAGGGTTTGACACACACACCCTGCAGCTCCCATTTCTTCATTCCCCCCTTCCCCCTTGCCCTGGCATAGTGCATCTGACAGCATCAGCTCCCATCTGCCTGCAAGGATGCAAGCTGCTCTGGGGTGAATTTTTGGAGGTTTCAGCCACCCCAGTTCCCTGTGGGGAACACCCCTCATCATTAACAGCATCCCCATTCCTGTTTGTGCTCTGCCTGGGAGCACCAGGAAAATGGAGTCTGGAGAAAAGGGCTCTGTTGTACAGCCTGTTTGGCCTTGGACACAGTGTGCTGGCCAGGACTGCTGTCTGGACTCTGCCCTCTCCATGAGGTGCTTCTGGGTCTGTGCTAAATCACAGGCAAGTTGGGGCCAGACTTCCCTTGGCTGTCCCTGTTTGCTCTGAACTGCCTACATCTGAATTCCTTGTGGGTGGAAGAAAGGAACATGGAGGTGATGGGCAGCATCTGTAATAGGAAATTGCTGTCTGCAGATGTGTGTGTGAAGGAAAGCCTCTGTCAGAAAATGGTATCAAGGGATAAATTCCACAAGTGAGTGAATCCATCTGAGTGTAAGACACAGGTTGTGCATTTTCCTCAAGAAGGAGCTGAACAGCTTCAAGGATATCAATCCATTTTATGAATGACATGGTTTCCCTAGCATTGCCTATGCTTACTCTGTAGGAGAGAAGACAACAGGCAAATAAACAGGTGTTTGGCCTATCTTGGACCAGGTTTTGAATCCTTTCTTCCTTTGCATTTAGGTGGAGCTATGCCGGCAGTTTTGCTTGAGTAAGGAGTTTGATTACATTCCTCTTTGGAAGGAGCAGTGTCCAAGCTGAAACACCTCCTGAAAAGCACAATGTTCTCTCCTGGCTGACTCTGCAGGTGCGTGGTGTGCAGTGGAAGATGCTCCTGCTCTTTTAAAAGAAGGTTTTGCCTGTTGACTACAATGGGAAGCAGCTTGTTACCACGTCTAAGCGTAGAAATTTCTTCTGCCTTTGCTTTGCACAAATGGAAATCTGATTGCTCCTTCTAATCTTCCCCAGTACACCTGGTGTGTGAGGGACCAGTGACAACCTGGCCTTGATAAAGACTTCAAGAGTGCACCTATTATCTATACCCCAGAAAACTCCCATCATGTGGGAATAGTTAAAAGTAGGAAAATATATAACAGGTGATCCGTCTTTCAGCTGCACTCAGCCTGGAGGTGGGAGCAGATTGACACAGCTGGGTGCAGCCATCCCCCAGAGCCTGCAAAGGCTGGCAGGCAGAGCTGCAGCTGGACAGAGCACAGCCTGCACCCTTCCCTGCAAGCTGTTCATCTGCCAGGCCCGGCTGCCGGCTCTGGGGCGGCCAAAGCACTGGAGCTGCTTTCTGCCAAGCCCACTCTGATGAGGCACTGACCCCGAGGCTGGGTTTGGTTCCCTGTCCTGGAGGTGTGTGCAGTGATGTGACCTTTCCTTGGTGCAGCCCTGGCACGGGGCAGGAGCTGGCTGGTGCTGGCACAGGGCTCCTGGGCACTGCAGGCAGTGCCAGCCCTCCCTGCCACCCAGGCCTGGTGCTGCGGAGCAGCCAGGTGCTGAGCAGTGCGAGCCTTCATGTGTGCGCTGCTGTCTGGGTGCTGCCTGTGCACACTGTCATTGTGGGCAGGGTGTAACCCCTGGCCCCCAGTGCACGTGGCTGCATGAAAACAATTAATCTTTTGGAGAGCAGTGAATGGAAACATTAGTGCCTCGACCCCTAACACAGGTGAGCACCGCTGCCCAGCGTGAAGGTTTGCGTGCACAGGGAGCTTTTGCTGACTGCAAGCTTTTTCAGGCTTGTGGGTCTGTAAGAAAAGGCAGAGACAGATGGAGAAATGGATACAGGGATGCAGAGAAGCATTGCATTCTCCTGGACAAGCAATGAGAAAAGCCAGTGTGTCCTGATGGGTGCAGGCTGCCCAGGAGGCTGGGAGAGGAGGGGAGCAAACACTCCTTGCTCTGATCCCTGCTGTGGAAAAGGAACGGTGGCATGGCTGTTTGCTCCTGGCAGATAACCTGGAAGCCATCTAACAAATACCCCAGCTTCACCTATTATCCCAGGAGGAATCAACCATCTGCAGCTTTGCTAGCTGTGCTGGACAGGAAGGGATAGCTCATTAGCAATTTATACATTTGGTTTGTCTCCTAAAATGGATCTTTCCAGCAGCAGGGATGTGTCATTTCCCTGTTGGGATGCTCCTGCTTTCACAGTGCTGGCTCCCAGGCCAATCACTCTCAGCATGAGCTACCAGCGTATGTAAATGACGTAAATAAGCTGCAGGAGCAGGGTCACATAACTGTTTTGTTAGGTTCTGCCCTGTCAGCCCTATTTCATGGATCCTGCCAGAATATTAACATGTTTGCATATGTAAATGTGTTAAAGAGAGCATCAGCTGAGGGAATACATTAAACCCGGTTGTCCTTCCAAGTTGATTTAATCTGACAGCACCTCCATTAAAAAAATAAAAAGCATCAGTTTTCCTTTTGTGACTTGATGTACAGTAATTAGCTTGTTAGAGCAGGAAACACCTCCTTTCATAATTGATTTTGCACCCCTTTTACTTGGATATCTCTGACAAGCTGTTTCTTGCTCCCCAAGGACACCATCAGTACTTCCCATGTGTTTGGAATTTCATGAATGTGAATAATGAATATGATTTATCCCTCCCACACTCCCATGCACAGATAATATATGTAGCCAATTTGTGAACTGGACCTCACATCAGAAAGATTGGTGTCAAAGTATTAATAGTGTAGTGACCAAATGTGCACAGGAATCAGGGCCCAGCTAAGCAGAGATTTTTGGGGCATTAGTGAGGTCGGAACAGGTTGCACCACGTGTTTGTCACCGGGGAGGAAAGAAAGAATGAAGATTTTCTGAATGGTCCTGTGTATCTAAGTTAGCATGCCAAATTGGTTGCTTATTACAGCTGGCACAGTGCCTTAGTGGGCTAATGTGTTAATAATGTGTAATGTTTCTCTTAGGCAATGGCACCGCTCTTCATTAGCACATCTCAAGCCCTGTCACTGTTGCTTAGCTCGACATTTTGTTTCTGATGTTCCAGTGAGGGTATTTGAAATCAGGGTTTCAGATCTGCTAATACATGTCACACACTCTTTAAAAATGGATTTTAAAAGGGCCTCAATAATTTTATGGCTACTAATAACATTTGTAGCTATGTGAGCTAAGCTAATGATAAGAGTAATCAAATTTCATGTTTCACGGCATAAAATGAGCAACTGTAGGGGTCAGGAAGGTATTCACTCCCTGCCCTCCTCCCCTGGGAACTCTGTCTTTTCCGGTTGGTTCAGTAGATGAGCAGTGTTTGGGACATGAAATAGCACAGTGCTGCAGGGAAGTCCAGGCCTTGCACTGTACATGGCAAGGACCTTCTCTGTAAGAATCAGAATTCTGGTTTCAGCTGGCACATGGAGCAAAAAATTTGGATGATACATTTGTTTCACACTGATTACTTCTCACTCGACCTCCAGTACATGGGTTTGAGTCTCCCCATTTTTGTGCCTGTTTACTCAAGTCCCCTGAACCTGGACATTTGAGCCTTATGTTTCTGAGAGGCCCCAGCACAGCCACGTAATTCACATCTTAATTTTTCAATCAATAAAGGTGCTCGCTTAGACTTCCCTCAAATTTCTGGTTTCACTCGCTGTATTAGCAAGTTTGTTCTGAGCATTTCTTTAACACTGAGAGTAACTGAGAGGCATCCAAGGGTGCCTGGAGCCGCCAGCAAACACCTTCCCTGGCAGGATTGCAGTGGGGAGAGGCACCAGTGCCCTGCCCTTGCCCACAGCCTGGTTGCAGGTGCCCAGGTGCCGAGAGGCAGGAGCCTGGCACTTGGCAGGGCAGCAAACTGTTTAACTGCTGCCTGGCTTTGATAAAGGCTTCCCCTCCCCTTGCCAAATAGTGCCAAGAGCACTTTCTAGCACCCATACTTTTAGTGTGATGTGTTTTCTAAAGCCTTTCAGTGCATTGCACCGGTGATGAGCCTAAAAGGACTCACTTAACACAATGCCTTATAAACCAGATTGGAGATATGCTGAATAAAGTAACCCAGCAGAGACAGCCAAAAAGCTATCTGTATTTTTTTGAACAGGAAAGCAGCTTTTATTTTTTTAAAAAAGCTATTTTCCAGAAAATCCTTGGCATCAGGCATTTTTTGAGGCTCAGACTAGGTTGCCATGAGGAGGGGGCTTCCTGGTACATCAGGGAACATAATGGGAAAGGCTGAAGTTAAAGAGCCTTTAATTGAGGCCTTCAGAATGGTAAGTATAACACTGCCTCTCTCTGTTTAGGGGATTTTGAGTATCTCTACCATCAAGGCTACATTTGTCTGTAGGATTAATCACTTTTTGATCCAGAGGGTTTAAGACAGACAGCTTACTAGGAATGTGCTGCATGGGTCTCCCAGGCTGGCAATTAGCTTTGTTTCTTCATATTGTCTTGTTTATTATACCCTTGTCCATCTCTTTTTCTTTCTTTTTTTTTTTTTCTGAGCAACATGTTAATATACAAATTAATTTTTAATTCATTTTTAATCCATTTTAATCCATCTTTAACTGTGCAGAGGGTTTTTAATAAAGTCTCTGTGTCAAATAGAGAAAATGAAAAACTCCTGCTGCTGAGCAGAGAGCTGGTTTGTATATAGATGATACTGTAAAAAATCTTGGAAAAACACAAACACATAATTTTGCTCTATTTTAGGGCTTTATCTCTAGACTGACTGAGGTTCTCCTACTTGCTGGAAGACCCTCAAGAATCTGAATTATACCCATTACATTTGACCTGAATGCAAACAGATTTTTTTTTGACAGTGTTTGTACCTCACATGAAAGAAAAAATAAGTCAAGGTAGCTGTGTGTGGGCACCCACTCAGGCTCTTTCAGAGGCTCAGAAATGATCTCCTATCCCTTGACAGGCTCTTTTCCCCTGAATATCAGTGGCCCTGAATGGCAGAGGAAGCACATACCCCTGTGTCCCATCACACAGCCTTTCCTCCCATACTCCTAGTCCTTACAGGCTAGCACAGAAGATGGATGATGCCTCTATTTCCTTATCATGTGTGCTGTATGAATGGGAGTGGACAAGCAGGAAACAGTTCTTGAGCTCTAGACCAAAAATACCCCTGAATGCTGTGTTTGGGAGGCATCCATGTGAAGCTCTCACATGGGATTGCACATGTATGGGACCTGCGAGCTGCCAGCAAATAACACAACACCAGGCAAAGCCCCCCCAGACCTGGGAGCTTGCTTTGGGCTGGAAACAACCCAAATAAACTTGAATGCTACCTAAGGGCTTAGAGTCTTCCTGTTTCCAGAAGTGGCTTGGCCCTGAATCTGTAGGGTGGCCTTGGTTAATCAAGTTCACTGCTCTGCATCCATTTCCCAGCTGGGTACCCACGGGAGTGATGCTGGCCACTTTGATCCAGCATTTTGCTCTACCCTGAGGACAAGCACAATCTCAGGACTGAATATTGCTGTGTAGAACAGCACACAGTTGATGTAAGTACAGAGTCCCCAGCCAAAGCTTACTGACATACATGGGACTGCAATGAATTGACTTTGGTCAGTTTTGGATCAGATCAAAGCTGTAAAATGTGTTTGACCTTATAACATCCCCAGTGTGAAGTTACTAGCAGGTCAGAACTAGATGCAGCACATACTGTGCTTTTCTGTCACAAACAGTTTGTCTTCCTTTTTCTTGGCTCTTCTTTTAATAAATGTAACTCCTTCTCCTATGGCTCAGGCATTGTGTTGAGGCACGCCGACAAATGTTCTCAGGTTTTAAAATATTCGGTATTAAAGAGATCAGGCCAGATGTGCTCTGCTGCCTTCATCACTCTGGGTTGTGTACTCTCTGCTGAAATGATTATTGTCATCACCCAGTGAAAGGCAGCTGATGAAAGACTCTCTCCCCCTGTGATGAGCTATCTATCCACCCCTGCCTGATGCAGAGTGCACGGGTTTTGTTTTTAAATGATCTATTGCTGTGTCAAAGTGGCTTATGTGCTGCTTAAACTTGCACTGGTGAATGATAGAGAGTGTGCATTAAACACTCTCCCTGCAATGGGAGCTGTATTTTCTCATCTCCATCTTTGGGAGCACCAAAGCCCATCCCTGCCGGGAGCCCAGCAGGAGCTCCTGGAGCAGTGTCTGGGTGTGCCTGTGCCCACACTGGGCACTTCTATAGAAATACTGCTGGGTACCATTTGGAATCTTCCTAGGAGACACAACTGTGCTTTTGTGCTTTTTGCCCACCCCATTCTGTTGATAAAGGAAACTGTTCAAAATGACACAATATAAAATGTTTTGTGTTTGGGTGCATTTCCCATTAATTCTTTCCTGTTCTCAAGCAGTATAGCTTTTGTTTTCCCACGTGTCCCCCTTTTACTCCACTTTATTACTTTTTTTTTTTTTCCAAGTTTTGCAAGGTTAGCAACAATTGCTAAGAAGAGATAGAAAAAGGGAGATTCCATTTTGGGTCTACTGACAGACTCCCAAACCATCTTCCAAGGAAGTGTTTGATAAACAAAACACATTGAACCAACATTTTGCCTTGAAAAATGTTTTGATTAGAAAACTCAAAGCCTTCCACACTTCCACAGTCCTTCAGTACATCTGGTAAATTCCAGTATCCCTGAGCAGAGCCCAGAACATGAATAAGACCTTTCCTAACAACTGAGAAAAATTAAAAAACCCAAGACACAGATATTTTCCTCGTGTAGTGACACAATCGAATACTTAACCAAAAATAATGTAATGAAAAATCTAGGTCAGAAAATGGAGCACTGCAGCCTAGAAAAATAGTTTTCTGACCTTCTGGATTTCCTCTATTAGAGGACTACTGTGCAGTGAGCAAACCCTATTTCTTACAACAAAGAAATTTAGCAATCTGGAGGCTGTGTCACCTTGCTGGCAGAAACACTGAGCAGCAATAGTGCTGAAAGTCAACACTAATAGCTGACACCAAATTAAACTGCCAGGGTTTGTGTGATGTAGTTCTGTCACCCTTTGACACATTTGATGTGAATTCAGAGGCTTCTGCTGTAAACTCATCAGCAGAGCTCATGACGCATCATCTTTACATATCTGTCCATCCACATTTGTCAGCAAACTGTGAGCCTCAAATGACTCCAGCCATTGGGATATAGATTGCTTTACCTTCACATATAGTAAATAGAGTGTTTTAACACTTGTGATACCCTCAGCTGCAGCTTTTAACTGACTAGGTCTTGTTAGCTGCACTCCAGCCCTGCTGCTGAACGTGGTGATTGATGAGGGCTGATGATGGCAGTGGGGTGGCCCAGCCCTCCTTCACTTGTGCCTCAAATCATCTCCAGTTTGCCCATGCAGAAGAGCAGCAGGCACACTCCTAAGTGTCTTCATGAAGTGCCTGATTGAAAGGCCACAGCCAATTAGGTTGAGCTGAAATGGACACTTGCAGGATGTCTTTGCCTCTCAATTCCCTGCATGGTGCCTGCAGAGCGCAGGCACTAGAAAATGCTGCCAGCCCTCACATCTGCTTGCATCACCCAACAGCTCTCAGACCCAGTGTTCCAGCCTGGGAACCATGCAGGGTGCCTGTGCCCCCACTTCCCAGCTTTGGACCAGGAATGGCCCCAGCAAGTGCCAGGGCTCAGATCCTGATGCAGCAAACTGCTCACAAATGCCAGTCATGCTGCTCAGGCAGCTGTTGACTGGTGACAAATAAATAATCTCCAGGTAAAACAACATGGCATTTCAAGACACAAACAACCCCCCACTCGTGATTCTCCCTGGACAATCCAAAAGGGATGTCTAACATTTGGTTTTCTCTAAACCAGTTAGTATTTTTGCAGTTTCAGATTGAAGTCTTTTGGTTAAGAGCTCCTAATTTTCCTGTTAATTTTGGACTTACCAAGGTAATGAAAGCAGGTCCCCTCAGATGACAACAAATTCTGCTGGGCTGCATGTGAGTGCTGGACCTGATGTGATGCTCTGAGCAATGCTGAAGAGACTCCCCAGGTTTGTGCCAGGCTTGTGTCTCCCCTATGGACCAGAAAGGAAAAAAGGGTCTGCAGTTTCTGTATATGTCTCCATGGTATTTAACATATTTTCTATCTTCAATAGCATCTGA
The DNA here is from genome assembly GCF_037042795.1 of Molothrus aeneus. NCBI lineage: Eukaryota > Metazoa > Chordata > Aves > Passeriformes > Icteridae > Molothrus > Molothrus aeneus. The sequence goes on along the minus strand of NC_089658.1, from coordinate 8,235,745 downwards.
TTTGCCACATATTGCCCTAGTATTGTAACATCTTATTCTACTGACTGGCTTTGCTATCAGTGTAAATTACCATGGACAGAAAGCTGTATTTAGGCTCACAGGAAGAACAAACAGACCAAGAACAAGAAACCAGATTATTTTTTTATAAGTCCATCTTAACATATGAATTAAAAGACTACCTTTATAAGGTAGTATGCATTAAATCACACTTATTCAAGTGTGAGCTGTAACACAATAGGAACAGAAACATGATGTCCTACAAGAAAAACCACTCTATTTTCACCCTGCGTATCCAAATCTCATGCTTGCATAATAACTGGCATAAAAACATTGCACAGTGTCCCATGTTCCAATAACACTTTGCACCACTAGAATTATTTCCAAAAATGGTGATGGAAGATTACATTTCCTCTTAAAAATGATAAACTCCATAATTTTGTAAAAAATTAGGGAAAATGTATAAGATTTAAAAATATTTCTCATTAGCTTCCACTGATGCTTTGTGAGCAGCTCCATTTGGAAACTGCTGTGGAGTGCCACTTGGCTTGTGTGATGGAAGCAGCTTGAGTTCTCACACTGAGCACCTGGGATTTATTGAATTTGACACCTTGAGCATCATACTCTTGTCCTTTGGAAATGTCTCCTTGTCAGGATTTGTTCCAAGGTTTGCAAGAACTGAGTGCAGCATTAAACCAGAATTTGGAACATCCTTTCTTTCTCTCCTTGGTGTGGAGTGGCTCCTACCCTAGGTGCCACATGTGGGTGGCCAGGAGGGACCAGCGTGGCCAAATGATGCAGCTGAGACTCACAGCCTCAACCTGCACAAGCCTTGGGGCATCTGGGCCTCATCCAGGCACAGGGGGATTGTAATGGAAACCCTGACAGCTCTTAATAGTTATGACATCTAGGCATCCCTGTAATTACTGCACAGAGGCTTCTGGCATGCAAACAATATTAGGCTGCATCTTGTGCCTGACTTGTTTTATCTCTGTGGCAAAGCTCCTGAGGACAGGACATCATTGCTTCTCCTCACGTTTTTCAACCCCTGGTTGTGCTCTCAGCAGCTTACAGGTACTTACTAACAGCAGTGGCAATTGGACTGATTCAATGCTTATTTCAGTTGCCAGATTTCCTGCTAATAGGCTGTAGAGCCCAGATACCCAGTGCAAGGTGCTCAGTGGACAACAGCTCTCCCTGCAGTGTCCTAGAGAAGAGAAACCTTAAACCTGCACCTACACAAACTATTTATAAATGCACCTGACTTTAGCTTTTGTGTCATGTCATCACTGGCACCAGGGCTCTTTGTCCTTCCTTGCACCTTCCTGGCTGGAAGCAGGGAAATATAATTCTCTGCCTGCAAAGGGACTTGTCCCACCTCCTGTATTTGGCACTTTCTAAAGCAATGAACAATACAAGGCATATGAGTACATTTTATGGCACTCTTGGCCAGGTAAAGGTTTAAATCAGATGAGTTAAAATGGGTCATGAGATGTAAAGCAGCCATCTCTGACATTACCTGGACTATGGCCAGTGCACCACAGCACCCCTGCAATGTGTGTGAGCAATAACCAGCTGCAGAAAACACTCCAGGACAAGCAAAACCAGCAGCTGAGCAGCAGCCCCTGCCTGCCCTCACACCTCACCCCCAAACCCTGGAACCACCAGTGCAGGAAAGGCTGCAGCTGCAGGGAAGCAGGCCCTGGGGACCAGGGAATGAGGCCCAGAGATGTGTTCCCCACTCAGACTGCAGCTCTCAGATGCAGCTTTACCCTGCATCTCCTTCCCCTGGTGCAGGCTCCACACAAACTGCAGCAGCCAGCGCCACGTCCCACAGCCACCCCAGAGGCAACTGCATGCACAGCAGCAGCCAGGGGGTTGTGTGCCTGGCAGATGGAGGGTTCACAGCCCCATCAGAGGAATATTTAAACTAATTTAAATAACTTCTCTGGATAATTAGATATCGTAGCACCCTCTTCTGGCTTCCTGCATTCCCTGGGCTCTGGCTGCCTCTCCTCTTTGAGGCCATTTGACCCACATGGGTTTCCTGGTCACAGTTTTGAAGTTGCATCCATCCCAACCCTCTCCAATTTCTATAACCTCGTGGTTTCTAGGAGAAAGACTCCTCAAGCTCATGTTCATTTCCCACACAGAGTCCCTTCACAATTAACCTTTTTGTGCAACCTTTTTAAAGCAGAATCTCTTTTCTTATTTTTTTCACTGACTGGTGATCATGGAAAAGCCCTGACTGAGCACATTTGGTGCAGCTCTGGCTGTGCTGCTGTGGAGAGAGTTACCCCTGAAACCAGAGAGGGATCCTGTGTGAGGAGAGGAACTGCCCAGCCCTTGGAGCCTTGGGGAGCAGCAGGGTGGGGAGGGCCCCCACCACCCCCAGTGCTGCTGCTAAGGCAATCAGGGGCCTTCACACAGGGGTTGGGGGTGCTGCTTCCTCTCTGGTGTCCTCGTTGTGAACCCAGAAACAAGCAATTATAATTCATAATGTGGGTGTGCAAAATTCCCTCTAAGAGCTAATTAACTGTGAGGACCAATATTTCTGGTTAAGGGGCCACAAATGTCATTATACCATTATAAAATAAACTCTTGAAAAATAATTCACTTTTAAAATAAAACATTGCTTTCCTTTTACCCAGTAGGTTAAAGTACTTTGTTCCACGGTATCAGCTTTAAATTTTTCATGTCAGGGTAAAAAGTAATTTTTTAATTATAATTTTAATGCAACTGACCATATTTCGTAATGATACATTTTGAACCCAACTTGTAAAGATGTCAAAAGAAAATATGTCTATTCCATAGAACAGACATAGAAATATCTGAATCATAAGAACACAGTTGAAATAAAATAGTGCTTTTAGAAGTGCCAATTATTTATTTTAACTGTGATATTACGGCTGTCATTAGCACCGTGGGAAATATTTTCTGTATTATTAGGGAAGTCTCAAATTCATCAGTTTCAAAACTGACAGAATTTACAGGAATACAAAGTACCAGGTTATGGCTCCTCTGAAGCAGGTCTGGTGGCAAAATTCAGCCTTAAATCCACTTTAACCAGTTCCCTTCCCTTTGTCCCTCCAGGTGACAAAGCCATCCTCCCCTGCCCTGCCCACCCAACACCTTCACTTCATCCCTCGGGGCTCTGGGCAGGTCAGACCCTGTCAGGGAAAGGGGAATTGCCTTTGCTTGGGGGGGTGAAGGGCAGGAACCATCAGCACATCCTGCAAACAGGGAGCTGGGAGAGGGGCTGGGAGGCACAGCAGGGAGTGCCACCAGCACCCAGGGAGTGCCACCAGCATCCAGGGAGTGCCACCAGCCCCAGGGAGTGCCACCAGCCCCAGGGAGTGCCACCAGCCCCAGGGAGTGCCACCAGCATCCAGGGAGTGCCACCAGCCCCAGGGAGTGCCACCAGCCCCAGGGAGTGCCAACAGCCCCAGGGAGTGCCACCAGCATCCAGGGAGTGCCACCAGCCCCAGGGAGTGCCAACAGCCCCAGGGAGTGCCACCAGCATCCAGGGAGTGCCACCAGCCCCAGGGAGTGCCACCAGCATCCAGGGAGTGCCACCAGCCCCAGGGAGTGCCACCAGCACCCAGGGAGTGCCACCAGCACCCAGGGCAGCAGTGGCACTGGCACATCGTGGCCCCCCCTGGGACCCACAGAGCAGCTCTGTGCCCCCTGGTGCTGCTGTGGCTCTGTAAGCTCTGAGCCCAAGCAGGTGACAGACCTGGGGTCATGGGCTGCCCCTTTCAGTGCCAGGTGTGGGCAGGGGACACACTGCAGGCTCAGCTAGGACTGAGGAGCTTCCAAATGCCCTTCCCAGGCTGTCCCTGCTGATATGCACCTCTCACAATCATGGGCTGTGGGTTGGGGGGTCTGCCTGGAGCTGGAAACCCTTGGCCCATGTCACCTGTACTAAACTCTGTGGGGTTTTTAGGCTGCAGCTTTGTTTTGTACTTCCATCAGTGAGCCATGTTTCTCCTCACTCTCTCCTTGCAAAAGCAGCAAAACTGTTGAAGTTATTTTTTCCCATGTTAGTTGCCTGGCTCCATCTATGGGGCTTTGGAATGCCCCTAAATCACAGCATAGTCCCAGATCAGTGATGGCAACACCACCCTGCAGCAAGAGGAGATTGCAGTGAGCGTACCCAAGGAAAAGACATTCCTACCAGGGGGATGCTCAAAGCTGTGACTGCAAACACAGCTTCATCACTTTCCTGAGGACAGAGTTAGTGGGAATAACTGCTCAGATGCTCAGCAGTCAGACAGGAAAATGAGGGCCTCTTGGAGAGCAAAAGAGGAGAGGACTGGGATAGATATGGTGAGGTTTGGTTCAGCACAAGTGAAATATTATCAGTAGCTTCTTCAGCTATGAGATAACAAAGAGGATTGCAGAGGATATTACAGATTTAGACCTTTGTTATTTATACCCTCAAACTTGGACCTCCTTCAACCTTAAGCTAAATCAGAAGTCTCTGGTCCCTTTTATTTTCTTAATATTTTTGTACCCAGCTCATCAAGACTCTTAATAACCTCTCTTTGAAGCACTACTCAGAGGCAGCACTTACTCATCCCTTTGGCTTAATTCTGGTGTTCAGCTAGCCCAAATCACTCCTCAGCCCTTTTTGGTGGCTGCTTTTTGGCATCTCTTGCTGTCAACTGAGTATAATTTCTACACCCAAAAGGTCTAATCGGGGTGCTCTGCTCAGCTGTCTCCCTCAATAGGTTTGGTGCAGGCATCTTTAGGTGTTTCTGCCTCAGATATTCCCCTGCAGCCTTACATCCCTCACTGTGGGATGTGTGAGCCCCATGAGCCAGTGCTGGAGGAGCACAGCTGGCAGGAGGTGCTGCCCTAGTGACAGCAGCAGAAGCATCATCCTTCCTCCCTTGCAGACAAACATCTCTTTCCCCATTTATGGTGGTCCATAGCTTCCACAGCTCTGCTGAAGTTTTATGTCCTGGAATTGCTGTCAAGTTTAATGTTAGCATTTTATATAATGAAATAGCAGTTGCTACACCTCTGCAACCTGCATGAATTCACACTGAAAAGATTGAAAATTTCAGGTGAATTTTCCCAAACTCCTCAGACCTTAACCAATGGCCTTGCATTGGATTAAAAGCAGAAGTAAGCAGTATTTACTTGGGAAACTGAGCACCAGACATACCTGGAGAATTCTTTCTGAACCTAATATCAATGTATTTAAGAGGAAACCATCAGAATATTTACCCTTTTGTACAGCTTCATCGACCTTTTCTTACAACCTCTTGTTAGCTTTTCCCTTTACAGGTTTTTGGTATAGATCCTTGGGTTATAAGTCTGCAGTTCTCTGACATGTTATTGCTTTGTAGAAAGGAAGGTCTCTTTGTTTTACACTTTTAAAATACAAAACCTTGAAATGATTGCCTCTTCTGTAGTATTTTTACATAAGCGTGGGCTCATTGACAAAACTCTCATTGACTTTGATGGTTACAAAAACAATGTTTGAATTTAAAAACAAAACATTATTATGCTTAAAGGTGACAGTCTGATGTTCCCAGTACCTTAAAATCTGATCGAGCCAGTGGTTTACCTAAAAGCCAAACATATGTCCCTTATGGTAATGAGCTCTAACTGGAGGCCCCCCTGAAACACCTGAGGACAATTTCTAGCATTTTCAAAACCAACTGAGAGCTAATGGGTTGCTTCACAGTTTTTTTTGCATAGTTCATTTTATAATTGCTGTGAGCAGTCCCAGAGGAGCCCACTCCTCAGTCTGGTGGGGGAAGCTGCACCTTAAGGTCTCGTTACATTTGCAGATCTGAACATTTTAATTCATTCCCCTTCTGGCAAGTGGAAACTGAGCTAAGCCTAAAGGCACAAGGTGTAGCTGTGATGCTGAAGCAGAGCTGAGGAGTGGAGGATGCAGAGCCCCAGAGTTACCTCTGGTCCCTCTGCATTCACTTGCATGCCCACAGCAGCGCTGGGGGTCACAGGTTCAGCGCTGCGGCACCAAACCCTCTGCAGAGCTGTGCCTGAGCCCGTCCCTGGGGTGCCAAAGGAGCTTATGCTGCACTAGGACGAGAGCAAGAAAAATGCCTCCGTGACTAGTAAGTCTAAAATCTGTATTATTGTCAAAGAAACAATAGGAGCATCAGCTGCTGCTGCTGCCCAGGAGCAGAGCAGTGTCATTAGAGGCACAGGGCAGGGCACCTCGGGGGCAGGCAGTGCTGCTGGCTCTGCAGCCCTGGGAGGCACTGCCAGAGCAGCTGAGCTTCTGGAGCAGGGGCATGGCAGAAATCTGCCACTGGGAAATGCTCTTCCTTCTCCAAAGAACACAATGAGCTAACCCATAACTGACCAACCTGGAAAACACAGTAGGCTGTGGTGCTCCTCTAGTTCTTATTTAGCTGGCAATTCACCTCATGTTTTTCAGTGACCATATTTTCAAGTAGCCCTGCACTGCTGATTGCTACTGCCATGCTTCAGACATGTTTGAAATGTCCTTATTTGAATTATGACTCGCAACATCTGTATTTAAAACCATATACTTCACCTTCACTTTCCACAATCAATATGGTTAACAGGGATAAAGACATGGAGGGATGACAGAAAATATTTACTCATTTCTCCCTGCACAGTCCTGTCCAGCCCTCCATTAGCCCATCCCTGATCTCACTCATTCTGCAGCTCTCACTGGACTCTGGCAGCAGAGGGATGTGCTGGTGGCAGTGCTCTCCAAGCAGCTGGGACAGGTTTTTCCAGAGGACCAGGATCCTCCTGTCCCTGCAGCCCCTGCCTTTTGTCCAGCAGTACACTCCCTGTGGGGAGGGCTGCTCCCTGGGCTGATGCTCAGTGTCACCCTCTCTGCCAGGTGCCACGGGCTGCTCTGCCTGCTGCATATCTGGCTGCACTGCCCTCTAAAACCACATTGTGTAAAGATCGACCAAGTCCTTTCCAGATATTCCAGTAAGACTTTTAAGACCAGCCTTATCTGATGTAAACTGATGCAGGTCCATCAAGTCAACAGAGTGATGTTGTATTATAGCTAAAGCCTTCATTTGTTGGTTTTTATAATTGAATATACAACTCTTCCAATTTCAGGTAACAGACACCTTCATTTCCACATTGGCAAGGGGTTGATTTATTCCAATAAATATTGACCTGCTGTGATGAAGCATTCTTATTATCAGGATGTATTGGTATAGCACAGATATATCGATAGATTTTCAGCTCAATGTTGTATAAACATTTTACAATGACATATTTTGAACTTACACTGACACGTTTCTGAAAATATTTGTGGTGGTGAGGAAGCTGTGAGCTCAGTCACTTATCTCTGACATGGCAAGGGCTGGGAGAATGACCAAAGATTCACTAGAGTTTTGGGCTCTTATCGGTTGTTTTGCATGTACAAACCCAAGCACAGGTCAGGAGTCTGTTTGCAGTAAGGACCCACTTGCAAAATTTGCTCCATAAATCATCCTTTGTTCTATCCACCAATAAAAAAGGAATTCATGAAACCCAAAATTTTCACACTGATTTGTAGAGAAAGGTTGGTTAATTCGCTTTTCAGAAATTTCCACACTGGAAAATAGTTCCTAGTTCCACTGCTTTGCTCCTCCCAAGGGCTGGCTGGTGGAGCTGGGCCCCCACACCTCCTGCCCACAAGCAGCCTGGTAATTCAGTCCCAAAGCATGCTGGTGGGACAGCCTTCTGCCCCTGGTATCTGTGAAACACAGCCCCTGAAGCTGCAGTGCAAAAGCTCTCTGAGATGACAAGCAAAATGGTGAGTAGAGTAAAATATGGGACCTGAATGGTTTTAAGCGTTCTTTCCCTGAGAGCAAGATACTTTTCTTTTCCTTTAAGTGACAATGAAGCTGCCAACCCCCTCCCCAAGCAGGATCACTCTCCTGAGGGTTGCTGGCCCGGGCAGGGTTGGAGCTCCTGCTCTGTCCCACTCTGCAAGAACACACTGAGCACTGGGGGAGGAACAGCCTCTTTTTAATCCCCTAATGGGTGAATTTTAGCTGCTCATTGGTGAGAGGCAATTCCCTAGTCCCAGAAGAACCAGTATCATCTGAGCTGTCAGCAAGTGGCAGGAGGGATGGATTGTGCCTCTGGCTGTCAGGAGCACTGCAAACCTTGCAGGATTCCCCTCGTGATGGCACGCGGCATCCCCAAACTTTTCTGGACTTGTTTGCTTTATCTTGATTAATAAGCTCAAGTATTCATAAAGCTGAGGCCTGCCATTAAGGAGGTGATAAGCCATAATTTGTAATAAAAGAGCTACCTTTTCCAATTGTCTTCAGCTGAAGCTCAGAGTCCCCTGTAATGATTTATTGCCTTACTGCCAGGCTCTTGATAAGTGGACACCAAATGGCTCCTCATTACTCAAAAGCTCCTATGCATTCTTGCACCAAAGTCCCTTCCAAGCTCCACTTAGTCCACTTTCTTTCCAAAGAAAATGAATCAAGGCCCTTCTCTCAGCAGCCTATAAACTATTTTAGCATAAAAAAATATCATAAATGAGAAAGGAGAAAATCTTGTTTGCTAAAGGGCTGCTGGATGAACTGCCTCTTGCCCTTTTGATAGCATCTTTGAAATGGAAATGGCCAGCTGCCTGACCTTCTGTTCAATGACCCTTTTTGTACAAAGTCAAATTGCAGTGGCTTCACAGCAGCAATTCACCTATGGACATAAACTAGATTTCAGGGGGGTATGGAAGAGGAGGCTTCTATCTGCAGTTTCTTTAGATTATTTCTTCCATGTTAGTATTTCCTACATACGCATCAAGAATCAAGCTTATAAAATGAATTACTGTTCATAAAAGGCATTTAGACTTATACTTCAGTAGCTTAAATCTCTCTACTTTTTATATTATGGATGTAACAAGCTGTCTTTAAAAATCATTAATCAAAAAGATTTAGTATGTGAACAGTGCTACATGCAATTTTGAAAAAAATTCTATAATCAGTTATTGGATTGTGGCATTAATTATTTAACTCATTTTATTAGAACTCAAGGAAAAATATCATTCTAAGCAGAATGAAAGATCAGCAAAAACAGAACAGGAAAAAATATCCTATTTTTAAATATGTTGAGACTTAGATGCCCAAATTTAGAAACTTGCTGGCCATGTGAGAAGTCCAAGTACTGTGAGAGCCACATTTGCTGTCCAATTTCTGCTCTCACAGCTTAGCTTATCCTCTGATACAATTGCTTTTTAGGAGCGCTCATTCGTTGTTAAACGTATTTGCCAAATTCAAACCCATTCTTCCAGCTGGGGTAAATCACTCATGCTCTATTATACCAGCTGAGAAGTTGTCCAAGGAGGTTTTGCAGATATCCACAGGAGCATCAGGCTCAGGGTGCTGGCTGGCAGGAGTGGCTGGAAATGTGTCTGTGCCCTGCCCTGCAGCCTTTATCCTCCAGCCTCCTCCTCTGCCTCTCTGCCAAGTGCCAGAGCTCCTCCAGCCGAGGAGAAAAACACTGGGATGTGTTTGGTTTCACAAGCAGTAAAACCATTTACATTTAGCAGCATTTCAGCTTCATCTAAAATTATGCCTGGATCATGTAAGCATAAGAAATCACTCATAGCTGTCAAAAAAATTAGACCCTTAAGGTAGCTAGTGCATTTTCTGATTAAAGAGCAGCCCTGATTGTTGGTTTACAGCTAACAGCTGGTATGTTAAAGCTAAAATCTGAGTGTCAATTAATTCTGTATCAGATCAGCTGAGAAAGACAACTGTGCACAAGCATATGGTCATTGCAGGAATAAGGCTGCTGAAAGCTGAGGGTGTTTGATGGTTTCAGCCTGTCGCTCCTCACTTATGATATTGTAAATGAGGCCAAAACAGTTTAATTCGTGTAACTGGCAGTCAGAGGGAGTGTTTAATTGAGGGAGAGGGGAGGGCTGGCAGCACTGCCAGGTTCTCCTGCGGTTGCTTGATGCACAGTGGATTGTGCCCAGTGGCAAGTTGCCCAGTCCTGTAGCACACACAAAACCAGTTCATAATTACACCATAATTCAATCTGAAGTCTTGTTTCCAATAAATCCCTCATGAAATTAGCATTCTACCCAGCCTCAGCCCAGACAGCCCCCAGCCCTGCCACCCTTGGATGTGGCATGGGAGGAACCCTGCAGACTGAATGAGAACCTGTCCCTCTTGGTGAGGGCATGGTGGTGGCCAGGGCTCCTCTTGGCCACTGACTGGGACCCTGCTGTGCTGCCACTGTGCCCTGTCCTGCTGCTCTTTGGCAATGGGGAGACATGGCTTTCCTATCTGGGATACGCTAATGGCTTGGAAATTTTCCACTTGATTGGTTACAACGCAACCTCAAAGGAGAAGGAAAACAACACTCAAAATGAATAAATGGAATACAGCATAAGAGATGACCCTCCTTCTGTTCCTGCTGGCACAGGTCAAGCCAGGAGAAGTTTTATGGCATACTCTTGGGCCCCCAGGTTCAAAAAAGCATCTGTGCATTTGCCTAAGTTTTAAACATGCACTTATGTCCATTCCTACACAACAGTGCTCTCAAATCATGTGGCAACTCTGTCAAACCACAAAGAATAAATTTTTATAATATTTTGTAGAAACTGTCAAAGGTTTGATCCAAAAATTAAGTTTAGGTGAAATTCAGGTTCCTGATTTTAGAAATACTACCTGGTTGTATTTTAAAGTTAAAGGTTCTATTAAAGGTTCAAGTGGACACAGGTTCATGCTGCCAGAAGATCCTCCAGCATGATCAGGCTCAGTAGGCTGGCACCTCCTGAGGTCCAAGAAGGGGATGGTCTTCCATCTGCTCTGCTTTTGTTCATATCCCCCAGCCTTGCCTGTGCTGTCTGGTCTCTCTTTTCACAGAGCTGGGGGAGAGATGCTGCCATTCCCTTGGCTTTATTTTTCCCAGTGAAGCCCTGTGGTTAAGGCAGAGGGAGACCTGGGTTTCTCCTCTTCTGCCTGAGAGGTTTGTGTATAGGGAGTTGTGGCTACTGAACTGTACTCTTCTACAGGAAAAGCCTGTGAGGGGACCAGGAGGGAAATTGCTCTTCACCCCTCCTGTTGAGAAATGCAATTTGGAAAGGTCCCTGGAGGCAGTGAGAGCAGCCACGAGCCTGAGCTATTCACTGAGAGAGTAAGGCACTCACCTAGCAGGCAGGATGGGCCCCACTGGCCCAGCACTGCATTCAAGGACTGATTTAATTAAAAAAGACACAAGCAAATAGTCATCTCCTGTTACCTTCTGTATAAAAACATCTGAAATACTACTGACAGAGAAAGAACTGTCTTTTCGAGTCCCATACGTGGAGGTCTCTAAAATGGCCAAGAAGTATTTCACAGATGTTTAGAGGAAAATAAAATTCCCTCTTTGAGCTGAGAACAAGGATGAAACACTCAGACCGAAGGTTAGTGTCCTCCCATATATATAAACCTCCTGGGTCACTGGCTGTTAAGATAGAAATGGTTCCTCCATACTGAAGCACCACAAAGCTGTAGGACTGCTGCATTTACAGGAGAAATAACAAAGTGTTCCTGAACAGAGTCAAAGCACAGACTCAGAGATATGGGGAGAGCAGAATGTGAACCCAGGCTCGGGGGTGTGTACATGGCATGGCCAGGCAGGAAGGTTTTTAGAGTTTTTAGAAACTTTTCCAGAGAGATAGATGGATAGATTGATTTATTTTTGCCTCCCTGTTTGGAGTTTGTCCCTATAACCCCTGCATGTGAGCAGCTCCAAGGAAATGCCCACCTATATGACCAACACAGGTGTGGGGAGCCCCTGAAGGGACATTCCCCCCTCAAGCTGTCCCCATGATCCAGCATCCAAGGACAGGCTTGCCAGGAGTTACCAAACAATTCCCCTATAGCTATAAAACAAAATGCTTATGCTTTTTTTTCACCCACGCTGTCCCAGTGAACATGAAACTACAATAACCACAGCAGTATGTTGTTTGAAATGAAAATGGCAGCACATTTTCTTCAGGAAAGTCTTTTATCATCTGCCTTTTCACCAGTGGCACTGTGACAGTGAGAATCAGTTAATGCAATCCTCCCAAATCAGCACTAACCCCACAGATGCTGGGAACCTTTGACAGAAGAACTTCATACTGTGGAGGAAGTTACCTGATTCCTAAAGGTCTTTACAAGTTCAGCACTCCCTGTTGTTTCTGCACAGTGGCAGAGCAGTATTAGGGGCATGACACAGACACCACTGCAGATACAAGTGCTGTGCTAATTCCCCTCTGAAAATTATCTGTTAGCTCTACTTAAAATCCAGGGCTCCTAGGTTAGGGAACAAACACTGTTGTACTCAGATTAAACATCTTTGTTTCCCAAAATAAAATAAATGATGGAATACAAGATTAATGAAATCGTTTTGCTTGAAACAAGAAGTTGAATCCTGCAGTGCAGCTTTACCAGACTAATGAGCACAACAGCGAGGCTGAGCAGAACGCTAGCTAGGAGAAGGGAAAAAGTGGTTCAAAAACCAGTGTGACAACATGCAAATAAAACACCTCTCAGGTTTTATGCTTTGCCCTTATAATCACTGCACTTGCTTTAAGGGATTCTGAAATGCACAATTGCTTATGTGCCCTTATTTTCCCCCAAACATCAGATTGTTTATTGTTTATGGCAGAAGTAGCACACAGACCACAGCATATGGATTAAAGATGCTGCATCCATATCTGCTTGTTGCTATTATTCTTGGCTTGTGAATATTTTAAAGCACATGCCAACTCTTTGCCTCTGAAAATCAATGCAAGTTTGGCCATTGACTTTACAGAGCTGGATCAGAACTGAAGGTCTGTGCCCCCCACCCCCTCTTTAAATAAGTGGGAATTTTATAGGATAATGGTCCTGGAGCATATTGATTGGCCTCAGCCAGGCTGCACATCGCCCTCACTGGAAACTGTAAAACCTGTAATGGGCTGAACACAATGGGGATGTGACTGACATGTGCTGAGGGCATTTGAGGCTCAGGGCTGCACTCAGCTCAGGGTGCTGCAGGCTGGGAGGTGTCACTGGAGACACCCAGCAGGCCTGGCATGACAGCACTGCATGGAGCACAAACATCCATAACCCTCTGTGGGGTGGGTGACCTCAATGTGACAGGCTCTTGTGCTGCTCTGCAGGGACAGCACACCAGGCTGTGTCCTGCCCACACTGAGGGGACAGTGCCCGTGCTGGGGACAGACAGTGCCCTGCACAAAATGCTGCAGGGCTCAGCAAAATGGTGATGTGGAAAACCAGCAACAGCATTTTGTCTTACTACCTCCTTCATGTATCAGCAGTGGTGAACAAGGCAAGTACAGAGAGACCTGTGGGGTTTTGCAGAGGTGATGTGAACCCTGCAGAAGTGCTGATGAATATATCAGCCCTGTGCCAACCTTGTCACCTCCCTTAATCAGCCCCTGCTTCATCTGGTGGCTGGGTATCTCTATTTGTTGCTCTGTGCAAAGGACATTCAAATCAGAACTACATTCAAATCAGAACTACTGTCCTGGAAAAAAATCTTTCCACTATAACAACTGATGATGTGAGCCCACATCAGTGGGAGCCTTATTGACTGGTGAGGGTTTTGGATCAGGCCCTCCCCTGTGGTCATTTCCAGAGACAATTATTCTGCTAGCTCCTGCTTTGCCTTCTGTGACGTAGGGCCATTGCTCTGGGGCTGGCCAGGCTCCTGTGCTCTCCTGGAAGCCATTTCCCTTCACTGAACTTTGATTGTGAGGAATGGGTTATTGTCCAGGCTTTGAAAAGCAGACTCTGCAGAGCCCTGGCTGGACCCAGACACCCACTCTTTTCACACTCAAAATCAAAACAAAACACTGCTGCATGTGACTGCAAAACAATCTACACATTTGTGCCTGTTCATCTGAATATAGGGATATGCTCGGTGAGATTTTCTGCTAAAAACATCACGTATTGTCTGCTGCTTCCAAGGTTTCAGAGTGCACGCACAGGAAATAAAATCTTAGTTTTACAAAAACCAGAGGATCTTTACTTTTCTTTTTAACCTGACTTCACCTCACTTAAAATAATGTTTCAGGTTATTAATGAAAAGCTACTGCCATATGAAAGGAACATGGGTGTCAGCCAGAGTAATAATGGTAATGTAAAAATCATAGAAAGTTGATGTGTGACATGTACTAGCCCTATTACACAGGCTGTGCATGCACGTGCATGATATTCAGGACACCCTCTTATCAGGTTTAATTATATTAGTGCCCACTGCTCATCTGTATCCTGTATAAAAGCAGCAAGGCAATCATTAGAAATAAGCATTGCAAGGTGGAGCAGAGACCGGAGCACAGCGGCAGCGTCTCTCTCGCGGTTTGATTTGACATGCTTGCATAATCATGTATGGGATGGCTCCTTCTTGTTTGATTTTCAGGAACAAACAAAAAATCTCCTAACCTGAAACAATATGATGACAATTTTCCATAAAGGAAGAGGCTGAACTACTTATGGCTACAAAGACAGAGGAGATTGTATTAAAGGACCGTGAATCTAGACCTCTTTGTTGTGTTCGCAGGGATTTTCAGGGTGATTTAGTGTGGATTGATTTGCAGTTTATTCTGCAGCCATTGTTTGTAATGTGCTTTGCAAGCTCATGTACTCTGAACCTTAATTGTTCTAAATTAAACTATGGGGACCAGACAGAACACATTTCAATCAGAATTACAAAATATTGCACCAAATTCCTTTGGGATACATAATCTCTTGCTATGTCTGCAGTGCTTGTATACATGAAGGAGGAGTGAGAAAGCATATTTAGGAAGACATTTTACTATAATTTAATTTACCCTTTTCCATTGGTAAAGCAAACAAGGACAGAGGTAGTGGCAGGAACAAGCAAGGAAGCGGTTCTGAAGCTGCCTCACCGTGGTGTTTTCCGCGCCCTGCGAGAGCAGCTGCTGGTGCACAATGCTCTGTGCAGGGAGGAAAGCACTGCCAGCAGTGAGGGGCTGGCACTGCCTGGGATCACAGAGATTGGCAGGGCAGGGAAGGCAATAAAAGCTTATTTGGGCTAGCATGGGAGAAAGGAGCAATATAACTTGCATTGATTTGAACGATTCTGAGTGAAAGAAGCTCAGATATTAGTAGGGTTGGAGCCCTTTTAAGCCAATATGCCTTTACTGAAAGACCTCTGTAATATTTGCTTGAAAAATACCTTTGTGTATCCTTGCTAGCACTGACCTGGCTCCTGGCAAGTTGGCAGACAAGGAAACCCCCTTTTTTTCCTCTTATTTTTGTTCAGGTAATTGCTTCCCCAGCTGAAGCTTCTCTGAAGAACCATGATAAAGAAGTTAAATATGAAGATTTAATCTAGGTGAAAAACACTCGGTGAGGATGAGAAATAGTGTGAAAATGCAGGAGTGGTGGCAAAAGCAGGAAAGGATTTTGGGGAAGGGCAGGTGGTGCCAGAATAAAAAGCATGGCCATAGGGAAATAAGGGCTCAGGACAGCTCTGCCACCCAGAATCAGATATCTGGCCTCACAAAGCTCTTCTGCTCAGTGTGCCAAAGCTCTAATAGAAGTTTCCTTTTCTACTCAGCACTAAAGTGGGTTAAAATCATTAAAGAACACTATTTTTGGAGTTTACCAAAAGAATATTCTTTCTATGCCCGTGTCAGAGCACAGTAGAGAGTGGCTGCTCCAGAGCCTGGTGGATACTTGAGTATCCCACACTTGGAAGAGTCTCATCATAATTTTAGGCCATATTCTGCATTGCTATTTGGGTGATTTGAGCTGGGACCTCCCAGCAGCAGGCTATCTTAGCACCTTTGGGGGCAGAAGTGATGTCAGGATGCTAATGTGCCCCAGGCTGCACTTCCAGGAGACCACCTGAGCCTCCCTGGTGGGGGCAGAGGGGGAAAGAGAAAACTCCCAGCTAATGAGGGGCATGGTGCAAGACCTCCTGAGATGGTCCCTGGACAGCAGCAAACTTTTGTGGCAGAAGTAAGGAAGGAGATGTGATGAAGGACAGAGACTGACAAGCCTTGGCCTCAGCAGAGGGGTGAGGAGCTGTTTACATGGCCAGTCCTTGGAAGGCACCCTGATTTTGGGATGGGAATTGAAGTCCTTTCAAGCTCACGAGTATCACTGCCTCTTCCTGTCACTTCCAGTCTGGAGAAATACAGATCAACTGAGCAGCAGCTCGACAAGCTCTGGAAAGTCACAAGTGATTTGTCAGAGCTTTTTTGCTGGGAGGTCACAATGAGCACAAGCGTGTTTAGGCACCGTATGTGTCCCTATTTATCCACTGCACCTGTGCTTCCATGCCGAGCCTGAAACAAACCCCCTCATACTCAATTTAGCATAGCAGTCTGAATTAGTTAATTTTAGTCAGTTGGTGATTGTTATTGCTAAGATCCACCACTGTTCTGCATTGCACAGGCATTAAAATTAGTGTGAAGATTGACAGCCTTTTCCCAGAAAGAATAAAAGTATCTGCACATTCATGATGAATATAAACAGAAAGGTCAAGACTCAAAAGCCAGCAGTCACCTATATAGTCTCCAAACAGTAGACTGTCTCATAAGGTCACAACTCATTTAAGCCCAGTGCTTCCTATGAATGCTCTGGCAGATGTACATAAGTGAATGGCTTATTTATCATCAAAGCCTTAGCTCAAATATAACTTTATTAAAAACACAAAGTTTTTACTCCTGTTTTAATTTAGACTAAGAAATTAAATTCGATAGTATTAGAAGAAATGACTCAATTGTTCAGATTGAGATAATGCTGGCTGAATATATTGCTCTCAGTGCCTGCAATGGTCTGACAGCCTCTTTATATCAGTGATTCTCAATCTCTTCAATGTTTATGTATCTAAAATCTTCTGCTGGAGGTAGGGACCCTTATAGTGAAAATTTAAGCCAACTGACAAGAGATTTGCTATCCTTGCTTATCTTTTATAGTACTCTCAATCACAGCCCATGGACCCCAGGTGAAAAAACACTGCCTGAGGTATTTACATAGCCCTCCTTCCCACAGCACCTGAATACCCACCTCACCATGGATTTATTTTTTACTGCAACAATGTGAATAAGAAGAGCACTGGTTTTTCTCATTCCTACCTACCCAAAGAGCAGAGACATCAAGTAAAAGATTCTAAAACCAGACAAAAAACTCAAAGATTATGTGCCCAAATCCATCCTTATGAACCTACTTAAAGTAAAGAAATCCAGTAACTCTTTTTTTTCACACTATCCATGGGCAGGACTCTCAGACATATTTATCCTTTGCACCAGTGATTTGATCTGCTAGATCCTTATTTACATGTTATTACTTGTTCAGCTTTGAGATCTGACTTTTCAACATTTCAGAGTGTAAGAGAAGACAGATAAGTGATGAGTTTTAGGGGCAAAAATGAGGTAAGAGCCTTGTTACTGCTATAAGTGACTGCAATCTCATCCTATAGGTTTGGTGCTAAGTTAAAAAAAAATTAAAATTAAATTAATTTTTAAAAAATTAAAATCTTTGCTTATAACTAAAGGCATCCTGTGTGTCTCTGCAGTTGGTCTTTGTGGGATCTCAATGGCAGCAGTGCTTCAGAAAGGCTGAGTCCTTGTTTTAACCACTGGCTTATTTAGAGGCACTCATGAATAAAGCCAGCTACACTGAGAGACCTCCTGTGTGCTCTGCTGGTAACCAAATGAGATCGTAATTTGGGGACTTAAAAAAAAGACATCACAGTAGGTCCATCCCAGCGTGTGCCCGACGGGATAAAAACCCCAGTGGCACAAGTGGCAGCCTTGGCACAAAGTAAAGGCCTGGTGAGCACAGAGAAGGATTTGCCCAGGCTAAATGCTGCTGAAATCCCACTTCCAAAGGACATTGCTCCTGTTCAGAGAGTCAATCCCACCCCCACTGCAAAATGCCTAGGACAATCCACGGGTAAATAAAATATATGCTGATTACAGAACCGCTTCATTTTCTTTCCTCTAGTATTGCCATTGGGATAAAAAGCAAAAAATACTTTTGTGGAGAACAACTCAGCAGCTACAGTTTTGAAGTAAAGCCTATCATTTGTACAGCAAAAATCAAAACAACCTTTTATTTGTCACTGCAGGGAGAAGAAGAAATATGATTCTTGTCTCCTGGCTCTGTAATGTTGTCTTCAGCTGTGCATTTTGTCCAGTTGTGCCTTATCATGTCAGTGAAAGGAGCGTTTCTGCTCCTTTCTTTCTTCCCTTTTCCCAATCTTTCTTTCTTTCTTTCTTTCTCTGCCTCTATTTTTTTTAATATCTCCCTGTTCTTCACCTGACCTCTTGCTCATGTAACATCTGTTTTAAAATGGTCATTCCCTATCACCATTTCTTTTGGGAAACACGTTTCTAAGCCTAAGCATACAAGATTATAGCAGATTTCTTAGCTTACTGTGTAGTGTGTTTCCCATGTGATAGCTTCTCCTCAGGAAAGCTATTCTTTCATGCAGCCATAGCACCAGCATTGATCAGTGGAAAAGTTCAAGGCAGCAACTCATCAAGCACAGCTTCAATACTAGATTCCAGACAAGGTCTGCAATAAATAAGACCAGTAACAAAGCATCATATTTCCTCCTTACACAGAAAACCAACAGTGACACTGTTCTAAATTTCAGAATATAAGGACAATTTCTTCTCTGCATTGGAGCAAGATGAAAGCTGGAGGTATACTCTCTTTTAATATAAACTATCTTTAAGTAATCATGAATTTTTAGGATGCTAGTCTTTGAAGTGTGCTAGCATATCATTTTAAACGCACAGGTTCTTACTGTAGGAGATTTTTCAGTGCCTTCACTGACTAGGACTTTGCTGTCTGAACACTGTGATATTACTGAATATGAGTGTTTAGAATATATTATTCTGACCCCAGTGTTGGATCCTGCTTTTTAAAAAATATAATAATGGTTCCAGGATTTCAATGTTAGCTAACAAAAAAAGAACAATCTACTGCTGTAAGCAGATAGGAAAAAAATTCCAAATAGCAGCGCGATAAAAAAATATACACCCTATGAGGCCCTCACAGATTATTGCTATTGATTTCTTTCCTGGAGACGTGGAAATGTTACCAGATGGGGTGTTAGGCAGTAAGTGTGCGGGTGCAAACGCAGTTTATTGCTTGCTGTCTAGAAATCACTGAAAACCTTCACAATTCTGTTTGGCTGTGTCACATAAAAAGGTAAATTTTTTGCCCTACACCAGTCCTTACAAAAAGCTACATGACATGCCATGCAATGAGCATACAGTAAATTTGTCTCTAAGGAAAAAAAAAAGATCAGCAAGGGAATTAAACACACACGGATACATGCACACGCTTACCAGGGACCATAAAATGCCTTGCACATATTTGAGTATTTGTCCTCATCTTGGTCATATCCTTGCACTATGTTGATTTAAATTAATTTGAAAGACTAAATTGATTTATTTCATGGTTTTTCTCTTTTACTTCTGCCTGGAACATTGGGCTCTGTCCTGTATTTTATGCTTATGGAAGTGCTAATAAGATTTGCTGTAGGTTTCTAAAAGTCAGGTACTGGAGCTGGAGTATAATGCACAACTGTGTCTGACCCCCTCGGGGATGCACCCATTAAAAAAAAAAGGCTGACCTTCTGTCACTTTCTTCCTCCTCCCTTTTAATGATTCCTTCTATATCCTTTTGAGAAGATCTTTACAGCCCTTTGACCCCTGTTAGAACAGGAAGACTTAAACAGCTAAAAGTACCCTCAATATCAGCGGTTGCCAACAGGAGCTCAAGAGGCTTTTTAGGAAATGCCAGAAGACAATAACCTACATTTTCAATGCATTTAGAGCCAGGTCCACATTCAATATTGTATAATTCCCCTTTCGTTTGCTTTAGCACAGCACAGGCTGGTGCTGAGCAGGGGCCTGACAGTACAAACAGACATTCCCTGGCAGCAAAGCTGCTCTTCTGGCAGCAGACCCACTGTTAAAGACAAAACAGCAAATCTCTATGTTACACTACTTCTCATCTAGCCTTCAGAAGGATCAGGTGGTACTGGTTTTGCTCTGGCAGCACTGCCAACCTCCCCTCCTGTGAAACTCCTGTCTTGCTGCTCTCTGAGCCTTGTAACATCCTCCATCCCTGAGCCTGGCATGTGCCACTGCTTCCTGTGAAGAGAAGCAGCTCAGCAAAGCCAGGTTCTGCCAAGCAAAAACCAGGCTTTGTCTGTGGCTGTTTCAGGTGGCAGGGAGCACTCTGGCCATCTGCAGCAGAGCAGCCCCGAGCTCACAGCTGGATACTGAGCTCCGGCATCAGGAGCACCTGGTGGGAGGGAGCAAGGATGGGCTCACTAAAACAACACCAAGATGAACCCAAGGGGTGACAGCAGCCTGGCAAACCTTTGCTGTGCTCAAGGAGGCTTGACCAGAGAATGCAAAGGAGTCCTTGTGCCTTTCTGCAGTATTTAGATTCTTGTCTCTCT
Source organism: Molothrus aeneus (assembly GCF_037042795.1). NCBI lineage: Eukaryota > Metazoa > Chordata > Aves > Passeriformes > Icteridae > Molothrus > Molothrus aeneus. Next base: position 8,215,324 of record NC_089658.1, on the reverse strand, counting down.
GGAAGAGCAGTCTCTGATTCTGCCCAGAGCCCCTGCCAGATCAAGGCAAGCAGAACAACCCTCCTGAGCAGAGCAGCGAGTGGCCAGTGCTGAGCTGAAGGTGGGGCCCTGAAGAGCCATGAAATTACAGTGGAATGAAAATCCATGGACTGTTCCAATGGTATCATAATCTCACAGGCATCTCATTATGTGTCACCAAATAAAATATCACTAAGCAGTGTGATGTAGCCATCAGCTTTAAAATTCAGGGAAAAGTCTTTTGGGGTAGCAAAACAGAAAATAAGATAAGCCCACTCAAGTCCCTGTGTCTTATTTCTTTGGGGACACAAACCATAGGAGAAGAGCTGGAGCTGTGCTAAAATTAACCTGAGCCATCTCTCCAAGAGTTTGCAAAATGTTCCCTGATACAACCAAGCCCTTGTCCTGTCCAAAACAGCATCCAAAAAAGAAAGTCAAACCTGAGTTAGACTGAGCAAATCAAGTGAGCAATGGGGATGTGTAATAAAAAGGCATTTCAAGAAGGACAATTAAACACAGACACTTAGTTTTCTTTTGGTATCTCCCAAGACTGGTTAATCCTCATTGCTCACAGTGCATACTGACTTTGATAGCTCAAGCAGTTTTTCTGCTAAAAGAATTTAAAAGAATTTATCCTGATGCAAGCGTGCCTGTGTACTGCAGTGGAGTGCAGCCCCCTTGGCTGCTGAGGGTGAAGTTATTCTTGTAAGCAAAGAAAACAACTGCCCCTGGTCTGAGGGCATTCACGATATGGAGACCGAGCTGAGTGACCTTACTGGGTCATTTGTAGGCCTCTAGGCTGGAAAATTGATGAAACCAGTCTTCATGGTGGGGATTTCAAAGACATAACAAGGAGATCCCCATATGAGTGATGTACAAGCCCTACAAAAGGAACGGCCATAAATATAATTGGGCAATACCCCACATAAAGTATGATTCTCCAGACAAGGAGGCATTTTGTATACAATTCACTATCAAGGAAAGAGAGCCTTCTGCTATGTGTTTTCATGACCTGGTGGACAATGCCATAATAACCAGGTGGCCTCGGTGTCACACTGACAAAGGATGAAACTTAGTCTAATATTTTTCATAAGGGCAGTACTTTTGTAATTTCCAGTGGAAAAAAAAGTAGCCTCAAGGAAGAGGAAAGAAAGAAAAACGTAAATTTTTCCTGCAAGCTTCTTGCTGCAAATGAAAAATGAATCACAACATGAGTCTGATAAGGCTTGTGGGCCAAAACAAAGCACAGCCGAGTCCCCAGCTCTTGCTTTGTCCTCTCTGAGGCACTGTGTCCCTTGGGGACCAATTGTGCAGCTCTGAGTCCTTTTGCCTGGTGGCCTGTCATGGAGTCTGTTAGACTATAACTCACAGCTGCTCCTTCAGAAACATTTATTTTTGTTTGTTTGAATTTATTTCATACACACAGATACCAAAGCCTGGCCCTGTTCTTTCAAGAGGCCTGGAGTGCCCAGGCATTTCATTGTTTTCCATGCATTAGCTTCAGAGGACTTCAGGAGTAGAGGAGTATTTATTTATGGATTAGATTGACAGAGTGCTCCCTACAAGTGCTCCAGATTCATCTCTATTGAACTCTGTGCACTCACTCTGAGGTTCTGATCCTGCAGAGCAAAGGGAACCCACCCCAGTGATGTTCTCAGTCCAGATGTTAAAGCTAAGAATATGTTTAAAGTGTTTGGGGACTGAAGCTCCAGCCTCTAAATATCACATGAAAATAAATGCCCTATGATTCTCACCGGCTCCTCAAGCTGTAAATCTTTTAAGTTTATCATGAAATATTAAATAAGTAAAGCCAACACTACAGTCAAGAATGAGTCTGGCACTCAAGCCAGACCTTCCAGCCAGCAATATTCACAGAGTTTGCATTTACATAACCTGTAGAAATTATAGTATTTAGACATATTATAAAGCTCCTGATATCATAAAAAGGCAGTAATATTCTCTCAGTTTGCATCACTACTTAACTAACCATGAGCCACCAAATCTTAAATTTCTACTAAGTACATAAATCTCCCATATCAGACAGAATAGACTTCATGTTAGCAAAAAGCCCCCAGTAGAAGCAGTAATTGCAGTAGCTTGTTAATGAAATCCTTCCTTCAAAGGAGTGACTTTAGAATTCTGCAATAGCCAATGAAAATTACATGCAAACATTATGGTCATTTGTTATCATTATAAATTGTGATAATGTCATGGCTGACTTACAAAGATGATGACCTGAAAGGCCATGACATTATGACATTACATTTTATCAATAATGAAAAATTGCTTCTTTTGCATGATTGTACTGGAGGTGAGGCAGGACCCTGGAGCTGCTGGCTCTTGCAGACCAGCCCCAGCTCTAGAGAGGCAAACAGACCAATAAAGAAACACTTGGGGAAAATAAACCAATCAACCAGCTGCAGCAAAACTAGAGATACACATAAAGAACACAGAGTATATTTACCTCATGGTATTTAATTTGAATTTCTGAAGGCCTGGATGATCTATGTCTTGAAAACACAGAGGAGATTCACCCAACACAAGGAGCTCACAAAAGACCCTTTCTAGCAGTTACCTGGCACACTGAAAGCCTTGGGGAGCAATGCAGCTCCTAAAGAGGAGTCCAATGTTTTCAATGGCATTAACTGACAATTCTGTTTTAGGCGTTTTCTAATCCAGCCTCTCTCTTCCCTGCCTAAAGTGCCCCTCCAACCCACAGCTCTAACCATCAGCTTAGGGATGCATGGGACCCTGAGCAGTGTGCCAGAGAGAGAGCTGGGAGAACAGGATGTTATTCAAGGAAAACAGCTCAGCTGCTGCCACTGGCACACGTGCTTCAATTTGACAGCTCTACCAACAGCCAAAAAGCTGGAGCCTGCAGGAGATACAGCTCTGCCATGCACAGACACATGATTTCTCCTAATGCACTGAAAGCTCAGCTCTCAGCCACCTGACCCTGGCTGGGTGTTGACACTGAAAGAACATGTAAAGCTGAATCTCCAGTCCCATCTTTTCTGAGGCATGGCAGAGCTGAACATCCTGAAGAATTGCAGGAGATGTGATGACTTCCACTTCTCAGCACACTGTGATGCCCAAACACCTACAGGTAAACCATGATCCCTGCTACATGGCTCTCCCACCATGGTCTGCCTCCACTCCTGAAACACAACAAACTCCTGTGCAGGAGATACAGCGTCCCTCTCCTCAGATACACCTGCCCTGGTCAAACCCCGCAAGGGGGAGAGTGCTGTGCAGCCTCAGCACTGCCATGTGCTCTTTTCCAGGACCAGAGAACAAAGAAGTGACTCTCACACACCCATTGAACTGCTATAATCCTGTGTGCAACTGGCTCCTGCCCTCCTGCCTGCTGTTCCCTCCCTGTAAGAGCTCCAAGCCCATGGCAGGATCTCCTCAGCTCCCCCTGTCCCAGCACTGCTGCCCAGGCCAAGCCCTGAGCCAACAGATGGGCTTTGCCCTGCCTGCTGCTGCCGCTGCAAGAACAGAGGCTGAAACCTTCAGCCTGAAGTGAACAGGGGCTATAACCTGAGTTTAGACCCAGCCCTAAATTTCTCAAGCTCCTGGAGACAGTGGGGAGCACATTTAGCAAGCAGAGCAGCCTGCCTGGCAGTGTCCCCTCTGTGTCCCAGCCTGCTGCTGGTGGGACAGGGCTGTGCCCCACTGTAAGGGAACTGCATTCATATTGCAGAGGTGCCTGCAACAACATCTGCAAAAATGTGTGCTCACTGTAATTGTTTTTTTGTAGTAATATTTATGAGGACAGTTTTATGGTGAATGTGAAAAGAAATGCCCAGAGTGGTTCTGTTACATACTATGATAAGTAGAAAAAGGAAAGTTGATCATTTTACTTGCTGGTGTGTCAAGGCTGTAATGTTTCCAGCAGGTCTATGCAGGGATAGCTTCCCAGTAAATCAACACATAGCTGCTTTCTTTCTTTCTTTATTTTTTTTTTGGTAGAGCTTGAAAAAGAGAATTAAAAAAAGTTGGAAGCACTGTGGTACCTTGTCTATTCTCAGCTGCACTTTTTCTCTCAGATGGCAGTAGAGAGGCAAATACACACATACAACAGGTTGAAATTCCTAAAATAAAGACTAGAGGATATCTAAAATCTTAACATTTGGGATGCAAAGTACATTTTGTCTAGTTTTATCTTTTATGCAGGTATTTTATGGCAGGAACATAAAAGACTTACTTATTTGATGCCATTACCTCTCAGTAACAGCTCCTGTACATTTTCTCTTGATGCCACCATTCTGAGTGATTTTTGTGGAAATTAAAAGCAGTAACACCTGATACCTGAAAATTACAGAAATTGCCTTGATTGTCATGGAAAGGATGGCAGCAGCACAAGAGAGCTGCTTGCCAGCACAGGGGGCAGAAGCAGAGAAAGGCTTGACCAGTTTTCACCTAAGAGGTTCACTTTTTGTGTGCATATGGGGTTCTGCTGGTGGTGTGAAATCCCAGGGCATCTGCCAAGATGTATTGCTTAATGTTCTCTGCTTTTCAAAGGTTCAGTAAGCAAAAGGGGTTACCCTGAGCAAGCTGCTATGACCATGACAGGAGCAAAACACCTCTGTGTATAAATTTGAAACCTTTAACCTCCTAACTGTCAAATTTCAATATTTCTGGTCACAGTGTTAAATGCACCCTAGCATTTTTATTGAAAGAGTTTTCAGTGTATCCGGATGGAAAAATCAAAGTTTCCTTTTATATTTACACACTGTTAGTAAGCTGTTAAAAGAAGAATAAAGCAAGGTGACTGCCAGCAATATTTTGTATTAGTGTAAGCTTTACAGCTCCAGCATAATAAAACAGCCTCCCTATTTGCTTTGTAACCTGTGACGTACACTCTAAATGACTTATTGTTACTGCTGCTCTAATATAGCCTACATCTTACTAATGATAAACAGACTGTGTTGAGGCTAGTCCAAACTGGGCAGAAAGGAATCCAGGAAAAGACAAGATGGGATGAAATGTCTCTTATAAAAACAAATACTTTAATCAAATCTAGTTTTCAAGTCCTTCAAATATCAGTGCTCATCTCACCCATTTATTTTTAGTTAGTTTCTTTTGTCTTTGCAAATGCAAAGAGCATGCCCACCATGGCTAGACACAGTGATATTACAGTGCCCTGCCTAGAGATGCCCTTATATTTTGGTATCTTTTCCTGCTCTGTCCATTTTTTGTGGATGAATCCTCTATCATTCCATCACAAAGCCCTTTATGACAGCAGAAAGAGAGAAAGAAAAAATGGCTTTAGAAAGCCATTTTCCCTTCAAACAGTAAGTAAGTATTATCAGAGATATGTGTGACAGTGATGGAGAAACCTGACATGGAGCCATCCCTTCTGGGGCATCACTTGGCTCCTACTCCCTCCAGTGCAGCCACCACCAGCAGCTTCCAGGATGACATTTATGAAGCCTCTCCAAGGTGAGACCTTCTGAAATGTCACCACTGGCAGCAGTTCTGCTGCAGGGCTGCTCCCCAGAGCCCCTGATGGAGCCCAGCCCGCTCTGGGTGCAGTTGTGGAACACAGAGCAGCCCCCACAGGGCTGCCTGTCCTCTGCTCCTAAGCCCCGCACAAGTCAGGATTGAACATTTGCTGTTAAGCTCTGCTGCCAAGAAGGAAATTTATTTTGGGGCAATGAGAGGATTACAACCCAGCTTCTGATCTGCCACGATCCTGTTTTACACCGGGGTGACTGCTGGCTGGAGTTAAGTTCCTGTGCTTTATGTGGAGGAGATGTAATCAGAACAAGGCTTTAAGAACCTATTTCTTCCACAGAAGTGGCTCTGGCTCACAAGGACAACAGGATGGCAGTACCAGATCTCTCTCAAAACTGGAGAGCACAGACCTGTTACTAAATGGCCAAGATTTTTCAGTGGTGAAAGAAACAGGGCTCAGCACTTTTGGAGGGGATCATTTTCTCGGGTTGACAACCCAGCTATTTTGTGGGTAGTGGATACAGAGAGAGCCCTGAGTGCCACAGCAATTTGCTGAGCCTCTTACACAGCTCATGTATCAAGGTGTTTAGATTCACTCCTCCTCCTATTCTAACTAAAGCACTGTGGGCATTTCTGTCTGCAAGCTGCAGCAGGATCACCTGCAGGTTCTGTATGCCTAAAGCTTGGTCCTCTCCTCAGCTCTGCATGGACACAGCACTGGCATGTGCAGTCACTCTCTTCAAAACTAATTTCCAGGAGTCAGAATTCTAAGTAAAAGGGCAGCAGAGGACAGGAAAGTAGCCAATTGTCCTCTATTAAATGTAAAAGATGTTACTTGCAGTGGGTGAGGAGTGCTCCCTTCTTCCTTGGTTGGGTGCCGCAGGGCTCCATCTGCTCTCCCCTGTGTCCCCCAGGATACTGCACTCCTCCCTGAGGCATTATTCTGAGTTGGAGGAGGCTCTAAATGCAGCAAGGGTGTATTTACTGGTGAGCAGTTTTAGCTGTAAGCATTTCTCAAGGCAGTCCCACGTGCCTGGAAGCTCAACTCTGGCTGGGGGCCATGGCATGGGAGGTCAGGCTGGGCACAGTGATGCCCAGGAGAGCCCTGAGCACAGGAACCACTCACACTGAACAACTTTACAGGAGCCCTGCAAGGGCACAGCCAAGCCCTCTTGCCCACATGGACACAAAGTCCCCAGCTGCTTCTCTGGGGGCAGGTGGTTTTGATTTATTTCAAGGAGGCACATCACTGACAGCCGGGGAAAGGTGTCTCACTGCCCTTTGACCTGTGACTCTGCTTGAAGAAAATGGGATGTCAGAATGCTCTGCTCTGAAGATGAGGCCAGCAGCAGCTACTGGCATCAAGATGTTTAGATTCACTTCTTAAACCAGAGATAATTGCCATGGCATTGATAGAAAAAAGGAAAAAAGTGACAATTGCATCTACATTCACCCCATTTTGCATGGAGTTCTCAACAGCTCAGGTAGGTCCTGCCTGCTGCTGCACTGCCAGCCCCTGATGGTGCCCATGGTTTTGCCAGGAAATATTTGTAGCCTTATTGGATTTCACACGGCTCAAAACGTCACTACAACCTGAAAATCAACAATTCTGCCATTCTGATCAGAAAAGAAAGGATGGTCAGTCATGCTCTTAGTCTAATAAAATACAGACAGGTCTCAGACTAAAAAAATGAAACGAAGTACAAAAGAAAAGGAGATTCTGTCCATATGATGCACTAAGACCATTTAGTCCCAATAATCCTTTGAAACACCCTATTCAAAAAGGTATTTGGAGTTCTTAGCACATTTAGGAACTTGCTTAAAACATTCCTGGATTTATCTGAAATCCATTGCTAATTGTGATTGGTTTAGTCTGCTGAAATGCAGGAACCAGAGCATGCAGAAAGTCCTTGGTTTACCAACACTTCCTAAATGTATTGCGACAATGAAAAATAAACTTCATAAATGGTTGTCCAGCACCTATTTATTTACTAAGAGTTGGAATGAAATTCAGGCCTTTCAGCCCTAAGAGAGTCTTCACCACAAAACACACCCTCTGCCTGCAGGCAGCATTGCAGGGCGTTTCCCTGGTAGGAAAAGGTGCCAGTGGTGAGGGCACCTACTGACATCATCCCATGCTTTGCCATGACACATGGGGTGACACTGGGAAGGTCACTGAAGCTCTGTGTGCCCTCTGCTCATTCTCTGGAGAGCAGCAGCACAGGGGGGCTCCCACAGAGCCCTAAGGCACCACAGATAAACATCTGTGGCTGTTTGGCAGCTCCTAGCTTTGTACTTTACTAGGGACATGACTCCTGCTGCTACTGCTCTTGTTTTCAAAACATACAATAATCTCACTTTGGTCAAATAACAATCAAATACTATAATTTTAACCATGAAATCAATAGTCATGAAAATGGCCCCAGCTCATTATAGCTCTCTTGGGAAGTTTTCAAATAGATAAGGATAATGGCAGAAGTTGAAGCTAGACTGGATCAAGTGCTAATTGCAAAAAAGATGAAGGACAATTTTGAGTCTAAATGTAGGAATATTTCTCAGTTATGACTCTGAAAAAACACTCTTTTTGCAAATATTTAGGTAGATTCTTTTGTTTCTCAAGCTATTCCATAATTTCTAAATGGGATCCTCAGCTTCAGCTCAAATCATTCCTTGGTGTTCATCTACTTGCTGTGGCTAAAAACTTTATTGTACAGTGGAAGGCAAGGAACAAAACCATGCTTGTGTTCTGTAACCAGCCCAAACACAGCCTAAACCAGATGCCCATAGCCAGTGGACATTGGGCCAAAGCCATAACCAATAAAAGAATAGTTGGAGCAAGCAGCCCAAGGACAAGCTGTGGCTGAAATTTATATCAACCTTTGAGAAAACATTCAGAAATTACCACTTCCATTTTGTATATTTACAAAGATGCTGAGCAGTTCACAGCTTCCACAGCAAAGAAAGATTGCATTCGAGAATGTTGCATGTCCTCTAACATTAAAGCCACCTGAACTTTGAAGAGGAAGGGTTCCTGTCTTTGCAGTGGCCTTGTGACTGCTGGGAGTTCCTTCAGCATCCCCTCAAATCACTGGCATTTGGCTCATTTGTGGTGCCTCTATTCAATTGTTGACTGTGTGATTGAATTTACCATTTAGAGCCATTACCGTGTGTCATGAACCCTCCCCGTGTGAAACGCGAGAATCCCCTCCCCAGCACGGGGCTGCTGAGAGGGAGGCGCTCTGGGGGCAGGTCCCGCAGGGCACAGGCAGGGCAAGGAGGTGGAGAGATCTGAGGAGCTCCCCAGCATCACTTCTTCTCTGCCTCCTCCCCCCTCGCTGTTCCCTTCCCTCCCCAGTGCCCTGCTTTGTGTCATTCCCCTCCTGTCCACATAAGGAGCCCTGGGCACCCGCTATGAATGAAGAAAGGGACTTACAGGGTGCACGAGCAGTTTTCCCTACAAGGATAAAAGTTGTTTATCATCAGTCAAAGTTTTCTGGCTTAAAGCTGAAACGTGGAAAAATTAAGAATATTATTTCTCTTCTTCCATGACCCATTTCCCTGCTCTCTAGCAACATTAGCAACAGCCAAGAAGAAAATCATATCTGCAGAGGAAATTTCTGGGCTTGATTAATGCTGTTTGTCAGTTCAGCTGGGCAGAGTGGGGCTGTGTGGCAGCAAGTCTCAGAGCACAATCCTTCAGGCGAGGCTGAAAGGGCTGTAAACAAGCTATGAAAGTTTAATGACATTCAAATATCTGAATGACTCCTCAAATGGTATAGTGGTTAGGAATTGTCCTGTACAGCTTTTGTAAAGAATTCACAGGGTTAATGACTAAAGAATGGAGTTCTGGTAATCAATATAGTCCTCTGGCTCTATTGATTGGAATCGCCTGCTTATTTTGCAGCTAAGATTTTTTAGCCCATTCAGAACAAAGACACCCTAGGGGACTGTTAAGTAAATAGGCATTTAAGACTTTTTCGTTGCTAAGAAAGTAGTTAATTATTATTAGTGCTTAAAAGTCTCAATTTAGACAGAACATCCCAATGAACATCATAATTTTGCCACTTTTCTGTGTGTTTTATGCAAATGCATGTGTATTGGCATCTGTTTAGAAGTGTGCACCTATTGGGCTGGACAAGGTGCCCAGGGAAGCTTCAAACCTGGAAGGCCTCAAGGCACTGGGTGGCTTTCCAGGGACCTGTGCACAGAAAAGGATCAGGTCCCCAGGCAGATACAGTGTTTGTAGGGTGAGGACTGCCAAAAAAACGTGAATGTGCCAGGGAATCCCTGCTGATCTTTTGCTGAAAGATGATATTCACAGAAGTGGAGGAAGATGAGTGCCTCAAAAGGGAGCTGGGCTTTATAGATACAATAAAACCAGAAAGTGGCTCACTAAACAAGCAACTTTCTGTTTTGTCATACATGTAAAGATTTTCTGCTGATGTGACTGCTTCTGCAGGCCAGAGGTGCAGAGGATCACCAAATCACCTGAGGCAGCTGCCAGTGCAGAGGACACTGTGGCAGGGCAGGGAAAACCACAAGTGAATGTTCCTTATCTGGCAGGCAGCATGGCCTCAGCCTCTGAAAGCAGCTGGGAGCTGACTGCATTCCCTTCAGCAGATTTCAGAGAGCAGGGGAAACTCAAGTTACACATCTTTGATGAAGGGTGTGATCTGTACAGTCAGACTGGGCCTGCCCTGGCCCTACAGCCCAGCTGAGATTCCTCCTGCAGAACCAGCTGCAAGCTCAGCCCCACACTTGGCCCTCAGACCAACCAAAGCTCCTGCCAGATCTCCGATATTTTCACAGTAGAGATAAAATCATTATTTCTACCATTCTTTTCCTAACTTCTTTTTGTCATTTTAAGCCAGAAGCTGCTCCTTGCTGACAGAGGAAGGAAAACAGAGTGGTGCTTTCCCACTGAATGGCAGATGGTGGTGGAGCTGCTTTGCATTTTGATGCCACTCTAGTTCCCTTTGCTCTTTGCTTGTTCAACCATTTTTGCTTGTTACACTTAAAGCTGTGAACCCAGTGGATCAGAGAAGAGACATCCATTTGGAGCTCAAGCATAGCTGATCTTTTCCATCCCCCTTAAAAATTAATTATCATGGCTGCTTGCTCATATGGGCATTTGATAAAAACACAGCTCATGAACCAGTCAACAAGCACTTATGCACCAGCTGAGACACTGAGAAAACATTACATTTCACATATGATCCAATTAACAGCTTTCTCCCCTGACAATGATTTCCTACCTACTTAGGCTATTATATACAATTTGGTAATATGTGGAAGTATTCATCACGCTTGCATTCCCTGACACTAATCCTGTTTGTAGATTCTCCTCACTTTCCCCTTCCTAGAATTTAGAGTGGAGATTCCTGACTGCAGCCTGTACAGAGCAATGGCTGGATTTTAGCCATAAGTAATGTCACAAATCCATAAAGTGATAGAGGGGGAATAGTAGCTCTATTCATAGTTTTACACACATCTTAATTTTGGTTTTACCTTGTACAGCTGTACCCCCAGTACATTTGTAAGTGTTGAGCTGCTTACCAACACTTGGTAACTTCCACTCCTCATCTTGTTCAAATTCTAATGGAGTTACTGTCCAAAACCCTGAATCTGAATTTTAAATCTCAGAGCAAATCTGCTGTCAAAAATCCTGGCAAGTGAATTTGAAGGTTTTATTGCACCCAAGTAGCAGTACCTCATTTTGGTTACTGTTGAGGTCTATCCATCTGCATAAGCCAGCAAGGAAAATATTTTAATTAATTTTCTGGAAAAGGTTTACTTAAAAAGGACCATTTATGGCAACTGTATAATGATACCTGCTGTGGGTGCAAGATCTGAAAATCATTGCAAGTCTCATACAGATCAACACTTCCCAGGATCTGAGCCAGTTTGCAGCTGATTTCAGATCAGAGCTTTCTTTGCGATAGTTTTACTGAACACCATAAGGCTGGAGTTGGACAAAATGGGAGGTAGGGAAAATAGGGAGTTTCTCAAGGGTTTCTGAGCCTTAGGTGGGAATTGCCTTGGGAGGACAAATGGGACAGAGCTATCCCTGATTTTGTTTCCACTGTGGAACAGTCTTTAAAATTAACAAATGAAAGCCACATAGCACTGCCCAGTCTTTTACAGTGAGCAATACAGATTCAGTCACACTGTAACCTTTTGAGAAATTGTTTAGGTAAAAGTACTGTACAATTTGGGATAGAGAAAGGAATTCTTTGTGGCCTTTTGATGAATAAAAAAGTTCAGAAGAATTTCAGGTTGAATAAGACACTGAATTTGATCCAAAAAGGTTGTTTATTTAAAGAATTTTTCTGGATCATCAGTGAAGAAAAATAATCTGATTTGTTATGCAGTGTAAAGACCTATTGCAAATTGCCAGGAATACGATTGAGAAGAAAGAGCTGTAAACCAGAGCACATTGATATCAAATGTGTAGCCATTAAGCAAGGAGAAAAAGGAAGGTCCAAAGCTAGGGAATTAATGAAATTTTGCCCAAGGGCAACATTCAAATGTATTTATTTTTTGAATTTGTAGTTTTAACTTTGCTGAATCCATCTGTTATTTTCATATGTAAATGCTCCTCTCTTCCACTCTTTCTATTCTCTGGGTACATTTTCCTTCTCTCTTTTTTCTTGTTTGTTTTTGTGCTAACTCCTCAGTAACACATGAGATCTCCCTGAAGTGTGGAGTCAGAGAACATTTTGGGGTGCCAGGTAAGATGATGTTCACACTGGGACCCTGTAGAAGTTGGGGCTTTACCTTTCCAGACCACAGAGGAAACTCCTGTGAAGAAGAACACAAAAATCCTCTGCACAGTTTTTCTGCACAACTTACTATGAACTTATCATGGAAGGCTGAGTAAAGGCAAAGTCATTGTTTTTTCAAGGATGAAAGTATTGATGTCCCTGATGGTGAATTGGGTTCAATTTGTAATGTTAAAAAAAAAAAAAGAAAAAAAAAAAAAAAGAATGAAAACCCCAGAATGTGCAGAAATCTTTACCATGTGGTTCTGTCTTCTCTTTTCCAAGATGACAGGTCTGGGTTTCTTAATTGAGTCTATGTTACAGGGAATGACATTTGCCTGAAAATGAGTCAAGGTGCTCCCTTTCCATGGGATGCTGAAGGGCCATGCCAGTGCAGCCAGGCACACAGACTGGGGACACCCCGGGTTTCTAACAGCCTGTGCTAGTGACTATATGGAGTGACCCATTCCCACAGATCTCATGAAAATCATGGCTATTTTTATTTTGCATTGAAAATGGTGCTAAGCTTTTGAGAATCAAAGTTCTCTTTCAGGCCCTGCCAGAAATTCACTGTGTGAGTTATTACATCCCCACAGACTCTTTTTACTTCTAGATCTCCTTCTGTATAATGGGAAAAATTTCATTGGTCCATCTAAAAGAAACCCTTCAACATCCCTTCCAAAAAAGCAATAATACTCTTTAGGGAGATGTAGGGGGCATAAGGTGTTTTTTTTCACTAGAAACTTCTCCCTCCAGTATATATGCAAAACATATCTTTATGGTTTGGTTATTTACCATGGTGTTTATGAATTACAGAGAAGTCATCTCATACCTTGGTCTTCAGAGTAACGCAACATACTTACTAGAAATCCACCTAAGCAATTACTTTTCTGATCTATTGCCAGATTCCTTTCATATCAGCTGCAGCAGCTTGCAAAAACTTAACAAATAGCATTTTACATAGGCTTGTAGTCTATATTCAGTTTTATCTGATTATTTTTAGCACAGTGATTTGAGAATCTAAATTACAGCTAAGAAAATGGAAAATTCATTTTCCAACAATGCCTTAAGCTTCACTAGCATTTTAGAGCAGAACATTTCTGTGATGGCCTTTGATTCAATCCAGGCTGAACGAAAGACATTTCATCACCACAGAATGCATTTCTTTATTTGCCTTGGATCTATGATTCTGTCAGTATTGAGAGAAAAGAAAAATCAATGCTGCACTATAAACCTCGGGCAGCCCCTGGCCAACGTGGTCAGCATGGTGTGAGCAAAGGAAATGGCAGGGGAAAAAAATTGACCGCTCAGCAATAGTGTGGCACAGTAACGGACAAAGCTCTGGGCTAATAACAGCTTGCAATTACACATGGAAAGCCAAAGCTTGTAGGGCATTCAGTACGAAGGGGATGTAATACAATTTATTGAACCACCGGTTAGAGTTCTGCAGCTTCTCAATAAAAAAAAAAAGGGCTGTGGACCTGTACTGCTTAAAAGACAGACTTATATGGTGCCAGCAGGGGAAGGAGACTTGAAGAAAGCAGAAAGCCCTTCCTTTTTATGTCTTGGATGGTGAGCAAGTGGGAGAATGCAGCCTATTTATGCTGTCTAAAAATACACCAGGGAGGCTTAAAGGGACAGCCCTGCTGCCAGAGCCTGCTGCCTCCACAGCTGCCTGCACACACACACACACACTCCCCCTGAGCCACGGTGGCCAAACACATCCAGGCACTGCATTTTAATTCCTCTAACTGCACCTGTGCTGACAGCACACTGCACATCCTGCCACTCTGAAAAAGGGCAAAAGCAGCCTGACAAACATCTTTGCTCATGTACCGTTCTTCATCTCAGAGAAGCAAGGTGTTTCTGCAGGAGAGCAGAACATTTGAATACTAATTAATGAGAAGGGGAAATCCTGAACTAAAAAGAGGAATCATTGACAAACGTGTTCTTGAACAAACAGAAATTAAAATTATGACTAAAAGCATGTGTTTTATAGTCACCAAATGAGGTGGAGGCATGTTTGGGTAGGTCTGGCTGCAGTAGTGAAGGTCAGCACTGCACACTGAGGCCAACACCCTCCTGCCCCCCCCAGTGCCCTTTACCAGATGGGACAGCTGGGGACACTGTGGCCACAGGTGGGGCACAGCCTCAGTCCCAGCCACCTGCTCCACTGGGGTTTGTGCCTCGTCCAAGAAGGAACAGGGTCTGTTAAGGGTAAGTGGCTATGGAGCAGTCCTGGGGAAATACATACAAGCAACATGGAATGCAGGGTGCAGTATTTGTGTTTTCAGGGATAAATTATGCTCTTCAGATGGTGATGAAAAGTTTGGTCATTTAATGGCATGAAAACAGGAGGTGCCAAGTATCACCCATTGTGGGCTGAAGCCCTGGTGCTTGTAGGGCTGGGCTCAGCAGAGAGCTTGCTTTGGGAGCAAGGGATCTTTCTGCCTGTGTTAGCATACATGCACATTTTCCAGATTATCTCTTAGCACCAGTTTTGGGCATTTGATATAACGGCTGCCAAACCAGTAGCAGGTTGCTCAAAGCGCTGTTTTAGAGTTAGGATTCATCTTTCCCCCTGAGTTAGCACAATACAGCAGGAATATTAATACCCAGCCTCAGATCCTGCACTTCCTGGGGGACCCTGATCTTTGCAGGGCCACCTGGGTCTGGCAATTGCCTGACCACATTTTTATGCATTGCAAAGAAACGGTTTTAAAATTTTTGGCGAGTGTTGTAGTACTTGTTCCTAAGTACTATGATGATGTGGGGAAGTGTGCATTGAAAAGAACTGAAACAACAGCCACAATGTGTCTGGTTATTTTCTGTTCTTGACTGAAGTCAAGCTCTCCTCACAATGCAATACAGCTTCAAGATTCCCCATCCTCAGTAATAAATAACAGACTTCCCTTTATTGTCACCAGAGGAACCAGACCACGGGTACAACTGTGGGATACTATGCCAGCACAAATCTGGCCCAGAGATACTTTTGTTTAATCTGAAATGTAATTTCTAGAGTCCCAGCCTAAATACTTCACCATTTCATATTTCCACATCTATCCCTTCTCCTAGTGCAATTTTTTAAGGTTCCAGTGGCTCCTCTAGGCTTCCCTGGCACAGCACATCCCCTTCAACACCAGAATATCAGAATTAGTGCCCGAGAGGATGTGTTGTATCTCTTGTGACAATTACGGCAGCTCCGTAGCTCCGTTCCGGTGCAATGAAACCAGCCCAGCGCTGTGGCCGCTCGGCAATTCCCGGCCCGTTATTGTAATTAAGTCCTTCTACATGACACGGCGCAAGAGATAAGGGATTATAACGTGCCTGGGACGCGAGGAGCTCGCTGCAGGACCGGCATCCCTGGCACAGGGGGAGCCCCTGGTCGGTGCCTTCTCTGGGCAGCCCCAGCCGTGGGGGAGGAGGAGGAGGAGGAGGAGGAGGAGGATGCGAGCGCTGGCCATTCCCAATGTCACCTGCAGAGAGCCATTAGCCCGCTCAGCCCTCTATTCCTACATGCTGAATCAAATTAATCTAACAAAAACAGATGACCTGTGAGCTCAGCCTGCCTTACAGCAAAGTCAAACGGGAGCGAGGGGCAGCGGCAGGCAGGGAGGCCGGCGCTGTCCCCGCAGCCCCTCGCTGTGCCCTCCCGCCCGTGTCCCTCTGTCGCCGGCTGTCGCGGCCGCCTCTCCCTCCGCAGCCGCACGAGCCTGTCTTGTGTACCTTGGGCTGGCTGTGCTGCCCCTCCATCGCACACGTCCACAGCACACCCAGAGCTGCTGACCTAGAGGTGTTAGCCACTCCGCAGCTGCCGTTCTTCTCACATTAATCCATAGGAATCAATGGACATTTCATTAGAGTAATCAAGTGTGGATGCATCCCGCATTTATATCCCGCACCTCCCCCTTCCCCCCAGCTGCTTTCACAGGCTAATTGGTCCTACAGCAAAGACTATGTGGATATTTTTCCCTACAGATGAGTGTCAAGAGCAGTTTTTTACTGCTGGTTGAAATACCTATCAATAGAGAGGTAGTATAAAAGCCTTCACCCATCAGGCAGTGTTGCTGATGCTAATACATTATGCACTCTCTGTTCTCACACACTCAATCCTCTCCTTTACACCTTTTCCCCATACTACTGAGTCATTTGTGCTGACTTCCATAAGAGAATTAATCCATTGCATTTTTCTTAAAAAAAAAAAATTGCAATTTACACTTCCCTATCAGTTCACAATGCATTGAGGGAATTTCTCACATAATTATATTTCATCAGCAAGCTTTTAATTTTTCCAGTCAAACCTTGTCATCCTGCTTAATATGATATCTTATAATTTCACCAGGTTTATGTGCTTTATGTGCACATGGGTACAAAATGACATCTTGTGAAAGGCACCAGCATTGTATTCAGCACCTTTGCTGCCTGGGAGGGGATGCTCTGCCCTCTCTGCCCAACTCTGCAAAGACAGCAGAGCTTTAGCAGGACTCATGGAGTGCTGAGGAACATCCCAAGAGTTGCTCTTGCTAAAATGTGTATGTGACAGAGGGCTGGTGACCAAGTGGAGTCCTTACAGTTGAGGGACCAAGGGCTTCCTTCAAAAGATCTTTTTGAGGCCATGAGAAAATGTGATGATACTTGTTTGAACAAAAAGTTTGAAAGTGGAATTTTTCATAAGATCATGGACGTTCCATTCAAAAATAATTTCAAAAGCTTTACAGGAGGGTGAATACCTAACAGCACATATTTAAAACGTATGAAATCTTTAGAAGTGCCATTGTGGAGAAGGAGGCAGAGCAGGGAAGGCAGGCAGTGGCTCAGGGGGGCTGTGCCTGTGGCTAAGGTGCCTCTTGAGAAGGGCTGCTGGGGCATGGGGGGTAAGGGCTCTGCACAGGCACCCTCCCCTGCAGCAAAGATGAGAGCTGTATGGAAATTCATCACACTGCACCATCACCCTACACAATGCTTGGCCTGGGCAACCTCCAAGGAGCAGGGCGGGGGCTCAGCAAACAATAGGGATGGGAGTTTTGTTGTCCCTTGAAGTAGAAATTAACTTTGCTCTCTTGGAAACTGTATTTGATGATTAGAAAAATGAGCTGAATTAAAAAATCACTGACTAGCAGTAAAGCTTATCCTTCTAGCATGTTATCTTTCAAGTCATGTCAGACCTGAAAAAAAACCCCATATGTTCTGTGCTCTTCTTAAGCACAAGAGTTTCAAGTAACAAAACAAAACAAAAAAATCCAAACCAGAAAATTCCTTTCTTCTTCATCCCATTTTTAGAACTATTAGCATGACTTACATGGGTTTACCCCAGGTGAAAGTGGAGCCCCATTGGCTGCTGGTGCTAGAGTGCATTGTTTGCAATATATTTGGATACATTGCAGGGATGTGGAATTTCTTCTACCTTCCTGACTTTTCCAATATGGCATGCAATTTTCAGTTTTGTTTAATGAATACTATATAGGCTTTTAAGGGTATTTTTTTTTTAACTAAACCCTACTTTCTGCTTATGGCCAAATTCATGAAACTGCAATGAAGAAAAATGAACCTGCTGAAGGGGATTGACCCCACATGCTCAGGACCAGGCCTTTCAAGACTAACGAGAGAGTTTGCATTTGCTTTTCCTGCCAGATCTCTTTCCTGAGGGCACACTGCATAATGCAAAAAGAGCTATGTGAAGTTTGGTGCAGAGGATGGAAACAGGACCATTCAGCTGCTTTACAGAGATGAGATTCTCTTCCCCTTCCCCACGTTTTTCACTGTAAGTGAAAATGAAACTTGTGCTTTTCAGAGGAAATGGCTGCTAAAGGTTAAAGGGTAAGTCTTCCTTGCTGCAAGCATACATTTTTGTGAACTGAATCTTATCCATGTGGCTAGCAGCACTCACACTGAAATAACTGCAGAGGGCTTAGATGAAGAGTAGGGAAATAGAGGGCAAGAGCATCAAAAGAACATCCCAAAATTGATTCATCTGCTCTTTTTTATTCCTTCATTGGAGTTCTGGCCACCTTGTTTTCCCTATTCCACATTCCAGTGTAGAAAAAAGATCATTATTCAGAGGTAGAGGGTGGGTAGCTGTGCCCAAAAGGACAGTCCTTGTGCAAGGAAGCAGAAGCATTTCTCCAGGGCTGTCAGGGGGCTTGTCTACCTCAAGGGCAGGGAAATTTGGGGCAACAAGTAACTAAAGCCTTGAGTCCTTGCCCTGCCAACCAACCAGTATATTTGTGCAGCTGATGTACCCACACAGAAATACAATATCACACATCACAATCACTGGGAAAAGAGCAGGGGGAGGAAGGAGGCAGCTGTTGCCTACCCCAGCTTGTGTTTCTGCTTGCTGTTCTCCTCAGAGTGCCTGTCATTTGGCTCTTGGGTTTTTTCCTGACACAGTGAAAGAGTGTCTGAATGGTCCTGAAAGCAGTTTCTTGGACATTTTGATATATTCTGTTTAGTGCAATGCTCCTAGGAAATATCTGACCTCAAGCAAACATACTCATTAATATCCATGTGGAATTCAGAATATTCCTGGTAACAATCTGTTATATAAATTACAAAATAGGATGAACAGAAGTCCAATAAAAAACACATCTTCTAATAGCATATAGCTTGCATAATGCAAATGTGGACAAGCTTGAAGGTATTGACACAGAACATAGACGGAGAGCAGTAGGGCACAAATGTATATCCATAAAATGTACGCCTATTTAGCTTTAAATTAAGACATTTAAAGTTGTTATAAGATAGCAAATCCCGATTTGAGAGGGAGTCAGCATTTCCCTCTTATTCCTTCTCTCCCACTTGTCTCTCAAAACCAAGCACTGGATCCAACACCTGGGAGACTGGTGAAGGGTTTGTTGTGCTTGCCTAGGGAAAGCTGAAGTTTCATGAAGCAATGTTCCAAAGGATGCAGAGTTGGATGGGCAGAGATGTGGCTGGGAAATGGCTATGGCCAAGCTCAGTGTTCAGAAGGCTGCAGGTGCCAGGTTTTCTCTGGAGAGGCCTCCCAGTGACCCCAGGGCCACAGACTGCCCAGCAGCTTCCCTGCTCCCTGGGGCTGGGGACCTCTCTCCCCTGGCAGACCCACGCCTCAACACTGAGCAACACAAGTGAAACATCACAGGAATGGCTCTTGCTCCTTTGAGGTTACTCATAGCCAGGTAAGATTACTTTCATTTCCTTCTAAGAAAGCTGAAATGGCCCAGGTTAAAAAGGCTCCTTGTGCTTGTTCTGTAAAGCACCACTTATTGATACACCTTAAAGCCAAAATTCATTCAAAAAGTTCACAGCAGGAAAATGAGAGAAACTAGAGCCTCATTCTCTGCACATATTAGTTGTTTCCATGCAAGGTAAATTGAGTGGCCTACCTTACAACTGCCCTTTTGCCCTTTTTTAACAGAGTTTCCTTGCCTGATGCCATCTGTACCTTTTTTTCACACCTCCTTTGGCACAGAGTGACTCTAAGGGGGAGCGTACATACTGCAACCGGAATAAACTGAAACTTTTCCAAGAATATAGACACTGCCAAGAAAAGTGTGAAGCTACTGACAAAGTTTTCATATAGAGTATTAGAAAATACATATCAAGGGGTTTTTAAAATTTTGTTTGGTAAAGAAGAAAAAAAAAAGCAGTAAGGGAATTGTATTTATATCTCCAGAAATTGCCCTTTTTGCATTTAACTGCATAGGCAGAAGAAGAGGCAGTCCAGGAAAAAGGTATTCTAAGAAAAAAACAGTTATGTTAAAAGGCCAGGGCTGTAATTATTTGTAATGTGCAAAAAGCCCATGCACTTTGTTATCACTAGAACCTGTGTGGAGATGGGGCTTAGACAGCATCATCATCTATGGCTTTATAAACTAACTGATGGCCTTCCTTGCATTTTAATAGCTGCAGCTGATGTATACCTGATCACAAATTCTTCATTCTCTGCTCTGTGAAGCACCAGTACAGAGGAACAACAAAACCACCACTATTTGGTAGTCACAGACACCAAATACAACAAATAGTTATTAGTGTAAAGGTTTGAAACAAAGTATAAAAGTTTCTCTTAGGTCACATGCAACTCTTATTTTATAGAGCATATGTAATAATTCATTGGTTTTCTAAAACATCAGCATAAAGTATATATATATATAAAATATATATATTGCAGACCTTTTGTAACAGCAAAGCTGCTCAGGACCTACATGGAGAGTAAGGGCTGACAGCAGAGGATGGGAGCAGATAAAACTCCTTCCAGGAGAGGATCTAGATGGGGTAGGGGAAGGGATTACTTTAATCCCTGTCCCACTCACAGGCTCTGCTGGCCTTCAAAAGGTATTCTTGAGCTGAAGTGTTGGACCTGTTAAGAGGCTCTTCATAAAATATCATGGAGCCCGTTTAGAGAAAATGGATCCACTTCCTTTCATCTGCCTGGAGGGTTTTGGCATTGCTGGGGCTTGAGGGTTTGCTAATGGCAAGAAGAAAGGCTCTAAAGTGGCAGAAGTGGGAAAAGAATAATGCTGATGCAGGCAGGCAGATATTGTGCTAAGGTTTCATTTCTGTGACCAAAGTCTTGCAAAGGCCAGCCAGTGAAAATGAGCACAAAACCCAGGACCTGCCACCACTCTCTGCTTTCCTCAGCTTTAATCATAGCTAAAACTTTTGCTATGACAAGCACCCACAGTGCAGAGCCCTCCCTTTTGCCCAGCAGTGACAGAATGACCCCCTGGCATGACCCCTTGGTTAAACTTTGCTTTGGCATTTCTAACCATACTGCCTTTAAAAAAAATTCAAAGTACAAATGTTGGTTACCTTTTTTGAAAAACTGGTCAGATTTTTAAGATGAATCAACTTAAAAAAAAAAGACTTCAGAGCTTGCAGTGTGCTTATTGCCTTCCAAAGTGTTGCTGGCAATAGCAATTTTAATATGAAGCAATAAAAGAGGAGGTGTGAGGACTCCTGCACTACAACTTGCAGATGGCTGCTCAGGCACAGGGGGTTGCAGGGAAGGGTCCCATGAACAGTGAACAGCCCCCTGGCTATTTGGACCTGGGGCTGAGCACACACTGCCCTGAGCTCCAGCAGCCCTCTGGGCTATTGTCTCTATTTACACAAGTTGGTGGACTTTCCTCCACAGCCAAATAGGCTGACAGCCTCAGAGATTGGCTTTGAGTTTTTGGTTTGAACAAATCAATGAGCTACAAGGAAAACTACAAAAACAACAACAAAAGAAATGGTTTCTGAATGTTACCTGAGAAACCACAGAGTTTCAAAAGAAAAATCTCTAGTGAAAAAGATACCTGGAGCAAGGCAAGGGAAGGAGTTCCTCCTGCAGTACATAGATCAGTGCAAAACCATAAAACACTATTTATTGCATACTATTCTGGACATAAAGACAGACTTGATGAGATTCACTTTTAGGCTGTTTCAGTCCATCAATAGAACTGCCAAATAATTTCTAATGCAATGCAGAAAAACTATAGTTTTTAAAGTTAGTGACCCACACTTGTCCTAGCTCCAGAGGAAAATAACAGCTCAAGAACTTCCTGAGTGAAATAGAACATGAGTAGGAAGATGCAGATGGAATTTCAGTTTTCATCATCAACTTTTCAGCCTAATTACATTTAACTCACATGTGATCAACCCTGCCCCATGGACCAGTAAGGAAAGGAGTGGGCAGATGAGAAAGACATAAAGGTGACTTGAATATCTTGAGTACAAACATCAATAAAGAAATGTTTATTTACTAATGGTAATAACCCCTACTTCTTACACAGCACTGGAAACAGAGAGCACTGTACAAGCCTTAACTCATCAATGACCTAATGAAAGATTCAGACAAGGATCCCACTGGAGCCTGCTGCTGTGGAGGGGCCCTGTGCACCTGTAGGGCACTGGCTCCCCCAGAGAGCTGGGGGAGCAGCAGCAGAGACTGTCCTGCCTGCCAGCAGTGCATCCCAAGGCACTGTGGGCAGTGCATCCCAAGTGCCACCCCCTCCTTTGGGAACATCTGGGTGGTGAGCTGGGGAGACAGAACGGGTCCCAAGAAGCACCTTGGGTGGGTTCTCAAAGGGGAAAAGTGGCAAGGGGCAAAACTCACAAACGAAACACCTTCTGGATGGTAAATACATGTGTAAGACATTTACTTAAGGCAATATATCTGGAAAGCTTTTACTGCTACACTGGCATTGGTGCTGTGCCTGTGAACAAAGAAGTTCACGAACCAAGCACCCAGAGGAAGGCACTACCAGCAGAGAGCCTGTGTCTGTTTGTCCTGGAACCACATCCCACTGCTGCCCCAGCAAGGGGGGTGAGTCATGCAAAGGGAATGAACTTGCTGAGCTGACTACAGAGACTGCAACAGGTTCCCAAGGGTTCTGGCCCATATCCAGCCCAGTAAGAAATGCTTTGCCGGTTTCATTTGGGTACAGCAGGTGCAAATTCAGGCTGAGCTTTAGCCACAGCAGCAAGGGCTGTGAAAGGCAGAGCTGTAAAGCAGCTGCAGGTGACCTGGGTTCTCCATCAGCCACAGGGAGGAAGGAGGTCAGTATAGCACATGCAGCCCTGCCACCCTCCCACTCCCACCTGCAGCTGACAGAGCCTGGCTCTTGGCAAAGCTTTCCAGCAGGAAAGTGTTCAGCTGGTTCAAAAGATAATCCTGAATAATTGTTCAGGGCTCAGAATAATAGAAGGGTCATCAGTTTGGTGTGTCTGATTGAGTATACAAATTTGAGCTGTGAAGAGTAAAGACTTTATTTATTGTACAATAATGAGGGAGGTTATGATGCTGTATAATCTAATGCTGGGCACCTTTGCAGGTTAGAACTTTCTACAGTAATATTATTTAAAAATATATTTTCATTTATTTTGAGTGATTAAGTCTGGCTTGCATGGAAATGGAGATGCTTCAGCTTTATGAAGGGTTTTCTGTGCATTTGCACCAATTTAATTGAATTTTTTACATATATGTCAAAATGAAGTTATATACATCAAAGAATATAGTGAGTTTTCAAGTCTGAGGTCCAAATTCATGATTGGTGGAACTGCTGTAGAGGTAGTTGATAATCTGACCCAGATCCTGGACTTTAGACAAAGTTTATCATCCCTGAGGATTATGTAGAGTTTACTTATCAGGAGAAGAATCCAATCATCTTTCATGCCCCTGGTGTGAGGAGTGGACTTTGCAGCCAGGTTTAGCAGTGGGTACCTTGTCTGGGAAATGTCTCAGTGTGCTCTCTAACAAATGGCACCTGCTAGAGCTGAGTGCTGGCAAGAAATTGTGCTGTCCTCCTCCTTGTGTGGAGGCATCTGTGAGCAGGCTGTGTGTCACTGAGATTTGTAGATAACCAAAGCTGGAAACTCCATGGTTTATAGTTTACGGATGCAAGTTCCAGCTTTTCATTGATCTTCATTCACTAAATCTGGACATTTGACTACTAGAAAGAACCAAGCAGCTTTTAACTCCATCTTTCACATCTCTCCAGTGCCTATGAAAGGCATTGCTTTGTCTTAAGGAAATGATGAAACTGAAGGAGAACCCCTACTTTATGCATCCCAGATATTTGGAGAATTTAAAACCCAGGCTGAACTTGGGTTACATTTGTATTTTGGCTTCCCTTTACATTTTGTAGGGAAGTAATTAATCTGTGTAAAGCGCTTCTATCTCATACTGAGAATGGCAGCATGTAGTGCCCCAACAATTAATGTGAAAAATTCCTGGTTTTAATTTTCTATTAATGTTAACCTGAGCCATTGTGTGTCCCTGTTCCATTGCTTAGCTGCACTTGTACTGAGCAGCCTTGGAAAATAGATGAAAGATGGGTGGTTATTGTCCAAAATACAACTGGATTTCATAACTAAACCCTTGGAGCTTAGAATTATGCCACTGCTATCTGTGGCTCTTAAATGCCATTCGCCCCTAAGAAGCGCCCCAACTCACACAAAACATTTGTGTGATTCAGCTTGATGTGATGTTTTCCAGGGTCCAAAGCAGCACTGATATTATAATTTCTAAAAATGAGAGAGGAGAAATAAAATATCTTCATTTAACTGCTAAGGAAAAAGATAAAAGAAAGTTTCAAGAGATTCAGACTAAATTAAGTGTGTTACAAACAGATAACTCCAGACATGAGATGAAAGCAGCTTGTTGTGTTTCTTTAAAGGGGCCTAGTCAATCTGCAAAGGTATTTTTCTCTTATGCTTGGGTATTTTATGTACATAACTCTATTTTTGGCTTAACAGCTTTCCTGTTCAAATCACTGAAACACATCAGCTGAGCAAAACTGCATTTTGCAGACCCATGACTGAAGTGTTATCATATTGTGGTTTCAGAAAGCATAAAAAGGACAGACTAGAGGAAGGGAAACATTTTCATTAGGGGATTAATTGGACAAAACAAAGCGATAAGAGAGTCCAAAAAGCTCACTCTTCAGAGATTTCCATAATTGTGCTCTTTACAAATGAGTTTAATCACCCGAAGGAAGAGCCAAGGGCAGATGGGGAAGTGGTCAATAAGCAGCAGTAAGTGACCACTGCATTCCTGGGCTATCTCTGCACATCAGGCCCCATATTCTGGTTGTAAAGTGATGCACTAATGAATCCTGACCCATCTTTGCAGCACTGTGCTCAGCTCCTGAGAGCTGCTGCTATTCTGGGGAAAAACCAGTTCCGCTCACATTTTCCCCTGTCATCCAGGGGCTGCTAACACTCCTATAGGATGTATATTTTGGAGGTCAAATAAATCAATACAATTCAAAATCAAAACAAATATGGTAAACAAACAGTCTAATGTGATTAACTGAGATGTTTTCCTTCTTTTTCTTCTGGGTTTGGTCCTCAAAAGCTTAGTGGCATAAACAATAGAAGGAAACAAAATGAATATGTAAAGTACCTCATCTCTTCCCACATGTAATAAAATGAAAACAAATGTTCTCACTTCTACAAACTCCACCACATCAAATTAATAATGGAAAACATCACATCAAAGCACTCTTTGTGCTCAATAGCCTGTGGCACATTTGGACTCATCAATAGATGTTCAACAATATTACAACTTGTTTAAATCTTGGTAAAGTAGTGTTATGTACTATTGTTATTGACTTTCTTTTTCTAATTATCACCCAAAGGTGACAGATGATACAGCACTAATGATCAGACTGTTTAAGAGCTGAATCAGCTTAGAATCCTAACTCATTAAACCTCAGCAAGACTAAAAGATTCCTTGGACTTTAAGGCTAAAAGCTTCACTCTGCTGACAACATTTTGGTCAGTTATACAGGGGACAAAAATCAAGAGATTTAAGGCATTTTTCACTGAGAGCAGCTTTGGGGCATTTAAGGATGCTAGTACAAGAAAGTGCCTAAATATTTAAAAGTATAAAATCCACACAGCTGTCACAATAAAGCAAATATTTGCAGAACCACTTTTGTTATGCTAAACCTTCCCTTGAATCTGTTTCACCTGATAGTGAAACTGTTTTTGATTTTAATAGAAGCTGAAACCAGTAGGAGTTGCAGAGCCATGGCATTTGCTTGAACCCATTTCTCCCAGTGTGGTCAGAAGCAGAGAGACCCCAATAGCATTTTTGTGGTGTGTACCAGTGTACTTCAGCCTTGCACCAAATTCATTATTTTCTTAGCCAGTTTGCCAATGACATGTGGCATTCTTACATCTGTTTTAGAAAATGTGACTAAACTAATATATCCCTCTCTGTTGCTTCATTGGATACAGGTTAGGAACAATATTCCCGATGTTATCCTGATGGTAGGAAGTGATGGCTGTCTCTAACAGCAAGAGCTGAATCAGACTTCTGAAACTAATAGTAAAATTAATGAAGAGATTAAATTAAACTAAGGGATGGGGACTAAACACATCTTTTGTAACTGCATTGAAAAATTAGCTATTAACACTCCCCTATGCAATGTTTGATACCAGTGTTTAGTCTGAAGATGCTTGTCCAGAGAGAGTAAACCCTCACCTGGACAAGCACCAGAACTAGAAGCATTGGCCTCCATACCTTGCAGTAAAAGTCCAAACACTTTAGCTCAGTGTGCTGTCCCTCAGTCAGAGCTCACATGGTACATTTCCCAGTGAGCTGTGTTACTTCTGCATGGAGACCTACAGGAATTAGCCTGTAAAATCAGGCAGTAGTCACTCTAATCTCTGTATTTATCTTGGCCCATTTAAGCCCCATGCTATAAATCAGAATAGTAGTTACCCAATTTGCTAGGCCACATTCCTTACAAAGTAAATGAAACTATTAGGTGATATTACAAGGGCAGGATTAGCAACTGAAAACTTCCCTATAAACTGCTATCTAATAATTTATTACACTTTTGATGTTTCCTGGCAACTGAACAGATTAATAAGTCCGTAGTCCACCTCTGATATTCTCTTTCCCCCTATCACAAACTTTTGGACCTTGCAACGTTTATTTTCACTTTCATAAAATTCACTGTATCAGAGTCAGTGCAGGACTGGCAGTGGTGCCCTAGTTACAGCCCAGAAAAGATTTTACCCCAATTAGACAAACCCCACATATCAGAGTGTCACAGCAATGAGGTGCAGAGAGAATTGTCCTGCCTGATGTGCACACAGAGTGAAAACACACATATGTATTTGCAAAACCTCTTCCCACCTTAACTGCTTTTCTGCCATGAGCTTCCCCACTTGCACTCTGCAGCTGTCTTGAGTCAAAAAATGATGGCTTGTTAATTTTTCTGCTTCTTTTTAGGACTACCCATGTGCTAATCTGGTCACAGACTCACCACTTCAAAGGCACTGTGCACCTTGATGAATGTTGTAAATCCCAAATTACACAGGATTTATTTTGGGAAATTGCTTTTTCCTTTTTTCCTCACAAAGTTGATCGAGGCTAAACCTTTTGTTCATTTTGGGTCGGCTTAAGTCTAAGTCCAAATGATACATCTAGCTTTAGTTTTGATAAGGGCAAAATTAAACCCCAGGCTGGATCCTCTGAGTCCCTGCTCTGCAGTCCCCAAAGGCTGCCTGGTACACAGCTTTTCAACCTCTCCAGCAACCAGAGCTATTTACTTTGGAGTCACAAAATATAAGGACTAAAGATCTTTTTTCAATATTGACATTCAATGGAAAGGTTACTTATTTTTGACAGTCCTTCAAAAGAGATTCCCAACGATTCCCCCATTTCTCCTTCTCTCTGTGTCTTATCCCTGAAGCCTCCAGCTGCAAGCACCATTCTTCTTTGCTGCCTGTCAGCATGGGCAATTAATGGCTCTGAAGGGTTGCTTTGAATGGCCTGTGCAGTCCCACCCACAGGAACTAGCTCCAAGATAGCAGTGCCAAGTAGTTTCATGGGAATCCATAGAGGAGCAATAGTTTTACCCAGAGGTCATAATGTTTTGGATAAAATTGTGAATCAGTTTTTAGCTGTGTGCTATGAGCTTCAGGCTACTTTTTAAATTCTCCCCCAAAGCTTACTGTTTTTTACATGAAGAGGCCATATGTCATAATAAACATCAGGCTTAGGAACAGCTCACACTCTAAATGTCAGGCTACAAAGCTACCTTTAAAGATTAAATCTCTGCCCTCTTCAAAAGGGAGGTTGAAGGGAGGGATGAAGAAATCCCAAATACAGAGAGCCTTACAAATAAAGCAAAGTTTACTACTAACAAAACGTATCTTGCAAAAACACACTTGGTGCTTTGCTGTGGGAGCTGCCCTCAATAAAATGTGGGTGTCATTTGAAAAGGACATCATTTCCAATGAATTCTGAAAGTGTCACACAGAGTATTGATCGATCGAGTCTTGCCGTCAGCGTGACCGGGGCCGGCAAAAAGCTATCCCTGTGATCCAATTTTCAGAGCTCACAGACACCTCCAGTCCAGGCAAATGGCGTCAGCAAGTGGCAGGAGGGTCTGGGGGAGGGGAGCTGGAGGGAAACATGGAGGGGACAGGCTTTGCACTGTCTGCTTGTCTAAGCATTAAATGTTATTAGGCACAAGCATGGCACCCCCATTGTGTGGGGAGGCTGCTGTATTTCTGGCTTTTGTGTTACCAGCAATGCCCAACCATTTGTACATCAAAAGTAGGGCTTATCAGCAAGATATACCCCGATAAGATCACGTTTTTTATGATTACATCAGTGTTCAGCCAGTTTCCTGCTTTGCCTACAGACATGCACGGCGCTGGGCGAGGGCGGCACGAACACCAGAGCCATTGTTGGCCCAACACCTGTGAGCCAGGGCTGGCTGTGACACAGGGGTGGCACTGCCCCCTGTGTCCCCAGGGTGGGCTGTGGGGAGCAGGAGCACCCTGTGTAGAGCACAGAGCCAGCCCTGGGCTCTGCTGCATGCAGGGCTCGGGTACCAAACAGATCCATCTCACCGGGGAGGCTGCAGAGGGAATTATCAAAACCCTTCATGAAGCTGAGCACTCAAAAGGAAAGTGTTGTCTCAGCCTGAAGGAATCTTGGCTTGAATCTGAAAGTGCTGGGGATGCCCCCACCACCGCACAATTAAGGATGCACTTTGTTTTTCCTCGAACATTGTGTGGGATCCCAGCACAACAAATGCTTCGCTGGACTTGCAGGCACCACACAAGTGAAATAACAGGAAAGATAAAAATGTGAAAAACAACAATAAAGGGAGAGCTGCCAGGTGAGAGAAATAGGATGATTTGTTGTTTGTATGAAGCCAGTAGGTAAGGTACCACAGCAGGTAAGGAAAAAAAAGTTTAAGTGGGATGAGTGAATTACACACATTTTCTTATTATACACCTGATTTCTGTTTGTGGACTCATTGTTACTCAATATGGGAAATATTGGCTCCTTCTGTATTGTTTCCTCTGTACTGAGTGACACAAAGCTTCTTTCATTACTTTTGCAAGGAAATTACTTCCTCTCCTAAGAATTATTTATATATTGAAATAAAACTAGGAACTGAAATGTTCTATTAGTCATTTCTAGTACTGAAAAGAATGCTATTTTTGAAAACAGAATGGAAGTGTTCAACAGAAACTGAATTTTACTGACTATATTAATAGTATTTTTAAAAAAAGCTTCAGAATGTAAACAGAAGTTTAAAATACTCCACACAGCTTTCATCTTATTAAAAGAAAAAAAAACCCAACTATTT
Organism: Molothrus aeneus; assembly: GCF_037042795.1. NCBI lineage: Eukaryota > Metazoa > Chordata > Aves > Passeriformes > Icteridae > Molothrus > Molothrus aeneus. The sequence continues at coordinate 8,185,992 of NC_089658.1, read as the reverse complement.
ACTCCCAGTGGTACTCTTTTTAACAGGCTTCTTTTCTATTAGTGTCTGAATTTACAAATATTTCTGCTAAATCTGAGGAACTCTCATGTCTAAGTGAGTACAGCAAAGAAAAACAAGGCTCCACAACTAATAATAATGATAATTTAAATGAATTTCTTTTGTTTAATATAAATTAAATATTTTGTTTCCAAGAAACACCTAGGGAATTGAAATTCTCATAAGTCACCCAGAAAGCATGTTCTAGGGTTGGCACTCCAAATTCACCACTCATAATAAATAACAAGGAGAGCAGATGCAGTGAAGACACAGCAAAACTTGCCACAGGATAAACCATGTTTGCACAGAGAGCATAGCACCACTTCAAGCCACAAGCAGATCAATCAAAGTCAACATCTATTTCCAAGTGATTTGAAAACAGAAAAAGAGTAACTAATTTAATGAATCTTTCGTTAGAATTCCTTCACTCTACCACAGATGAACTAAAAAAATCTGCAAAACAGTCATGCAATGCTTGAGAGAGAGCAGAGTCCCCTTACCTTAGAAGGGGCTCCTACCACCTCATCAGAGGTAGACCAAACCCATGCTAAACCTGAAAGACCCTATTTAAGCCTCTGCTTATTTTGTGCTGCCTGTGCAGGTGTGTGTGTCTCCTAACAGCTGCACCTGAACTTTCAGGTGCCTGCCATTTTCCCTAGTAGAGCCCTTTCCCCCAGTGATTTATATTTTAGTTAATACATTTAATTGCAGAGGTCTCAATTTCTGCAAATTGGTTCTCATAACCAGCTGCAGCTGAATTTTTTTTCAGAAAGTCTAGGTAGGAATGCACATATTTGAAAAGAGCCCCAAACTGATATCAGGGCTGACCAATATGCACAAAATCTGTCATGATCCACTTCATCAAATGCAACTTTTTAAAATTAAATCTTACCTGTTTTTCAATACATGTTTCTCCAAGTGTTCAGTGGCAGAGTACAGAATGAGCTCATGTAAAGTGAAGGACTCCGAAGTTCAGTGCTTGACTAAGGTATCACTGATTGCTGATGCATCTGCTGTTGCTCCAGAGGGAAGGGAGCAGAACTGAAGTGTCCATGTGGATTGCACTGGCAAGACCAAAGGGAGAGTGCTCACATGGAGAATTCTGGCTTTTCTCAGCACTGATATACCTAGCCCAGAAGTATGAAATATATTCTCAATAAAATGCATCTCTTCTGGACACTAATACATGAGTAGTCATGAGAAAAATAATGGAATTTTATCCTGAAGGTACCAAGTCAAAGTCCATTAATGGTGAAAGTTCCCATTAACTTCAGTGGGTTTCAATTATGTTCCAAACATTGCAAATGATTTCTTCAGAGGTTCACCTGGGCAACCCACTCTGCTGCAACAGCAGCACTGGGCCAACCAACACATCAAGCAGATTTCCCCCCTTGATTTAAGATAGTTTCTAATTTTCTACAGCAAGTGGGTATTCCACAGCAAATCACATGGCCTAAATCTGAAAACCTTCAAGAAATTGAAGGAGAGCAATTCCTTTCACCACTTCCTTTCCAACTTCCCTTTCACCACTGTAAGCACTTTCTTGTCTTTTATTTTAGGTCTTTTTCACCATTATTTATAGTAACAAGGTGAGGGGGTTTTTCTTTGATGGTTCTCTAATAACCATAGCTGGTGAATCAAGGTCTGACTTTGGGACCCCCAATGCCAAGCTCTGCTGAGTGAGGTATCCATGCAGCTTCCCACAGACTTTTCTGGAATAAATCAGAGCATTTTTGGAGCCAGCTAATCTGCCTGTAAATATCACCTGTAGCAGGGGGTAGAGCCAGAGCACCTGGCTTTACAGAGTCTTTTCCCTTTCTTTTGCCTGGTGTTGGGATACTCCCAAGTCTCTCCTCAAAAGCAAGGCTCTGTGATGAAAACTCATCCAAGTTATCTGCCAGGACTTGGTTTTCCATGTGTAGGCAAGAAAACAAAATCTATTCAAGTCAGTTTCCAGTGTGTGAAACAGGCCCATTTTGGGTCCTGCCTAACTCCCCAAACAGTGTCTCTCTGTATACCCCACACAAGATCATTCCCTAGACTCTCTCTCACACTCTGAGTGCCCAGTTTCAGGCCTGCAGAGACCTGCTCATGTTTGCCAAAAGGAGTTTCTCTGTAGGCCTTAGTAGGTCTGAATGAAACAAAGATTCCAAAACCAGTCCAGGAAACGGAATTCTTGATTACTTGACTGGCATTACAAAAATTGTGACTTCAGGGGAGCATTTAGGGAATATACCAGGTCCTATTTAACCAGATTAGAAATTTTTATTCTGTTACAGTCAGTTTACATCCCCCTTTGAGCAAAGCAGTGTGTAAACAGTGGTAATGATAACACATGGGTAGAAATGATGGCGTTACAGAGTCTTTTTTGGTGAGAGGAAGAAGCTGGCCCCAAATCCTTTGCTTCTGAGGGCTATGAGAGCCAGAATCTCAGTTACAAGAGGTTAAAAAGGTCCATCTATCTTCAAAGAATGGAGTAAGCGGCAGTTCATGGAGACTGAAAGAAATGTAAGTCCTGGAGGGGATGCTGTAGAAGGGAGGAAGCCTGAAGCTAGATTGCTTGTCTGGCTCTGCAGGAGCCACAGCACGGTGAAGATCATCCCTGCATTTGAAAAGTACCAACTGAAGAGCAGCCACCCTCTGAACCTGAATGGGCACACAGAGGCACACAGCAAGGCTCCTGCAAGTCCATCTGTTCCACCCCATGCAAATACTTTGCCTTTGAAAGGAAAGAAGGATGCAGCTCATGCCAGCTTCCCCTAAGCACCTTTGGCACTGCTCGTGTGCCTGTGCTGGTCTCATTAAGGAGAGAATGAAGGTGCGATGCTCTGAATGAGTGTCTCTGCCCACATTATGTCAAATCCTTCATAGAAAGGGAAAAAATCCAACTGTGGGGTAGCAAACCCCTGCCCGTCTTCAATCAATCCTCACTAGCACCAGGCATCTAGTCAATTTTTATTCAGTCTTCTGTAGCCTGACTTCAATGGAGTGGCACAGCAGGGCCAGCGCCAGCAGCTGCCAGCGCCCCGGTGCCGAGGAGGAGGAGGAGGAGGAGAAGGAGGAGCAGAGCCAGCCAAGCCCAGGGAGGGCTGTGCAGGGGGCTCAGGAGTGTTTCAATCTGTGCCCCAGTCCTTCATCATAAACTCAAGGTTCAAAGCCTTGCTGGACTGCTGGCCGCTGATCCCATCTCAAGGTGATAGTCACCTCTAGCCCTTGTGCAAACTGCAAACCCACTGTCCATCCATCTTAGAGCAGCTTGACACTGGCTTCTCTACCCATTTTACAGCCAGCGAACATTTCCTATTGATTTATTGATTTCTGTCTGCCTGTGGAAGGAGCTCAGAACAGACTCTATGTGCTCTTGCAGCCTCCTGAATAGATTTTTTTCTCCCTTTTTCCCTTTTTATCCAAGCTGTGTTAGCAGTCTGTGGTGAAGCAGGAATTAGACCATGCGGGAGCCCAATTTGCTACTGGTGAATGTGCCAGGCTTTGCTTCCTCTCCCTGCCCGGCACACGCGCCCCTGCTCCCACTTTCTGCCTCCTGTCTCCTTTTCCTGCAGGAGAGCTGGCAGATCCCTGCCTGTTCCAGCAGTTCATCTCAGCTCAAAACCTCTGCTGCTTCCCTTCAGATCTTTTCCCTGTCATTAAGAGGTGTTTGATGTGCATGTAAACACCACTTGTAATTGCAAATCCTTGATTTCTACAGGCTCAGAGAAATTTCATCTTTTCTGAGTCAATCGAGGAAAGGGCACACTTCCCAACTGCACAAACCTCTGTGTGCTTTAATAGACATATGCTTTATGAACTTCAAAGCCCAAGGGGACAGGATGGCTCCAAAGATCTGAATCAGGGAAGGGGTGTAGTGTGCTTTCCACCTCCTACTTGCCAGCCCAAATGCAGCCCAGTGATTGAAAGTTATTCCTGGCTGATCAGAGCCCTACTTGAAGTTAGTACCTGCCACAGGACAGCTCCCAGCAGGCAGATGTCCACATCACAAAGAGCAATCTGGGCTGTCCTTCTCCACAGGGAGGCAAGCACTGAGTGAGCCAGGGCTGCTCTTCCTCCCCAGCTTCAAGGTGGTGCCTTGAAGTTCTGCTCCAGTCATGATGGTGGCAAACTTTTGCTTCTGGTGGCCTCACTTTTCCCCAGCTGGGGAGTGATGTCCCTTGGGATATCTCACCCTGGCTCCATGGCCAGCTCCACTGGGCAGTGATGCCCTGCTTGAGCCTCTTGGCCCATGCTTTAGGTGAGGTTGGGTTCACCTTCTCACTGTTCTTCATCCTCCTCATCCTCACCTGAGGCTGCCAGAGCAGCAGTGACACTCAGTTATAGAGCAAACACCATGGCATGGCAGGGAAAAAAGGACATTAGCAGATACAGGACTGATGTCCATAAATACAATCTCACTTTTTCATGCAGAAGACTGACAAGAGGTTTGACTGCAGGCAGCTTCTGTGGAAAACACCTTTAAGTTATTCGATACCTGCTTCTCATCCAATCCTCAGAGTGCATACACCTGAGCAGGAGAGCCAAAATCAAACAGCAGCCTACAGGCCTGGCAAGAGCTGTCCTTTTAGATCACAACATCTTAAATCCATATCTCAGCACTCATGTGTGCAAACCTCCCCTTTGCCATTCCCCAAGGGAATACATACAGGCAAAGTCCCACTCAGACAGCAGGGGAGGAGGAGAAGCCCATTGGAAACCACTCCTCTCTGCCCTCAGAAGATCTGTGGGGGTTAATCATTTTTCCAGGCTGTGGGGACTGACCCAGGCACAGGGGCTGAACACCCACTGGCTTTGCTTGGGCTGAGAAACTCCAATTTGTTTATACTCTCCTTATCCTCCTTTTACAACAGTCCCTAGCTTGGATTCACAGGAATTTTTACTCCTTTATCTCCTTAGAGGCTGGCCTGCTCTGTGGGAAAAATGCCTTTTGTGGGCCCTAAGCTGCCTCTCTGGGTATCCTGAGCACTGCTGAGGCCTTAAGTGAAATGCTTCCTCCACACCTTGCATCCACAGAACACCCTTCACAGCTGCTCCAGTTTAGTTACCATCCACTGGCATTTGTTTTCTTGACTAGAATTCATTGCATCACAGAAATGGTTATATTATTCTCTAATATTATGAGCTGGTATAGAGCATCATGGACATCCTTCTGAAATGGTGAGAGTTGTGTGCACTGAAGCTGTGTGTGCTTTCCTTTGAAGAAGCTGGCTTTGGGGGCAGGGAGATGGTATTTTCTCCAGGGTAGCTGTGCAAAGCTAGTAAGGGACCTTGTGGGCATGTGAGTTAAAAAATATGTGAACATTTAAAAACTAACCCTCACATTTGTGTTCCCTATTCTAATTTATTGGAAATAGAGTACTGATGAGATAGTGGGGACTCTAAAAGTGGAGACTTTTCAAGGCTGAATCAGGCAAGTGTGGAAAGGGAAAGCTGCAAGCATGGTGTGCCAGGCTGTGGCCAGCAGGCATCAGTGGCTGGAGCCTGCTCTTGTTTCAAGTGATGCATTTCCAGTGGTGTCAATGAAATGATGCAGATTTACAGCAGCACAGGATCTTACATGTTTACAGGATAACTGGAACTGTTCTTTTAAGAATCTGCATCTGCCCATTTTTACATTGGGTCTATCCATATGTACCCACATACATTTCAATGGGTTACTTCTGATTTACACTGCAGGCATCCTGCATTTCCCTAGACCAGCATTAACTATTTATTGACCTTCCCAGCACTGCTGTGAGGAAGGCTATTATTCCCATCATACAGACAAACAAGGATTACATTTTGGAGAGTGTCTGGATCTGGTGCACACATTTGGTCCTCTTTTGCCATCAATTACACTTCTTACAGCTTTTATTTCCCCCCCACCCCCCGCCCCCCTTCTCCCTCCCTCCCTCCCTCCCTCCCTCCCTCCCTCCCTCCCATTGCCACCATATGTGTGCAGGAGAATGGAGAGGAAAAACAGCACTAACCATAGTCCAGGTCTAAATGTGAGGTAAATCTCTCAGGCCTATTTGACTTGATTTCCCTCTTTTTAAACTAAAAAAAAGGCTCTCTGACCTCTTAAATTTGCAGAAAGTTATTTTTAAGCCTTGCTGGTTTACTGGTTGGTCTGCTGATGTTTCAAACTGTGCATGGTGACAGGGTGAATCTTTCAGAGGGCTTGGAGAAATGGGCTGCACCTGCAGCAGGCAGGGAGCAGCCCTGAGATGGGAGCTTGGCTGGACAGCAGGGGCAGCAGGCTGTTCCAGGCCATGTGGGCTGTGCTGGTGTTTGTTTAATGTGGAAAGAAAATGTGAAATAGCGAGCAGGATGTTAAAACTCAAGCCAAAGCACACTTAATGTAGATTAATGTCTGCCCTGGACTTCAGTGTGCCTTGTATCAGGTCTTTATTAACATAGTTCAGCAGAAGGTGAGGAAATCTCCCAACAGCACAGTTCTTATTTCTGGATATGTTTGAAGATGCCTGGGCCTCCTGCTCTCACTGTGTACATGTGTCAAACAAAAGTACCAGCACTGCTCTGTCAGGAACAGGCTCAGAGTTCCAGAGCACTGAACTGACTCAGCCAACAGCTCCAGGAGACCCCAGACCAACAGCCTGTCCTTTTCCCTTGGGCAATAGGGCATGACTTGTTTGTCCCTGTCAAGCAGCACACTGCATCCTCTCCAGTGTTTCACAGACCCCTGCCTCCCATGTGTGGGATTTCCCACTGTCTCCTGCCTTCCAGTTGCCCTCCTCCTCTGGAAGGAAGTGGTGGAGCTGTGGTTCTCTGAGCTGCCAAACAGCAAACCCCAACTGAGCATCACAAATGTGAGAGCACCACCCCTCTGCACTGGCCCAGGCCCTCCAGAGTGGAGTGCAAGTTGACATATTGAATAAATACAATTGGCACACGATTTATCGATTACACCCCTTCCGAAGACACGTCCTCGACTGAGATGAGATTCATAGGCCATCACATCACTTAAATGAGCCCTGAAGCATGTCCTTCACCATGTTTTCACCATTGGTGCTTTCACAAGACACCAACATTTTTTAGGTTTTCTGTGTGTGAGATTCAGCCAACAGTACGAGCCAATGCTCCCCATGGGAAGTGCACCAGAGTTCAGCAAAAGGCAGAATTTATGTCCTGCAGAAAATCCAGGTATTTCAACACTGTGATTCATGTCTGCTTCATTGGGACTGTCTGAAAACTCAGGTTTCAGAGCTGAGCTCTATTTTGCAACAAGCAAATTACAATTTGCTTTGGCCATGCTTCTTCACCCCAGACTGAAAGATGCAGCATAAAAATTGTAGGAAAGCACTAAAAATAGAAGTTTTTTGCAGAACCAGCACATTTTAGGAATCAGATTATTTACTGGATAGACAGAATTTTACCATTGTCACTTTGAAGATACTTGTGCATTGGGATAGACTCCAGTTGCAGAGTATGACAGTGAGATCCTTTTGTGAATAGAGTGATCTACATACATCTTTCATCAAATGACTTCATGTCATTTAATGAGTCACTCTGTATCACCCAACTTGCTTTGAGAAGGCATTAGCTTGATTTGGTTTTGTTGCCAATGATATATCTTCTCTTCCTTTTAGTTTTGCTGCTTTCTCCTATCACTCTTGCTCTGTCACCTGCATTGCCTCTCTTTACCTCTCACTTACACTCCCTGCAGCCGATTTCATCCCATTAGGTGGACAGCTACAATTGGTGATGTGGCCCAGACAGATTTTCTTGTTTCTGGTAATAAATGGAGCTCAGTTGTGTAACTCTGACCTTGTGTATAATTTTCAAAGATAAGTTTTGGGGAAACAAATGGGTTAGTTGTTATAGAAATATCGTAAGGCTTGACAGAAAATAACATGGCAGAAAATTATGGCAGAAATAGCAGAAAGCCACTGTGGGGCTCTGCAGTATCTAAATTATCTTTTTATATCCCAGGATTGATAGTTCTACAATTATTCTCTAAGTTTCAAAACTTCATTTCCCTTGGGTCTCCCACTGCTATTGTATTTTCTATTTTCCTGCAAGGACTCCACTTAGGTCTATAGTTCTTTTAATAAATTAAAAAAAAAAAAAACTTTCAAAATATTTAGTCTATTCCTTAAGCTATTTCCTACTAAAAATAAATATTTTGAAGTAAGAAATTTTTCAGTGTTTCCCAATCTCATCTAATTGTGGATAGTAATGCTCAGGAGGAATCCAAGAGTGTGGCATGATCTGCTGCAGATAACAAAGCACAAACCTGTGAGCACTGGCAATAGGTAGTGGCAAGATAGTGGCAGAAGACAGGTACTGAGGACTGTGAAGGAGGCAGATGAAGGACAAATACTCCTCCTGCCTCTGATGACAAGTCACAGACCAGTCTCCATGGCCTGATCCTGGTCTCCTGTTGTCCTGTTAGAGCAGCAACAGCCCCACAGCAAAAGCTGACACACACTCCAGCATGTTTGTGGGGGAAAAGCACAGTGCTCAGAGAAAAAAACTACAGAGCAGTGCATCTCAAAGCAGTGCCAGAGTCATACACCATCACCTGAACTGAGGTTTGTGAGAAATCAAGCACTAACAATAGAACAATACTGCACATGCATTAAGGAACACAAATGCTTTTTTCTGCCCTGAACTATGCAGCACTGACCATGCTGGTACATAACCATCCAGTCCTACTGAGCACCTGTTGCTGGTTCTTGAATGCCAACTGACACTATGGGGTATTTGAGATGTTAAATTATTGCTAATACTCCTTATTGTTAGGAGTGCTTATTGACTGTGCAGAGGTAAGGAGACTTTTTTTCCATGCTGAAGGTAAGGCCACTGAATTCCTGTGTGCAAATTTTGTGAGTTTTCCCCCTCCCCATATGTTTTGAACAAGGTGTCTTGGCCATCTTACACCACTGTCTGCAGTGCTCTGGCTGTATCTTGCCTCAGGAGCATTCTGATAGTGTAGAATATCTCCTACCCATGTTATCATTGCCCTGCTCAGAGGGCAGAGCCTCTGCATCTGCAGGTCCTTGTGGCATGACTGCCCTTCATGAACCACAGTTATTTGTGTGTGGCATTAGGGGAACAAACCTGCAGCTTGAGTGAACTGCTGGAACTACAGTGGTCTTCAGCTGAAAATCTCAAATGCAGCCAATTCTGCTGAGGTTGCTAAAAAGAGAAACAGAGTTTGCTCTGTTGGGGGGCCATGGGGTGGATTTGTGCACAACAGGGAGTAAAATGGTTTGACCACAGGGGCCTTCCTGACAGCTCTGTGCTTATTCTCCTGATGGCTACAGTCTCATTCTTTTTCTCTCTCCATTCCTTCCCTTCCTGGCTCCTTACATACTGCTGGCTTTTTTTTTTTTTCCCTGGGACTTATAGTAACCCAAAGAATGGCTTAAATTCTGTTGCATGGCACCACAAATGTCATACAAATTGGAGTTTTTTTTACTGAGGAGCTCTGTGTGTAGTAGTTTTTATGTTGTGCTATGCAGTTTGTGCTCTGGGTGTAATTGCTGTCTTCAAGACATGTGGCACAACTGTAGATCTGAGAGGGGCTGTTCCCCCTGCCCACTTTGGGCCTCCTGCCTGACTGGAGTGAGAATCAGCAATGCATTTGTTGGGATGGCAGAGGGAGCTGATATCCCTGACAACCTCCCCACATCCAGAGGAGGGATGGGTGACTGCTCATACAGCCCTATTGAGAAGACAACTTTGCTCAGCTTTACCTGAAAAAATGAAAGCTCAGGATACTCCTAATGACAGCAAGTGTCTCTCCTGGCTTTCTCCCAGGGGGGAAGATGACCCCAGGACACTGCAGGCAGATCTGCACAGGGAACTTGCCAGTGGCCCTTTAGAAATGATTGCTGAGCAAGGAGGCAGCACCTTTTCTGCTGACACCAAGGGCAGCAGCAAAGGAAAGGCTGGGACAACTGCTGGAAGGAGGTAACCCTGCAGCAACGGGCCAGAGGCTTACCAGCATTTCCACTGCCATCTCCTGCCTTTTCTATCACTTTCTGTCTGTCCTTGAAAAAGTTACAGAGGGACATGTTACCAGCAGAGCATCCTTGGGAGGTGAGGGAAGATTGTGTTACGCTGGAAAGTATTAACAGTTGCATCAATCACAAGCCTGGTCAAAGCAAATAGATGTCCTGCTCACCCTTTATCCAGGCTGAATAGGAGATGCAATTAAATGGCTCCCATACAGCAACAGCAGGAACAGCCAAAGCCATTACCCAAAGCCTGAGCAGAAGGGTGTGGGCTGAAGCACCATAACCCTCAGCAGAAGAGGGACAGGCTGGGGCTGGCTTGGAAAGGCAGCAGGTGAGAGCATGGAAAGCACGAGAGAAAGGGAGACATGGAACCTCCAGGAATGAGCAGAGGCAGTGCTCCTGTGTCCCAGGGTTGAGGGGCAGGTTGGTTTGGAAACCCTGACCTGAAAAATTGCCTCTATCTGTGTCAGGAGAACAGGTTTAGACCAAAGAAATGACCTTTTAATAGAACAAATTTAACTTTTTGGGAGGGTGAAAAGCCCAGAAGAATATAGGGTAATTTGGGGCCAAATAGATCTTATTAAGCTGATCCAACTGGGGGAAAAATATTATCAAATGTGCTAGAGGGGTGGGATTCACCACATGCAAATAGTGCAATGAATGGATCTGTACCTGACTGAATGGCCAAAATTGTCCTTAAGACACTAGAGAGAAATGGGCAGTTTTAGGGAAAGCTTCATCTCTTCCTGAAGAAGGTGTCTAAAACAGGTCAGATGAATTGGGCTTAGAACTGCCTGCTTCTCTCTATTGACATTCACAAGAGCCTAGACATCAAGCTGAGATAGAGATATCCACACTATATATGTCTAAGGTTAGGCAAGATGAATCCCATCCAATAAGTCTCTGTGCCTCTACCTGCAGGCAAGGAAAGGAATGTGAATAGTGATGGATGAGAGGAGCATTGAATTTCCTGCAAACATTCATCCACTCTTTCTGTGACTGGGCTTCAGCTGCATTCTCATGTATTTGTGCTTTCCATTAATGCTGCACGACAGTACAAATGCCAGTGGAAGGTGAGTTTCATGCTTGCACACACAAAACTTGTGGGAAGAAGATTGTCAATTTTGTCTTGCAGGTTTTTTGCACCAAAACTGATGGCCATATTTACATTCAGCCAGGCTATCTACACAAACTGCCCTGAACTTCTGACCTCTTTAGGCACAATGAAAGATAACAAAGATGAAGGCTGTATATTTTCTTTGACAGAATTATGAAGGCCAGGACATAAGTCATTTAAGCAGAAAGGATTGAACAGGCCAGGGGGTGTATTGGCTGCTGCAGAGAGAGGAGCATTCAGGCTCCTTCTGTCAGAGAGCTGGTGGATGCTGCTGATGGAAACACAGCTGCAATCTGCATAGGAACAGGAGCAAGATACTTCCTTGTTGGAGCTGCTGTGTGAGCCAGGGCCAAGTCACCCCCCTAATTCTTCCTGTCATTTCTGAAAGATTTATTTCCCAGTGCCTCTGCTGGAGAAATGGGCTCCGTATCCCAGGTCTCACCTTGTCCATGAATGTATCAGGAGCTGTCCCAGGGGTCAAATTCTTTTCCTGCTCACAATCCAGGCAAGCCCATCATCTTTAAGGGTCTCACAGAAACATTAATAAGAAGAAAAATATGGCTACCATTGTGTTATTCTGATTTGACTTTTATGGGTGACCAAAGTGTTCTTTTCAATGTATTTTAGGTATACTTGCTATGAAGCAGAAAAATGTTCAGCCACTTCTCAGCTGCTAGTAACATTTCAAACCCTACCATCAACTACCTGTATGCAATGGATTTTCTTTAAATAACTCTTGGCAAATGCTTGACATCTGTTTTCTCTAATTAATTCTAGCAGTCATCATACTTCACTGCATATGTTGAAAGCTTTCAAGGATGATAAGAGCTACCTACAGCATTTCAATCATGGGAGCCTGTATTGCAACCACCACTCCATGAAAGCTCCAGCATAGTTCATTCTGAAATGTCAGTGAGAGAAAACCAAGATGAAACACCTGCTGAATGTGAAAATAATTACCACATAAGTTAGGGAGAAGCATTTCAGAATTCTGGCTTTTGATTTTCTTGCAATTGTATTCTGGATTAAAAGGAGGCAATCACTAGGAATAAGGGGCTCATTCCTGTGGAACTATGAAACAAAAAAGTTCTTCCCTAAAGTAAATTCAAAGCAAAAACTATTTACTGATGGATAAGCACAAGGGAATTGGGGCAATAATTTCATTCTTACGTATTTAGAATAATATTATTTCTATATATTCCTCAGCCTGCCCCCCCCCACTGCCACCTCCCAAAAATGCCCTATAGCCATCCCACTCTGAGATGAGAAACTGCTCCAGAGAAACAAGTGTCAGAGAGTGTGCCTGTGTCAGTGCTGACCAGAGCCAGCCCTGCTCCCATTTCTGCACAGTGGATTTGCTTGTTGTTCCCTTATTTCCCCCTGCACACCTGTCTGCCATTTGCCATTGTGCTCTTGCAGCCTGGAGGTTCCCAGTGACCTGGGACTGACAGCAAACTGCAGGCTCTGCCAGAGGCAACAATAATCACTGACAAAACAACACAAAAATCAGCATTCATAAACAGATCTGATGCTGTTCTCTGCAGAGGAGTGTATCCTTCAACATCACCTTTTGCTTGCCTCTAATCACCCCTCACATGTTTTGTAAACAGAACAACAGAGACCACTTAGATAACACGTTAATGAGTAAAGGAGCTTGCTGACATCCTTTTGGGAACAAACCTCCAAGTGCTGCATAAACCTTATTAACTGCAAGTGATTGGAGATTCTCCTCACACATCACATGTGGAACCACCTGGCAGTGCCCCACGAGCCCTGGCTCCCCCAGATCCCCAGCACTGCCAGCAGCAGGACTGGGGGAAGGCAGTGAGGGGCTGCAGCTCTGTGAGAGGGGAGCAGGGAGGAGGAACAGGAGAAAAGTCCCAATTCCCACTCTGTGCCAGCCTGTGGCACAGCAGTGTCCCACTGCCCAGGGACTCTGAGGTGGCATTTAGTGCCTGCACAACACAGCATTTTCAGCTGCTGAGCTGCTGAGCAAAACCCTCCTCTGTCACTCCTCAAGACCCTTGTGCCATTGTTGGTGAGCTGTAACTCCTCAGTGCTCTGCCAGTGGTGCGCCACAGGCTTTGTGCTTTGCTTTGGGGTTTCTGGTACTCTGTGGTTTATCTTAGGTACACTGAAGTCAGAGCTGGAAATCAGCATGAGGGAAAGGCACAAGTTGGTAAGATTTGTTGTTTTTTCCCTTGCAAAGTGCTTATAGTGCCCATTTCCATGCTAACACATTGCAAAGTGTCTTCTCAATGTTAAGTGTCTGATAATGGCAACAAAACCCAGCACAGATAACGTGTTACAAGGATACACAGTAAATCAGAGAATTTAATGAATTCATAACCTTTCATTTTATTTCCTTCCTGTGAGGTAATTTTAGCCAGTGTCAATGGGATTTGTAGGAAGGGGGAATGAATAGTGATCCTACCTCGACCAATAAAACAAAATCCTAATTTTCTGTCTTTTATCTTTTCCCATTCTTTCGGGCGCCTCTTTGGCCTTGTCAAAACATATCGTTCAGTTAGAGACTAAAAATATTTTCCCATCGATTGGGGTTATTGATTTTTTTTAATCTGTACTTTGGCTTAGAGAGCTGGGGTGAAGGGTGAAAGTTCAGCGGCTTAGTCCGCTGTTTTATCTGGACAGCAGAAGAATGTATTGGCAGCAGATTTGATTTACCTTGTTGGTCAGCTGTAGTCACTCCAAGCTCTGCAGACAAGCAGCAAGCGTATTTTGCTGTCTATTTTATTGTACACTGAACTTCTTGAAGGTCCAACCTCTCTATTGATTTATCTCTCAATTTCCAGTGGCCTATGTTTCCATTCTTATTAACATAAATGTATCAGAAATCAGATTCCCTCTCAAAGATATATTGATCATTTATGAGCTTTGAAAAAAGTCTGACATGTATGCCATGTATTTCAATCATTCAGGGTCCACAAGACTGATACATACTGAGTAATAAACAAATGGAGGAAAAAAAGTAGAAAACATGGTGTATATCATGGTGCTGTTATAGATTATACTTGGATATATCTGGTGTTGATACTGAAAATCATTTTCATACTGAAAAAAACTGGTTGTTGTGAACAAATATTTGTCTAAATGCTCAAGAGTCCTGGTTGAATTGCTGCAAACTTTTTTCTGAACAAATTTAAAATAAAGTATTGTAAAATTATGATTTTATTAAGAAAATAAATTGTACCACATAGTGAAAAATGTTTCTATTTTTTTCTATTCTTCCTGTAAATGCACTGAATAGGTTAAGTCTTTTTTTGACAAAGCTTGCTAGCTTAAAGCTTTCTATATAATACCTGTTACATAGGTAGTTTGTATATAAATACATAAAGGGAAAAGTTCTTGTCCTAAAAAATGATTTTTGGAAGATCTCATTAGACAAGTCCTTGTAGCTACCCAGGATCTCTAAGCCACAGTGAGTCCTGCTCTTCCAGGTCCTGGGGGACCCTTGTGAGCAGAGCCAAAGAGAAGATAGAGGTGGGAAGGGAAAATGTGGGGCAATCATTCTTCCCTGAAGAAAAGCTTTTCCTGTACTTGTAGAAAGTACATCTGACTAAAACTATCAAACTACAGTTTTCAGGCAAGTCTGGCATGCTGCAACTGCAAACACTAAGTGAGGACATTCAGCAGGCTCCCTGAATACTATCTGGTCAATGAGTGCTGCAAATAAGTGCATAGATTCAAATATAATTTTGATGATTCCTAGATTTCTTGGAAAAAATCAAATTCTGTAGGCATGTAAAATATTCATAAGGTAACTCTAAAGGAAATTCTAAGTTACTGCAATACCAATCTGTCCTTGGAGGTCACTGGGTTTGTTGTCCCTTCCAAACTTGTTTTTAAAGGCAGAAACAATCCTTTGGCCAGCAGTGCTTTGGTCCAGGATTGAACTGACCACAGCTACCTGAAGCACTTTCACAGCCCTGAGTGCCCTTCCCCTGACCATCCCCATTGCAACAGCCTGGGATATCATTGCTCAGCAGCAGTGGCCAATGTTCCTGTAGATACTGAGTTAATTGGAGGGTTTCATTCTCCATTTGAAGTGAATCTCTGTAGCAGGTCAGAAGTCTTAGTTTTGTTTTGCTATTTCTTCAGTAGCAGCCTCCCTCTTTCAGTTTGCCAGGTGCTTTTAGCATGCCTGCCAGAGGAGGGACAGGGAAGGAAAAGGGAAAATTCCCTTTGCTGTAGGCAGCAAACATGTGCAGGTACAGGGCTAATTCATGTGAAAGTTTACTTTGCTCCAGCCTGTTATGGGGGCAGGGAATAGTGAGGAGGGGTATTTTCCTCTCTCCAGCCATTACCTTCTCAGAGGCAGTGAAGCAAAAGCAGCTTTCCAGGAAGGGTTTGAATAGAGAGTACTGTGACCTTGTGGATGACAAGAAAATGCTCATGCAGTGAGCAATGTCAGTTCTCCATCTTCTTTGTGGCTGGATACATCCTGGAGGGCTCTCTCAGACAAAATGCATTTCCCATCACAAACCAGCTTCCTGCATTCTGGATGGTTTCTAGCTCTGGCAGCAAATGCTCCAAATCTGTGGCGTCAGTTTTATTTTAGGTTTTACTTTTGCCAGCGTTGCTGTGTTCTTGAATTTGACTTTGCTTCACATTCCTAACAAATATGCAGACTGCCTTTTCCCACTTTCTGTCTCTCCTTGGACTTCCAATAACACAGGAATGCCTGAATATTGTCCTGTCTCATTCCTGTGCCCTTCTCTGCATGACCCATCACACAACAGCTGGAACCACAGATGACTGGACTGCCTTCTCTGCCACTTGCTACCATGCATTTCTATGTGCTTACTTTCACACTGGTTGCTTTCTGGTGGGTTGTGTTGCTGTTTTGTTTTGTTTTCTTTTTGTCTTGCATGCAAAGGGAACAGCTGGGAAAGGCATTTTTTTCTGTGAGCAGAAGAATTGTATCAATATTGCATAATCTATCTCCATTTTCAGTAAGTCTTCATTAGATAGCCATACAGGGATCCCCAGGTGACATATAATAAAGCCCCTTTCCATGACAGAAACATACCCATTAACAAATTTTACATTTTCCTTTCTTCCGTTGCTCACCACAGAAGCAATTTCAGTAAGAGCCTTATTAAGTCTTTGCAGGCCTGGAACATATGCTGTCAAAGGAAGTATACTGTCAAGACTAAAGGAATGAGTTACTGGGCATTTTCTGGCTCTGAAAATTGCTTTTAAAAATTCAAGTAACTGGACACGACGGACACTATTCTGTTTAGTAATTGTGCCCCTAAATTTGAATCTCTTTGTTACCTAGAGTAGATAAGATACAGCAATGATTGCTCAAACATACTGTATCAGAGACCTTTGCTCAGACCACTGCCACTGCAAAAACAATCAGTGCCTGCAAAAGCTGTTTGCTTTGCCTAGGAAACCACAGGAGCTGGACATTGAGACTCACACCAGGCCAGACAATACGACTGCCTGGTACCTCAGAAGATAGTGTATTCCATTATTGTACTATATGATCCTAAATACTGTCATAAACTGCTAATATACTAATGTGTTCATAGTCTATTGATTGGTACTGGGAATAGTACTCTGGGTTAGTCTAACTCATTTGTAATACTGCATATAAGCAGAATATTTTGCAGCACGTGGCGTGTAGAAAAAGGGATTCCACACATGCTTTATCTTATCATTGCAGCATTAGTGTTACAGTTTCTTTTATAGTGTACTAAAAATAATTTTATTTATAAATCTCCTTACTCTCTTCAAGCATTTGGGACACCATACAAAATTCCAGAAAGAATTTAAAATGCATTAAAAATTATATTAAAGACCCACAGCCTGGAAGTTTTAATAAAAACCTGATCAAGTGTGTCAAGGGGCGAGAGATGTTATTCATATAGAGTCAAGAGAAATAAAACTGAATACACAGTTAAAATGTTTTGAATATTTTTAAGACAAGGAGACAGAGATTGAGGGAGACCTGGAAAAGAAGAGCCATATTGGGCTCCCCTAATGAAATCTTTGGCTGGAAGAGGGGCAGCAGGGAGGGGCTGCAGGCTGCCTCTGCATGAGGCCTGGGGGTCCTCACTGTTGCTGTGGTAGGATGTAACTTGCACTGGGGGGTTCTCAGGAGTTCTAATTCTCCTCTTCCCACTGGGCTGCTGCAAGAGCATGTGTGCTGCTTGCCCAGGGCTGAGCTCACCAGGGCCCAGTGGCACTGACTTCTGCCCTGGTCAGTGTCCTGCTGGCAGCCAGGGACAGCCTGGGACACCGGGCAGGACAGAGGCAGGACTGCCACTGTCACCCTGGCGGGGGTGACACTGCAGGGTGTCTGGTGGGCCATTTGGGCAGGGCTGGTACTGCTCAGGCTGTGAGAAGTGTGTTGGCAGCACCAGTGGCTCAGCCTCAGGCTGGAGCAGACCCTGTCCCCAAGCCAGGCATGGCAGCCTGTGAGCAAAGCCCTGAGCAGCAGAGAGAGCTGCTGGAAGTGCCCTAATGGAAACCACTGAGCTTATGGCCCTGGGAGCACACACTGCTGCTGTGCTTCCCAACCTCCTGGTCAGGGTGCAGCCTGCAAAAACCATGCACTAGGAGAAGCTTTTGGAAAGCTATGCCTTCCTAAGCATGGCTGCTGTAGTGAGATGTTAGTAATCTAAACACTGCTCCTCTGGAGACATTAGATTGGACTGGATGGTCTGACAGGTCTTTTCCAACCTAAAAGATTCTGTGATTGGAAGGAGAATCTGCTGGGTTTTTGACTGCTTGAAGCTGCTTGCAGAGCTACCTCCACCAAGTGCATTCTGACTTACAGACAGCCCTCAGAGCCTGTGAATGCCTCAGCTACATACAACACACTCACATACAATGGTTTTGTGAAAGAAAATGTTCCTTCCACCCAGTAAAGCATGAGTGAGTGAATATGAGCAGTGCTCACACTGCATGCTATCAGCACTCACACTCAGAGATTATTGATACATATTCTGAATTTTTAGATTAAGGATAGCTTTTATGCATTCACTAAAATGTACCACAGAGGTGTAACTGGTTACACAGGAACTGCAATTGTCTTTCCAGGTCCCATTTGATAAGTGCAATTAGATATTGCTGGTTTTACCCTGTATTTTAGCATCTAAGATCAGTCAGTAGCATAAGAGCACTGTTAAAAAGAAAAGACTTTTCCTAGGAGAGCAGGCATGTGCAGCAGGGGTTTGCAGTGTTGCGTGCTGTCAGTCAAAATTTGCCAGCAATGTCATTGAAGGTCAGAGTCCCAATATCTCTGCAATCAAAGCTGACAATGACACATTCACTAGATAGATATAAGGAAGGCACTTTTCCACTAACTATCCTAAAGTAATAAGTGAAAAATTAAAACTTTTCTTTTAAATATACTGCACATATTGTAGCAAAGTAGGTTTGGATTTTTTTCCCTGAAAGAAAATAGCAATGATAAAAGGAAAATGAAGAAATAGCACCTGTCATTTTAACCAGCTGTGGCATATTGTTTTCCAGTGTTTTCTAAAGGTTCACAGCTGTGGAATCAGACCAGTGGAAAAACAATAATGACTAGAGTTGCAGAAGGGAAGCTAAACTAAGAGAGGCACTAACAGGCAGCAAAGATGCTCAAAGAAAATAACCTAAATTCTAATTTAATCTACTGATGGAAAAGCAGAGATACTCTTCTGTTTCTCCAGTTCACTCTGTTTGCATTTATGCTAAGGTTTTGGTTGGGAACACAGTGCATTTTACAAGCAAATTTCCAATCTTTTCCACTTAATATGTATTGGTTCACCTCAATCAGCGGAGAGAACTAAGCCAAAAGGGTTTCATTTCACTGCATCACTCCCTACTGTAGATCATACATACTTCAGTACCATGAGCCTATCAGAAGAAAAATCCAGGGGGAGAAGCCTGGGTAAAACCAATATTTGACTCTCTCAACCCCAACACTAACCCTAATCCTTGCCCTAAACCCAAACCCAATACCATGGCTGGTCCAGATCAGAAAGCTGTAGGAGCAGCAATACTGGGACCTTGCTGGGATTGTTTTGGCATTCTTTTCCCAGCCCCAATGTTCTTGCAGCTGTAGGATGTTAGACTCTCTCAAAAATCCCTGACACAGAATGATGATGAACTTGCCCACAAGCACATATTGCTGGGAAGTGATTTGTGCTCAGAGCAATCATGTCACACCATGCAAGAAACTTAAATTTTAATAACATTTAATCACTCTCATCTGTGTAGATAGAAGATTCCATTACCAATTCCCAGACAAGCCAGTTCTCAAAGGGAAGTTTTGACTTGTTTAAAATAAATGACTGCCCCAGATGTTCAACCAGTCATCCTGAAGGAAAATCTGAAATGCTTGCCTCCAAGAAAATAATTTTTGGGAAAACACAATTTCCCTTCAAATCCAAGTCCCAGTTGAAACATTTTCCATCAGTTGAAACAACAGCATTGAACTGTCATACAGACAGTGTGAGAAAACAATGGAGGAACAATTCAGAATCATGGGATGAAAGTTCCATCACAAAAGATATGAAAAAGCAGGGTTATTCATAGAAAACAGGCTCATTCTATGTTCTCATAGCTGTGAAACCAGTACCTGCCTAGGAACTTTTTCTACTAGATTGCTGCTGGATAGCAAAACCCTGATGCTATCTTTGACTTCATGGACATTTTTTTCCCTCTTGAAACTTAGGATATGTCTGCTAAATTACCATGCCAACAAAGAGTGCCTGTCCCAGGAATCCTACCCCAGAAATGCCAGGAAGTCCCAGAAATAACTTGAACAGTGGAAGTTTGAGCTATTTCACTATCCTGTCACATTTCATGGCTCTTTTCTCCAGTTCTTGGTTTGTCCATCCTTCTCAGATGTACATGGATGGGTTTGGTGGTTTCCATCTCTGTGTCTTGACACTTCAAATGCTTCAGGGGCACCTTCTAATTTTGGATGTTGCCAAGAGGGGCTTTTTCCCACTTCTTATACCCTGTTCTATGACATCCTTTCCCTAAATCCCTCCCAGAAATCTCAGCACAGACACTTGTTGCAATATATAAAGCCAACTCATCTTTTAAAATTTTTTTCCACCAGTTACTGTAATGATGACCTGCAGCACTTGGGTTCAAATCCTGCTGGCCAGGAATGTAACACTCCTTTCTCATCAAGACAAAATAGGAATATTGTTGAATAAATAGTTGTATTATAAGCACAGGAATCTCACAGCTAATTTAATAAAATTGAATTCCTGGTAGAAGAGAGAAACATTCACAAGGGAAGGAAGAAAATAGAGAAAATATCTTGCAGTGGTGAATTTCACACATCCAGCCTGGGAGTTTGGCAACCAAATAAACCTTTTGAAGAGCTAAATGGTAACATAAATCACCTGGCAATTTATTATCAAGTGATTATATATATATTTCAGTAAGTGTCACACAATATAACTGCATTAATTAAAATGGAATTAATATAGGGCATCTTGCCATATCTAGCAATATATCAAAGCATAATTTGCAATATGAGTTCTGCCTTCACTGTAGGGCTCCCAGGGCACTCCCCACTTCAGGAAGAGTTGTTTGCTTAAACATTTCTTGGGTTATTTTTCATCTGCAGTTAATTTTGGAAGAACCATTATGCTTTTTTAAAAAAAGACAAACCCAATAAACAAAGTACACTAAAAAGCATTTTGATTTGAGTTCACAGGACTACTACTACTACTACTGCTACAGTGTGGATTTAGTTTTGCAGCCAGGATCAAGTGTTAGGTAGAAATGTACTCATGGGACACTGAATACTGTATGCAACTTGTTTTAATTCAAGTGAAAGTTGTCTCCTTCCACCAACAGAGTGGGTGGGGGTTGCAAATGCTTTCTCACTTTCAGTGCTGTTAACGCTGAGAAGGAATGAATGTCCTAAAAAATAATGAGATGTGTTGAAAGAATGTGAGATTTTTAAAATGAATTCACATGGGGAATCTTTTTGTGCTTTCTTATTTCTAACCCCCTTAGAGTTGAAGCCCTCCAGTTCTCCATCTTCAATGAAAGGGAAGGGACAGAGGAGAAAGAAGGATGTATTAAATAATGAAACAATAAAATACCAAAAAAAGAATTGTACCAATTATTCTGTTTGGATGAAACCTTGTGGCAGCACTGCTGGATCTATGACAACAGGAAGGAACATGGAAGGAGTAACTTCTCATCATCAACAAAGAAGTTCATTAGAACCAGAAAAACAGTGTGACCCCCTAAGCTGCTTTATCTCTCTCCCTAATTCACTATGAAATTCTGCTAGAACTCCTCTTTGATGGTGAGAAGTTAAGCACTCTGTGCTTCACCTGCTGATAAGTATTCAGGATCAACTTTTGAAATCACAGCAGTGTGAGCATTCTTCTCTGCTATGATGCCTGCTTTTATAAATATTATTTTCCTCATTGCCCTTAAAACTTCTGCCAGGCTTCTGGAACAGAAAAGTTCTATTCTTCAATGAACACAGATATTTCTTCTTAGAAAAATGGGAGATGCATTCACATGCATCTGGAGGCTCAGTTTGGCTTTTAGCCCAGGGATGAATTCATTTGTAGATGATTTTAGAAATCAGTTCCACTGTCTGAATCTGATTTTCTTTACAGCAAGACAAGCCCCCCCTAAACCAAGAAACCTCATTAGGATGCTATGGTACTGCCATAATAATCAGCACAGCCTCTATGTGCATTCTTATAAAATGAATGTTTACATTGCTATACAGGATTTGCAGTGAGGTAGTGTGTGAAGAGTCTCCTGCTGTTCTTGGTACTGTAAAATTCACTTTGCAAAAAAGGGAGTTCTCCCAAAGAATTTAAGGCTTCAGCAGGTGACTAGTTCACTTTTTGTTAGGTGACCTAAAGCCTTTAAGGCCTGGCCTGTACACAAAGGCATGGAAAGTGTTGTTTGATACTGATTCGATTAAATTGGAGCAACTTTTCCACAAGAGTGTTTAATTTGTGATGATGAATTTACAAGCATGAACTAAATTTGCATAATCAGTCTTAGTCTGACATAAAAGAGAGCAAGCACTAAAATTGCACCAGTTAGCTAAATGGATATAAATTAACCCTGAAGCCCTCTCTGAGCAGAATGAAACCTCAGAAATACCCTACAGCAGCAGAGAAAAGCATCCAACCAGAACAATTCTATTTATTACCCAAGGATTAACAATATAAGATTAAAAAGATGCAAAACCAATTCAAAAGTATTCCAAAGTTAGCCTGCATTGAAAATGACCTATTTGCAAAGACAACTTTGAGATGCAGGTTTGGAGCTGCAGGCCAGCTCAGCTGAGCCTGTGGCAGGAGCTCCAGTTCCAGTTCTGCTGCTTCTGCAGCTCCTCCTGTGCCTCCTGGCAGAGCTGGCCCCAGCCTGAGCTGCACCTTGGTGCCTCCCAGGACACAGGGATGCACAGTGAGACTGTCCTGGCCACAAAATAACTCAGATGTTACAGACTGTCCTGGCCACAAAATAACTCAGATGTCACACACAGCCACAGAGTTCTGCTCAGGTGCGTGCCCAAGTGTGTGAACTTTACATTTAGTGGAGACTCTTCCACTCCACACAGCTTTTACAGTAATTAAAAATCTGAATCAAATCCTACTAATTTCACCAGCAAGTCCCAAAGTTCTATATAGAACACTATAAAGTAACAGCAGGACAAAAACTGAGAGAGGGACTATTACAGTATTACAGTATTATTACAGGCTGTAGGGAAAGATGTAAATTACAAATAATGAAGGAGAAGTACTGCAAAGATCTATAATCTCTGTATGAAGATCAACAACAGGCTTTTGAAATGCTAAAAAATTACACCCATGACAAGGCAATGTCACTGTGGGAGAGGAAAAATAGTGACAAATAGTTTGTCAAAAAGGTAAGAAGCATTTGATCATCTCTCCAGTTGGGGCAGTGGTTATTTTTTTTTTTATTATTGTGATTTGCAAGGCTCTGGATGGAGCTGAGCAATTGCTACAAAAAAAAAGAATAGTTTGACAAAAGTTGTTCAAATGAAGAAAGAAGTAGTTTTGTCTGGATCATGCATTTTATCTTCTGTGGTCATCTGAATCGCTTATGGGATATTTTCTTTTTGTGTTAAGGAAAATAATTTTTGAAAATCACATGGATACACCTGTTTTGAGTGTTTGTATAAGCATCTTGAACATAACTCACCCTCTCACCCCACTCCACTCTTATGGTGAATATTTTCAGATACCTGATCAGAGATCAAGAGGATATTCTATATCAGAGCTGACCAAATAGACACTGTTAAGTTAGAAAACAATGAATACTCAATGTTTTGTCAAAAAGATCAACTTGTAGACTAAAATAAGTTGTCAAAACAGGACTGTTTAGTGATAGCTGACAAACAGAAACAGAGCAAATATTGCTACCCCATCATTTGCTATGAAGTTTGTGCCCTCTAATTTCTCAAGCCAATTCAAACCAACCACTTCCATATCAAATGTGTCTGATGGACAGCCTCAGAGCTGAGGTAATGTGATTTGTTATCTGTCAAATACTGCACATTTACTGTGAACATTATGGATTTTAATTTTTTTTTTTTTAATTAATGTACTTCAAATGTATTCTATTAAGAATCTCTGGAACAGTCTTTATTCACAGGGAAAAAAAAAAAGATTATATGTCAGTGTGGGCTGTTTACATGGACTTCATAGTGCCTCAGTTTTCAGAGGGTGCAAAACTCCTGCTGAGGACACCAGCTTGGCTCCTTGGTACATCAGCACTCTCCAGTAGCCTAATGCCACCACCCTCAACAACCAATGCAAAAAATACCATGATTTATGTGCATGAGGAACTGCATTCAGACACTATTTATAAGCCATCAACCTGCCATGGAAGCAGTTGATGTCTACACTTTGCTGATCTAGGTTGGCACATCCTGATGTCAGTCCTGAAACCTCCTGGTCATCTTAAGTGGTACTTAAGAAAAAGCCACAAGATGTTAGCACTGGAAGAGTACTGGATGAGTACCAGCTTCCTGTGGGCAAATGTCTTGCATCAATGTTGCCCAAGACACGTGTTCCTAGGTGGGATTCTCAGCAGATTGACATTGGTTCAGGTCTATAAACTCCCAAAGCTGGGAGGTTGTTTCACCACAAGGGAAGGACAGGCCCTTGTTTCCACCCATGTGCTTTACATTTCATTTTCCATACCTGTTTACTTTTCCCTCTCACTTGACCTTCTTCTCCTTTCTTTGCTGTGAGAAGGATCATTGCCTCCCTTTCAAGAGACAAAACATAATCTGCCATCAGCATCTTAGAGGAGTACCTGTGTGTATCACTATCATTTATTCCACAGGTTGGCTGGATCTCTCATCTCTGATGGATTTTCCCTTTTCTTCATCTGTCTGTCACAACACCTTGGAAAACATTGCTATTCAGGCAGCCAGACCAAAGGGATGAAGTTTATTTTACAATCGAACTTGCTTTTGCTGAATATTCTGAGCACTTTCTTCCATCTGAGAGAGTTCATGATCTCTGCTCCCTAACTGTTGACATTTATCTGCCCTTTCTTTCATTCCCAGCTCTCTTTCTGTCATTATGATTCTGATTCCAGAATGACCTATTACCATTTGTCTTTTATTCCTGCACACTTTAGGAATGACACCTTTTATGTTGATATCTGGATACCTTTTACATTCCTCTCAAACCTCACCCAACTTAGGCAGCTCTTTGTGTGGACTAGCAAGTCAGCAGTGCAGCTCCCTCTGCCTCCCCACACAGCCTCCTCAATCACCTCCTCTGCTCCTTCCTGGGCCTGTCAAAGGACAGCATCAATCAGATGCCAATTTTGCAGTGGGTTGAGGTCAGGCCTCACATCTCTCTCTGTGGGCTGGGGGTAAATTTTGGCCCCATGGAGGGGTACACAGGAGCTTTCAGCAATGGTGAAAGCTGGTACCATCACTGGCTATGGACAGTGCCAAAATAATGAGTCCTGCCTTCTCTGCTCTTTTATAAAAGGGACCAAGGGAGAACCTGTACTCTTCTGACACTCCTGCCTCCACAGAAATATCTAAGGTGATTTTAAAGAGAGCTGGGGAACAGGGGTCAGTGCCACCCACAGCTGCACACTATGGAGTCACGGGTGGAAAAAGGAAGAATCCTTTCATTTAAGTACAAATTTTAAACTATGGCTGCAGCAAATGAAGGGTGAAAATGCATTAGGTAAGGTTAACAAGTTTGCTTGACTCAGCTAATCAATAACTAAGTAAAGAAGATTCTCTAACCATGAAGAAAACATATTTATTCCCTTGCAAAGGAATGGGGAGGTGCTTTCTGTGATGCTCTGTATACAAAAGTGTTTGCACCTTGTTCATATTAAACTTATATTAAACATAAGCTTATATAAAGCTGTACACTGATAATCTGAGTGATGACA
Source organism: Molothrus aeneus (assembly GCF_037042795.1). Classification (NCBI taxonomy): domain Eukaryota; kingdom Metazoa; phylum Chordata; class Aves; order Passeriformes; family Icteridae; genus Molothrus; species Molothrus aeneus. The sequence goes on along the minus strand of NC_089658.1, from coordinate 8,160,447 downwards.
GCCTCCTCAGTGCTTAGCTAAAACAGAGCTGATATGTCTAAGAGTAAATGAGCTAAACTGTACAGAGCACACTTCTGTAACTGTTCTTGGGCTGGTTTTTTCCTGCACAGCTCATTAGCTATCCAGCACTGCAAAATGCAGGTAATTCTTTGCTCCCATTACAGCTTTAATTGAGAGCTTATGATGCAGCACTGCTCTGGAAAAGAGTTCAACATCCTTCTCCTCATGGCTTCAGGATAGTGGGGTGTTGATTTTTTGCCCTTACAAAATCCATTTCTTTGTACTTTTTTTAATATATATTTTTAATACATGACTCTCCAAGAGCTTAATATCCTAATGTGCCTTTTACAGAGGAGGAGAATCAGTCAAAGACTAAGTAATCTGCCTAAGATCACAGAGGAAGGCTGTGGCAGCATCACACTGAGACCTGAGGTCTCCAGAATCCTATTACTGTGCTCTAACCTCAAGACCATCCTGTCTTTCTTAAAAGCTTTACTATTACATTCAAGTATGCAGAGACTCAGATGGAAACAAACCCAGAAGGCATAAACAAACTCAGCATGACAGTGACTGCAAATACCCTGAAACAATAGAAAAGCCAACACCAGAAAAGCTAACAGATAAAATTATTTCAGTTTGAAATACATTTGGAAAGTACATTCTAATATAATGAATTTATATCTATTTTGCAACTACTAGTTAATTTGTCAAGGGACTAAAACATTCCTGAAAACAAAGGCAAGTGCTGTTTACTACCCAGTGGGGTGTGATCCTCCTTTGTGAGAATTTACTATTTTAAATGTGTATTATGTCCCTGATCTTCTAGGTAAAATCTGTTGGAAATAAGAATAACCTTTCCCCTTAAAGATATTGTCTCTTTCCCTGTGATAAGTCTGTCCATCACCAAAGAACTGATAAAAGGGCAGAAGCGAAGGTCACTGATCCGAAGCTACACAGCCATGCAGCAGAAATGGTTCTGGAAACACACGAAGTTATTCTCAGCCTTGCCATCAGTATCACAGACAGACCCTGCAAAAGCTGACCCCACTGGTCAGGAGGACTCTGGCCATGCAAGGCCTCCTGCATTTTGGGGAACTCTGCTACTCATGTTATGAACAGACAAAAAGCCATGTGTGAGCTGTTTTGCTGTGTTCAGACACATTATTTTAATCCCATGCCTTCCAAAATTATGGCCTTAGGCCATTTTTTCTGTTGGTCAGTCAGTGTCAGTCCTCGGAAGTGATTTTATGTCACCTGAAATCCCCACTTAGAGAGGAAGCAGGAGGATGTGTGCAGGACAGCAGGAAGTTAGAAAAAAAACAGCTAGAGATAAAAGGGCATAAATAGTAGATAGAAGAGAGCCTTTGGGGAAAGACTCAATACCTCTGCTTCAGTACCTCTGGAAAATTTCCTTCTATTTCCAAATGTCCAGAATAGTGGAAAAAGTCCAGCCAAGGGATTTCACATTGTAATCAAGTAGTCACCTCAGAATATAATCAGTTAAGAGATTGTTTTATATACACCTGCTATACTGCATTATTTATCATGCCTGGAAGGCTCTGCATGACTTGCTATCTTTCATCACAATTCATCCTCTGTGGCAGGTGACTGTCATGAAAGAAAGAAGAGAAGATTCTCAGAACAACTCAACCAGTCACCACCTACTCAGTCTGGAAGTGCCCTTGCAGCAGCAGGGTTTGTTACCAGGCTTTGAGCTGAGACCTGCAGCCCTGTTATTCTGCACACTAAAAGCAGCAAGCACAGTTCATGCCTTAAATGTTTCATATTTGAGGCTATTCTTACACTTAGGGAAGGAAAAGAAATTGAATTTTGATCTTCTTCAGATCATAGTACGAAAGGTATTTTATTTCAGGGAATTATCTTTTTATGTGACTAATGTTTGTTCATTTGACCGCTCTCTGGAATTGAAGGTAGGGCATTTCGAGATGTTATTGTAGTGCTAAGTGCAATAAAAGCTGCAGTGAAAGTAGCTAAACACCCTGAGGAAAGCAAACACACAGCTAATGACACACAGCAACTGCTCTACTTTGAGGATTTACTGGGACAAACAGTTACAACCAGAAGCAGAGTTTATGACATTGAGGAGCCTGATCAGCTTCAAATGCATCTTATTCAGTCACATTTACCTAAAAGAGCATTTCTGACTCATGAAAGGTTCCTCATCTTCTTAACTGGGAACATGGTGGGAAATAAGAAACACTGCCTTGAATAAGGGTTTGTTTCCGGGAGTCTGTGATTCAGTGCTTCTGAAAAGACCAAAGCAAATGGTAAATCGTATGTCTCTCTCCTTTTTTTTTTAAACATTATATTTTACCATCCTACTTTTGTTTCAAGGTTTACCAGGGGTTTGAGTTAAATCCATCCAAAGGAAGACTTGATATTCAAGGCTGCCCCTCGGCAAAGAGGAGTTTTGCATTCATTAATATTGCCTTGGGATGAAGGAAGGAACAGGAGAGCCCTGACTGGCCTTAGACATTTATAAAGGTAATCTAATTTGTGCTCGTTTGCCACTTTTTCATTAAAGCCACTCCTGGAATGTTTCTTATCATGGGTTCCCCTTCCCTTGAGAAAAGTTTCAACAAATCCAGCACAGAGTTGGCCCAGCAACTGACTCAAGTAATGTGGAAATGCAGACTTGGAGAATAATCTACTGCATTCTGACCTGCAGATTTAGGAATTAGGAATTAGGAAGGTAAAACCAGAACCAGGAAAGTCTACAGTCAAACAAGTCAACTTATAGCCAGTCTATGGCTCCTATTACATTCACATGCAAGTGACTGCAGCTTAGCTAGGACTGACTGAGTACATGATGGTCATGCAGGGCAGCAGCCCATTTCACAGCTGAAACATTTTAACAACCACTGTCCATTTGTGTACACACAGAGGGTGGAGAAGTAAATCTAGTCCTCAGTACTGAAGCTTTCTCACAGTCACACAGTTGAAGACATAATTCCAGAAACAGGTGATGCCAATGATGAAAAGAAATGCTGCAGTTCTCAGAAACATTACTGCTCCTTGTCAGGAACATTTCTTTTCCCCCCTGACTTAAAGTATATTTGTTATACCACAGATTAACAGCATCCATTTAGGGAAGAAATGGCCTTGAATCATTGTTTCATCTTAGGAACCACAGGTGATGTTGTACACAGTCTGTTTACAACCTCAGGGTTAGTGAAAATGAAACCAAACTAAGAAAATGCCGACCATTGACCAGAACAAGCCCCGCCAACATTTCCTTCTTTAATCTCTTAACCAAACAATACGACACATGACAGCACAATGGTGGGGATGAGGTTTCACAGCCTGCTGGGAATGCCACTTTTGCTTAAAAAGAAATAAAATGATGTTTTGCTTATCTGATTTGCATATTGCACATTAAATAAGCCCTGCAAGGTACCGTGCTTCAAAATGGACTTATTTTTAAAGAAATGTAGATTAATAATCCTCCTTGCTTAAAAAATGAGCTTCAATATTTGTGCGAATCGTAGAGTGAAAAAAATCAATGTGCTATCGACTGCTGGGGATGATCACATTCATTTTGCCCTTTGTGGTTGGTGAAATCCATGCTGCAATTACAGAGACAGGCTGGCAGCAAAGAGCCTCAGTTGGGCTTTCAGCTCCACATTAATCCAAAACTCACCATTTTAATGCAGATATAGATTGCCACGAGTCAATAGCTGACTACTTGAATTGTGAAGTAGCAGTTCCATGCTATATTGGCAGCACTGGCTGTTACAGTATCTTCAAGTATTTTGAAATTTCAAAGTGTTGCTCCATGAAAGTGAAGAGCGTAACTGACACCACATCAGAAGGGGCTGCAGTGTTAATGCTATTATCATCAATGCTAGAATCTACAATGAAGACATAACAGCACAAATAATCTTAAAGTAGATCAAAAGTAGACTTTTCTTAGGATAGCATACAAACATACCCACTCATGTTTTAATGGCCTGATGCATTATCTCACAAAGTACCCCGAGAGTTGAATTCTTACAGTATAGTTCCTAATTCTCTCTCATTTACGCCATTTCAAACACAGTTGATTTCACCAGAGAGTTCACTCTGCTTTTACAATCTGCCAAGTGAGGTCAGAATTTGGCTTTGGGTAGCAATTCCCTTTTCAGCAATCTGTCTGCAACCAGGAACTGAATTCTGCCACTAAATTTGTGTGAAGAATAGGGGAATCCACTAAGTGATCGTTGTCTCTGCAGCACACCAGGTGCAGGGTGAAATTAGGACTCTATTTTACATACAGTAATGACATTCTTGTACAACTCCATGATGCTGACCACTTTCTGCCACATCCTGGTGCACTGACAGAGCCACACCACGCTCTTACAGCTGTCATTTATGGTGCACAGAACCAAGGCAACTCGAAACCCAGGGAGCCTGATGGAAACGCTTCCATTGATTTTACTGAGCTGTGCTTGAGTGCCTGCAGACAAGTTCACCCAGCAGCGAGCAGCAGAGCTGGCTGGGGAGGAGAGGAGCTGGCTGCTGTGTGCCAGGTCTCACAGCAGGCAGGCTGTGTGTGCCCTGCCACCCTGCCCAGCAGCCAGGCTCTGCCACCCCAGAGGCACCGTGCAATTTCTGCTTTTCTGTTAATTTCAGAGCTGATTAAATATTTACAAATTTGCCAGCCACCGCCCAATGGTGGCACTTAGGGACCCAAACCGTCAGGTTTGATGTTGACCACCTTTGCCTCATTCACACACATAAGCATTGTCTGTGCACAGGTAGGAACAGGAGAGGTGTGTGCTGAGGCTGAGCAACAAACACAGCTGCAGAAAAATCTGCACACTCATTTTTGTTACCAGGGTAACCTGTGAACTCAGCAAGATCTCTTAGCATACGTAATACTATCAATAATAAATTAATTAAATAGGTAATATATAGGGAGTAGGCCCACGTATTTCGTAGCAAAATGAGGTGTGTGCAATCCAAAGCAGCCATTTTTCTTTGTTCATATCTGAAACAGTCTCATTTGATGTTGGTAAGCCTTCCTGTGGTTTAGACTCTTAACAATGAGTGGAGCAGAGTACGCAGCTATGAGACTTTTGGAGGATTTTAAAAGAAAGAGGATTCACCCTGGTGTTACATATTGATATTCTGTGTAGCTTTTCATAGCACACCTGATATACCTTAACAGTTTGCCTTAAAAACATTATGAGATTTGAGAAGGATCTTAACTTTGCCTGCAGAAAAAAATGCTGGTTCTTGCCACTGACCTGTAGTTGAGGGGTTCTTACATCTGGAAATCTTATTAAGTAAAAAATTGATATAGTGTGGAAATTAAAATTATTTTATCTCAGTTATAAATAGACTCACACTATGTTGTGAAACAAACAACCACAGTTTTTCAGGTTTTTGATTGCTTAGAAAGATGTGAACTTTCCAATATTTTTCTTCTTCCTCAATAAAACATAAGGTTCATCTCAACTATAATGGACAACATAACAAAAATTTCATTAGTAGCAAGAATCAGAATAACAAGTTGCACTGAACATGATGGGAAAAGAGAATAATGCATTTGCATGGGCAGGCTAGGGGTCTTCCACAGGAAGAGTTTGAATAGCTGAGACTGAACAAATTCTTAAAATTGTCAGAATCAGGTCCTCTCCTTATGAAATCACTATGATCTAAAATGCCAGACAGAAAGAGGTCTTGGCCACAACAACATTCAACATCAGTTAGAATATTAAGAAGCAAGTGGAAAAAGTGCTTCAAATCAACAGGAAGAGTTTTTTTGTCTTGACCGTCCTACCTGAGTAGTTTTAATTAATTATGAGGAATTGGACTTACTGTGGAATGCATAATGATAGCCATTATGTGGAAACCCTAAATTTAGACCCTGTTTTTACAGCCTGTTAAAACAAACTACAAAGTCTGTCCCAAGCAGCCAGAAATCTTAACAGCAAGCACAGGCAGTAGGGATGAGGTGCTGGATGCACAACCCAGCCAAGTCCCAGCACCCAGCAGAGGTTGTCTGTCCCTGTTTTAAGAAGTGGGAGGGTGCTGGGAGGGGTAGAGGAGGTGGGCACAGCACAGGGAGTGGAGGGAACTGGACCTGACTCAGGACTCAGCAGTGGCAAAGCAGTGGCAGGGAAGAGGCACAAAATGGGCAAGAGGCACAAAGAGGCCCGGGGAGCTGCTCTTCCAGCTCCTTTGTCCCCCTGGCTGGAGCCTCTCTGCATTTTCTTCTTTTCTTTCTGAGGCCTATTTTGGTTTGATTTTCCCTAATGTGTCTTCCTGTCTTTGCAGGAGTCAGTGCCTCTGGGGGGGCACCCACCTGCCCTTCCTGGTGCCTGCCAGGGATAGAGCTCCCCCCGAAAGTGACTTTCTCCTTATTTTCACTGTGCTTGTATTGCTTCTGCTACCACTTTTCCAGACCATCCAGCTTGAGGCTCATTTTAAGGTGTTTAGGGAAACTTTATACTCCAAGAAAGTTAATTTTGAACAGTCCAGGAGAAGTAAGCCCTGACTTTAACAATCTCCACCTGGAATAAGAAAAACTTAATAAATTCTTCATGTTTACTGCATTTACACAAGGCCCCAGACTATGGATTACCTTTTTATTACTCCTTGTTGTAAGTTTTTTTTCTCTATTATTAGTTTTTGGTTTGGTTTTTTTTTTTTTAACAAAACAGTGGCAAGAAGAGAAAATTGTTATCTTCCCTGTGGACATTTACAGGCTTTTGAATGAAAGTTTGGTTACAGATTTGTTCTCTGTGGAAGCATGAAATAGTTTTCCCTCAGAGAGCTCGTGTGCCCCATATCTCAATAGAAGAGCTTTCCCCCAAAAAAGCTGCTTTCTGGCAGCAGCTATGCAACAGCAAAAAAGGGTATGTCTGAAAATCTGGAGTGTCTGCTTCACTGCTGACAAACACCAAGAAATGAATGTACACACACACACACAAACCTGTTTCTACACAGGAGATCCTATGTGCACTTTTTTATAGACAATCCATAGACAGTGGCTTCTTTTCACTATTTTTAGCTGTAATTCTCTCTCCAGCAGTGAGTGGAATTTTCCAGGGCTGCTTAATGTTGAAATAATGAACTTTGGCAAATCTAAATCAGCCGAGAGCAAACTGCAAATATGAGACCCTGTAGCTTAGGTGGCAGTTTGTGTCATTGCATCACTGGGGCTGAGCTGTCCTTATACCTCTGAGGACAGAGAGAAATCCTGCTGGACTCCAGGGTCATGATCTAGTTTCTCTATTGCTATGTCCTTTATCCTATTTTCAACCTTGGTACTGTCATTTTCTGCTCTGCCCCTCTCCATACATTAGTGCATAACTTGCTATAACATTGCAGCAGTGGTCTTCTCCAGGGGAAATATTTGATATTTTCCAAACTAACCATAATTCCTTATCAGTATGTAATGTCTGCATTTCAAGAGCTTGTGGAGTTAAGGAATGGTCCAGCACAGATCAGTCACAAAAGACAATGAATTTTCTCTCTGTGCTCTTTATGAAGTATGCAGACAGAGACAGTACACTGCAGGATGGGCCCACAGAAATGCCCAGAAATACAAAGCTCTTCTCAGGGAGAACTCAACTGACATGCAAGCAACCAGGTATTCTGGAGAAGACAGAAATAAAATAAGTTAGGAAAAACACTGCAAAGGGAGGGAAACAACAGCAAGTATTTACCCCCTGTTACAATCAAAAGAGTGGTGAGCTGAACTCACAGCTTGAGTGTTGCTGCCCAAGCAAGAGGAGGTACAAAAGGAAATCCTCTTATGAAATGGAAAGGCAGCTGCTCTCTATACCACAGAAGAAACCTTGAAAGATGAGAATCCAGGTATTAATCTTCCTGCCACTATTTCTCTCTTCTAATGGTTATTTCTACCACAGCATACACATGAGCAAAACTAACCCACAAAAAGTACAGGCAAAAAAATTCCCCTGACCCTTCAATGCCTAAATAACAACTGCATGAGGTTTTAGACAGAGTAGACTTGTAACAGGTATAAAAATTTATCACTGAATAAAAAAAATAACCCAAATGAGGGAGAGAGCTCAGTGTAATGAATTCCCGTGTTTCTGCCTCTTCATAGGTCTCTGAATGAGCATTTTGGCCAAAAATATGGGTATTTATCACTACAGATTGTTTGTGTCTGGTGCAATTGGTCTAGACAACAAAGCTGGGCTGAATTTCCCTGGATTCTGGAAAATGTAGAATTCAAGGGCTGATTTCAAGTCATTCACAAGTCAGTAGCCACCCCTCAAGTATTCATGTGTTTTCTTGTTACATGCTAACAATTCAGAAATTCAAAGTAGAAACTTCTTTACATATCAATCTACAGACAAACCTTAACATTTACAGAAAACAAATGCAAAAAATTGCTTTCATCAGAATAAAGTAGATTCACACTTGACAGTACATTCATTACAATTGAAGAAATTGCAGTATTACAATACTTGTAATTCAATTGCTCCTGAGCCTCTTAATGTGATGATAAGTTGCTTCATTAAAAAAAATATTTTGCTTCTTAAATTAGGTATGAGCAAAGGGGAAGTACAGAGATAAGTAATTATATTTCTAACAGAGAATACAAAATGAGCTAAATGTATCTGCATTAGAACTCAATATGAATTTTTTTCCATTTCCAGTATTGGAGACCTCGTTTGCATCCTAAATCAGAATGAAATACTACAAAAGTTTTTTTGAACCAAAACCTAAGAAAAAGTTCACCTTATGCCAACACAATACTTTGTTTTCACATGTTCAAAATGCCACTGTTTTGCTTTTAGATTTTTTCTTTGACCTAATTTTGTTATAAATTAAATTTAAAAAGGAAACATAATAAAACCAAATTTGTAGGAAATGCAAAATTTTGTATGAACTGTTTGTAATTTATTTTTCAAAACTTCTTATAAATAGAAATGTCATTAGAGGTAGCCGGCTGCAGCAAATTTCACCTTTTACAAATTTTCACATTTTTTAAAAAATAGATTTTGTCAAGTTATTTTTCCATCAACTCTCCCTGATATCAATATCTCAAGTCTGTGAAACACCAGACTGAATGAAGCTATTACAAATACTGTATGTGTAAATAAGTATCTCCATCTAAATTACTTCATACTTTTTCACACAAGAAGCATAAATGCAACAAAGGATCAATCTGACTGTAAATATCCAAATATGTCCTTTAAAAGCCAAAGGAATGTCAGATACAATTTATTTTCAGCAAGTGCAAACTGAGACATTAAGTGGCAATTCTACTTCCATTAGCTAAATCTGGCAAATATGCAACTGTTTAAAGGCATTGTCAATAGCCATTGCACAATTAAGTATTTGTACTGATGCCTTATTAAATTACCCTTTTCAAGTAGGCATAATAAACTAGGAGTTCACTGTACAGATTTTCATGGTGAAAGTCCAGATCGCTGGAAAATTTATTTAAAGGGAATGCAGTCCACCAAGTAATGAAGTAAACGTCAAATGGTTTTGGGCAAATAACTCTGAGCTGTCTTAAAACTTTTTTGGCAGGTATAGCTAAAGATAAGTCTAGTAATAAAAAGTCTTCAGATCTACAATTCTGATTTATGGAGTTCTCAGGTAAACTTTCAAATGCATTGCATCTCCAGCAGTAAACCCTGTGTGGTGGGGAATGGAGATCATTACCATGGGCAGACAAAAATGGAAAGTTAGCCAGAGCTGATAACTTGGATGTTTCTCTGGAGTCCCTTTATCCCCCTCAGTTTAATTATAAATTTTGCTAGATCCACTGTGGGCCCTGCCCTGCTCAGGTTGTGGGGAGGGGGCTTGGCCCTGGCTGCACACCCAGCCAGCACCACAGCTGGGACAGAAAGAAATGCAGAATTGCTTTTCTACATTAAATTATTGCTTCCCAGGGCAGGGCAGGGCAGGTCTTTGAGGATGAGTGTTGCTCAGGATGGGCCATCCTGAAGGATGTTTTCCCAGGCCAGCTACAGAGCTGGAGGAGAGCCAGTCCTCCCTGCTCCAGGGCATGGCCACCAGAGAGGAGCTCCAGCCCAGGGACAAACCCTCCCACCCCAGCAGCTGCCAGTGCCCACCTCACTCCTGTGGGTGCCAGGATAAATGCCAAAACCAATCCAGACAGGGCATTTCACTCAGTCTACTGAATAGAAATTAAGTACTTTAGCCATGCCTTTTCCCTCCATATTTGTTCTGCTTGCTATTCCACACAAACACAACTGGCTATATTCAGGTGCTACCTTTTCAAAGCCTACTTGTGACCTTTCTTTTTTCTGCCTCATTGTCAGGTGCTGAAAGGCACAGAGAATTACCCTCAGACCCTCAGCTTTGTGCCAATTTGCCACCATTGAAATGGAAAAGCAATGGCCACAGACTGACAAGATGTTTAATGTTGGAGAATTGGAATTTTGTCTTTCCAGTCTCTTCCAGGGCTGGGCAGTTGATTTCTTTATACACAGTGCACGTATCCTGCCAGGCATCAGCAGTGTCTGGCTAGAACTGACCTCAAAGGAAGACAGGCACTGATATTTGCAAGCAGATTTTGGACACTTGCAACACTGAGGCTTTATCTCAAATGTAACATCAAACCACTCAAAATATTTATACTTTCCTCAGACATATACTCTTTGAATATTTTCTCACTGAATGCATGATGATTTCTTCTCTTCATAACTTTTTTGATTATTAGTTTCAGTCTGCTACTTTTAAGAATGGTAGAGTTGCAATGTCCAAACTGTTATACACAGGGTTGTGAATTTATTCTTTTAAATTATAGCTTAGTATATTTAGTCAGTTTGTTTTATATCAAGCATTCATTTAAGTGGTTTTCATTGTATTGACATTTTATAATGTCCTCCTAATATTCTTATTATTGATTTTAATACTGCAATGGTATTATTCATGGTGACACCTATTGGAAAGCAAGCTTCAATTATATCAATAGATGCTATTATTATAACATTGATAACATTAATATTTGATAGTGGCATAAAATGTGATGCATTGGCAATTAACTCATTAATGTAGATATCATTAACCAAAAATGTCAAAGTTGTTGTAATGATTTTTCTGTGGTTTTCGTTAACAAATTCTCTAATCACTGGCTCGGTTTTGCATTTTCAAGTGTGTATTAGCCACAAAAGTTTTTCTGAAAACTAAATTACATCATCCCTTTTAAATAAGAAAAGATGGGTTTTTATGGCTCAGAAGATACCCTGAGTCTTGATTCAAGAGCATTAGTAAGAGATACAGTATCTGAAACTCCAGCACAGAATATTCAAAAATAAAAGATTTACCAAAACATAACTGTGCCTTTTTGCTTGTTGCTTAGCAACCAGAATTGATCCAGCAAAAAAGTCACCTGACTGAGGGATTGCTGGTGGCAATATTACTCCATCATTTTTCTTTTTCACACTAAACTGATGAAGGTTCTATCAGAAACAGCTATTAAATGTTTCTTTCTTTTCTCTCCAGCTCCTTAATTATACAGTAAAAACATTTCTATTGCTGTTGCTGACAGGAAGAGAGCACAATGTAAAGCTTAAATAATTAACAGACTTATTCAAATACATCTAGCTCTAAAAGGAGAAATACTGCAAGTCACAACTCACTGTCAACTCTGCTATCCCAAAATAACAAATGCAGTGAGCTGTTCATATAGCAGCAGAATAGCCATTTTTACCACACCTGCACTGATGGACAATTTGCAATAATCTTTTAAAAACCACAGACTAAGAATACTTGTTGTTTTGATGACTCAGTTGGAATTCACCACCACATTTGTCTTCCTTTCATCATTTCTAAACATTAGCATTTTCATCTGTTGAATGAAAGCACTTCTGGTCCTCTAAAACATATATATAAAACACTTTTGATCTTTTAAAATCCTCCTGTCAACCTGGAATCACACAGCCTCTTACATTACCTTGTTCTTGTCCTTAATGGTGACCTGCAGTGAACTCCACACTCCCTACTTTCAGATGTTCAACATCCTTCCTTTGTTAAAAGCTGCTGATCAAAAAGGAACATTGTGTTCGCTGTGTTTCCCTCTATAGCCCCTCACAATCATTTACAGGAATTACACTAAAACACAGGCTATGGACAGCAGCAATTTCATTTAACCACATACTGGATTTTTGTTTTCCTTTCTGCAATATTTGATTCCCTAAGCAAACAAGGAAAAGGAATGCATCTTGGGACTTATACACTTGGCTCATCATGAGCCAATAGAAAGTTGAGTCAAGGAGTGGCCAAAAGAGCATTGTTTTTACCTGCTGATTCTTTGAATTGAATGCGCTATATTAGCTCAGATGGCATTTGTCCTTTTAAGAGGTGAAGAAATGTTACCCAAATGGAGCATATATCCAGTTTCACTTTTCCTCTGTATCATATTCAGATCTGGTAGATGGGATTTGATGCTGTTTCCCATAATGCCTCCATGGTTTTTTCTGTAAAAGCTTAACAAGGACACAGCATCAGAGAGTCTTTAGTGGCTAATACCCAACCCCTTTCTCTCACATTACGGCTCCAAGTGACCATTTTCGTGCCAAAAGGTCACCAACATCCCCATCCCCATGGAACCAATGTGCATCAACCTTCTAACCTTTGCCACCGAGAGATGATAGCTATTTGGGCTGCAATCCCTTCATTACAGATGCTCCATATTTTATATTTAGTGTGGGAGGTCAAATTTAGGAAAGCAATTTCTCTTAAAGCTAAGAGTTCCAATAATCCAAGATCTTCTATTGGCTTATGGGTGAGTGGACAGTAATGGGTTTATGGGCAGCTTTTTTCTCTTCACTGGGGAGGGAATTCCGTCAATCTAAGTTTTTAGGATTGGGTGGCTACCATTGTTTATTATTCAATGAGCTCTTATTAGATTGTATCTAAGCACACTACAGCAGGCAGAGAGTATCCTTATAAGCAGTCTCACAGGCTGGATCAATATCTCAAGGCATTTACAATCTTCTTGAAACAGATTAAATAATGCTATTTTTTTAATTCTGTTTTTAAGGCTTATATGCAGCCATGCAGTTTTGTTAGTGACAAAAGCATTCATCCATTATCATCATTAATCACCATGGTTAATCTCCTGTTCAAGCAGCTTGCATTTTAATACAGAGACCACCTTTGGTGGAAATAACATTTCACAGCAGATCAAAGAAGGGTTGAGTAAATCTCACAACCAAAAAAAACCAATTTTAAAATAAACTCCAAAATGGTGGTTGAAAGACAGCTGCTCTACATCAAGGGGAACAGTTTGATTCCATTTTGTACTGATGCTTGTAAACTGGAAAAATTATTATAGTCCCAATACTGCAGATACTTAGGCACATGCTTAAGTTCTTACAGCAAGGCCAAGCCAGCAAGGCATTTGAGGACATGGCTGCATCCAGTGCTGCTCAGGACAGCATTCAGGCATGTGCTGGTAAATCAGAGATCCATACAGAGTGTTTGGAGGGCAAGGTGAGAATTTATCATCCATGACACCATTGAACAATTCTAGTTCTAGAAGGCCAGTGCAGTCTGCGGCTAAAAATCTATCTTAAACCTGCAAAACTACTTTGAGACAAAAAGAAGTTTTAAAGCTACCTGTGAATAAGAAATTTGGAGTAAATCACTATTGTTTGTATGATCATGTTCTCCATTAGCCAAAAATATTAACAGAAGTGTTAGGGAAACCTGATTTTTTCCAAGATAGCATTGACCAAAACTCTTTGTTAAAAGACAAAGCTTGCCACAAACAGAGATCAGAAACAACATCAGGTCATTGCATTGGGAAGAACTAGTGACATGCTCTTCTTACAGCTCCTTGCTGCTGGGCAAAGCATCCTTAGATAAATCCATACCCATTGAACAGTTGGGCCAAGCAGTTTTCAAGTTTCCAGCTTTCTGCTTTAATAACAGCTCCAGAGATGCCAAAAGGAGATCCACAGGCAGAGACAGCAAACAATAAACATCCTTTGTGACGGGGCCAAGACAAGATCACAACGGAATTCTAAAAGTCAAGTTCTCAAATATTTATTTGCACCTACATTAGCCTTCTCCACTTGCTGAAACCTACTTGGGATGTCCAGGAGGCTGCCTGCAGTCCCTGGAGGGCTGCCCTGGAGCCTGCTGAGCTGGAGCTGTGCTGGGAACACAGCCTCTCCTGCCACCATGCGCCTGGCACTCCTGCGCACCTCGAGTCACGGGGTGCACACCCAGCGTGCACAGAGACTTGGTGAGAAGGAAGAACCACACATTTGGACACATCTAAGGGGCAGAAGGTCCAGCATTACCTCTAGTGAGGTTTTAAAACAGCACCCAGCCCTCAGTGCCAGCCCCTGGGCCATGGGGAGTACCTGCAGACTTACTGTGCATCAGGGAGGGGGCACATGGGAAGCATATGCTAAATACCTTCTTTAGACCATCTTGAACCCTTAAAGGAACACCTGCAAGGAGCTGGTGCCACATGTTTGCCTTGAGAGTGCCTGGAAACATCTGTGGGCTCACACTGGACATTTGGAGAACATGGGATGGGAACTGGTGGTGATAGAGGCAGTTCTGGAAATAACACTGGGCTGATCTGACCCCTGACATAATCCCACTCTGATCAATAGGGTTATCAGCATTTTTTAAAAAGTGAGTCTGGACAGCTTCACACTGCATTTTTGTTGCAGTACAAAGGGTGTCAGTTTCTTCAATCTCTTTTAAAACATCTTCCATCATCCTTTTTGCAAGGAATATGGAAGTCAAATTGTCAAGATGGCTGTGAAGGGAATAAAGAGACTAGGACTGCCCTGCTGTTGTAACAACATCCCTGATGTTGCCTTTCCTTTTTTATCAGGCTCAAACATTACAATTTTGATAATATTTACATACAACACTTCCATAATTTAAAGCAAACATAATACAGCAAATTTCTTATTGATTTTGCCTTCAATATTCTGTTATCCAAAAACTTAAATGGTGCTCCTCTTAACGATGCAACCCCTAAGTCAATGACTACAGGTAGGCTTGCATCAAACTTAGTTAAGGAAATTATCTGGGTTTTAAGGCAACTAAACATATTTCAGATTCCAGGTTTAGGCCAGGTATTTTCCTCTCTGGAAGGTGTTCTGAGGCCCTGATTTCATGGTGCAGACACAGCCCGAGCTGCACAACAGGCTGGAGGCTGCTCCTGCTAGCACGGAAAGGAGCTTTTAATTTTTTTAACAACTTTGCAATATCTCCTATGCTAATGATGGTCAATATTTCACATTTTTTAAACAAAATTACTGAACTAAACCTTATTTCCATAGTATTTGTGTTCTGCACTCCTTGGAACATAGACTGTTGCTGTGTTTGACTGTGTACAGATCCCATGCAGCAGTGTCCTGGTTCCTGCCAGAGTCTCCCAGCTGCTGTCACAACTCACCTTTTTTGATACATTATGGCAATTCCTTTTATTTTGGTCTGTTATTCTCACATTCAGCAAATGACCTCTGTAAAAGCTGCAATGTGAAACTAAAACCATCTGCCCTGTGCTTACAGACATATTCCTGCTTCAGGCTCTACAACATAACCTCTCATAGCTCGAAGCAGTTAATATTAAAATGATACCCTGTGAAGGTACAATGGGTGTGGACAGAAGCAATTTGTTTATACAATTGTGTTTTGCCACAGAGTAAATTAAGTTGCAGAGTATTCATCAAAATTGAATTACCAGAGTGGGAGCTAACAATTTCCCAAAGAAGTTGTGACATGAGCACAAAGCAGCCCGTCAGCCACGAGGAACCGCTGTCGACTCACGGGCTGTGGCTGAATCACTCCCCAGAACAATTAACAAAAGCCATCCTCAGAAAGCTGAGGTTGCCAACCAGTGGAAAACAGTGACAGGACTAAAACTGTGTTTATTGCTCATTTAGAGAAGCCAGGAGAAAGGAGAGAGGGAGGGAGAGGTAGAGACACCTTCCTTTGGTGGGATCTCCATGGGGGTGGGCAGTGGGGACGTCTCAAGGTGAGGGGTGCTGCTGCCCTGGGGGACAGAAATATTTCTGGAAAATCAGATTTTCAGTTGACTGTTTCCACTTTACTTTTCTTTCTAACACATGAATGAGATGGAGTGAGAAACCTCTGACCTTACATTTCTTTACATGAAATGAAGATGAAAATGATTGTGTTTCAGTACAGGAAAATTTAAGAGGGCCAACATGGTCAAATGAAGTTTTAGCACTCATCTCTAAACTCATGCTGCTAAATGAGAGGACAATTCGGGAAAATATGTAAATGTGTGTGAGTGTGGAGGCCACCTTCTAATTTCTCTTAATTTTTTTCCTATAAGAAAGGTTTTTTTGCTAATTAACCTTACTTAAAAGAAAAACGAAGGCATAAAAAACTGTTTAAATGGCATTTTGTTTAACTAAATGAGATTTTAAAAGTGTAAAATAATTTTAAGAGCATTGAAATATTGCTGTTGGAAAAGACATAAAAGTTGGGGTTCTAACTTCTTTCATCTTTAACCTCTTTTTTAAAAAAAAATAAACCTTTCACTCCACTTCTCTAAGGAAACAAAGAATCAAAAGCTTTTGCAAAAGGACAGATGTTTCTTTATCCTTTCAAAGCAATAGAAAAATCACAAATGTTCATCAGAAATTGTTCTATTTAAAAAAAAATACTAGATGACATTCAATAATTTAAACTTTGATAACTACCATACTTCTACCTGCACAAAGTACCTTGCTCAAAAATTGCAAACCCAGCTCTCATCAGGCAGTCTGACCTGCTCAGACTTGGAGAAGAGCAAAGTGGTTAAATCAAACCACTCTTGAGTGGTGCTCCAGCCCTGAATGAGTCCCCAGGATCAGGCTGGATGCGGTCACTGTAATCCCCTGAGATGTGCTGGGTGTCCCCAGCTGGACAGCAAGCCCTGGGCATCCTTGGGCTGCCAGGGCTGCAGCCTTCCTGCAGGGAGAGGCCAGCAGGGAGCCCCAGGGGCTGTGGGACTGGGGCTCCTCGGGAAATCCCGGGGTCAGGGAGCCCCATGGACCGGTCTGGGAAAGGCAGGGTCCAGGGCAGGCAGGATCCAGGCTCCCCAGTGAGTGACAAACAGTGCCCAGACTCCATCCCTCAACACAGACCTGGGCAGCCCTTTCCCCAGCTGCTCTCTTTGGGATAACAGCCATACTTGTCACCTGCCTTCCTGAATCACACAAACCACATGGATTTTCAAAAGATTCCTCATTACAACAACAGTCCCATTAGAAAAACCTGTTTAGAAAAATGCATTATTTGGGCTTGGCAGGACAGATTTTTGTTTTTAGAAAATAACCAATTCCTTGGCAGATACTACATTAGAGCTAGAACTAAACAGGAACATCAAGCATCTACCCCAATCCAAAAATCCCATCAGCAGATCTGTGCAGTCCCAGGAGGCAGCAGGGGCTGCAGGCACGAGCCCTCCTGCCTGAGCAAGCTGTGCCCAGCCTGGAGCTGCCCTTGCTGGGGCTGGCAGGGAGGGTGGGCCACTGGACCTGGCAGAGCCCACTCACAGCACAGCCCAGGACCCTGAAACACACATCCCTCCCACACATCCCTCCCACACATCCCTCCCACACATCCCTTCCACACATCCCTTCCACACATCCCTCCCAGCCAGCTCTGCTGCTGGCCCAGTGCAAGTGCTGGGAGCTGCTACCTGCTTTCCCTCAGGGAATTCAGCAGTGTTTGGGTTTGGGATGAGCAGCAGGGCTCCTTTACTCTGATGGAAATGGGCTCACACTACACAGCATATATTACTGGATGCCATGCTGGTGCCTCAAGAGATGTTGACTGTGCACATTTACATAAATCTAAAAATAAATAAATATACTCACAAGCCTCCTCAATCAAAATATGCCACAGACAACTAAAAGATCTTGAATCAAATATTAATGCTGGAGATTTCTCCAGCCATTTTGTAATGCTTCCAGCTATATTTATTACACAATGTGTAATGCACTACCTTATTATAGTCCTGAGCTATCAGGAGTATCATCTTTTTTGATGGCCTCAAACTGGCTTAATAAAACTGGCCCTCCTCTGAGTGCCCAGGAGCAAGTACTTAAGATGGAGATGTGGCAGTCAGCACCTGCAGGCTGTGGCAGTCGTGACCAGGACAGTGCTTGCTGAACCACAAGAAGGAATTTGTGCTCATTAAAGGTCTTTTACTCTGGCATAGCAAGTCCCCTGTTTCACATTTATCCTGAGACAGGTGTAAGGATTGTGAACATTTTCCCACAAATCTAAAATTTGTCCTCAATTTGAACTAGTGCATATCATGTCTGTCAGATTTTTTTGGCTCTAACTATTTTTGTTGTTTTTACCTTCTGCAGCTCTCCCACTAGAAAATGTACTGAGTATTTCCTTCTTTGCTGCACTGTCTCCTTTTCCTTACTTTGCTATAAATCTCCATGTCTTATAGAATTCATGTTTTCTAACTGAAAGAGGATGTGATATTATACTCAGTGTTGGAAGCCACAAGAGATAAAGAATGTTTAAAAAGAATCCCATGCAAATATGAGATTTGTAACATCACTATGGGAACAAGCCCAAGTTACTGGGCTTTCTAAATTTAATGAGGTTCAAATGTCCAAGGGCACCAGCTTTCAGGGGAAGAAGCAATGTCAGAGCATGCAGAGGAATAGATAGTGTTTCTTAGGCAAAGGAAAGAAAATATCTTCAAAGAGGCTTCCCTCTTGAAGTGAATCAGGTGAAGTTAGTGGTAAGGAGGCAGCTGTGAATGTTCAGAAGGGATTAGATTCTTCCACAGATTGTGACTTTTAAGTTCAGTCCCTGCAATACTGTTTATGACAGTTATGGTCCTACATGGCAATATCTCAAGGACGAGAATGATTCATCAATTCCAGCTCTGCTTCTTCCAGAGATCAAGCTGCAATGCAGCACATCACAAGACATACTATTCCTATTAGTAGGAAGCAAGAAATCTTCAAAACAGGAATGATGCAAAGTCCATGCAGTCAGCTTAAGGATTCCTATTGCCTCCAGTGAGCTTTGGATAAAGGCAGCTGTTGAGAGCAGGAACGTTTTATTTGTCAGAAATTCCTTTTGCTGAAAATGACATTCTGAGGTGGATTACTAAAACTGAAACAACCAATACTTGCACCCTGGAGCATCTCAGTGCTTTCTCTGCAGAGCTCCCCACACAGCTGTGCTTGGGGTCTGGAGGGACACAGTTCCTTACCACCCTACGGCCACCAGTCAGGCTGAATGCAAAGCTCCCTCCAAATGAAACAACCTCACTTCAGATCAAATACTTGCAGCTATGCCAGCTGTGTCCATGGTAGCAAACACCAGCCTGGGCTGCTGACTGGCCCATGCACTGGCTGGGGAACATTTCTTCCTTCAGTCCCAGCCCTCTTCTGAGCTGTGTCTGTCGCACCCAGGGCAAGATAGAAGTGGGTTCTGTGCAAGCTGCTTGGCAGTAGGAGTGGGGTTTACCATGAAGCTACAGTCTGGGTCAAGTCTGAGAGTCATTCAGTGCACCACCCACACATCAGTTAGGATTTCTGCAGGATCCTGTGGGGAGTCACATGGTATCCTCTGAGAAAGATCCACCACAGCTTCAACCACAGCACAGCATTCTTTGGTCAGGTAAGTCCATATCTGCAGTTTTACAGCAAAAGTCCCCAGCCATCACTGTCATTATGCTCTACCATTTCTTCTCCAAATATTTACTCTTGTTTCCACTGTTTGATGCATAATACACCAACATTCTAGATCAAGCACATGGGTGGTGCACCGTGCTTTAGTGTTACATCTATTTTCTGCTAGATAGCAGTAGATGATCAGGCTTCTACAAGCAATTTGGCAGTGAAGAAGATGCAGTGAAGTATTTACAGGAGATATTACAGGGCATTTTGGTTTATTTGTACATATTCATATTAATTCCAAAAGAGAGATTCTACAAAAGTACTTGGGGAAATTCTCCCTAGCAGGAATCTCAGCCCCATGGTTCTCCTTGTCCCCAGTGAGAAATGATGTGCATGACATCAGCCCAGAGACAACAGCAAGTTCTCCTGCATTTGCAGAGCCTTTTCTACCCACAATGAAGGTTCTATACCAAATGCTTAAGCATGAACTGATAATATGAAACATCTTCTCCAAACTGGCCATTTGCTCACATGTAAAGAAAAAACCCCGTGTAATAGTGACACCTGGTGACACCTATTGTTTTGCTTACACATACACACACCTCTTTTTCCACATATACTGGGTTACTGAAAACTCCCAGCCTCTGCTATGTGATCAGGGATAGAACTATAGAACAACACTCAGAGAATTTGGATTGATATCCTTTTCTTTGCTCTCACCTTTGTTATTGACAGCAACCTTCATCAAAAGGTTTACACACTGTACTGTCGTGTTCAAGGTGATGTGCAAGAGGCCACATGGTCCACCTACAAAATAGATTTGTAGCTAGACACTAATATAAAATGAAAAGTGCATTACAGTGCTATCAGTTAAGCCCTTTTTCTGTAGTCCCCATTCCCTGAGCTAAGGACTGCATGTTCTGTGGAAGGGATTCTGCAAATTTAACAGTTAAAAGATAGAAAGTTATTCTGGTTTAAAAACCCCAAACATCTAAGCCTCCAAGACTTCTTGTAAAGTTTCTCTGCCAATATATGCTCAAAGTGACCTCATTTCTGTATTGAAGAAGATGAAAAGCCTTGATGTGTCAGAAGGATACTAATAATAACCAATACTATTAGACATTGATCCCCATTTTCTCAAAGTGTTTGCTGGGAAGTGCAGGGATTATTGTCAAATACTCTGAAGTTCTGGTACTGTAAGTTATCATTTGTGTCCATTATTAAATTAGCTCACCACTGTGATGGAAATCACTACTTGTCTCCTGTGGTAAATACCCTATGAGTCATCTAGGCCATGGATTGTGTAAGTCCAATTGGAAAACCCTGTAAAAATTATGTGATGAAGAATGCACAACTTTCTGACTCCAAGAGGACTGCAGTGAAAGGGGGATTATATTTTGATGTGTTCACAGAAGTGTTTGTGGAGGTGAGCAGGATGTCGGTGCAGATACAATAGCACAAGCCACATTGCCAAGCTTTGACCACTTGACTGCTTCCCTAGGGATGCTTTCACTGGTATTTTGTTGAACTCAGTCATCGTGCTTCCTGTTATGAACTGGTTAAAGAGGAGATTATAATATGGTTATGGCAAAGACAAAAAAAAAATGAAATGCATCCCAGCAAAAAGAAAAAGGAGAGAATAGCTGGCATAAAGAGATATTTTTCTTTTTTAATTATCCCAACCTTTTTTTTTTTTTTTCTTTTTAATTCCCTGATTTCCCTGTTCTTAGACCTCAGATTGTACCACTCATTTGAGGCATATTAAGCCTAACAAATGTGTGGTGCTGCCCATGCTGCAGTGCCCAAGCACAGTGTTTGTGGGCTCTCCTCCCCCTCAGCTGGAACGGCCCTGCTGTGAGCAGGGGCTGCCCAGGTAGCGACCCCTGAGCTCTCAGAGCATGGGGACATCATAAAGATGTACCTGGAGACAGGATTCTCACTGAAGAGCAACAGGGAGGTCATCCTGAATGCCTGTTGCCAAGAAGGGCCGAGCTAGGGCCATTAATGATAATTAATCATTAATTAAACCGGGCATGATACACTGGAAATAGAATGTTAGCTAGTCCATTCTCTGGGAAATCTTCTCCTTTGAGTTAAACTGCCTCACCCAGTGGTTACTGTGGGAAAGATGTGCCACTTCTGTGAGAACCCAAGCCTCCCAGTGAAGTTGTGGAAGCAACAATCTTCGTGTTGATTGAATTTTCACTTAATTTAATTTCATTGGAAATCACAGATGGTGTCACCCAGCAGCTAGAGGCTAAAAAGGGGCACTTTACAAACTGAATAAAAAACTTATTAAGTTATTATAAGCATCAAAAGCAAATGGAGGTGAAAACTTTACTGCAGACAACATATTTACTCTACACACACGGAGATGCTAAAATTGAATTTCTTTTTAATTTGGACTTTAATCAGGCTCTTGATAAAGCAAATGATTCTAATATCCTGCAAACCCCTGTTTTCTTATGAATGAGACTGGAAATGGAAATAAGGAGCACAATAATGCTAAAATATGGAAATATGAGAATGGCTAAAATGTAAATAGTTACATAATTTATTTTTACAAGTGAGAAAATAAAAAAAATAATAAAATATTCTTGTTCAGTACAGACACTAAACTTTCTTCCCCAAATGAGCAGAGACAGTGTGGTCAGTGTAATAGATTGCTTGATAAAACTGCAGTGTGTGAATTTGCCCTTCCATTTCTCACCAGCCTTTCCCCACCTCCTGGGCAGTGAGTGGCAAATTGTGCCACAGTGTGGGAAGTGTTCCCCAAATCAAAACAGCCCTCTCAGAAAGCACTGTCAGTGTCCCAGGCACATGCAGGGTGCATTCTGTCCGTCTGCAGCCCAGGTAAAGTGCAACTTTTTGGTGGTTTTAGTATCACCTAGGACTCCTCAAAATGACATAATAGTTACTCAAGGGCACTGTGTGCTAATAGATGTGAATATTAGCTGGGAGATAGCATGTCTGGGAGAGAAGCTTTGAAAGGACAGGCAAGGATGCGTTCTTTTTAGACTGTGTAAACTGGGAAAGAAACATCTACCATTATTGGAAATGGAAAAAAAATCTTTCTGTGATTGAATGGAACATTGCCGTCCCTCCTCTGATTTTCTACATGATCATTTTTGGAGAAAGGAACAATAAATATAAAGATAAGCCCTGCTCACAGATGTGTTATTTATTCACCCAGTTAGCAGCCATTTCCTGTAATCAGTATAAACTGATCAATCTGCCATAATGAGGATGGAGCCAGCAGCTTCCTGGCCAGGGATGAGTCTGTGTCTCTTCTAATCTGCAGACATAACATATTGGAAGGTTGCTACATTCCCACATGCTAAGCACTGGGAGCACAGCAGCTTTCCCCTCTGCAGGTAGATGGCTAAAAGAGTGCATGAAGACAATAGTTTGTGGGTCACTTGTATCATTAGGGCTATAAGAAAAAGACTGTTTTCTGACATAGGCTTGAATTATTAATTAATTATTTCTGACAGTAAAAAACCTATTTTTCAGTTTCCACTGTAATATAACTGCTACAATGAATGGATGGTGTTTAAAAACAGATCCACAAATGTATTAAGAGAAATGATTTTTGACCCTCCACAGAAAAATGCTTTTATCAGTGCTGTAAATACCTCTGCTGAACACATGGATGGGGGTAAACTACAGAGCAAATGAGATGTAGTGGAAATAAAAGGGGGAATCAAATAGTGCTTTGTTCCTATGGAAGAATAAACCAGTAAATAACACAACAAAAAATCCTGCTCCTTGATTCCAGGAGGCCCCATGGGCTGCCTTTCTGTACTGGTACATTTGTTGGTGGGCACAGAAAACATGTTATTTCTATGACCATTATGGGATTCAAAATAGACAAGAAGTAACTGAAATATGTACCAAAAAGACAATACTATCATAAAGATATATTGAAATCTGTCATATTTACATTTCTAATGTGGACTTTGGTTTAAAGGAAACACAGCAAATAAATACCAGTAAACATCCAGAAATTGTTCTGGGACACTACACCAGCATGTCTGTTATTTGCTTATGAAATAAGCAAATAGATTTCTCTTCTTTTTTTTGGATCACTATGTGGGCTCTGAAAAAGATGTGTTCTGAGACTTCCTACAGTCAAACATATTGCTTATTTCAAAATACTCCTTGCACACCTATCTTCCCCATGCCCTGACAACTTCACAGGGTTTTGCAGGGTTTTTTCTACTTTTGCTTAGCAGCTTAGTGTTCACTTCTCACAAAGTTTTCTGTCTATTACCAGGAGACATTATGCTGCAAAATGAAAAGCATCTCCATCCAGTGACTCAATGCCCACCTTCAACCAAATAAAATGTGAATTTCAATTTATTCCTTTTCAATCTGAAGGGTCTAACCATAAAAATGTCTACAGGCATTTATGCTTAATATTGTGACTAAGCCTGCTGCAGTTGGTGGGTTTTGGTGTTAACATTCCTTGATAAGCTAAGCTGCACAACTCAATGCTGCAAGACGGAAAAGTAGAATAATATAAAAGAAAATCTACGTTGCTTACTACAATGTATATTAAAATTGTGTCAGAAATTATTTTACTGAGTGTTTACTGATAAACAGAGAGCACTCAGTGCCATAAATGCAGTGTTAAATGTAGTACTCAAAACCCAGCATGGCCGGATGTGTGCTGCAGAGTCTGTGGAAGGCCAGGTTGTTCCTGGGACTCTGTACACATGCAATTGATTCCACAGATCAGATACAAATCTTCCTGGTGTCTGCATTCCTGTCCACAGCTGCACACACCCAAATAAGAGCAAAATCCTGTAACTCTGTGTTTTAGAAAACAGACCCTGAACGCAATGCTTTGGGACCAAAACAGAAAGGAACAGTCTTTAATTATATGATGTGACAGGATTTTCTGTCTCCAGAGAATATTCCCTGGTTACTAAAAGTGAAGGGCCATTGTTAGATACTTGAAAATTGAGAGCTACCAAGAATGGAGGATTGCTGACAGCCTCACCACTGAGGAGACACTAAGAGCTGATAGTGTTTTAGCCTCCTATGACAAGACAGCATAGCAGGATTCTGTCTTACTGTAATAATCCCCTTGCAAGGGGTGTGAGCTGTGCCTTCACCTTGCTGAGCAGCAGCTGGCCTCAGAGGAGCAAACAAACACTCCCTCACTGCCACACACATTGCTATGCACAGCAGTGCACTCAGTTTCTAGGCTGAAAAGTGCCATGAGAATGCAAAGAGTTATTAATATTAAAATTGTGAGTCTAAGAATGTATATGCTGCTTTCTCATCATCTTGCAAAAAATGTCCCCAGCAGCAAATGTTATAAGTCATGACATTAAATGTTCTGTAGAGAAGTGCACTATGTTTTTAACAAATAAGGCTCTTCCCCCTGGAAGTCACTAACAAAAGTCACTGCAGCATGTCCAAAAGGGGCAGGATCTGCCTGTTAGCTTTTGAGAACATGCAGTTCATTTCAGCTGTGCTACCCTTGATGAAATCTCATGTGATAAATCATACAACTCAGACATGTTTCTCTTGTTTGCCCATGAATTTGAAAAAGGGCTTATAGCAGTTAGGAGTGTAAATACAATTAGATTTTAGAATTATTCAAGAATAATTTTAAAGTTCCCCTGAGATTTCAATGTTAACTCAAATGGATTTTGCTTTCTGTCAGGATTCAACTGCTTCTAGGAAAGCTTTGGTGAGCAGGTAATGTGACACCTACTCCTATGTGAGAATTTGTGGACAAATCTAAATTACTTCATTACCAATCACCACTGTAAACACTTAGTAATATGCTTTTAAGATAATGAAAAGCAATTTTATGTTAATTTTTAAAATCTCAAATACAGCTACATTTACAAGTTCACTTTAGCTCTCAATAAATATTCTTTGTCTTTATATCAGCAGCTGGTCTAATTCTGCACATCTGCATCTGATGCCTGCTCTGGGCTCTTCCCCTGCTTTGCATCCCTGTTGTGTCAACACTGTTTGGTGCTGCTGGGGGAAGAGGGCAAGGATCAGTTCTTTTACTGATGAGATGTAGCTGTTGGCTCCTTGAAATTAGGTTACACTTAAGTTAGAAGCATGAAGCAAGGTAAAATTCCCACCTCCCACCAGGACACCTTCTCATCCTGCAGGGATGGGTGGGCTCAGACTGGAGAAATCAGCTTTGCAACACAAGTGGCTTCACTGGTGTGTTGGGAAGGACAACTTGAGGGTGGGAACATTTGAAACCACTGCCCCTTGCAGAGGCCCTGCACCCTCCTCACCCACCTCAGGCTGATCTGCCTAAAAGCCTGCTGTGAGATGCTGTCACACCCTCACTTCTCTCACCTCACTCTTCACATCCAGCAGCACTTTAAATGTGTCAGGAATTGTACAAAGAAACTATTTGCCATTGATTGACATAATCCACAGACAAAGAAGAATCTGTGTGGGAATAATTTGATCACAAACTATCAATGCAGTGTTCATTTTTTGCTCTGGGTTTGGGCAGCACCTGTCAGTGAAGAGTCCTGATTCAGGACTGAGCCCTCCAGATAATACGGATGAGTGCTGGCTGGCTTCCTGCAGCAGCACAGCAGCTTTTCAGGAGATAAAGGGAATAGGAAAAAGCCTTCTCAGAAACTAACTGCTAGAGGATTGTTTTTGAGTAGCTAGTGATGAGCAGTCCAGATATCAGCTGACAAATATTTACTGCAGAAGTTCCAAGAGTTAAAAGCTCATTCCTCTTAAGTAGCTGGACATGATATTTCTACTGATTTCTTCTTCTCATATGCTATCTCTTCACCTCCATAAAAGATATCATGGGAATTTTACCAGCCTTAACCTCTTGTCTCCCCACAGCTCTACCCCAGGTAGGAGCTGACCTTTGCTAAGTGTTCATGGTGCCTTTAATGAGAGAGGATGTGTTGTATATGGATCTTTCTGAAAATCCATGAAAAAAACCTCTTGCCCAGTAACAAATGGTCCAGTTCACCTTCTTTTGCTCATGGTGAGGAACATCCACCCTTTGTGGTGGTCCTTTTGCTTGCTTCCTCTTCCCTGAGACAGGAGAGAAGGCACAACCTGGATGAAGGTCCAAGGCAGGGCAGGAGGCTCTGTGGATGGTTCCTCCAAGGCAGAGCAGCCACAGGGCTCTCCAGCAGACCTGGTTTCACTGACTTGCTGATTTTCCTGGGATTCTCCTGCAGTCATCTTTGCTGTACAATGACATATGAGGCAGACACTTGACCTATGCCTGCTATTTAATTAAATGCACTACTCCACCTTTTTTCTTTGTGTCCGTGTCATGATCCATGCAAGGGTAGACAAAATACAGTGTTGTTAACAGGCAAAACTTATGAAGCTTAAATGGAAGATTTGGCTGCATGTCTTTCATTAAATGGGCATTAATACTATGCAACATCTTAACTCTGAATGTGAAGACATTAAAATAATTAACTGGTCTAATCTAGGTTTAAGAGGCTTGAAAAATAGGTTGAAAATAGGTGCCAGTGTGGCAGTATATCCCTATGAAGGTGACCTTAATTCTACATACTGGAGCAGCTGCAGATGCTGGCACATGCTGGGGACATGGAAGTACCTGGCTGTGGCTCCAGGATGGTGAGTGCTGGCAGAGGAGAAAGCAGCAGCTGTTTAATCTTATCTATGATTAATCTATCTAGAAAATATGGTGAAAATTACTCAAATCACTAGAACACTGTTTATGTATCACCACAGCAGCATAAAACTGATTACAGGTTTAGTATTCTCTTTAGAATGGCCTTTAGCCATAAGTGTAGGAAGACATCTTGTCAGAATGATATTTTATTCTGACCTTGTAAATAAGACAAAAGTGCTGATAAATGACCGATCTTTTTTTTTTTGCTGACAATCACATGATGTCACAAGAAATTCCTATCCCTCTCACTTAGGAAACAACCACTGCTTTTCCTGTGTGTTGGCTCTTGACACCAAACCCCAGCTCCAGGAGGAAACCAAACAATCCAGCTGTAAACAGGCTCCTGCCACAGAAACCATGCTCAGGAAAAACATCTCATTTTTGCTTGCTTGGTAAATTTGTCATCTATTGATATCCCCACACTAACAACAAAAGGTTTTGCTGAGTTTAACACACACATTGTTTAAAAAGTAGAGCTGCTACAAAACTGATATGGAAAATGAGAATTGAAGGCATTTTTTTTCTTTTTTTGGCCAATTTTTCAAAAAATCTTGGGATCTGCCAACATTGCCAAGTAGTGCAGCATAACAGAAGGAGACTTGAAGAGTAGAGCAGTTGGTCCAATGATGTCCATTCTGCCTAGGTGTGATGAGTCAATTTTCTACAAGCTCTAGTCTGATCCTATGATTTGCATGCTTTAGGTGTGTGCCTGCAGAGCATCCTTTGGTGAGCTAAAGTTACTTCTTCAGAGATCACAAATGAAAGGAAGAATAAAGAAAGCTGTTTAGGTGCTCCCCCAAAGCTTTGGGCTCCACTTGAGAAGAAACTGAATCCACTAAAATAAGCAATTTCCACTTGTTACTAGACTTTGGTGTTAACACCTACTGAGCATACACATTTTAGGCTTTCTGGACAAAACTGACCCTTTGTTTATCAATCTAAATAGAGCAACAAAAAGAACAAACAAAGGCATTTCATTTCAGCTTCCTCCCTGAAGAGGACTGTCATTATCACATGTCTGTTCAGGCTGGAAGGTCATCAGTGAACAGTCACATCTAGTAATTTTTTTTAAATGGGATCTTAAATTCTGAATAAATTAAATTGTGTCCATGCAAATCACACTGCTGTTAAACAACAAATCCTAAATTATAGTACATACCAACAGTCATTAATGCCTGGAAGATCTGATCACCCTGTTAATTCTGGGATGCAAAAAATTCAAAAAGAATGGTGAGGAAAGGAGAGGAAAGTGCACCTCTAAATCCTGTGGTGATCTCAGCTGTCCAGAATACAGTGGCAATCTGCAGGATTTTTGTCTTTATTTATCAGACTGCATAATCTAATTATCTCTCATTAGTCCAAAGCTGATTATTTCATTTATCTTTGTATATGTGACAACAAAAGGCTCTCTTTAATTAAGCAGATCAGCAATTAGCTGTTGTTTTATAGGCAGTTTTAAACATCCCTGTACAAGTAGCATTCAGCATGATTGCAATCAGATGCTTAGGAAAGAATTGTAGATGAGGACATTTTGATTTACAGCCCCATTTAGTTTAAAGCTGCATTGGCAAGTCTAGCTCCAAAAGCAAAGGCTTATGAGATATGGCCAAGTTGCCAAGCACACTCAATAGAAAAAAGCATAACTGAGACAAGATCTGCCAGTGAAATTCAGTTAGATCTGCAGAGAAGCCCTGTGGGCTGACCCTGAAGAACCTGGGAACTCTGCTTCAGACAGGATTGTTCTACTCTTCATAGTGAAGGAGACTCACATCCAAACTCCTCAGTGAAACAGCAAAGGGCAGTTTGGATGTACAGCTATCAGGATAGTCGGTGGTTAATTAAAATGAGAAAATTAATTTCTCTTTGTGATGATGCTGTTGGCAGTGGTGGATACTGCAGAAAATATGAGAACAACTTAATTTGGCTTGTGAATTCTCCAAAAATCAGAACAACCAAAACCACCAGAACCTGGCTATCCTTCCAAGAATCTTTGAATGAATTCCCAATCCCAGTGTTTCCTTTACCTCCTCTTAAAAAGTCATCTCCCACTTTGGGGCTGGTACTGGAGCAGGAATCATCACTAATCCCTACTTTTCAGTCCCACATTACAGAAATCACAGCTGAGTGAAAATGACAATGCAAATTTGTTTTTTGTTTAATCTTTCCAAATTTCTGCAATAGTTTCATCAGCAAAAAAAAAAAAAATTCTGCATCCAGTTAAATGTATGTGTCCATATGCAGAAAAGAACAAAGCAGTAAAAAAAAATTCCTTACAATAATTTATGAACACCTTATAAGTTTTAATTTTAAGATCTAAGTGCTGAGATAAGCACAAAGAAATTAAGTTGGATGTCTCTGAAAGCATAGAAAGAAGAATGGATTGGAATGCAAATCTCCACACAAACTCATACTTGTAAGCGTGGGTATTATCCATTACTTGAGAGTAGCTCAATTTAAATAATCAATTTGCAAGAGAAAACTGCTGGTGCATTTAATATACTGAACTTCCCCCACTGGACTGTGCTTGTGACCTGCTCTGCTTAAAATATGGAGAAATGGGATTAAATAAAAGAACAGAGAAGCCGCTCCTTTTTTACTTCATTTTGCATATGTAATTTCTTATTTTTCAAAAATGAATTGGAATAATATATTTTCTTATGTTGATAAAATTTTAAAAACATTATTTTTTGAAAGACAATTTTTAAAAATATTTTCTGCCCTTACTTTTAGATGGAAACATGACTTTTTAAAATAGGAATATTCCAGTTAAATGCATGAGCTCTCAAAACTAGAAGGAGCTCCTGGAAACTTTGGCAGAAATAGGGAGGTCCTCCAGCAGCCTTTATCCCTCCTTGTGCAGAGATTTCCCTGTCCAGAACTCCTTTGCAAAGCATGGGAGGCTTGGAGCAGCAGTGTTATGAGGCTGTTCACCCGCTGGTAATTGGCAATTAAGGCTGGTATAAAAGGCTAATGGCAATTCTCTTCTGCTTGGAGAGTCAGAGGTAGGAATCCTGCCTGAGCAAACTGAAGACATCTGAAACTCCCTGAAGTGAGTCATGAAAAGGACATAACCTCTCAAGTGCCTGCCATGAATTTTAAGGGCAGAGTCCCTAAAACCACATATGAAAACCATGAGAAATCTAGGGCATCTTATTGTGCAGAGGGAATTACTGTTGGTTTGAAGGAACCAGGATGTAGTAGTCTTCATATAAATATGCAGAAACAGGTGAGCTGGGGGCAGACAGCTCCTGGAGCCCTGCTGCAATCCCTCTACTGACTAGGAATGTCACTGGGAAGCTTGGATGACCCATTCTGTACATGGCTTTTATTTAGAAGAAATAAAACCCTCCAGAAGCACTGGTATCAATACTAATCTTGGGGACAGAAAAGTTTGAAAAAGACCAGCAAAACATGTGCTAGAAGTAATTCTTGAGTAACTACTGAACAAACAGCCTAGTGAATAGGTAAAGACCTTTTAATGCAATATTTTTTCCCTTCATATTCTGGTGAAAACAATCTGTAGATATGGTAGTTGAGCCAAACCTATTCTTTCTCTAATAGGGTCTTAAAATGAGAAAAAATATTCTTCCTCTGGGCATATTCTGAGAATGCTTAGCAGGTACACTGAGAAGCAGGAAAATAGGATTAGAAGGCAAATATCATAGATGGTTCATGGGATATTCTCCATGAGAGAATAGTGGAGGCAGGCTGGACAGTCAGCAGCTGCAAACTTCCAGGAATGGTGATACCAGTTAGGACCAGGGCTGTGTCACCTCAGAGTCATGGACCCCACAGTGACAGCATCAGTAAAACTCAGGTCAAAACCACTGTCCCATCTCAGAGGGTTTGTGACAAATCCAACTGCCCTCAGACACAGCCAGAGGGAGCAAAACAGACCTGACCCAGGCTCTGGAACCCTGCATGGAAAGGTGCAAGAGACCAGAGTAAGTGTGTGCTGTTACCTCCTCAGATGGGGTTTTCCTTTGTTTCACTATAAAATATTGGTCAATACTCACACAAAACCCCAAACAACTGAAATATGAAGTCAATATGAACTTGGACTCATCAACCACAACAACAACTTTAAATTATATTACAAGCAGAGGCAGTAGGTTGAACCAAGGATCCTAACAGCCTAAGTCCATGCTGAACAGCAAGAGGAACAAAGTCAACACCCACTCCTATTGCACAAACTAGAACAAAAAGCTTTGAATTTTGTCAAATAACACTGAACAGCTTAGAATAGAAATCTGGGATGTATCATGTCTGTTGGCCACCCTTTCACTCTCCTGGTTCTGGCTTCTAAGTCAAGGAGGTGAAAGCAAATAAGGAGTCAGTCCAGAGGTCTGGGATTACTGAGGACAGATCCTGCCTTGCCTGGAGTCACTCTTCAGCTGCCCTGGAAGGAATCTCTTGGCCCACACTCAGCCACCGCACAAACCCATGGCTCCTGCACCTTGCTAAAGCAGAGGGAAAATTACACTGAAAACAATTTGCAGAGCACATGATTGCCTAAGAATAGAGATTTTCATTGGAAGGGAGATGGTCTAACTATAGATTTCTTAAGGTAAATTATTTTATTCATAGAATGACATCACCAGTTAACTAATTTTTCTGAAGTCTAGCTACCCCTCACTTTTAACTTCTGACCATTTGCTGCTTTTATGTCTTTGATGTGCTCCCATCTCATAAATTTCAAATGAGGAACCTTTTTTGAAGTATATGAATTTCACTTAATAATATTCTAGTCCGGCAGGAATGTGAACATGAACCAAACTTTGAATCCCAAAGGAGGGTTGCCACAGCTGGATACAGCCACATGTTTCTCACTGCTTCATTTACATTTTCTAATTCATACAGGCCCTCAGCACTAACAAAACAAACAATTGACAAACAATTGAATTGGCTAACAGAGTGAGGATAATTTAATGTCTGAGGGCTTTTTTTCTGAAAAAAAGATCAAATGATTAGGCAAATTGCCCTTTTTTTTCCTGAAAAAGGTATTTTGCTGCACATGCATTGTAGAACCTGAAAAACCCCTTGCAATACACAAGAACAGTTTGAGACATAGAGCTTTACATCTATACATTTGAAATATTGTAGGCAACTCCTCTGCTTTTCATTTTGCAGATGAAGAGGCAGTCTTTTTATGATTTTTAGGCTGAAGTAAAATATTGGCACAATGGAAAAAGAACCCAGACTTCTTTCTCTGCATTCCTCTCTCTCCTTTCTTTACCTTTCAGTTCCCAATTTTATCATAAAAATCAGATACCTTACAGAAACCATACACACTTGGCACTGAGATGTTTTGGCCTTTCCTCCAGCACTTTGATCCATACAGAGCCACTCACAGGGAAGGATGGCTCAGTGTGGGAGCATGGCCAGGTCCTACCTCCTCTTGCTCTCCTGACAAATCTGGATAAAAGACAAATCTGGGAGGGTTTAGTGGCTACTTGATCCTCATTAACAGGCCCAGGCAGATAAGGTAGCTGCAAGTTATGGTGAGTGGTCAGGGAATAACTTTTGCCCTCATCAGTTTGCCTAAATTTCCTCCATGAGTTCTACTTTAATGGAAAATACCTACTTTACCCAACATTGCATCCATGCAGGTAGCTTCCACAAAGAGTTAATTTTAGGTAGCATATGGGACTTCAAAACAGGTAAGAATTACACAACCTCAATTTTTTCCTTCTGCTGCTCATGCCCTGCTTACCCCCAAATTACAAACACCTGTGCACGAAAAACTCAAAGCTCTTACAAAACTACTCCTTCAGAGAAAAGCTTGTCAGCTTTACACCATAGGAAGAGAAAAAAATGTCTGCTGTGAACTGGAGAGGAAAATCACCCCTGACTATCAGCCAGTTGTCCTTTAAAAAGCATGACTAACATGCATTTTTTCAGACAACCCCCAGAACACACAATTAGCTACTTCTGCACTGGTATTTAGATTTTTCTAAGGCTTTCCTAACTTCCTTTTCCCACACAGGTTGATCACTACATGTTATTTTTTTCTGATGGGTTGTTCTTAAGACTGTGGAAGGGGGAAACGGGAATGGCATACTGTAAAAATCTACTTTCATGCAAAGCAAAATATTCAAAATTCTCTATTTCTATTCACAGAATAATGATTTCTTTTTCCTAGAAGAGATATGAGATCAGTGTTGCAGCTGACATGGCCTGTAATGGTTTCTAGCTCCCATATCTGTAAGATGAGCAACACGTTCTGCCCTGTGATAGCTCCTGCTGCCAAAAATCACCCACCAAAACAGCTGTCCATCCAGTTAATCATTATTCATATGATCAAACAGCAAATCTAGAGTAAAATGTCTGGATAACCATGACATGGCCCAAATGAGCTTAAGTTAGACACTATTAATGAGAGTCAACTGCAAAGCTCTGATTTCCATGCTTCAAGTGCCCTTCAGGAGCAATAGGATTTTTTTTCAACAGGTCTTCTGACAATATCTCAGTGAAGCCAGAAACATGTATGCAGAGACAGACATCCACATCAGAGCAGGAAAACACCCTGAAATGAGACCTAAAGAGCTAAAGAGCAAAGACATGAAATGATTTTTATCTTTACAAAAGTACTAAAGTAAACCTCATTTAGTTTTATTATTGATGCACGTTTAGTTGAACTAGAACTTTGAAGAGAACTATGGTTCCTAAAAAGAGCAGATCCTGCTTACAAAGGGATTGACCTTCTCAATCACACAGGCCTGGGTTTTCCACTGTACTAAAGTGTCTGGAGAAGGATTTATTAAAAGCTTCCTAAGCAGACCTGAACATCTTACCTACTCGTCACCTTCAGAGTCTCAAACCCACATTTTCATTGGAAACAGTGAGGAAGAACCATCACCTATCTTCTTTCTGGATGTTTTTTCCTAAATACAGAGGCCTACTGAACAAATCAATTCCCTTTGGGGAATTGCATGGGAAAGAAATTATTTAAATGTTTCCTATCAGCATCATCGATGTCCAGCTTATTCACCTGACTTGAATAATGCACTGCTGCCCAGAAGCTGTTTTTCCCAAAGAGAAAGGACAGAAATAAGTGTTTTTGAGAGGGAGGGGGCTTGCCAGCATGTTAATATATCCCTCAAGAAGGTGAGTACGTTGCCAGGTATCCCACAGATTAATTTTGATCCTTCCAGCTCTGTTCTGTAAACTCAGATTTGGAAAAGCAACCCTTTCTGTGGTGAGAAGGTAATTAAAGCTCCACTCCAACCCTGCCATCTCCTGAAAGCTAAGGAAACAAAGAGCAGGGAGTGGCTGTGTGATACAAACCCAAACTAAATCTGAGTTACAGGAAACCCATACGAATTAATACAAATAAAAATTTTCAGCTTTCATATATTATTACACAACCCACACAGGTGGGGTGCTCCAAGAAAAGAAAACATTAACTCATTTGTATTTATGGTTAGTAAGAATAGAGCAAAACTGTTAGAATAGTGCAAAACTTGTTCTCCTCCAGATACTTAAAATGTATGTAAAATTTAAATGTAAAATTCACCCTAGGCCTTAGGAGAGCTCCTTCTTTCATTACGAAACTCCAGATTTACTGAAGTAAAATAGTTCTAAATTAATTCCTTCTATAGCAAAAAAAACCATGCTGTATTTAATAGCAATCAGAGCTCGAGAGCTCTAAACCTAAAAACCAGAGTTTTCATTATGAGAAATGCTACATAGCAATACAGAAAAATTCAACAATATTATTTGCATGAACTACTACATTAATTTACAAAGCATTTTGTATAGTCTTTCTGTTCTTCTCTTGTCTCTCCCAAAAGACAGCCACAAATATAAAGAGCTGAAGCGTTCACTTGAACGCTGCATTTTTCAGCCATGCATTTCTTTAGGAATGGTATATTTTGTATTATTGTGAAGTGCATCCTCATAGAAACTCCACAGTTTATTGATTCAATTGAATTGTGCAAGACTGAAATTCTAAACCGTGCTTTTTGCATTGATCATTAAATCGTGGCATTAAAACAGAACTCGATGATGTTTTGCATACACTGATCCTCATAATTTTATTGCTTGTGAAGTTTCACTGCAGCACCAGTGACTAACAGTGCCTGAAGAAAAAAATAAAAATCTTCCTCTGAAACACAATTGTGTCTAAACCATTTGAAAGGTACAGAAACCAATTACAGTAAAATTCTGTGTTCTCAATCAGGCTCCATGGAAAACATTCCAGCATGGAGAGATGCTGGGTTATTTATTGTGGGAAGTTACCGGATGCTTAACTATGCAGATGAAATTCTCCTCATTCTTTTATACAAGGCAGCAAAATAAATAACAGCTCACAGTTCCCAAGGTAGGCTTGTTAATCGGTCCAATATTGTTCTAA
The DNA here is from genome assembly GCF_037042795.1 of Molothrus aeneus. Lineage (NCBI taxonomy): Eukaryota > Metazoa > Chordata > Aves > Passeriformes > Icteridae > Molothrus > Molothrus aeneus. Next base: position 8,124,821 of record NC_089658.1, on the reverse strand, counting down.
TTCTCCTCATTGCTAACTGAATTGGAGCATCTAACTGGATAAAATGTGTCTTTAGATACCATGTACTTATTCCGATTACTATTTGGTTGATTGATGACTTTCTGATTTTTTGAAACAATGCCAGCACAGTGGCCTCTTGGTAGCTGAGCACATGACTGCTGTTTGTTGTGCTTTGGGGGGACTGCAATGCGAGGTCTGGCTCAGTCATTTTTAAAATCAATACTTGCTCTCTGAGCACGGGATAATTTAGAGAACATAATTCAGAATTCTACCTTTCAGCATGTATCCTCCATCAAAGGAGGATTTTTGTCCAGAGTCAGCACAAAGGCTACATGACCCAAGAATGCACAGATAAGGTTAAAAAAGAGAGGGAAAGTACATATTTTTTCCAAAATAAGCCCTCACTAGCCGCATGTGTAGATAAATATGTCTTATGTATGTGCACTTATAGCACATGTGTACCTCCATAAATATGAACTGGAAATGGATGTCTTGAATAAATTTCAGGTTTTGCTTAGTCTTGTGTGTTTGGGTGCTTTTCCTCCTGTTTGGACCATTTGTGTGTTACCTCACACTTTTTAAAGCAAGGTCATACTTCCCTACAAAGAGTGAAATGGCTGAAAATGGGACCTGCAAAGTGTCTGATCAGTTGGTGCTCAGTCTTCCCAGTGCTGGAGCTCTGAAAATGCTGAACACTGAACAATTTCCTCCCCAGGTACTGGTGCTGTTCTTCTCTCAGCAGCAGTGATTTGAACCAAATCTGCTGCATTCAGTCACAGCAGTTCTGCACATGTAAATGAAGACTAACGGATCTTAGTCAGACCCACTGATCTTTGTGCACTGGATGAACTCCAATGTTATGGACCTTGATCCTTTTGGATTAATCTTTACATTTTAGCATTCAGACTCAAGGTTATATCGCCATTTCACCTTCCATATCACTTCCATTAATGAAAATCTCCAATTGTCCAGCTCTTTTAACCTCAGTAGTATTCTAAATCCTCTCTCTGCCATTGAAATATAAAGTTCTCTTTGCACTTTCTCTTCCTCCGTTCCCCTCTGAGCAGAGCACCCACAGAGTTTCCTGTGTCCAGTGCAGGACATATACAGATATATTCCTACACCCTCTCTCCTCCCATATCAGTAAACTTTTACTCCTCTTATGGCTTGACAGAAGCTGCTGAAGTCAGCAGAGCCTTGTTCACATATGAAATGTGCTTAATTTGTTTTTGAATCCTGAATATATTTTAACTTCTCAGTACAGAAAATCTCAGGCACAATCCTTTTGCCCAGTTTCTCCCCAGTTTACCGGGGAGAAACTGGGAGGGACTAGGAATGCCTCCACAAGTTCTTATTTTCATTTTAATTTTGCTTCTACCTCCTTCAAAAGGGGAAACTTCCAGGCATATATAAACAAAAATTACAGCTTCTCTTCATTGTCACAGCATCCTGAGCAAAGAAGGATCCACCACAAAAAGCACAAAGCAGTCTAATTCCTTGCCAATGACAGTATTACAAGTGGTACTGAAAATGTCTGGAGGTCTTGGAGGAAAAAGGCTGATGCCTCACCTAAAAGTATTATTTTCAAACATCTCATCCTCATGCAGATTTCTTAAAAGGAAAATATTTGTCTCAATTCCTTGCAACACTCATTTTGAATTCTACTTGAAAATCCATAGATGGCAGCAAATTAGCAAGTTGAGTTTTCTAATCATTCCCCTTTTTTGTATGCTTCTTTTGATAGAAATTGAATTAAATATGACAAGAAACAGTGGAGAATAGTGACAAAAACAGACAAATCATTCCAACCATCTAAAGACTAATGAAAACCTGTAATTTTTCTTCCATCTTTATTGTCATTTGATGAGACCTGAGTTATTTCAATGTGGACCAAGCAAATAAAATCCACTCTGGATAGAAAAGTTTCAAACCCTGCATCCATGATAAATTTTTTATAAGGATTATTGGTGCTATTTCATTCTACACACTTTGCTGGATGCCCATAACAGCAGCTGCAGCAACAGAGCTCTGCAAAGCAGTTTTCCTTTCAACTTTTTCCACAGCTTTCTCAAAAGGTCATCCTCTGGGGCTGAAATTTCTAGTGTCTGTAAATAAATTTTAAAGAGGAAATTTAAACTTTTTTTTTTTTTTAAATTAGGAGTTAAAGTATATTTCTTCTGTTTTTTAGGGAAATCCTTGTTATTCTTTCCCACAGAAGGGTGCAATATAAGCATCAAGGTAGATAATAAAAATTTGCATTTTCCAAATAATTTGACCCAAGGTTTGTATTCTAGAGTAAACAACTTCCTAGGCTTGGTTGATATTTTCTGCAACAAGACAGATGCTTAATCCACAGATTCCTAGCCAGCCAAACCTCAGAATAAAACATGGTGAAAAAGAAGAATAGAAGTACCTGACTGAACCCAGAGAAATGAGTTTAAAGCATCCATTTCCATGACACTGAGGCTTCCTTCTCATTCACTTTGCAGCCCTGGTTTCACCTCTCAGGTGGGGTTTGCTCTCTTTCACCACAGGAGAGAAGGTGAGTGTCTGCACAGCTTGGCTTTTACAAGGTTTAGGAACTTTTACAAATGCAGGCAGGGGGGAAGTCCCACGCTTTATTACAATTGACCACCAGGATATCTGTCTTTTAAAATCAAGCTGAGACTTTTCAACTGCACTTCATCTGTCCCAGAGAAAAGCAATAGCAATAAGGAGGCCTCCCACATCATTGCTCATTATCACACAATAACGATGTTTTAATTCCAAACAGCTTGAAAAAATTACTGAAGGTTTGCCTGTGCTCAGTATGGACATCAATAAAAAAAGCAAAGAAAGCACAGAAAGGAAAAGTGGGGGATCAGGAAGAAGCCCAAGTTCTCAGCTTTGCACCTGAAGCCACCTGGGTGGGAAAACAGGAACATGCACTGTAAGTCTGTGATAAAGATTCCTGGTTTTAGCAGAAAAAAATAGGAAAAATAATTCCATGTAGATATACTACAACCATTATTATACTTTTTTCCCCTCCAAGTATAATAAAAATAAAACAGAACAAAGAACAATTTTTTTCAAACAAACAGCAAGACTAAAAATAATTTGACATGAAAGATTTTGTCAGTAGTACTTGATTATAGTTTTGTTTTCTAGTAAATTATTTAAAAAAGGAGAGTGGCTTTTGCCACACTACTTGCCTTAGATTTTGGGTTCTTGCCCTTAATTTACAAGTCTAGATACCTTCACACCCAATTTCTCAGCAAAAGAAAAAAATACTCAGACATGTACCTGCAGCATAATTTTCTGTTTCAAGCTATAAGCACAAATCTTATGACAGGAAGATGGGGAAATGACAAGGGTTTTGACAAGATTTTATTTAGAATATATATGATCATGAACATAAAATTTGGAGTCGGAAATTACCTCATTTGTGAGAAATAACACCTCTGGCTCACTGAACATAAAACAAAGGGGTTGCCATGGGGGGCTTCACCAAAAGACATCTTTAGGGAAAGCAGTATCTTTAACAGCAGAATTACTGCAAATACTGTAATATTTAATTTAAAGTTTTTTAAAAATCTTCACCATTAAAATATCCATACATAACTCTGGAACACATGCACAACTACTTTTGCACTGTTTATGTTGGCAAATCAATAATTATGAGAACAAAGACTGTAAAAGCTGGCATTTCTACATCCTCCTTCACACTGTTTTCTGCCATTTTTAACCCTGCCATTTACTTCCTCTGGCATGGGCAGCTGATAAGCTGTTTATTCAGCTTACTCAGGGAGCCCAGACAAAAAGTTTATTTTTGCTTATTCCATGAGCCTGCAAGCAAACCTTCCTTTGCCAAACTGTCCTTACCTCCTCTCTCATGAGATCTCTCCATTTGCAGAGATATCCCACCAAATTTTAGATGCCTAATTCTAAAATTTAAGGGACATCAACTTGGGCTGCCACCATTTTCCTGCACAGAGCTGCTCTGCCACTCCTATTGGTTTTATCCAGGAGGATCTGGGAGCAGAGTGTGTACTGTGACTTTCTTGACCAAAGAGCTCATATTTTCCAAAATAATCACCAGTACTGGATATATCAAGTCTGATTTTTTATCTTGAGCTAATGACAGACTAATTACTGTCAGGTTGCTTGGAATTATGGACAGGAGACTGAAGTATTTGCTTTCAGACTGTACTTTTAAAGCTGATTGTGCCAAATGCAAAGAGGGTCTTGAAGTTGCCCAGTGGCCTGCAGCACATGAAAAAGGAGTAGTGACATTGTCCAGCACTAATGCTATCAGCTTGATATTTTCTGCTACACTGCAGGAACAACAAAATCCCAATTAAGCATAAAATACTGTAGAAAAAATCCTAACTAGAGATGCTTTGGCAGGAGGAACTCCCCTAGCATGTACAGGACAGGATTCTGTAGATCACTCAGTGAGTGCTCATTGAGTCTGGGTACAAGTCATTGTTCTCTAGTGTGAAAATAAGAGTAGTTAGGATAAGTCTCAAAAACGAGAAGAGCAGGCTGTTAATGTGTAAATGGATATTATTTCAAGAGTGTCTTTGGACTTGCTGTGCTCCAGATTTTGGGTCTGGAACGCAGCAGTCCTCAGGAGAGTATTGGTATCTGCACATCCATGAAACTGGAGAATCCAGTCCTAGCCTTTAAAAGAGCCAGTGATAATAAAGCCCTGACATCCCCGAGTTTATCTTCAAAGTCAAGAAATAAAAGAGGATGCACGTTTTGTTTATAAGATTTTATTTAGTGCTGTAGATTAAACTGTACCTATGACTCGACCAAAATGCTTCTGAGCTTTGATCCTTGGTTTTGAGCCATGTGTCTTTAGACCTCTTTTAGGAGCAGATTCACAATCTAAATACATGAGTTATTCATGAAAGCATTGCATGTTTTGGAACAATCCCGTCACTTTTTCCTAGTCTGATGAAATACTGTTGTATAATGTTGGTTTCCCTGCCCAATCTCCCGATGAAATTCCTTCACAGAAATAAAATCTGCAGGAATTGTAATACTTTTATAAAAAGTCATGACCCCTTTAAGGAATTGATTTCTATAACATTTTATTTTTCATTAGAATTGTTTTCCTTTAAGTAATTTCATAATTCTCTGTTAATGAGCAAGTGAAGGGTGTTTTGAAGCAGACAGCATGTGATGTCTAAAGCACCAATCACTTCCCTGGACCTCCTATCTCTCAAACCACCTGCTAATCATAACAATTGCTAATTTGAGACCTTTTAGCCAATTCTGGTGTCAGTGACAATGCCACGTAGCCCGCAATGGCCATTTGGCCACTCTTCCCACCCACCTCAGTGACTGCTGCTGCTGCTGCCCATTTTGGGCTCTATTGTTCTCCTGCCTCTTCTGACCACAAGCAATTCCTCCTCTCCTAATCTCGGGGGAATCTCTGCCTTCACAATGGGGGCAGGGCCATTCGCTTTGTGTGCAAGATAATCTTTTATAGAATTGTTCTCACACACACCCCATCCTGTTCATGCTCTTTCTGCCTCTGAAAGGCAGATAAACAGCAATGGGGAGGTTTAAAAAGCCAATAGGAAGTGTTAACTATCTCTGGTTACCGTTACCCTTGTTGATCTGCACTTAAAAATGCATATGGATATGGCTAAATTGGGAAAAAACTGTAATCATCATTATTGTTGCAGTGTCTCTTATATTAAATCCAGAAGTGCCTGGAATACAGAGGGAATTTGCTGACAGATAAACAATTCACTGGATTTGGATTTTATCAATACCTATGTGTAAAAACCATACAGTGATGGAGCAAGTGCTTCCCACAGTATTTCAAAAGAGAGGAAAAATCTGAGGTGATCAGTTAAGGGAAGCAGAACTGACAGCCCCTGTGCTCAGCATGGTGTCTCCCTGCTCCTCTGCCCCAGCCCTCTCTGAACAGAAGGCAAAATTTACTTCATTTCCCAGTCTGAATTGCTGAAGTATGACTTTGTGCTAGGCTTTATGTTTAAGTCCTCCACTCTGAAGGATTTAAAGCTAGTCATTGTATTACAAAGCAGGTTGCAGAAGAGGGAAAAATAATAATAATAAAAAAAGGTAGACTGTACCGACCAACTGCTTTAAATGGGAGGGGCAGGGGGAGTTGGTAAATATTACTCTACCCCACACAGCAGTGAATAAATGCACAGAAATAAAGCATCCTGTTGCCTGCGACATGGATAACAATTTCAGATATTTCTTTCACCTATCAAAATTGCTTTTCTGATTTATTCCCTATCCTTTTCCTGAGCAGAGTATAAAATTACCTGCAAAACCTGCATCACGCAGGCATTTCTTCTTGACAATGCTCACTACTAACAGAGCAGAGAAAAGGCTCCGGAAAATCTCAGCTCTGTCATTCCGCTCCGTCCTGCCGGAGCCCTCCTCCTCCTCCTCCTGCTGCCGGCGCGCAGCCCGCGCCGAGGGCTCCCTCTAGTCCCTGCTCGCAGCACAGCAGGGGCCGGGATCGATACCCGAGCCGGCAGCTGCCCCTGCCTGAACCTCAGCACCGCCCGAGCAGCGCCAGCCACGGGGAGCTCTATTTCTCCATCCACCCCTCCATCCACCCGTCCGTCCGTCATCCATCCCTCCGTCCATCCATCCATCCATCCATCCATCCATCCATCCATCCATCCATCCATCCATCCATCCATCCATCCATCCATCCATCCATCCATCCATCCATCCATCCATCATCCATCCATCCATCCACCCGTCCCTCCATCCATCCATCCCCTCCGCTGGAGCCCGCAGCCCCGCAGGCTCATTGCCCTGTGAAACACGGGTGCTGCAATGATTTTGGAATATCTCCTGGCAGAAGTGCTGAGCACAGAGGATGTGAACCCAAATGTAACATGTCTGTGAGTCCCCTGGGATGAGGCCACTGCCCCAGTGGGCAGCCAGGGCTGGAGCCACTGAGTGCTTTGTTGTACTGCTGCCTTTCATTACTCTCTGCTTCAGCCAGGTGGTGAGGGCCACGCTCTGAAAAGCTCCCTGGGGTCCATGTTGTCTAATAAGTATGGATGTTGCCTGGGGCACTTGGTGAGGTCCCTGTATCTAAGGCCCAACAAACTCAGCTTTATAATGATTGGCAGATTTGGGGTTGAAGCGTGGCTGCTGACATGACATTGTAATTCATTACACAGTGCTCTTTAACGTGTAAATTACCTGAGATATTACCAGGATTTTGCTTTTAACCCTCATCTGCTTGTACCTAATTTTGTTCTACAGCTGTGTGGGCTGACTTTGGTGAGGCTTTACTGATGCAAGACAAATGCAGGGGAAGCCCTAAGCTGCATGTTTTGTTACATGTTTTTTCTGTAAAACACAGTGCAGTAAAAAATTTCAACAGTTTCAGTCAAGTTCAACAAAATGTTACAGCTATGACATGAATGTCAGACCTCAAACCTGGTATTTAATCACTTCGTTCAAAAGGAGCATTTTTACAGTGTTTTCTATAGAGGAACAAACTGCAAGCACCTCACAGTCACAAAAAAAGTCCTTTACAGCACAATCACCAATCTATTCCCACATCTCTGTATGGCTTCCTCTGCCAGTGTGTGTTCAGCTATGGAGTTGCAGATATTGCAATGTTTTTTATGAATATAGCTCTGCACATTGACCAGGACTAACAACCTTGCTCACTTTTTATATGTTTATATATGTTTATATGAATATAGCTCTGCACATAGACCAGGACAAACAGTGCTACCCCTTGCCCACTGCCACAACTTACACATAGAACCAGCAAGAGAGCAAAATTAAGTCTATCAAAAGGTAGCTGATGTAGTGACAGATATGATTAATTCAGTGCTGGGAAAACAGATGAGATCTTTTGAATGAATACTTGAGTTTTATTGGAGGATGTTATATTCTATATAAATTAACATCCCCAAGCCCATTCAAGCTTTCTCCTTAGCCAAGACAAGGTAATGACAAGTTACAGAGCTTGTCATTAAAACACAGCATCTGATTTTGACAATAAGCTTTAAAATGGTGTTTCAATGATGATATCAAAGGGTGCTGTCTGAGCTGCTTTGGCCACAGCAGCCTCATGTTGCCAAGTGCACACGTGTAGATGGAAAATGAAAGGCTGGCAGTATGTGTGGGGCAGGCTCCTGACCTCTCTCCCTGGCTGAGACCTGCTGGGCCCTGGAGCCTTTGCTCTGTAAGAGCTGTTTTTTCAAAAATTCTTAGAAAATAGTTGATATTTATAACTTGCAGCTGCAGATAGATTTTTCAAGACACCCAATATTAGCCAGCCTGGCAACCATTTAATTCAATGCTGAGTGCTTTGAAAAAATATATCCTGAGAGTGTTGACTGTCCTTGAGTTTCTCTGATGCCAACAGAATCTGGAAGGATTTATAATCCTGTAGGAGGTGGCTAGCAAACTGAAGGATTCAACTCACAGGCCAAAGAAAAATAACTGGGCCTTGTTTCAGCCCTTCTAGAAATCTGCATCGCAGCAAACATTTTTTGGCCATCCTTATGATGGTACAGTACCACTGCCAATTTATACAAACACTTCTATCTCAGGCTTCAGCAGGAAGTTTTTGGCCTGGATATGACTGAGTTAGCTCTAAATTTTTCTCTTCCTGCATCATAAATGCCCTCAACCTCTGGTCATATGCACTAGTCTCAGATTCACTTTCACTTCTTCCCAGTCCTTATGAAAGTTTTCCTTTTGCAATAAACGCTCAAACGAATGCAAACTGTATTCAAACTTTGTACAAAGCCATTCCATGGTCCAAGCTGAAAACAACATGCACAGAATGAAGTACTATCCTCTTCCACCCCATAAGCAGTGACCACCTTTGCTCTATAGTGAACAGATGCTTTTGGGATTGCTGCTGTTCACCACAAACTGTTGCAAGAGTTTCAGTATTGGGAAGCCTCAGCAGCTCCAAGAACAATAATGCTCTTTAAGATCCAATTTTCATTTGCATGCAGTGAATCATCCACAAGTTCCAAGTAACTCAGGCATTTCAATATAATGCGTCAATACAGGATGAAAAAAAGAAGTAAGTGAAAGCTAGCCCTGAAACCCAGATATTGTTTTTATGTATCTGGCACATTTGTTTTGTCTTTTTTTTTTTTAGATTATATAGATTCTTATTATCAATAAGATAAATCTTATTATATAGATTCTTATTGTCAATACTAAATATTTGACTAACATAATTTATTTTTTATTCATTATACTAACCTGATTGCACCAGCAATTCATTTGACCACAGTTTGAAAATAACACACAGCATCTCTTTTTACTGCACTTTGCTCCAAATCAAGGTAAAGTTGCTTTCCATAATCTCACCCAGGTTAATATAGAAGAGATCCCTCTTGTCCACTTTGAGTGGAAAGCCAGTTTTAAGGCTGCTTATGACATGGCAGGCCAGTTGCTACAGAAGCCTATTTCCCCTTCATCCCTGGCCCCTCAAGACAAGTCAAACCTGGCAAGACACTGAGCTCTCTCAGCTCAGGCCATTCCAGGTGCTGCAAATGTTGGGGAGCCACAGGAAGGATCCCCAGCATCACACTGGCAGGAGAGTGAGGGGGAATTTTCCCTTGCCCACAGCTGAAATTCCACAATAACTCATTTTTGTCTGTTTTCTTGCATAGAAAACAAATTTTTTAGCTACCCAAAGCAGAGTTTTTTGTTTTAACAAGCTACATTCTATATTGCTGTGAGGCTGAGGAAGACACTGGAGCTGCAGCAGCTCAATACTAGGTGGTGAGAAGCAGAGAGTTAATCACTGCTGAGCCAATATTTCGATATAATGTTAGTGGGCTTGGTGCTATTTTTAGCCCCTCTGCCAGCTGTATTCACTGCAGTTCCTGTGACTTTTTTTGACAGAAGAGGAACAGTATCTCTAGTTACCTGGCCAAATTCTTATTCTGGCAGTTTCATCCTCCCTGCTGAAAAAACTTGCATAAAGTCTAAGGAATAAACATGCTGTGTTCTTTCTTCAGCAGCACACAGCAACACTTGGTGAGGAGGTGATGCACCATTCTCCTACAGGTGTGTGCTGCCAAAGGGGCTGTGCGACCCCAGCAGGCACATCCAGCCATCCAGGTGGGGGTACTGCCATGTCCTGCAGCATTTCTGTGCTCCAGAACCCCTGCTGACACATTCCAAGAACCATCCTGCCCAGTGTCCTCTGCATAATTTAAATTATGGGCTCCTTGGGAAGCAATTCCATCTCCTCATGCCCTGGTCCCACTGCTGGACACATTGCCAGCACCCAGAAAAGGACAACATTTTCTTTCCAGCTCTTTGCCTTCACTGAGTGCCCACTGCCTGACCAGGGCATGGCAATTCTCTCCAGTGTTTAGGAGAGCTTTTGTTTCATCACACACAGACCTGGGCCCGCAAAATGAAATGCATTCCTGATGTCTGAATTAATTATAATATTAAAAGAGGAAACTTCCTATGTTTGTGGGGGTGAAGTAAATGTCCCATGGCATTTTAAGATAAAATTTTGAGCCTGCAGTCTTAGGCATTGTTGTTTTACTGAACTGTACTGCATTACATTAGAGTAGATTACAGATTGACCATACCCTTGGCTCCAATATAATCTCACTATCAAATGGTTTTCAACACAAGGACCTTCAAATTTTGCTTTTAAATCAGATTACCCCCCAAAACAGAAAAAAACCAATTGACTGTAGAGTGCTATCTTTCCCTTGCTTTCACCATTTTGCTTTCATGACACAATACAGGCACACAACAGAAGATGCTGTACATTCTCTTCCTCCTTCCCTTTTAGTGCTAGAACCACTTCTTTTATCTGAAAGATCAGCCACCTAAGGCTCTTTTTCTGCACATAAGTATGTGTGTTTTTTTCTCTGTACTTTGAATGATACCAGTGAATGCTGTGCTCACAGGTACACTGAGTGTAAAGATATATATTTGAGAGTAAAATGCTCTGTACATCTGTCAGTCATCTAAAAAAAGGAAAGGATTTAATTGCATTTTAGCTGCAGAGGCATTTCATGTGCCTTAACTGCTAAAATAAGGAGGAAAACTTTCATTATCAGGTTCTGGGATTCAGCTGTGCATTTCTCCTTAACACTAATAGAAGACTCTGCTGTTTCTGCCCACCTAACACTGAAAAATTGCTCAATAAAAATTACTTGTCTGGTGCAATTACACCCTCATCTTTTAATTAGCATTCTCTATAGTAGTTAGCATGGGCTTTAGAAGCCCAGTAAAGAGATATTTCTTGGCTGAACAAAGTCATCTTCTTACCAAGTAGATTGGTTTAGCTCCAGCCTTTCAATGAGCACGGGATCCCAAAAGCATTTCATCCTCATTACTGAATCACAATGCTGCTGCCCAAGTGTGAATGTGGATGCTCTGGTCTTCTGGGAAGGGAGGGCTTAATACTGAATAAACAACTATCTGGGCAGAGGGAAAAGAGACTGAAAAGAGCTTCTGGGGCAGAAGAGGGCTGAAGGCAATTTCTTTTTTGTATCATTTTTCTTTTAAAATGAAACGAGCCACTTAAACGTTTTCTTAATTTGTATTTGGCTGACTGAATTATTGTCAGAGAGAGGGAAATGCCTGCAATGCAATCCTGAGTTGTGAAGTACACAGCACATATTAAAAAAGCAGCAGAATCCTAAAAAAGCATAAGAAGCACAGAGCAGTACCTGCATGTGTAGATCCCTCTCTGACATGAAGTTTGAATCGCAACAAAATAGAACCACAATTCTATTTACACTGTATTTTTCTTCCCCTCATACTTTCAAAAATTTCAGGCTGAGCAAAATTTTCTTTTGTTTCCTGCCATTTTACATGAAAAATACTTTGGAAAAAAGAAGTCTGTCCTGAGCAGCAAGGACGGTGTGATGGCAGCACAGAGGCAGCTCACTGGAGAGTGGCTGAAGGCAGCACAGCAGGGCTGGAGCCCAGGGACCAGTCCCTGGGGCTGCTCCAGGGCAAGGACAAGCACTTGTCCTCCTCAGTTTACACAGGGCCTTCTCAGGTGAGGTTTCTATGATCACACCTTTCAAAACCTTTTTCTCTCATATAAATAATCACACCTTAAAGCAGGCAGAGGAATTCCTGTCCTCTCACCCAACAGAGGGTCCCTACTTATTGAGCTCCAAAAATTATTTTCTCCCCTCCTCTGGCCAGATACATTTTTACAAAACAGTGTCCAGGATTGCCATCAGAGTTTTGAAACACATGGGAGCACTTCCATCCTTTACAATCTTTTAATTATTGAGGAAAAGTATTCATGAGCTGAAGGACACACAGTATATGTCTCAATTTACAATGCAGTTAGAAACACTTATAAAACATTTAATCGATTAAAGACTAGTTGTTTTTGGTTTTATTCCCCACAATTTTTTAATTAACAGCAATTAGCATGGCAAGAGAGCAGAATATTTCAATAAATCCTGATGTTATAAAGAACTTTAAAAGGTCTTTGCTGAAGAGTTTTTGATTTTTCAATTACAAAGAAAGAAAGATCTCCAAAATCAGATTAAACCAGAGCTGCCATTTTACCACCTAATGTGTCCTTCTAGAGCTGAAATCTGCCCCACAGGGCCTTGCTCCAAGTGGGAATCTCTTCCACCAGCTGCCAAAATTGGCTGATGCTGGAGAAGTAAGGGCTGGACCAGCCCAAGAGAGGCCAATGGCAAAGATCCACATGAAGATGGATGGAAGTCGTGACAGCCAAGCCAGGTGACAGCTGGGGACAGCCAAGCCAGGGCTATTGTCAGGGACAGAGCAGGACTGAGCAGGAAGAGTGTAAATAGAAATCTTTGAGGATAGTCACATTGTGCAGTTGATAATGTTGGCTCCTGTATTTCGGGTGGGCTTCTTTTTTTTATTTTTTTTAAATTACTTGCCCTTTTTAAAAAAAGATCTGTAAACTAAAAGTCTTGATACAGGCCAAGCTGGCAGATACACTTGACATGAAAGGTCAGAAGCTGTGGCAGTAGCATAGGGGCCACTTCTTGGGTAACCAGCAGGTTCCACCTTTGGCAGTGCCCTTCTGGGAGCATGCCCAGCTTGTGCAGGCCAAGGTGAGTTCTGCAGAGCTCACACTATGTTTACAAGCTGTATGGGTTATAACAAGCATCTGTATGCAGAATAAACATATTTTGATTGCTTTTCATTTTATCTTTGTGTCAGAATCCTAGGAGCAAGAAGATCAAAAGATAGAATAGAATATTCTGGAATCATATCAAGATGGAACAAAGAATCTGTGAATTATCAACCAAGACCTATTCCTGGAAATTCAGTATGCCAGCTCATCTCCCAGGCATGCTCAGATGAGATTTCTGTGACGAAAAAACCAGAGCATCCTGATGCTACAAGAGACTCACTCACATAACCAATGCATTGTGACCTTGACTCTGCATAAGCATATTAACAGACTGGGCCATTTCACAAATTACCCTGCTTTCCTGAATAGTGAAATAAAATGTCAGGAGAGCTCAAAATTCCAAATACATACATTGAAATGCATGTTGCTTTGTTCAATTGGAGGAAGGTAATTCCACAGTTTTTAGCTTTCCTTTTGTTGTATGTTTCTCTCAAAATCAGTATCTGGGAAAATGTGCATTAACTAGCATCTGTACAGTGGGAGGATGACCACACAGTGATTTCAAAATCATGCTCTCATTACTGCTAAAAATATAGTTTGTTATCCCAAGAAGGGATGTAACACCTCTGTAATTAGGGACTTCTCTGGCCTCGGGGGAATCCTAATAAAGCAAATTTCATACATTGATGTGCTTCCCATTGCTTCATTTCTTTGTTCTATCACCCTGTTGTTAATAACACCCTGCAGCAAAAAATGTTCATGAAGCCAAGAGCTGTCCAGATAAGAGAAAAGGTCATGATCCCCCTAGTGCGCGTTCATCAGTGAATGGACACCAATCTGAAAATAAGAGGATGCCTGTCAACATGGAATGGAAGGCAGCAGCATAACATCAAATTAAAGCCAACGAATGCTCATACAGTTGTACTGGGCTCCAACCTTAACCAAAAATCAATAGTCAACAAAGTATTACAATATGAAGTGACTGAATCACTGGGGAAGGAGGTAGCAAAGGGAGGAAGTGCATGAAAGCTCTGCAAACATTATTATACTTATATACACATATGCACATGGATGATGAGGATGATGATGCTCTGCTGCCTCTGAATTTCAGCAGGAAGTGGAGCCTCAGTTACCAGGTGTAGGAAATACAGCACAAGATTCTAGTCATGCCAGTATTGTTACTGGGTACACCTTATACAAACCCATGAAATGTGTTACACACAGCTTTCATGTTTGATCACAGCCCCAAATACTAAGGGTTACTGCTGAACATTATTCATGTATATTTGATGGCAATTTCTTTGAATGATCACAGTAGCAGTAAAAATTTCACAGGCAAGCAATGTCAAGTGGCATTATGGGAAGCAGGGATTTTTGCCAAGGAATGGCTGCAATAAAAATATTGGTTCGCCTTTGAATTTTTTTGATAAGTTATATTTATGAGGAAAAATGGTGGGGAACTACTTACAGATAAGGCATCACCATATTCCAAAGAGTTTGCCTTAAAACCCTCTCCATTTATTGGTAAATTCATGAACTACAGACAATTTGTAAATTTCTATCCCCAAATGTAACTTTTTGCTAGGAAATTCTGTGCTTTCCTTTTAGGCCATTGATAACTTATTTCAAAATCACTCACAAGCAGTTAGGAAACATCCAAAATCTTCAGAGCAATTTGATTCAGCCCCCAGAGACAATAGGGATGACTCCTTCCCTAACTACAGGCAAAACTCAATTTAAAAATTCTTAATTTTTCCCTATCATTTTCAAACAAGGAGAATTCCAAGAAAGAAAAAGGCTAAAGAAATTCAAAACATAGAGCAATCCAAAAAGCAGGCTTGTCTAATAACTTTTTTTCCCCTGAGCAGCTGAGAAGGAAGACTGAACCAGGGAATTTCCTATTTTTACATTATTTTGTGGTGAAACATAACTTTAGCAGTAAGAAGGCCCTCTGGTTTGGAGTCTTCATTTTGCCCCACTAAATGTACAAGATTAATTTTGCTGCCTCAAGGCCACCCTGCACATAATTAGGCCTGATGCTGGAAATGACCTTAATTTTCTCCATCAGTTTTGCACCCAGAGTAAGTACAGGAGCACTTTATAGCCCTTAGACATCTGATGACCAGATTAAACAGGCAAATCACATAGCTGGACATCTAAGCATGATTAAATTAATCATCCCTAACTTGAATCTATAAACCTGCACAAATAATTAATTTTAAAGTTTGTCATAATTTCTAAAGATAAAATGCATCAACAAATGCAGAGAATGCTTCTGGGCTCTTCTAAAATTCCCAGAAAAGGTCTTTATAGTTTATCAAAGAAACAGGGCAACTTGAGATTTCTCTGGGTTTTCCAGGATGAGTTGCTGAAAAAAACCTTTATTAAAGGCATTAATTGGAATAGGGTCCAGTTGCTCTAAGCACTGTACAAACCATGCAGTGGTCACCTTGGGATTAGGAACTAAAAAGAAAGACCTTGGCAAATAAATCACAGGAAAAAGGGAAACTGCAAGAGAGACATCCCCAAAAGAGGAGACTCATTGCAAAGAAGTTCAGATCCACTGAATTTTGTTATTACAGTTGTTTCTTTCCCTTCCCTTCAAAAGATGCATTGTATAATGCATTTCATCAAGGCAACTATTAAAAGTTCATGTTTACTAATTCATTTAATTGCAAAGTGCAATGAAGGAAATAGAAGTCAGTCTCATTTCCAGAAGAGCTTGGATATGAACTTTGTTATCTAGGCCTCCACATTTGCTCAGTGCATTACACAAGAACTGTGCTGTAGCCTTTTCTTATTACTCAAGCTGTAAATTTACAAGACAATTATGGTCTACAAGCTACAATGCAGTGTCAGTTCCAGTAACCCAGGGACCCTCATCAACCATTTTTGTTTGGTTTGTTTCTTCTAGAAACCTTGGGCTCCTCATTTTCAGGGAAAACTCTACCTGGACCTTTTGGTGTCTCAACAGCTGCATCACAAGCAAATCTTCAGGTTTATTGCCCTGTTAATTAGGGTCACTGCCCACTAATAATTTACCCAATAATAGGATATATTTTTAATCAGCCAGTCACTGCATTTATTATTTCCTTTGGCTGAAACTGTAATAAACAGTATGAAACACTTTAATTTATGATACTTCTACCCATAATAAAAGCATTTAACCTGGCCTTAAATTTTCTTTAATGGTAGCTTTCATTTCTAACATTTTAGCTCTTTTAAGGCTATAATACATATTCTGGTAGGTGGAATTCACTGACATTTAGTTTATTAGCCTTACTAGCCAAGTCCACTCCGTAAATGCTTGTTTCATTTGCTTGATAACAAGGATTATAGCAGAGAGCTGTCCTGTTCCCAGGCATCATCATACAGTCTGTGTTATTGTGTTAGGGCAGGATACACACTGCCTACAGAGGATGCTGCAGACCAGACAGATCATTCTGAACTCCTGCAGGTCACTAGTCCAGAAAAGAGAGCAGGATTGCAGCCATGGGAACTGTTCAGAAACCCGGATCCACACTCTGGTGCCCAGTCCCCTGGAGATGGCAGCAGCATTTGTGGGGCTGATTGCAGGCCATGTGATCCTCAAGAACCTCTAGGAAAGATCTTGAAATCTTAATTGAGAGCTTCAGGAAACTCTGCCCTGAATAAAACAGAGGAGCTCAGTGCTGATGCTTTTCCTATTTTCATGCTGCTGTTAGAGGAAAGGTCTGTATAAACCTAGCGAAGATGATTAGGGAAAGGAGGGGCTGGAGTATTGTGCCACTTTAATGAAAGGCGCTGCAGAAAATGCTTAGAAGTGAGAAAAGGTGGTTGCACTTCTCTCACAAAGAGCCAAACCTCTAAAAGTGGACACACATTGGATAAATAAATGCCAAGAGTAACTAAAGGCTTCTTGGAGTGTAGCAAATAATCAATGGTGTATGCAGAAAACAGGGCCAGCAGCTCCTCCTGGCAAGCAGAGATAGGCAGAAAACCAGAGTAAGGCTCCTTTCATGAGGGAGGAGTATTAACCATGAAGATGTTTTTCCACACCAGTGGGACTGAATGCATTAGGATTAGGAGCAGAGATGGGCAAAGCAAATCCTGAGAGGTAAGGAGCTTGTCAGCATGATACTGATGTCACAAGTCATGCTGATGCCCAGGTAGTAATAACACTATTTTTTGTAGCTGTTATTTGTATTAAAGTAGCTGAGATTAGGATCTCTTTGTGTTAAGCCTTTAAGCAAGGGAAAGTCTAACCCCCAAAGAGAATGTAGTCATCAATAATAAGACAAGCAAAAGCTGGGAACAAGGCCATTATTATTCCTATTTTATAGGTGGAGGACTGAAACACTGAGATTAAATGATTAGTCACAAAAAAACCCTAACCCAAAACAAAGCAAGCCAACAAAAATCGACACTTTGTCACAGTTGTGGCATGGAGCCACATCTGATTCTATGGTTTCTGCTTTAGCCACCAGACCAGCCCTCCTCCCTATACAAATGGTAATAGGAGGTAAATAACATACTAATAAAAATATACTACTCACCAAAAAAATCTCAAACTACTTAATGTACTAAGTGAGCCTAACAATGATTTTAGATTAAGAGTTAAGTTTCCTATTCAGTGATCTAAAGAGGCAGGCTTTGCCTTCCCTTGTTCCAATATTGCACATCATATCAAGAATTCCAAGTTGTCATCCTGGCATTGAAAGTATCACCCTAAATCACACTCAGGATGTAGGGGAGGATAAAAAGTGCAACTTATAAATGAATGTCTGTAACCATATTAAGTACACTATCACTTGCTGGATTAGAAGGCTGCTTGTGAAGTAGAGCCACAATGACTATCAGCCCTGACTGAGATTCCTGCTAGCAACAGGGGAATGCTGCAAGATTGCCTAAAACACCTACCACAGCAGGAAAAGAATGAGAAAGCACAGGGACCCTTCAGAGCTGAGAGTCCTGTAGCCCTGGGTAGCCCTCAGCAAGCAGCCCCTGCTGCGGCCCCAGCCATGGGGAGAGCTGCAAGGCTGGGCATCATGAGGGGCTGTAACTCAGCTGTCCAAGGGAGGGCTGGGATTGCATATCAACAGGATTTCTGCTCCTCAGACTAAGGTAGGCTTCTTGTTATAACTCAAATTGCAGCTGAATTTATGGCTTTACTTGTTTGAGCAATACAGGGTTAACGCCCTGTGTGAGGAAAAGGAATATTTCCTTCATTAGAAGTCTCTTCATGTAGAATGGAATCTGGGGGGTTAACAGCAGGCTCTGGAGGAGCAGAGCACAGTGAACCATGGGTACAGATTCAGCTCCAGGTGCCCATGTGGTGGCCTGATGCTACAGCAGTGACACTTTCCATGGGCTGGCACTCGTGCAGAAACATTGTTATTCAGCAGCTGGGTAGCTGGGTACCACCAGGGTGACACCAATGCAGTGTAGAGCCTCAGGAATAATGGAAACTGCTGTGAACTAAAGGCTCTTCTGCACATATAAGAAACACATACACAAAGTGTCCATGCATATGTGCTGTAACAGGCCAACAATGCTGAGCACAAGAAAACAGTTAAAACTTATAAAATAGAATAGAAGCTACTGTAATTACACTAGATATTTCACAATTCTGAGAAAAAACTTCATAGTATTAAAGAAGCAGCTGAGGATATTCTCCAAAAAAACTAGTACTTATATTTCTGCCCAAATGAGAAAAAATGAATATTTGTTCAAACAGATTGTTATTTCTGGAGATGTTAAAAGGGAAACTTGTTACTATAATAAATTTGTGAGCTTTTAAATAATAATTCTGTTTGACAGGTACTCCAGTGAGTGATGCACAGCCATAATTAGCCAAATATATGCTTTATGAAGAGTTATGACACTGCCCCCCTATGGGTCTTACTCAGACCTAGACTGTCACCATCTGTGCATTGTGAAGACAGCAAGAACTCATTTCATAATTAGCATTGGTGGGAGTGCTGCACCACACAAGCACAGTGTTCTACATAACTACAACGTGGCTCGATAACAAGCTTAGCATGTTTAAGCATAATTGGTTAGAGAAATCAATCCTCTGTGCTGTAATTGTTGTGCACGCAAGTGAGAAATAGGGCTGGACCAGAGAGCTCTGCCAGGTGGCTCCTTTGGCTGCAGGTTCATCTTTCAGAGCAAGGACTAAGGAATGTGTTCAGAAATCAGCTAAGGAGGGGAAGCCACAACGTTTCTTCCCCTATTTCTGGGCAGATCACAAAGAGTAATTGCAGCGAAAGGCGATTTCTCCCATCATGCCTTGTGCTCTATTGAGTTCACTCAAGATGTAATTGGAAAACAAATACAGCAACACCATCATCAGGACAGACACAAGTGTTTGTCTTGGGTACAAGCTGTTGTATAATGTGATAGGTCTTATTTCCACTGACACTCTTTATTCGTACCTAATAAAATACATCGCCGCAGCCTTTGTAATCTGGTAGTAATAATTAAAGCTCATACATATATAGTGGTGCTCTGTACACATTCAAAAAGATATTTTAATGACTATTAAACATTAAGAATTGGCCTATGTCCAGAAAATAGAATCTAGTTCATCACCAAATTATTTTGTAAGTATAACATTCTCCTCCGGTCATACACTTACACAGCACATAAAGAAGTTTTGAGTAGCAGCTAATAAAAGTGAGTCTTAGTAAAAAGAAATGTTTTTGCTAAAAATAGTGTATCTCATAGAGTTATGGTGATTTTTAACCTTTCTATTTATACACATTTCCAGTGCACTCAATGTAGTAAATAAGTGACTCACAAGATTAAAGATGCACCAATACATTTACTATGAAGTCCATAATAGATAGAAAGAAAATAAAGAAAAAGAAATTACTGGTGAGAAATACCACACTTATTAAAAATACCATCTAAAGCTAAATTTGATGAGATTTCACATTTAATATGGCACATTTGTTCAATGGTTTTAGTCTTAAGAGGTACATGGCTAAACCTGAAAATTTAGTTTCAAAATAAATGTGTAGCTATTAGCTGCTGGACATCACAAAAGTCATACCAGAATAGCATGACAAAGTCAAACAAACGAAAATATTTCAAAAGACACAGTGACAGTGACTGCAGCCAAAAAGCTTTTATCTGCCTGGGGTAGACTAAGATTTTAGACTTGAAAGCATTTCTTGGCTTCCTCAAATACATGTAATTTTTGGTAAGACTGCAAGTCTGTGGGCATGATGTGCAACACGCATCTGCACAGGAATCCATTGCAGTTCAGTGTTATTCACAGCCACCTCCCTGCTATGACAGTGCTGTTAATTTATGTCACACCCACGAGCTAACAGGGGACCACAGAGGTGCTTCATGTAGCTGCATTTCAAAGTGCACAGTGGCTTTAAGTGATTAAACCATATTCTGTATATACTTCTAGCAATGCACCTCCTTTACAAGTATTCCTGTCACAAAGGCCCCCCCTTCTGCACCCCCACCCCTCTGCTGATAAATGCAAATCTTAATATTTGCTACAGATAATGCAAACACAGAACTTGTGAAGAAGCCTTTAACCCTGAGTACACTACCACAATTATTTAGTTACCTTCTTCTGTTTGCTTCCTGTCTGCTAAGTGTGATGCTTTTTTTCAGCCTAATATCCTGTGAAGGTGCCAATTACCCTGCTGCTTATCAGCTGAAAACTATGCTTTGTGCAAAGGGAGCATCAATTATTTGTGAGCAGAGAGCAAAGCACGTTTGAATCATAATGATAGGATGCTGGTGCTTCCAGCAAATAGAACATATCAAAAGGTAACATAAATCTAATAAAGTGTAGGTCATAAGGGATCATCTCAGAAGTCCACACTTCAATCTTTAATTGTTAAAATTATGTTAGTTTTGCAGAAGGCAAGTCTGTGAGTGCACAGGGGTTTGCTATAGCTTAATACCCACAGCAGAAAATAAATTTTCTTCAAGCAACATTGTCTTTAAGACACATCATTTCTTCCACTCAATTCATTCGAATGGTTAGGCTTTCTACTTCGGTGCTGTTGTTTATGCTTTGATTCTACCCTGATAACCATTTTGCAGCAAAACCTCCTTGGTCTCAGCCAGACATAAACATGCTGCAAACCTGTAATCCTCTGCAGATTGCAGAGAGAGGCTGTAAATGATTTTGTGAGGACACCGGTCTCTTTATTTGGTATCAACATTGCCTTTACAAGCTTCCCCCACACACACTTTCAATTTCAGGCAAGCTTTTGTACATCGGGGGATATGGGACCGAAAGATTAGGTTATTCCTTGAACTACCTCTGTAAGGTCAACTCTTTATATGCTTTTGAAACCCAATTTGAAGGGCTTGTCCCTACTTTTTCCTCAAGGATTGTGATTCACAAGGGTTACTACAAGCGACCATTATCTTATCGCAACACCTGCTCCGAGTGGTGGGACTGCAGGGCAGCTCCTGCAAACCAGCTCCTTTACAGAACTGCTCCTTATTGCAGAACTGCTTACCTGCTGACTGACAGAGGCTCATTCAAATGATGTACCAGTGTGGCCCAACCATTTACAGGATTATCGTGCTCTCCTTTCACCAGGCTACTGCCCACCCCCACCCCAACTCAGGTCAGAAATCCAGGGATGATGCTACTGGGGGAGATCCAACTCACAGTGTGAAATGTAGGGAATAAATATCACAGCAGTGTTAGGCTTGAGAGTCTTATTTTGGATCATTTCTCTATTACTAGGAGAACAGCAATGCTGCTGAGAGACCTGTTGAAACTCACTAAACCATCCAGTGCAGAACATTACTTTTAGGCCACTGAGTCTTAGGCAAAAAGCTTCCTGATTGTTAAAAAAAATTCCTACTTTCTAATGCCTGGCCAGAGTATGACTTTGGTACTGTAAGAGAAAAAATAGTGGTGTGACTCAAAGGACTCATCTGAAACACTACAGTACTAACAAAAGGCACATGCACACAGACATTAAAGTGAGCCTCTAGTGCTGGTCATCACCTGGCAGTAGCTGCCACTCAGTGGTCAGAGGTGTGGGAGATGCTTGAAAAACCCAGGGCAGCAGATGTGACACAAAAGCCTGATGGAGACAGAAGCCAAATGAGGCAGCTGAGGAATGGCACATTTTTCTGCCTCATCTCTGCACATCTCAGACCAGCCTACAGTGTTCTGTGATCAATTATTATACCTGCAAGTCTGCTTAGGGATCTCAAGAAATTCAATATTGTGAGCTGCATATTTCTTCCCAGCAATTGCAGACCTCTGGCTTCCAGAAAATCCACCCCACACACCAGTTTGTAACGCTGTGCCCCTTGTAGCTAAGAGCATGCAGACAGTCTTCATGCTAGGAGAAGATTCTGGTGCTAACATCCATTAATCATTGGTGTTCTTCAAAGGAGCTGATGGGTCAGTCTCTTTCCTGTATGAATCATTCCTGTGAGTAACCACCACTTTCTATTTCCAGCAGTTATGAGAGGGGCACTTGTTTCCCTGTCAGAGCACAGCCATCTCCCATCCTTTGCCCAATGGAGTCAATTATTCCTTTACTCTGTCACAGCACTTGGGGTACAGCCATCACCATTACTGCCATGCCTTCACCCTCACTCCTCAATTTTACCTCTGAAGGAATTTACAAGAACATGGAATTAGCTCCTGCTGAGGTTCTCAAATTCTATCTTGGAAGTTAAAAAAATGGCCCCTAAAGTCAAAGCACAACCTGCACTATAAATGTGTTGGTCTGGCCTCCTGTACCTGCTCCTCACAACATATGACCCTCATGTAGCCCCAGACACCCTTGGTTCTCTCATTTGGGAGGGATTTGAGGGATTCAGGAAGAGCCAGGCTGACAAGCTCACAGGATGAGCTGTTATTTCCTAGAAGTGAGGCCACAGATTCTTTCTGCTACCAAGTGGATTAAAAATGGGAGCAGTTATGTTTCTCTGAGCCACAAATCTCCCTTTGATATCCTTGGAGGATAGCTCAGTTCCTTGGTTTGCAGCTTGCCTGGGACAGGGGACTGCAAAACAATAACCTGTGTCACAGGGCATCCCAGCTATAGGACAAGATATCAAAGCCAAGGTACCTACAAGGATATTCAAGTTATTTTTGAGCAGCACAGAAATAGTCTGCAGAAAACAGATTGCTTTCTCCTGGCATTTAAAGAACTTGGTCCAGCACCAGCAGCTATTGTTGCTGCAAGTAGGGATAGCCAAGAAATCCAGCTAATATGTATAATAAAGATGCAAGTTCATATCCACAGTGAAAAACCACAATCTTATCAGAGAAACAATTCTTCAGCTTACACAGCTTTATTTAATTCACAATTTCTGGGAAAGGATGCAAGATTAGACAGACCTTGCCATGACCATGAAAGTCAGCAAATCTGAGTAAAAGAGGGACTTTTAGATGCAGGCCATGAAATCCAAGCAGATATAGATATAATATAGCTGGACATCCTGGGAGAGGCTGGTGCCTGGTGGGTACCACCTGATCCATCCTAAGAAACCTTGTAAACAGAGCATCAGAAATTGGACAGCCTCTCTGATCATGGAGTGCACATTCTGCTGCACATCCCAGTGGTGTCCAGTCTGATACTCTTCTTGCTAAAGCTCCATCTAGCTCTACCTTCAGCTAAAAGGTAGAGAGCTACTCAGGCCCTTCTCCACTGCTGAAGTCTGAAACTTGGTTGCTTTGGGGGCTCTAGGGAAGGTGTGGAAGATCTAACAACAGCCAAGCTGATGTGTCAGATCAAGATTATGTGACTCTCCCTGGATGCAGAGGGGGAAAAACTCTCTTGGCCTCAGCCATTGCAGGGACAGCATCAAAGGGAAAAGGTAGGAGAGAACCTTTGCACAGAACTGACCCAGGTCACATAAATTAGACATTTGCTCAGACTTGTTCTCTGCAGGAGCACATCTCTTCCTCTATACAAATCTTGCAAGGCTGGTGTCATACCTTAGACGTTTAAGACAGGTTCCTGTGGGGGCTTACAGGAAAATCTAAACGATTTTTCATTAGTACATGACCTCTTTCTGTTGTGGCTGATACTTAGTATTCCAAAAGTCAAATTAAAAAAAAAATAGAGGGGAAAAAACTTATATGAATGCAGCAGCTGCTAGGTTGAAAGGTAACATGAAGGAAGGATTTAAACACAACAATGAACAAGAAGTCAACCCCATGCCCAAACCAGCAGTGCTCACCCCAAATCCGAGGGCTGCAAGAAACCTTGTCCTCAGGGGAGGAGAAGGTTTGAGCCCTCCCAACCTGCTGAAGACATCACAGGTGGCAAAAGCCACTATTTATCCTGCTTTCCCTCTGCAGCACTTAGATTGGAGTAAATCTGGTGTTTCTGAAGAGGGAAGAGCCATCATTTGCTCCCCTCTGCCCAGAGGTTTATTTTTCAGGAGAGACTCAGAGGTATTACTTTCAGCTGGCAGGCACATCAATAATGCTTGCTTCCAGCTGGCACTTCAGAATTCCCACACTGTGGTTTGTGGAGTTTATAGGAAATTTGAGATCCCAGATCTTCTGCACATGCAAGATGATCAGTAAGGAAAACTCCCAACTGAAACCACAATGGGTCAACTTCAGGTAGCAAGAGCAAAGGAAATTGCAACGAGCATTATCAGTGCTGAAACGAAAGCGTGGGCATAATTCACCTAACCAGATATATCAAGGTGTGTAGATAGGTTTTTATTTCTTCTGTTATGATTTTTCCATCTCAAGCATATTGTATGGCTTTTCAAAAGCATAAAGGCCGATCACCATCACAAATGGAAATTCTGGTCAGCTTACACTGTCCAGCACTTCTGTTATATCTGTTTACTCTCTCATGAGTTGACGTGTAAATAGAGCAGATTTTAAAACAAAAATATAGCAATCATGGATGCTTCAAAATCAGGCAAATCTGTTCATAACTGTCTCATGACTGCTGGTGCAAGAGGTTAATATAGTGATCCATAGTGCTAATACTTACATCACAATTATTAAACCTTTTAACCAGCCTAAATGTGCTAAGATTTGCTTATGTTTAGGAACTCAAAAGTAGATCAAGATAACATGTCTGGGTTGACAAAAGTTACTTCCCTCAGGTACTGTTCTGTCTTTCCTATGGATCCTGATGACCCTAAGCTAATCACTACTTATAGTAAGAGCAATATATTTGCCTAACCATTAAAAATTGAAACTTTAAATTTATAGAGTTTGCAGACAGTCCTTGGAGTGTTCCAGGACACTAAGGATGAACGCCAAAGAAGAATTTTTTATCTCTCCTTTATCCCTTCTTCCACTCTGAAACAATCATCAATTACCCTTATCCACTAGCACCATCTCATCTAAGTTCATTTTCAAGATGAAGTTTCCTCGTTGGATGGTGGCTGTCCAATCCTCTTTCTGTCCATCATGGGCTGCTTTAGCGCTGTCCCCAGATTGACAGCCTGAGAGTGAATCAATAATAATTATCAGACTGCAACCACAGCGAGCTGTGTAATTCTGTGATGGGATAGCACTGAACAAACAGCCCCACATCTACTGCCTCAGCTTTAAATATGTGCCTGTTCATTTAACTACTCTGATCACGTGGTTGGTAGTAAGCTCTTGGCCTTTTTTCCATGCCAAACGTAAAACCTTTAAAAATTGCCTGTTACTCTAATGAGCCCATGCCATGTCCTGCCTTTCACTATGCAAAAGCATTTGCCAGCAGATGTTAAATACAACCATGGAAAAAAATGATACAAGCAAAAAGGAGGAATAGGCCAGTTTTCCTGGATGAGAGTAATGTGACACAAGAGAAGTGAGAGGCATCTTGCACACTGTAAGTGACAAAGGCATTTCCATATTTCCATATGGCAATAATGTTCCTGGCTCAGCCAGGATGCTGCAGGCATCTTAGCCTCACTGCATGTGCATACACACAGCACATGCTGCTCAACTGCCTGGGCACAGAAGCAGCTAGAGAATGCAGAAAGAGGCTCAGGCTAATGCTCATATTTTCCTGGGGAAAATATCCTGGGTATCTACAAGGTAAGGGGAGGCATGTGCACTCTCTGCCATATAGTCTAGGAAAAAAGAAATGAGTACATGTACAGGTAAATTGGCATTGAAATAGTTCCCAGGTCAGTTTTGAATCTTAAAAGCAAAACTAACATTCTGGAAGGTACATATTTCAAGGTATGAAATTAAGGTGTAGGAGAAGGCACAATGTGAAAAAGCACTGGTCTTAAAAGAATAATTTTCACATGATCCAGATGTTTAACAGAAGCATGAAGCAGCACAAAGTAGCACAAGAAGCAACAAAAGCCTTTATATAACCATCATGTCGTGTAGAGATTGGGGCTTGTAGGGTGAAGCCCAGAAACTGAAGACAGAAGAAAGAAAAGGGTACAATAAATAAGAGGCACCATCTTTTAACCAACTGTTAGAAATGTGAAATTAAGATTTCCTAGCAGATAACAAGACTATTTTCTTGACACAAGGAATGGAAAACTTAAAAAATACATAAATACATACATAATTACTATACCATAGTTTTACTAAAATGGTATAAGAGAACCTTTATGCAATACACTCCATATGATGTTTACAGTAAAATAGCTGCAAGCTGATTTTATGCTGAATTTCAGATGTTTCTTGCAGTGTCAACAACAAACCAAGCCAAGGTTTCATGATGTGACAGACCAGTGTGAGGACATCTAAAAGGGCCAAGTGCCAAGGCCAATCTATATTATTGACCCCACAAATGTTAACATATAGCTGGGGAGAAGTAGAGATATACTAAAACATTAGGCAGGAAACAAGACATCTTCTAAAATATATGCACTTATAAAAGATATTGAATGCTAAATGGAGAGAATTCATCATGAAAAAAGAAATTCAATAAATCTTAGCCAACAACTTGTCATCTCCAGAATTAGGAGGACATGTAAAGTGTGTTTAGGATCTGGACACCGGATACTGAGAGAAAGAGTTATAAGTTATCATAGCAAACCAACAACTGTAAGGCAAAGAGGCCTTTCCAGAGAAACCTTAGAAGCAACCTCAACAGGGCAGTGAAATCTGTATCATAAGGCAGATCAAAAAAGGTGGTCTCCATAAATGACAGGAGATTACAAGATCTTTACAGGTTCTAGTAGAAAATTAGTTGAGACTTCCATCAGTGTATTGTTGGTCTATCAAATATTAAAATGTATGCAAAGCTTCCAGTACTTCAATTCTTACAAGATGAGGGTACATTGACATAAAGTAGAAACAACGTTTTACTTTGAGTAAGATGGGGCCAGTGACAAAAAACAAAGTCTGCACTTTTAAGTATTTATGATGATTTTTTATTAATTTATCAAATGGATTATGAAGAGCTCCAGCACATGGGGGTCAATAAATATTTTAACACAAATAAAGCAATTTGAACTGTTGTTCAAATGCCCTCTGTTTGGATTTCTGGCTTTCTGCCTTGGTCAAATTCCCTGATTCTATGACCAAGTGAAAAGGTAGCCGAGTTACTGGTGGTTAGCAATCAGAATAAAAACAAAGGCTGAGAAGAAGCTTAGTGCTTCACAAGGACGGTGAAAAAATGGCCCAGTCAGTCATAGAGCTGAAGGTCAGGATGCAGTCTTGAGTGTTATCTACCATTGCTAGATATTGGAAATCCTTATAAAGAGTCAGAAAGGTGTTGCATATTATGTGAGAGGTTTAACAGCAGTAAAGCTATTATTGCAGGAGCAATTTCTAAAAGCCTAACAGAAAATCTAACTCTTCAGTTCCAAACACAAAACAAGCTTATCATGCTTATCGTTGAATTCCCACTGGAAGATCCCCAAATTCTACCTTCTCTTGTGGTTTTTTTATCTTTTATTTTCCAGTGCCTATTTTTTTTTTTTCCCAGAGAAGTGCTTACTGCTGTCAAACATACAGAGCTGCTTACTTTCTACTGGTAAGGAAGAAATTAAATTAAACAACCCAGAGGCAGGATATTAATGCAGAGTGCATTAAAAGAAAAAAAATTATGGTATGAACAGGGTAGTGACTGATTTATAAAATCAATCACATACTTTTGGCTCGATGTCATGTTATAAAAAGAACAATAATCCTGGTTACAAGAAGGATGTAAATGATGATGATAAATCACTGTTTTCCTATTATTTAAGGTAGGCAATTTTAATTTCCTTTTTTCTTTCATATTAGTAGGCAGTAACATAGTTGTTTTATAATATCAGTTGAATAATTAGATTCTGATGATAGTGAATTTAATGCACTGCTGTAGTTAAAAGGTCTGTCAGCAGAAATCCTGAAACAAACTTTCAAGCATCTCTAAATAGACATAAAAATTCAATATTGGATTAAACTAGAATTTTATCAATTGTTAGCAAAGAATTAACTATTACAAACTGGAACATAACATCTGTAGGTCACATTGTATGGCACTAGATACCAAGGCAAGCATTTGAGGCTGAATGTGAATGTGTTATGTGATAACTGTTTTCCTTCTCATATGCATAAAAACAAGGTGACAAATTTTCAAATAATTTAAAATGTGACTGCTCAAGGTGTGTCTGTTAATTGCAAATTTGCCAAAGGTTATTTCTAGCGTAAAAGAGGATAGTTTTATAGTTTGCCTGTTCTGATAATTGCAAGGTAATACCTGTTTCTGATATTTCAAATCAACACTTCGAGCCCTTTTACTTTTTAGAACTCAGTAAAACTGCACAAATAGCCATTGCTAACACATTTACTTCCAAACACACCTATTTTGTGGGATACATACAAAAGAGAATAATGAAAAGGAAATAAAGTAGTGGCACTAGAAATTTTAACAAGACTATGGGATGTGCACACAAAAGCATTCTGATTTTATAGGCCCTGCAA
Source organism: Molothrus aeneus (assembly GCF_037042795.1). NCBI lineage: Eukaryota > Metazoa > Chordata > Aves > Passeriformes > Icteridae > Molothrus > Molothrus aeneus. The sequence goes on along the minus strand of NC_089658.1, from coordinate 8,095,896 downwards.
TGTTATTGCCACAACTGTTAGTCAATAATAGACATAATCTTCGCTCTGTGAAAATGTGTCTCTATCTCACCTGCACTAGTGTGGAGATGTAAATATGCAGTACAGTTTCCTTGCATAGAGATTTCTGTCAAAAACTTCACAGGATTATAAACTTCCTCCATTGCTTGAGACGGTAGGAATGCAGAAAAATTCACAAATCCTTGAAAGGAATAATGCCTAAAAAATCTATCAAAACATCAAAATTAGGGACTACAGTGTCTTCTTGGATTTCTTGCCTACTCCGGTACCACAGAACTAAGATAAAACACAATTGTTTCTCACTGTACAACTTTATCACCCTTTGTGTTGCTAAATACCAGCTGTAAAGTCAGCTCTGAGCATTCTTCCATGGTAGGTTTTGGTCTAAGGCATTCCCTCTTTGAAATACTTTAAGAGACTGGCTCTTGCAGAGAACAGAAAACAATCAACCAATGCATCCTATTTTGATAGACTTTGAAATGAAAAAAAAAAAAAAAGGAAGTTACCTGAGGATCCTATAAATACCAGGACCCTATAAATATGAGGACAAGCTCGATGAAACTCATTTTCACAAGTGACAAGAACCACTGAAGATCCTTCAATGGTCCAGATAAGAGAGGGAGCAGCAGAAAAGTTAAGGCTTGACTGAAATAGACCTAGAGACTGGACTGCAGGGAAGCATGCCAAGACATGAGGGGGCCTGAGAAGGCAGCCTCTCCTGGAGAATTCCCAGGTGACAATCAAGAACCACACGTGGGCATGTGGGAAGAACAGGATTTCAAACCTGGAACTGCAGTGAAGGCCCAGAGTGTCCCCCAGCAGATGGTGCCTGTTTTGTAACCCATGAAGCAGGAGCATCAAGGACACAGATGAAGCTCCCAGTGACCCCTGTGCTGCTGAGGATGGACACTGGTGGGGTGGGACAGTCGGTGACATGGGCAGGGAGGTGAGAGCACAGAGCCAGTCTGTACTGCCTCCTCTGGCCGTGGCAGCAAGGGGAAGTTCAGTGTTTCAAAAAGGGCTGAGGAACAGCTGTATCATCTTGGTTTAATGTATGCACTGTGAAAATATAGCTAGAGAGAAATTGCCTACAACTGATTTCAACTCCTTCCCTGTATTTCCTAGCATTTCTTCACTTCTTATGGTGCAAATTTTCACACTTGCACAGCAATGCTCGATCAAAAGGTAATATTCTCAAATTATTTCAAACCATCTGGGAGAGGATGTTGACATAAACATTGTTAGTAAAAATTATCTCCTATTTCAAAGAAGATTAAGTAAGCTCTAACAAAATAATCACATGTATAATAATCTAAAGAAGAACATTATTTACATGATGTCATCACAGAAATTTTAGCAATCTATAAAGTGCTGTCAATCAACAACTATTATAGAGATGTACTTTAACTTCTTGATGGGGTTTAAATTGGCAGATATCTTGAGACAAAAAGCTCTAGCTACATTCCACTATCATGCACAATTCATTCAGGTGGTAGGACAACAAAGGATTGCTTCTTAGCCATGAAGAATATAAAAAGTTAATTAAATTCTTGTCAGTGGTGAAAGCACTCCTTTCAAATTAAACTTCATTGACTACCAGCCTATACTTACATAGTTAAAATTAGAGTATATTAAAATAATTTATCAAAATAAGCACACAAATACAATAAAAATTAACTGATTAAAAGTCCATTGATTAAGCACATGCAAAATGTTGTTAATGTAATAAAGAAGAAACAGCACCATTTATAGAAAACCTGTATGTTGCCATTTAGGTCACACAGGCTTTTGTTGGCAGAGCATTTATAGTTTTTATTAGCTACTTTTGCCTTTGAAAGCCAGCTTTGATATAGCTGTACAAAAAACTCATAATCCAGACTTCTTTTTATCCTTCAATTTTAATTTTAAATTCTTGAAGGATATGATTTGACTCCATAACATTGCTTCCCTCCCTGTTGCTGATAGAACCATGTTACTAAATGAAAATTGTTCTCCACTTCTATAATAAATATTTCACTTAAACTTTGCTTAAAGTTATCTTTGATACTGTCAATGTAAGTGTTATCAAAATAAGAAGGGGATAATACAAAGCAAACACAAAGTCTAATAAAATGATAAATATGCAATTGTGAGCAAAACCCATTTTTTGTTTGAGTATTGCACAGTCCTGACAGTTTCAGCTCAAATGGCAGAAACGTAGCTAAGGAAACAAGAATGTCAGTTTTGACTTCCATCTGAGATAAATAAGGTTTGAAGACCTAAACAACTCTAAGAGGTTCATTTTGATTCCTGTGGTCAGCATGAGGTGTTTGATAAGGTGATCCCAAAAGGTTTTCTTTCTGACTTAGGCAGGTCAAAAGGGGTGTCAGACCTCAGTTACTTTCAGTGAGAGTTGGATTCATCAGTCAAATATAAGCTCTGCATTCATCAGTCCATCAAAACTATCAAGTTAGAAAGCTTGTGCTCAGACTTGTTTTTATTCTTCTACTATGTGAATCTGAAGTCAGATATTGTTGTGGAACCTCACTAAATCCTCATATTGCTCATATGATATTTTTCTTTTCTATTTCTGGCAATGTTCTACACCTGGAATACCCCGTGGGGCAAGAACAGCTTTGTCATTTCATGTGATCAAGCATCACCCTGAAAGGCAAATGTACAAGGTGCATCTTTGGTTGATTTCTGCAGATTTCATTTATAAATAGTCTTTATGCAGCTACAGCTTTGCAGTGGCCTTTAACTGAGTTGTGTATGAATAATTTCTCATTATTAGTACAGAATTACTCATAGTAAATACTTGATAATGCTGCATAGGACTCAGTAAAACTACAAGTTACCATTCTAAAATCCAGGGAGATATCGTAGATTTCATCTAAACTAGTATTTCCTAGCAAAAGCAAGTTGGAAAATCCTAAGAATTGCAAAGAAAAAAAACAGAAGCTGGTTAGAACTTTCAGGCTTAAGCAGCAACACAACATCTGATGCCTACACCATTTTTTCTCTTTCAAAACATGACTTTCTATGTATTGTTTCATTTGTCGACTTGTCTGAATTATTTTATAAACTCATACCAACTGAGAAAGAAAAACCACAGAGAAAAACTAGATTAAATTGTTTAGATAGAAAGAATTCCATTTAAGCGTAATTCCCCCGATAGCATTAATTTGGTAAAAGCCCTGGTACATGACCCAATCCTAACCTTATATTGAGCAAAGATAGCAAAAAATTCATTGTCAATTCCAAGTTGCAATTGCACTTGTTTGCCACCAACAAAGGCACCTTATATCGCGTGTGCAAAGTAACTAATAAGTGCCTGATTGAAGTTTTGACTTCTATTAGTCCAGCCAAGGCCAGAGCAATTTTCTGGGTTTGAATGTCCAGGGTTTAGTTGGATTCCCTTGAGGGTGAGCAGGAAATACTGCTAGACAAAAGATGCTCTGTGGCTGAACTGCTTCTTCTGCATTCAGTGCCATTGCACCGCTCCAGCTGCTCTAGCCGAGCTGCTAATAATGTTTTTGTATGTCAGCCCTGGCTCCCAATAAAGACAAGGACATTATTCTTAAATGACATGTGAAGGTGTGATAATCAAGACACTGCATTCAGTCCTGGTGGGGATTTTGATAGTGCTACTTCTCCAGATTCTATCACAACCTTTTGTTCAGGTGCCACAGTAATACCTGAAGTGTAATTTGCAAACAGGCGGATGAGAATTAACAGCATCTGTGATGCAATTTTTAATGTGTTTGGGCATCAGTGAAATGATAACCACTCTAATAGGGAATGACTGATGATTCTAGAAATGTTAGGTTGATCAGTGAATGCACAAACCACTCACCTGATTCAGAGTCTGTGTAACAAGCACTGACTTCAAAGGGATTTGAATCAGACTTCCAAGATTTGCTATGTTAACTGTGAATAGCCCGCACTTCACTGCTATTGAAAAGCACGCTCATTTTCAGCCAACCTTCTCCTTTCTTATACCTTGCAGGGTTTACAGTGTATTGCAGGTTATTACTTGTTTTTATTAAATCCACTTTGAAGCCTGGGGCTAAATCCTAAAGTCCTTGCCCAGCCATTCCCTTCTTCCCCCAGACAAACATCCCCACTGCCTGCACCAGGAGCCTGAAATCAGAGGAAGTAGAAATAACCAAACCTGCTTAAATTTAACATCAGCTTTTTGTTAACTGCTTTATCATGCTGTGCCTTTATTCACTGGATAAATGTACTTTACAGTGGTGTTATTCTTTATGAGCACTAATAAGGAGGGAGGGATTATACACAGAACTTTTTTACTTGTTCTCTAAATTCGATCATGAAGTGTTTCCACCAAAGCAGATTTTATTGAAGCTATTACTTATTTTGTGATTCAGCCAGTGCAGACCTATAAGATCTGCAAAGTTTACAAGGTGCTAAATAATACCCAAACTAACCAGATTAGCTGAGATAGATGTCAGGGTAATTATAGGCAGTAATGCCTCTACAGAGTCCTGAGTGTTCAGAATGGAAGACAAAGTTTTATATTTAAAGGATCAGATAAAATAAGATCTTGTCTCTCCTTCCTGGAGCCAAAATTGAATACAAATTGTTTATTAAAATCTGAAATCCTGAATTAAACAGTAATTCCTCTAAACCTAGTGGAAATCACTATTATTAGGCCATTAACACACACAGTGCTCCACTGCGAACAGAGCCACAGTGGTAAGGAGTGCTACAGAAGCAGCTGTTGTCTGTCCTGAGCAGGCATTGTTGGAACCAAATGAACCAGGACCTCCACATTTTCCACAAGAATTATTTTTAAATTATTTCTGTTACTGAACTCCTTTCTTTTCCTTTACTGAACTTCTGTAGTACTCTGAACCCCTCTCTCTCTCATCCACCAGGGCCTTGTACCCCCTTCACCAGTAGCTTCAGCATCTGTGAAGTGTCTGAGGACCTGTTTTAAAGAGCAGAATCTGTGCATGCAAAATCTGAGTGCTCTGCCTCTCCTCACCATGAGGGTGGTGCACAGAAATTCCCTAACTGTCCCACAGTGCACAGACAGTGCCTGTCAGTGCCAAGGGCTGCCTGGGGACCCCTCATTGTCCCTGTCTGGGACCAGAGAACAGGAGGGACTCGTGCTTTTCACAGAATCTCTTCCACACACACCGCACATGAGACCCCACTGGTGGTGCCAGAGCTGCTGTGTGCCTCTGTGTGGAGTGTAAGGAGAGACAGACCCCTCCCCTCAATCAATGATTTCCTTTGCAAATAGGGGGTTGATGACACTGAAGGAGGCTGATTTCCAGCAGGAAAAAGTTCTCTCTCATGCTGAACATTTAAAAAGTGAAAGGTCTAAGATACAGAAATTGCACAGTTCTGCTTTGGCTGAAATAACACTCAGGTGGAGCATACACTAAAAGAAAAAAAAGCCAACAAATGAAAATCCCCATCTTTTCCACATTTTAAAAAATATTTTTTTTTTATTTCTTTGAGCCTACAAGAGTCTGTTCATGTCACCTATTATGAATTTATTTGTGCTTGGGTATAAGGGAAAGAGAAGACCCTTCATTTCCATGCTAAATGGAGGGAACATGAGGGAGATTATTGCACAAGCCCCCCTATACCTGCTGCAGTTACACCCAAGCCGTAATAAGAGGATAGACACGTATAGGCTCACAATTACCTACACATTTTTTAATTAATACCAACACCTTTAGGGGAAATCAGAATATTTTAATAGACAAAATCATTTCACTTCAGTGTAGCTACTACAGAAGCTCATCACTTGCATGTCTATCATGATGCTGGAAATCTTTTTAAAGAAGCAATGATAAGTGAAACCATGAATAGAATGGTTTAAAATTGAACCTCGTCAATCAGCTGATGGAACAGAAACATGCCAGTAATTTCCAGAGGCCTTTAGGCATGTATTTATTACTTGATTTCTAAACAAAATTATATACAGAACAGGAAAAAGTGCAATTACAGGTCTGTTGTGATACAAAGCAAGTCCAAAAAACTATGGATAATTGCAGTTGCACATTTCTAAACTAATATACTTACATGCTGCCACCACTAATAAACTTTATTTGATTTCTGGCTGCAAAGACCAATGATATATGTTAACCTGGTATCTGATTTTCAGCAAGGATACCTAAGTACTATTTAACACTGACAGTTATAGATAGCTTAGCATTTAACTGGAGTCTCCCCTGACCTCAATTACCACATTAAAATATTGTTAACAAATTTAGAGTCAAATTGGCATTTATTATACAAGATTAGGTGCACTCTGAGTAATTTACATATTGTCATCAGGTCTGCCAACTGCTTACATCTTCATGTACTTTGGGGAAAGCAGCCAATGTTGATATCATCAGGGTAGATGTGATGACAAATAATAAAGTTTTGTTCCTATGACAAAGTGGAATTTTCCCTTTGACATGGAATTCCAAGAGCTATAATCCTATTCACTGCCTGCATCCTTTGAACTGCAATTCAAAGAATTCATATATATAAAGAGGAAAATGTCCATAATTTTGGACCCATATGAACAGTTTTTCCATAGTTGGAAGTGGCATGGTGGCACTGTAGCCTGATGCTTTTGTGGCAGTGATTGTTTTGTTATGTATTTCAGTTTCAACACCAGTACTGTGGGTAACATAATACTAAGCCTGCTTCCCATAATTTCACATGCTTATGTGTTCAAGGTGACACATGAAAGATGGGAATGAAAATGTGCTCACACTCATGTATGAAATACATGAAAAATAAAATACATATGCATGTGTTTCACTTGTGCCTCTTAGATTAACAGGTTTTCCGATATTTAGAATTGATGAGTGTCTCCTGTTTCAACCTATTTTTGTGCCCTTTAAATTTTAGTCATAAGGGAATAAGTCACAGAGCATTAGTAATCTAACTTTGATCAGCCTTGGAGGTCCCATGGGGAAAAGCCATGAAGCCTCTGCTCAGTTTAAAGTTGATCCCTAATCAGACAAAATGCTTAATAATTTCAGTAATGATTTTATAAGGACTCAGGGATTTGTTCTACTCTTACTAAGCAATGCAGAAGAGGGATCATAGAGTATTTCCAGTTTGCCCTCAATCTAAAAGGATATTTAGTGCATTAAAGAAGATCTCATAAGAAATGCTTTCTTAAAGGCAGATTCGGCAGTCTGGGAGATTTCCAAGGTATGTAATCCCTTTAGCAGAAACATCAATTTATCTCAGCATGCTGTAAAAACCATAATAGCAAACAAAACTACAAATCCAGAGATCAGTTTCTGCCTGATATTCAGCCTTAAGTGTTTTTTTGAGACCTGCAGACACTGACATTCTTTGGTTGCTTCTAAAAATTATTTCACTTGCTTTCACTGTAAATCTTTGAAATTGCATGCAACTCTACGGCTGGTCTGCTCAAACCGCTCATATCACGGTTGCATATTTGCAAGGCTTTCATTCCAGCTTGCCCAGCTTTGTAGACTGCCATTCTTAATCTTGCCTGTATTTTTTTCTCTACTTCTTAAAAGGAAAAAGGGTTTTAGGGTAAACTAAAGGGAGAAACGTTGTATTGAAGTTTGTAGAGGTTCTCAAAGAACTTAATCTGCCTGAAGACATTTTCTACATGAATCAGTCAGAATCCAGAGGCCTTTTTGAAGAAGAGTTATCACAAAATTCCCTGTAGACCTTTCTACTTGCAAAACCCAAGATGCTCCTACTACTCTTGAACTACAAAAAGAAAAACCCAAAATAAGGTATATTTCAATTCCAGTTGAGGTACTGACCCCAAAAGACACTCTGTAGACTTAAGAAGGGTCTTTGGGCTTAGAGCTGGAGTCACGTAGGAGTTTTGCAAGAAAGCCTTCGCATTAGTCGAATCCAAAATTTCTTGCACATAGAGATAGGTTGAAATAACTGTTGTTAGTTGTTTGGAAGTCTCTTGATTTTTGTTTGTTTGGGGTTTTTTTTCTTTTTAATAAGGGAAAATAAAATATTTTGAAATAGTTATTCCTATTACATGCTTAAAATTTGCAGGTTTACACAAAAGAAAGGTTACCTGAATGAAATTAGAAAATGATGCAAACATTATAAGAGGTGAGAAACCCCTTTTTATTTTAACACCATATTCTGTTTATAAAGAGTCAGAATCCTCCAACAGCCTCTTGTCAAGGGGCTGTGTTCTAAGTTATGTTGAGAAAAAAATCAGACAATATTCCAAGTAGTGAAAATGTTTGAGTAATATTTGAATCTTATAAAGGACTTGGGGAATTTCTGAAATTGGGGAACTTCTGAAATTCTGATGAAATTTTCCATCAACTAAAAGAATTTCAGATTCAGAATGTGTAGGACTGTCAGTTTGGTCTTACAACTATTTTTTTGGCCTTCCCTGAGGACAGGACTGGAAGTCTCTGCAGGTTTTTCACAATCATATTACAGCCAAGCAGGACATCACAGAGTTAATGGCTTGTTCCAGTCAGGAATTCCTGGTCTTGTGGAGCCTGGGAGACTTTGTTAATTTGGATAAAATACTTTAAGTAGTGGCTTCTGTGCAAATAGTGGTCAAAGGCACTCTGGCATACTTCTGTTTAACTACAAGGAGGTAAGCTGAAGTACTTTTCAGAATATAGTTTAAGCAAGGAACATTAAGAATAAATGTCACAGTAACTACTTTCCTGGAAACATTATACACTGACTAATCACTGGTGACTAGACTGACATAGTAAATTTAATAAAATACATATCTATACACAGGAGATGTACTGTGCTACAGAAACCCCCTTAATAGACTCAAACCTCAGGCTCACCTGGACCACTAGTGCATTGCCAAACCTACTGCTGGCCTCAGCACTGAGACTGTAAATGTGACTTGGCAGAAAAATTGCTTCCTGTGAGCTGCAATAGCTGCTACAGCACATTGCTGCATCCCAAACAGAGTACATGAGACCTCTCTGACATTTTCAAAAAGTACCACCTTCTTTGGTGAACAGAGGACTGGAATTCACCATCTGAGGATTTCTCCCCCAGGATCCTATACAAGTAAACTCTCTTCAGTTTGGAACAGGATCCAATTGAAGCCACTTTACAGCAGGGTTTGCCAGTGGATTAGTATTCAGCTGCATTATTCTGGATTCCCTCTTTCAACTAGGCATTTTTCACAAATCCTTGATCTTTCTAATCCTTGGGAAAGCTGATGTCCTTATATACATCTTGAGATTTTCAGTGGAATTTAATGTGCTTGCTGAAAATGCTCATAATACAGAGCTTAAGTGCCAAGTCACTACAACAATGGCTGGTGTAGCATTGCAGTAAGATTTATTGCTTGCTATTTGAAATGTGAATGTGTGCCTGCACAGCCTCTGAGGGACCAGGCAGTTCTTATACAGTTACAGTGCCACCCTATACATCTCAGCCTGAAACCTCCTGTAGATCAACAACTCTTACTATAAAATGCCAGTACATAATAACAGTACCTTAGGCAGTTTATGAAACTTCCCTCGCTCTTTAAATACATCTTCCAAAAGGAAAAGGGTCCTAAAACATAGCCTATAACTTGACCATTTCAAGCTAGGAGTAGATGTCATTCCAGGGTCCAAGACTCTCACAGAGAAAGCTATTTCAGCAATCTATGGGCTGAAAGGAAGACAACTGGTTTTTCTTACCTTTCTATATAAAAGACTTCAGTGTGCATCACAGAAGCTTTTCAATTTTATTATGAAACCTCATTACTTCTTTTTATTGCAGACTTAGTGGAGCCTTCTTGTAGAAATTAATCATATGATTAACTATGAGATGGTCTTTTAATACTGTATAAACCATATATTGCTAAATGTCCTTCTTGACCCTTTATTTGCAACTTGGGTATTCTCATAGGACAGAAAATAAGAGACAAATCAATGCAATAAGATATTTCATCCAGGGCTTCCTGCCCTACCTTAAACTCACATTATTTTAAATCTTATTATGCAGGGAAGGTATGGGATCAAATTCACAGCTGTCAGAAGCCATTAGAGTCAGTGGAACTGTACCTGCTCACTCTGCCAGGGAATCTGGCCAACATCATCTGTTTTGTTCTTGATCACCTTAACACCTTAAACAGGGGAAGTTTTGTAATACAATGGAGATAAAGCATCTCCAAATTAAAGACACTGCCCAACACAAAATGCACAAACTTCAGAAGCAATGAGTGTTCCCAAGACATTGCAGACAGAAGTTATCAAGAGCAGCAGTACTCAGAACAGACAAAACAGGAAAAAAATCTCCAACCCAGACATAAGTTCTGCTGTCCCTGGAACTCCTGTAGCTATGTGTGAGCTGCACAGAAACAGCTCTTTTCAGCTGCTTTGCCCTTTGAGAGACAGAGCTGCTGTTGCCAGTGCTGCAGGAAATCCAATCTGCAAATTCAAAATGGATTTAAGTGTCTCTCTTGGACATCCCCACCCCACATTGCAGCAGCTGTCCCAGGACCCTCTTCCAGTCCTGATCATTTCTCAGAGCTGGAGCATTTGTCAGGCTGTTAAGTGAAGCAAATGACAGCCAAGATATCTGCAGCACCTGAGAGCTTTTTTCACAGCTTGAAGTCACAGTACATGAACCTTGCTGTGGAGGCTCTAGAGGCTCTTTGGCAAAGGGATTTTGTCGTGTATTTACACTGGATCCAGGGGGCCAGGCAGTGATGCTGCAGCCCTGCCACCTTCCCTGTGCTCCAGGCATGCAGCTCTCCCCTGAGCACCTGGGCATGTTGTAGCTGAAATTCCATTTGAACTGAAGTAGTGTTTTCAGCCAAGGTGAAACCCTCTCCAATAACCCCCAGAGCCTCTGAGGTTACTTTTTGCTACTTCAGAAATTCTGCAAGACTCTACTTGCTTTAATCAGCAGCTCTGCCTAATGGCCAAAGCAGTCCTCTAAGGGAAAGAAATGAAAGAGTTCTAAGACCTATTGAATATATTTCAGACTTTTCCATTGGGTCAGCACAAGGAATTTTAGGGTTTTAGTTTTTAACTGTAGACATTTCAAATAGAAATATTTCATGAAATACATGTAAAGTTTATGCTAACATTATTTAAAAAGAAGTTTATATCCAGTGTACTCAATTGATGATTTATGTTTAAAATATGATTTTTTTAGCATATCTCAGTTTACATATTTGTAGACTAGTCACACTAGTCAAAGGTATGCAAGTATCTAAAAGGCAGATAGGTGCGTGCTTAGACATTTGTGCCAATCTACCATGAATTTTCCCTGACAAAAACTTAAAACACCTACATTCTTTTGTAAACCTGACCTGGAAAATGGAGCACATCACTGCTCAACACTGATTGAGAAAAGTACTTATACAAGTACTCAGCACAGTCTGAGAAAAGTACTTATAAAAGTCCTTAAAATATTGTTAGCTATGTACTGCTGCTGTAATGTTGTAATAGAATCTGTGATGTGCAGATATTTAGGAGCTTGAAAACAGTGTAGGGAAAAGTCAGCAACATTATTTCTTTGCTTTAGAACCAAGTAAAATACAAATCGCTGACTTAAAATACTGCCTGCTTATCTTCAATCACTTGTGCATTTTCATAGGACTGCAGGATTCAGCTGGGCTGAAATGCAGAATTTGTAGTGGGCTGGGTACTGCAGTGAGAGCCAAGATATCCCTAGAGGGGTTCAGCATCTAGCAGGAAGAACAATATTGTTCAGCATGTGGGTAACAGGGGAAAAAAATCAGCCTCAGGAGTGGGATTCTCATCTTTCCACAAGTACAGAACAGGAATATCTCTTCTGAAATCAAGCGAGGTTGATCACAGAGGGAGGAAAATCAGACTTTGATGTATCTAAATATAAACCAACATGGATTACTTTTGCAAAAACCTAGCTACCTTTACTTTTTACCCAGTGGAGACTGTATCCAAACCTGCTGCTCACCATAATCTGTTTTATACAGAGATGTGAAAGCTGATGTGAGTGAATATGCATAGTCCTGGCAGTCTTCTCTAGTTTATTTTAGTAGATTACAAGACAGTCCAATATTATCCACTTCAGTATAAACTCATATTTTTAGCTATTTCTACAATGAATGAAGTGTGTGCCTTCTACTGCAGTTCTACTCAAATCCATCTATCATTTTATTGACCTGCTGAGGAAAAAAAGTCCCTTTTCCCAGCTCACAGATGAGTTCTTCATGACCACACAGCAGAGACATTGCTGAAGATATTGAGAAAGCTATAGATGCTTTCTCTTTGTGTAAATATGTGATGCAAAAGAAAAAAAAAAAAGGGAGAAGTGTCCTTACAGGAATTGTGTCCTGAAGAAAACAGGGACTTGGTCAAGGATAAAATCCTTAGTATATACTAAGGAACCCAAAAACACAGAGGAAAGCCAGAACTGACAGAGAGCCCAGTATAGGAGCTGAGCATCACATCAGATTTCCAATCCTTTGCTCCAGAGCAGCTGAGCCTGGTTTGTTCTTGGCCCAAGGCATGACCACTTCACGTGCATGGTGTGTCTGCAGCCACAGATCCCCCAAGCTCAGATTCACCACACCTCATTCTTGGCAGCTTCCTCTTCACCCTAAGTCAGCTCAGCCCTGCCTTGGAAAGGCTCTATGGGTAGGGATTCTCCAGGACAATGTGGGATTCTCCTCTTGTGGGAGGAAGAGTCTCCACTGTGGATGGGAAGGCCCATAATCTCACTGCAGCAAGCAGTCCACAATGCACCTGCAGCTTGTGCAGCTCTGCCGGGCAGAAGTGAGTGACTGGGGCAAATATCTAAATTTCCTAAATCCATTTTATTAACCCAAGCCATCTCCTTTACTAATGCAATGTAAGGAATATCCGTTGGCCACAGAAGACAAAACACACCTTTAGTGTCGGCCAGTTGACAAGAGGTGACATGATGTTGTACTTTATTAGCAACACAGACTTTGCAGCTGTGCTCTTAATCCTTGTTCCAAATTCTGCATAACTCAGCTCCTGAAACATTTTTAAGTTTCCAATGCCACAAATTTTTTTAGTGTCTTCCAAGCTTGGCAATGTACGTTAAGTTTCTTGCCTGTAAACCTTTTGGGGTTCCTCCCCAGTTTGGTTTGGTAAATGGGTAAGAACATGTGACAGAAAACACAGAATACAGGGCTTTGATGCTACCAGCATTAAACCTGTACCTGTGCTTTACCACAAACAAAATCCCTAGCCCAAAATGATACATCAGCATTTCTCAGAGCATGCTGCTGAAGGGAGACAGGGTATTAGTCTGAGTAAGCTGTACAATTTGTCACAATTTTTTTGTGTGATCATGGACACACCATTTTATTTTCCTATCCACCTTTCCAGACAGTCAGTAAGGAAAAATAGCATATCAATACTTTTCAGAGCTGGATATTCATACTTGCAGGATATTTAAATATTATTAGAATGGGACAGTTTTATTCCTTAGATAGATGAGTATGAAATCAAGAAAAAGCTAGATATTCAAATTGTCTATCCTGATTTTGCTCCTTAGATGAATGTAAGTTTCCTTATAAAGTCACAAAGTCCAGTTTCTTCTATGGCATGAAAACACGGTTTGTCCCTTTAAAAGCAGTGGTCCTTTGGCAGCAATCCTTAAATTCTAATTAAAGACCTTTTGTTTGATCTCTTCCCCTTTTTCATTCCCAGTACCTGTCTTTGAGATTTTTCCTAGCAGCATCTCTCACTTCTGACAGAGATAGCATATGGCTGGCTGAGAAATTCATCTCCACCCAGCAGTTCCTTGTACAGTGGGGAAACCCAAGCTGTCTTCTTACCACTCACAGAAAAACCTCAGTTTTGGGTTATGTCCCTATTACTGCCTTTGCTATGTTTGTAGTTGAAAGAAAGGTACAATTTGGAGCTTAAAAATCAATGGTAATTTTTTGGTCTTTGTACAAATTATCTTTAAGTGAAAGACTCAATTTCGTCTGATATCATACTGATTGGAAATCCATTTTTACCAGCAAAAGTATCTTTAGGTGTCTCACAAACTCATCCTTAAAGACCCAAATCCCAATTTTTTTACAGGAGAAGAGCATTTGTCTCCACATACATAAAGATTCAGACCTTAAAAATTCAGAAAAATCTGAAGTGATATGTTGATGGAAATGTTAAATAAACTTTGAATGACTAGACATCTATCCTGTTGTAGATTTGTCAAAATACAAGAAAATAGGCACAAATGTAATTGTTTCAAAATCTTTCTCACTGCAGATAGTGCACAGTGCAACACAATAAATATCCTGTGTAATCTCACTGAGAGGAGCTATGACAACATCAGACACGCATATATAAAGATATATTCAAGATATCAAGTGTGTAGCTGGCCAGCACACACTCCTATCCCTCCCCTGCTGCACCAGTCTTTCCAACTGCACTAGGAATTAGGGAGCTGAACATATAAACCCATCAATTCAGACTCTGCCCTTATTTCCTTTTCTTTTAGCTGGAGTACAAGCAGGACCCAAATGAACTGCTTTGAACTCTGAGATTCTGAGCCAGCATTACGCCCAGATATCTTCTCAGCAGCACTTAAGGCCATACTTTTTAAATGTAAATATTTGGGACTCAACTTCAAGATAACTTCCTGCATCCTCCGACCTTCAACACTTTTGCTTTGGCTCCACCTTCTCTGATTAATAAAAGCAAAAAACCCACCTTTTTTCTTTCTTATTTACAAAGCACACCCTGTTTTCTCCACACCTTCTGACTCTCACTGCCAGAGGAAAGTTCCTGCCTCTCTTCATCTCACCTCACCACCTTCTTTTTATTTAAGGAATACTTACATCCTCTCCTGTATTGCCCTTCTTAGTTTGGTTGATCTTTCCAGAAACCTCTGGAAAGCTACAGAGGGATTTTCACTTAAAAATCAGTTTAAAAGCCCTGTTTTGTATGATGCCAGCCAGGCCCTTGATAAAATGAGTTTAGGCCTATGCTGAGCTGCTGCCTGATGTTCTGGCCCAAGGCACCTCAGCCCCCCAGGCTGCTCCCTGGCTGGACATAGCACCAAGCACAGGGTTTTGGATCAGCAGTCATCCATTTTATGATAAGACAGTTAATAGTGGTCTAAATTAGCCTCAGACATGCCATTGATTTGGTGATGCTATATGATCTATGTGGCGCTAGAACATATATCTATCTCCAGATGGCTTCAGTATTTTTTCTTGCCCATTCCAGGATTCCTCACTCCTCCAAATATTTTCCTCTAACTTACAGAATACAGGTCAGTTCAATCCTTCTTTATAAGTCATACTTCCAAAACCTTAAATCATGCATTTGTTTGCCTTCCACTGCACTTTTGCAAGCTCAGTCAGCAATGTCCTTCCTATAATACATTGCAGAATTGCAGATACTCCAAATGGAACCTGACTAGCAATTTTCAGAGTGGCAGAGTAACTCTAGTAGTAACAACACACATTTGCTTGCATTTGTACTTCTGCCAAAGTTTTCTGTTCAAGACTGTATTTGAATCTCTGGTTTCCCAGAGCTAGAAAGGAGCTGATGCATCTCTGAATGCAAAAGCAAATAGCTTAAGCCATAATAGCAGGGATTCCTTCCCAAATACCTTTCTCCAAAGTTGGCAAAATCCCTCTCAAAGTAATTCCCATGTCTAATCCCTTACAAGCAAACTTAACATACTGAATCTATCCACAGCAGTGATTTTAGGTGTTGTAAGAAGCATCAATATTAAATCAGTAACATTCATACCCAGTTAATCAAATGAATCCAGAGCCAAAACCTCAGAGTGACTCTAAGGGCTTCTACCCTCTTTGATTTCCTATTCTTTGGATGAGATGCACACTACAATCTCTTTAGTAAAAATCCCTTAGAGAACTTTGCAACAACCCTTCAGTACAACACTCTGGCTCAAATCCATCTGCTGTAATTATATTTCATTATCAATAGCCTCTCCTTCACAGTGTCACTCTACCATTCTGTAATACTGTCTAATACCCAATGCCTAGGAGCTGCTGCATTATACCTTGCAAAGGGCATGATTTCAATAACAAGGATATTAATCCTAATTTAAACTTTGCTTAAATTGATGTTTAGGGCAAAATATACCACATAGAAGCACTGCTAATGATCATCACCTCTCTCCCAAGATTATCTCTCTGTGGATGGGTTAACTGATAGTTCTGTCAGAGATTACCTACTCCCCACAACTCCCAAACTTGATACAAACAGGGGCTCCTCACAGCCTGTGTGTTTACCTGTTGACATGGCATGATGCCTGGCTGCTCACAAGTTGGTCAGACACTTCCCCTAAGACATAAGTTTCCAGGGAATATGAAATCTTAGACAGGAGGTCTAGATACATTTAAGTGCCATCACTTTTACAGGAAATCCTTTCCACTGTGACAGCTCTGCCACACTGGTGTCACATCCCTCTTTACACTTCATCACGCCTGTTCACACTTTGGTGCATTGATGAATCAATTAAAGCATTTTCTTGGCTTTTTCCCTCTCCCTTTTGCATCAATATGGGACAGTTGGCTCACAGCATGACAAACTTTCACATCTAGATTTTCAAACTTTTCCTGGAAGCTAACAGGAATACATATTCCACATGTAAATGAACCAGTACAGCAGGATGACAGTGGAGTATTTCTCTGGCTCTACTCAGTTTTCTTGCAAACTTTACAAAATAGTGGCTCTGATCTCCCAGAACTGGTAGACTGAAAAGTAGTATCTGGTTTACTTTTTATGAGTATAGGTCTTAAAACAATTACTACTGTTCAAAGCTAATATGTTTGGCTTGTGTGTTAAAAGTACTATATTCCTGGTGTCTGTTCCAAAATTTGGAAATCTTAATGAATACAAATTAAACTCTGAATCTGAGTTTCTGATATAATTGACTTAAATTTCAGGAGTGATACGTGCCCAGAAATCCCAATACAATTAAAGGTGCTTCAGGTACAACTTGGGAAACAGCTTTTTCTACCTAGATGCTGAAGCATAGGATAGAATTTACATTTAGGTAATCATGTTCAAACATGTTTGTATTATTGCGGTTACCATGCACATACCAGTGTAAAACATGCATAGCCTTTTAATATCAAGTCTATGGATTGTCCAATTTTCATAATTATCAAGACATATTGTCATATCTCTGTGAAAATTAGACTAAAAATATTACCACCTTCTCAAGGTTTTTGAAACTGCTTAAAGGCAGTAGCCCCAGAGAATTCTTTGTCTAGCTGAAAGCTTGTCCCCTTTTGCAACTGTGGGGTGGAATCTCCCCCAAAGGGAAATGAATGAGTCTCAGATCTGCTGCTCTAGTCCTGGCCAGTCACACTGTCCTTCCAGAACCAGCTCTAGAACAGGCAGGACACAGAAACAGGCATCTCACCTATTCTTACAGATCATACCTACATAAATACACACACACATACATGTGCCTTTATATATGTACACACAAATCAGAAAAAGAGTGTGAGAAAATAGAGATATTTTGCACAACAATAATTGAAGGAAATACATGTCCACTGAAGTTTGGTATTATGAGCGTCCACCCCAAATTATATTAGCCTTGCCCAAAGATTTATCAGTGCCTCAAAGCTCACAAAAACTGTAGTGCTGAGATCATGACAGTACCTTTATAAAAATATGCAAAGTAATTCACTAATTACTGTTTGAATGTGAAATTCTTCACTAAGTAAGAGGCAAACTAAAATATGCTCTTTGAAGACAACTGCATTGTCCTTTAAATAAAAGGATTTTAAAGCTATACTTCTCTTCATATGTGAAATATAGCCCCTTCATAAAAGTGTTTAATACTACAGTTTTTCTAATGAAAGTTGACCTACGTACTAAGTTTTCTAAAAAGTGCTTTCCATGCATGATGAGTCCAACCCATAACATGCAGCTTTGCAATATGGATTTAAAGATACAGATTTTATCCCAAGCATGAATAAAAAGGTTACATTAAAACATTAAAATTTTACTTAACCTGTTGCAGCTGCAAAGAGGCATTCTAAGCCCTTCCCACAACAGTCTTTCAAGAACACAAGGTAAAAGAAATGTGTTAAAGCTTCTGTAACCTCTAATTCATGAAATTAGGCATTTCCCAATTAGACAAGAAAACACTTCCAGGAAAAGTGACCTGTGAGTGTCTACTTTCTGTTTAAAGACTTTTTTGATTAAAAGATATTGAAACAGATAACACAACAAAATTAGTTTTTTGCTGCGATGGTCAGGTTAAGGTTTATGCTGTTGCTAGGATATACTGCCCTATCACAGCCAATCTTGACGGTGAAAATTGGTGCCTTAATTTCCCAGTGGTCCATGCTACTTCTGACTTAGGCCTCAGTCTGGTTAATCATGCTGTCATTCTCACTGCAGATTGCCTTTTGACATCTTCATCTGCAAAAAGATTCTGTAGTCAAATCCGACTATGGTGAGTCAATTCAGTGTTTCACTGGTGGTCAAGACCAAGCTAGTGGTCAAATTTCTTGTTTAAAAAAGAGATTCATGAAAGGATGAGGAATTCAGTAATTGAAGTTATTTTGCTTGGCAAAGGTGGGCAGAGACCATGCTTGAGCAAAATGTAATTGAAGCAGTGATCACATTTGGGTGCTGGTGCTGCTGCATCAGGAGTCATTGGCACTGTTACAGGAGTCAGGAGACACTCTGCCCCTGCTTTTGCTGGTTTAAATAACAAAGCAAAGTTGCTTCTGATTTACACTTGAGAACAGAAGTGAGCATTGCTCTTGGTATTTTCTTATCTCAAATAAGAGATCCTGTTGAAGATGTGTGTTTAAACAGTTTAGACAGTTTAATTCCCTAAAAAATACTTAGATTTTTCTGTGATTTCTATTATATTGTTCATAATGTGTGATCCATTGGTGTAATGGATCACCTGTGTAAATTCCTGCACAAAGTTGCAATTGACTCCCTCAGCTACCTACACGTTTGCCCCCTGTAAGGGAGTTCCATGGTGTTGTGAGATATGCCCAATAGAGCATGCCCTGCAAAGACATGCCTGCTGTCAATGCTGTTCAAAAGCCTTCCTGAGGATGAGTGACAGGTGTTTTTGCCTTAAGAGAAACATAAAAAACTCTGCAAGATTCAAACAAGGTGACTTCTAGCAGGCTGAAAAGCAGGCATCTGGCTGAAAAATAAAACTAACCTTGTATACTAACGTTATACAAGGTAAGAAATTATTTCAGTGAGAAAATCAAGAGAGATTGTAACTTACACATAATTATATCCAAACTACACGTTTGTTGGTTTTGGTTATTTTCCCTAAACATGTTATTGCTTTCACTGCCATATAAGTTTAATGTGTCCACAAATTACATTAGATCCCCATTTCCACCAGAGAATTAGAGTAGATGTCAAAATTATACCAGTGGAGAAATGCAACAGAACACTGCACTGTTTTGCTATAGGTAGGAATGAACAGGAAGCATTTTAGTATTTTGAATAATTTATTGATGCTTTTGAAAAGCAGATGTGCTCTCATTAACACTGTCTCTGCTCTCAACCAGCAAGATTTCTTCTGGTGCCAGTATTCTACCATTTTTTCCCACAATTATAAAAGCAGACCACTTACTACAGAAAACTGCAAAGAAACAGTACAGTCAGCCTTGCAGAAGATTTCTCAACAAGTACTATTATTTTATTAGACAAGAGCAGAAAGATAATCTGATGCTCTTAGCACCTTCCTTGATACCTGGCATATATCCTAGCTGTGAAGATACCAATTACTGGTAGGGGAAAAAAAGATTCCTTATTTGTAGTAAATCCAATGACCCAAACTCCACCACA
This sequence comes from Molothrus aeneus, assembly GCF_037042795.1. Classification (NCBI taxonomy): domain Eukaryota; kingdom Metazoa; phylum Chordata; class Aves; order Passeriformes; family Icteridae; genus Molothrus; species Molothrus aeneus. The sequence goes on along the minus strand of NC_089658.1, from coordinate 8,076,133 downwards.
CTTGCTTACAGTGCTAATAGCTTCAGAAAAGGCATCTAAAATTAAAATTACCTTTCTTTCAGAAAGAGGAAATTCCCCTCAACATCACCTATATAAGAACTTGAAGTTTCTAGAAGACAGCATAGCCCAAATGAATCTGACTAATGTAGGAGCTAAAGGGAAGTACACACAGAATTACAGGACACTAGAACAGGAAAGTGAGCAAGGGCTTGATTGGAAGCGTGGCTAATAAAATAATTAAATTTGGAATATATTACCTAAATTCAGAATGAAACCCAAATCTCAGTATGAAGATTCTGCTTTACAAATACACAAAGTGGCAAATAAAACCATGCATTTTTAACAAAGCATAGGGATCTGCTTGGTCAAAGAGTTTCCAGAAAGGATTTCCAGTTAATATCACTGCAATTGCTCTGCTAATTCATATCATCTCACTAGTAAAGGCACTGCTCCTGTCTAAAGCAAGGCTAACACCAGTATTGCCCCTCACATGTAATATTTACACACAGCACATATGCAGCAGTGACATACATGTACTAAACTCCCAAACCAAGTGATAAATTGCATTTCTCCAGCACCTCTGATCGCCTCACCTGCACTCTGCCCACTAATCCATCTTTGCCAGGACTACCACTAACCTTCCAAACCTATCAGCTGCTTGCAGACAACCATCATTTTTTTCAGATAATAACCTGCTAAAAAAAAATGTTTTCTTCCTTCCTACAAATGAGGAATTTGCCCCCAAAATGTATTGGTCTGAGGTTCAGGGCATTCTTGGAGCACTGACAAGTTGAACGTCCAATATCTCAGAACACTTGAAGGTTAGAGCTGAGTACTTTATATAAATGGGGAAGAGGAACAAATTCACTCCCTTAATTGTTCAATGTAGGCTTGACCAGATGTAAAAGTTTTTATTTTAGCCATGGTTGATCATAAGATGTTAATTTTTCAATTTGCAGTGCTGTGAGGTACAGAAAGGCTCTCAGCTCATGTTTAAATGCTCCAAAGTTAATTATTCAGGTTCTCTGCCTTGAAAGGCCTGTAAGATTAAGTTCAAAACACTGAAGAAGGTCAGTACAAAGGAAGTGAAGAGAAGGGCATACACACACGAGCCTTTAAAATTGCAAAATACATCTACTGCTATGTGGCTCTATGCTTTACCAGTCTGAGTTTATTCACATCTGATCAACTTCAGGTACATCTGAAGTCTGTCACATGCTTGGATTTAATTGTTTTTTCTTCTGTGGCATAAACAAAATACCAGGACACACTGCCAACATTTCTATTAACTGGGTGCATGCACAGAGAACTACTGAAATCAAGGTCTGTGCTCTGCCTCAGTGGAAGGCAGGCATTTTATACTGGGAACTTGGGCTAAGCAGCACATCCCTCCACTGCAGAGATAACACTCAACCAAAACACCAATGAAACCACTGCCTCCCTTCCACCTCTGTGTAATGGACTGTGATGGAGGGATATAAGACACTGTAAAAAATCAAACTGCCTTTAAGCACCCCACAGCTCTCACACACACTCCTAAGGAAAGCTTTGTTTGTCATCTCTCTAATCTACAGCGGGTGAGTTAGCAAGGTCCAGCCAGGTGTGACACTGGAGAGAAGCAGAGCTACACATGCAGACCTGGCAGATCCTCACACCACTGGGACAACAGTACAAGGGATGATGCAATTAACACTATTTAAAGACTGGGACAAAAAAGGAACATTGGGTGCCAGAATCAAGTTTTCTCATGACAGTATTTCAGATCGTACATGGCCAGCATATTTTACCTATTTCTACAGAAGAGGAGAGTGAGAGTTACATACAGGTCAATACCCACTGGGACAATTCTATGCAGTTCTTTGGTTTTGCATAGAGTTAATTAAAACTAATGTATATCTCAGAAGTATGTGAAGGTCTTGGTTGATATGGTCCTCTTCAGAAGATCTATATGTAGGACCTGAATTCTACTCTACAGTCCTCAGTCTGTTTCATTTTAGTGAGAGTTATATCTTCATCGGACATACATTTCCACAAGATACTGCAAACAGACCTTATTTTATTTATCATGTAGGAGTGAGCAGTTAACAGAGCTGGGATTCACACCTTGGGATCAAAGGAGTATAGATATTTGAAACCTGATGCCTATACCTCTAAAATATCTGCTATGGGACATTCTCCGTATGTTTGCCCTCTCTCCTCAAACAAGTTACATTCTGTAATAAAACCTTTATATTCTCAAGATTTCTGAATATCATAAATTTACCAGATAACTCTGCTTTAAAAAAAAAAAAAGCTAAAGCAATGAACTCTGGATGACATTGATTGACTTTTAATAACCTTTCCTGGGCTTCCACATGGTAGCAGCATTAGGCTTAGTCACAGGGACAACGACACGTTTACATTCCAAAAAAAAGAGTAGGTACTTGTGGACAGACCTTTAGCCAAACACAAGGAAGAGATAAGAAATCAGTGACAAATAAACATTTTATTTGCTAATTGTTTAAATAGGATCTCTTGCAATTACCTAAGTTTTAATGGTTTACTAAAGGAAACAAAAATTTTCAGCTGAGACTTTGCTTTATTAGAAGAGGGTTGTAAATGCACTGTACTATCCGTGCCTTCCTTCGTATATTGTGATGATGTGTTCAGTAAATAGCACCTAGACTAAAAAGACCTTGTTGTGAAATCAAGCAACATTAACTCATTAAGTCAATAATTCATGGATTCTTTTATCTAAAGTGGCAACATCACACCATCAATTCACAAAACAGCCACTTCTCCGAAGTGTATGTGATGATAATAATGGATTTTCTAACAATACACTCTCAGAGCAAGGTCACTGCGCACAGATGCGCTGGACGCCATGATCTGACCTAGGTCAGCAAAACAAGCTTTATTATTGAACCTAATTATGAACTATCAAGATAATGGCCTAGACTAAACTGTTTCCTTAGGGATTATTTAGAAACTAGTCAGCCATTTTAGGTTCAAATCTACTGTTCAGCACTACCTCCCAACACAGAGCAAAGTATATATACGTACAGTATATATACAGACATACTACACACACCCATTTCTGAATATCCCCACAGTTGCCAAAGACAGCTCAGGTGGGCAAAGCACATATTCAAATCAAACTGAACTCAGTTTTTGATGGGGGCAATCTAGTAAAGTAAAAACACAAAGAAAAAAGCATGTGCACAAATCTTCATGCACATCTACATAGGGGTAACAACCCAAATTTTGCTTTTGGTTTTGCTTAAGTCTAGAAATAAAAGCATTTAAATACACTCTGACGATGACGCAAAGAGAAACAAAGTACTACTAAGCAAAGAGAAACAAAGCAAAAAACTGTTTGGAATACCATTAGCTGTTTTCAGATGAAGCACAGTAACACTCATTATGTTATTCATCTAGTTCAAATACATTCCATAAGAGAGCTCATGGAGGAAAAGTATTTTATTCATCTTACATTTCCCATAACTTAAAACAACACATGGGATCAGTGCTGCCTTGTGCCAATTTTGCTCAGCTGAGGGTATTTTTCCTTTTTCCCCCCAACTCCAGAAGATAAAACATTTCAGTTGAGTTCACTTCTCCAGCCAGAAAAGTCATTAAAATGTTTCCTTCCCCTGTGTGCCTCACACTGTAATTCTCCCAGGTATATAGAACTGACTCATTATTATTTTATATTTCAGTCCATGTAATTATATCCAAGTTTCAGAACAGAATAGTTCCTTGAGATCAGAGATCTTTTTGTGTTAGAAGTAAAGCCAACCTCTGAGTACTCCTAGCAGGGGAAGATTGATTCCCTGTATGATTCCCTCAATTATTTAAAATTATCTTGTTTTTATTTAAGGTTTTGATTCATATGATAAGAAGAGACCTAGTTTAGAGATGTTTGTTTTTCTAAGATCAGAGTTATGTTGCTGTGATAAACTTCTCACCTTTTCAGCTTCCAGTCCCAGTGAACCAGTCAACCTGTATGAATTAACATGATGTGATTGACCCTGTACCTTGCCTGTGGGTTTGTAATGAGATCCAACCCATGGGAAAACGTGTAGGGAGAAGGGAGGGGATGGCTCAGCCTGAAACCTTTCCTTTAACTGGTTGGCCTGTGAACCCATGTGAACTGGATCTCCCATAGAAGTCGTGGTTTGAAAGTAACCCTTTCAAATCACAGTTGGAAAGGTTTGCATAGCCCTAGTGCTAATACACTGGGGCAATTTGCAGAAAATTTCATATTCCTTCACTCCACACTGACAAAGACTGAAGGTTCACAAGCTCTAGGCCAAAAGAAGCCATAAGGGAAAAGCAGTTTTTCACAAAAATCAAGATAAAAGAATGACTTTGTCACACATTGATGGAGAGAGTATTTAGGAATAAATGTAAGATGGAAGGAGGGAAGAAAAAGACTACTTTTGCAGGGGCACTGCTGAAAAAGTGTATTCTTTTCTAAGAAACAGACTTTTCTCAATTTCATATCCTGAATTAGCTAGGCTATGTTTTTTCTGTATTACATAGAGTTCCATAGCAAGGCTTCTGAGTTTTTGTATAATTATTTAATACAGTCTGGAGGAATTAGAGAGTTGGGTTAGCAAGAGCTGCTTAGGAGAACATTCCTAACCATCTGATTTACAGGCTTTTTTAAAAGGCTATTAAAAGGCTTTTTAAAAGTATCTTTTAAAGATTTGTGTAATAATTTATATGTTTTTTCTATTAATATGCCAAGAAGAAAGAGCAGAAAGTTCTCAGCTAGAATTAGAGGCCCTGTTAGCAGCATTCTCACATGAAGTACAGGTTAGACAGCAGAACTGGACACCAGGTGTATTATGTACCAACTGAGGTACAGAAAAATACAAAGCATTCCTTCCAAGTCCTAAAGGAACCTAAGCCATAATTTTACAAGAAATTCAGAAGGGAAAACAACATCAGTTTAAAAAAATTAAAATTTACAAATTTTTTACAAATAAAATTATAATTATTCACAACTAAAAAATTGATTTAAAAAAAGGAATTCTAAGCTACTGAAGTGCCAAGGAAGAAGTTGGAAACACCAGAAAAATGCTCAACAACTGAGAACGTGAAAGTGCAGAGGAAAAAGACTATGGCTGCAAAGGGCTATGGTATTGCAAAGAAAACAGGGTGAAGTCAGTTATTTTGAAAGAGGTTTAAAAAAACCCCAATTTTTAAAGAAATATTTTGAAAAAAATATCTAAATCTGCAGAAGACCCCCTAAGTTTAAGGGCTAATTGCTCCTCAATTGAAATAAATGCAACTATACCATCTTCCAACAGAAAATTCTGGCTCTGAAATTAAGCCATCTGTCAGTGAAAGCAAATATTTGTGTTTTAATAGCTCAGCAAAGAATCAGTCCTGTTGTGGTACAGTCCTATTTACTCCTTCACAACAGCAGCTCAAATACCTTTCAGTGAGAGCTTGATCAATGTCAATAAATTTGGGACTGAAGTCTGTCTAGGCATCCAACCTACAACATTATTTTTGTGCATGCTGTACTTCTACAATTCTTATTGACTTAATGAAAACACAGAGCTACCAGATAATGTCCACAGAGATATCAAAATATAGTTTTAGACATCTAGTGGTAGGTAAATGAAATCTGAAAGCAAAGTTTTTCTGCAATTCAATGTTCTGGAGCAATCCTGCCAACTTTCCCACCCCTTACCCTCTTGCTTTTTTCCCTTTGCTCTTCACCTTGCCATGGCTGCACCAGCTGCAGCCAACAGCTGGACATGAAAGCAGCTGAAAGCTGAGGAATGGCATGGCAGAGAGACAAAGAGACAGTGCTAAATAAGGGGTTTGGGCACAAAAAATTCTTTGCTTCTATAGAGAAGAGAATACCCTAGTTTTGCATCCTTGCTCCAGCAAGCTACCTCAACACTTTAATTATTTTTTTAAGACAAGATGATGACACTCTCCATTGCAGTGTCCTACATTCAGGAAGCTGTACATGGTTTCCCTGCTACAGGCAGCATGGGCTGTGAGCAAAATATCAGAGACATTAACAAGAATCTTCTCATTCATTTAATTAGACTACTTTTTTTCTTTTTTTTTTTTTTTTTTTTTGGTGGAGCAACATGAAAAGAGAGGGTGTGGAAGGCACTTAAGGTACTGCATTGATAATTAAAAGTTTCAGAATCTGTCTACAAAGGTAACGTAAAATTGTGATAATTCCAAAGAGAATTTGGTACAGTAAATTTATAAGATACAAATGATAGTGGGAAGCACTGAGAAGTCTTGCATAAATTGTAAAGATTTTAGTCAATCTTATTTTCTGTGTATGCCCTCACCAATCTGTTCCTTTGTGTGCACTCCCACATTTGGGAAGCAGACCAAGCCTCTTCCATAACCTCACAATACACATGTGCTGAATCAGGCCAATGTATTTCTTCATACATAAGTGCACGCAACAAAATCAATTGTCTGGAGCATTATCTGATGTAGCCAGCCAGTGGAAGGCACTTTACATTTTGTTTATGCCTATTCCTGTTCACTGTTTTAAAATAAAGCATCTCTAAATGGCGATAACTTTTCACTATAATTCTGCTACATTTCTAGATTCCAGATAAGGAAGGAAATGCTGAATAGACACGACTACAAAACGTTAAGAGGCAGAATACTTTAAAACATTAAAAACAATGTGTCATTTAAATGAATTTCAAAGAGAATATATATGTTCTCTCTCTCCTACCTTGTCTCGACTACAATATTGAAAATATTGAAAGGCATCAGGCCAATCCTTTCATAACAGTAAAGAGAAACTTCTTGACAGACTGGATTATACGTCTAACACTGTTCTTCCCACCTTTCTACAGTCCTCAGTTATTGCCAGATCCTTGCTGGAATCAACAGTTTTTATCTGATTGTGACTGTAGATAAGTATCAGGATAGTAGAGTTACCAGCTACAATAAGAGGATACACAGCTTTTGTGCTAATAAGCACTTCTGTTTAAATGTTAAGAGCAATTAGTCCTTTTGTGCCAACTATTGATTATGCAGACTGATAGACAAAAATCCCACACAGCCTCATTCTTCTTTCTCCTGTATTTCTAAAGAGCAAAACAGGCTTAAAGCAATTGTAAAGCAGAGTGATATTCCATCTTTGGAATCAAGAGCAGCTTAGCTGTTTGAAAGATCAGTGGCGATGGGTTTAACTATGAGTGAGAAAAGCAATTTCTGATGTATTTCTTTTCCAGTGCTATTTCATGAAAATACTCAATTTTGATACCAGCTTTCTGGAACAAGTATAAAGGTGGTCATTTCATAAAAAGTTTTAACTATAAATAATTTTAGTTGTTTCTAATTATAACTTTTTTGCAATTGACTTTTGGAACAGTTAGTCTACATGCATTCGACTTCAAAGCTGCTTTCTAAAGAATCTAAATCCACAAACTTTGAATTATGTTTATTCATCTTCTGACTTAAGCAAGGGGCACCAGCATGACACTACCTTCAACCATAACTGCCACATTTATAGAGTATATATGTGTCAAACTGCTTTATGTACAAATCATGTAGCATCAATAAAATTATTTTAGGGGGTGTTTTATAAAAAACCACTTGAAACAAGTAACAACAAGCACATTGCAATAGTACAAATGCATATTCTTTATAAAATGTAAAAATGCTCCTTATAAAAAGAGGTAAAATAAAATAAAAAGATAAATCCAAGTTTATAAAAATGTGCTGTTTCAAAATAGCATTTGGATTTTATTTGCTCAATCATTTCCAGGTTTTAAATATATTTAAGCTAAATATAAAGGAATACTGAAAGAGAAATTGCCTGACATAAGAGCCACAATTTTTATTGTAGCAACAACAGAGTCAACAGTTACAGCAGGTGTTACAAGCCTATTACTGTATTAACTAAGTGCTTTCTATTCCTATGATTATTCCTGTAGGCATATTTTCATCAAAACATGGGAATCCTTGAAAAACCCAGAGCAAGACAAAGTTGGAATTCAATATCTCCAAATTTTCAGCAATTTGTTGAAGATTCTTTTTCAAGACAGAAATGTAATGTAGATTAAAAGAAAAGCATAACCTCTTAGAATTGCATGGGAAAAGCAGCACGGCATTTAATTCTGTATGTGACTGCTTTTTCATAGTTTTTATATTGCTGCACTGCTGCTTCACACAGAAGTGACTGTGAAGCTATTTCATGAACTACTCATTGATCTCTATGAATTTATTACAAGCACTCTGGACCTTATTATAACAGCATCCTTGAAAGACAAGCATTTTGAATGTCACAAGGAGATGTTGCTGTAATAAAGGAGAATGTAATAGGCCTTCATGCACAGTATTTGTGAGCCAGAACATTTTCAAAGAGAATAATGTAAGTTAGTGTCTTATAAGGAAGGTGGACCCTATATATATTGCAGTTTGAAGATTTCTTGATATAGTACATTAAATCTATAGAAGGATTCTGTTTTCAGACATACACAAGAGCATATCAGCCTCTATCAGAGTCACATTTTGAAGAGAGTACACAGGAACATTAATACACTTTTATCACTATTTTACCTGCATGAGGATGAATACAGAGTATGGACACTTGGTGTACATCACCAAAACTGATGGGATTAAATTCCTGTGAATGTATAAAAGATTTTTACAAATTGATTGCAATTTAAACTTCTGGGGGTAATGTTTTGATACTTGTAATGCTATACATCTCTCTAAATACAATATTAGGTGTCTAAAATCCTCATGTGCACTGGCCAGCATTTGGGCCCATAACAAGTATTCACACAAAGGAAATCGAATAGAGCTAAATTTCTATTCAGATAGCACATAAATGTCTTCAGGATTACTGGTATTTGACACATGCAAAATCATTGCCATGTATTTTGGTAAGTACCTATTAGCACAGTCATTTATGAAGTTTAAATGTTTAGTATTGGGTTATTCACAGCTGCATTTTAAAACCAACTTATCTAATTATATGACTCTGCCATATCTGATTAATGTTTTATTTTGCTAGGATTTCTTCAGCTTAAAAATACCTTCTCTGTTGTTTTGCTTTCCATGAGCACTGTTGATCCCATTACTGAAATCTCTACTCAACCATTAGGTTACTTTTTGTAAGTGCATGCATTGCTTTTGAAAGCTGTTGAACTTCCAGATTTATGACACTGAAAATCTAAGCCATTGATCCACCAGGCAAATACATTACAGAGAGCACTGGCAATGTACAGCAGCTGCTTTACTGAAGAGCAATTTCAACAGGCTTCAGCCCTGACCTGGGGCCTGTCTCTAGAAGGGAATAGAGTTGAGACTTGAGTCACTGAACTTTGCAGTCTGAGCAAGAAAATGTACAAATACAATGTATTGCTACAGTGATGGCAAACTAGCAGTGATGTACACAGCTCCTTATTTAGAAACCTGGTTAGGTCTTGGTATTCTCTGTAGCCAGAGTACACAGGAATATAATTGCAAGATGTATCCTTTAAAAATAGTTTACATTTCCTAGAAATGTGGCAGGCCTTTTCTTGAAGACACACCACATACTCAGAAGCTTGAGCAAGCTTCTAAATAACACACTATTGAGACACAGCTATGAAAACATACTGGGCCTGGAAACTGGTGCTGAAATGGGATTGTCCAGAATGAGTAGTAATCCTTCATGGGCAAAACCCAGATATGGTTGCTTTCAAAAATCTTGATGTCAACTAATGACAAAATATAGGACAATACAGATAAATCAGTCTTGACCCACTGCGACTTTTCAGTGACAGTTTTAGTGCTCAGATGGACAGTAATATCTGAAATGTAATAGCTAGCTAAACAGCAAACATTCATTAACTGCAATAGAAAGGGTTCTGAACAGATCCTAAAAAAACAACATAGAAAAAGCTAGATACAAATTGAGTTTTAATACCTCTTCATAATTTATCTAATGCATAATAGTTCCTGGAAGATATGTGCTATTCAGCTGTAACTCAGTGTTCAGAAAGGTACACATTCATGTCTGAAAGAAAGATTTCCTCCCAAAACCAAGCAAAAGATATTGCAAACATATTACAAAACAAAAACCAACTATACCTAATAGAATATACCTTGGGTGTAGGAATGACAGTTGTAAAGCAACTTGCTTGAAACCTTACATTGGGCTGTTCTGTTGGCAATACAACTACATTTGACACAGAGAAACAATTTCTGCTGGTGCAGGATTGTCCTGATGTTCCACAATAGATGTGTTTGCTTGCATAAGCACATCCTGCATGAAGAGCCTAGAGCCAAGAAATTACTCTAAGTCAAAGAGAAAAGCAGAAACTTAACCCCTAAAATTTTCAGCTTCTCCAAACCACTACATAAATGAGAAAAATGCATATACCTCCATTTTCCTATTCTGGCAAATCAAGTTAGGAAGGGCTTGGACAATCAATGAAACAGAGACATGATGCATAATTCTGATCATCTGGAAAAGGAACATTTTTTTTTTTTTTTGGAAAAAAAAAAGCAGATGCCAGAAGTGTACTTATAATAAATAAGGAAGCAAGAATATTAATATGGCATTTGGCAATTCTGGAAGAGAAACATCATGGGATATATATTTCTCAGGACAGTGGTTCTTCAAGAAGAGAATTAAAATTGTTCTACTAAAAAATCCTCTTGATTCCTTATAAAACACTTAAAAAGGTGTTTAACAAAAAATTATTTGCAGTGAACTTTTGTATTATTTCTATGTTCTAACTGTTGGAAGGTGATCAGAAAAAGGTAAAATGTAACATTTAAATTTGCCACTTGAAAGAGGTGTAAATAAACGTTTAGAAAGAAATACACATGTTATTAGACATTAGATAGGAATACACTAATAATTTACTGTAAAATCAGCAATTACAATTAATAACTACTACTGAGGGAAGTAGATAAACATGGAGAGAATTAGACCATTCTTAGATTGGGGACTTTTCCCCCTTTTTTTTTTAATGCCTGGAATTAGTTTCTTTTTTCCCTTCATTTAATGTAAGTGTTCTCTTATGTTTTATGCAATTGGTTTGTTAAAGAGAAATAGCATCTTCTGTATAATGCAATTTAGGACAAATTAGAAGCTTTGAAATATGTTTCTGTGTTGTAAAAATGATCTTAATCAAGGTTTAGCAATAATATATTGACAATAAGATCTGAAATGTTTTCCTGGAATCAAAGAAAAAAAAATTCTCATTTTCACAATGAATCATTTGACAAAAAAAAAAAATTAATTGCACTACCATTTCTGACTATTACAGTTGCAATGACTACTTCTACATCCATTAGGTGTTTGCAGGTCCCAGTTCCTGATTTCAGTAATGATTAGAGTCCTGTTGCTGTGAGAAGGCTGATTAAGGAGCCCACATGGAAGTGTTAGACTCTCTCTCCTGTCCTGCCAGCATGGGAAGATCCACTTGTAAGTTCCAAGGTTATCAGCACAAGCTTTCAGAAAACCTCATTCAACTTTTCAAATTGGTACAATTTATGCAAGTAACTGTCTACTTAAGAGCAGAAGAAACTCTGAGTAGCTGTCTAGTGAGCAAGATCTAAGCCCAATTTTCAAGAGCAACTTTTTTCATAAAGAATTAATTAAGTTAAAACATTGTTCCTGCAGCCAAAACTTGATACACTGATGCAGAAAGATTAATACAGCTAAGCTTCAGAGAGATGAAGAATTTCCTTCTAATTAAAACTTTCTGGCAAGATAACTGAATTGCCCTTGTATTAAAGATTAATGCTTTTGATAGCTTTGATGGCTCAATATCCCCTGTAAATCATAAGAGTAAGATGCTTAAAAAATTGATTCAAGCTTATTAATTGCAAAAATAAAATATCACAGCATCTGCAGCAACTATAAGAAGTTGAGTAGCAATCACTGGCAAGTTAATTTTTATTTTTAACACGCTGCATTAGTGAAGTAACTAAAGCATTGCTGCCTCAGGGCTGCATTTTGCAGCTTCCCCACATGTATTAGACAAACATTCACTGACCCATGTGGTTTTATGGAAACTGCTGTGCTTACAAGAATAAGCTTATTTTCCCTTCAGCATGTCTGCAGCTGGGCATTAACCTGTCCTTACCCAGTGAGGGTGTATGCCAGCTGGAAAATCAGCTTCCAGCAGGTGGAAACACAGAATCACTCCACGGTTAAGCCCTGAGGATTTTTATTTTCTCATACTAAACTTTACTCCTTAACCCTATTTAATTTGAATAAATTGAGATTTCCAATGGTTAGCCAATAAAAGCAAACCCTTTCTTCACATAAAGATGTCTTCATTTGAATGTGAGCAATATAACTTATCTCAGCATGAATTCAGACATTGCAGATTTTATCCTGCTCTGCTAGAAGCCCTGCATTAGAAGTGTTTGAATTTGTGTTTGTGCTGAGCTCTCAGCAATATTGACCTTGGACTCTATGGGGCTGTTTGTGGAAAATATTATACATTCTAGAGACTTTTCATTTTTTAGATTATTCTTTAAGAGATTAATGACAAACCAGCAAAGATCTTCATACAATAAAATTCAAGCTAGAACTTTCTAAAAACAGGATATTTCTCCTTCCCAATTTCTTGTCTTTTGACACAAGTGGCTAAAGCAAGAATATAAGGTCATCAACCTTGACATAGTTCACAGTAAATTGAGGAACTTCCTGAAACTCAAAATATTTCAATAAAATAAGTGGAAACTTTGTCCTAAGCAGGTGGTATATAACACTTCCAGGCTTCCTTTTGCAAGTGCCACTGGCTAACAGGTTTCAGAAACTGAAATTTACAGGAATATTTTTTTATATTCCCTCAGACTGGTCTTATTTATCAACCCTGCACATGGAAAACTACAGAAGTGATGCCAGGAATACAAGAAAGGTGGTCCAGTTTTCATCATGCAAATACACCACCTGGAGATACAACTTTTTCACCAAGGTGCTTTCTGCTTATTCTGGTCTGTTCTAGTATTTTTTTTCTACTCCAGTGTGTTGTATGTTTATAATATTTTATATTATTGGCCATTAGAGGTAAATGAGAGCAAAATTTAATTACATATGCTAATGAACAGTACAGGAGACATTGCAAAGTTAATTCTCTCCTGCAGGATTTGGAGAAGAGAGAGCAGATGATGTGCATCAAGGCCTATTCTGATTCCACCATTCACAAGGAAACTGAGGTTGATTGTATGCACAAGAATTAACCTATCATTTGTACTTATAGAAAACCTTACTAGTTTTTGTTATTACTTCTGCAGTTAAAACAACAAAAATATCTTATTTATTTGTCTGAAGAACTAGTTGTTGTGTTGTGAAAATAACATTTTTAAAGAAATATAGAAGTTTTCTTAGAGTAAATCTTTTGTTTTTAAGAGACCTGGAGGCCTGAGATAAAGGAAACCAATGAAAATCTTCCCACCTGAACCCAGTAACAGGCACTGATATTTATCTGTACTCTTGTTTGAGCACTTCATGTTCACAACCATTTCCACATCAGCCATTATAAGGTTGAATTTGAAGGCTGTCTGTATTTAATTGCAGAAGGAACAATAACCTATAGCCCGATCCAATGCAGGTGACATTTGCCCTGTTCACTAGGGAGCATCTTTTTAGTGTTTGAAGGAACAACTGCCTACTGCACTAATTTAATGGCTGCTTTGGAATGAATCTGCAGATGCAGTTATGTACACCCTGGCTTGGTGCAGGAAAGGAAAAAAATCAAAAAGGATTGACACTAAACACTGAGTACAGGGAATAACACAAGCATCTGGGTCTTTGTGAAGCTGTTGTGAATGGTTCTAGCTCCCTAAAAACTGTGCTATAATGTCTCTGCAAATGGCTCAAGGTCTTAAGTATTTAAGCACAAAAAAATTCAAATTTCATTTCTAATTTGAAAAGGTGACTCCAAATAGCTTAGAGTGAATATTCTCTTTTTTTGTTGTTGTTGTCGCAAATACAGATGAAATTTAGCATAGCCCACTTTGACAACTAATACCAGCCCAATCTTGTTTTTCTGGTTTTTTTTTAAATTTCAATACTTGCTTACACATACAGGCATCCCCAGACACTTCAAACGTACTGGAGCAACAGGCTATATAATTTAACTTAAAGCAAGTTAAAAAGAGTTGAAAGAATCCATAGTACTGCCTTCCCTTTTGAAGTTCAGGAATACTTTCTTTAGCTTTTTATATTTATAGTTGGCCTATCCCAGCCTTTGGGGATTCAGATTCTGCACTCACTGGATTGATTGAATAAGACTGTTTCCTCAGTGGGGGCCATGTACACTTAAAATTGTGGCAAACACCACCCCAAGAGTCCTCCTTGCAGGATAGATCTCATTAGAATCACAATTTTATCATCCTATTGCATATTTTTAAAATTAAGTTTTTTTCTATTTCAGGTGTGGTCATGCCACTATTACAGAGCACACCTGAGAGCACATTAAGAGTCAATGGAGTAACTCCTACTAAATTCACTAGGCTTTGAAATCAATTTCTTCACATTGATTTCAAATGGAGCTGAAAGAGGAGTTGTGTGGGCTTATGAAGTTGGAATGGAGGAAAAAACTACTGCATTTGCCCTTATTATGATAAATAAGGGCAACAAAATGAAAACTGCATCATTTTTACAGCCAACAGCTCAGGCTGGAAAGTGTCAGCAGAGATTTCCTTATTTGTAATTGAGGTCAACAACAAACACACTTAGATGCCTGAAATTCAATGTCCCAAAAAAATATATGCAAAGAAGGAATGGAGATGAACTTCACTGTTCAGCTTTTCCTGAGACCAATATTTGAATGCATTGCAAAAGGTGATCAGGAAGCATTTTGCCTGAGAAGCTTGGTAGGGAGCTGTGGTGTTATGCTCCTTATGTGGGGTTATGCTCCTTATAAAATTCTTTCTTCTGGGAGCTGTGATGTGGATACAGAGCATCCACTGAGGAGCAGGGAGGTCACTGGGGTCAGTGACACGCAAGGATCCAAGTTCTGTCCATGCACCTGGCTAAAATTTTGCTTGCCTTAAACAGTAGCAGCACCACAAGGTCTCTTAATTGAGTGCTCCAAATTTCTTCTTCTTGTGCTCAGGCACCTCCCTGTTTTCTTATCATTGCCACCCTTGGCTCACAACAAGCCCTCCCTTTCCAATGGGGTGTCACTGCTCAAAACTACCATATTGTAAAAGGGGCTGTGTAACCACTGCATTTCCTGACTGAGAGGAGTTCACCACTGTCAAGGAGAAGCCAATGAAAGAGCCATACCCTGGAAAATGAGGACATTAAAATATCTGTCTTAGAGTAATATGATCATTAAAGAGGGAAATACTCCTTTGAACTACTGCTTTGAACCATGCAGAACATGCCCCCTGCCAACCCCCTTCCTACTCATGAAGGAAGATGGGAGGCTATGAGCTCAAACCACAAAGACTAGGAAAGGCAACATTCCCCATTATTCTGGCTGTCTAGGGATAGAAATTTTTTGGAGAAGTGACCCAGATCTGTGAGCAACAAGGCATGTTTCTCAAGTGCTCAGAAAAGATAGAAGAGCATGCTTATTTTAAAAAGGTGAAACAACCAAGGAATCTCACATTTTTATAATTCACAGTTAGGAGATGATAAAATGAAAAATATTTACAACAAAATATTCTCAATTGGTTGTAGGAATAGCTCCAGGCCCTAAGAACTGAAACATCAGTAAATTTAGCATTTCTGCCTTTTCCTAAAATGTCATGGAATGGCAAAGATTCAAGTGAAGCTAATACACTGGTCTGACAGTCTTTTCTTTTAAAAAATAGCCTGTTCTGTCTGCAAGAATAGTCCCCAAAACTATATTCTTTTGTGATAGAAAGATTATTATTGTTTCATCTTTATTTCTCTCCAGGAACAGGCAATTCATCTACAGCCAAAATTAGAGTAGTGAGAAAAACCAATCTGCGTCTAAAGTATTAGGCCAAGTAAAGCAAACAGTGATTTTTAACAATAAAAGTGAACTTTTGCAGAGTGTAGAACTTCAACATCTTTAGTCAGACAGAACCCTAAAGACAAGTGGCTGCAGTCCTGTGGGAGAGCTCTGGGGAAGCAACCAGCTTTGCAGACCAACAGGAGTGCTCTCTTTCCTCAGACAAGAAACTGGACCTGGGGGAATCAGCAGGATTCTACAAAGGCAGGAACTTCTGCAGACAGCTATCAAAATCATGGTGTCTACAATGAGCACACACAAAATTTAACCAGTAAAGGACTCACTGAAAAACAGTATTAGTCAAAATCCCTGAAATACAACATCAGATGCTTAAAAATCTTTCCCTGGAATTGTCTTTTTCTCTGTTTTCCTTGGAAGCATGTTTTTCCTTAGAAACAATTAATTCAAGATGACTTTCTCTGGTTTTTGAAATATTATACCAAAGTTTCCTCAAAATAGAGAGCACAGATTCAAAAAGTATCATGTCTTCTAATTATGTTGTCCCCCTACCCCTTGCTTACTATGCTTTGTGCTTTGCTAGGATTCAATTGCACACAAAAATGTAAGGTTCATCTACCACAATTAAAAGTTGTCTAGCAATTATGCATGCATAGCAGTCTCCCCAGTGTTGGAGAAAAATTCAGATACAGAGTTCAACCAATCTTCCTGGATCTTCTCCCTAAATCTTTCTAGGAGGATACAGTTCAGTTGTTAAAAGAAAACCAAAAAAGCAAAACAAAAAACAAAAGCCATATATTTAGGCAGACTCATTGTAACGATTACAATGCAGATTTCACCTGGACTGAACACAGACTAAGAAATTATGATTATTACCTACATAAAGGGTAAAAGTGCAATAAGGCAAATTCATAGAAGGAAAATGCATTGAGAGCTACTGAATAGAAAAGGTACCACAGAAGCCTTTCTAAGCTACAAGCCACAGCAGAATAGATCCATTTAGTGAAGTATCACTACACACTTCCCCTGTTCTGGTTCTTTTTCTTAGGTATCTACTTCAGGTTCCACTCAGAGGCCAGATAGTAGGCTCAGAATCACCTCAAGGCCATCCCAGTTTGGCTGTTTTTAGATTTCACCATTTCTCAGGTAATCTAAATTAAATTCACAAGAAAACTGCATGTTCTTTGGTTGCAAATTGAAAAGAACCGCTTCATCAGCACAGAGCTGTGTAAATTAGCAGGTTTTGCTGGTAAAGTACTAACAGGCTCTTGGATATTATTCCCAACTACCATCTAAGGTGAATAATTGTGGGATCAGGCCATCTGCCAGCTGAGAAATTCTGTCACTTCTACTTTAACTGAGTATTACTTTACTTTGCAAGTTGACCTCTAATGAGATTCTGATGGGGATAGATAGAAGCTTTTCAGCCAGCCTAACTCAATGATGAAAAATGATGGGTATGAAATTACACTTTTTTCTTATCATTACCCTGCTTCTTCTACTGCAACCCTGTAGCTTAATTTTTTAAGCTATAGATAAGAATTTTATTACAAATACCCTTATTATAAGGCTAATAAGAAAAAAAAAATCACCATCTGAACAGTAAGGCTTGCAGCACTCAATGCCATGGGAAGATTCCCCTCCAAGTGTTCCCCTAAATGCATTTTCTGAAAGGGAGTTGTGTTCCATTACCCAAAGTTTCCCACAACTCCCTCAACACACCCGAAGTCCAACACACCATCACTGCCCAGTGCACAAAATAAAAGCACACACAGCAAACTCACGGACTTTTCACAAAAGATCATTTGTTGGTTGCTGATGTTCTTGATGCTCCCAGGATGAGCAATGCCAGCTCAGCCTGACACCATCATGACACTTCCTTTCCTATAGCACAGTTGATTCAAAGGCCAGCTTCAAATTTATTGTCAAGGTGGTTTCAAACTAGGGAAGGACAGATTTAATTCCTACCACAATATTAAATAATGTAGAGGAGAAACATGATTACCAGCAAGAGGCTAAATGCCTTTTCTTCTAAGCCTTACTAAACTACAGAGGAACCTGGCTTTGAGATGAACTGAGGTGAAAATGTTTGATAGGTAATTTATTTCCACTTCTCTTCTAAAACCTAAAATAATTATACATACAAATCAGAGTATTTAATTTCCATAGGTCTGAAACACATGAATTCTACACTTTTTCTCCTTGTATGAGAAGAGATGGTCCACAGAGCCTAATGTACAGAAGGAGATGAGCCATCAGTTCTCAAAAAGTTCCTGCCACAACTGGGGACTTTTGTAGCATTTACAGGAGTAGTGGCCTGGGCACTGTTTCTCCTGGGCAGTGTTCTCACTACCAGAAGTTGAATAGCATAAGGAGTTATATACACCTTTCTCCTGAGAAATTAGATTCTAAAAAGCACAACAGAAGCGAGTGCAAGAAATTGGCATAGCTGGTAAGAGGAAACAGGCAAGATACTATGGAAATGAATTTATTTAGGTACAATTTTCTGTAACTATAAATACAGGCAATAGATCCATGAAGGTGTAAATATTTCCTTTAATAATTGTGCAAACAGACCTGCAAGTGCCTGGGTGTCAGCTGGGTCATTATTAGCTTTTTGCTTCTGAGCAAAGAGAGGTCTCCAGAAAGAACGGTGTATGACGAAACTGTGGCCTTTTGTAGAAGGGGAAAAGCAAATTTTTTGGAGAAGACCAAGTTTTTTTGCTTATTTTAAACACAGATCATCCTGGGTCCCTTGGTTACTTTAGGGTAGTTCTCATATTTCATTCTTTGTTCAAAAGGAATGTTTGGGCTGGCTGCCTTTATGTCTGTTCATCCTCAGCTCTGCCAAAAGTTAGTTTTGAGCTGCAAGCAATTGACCACAGAGGAATAGGCTATCAAATAATTGATTTCTCAGAGCTTGTATGGCCTCAAACAGGTTTAGAGAGTGCTGAAGCAAGACAGAGTTAAAGGCTGTCTCTAATTCTGCAGCTCGTCAAGATGAGAGACAGCTTTATGGGCATTTCCAAAGGAATGGCTCTGCAAGCAGCCAAACGTGGGGGACTCAGAGCTGAGCCCTGCCAGACAATACTCAGAGCAGTCGTTCTCCACCTTTGCTGGACACAGTTTGCAGCACAGCTTTTGTTGTCTGGGCATTTCCTACTTCCTTTCAAAACGGAATAAGCAGCAGGATTTTCCTCATTGCTTTAAAAACAAAAGTCTGGGTTTATTTAAACACTAATACAAAACACATTACCATTATGCCTCCAAGACCAATAACTCCTGTGACCAATTTCCATTGTCTGCAGGAAAATGTGACAGAATGGTTCTAAAAATTTCTCAGTGGAGGGAAAAATGATAGATTTCTTGACCAAGTAACTATTTCAAAAAATTACTAGTTGATTCAGCAAAGACCTTCAAGTTGCTTAGTTCAAAGGTCTGAGGCTTATATTTTTCAAAAAAAAAAAAAATCATCCTACTAACTAAATGTTGTGTTATGACATATACTAGCAACACCATTAGGGGATGCTCTGCAGTTCTGGGACCATAACTGAAAGGTACCTGAGCTCTTAAGAATTTTTTTGCAATGTTGAACAGTGAAGAATGCTACAGATTCACCTAAGGAAGCCTTTCTTTGTCTATTGCTCAGGGGCATTTCAGAGTATCTGTCTCAGTATCTCTAGGCTCTTTTTCAGCTATTAATGACTTCAGTAAAATGTGAAAAACTCTGCAAAAACTCAAGGCTCCTGTGATAGATAGAAATTTTGTTAATGTATGAATTAACTATACATGTGGTTTTTAAATTCAATTTAAGCCTGAAAATCTAACCTTGGGGGTTTGAAGTAATGGGACATTAACTTCACTGCCTTTTACAAACTACCATGAAACATAAGTAAATGACAAAGATGAATAAAATCAGAATGATAAATGTTTTATAGTTGGTATTTTTTAAAAATAATGTTATTGCCATTGAAAACCTAAGTGAAATGAATTTGGTCATTCCAGCTCAGTCCCTTGTGGACAATAGTCCACATTTCAAAAGCATCACACATAATTTGGCAAAATTGGCAGCTTTGGCTCAGATGTGGCTTAGGGCTGAGTAAGCATGCAATTCCCCTAGTGAGAGTGCCCCTTTCCTTGAGGGTTAAGGTCAATGGCTCGTCACTGTGGGGTAGGAAGGTTGATATTGTCTGCTTGTATTCATCTCAACTGCAGCCCTGGAATTCCAGCTGCTGGTGATGCACAGCCTCCCAGCGCCAGGAAATATATTATACTCTTCCCTTAAATATACATGCACCTTCCCTCTCTCCCATTCTCCCAGATAAAACACATACTTTCCCTTTCCAGGACAGACAGCCCTTCAGTCAGTTTTATAATCCTTGTCTTCCCCCTCCTCCCCTTCCCATCCCACAGTAATATTTCACCTTATACTAGATTTAAAAGATTGCCCATTCTTGACCCAGAATACAGCTGGGCAATATACTAGTTTAATGGCAGGAAAACAGGGGCATCAATGGAAATTATAGAAAATCAAATTGAACAGATGTCAGGAAGCACATCAGGCATTGTAAATGTGAGGGATGCCCATCAGACAAGGTTATGGAGGTGAAAAAACAGAACACGTGAAAAAAGCAGAGCAAGAAAAGAAACCCAGCCCTCCCCCAGCTGCCAGTGACATTCTTTAACTGATGCATTAGGAAGGTTATTCTGTGCCAACCTTCAAAGTGACACTGGAATCTACTGGCTTGTGTGATTACAAAATACGACAAACAAGTGTTACAGTAACAATGTTACAAAATATAATTTTAAAAAATACTTAGACTCAGTAAAAGTTAGTGGGGATTTAAATCCAGCCATGAAAGTACTGAGACATCTCTGATTTGTCAGGAATTTTCCATTGATTTTAACCTAGAGAAGGACAGATTTTTTTTTCCCCCAAAGGTATTCAGACATTTAACACAGTAAATTGTGTCCACTGGGATTTTAAAAGAGCCTAGACATGTAATTCTTATTAAAGTTTTGAAATGCCCATTGTCATCTCATCAGCATTCTTGGCATTTAAATAACTTTACAGAATTGGTTTAAGTTGAAGACTTTTTGCCTTTATTATGGCATCTAAGGAAAACTGAAGTATCAGATTCAAATACTAGTAGTGCACATGAGTTCCTTTCCTCCCAATCAGGTAACTCCACTCATTGAAGTGATGTAACACTAGCACAAGTTTTGCTTTCTTTCATCTTACTAAGTCAAATTTAACTAGAACAGTACTTGGCTCAGGTTTTCAAAAAGAACAAATAGACGTTGCTCCATATTTAGAGACAATGAATGCCTCCCTGACAATAGTGTTTAAGTCACAAGTATCTTTTTTCATAAGGTTGACAAATCACAAAAATTCTATTGTGTTGAATTTTCTGTCAATATCTACCTATGCTTTTAAAAGACTATGCAATGCACGTAAGAATAATTTGTTCAGTCTCTGTGAAGACCTGTATTAATACACATATACGACATAAAAAATATTTCATTTGCTTTAACAATAATATCTTGCCCAAGTAGCTTTTAAAATACCTTCTATTAATTTAGACATTCATTTTAAATAAGTCAAAAAATAATTACCATATAGTTTTCCTACTTTATGCCATTAGAACTTGATGAAATTGTTTCCCTAACAGAAGGTCATTAGGGAATGTCATTCCACCCCCAACCCAAGCCTGTGCCACCCCACACTCAAGAGTGCTCAGCTGGAAGGCTGAGGTAGACACAGGTAAGCACTGAGAACTGATGGTCCAGACAATCTGAGAGCAAACAGGGCCAGGGTGAATCTCTGCCTACACAGGTCAGGGATGTCTAAATAGATTAGAAAAATTTATGTTCATTTTAGACTACAAATTTGCTCCTGGAGGCCCTGGCATACAATTGTGTGTTGCTTGCAATGAAGTCCAGGCACAGGAGTTCATAAAAGTCCTGTGGGACCAGGCAGGAATCAAACGATGTTTGAAACCAGCACTACTTATCTATACGCACTTAAAAATACCTAAATTATATTTCTGTGTGAAAAGCCATCACCAGTCAGCATTCAGATACTCGTTGAAAAGGCTTTTATTTTCTCCCCATATTGAGCAGCACTGTTTCTGTGATACTCATTCTCACTGCATACAGTCAAGTGCCCTTGACTGTGACTTGGCCAGTCTAAGCTGACAACAGTTCCACAAAATATGCACTTCACTAATTTTGGGTATTTCAGAGTAATGAGACACAGAAAATTAAAGGAAAAGACAAAATAGCAGAAGAAAATTTGGCCAGAAAGTTCCCAATGCACCAGTTTCAAGCTTTTCTTTAAAGCCAAAATGCAGTGAAATTAATAACAGAAGTTTCCCTTAATTGAAGTAATGCACAACTCAGATCTCAGTAGGAAGTTATGGTATAGAGAGATTATTAAGGTTTAAGTGCACTAAATCATCCCAGAGCATTTCCCTTTCCACCAGTCAAATCTACCTCCTTGCTAGAGATGAGACTTGCCAAAATTGGGATGACAAATGACATCTCTGAGATCAACATGAGGAAGTTTTCTCAAGAACACAAGTTTTGTCCCCACCAAGTTAAAAAATTTGCAAAAAGATCTGTTTACTATGCAAAGGTTGAAGGTTGCTATCCACCTTGCTCGTCATTTTGCTCATTACTTCCAGTTCTTAATTGTTTGGACCAAGTCAGGCCAGCTCATCTTTAATTGGAATAAAGAGTTAATCTTTTATACAAAGGACCCAGCTGAGTCTTTGTATGTGTTTGAATGTGTAAAGGGCTTTTGGCAGTTTAGAGTGTGTGTGGTGTTAGCAGGATTTAGCTCATTAGCAAACGACAAAAGCTCTGCTGACACTGTACTCCGGGTAAAATACATGAGGCCAACCTACACCCAGTGGACATGTACAGCATAACTACATAATAAACAGGCATTTATTAATAATTTTATCTGTCACACATGTAGGAGGGGAGGGTGAGAAGTCAAAAGCTGTCATATGTTGCAACTAAAGAGGCATAATTAAAATGATAAGTGTCATGTGATTATAACCCTTGAAGAATTAATCTAGCATGAAATAATAATGGTATAAATACAACAGCATATGTTCCAAAAATTAATTTCACATAAGAGGTAGCTGATGTAAGCATTTAGACCCAATTATGTATGGTCATACAATAGCAGCTGATGCATGGAAAATCCCTTCTATAGTATAGACTAGAATAATCCCATTATAAATGAATGAATGGAAAGACTACTTTAGAGTCTTTGCACTAGTGTGTACTTACAGACAAATCAGAATTTATGGAAATATTATGTAGCTTTAACTTTTCCACTAATGTGTTTTCAAGGTTTAATTTTCAAACTAGATATTTCTTCCCTAGTATCTCAGACCCTTTGCTGTTATGCAGGAGGAGGATTTGTGGTGACAGCAGTTACAACCTACACATCAGTTTAGCCTCAATTTTAAACTTAAGCAAACTAATTTCCTAACTCCTACTTTACACAAATTAGACTTCATTCCTAATAAACCCACTTCTCCCTCTGAAGCTGAATCAAACAGAATACTGAAAACTGCAGAAGTCAGAACTGAAGAGACTAACAACCAATGAAATGTTGTAGGATAAGTCTTGAATATGTTGGCTGTACCTATATTAACATGTGCTTTAATGCTATGATCAGGATTTTTCCTCATAGTGAAAGTGTGAACAGTTTAGACATAAATCAAGCATGTTTGTATTTCAGTTTACACTGGTTGTGTGCACAAGGGCTTTGCTGTTTCTCTGTTGACCTCAGCTCTGCTTGCGTGCAATGCAATGTCGCATCCCAAGTTTCAGCTTGAGAGCACAATGTGCATCCAAAGTTTTAAACCTGGAAGCACTAATAAGAATTCAGATGCACACATATTACCTCCTGACAATGACAGAAATAAACTTATTCTAGAGAGAAACTGACTTTATCGGTTAAGTTTTGACCCTGAAATCACTTTGGATGCTTGTAAGGTCAATCACAATGACCTACCATATGTTTCAATAGCCTTCTGTTCTCTTTCAAATTACACAACTTTTAGTTATGAAGCTGTGAACATTTCTACTACTACCACCGACCAATGACACTTCATATGTTTCTGCTTAGAAAAGCTAGAAGCAAATTACATTCATTGTCTCTCTAGAGTCATATATTAAACAAGAGAAGAAACAATGGAAGTATTCTAGCACCGTGACAAGTAAACAATGTTATCTGCTCCCTGGAATTAATGTTGAACTGTACAGCAACAGTAGTGTGGGTGCCATGCTAGGCAAAAAAAAATTCAGAGGTAGAAACAGACATGAAATGATTCATCCAGCTGATCACATAAAAGTATATCTGACAAATAAAGAAAAAGACAACACTCAATAAACAAAGTCTTCAGTAAAGAGGAAAAAAATAACAACTTGTCTCCAAGAATTCAGTTGCAATGTATACTAGTAGTTGTATTCACTTGGGTACATATTTTGTTCTTTCAGTGTGCTGAAGAATGAATACATACAACCTATTAAGTTGATTATTAACACAGCTCTTAGGGACTAAAAACACATCTGGACTTTAAATAGAAGCAGCAAGTGATGGCCAAGACTAACAGCAAACTGTATTTTTTTAGTAGACAAACTCAATGACAGAACTGCAAGTCCTTTTTGGGAAAGTAAATAAAGTGTTAAATCTCTAGGGAAAGCAACATTTTGTTGGCATCAGTGAATTTCCAGGTGGAAGCTGCAGCCAGGACCCAGGTGTGCTTTCATCTGTTACCTAAGTAGAGCTAACCCTAAAAGTTTCATAACAAGGAAGCAATAGACTTGCACTCAGGGGGGTGCACTGAACCACAGGGGAGTGACTTACTACTTTGGGGATTGGTGGATTGAGAGTGAAATGAGCAAGATGAAATAAACCACGAAAGTACCACAGC
This sequence comes from Molothrus aeneus, assembly GCF_037042795.1. Taxonomy (NCBI): domain Eukaryota; kingdom Metazoa; phylum Chordata; class Aves; order Passeriformes; family Icteridae; genus Molothrus; species Molothrus aeneus. The sequence goes on along the minus strand of NC_089658.1, from coordinate 8,051,286 downwards.
TTGAAAAAAAAACCAAACAAACCAACAAAGTCCACCAAAAATCCCCCATGATACATTTACTATCAGTCAGAAGAGGAAAAACAATAAAAAAAAACATATTAGGGGGAAATAAAAACACTTGAGAGAAAAACAAAATCAGAGAAGGCCAGCCACTAATTGTTCACCTGGAATAGGAAATGAAATCTTCTGTTTAAAGTTAATGCATTTATCCAGATTTTGAAATTTCACTTGACATTTAATTCCAGCCATTTGTAAACTATTGATTAAGTTCTAAAAGCATTGACAAAGGCAAATGACACAATACTGCTTTAAGAGACTACTAGTCACAAAACCAGCCTTGCTTCCTGAAGGCCACTGTTAACACCCATCTTTTCTTGGGAGAATACCCTAAAAATCACACTTGTTTCCAACATAACACGTTTCAACACACTGCTTTTGGCCAACTGTGCAAGCTGTGTTGAGGCAAAAAGCCACACACAGGGTCTGTACCTCAAGACAAGGGGCTCCCAAGGGTAGATCTTTAAGATGTCTCTGTGCAGTACAGGTGAGGCAGCCCCCACCAGGCTGCTGGGCTCTGCAACTGCATAAACCACCAGATGAACCAGGGAATTGGTCCAAACACACCAACTGGACTGGCCCTGTGGGGACCCATTCTGCCAAGAAGGGATAACTGGACTTGGCTTATATCCTTTTACTCCTGGACATGCCTTCAAAGAGAAAACCTCTACAAGGGCTCATGTACTAATACAGATAAGGGTCCTATTCCTGTGTAGAAAGAAGTTCATGGAAGTCTCCATGAATGGGATGAGAAAACTCTCTTCAGCCAAGGATTCATTTTAACTCTTTGAATTTTCAGCTAATTTTTTTTCAATAGACATAAAATAGCTCATTATCAAAGGGTAAAGGGAGTTTTTCCTATCCTACCCTGCCCCACTCAGGATTTGATGCACGTGATGGTGCACTGGGGGCTGTGTGTGAATGGTGAGTACAACTGACCTGGCAGTGGGTTTGAGCATTTAAGTGCCTCAGCCCCAAAGTTAAGGGAACATTGCACATAGATATTCCTGAATGAAATCTTATCTTTATCAAACAAGGCCACACATTTGGGCCTGGAACTAGTAACAGCTGTACCTAAGTGAGTGTTATTAAGAAAGGAAATAATGAATTGGGAAGTATTTGAAGTTCTGACCTTTCACCCCCAGCACTATGATTCAAGCTAACCCTGAAGACCTGACTATGATCTATCAATGATTTCTGGTTTAGATCCCCAATAGTTAATTTGTTTCATGCTGGGAGAAGTGGCTTGATATGGTTTAAAAACTGGACTATTAGTAACGGCACATTACCTATTTGTGCAAAATCATGCACATAAGCTTGCTTTAAGCACTGAATAAAACAGCAATATGTACAAGACTGTGGAAACACTAAATTGAAAAACAGATGTGAATTTTGAGAATATGAGTTAAATATTGTTTTTTCAGTAGAAAAGTATTCAGTGAATTAGCAACAAAGTATTACTGGACTTCATGCCATTAAAATTAAAGTAATATCTAATGAATTTACAAGTAGTGGACACTTCAAAGGCCACTTTATTACATCTTTCAAAAATATTGCTCCATTAGAGATTGATTTTATCAGTTAGAAGGGTGACATTGCTCAGTATTAATGAAATATAGCAGAACACTTGAGGATGTACATATTTAATTTTAAATGAAATAATTTTTTACGTTTTCATGGATAATAAAGAACATTCCTTCTGAGTGGGGAAAAATGCTAAGAAGCCAGAGGTTATGGGAGAATCACTTAGTAATGTTGTAAAATCCTGGCAGCACCAAAGTGGTAATAAGTATTACATGTTCCCTTCTTAATAATTGTAGAAAGACTACACAGAAGAGCTTTATTCAGTTCACTTGATCTCTATTTAAGCTGAACAGATTTTTTTTTTCCTTGCTTCTCCTTAAATTTTGATGTTAACCAAACACTCAAATTTTTCTTTGTCCACATCATATAAGCTTCACAAATTATCTGAAGTAGCCAAGATGAAGGGATAATGTTTTATCAGCAGCTTTCACCCTCTTAACTGTTGTTTAAGAAGAATTCCAAGTTAAAAAGGAAAGGTTATTACACTTGGACAACCTTAATTCTTCAGGGAAAGATGCAGAGTTTAATAACAGCAGTCAACCATCTGCTACTCCCAAGGTTTGCATGCAGATGGAGCAGCCTTACAATTGTGTCAGCTCAGAGACAGCAGATCTCCCGTTCCAGGACTGTGAAAAAGCCCTGCCAGGACATAATCCCTTCTCACCAGCAGTCCAGGCTCAGGGAGCACTGGGACTCTGGGTGCCACTGCTGAGAACCCCTAATCTTCCCTTCACTAATATGGCAGCATCAAGGCTGTAATCTCACATTCTAAAGGACAGAATAAGTTGGATTCTAATTTTAATGCTAGAAGTTTAAAGAAAAGTTAACAGATTAAAGGCTCTTATTAGCTTCTTAAGTGTAACAAGTAAGTGTCCACATGGCACAGAGCATGATGGTTGGGAATGGGATGTTGTTGGAGACACATGGACGAGTTTTCCTACAATTTTACTGGTTGCTACAAGAAAAGGAGGAGGCAGGCTGGAAGCCCAGACACAGATCTTGGTCAAGGGTCCAGGAATTGACAGGTTTACACTTAGACATGGATACATTGGAGATAGTCCAACAAAGGGTCACAAAGGTAATTGAAGGATAGAGAGGCCAGGACCTCTTCTCTAAGGAAAGGCTGAGATATCTGGGGCTGTTTAACCTAGAGAAGATGAGGGCTGGGGGATCTTATTAATGGATATAAATACCAGAAGGGACTGTGCAAGCAGGACTGAGCCAGGCTCCTTCCAATGGTGTCCAGTGACAGGACACAAGTCACCGGACAAAACCAGAAACACAGGAGGTTCTGTATGAACATCAGAAAATACTTCTTTACTGTGAGGGTGACCAAACACTGCTCAGGGGGATTATGAGTTCTCCACTCAGGGAGATACTACAAAGTCAACTGGACACTGTCCTAGAAAGCTGGCTCTAGATGGCCTTGCCTGAGCAAGGTGATTGGACAAGAACATCTCCAGAGGTTTCAACCTGAACCATTCTATGATTCTAAGATTAAAAAAGGTTGCTTAAAAATTTGATATAAATTAATATTCCTTGGGAATTCAGCACTCAGTCCTACTCACTAGATGACCATTTCAGAAAGTGCTTTACCCAAGGAGGCATTGCATGTTTACTCATACAGAGTTTTTTGATACCAATATTTCCAGCAAAGAAGTCTCTGTAGACCATGAGTAGAAAGAGGTGGAAATGTTTTTTCCTGAAAGTTCTCTGCTGGAGTCAGCATGTATTTCTGAGAACATTAAGCTGAAGGTCACAGTGCTGGTCTATTTCCCTTTCCCAAAGGTTTCCCACAGAAATACTGGAAACATTTTTTTTCTTCAGGTTTACACAAAGTGTGAACTCTGTCAAAGCATCAGCTAAAATGACCAATGCAGTGTGAGAAACTGGAGCCAAGTCTATCTCTTTTCTTATGGAGCTGCCACAGCAGCTGTTTTTGTCATCAGCAGCAACAGTACTGGGGTTACTAAGGGAACAACAAGAAATTTTCTGGGTTTTTTTACACCTTTGCATCAGTAAAAATGACCCTGTGTACTGCATCATTCAAAGGCAAAAAAACTCAGGAGTGTCAAACTTCCAGGGACAACTCATAGGAAAGAGGAATAAAAAAGCTATTCCCATCCTTTGATTTTTTTTACTAGCTAACATCAAATGAAGATTACGATTACCATAACAATGCAGAATTTGAATATGAACTGACCAAGGTAACAATAAGAACCTATGATATTCGAACTTGAGTTTTCTAAGGTTTGCTCTAAGCCACACTGGAGTTCTATAAAGAGGATTTGGAACATCCTACTGCATTTTCACTTGCTGCTTGAAAAAGAAAGACATAAGTGAATGTCCCTTCTCAAAATGTGGATGCCAACACAAAATCTCACACTGCAACAGATTAAAAACCAATTGCTATATACAACACTAAACAGTTTTATTTTCCAATAGTGAGACAGAAATTGTGATCCTAGACAGATTAAGGAACAGCAAGCACAGGGCTCCAGGAATAACAGAAGCTAGAGAAAGAGTTGCAATTAAGTATTTCCCCAAACCCTTGACAAAGCACTGAAGCAACATCCTCCTGCAGATTTGGAAAAGGAGTAAATAAAATCTCTATTAATTTTGTGTTGTTGGCCTATGAACTGCAGATGATCACCATTGCCTTCTGTAAACCAGAGAGATATGAAGTTCATCTGACATTCTGAGATAGTTTAAGTCAATATTATCATTGAATGAGACCCATTGATCAACCAAGTGAAGGAGCAAAATAATGGATTCCAGCTTTAGAAAAAATTCACTTGGGAATCTGCAAGCCTGGCTTGACTTGGCAAAACTGAATTTTCTGTGCATTGACTGAGTTATAACTGCAGCCTGCACAGCCAAATGCAGAAAACTGCAGCCTAGATTTAGAAGCATGCTGCAGTTAAAATAGCTTTCTGACCAAGATTTCACTTAGTGAGGTCAGTAGTTGAAGCTTGACCTGGCTTGAGTGGACTGAGCCAATAATAAGGTTTGATATAGTTATGTGGTCAGACAAAACACTAATTAATTACAGCCCTGCCAGAAGCTTGACTTTCTAATGAGAGGTTGGTTGCAGAATTACTGGTCCCCTAATCTCTCTTACTTTTTGGTTTATCACACTTTAATAGAAAAGAAAAATAGATTAAAAGTAAGGAGGGGAAAGCGAATGAAGCAAAGGATGGAACAGAATCCCAGCTGGTCCAGAGAGCTCACAGGGTAGAAGTACCTTCTAAAACAAGAGCTGCTCTTTGTACTGACTGCCCAGATCTGCCTCACAGACAACACTGTAAAGCTTTTTATAATACCTTCATGGTACACAGATGGCTTATTCCTTGAAGCAGCAGGGAAAAAGGCCTATAATAAATCATCACACAGGGCTCCTTTAAGGTATGTGATAAGTATGGTGAGCTAGGACTGAATTCTGGACAATAGTAGTGAGCCAGGAAGCAAAAATAATGGTTACATATCTCAAATTAACATATCCCTTTCTGTAATCAAGAGTGCACTATGATAATTCATTAGAAACACGGATATTTCTTTTAATTTCTTTCCTGCTGCACCTATGAAGATGAATACTATTTACCAAGGGCTATCCTCAAGTGAAGCTATTTATTCATGTCCCACTAAAAAATATTGTAAGCCATTTATTACCAGTTAATCAATTTTTTTAACTTTTGTAAACTTCCAGTCATTTTATCCCTACCTAAAATAAGTGTTCTATTTTCAGTTTTCATTTGACTTTGCTGAACAGCAGAGGGAGATTTCAAGCATTATCAATAGTGTAGGTCCCTAGCTGTAACAAATAACTACCACCAAGAAAGCTATTTTTTATACAACAGGCACTGGACTAGAGGTGTTTTTTCCATTTGGTACAAGTTATATATTTCCTTCATTACCACGACATCCAGGCAGCTTTTATTAAAACATGAACTAACACTACTTACTAACTTGCTGCATGCAGTTGGCTCCTCTGAGCATCTCCCAGAAGAAAATTGTGTATTCAACATGTGCATGCAACATGAGTTTTGCTTTGTTCATTGTTGACTGTCTTTACCAAGATGGTAACAATAATCTATCAGCCTGCAATCTTAAATATTCATAAACAAGAGTTTTACCACAATTGCATCCCATTATAATCTTAGCTTTAGAAACAGAAAGAAAACTCAATCACATTTTCTAATCATGCCCACTCTTTAAAGAAATTACCCCAAAATTGAACCTGCTCCTCAGAGTCAGCTGACATGTCCTAGACTCATCTTCAGAGGCTTCTTGTACTGCAATAATTGCAGCAACAATCTCTACAGAGAGGAGAGCCCATTATTCACATTTACAGGCTATTTAAACATTGTCAGCATTAGATAAATGACAGCATGTGCTCGCTGCTGTGCATGAGCCCCAATCCCGTGTCGGGGCCCAAGTCTCACTCTCTGACTCTGCTTCAAGTTAAAGCACTGACTAAATCCAGAAAAATATTTAAAACATACATTTCAATTTTGGGCACTTTATTCAAATCTGAAGGCAACTAGTGACAGAAACACCCTAGAAGATTGATATGGTTTGAAGCATGTTATGTATGGCTTTGCTCTTCAACTTGCAAGTAATTTGTAAAGCGGGTCTGTCCTGACTATGAAACATTGTATCAGTGTGATTGGAATCAATAGTTCCTGCACTGTCATTTGTCACATATTTACAAGCCTGAAAAATAGTTCATTTTGTCCTGATCCTATAACTCAAAAGATTGAATCAGAACCCTGGAGGGATCTGGAGTAGGACACATTCATTACTGGTCACTAGTCTTAGGTGACGCAGGGATCAGCACCGCACCAGAGAGGGAACACAAAACTACAACAGGGACACGCCTGTATGTGCTATCTGTTCTAATACACCAAAAGCCAGTTATTAGGTTGTGTACCTATTGTTCTATTAAAGTGAACTTAAAAAACAAACTTATTTGTACTGTACATTGCTTTTTAACTTTTAATTGCCGCCTTTAGAAGAGTTTTCAGAATTTTTGCCTCAACTTTTTACCATATTCCAGCTCCTACAATAGTTTTAGGAACAAGCCTGAGCCATGACATAGTCAAACTCATTCACAATTTCTCTTTAAGCTTCCTTTCCACTCTTAAAATCAGTTTTTATGGAAGAATTTTTGTTTGAAAGTTTCTCACCACTCATTGTACGTCTCCCCCTAAAGCTTTCGAAAGCTTGGCCCAGCAGCTGAACTCCCCCTTCAATCTCAAAGGCTAAAAAAAATAATTTATAGACTTTAAGACAGCGTGGTGCAAGTTAGCAGTTCACTGCCATGAGGTAACACTCTCTTTGCCACAGGAACAACCTCAGATTCACTGTCAGAGATCATCTCCATGTTCTGAGAACTGCCAGGATCTCTGTACCATAATTCTGAATAGTAGGCAGAGATATTCTGTACCAACCTTATGCTAAAATGTGAACCCTGATACCTTCTGGGATACCTCATCCACCTCCTCCTGCTCAGCCTGGAAGCCACCCTCTGCCCTGTTCTAGCCCACAGAACAGGAGGGATCACTAAGAGGTGCTCCTTGCAGATGGGGAAGCTTCTCATATTTATACAGCTAAACCAGCACCCAGGGAGCACAATTCTGTTTCCCCAGTCCTCTCTCACTCTGCATATTTGGCAAATTATTACTTATTTGGGAAGAAAAGCCCTTAACAGTCAAAAATTTGAATATCAAAGCTATCGAAGTGTGAAAGGCAATACTGAGAGCCTGTGCTCAATCATTGGATACACATATGGTCTGCAAATACACATGTGGCATAGGGTGATAACACTTCACTGCTATGTAGTTTTCTGGTAAACTACATTTTCTGATAAAATGGTAATTTTAAAACATTCCATCAGATCTAGTAACTTAAGTGTAATATAGTAAGACAGGGTGTCACCTGTACCTAGAAAAAAAAAATGCAGAGTACTAGCTCTTGGATCAGATCTAAAAAGAGAGTCCAGCTCATTGTCTCAACAAAGAATTCAGTCACCATTTCAGCAAAAACTTCTCCTGAAGTTATATCTCTGCAAATAAACAAAACCATCCAGAGTAGTTTTTCAGAGTATGCAGCATAAGACTCTGTAAGAACCTCAGTTACAGTAATTATGCTTCCCAGTTAATGCATCACAAAGACTTGAGAAGAGGAAGTATCTGGAGAGGCTGGATTAATAGAACCTAAAATACAATTTCAGTAGAAAGAGGAAATATTTACCAAAAATACAGTTTCAGAAAAGCATTGATTCACTTCTGACACATATGTGACCATCTTCAAAAGTGAAGCAACCATTCCAATGGTGTCTCAGGAGAAAAACCCCTCTAATCAGAACTGTGAGCCAGGATTCCCTGGGAAGACTTTGCTGTGGCCCTCTCAAGTTGGGTTATACCAGAAGGAAAAGAGCCATATATTTCTCCAGCTCTGTTAAAAATATGTTGATAACAGCAGTACTTAGCATTGCCTCAAAAAGTTTTGAGAATTCAGTGATAACAATCACTTCGGATTTCACCTTTTATTTGTTGTAATCAAAGGTTGCATAAGGTTGCTCAACATATTTTTACAGTATTCTATAGCCCTGTAGTAGTATTTTGAGTACAAAAAGAGTAAGCAGAAGTTTCCACATGAAAGCTACAAGAGGACAACACCTTTGAGGGCTCACACAAATTTGATTCACTTTGCATTTTCACAGATACAAAAAGACTCTTCAGGGATGTTGAGAGCATTAAACAAAAACAAAGAAGTCAGAATAAACACACTTATGACTAAGAAAAGAACAGAAAGGAGCCAATGTAATCCCTGGCCCCTTACCAAGTAAGGCAGACTATCCAGACTTGAAATGAAGTAGAGAAAGAAATCATCATGAAAACCAGGTTTGCCATTTTACTCCATTTTCCCTCTCATAAGGATGGGGGAGGGTGGCAAAAACCTCTCATCTTCCCTCAGCATTTCACCTTGCCTAGGTGGTCATTCTTTCACCAAAATAGCATTCAATAACCCAGAATTTACTGCATTCCCAGCCCTGCCATGGGGCTTCCCCCTTCCCCTCTTAGGAAGATTTCCCAACCAGTGCCAGCCAGCACTACCCTGGCACCAAATCCTTCCCACTTCCTTCACCATACTTGCCAGCTCCCTACTTGCAGCTGCCTCTCTTACCTTGACAGTCTTTTAACTCCAGGCTTGGTGAGGAGTAGATGAAATTCCTCTTGCCACATACCTTCTGTTTCTCTCCTCTCCTTTATTTCAGCTTTTTTATGTCCAAGCACAAGAAGGGCTTACCTTTCTTCCTCCCCCAAAACTTCCAAAAACCTTTTTCTTTCAGCCCTTATATTTTTTGTTGGGTTTCAAACACAGTCCTCTTAGCATCCCCCCCACCCTCGAGGCCATCTGTATGGGTCAGCCTTCACCTTTTGTTTTTCTCCCAGAAAAAGACAAGGTGGCTTTTACCAAATATTAATTCTAACACTTCTCAGGTACTATGATGCTTTTAGCTCAAGAGGTAAAATTATGAGTATCAAACATAGAAATCTTTGTATTACTGCTAATTCTGTAAAACTTCTGCCATAGTTTTATATTTTACACTGACAGTAACCATTTCCTCAAAACCCCATATGTCCACAACAAAGATCCTTTTTCTTGCAGCTGAAGTAATAACAGATTGCCTGGAAAAGGACTATTTGTTATAAAATGCTAAACCAAATGACCCAGGTTTGCCTTACAAGTCCGACTTGTGCAGTCTTAGTCAAACAGGTAACAACCTGCAGGCCACACAGTGCTTCTCAATACCATGCAGCCAGTGCTAGACATGTACCAAACAAATTCAGAGCTAATAGGTCACAGAAAAAAGGGTAAATTAGAGATCTCTAAAGAGCTCGGAGCTTGTCAAAGTTAACTTTATCCTTGCAATGATGTTCAGAGCACAAAACCAACCCAAGCCTTGCTCTACCTGTTTCCAGAGGCAGAGTTTCACTGTTTCCAAGGTCTTCCTCACCCCTTCAAACTACATTTATGCATATACTTTTTGTATCCCTTCTCATTTGTCAAAAACATTAATAGGATTTAGAGCCTGTAAGCTTTTCTTAATCATTACTCGTGTTAATCTGCACACTTCCTAATTCTTCATCTGTTAGCCTTAAACATCTGATGCAGTCTAAGTAAATCTCCACCATCTTCATTTGTAAAACCAGATGAAAAACAGTTAATAACTCTGCTGTTTAATATCTTATCCCTTAATCTGTGCTATAGCATCAACCCCTAAGAAGATCAGGTTTTTTAATATTTGTCTCCTGACTTACAGCAAACAAGAAATCTAGCAACAGGTGAAATGCCTTGCTTTAATTACACTCCATCACTTCCAAATTCCTGAGCCTTTACTTTTCATAAGAAACATCCAAGAACACAAAATGAAGAAACCAAAGCAGGAAAAGGGTACTGCAGCCAGGGATGTGGCAACACAGACCTGTTCCCTATATTTCCCCGACATTCTCTGTAGTCTTAAATATTTTCTGTCATCAATTGCCTCACTCTTTTTCATCATGGAGCTGCACACTCCTTCAGTCCAGGAGGATTCAATTATATGAACCAAATCAGGGGTGAGCACCTACAGCACCCAACAGATCTCTTACCTGTGTCTCAGCCACTCTCCTCAGACAGCCCAGCAGGCACTGCACATCACTCTGCCTTTCAAGTATCCTTATGCAGTCTGCCATAGAAAGCCATATGATGCCTTTTATCCATCCTCCTTTGTCAGTACAGCTCCTTGAAGTATTTCTTTTTCTGTCCCAGAGTCATTATGGCCACTAAGCTCATAAGCTACACAGAGAGAGCTCTGCCTGGGGAATGGAGGAGACAAGAGGCTGCTGCTCACTTCAGTCACGATGGCCTTGGAGTCAAATGAAGAGCCTCAGCCATGGTGCAGCCCCATGGCCTAGCACAAACAGCCAGGAAAAGCTGGGCTTGTGCAGCTCTCCTCAGCAAAACCTTTGTCTTCTTCATGCCAGGGTACAGCAGCCACCCCTCACTCTGGGACCCACCGAGGCCAGCCCCACACAGCTGCAGCAGCCCTGTCACGTGAGGTTCTGTGTGCTGCACACACAAACCATTCCTCCAGAGCACAAGTGTGGCAGCAGCTCTCTGACCACAGAGAGCAACACAGAGCTTTCCCAGGCATTGTCCTGGGGAAAACTGTGAGAAGACCAGAGAAAAGAATGACAAGCAATTCTTATCTTCACTTGCTGCATCTGTTGTTGTGAACAGGTGGAATGTGTTATGGAGATTTGTTTACCAAAGGGTGGTTCTTGATTGGCCAGTGGTGATGGTGTTTAGATTGAAGGACTAATTGGGTCCACCTGAATCCAATTGGGTCCACCTGAATCCAATTGGGTCCACCTGAATCCAATTGGTCCTTCAATTTAAACACCATCACCAGTGGCCAATTAAAAAAACCATCCTTTGGTGAACAAATCTTCATAACACATTCCACCTGTTCACAACAACAGATGCAGCAAGTGAAGATAAGAATTATTTATCAATTCTTATTGACTGTCTCTAAGGGTGATGGGTTTCTTAATAAGTATAGTATAATAAAGTGATTGATCAGCCTTCTGAGAATCATGGAGTCAATGCTAATTCATACCTGGCTGGGGGCCTGCAGTGACACACAAGCTCTAAGCAAGTAGAAAAGAATATTAGCATTGTCTGAAATTGTCAAACAACATGAAGATTCTTGACATGAGAAGTAGTCTAATAGAGATATACATATATATCCTCACAGAAAAATGTCATCAATTCCTGACAGAGGAAAGGAAATATTAATACCATTAGTAAAAAAATAGCTTCTCAGAGTTTTTATAGATGTAGAAGTGACCTAGTAACTTTTTTTCCCTATTGAAAAGTGTTTTCATCTGATCTCATATTTTGGACACAAGATGCTTGCACTGGGGAAAAAACCTAGCAATAATGTCCCATGGCACTGATGTATCTGCATAAAACCTCATTTTATGGAGAAGTAGAGCATTCAATTCATCAAATCACAAACAGTTGACCAGTCTAAACAGTGGCAATCATACAGCCAAACAGCCAGAAATTAAACACCCCCAAGCAAGTCAACATGAGTAAGATGTATTACTTATATCAGTGCTTTCTCTCAGTGTGAACTATTTTCTTTCATTAGCTTTAGCCATGATTTCCTGTATTTCACAACTGTGGAAGATTTTATAGAGTATTTAATGAAACCAGAAGCAGTGGAACTGCTGTCCCATGCCCACACTTATTCTGGGTGGGGAGGGAGGTTTTAATGAACCTGGAATGATGGGAGGAGGCTGTGACCACTCCTTCACAGCAGTCCTTCCCGACTTTAGATTCTGGTCACAAGCAGCCCCTCAAGGGTGCCAGCAAGGGATGTTTTGCTTGCACTTACTGAACCTCCATTATTTTCTTGTGACCACAGTGATAAAGCTGTGATCACTGTCATCATGGTATAATTACAAATGACATGATACTTGCTATGGCATGCCTAGTATTTGCAGAAGTAAAAAAAGGGGGTTTTTGAGATGACCAGATAGGCTAAAACCAGTCAGGGTTTTTTTTTTTTTTCTTTCCTTGCAACTTCAATAAAAACAGAGCCAATGGGATTCAAAAACTAAATTTTGTAATGTGTCCCAACTGAACGAGTAAAGGTCATTTTCAGTAACAAAGGTCAATGTGATTGAGTTGCTGGCCTATGGCCACCTGGGCAGGTAAGGAGCTGTGGTCAAGGACCATGATCACAGTGCAAATGTGAGTGTAAACCTTGAGATTTGGGAAAATGGCCAGGCAGTTTCAAGACTGTGCCCATCCATGGTCAGAAAATGCCATAACCTGCTAAATTCAGCCAGCCTACAGAGGAGTGGTACTTGCTGAGATATGAGGATAATCTTTTACACATATCTGACTTCTAGGCAAAGCCTCACACTACATGTTTCACCTAACAAATTCCCAGTCACAGTTTCCCAATTAGGGATTTAGATAGAAAATTTAATAAGTCAGTGGAGGGAGAAGCCATTCTCTCACAGGTTTTGGTAGCAGGATGGGAGGTGACTGGATGTATGAATGTCAGGACTCAGAAAGCAATTTCTTTTCATATGCACTAAACCAGATAGGAAAACCCTCTAGGGGACTAAGCAAGCAGAATTGTACTCCTCACATTGAGTGATGAGGAGTCTACAACACCTTGGAAAGCAAAACAGGTATGCCACCTCCTGATCATCACTCAGTCTCATAAACAAACTGCCTCAGACAGGCAAGAGACAAGCCACAGCACAACGGTCACTAACAGAGAAAGGGAAAGAGGAGCTTATCACAGCGAGGGCACAGCAAAGATCTTCACAGGCTGTGGCTGAAACCAGGGTGTATATAACCCCACCCAGCTTCCACTCAGCTATTTGTCAAACAGATACTTTGTTAGCTTAAACAGTGATTTCTCAGAAAGTTTTTGATAGGGCAAACTCTCCAAAAGAAGTAAACAGAAAAGTGAAGATATGAAGAAGCAAGGATTCATGCCAAGCTCTATTAAATGAGCTGAATAAAAGCTGGATAAAATTCTGTCACCTAAAAGAATAATTCCTACCCTTCATTACTCCTGCATTATCTAAGCATTTCTACATTGTAACTTGAAGTAGGAAAAAGGAACTCCCTGTGCTCTATAGGTTTATTAATTCCCAGTCCTCAGGAGTAAGTTGTGACAGAGCCAGCATTCACATCAAGGTTTGCTTAGCTCCCAGGAAATGGCTTCTTCTCAAGCTTGTGTTTCTAGTGCCAGTGAAGGAAGCAAACCTGATACTTATCTTCCGGTCTCCCTCTGCTTTGCAACCTTCTTTGAGAGTTTGCATTTCTCATGTAATCATATCAGTTGCACAGTAGCTTGCATTTTGTACAGCAGGGAGTGATTCAAACTTTCCACAGTGCTGGCCATCTGCTAGTGAAGCTGCCTCTCTGAGTCAGAACCCCTGACCATGGGATGTTTGCTGCTGCTGAGATGCTCTTCTCCTCACAACTAGATCCATGAGGAAGGTGAGAGAGATCCTTGGATTGTATAGTCAGTAATGTGAAAGAAGCCTTAGATGCAGGAGTTCATGGATTAGTTTTTATGTAGAGCTCATACATCTGGAATACCAAGGTGTTTAATAACACATTATTATGTTTCTCCTGAGTAAATAACATAGGAAAGAGATGAGGTATACCTTCCCCTCCATGAGGTGTATCTTCCACCTACACTCCATTTAACATTTTCCAAACACATTCAAAGGGGCCTGGTACTCCTGTTTATACATGGTTCCCCACTTTAATATTTGTCACTTGACTATTCACAGTGGGGATTTTGATACAAATAGCGATGCTAAACAACACATGTGTTTTAAATAGAGACGTGCTCCCAACAGAGTGGCAGCTAGGAAACTGCAGAGAACATGTCAACTGAATTTTTATAAGCACATAGCTCAACAAAAACATAAGGTCAGTCATCTACTGTTTCTGAATGTCCTCAGTCTTCAAGTTAGCCACTTACTGTTCAGATCACAAATGCAGTGGCAGCATCTGTATGCACCAGAGCTCTCTCTCTCTCCTCGTGGATCAGACTTCAGCACACTGTTTCTCAGCCAACTACATTTTTTCACATGAAAGCAGACTAAACATTCTAATAAAAATATTCTTCCTGCCAAATATATGAGAAGCATTTAAAGAATTTATAATAATTATAGCAAATGAATTGGAAATAAAATAATTTTTGTAAAAATGAAAATGCTAAAACCCCTTAAAGCCAATTGCTTCAGTTTAGACCAAAAGAGCAATCTTCTTCATGCAGAAAAGTGTCAAAACCCTCTAAATCTCTTGAATATAATCTGCTTCCTCATTTTGACCAAAAAATGCCACGTCCAAACCAGGATAACTTTTTCATCCCAATCATTGTTTGGTGTCTCCAATCTGCAGTGATATAATGCTTCAGTGTACAGCTCAGGCCTGGGCCTCGCCTAATAGGAACTGCCAAATATGCCAAATAGTGGCAATTACCTGATGGCTTTGTGATGTGGACCACTGCCCATTAGGGACTCCTCTTTGACAACCAAACTGATTTAATTTAGAATCTGAGGATGGATTATACAAAGCTTCCAAACACAAAGGTCTCTGCTGTTAACACAGTTTGATTTCTGACACAAACATAAATACAGGCTTAAAATTATATTTTCTTATGGTTGATATGCAGGATGCAAAATATCTTGAATATCATGTCTATTGGCTTAAACTTGCAAAAACCCCCAAATGATATTTAATGTTAACATTTTTTTATATTTACTATCTAATGGAAAAAAATATAAATTGGGTAAGATATTTACTACTTGCTCTCTTTATTCAATGTGTTATTTAGCTAAAGACATATTATCTCCTCACTTGCAGAACCCCTGAACATCCCAGCACTCAGCCATGGACTTCTAAGGATGATGTTCCTCACAGAATGCACCCTGGGTTTTCTAGTTGTCGCATATGTTTAATTTAATTACAATTAATGAGTTACAATTTACCCTAAGGGAAAACTAGCTTTTGTTGACAAAGAGGTGTTTAGTAAATGGCATTCAAATTCTTGACCTAGACCTCAAATTAACAGGCTGTCCATTAAGAATGCATGAGTAGCTTTAAAGACTGCATTTATCTGTCATAGTCCTTTAAGTCCTCTGTGATGTCTTAAAAAAAGACAATTGTGCAGCACTACTAAAAAAGATTCAAACTTTACTTTTGATGGTACTTTTTTCACTGCAAAGCATTATTGAGTTCTACTAGATTACAGTCCATAAAGACACCACAATGAATTAAGTTCTGACTTTTAAATCCTGTTCTGTTTCTATTGCTGCACATCTAAATACTGATGCCACTTTCCTTCATGCAAGAAAGAAAATACAAGGACTCCAGCGAAGCAAATTATCAGCCACACTCTTGCCTATTACCTAAGCAGTGGGGAACTGCACTGATGTGTTTTGAAGAGGAAGTGTGGGCTCAAGTGCAATAAAAAGGTGGGTCAAATTTCACAGCTAAGTTAAGCAAACAATTAAAATTACTATCCTCAGAGATTCTCATTCTAACTATGGTACCACAAAACTATTTCCAAATCTATTTTTTAAGATGTTAACTGAGTATAAAAGTTAAGAATACCAATTCCAAATGAAAGGGAAAAATGTGGTTTTTTCATGGCATTTCAGAAATCTATGTGGTCAAATAACAATGTTTAGGAGTCTTTATGTGATGTAGCTTACATTTAGCTAAACAATGCCTGTTTCATTCATGTATTATTTTCTTATTTCAGGGTGAAACAATAAGTAGGATCACATTCAGTCTAAGGAAGTCACACATAGATGAAGGTACCCTAAAACTGTGTAGATAACTTTGCAAAATCCTTTGGATTAAAGTGTAGTAAACACTAGATTAAGGCACTAAAACATAGATCTATGAGATTTAAGTTACTGCAAAATCAGTGCAAAACAGCTCCCTATGGCCGATTGGTTTTTTTGTCTCCCTAGACTGTCTAGGGCTACCATAAAACATTAAGTTTCTCAGAAGCATGTGTTCCTGATTTTTTAAAAAAATAGTTTATTAGGTCATGCTATTAAGTGGATTCTCAAAGCCATAACTTCTGACACATTTCTCCTTCATTTTGTCTCTTTCTGCTCACTCAAACACACTAAATCATTAATCCAACACAAATATGTATGTAGATTCAAGCTGCTAATGTGCTATGGGAAATTAATATTTCAGTGGTGCTGAATTTGACAAAATTTGCCTGGATTTCCTTGAAATAATATTCCGTACCTTGCTGGTGTGGTTTTCTGTTATTTGATTATTGGGAAACTAGAAATTTAAATATTGTAATGAGTAAGGTTTCCAGGGAACAGCCATGGACCATTATCAGCACAATTGGGAAGTGCCCCTTTGTTAGAATGCTACAGAACTGCCATGAGAACAGTTCCTACCTGGACAAATTGAGAAAGGCTTTGCATTTTGTTTCAGCTCTCTCAGAGGATTCAGGTCTATCTGGTGCTGGTACTTGTGTGGGAGCTGGCAAGGACAGGTGTGTGCATAGGTGAGGGCAGGAGGAATTATCAGGAGGTGTGTGCTGACCTCATGTCCCTCAGAGTGGGGTTCTGGACGCACACAACTCATCATCTGGACAGAGATTATCACAGAGGCTTGGCAGTCTGGATCACAGGTGCTTCCACAATTCAGTGGCAGCAGATGTACACACAAAATCAGCTTGATTTTGCCAGATATAAAGTTGATCCTAAATTTTCAGAAAAGAAAAAAATGTTTTGGGAAGAAGATGGATCTTTTCACTAGTAGTGAGATTCCTTTCAACCTGAACAATTTCAAAGGTTTTACAATTTAGAAAGTTATCATGCAACTCAGATATATTCAAGTCAAATCTTCCAAAGAATTAAAGCTGAGATGCTTTTATAGCAAGTGCTCAGCATACGGTATTTTTGCCCCAATATTTATTCACAAGTATCCATATTTTTCCTTTATTTTGAAATTACTGTAAGTTAACAATATTAACTCTAAGTTTGTTTTTGGTGGTAGAAATTGGGCCAATGATGGATGAAAGTAGGAATCCAAACACTTGAAAAAGTTGGCAAAGTATAAATATTTACCAGTAGAGTACAGATCTTCTACCAATATGTAGATCTTCAAGTACTCTGTTAAGGCTGTATGAATGGAAAGCAATAATAATGCAGGAAAATGAACTGAAAAGAGCCAGACAAAAAAACCAGAGTAATTTGTGATGTACAGCATGCAGGACTGTATGTTCCTCAGACTCCTGTATCCATAAGATATGTCACATCTTTCCCACATTTTTTTGACTGGAAATTACCTAATTTTTCATTGGCTTGTTAAAATACATAATTTAATTTGGATATTGCAGAGTATTTGGTAAGAGAGATCTAGGGAACAAAATTCCATCAGTTCACCCCTATTTCCTACACAGTCTTGCTTAGAGCACTACAGATTAAAAAGGAAGTTCAGGAATTGTTCGGTGTGAATTTACCAATCTGTGAGAGTGCATTGTGTTTTAAGCTTACACACATATAAAGCTGCTGTCTATATTGGGGAACCATTCTGAGAAAGCTCAGGTTAACTGCTCTCTCGAGATATCCACTAAGAATCTCTAAGTGTCTGAATGGGAGCCCTTTGCTATTTAGATAGTGAGAGATAAGATTTCTTCTTTAAATATTAGCTGTCAAACTGTGTTATGTCTTATTATGTTTCATCAGATTGGCATTCAGTATGATGAGGCTTAACAGCACATGCTGATAACGCACAAATAGTGTAATATAACTTAGGAATAAAATTAAAGGGCAGAAGACTATTTTCAGCTCAGACACCTGCTTATCCATGTTTCAAGAGAGAACACAATTCAACCACAATAGAAAATTTAATTCATGTTCACAAAACTGGCAAGTTCTTCTTTCTCACCAGCCAGCTAATTTTGAACAGCACCCATGCAGAGTATACTGGGGTTTGTGAATATTTTCAATCAGCACAGTATTTGCACAGTATTGTCAAGGTGTGTATGTTCTGTAGCTCCCAGAAGAAAATACTGCCACCTGAGATGGATTTTTTAGTCACGTTTTGGGTGAGTACATAAGGGACATGTTCTGTGTCCAGTACAAATAACACCAGTTTGAGAAGAAGTAAAGAGAAGTTTCTAAACAGTTCAAACAGCCTACGCAATCTCTCTTTTATTCTCCATTCCCCACAGATCATACAGCTATAAATCCTTCTCATCAAGAAGGAAGGTTAGCAGTCCACAGACATAACCTTTGAAAGTTAAAGAGACAGACTGCTAATTTTAATAGGTTACTCAAGTCTGTAGTCAAATTCTTCTCTTAAACCTTGTTCCAGAGTTGTAAGAACTCAGTTGGGTAAGAAACTGTAAGAACTCAATTTTTACTACACTACTTCCATGCTAAATTTTATTTTCTTCTAGTTTTGACTGCTAATTCATTAATGTCAGATATTTTTTTATCGCCCTCCCTTTCTCCCCTAAACCTCAATTACAGGTTGCATTCCAAAAGATGAATATTTGTGCATGGTTGGGAATTAAAACGCTGACCTTCGGTGTACTTTTTTTCCCTCAGTGTTTTTCCGAGTATCTGCTCTGTACCTGACAAATGAGGCAGTGAGGACCCTCCATATTCTGTTTGGGGTCTATTGGCTGAGGAACTCTTGGTCATCCTACCTGCCTGACGTCTAGGATCATGATGAATTGTCTCCAACTCCAGCCTCAGATTGTTTTTTAACATTTAATTTAGTTTCTTCCTGTGCTTGGATGAACATGGCCATGTTATGGATTTCTGCTCTAATGTACACCAGCAGGTTGGAAGAACAAGCCTCAGCAAGCTGTGGAAATAAGAGAGGCTGGATCAATAGTCAAGGTCACGACCCTGGCTCTGATTCTGTACACTGTCCTGAGATTTTCTCCCCTTAAAAGCCTCTGACTGCTTCTAATGTGGATCCAAGTGCATATTGAAAGAGAAATTCTTAAAAATCAACCCCCCAAAAGGGTAGGTGTAGCAGGATCCTCTTGCCTTCTGTATCTTAGACACAGAGCTGACAAGGAGTGTGTCTCTCTGAATTTGGTCTAAAAATAATGCCTCATTTAAAATATCTTCCCATACAATCATTTTGATAAAGAGATTTGCAAATTTTGTCATCTGATGCTGTAAGAACATTCATTTATTCATTCATTCATGGAGTGATTCTGATCCTACTAGAAACAATTTCAGATGGATATTAATGATAATATGACATTTCAATGCAGATGCATAAATATTATATAAAATAAAAAGCAAGAATAATTATTTAACAAATGTACCTTGACTCCTACCAAGTAGAAAATACTGGCATAAAGTGTTGTGATAAAGGACCAAAGATGCTAAGTCATTTGTTGAGCCTGCCTTTGTGCTGCAGATAGAGCTTTGAGTCTTCAAATATACAACCATAATGCAGCAAGGCACATTTCTGAATGGTAGTAATTTTCCACTGCAGGATATAGTCATGCTGAGATTTAGTGCTTAGAGAAAAAAAGAGAGAGAGAAAGAAAGATAGAAAGAAAAAAAGAGATTGCAAAGGTATTTAATGTATCACAACAGCACCCCACCCCCCCGTCCTTGATACAGATAAATTGTCATATCTGTTAAAACCCAGCCCACAATAATGGGCAGTCAATACAATAAACAATTCAGTCTCTAGTAGAGATGAGCAAGAGAATTTCTCATCTACAGAAGCAACCTTTTTGTTGCTTCTGCAAAAGAGTGAAAAGAATTACATTTCAGTTGGCCCCTGTTGCTGACTTTCAGTTAGAACAGAAAGCTGTATTTCTCCACGGAGGGGGAAGGCTGAAGGTCAGTCAAGAAATTCAGCTTGTTGCATCACACTGCCCTGGTTGAATCTGATCCGCATGCTCAGCAGCAGGGTGACTGCAGAGAACTGCAACCAATATTCCAAAAAAAACCAAAAAAACCCCCAAAAAAACAAAAGAAGAAAGCATTGCTTACAAAGGTTTCCCATAATGACTGGAAATTCTTTACATGTAAACTTTGCATTCTAATCAAGGGAACAGGAATTCATAATGATTTACATAGTAAAAATCAGGAGTTTGCTCAATGTGAGGAAAGAGGAAGATAAGTGATTTATGAATTGGCACAGTAAGGTTGTCCAGAGGTATTTAGGTGTCTCATGGGATTTTCAGTCAATGTAAATTAGATGTGTAATGGTTTTGAAAAATCTCACTCTATGCCTATTGCATGTTGAAGTGCCAAATCACTTCTAATAATAGTCAGTGAGGCCTGTTACCCATTAAAAAGGAAAGGTAGAGGACTCTGCTTGAGCTTTGGAATTGTCTCTTTGGTTCCAACATCCAACTGTGAATTTAGGAATTTCTCTTCTAATGTGTTGAAGAGTAAGTAACCAGACTTGTCTCTTGAATGAGACTTTGAACCTACATGCCTGATGGTGGGACCACCAGTCTGTGCTCCTTAAGCAATAATTTGACATTTTACTTGCCCCAATTGCTCCATCTCTATCTGCAGTCTATAGTATAGGTATGCAGTAATATTTCACCAAATCTCATGTTACAGGATTATGAGATGTATCTGGATGAGGTGACTGAGGAGAAACATGGAGAAATCTATTAAAAATCATGAAAGAAATAAGGCCTTATTCTTATAAAAGGTACCAAATTCTGCACTATTTAAAATAGATAAAGAAGAAAGAGTATAGAGTCTGCAATATTCGAGTAGGATACAAAGACAGCTATAACCTTATTACTGCTATGGAGTTCAAGTGTCTCCTCCACTATGTCCCAATTACACTGCTCCATCAGCAGACAGGGCTTAGTAACCTTAGTAACAGATATGGTAAGAAACCATTTACATGGATTTTACATGGATGAGAAATGCCAGTTCTTCACTGGACCTGTGTCACAGACGGAGCACCCTGCTGCAGCAAAGGACATCCCTGGAAGTGATCTGGAATAAACTTTGTTCCAGTCATTCAAATGTTTTCTGAGGTGTCTCTTGATTCTTACCTTGGCTGTGCCAACCACCTCCCCACCACTGTTCAGGGCAGCTCTTGTCTGCCTCATGATTTGTTTCTCATTTGCCAATGTATCTTGTTTCCCTGATTCACTTGGCTGCTAAGAGAAAGATGTTTTGGTAACATTATCCCATACTGGCAAACTGCCCACTAGGAAATACATCTGGAAGAGCTGAGCATCAAATAGGAACAGTTTTGTTCCTTGATTCTGGCTTGGATGATCTATATTTTAGCCAGACTCAAATTTTCATAAGCAACCCTGTTGGGTGGGTCTTAGTTTTGCATATTCTTTGTTTGATTTCCAGGACTTAATTTTCTACCATTTTTGAAAACCTGAAAATATCTGCAGATGTTAGTAAGGCAGCATCATCCATGTCTCCTCATGGGATTCTCAAATTATCACCATGTAGGTGTGGATTTGATCCTTAAGAAATAGCATTCCTGATGATGGAAAAAGTATCTGAGAGAAAAAAGTAGGATCTAACAAATTCTAAATCTGTAGAGATCCAGGGAAATAGAAAGGAAAGGAAAAGGAAGGACAAATAACCCTAGTCTAATAGAAACAATCAATGATTAGAGAATGCAGATTCCTTAAGGAAAATAACAGGGAAATCCTAAGGATGACAATGGCAAATATTTTTACCTTCCTTTACAGACATGGTATAGAATGTGCACTCAAGTATAGTAAAGCAGCACTTTCACAAGAATTTTTTGCATGACCATGTATCGTTTTCCAGAATGTCAGTTTCTTACCCTTTCAATTCAGACTTTCTTTTCAATGCATTTTGTTCCACTTTGACTATGAATACCAGTTATTTACATCTCAGTTTTATTCAAAGAAACAATGCCTTTTGAAAAACATTTGCTACTTGAAATTTTCCTCCTGTAAGAGCTGTTGGAATTTGGTCAGACAAACCTAGAATCCAGGTGATTTAAGGTGCTAAATTTCACAATTAGGAATATGCAATGGTAGTGTTATTTTTTATTAAGGTACATATTCATCAGGTTTTTTTCTTTAAAATCTGCCTGCTGGGTGAAACTGAGTAGTCTCCAGTGCTCCAAGGAACCCTGAAGAGTTGCACTTTAACAACTGCATTTCCTGTCTTTTTGAAAAATCTTGAAGAAATTGTTTCATGTGGAAATGTCCTGTTAAAGAGCCAAACACCAACTGGATCACAAACATGTTTATTGATTTGCATACCCAAGATGGTGCAGGTTCCTTTCTCAGTTACTGGTGGGTGAGCTCTCTGAACAGAATTGCTCAGATGCAGCTCCTGGTAGAACTTGCTCGACTCAGTTCTGAGAACAACTGCACAATGCTAAATACTGCCCCAAAATGGTTTTGCATTTACACAGCAATACAAGATGCTGAGGAGCCTCCCTTGAGAAGTTCTGGGAACAGGAGCACAGGGAGTGTGTATGATGCACAACCACCTACCCTAAGATTTCCAAGCACATCTAGCTCCCATGTACTTTATTCCTTGTAATTTCAGCATCCCAGCAGACACAGCTCCTCTTTGCTATCCCATTTCCCATCATCCACTCTCAGCTGTAGTGGATGATGGCTCCCAGTGCTACATAAACCCCAATTCCCAATTCCAAACACTTAACAAAGGTTTGAAAAACACAGTGCATGTAAAACATGGTTGGTTGTCAGTCTCCAAGATCAAACCAGGTATTGACTATCCAGAAATTTAAGTGTGTTTGAGTTCCTCCTTCCTCTGAAAGAGGACGGCAAAAGGCACCAATAATGTCACTCCTGGTATCAATGTCTCCTCAGAGCTAAACTTTTTCATTCTTATACTATTTTCTGAATTAATATTAAAGACAAGAGCACAAAAGTGTGACTATTCTAGGAGGAAAAAGAAAAGCCCCATTCTAGCATCTGTTTCTGTCTCTCAAGTTCTTTTTATGCTACAGAGCTGGTTCTATCTGATGAGACATAATGTCATAATAAATCTGTCTACCTCTCACTCACTCCACCAGAAAGTAGATCTTGCTTTTTATTGTGTATGTTCTTTCCACTTTTCTGGCTGACTTTTTTCCTACACTTCTAAGCAAAGTGCAGTAGTCCTTTTGTTCTCAAGATGTACTTCCCTTGACACTAGTTCTGCTTGTGAATATCATGCACAGGGGAACTTCTGTACTGTGCTGCACCTCAATAAAAAAACCCAAAACTCAGCAGCAACCTCAGAAAATTTTTTCCAATCTATTCTCTCATATACCATGCAGAGAACACAAAATGCAAAGTAACTAAGCCCTTCCAACACCAGCTGTGCAAAAAGCATGGCCTTCTTTTTGCTACAATCTAATCCACGGAGATTAAAAATAAATATTAGAATGGTTTTATAATTATAGTACTAATAAAAAAATACCTTCCAAGTAAAAAGGGAAGAATTACCTTTCTTGGCTTTGGGAAAATTACTGTCTCAGAAAAAGCTCTTGTGATTTTTTTTCAACATTATCCTTGTTTCATGACTTACTGCCTCCTGTTTATGTCCCTGGTGCAACAATCAGAACCCAGGCATCTGAACTGACCTCCATCTCTCTTCTCTCTTGAGTACAGATGAAATAAGCAAAGAGATCACAAGATTAACTCTTCTGTCAAATGCACATCTTCTGTGAACAATATGTTGTGAACAATATATACATAACATGCAAGGCACTTTTAAATCACCACTCTCTTTTGCTGTTAACATCATCTCAGCATCTTAATAAAACTTTGCACTCCCATATTCTTTAAGTGCTGAGTTCCTGCAACATTTCCTTACTTATAAGCAAAGAAAAGTCAGGAAAAAAGCTACATATGAAGAAATGCAGCCAAGGAAAAACCATCAAGCCATCAAACTGAGTAAACTCTGTCTTACTTCTATGAAACTAAGAGAAAACTTACTTACCTGACACTGTACTTCTGTCAAAATAACAGCTATTCTTTATGTCTGTCTTCAGGTACCAGACTTAGATCAGACTCTTAGGGAAAAAACTCTTCATGCTTTGTCTCTAGCTCCTTGTCTCCTTCACTGTAAATTCTCGAAACACAACTTTGATTGGGCACAATTCCCTGGCCACTCCACAAACCAAACTGAGATGAGGCCAATTATGGGAGTCTTTCATCTTGTAGAAGTGAGATATCAAAGAGTGTAGTTTGATAGAGGCAAAAACTTCTAGTGAGACATTATCACATGTATAACACTCACACATGGGACTATGGACATAAAAGATCAATGCAGAAAAGTACCAAAAGGTCAGTTTTCAAGATTTCCTGAATATTCAAGGATTCAGCATAGATTTCTTTCTGACTATTGAACAAAACCAATTTAAATGAAAAACTTTGCTTGTGGATTGCTTGGTCAACTTCCCAGACCTTCCATACTTGCTATCGTAGAGAGTCAAACAAAACAAACATTTAAAAAATGTCTATTATATATTTAAATAATTTTCAAACAGAAGAATAAGTATTAAGTAGATTTTCTCATTAGCCAATAGTTTCTATATTTTCCCTGAACTGGTAATTTAATAAACATAGCTACAGGATTGTTTAAGGCTAAAAGAGATCCTCTTTCAAAAAAAACCCAAAAACCACCAAAACAAAAGCCAACAAAACAAAAAACCCCCCAAAACAAAAAAAAAAAAACAACCCCAAAACTCCTAAAAAACCCAAAAAACCAAAGAAACAAAAAACCACAAAAGAGATCCTTCTTTAAGGGCAAAAAAAAGCTTATTTACTTTTTTTTTTGGGGGGGGTCTACTGTGATTATAGACTCTTAAGAAATGCAACTTTTTGTAATTTTAATTATATAAATAATTCTCAAATTTTTTCCTCTATTTTTCAAGCTCACACAAGAAAATCAGGCAGTCATACATAGAAACAGGTGATTGTGAAGTGTGGTTTTACCTAGAGTAATTTTTGAAAAGGAGAATCCTGACTGAAAGCTAAAGGTAGAGTCCTAAATTTTCACTGAGAAAACAAACAGTTGTGGCCAGGAAGAATTTGTAGATTTGCAGAACTTAAAGCAACTTCAGTCTTTCCAAAAGCTGCTTTTTGCCTCCTTTCTCTCTCTTTTTCTCTCTTTTTCTTCCCCAGAAACACACATACGCACATAGCAGACAGGAGATGTTTGTGAAAACTGCAGTTTCCGCAATCAAAAGTACAACATTTACTATGGCTTTTATCAAAGATTTCAATTCCCTCATCTTAAGGAAAATGACCCTTTTATTTTGTTGTGGACATAAAATTATGGCTCAGGGAAAATTGGAAGCATTTCTGTTGAGGGAAATCAATTTTCTCACTGCCATATATGATCAACATGTCACAGCCATCACCTAGATAATAATAGTAAAGTACAAGTAAAATGGCTGGTAATACTGGCTTCAGGGGAAAAAAAAAAAAAGAGCCAGATAACACCTTTTTTTCCCCCAACATATTTTCAATAAAAAAAAATAAGAAAGAACTCAAAGGTTTCTCCTGTGATCATAGCCTTTCAGAATAAGAATGAGTTTTTTTTGTTTATTGATAGTCTGAAGTGTTGATGAAGCTGATGAGAAATTTGGTCTTCCTGGAAAATAGTCAGCGCTTTGTGTAAGCTGTGCTGGGCCCTTTTCAATCACTTGTTAATGGGTGGCTAATGGTGAGGAGAAGTGACCAGCCTGAGATTACCCAGGAGTATGTTTATGTAGAGGCAACACTCAGAGCAGAGAAGCATCTTCTTAATTTGGATACTACAAACAAAGGAAACATCAAATTTGACCTTGCTGGGGAAATGTTAATGGCTTCTGCTCATCCTCCTTCTGCCACTTAGCATCTCTTGTGCCCCACCTTGGGAAGCTTCCCGGCAGAAGTGTGCATTAGCAGAACTCTACCCTTACAAAACACTGGCCCAGGCAAGGAAAAAAACATTACAAGTGATTAAATGGTCTTTTGATGTTCACTTCAACAGATGTAACAGGTCACCACAGTTAAGCACATCTTCAGTGATGCCATAATAGTATATACAAGGTAAATCAGAACTCTGTAAACAAAAGGAAATAGTTTCACGTTTCAGGTCGAATTTTCAATGTTGCCAAGTAAAAATCAAGAAACTACAGCTGCAAAGGTTAAGGACTGCAATGCTGGAAATGAGAATACATACCAACACTAATTTTAATTCATTAAAGAAATGTAAATGTGACAGAATCCTTCAAACCCCAGTGGTAACTGAGAGTAAATAATTTCTAGAACATGAAATAATAATCACCTCTGCACTTCCATCTCTGTTGGACTTTGAACTTCACAAAATTTAAAGAGAGATGATGCCATTTATATCATGCTTCACAAATGGCAGTGGGCTTAAAGAACAAGCAGAAAAATTAGTGTGATAAGGTTTGTCTTAAGACAGAAAGGGAACAAAGAAGAAAATTAGGGCTAATCCATCTCCCATAGTTTTTGTTGATGATTCTGGACTTTGTTACTGTTCCTACTGCTAAATCCTGAAAGAACATTTCTATTACCCAGTCACTTTACCATCTGCAGCTGGATGAACCTGGTTTTTACTTTGTTATGCATTGCTAGGAAATTATGTGGGATCCAAGAGCAAAATCACTGACATCAGATCATCAAATGAGTTAGGGTCCTTGAAGAAAGGTATCAGCGAACTGGACTCTAGGTGTTTAGCATCAGTTAAGCACTGTTTGGTAGAGTGCACAGATGAATAATTAGAAGTGATTTTCCTTGGTTGTGCTTGACCCATCCCCTCAAATGACTCCTTCCAAATATGTCCGAAGTAGTATGATTTTGTAGGGTGGTGTAAACTGGGATGATTATATATAAGGATATGAAAAAGAAATGACAGCACCAGATTGAGGTCACTTTAAAGTATAGCTTTTCCTGACATACCTTTGCCAATAGTGTCTTTTAGAGAAGCCCCTGTTTCCACTCAACTCAAGTGAAACTGGTGCTTTGGCTCATGGCTTTCTCCCATGAGAATTCTTGTGAGAGGTATTCAGAGGAAGGACCTAATTTGTGTTCTTATTAATGACAAAAGTGTGGAAGAGACTTTCTACTTGGCTTTTCAGACAGCAAAAATATCTAATTTAAACATTCTGGTGGTTACATTCTTCACTAAACTGCATAAAACAAAGCATATATTTATATTTTCTGAAGGACTTATTGTGAATTGCATGAAAGTCCACTATGTCCTTGATTTGACAAAATGTTTAAGAATAAAACTAGTGTGACTCCTAAATGCTTAAAATCAAGCATCTGCTTACTTAGGTGAGGAGCTGTGTGTAATAATTGATGAAGGTTAAACATTAAATCTTCCAAGTCTATCTGATCATTCTAAGAATGTGCAATGTCATGACATGCTTCAAATTTAAATACAGTCTGGAAGTGTGTGTCTAAGGAGTAAAAAGTATAACTGAAATGTGCTAAAAATACGGTGAAGACCTTTCAAATCCTTTTTTAGCCTTTAATCCATTATTTAGCACTTCATTCTTTAAAAGAAACCTGCAGAGCTATATCCTCAGAAGCACAACCTTGAAACAAAGTGTTTTTAGACATGCACAGAAAGCATTAGCAGCTTTCATTGCAAAATGACACCTGTGTGCCCGTATGTCCTGATCCCTGAAGTCATACTTCACAGTATAGACTTTTTCATTCAAAAACACTTCATCTGATTTATATCAAAGTACCTGCTCCTGTCTACCCAGACTAAGTAAATGTCCAGCTCAGACAGCAAACATTACTGTCTTGAAATCTTTCATTCTGGTGTATTATCATACATTTATCATTATGGTGTTTCATACCCACGTACCCATAAATATTTGGTTTTGGTTGTAGGCAGACCTGAGTGTCATGGAAAGCTGACCTGCAAGTAAGTAGAGAAAAATCTTATCTGTGGCCTTGGAGAAAGGGAGATAAAAATGAAGGGAAAGTTTGAGCAGTGTGGGCAAAACTTTTTTTAAAGGTAAATTAAGTAAATGTCCCGTAGTCAGTTATTAACTTCACATGGTTAATACTGCTGTTTGGTCTAGGAAGGTTATCTGCTGTAACATTTCTTAACATTTTCATAATGTTATCAAGAATTAAAAAGGTAACATTTATCAAACATTCACAGTGTCTGTGAGTCAGAACAAAGAGCAGCCACACAGTTGTGATAACGTCCGGCTGTCAGTTAGAAGCGAGTCCAAATACCTTGGAGATATTTGCTTTTGGATGATGCATTCTCTGTCATGTAAAAATGTAACTTTT
Organism: Molothrus aeneus; assembly: GCF_037042795.1. Taxonomy (NCBI): domain Eukaryota; kingdom Metazoa; phylum Chordata; class Aves; order Passeriformes; family Icteridae; genus Molothrus; species Molothrus aeneus. Next base: position 8,022,770 of record NC_089658.1, on the reverse strand, counting down.
CAAAGTATACGTGTTACTGATTAAGTTAAAGTCAGAAAATCTTATTTCCTTCTAATTACTTCTAAAGCCATATGCAAAAGGCATATGGAGAAGGAGAAGGATAATCAACAGGATGATCCAGATAAAGGAGCCTTAACATGAAGAGAAATCAAAGGGCCCAATCCTCCAAATCCTTCTATGATTAGTCTTTAATCTGCAGTGAGATTGCTCATGTGAAACAGAAGTTGCAGGACCAGGTCTTAAGTCTCCCAACTGCATCTTCCTAAGAAAAGAGGTGGATTAAAATCCAGACCTAATGTCTCATTGCGTCTGGCAGAATCAGAGAAACAATGGTAGCAGCCATTGAGTCTAAAAAGACTTGTACCATTCCAGCAGGCTTTGATTTGGACTGTTAGGACTAATCCTCGATGTTGAGAAGGGAAAATTTTGATTACAGCACTTTGTGTTAAAACCCTTGCCAAGAAGCAATTGAACCCATGCAAGTGATCATGCCAAAGGCAGCCAAAAAGCTGGGACTGACAAACCTTTTCACTACAGCAGAGCATAATCTCTGATTGAAAAGCTTACTATCATTTCAAAAGAAGTGAAAGGAAAAAAAAAAAAGTTAGGTACTCTACCTTCTTTTTCTAACATTTCCATCAGTGGCTATCATTGCTGCCAGAGTGCTGGAAGTGTCTTGGGGCTGAGACTATGACACCGTGTGCTGATTTACATTTCATGTTGACAATCATACATGTGGGGGTTATTCCATGAGACAGCAACATGCAAATTAGGGAATGGAGAGGCTTGAAAACATGGAACTGAACAGCCTTGACTACAATTCAGATCTGTTTTAGGTTCACCTCCAACCATTCATTCCCCTGTTCAGGTCTGGGCAGATCTGATCCTGGCTCTTCTGTACTAACAGCTCTCATCCAGACCTATTTCTGGTCAATAATGAATAACTTGGGAAGAATAAATAGGTGAATAGAATTGCTAGTTACAATCTCTAACAAATTAAAAGGCATCAAATCAATATAATGTTTCAGCAGAACTCCACACTTTCCAATTCACTTGATACTTCCTAAAATTATAATTTCACTAGTTAATCAGGGATTATTTAAATTATGTGTTAACAGTGGCTTTTCTGTCAGTGTGCCTCCCAATATGCCCAGTAAATCCTGCAGCAGGAAGTGGGACTAGAAGATGCACCTGCTGGTGCTCCTCAGTGTGTAGGTACACACAAAGGCTGGATTCTTCACATCTCTCTTTGGCTGGCAGCCCCTCTTATGGCAGGAGCCAGCAAACAGGTTGGCTCTGCTTCTACCTTGGTAGGACAGGGGACATGGACAAAGGGAGCAGCACAGGACAGCTCCTACTACTTCCAGGTGTAAAGCTCCCTAGGACCCACAAATGCCTTCACTTCTTGGGAAGGAGAATGTACTTCTGCTCTACATTTTCCTTATTTCCCAGATTTGCTAATATTTTAATGTAAAATACATCAAAATTATAGATGGCTCAGTGTCTTCTTTCAACATGTTACCAAAGGCTTCCTGATGTCCTGACCCCTCTGTGGAATATAACAAGTCTTAGAATAAACCTATTATTCAGACCTGTAGATATTACCAATTCTGGTTCCATTCCTGATAGGCATGACACAAAATCCCTGCTCAAAATACATTCTGGGTTTTGTAGCAAAATGCAAAAGTAGTAGAACAATCTTGTGAATTTATTGGGTTTTCTAACTATGGAATTGGTAATATTTGTTATTTTATTTAATATTTGGTATTAATTACATCCATCTACATTCTCCTTTGAGAGGTGCTAGTCTAGGATGAACAACCAATTCCAGGCCAAATTCTGATCCAGTTTATAACCAGCAAGTACAGGATGATATTTTGATTTCAGTGACATTGCTCTAGATTTACTCTAATCTAACCAAGATCATTACCAGGCTTTCTTTAAAGACATTGCTCTCTCAGATGCCTTTCCAGATTAATTGGCACAATTACGTCCTTCTTTCTCTCTTCCCCCTCAGGTCGATCTGTATGTCAGAGGGCTACAAGCTCTGTTGATTCAGAGCTGAATGAGTCCTGTAGGGAAACGAGTTACAATGATCCTCCTCATCTCTAAAGGTCCAAAGTCCTTTGGTTTTGATATAGTAGTCACAAAAATACAGTAATCTTTCATTCACTCAGACTTCCTTTTCTTCACTTGAAGTGTAAGAGACACTTCCAGGATGTGATGGGCTGTCTCTTCACATGTGAAGCACTTCATGAAACCCTACATGCTCTTACTACTTCAGCTTCCAGAGTAAAAAGACTATTGGCATTTACAGTCAGAAAGTAATTTTTCAATGGGAGAATTGCTAGGCCAGAGGGGATAGCTTAGTGATCTGAACATCGAGGATCAAATTAAGCCTTGGTGCAAGAGAAAGCAACTCATCTGACTTCAATGGAACTGAGCACATTTACATCAGAGGTGAATTTGTCCCAAGAGTCTGCATGGGAGCAGAGACTCAAATCCCAGCAGCCACAGATAAGGGAGGACTGTATTGTCAACTCAGCAATATGAGAGAAGATTTCTTGTGAATGCTGGCTTAGGAATAGCTCCTGTGAATAGAAGTGGAATCTTTTTGTGAAAGATACAGCACACCCAGCAATGAAGAAGGCTTGGCTTGGAAATGTTTACAAATCCATGGCATATCACACAGGAAAAAAATCCCTCCCCCTTTCCTTTCAAAATTTCTCATTACTTTATTTCCTTCAAATATTATTTGAAGATATCAAGATATTTTTCAAAAATTTTTATCAAGACATCTTACCAAAACGTATTAAAACAGGGGTTTCCCTTATTTAAAAAGTTAATTTATCTAGTAAAAAGCCTCAACAAAAAAGCAACATGAAATATAAAGAGACATTTACAGTTTGCCATGTGTTTATCTAAGTCTAAATAACAGCAACCAGAAAGATACTGCTGTTAACTTTTCCTGAAATTTGTGATAATAGTAGTTTTTCCTCTTCTATTTTATCATTCAAACTCATTGGCTAAATAGCTGACAAATTTTCATCAGAAGAGAATACTGCTAAATGCATTTCATTAAATAAGCATTTCTGAATATCTTCCACTGTTCTGCACAATTTTTCTGCTATTGTTTCCATTATGATAAAAAATTAAATAAAATCTTCTTTTATACCACAAGGGAGCAACTAATACTCCTTTTTTTTTCACTGCCCTTTGACTATATTCATTATTTCACCAAGGCTAAGTAATCAATATTTTAATTTAAAAATAAACACAAAAATCTTTTTGTTAAGAACATAAATGCCAGTTTCAGACCTGCTGTATCAGACATTCTTAGGGAAAGCAGGAGAAATCAACGACAGCTCCTATTCTCTCCTCTGCTGTTTAAATTTCCAGGGGAAAAGGCTGTGGGTTAGTAGCATTCAAAGACAATGTTCCAATATTAGAAATCTCCCAACCAGAAAGTTGTATTTTGGGCTCGTGTTTCCCAGACCTCTGCAGCAGCAAAATCCCTCATTGCTCTCGGATGGCAATTACACTTTAAGCAAAAAGATATTGCAGATCATTGATTCCTGCAAATCTCTTCCCCTTTGAAGTAGCAGCACTTGCTTATGAATGAAGATACACACACTTTCACCTTGAAATCACATCAGCCTATTTTCTCCATTTAGTCCTGGAAGCACATGAATTAGATGTGCCAAATTGGATACATCTCATCAGAAGAAAAGAGGTTTGGTCCTGAGAGCCTCCCTTTAAGAAGGTAAGATACTTGCCTGAGGAGTCTTAGCAGTGTGACTGACACTACCTGTGGGAGTAAGAATTACAAACAAGAATCTTGTCTTGGGCCTGAACACTCACAGCCCCACTCAGGTGAGGAAGATCCAAGTCCTGCTGCAGCTTTGTGTCTGAATGTGTGCATGTGCAAGGATTCCTTGCAGGAGGAAGGCTTGCACAACTCCACTGTGTGAAACTACGCAGCTGATTGACAGAGAAAAAATAGTTGAATTAAGCTCTTCTTTGATTTTACGGAACATTGACTTCTGCAAATGTGACCTTAAATTCAAATTGATTTGATCTTAAATGCAGGAGATTTCATCTACCTTCCAGGCAAATATGCTCCATATGTTAAATACCAGTAAATATAGTTAAGTTCTCCATTGTCTATGAATGGAATACAAAACAGCTTTTCTGTAAAGACCAGATTCTCCCTTAGCAGCAGAAGATTTAAAAGGTCAGAACTGGTAATGATCAGCTGAAAACAAGGGCTTGCCTGAAAGCTGTTAGAGTTTGCATTTCCAGTAGGTCCTAAAACCCAGTGCTTGACAGTCCTTATAGAAAAATTCAGGTGAAATGGCACCTTGTGGTTTTGGGTTTTTTTTTGTCCTCATGATGATTCTTTCTTCTTTACTTTTTGATGGTGAACAAGAAAACTTAAATGCTGTTTTTAGGGCATATCATCAAAATTCAGGTATCTCCTCTCAGAAACTGCCACAGGTTCATTATTTAAACTGATTACTACTGTAAGGGGTAAGAAAGTAACTTTTAATTAATTGTCTCCTAATTGCTTCCTGTAAGGTTTTGTAATTTTTCTTAAGGGTATTGTACGGCTTGACACCTGAAGAAGATTTTTTCAACAATTTTGGCTACTTATTTGATATGCAGCCCTCTGATATTGTTCTGGATAGCCTCTATTTTTAGCTCTTGGATCATACATCCTGGGGAAGGAAAGTGATTCTATTCTCTATCCCAAAGATAGATTGCCCCTGAGTGCCAAAAGCTGGCAATGGAAAAAAAACAAAAACAGCAGCAAAGTGCTCATGGCAGAAGGCTTGATGGAAGCTTTAGGGGACTAATTCTGATATGTTTACTTTATTTTCTTTTTAATGGGTTGTCAGCTGAGGAGAACAAACAGCTCTTCCTGCATCCAGAAGCATAAGCATTTATTGGTCCAGATAAAGCACAGAGAAGAAAAATTGTTCAGGGTGTACTATAAGTCATCACCATGTCTCTTCAGGTAAAAAAGCCAAAGTATTTCTGCTGTACAGTTTTCACTGTGCTGCTCTGTGCAGCACAGACTGGAACCAGAAAGTACCATGGCCATGGGAACAATGCAGAGTTGAATATTGAATATAACCTCTGAATCTCACCCTGCAAGAGCCAGTCAGGTGAAAACATTGCTGATATCATTAACAGAAAAAGCAGTTCCCTTGGGAATGGTATTAAAGTATGTACTTTCAGGAGAAGGGTACACACTCCTATGCACATTCAGCGCCCTCCTAGAGCTGGGAGGGGTTTGGGAAGCTTTGAAGAGTCAAGGATTTCAGTGTCCCAACTCTGACAGACCTGTACTGGGAAGTCCTACTTAATGCTGTTAAACCGGTCCTTCCTGTGCAAAAGGAACTTGCTATATTTTCCTCTTCACAATCCATATCACCAGTAAAGCCTTAATTTTTTACACCGGCATCGGATCAAGCAAAGGGTATGCATGGAAATCACTTTCCTAACTTTTCTGGATAAGGACCTTAGTAAAAACATAGGGGATTGTTTTCAAAATGCCTGTGAAAGAAAATCACATTGATACTGTTTAGCTGTGTTTCAGAATGTTGTCAGTAAAAGTGCAAAATTACATTTCCCCATGCCTACACTGGAAGTGTCTGGTAAATGTACTGCTGAGCTGACATTCAGTGTCCTTGTAATGAATCAAGTCCATGTCTTTACAGAACCTGGGGTTTACAGCAGTGCTCCGAGTTTATAGCTGAGGGTAGTCTTAAAGATCCATGTTTCCTTTATGTATTTCAAATTGATTTGAACCACAAGCCTTTCTTTGCAAAAAATTCTCTAGAAAGTAACCCTACTAACCACCTTGTATATTCTGGACTAGGACCTCAGCTCCTTCAATAGGTTACATCACAATTGCACCTGTGTTGCTGTGTGAAACTGCCCAGAGGGAGACCAGAATGGCAAATAAATCTCATTGCCCAAATGACTGTTATTCTGGTCAGCTTTGGTGTGGTTCTCTTGAACTGGCCAGTCTTGAAACATGTGGACACTGGTTCTTTTTATGACCACCAGTATTGTACATGTCCATGAGTCAAACAGTCTGAGCGGCCTTTAGCTGTCTGATGGGCCTTTGTGGTGACTATGACATTACCCTCAAAGGCAACCCAAGGACATTCCCAGACTGAGCAAACAAGTTTTGGTGGTGGCCTAAACACACGCTGGTGCCAGGTTCTCAAAAGGAGCAATGGAGATGCATACAGGGAATCCAGGGAATTGCTGGAACCCTGTCAGACGCAGGGAGAATATGGCCACCAGGGATCAGCAAAACCAAGAACTGGCTGGGTAGCTCTTGAATTCCACTGTTTTAGGGATATGAGAAAGGTATGGTTGCCACTTTATCAACAGCATGTCCAATAATTCTGGTCCCAATTTCTGCTCAGGCATAATCATTCATCTATATCTGTTAATGACAATTTAATTGCATATCCTTATCTCACAAATACAGAAATATCTGTGTATAGTAATATGTGCTAAAGAACACATTGAACTTCACTTTGCCATCAATTTCAGTTTGCTATTTATATACAGCATATGGATTTCAAGTTTTCCCTTGACACTGGCATTGTTGAAACAACCACTTGATCTATTAAATTTTTTGAGTAGCTCTTTAAATTATAAATAGTGCCCAGTTGTTTATTTCAAGTGCTTTCAATACTCCAAATGTGGTTTAATTGTATTTGAAAACTGCCAAATATCAATGGAGATCAATCCCGTCCCATTGATCTGTTTATGCAGTTAAACATGTAGAAGATCAGATTCAGGCTCTAACATATTTAAATACTCCTCTATTGATCAGCTGCTGCCATGATCCAGCACAGATGATGGCATAGATGATTACAGGAAACTGCCTGCTCTGGTTTGCTCAAGTGATACCTCCATCTTTCAAAAGGCATCATGGAAAAACTGACCCACACCTCAAAACCAGAGGGTGAGTCAGATGGGCACATGACCTTGCCATATAAAACTGTTTAATGTCCATGGAAAGATTTTAGCATCTGATGTGGGGAAAAAAAAACACATACTGAAAAGTAGAATACATAAAAATCCTGACCGTTCTGCCTTAATGGGACAAGAGATTAATTAGGGACATCAAATAATCTTTGTTCCTTCCCAAAAGCAGACAAATACCCTCCAGGGCTGCTTGTCCAGCTACAAGATAAAGGTCTAAACTTATGATGCAGAACTGTCCTCTTTAGAACATATGGCAGAAAAATGCAGTAATGCCAGATCTGGCAATGATGGTACTTCAGTGATTTGGATGAGTATGTGATCCTGATTAAAGAGCTCTACAAGCAAGGGAAAAACCTTTGCTTCAACCCAAAACACTTACGAAAAGATTTTCTAGAGCTAAGTAAAGGTCCCTTTTATTTGTTCGCTATTTTAATTATCCATGAAAAGGCTGACCAGGAAACACTGACCTTTGCACTTGTTGTTCAGAACTAACAGTGAATGGGTAAGGACAAAGAATTAGTTCCCAATACTATGTACTGATCAGGGCCAGGTATCAGAGGAAAATCACTCTCTGGCCAGTGGTGAGGCTTCAATGGAGCAGTCAGCTCTGTGTTGGTATCTCTCAGTCAGCGGAGGGGAAAGACCTTTGCATATCTCTCAGACATCCAGAGAGCTAAATGAAAGCTGCAAAAGGCAGAGGAACACAAGGGTTTAGATCTTGGGAAAAGAAGGAGAGTGGGATGGATTAAAGAGCAAAATTGCTTTAAGGGATTTACAGAGCCTTTCTAGGTAAGAAGAAGAACGGAATCTCATTTATAGTTTCATAAAGTACCCCATGCATGTGACAATATTTGAGAGAGTGGAGTGATGCAAGGAAGTGTCAGGAGAGTGGTCCTCCCATTCCTAAGCACAAGGCCTCAGAAGAAAACCAGCAGTGCTGTGGATGAATGAGCAGAGTTCAGGCAGTTCAATAGCTCTTTCTGAGACCCAAATGCTTTATTTCTTGGGTTTCTTTTGAAATTTCAGCTGGCTGTGTAATACTAAGGTGAGAGCAAAAAACAAATACATATAAATTGCTCTGTGCTGTTTCAGGTGAGTGAAATGCTTGGAATGCAACCACCCATCATTATTATTATTATTATTGTGCTTTGTCTGGGAGTTAAGGTAAGTAAGAAATCGTCCTTGTCAAGTTTTCTTCAAAACTGATCCTTGCTTCAGGCCTTAAGTAAACAGCCTTCTCTGGGAAAACTGCACATGGTACTGTCGCTATCAGATAGGTACTTTTTCCTGAATTATACACAAGACAGTGTTTGAACAAAGTCTAAATGTTTTTCAACTTCTCTTCATAGCACAAAATAAGACTAAATCTAGTTTAAGGTAACTTACATACCCATTATGACATCCTATAAACTTGTCCTGAAGCAAATTCATATGGTCTCAGATAGGAATTAAAATACTTTTTCATTATTAAAGAGAACTATTGTTTTGTTTAAACAAGTTTTCAGGACACTACTGCATCTGCTTTAGACACAGGACTCCACAGCTGATGACTGTCTTTGGCAGGATTTAAATATTTCAGCAACTGCTGAAAATTAATTTTATCACAGATACAACACCAAAAGTATTTTGCACATTAAAATATGAAAAAAGGAAAAGTAAGATTGTGTTGAGTTCAGAAGACTTCCTTCTTATCAGGAGTCAAGAATTGCAGGCAATACACTGCTGGTAGCAACAACTTGAACCAGCACTCATCAGTATTTCTAAATTACTAAGAAGAGTCTAGTTAATAATTTGTTTCTTTACACCTTCTGGCAACTTGCAGAGATTGCTATGAGTTAATATAAATCCCATAAAGTTCAAAAATGTCCTCTGACTACTGGAACTTTGTGGGAAACACTAACAACCAACCCAGGGGTTACCCTGCAGAACGTTTGTTGAAGGTACCTCGGTATCTGCTGTGACTGACAGGGTGATGAATGATGATTGCTGGGCTGGCTTTGAACAAGCGTTCTTCCTCCAGAAAAGTCAAACAGACCTTGCAGAGGAAGTTACAGAATTTGCTTGCTGTTAAGGCAACTCAGAGATTAAAAATCCATATGCCAAAACTTGCAAACTTGGAACCCAGCTTCAGGAGTGGATGACTCTTCTCGAAAGAATCTCCCTGGAGCTCTCTTGTCACTGCTGTAATAGCTAAAGACCCTGATACCCCTGTGCTCACCAGCAGAGACGTCGCCAGCAGAGCCTAGCACACCATTCAGAGGAGAGATGCTGCCCTATCCTGTCTGCCAGGCAAATGCAAAATACCTGCTCAGGATTGGTATAAATAATATTTGACTCTGTGTGCTCAGCAGATTTGTTGTTGAGAGCTTCAAAGTGGGCATAGAGAACAGTAATTGTTGCCTTTGTATGTGTGAATTTGAAAGCCTCAGTTAAAATTCACCATTTATGTTTAAAGGCTTAACATTCACATGATCCCTCTTCCTAACACAGCCAATACACATCATAGCATTCATTCATAAATGCAAGCAGACAGTCACACAAACTGAAAAAAATAAGGATAGAAGAGGGTAAAATATGCAGGAAGCTATCCTATCCCCCTATGGCCTGAAATTTGCTCAGGGTATAATACATGTGATTAGCAACTGTCTGTCAACGAAAGGAAAAAAACTTGGGAAATTTAAGGAGGATATGGCTTTTACTGAGGATGCAGTAGCAAAATAATAATGAAATATAAAAGGCAGCATTGTAAATTTCAGCCTGAAAGGTGCAGTCTTTGAAGACAGAGAAAACAAGTGGTAAGATTCCTCTATCTTTTGTTTATTGGCATGTTTACTAAGACTAGCCTCATAATAGGTTAACATTTCAAATGTAAAGCCAAGTCTATCATTTGTATTGTTGCAGTCTGATCGTCAGGACCAAAATGAGACACGTTTATCTTTAAAATAGCTCTAAGAGTACCTCTAAAATACCTCTAAACATATGTGTGTATATAAAAGTATAGAAGAGTTTGATGAGGCAATAGTATTGATTATAAATGGACATGGGCTAATACACATAAAGATTGGTGCACAATACATACATGCAGAGGGAAGAGTTAAGCATTGCCACAACCATTCTCTTTGCAGTCCTAGAGCTGACATTTCCTGATATAACTGCAATCTTCACATTCACTATTAAAATAGGGGTAAATATGGAATATACAGTAGTGGATACAAATAAATACCTACAAACATACTTGCTGTACATGTACACAAGGCTTGACTGAAAATACTTTGGAATCAGTACATTTGTTTTAGTGGGGCCACAGCAGATAAATGTGATGTTCTTAATATAAATGTGCAACTTTGAATTTTAATGTATTTTAAAAACCAAGTAAAAATTTTAATTTAGCATCTCTAATAGGAGGTATTTTACACCTTCACATTTAAGTTTCATAAACAAGATATTCATCATAAGCATGTATAATTTTGTCTCTCTAGTCACAGGATTTTCTGGATTTATGGTGGGATAAACTCTTATAGTCTATTCACACCCTGCATTCTTAAGATGCCTCTCAGAATATCTCATAGAGGATTCACAGTTATTGCTGTTTCTTTAGGCTTCACTCCACAGTTTATTTCAAAAGTACAATGAAACTTCTTAGGAGAAGGAAAATTACATTTAATCTCTTAATATAATGACCAGGTATATGAATCTGTTTACCTGCATTTGTTCCCTTAAAGAAATATAACAGCTTAATTTGAAAAGGTCAGTGACTTCTGCAACACTCTTGATTCTCTTTCCTGTCTGTAGCCAAGAAAGAGCAGAGACCACTCTATTCTCAGCAGTAAAGTGGTTCTGTCTACTTAGCTAATTTCCCCCCACACTTTGTAGTTCACTGGTGACATATGTCCAATGCTTACCCAGGTCTTAAAGAAAAGGAACTCACATTTTGCCAAAGAAAAGCCAAGACCACAGAGGAGATGAAATATAAGATAAAGTAGTAACACTGCAGTGGAGTGAACCCAAATGGGACCTTGATTTTTTTAAAGTGACATATTACAGACATAAACCCGAGTTGGAGAGATCAAATCTATATCAACAGCAAGAGCTAAGCTCTCCAAAATTTAGCAGGGCTCAGATCTACTGGCTGGCTTTCTCCCATCCTTCTGTGAGATGAAAATGTAATAGGAAACTCTAGGAAGAACATGTATTTTCAGCTCCATTATTTGATTAATATTGGTAGAGCACTTTCAAGATTATTCATATTGCATAGCATGCATTTCTCTTGAAGAGGATCCAATCCACTTTTATCACATTCAGAAATGCACAAACACTATGTTTTACATACATTCCATCATCCTGTGCATACCCTTTGTACATCTGTAATGGCAATGTTCTTCAGTTAGTTTTCTGGCAATAAAGCCAACTGCCATTAGAACTGAAAGTAAGTTTGAGTGAGAAATTATTTTACCTCCCAGAAAAGCATGGGCATGGTCAAACACTTCCTATCAGGCATGGTCATCAGGAGTTTTTGTAGGTCAAGAGAATGGATACTGTTCCATCATTTTATAAATTTTTGTAATTTTCCATGCCTGAGAACGTTACCTCACTCTAATTTACCAGCACAGATACAGCATCTGTTTCTACAGTCACCTTACAGTGAGTCATACCTGCTCGTATAAATACATAGCTATAGTACTAAAACCATGGAAAACAACATAAATACCTCATAAGGAAGATTAGTACTTAATTTCACAGTGTTGGGCTCAATAGACCAAGGTAGTCAGAGAAGCACAGTTATGGATTAGTTATGCTCATTTTTGTCCTATAAAAGTTTAAGCATTTTATTTTCATTATTACTTTCTAAGGATAACTCCAGACACCCAGGTTTACTAATGTGATTTCATTAGTAGAATTGCATTTGTTGGTAGCATTTCAACTGACAGGTCTGAGACCAGAAAGAAAATAGAAGTGCTCTTGCTGGGAAGAAAGTGTCTGAGGGCAGAGGAGGGTCTGCTGTGTTTTTCTCTGGATACCATTGCAAAGTTTTAGCCATGGATTGCCACTGAGGACCTTATGATAGCTTTCACAAGAACAGTTCAATGCATTTCACTTAGTTGTCACTTTTTTCAAAAACACCGTTGTGCAATGGCAGTGGTGTGGAATAGAAGTTGAATTTCACTGTAGAGATAGCTACATTTCAGTAGTGGGTGAAGTGATCCCAGCAGACTTTGTAAAGCACTTTGGGATTCTTACAGATGAAAGGTGCTATATAAATGTCAGGTATTGTTATACACCACTTAGGAAAAATGTTCCCATTTATTCCTCTGGATTTACTGTTGAGCATTTAGAGATAATCGTCATTGCTGATAATAACAGTAAGAACAGTATCTTGAACGCTGCAGACTGTGCAGATCGTTCTGTATTCTGCTTGTCTGTAGCGGGAGGTCGCCTACTGATAAGAAGGAGGAATTTTTGGACAATGTGATTATAGAGAACAAGCTATTTTTTCATATTATATGGTCAAAGTGCAACTGTCAGAGTTATTTACATGGCTGCATCATTTACAGCCCAGGATTATTGAAAAGACTCAGCTGAAAGGTAAGCTGCTTTCATGACGATATTCAAAACAGCATAGTACAACAGCTCCCTGTAGTAGGGCCATTTGTTTTACTGTATTAACTCTCTATACTTGTCTAAGTTCTACTCATTCATTTTATTAATAGAATTTATTTAAATGCATGACAGATATTTCTAACAATGCTTACCCAAGCACTGATTAGAATGTGTTAGAAGGATTCCAGTGTTTATCCTAACATGAGCACCTTTGGATTTTGGTGTTTTGTTTATGGTTGGTGGGGGGCTCTTCTTTTTAGCATAATAGACTTTCAAATGGAGTTCAGTATTGATTTTAACAGGAGTGTAAAAGGCAGACGGCTTTTGCCAGGTAGATGAGTAATTTCAGCAGTGCACTAACAGATCAAATGGTCTTTATAGTACTGGAAAACAATCCTGCCCCAGCAATTCTCTCAAGTGAGTAACACCTGAATATAAAGAAACTCACATTTCCCCTTCCTCTTCTGCTTCCCAGTCTCTCCTCTCAGATTTCTGTCTTCCAGTTGGGGTATATCATTAACCTGCAGGCTCTATCCCTGCCTCATTATCTTCTCCTGAACATCTGAGGGAAGCAGAAGTGAGGCTGTATTAACCCACTGATTGCTGCTGACCGAGTGATGCCCCTGAGCCCTTTTGGAAGCAGCTTTGGCTGAATAAAAGCTGCTGGAGGATGTGGTCCAGGAGTGACTACTGGATACGTATAGGAGTAATCTACAGTGGGGATTCCTTTTATTAAAACCTTGGCAAAACCTTTGTGTGGAAGGGATCTGAGTCTATCTCTGAGGAAGGCGTGCAAGCTTCCTTGCTATTCCCAATGTCTTTTACTACAGAAGTTGTAAAAGCATTAAAATGTACAGAACTACCTCCTCTCCTTTCTGCTAGCAGCAAGGGCACTTTCCCAGCTAATCCAGAAAAATTAACCCCTGGAGAAAGACTAAATGCTAAAGAAAATTTATTGTTGCTGTGATTCCTTTTACAGTCCCATACCCCTATCAAAAATGCCACATGAGAGCTCAGTCCCCATCAGCATGGGAACTGAACCCAATACCTGCAGGATTGTAGTTATGGCTCTATGTATCCTATGCAAATTCCCAGAAATTTCCAGTCTTCCTAGAGTATTGACATTTACACCCACCTTCAGAGCACTGCTCAGAATTATCATAAAAGATCAGAGTGCAGCTTGGAGGCCAGTGTAATCATAATTTGACCATGCTGGTATATTTACTCTAGATAATAGAGTTTATTTCCTCTTATTTTTCCTTTTTGCTGCTTTTACGTTGGTCTCTCCCTGTGAAAGTTTAACCACTGACTATCATTAGAGGAAGAAAAAACTCAAAATTCTGGAAAAAGTGTGATAGATTTTTCCCACACACGAAGGAAAACAAGCCAAATGCTAGGAACAGAGATTAGCATCTATAGATTAGGGGGATAACACAGGATGCTACATGTTCCATGGGCTAAGCAAAAATTTAACACCAATTATATGTGCTTAAAAGACTTACATAAGAGAAGGCATTTTTAAATGAAAAATTTAGAAGGAAACCTGTGAAGTACTTATGCTGTTAGTCATATATGAGTCAAGATATGAGGAAAGACATTTCTAAAATCTCATATAAAAAAACCCACACAAAGCTTAAGGTTTAATCCAACAGTATCATCAATTCTCCTCACACACAGGGTTAGTACAGAAGAAACCAAAGAATGGAGTGTCTTTCAAATTTTGACTCTTTTCAAGTGAAGGAATATTCTCAAGTATTTAGCCAAATAAACATGGACACAGACTAGGACACATGCTCATCATATGAGAGGCGGCAGATCCATATAACTCTTCCCAGAAATTTCTTTATGGAAACCACCAAAGAACCTCTGTAATTTAATCACTGGCTGCCGGATCTGGCTGCCTGCCTGTTAATTGCTTGGACAATACCCAAATTGTCAGACCAAAAGACCACCTAGTGATTCATTGGGCTGTCACTTCATATAACCAAAGCAACAAATATAAGAAAGAGTGCCTGAAATGAGTCTTTGCTTGTGATGTTTTCTCTGATACTTTCTCAGTATCCAATCCATTACAATTGTTCATCACCTTCTTTAAAAGCTTGAAATGTTATTGCTGCAAATCTCAAGTTCCTAAGGAGAAGTTATACTTCAAAGTGATTCTGCAAAAACATCTCTAAGGAAAGCCTCTTTGGTAGTTCTAAGAGTTTCAATGTTGTATTACTCAGGTGATTTTGCTGCTTAAGCCTAGTAAGTTTGGGCAGGGATAACAAAAATCTACCAACATTTTTATTATGGAATTTTGCTTTTGTATTAACTTGCAAAACACCATGACCATCTTTTATATATCCTTAAAAAACTGCTCCAATGTGCTACACAGAGATAACACTAATGTGGTGACAGTAATTTCAAGTTCCTAGGAGCTTTTAAAATATATTTTCATTATAGGTCATGAATAATCAGCACTAATAAGAATTCTAAATGTATGCTTGGTTGCAATGCATAGAACTCTCCCATAACTACACTGAGTATATTACCAGTGAGGTAGATGGAAGGTGAAAAGATATTTTTTATTACTTAAGCAGTGGCATAATTTTGAAAATACAGGGAAAATAGTGGATTTGGGAGACATTGAAGCAGCTTTTTGACAAATATCTGCTCAATGAAATGAAATCTAAGGTTGATTTAATGGATGCTATGAAGTGAGAAGTAAAACCCATCAAATCTTCAAACTATATCCCAAAAGCAGCAAAAATATATTTGCTCTCAGCATGCATTAGTGTGGAAGACATTTAAGAAGAGCAGTGCTTTTCCTGTTACTGATGTCCAAGGCACTATACTCCTCAACAAGTGTAGGAGAAACAAAAGCTGTCTACCCCAGTGCTTTGATGCAACACGTGTCCAGTTGCTGCTCTTTTCTCATCACTCATCCACTTTTACTGTTGTCACACATTTTATCAGCCAAGAATTTCTGCTTTCCCTTTGTAAATCCTTTGCCTGAAGCAGTAGTTAAGGAGTGCTGTCACTCCAGGATATGTATCACGACACCTGTACCATGTTTTTGGTCACAGACATTAGAGGATTGTTTGGTCAGAGCCCATCCACTGAGTGCAGTGTGAAGCTGTGACAGACCCTCCCATGTGGAATCCTGGCCTCTGCAGACTGCCTGACAAACAGCTAGGTGATCTCCTGTGCCAAGAGTTTCTATTTCACGCCACACAGTGAGGGCATAGAGGGATATCAGTTCCCATTTCTCTCCCAGCTTCTGCCGAGGGTTTGAACAGACCTGCCCAAATCTTCAGCTGTGGCAGTTGGATGAGGATGGCTCAGTGCCACAGTCTGCCCACTTTCCCAGTTACTTTAGCTGATTCCACAGTCAGTGTGGCTTAAACCTCCACCCAATGCATTCTCAGACAGGATCCTGTGGAATGACATATGCTGTCCATTGGATATTTCATCTCCCTCTTCAGCTGCTACTGGTTTAGAACTATTGAGGGAGCTAGTGCTGATCCGCTTTGTATGACAGCTCGCTGTAACACTTACTGTTTGCCCCCAGCATTTAAACAGTATTTTCTAGTTCAAGGCACTGAGATCATTATGCTTTCTTGTGCTGGTTTTCCCTCTGTGCACAGTTACACATATAACACCCGCTTTTATCTCTGAGGGCCTGGAGATGATCCCACAAAGTCTCCCTGAGGTTTCAGCTGACACTGCAGAGACTAAGACTACTAGACAGCTTTGATTCTGGGTCTCAGTTTTGTTGCTTCTCTTTCAAAATCTCTCTACGTAGCCAAAGTAAATGTCAGTGCAGACAATTCTACACTACACAAAGATAAAGATATTTGGACCTTCAAAATGTTTTTTTTTTCCCAGATAATTCATGATACTTTCTATAAAACACTGCAATTAGTAGAATCCACAGCACAAAATCCTACACTGTGTATCCCACTACCTTTATCTGTGGTTCCTCTTTGTATCTTTGACCAGGATGCCCACAGTCATCAGCTTTCCTGCCAGGGCTGCTGCTCATTCTGCAGGGAAATAAAATTTTGAACTTTCAAAAACATCCTGTGTGTCTTGCAACCTAGTGCAGAAGGAAGAATTCTAGAAATTTAATACACAGGGAAAAAAGTCAAAATGTAGAAAAAAGTAACAGTGGCAATTATTTTAATACAGGCAGATATGACTTACTGTCTTTTAAACACTCATATTATGAAGTTAAAAGCTTCTTTAGAGGCACATGTTACTAAACGAATATCCATCTTTAAAGTAATCAGGCTTTCAGTTCAGTCTCAGCAATAATATTCCTAAACATGTTTTTTTCTAACAAACTCAAGAAAAAGCTGGAGTGAATTTGAAGGCTTGAGTGCTGCTGCCATCTACATGGCAGGAAGACTATAAACCAAAACAAACAACAAAATCTGTATGTTACATTTACTGGTCAGAGCTGTAAGTCTGCAGATCAGTGTGATGACAGAAAATACAGTTCTGAAACTGAACAGAATCTTTTACTACCCTGAGTTTCTGTGTGGAAACTTCATGATGATTTAGGGTAGGATTTCCCTACATCCTTATTTTTGAAAAGATCATACATTATTTAGATAAAATTTAAGAATAAATAAGGAAAGTATCACTATTTTACTAGTTTTGGATATTGTTAATATTTTTCTGATGAGTATTGTTTTCAAATCCCCCCCAAAAAGGAAAGAAAATCTGCCAGTTGATGTAAAACTGGAGGGACTAATGTACTTAATGAAACAACATGTACTTACATATACTGCTTACTCCAGTAAGGCTATTTTTCACAACTGTCTTATTGAGAGTATTGCAGAGTAAGAAAACCAGTTTTTATTGCTGTATTTGCATGGCACAATGCAAATTCAGGCAGCACAACTCTGCATTCTGAAGATAAACATACATGAAAGAAAAAGATAAATGTAATTAAATTTGTACCGCTAAGAAATTTTGTCAAATGCACAGTCTGCTCTAAAAAAAACTTTGCAGACGTTTACTAAGTCTCATAATCTTTGTCATTGTTTAGCAACTCACACTGCTTCACCTTGGCAGCTCTGTTTGTACTCACCCATCACATCCATCAGAAGACAGGGAAGGTGTTCTTGTGACGTGCCTCCATCCCACAGCACAGCTCTCAGACACACTTTAGACCTTCCAGCAGGTGTCATTCAAAAAACAAACTCCCATGGGCCCCAAGAAGACAATCTCAGGTTACTGTGTGAATTTTATGTTGCAGCTGAGTTCTGAACTACTTCTCCAAAAGTAAAATTGATGAATTTTCAGTTTGGGGATCTATGAATTCAAATGATACCCTAACTCAAATGTTAACAGTAATGCTAAGATCTTTGTCTAGCAGTTCAGACTACATATTCAATGAGGAGGAAAAAAAGCCGAAGATTGGTCCTTGAAATTCCTTTGCATCCTTTCTCATCCAAGAAATATGGCCTGCAAAATCCAGTAGAAATTTCCATTACATGAAGGGATCTTTGTCTTCACAGATGCCCCATCACGGATGTGGGTGCAATGCTGTTCAGCACTGGGGCAATGACTCTGGGATTTGTGCTGGAGCTCACTGTCCTGTCTGCCTTCAGAGAACTTGTTCTTTCAAAAGAAGTAAAATCCTGGGCAAAGGTAATGCTGCTCACTGAACTGTCTCCTTCTTTTCTGAATTTTCAAGACTTCAGCTCAGTCAGATTTGCAAAATCATTTCCCTTGCTAAAATGCTGCTGTTTGGAGCTTGTAGTCCCATTGCATAGTGCTTCTTTTAAAGGATCTCTTTATTTCAAACACTGAATCTCATCAAGTCCCATGCCAATGTGCTTTGAATACATCTTTCATTGGGTTAGGGAAGGGGATTGCACCACAAAATACAGCCCCAAAATGGAAGCAGTTTATTACAAAGATCAAATTCAAAATATATGAACGGCACAAGAGATTTCAAAATAGAATGTTTGGATTTGGAGACATAAATGAACAGTTCAAACTTTAGGGAGGTTTCCACACAGGAATCTAAGTCAGTGACCATTCAGTATGACCAGTCAGACCAAGAATGAATTATTTGGAAAACTCAATATCCCACAAATAAAAGAGATGCTGAAGAGTTTTGATTTTGTCTTATACTAAAAGCAGTAAGTGTCCTTTAATTTTTTAAAAAGAATATAATGAACTATGCATGCAATATAAAAAATGCTTATAGGATTTGAAAGCCAAAAGTCTATGTTTAAGTAAGACCCCTGCACATAGCACTCTAAACTTCAATTTCATGCTCATTTTTGTGTGAACTGTACCACATTTCCACTGTGGATTGCTTGTTCCTCCTCTGGTCTTTGCACTGAGGCCAGTGCTTGCCTTGGCACAGCCTGGGCACACAAGCAGTAGTGCAAACATAAGTGAGGAGAACGCA
The DNA here is from genome assembly GCF_037042795.1 of Molothrus aeneus. Lineage (NCBI taxonomy): Eukaryota > Metazoa > Chordata > Aves > Passeriformes > Icteridae > Molothrus > Molothrus aeneus. Next base: position 8,003,743 of record NC_089658.1, on the reverse strand, counting down.
GAAGACTGAGGCTGGGGTGAGGAGAAATCCCTCTGACTGTGAAATCACATCTTGAGCCATACAGATCATTGTATCCTGTGACTTGTGAATGGAAAAATCCAAGCCAAACCAAAACACCACATTCCTTAAGCAGTTTAGGTATTCATGAATTTTCCATCCCATATTTAAAATTTAAACAACTACTCAAAAATATTAGCATACTATTCCTTTTGATAGGATTCCTTCAGAGTAACACAATAGAAAAATATATTCATAATTGCCTTGGGACTTTGTTGTAAACTCCATCTCCAAAAGCGCGAATGCAGTGGTACATCAGACCACACTCATAGAAAATGCTTCTTCAGTTTGACTTACAAGAAACTGTTGCAGGAAGTTCATCTGTATTTGTGTATTCAGCTCTGAAACTGCCACTTTGTTGCAAAAAGATTTTTCTGAGTGAGTTCACTGCAAGCACATATTATAAAGTTGGTTGTTTGAAAGACATCCAGAAGACAAGGGGAATATATTTGCTTTACTGGGAAATAAATGTACCTAATAAAAAAGTTCCTGCCTTACCTTACTGATCCTGTAATGATAATTAGCAGGAAGCACGCACAAGCATGTGCCAAACACTGATCATCACTGCACAAACCCTTCTAGAGGGCTGGCTCTATCGGCAGGCTGCTGATGTGCACTGCTTTGCAGAATTAACGACAAGCAATCAAATATCATGTTGCACAAATGTAATTGCTACTACAGCAGTACTGGGTGTTACGGGCAATGCCAATTCCTTGAGCTATGAGACCTTCTTGAACACATCCACTTTTGAAATATCTAGATGAAAGAGTTTTCAAAAGATTTGTTATCCTGGCCCAAGTGAGCACACACTGATGTAAAGCAGTGAGTCTTGTTGTGAACAGCCTTTTTCATGTCCATGGAAGAGACTGCTGCAACAACTCAATATGGTTGTTCATATGGAACAGGAGCAAAGGAGGGAGATGGGTCCATCCTTTGTTTGCAATTTGTTCTACTCACTGCAAGGTTCCTGTAGGGCTAACTAAGTTCTGTAGGTGTATTTACAATTTTATTTTTACCTCCTTGATGTTTGCAACTCTCATTCAGCCACAAAAGTTAAGAGGAGGATATATGTTAGCTAAAGACATGTTCTGCTCTCAGTTGTGTTGTGCAAGTATAAATGCATCAATGATATTATTCCACACATCCAGCACAAGTAATGCAAGAATGAAGCCATAGCACTGAATATTCAGTCATCATAATTCAAACACAACCACATCTGAACCAAAGATACATTTTAGAGAGGAAAATGCCTGCCATGAACATGGAAAGTTGTTTCTGAAAAATACCAAATGTGTTAAAACCATTGACTTTTCTGCCCAAAGATGCCATTTTTCTGCAAGGTATTCACAGTCACAGTCAAAAAATAACATTAATTATCTTTATCTTCTCTGGATTGCAGCCAATTTGATTTATATATTCTTTAGTTAAATAAAAACTGGGATACTCCTTCTCACAATGCCCTTTCACCACCCAGCAGGTCAGAATACCATACACTGCACTGAGGGACATGGACTTACAGGGTATAAAAACCGGAGGGAAGAAGCTTTCATGTCTGCTTCATTCAAACCATATTGTGGCAACAGAAACCAGGTTTTATCATGCAGCCATGACAACTCCCCACAAGGAAAAAAGAGATTCATTGCCAGAGAATCTTTCCACACTGAAGAAATCTCCACTCTCCCAGTTAAGGGATCTTATGGCTAATGTGACAATTGGAAGGGATAAATCAGGATTTCCACCATGAGGTACAGATCCATAAGGCACATCCTCAAGATCCTTTGCCTTCAGTAGCACTCCAGCTATAGGCAACAAAAAGAGTGAGCTTACTGCTCTGAGCAGCCATTATTTGTCAAACCAGCTTAAGTCCCACAGAATATCAGGTGATAAATGAGCCTAATAAGCTGTATTTATTCTACAAATATAAGTGTACTTTTTTAGAAAAAAAATTAAAAAAGGCATAGCTGTTTTTCCCAATGAGCACAAATTGATATTCAATGAAGTATATAATTTCAGAGGAGGACCCAATGGGCTTCTCCAGTTCCATACTTGTACTACATTTCTACAGATTATGGTAATGGCAGTATTTAGAGAAAATTTACATCCTAGACATGACCAGATTTGTTATCAAGTTTCCATTCTCTCAGAATGGGAAATTGATAACAAATGCACAGAAAAATAACAATTAAAATTGATAACAACTGCACAGAATACTCTTTGTTTTTAGTTAGTTCTAAATATTCCATCTTTAATTAAAACTGTGAATTTCTATTTTCAGTAAAAGTAAGTTTTCTAATTATTTGAAATGCATTTGGTTTTGCTCAGTGTTAAAATGCTATTGATAAGAAAAGTTATAAGGAAAGAGAGAAAAATTTATATTTTATGTATGTAAAACAATACTAAAATTGATATAATTATTTAATGGCAATCAAAGTTCTAAAGATCAATATATAAACAAGTGAATGATATCCAGCAATGAAGACTTGATATTTTCTATATCAAAACTACTCAAATTTAGTTGAATATATGTAAATCTATTGGCAATGGAAGTGTGAATTGAAGCCAATAAATCAGCCAAAAGAAGCTGATCTTATGGAAGGTATTTCTTCTGAAAATTAATTGTTAAAGGTACCATAATAAATACAAAAAGCCATTTCATGTCCACTTCACCATATAGGTCCTATTTCTTGGCTGTCCTTCTACATCTTCCAATTCTTTTGTCTCAGTGTTTTTTTCTAACACACTTTACATGAGCAGACCTTAGATATCCAGGGATGTTGCTTCATGTCATCTGGAAAAGAAATGCAAAATTTCATAATGATTTACAATTTGAGGCTTAATGAATTTACAATATACAGGTAATAGCTGAGACTTTGTTTCTTTGTTACTAAAATATATGTTATTTTACAGTCTTTTTATAGAGTAACAAGCTGTATAATTTTTGTAATGGAATAAAAACTTTCAGCACCCTAATATTAGCATTAAAAGGTGCAGAAATCTACCTCCAGAAGACTGTTCACATTATATGTGATATACCACAGAAAGCAATATGGAACCTGAAACAGCTCAAGAGAATGTATGGCATTCCTCAAAACTCTTCTTCTGCACAGACTTCTGCTTCTTCCTTTTGTTTTAAAGGAAAGTGCTCCAGTGGATCAGCAGAAAGACAACTTCTATTTTAAATTAATAGAATTTTATGTTTTCTCTGCAAAAATAATTGTCAAATTATATATATATTTCTCTTAGCAGAAATAATCCTACAATAGCTGTAAACAGAAGTTATGTTATATTATATTTTAAACCTGTCAAGGTAATTCAGAATTCAACAGAAAAGCTTTCAATCACCAATTTTTATCTTCATAATTTCTTTTGAGGTATGTTGCGACCTGAATTTTAAATATTACTTGCATTAGAAGCACTGCTCAAACAGGTACCACCACACCTCTCATGATTATATGAACACTGAGAAAGCAGCACACATTACTTTATTCCTATCTAATGAATACCTTGTAAATTTATCATATTATCTATGACCTTTCTATCTATCTGTATTATAGACACAGAGACATAGGCCTTTTTCTGATGACTATTATGCAGTTTTCTGAGTCTACAGTTAAATTTGCTATGAAAAAAACAAAACTGAAAGCAAAGAAAAAAATCACAAATCAAACCAAAACATATGAGTCATGATTTTAGTAACCCAGAACACTGATAGGACATGACACTACATCTGCTGCAGTGAAATGATGATGAATTCACCCATGCCTACCCTGGAAATTCCAGAACTTCTTTCTGGAATAACTCCTGGGCACTGACATTTTATACACAGTCCCTGAGCCAGCTGTGCCTGTGACCAGTGGGCTGCCCCTACATTGCATCTTCCTCCTGCTCCAGCATCCTCATCAGGAACCGCCTCCAGCACCCCATTCCCAGGTCAGTCCTCATTTACTGCCTCCTGCTTTTCATGAGCATGCAAACACAGAAAATCATGTCTGTGTGCTTTGTACCTGGAAATTTACTGAATATTTACTTTTACATTCTGCCTGTGTTCTGATCAACGGCCATAGAGGTGACAAAATGCTGATTTTAAAAACACTCTTCAGTGGATGGAACTCGGAGCTGGTATGTGAATATTTGATGCAGTAATTATAACTTGCCAGATAACAAGATAGTCACACTTTTAGTGCTACATTTTTAAGCACAGTGTGGCTAATAATACATTTTTATTTCTATTTGCTGCAGTTCTGCCTCTCACACACTATTTCAAGGACAGTCAGAGACCTTTCCCATTTCTGTGCCAAGGTCTCTAAATAGCACAAGCAATTAAGCAAGACTGTGAAAACTGCTTGGATTTTCCCTATTATCTGTTATGCACTCAGAATTACATTTTGTCCTGAAAAGTGAAAAATTGAAGAGAGAAAATTTAATATGTGGAATGGTTTTGGAATGCAGGGATGGGAGAGATCATGAGCTGCAGAAGGTATCAGGCAGAGACTGTCTGATACTAAAGGCCATAAGCATACATGGGTTTTACTATTTACATGGTTTCTATCCAAAAGATGGAAAACACTATACTTTCCATCTACAGCTTCCAATTCAATCTTCCATTAGTGAGGCTCATTTTCCCTCTATTACCAAGTGAAGTAATAGTCTATTTCCTACTCTACTGCAATGTGTCTTTTGGGGAAAATAAGAGGGAAGAGGCATCTGTGTCTACATGGTTTCTTGTGACTTCAGCTCAAATCTATTCCTTCTCCCCACAGGAGCTGCACTTGCAGAACTGTCCTTAGTGGGACTGCCCCACACATGAGAGCTAAGACACCTCAAACTGTGTTAAGTCCTGCTACATTCCTCTTAGATTTTGACTAACAAAATTCAGAGCATTTTCAATCCCCTCAGGGACCATTTCAAGCAACTCCCTTTGGACAATATGATCTACATCTGGGGTGTAAATTTTCCACCACTGTTTGTACAAGAAAATTCAGGTGAATAGCTCAGACCTAGAAGTCTGACTGATACATCCACGGACACTCACTTTCAGCTTCTTTTTGAGTTTCCTTAAATATGGAAAATTTATCTCATAAAATGGAAAACTGCTGGGAATATTTATTTAAAGAAAGAAGCACTTTAAGGGGTAGTGAATTCTTTAGGGGAGACTGATATGACTAAAAGTCAAGTTCTACAGAAAACTGTTGCAATTCTTATCTGATTATTACTTTCAAGGCCAGAGCAGAGACAAATTTGAAAAGCCAAGGCTTTGCATGTCAAACAGGAGTAGTCCTCAGCATGTGGGGAAAAATGGCAGTGATAAACCTACTATTAGGCATCTGGGAGAGAAGCCCAGCATCTCCTCTGTGTGGGGTCTAAAATAGACAGGAGCCACTATCACAGATAATGGCAGCCTGTAGCCACATGAAGAGAGAAACTAAAATCCATTTCACTTAGACAAGAAACTGCAGTCTGATATTTACCTGTGTCCATCACTTGTGAAAAGTGTTTACTGTGAATTATCCAAGAGAAAAGTGCAGGTTGAGGGGTTTCATTACCTATCTGAGAGTAGTTCAGATCACACATTAAACACAAGAAATCACAGGTAAATCTCGGATTGGTGTCTTGGGTAGTCAAATGGATTCCTGCTATTCATCTGAGTATCTGCCTCCTACAATTGCTGGAGGCCAATGCGCAGAGCAGTGAAAACATGTGCAGACAAAGAAAATGTGAAAGTAAAACAAACAGAGCAAGTTTCATGTTATTTTTGAAAACAAAGATCACTTTAAAAATAAAGCTCATTCTAATGTCAAGGAAAGAGACTGCACCTCTCACCACCAAAAACCACAATGTACAGATAGATGTGTTAATGGCTGCTCTACAGCCTTCCTGAAGGCTGGTAGAAGTAGTAACAAAGAACCCTTTCTAGCAATAGTTGGAATTCCTTCCAGGTATATTGTCATATTTTCACCTTTTCCTCATCAGAAGAGATAATAAAATAAATATATTTCTTAACATCACTTTTGCATCTATGACAACATCTTGTAAGTGAAGCACAAGAGACTCTTTATAGATTTAGTAATAAAAACTTCTAAGTTTGTAAGTTTGCCCAGACTTTGAATATGTGTGAGAGATTCTTAAGTCACAGGTTTCACCAAATGAAACGCTGACCTCCCAAGCACTCTCAGGTTCCATGATTCAAAGTTAAAGCACCTGAGAAAATCATAGCCAACTGAATGTCATATTATTGTTTCAATGTTTGCTACTAAAAGTAAATGGTAACCTTTAAGTAAATGTATTGTGTTACCAAATCTTTCCTTTCAAACAAGCACTTCTGTCAGAAGTGTCTTAATTTCTTATCACAGAATTTCATCCGCACAAGGAGCAATAAATAATTCATGTTCCTAGCTCTTTGTTGTGTGTCCCTGAACTGCACAGAGCTGGAAGGCTGACAGCTGTGTCAGGACAAGCACCAAAGATCTGACATGACAAGTGACTAACAAGTTTCTTTCAGTCTATAGTGAAAGAAGACAATGGCATAAAGTGCAAAAACGAAATCCTGAAACAAAATGAAACTGTTTCTTTCTCTTTACCTAAGTGTTTGCTATGAGCTTATTTCCGACCCATAACCTCTGGTCATTTTATAGTACTGCCCAACCCCCTTTACTCCTCACATTCGCCTGGCCATTTACGCCTGTCCACGGATCAATATGAGCAATTCTTGGAGAAATACGATGTCTCCATGACAACCAAGCCACAAATTCTCAGTGGAAAGCAGTGAGACCAGTAGTGAAATCTCCTGAGGTTTTCAGACCTATAAGACAAGATGTCTTAAAATGCAGGAATGGACAGAAACAAAAGCCAGAGTAATTCATTGTTTATTACTAGTTTAATGATGTCAGATGGACCGATTGGAACTCAGTTTTTAAGTTTGGATGCTTTATCAACATGTATTTTTGCCAGTCAATATTCACCTCCTGAAAGGCTTTTATTCTTTCCATTACTTCATATAGATATGCAGAGTGAGGAATTGGATTTGTAAGTTCCCATCCAAATAGGTACACTTTGCCAGAGAGAATTAATTTAAGGTTAAAATTAGTGTTATCTTTAAGGTACATTAATTCTCCCCTGAACACTGTAGTGCCATCTTGCTTTAATCCTTTCTCACTTCAAAACTGATCAAATCTTGGACAATCCATATTTCGGCCCATAATTGTTGTTGAAATGACTACAGATGGTTTCTTAAGGAGATACTAAACACCACAGATTGTCAAACCTGGCTCCTTTCAGAGTAGATTACCTATTTCTTTCTTAATCTCATGCTGGTTTCTGCTGGACAACGCTGAGTCCAAGTCTATGTGGTTTTAAAATGAATAGAGATTTACAATTCATTGGTTTCAATTATTGTAACATATACTGGTGTTCATTTCTCTGGAAAAGATGAAAAGAGAATGTAGTTCAAATCAGGTATATGACAGTAGTTGAACTCCCAAGGAATCTTGGAAGAGTGGAGTGTGCTGAAATATAATCCCCCAGACATGGGTCCTATCCGGGTTCTGAGATGACTTAGGGGACCTGACATGGATTTCAGACTGCACCCTTTGACTGAAAATTAAATCTCAGCAGTGTTCCTTGGGGAAGGATCAGGGGACTGTTGGCAGCTGCCCCCTGTCAGCACAGGCTGCAAGATTTGGAAATCTCTTAACTAAGCTGACAGGCCGCAGAGACGATGAATCAAAAATATGATACACGGATCAGCACACAAAGATGCAGGAGGGTACAGAGAAACCAGATAAAACAGGAAGGAAAATACCAAGTGAAGAAAGATGTTTAACTCTTTCACTAATGAGGACTGTGTGCAGGTTATGTGTGTGCTGTATATGGGTCAAGCTCACAGTTTGCTTAAAAGATCTTGGTATTTAGTCGCACAGAATGTTTTTAACCAGCTGTGACTCGATACAATTTATATTTAATTGTTTCCTTTTGGGATTCATTAATAAATTTTGTAGATGTTCCATAACGAGAAAGATAATGAAACTACATGAAGATAAATCTTTCGGTTGCCAAAAAGGATGCACTTTATGGATGTTCCTGTATTTAGCTGAATCAATGTTAAGAGTCATTAAAATGAAATGATTGTGAGCTGATTTAAAGGAAAGAATCAAGCTATTTAATGCCACCAATTTGCTTTCCTCCAGAGATGCAGTGTTTGAGTGTCCACTGCTGCATTCAGCTGCAGTATATACAGTACTTCTAATTTTTCATAATCTCACACTACCTTCAAAGGGTCAGACATTGTACATATATTAAGCAAGCAGTGTAGTCCAAAAGTAATTATAATGAACTAGTAGTGTCAGCTTTCTTTTTGGTCATAAAGCCTTTATCCTTTTTCAGACCTGAACTCCTGATGAAAGAGGAAAGGATAACAGCTCCACACTGTGACCCCTGGAGGTGACCATTAATTTGACATTGCAGCTGCTAAAAAGGAAACAGCATTACAATCTGCTTTTTTTACAGACGCAAAAGCTGTGTCAGATTTATCACTTGATACTTGGTGGTTGTCTTTAAATGCCTCTCACCTGGACTCTCAGACTCTTCCAAGACACATCTGTCAGACATATCCTCCACATCTTGGAAGTTTGCCGACTTGGAGCTCTTGTCATGCTTCAGCACACTGACTGCAGCAATAAGAATAAAACACAGGGAGAAATGTAATGTATGCAGAAATCAGCACTTACTGCTTTTTTGCAGAGCCTTCAATGCTGAAGACATAATTTGTAAACACAAATAATAAATTGAAAAAAAACCCCAGAAACACAAACTACTTATACGCAACCACAAGACAGTTGAAAAATCTAGAGACAAGAATGTGTGCAGGGTGATGTTTGAGGCATCAGGTTAAATGAGGTCCCTTTGAAGTAGTAAACCAGTTTTTTCTTACAGAATCTTAAAATAATAAAATAATTAAGAAGTCATAAACAATGCTTGTCTGTTTCACCAAAGAAGCCAGTAAACAACATAAAAGATCAATCAGATGGTTTTGTAATTACTGGAGTCATTTAGCAGGGAGAAATGGTGTATGTTTTAAAATGAAAATATGCTGTATACAACAAGCTGGAATGTGTAAGAAAATTACTCAAAATTCCAAAATGCACTGAAACCCAGACTGAGTTGCAGTTTAAGGATTACCAAATTTGGTTATATGTTTTACTTAACTGCTAAAAACATATCCATTTCTGAGCATTCAAATATTTTCAGGGCAATAATTACCAGTTTATATATGACTTTTTAATTCACTTGGCTTTTGAACAAAATACCACATAATTTTTCTTGAGGAGAAGAGAGTTGCTTCCCTTGTCAAAGTCCATTTCCCTCTCTTCTGCTTAATATCACTACATGGAGCCACAACTACAGCTTGAAGATGAAGTACAATTGTAAGTAGTATATTATAGAATAATAGAACAGTAAAGACTAGATCTCGATTTTTCTGTCCTCTTAAAACTCCTAGCTGATCCTATTTCCTAAGATAATAGCAGTGGCTAGAAAACACTTCTTTTTTTGGTAATATCTAGAAAACTAAGCAAAATTCCAAACTTCAGGGGCATGGGGATATGAATGGCTATGCACAATCTCCATGTTTTTCTGTCTTCTTTTCAAAAGAGAAATTCCTTCCCTTATAAATGTTGATGGATTTTTTTTTTGGACAAATGAATATTTGCTGAAGGATTAAGTAATTCGAACACCTATTTAAATTTTCCAGGATTATGAGTGAATCAACAAGGCCTCAGGGCAGTATGCAGACATGGGAAACTCAAAAGACACATATTCCACTTCAGTGCTCTGTGCTTTCCATGGGTTTGCAGCTATTGATCCCAGGTCACCAAAAGGTTCCATCATTCTTGACTTTTGAAACTACACAGAGTCTGTTTGAGGCAATCAGGGCTTCAATACTATTGTGGAATTAGAACCTTGAAAATGTAATATTAAAACATAATATATAATAAAATCTATGATAGGGACGCCATGCATTTCACCTGAAAAAAACAAAAAACCAGTAAATTTTGCTTAAAAGGTTTGCCTTGGATAGCAACAAATCAGTGTGTAAAACTCTGCTCAGGTAAAGCATGAAGGGTTGACATGATAATCTGCATGGAGTGAGTTGACACTGAAGAACAATTACAATAACAAATGACAAATGTTCTTTTTCACACATAAAAAACCCTATCATAAGTAAAGGAAGAAATATCTTTAAAGATAGCTGTCCTTTTCTCTTTTTACAACATTTAAATAATTTTCAAATACACTAAGTGAATATTCACCCTTCAAAAGAAAAATTGGAATATACAAGTATTGATACTATATTTAAAAACAAAATAATTTTATGCCAAATTTTTAGGACACTTTTTTCTAAAACAGTTCTTCATACAGTGGAGTCAGCTGCAGTGTGCTGAGTGACAGATTGAGTCATTACAGCTGCATGAATTTAAGTCAGAGCTACTCTGAAGTAGAACAATAGAAAAATTTTCAACAGAGTACCCTGTGATGAGAGAGAAAAAACAAAAAGTACAGCTATACCTTTGGAGGGAAAGCAAAAAATCACAAGATCTGTCTGTTTTGGTCTAATAGTAGTCACCAAAAATTCAGAATCAGCCTTTCAAAATGAATTGTGTATTTTTACCCAGTCAAGAACTCTCATAGTGAACCAAAGAGGGAAGACACTTCCACAGCACCAGAATCAATCCCAAGTAGGAGCTGGCAGAGACTTCCCTTACTGGAACTCTGTGCTGCAACTGCCTTGCATGGGACTAAAACAAACCTGCTCAAGTGCTCTGCTCCTTCCCAGGCCATGTCAGCACAAGTCAGATCATTTCAACTGACCAGCTGGACTTTACAACACAGTACTGAACAGTGTTCTTAGTGAAGATACCAGATTCAGCTGAGAACTCATAGCATAATAAATAAAACTCAACTAAAAGCAGTTCCATACACAGATGAGGTAGCTCACAAGGAAGGTGTGAAATGAACAAGACAGAAACCAAGACAGGACAGCAAGATGCTTGGACAAAGCAGGAGGATTTCCAGTTGGTGTATCTGAGTAGATACTGCAGAGATTTGGGGAAATCTGGGAGAGGATGGAGTCATTAAAAGCCAAGAAATACAAAAATAAGAAAAGGAATGACAGGCATTGCTGATAGAGCTGAAAAATGCCAAAAAGCATGAAACACTTGCAGAAATAGCTGGTCATTAGGAACAGTTTAAAGGGAATGGAAAGCAGCAGTGGAAAGGGTTTTCATGAGGACAAAGAGAGAGAACTCTGGACAACCTGTGCAAAAACAGCTGCCAAAGAAGGCAGTTCAGCAAGTGTGAGTGAAAGGAGGGAAGTGCTTGTTTCAGAAAGCCAGAACACAGGCTGGGATGGGGTCACTGGTGCAAGTAAGGGAAGTCTCCCTCAGCCCTGTCACCTGCTCAGAAGTACACACACCTCCCTAGGCAAAACCAGGCAAATAAACTTCACAAGACCCTGGTTTATAAAGTTACATAATAAGTGCACGCAGTGAGCAAGAAAGGGACCAAGGCAGAGACCTTCAGATCTTTCTTTTCTGAAACATCATGTTATATGCTCAACTGGAAAAAAAGGTTTCTTAAAAATATCGTAGAAGAACAAAGGGAATTGAGAAGTTAAAAATAAGGAAAGTACAGTCTGGCCCAAATAAAGAGTGAAAGTAAAAATGGCATTATATAATAAAGGAAAAATATGAAAAAAAAATCTCAGCACTAACACCTATTTTTCTGCATGTTCTCTTAGGGGAATAGGACTTTATGTACAAATATCAGTCAGAGAAAGAGTGTTCTGAACTGCTTATACTGAAGATGCTGATGGAATTTAAGTTATTTAAACATAAACAGTGTCATCTTTATTCAGAAGACACTCTGTCCTACTTTGGGTTTAAATAGACCTTAAAATTACTTTTGCTTCCCTCTGAAAGGTAATCTCTGTAGTCAAAGTGACATAAATAGAGTATAAATGAGCCCCAAATCTATGAGTCCTAAGCAAGTTAAAGACTATATCTGATAACTCCAATAACATTTTCTTTCTATTCAGTGCAGTGTCATTTCCATTGTTACATGGACAGTAGAGATTACCTTTGTTAGCATGGAAATAAGGTAAAAGCACATATTTCATTGAAGCAAATGACCTTGAACTTAGCATATAAAGATGACATAAATCTTCATTGCACAGGATCTATCTTGAGAATTGTAGTATTTTTTTTCTGATGCTTCTTATTGAGCTCTTAAGATTTGTTTACTGAACTTGATACCCATTTTCTTACATTATTGAAATAGAAAAAGTCATTAATATAGGTATGGGATTTAGAATAGTAATGTCATAAGATAGTAGCATTTAATGAAATATATAATGTATCTAGTTTCAAAATATTTAAAACAATTCCACACAATAAAAGCAAATAATTTCCAAAAAGATACTGGTGATCAGTCTTTAAAGAACAGCCTCTGAACAAACTGTTGAAGCTGTTCTTTGTGAACACAGCCTAATCACAAAATACCGCAACAACTCACCATGGTCATTTATTTCTACACGTTTGGTTGAAACTCTGAAAAGCCTTGTTCCACTCTGTAAATATCCTGCACTAAAGTTTAAAAAACATGCTCTGCATAGCAATTTTTAGAGGGCAGACACACTGGAGAAAGAAGTTTGCATAACTCAGGCAAATAAAACATTTAGCATTTTCTGATAAGATGCCTGTGTTATTGATAAGGTGGATTAGTGACTTAAAGACAGTCTGTCTGTAGGGAAAACAAGATATTATTTGTCATTCAAAATGACTGGATAGGGGAACAAAAATGATTTTTCATTTGAAGATGTTAGGCAAGAGAAGATTCAGGTGATAAATATATTTAATGTTCAATATGGAATACAAAGCAACTTGAATCTAAATAAAACTGCATGGAAAAAAAAGCTGTAAAAGGGAAACAAAATGGTGGCATTTTAAATTTTTGTAAATGGATAAAACAATTGTGCTGCAATGTGACTTCTGAGCTGTTTGGCTTGTAAAGGCACTTACTGTACTATACTTAAGAAGCTTGATGGAGCAATAAATGCTTTGAGTACTATTTTAAAAGCACACTTCATAGATATCATAAAAATATAATGAAAAGTTTAAGAACAGCCATATTTGCTGAGACTAAAAACTAGCAGTTTAAGAGTCCAACGACCATAAAAAAATAATTCATCAGAAATTTCTCCTAAAGTCCTATCTGAAACTCAAAGAATTACAAATTTTTCCCCTCCTGTAATACCTCACAATAGATACCTGTTCCACAAATTTCTTCAGTTTTTCCTTAAATGTGTAATTTTTGCATCCTTTACATCCTACATCCTAACTCACTTTGAAATGGCAAACTCCATAGTTTTCTCACACATGAGGGCACCTCATTTTGTCTGTCTGCTTATTCCCTGTTGGCTTAATGTGCAACTTCTTGTTTGAGAAAAGGCACAGGTATGAGCCCAGCACACTCTCTCCATAACCCCTGTGGCTGAAATCTTTAATTTTCTCTCTTTTCAAGACTGACGGTTCCTAATCCACTTTGCTTTCTCCGTGTACTTCCAGCCAAACTAAAAGGGTAAGATTATTTCACAAATATTTCAAGAAAAGCAGAACACATTCATGAGCTGCCAAGAGAACTATCAGCAGAAGCTCTGCAGTCCCAGAGGCACAGGAGAGGCAGACACGGAGGTGACACGGCTCAGACGGAGCTCCCAGCCCGCCCAGCAGGCTCCCAGCAGGCAGGAGTCTGCCCGGGTGGGGCTGTGCCCCTGGTGCCACCAGTGCTGAGCACAGCTCAAGGATCACTCACAGGTTTTCCAGGTGACACTCCCCAGTGTGGTGCTTGCCTTTGTGCAACACCAGGAATGCTGTTGACTCATGCTCAGCTTGTGATTCAGATTCTTTCCTGAGAAATTGTTATCTTGCTTTTTCTTCCCCATCCTGTCTCTTTGCAGAAGATTAATCCTACCTCAATCTAGATCCCTGTCCTCATCCTTATTGAATTGAACCATATTTTCTTCCTAGGCCATTTCTCAGGCTCTACAAACCAAAAATTCATTTCACTGACAGAAGACATCAGATGCTGGTCATTTCATAAATTTTAGTGTAATTTGAAAAAATCTGCACAGATATATGTAGTTGTCATTTAATTGAGAACGGCTGGTTTTTATCTTCTGATGATTAAATATCACATTGGCCCAATTTCCATTATATTTTAATTTAAAAAAAAAAGAATATATTTACCTAGAGAAATGTATTATTATTCTGAAGTGAATGCTGCAGTACATGGCAGTTGAAATAAGCCAGTATGGAACCAGCCAAACTGGAAGGTCCTGGACTTGAATCCATCACAATGAATGCAGAAGTAGGACCTGATGGCAGAGCTCAGTTTGCAGAACAATCAACCCACATGCCTGGGAAGTCTGAGCTGGCTCTTGCGCTTCAAAGGCACCTGCAAACAAAGCTCGTGCCACTCACCAAGTGAATTGCAACTAAAGAACATTTTTCCTTCTGTATGTGAGAAAGGTTTTAATATATCAAAAAAACCCTCAAAAGTCCATTTTCCTCTCTCCCTATGTCTGTGAGGGCAGCGTTCCTCCAAACAGAAAAATTGAGATTTTCAGCGATTCTTTTCCCAATATACCTTGAAGTTTTATTCACCCAGAGGGACTTCTCTACTTCTCTCAACTAAAATATAATGGCATGTAACAAATTATGCTCTCAAAGGACATCCCATTTTTGTTTCATTAGTGCAATGAAACATTCACTCAATTTTAAAGCAGTTGTCTTGATCTTAGTTGTGATTTATAGCAGATTCTGTCCATGTATTCTGTGTAGTATATATTATAAAACACCTAACTAGTTAAATTTGTCTCTGTGGGTTCTACTGCAAGAAATAAAATACTTTCCCATAAAATTCCACACAGCATCTACTGCACAGCTCTGAAGCACAAGCTTCTGGAAAACTTGGAGGATTTTAAAAAGGAAAATGCAACCCCAAACTGCCTTTTATTAATTCTTCTATTGTTATATACTGTTTCTTCTTCTCAATGTCCTCTCTGGAAAGAAATCCTAAAATTCTCTTTTCCAATTTCCCTAAGTGTGTCATTTAATCAAACATGATGTAAGACTGAATTATTTGATTAACATTGTTTATCCCTCTCTCATTTTTTTTTCCAACCAGTAATTGGGAGACAATAGGGAAGAAAAATTTGATTACAGAATCAGTAAAGAAAGCCAAAACCTGCTAGTTACTAGATAATCAGTCTCCTTTTTAATTAAGGTATATAGCATTTCCTCACCTATCCAAATTTCTAAAAATATCAGAGAATATGCTGAGATGGAAGGGACCCACAAGGGTCATCAAGTCCAACTCCTGGCCCTGCACAGCACCATGCCCAAGAATCCCACCCTGTGCCTGAGAGCATTATTCAAACTCTTCTTGAGCTGTTTGGTGCACTGCCCACTTCCCTGAGGAATCTGTTCCAGTGCCTGGCCACCAGCCACCAAGGATGAAGAACCTTTTCCTACAGAAATACAGCAAAATTCCCCCTGGTTTCTGTACTTTAGACCAATAGTGCTGCAGAGCACACAGTGCAGATGTGAATCCTAGCACTGTGTCAGTAGCACCTACAAAACCAACAAAGAAATACTTCCTATTTTTAAAATTGCATACTTGACAGCATTGATATTATTCTTTTCATGATAGTAGATTGATTTGGTATTCAAATATAAAATCATAAATCAGGAAGCTTGCAGAGGATTCTGGTTTAGTTCCTTTCTACAGAGAAATTCTTGCTATAGATTGCATCAATTTGCTTTTAAAACCAAAACTAAATGAATGTGTGCAGCACAGTTATGACACTGACACATCCCTGTGCATAATATGAGTGTTACAGCTTTTATAGTTTTTCCATCTCTCGATCAAAGCTGTCCAAATAGCTTAATCCATGGAAAAAAAAATACACAGAGCCTCTTTATTAACCTCTTCTGGCCAGATTATTGTTATTCTTTTGCATTATGGTCTTGGAGATGTATTACTGATAGGGAGGTAAAGCCAACTGCAGCACAGCATGACTCTGCTGAATGGCTCCTGTAGGAAAGTGGAAGTACTTATTTCCAAGACATTTCTGTGATGCTCCCTACTGTTAAAATGTTATCTGACTTTAAAAGATTTTCAGTTCAATTGTAAGCAATAAGTAAACTCAAGCAGTACAGAACCGTCTACTGAAGAGTTTCACTAGCTGGTCAAACAGGCATTATTCCGAGACACTAATGTTGTATAGGACTGCTTCCTGGTGGCTGAGACCTCTGATTGGCAAAAGACAGTGGACTTTTCAGTCAGCAAGCTCGTTACCCATGGATGTGGCTCAAGGCTGACACACAGATTGACTGGTTCACACTAATTTACTTCACACAGATTCCATTTATCTCCTAGAAGATCCCCTGGCAGCAGCTTATAATGGCATATCCTAGGATGCCTGCCTGCATGAGTTTTTAAAGCGGCAGAGCTTGATGAATCTAAGTCCAGAAAACAGTTCACAGATTGAGGACTAGGTGCAATCAAAAAACATCAAGTAGCACAGCTGGGACTTGCTAGCTTGCTTGACTGGTTTGAGCAGCTGAGCATTAACTACGCTTGCTTTCCTGCTGGCAGCCCTGTGTCACTAGGACAAATCGGAGCACTACCCGACAGAGGAGCAGAAAAGAGATGGAAAAAAAAGAGAAGGAAAGGAAAGGAAAGGAAAGGAAAGGAAAGGAAAGGAAAGGAAAGGAAAGGAAAGGAAAGGAAAGGAAAGGAAAGGAAAGGAAAGGAAAGGAAAGGAAAGGAAAGGAAAGGAAAGGAAAGGAGAAAGGAGCACAGATTATTGCATTGAATGGCTACTATTTACAGATGCAGAAATAACTCCTTAGAAGATTTAATATCTTTCCAACCCTAGGATTATTAATGTAAATAATGTACTGTTACAAAATAATGGATGTTTTGAGGCAGTAAATTTGGAAAATTTTGTTTTGGTCATCGTGACAGTTCCTAGGAAAAAGACCTGAATGAAACTAAAGTTGTTCTCATTTCTTTCTTATTGAAAACAAAACATATTCAATGTAAAAATCATGTACATTGAAAAATAGTTACCAATATAGTTGATTATTCATTACAGCAATGTGAGCTATATGTCAATGCATTGCTTTGCCCTGATGGAGAACAATAGACTTCAATAAATGCAAGTTTGTAAGCAGTATTTTTAAAAGGACTAAAAATAAAAGGACTGAAAATACAGTGTTATACTCTAGCTCTCCAAACTCAGATGGATAGAGACTATTCTAAAAAGTACGTTTTAGAAAGGAAGCAAAAATTAATATTATCAGAGAATAACATTTGACAGTAAATGTATTGTGAGAGATCCAAAGCACATTTAGTACTTAGAAGGTTAAAGACTCAGCTGTAGTGCTAGTTGATGAAAAAGTAGGATTAAGGCTTTAGTATGAGTCTTGACATGATCATGTTGTCTGCCTGCTGTCTTAAGCTTTGAAAAACAGCTGGGATCATCTTCTTATAAGCTCCAACTCAAAGATGTTTAAGCAGTTCCAAATCCAATTAAACAGAGGTAAATATAAGGAAGGGCCCTACTGAGCCAAATAATCTTATTTTTTTAATGAAAACCAGCATAATTGCAGGTTACACAACTCCTTAATCTCACTTTAAACCTAACAGACTGCTGCCTTACAGTACACATGGCAAGTCCAGTTAACCCAAGCATTCTGTATTGGTGTGCTTAATTTTTGATCATTATCCTTTATTATGTTACTTGTAATCCTAAAAGCCTATGATTGTGTCCAGATATTTGGCAAGGATTGTACCTGGATATACAGGGCTTCCTCTTCTAAGAGTAATGGATTAATTGGATAGCACCGTATAACTAGTAGATGGTTTGCAGTGAAACTGCTGCGCAGTTTTTAATTTGTGAACTCCACTTCCTTCTCCTTCTGTGCCCATCCTTTAAACAAATTGCCTTTTTGAACATTAGCAGTGTTGTGGGAGTAGCCTATCTATTCTCACCCCTAAGGTGACAATGGATTAGCAATAACACTGCCCTTTGGAGTGGGCTGCTTACTAAAACCTCTTCATAAAAATTAATGGAAGATATGGAAATGTTTTTGGAAATTGTATTTTTCACAGGGAATTGCATATTCAATTTAAAAGTAGCTACCTTTTGAACATGACCCAATCAGAGTATGATTACTTAAAGGCTTAGAGCATTAGACCCTTTATTTTCCATTGAGTCAAAAGATTTTTGAAATGATCATACTGTACCAAGGTATGTATTTCTTACATTAATACATTTAATACCCTAAAAGCAAAAAACACACATAGGTAATCCTTCTACTTTGTCCTATAAATATGTACAAGGACATTCTCCAAGGATGAAAAGGCAAAATCTCATCAGGGACTACTTCAAATACAAGCTCCTCATGTCGGTAAGAGCAAGAAGGAAATTTAAATGATCAGGAGCGGACTGTTTGCAGTAGTTGTGTTACATTATGCATGATTCTTGGCTACACAGGATTTAATTAATGATTTCCAGTTACATGGCTAAGATTTGTAGTGAATTAGTGTTTAGGGCAGCAAACTAACATCTCACACCATAATTTAGTGATTTTTCCCAAACAGCAGTTACTAGAGGTTGCTGTCCCCTTTGTTATTTTGTAGCTGAAAATCAGTTTTGTATATATGGGCAATAATTGTGAGCTCTGTTACAGAAGCATGAGTTTAGATTAATTTCAAAGCAGTTATTCTCCTGATGCAACTTATAACAAAATCTGGACTTTGCTATTCTCTGAATTAAGGAGCAATATCTGTTGCTATGTGTAAATATCAGAAAGGTGCTTGTTGAACTGTCAGATGATACACAGTTATATTGGTAATGAATGTGGATCATCTGCTGCAGTTACCACAAAGCAGACAGGTTTGGGAAACAGGCTGTCCACTTTAAGCAGCACTGGATGTATCTCCAGAAAATGAATATGGCACTCCCTCAAATGAATAGATAGCAAGACTTTGTGAAGTACTTAATGGGTAAAAAGATGACTGCTGCCAAATACTGCACCTTCACCTACACTCAGCCCTATTCTTCAGGCCATCAGCAAGACAAGATGTAAGTGAACAGAGCCTGGAGCCTCCCCTTTGAGACAGGAAATAAAGAGGCAAAACAGACACCACAGGCACTTCCAAGAAGCTGGACATGTAAGGAGGTGACTGACAACTGTCTCTGTGCTCCCAAGGCTATGTGAGACCACATGTACAAAGAACTAAAAAGTATTGGGTCTAAAAAGGGCAGCTGATCTGCCTTGCCACGTAAGACTTTGTACAAGATCACATTCTTATTGGAGTTAAGGACCATAGTGGGATAAAGAGCCAAGGCGTAACACAAGTGCGAGCTTTTCCATGAGCTCTTTGAGGCATTCAAGCGTCATGTATATGTGAGGCAGAAATCATCTAGATGGAGAAGTGGCAGGATATCTTAAATATTTTAAAATGTCAAACTCACTGCACTTTGCTTAAATAAGGTTGGTCTAATATAACAGGAAGATGCTGCTCAATGCTGCCAAACTAAAAAGTCTGTAATCAGTTTTGGTATTGCTCACTTTCAGCGTAGGACTCGAGCCTCCAGAGGTATTAGGTTAAAAAAAAAAAAAAAGACAAGAAGAAGAAAAGTTTTCTTTAGGTTCTGTTTTCACTTGTTTTTTAAGTGTTAGCCTTTCTGGGTGTTGAGCCTTTATTCCTCAGGAAGAAAAATTTCCCTATAGCAATAATTGCATACTATCACTTCGTCATACAAACTGGGACTTTTGGGAAAGAAACACACAAGATACCATAAGATTTACCATAAAATTATGAGGGTTGGTGAAACATTACATTCACTGGCTTCATTATATTACCATAGTAGCCAAATCACTAATTAGAATTTATTTTTTCATTAATGTCTGATCATTAGTTTCTTATTAGTTCTGAAAATAAACATTTCTATTGCTTTTTTTTAATTACACCTTGTCAAAAGTATCTGGAATATCTTTATTTAGGTGTTCTGGAACTTAAGTCTACTAGGGTGTTGTTTATTTGTGCACATCTATATTCCAATCACACATAGAAAAGGTAGGTATACACTGACTATTGGGAAATTATCCAGTCCTCCACAAGAAATTCCATATGGAAGTGTCCTACCAATCTGCTGCAGATACTTCAAATTGTATTGCTGGAATTCTTCTCTTTTACTGGTTGATTTGTTTCTGTTTCTATTTCCTTTCAACTACCAACTTGTCTGCACATTCAGAGGTGAATCTAGGGACAGTCATATATATCCTTGTTCATATGGAAGGATAAAAACAAATTTAGTGTTTCAGGACACATAACTGCCAGTTCAGGAGATCACTGAAGGTTGCACTCCAGCTTGTAAGATGAGTGAAGTGGAAATGCCAAAAGGGCTCCTGCACAAAAAAGGTACAAATGTGCAGCAGGACCTTGACTGCAGTTTCAAAAGCACTGTGCAATGGCTGTAGCATAATTAACAGAAAGCAGTCTTGTAAAATAAATCACAGAATGCTCACTCCCTTCTTCACCTCTGTGTTGACTAGGTGCACTTTTATAAAAAGCAATAGAGCTGCTCTTGATTTAGCACAATCTGAGTTTGGCCAAGGTGACCGAGATGAAGCAAGCAGTGTAGAAATTCCAATGGATATGTGAAAAGGACAAAAACAGATACTGTAAGTGTAAGATGACTTTTCCTAAGTACATTCAGAAGAACAGAAGACAAGTTCACTTATAACTGGCTGCTTAAGGAATCTGCCTTATCATTTCCAAAACAACCCAAGTAAATTCTGAGCTTCAAAACAGAGCTTCAGACTTCTTATTCCATTGATTTGAGACTGCACAGCTGTAGCACCACAGTGTAACTGCTTTCAATCATTAATTAAATCCACAGAACCCACTGAAACTCACAGGCACCCCAGTCTTTGCACATCTTTTATCACAAATGACAAATGCAGGTGAACCTTTAGCCATAAACTGCTCCCACAACCCAAAGCTTTTTCCAAAGGAGAATAGCCTACCTCTGGCAAGAGAGCTCCACATTTTTACATTGCTACAGAATTGCAAGAACTCTTGTGGCAGTCTGTGAAAAAACACCTAAAGTGCATGTGGCCTGTTGGACTTCAAGAGGGTGCAAACAGATCTACAGCTGTGTAAGGCATCAGTACCTAGGAGTATTAACTTACTTACAGACACTATTTTTCCTAGAAAATATGAAAGGCTAAAAACAGATTTAAATAATTCTTACAATGGGAAATAGTAAATTCAGTATTAAAAAATTGGGATCAGCAGTATTTACCATACTGTATTGTTATAAAAAACATTACCTTTATCTACCTGTCACTTTTATAGTTGCATACACCTGCTGCCACCTCAGGTTCCATTCCCAGGGTATTGCTCATTCAGAGGTAAAGGAAAGTGAAAATGTGGTTTAGAAGAACAAATTACTTGATTTGTTTCAGCTCATGAAGACAGCTACAGAGTGTAAATGAATAGGTAGGGCTCACTTTCCTTCTTGTCTTATTTTTTATTCTAATAATGTCACCTCCTAAAAAGCAGATTTTTTTATTGGTTTATTTTAGACTACACCCTCTTTTGGATACTACACCCTCTTTTAGACTACACCCTCTTTTGGATGTACGTTCTGCATGATATTAAAAGGCTGGAGTAGGATCCAGGGTTAACTCACATTTGGCAGCACATGGCCATGTTTCTAGACAATTCAGAGGGAACGCTGAGAACTCTCCACACAGCTCACCTGTACTAAAAATAGGTTACTTGTTTGGGACCACAGTGTGTAGGTAGAAGCAAACAAATATGATATATAAAATTACAGAATACCTGCAAGATACAGACATTACTCATGAACAAGAGAAACTCTGCACTTCAAACAGTCACAGGGCAAAATCCTGCATTTCATTAATACGAAATGGCCTTAACTTACAGTTTAAAACAACCCAACCACAAAAACCCTAAATGTGCCATCAAAACTGCAATGAGTACAAGACTGTTCTTAAAGCTAAGGAATTTGTTAAAAGGACTCCTGCACTCTGTTACAACTCTCCCTACAACAAGCAGTCTTTCAGCTTACCGTAATTAGAAGAAAACACTTCATTCCAACCAAATGTTATGCACACCTTGACATCTTACTAGTATAAATTTTTTCTCTCCTACAAGAAATATCAAAAGAGGAGGGCTGATAACCTTACTGAATACTAATGAGTGACAGAGCTGCATTTACAAAGGTGATTGACTACAAGTATTTGAAACACCAGAAATGCAGTATTTGCAACAATTCGAGTATCTACAAAAATACAGATATTCAGGGTTTTTTTAATGTAATTTTATCACTACTTTTTCATAGCAATTTTCTTCATTTATATGCATATGATTGGTCATATTTAAGATAGGTACAAATACTATTATTTAAAAATTTATTTTACAGCAACACTTAAGAAACCATAAATCTATGGCAGTATTACTAGAGGAAATCCATTTCTATGAAAGCTGTATATTTGCAATACATTGTTGAAGTATATATTGCATTAATACTTCACTGCATTAATATAGGTTATTTGTTTATTACTACGTCAAGGTTATTCATCATATGCAGTGTCAGAAAGCACAAGCTGACATCTCATATTGTCTGCTTCAAGGGCAAGACCAATGTGACCTTTGGCTCCTTCTTTTAAAAAGGATGAAATCATTCCAGAGGGATAATGCTGAACTGCACAGCTCCCTTTAAGAATCAATCTGCCATTTATGGTTTCCAATTTTCCATACTGTAGTATGGCTTGTTAAGATCTCATGGCTAATTTTCTCTTCAAAGTTTAGTGTTCTAAAATTCCCCAAATATGTTTCTTACTGCAATGTCACTTATGCTTCCTACTTTAATCATCACAGAATTAAAATTGCAGATCATCAATTCTTTTTAATTTTGCTAAGGTGCTTCTGGATTCTGTCTGGACTAAAATCATGCTGGGCAGTGACTTCCTAGATCTAGATCACACCTTGAATCAAAAACTATTTTAGACTCAATGTTTTTTCTTTCCACATTCTGTTAAAATCTCCAAGAAAAAGTCTTCATATTTATTGACTTTTCTTGCTTTACCATGCTTCTAAGCTCTCCTGTATTCAACTGACACAGGTGTGCAACTGATGGCAGAAGATACAGTTACCAGTGAAAATACATCAGAAACAGAAATAGTTAATAGGTAACAGTGCAAAAATATGGGAGTGATAAAAATGAGAGGTCATCTGTTAACTATGGAGCTCTGCCTTCAGCTGCCTCTGTACCACGCCAGGGGAAAGCAGATGCACAATCAAATCATGAGCTAGATGTGAAGCTACGTGTGTTATTTCACAAGGATGACAAGGTGCCTCGAGGATCTTGAAACATATTTGTACAGGCAACTCTTCCAACTTCATCAACCTCAAAGTGAGTACATTTTTGGAGAGAGAGGGATGAGATTAACACGTATTGGTAATTTTATTATCTGTGCGTGATACTGATTTCACTATAAAATTCAACCAAGGAGAATGCAGCATTCTTTGACCTAGCTGATAAAAGGTCAGAAAGCAATTTTGAATAATAAATGAGACCTGCTGACCTCATGACCCAAGTCTGGCAGGGTCAGCAGCAGCCCTCTCACCAGATGCTGATGGCAGATATACAAACGCAGACAGCTCAACTAATGAGCTTCCCGGATAAAGGTTTTAGATCCAGTGACATTTAAGTGCTATGCAGTATATAAAATAAACTTACAAATAATCTGTGCCATAAAAAATTAAAGTGATATTTACAGTGAGGTGCAATATGACATACTTTGTAATCTTCACTACAATGATTATTTTACTGCTTCTCCTAGGTGGCCATTAACCAGAAAATATAATACCTGACTAACATTTCCTCTAAGGTCTTTTCACGCTTATATGGTTCCCATTCAGTGGATGTACTTTGAAAAGACAGACTTTGATAGTACATTTTCTTGGCACCTCATTCAATAAAAGTCAACAAAAATTACTTTTAAGACAAGTTTGAATTTATTTTATTTAAATTCAAACCAACATATTTCCTTCTAGCGAGTGAAAGACAGGCTTAGGGTATTGTAAGACCAAGAACTATTTTCTTCTCATTGCTTCATGAACACTTCCACAGAGAAATGAGTTACACAGTACATGGTTCATGGAGAGGGAAGTGTGCTAAAATTCATTCTCTCCTCTACCTTATATTTCACTCTGCAAATGTCTTATTCCATTCCAGACCTCAGAAACTCTGAGTTTCAACATCACCCTGGATGCTGGGTCTGAGTTCCACAAGCTATCATCTCATTCCTCAGGTATATAACCACTGCTTGTTTGAATTTGTAGGAATATAACTATATATTTATGTTCTGCATGAATTAGCAGTATAAGGCCAGGCCAAATTTCTAAATATCATTTTTGAGAACCGATTTGTAAGGAAAAAGAATTGATTAGGTTCTTTTCATCTGCAAATAATTCACCATGAACACAATTAACTACAGCAACCACAAAAATTAGCTTTTCTGTCTTTTAAAGTCACTATTATTAATTCTATGGAAGATGTCTTTTAGCCACTTACTGAAGTCTAGAGACTACATAAAAAATGTTACAGAAAAATTATTGTGCTCTACTCAATTCTGTGTTCCTTTGTATAACTAATTTTAACTTATAAACCAACTGGTGCTTAAGAACTCAGAAAAATTAAAATACTAGCTGGAGATGGAGGAAAAATACTGTCCCATTTCATTGAAGGGGAATCTGAGACATTAGGTTACATGAAGAAATATTTTCTTTTAAACTTTAGAAAGTTTCAGCCTTTCAATTTAATTGCATTCCTGCATGGTCTTGAATTGTGAAAAAGGATAAAAAATGATTAGTTGATTTAATTTTGTTAAACAATATGTATACTTCTACAATATTATTTCCCATTTAACTCCTCTTTCAGCTAACCAGCTTTTAAAATTACATTTATATTGTTAATTTTTCTTGCCTATCTCTAAGGTGTCCTCTATTTAGGCCATAGCTTTTCAGAGTCAGCAAAAAAGATCATGACCTCTCCAAAAGGCCTCCCAATCAATGTACACAAAAAATTTGTAATATTTGCAGTGTTATTTACATTCTCCTTATATCTTCACAGTACATCAGCTCTTCTGAGTGCCACTGTACAACTTTTGACTGAAATGTTACCCCTGACATTTATAGATGGAATTTACCTACCCAGTGGTGACTGGCATACCACTAGGGAGAGAGCATCTGTATCCTTCTGATCCAGGGGCTGCCAGGAGCCATTTAGATCTTTTTAATCAGTGCTGATTAAGGCAAGTCAGATGACTACCCTCAAATTTATCACTGCTTCTAAAGACTTTGTAGCTGCCAGTAGCTTGGGTAGCTCAGGCAAGGGATTGTCTTGGCCACTCGCCTTCCCTCTGCACTTGTGAGGACTTTGCAAGGGGAATTACACACTGTCTCTACATAATCTATCCCAATTTTTCACTGAGTCAAGTGTGTGCCCAGAATACAATTTTGGGACTTCAGCACTGTGTGTAGATACCAATTAAACTCATTGTTAGTGAACCCAGCTTCTAAATCTTAGTGCATTCATTTAGGGAACCAGTAACAGTAACCAGCTCCTGCACTCTCAGCCTGCATGCAATTGAAATAGAATTTGATTATAAACATATTAAATTATAAAAGTTGCTCAAAAATCTGCCTGTAGCTTTGCCTCATGTATTTAAAACAGCAGTAGCTTCCACTACCAAGAAAGATTTTCTTACTGCATCTAGTGCATCAGTAAAATGCACTCAGTCTTGATGCTTTGGTTTCTGTCTTGCCACTAGACAATTATGTGTATTGTAAGCCTGCTAGATTTCCTTAAAATATTACATTCAATCTGCCTTTAAATGGCTTCTCCATTTCATCGCTATGAGAGTACAAGGAATTTTGGAAGTCAAGAGTTGTTCACAGTAGCTTCATACCAATTTTCCCAGAAGAAGACACTACAAAGCTGTGCATCAGCAGAACCTTCCGCCTAGCAGAGTAAATCTTTCATTACATAAATCAGCTGGACTTATGTTAATTATTTACTGGTGAAATAGTGCAAAGCAGAACAGTGGAATCTGGAATAAGATTCAGGGTTTGGAGATACATCTCTTAATGAATGCACCTGAAAATGTAATCAAAGAGAGAGAGGAGGACTCATGAGATCCATCCAGTGGGATCACCTATGAGCAGAAATTCCATTTAGCTTTGCTCAGCAAAAGAAAACAAATGCAAATAACAGAGTTGATCTAACTACAGGCTTGCAAGAATATATGTATGGAAAGGAGAATCAGAAAAATTACTGTACCCAACTGGTACTGTAATAACAGGAAACTGTTCTCTTACAGAAAACCATCCTAGATAGGTAATATACACTAAAATTGTTAAACAAATCTAGCTGTGTTTTGATGTACCCTCTGCCCCTGCACCATTGTAGTGACAGCTAATGCATGATGGGCTGCTCTTTTCCACTGCTTGTCCTGCTTTTCATGCAATACAACACCACCATCCCATTTCATTTTTTATTCTGCACATTTATGCTGTGACTACATCCACCAAAGGATCCATTTTACCTCTGTACTCTAAATGAAGAATGTGTAAATTAGTTCTGTTCACTAAAAATCAACACACTTTTCAGAGTGTACAATATTTATTCTTCTTAACCTGGAATAGCTTATTCCCAAAAGCAATTAACATGCCTTATGCTCTTTCCTCTCCTCCTCCTAAAATCACTACAAAGAAAACTAGAAATTAGATTTTCATCTTGGTATGTTTTATCCAAATACAGGCCAAAAATCAAAGCCCTGGTTGCCAGAGTTCTAGCAAAATCATGCTTGAGAGGAGCCACGTTCACATATACCAGAACAGCTTCTGCCGTGGCTTTAATTTTCTTTTACTAATTACATATGTCATTTTTCCTTGAAAAGATTGTTTTCTTCTGATTCTGAATGTGTACTACAGTTTTGCAACTTGAATGAACTAATCAGTTGTGAATTTTCAAAGCAGAACTTGTACATTATCACAGCAATAAGCATACTGTAATAATTTTTCTTTTTTTAATTTCAAAGAAACAGTTTCTCTGCATATAAGTTCCAAGATGTCTAACGACCCAAAATGTAAAGCTTTTACTTGTATTCTTGTTTAGGACATTAATTATTATGACAGATTTTATAAACATTTTGTCATATGTCATCATATTTTCTCAATCCTTAAACTACACTTAATTTTTAGTCTTCTCTTTTGAATTTCACTTAGGACTGACTCACATACATACTGGTCTTCATACATCTAAAAAAGTATTAGAGATTTATACTTCTTGTTCATACAGATTCCCTTTAATTTTATTCTTTATACTAGGCAGCTTATTCACTGAGTAAAACCTAGTTTTCTAGGAGTCCATTGTATGTAGGGAAGCTTTCAAATATTACCATGGCCATAGGATAATTGAAAAAAAAAAAAAGATAATCAGAGCCTCTGGAATAATAATGAGTAAAAAAAATGTTTCTGATGAAAACAATTAGTTACAAGCACTACGAGTTGAAATTCAGTTCAGCGTTAAAGAGACAGTTTAGAAGCACATGGTACATTTATCACAGCTCCACAGACAAGTTATTGAGCTGTCTGTGAAAAACAGAGCCAAACAGGAAAGCTTTCAGCAGAAAGCAGTGGTTGAGGTCCTTGATTGATAGAGTTAGATGATGCAAAGCTGTCTGATGGCCTTTCTGCAAAATAAAGTGAAGGAACTCAAGGTCTTTCATGACGATCTCTGACCACAGATGAACAGCTACTTTATTACAGCACAGATTGAGGTTGCACCTTAGTCCATATTCTGCCACTTTTGGATGCACACAGTTAACTTTACCAACAATCCACTATGTTTAACATAAGTGTCTGCCATCTTTATACCATTTTAAAAGGGCAGCAGATTGCAGTAGTTAGAAGCTTAACCTCTTTTCTTTTTAATTGTGGTGATTGAAAAAATATAATCAGTTTTATCACAGGGTTCTTATTGCAGTGATAGGGCTGATTGTTCAGGGGAAGTGCCTCATCTAAAAGATACAGATAAATCCCTGCTATGTGTAAGAGCCAAAATCTACTGGTGCTTCCTCCCTCAGAAAGGAACTAATTTACTTTTTCCAAAATGTAAATCCTGTCTTCCTAATGACTTGGGGGTGATTCCAATCTTCACTGATGTGATGCTACAGATATCATAAAATACATCTTTGCAAAGCCTGAGAACAATTATAGCACATTTGCTTTCAGCAGAAATTGAATACTTATCTCCATGATTGTGATGTTTAACAAAAAATGTTTAGGAAAAGATACTACACTACCTGACCAATATAAAGTACTTACAGTCACTCAAGCAACCCTGACTTGGGGGGCACAGTTCAGACAAGAGCAGTGACTTCTATTCACAGTTCAAATTGAGGATATTTTGTCTGGGGTTCTCACAGCTGCCTGTGATTCACACTGGCTAAGGCTGCACTGCCTCTTTCATTTCGAAGTACAACCTGGAGACAAATACTAAGACCCGGTCACTTCTACACTTACCACATTGACTGATACTTTTGATTTTAGAAAAGCAAAAAATTCCACAAAGAATTTTTGAGTACATGAGTTTGACTCTGGGCTATATTTTAGTTAAAGTTTCTATTAGCTTAATTAGCTAATGGGGTCGCTAAAGCAACTGTCCAGAAGTTACTCTCATTCACTCTCTTCAAATGTCCTTTGAAGAAAAATATGTTTTCACATATTTAAAGTCCTTTCTCCTTAATTATAGGTCTCTTTCCCTCATTGACAAGGCCAAAGTAGTGTCCTGGACGAAACAATTGCTGTAGGCTTCTTCCAAATGAACTATTCCAGTCTAGTGCAATTTATATTTGAAATGCTTCAATTAATCCTTGCATTCATTTGTAACTTTGTTCTGGGTTTACTCTCTCAGCTCTAGTGCTCCACTGTGAGCATCCTCAGAGCAGAACAAGTTACAGTAAAGCAGTAAACATCTCTCCCCAGGAAGTGTCTCAGTAAAGAACAAAGTGTCATTGATGGCAAAAACCTCCGTTCTAACAAGGACAGGTTCATATATTCAGACATCAGCTACAAGAATTATTCAGCTTTTTAACATTTTCTGTCCTGCAGTGATGAGTCTTGCTAATACCAACACATCTACTCCCCATGTCTTTGACATCCTTGGTTTTAAAGTCAGTGTTAATCATTACTCCCCAAACTCTTTTCCTCAGAATAGCTTTTTTTTCCCATTACCTTAGTTTAATATTTACTTTAGAGGCTGGTGCCTAAATTGTCTGGATATGGAATTCAGTGTGTCATCTATCAAAGGACTGACAAGAGGAAGTCTGCCCTGAAATTCTGACTTTTGAATTCACAGAACTGCCTAGCTCCTTTTTCATGGTTGAAGTGGCATACAGATACTATGACCCATGTACTCAGCTTTCAACTCAGTTATTTTACCATTTTTACAATACCATACACCAGTAGTAGTTTTAAATTATAACATTTTAAACACCTCACTTGATGTTATTTGGTTGAATCTATTCTGAGTGCTGAAACAAATGCTGCAAGTCTTACAGGATTTTTATGCAAAGTGAGAGAGTATTATCCAGGCTTTTCCTCCTGTATCATATAAAAGACTCCTGAGCACAGTGCCACCTAAAACTTCTTAAAAAGGAAGATGCTCTCAATTTCCTAGGTTTGATGCTGGTCCAACAGAGTTGAGGAAAATAAAAACAACACAAAGTGCTGTCAGTAGAGACAGGCACTGGGAAATAAAAAAATATTTCAGTCTGAAAGTTTAAATTGATATGCGTTTCTACCCACAAAACTGTAAACAATTTCTAAAGCATTTAAGATGATCTCAGAGTAGTCCTTCTCTCTGTTTAACGTTAAACACAATGTTTTTACATAACAGAGGCTGAACTATGAAAAGGAATGCTTTATTACACCTTGGTTGCATAAGTTCAATCTTGAAATAAAAAACCCTTTAAAAACAAAACACCATGTCTGGTTCATATAAATAAAGGTGTTTTAAAAACATGTATTGACTTTTCCATGTTATTAAGCTTTTTAGATGAATCCAGTTGTTAAATGGTTGTTCTAGTAACTGGCCTGTCATCTGGAAATGTTCTTAGATTGTTTTTTTTGACACAATGTCCCTGCAGAAAGTTGGGCAGTGTGACACAGAGAGCACAGGTTTGCCTATCACACTGATTACTTGATGTAATAGTAAGCAAGCTTAAGTGAACTGTGTGTCTTCAATCTTTCCAATCACTTAGGGATGGGCACCAGAGGATACCATCCATCATCCATGGCCTGAAACATATGGTGCATCAGCAATCTTAGGCTGACCTAAATGATAGTAAAAGCTGCTATGCTGTTCACAATAAGGAATTGTTGTCCACTGAATTACAGGATTGTGATTAGATTGCTAACATGGCCAACTTGATGTATAAGTGAAGTGTCCAGGAAAGATATTCCCTAGGATCCTTTGAAGATTAATTTATACCCTTGAAATGTGTACCAATCACAGAATGAAAAAATATGTCAAGGTATTTTTCTTGTGAACAAAAAAAGCACTGCAGTGGTAACAGCTATTAATTTATTTTTGGCAGTTTTAGCCAACAGAATTCAATAAACAAGGTTCTTAAAGGTTTCTGTTTTGTTGCAACGTTTTTACTGCTTGACTCCTAAAAGCACAGAGTTCTACAACAATATCTTCTATAAGGGGGTCAGTTCCCCTCACATTCTATTCTAAAATCTCATAAAGAATTGTAAGCGTTACACAAAGGCAGCAAGAAAAAGACTGAAAATTCTTCATTTTGTATTATTGTATTACTATGTAATGGGCACGTAAATACAGTGCAATATTATGCACCTATTTTTAAGATAAAAAACATACACACTTGACCACTGATCCCAAAATTATCAATTTTTTTCTCTCCATAAATTAGATTATGCTTGTCATGTTACTCATTCGTCAATTTAGGAAAAAATAACCCACATCACAGAGCTAAGGCTTCAACTACAATATCAACTTTGGTGTGACTCGGGGCAGGGGGCAACAAGGAAAGGGGGAGTTATTATTCTAGAGTAGCTCTATCCCTTAAATCCTCTTTAGGTAGTAACACAGAGATAGTGAAAAGCACATTTTAGGAAGCACAGGTAAAGAGTGAAAAAGAACATTATCTTATAACAGCTCTGAACTGTATTAGAACATCACTAAAACCAGCATACATTTGTGCTGACCATCCAAGACCATTCAAAACCAGCTTAGACCAGGCTGAAGTAAATTACTCCCTTATAAGATATGGAACTTTAAAGAAATTGTTTTGCAAATATGTCTACTATATGCAATTATCATGAGAAGACTGGAAAAAATGTTCTTTTCTGTCCTATCTTCCAGTCTATTTTTTTTTTTGGTGATTTGCTTTGCTTTTCCTGGAACGTGTGAGGCAGATGTGCCTGCCGTGCCTGTTAGCTCAGACCCTCTGCTGGTGCTTTTACTTTATTTCTAATGTGCTTGTAAACAGTGTAAGTCCTTAACCATGTACAAGTTCTATTTTAAAACCTTCCTAACCACACAACTAAACCATTAAATTTCATTACATAAAAGCACAGGTTTAAAGTCATGGACTTTTTTTTTTACTATTCCCCAATATAATCTGCTGACAGAAGTGTAATTCATGTAATACACTATATATCACACCTTGACACAGATAACAATGGTCACTAGTGAAAGGGGGCCCTATTGAACCTTTCAAGGGGACATACTAATTAAATAATAAATTCCTTCCTGTGCATTGAGAATGGCCTTAATCTGCTAAAAATATCTGAGACACACCTATTAGAACAATTTGCCTAAAATACCAAAATGCTACTTTTTACTGAAAACACAAGCTAGGACCAGTGTCTGCTTAACTTACATTAAATAAAAATTGTCTTTTCAGTCAAGACAAAGACTTATGCTCATTGTCAGCATTAAACTTGACAGTTTGGTGAGATGCAAAACCCTGACAGCACTTAATGTCCAAATGAAACAGAATAATTTTTAGCATTACCATATTATTAGTACAGTAAATTGAGCTTGCATGCTTTAATTATGTCAGATTGCTTCTCTCTTTTTACACTTCTGAAGAGAAAACGGAAAAAAGAAATCCAAAACCTATTCAGATAAATGAATAGTAGAGAGGAAAGAATACACAGACAAGATACTAATTATACTACAGGAAATACTTCCTGGATTCAGGTTCCTACTTCACCCTCTACACTAGGCTATCTGAGCATCTCCTAGTAGTGCAGCAGGTGATGTGACTAACATCCATCATAGGAGAACAATACTGGCACCCGGTCTTTAGGGAATTAGTGATATATATCTTAAGTGTGATATGAGTTGGATTTTTCCAAGAGTAGGGAGAAAAAATTCTTCTGCTGAAATACTTGGAATTTGACAAAAATTTCCTCAGATACATCAGAAAGCTTTCTGTATTCTTGAATTCTTACTTCATTTGAATAGTCATCTTTACCAGCAATGGAATTGAAGAACTAAAACATGATGCTGAAGCAAGATAGGATACTTGGTGGACATAACTTTGGTACTTAAAATAAAGCATACAGGGAAACATTAAATATGAACCAGCCATGAGAGAATACTGAACAACTTAAGTTTCAAAATCTGGAAGTCATTATGTGCTGATTGGTTCCGTGCACCATGCAAATATGAAATACTACTTCTCTTAATGATGTTCACTTGCTTTGAAACAACACTGAGTTTACTTTTATATAACAAAGAGAAACAGATTCTATCCACATGAGACTGGAAATAAAAAGAGATGCATTAAGCCTTCTAAAAATGTGTACAGGTGCAGAAGTGCACCCAGAGATGAACACATGGTCCATCCTGAAATTTAACAGCTCTGTTGAGATACATTCTAGTGGTGATGGATATGCGTACCTCCAACTGGTTCAATGTTTTCTTGATAAAGAATACTTTTCTTGGTAGGAAATTATTTTTGTTTTTTTATTTTGAGCTATTTCCATTTTTTGTTTGCTGAGACAGATGCCTTGATCTCATTATTAGAGACAAGCACTGTTCAGTTGTGTCAATCTGCTGTGTGTTAGCTGGAAATCTCTACTTCCATACTAATAATGACTTGTATAAAGTAGTTTTACCTTTCAGCATGTTTTTCACAAAACACATAATGAAAAATTTCCATCTTACTGAAAACTATTAGGAGCAGCTTGAAGTAATTTCTCTTTCTGCAAGGTTTTTTTAAACAAAAAAAACTCTTAAAACATTTAACTTGTCTTACTGCCAGACAATATTAGTAATTCTGTTGGTTCAATATTTGCATGATTAATTTTATAATTTCATTCCAAATAAGGTCTGTTATTCTGGAATTCCAGGACAGAAACATTTCAAATATATGTAGTTATAGACCAAGTTCAGGAACTCATTCTGTATCTCCTAAAAGTTTAAAAAATATAAGATGCAAAATTCAAAGGCACCTTGCTTCATATATCATTAAAAAGAATCCCTTCAATAAATTGTATTCCAATTACATGACAGAAAACTAACTAAAGGATGACAAAAATTGTTAACTGCACACTGCAGATTGTTCTGCCTTCACTACTGCCCAGTAGAAGCCATAGGTAACTGCAGTCAAAATGTCTCAGAAAGATTTTATTCCCCATGATAAGGAAAATTCAGACAACAGAACCTGAAGAGAACGTTGCCAAACTCTTGCAAACATTTTTTAAGCATGGCAGCCATATAATCATATATTGTTGAGAACTTCTGCCTGAGGGTCATCCCTTTAGCCATGCTGTTCTGAACCACTCCTCTCTCAGAAAGCATCTGGCTCTACAATCTTTCAAGGTTAGAACCTATTCAAGTCTTTCCTGCCCTATGTGGTCCTATAGTATCCTACATGAATATCGAACAGCAAAGAAATTAATAAAAATAGTATCAGGAGATTACAAAACATCAATACAGCACAGAAAAACTCTAGATGGTGTCTTATAAATATGAACAAGGTATTCTAATACTGTGCTACCTATGGCTGTTAGCACAGAGCTCAGTTTCAGTGTTAATTATGGACTATACACAGTACTACTTTTTCTCCCACCTCAGCCTGCCTCTCATATTAGACCCATCTAGAAAATCCCCAGCTTTGCAAGAACGATTTGCACAAAAAATTCTAGGGGAAGTGCTAGAACTTAAGTAATCTATTTTTGCTATTTTATTCACAAGATTTTACAGAGGCTGGGTGAGCAAAAAAGCACAGAGAAATAGGGAAACATCACTAAGGCCATCACTCTGTCCTCTTATTGTCTACACTCCTTAACAGTGTAGACAATAAAGAGAACAGAGTCTGAGCAGTTAGAGATTGATTATTACAAATTAAAATAGGAAAAGGACAAACTTCAAAATATAAACTAACCAAGGTGAAAACCTCCAGGTTTTGTTCTTTCTACCTTTGTGAATAAAATTAACACTGTGTTATACAGACACAAATGGATTAAAAAGGAGAGTATGACACACAAGAAATGAAAACATTACTTGGTAACTTATACACTTATTTCTTATGCTATGTTCAGATGTCTTCCAGTTGTAAGGGTTTATTTGACCCATGGCTCTGTGACAAGAAATCCAAGGCTCCAACAAGGATTTCAGGTTATATACTCTCAGCAAGTCTGAACACTGTGTTCAACTAAGAGCAACAATATAGGCAAGGAGACATTCAGACTAAGGAAACAAGACGTGACAAAGAGTGGCTCCTCAAAAAAAAAAAAAAAACAAACTAAAAAAAACCCAAACCCAACAAAAGAAGAAAAACAAACCAAAAACAACCAGTAGAAGACAGTCTTAGAGGAGACTAAGTAACAAGGAGTATTTGCAGCTCCTTCACATGCTGTTTTGAAGCCCCAAGTCAGAACTGTGAAATCTAAGATGAGTGTTGCACTTTACCTCACCAAATGAAGTTCTAAATAAACAGAAGAGACTAAAAATGAACCAATGATAATTTTATATGTCTGTATTAACAGCTCCTCCCCTCCCAAAGTATTTACCTTTAAAGATTTAAATAGAGCATTAGAGATTCTTTGCATTCAGTAAGCACGGAAAAAGCACATAAAAACCAAAACTGACTAAAGTTTATTACGCATTTGAATTTAGAATATATGTGATCCTTATACCTCCTTGACCAGTGAATCCTATCTATCCTAATGTTTTGTAGGAGTCTGAGATGGCGCCTTTTGAATTTGATTTTGTGTAAA
Organism: Molothrus aeneus; assembly: GCF_037042795.1. NCBI lineage: Eukaryota > Metazoa > Chordata > Aves > Passeriformes > Icteridae > Molothrus > Molothrus aeneus. The sequence goes on along the minus strand of NC_089658.1, from coordinate 7,968,196 downwards.
AATACACACCAAATCTGATTTCTGCTACATTAAGGAGTCCTCTGGTAAAATATATGACGCATGGAATGAAATAAGCTTACTTCCTTTAGTACTTGACCACTAATATTAAAGACTACTGGATCAAACTACAGTTTTAATTGGATATATAGGACATGATACAGTGGTATAGTTAAACTGCAAGTTAGATGCTAAAATATAGCATTGATTTGTATTCTTTTACTGGAAATATTTGTAATATGAAACTAGGATACAATATACTCATTTTTAATGCCTATTCTGTACAGAAGAAAGCTACTGCTGTCACCAGGTTATGCCCAAAGTACATTCTTCAAATAAATGTTAGATTAATTGGTTTGCTGTTTCTCAGTCTAAAATGAGATTACAGATTAATCTAATTCACATTAATAGTGATGAAATGTTGATTACACAATTCCTACACTGCTTATTGCTAATGCACACACACAAAACTTGCCTGCCACATCATTTTTTAAAATCGCCTGATGTCTAATAATTTAATGAATTGTTGCATATAGGAACTTGCCCAAGAGCACAAAATACCAGTTCCACCTAAAACCTTTGTTTTATTGGACAAAATGTTTGTGCTAATAAGACGACCAGATTGGATAAAGAAATTTCATTTTTGAGATAATTTACTGATTCCTCAGGTTCTGTTGAAGTTTTCCGGACATTTAGTATCTCACCACAACACAAGCAATATAAATTATATAAATGTGTTTATAGTTAAACTGTGTCAATGCATTTATCCCCCAAAAAGTTACTTCCCCAGCAGCCAGGCAACAGAAGTTTTCATTGAAATCTTGTATAACTTTTGTTGGCATCAGTGATCCAAAAGGGCTAATGCTCCAAGTCAGGATTATCTTTCGGGTCTTTGATTGTTCAAATACAGAGTCAGAATGCAAATCTGACTAATATGAAAAGGAAGTAGGTTATAACAAGATGACAATGTGAAAGAATATATCAGAGATAGAGCAACCCTCCTCTTTGGCTGCACTTCCTTGACAAGACCTTCAGACAGCGAGCAGGCAAGGAGTTTCATTTGCTATGTAGAAAGACAGACACAGAATTATTTCCTAAGAGCTGACATAAAAAAAGTCATCTGCGACTGGACAGGTTTCTGAAAGGCTGACAATGGCAGCGTTTAAAGCCCTGTGCCGCAGGTCACTATTCCTCTCTAGTGAGCAGGAGCTGTTATATCCCGCCCTGCATTGATTTACCATTACTGAACGGATTCCTCATTTTAACAAAACATATCGTTAGATTCTAGGTAAGTCTTTGACAATTCTTTACACTGGCCTATGGAATTCAATTGCCACCATTAATTTCACTCTGGTATTTATCAGCAGAAGCTTTTTTCCTGCATGAACCAATTTATTTAATTGAATAGTTTAAAGGGCTCCAAAACCACATACAAAAGATGAGGTTATAGCTAACAGCTTTCAAATATACTTAAAAGCTTGAATCATTAGCAGTTGCTTAAACTAGGAATTTTTAAGTGCAAGCCAGAATTTATTGCAAACTAGTCTCAGTGTTGCGATTTTTTCACATTTCATTTTTTCACAAATACAGCAGGCAGTTAAAATATTATGCTGTATTTAGGAATAAAGCCTATACTTTGCTGTCCTTCCACTTTTCCAGTTTTTGGCATTCCTGGAATATCCCATGCATCATTTCCTCAATTTATTACCTGAGTATTAAGTTCTTAAACACATTTATCCCCACAATTTTTTTAAAATGGTAAATAAATCCAGTTCCTCAAATTTCACAAAAAACTGAGGCACTCAATTCCAGAAGAACTGGAATGCTGTAATGCTGTTCCAGATAAGAAATTTTTGGCTCCCTATGTATTAGAAGAAACAGGTATCAAAGGATGGCACATGGGAAACTGCTTCAGTGCAGTAGCTATTGGGAAATTGCAGTCCTACACACAAAATGCACCTAGAGGTGAGAGAATCTCATTTCTAGCTATTAACTGTGCAAATATTTTGATATTTCCACAAAAAAGGGAAAATAAATCTGTAGATGGCTAATTGCTGAATGCCCTGAAGATAAGCAATGAGTTACCACTGAGAAAGATACAGGTTCAGATATACTCCAGGAGGGAATATCCAATTTCTATGTGTCCAATCAGTGGGCTAGGGAATGACAACAGTGGTTTTATCCCCACACTTCCTCTGATCAAAGAAGTTCTGCACGTGACTTGGTATGGATTAGGCATGTATGTCATAAGATCAAACACTACAAATGAAAAATGAATGCCAGCATAGTTCCCCTTAGCTTTATGCTATGTGGATATAAAAGTGGATAAATAAATTTTCAAGACCTGAAAATCACTGCCTGTGACTCACATGAGAGTAGAAAACAACCATACTGACAACCTGTTAAATGGTACTATTAACCTGAGATTATTGCTGTGTAGAAAAAGGCATGAAGGGATAAAGTCCAATATACTTTTTCAGAATTATGATGAATGTCAAAAAAATTAGGGAAAACCTAAGCTTCTTTGAAGAACTGAAGAAAAACCTCCAGAAATCAATAGTAAGATTGCTATCAATATGTTTGGAACAGGTCCAAAATTATTATCTCTGACATTAACATAAAGAAATTGCAGCTGTTTGCATTTATAATTCCTTTTAGCAACAATGGAAGAATGTACTAGGACAGAATAGTGTTAACCCTTTCTCTGGCATGCTTTGCACGCACAGTTTAGGTTTTTTTAAATTCCTTATCTTGGTTTCTGGAGAAATATGAGTTTGGTGACTTGGGTTTTTTCTTTTGTTGTCGTTTTTGTTTGCTTGGAGTTTTTTATTCAAATAAGCAATTCTGTCTTTATGGAACTACAGAAAAATATGGCATTTTAAATTATTCATCAAGTGAAGCTGTTGTATACATTCTATCAGCCTTAACCATGAAGTAAGGATGCAGGAGCTTCAAAGGAATAAGTACCTTTCTGAAAAAAAAGCCCCAATTATATAATATACTATGAACTTCAAAGATTAAAACAGAATGGCAAATTCTGAAAGTTTGTATTTTAAAAAAACAAAAAAACTTCTATTCACTTCAGTGGAAATTTTTTGAGTTAAATAAGATTAGACTTCTCTAGATCTAACTTATTAATTCCAAGTAAAGAAAAATGCAATGCAATACAAAACAGTCATGACGGCAGCCAACATTCAGATTCTTTTACTTTGGATCAGGGGGCACAAAGCCAGCCTTAAACTATAACTTAAAAACCCAAAACAATATTTAATCTTTATCTTGATATTGCACAAGTCGCCAAATACTGTACAGACCATAAATACAGAGTATTTAATAAATTATGACATACCTATTAGATAAATTACTAAATCCAGATATAATTACTTGTCCGAACAATTACACTGGTCGTGGACCTACTCCTGAAATTTCTGCATATCATTTCAAGACACAAATAGTTATACTCTTTCATATATTAGAAATCATAAAATTATTTCTTCAATTCCCTATGAACTCATCAAGTTTTACAATACATATGACAAAACCCGACAAGCCAAAACAAGAATACTTCTGCTATTACATATTGTGATAAATAATGCAACAAACATAAGTGGAAATGAGAACAAAAAGAAGTCTAACATAATATTAAATACGTTCAAAATCTCTTTTCCAATCATTCTGTATGTTTTCTGCCTCTTTCAGAGTACACTAAATTCTGAGTATGTAAAAACATCCACTCTTCTTTGCAGCATGTATTTATGTAGTTCAGATCATGGAGCATGAAAAATTCATAGCCAGTACAAATGCTTATGCATATTGTTCTCCTAGCAAAGCAACTTTCTAGATGTTTTTTGAACAACCATCAAATAATTGGGTTAAGAACAAAATGACAGTAGAAACTATTTGTTACTAGACATACAAAAAAATCCCCCTTTCAGAGAGTGGAAGTAACTCCTCTGAATTCATAACTTGTTTGAGATTTGATTAGAATTAAACATCAATTGACTACTAGAATCATACCAGCACTCTTTATGTAACAGAAATGCTTTTTTCATCTAGTACAGAAAGTTTTGAAATAAACCCAAAGATCTAAACACATTTGGAGTTTGAAGACACCTGCATTTGCAACTTTCAATGGAGAAATTAGTTCCATTTTAGCTGTAAATCTCTGTCAAAATACTTCATTGAAATATGCCCTGAAAATTCAGGAAATTGGAAATTAGGTCCATACATGAACTTTACAGCTGGGGCTGCTTTAGTTTCAATGCAGGTTGAGCCAAACCATATAAACAAAATTATTTGAAACAATATTAAATGTAAGCAAAGTATAAACTCATATATGACAATCACTGAAAGTGTTTTTCATTTCAAAATTATAGAGACACCTCTTTGTATTGTGGCCTGAAGCAAGTATCACTGATCATTTTTAGTATGCTGGAACAAGGATATTGGTAACAAATTTTCATCACAGACACACACACTCAATGAGATAATAAATTAGTTTCCCAAGTGAAGGCTCACTAATAAGATTGGATCTAAAATTTAGGTCACTTAATTTTAAGACTCAGCTAATGGGCTAAAAAAAAAAAAAGAGTATAACTTCATAACATAAATTCAGGTTCAATCTTTTTTACCATAAACATTAGCACCATTGTAAAGTTGCAAAGAGTAAGCTTCTTGTAAAATGAAATGATCTAATTGTAAAATGCATTTGATATCTCCTTGCATGGAGGTTATTTCTAAAAGAAAAGTAAAATATTCTGTATTACATTATCAAGTTATAAAATTTAAGCAATTAATTTTTAGTGCTGTGTAAGGTCTGATGTCACTGAAAAGATAAATTTGTAAAACTTCTTTCCAATATGATTTATTGATTCTATTTCAAATACAGTGCTTCTTTTATTTGCAAATACCAGACCTATTATACAATCAAAGAAACGTTACCTTTTCTTATTTAGTATTTAGAGGTGACGAGAGAGTGTGAAAGTCCTTTAACTCCTTGACAATCATATGAGAAAACTCCTAGTCTGATCAAGTCAGAAATAGGCCATTTGGCTTGTCTCACATAGAAAGTACTGTGAGCTCTACTCCCAGCTTGCTCTGAATTCTAGAGGAAGTTCTTTTAAAATTATATAGCAACAAATTTTATACTTACAAAGAAAATTTTCTGAGAGGGACATTTTACAAGGTTCTGTAGTATAGAAAAAGGGGCAATGTATTTGAAATGAAAGAGGATAGATTTAGCTTAAACATGAGGAAGAAATTCTTTATTGTAAAGGTATGAGGCACTGGAGCAGGTTGCCTGAAATTGTGGATGTCCCATCCTTGGGAATGTTCAAGGCCAGGCTGAACAAAGCCTTAAGCATCCTGGTCAAGTGGAAGGTGGCCCTGGCCATTGCAGGCAGTTGGAACTGGATGATTTCTAAGGTCCTTTCCAACCCAAACCACTCTATTATTTTTAATGTATTGCAAATCCCTCTCCCTCAGTCTTTGAGAGTGTCCAAAACTTACCATTTCCATTCTCTACTATGGCCAATGGCTCTCTGCAAATTGCTGTCTTTCTCAAGGGATTAATAGTCCTCTGAACTTCTGCCAGCAGCACTGCTTGCATTGCTTCAACAATCTGTCATAAATGCAAATTATTATTGGATGATATCAGTACCTCAATTATTTATCAAAGTATTTGACAATTTTTACCAACTTGCACAAACTGGAGACTGTCCTGGTGAATGTCATTAGAAAAATAAGTCTTTCAGACAGTGATAATCATGTGTCTCTACATGCACACTGAGGAAAAAAAAGGTTAACTAGATGGCAATAAAATAGGGTAAGTTGTCAGTCAGGACTGCTTCCCAATAAAAATTCATTTTCTTTAATGTGAAATCTAGAATCAGTCACCTACTGCCTCCTTGATTTCAAGGATGAACAATTACTAACAAAATATGCTAGTAAAACACAAGGTGCTAACAGCTAATAAGTATCTTCATTCTTTTTTTCTGATGTGTGCAAAAGTGCTTGATAGACTGAATAATGATCTTGTTATCTTGGGGTGACTTGGTTTTGACTATTTTAGAATTTCTGGCATGTAATGTCTCTGATAAAATTAAAGAACATTTTGTCGTTAGGAGTGATGCTCTATTCCTCTAGCTCAAACATAATACCCCTAAATTTTTTGTCTAACACAGAGAGAAATATCATTCCTCAAGCCCCTCTTATGGAAAAGAAACATCCATTGGAGTTGTGAGCAGCCTGTAAATGGCACTTGCAGTAGCTGATGTACCTCATGTGGGCATTAGGACAATGCAGTGTGGACACTGTCTGACAGAGTTAATACTTCCCTTCATTTTAGCAAAAGGGTGCCATAAGAACTAAGGACATTTTAAGATGTAAAGACACTTAAATAGCACATGAAGACCTTAGACAAAAGACTGCAAACCTTTGTAATTCTTAGTCTAAATTTCAGCATGGTGTACCTTCTCTGCATTTGGTATTTCCTTCAGAAAAGGAATACAATTTTTCCCATTTAGGAAGGTATTAATTCTCAAGTACAAGAAATTTCCTGAAAAACAGGGTGAATCTAAGATTTCAACCTCAACTTAAATATGAATTTAAATGAAATACAAAAAAATTTAAGTTTAATATATGTTATTATAAACATTTTAAGCTTATATATATTTTAAGCTTATTTATATTATTAAAAAGCTATTAAAATTGTTTAAGTTTCATATGGCTAAAAGTTGATGTGCAGGATCTTTCAAACTGCCTGGAAGAGAGATTGTTTCAACTCACTAATCAAGTACTTGTCCTCAAAAATACCTATAAATGCCCTTGTAAATTCAAATCATTAAGTGGAACAAAGGCTGTGGGTGTCCTTTGTGGCAAAATCCTTTATTGTAGACAAATATACCATAGTCAGGTCCACAATGTAAAAGTTCACTGCAAGTGAACCCAGCCCTATGTGATTCAATATAGCACAATCCTTCATCTTGTTATAATAGAACTTTATTTTACAGGGGACATCAAAGGCAGTTTCCAGTTCCTCACATCTATACAGCCCTGAGCTTTGGGGATTACAGATCCTGACTTTGCAGCAGACTCTTACAATATATCTATAATAATTAAGAAAGAGAAAGAAACACGGACACATTTTCATTGTCCTGGGGAAATTTTTGATGAAACAATTCTTACAGAGGTACACAAAAGATATCTGCTAAGAACCTGTCACTAATCTGGATCAGATGCTCTTTACTTCTATCACTGCTGTGCATGGCAGGCAGTATGTTAAAGCAAAAAACTGTAACAAAGGGCACAACACGAAAGAGGCACCTGTAGATGTCTCTGCATGTTACTTGACTGTGTCTGTACCTGCATTTCCACACTGCTTGGTGTGGTTTCATGTTTAGTTTTGTCTTCCCATGGAATCTTACTCCAAAAATTTATATACCTCATCTACCCTTATCACCAAGTTCAACGATCTCCAGTAGTTTTTCCTGTTTCTAACATGTAACAAATCTACATCAGCACCTTTCATTTTCTCTGATCACTTCCACTTTAGTGTCCTTCTAGATATAAATTAGCTACCTTATTGACTGCATATGCTTTCGTTTTTTCTCCTACAATTGTAATTGCTGTTGAAAATACAATGTGTTTTTTTAGTTTGGATTGTTAAACGTGACAAATTATGCTGCTTCTTTGACTGAGGAGGTATAAATAATGTATGTTGACCTATAAATACTGATATTAAAAGTGAAAGATAATTGTTCAACTCTGAAGCAGCAATAATACAGAATAATTCAAAAAGACAAGTGAACAAAAGTTGAGATAAGTAGTATTGTTGCATCCATACTAAGTTATCTTGGCTTTCCTTTCTACACTTTGTCAATTACTTCCAAGGAATAATATTCTCCTTCTGATGAGTGTGTTTAAGAAGAGAAGTCAGTCGATATCACTCCTGGTTATTGCTCAGGCCATAACCTCTACAGGTGTGAGCCTTGCAGAAACTGCCTCCCAAGTGCCTCCATAACAGTCACATCATGGGGCAAAAATACACATCAAAACTGGAATGATCCAGTCTGCTTCACTCTGATTCTGCACAGTAATTGTCAGGACAGTTGTCTAGATACTTCTACTGAACCATATATTTTTCTCCATATACCCCTCTGGAAACATGAACACACAAGTCATTTCTGGGTGGGATGGGAATGTGGCAAGGAATGGCTATATTTTGTCTGAAAGAGCAACAAAACAGATGAAAATGACCTTTCCTTTCAAAATATCTGGGGAAAAGAAAATACTAAGAAAATATTTAAAAAACATACACATTTTTAAAATCTTAGTCAGAAAATTACCTCCCTACAGCCTTCAACTTCCAAAAGTCAGTAGACCCTAGATAAAAAATTAGCAGCAGGTTTTTTCAGTTCCTTTCTTTGCACAGAATCTGTTACAGTGCTGTAAGGAGATGAGGAACCAATAATTGGTAACTCCTTTGTGTCATGCTTGAAAGTCAGTATCCTTCACAGAAGATCACAGTAGAAGAAGTTTTTAAAAACAGCCTAAATAGTGATGTTTTTGGTAAATGTACATGAGTGCTTAATCAGGCTGCTCAGGATTAATAAAATAAAACTGGGCATTAAACTGTGATTACACAAATAAGGTTTCAACAAAACCATCTTAATGTCAACAAAAACTATAGTTTCATATAAACTAGTGGTCATTAAATATCATACATACTGCCAACAATTTTTTTTTTTGACTCTTAAAAGTTTTATGGCACTTTGGTAGCAAGCAATCTAAAATCTGTGCTACTAAGTGGGTTATCAAAGCTTAGTACAGCTACAATGCTGTACCTGAGTAATGTTAAAATTTGAGAAGCATTAAGAGTGTGATATTTGCAGTACTTGACAATTTCAGTGTCTTACATTTAAAGTCTTTTCAGGTGAAAAATTGTGAAGCAGCTTATTCCATACCTTATCTTTCAGCACACTAACCTCCTGTACTAGATGAGACCAGTATCATTGTATACACTGGTCATTTGCTAAATGCACTCAAAAACATAAATACATAGATCTCACATAATCAGTTATGCTACAAAAACAACTTCATAAATATATTAACTACTCTCTGAAGAGTTCCAGTGCCTGACCAGGTCAGCAAGAGATTTTATGCATTCCACATGACAATTGCAATTATTGAGGTTTGAAAAGGAAAGGGAAAAACTCTTTTTGTAAGAGAAAGGGGAGAGAAAAAGAATTCAGAAGTAATATGGAAGATGTGCAGACAGCAGGAATATAATAAACAACTGATAAGCTCAAGATGAAATGCTGGAATCAATTGAATGTGAATATGTGCAGAAACTATTTTTGTCTAACAGAACAGAGGACTATTACTGGAGCACCCCTGCAAAACTCAGCTTTGGAAAATATTCTTTGCATTTGAAGTAGCAGAGAGTTGCATTCAATTTCAAAAGTAATATCATAAACTAGATTTGTAGCAGGTATTTTCCCTTTCTGGAATAAAATCCAATTGTTGTCAGAGTATAACATCTTGAGTTTTGTATCCCTGAATATTAACTCCCTCAAACAACAACACAACTTTATTAAAATGCATATTTCTAAAATGAAAAATGGACTCTAGATTTCACTGCTTAGATTGTTTCACTGCAGCCTGTCAACTCTCAAAAAGTTATTTATCTCTCAAGAGTTCAGATTCTTCACTAATAATAGGGATGAGCATCATCTGACCTGAAGAACTCATAATTACATCACTTGCAAGTTGTTCTTAAAGACTGTTGTAAGAATTAAAGACTCAGGATTTTTGCTCTTCACTAGGGCATTTTCAGTCTCTTCTATAATAGTACATTAATAAACGACACTGTTCTTATTTTGGCATTTTGTTTTCCTGGAGCCAAAACCAGCATTTTTGATGTAAGTTACATGTGGTTGTTAGGAAAAAAACTCATTCCTTAAATAAATGGTATGAATAGGAGCACTTAGATGAAAGATTAGTAGGAGAGTTACTTTGTCACATCTAAACATTTACTTTAAGGCATACTTCATACTGTAATACTAATCTGCTTTCCACAGACCTGAATGGCATGACTTATGTAATAGTTTCCCCATAAATTATAACTATTAGGTCACATTACTGATTCCAAATACTAAATTACAGCAAATGGCACTTAAGGATAACATTGCTACAACTGACACAGGCTATTTCCTACCTTTACAGATTGGTCGTTCCAACAACAAATGAGTTTCAGCAATGAAATGCTCCCAAAGTCTGGGGGATGATATCTACTCTTACCTGAAAAACACAGATAGTTTATGAACTGACAACATATAGAGAAGCACACAAACAGAAAAATATTTTAACATCTTTAAATTTTCAGCAAGATCCCTGAAAAGATCTGAAAAAATGTGATTTCTTAGAACACGCTCTCATCCAATATAATGAACACAGAGTGTTCAGACAATCTATTGCTTTAACATTTATTCTCATCCCAAATTAAATTAGTGTTGGGTCTTGGGGTTTTTTTGTGGTCTTTTTTTGGTTTTTTGCTGGTTTTTTTTCTTAAGCAGAACTGATATCCCATGGAGTATTCTTTCACCACAACTTCCTAAATACATTAAGAATACTTCTGTTTTGGACTACTTACCTATGCATTCCCTGTTCTGCTGTCCAGTCTGTCCTTGATGCTAAAGAACAGCTTGTTCCTAGAATCTCTGCTATGGGCAAGTCTCAGATCAGATTTTAATTTGTAAATCTGAACAACTGTATGAACTAGGAGATATGGCATATAAATTAGATTACCTTAGAATTTTTAGATCACTCAGTAAATCTATTTTTATGTTAATGAACATTTTAGTCACCATTTCCATGCATTTCCCCTACTTATTTTCTATTGTCATTTGATTTTATGTTCCATCTCTTTTTTCCAATAGATATTTCTGCGGTCATTGTAAGTTCTAGAGTTGGGGTGCGTATAAGACTCAGAGAAGGAAAGGTAACTAATTTTTGATGAAGATATTAAGGTTTACCTACACAGCACAGCATCAAGGTTTGATGTAAAAGAATTTGTGTTTTCAGTCTAGACATAGCTTATTCTGTAAGAGAACCACTATATTTTTCAGGTAATATGTACTGAAAAATGTCCATATTCTGATTAGGTTTTTATTTAAGTGTTCTTTCGTTATTTACATACTGCAAACAAGCCAAGGCTGGCTTGCAAAGCCAAGATTGACGAGCAATGGCCTGTGGGACATTAACAGGAACAGATTACTTTATTCTGCCCTGAGCCAGAAGTCTCAAGGCATTATTGAACAGTCAGGATGGCTCTTGTATTACTAAGGCAACAGTTTGCTTGGAGGGCTGTATATATTATTGGGTGGGCACATAATGGTGATGAGGGAGATGGGGGAAGGGGGTGAGGGCAGTGTTTGTCTTATTACATTGCTGTTTTTCTGATTGCTGGAAAGAGTCTTTAGAAACTCAACTAAACGTCTTGTCATAACAGGAAAAATATCATTGATTCCAGTTAACACTTTGTTTACACATTTTTCATGATATTCACAAAAGAAACAGTAATTCAGTTTCTCTGTTCGCAGATTGGACAGCATAAAGAGCAGCATTTTTTATCATTATTGAAATTCAATTCCATATTTTAGCAACAAAAAGCATGCAAAACCAGAACACTTAAAAGTTAATACTGCCAATTCACATACTTACTGCTTGGTAATTCCGCATAAAAATTGGGGCACGAAAGTGTTATGGCTTCTACATTTCGCCATTTGTCATGTACAGATTCTGGTTTCTGTGGACTTAAATAATATGAAACTATTAAACAAAACCTGAACACACATACAAGAAACCTTATGTATTAAGGTAGGGTTGGGGTTTTTTTACAGTAGGTACTCTGATGTCAATTACTATCAACCCCAATTAAGTTTCTCCTCAGAAGCCACTCACATTCTTTTGTCTACAACTTGGCATTGAAACATTCACAAATATACAACACTGAAAAGTCCCATCCAAATGCAGGAACTTAAACCTAATAAACTTTGAGCCAAATGTGATGCTTTATTTTGCAATAAAGAAACAAATTCATATGTAAAGAACTGAATTAAAACACCATTTTCACAAAAGAATTTGTCTGGGTTTTTTCCTAATACACAGGAAAAAAGTTCAAGGGAAACTAAAAGCCTTTTTTTATAGGTTTCCCTTTTTTCCCACAGTGGTAAATAATTTAGAGTATCATTACAATACTTGGGATTTCAGTGAATGGCTACAATTTAGGAGACTAGCATGTACATATGCTTACTCTTTCTGAGTCACTAACTCAGCAACCTAACCCTTGAAAACAAAGGATATGGATGGCGGAGAAAGTAAAAACCACACTCAAAATCCTTGCACAATTTAGAACTATTTCTTTTAAAAAAATCACTATTGGTAACCTGCATAAACTACATTTATGTGTCATTTTAAAAATAATATATTTGCCTTTCAAATTCACTACAATGAACAGTGAGTTGTAACATTTCAAAAGACTTTACAATACCAAACCACTCTGAAAGCTTTCAGCTTGAGAGCTGTAAGTTTGAGACACAAATGTTAAAAAGCAGAAGAAAACAAATTCATTGAAGATCTTTTCTTCCCAGCTTCTTCCTGTCTCTGTCCCACTTTTATGATCTGACACATTTTGCTGCAGGTTCCTTTATTTTCACAGGCTGTGTCAAGTTGCAAAAAACCAACAGATAGACAAACACCATCCAAGCTGTGAGAGCTGTCCTACTAACTGCTTCTGCAAATACTGTGGTGAATTAGAATTCAGTATCTAGGTTTCTTTTCCCTTGAGGATACTGCAGTTTTGGATAAAGCAACTGTCCAAAGAGATTTGGCTGCATACTGTACTTTTTGAAGGAAAACCCACCAAAATAACATTTGTTAAAGATGGTAGGGGCTTACATCTTAACATATCCTAGAGAAAACTTAAAAGTATATAGCATTACTTGGGCGGGGGGGGGGGGGGGGGGAGGCTTTTTTTTTCTTTGCAGAAACTTTAATACTTATTTACAGGATTTATGTCCCAAAGCCAGGATGTCCATGTCTGGCAAAAATGCTTGATTTTGGTATGTTGATTCATTTCAATTACACAATGTCTTTCCAAAAGAATACTTTCCAAAAAGCAAGCATAAAGTACTTTTTTGCATGGAAAGGAATTCATGTTCAAGCTGGAATCCTGAAACAAGTATTTGTGTAGGTGTTCGTATTCCAGATGGACCAATAGGCAACACGATTAGCAGCAAAAGTAAATGAGAAATGTGCTTTTGTCCTGCAGGATGGTGCACATGTCTTGAGAGAGGCTGAGTGCCTGGAGCTTTGTGGGAGATGCAGATATTTGCTGCAAGATCAATATTTTCTGTCCCCCCCTTCTTGCCTTGGGGCACAGCATCACCGACACTGAAGTTAATTGTCCCTAAAAAACTAAATACAGACCAACACTATGTTTGCCAAACAACAAAAAATTCATGGATAATATCCATTGCCTGATTAGCATGCTCTATTTGGCTTGGTGAAATAATGTTGAGCATGTTATTTTTCCTTTAATGCTGAAAAAGCATTTAGTCAATACATTTGCTTTGAGTAACATAAATGCTATTTGAGATGGTTTTCACAACATAAGGGCTGATGAGGCATTCATTCCCAGGAGCTGCCATCATTACTGGGGGCATTGTACTTCAGATAGTATAACTAGGGCAGACTATTCTTCTCTCTTATGTTTTATTTATCTGTGAAGTCAAGGGTTCTATGGCAAAGGAAGTATATTGCTTATAGGGAGTGGAAGTTTAAACAGCACAAATGTGCTTAATGCACATCTCACTATGTGCCTAAAGAGACCTCATTATTCTACTTAGTTTGAACTATAAGGAAAAGAGTGATCTCTGAAAAAACTGGGTGTGAAGCCAGATAATTCAAGTTCTTGCTCTTATGAAAAAAAAAATCTTGCATCAGTTTTCATCTGTTAAACAGAAAAATGTAAAAATTACATCCTGATCTTCTTTTCTTCAAAGAACATCTGTCAAAGAGCTCCAGAGAAAGAACACAAGCTCCATTAAAGAAGTACATATTTAAGAAAAGTTTGTTTCATTTTTCATCACTACAAAGGAAGAGAAGACTCAGACTATTCTTAGCTGTAAGGGACCAAGAAGGATCACCAAGCCCACCTCTTAAGTGAATGGCCTATAGAGAGATTGGACCCACAACCTCAATGATATTAGCACTATACTCTAACCAACAGAGCTAATCTCAAAGTCCTAAAGAAGGAGTGCAGAAGCTGAAAGTATGGAGACTTACTTGTTGAAGATCCTCTTCCCAAAAAGTATGTGACTGTGTGTGTTACCTAATAAGCTTTTCAGAGAGAAGGTTTGGGGTAGGAATAATACCAATTCAATAATTTATGCTTAGAGATTACTCTGCTGTGTTTGATTACTCTGTGGTTTTGGGACAGAAAAGTATAACCAAGTGAACTAGTGTGACTAGGAGGAATTAGATTTGGATGTAGAGGCATTAGAAAATATAATCCACTCATAATGAAGAAGTTCTTACCTTTCAATTTCATCTGTAACTGCTGAAGGTGTGTTAATTATCCTGTAGATTAAAGCTATTCTGCTAAATAAGAAAAATACTGTTTCCAAGTCCCTTGTTCCATAATCATTATTCCCATGTCCATCCTTCTGTCCAAATTGTCCTTCAGTTGCAGCAAGGTATTTGTTCGATAAATCAAGGACTCTTTTTGAAAACAAATTGAAAACTCCATGCTCTCCTAGCACACCACAATCAGTACATTTCCATCCTGGCAACATCAGTGAGAGGTGGCTTTCATCTGACACAAGTCCAAAAGAAACAGGACACTGAAGCCTCAAGATGTTCAGGTGTCTTGCACAGAGATTGTCTATTTCTTTATCTACACCCCATGGTAGGAGACATGACAAAAGCAGTTTGGCCGTATCAGTTGCCATGTTCACATCAATGTTTCCTGATGGCTGCATTCTGATCTTTCTTGAACTCTTCATTTTTTTCCATCTTTTTATGCCACCACCTTCTTCCATAGGCCTAGCTGCATTATTATCCCTGTGAACTTGGTCTGAACAAACAGTCTCTGCCTGCCCATCTACTTGAGGTACAAAGGCAGCAGTTTTATTTCTTTTTAACGTCAGTGCCCTTTTCTCAGTAGTACTTTTAGCTCTTTCTAGAGTGTATTGGTTGTGGAATGACTTTGATGACTTTAATCCATTGAGTTGAGATGAGAGAAGTTCCTCAAGTTTTTCCAGGTCAAATAAGAGAATATGAAAGTTTGCATTGTTCCATTTTGTCTTAGCTGGTAAAATAGTAAAGGGCTGTTGGATGCAGCTGGTATCAGTCAACTAAAAGAAAAATATTAAATGTCTAAACAGTTCTTTGTAATTTTCAAGATATCAGCATAGAATTGCCTATGGAATAGAGAATCTATTAACTCCATTAAGTTCAATTAAATTATATTTATTCAGTTTTGATTAAGTACAAAAAAAATTTGCTTCCAAATAGGTTAAGACACCCAGAGACATCTGTGTACAAATACTATAAAACAGGCTCCTTCAATTACACACCCATACTGTAGGTAGCACATATCTTTGCAAAAACTCCAGGCTGGTATTTCTTCCACTAAGTCTCATTTCAAGTTAAAAGGATTTTTGGAAAATTTTAAAGCATGAAACCATTTTTTTTCAAAATAAATCTAGAGAAGCAAATACTACAATGCTGCAAGATTTTTGCAAACCCTGAGTGTCTGTATGCCTTTTTATAATTTGCTACATATATATATAGAGATAGAGAGAGAGGATTTTTACGGGATAAAGACTACGCCTTTTGCTATTTCAAAACACGCAAAGCTACCTCCTTCTGAGATAAGTCACAGAGCAAGAACAATAATGAACCTAGGTAAATAAATCTACACACAATTAATTCACCTTAGCTCCATAGCTACAAATAATTAAGAGAAAAAGCTTAATAAAATGTTTGTGAACATCTGACTTTATCTTGTGCCACCCTATTTCCTACCTGCATCTTTTCTAGAATTCTCCATACTTTTCCCCCAACTTTGAAGCCCATTCACAGCAATGGCAATTCATAAAGAATAATTTCAATTCTACATACTAACATAATAAACACACATGGGTAATTGCTGCTGTTAATAAATGACCAAAGAACATAGTTTTTGAAACCAGAAGATTTGAGAAGAGCTACAGCTTCACTCAACTTTAGTATCACATGTTAAACTGTAGAAGTAACTTGATGATGATGAACTGTCAGCTGAACATAAGGAAATGTTCAAAATCATCTTCACAAAAAAAATTAAAACTTATTCCATTTTAGCCTTGCAGTTTCATTATTTAAATGATAAATTGTCATTAAGAAGAACACTTTACATCTTTTCTTTTACCAGTGCCCTTGGCACAAGGTGAACATCATGCTGTGATAAACTCCAGTGGAAGGGATGTCTCCAGGCACTTTGAAAATGACCTGATGAGTTCACAGAGTGACACAACATCTTATAATCCTGCAGCATCTACCAAAGTATGTTTTACCTTCAGGGAAACACCAGAAGTGAGGGAATATCAACTCCTTGTTGACACTTCTGCCTTTTTCTTTAAGCATTTATGACTGGTATGTTTTTATTGTCCTGCACAAGCTTATACTCTCAGCACCATGCTCAACCTATTTCACCTTCACAAACAGAAAGACACATCAAGAAGCAACTTTTCATCTCAGTAATACTTCTGCAAACCATCATGCCAACTTCCACATCACAAATGACACAGAATTTTCCAGATCACTCTTAGTTTTAATTTTCTTCTGATAATTTGAAGCATTCTACTAATGCAAAGAACTTTCTGTTGAACATAGTTAAATCTCAAAATAAATCATCACATGTTAGTAAACAGAGCAGCAACCAGCTCTAGCTGGAATGCAATGTTCTTTACCTCATCTTTCTCATGACCATCTTACCCAACTTCTTTTACATTACCAACTATGATTTTATAGGATTAGCTATTTTTAAACTGTTAATATTTTAGTACAAATAACACAAGGAAAAAATTGACTGCATAAACTCTATGACATGACTATTTAGTTTTGGGCAATAATATAATTTGGCTTTTTGTTATTTAGGGAATGATGCTCCCAACCAGATGAGAATGTACTCTAAATACATAATCTCATTTAAAGATCTCTATAGGGAGTCATAAGTAAAAGATTATAAGTGCTTTTTCAGTTTTTTTTTATCCCTTTCCTTTTTTAAAAAAATAATACATTGCAGTTAAGTACTAGGATTATTTTAATCTTTAATTATGCTGTTTCCTAATAGATAGGGAGCACCCCATGGAATGTAAATACTGGAACTCACAGGCTAGATTTGATATTAATTGACGCTATTATTATTTAGCCTGTCATTTTCTTCTACACACTTACAGTTTGCTTTCTTCTACACACTTATATAATTTGCTTGATTAACATTTAGAAACCTTTAGTGAATCAGCATCCAAACAAAGGAAAACACAGTGACAATGGCAATCCATTGAGATATCTGGTGATGCTACTACATGTGAAGTCACAATAAACATTGATGTTTTATTGGTGATATGAAAGTTTATTGACATTGATCCTAAAACTGTCTGCCAAGTTATCTTAGCTCTCTGCCACAGGCATTACATTCCAGTGCAAGAAGGTGGGCATCCAAAGCTTTAGACATAAAATGCCCTTTAGGACATATAGGCAAGCTATTCTCTGTAATAGAAGATTACAGAAAATGGAAAGACACCCATAAACTTAAATGCAAACCAGAGGGCTGGAAACTGCATTTTTTGAATACTGAAAATCAGATCAACAGATATTTGCATTATATATTGTACCTTTCCTTTTCTAGTTTAACCATTTCTAGTTTTTAAGTTTATTTTTGACATGGACAGCCTAGTGTTGGCTTTAAAGAAGCAAAAAGGCTGACTACAGACTAAAATTATATCCTGAGACTTGTGAATCTCTTGTACATCGCTGACCCACAGCAGAAAATGCTTTCTATATCCAGGAAAGAGCAAGATTCAGGGAGGCTTTGAAAAGCCAAGCTATTTTCCATGCATGGCCATCTCCTAACATCTCTCCAGCTTGCCACTAAAGATGTTGGAGCCAGGATCAGACAAGAGCTAGAATAAACTACTTCAGTTGGAAGGGAACTACAAGGATCATTTAGTCCAACTAGGCTCTCCAAATGCCCTTTAAACACTCACTGGCTTGGGGCATTGTACACATCTCTCAGAAGCTTGCTCCAGTTTTTTGGCATGCAATTCATCACTGCTCCAAAAGTTACAACCCTGTTCCTCTGCATCTTTTCCCCTTTACTCATTCTTAGCACCCAAGGAAAAGTTTTCCTGTCACTAAGGGGAGGGGGCAGCAGGGGGCTGTGCTTACTGTGGCCCCCAAATGCATCAAGACATGCCATTATCTTTAACAGATTTAGGACAGACATATCACATAAAAATTTCATGGGAAGTACAATTCAAGTGTTATTTTACCTAGCTGCCTTCTCATCTCTAAAGGCCTTTTTCCACTGGGATCCCGCTTGTTCTGGGAATGGTATTCCACTTAAAATATACACTTCCATTAGCTGACAGGGATTCCCATACTTTTTCAGCTCCTTGTACGTATGCACTTTCTCCACATATCTGCTTTCTTTACCAGAAGTATTCTATTGTGGGTTTTGTACTGAAAGCAGATTTGACAGGAATGATCTTGACATTCATTTTACATAAAGGAAACAAAGTGGTAAAAAAAATCACAAGGTAGAAATTTTAGAAGGCAAAATACCAGCATCAGCATTCAAAATATACTTAGAAGCTGCTTTAATATCACTGAATAGCAGTTGCTCAGTTCTCACAGCACTAGTAGTACCAACTCCCATGCCAACTAAGTCCTGAAGTATTAAATGTGACTTTTCTTCTAGACTTACAGAGTTCTTTATTCATTGCACTCCCACTTTATCCCAAAACCTAACAGGATAGAAGTGGCAGAAAATTGGTCCCAAAGTTTCCAGTACCTGCAGAAGGAATAATGATGTACAAATCCTAAGTGGGAGCTATCCTGTTGATAGCTCATATGCTGATTCTACATAAGACTTTTTAAATTATGTAATATTTAAGAGGTTTAATTCTGTTCCTTTAAACTTTCCCCTTTGAAAGAACATATTTTGATTCATAAACATGGAACAGGTTCAATCCCCTCCTTTACCCATTGGTTGCCACCTGCAAAGGCTCAGGAAAATATTAGACAGAAGTTGACAACTTTAATGAGAATTTTTAGGTAGATTAGGCAGGGGGAGACTGGAGTGATGTGTGGAGCTTACATGAAATAATGCCAAAGAGACTGGAAGGTTGTTTCATTCACAGAAGGTGCACCGCTGTTTTATTTTTCTTGGGGCCAGGGATTTTCTACTTCTGATTTGCTTGAGAGATTTTTTTTTTTAAGATATATAACCTTTATATTTTGACAGCAATTAGGCCATTGGCTTTTAATACAGATACAATACAATAGCTCACTGAAGGACATGATAAAAGAGTATGTCTTACCCAATGGACTTTTAAAGAGTGTTTCATTATTAAATATACTCACTACCAATAAATTAATGCAAACTTAATCATCAAAATACCAGCACCCAATTGTTTGCTCAGTGGAGCTATTCTGTGAATATCCAATTGTGTGAATGCCAAATTGACATATTTTCAAACAAGATTTTTTAAACAAAGTCCAACATAGAATCATCAAAACTACCATATCTCATAGGCTCTAGGAAGTTTTTTGACACGATAATTTTGGAAATATCACAATGATGTTTGATAATACCAATATGCTTATTTCAATGACATTAACAATTGTTTTTGTTATCTGTCTTCACTGTGGTCTTTTTATGACACTAAAAAGAAAATAGAAACTGTAAAGACATATAATGTCTGAATCAGTCTTCATTAACAGTACACATTTTGCTTTTAAGAAACTGAATTAAGGAGAACCCGCTATAGAAATAAAAGAGAAGGGTAGTAGAATTTGTCAAACAAAATTTATTGATGGGTGAGAATTTTTTGTGTCTTGATCAAGCCAGTCACTGGATTGTCAACAGTTCAGAGGTCATAACTTCTCAGAATCACATCTCATCACTGATTGGGCTCTGGGCTCACAAAAAATAAGTACAATCACACATCTGCTTGTAAAAGCTATTTAGGTACTCCTACCCTCCTGTTACATTTGCACTTTGTGGAGATTGAAGAACTGTTAACTGAAGCATGGTTACCACACCTAAGGGTGTTATACATTATATTGCCAATGACAGCTCTATTTTATTCTACATAATGTTTTATCCTTGATGGTGGGAAGGAATATGTGTGTTAGTTTTTGTTGGATTTGAATTTGCATTTTTCATCTGTTTTTAACTACTGAATGGGTTAAAAATCATCTTTTCTTGCAAAAAAAAATTTCTCTTCAATCTTTTTAATGGACATAGTAGCATAAGAGTACCTGCAAATGTGTCCCCAAAACATAAATCTATCTCAAGCATTCTTTTGCAAAATAGGAAACTTGTAACTGTCTCTTGAATTGTCACAGAAAACAAATACATAAACAGCGCACAAAATGGCTGGCACAGTGTAAATTAAAGCATTAAATTTATTTCTAAATCCTCTGAGCCCTCAGTTGCTAGAGATGGTAGTCGATAGGAATAAAAAAAATTGCCTCCTTGAAATGTGCTTGGTGAACAGCAGCTTGATGATTGGCAGCACAAAATAGAAGACAAACGAGAAAGCCTTCAATCTGCAGCTGATGCACAGGAAGAACATGGGGAGCTGAGTTTACAATAGAGAAAACATTACCAAGCTAATGGCACAGGCAATCGTTTGACCACCATGCATCTCTGATAGCAGCAGGGCATCCATTTTCAGTTAAGTGTTAGAGTACCTTTTTGCTTTCTCTGACCACTGCAGGGGTAAAACAACCCAGTGCGTGAAACCCACTGACTGGTAATAAATTACTATATTGGATACTTTTTGTTTTCTTTCAGCAATGACTTGACTGTGTATTCTTGCTATCATTACCAATTAAAGTGGAGCCCACGTTAGCAAGCTGTATCTAACTGTATATCAGTTCTACGCTCCAATTGCTTTGGCAAGAACCACGGGGTCAAGAGGCTCCTTTGACCTTTATCAGCTACCTCTCTCTGACCACTCACTATTTGAAGCAATCTCAGCTGAACAGATGGACACTTTTGCAGACTCTATAAAGCTTAGAATATAAAGATAAATGAAATTGTGTTTGGGGCTTCAAACTGGTTTATGAGCATAAAATATAGTTAGCAAGTTCCACAAAAACCTCAGATTTCAAATAGCACATCTTAAACCTACGCCATGAATGGAACACCTCTTTATCTACTGGGAAATTGTATCTTTTGGATGTGTCTTCTACATAAAAAATGAAAAGCTTGATGTAACTTATGTGTCTACTTAGCATTAAGTCACTTCCAAATTTCAGAAGACTAATTTACTTTGATCACTAAAAGACAAGCAAGAAGAAAAGCTACTATAACCTTTTCCCATGACAGCACAGCATACAGCACATGATCAAACATCATTCAGTGGAACAGTACTAAGAGAGTGAACACCACTCATCTATTTTTATGACTAGAATTTTGATGCAATAATTTAAAAAACAAGTTCCTTAAGAAATGTAAGATAGAGAAATCTGAAATGGGGGTCAAAGTTTTCCCTAAAAGAAACTTCAAATTCTCAAGGTCATGCTTGAAGAACTGTTAACAATTAGATAGAAATATGGTCTTTCAATCCTATTTAGGTATTTGTAACTTAAAAATAATCTAAGCATTGAATGATGTCTTATTTCAGGTAAATCCCATTAGAAGACCTGCTTTCTTGAGTTCATAACCTTTTTGCAAATACACAGCTATCTTATTTTCTTGCTCTGCTGAAAGGGCAAGCAGTCTAGGATATGTGCAAAGATGCATTTACTCAAAAATAGTTTGCAAGCAGCAGGTATATAATTGAAATAGCACTTAAACATACACCATACACCATCTCTAAAATAACCTGCTGAGGAAGAAAGGATGCAAATTATTGGCTACACTTTCATCTTCCCATAAAAACCATATGCACTTCCTAATCCAATATTAGCTCCTATCAGCAGCCCGCATATCACACCCCGGTCTAACCCTGACCACATCCCAAGCTTCAGATTTAGGGAGCACATGATGAGTTTGTCACTGAGAGTATCAATGGTCTCCCAAAGGGTACAAAGAGGCCAGCCTACCTTCCAGAAAGCAATGCTGGCCTCTTGCACAGGCTGAGCATCACACACAGTGTCACTATCCCAAAGGCATTTATTTTCCTTACCTTAAGACACCTTACCTAGTCATAGGACAGAGGATCCTTTGATGGGGGCATTCAGAACTTTTTTCTTATTCATTTACCCTTTTATAGCTCAGTACTCAGATATAAAGGACTATCTGTAAAAAGCCTGGAGTCAGTAGTAGTGCCCCAGTTTGCTTTCACATGCAATTTATGCCTGACCTGAGGCTTCATCATTTGGACAATGCAGTCTTGAACAAATGTGTCAATTCATGATGAATTTTCCTATATGAACTAGTATAACAAGCTGTTTTGAACTTGCCTTGCATTACTTTTATTATGGTATTCATTACAACTCTGTTCTTATTACTGAGGATGCCCAGATCCTCCTAATAATCCACCTCCCATGAAGAAAAAGCTACAGTATTTTTTGAGTTTGCACCAGTGTTTATCTATCAACTTAACTGCAACATAAGCAGAGTCACCCTCTTTCCTCCCAACTCTGTAATCTTTCTTTTTTCTTTTGTTAAGTCCCAGTGGAAGGCTTTACTATCCTCACAGCACTTTGAACAGTAACTGTAGCATCACTGCTGATGCATCTGTGGCACAATGTAAGTAATTAAGCCAAGGAGTCTTCAAATTCAAGCTGTGTGATGAATAGTCTAAGCAACTGAATAAACCCTCTTTTTATCATGTATGGAAGGCCACTGTCAGGCAGATTGTAGTCCAGATGGATCTACTGGGCACAAAAATTGCAATTGTTCAGGAAGAATTGCTAACACATCTATTGAATTGCTCAATGTGGAAGTCTGGTATCAAAATTTAGTGTTTCGCACATTTTGTTTTCAAGCTAACACCCTCTCTCTCTGCAACACTCAGAGTTTTCTATTGGATTAAATTAAAGTGTACATATAAAAGTAATTCTGGAGACAAATCTTTAAAACATATCAAAGAATAACAGGCAAGTAAAATTAATATCCTGAATATACTTCACAACTTTTCAACACTAGGAAACAAGTCTATCCTTTATTTTTCAGAAAAATATTTGAAGAAATGTATGACTTTTTTACAGACAACTATTGCTTTGCTCTGGAATTCATATCTCTGGCTGTCTGGGCACACTATCAGGCAATTCTAAACATAAGACTTTTGACAAAATCTTGTCTAATAATTTTATCATAGAAAGAATATAAAAGTGAACTGTAAATCCAGTCATCTTTAACATCTATTTCTGACATGAACAGTCTTGGCTGTGAAAAGTTTAGCTAGAATGAAGGAATAAGATGGTGTTTAAAATTAAGTATTATTTATACACTCAGTATTCAAATACTCTGCCTACATCTTAATATATTCATTATTTTGAATGTAAAAGTAAATTTTCTAACCATATCTTTAGAAATATTTACAGCTCAGTGCTGTGTGGTAGTGAAAAATTTCTGTCCTCTCTCAGCACTTTAGAAAAAAGATGGAACATATCCAAAGTTTTCTTGATCATCAACTGGACAAGAAATGCTACAGCAATCCAAAGCCACAGACTGCTGGCTCAAGATTTAGGAATTATCATATTGAACAATTTACTGGATGAATGAACATCCTAATATCTGTGAGATATAATGCTGAACATAGAGATACTGCCAACAGGACCTTTGCAGGAGCTTGAGAATATTGCTTTGTCCTAAGAAGGACTGATGTATATAAAAATTAAGTTAGCATATGTCTGAGTGCTGACTCCAACTGAAATAACATATTTTTCCCAGGCTGTTCTGAGTGCATTTCCCATCTTGAATTATAAGAGTCCCACCCAGAAAATTTACCTACATAAAAGTTCTAGGTCAATTCATAAGCAAGTGACTTTCTACTAAAGAAAAAGAACCAAAACGCAAAAAATCCTGTGTATTCTAGAAAGTGCCATTCTTGAGATTTTAAGAATAGGCAAGCTGGACTTTTCTCAGATCCTATAGCATTCTGAGATGTATCAGAATAGCAGCTAAGTTTCTGCATCCATTGATTTCATACTGTTCTTTCCTAGCAAGATGTTCAGTCTTACTGCGGAGGCTTCCAAAAGGACAAGTTTTGGAAACAAACATTCTCAGGTGTCTGCTTGGATGATTCATCCTTTCCTTAAGTATTGCAAGAACCAAACCTGACTACTGGAACAAATAAAGGTTGAGTATTAATATACAAAAATAGATATCAAGAGAATGAATTTACAACCACTGCAGTTGCTTTGTTTGTTTGAAATCAAACCAAAGGTTAGCCAAGGATTTTATTTCTGCTCTATAACTGAGACGAGTTTCAATTAGCTATCAGAAGGAAGCTTAGCAGATAACAAGTCTTTCTTTTGCGTGTAAGGTTTGTTTGCTGCAATTCCTGTTTCTAAGTTGCATGTAAGATGATGATGTGCTTCTGAAAAAGTCAATGCATTTTTTTTAAATAGATGTGTGAGCCAGAAATCTAGGAAAAAGTCTCACACTGAATTCACTCTGAATTCTTGCTAATATTTTTCTTCACTAAAACAATACTAATTAAACTATAAGAGGCCAGGGAATTAACGTTTAGAATAGAAAAGTGATTATCAGACCTGCAAAGATTCTACCATATCACTATAACAAATAGAGAAGAATTTAAAGCACACTATTGAACAACATGAAAATATAACGGTTAAAAAAAGATCATGTGATTTATTCTAGAATTAGGCAGAGCACTTGGAAGGGAAATCAGTCAGGCTGATCTACAGAACAAGTCATACCTTCTAGACTACAAAAGTAGTAAAGGTAAAATCCAAGATAGGAAAACTCTAACTGTGCCCAGCTCCACAACCAGACCTAAAAGAAACAGTCCTAAGTGGCAAATATGATATCATGAACACCACTTCCATTAGAGAGAAACTGTAGGTTTTTAACTGTAAGTATAAATCCCTAACCAAAATGCAAACTTTGCGAAAGATTCCAAGGGACAGAAGGGAATTGTAGCATGACGGAGGGATGGGAAAAGACAAAGACAACAATAGCTAGGTTAGCTTCAATAAATCATCCTTCAACATGAAATATTTCACAAGGACTGTTGATATTGACCTTAGATTTATTTCTAGTAGGATACTATAGCAGCCTCTTTAGCTTTATCACACAGTCCAATTAGCTGTCTAGGAAAGGAAAGAAGTTTTAAGTCAATCACCTCCAGTATAGTCACAGAGTAGAAAAGAATCAGTGTCAGAAGTGCTGAAATAAGTAGTTAAGACTTATTATTAGATTTCTGACACCCTGTGTTAATTGCTATCCGCATGTGTAAGATTAAAATGTGCTACAATATCACAAAGGCAATGTTTTGGTTTCATTTTGCTTTGAGGCAATCAATGAAGAAAACACAAATCATCAAATTCTTGACTTGGTGTGCCAATTCAAAAACTACACTAACTTCCATAAAGATGGCATTTGGTCAAAGCTATCAATATCCCTCAGGATCATGGTTCTTTTTAACTGCTCCCAATTTAATCTCATAACTCCCAAGTTACTACTTCACTGTAGATATGTTGCTACCTTGGTCCCTTAATAAAATACTTAATTGTAAAATTTTACAGGAAATGTAGTACTAAAATGTTTTGCAACTGAATTACAGAGAAAAAAAAACAACCCTGCATATATTGAGCCCTTTTTCTTCACTCATTTTCCTATTACACTTAATAAACTACTAAATATGGCTACAGAACACTAGTTCCAGGAAAAAAAACAACAAACCCTTGCAGCAGCAATGTGACATTACCAACTTTAAGGAGAAATACTCTACTACTTTCTATTTTGCTTTGTCCTTAATAATCCACTTTACATAAATCACCAAGATCTGTAATTCCCCATAATAATGCTCTAAATATTATAAAAGGAAAGAAATTAAAGGAATCCATGTCTGTGACACCATTGTTTATGGTACCACTCCTGATTTCCTATTTGCTAAGTATTATTTTGTATTCGTGCTTGTATCTTATTTCCATTTTTCTATCAATTTTTCCATCAGTAAGATTTAACTAGCAGTGATTTTCCAGACTTGCAATAACAATTTAATTTTCAAATTGCTTCCCTTGCTATACTAAAACAAATAGCTGCTATTATCCTACAGTCTTCATTTGCCTCTTACCTATTCTGTGCAGCAAAGTAGATCTTTCTTTTATTATTTACAACTTCTGGACATTCTTCCCTTTACATATTTTTGCTCGGAACAGAATATGTATACTAGTATGTAAGTGAATATCAAGTTCTAAAGGACTCCTATTACAACAGATTTTAAAAAATTGCTGAGTTAATATATCAAAAAATACATATAAAAAGTCCACATATAAATGAATGTTTCTCTCCCCCATCTTTGTCTTGTCTTATATACACAGTAAAAAAATCTCTTCTCTGATCTAGATTTTCAGTAGTATAATTTAAGAGTTCAAGCTTCAGCAACCATTGCACAGATTTTATAACCTTCCCTCCAATGTTTTTACCCAGACCATTCTGATTACTGAAATCACTAGAAACATTAGTGCATGATAAACACAGGCTTACATCCAAAATATTGAAGCTGAAAAGGTAGGAAACTTTCGAACATGAAGGGTTTCTGGAACATCAGGAAAACAATCCCCAGACACATCCAGCTTTTTATGTGCATCAATGAAATCTTCATATGATGCACTGGAGCATTTCAATTCTTTTTTTTTTTAAATCAGTTTTTCACAGAGCTTCAATTTTCAAACAGAACTATGACTTAAAGCTATAATGAGAGCTAGTTCCATATGAACACCATGAGCACAGTCTAGTGTGTATTCTATTGTAATTAAGAGCAGTGATTCAATACCTATTGCTACTGGCTGGGTATCATAGCAACCTTGTGTCACCGAATACTGCTGGAAAACTGTTCAGCACTAGCAAGACCATGCTTCAGGAAAATCTACAATGGCACTACAGATTGTCAACATCTGTGGGGGTTGTTAAAGGGAGAGCAACAAAGAAACCTGCTTTAAAAAAACCCTATACTTAGAAAATTGACAGGGATTCTACAGTAGCACTAGAAAAAGAAAAAAACACAGAGGAAGGAAAGAATATTTTTTGTCATTAGTTACACAACTTATGCACCCACATCCTAACATCTACCCCTATAAATAGAGTTGCAATAATGCTGCATCATCACATCATTTATGTATATCCACAAAGCACTGCCTTTTACTTTTTAACTAAACACAAGCGTCATTTGCCACCATTAATCCAGAAATAAAACAGCCTCACTTTCAAAATAATGTTTAAACTTTCACAAATGAACTCTAGATAGTCTTGTATAAATCTGCAAAAAAAAAAAAAAAAAAGAAAACAGGTTACTATGAACAAGAACCCAATATTGATTTTTCTGCGGTGCAGTAAAGCATCTCCATTCTATTTGGCTGCTGTCAAAGCCACTCTTTAACAGCTGGAGTCAAATTGCACTATTTACAGCAAGAGCCCTTGTCAAGTGGACCATAAGTATTCTAACAATACACTATTCAAATGGCACTTTGCCACACAAATTGCTGACTTGATGAATACCCTATGTCAATGACTAAGGCCAATATAAAAGTTTCATTTTTATGAGAGGTTTTACATTCACATATTAAGTAAAGCTTTCTTGAAGAACTATTAAGCTATATATTTTGGGTCTTTTGACATTAAAAATAATTAAAATCTGTTTAAATATATCAAGGGGATTTGACAACATTAATATGGATCTTGTGTTAACTGCATTTGTCACAGTCATCTGTTATTGGTACTCCCACTGGCACGTGCAGCATAATAAAAGAATTATAATGGTCAACACACCATGAAATCAAAACATTCTGCTCTTGTATCCATGATTTACATGATGGCAAAAGTTTTGAAAGAAAGCCTTTGGAGCTGGACTACTATGTGAGAATATTTATCTTTTTTAGGATGGAGGAAAGAGACCATTATTTTGAAAACATTTTTTCATCTTAACTATAATAGGAAGGGTAAAACAATTTAAATATTGTAAGAGCAAATGCTGAATTTTACTTGCAATCTTCATGTGGATCATTCATTGGACAAAAGGATCATTCTCATTTACAATACCAACAGGAGACAATATCCACTCATTTTTCCTGTCAGATAAATTTTCTGAAATTCAATTCCTTAACATATACTAAAATTGATGATGGGTTTTTTTGATAGAAAAGTTATTAAAAATTTATTATGTTGTTAAATTTCTAATACACAATGTATTCCTTCTTTGCCAAAGAAGGAAATTGATAACAAAACACTCATTCTATATTAAAACCCTCTGATAATCTAAAAGTTTTGTGATATTTTTATGTGTGTAGTAATTATATGCTTTAATTAATAGGGGATGGAATGTTCAAGTCTGATAGCTACAGTCCTCTCACTAATTAAATGGGATCTGAATTTCTAGACTATTTCAAGATGCTAAAATACAATGATGCAAAAGAGTCAATAGAGCACTTTTTGAAAAACGTAATAAAAATTTTTCTACACAAAACTTAAGAAAAAAACCAGACTTCATAACAAGCCTTCAATTTAGCAATAACAGACCAGTGCTAAAAAAGCTGCAGAGTTCCACGCTCCTTTTGTGTAGCCAGCACTGGGCTTCTGCAATAGCAATAAGGGGGCTTCCATTGTTATGTTTTCCCCTGGTTCAGCTACACTAAATACATTTAGGCTCCAACATCTCCCACACCAATCTACAGAACCCTTTCCAATGCAGATGCAAGTGGGAAGAATCTCTGAATGTACTGGATGACACATGCTTGATGAAAGAAAATTGCTTTCCCAAATACAAAACCTAATTTATTATGAATTTAGACAAACCTAACAGGTCTGTAGTGACAAAAAGAACATGAAACAAAAAAAAGGAGATTTTAACATGAAAATTCTAAGAGACATCAATAGTATTCTTAATAAATTTGCATTTGGACAAGGCAACTAATGAGAAATATTTAAACATGACAAGAGAATATTATTTTGCTAAATCACAGCAGACAAGATGTATATCAAATTAAAAAAAAAAGGACTACAAATTACTACATTTCCACAGTTTCCTGTTGTGATATTTCTCCGAATTTAAGATGATAATTCCCAAAGCATGTTAAACTCCACATTTTAAAGTCTACAAAAAAACTCTTTTCCCATATTCTATAATCAGCATATTTTCATTCCTCCCACCTTGTTAAATCCATGCAATTTTCAATTTAATAGACATACCTAAAACTACTTACCGAAGAACTACCAAAACTTTTTTTTCTTTTGTTCCTATTTAAGAAGGCAAGAAGAAACTATTCCTTTTAACAAACTAACAGGGAGATCAGATTCTGTGTCAATGGCCAACTAGTGCACCATCTGCCCCACAACATGCTCAGCAGGATTACGCGCTAATAAGACTTTTCAGAAAATGGGATCAAAAAGAACTTTAGAAATCAGACTAAGGTTAGTAAAAGGTCAAAGAAAAATATTAAGAGTTAAACTACAATCATTAGAAACTCAATGTTATATGTAAATTTGATGACACAATGAAGAAAACTTAAAATTCCAGAGTGAGGACTTGGATCAAGCTGTACTTTATCAGTTTTGTAATACCTGCTACTTCATTTCCTATAATTAATAAAGCTGCAATAAAGGCCAGGGACCATTCTGAAGGCTTTTTCTACGTGTGATTGAGGGAAAGCATTTTTTACTCTCAATACTTGTGATAAAACACCTTCTATGTACACCAAGGGTTGAGGAATAGCGGATATGACTTCTGTTTATTACAGAGAACAATTTCCAAAACCCATTAATTACAAAGTGGTAAACAAGAAAAAACATCATAAAAGCCCTATTCTTAAGATACACTCTAATCAAGGGTTCAGAGAATATACTACCTCCTGATGCATATAGAGGGTTTAAGATAATAGGTTTGGACCATTTTTTTTCCTACATGAAAAAGGCAATATCCATCTCACTGAATTTGAGGTTGCATTAAATTAGTGACAGTTATAATAATCAGTTTTAAAATTAGCAAATACTAAATTAATTTTTAAATATCTACAAATAACTGATAAAAGTATAGATTTATCTAGGCCACAAGAAAATAGAGTGACTATTACATTTTCAATCTTACTTCTCGTGATTTGATGCCTCAGTACTCATTTTCTCAGTTTTAACATCACATTAACACTACTTTAAGCATATTATTTCCTTCTATTACTTATTCAAAACAAAAAGGAGGAGCACTTCTCCATCAGTCTCAATTAGTTGGTTTAATCATTTTGGTAGGAAAGTATTTCTAGATAAACCTAAACACAAGTCTCTCCCTGGCCAAATCTTTCCTGAAGATGATCATATCCATTTGCAGCCCAGTACCTCACACAAACACTAATTTAATCACAGTAATAAAAACATAAGGCACTTACAGTGTATTCTGTGATGATGCTAAGAGAAAACACACCCAATAAAAACTATTTCTGAATGACAAGAGATCTGTGGTCTCATTAGAAGAGCAACATGAGAAAGACCAACAGCATGGGATCTCTATGTGCTTGTTCTCAGGACATACACATTTGAATGGGTGCAAGGTGTATTCAGCTGTTCTCAGGGTACTACTGACAGGTGCTGTCACAAGCTAGAGGCATGAGGAAATAGGATCTAACTACAGGTAATAAGGTCTGAGAAAATCCTTTTGAGATTAGCTACTAATGACCTTGCATAAGGCCCTCTGCCAATTTTTCTCATTTATCTATGAAATGCGGTTGAAGGCGTAAAAGCTGGGCCAGCCAGAGGAAGCCTTTATAAACTTAAAACCAAGCCACTATCCCATTTACTCATCAGCAGGTGATAGGGTAAAGAATTGGAATCACCACTAATTGTACAGAAAAAATGCTCTACTCTTCACTCTTACCTTATCTGAAGATTTCTCTGTATGAGCAGGAAAAGGGCCCATGCCATGCTTATATGAGCTGGAGTGTTTGTATCCAGAATTCTTGTTCTGTTTTGACTCCTGAGACACAGAAAGTAGAGCACCTGCCACTAAATATTCTGAATCTTCAATGGCAGCAAGAATTGCTCTTGCGGTGTCACCCGTTTCATGTCGTTCCAGTGTGCCTAGAGAAACACAACAGAAGTAACTTTTTCAATGAGCTATCACTATAATATCATAGCATTAATATAGTACACTACATGTAAGCAAATAAATCACAGACTATTTACAGATGAGACAAATAACGCCTCTTTTTAAAACTAAAAATGTATTATACACTATTACTACTACAAAAAAATAAAGCTTAATTTCTAAAGAAATTACTGCAGCAAATAACTTTGTATCAGACCACAGACAGCTCCAGATGTTTTATACATTTGGAGTGAGATGCAGTTTTCAAAGGGAGCCAAAGATATTCTCAAAAAATATCGCCTGCCCTAACTGTTCAAAACAAATTTGCTTTCTCCTCACAAACCCCTCCCAGAGCACCTATATCATTAACAGTGTAAACAACAACACATTTATGTAATATTTTAGTGCTGTCCTCTAGTGTTCTGGATTACAAATAGCAAGAGATAGCTCATTTTTTTTTTGTTCCATTCCTAAAAACTGTCAGACATTAAGAAGGTTTATACTTGAATATACATGTAGCTTAGTCATCAGGGATACGAATGTGATGTTTCAGAGACTATATCATCACTTGTGTGACTCTCTGGAATCTAAATCCTGAGATGCTATAGCCAGTTATATTACTTTAGTAAAAATTTTATCTTGTAATAATTTTAGAAATAGTATTTTAATTATAACTAACATTCAAAACATCAAAACTGAGCTTATATGTATTTGAAATGAGCTACTATTACATACTACACATTTCCTATAGGAATTAAAAGAAATTGCTGAAATAGCATGTTTCCTATAAATATCAGGGATAAAATACATCTGAAGGGTTTTTCAAGTATTAAATATCAGCTATAAAATGAAATGTTTTTCCCTTAAGTTTGAATTCTTTCTACCCTCAAGTAATACAACATGAATTTTCCCTTTCACTGCTACAAGAAAAAAATGTGTAACACTGAAGTTCTATCAGTAACACCTGCTAAAAATATTGGACTGGGATTGAGGGATCTCATACAATAAATGTTTGTGTGTATATGTGTGTATAAAATCTCTTTATCTGAAATTATTTCTCTGAAACCTATCCATTTCTTTTCACTGCAGTATCACCTCTACTACTCATATGACAAAGTCTTTGAAATCAGAGCAGAAGAAAACAGGGCACCTGATTTTTTGTCCCCTAATAAAAATCAGTTAAACACCACAGATGACTGTAATATTACACTGAAAGAAATAAGAATCAGACCAAATTGTTTTTAATGTGCCATTTTCTTAATTCCTCCCCAGGACTTGCAGCCAGTGCCATACAGAGCAGGATGGTTACTGAAAGGAAAGTAAGTTGCCCAGAAGGTCTTCATAGTTAGACTGTCTACAGAGCTCCCAAGCACTGACACATTCCAGGAACATAGAGACCATGTTTATAGATGCCTACAAGGGATGATTGTACAGTTCATGCTGGACATGAGCAAACATTCTTAAAAGTACTACAGCATTGGCAAAGTGAAGAAGTTTGGAAATAATACAGTCACTCAGCTAATGTTATTTTGTTTTATAGATACTTTATATATGTCAAGTAGCTTTTCAAGCTATAAACATGCCACAGAACTGTGTGGATTATTCAAAGTTCAATATGAACAAAATTCAAATAAATCATTGTTCTTCTTACTTTTAAGTGTAGGGGCTGAAGCTTTCTCTATACCCTTCTGTGGCAAATGCGCTACACAGTGAATATTTGTATGCATTTATACACAGACATTTGTCAAACCTTGTTTTCTGTTACACTTTCTTCACTGCAATTCACTGCTGGAGTCCTCAAGACTATTATAATATCTCTGTGAAACAACCAGGCCTCATGTTCCTTTTAAGAGAAATTACAGTAAGTTTTTAATAAATCCAGGACTTCTGGGGGCATGCTATTAAATTTCAACAACCTGACTATGTATAGTCTTTGGTATTAGACAGAACTTCCAAACGTGTCTCAGTAGCACCAGATGCATATGAGTGCTTCAGCAGCAGTCATCCCCCAGAGTCAGACTATCCTGTGGGATAATCTAGTGGATATATAATAGAATATAATTTAGTTAATGCTATCATACTACAGACAGACTTGGGTTATTTTCCATATATCAGAGCTTTTCTCCGGCAACAGCTTCAGAGCCAATTTTTCAACCTCTGGTTGAAGAAAAAGATTTTAGTTCACAGAAAAAGAAACATAGCAGAAGTAGTGAAAGGTACAGAAAATCTGACAACAGAATTTAACCTTGGAAGGCAACAGCCTGAAGAGAATATACAGGTACTCTCAATGTACATTAAAGCAAATTCATGTTTTATATATTTAACACACATCTTATTTCAAACAGATGCGATATGCTTCTATATATTATAGACTTAGCAGATGCCAAGTGAGAAGGTACCAACAGGGTGTTGGGTTACTGAACATTTCTGCTGCTAACAAACTCTTCTCTAAGTGCATCAGAACAATGTCATTGCAAGTATATAATTTTTGAGTAGTTTGGAGAAGAGAAAATTAACATATTATCAACTGAACAAAGCTCTTCTGGGTTTACACTAAGCAAGAAACAGGGCTTGGCTTCTCACATAGAGAACTTATAATTGGTTTTTTAATTTTCTTTTTTAATGTACATTTATAGAGAGGAACATTGAATAGCAAATGCCCTGGACAACCAGCTTATTTTCTTACTAACAGAACATTATGACACCCTAAAATCAATTTGAAAAACTCCTGTTATACCTTTAAATCATTTATATATCTCTCATAACAGCTATCTGAAATGCCTTTTCAGTAGCATCTTCCAGAAGATGTCTAGTTTCTTTAAAAAACCCCATCCTTTCTTGCATATACTGCCCAATCATGATCCCTATTATGAAAATCTGTATATACAAGTTTGTGTGTACAGCTGGAGCTTCAATAAAATGGCACAAAGTGCATAGGAAAATGTCTGATCATGAAAGTGGTTTTTATATTCTAAGCTTAACTTTACTCTTCTGAATAGCCCAAAATAGTCATTTACAGAGCAAATAGTTGGCAGAGATAAAATAAAGGATGAGATCTATATTCTGTGATGCCTGAATACATCTGAGAAACAAACAGGGAGGAGGAGAGGAACAGATTTAGAAACCTGTATATATGACAAAGACTTTTTCACGACTGCAAACAGGCAAAATAATACTGGGGCAGGGTGCTTATTGTTCATAAACTGTTATTTGTTAGGAATATGCTTAAAAGACAATAAAAATAAAGAGTAAGAAAACACAAAGGTTGTAGATGAGAGTACAGGAAAGAGGACAGAATCAAAATTCACTCTCAAACCTGAAGTATTTAAATACAAATAAGTCTAAAGGGTTTTGATTGAAGAGCATAAAATAACAATGGATGAACAGGAAGAGATAGGGGTGTCTACACAGCAGCAACACCACTGCTATGACCCCCTACTATACATACAAAATACAGGAAAAGAAAGTCTTTATCTCTCTAAAGCTGTGACCATGGCAACCAAGTCTCAGGAACAGACAAGAGTGGAGTATTTCACTCTCCTGGGCAGCTCTGGACCACCAGATGTGACTGGCTAGAGACTGCTACAACATCTTATTCTTCCTGTGGACCAAGTACTGCAAATTGTGTCTCTTGGTGTTAGCGCTGTCCACAGAGTTCTCTGGGTTCTGCATACTGAAGGATGCATTTTTACTGGAGAGGTCACACAAATCTTCCTGCCTCGAGATGAGGCATTCACTGCCATCACATGACCTGTCATATCATCAGGCTCCAGTGCTCTCTGTGTTTGCTGTCACAGCTAAAGTAAGGAAAATCCTCAATATTGCACTGCTGCTGTGACCTACTAACTCAGATGACTCTTACAGCATAACAGTGCTCTGTGAAAGAGAAATTATTTCAGAATTGATTGTATTTAAAAACAGCATGTGGTTGAGAACAAATCCTTTTCTTTACTAGTAGTCAGAACAGAAAACTCAGCATTCAGAACAAGTACCATCTGTAACATAAGTTGGTTTATTTTCTGTTAAGATCATCTCCTTTATAAATACCAATTTTACCTGAAAAAACCTCTCCCAACACACTTTCTTCTATGATGGAAGAGTAAGGCATACAGAAATGTTACGCTCCTTGCTACAAAAATGCTTGAATTTTACAATACTACAATCTTGCTCCAAGACAGTTGGCAAGCACTTTGTTTGAAAAATTTCTCCTTATTGCTAGTGCTACCATTCCAGTATCAATTGGCCCAAAACAGATGGAACAAACGTTGCATTAAGAACATATATTCTAAACAATACCAAGACAAAAGTAAATGCCATCTAGCAAATAGAAATGGGATAGACTACACAAAATCCAGCCTCTTAGAGTACTCCAATAATATCTTAAAAGCTATTTTACTTTAAGGATGAGATAAAAAATGGAGATGCCCTGTGATGTGTCTTTGCAGACCCTTCTTACTCATTTGTGCATTTGAAAGATTTCTGTCATGTCCAACTCTGTGTGTTATTGACATTCTTCAGAACACACACTTTCAGAAGAGCATTAGCAAACTACTGTCAATATCCTTTGGCTGAAAAAAAGCAATGAACATCAACACAAAGAAAACCACTGAAATGTAATTTGTAATGTTAGTTTATATATGTGGGTAAAAAGAGCAATTCCCCAACACAGCCAGTCCTTACATCAGGACTTCTGATGCAGGCACAAGACCCCAAAAGAAAGGACACTCCCCTGCTCTCTCCCTGACTCCATCTAAACTATTCCAAACAGTAAAGGACAATAATACCTTGAATGAATTGTTAAGACATAATAAATGTACTAAACTGGGCTGAATAGAAGAAGTTACCAGCTCTGAACTTTGAAGATATGCACGTAGTTTCTACCTACTTCTTTATCACAAACTGAAAGATGGGATGAGAATCTGTCCCTTAGTGTCTGGAATGAAACCCCTCCCTGGCATGCACTCTTGTGACTGCACTGGATCATAGCAGTTTTCAGTTACACTATATATATGTATATACATATACACACATGCAGAAAAAAAAAAATCTTATTAAGAATAAAGATCAATTGCCAACTGGAAGGAATAGATACGTACAGCTAAATTCCACACATGTTCCCCCAAGTATACACAAAGTACATAAACATACATGTTGCATAGATGTATGCATAGATCATAGTACATGCATATGCATAGATAATATAAAGGTACACTCTTGTATACTGGCAAGAGTGAGGTATCCTCAGCTTCTGAAAACTAGGCAGAAGATGACACTGTCTTTTTTTTTTACCCTGAGACACACTTTCCCAAGCTCCACTACCTTTTATTATTCTACATCAATAAGTATTTACTGAACAATGACTCAAATTTAGAGAGCTATGAAATATTCAAGTACAAGCTACAGACTGACCTGAGGCTTACACATATAAAATATAAGATGCAATAAAAAAAGGCAAAACATTAGTTAAGTTTTACCTTAAGACTGACAAATTAAAACAAATGGAAAAAAGCCCCAAACCCAAATGCTAAGTTCCACAAGGCATATATATTCCTTTTTAAATCTTATTTTGAGATTTGCAGATCTTGAGGCTATGCAAAACTCATTAAAAAAGAAACAAGAAGGTAGTGACTGCTATGACTTTGACCCTACATCATGGCCTCCAGCAGATGAAACACAACCATGGGATATATCAGTTAGGCCACAATCACCCACTCAGATCTAATTCTGACCAATGACCTGAAGAGAAAAAGAGAACAATGGAGGGACAGGGAAAATGAAAAAGAAATCAAAAGAGACTGTAAATCACTAAATTTTACAAGGACAAAAAGTCACAAAAAACATAATTATTCTTGGTTCTACAATTATCTAGGCATAAATCTTAAAGTAATGACCAAATTTACTGAGTTCAAAGTTTCATTAAAACTATACAACTTATTTTCTCACGGCCATCTGATGACATCTAAGCCTTAACTTTCTAAACAGTTTAATCCCTAATTTCTGTGTGGGATGAGAAAAGTTGTCAAATGCATTAAATAAAGGCCTACTTAGAAAGAAAAAAAAGCCAGCCAAACAACCCAAACCCTGCCCCTCACATTCTTTAACTCATGTGATACTTGCTGTTTACTACAGGTTTAGAAGTCTCACTGTTGGCACCAATTATAAAAATATTGGAGCATATATAACTACATAAAAATATCTTTAAACAGTGTTTGAAAACCTTCCAGCATGTTTGACCATCAATATGATCAAAGGCTTGATCCATAACATCACTATCTGCAGAGTAATTTCATTTTCTCTATGGCAGGTGCACTTCTGAAACAGCAGAGGTTTTATGCAACATTTAAGTTTATCGATGTGGAGTTAAACACAACAAGAATTACTCTTATTTCTGAACTCTCTTCTATTTTTCATAAGGTTTTTTATGATCATACAGATGGATTTGACTAATTTTAGACACTGCATATTTTATTAGGGCTGAAAAAGTCATTAAAAGGCTGCTTTTTTTTATTGATACCTCTGTAGCTTTTAAAAATGGAGGTAAAATTTTCTATGACTGACAGCTATCTTAAGGTGGTATGATTTTTTTTTCATTCTCAGCAGAAGTGTCTCAAGCCATTAATCATTCTTGCTAAAGTCATGAAACACAAGTGTTTCAGAAAAGCTTCATGCCTTCAAGTATGGACTCAAAGCTGAACATACACCTTTTGTGAACTGAGTCTCCAAGCTGACACCTTGCTCCCACCACAGTGCAGCACTGCTTGAAGCACTGCTGCTTTTCCTCCTTGCTCAAGCAGGAGAGGTCCATACAGACCATTCCACATGGTGACAAAACATTCCTTTACAGTGAATGGACTTACCTCTACCAAAAACCTTGAGATAAATACATCAGTATCACCCTGATGCTACATTTGCAAAAACAGGTGGAAATAGCAAAGAAACCTCTGAGTTGAGGTAGCACTACTTCTATGTATGCTCTCTGGTATACTCAATAATCAAAAAAATGAGGGGTTTAAAACTACATACCAGCTAGAGTGTTCTTAGAGTAATTCTGTAAATAACTGTCATTCTTAGGATTTCTGTTTTGTTTAGATGCAGACGTTAGAAGCCAAGACAACTGTAACACTTCTGCACTTATAAAGAAAATGGCAGAACTATTGTTACTAAGCACTCAGATACTGTGATAATAAATGTGTCAAAATACAAGGAAAAGTATTCTATTCAGAAAAGGATTCAGGTAGAGCACAAATAGGGAAAGTGATACACAAATAGTGTGGATAAAACAAAATACTGTATATTTAGTTATTGTCTATCATTTATTGATGATTTTTGACCTTTTCTAGCACAGATTGTAAGCAGAGTTAATTTTGACTATTCAGGAGATCTGACCTCAAATATATTTTTAGGCATATGTTTCAATTTTTTTTTTTAAGTTGGAGCTAGTAGCATGTAAGATAGCTCTGAAAATTTGCACTCCCTGGGGGAGTATGAAAAAACCACAACATAGCCAGTGTAAAGTTAAATATGTAGTATGAGAACAGAACAATAAATTGAAGTTTTATTAAGTGATGTTATTCTATCTTTAAACCCAAACTAAACATATCCTTAATAAAACAGAGCAAGGCTCGCAAGGCAAAATAAAGTAACAGGAAATTAGTAAATGATTCATTCTGCAAGTATTATGAACTTCGAGGAATAAATTCACTTTAAACTCATACTAATTGAAAAACAATTTATCACTGAAAAATGAAGATTATTAACTCTGAGCAAGGAATATTGCTATTTAAAGCCCACCCATTCATTCCTCACTCTAAATACACATTGGATCTAAAGGCAGCTTGGTAGACATGTTGCCATATGCTGTACACAGTAAGCAAAAATCCTTTGATCCTTTTATTACTGTATCTTATTGTAATGATATTTACTTTTCTGAAAAAGCAAAGATACCAAATGGTTAGGAAAATGTAAAAGCAATACAGATAACAGCTAATTTCCTTATTGAGGGAGTTTTCAAGTGGTGGCTATTGGAAGAAATATTCTGCACTTTAATTAGAATAAAATTTGTTATTGATTTTCATATTTGTCTTCTAGAACACAAGTTTGGAGAATATCCTGTACACATAGTGTATTAATATTCCAAATGTATGATTAGATCAATATTCATTGTCATGGAAAGATATTCCACTGTAATGGAAAGTTGCCGTATCCATATATTAAAATTTAGGTAAAATGCATTAAACTACCCAGATGATATTTCATGGCCTCTGTATTGTTTTCTATATCACTATCCACATGCAGAGGCAGTATCAACATTTAAACTTCAAATAATTTCACTTTGCTCTGTAAATCAAGGGAATAAAGGATTTAAATGAATGTATCTAATTCTAGACCTGTAAGAGCAACAGGAAGTTATCTTTTTCCTTTTTATCCCCCACCTTTTTTAGACTTGGTTTGTAGTCAGTGGAGAAGAGATACAGACTTAAATTACACTTGAAGTCAACCATACTCCTAGTATTTAACATTTCAGCATAAGCTATGCTAAAAATCCTATTTATTTAGAAAATATGTAGACAATTGTACTCAGAAAACTTTCCAGTGATCAGATAAAATAAGGCCATCTTTGCAAATCTCATGGAAAGAGTACAAGTTGTATACGAAGTACCACTGGTTTAGACTTTAATCTAGAACACAAAGTTTCCTCCGCCTCATAAAGCGATAATTACAAAAGCCTCTTGAGACAAACATTTTTAGGTCTTTTGGAATGCTTTCTGTACAAGTGTGTCAACCTCTGTCACTGGAAACTAGACAATGAAATCCATAACAAAATCTTCCATCTGCTCTAGGGGTCACCCTACTAATTACCTGATGGAAGAACCATTCTAGAGTCAAGGTGGTACTAATTCTCTAAACTTTTAAAAAGTCACCTGTCAAAATCAACCAAATTATTGCTGACTCTACAACAGTGTAAATACTGAAATATTCATAGAAATTTCTTAATCCACAGCCTGGAATTCTAAAAAGACTGGCTGTTTTCCCAGCTATCCATTACCTTTTGCACAGGAACACTGTTCGGATCCATTTTTTTTAACTGCAAACAGTGATATATGAGTCTGGCACAATACTGCACTGACTTTAACTTAAAGGCAAAGCCTAAGTCATAAGCTAACTGCATAGCCAGAAGAAATACAAACACTTTTTGACTGCAGAAGCAATAAAAGCTATCTTATGTCCCTTCCCATAACAGATTTCAAGCACAAGGCTACCACTCAGATTTTATCCTATTTAACTGAGTCAGGGAACATGTTCAGAGGAAACTCTGTAGGCAAGCGGGACTATGTGTGGTTGCCCATTTATTTGCCAACAGATGAAATCCTAATGAAAGGTGCTGTGCTCCTGCAGAGGTGCCTCAGGGATGCTGTGGCATCTCTGTCACACATCTGAACAATGCTTTGTCTGCTGGAGTGCCACTGAAGTATCTACATAGCTCTTGATCTAGGTCAGGCCAATTTCAAGGATCAACGCCATGACCTCTTGTGTTCTGCTGCAATACAGATGTAATTCAACATTAAAGCAGCTACAATATATCCTACTAGGCTTTCTCAGGTATTGACCCTAGATGGCACCTTTTAGTCAGCAATGCATAACAGGAGCAACAACAAAAAAGATTTGTTAATTTCTACTGCAGAGCAAATAAAAGCATCTCTTCCTGTGT
Organism: Molothrus aeneus; assembly: GCF_037042795.1. Classification (NCBI taxonomy): domain Eukaryota; kingdom Metazoa; phylum Chordata; class Aves; order Passeriformes; family Icteridae; genus Molothrus; species Molothrus aeneus. The sequence continues at coordinate 7,926,949 of NC_089658.1, read as the reverse complement.
GAGGTGGTGACTGTGGCCCTCATGCTTCCATGATACTCATAAAGACACACTTTTAGCCATATCTACCCTGTCTGAATATGTAATATGCATGAGCAGTGGTATCAATTTTATTTCCTCTTTAATCTTGAAACAAGCAATGGTTTTATGGGTAAAGGAGGGACAGTTCAAATATATTCTGAGTTTTCCTGTTTTGTCTAAAGCAAACAGTGTAGATAGCATGTTGTAATAATCTGTAAAATAAATTGTGATCTCAGGGGTCAATTAGTAAAATTGCATTTTGATATAGTTTTAACATGCTGTGCATTTCAGTGACTCTGGACTCAATGCACCTCCCTCCTTTCAAGACACACAGCTCTGAATTGCCTGGACACTCGTAGTGTCTAATGCCATTATAACCCCTGATAGTCTTGTCTGTCCAAGCTCAAATAAGTACATTTATTACCCATATGAATCAGCATTGCATTCTCAAATCACCTGGGAATCTACAGTTAAACCTGAAAACACCTTTAGTTTTGCTGTCTACACAGTTATAAGCTTTGCAATTATGTTCCACTATTAAGTGATCATCAATTAAACCAAAAGATCTCAGATCATGAATTTTTGGAAGAAAGCATAACTCTGTGCTCCAACGTGGGTCAGTTTAGACTGAAAACATCACACTTTTTAATAAGTTTAGTTTTTATTTATAGCTCCCAGGAGTATTCTACTCAATTCACTACCACATCAGCTAAACTTCTGATTATCAGGATGAGACTTAAGCCATGCTATTTTACTAGTGGCACACCTTGAACTGTAAGAAAATAATCTATTTTTCTTGCTGATATAAACATGGAAAGTCTCCCATTCATATAATCAATGTGTTGGCATTTCTACTAATGTTTTGGCCTTCTATGACTAACATCATGGGACAGAAAAACCTTCAGGAAAGTGACTAAAACAACAAAAGAAATAGGATGACTCCTTTGTGTTATTACCTGTTTCAATTTCCCAAATATAAACTGAATTGTCTTCACAGCCAACAATTAGCACATTCTCAAGAGGGTCAAATTTTATCTTCTTCACAGGAAACAGATGCTTTCTAGCATGTAAGAGACATTGTCTCTTCTGGAGGTGTAGAATTGCTACTGAGTGGTCACTGCACACACAGCACACTATACTCTGGTCTTTTAACTGCAAAACAGAAAACTCCAGTTTCAACACGGTAACCACTATAATTCATAACCACAACATTTAAAAGGAATACTAGGAAGAGTATTCCAGTGATTTTCTTCCCAGAACATACTCATTTTACAAAATTATGTTTTATATCAGCCAACATCTTCAACTTGTTTTCAGCAGGCTGGGTACACAACTAATTTCCTGACAGGAAAGCATACCTTCATCTTTGTTTTTCCAGCATTTTAACTATAATAATTTAAATTCCATATATTCACAATACTTAGCATATCAAAGCAGTGATTATATAACCAACTATACAGTAGTAGTTTCCCTAGAAGAGAAAGTAGTAAAAAAGTTATCTTAAACCAAATGGGTGTTCATGTGATGTAAAATTATGTCAGGTCTAAAAAGCCAAGAGTAATGTATCTCTAAGAAAAAAATGAAGTTACAAATTCCTTTCATACTGTATGGATCTGATACTGCAAAACCTTCCCTTCCTGCAAGTAATTTTTGGTGACACACAGAGGAATTCCCCCACAGAACAATTCAGTTCTTTAAACAAGACTGAAACACGTGCCAGGCAGGCATTAAATCCTATTCAGTTTTCAGAATAAAGATGAAAAGGAGCCTTACAAATATTAAAAATTTTGTTATTGCAAACCAATTTTTTGCCTCTTTATTCTGGCATGTAAGTTAACTGTGAGTCATTCATAAGTATCCAATCTGTCTATGCAGGCTTTGTAAGAGGAAAAATGGAAATCTCAGCCGCACAGAATACATAGTTCAAAAGTTACATAGAACATTCAGTACAGTACATTTTCACCTAAATTTAACTTCAAAATTTAATTAATTAGAACACAATTTTAATTATTCTAAATATTAAAAAATGCAAAAACATACACACAAAAGACCAAAAAGATATATCAGGAACCAAAATGAAGTATATATTTTGGACCAACTGAGAAGATTAAAATACTATGTTCAAGCTCCTAGCCTCACTAAGTAAGTTTTTTAAATTTCAGGAGGAGTTAATCAGATTGACATATAAGTCAATAATCATGATAATAAAAATGGTGAATAGAATGTTAAGAGCTTCAATTTAATATGTTTCAAACAGAAAAACTCAACTCCCTGCAATTAAAAGCAAATTTCAAAGACAACAATTAAGTGAAGGTAAACTAAGCATAAAGTAGTGTGGGCTAAAGTACTGCCAGATAGTGTTTTATTTTCTCTTGTATATAAATATATACACACAGATGGGTATACAGAGGGTTTTTTGAAACACCATTTTTTATGCTTTTACTTACTCTGTAGTGTTCTGGGGATCGCAAGAGCTCTGTCACTGCACCAGACTGCAGATTAAACTGCTGCAGGATGCCTCCAGTAAATATATCCCAGCAGATCACAACAGAATCCTGGCCCCCTGATAACAGCCAGCTGGGATCAAATCTTACTGATTTGTCATGTGGATAAAGTAAGCAAGTGACTCTGCTACTGTGACCATTCAGAACCTTATAAGGTAGATTATCTGAAACAAGATGACACATTATTTTTGTTCTTTAGGAATAGGAGTTCCATATTTTACAGCACATTTCCTGAAAGTCAGGACAAATATAACCTGCCTTTACATGGTGTCAAAGAATTTTGGATCTGTTCCTAAAAGGGAGAACAAAGGTCTGCACTCTGAGCTTCACTACTGAGATGCACCCTTTATGTTCCCTTCAAGTGGAATGATATTTTAGAGAGCAAATGAAATAGAAAACTGCCAAAACAGTGACATGCCATATATCACACTTCTAGGGGCTATCCAATCCCAGAGCCATTCCCAGATTCCTACTGCTTGCAAGCACCTTGGTAGTACTAAGCTGTGATCCAATAGATCAGCTGTGGAAGAAGAAAGATCATCATAACTTTCCATTTTCCTCATTCCATTCCTGACTGCCAGCCCTACTTTTCAGAGAATTTTTACAAGGATCATTGGAAGTGATGCCGGAATAATGAAGTCTTCTGTGTTTGAGAGGACTCTGAACAAATTGTTAAAACTTACCTTTAAGAAAAGATATGTTTTCTAAAAGTCTTGCTCTTGCAGTTTCTAAACCTAATGTTACAAAAATTTTTCCATTTTCACATCCACATACAAGCTTATCAAGACCAGGTATGTACACAGAGGAACTGACAACTGCACTTCCAAATCCATCTTCAGATCCACAAAGTTGATCAATAATGCCCTCTGACATGGAATGATGTTTATCAAAATTATCCTGAAGAGTCCACATGGTTGTAATTGGGATCTCTAGAGGGTAGGGCAAGAGAGGATTTTTTTATTTATGCAAAACAAAATATAAAAAAAGTCAAACTAAAGAAAGTACACCTCTTCATCTCTTGATCACTTTCCTTAACTTATCCTTTCTGCAGTCTAGGGTTGCAAAGTCAGCAGTTGCTCAGCAGTTGCTACTCCTCCTAACTTCAAGCAATCACTACACAATGAATAAATGAGCATCACTTTCTAGTGTAAAAAGTTTTTTATGAGAATTTTGATTTTCATGAAAATTGACTCCAAGACATAATGAAATAGATGGTAGTAAGGTGCCAGAAGTGCCAAACCTTTTGGAGAACCATCAAATGTTGACACAGGAACATCAGGAATGTGCCACAAAGTGATCCGTCCTGAAACTTCACCAGAAAAAAGAACCTTGTAGAAAGGCTCCTTTCTTTCATTCATGAAGCCCATGACAGAAGGCAGACTCTGTCAAAAACAACAGTAACTCCATATTTGGAAAGAAAACAGATAAAATAATGTAATAATTGTAAATGTGAAGGGGGTTTCTTTCATCAAAAGCTGTAAAAATACAGAACAAATCACAACTGATTGCTTATCTGCCACTAAATCCTGCTCAGACCAAGTCTACTCTGCCTGGTACAAACCCCTCAAGGATCACCCCTGCTTTGTAAGTACCCTTGGCTAAACCCATGGAAACCTAAATGGAAAAGTACACTGGGAGGTCTCTCCGGGTTTATAGTTTCACCAGCATAAGGATCAAGGACAGGCTGAAAAAACAATGCAGTGAAATATTGATAATCTTTGCATCAAAACAAATTCAGTAAAGCTTCAGTCATCACAGCTTGCATGACTACAAATAATGAAAGGTAAGAATTATGCTTTTACACAGGTAATAGCCTATAACACTATCATTCAGTCATCAGGTGGTGGAGCATTTCCAAAGAGCAATGAAATTGCTGAAGGGTGTGGAGCACAATCCTGATGGGGAGCAGCTGGGGGAGCTGAGGTTGTTCACTCTAGAAAAAAAGGCTCAGGAGAAAGCTTATCGCTCTCTACAATTACCTCATGTTGATAAACTTATTTACAGTTTTACGGATTTACTTTTTTACAGATTTTTAATAATCAGTTCCAAAATAATTAACTGCCCTGTAAAATAGTTCAGTTTATAGACTCAAAATGGAGTTCAAAACAGATCACACAGGTGATTTGGTTGTCTCACAAATCTGCTATAAAAACTACTCAGGCAGTAAGACAAGTATTAAAGCAGAAATATTAAAAAAGAGCATGTCATTATTTTTTAAAAAGCATATATTTGGGGGGAAGCATATGTGAACTTTGTACCACCACCATAACCCTATTATTTGCTAAGCCATGTGTTTTGGCTGCTCCTTTTCCCTCACCTTTCCTGACCTTTTGGCATCCTTCAGCAGTTATCCTATCTGATTTTTAGATCACAGCATTTGGGGAAAAGCTGAATGGCTTATGCTATTTCCCTGCAACTGAAAATTAAATCTGTCAGGCTTCATAGGATTATGCAACAAGCATGCTTTCTAAAAGCCTACATTTGTCAACAGAAAATGCTAGAAAACCTCACACAGGTATATATTTAGCAATGTTTCTAGTCAGCTACAAATAAAAATCTGTTTCTGTTGCATATTTTCAGAAACTGCTTAACAACCTGCTTGAGCTGTCACACAAACACTCTAAAGCAATTTGAGGCAGGAATTAAACCCACATCTTCCAGCAACTGCAACTTCATTAACAGCATTAGCAATCAGCATTAGCAAAAAAAAACCCAACAAAACATAACCAAAGCTACACAGAATAATCTGTTCTATTTGCTCTGGATCATTTATTGCCCAAGTAAGAAGGCCTCCCACGTATCTTTCCTGCCCACCATTTTCCAGCTTCCTAATTATAGTGAATTTTCTTCTTCAAATCATCGGGGTTTCCTTATTTATTTGTGATCACACAAAACACAACATAAAAAAGTGAGTGAAGATGTAGGTTTTCCAACACAGCTGTGTCCGTTTGAGATACTTGTCTACATAGTTACTTCAAATTTGAAATTGGTGTGACATGCTCTGCTAAATATAAATTCTCAAACAAAAGTGTAGAGATCAGCTACTTTTTCATCTTCCTCTTTTCTTAATATTAGAGTCTTCTTCAAGCCAAGGCCATATGAAGAGACTCATATGTGTGTCATTTTATGCACTCTGGGTACATCAGTCTGCTCAGAGTGCAAGAAAGTTCTGCATGTGATTATGCCTCTGAAGGCTGCAGCCAGCAGTATTCTGGATAAAATGCCAGATTCAGACCCCTTCAATTTCAGGTGGATACACAGCCTATTTATGTAGTTACATTGAACCATGCATACATTCCTTAATAAAACAAGAACTAAGTAACTTGCTCATATTTGCTCATGGGTTACCTGTTTTGATTTTGGTTTTATGGCATAGTTGTATTTGTTGGGAATTTTATTTATTTTATTTTTATTTTTTTACAGATTTGAAAGTAGAAGCTTCTAAAAATATTTTAGACCACATCTTTGTTAAGAAATGTTTTTCTCTTTGCCAAAATTAAAGAAAAGAAACAAGAACCAGTCTATATAGAGTCAAAGATAAAGGCATTTTTCCACTGTGAAAAAAACCTAAATATAGCCAAAAATCAGGCAACATATGTTATGAGCCTCTTCAAGTTCGTAAGAAACAATTTTTATATGAAGGAATAAATATTATTCCTTGTTTTTATGGAACAATTAAATCTGTTGATGAATTCATAAGTTCCTTTGGGATTATTCAGGTTATTGCAACCAGACAAATAAACTTTCAAACCCTTATGAATTTACCTTATTTTCCTTCATACCAGTAATGCTGAGTAAATGAGGATAAACTGTTTCCTTGAGCGCCTTCCCATCAGCAGGGTACATGCTTTTAGAAAGGCCACTGTATAATTAAACAAGAAATTTTAAACACACAAGCTTTAGAAAGTCATTTTTTTAGGAAGCAGAACAGTAACACCCAAGATTCACAAGTTCAATTAAAGGTAACCAAATAAGTAATTACAGGAGACTTTTTGAAATCACAGCACCAGCTGCCCAAGTTCTACATGGCTAATCTTATTCCTATGTCCCCTGCTGTGTCAAACAAAGACTGAGGGCTGTCAAACTCAGGGTAAATCTTTGAGTGCCAAAGTGGTTTTGTTCTGGTTTTTGATCATTTGCAACATGCAGAGATTTTCCATAGTAACCCTCCCAAAGTTCATCTTGTACCTGAACTTTTTGTGTGAATTTCCCATCTGAGCCCACCTGTTTAGCAGCTGGTAGATGTAACTGTGGCCATCTTCTGTCCAGATGATAAGTCTGTAAGCTGCCAGCACTTCACCACCAGCAAAGCACTGACCACTCTTACAGAACTCAGTACAAAGCAAGGAGAAATCACAATAATCATAGACCTAAGTTCAGGAAAACAACAAAATATAAACAAATAGTATTAGCAAATTCATTTTAACCTAAACCAGGTTTGGGCAGCGAATCAGGAAGTAGAACATGAGTTCAACTCTTCATAAATGAATAACTATTTTTAAAGCCTAACATGTTTTGATAAACTACTGCAAAGTCAGAGTCAAACCATACAGTTCAAAGTTGAAGAAACTGACAGGTAAAAAAAAAACAACCAAAAAGTAGCATTAGGGTCTTATAGTCTCATTATAGAAATTAATATAGAAATCAATGGATGTTACAGATATTTTTCCATAAAAAGTGAAAAATCCATTCTACACATGAACTTTCTCTATAAATGCTTTTGTATAGAATTTAAGTAGCCCAAGAGACATCTCAAGGATAGTCTACAAGTACATTATCTGAAGTTGACCCAGATATATGTGAAATTTTTTTACTCATTCCTGTCCCCACAGAGATATTGGAATCAGGTATACATGTTGAAATAATCCTGAGTGATTAATGCAAGAGAAATTTTAGCACTAGAAAACAAAAATACAGATTTTTTTACAATAAGTTTCAGTTGAAATATATTACGTTTTCTCTAAAACTGTTATTACTTTTTTTTTCATTTTAGTTACTTTATTATAGCTTCAAGAAAAAGCAATATAGCCTGGGGTCTCTAGTTTTGCTGCTGCTATCAACAAACAAAGGTCCCAGACTACTGAGGACTTGCCAACTGTGAGTACTTCTGTCATACTTAAACAGGGATTTTTATTCTTTGTCTCCCTTTCAAATGCACTGTGGAGGGGACAATAACGCACTCAGTGCTCTAAAACTGTCTAATACTTAAATCCCCCTTCTATCGAGCCAATTTGGAGTTAAACTTTTAAAGCAGAAATACATTCATAAAAAATAAAATCTTCATCTCTTTCACACAGTTAAGATAAGCCAAGAAGTGTTGCAGGCATCATCATATTTGACAATTTGTGAATGGTTTCTTTAACCTAAGAAGAACAACAACAATCTGCATTTAAAAATCATATTAGCCTTTCAAAATCAACAACATTAACAAGAAAGTGTAATCGTTAATGTACCTGCCAGCACATGGAGGACACAACAAGAAGGAGCCTTTCTGTGTAAGTACAAAATCTTACTGCTTGACAGTTTATGCAGTCCAGAGATTTTGATTCCTTCTCGCACACACTTTGTTTCTCCTTTACAGCACAGAGGGGGAAAAAAGCTATAAAATTTGTTTCAGATATCTGAGCTTTTAGTACAGAAACAACCCACTGAAAATAATTTTCTCTTAAGAGACTTTCAAAATTCAAAGCAAGGGGTACTTCTCAATTAACAATAGAAAGACAACAGGTTCACAACTAACATGCAAACAGAAGAATGTAAACATTCGGTGTGGCTCAGACTGTGATCTCACTTAAAGAAATTATAATGAATGTGGAGAAGGACCAAAAGCAGGCCATAAATAGAAACTGCTGCAATGAGTATCTGCCAGGTATTCTTCAGTCAAAAAATAGCTACAACACCTATAAAGCAGAGGATCAAATTCAGAAAAGCTGATGAATATTTTACTTTCCCACTCGTTCTCATTGCAGCCAGGACAGTCTGAGATGCTGGTGTTGCCATATGTCCTGTTTGCTCTTAACACCTCTAAAGGCAGTGTAAAAGTAATTCAGTTTCTTAACTTTGTATTGCTAAATGTACTGTTAAAAACAATGTATGTATTTTCACACTTTTTGTGGGAATATCAGACATATTAAAGTCATCACACTCAAAATTATTCTACTGGCATTATATTTATTAATTATTGATTAAATCACTTAAAATGGATGTTTTCTGTTTTTTAAGATACCAACAGTCTCAAAACCTCTCAGAGAAGGGCTACATATGCTTGGAATCATGGCTATAAAACCAAAAGCCATTTTCTTATGGCATCTTGCAGCTTCAGTTAATTCCAAGTAAATCCAACAATATTTATTAAAATACTGCTCTTTAGAATTTAGCCGGATTGTGACGAACTCTGCAGCAGTCCCTCCACAAAAGGTGCCCCCAGGCAGTAAAAAGACTGCACCACACCATATGTTCCTCTGACATCTGTAATCAGTTGTTAGAATCCTCAGAATTTTTACAACACAGCAGTGGGGTTTGCTCTAGGAATGTTGAAAAGATGCACCCCAAAACACCACAGATAAATCAAAACCACCAGGATGGTATCAAACTTGACAGACTCTCCTCAGGGGCTTGATTTGACCTATAAACAAGTAGTGCTGCCCACACCCTGCAGTTTGTCCAGGCAGTGGGTGAGTTACCAACATTCAGAGAAGTCTATTAATATTTTGCCATTTCTGTCTCACTGTAGAAGCCCCTTTGTGAATCTAGCTTTTAGAGTATAACTAGAACACAAAAATTGCATCCCAATTCTAGCACTTGTTCATGGAAGGTGACAGCTGCTGAGAATATTAACCCAAAAAAGAGCAAGTTTGAAGGTAGAAAAATAGGACACTTGACACAGCAAGAGTCATTTCCAAGTGAAGACAGCATTGTGAAAAGCAGACTGAGGAAAACAAAGTCTAAAGGACCATTTTGAAAGAGTAACAAGGGTGAAGAGGGAGTACAAAGGCCAATATTGAAGAGCTTTGAGTGTAAAGGACAGAGTGAAGGGGTTCAAAGACATTATCAGGATAGCAGGAAAGCATTGCAACTTAAGTATCCTGGAATATGAAAAGACAAGAAGCCTGGCCAAAAGACAGTACAGTTGTCAAGGCAAGAGCTGTCCAATGGGCCAATTTTAAATAATGCTATGAAGATGTGTTTTCAGAATTTTCTAACAAAATAAAATCTATTTAATACACATCCAGAAGATGGACATTTATTCATATTCTGTTTCAATGTAGCCTTTACTTGAGAACATTCATGTTAACACTGACCTGAATGTTATTCAGAGATGAAGACAGGTCCCATACTTTGAGAACTCCAGCTACAGACACTGCAACTAAAGAGTCCTCTGTGAAAAGTTAACGTGAGACAGTCAACTTGAAGCCAAGTTCAAACAGCCCCTATCTGTTCAGCACTAAAACAAGGATTCAGCAGGATACTGCTTAGATGAAATATCAATTTTAGACAAAAAAAGTAAATTATATACAGAAATACAAAAGATGTAAGCAAGCAGTGAATAATGTATTAACAGAAGGCACAGAACTGTTGTACTGTGCCTTTAATTTCTCTGATATTACAGAACTTATTTATACTTAAATCCAAGAACTGCGCTGCTTACAGCCATTATAGAAGGTGTTTTTTCTCTAAAAGCATATTAAATAAAACAGGACCAATATTAGGAGCCTTAAAAACACCTCTTATGCTGTCAATGAAACCTTAACATCTTCTATATAACAGCTCTGTGAAACAATTTGATATTAAATCAAGCAGGAATATACCATCTATACATAAATATTTTATCACAATTTAATTAACCTACATAAATACATGTAAAACATATACCTTGAATTCTTGCAGAGTGTACAATACACATACATTTTATCCAATCAGAAGACTGAGATGATGATAAAGTGTGAAGAACACCCAAAGTTTTAGCATCAATAATAAGAACATCTTGATATTCTCCACAACAAAGAAGCCAGCCTTCACCTGTCATTCTGAATGAGCAATGGTAATACTGTCCAAGTGGAAAGCAGAGAGTCAGCACACATATATACAAATGGCATGAAGATTTTAACACTGAACATGTCATAATCAACAATTGTAGCATCACTAAAAAAATCTAAGGCATATGTGAAACCATACCCAATATTACTAGTAACACTAGAAAGGCACACTGCTTAGTAAAAGGTGCTTCAGACTGAAAGCAGCATCTGTCCTTCCTAAATATTAGGATTTTTCTAATTTTTGGAAGAAAGTCAGGTGTTAATTTTCCCTATAAATTGCTCAAGAGTTTGAGACTTGTTTCTCTGAAACACCCCCTCCAAACATTTCATAAACCTCCTGTCATCAACTGTTGTATGAAAAGAATCAGATGCAAAATGTTCATAATTAAATTTTTCATAATTACTGATTACTTTCCAGGAAGGATTTCTACTCTATAGGATATTCTTTATTCTGACATTAAACACCCTAGTGCCCAGAATCTTCTGAACACTATTCTCAGCAATCACAAAGGGAAAAAAAACAACAGACAAAGCAAAGGGACAGAGTGCAGAGTGACTATGAGCATTTTATTTTTTTTTTTGCTAGGTGTTCTATATGTGCAAGGACATCTGCATTGCATGTCTAGCTGTAATTGTAAACAATTTCCATAAATGCATAAGCAGCCACCTCAAAGCAGGTTTACATTTATTACTAACCTTAAAGGGAACAATCATCTAGTCAGACAAAAATATCAGACAACCCAAAAAACTGTACCTCATTTACCAATTTTCTGGACAGTTTTGGTTATATAATAATTCTTGGTTTTTTTTCAGTAAACTAACTGGAGTAATAAAAATAACTGGAAATAGGATAAATAGTAATACAGATATTATGAATAAACATAGGCAGAAATGGTTAGAATTTACAATTACTGTTACCATTAAATTAGGCTTGAAATAGAGGATTTGTATAGTCAGTAATTCCTCTGAGAAAATTCCACACTGGTTAAGAGCCACAAATGTTTAAGTGTTGACCCTGGTGTTGAATTTCATTTCAAATGGCAAATATTCAGTTTGCACTACTTGACATCTGCCATTCATAGTTAAATCACCTACACTGAACAAAAGGAACCTACTAGAGCAGATAGGTTAGTAGTTCAATTAAAACCAAACATTAACTACAGCACAAGCAACCGTTCCCCATGGAACAACAAGGAAAAAATCTACTACAAAACACAACAGAAAATCTACAACAGAAAACCACAATTTATTATAGTTATCAGAAGGCTGCATTTTAAGAATAGTTTCCCCTCCCAGCAACACCTTTTCCCTAACCTTTCCTGTTAGATGTTCCTGTTTTCTATCTTGCCCAAGTTATTAAACAAATATAATTATTAGCCACAATTAGGTTTAGCACATTTCTAATAGAGAGGAACTAACAATTTTCTGCAAGTATTTGCTACACCTACTTGAAGGGTAAGAATGAATATTCTCCCTCTGATCTCCACAAAAAAATGTACAGATTGTCAGCTAGGCCAGATTTGCCTACTTCCCTGCAGAACTTATCTGTAACTTCATCTATTGAAATCTAATTAAGCATTAGAACATAGCAGGTCAAATTATAATTTGAGGCACAATATAAGTATTTTTTGTTTGTGTACATACATCCATTTAATGAATATAAACGCTTAAAGCATGTGCACAAATAAAAGTGTAGAATAATTCTTAACTTATACAGTTTTTATACACATACATATATGTTAAAAAAAAGTTCATCTTCCATAATTTTTGTTGGCAATATATCCAAGCTTTTTCCTCCTCCCTTTACAATGAACAACTATTTGAAAAATTATTTTGTATTTGAACTCCTCATATCAACCAAAGCAGTGTCAAGAAAAACATTTTCTTCTGGAAGGGTTAAAAATCTTGGATTCCAAATTGGCTGTGCTTTGGAGTTACATGAAGGCTCAGATACCCATCATTTGGAGCCTTAGTTCCACCTTAGACTTCCTCACTGAAGAAAACCAGAATTTTAACTAACACAGGAACCCTGAGCTTCTCCTCTACTAACATATCCAGAAATAAGCAATGTCCCAGAATCAAACCCATAGATGCTGGGGCCCTCAATCTCACTCGCATGTGTATTTCAAATTCTCCCACACTCCAAAATCTAGACACTTATTTTACCTGGATACAGTTTCAACCAGAGAAACCAAATTATCTGAAGCAATATTGAAAGTCTCTGAAAAGAAGGGATTTGTCCCAAGTTCTGCAGTGAATCAAAGTGTATTTTTGAAAACAGGGTGAACTCTTTTGGAGGTCAGGAGGTTCAGCACCAAAAACATTCAAAAGCTTAAAAATAAGTCTTTCAGCAGATTGTCTCGCAATGTTTGGTCAGATTACTTGTACTTTTAAAATGTCAAGAAAAAGCCAACATCAGACTTGAAGCTTCCATGCAATTGTAACAAGACAAGAGCAAAGATTAAGACCATTTCACTTGGCTACCTGATGCACAAGCAGTAAGTTAATCAATACTGCATTTCAAATATTTGCAGCTCAAAAGTAATCAGTCTGATTTGATTAAGGAATGCAGAGGAACGTAAAAGTTTCAATTCTTTTCTTAGAAGAAAAAAACTGAAAAAGATAAAAAATACTTATTTTATGACAGGGTCTTTTTTTCCTACATTACAAGCTATACATTTAAAACTGTTTCTGAAAAAGATCATGTTAATAAAGCAAAACTCTTGTAATGAACAGAGAGCCCATGAAAAGCTGCTATACTTACATGGATTGCTGTATGCCTATAAGGAAGCTTTGCGTTCTCAATGCACTGTCCACTAGTGACATTCCAAACACACATCTCCCTGCCAAAGATAACTTCATATTATTCTCTGTCATTTCCACTCAATTGGCTGGAATAATTTTGAGCCACCAAGTTTTTCTTTAGTGCTGTATTTAAGTGTAGTCTGGTCATTTATAAAGCTTTTTGTTACAGATTGCTGGGTAAGAAAATGTAGTCATTAGCAGGGGATGACATACAGTATCTGTTTCTTTTTGTTTTGGTAATTACACCCTGCTGCCTTGCAACCAACCTGACTTTAAGACCAAGTCTGGTCTACAACAAATTGTAGGTATACTGTCATTACAGCTCGTCAACATGTCACTGTAACTATCTGTCACTGGAACTACATCCTCCTGAAAATGATTCATTTCACTGAACTTAAACCAGACCTTTCAAAAAGCATCATGCATCTTCTCCCACATCAGACTTCAGTTCTTGAGAGGAACAACGTTTGTTAAGAAGAAACAGTGCCATCATGAGGCTGTTCCCAAAATCTGCTCTCAATACACTCAACCACCTGAGTACCTGTGCAACACTACAGCTACACTTGGACACACTTAAGGCTGTTTGAGGAGACTTCGGCACACGTTCCTTATCTACACATTATTCAACACGCAGTGGGACTGGATTACAAGAGAAAATCAAATTAAATGTTGCAAATGAGGCTGTATGAGATATCTTATCATAGCTCAGCAACTGAATGTTAAACTTTGATGCGTTTAGATTTTATTAAAAAAAACAAACATTACTTCCAGAACTGAAGCACTCATTTCATTATTTCTCACATTACATTGTAAGATATTTCCTGTATCAAGACTTAAAGAACACACTCGAGACAGCATTTTATTATATAAGAAATGCTACTTAGAGATTTACATTTTAACCTACCTACATTTTAACCTACGTACTTACCCATTTGATGTTAAACTCAAAGCATTATTTCTTACTATTTTTCAGCTGAGCAATAGCAGCATCAAAGTTGGTAGATCCAAAGTCAGAAATTAAGTGAAAGCTTTATACAGTTTGTGAAACCTTTCAGAGCAATGCTTTTCTCCTTGTTTATATCAGAACTTTACTGCTTTAGCTACATTACTGTGACACATACATACCTACAAATATGCTCAAATGAGACCAGAATGTCAGAATGTAACTTCAGCTTCTGGATGATGTATTCAATTTACTGTTGTGTACTAATAAGGAGTGAGCAATATCACACATTCCACACAGTATGTGCTGTAGGACAGGTTTGTCACTCATAGGACAGCACTGAGAACTCATGAATCATTAGAGATTCCTTTATGAACTTGCATATTAGAAGCACACAAAATAACATTATAAATAGCCTCTTCTACTGGTTCAGTTCCCAAGTCTGAGCTCAGGAAGAAACAGAGAAAAACACCATGATACTCAAATGCTGTTGAACTGATGATGCCCCCCAATAACCCATTAATTTCTCTTTGAATAGGGTTTAGTCAACCCCTTGGAATAATTTCTTTTTTCTGAATACTAAGTGGATATGTGAATCTGCCAAACCTTTCTGCTGTCCATGGGACAAGCTCTTATTTGGACCATTGTATATTAACAATGTAGTCACTACCCTAAGTAGCTGCTACCATTTTAATATCATGGAAGTGGATTGAAACATTTCTGCAAATGCATAATCTGACCTACACTTGACACACATTTCATAATTTAAGAAATGAATAATTGAATATTCAGTTACCTACCCATTTTCAGTAGCACTTACTACATATGGCTGTTTCTCAAACTCTCTTGCTTTTGCCAAACAAGTTACAGAAGCAGTATGGCCAAAGAGCATTTCTTTAGATGAAATCTAGGAGAACAATATAATGATTTATCTTGAACAATTTCTATATAAACTAAGGATATCTAAAAGCAAGAGAACTTGTCAATCTATATAATTGTCAATCTGCTTCATAGTCTTATGTTCTTCCATCATGTTTCTGGAATGCAGAAAGATGTGGAAAAATTTTTATGGAGTTTGAATAAAAGCTAAGTTTTTGTATTCACTGCATTCATCATCTGAAGAATGTATGGAACATCAAATGTTATAAAACAGGCAATGTGCAGGACATCTCTGGCCTTCAGCCTACAGCATGCACCAAAAGTGGCACAGTGAAGTAGAAACTGATAAACCAAAGCTCTTAAGCTCATGTTTCATGCCACACATTTAAATAACCTAATTATCATCACTGCATGCAAAGGTCTTAATTGGAAAAGGTAGCCTCATAAAAGGGCAAACTTTCAGACTGTGTTTGAGTCCAAATGGGGCAACTAAATATAAAAATATAAACACAGTTCTAGAAACAAAGAAAAAACCAAACAGGAAGTGTTTTGACTCTGATCCATTGTGAGAAAAATAAATAAAGCAATAATTTGCATCTTGGTTACATAAAAAATAAAAGTTTCATCTTGCTGCTTCCATCTTAGTAGATTTGGTTTTATAAATATTTTTTCTTTAAATGACAGGTCATACTAAGCAATTGATTTACAAAAGAAAAAAAACCTTCACAAGATACGAATCATGATAATTGTATATATTTACTTGCTGTCACTGCTCAGAGCACAAAGTCTCAAATTATAAACCACTGGGCATGCTTATCTGTGAAAAATTCTCCAAAGTCTGCAAATTACAGGTTGCTTATACAGGCATTTCACTTACTGCTTCATGAGTTTCCTATAACAAATATCACACTATCTTTTAAAATTCATCTAAATAACACAAGTATGGATAATCCTATTGCCAACACTAAAAGATAAAACTCCTGTCTATTTGGCAAACTAGCACAGTGGACACAAACCTGTAAGTCTGATGAAAGATCCCAGAGACATATTTGTCCTTCTTGGCTCCCTGTAACTATGGTCTGCTGGTCATCTGTGATCATCACAGCAGTGATGCTGTGAGAGGGAGCTGTTCTCCCCCACACAGCCACAGCTGGTACTGATGCCTTCATGGTCAGCACCTGAAAACAAACAAGTCATGATGATCCTAAGTAGGATTAAATAAGGAAAAAAAATCACCTAAAAAAGGGGGAATGTAATCAACATTTGGAAAGGGAAACTACAAAATATTGCTGTGAGACAATGATAAGGCATTGAAACATTTTCTTGCTCTTGCCTACATCACACTAACAATTTCAGGGACTAGTACTAAGAGAATACTGAATCATCAGCAGCAAGAGGTGTGTGCTGCCCCACACAGCCTGGCTTAGCTCTGATGGGCTCACATTGTTCTCCCCAGATGTGGCTGGTGGAATACACAACACTTCCCCTGTTCCCTCCAACCAGCAAGCAGCTCTGATCATTGGCAACAGCAGGAGCCAATTGCTGGAGCAGAGGTGGCACAAGAGCAGGGTGTCAATAAAGATGTTGTGATTTCAAGGAGGGTAAGACAAGACAAGGATAATGTGGCCAAAAGGAGAAAACTGGTGGGGGTGGGTCAGGGAGGAAGAGAAAAATGAGGCCCAAGTTGGCAAAGCTATATACCTAACTATATACCCAACCATTCTGTGGCACATTCTAGAGACAAGAACAGAAAGTAGGGTGACAGCAGAGTTGCAAGCTGAGAAACAGAGAATGAAAAGACTTTGTTGCTCAAGACATGAGTTCCTCGCCCCAAAAAAATTATCTAATAGATTTGTCCCTACTGAAAAAAATTGATTTAATGGGGTTGTCCATCTGGCTGAGAGCAGTTTTGACTCCCATCAGCTGGGCAATAGACAGACAGATTGACAACTGCTGACAAATTGAACAACATCAAAATTGTTTGTATACTTCAATCACTCAGGTGTCAGTGAACAAGAAGGGATAGATTTTAAGCTGTTTCAGATTCACCATTATCTAAGGTCACTTAAATAAACAAATTTTTAAATTTTTCTTTTCAAATACTGTATGTTACCTATGTCATCTTTCTTTTAATCCGGACAGCAATAATATGATGGAGGGCATATTTCAGAGCAACCACTTTGCAGCCACTAAGGAAAATTCACCTTTCAGAGAAGGTGTGCTCCAATTTGTCCTGGACAAAGAAGAGACACCAAAGCCCATTGCACATCCTTAGGACAGAGGTTCAAAATGAAACAATATGATTCAGTAATGCAACTGGGAGAACTCAGTCAAAAACCATGACAGTAAAGCTGAGCTTTTCT
Organism: Molothrus aeneus; assembly: GCF_037042795.1. Taxonomy (NCBI): domain Eukaryota; kingdom Metazoa; phylum Chordata; class Aves; order Passeriformes; family Icteridae; genus Molothrus; species Molothrus aeneus. The sequence goes on along the minus strand of NC_089658.1, from coordinate 7,909,401 downwards.
GAGGAGAGACAGGAAGTGGGCAGAACAAAATCCATGACAGCCAGTGAGTCAAAGGAAGTACCACAGGAATGATGAGAAGTGACATGAAGAGCAGTTCCTGTGATAATTCAGAAAAAACCACAGGACAGAAATGGAGCACAGAAGCAGCCTTTTAAGTTATGCTTAAGGAAACTGTAACCCAGCACAACAGCAGTTGAAAGCAGGGACACAGACAAGAGGTATCTTCATGACTACTACTAAAAGCCTAAAGTGACACAGAACTAAAGGAATGATCTTGCTTCCTTAGAAGAAAATGAGATAAAGGGCTCAGCTACTGAGAAAAAAAGGCTGAAAAGACTGCTATGGCAGACTATTGAGGTCCTGCCATGCAACCTTGACAGAATGCTGAGGGCAGAGGAAGAAGAATCTAAGAAAAAATTGAGGTCATGAGTTCATTAGGCTAAATCCCACTTAGTTTCATATAAAAGCTCCTTGTGGATATATAAAAATACTGAGACGTTTTATTTTTCCCAGCATTACAATCTGACTTTTCTAAAACTTTTTTTTAAGTCACCAGTCATATGAAGCTACTGATCAACACTGAAATCCTTTTATCTTGCAATATATGCCCTGAAATAAAAGCTGTTCTGGACAACCTTTAATGACATGGTTTTAGTTATCAGGTAAGCTAATAAAGGGCTTATAAAGGGATGGCTTACAAAAGAGTTTGATGAGCCAAATCCTGCATCTTAAAAATGCATTTGCTTGCATATCACATAGTCTTTTATACTTGTACCATGGGAGTGTTCAATTAGTGTAAAACAACACAAGGAAGCACAATTCAGGTTTGTACTGCATTGAATATTGAGTCATAAATTATATTTCCTTATAAGAGAGCATAGAATCAAGCTCAATATTCTTAGCCTAAGACCTACTGCTGAGCAAGTGATTTGAGAGAACTCAAATCAACAGATGTTAAAAATAAAAGAAGCTGATAGAATTTGCTAATGCGGAGATGATTTATCTGCAGCCTGTTTAGTTACTCACGAGTAACATGAATAAAAAACTACTGCCACTGACAAAACGCTCGTTGTAAGAGAATTAATTTAGACTGAAATGTTACAGGAATATTTTGTATGCTTTCCTTTACATTATGACTGAAGCCCAAGAGAAGGAAAGCAGAAATTATATGATTTTTTGCATTAATACAGTCCTTAACTTTTTTCTCCACTTGCTTCTTGGTTTTTTGGATTATGATATTTTGATGCACAAGCAGTTTGAATGAAACCTTTGCTTCTTAGTGTAGCATGACTTCACTAGAAATACAGCATATCCACATGGACACATTTTGACAATACTTAGCTTTACCAAATTTTTTAGTGATACTGATGGTACCTAAAGCAAACTTTTTTGAAATAAAACCAACAGATATTTATCAGACTGTTCCTTTTAAAAAGGTAAAAGCTGTTTTCACGAAGGCAATATTGCCCAAGGCATATCAGAGCTGCATGTAGCTTATCAGCACATGTCAAATTCCTCCAGCTCTGCCCACTCAAGCATGTCTGATTTGCAGTATTAACCCATAATTCAACTAGAAATCACATTTCTCAGTCCTACTGCCCATTTCTCCCTGCTTACAGCCTAATAAGCTTATTTGTGCTGCCCTTAAAAGCATACTGTCAAACAGTGTTCTCCCATTACTGAAAAGCTCTGGTTTTAGTTAAAACCATAAATAAAACCATAAATACCAGCCCATCTCACCACTAACTTGTTCCATCTCTACTAATCTGTCTCTAGTTCCTTTCACACTGAAGCCACACCACAAACTATTCTTAACTTGCAAAATCATCCAAATTCTCACAGCTTCACAGACTTTGGTTGTAGAACTTTAGTAACTTTGGACCATTTGTGTAGTATTAAAGCTTAATTTGGAAAGCTGAGTACACAATCTCTTATTCTACAGGAGCCATGAGTTATTTAAAAGTCTAATCAAAAGCTTTAAGAGGCCAGAAAGCTGAAGGTCTGACCTTGAATGCCTTACTAAGCACATATTTATGCAAGGTCTTTTCCTCATCACTCAGCTTTTTTGACTAGGACTGGTCATGAACTGATGAGAATGAAAAAGGTCAGATTACACCACAAGAATCAGTGCCATCATAACTTAACATATACTTTCCCCATATATACTAAGTGTATCTTGACTTTGACTCCTCTACTGACCTTAAAACAAAATGAAACAATTGTTAGCTACTCTATTGGGCTCATCTCAGACCTTCCAATCACTGCTACATAATTAGTGCTTAACCTCAGGCACACATCCCTTCCCTGAGCTGCATTTCCTCAAAATAAAAATTATAACCTTGAAGCCAGAGGCCTGGGAACAGAAAGGGTTAGAAGGGCAGAGTGGCTGGGGTCTCAGGAGCGTGCACACCCATGCCCTCAGTGGTCTGAAGTGAGAAACCTGGGGTCTGTTTTGCCCCACTGAAAACTGCAGCACACGTTCCCTATTGGTTCCTTGCATTTCCAGTGCTTGCTCAAGAGCCTAAAGGAAGCTCTACTGAATGCCACATGTTCAAGATGTTAAACTATTAGCTACAGTTGTAAGAATGACATTTCTTGATAAAGAAAAATACCCTGATGTTTCAATGAATTCAGAATAACACTTCTGATAAATACATATATACACCAAGGTCCTTAAAATGAGGAGTTAAACTCCCTCCAGGGACCTAATCTCAAACAGCTCACCCTATAAAATGCTGGTTGTGACAAACTTCTTTCTCATCACTATAACCCATAAAAAACCTACCAAATGCAAATTCCTAGTTTATTTATAAAAGGAGAAAGGCTCCTCACAACACAATATCACTTTACAGGTAACAGTTAACCTGTCAAAACAATGTTTTTGAATTTATAGCCATACTCACTTCATGTTTCCTACACCTTCCAAGCCATCAATAGAAGGTCACTTTCTTAAAAGCCCAGTTAAATGTCTGGCAATCAATACAAGCGCAAAATAAAACTGTTTTGTGCAAAACTGTGCAGAAATTTGCTTACAGTCCTGAAAATATTAAGATATTAGCAGAATTTGGCTGTTTGCATTGGATTCAATAAGCTCCCTCTATGCACACCCCATTATATTCAGCTTTGTAATAAAAGAAATCTTAGGATTTAGGTGGAGCCTAAATTTTTCAATGAGCAGTTCCTATGGTTTTTGTGCTTTTAATCTATCTCATTCTCCTGTTCCTGTCTGTTCTTTCATTTAATCTGACACACTCTTTGTTCCTACACAAGAAAATAAATATTGGTTTTACTCTTAGTAAAAAATTAATAATTTTTCTTAAAAGCAGCTTGCAGTCTGCTGGTCCATTCTACACTGTTTTCAAACTTTCTATGTTTTGTGATGTAAATGTTGCACACCATCTCTGGTAATCCATTTATGATATGATGGGTCTTTCCTCAAGACCTGTTGGACTACACCCTAGAGGGCTGGAGTCACTGCTGAGTGACACCCACAGCTCCCTGGGGATGGGGATGTCCTGCTCCTGCAGTCTGAGGGAGCAGGGCACTGGGACCAGCAATCGATACAACCCATTTTAACTAGCAAGAAGCACCTGGTAATACCTTGTTTGTATTTCTTGAACGAGTGACACAAGAAACACTTATTTCATTCCACACAATAATTCACCACAATCAGAAGGAGCACAGTAAGGGCAACACCATCTCCCAGCTGCTGATTACATCAAAGGTTTGCAGCACAAATTCAATTTTATGATGTTAATCTCAACCTGCCACTCAGAAATTTTCTCTGAGGGATATGACTTTTTTTCTCTGGATTTCATTTTAAGAATGATTTTCTTCTTCTACAATCAATAAAGATATGTTTTCATCAAAAGACTCTATCTTGGCAGAATTCAATTGGCCATCTCAAAACCTTTTGGTGACACAATATTAATTAAGATAGTTTATGTTGCACCTAAGCTGGAAAATGGGCAAGTTGAAAACACAGCAATTCAACATTTGTGCTTTTCACACTGTCATAAGATACAGTAAAGCCATCTTCACTTCCTTGAAGTTCTTTTTTTACCTCATAAACACTTACATTATATTAAGCTCCCCAGAAAAATATCACAGCATGCTTTTTTGCCAAGTAGATAAATCCAAAGTGTGTCCAAAACTATAAATTTACACCTTCTTCAATAGTCATTAAAGGGTTCAACAACATAATAGCTGTTTAAACACATTAAACAAAAATTAATGCATGTGAGCAAATTTGGTTTTAAATCCCATATATTAAGGATATAAACTAAGTTTAATAAAACATATATATATTGTGCAAATATGTGGAAAAGATATCTTCTCTTAAAGAAAAAACCCACCACATTTACTGTCTGAAATATGGCGCCTGAATGTCCTATCAACTACAAAAATGGCTATGTCCAGGAAATGGAGCCTTGCTCAGGCACTATGCAGAACCACACCCATGTGAGTTATCTGTCACTCCCAACGCACCCAGCATAGAGAAAGCATCACCTTAAGTCATCTCCAGTGGAGTTACAGCCAAATCGTGAAGTGCTTTGCAGCAGCAGACTTTCCATCAGGTTTTAGGAAAAATCACACATCCATTCTTACAGGAAAGCACATGTGACAGGAGGGCCATCAGTCTTGCAGAATGTAAGCTTTGATTTCTATGAAATTGCATCTTATTCAAAGATTTCACTCTCAGTTTTATACACGTTCAGTCATGCCTGGGTTTATTAAAAAAAACAGTTTTCCCTGCAAGAAAGTGCTCCATCCTTATGCTAGTAAAGGAACAGCTCCTTACATTTTATTACTTATAAATTGTTTTTTGAACAGAAACACATTTATGCCCTTTAAAGAGTCAGTGACCTGAACATAATCCCATGTGAATCAAAGACCCTACTAAGGTAATGTCATCTCTAAGTTCATGCCTCAAACTTCAAAAGCATAGAGAGTGACAAACTTTGAGTCTGTGTCAAAATATCCCACAGATGTAAGCAAATCACTTGTAAATGACAAAAGCTTTGATTGACTTGCATTTTTAATGGAATATCACAAATTATGGCTAATTCATTACAGAACAAGCCATAATGACAAAATTCATCTTTATTTATACTGTTATAACACAAAAAACATACAATCTGGTAAAGTCTAGACATAGGAAAGCTAAAACCAAAATTTACAAGGATCTCAAACTGACAGGCAAGGACTATGAACCAAAGTTTTAAGTCAAAAATTTTATCTTCCTTAAGTGACCTTGAATTCATTTAAGACAGAAAACCCTGTTGATCATAGAAAGGTGATGTTTTTGGTTCAGCTACACTGTACTGCAGGATGTTTAAATAACAAACAAAATTGGAATCAGATGGCTAAAATAAAACAACCAGAACATTTCTCCAGCCCTTGTTTTTTCAATTGTCATGTAATAATCATTAATCAGTGGTGTAAGCCATTGCATCACAGTGAGGATTTCTAAACTCTGACATGCTACTTTTTTGTCAATTTTACTCTTTGGATACCCTCAATTAACAAACAGATCTCTCTACAGTGTTCTTTGCTACGGGTCATGCAGCTGTTTAGTGTAAACAACTCTGAATAACTTGTTATAGACACAGCCTAACCTGCTCTGTAAAAAGACACTGTTTATTAGGAAGCAGGATTGAAGTCCAAAACTTACTCAATGTATTGCAATGCATGGATTACAGTTATCTTGACTGTGAATTTCAAACTCTAGCACTGAAAAGTCTTTAAACAACAAAAACCCCTTAATGTCATGCAATCAATCCTACTGACACAAATCTTTTGAGCAGACCCACCTCAACAGAACAGCCAGTTTTGCAAGGAGTAATCCCAAAAAGACCATAGTTCTGGACCAGGGACATCACTGACATTTTAAAATTTTATGATATATTAAGACAACTACTACTATTTCTAGCACCAACTAGCAAAGTAATCATCACAGAAATGCTCCAAGACTCTAAGTGAGCCATCCTAATTAATTTTTAATTGAGCAAGTCTCAAAAAAATCCCCCCCCCCCCCCCCTTCAACCAGAACTATTTGAAAGAGAAAATGAGACTGCTGGAAAAAAATTTGTGCACTAATGCTTTGCATATACCCAGTAAGGAATACTCAATAATGAATCACCAAAATAGCACAAAAGCATTTTCACACTTCAAAGAGCTAACATTTTACACTGTATATGTTCTCACAATACTAGTTTTCCCCAATAAATCCAGGGAAAAGATACATGCCGAGGCAACTGATGGAATCTATTAAATTCATGAAATTACCCTGAAAACAGAAGTAACTGACATCTAACATCACATACCAGAGCTGAAAGTCAGAAAACCGATGCTACACGTGCAGCAGACCAACAAAACCTCCCAGAAACAGATGAAAGTTGCCCAAGTAGGAAAAAATAAACACTGCACTGGCTAGAAAGGCTTCTCACCCACTAAAACAGCTCTGGGGAACTCACTGATGTCAAACCTGACCTGAGGAAGCAGAGCCTTACAGCCGCACAGGACACCCCCAGCATCATGAGGGGCAGCTACCCCGGCAGGAAAGCGAGGGGACGAGGGGCCGCAGCCCCCCGGCAGGAAAGCGAGGGGACGAGGGGCCGCAGCCCCCCGGCAGGAAAGCGAGGGGACGAGGGGCCGCAGCCCCCCGGCAGGAAAGCGAGGGGACGAGGGGCCGCAGCCCCCCGGCAGGAAAGCGAGGGGACGAGGGGCCGCAGCCCCCCGGCAGGAAAGCGAGGGGACGAGGGGCCGCAGCCCCCCGGCAGGAAAGCGAGGGGACGAGGGGCCGCAGCCCCCCGGCAGGAAAGCGAGGGGACGAGGGGCCGCAGCCCCCCGGCAGGAAAGCGAGGGGACGAGGGGCAGCTGCCGGGAGCTGCCCTTACCTCCAGCGGCTCCCAGGCACCGCGCACGGGGCAGCGAGGGTGCTGAAGGGACGAGGAAACAGCCGGGACAGGTTTTATCCCGCTCGGGAGCGGCAACACCCGGCACGGGCCGGATTCGGCTGGCGCTACCCAGCAGCACCGCCGCCCTCAGCCCAGTGAGTGCAGGAGCTGCCACGGCTGCTCCCTGCCCCGGCTGCTGGAGGTGAAACGTGGGCTGGAGAAAAAGCGCGTAGGAAACAGCCAGGCTACAGCCGCTGCGCTCCCCTCACGGGACCGCGCCCAGCGGGACGGTCAGCCCACCCCTCAAAGCAACCCTACGGAGCGATGAGGGACAGGAAACCTCTCCTTTCCCCACCCTGCCTTAAATACGGTGAAAAGAACATTTCCGCTGGCAGGAGGCGGGTGGGGTTTGATTTCCCGCAGGTGTGGGACCAGCAGCAGCTGAGGGAGCTCGAGGGCCCTCACCCAGCGTGCTGCGTGCGCACCTGGTGGCGTGAGGGCTGTGCATCGGCCAGGGTGCGTCTTCTAAGTTTCTCTTCGAAAATAATTCATAAACTGCACTGAATGAATACCGTGAGAATGTGAAACGTGATGTATGTTTAGTGTTTTTCTTTTTTTCCAAAGATCAGTTCCAGAGAAGCTCAGGTCTGCAGGAGATTTTTGTGGGGAGCAGAGCTGAACGGGCTGTGTGGTGCACAGGTGAGTTCATCTTAACCACAGAATTATTTATTCACAGTCTCATCTAGGACTGCAAACAACATCATGAGAGTCATTATATTAAAAAATTCTATTCTCTAAAATCATGCCTTCCTACATTTTTTTGCCTAAAAGCCATAGGGAATTGGAAGAATGTGAGATTTAGCTATATTTTCATTGCCTGTGGCTTTCCTATTTTAATATAATAAATGTAGTAGCTGAAGTATGCAATATTTTTATTTTTGTATTATTGAATTGATTTACACCAAGACTATTTCCCCAAGATATCTGCCTTGACTTAAATAGTAATGTTCTCAAATATGCTAATGTGATTACAGTCTGCATCAATAGGTTATGTTTTATAGGTAAGTGAATGCAATAAATAAAGATAAAAGCATGTAAAGTTTGTAAATTTTTGAAACACATTTCTTGCAAACTTTTTTCCTAGCACTTCTGGAGTTTAGATTTCAAAATATTTTTAATACACTAAAATAAAAAACTTTGAAGATAAGACTTCTTAAATTGCTTCACCATATGAATCATTTATGTAGACAAGTTATAAGTTATGAAAATAGATCTTTAATGTAAAGAGTGATATTTGATTAAACTGTATCAGGCCAAGTGTTGAACACTGAAATATGGTATGCCAGTTGAAAACTTACAAAGGTACCTCTTTTTCTGGGCTCGCTTATGGAAATTTTAGTAACAATCATATTGAAAGCAAAATGAGATGATACAAGTCAACTTCCTGCACGAATCTTAATACTATTTTTCTCAGAAAAGGTGAACACTAGCCCTTTAAAGTCAATAGTGGTAACTGGAACCTCAGCTAAAGTTTTTGTAGTTAAAAAATGCTATCAAGAAAGTAAAACAATTGTATGAGACCAAGTAACCTAATGGATAAACTAGATATTGCTTGTGCTTTTTGACACCTTATGTGAGTCATGAATTCTGCCTGTGAACCTAAATAAATTATTTTGACAGCTTCTCCTTAATCATTGATACATGGAGGTTTCCATAACACAGACTGTCACGTATGTTTTAGCACAATTTGACACAAAGGGAAAGTCACACCAAAGACCTTAATTGCATCTTCTGCTCAGACAGGGTCACAAAACTGTGTGATTTCTATTTTGTCTTTCAGCATGGCAATTGTTGTCTTGGGAAAACAACTTGCTCCATAAGAACAGTACACGTTAATACCATAGAAACATATTTCATACAATCCTAAGATGGTTGGGGTTGGAAGGAGCCCTAAAGACAATTTAGTTCCAAGCCCTGTCATGGGCAAGGATGACTTTGACTAGACCAGGCTGCTCAGAGCTCCTTTCAACTGGGCCTTGAATCCTTCCAGGGATGGGGCATCCACAGCTCCTCTGGGCAGCCTCTTCCAGTGTTTCACCACCCTCATAGAAAAGAATTCTAGTTCTTTTCTTAATTTTTAGTCTGCACACTACTTCATCTCATTTTATCCAAACATAATTCTACATAACAGAATGTGTAAAATGAAGTTTTGTGTTGGAAAAGTATTTTTCAGATTCTTTTCTTGAAGAAGTTTTATTTTGGCTTGATGTCCTACTGCTTGATTCAGAAATGCAACATTGCACTGCAGACTTGAGCGTTCTTATACTTGGGAAACAGGGTGCAGCATTTGCACATTTGCCCATCAGTGGTTTACCTTTCCCATCTCTAATTTAATAAAAAATTAAATTTATTTCCATTGTGTGTAGAGGCATAGAACATAAGGAAATAAAGATAATGCAGAAAGTAATCTCCTCCCTAAGCAGTTGCAGCTGGGCCAATTATCAAAGACTAGGGGCAGGCCTGACTCTAACAGGCCTCAGCTGTAACCAGTGAGGAGAAGATGCTATAAAAGAGTGGAGGTTGGTTGAAAAGGGAGCTGGAGTCTGTTGGGTGCTTTGTGAAGAAGAAAGAGTCAGTGCTCTGAGGCGCTGCTCATGAGAAACACCAAGAAGGTATGGAACTTTTTTGATAAGGAGACAACAGCATGGAACCCCTGTGATAAATTAACAACAATTGTGGAAAGCTTTGGCAACTATTAATGAAAAGCACTTCAAAACTTTGAAAAAATCTGCTGCAAATACAAAGAACTGGGCCTGTTTCTTATGATTTAGGGTTATGTAGGTACCTGTACATTCATACTTCTCACAAAAAATAACATTCACTATTTTATTAATCATTTAGACAATACATTAATTTCAATCACTGTTTTTATTGTTATAATCACCCAATAATTAATTTCTCTAGTTTTCTTCTCTTCATCTTCTTTTAAAGATTTTTCTCTTTATCTGAGTGGGTGGCAAAGCAATTTCAATAAACTGAAATATTTATCTGGCCTCAATTAGCAATCAAGGCATGTTTCTGAGATGAATAAGAGTAATTAGTGGTTAACAACATTGTTGACAGATATCACATACTGAAATATGAAACAGCATTAGCTTAGATTGCATTATGGGATAGTTGTCAAGTAGTGAGAATTTATTGTATTATCTTCTGTATAATGTGATGAAATATTGATGAAAAAATGTCACATTTCATGTCAATGGAGGTATTGTTTTGCAAAGATAAGCTCTGGGTGTGTTCACCATTGGCTAGACTTCTGGAGAATGCTGTTGATTAAGTCAGCAAACCTTTATGAGAATAAATGTAATTTCACAAATTGCTGTCAGATAAAAGGGTGAGATAAGCCTGTACCTGTTACATTGTGGAGATAAAGCCAGGCAATATTAGGTAATACAGAATTTAACATCTTAATAATTTTCTTATTGTGTTTACAGACTTTAGTTTTTGTTTGAGTTTTTCCCTGAAAAATGACAAAACTGTAGACGCTAGATCCGTCAAAGGGGTAGGTTCACAACGTAATTAATTTTAAAATATGAGTAATAAATACGGGTTTGCTTATTTATTGTAATTACCAAGGACTGTCATACTCAGTTTTAGCCACGAGAGGGAGCCAAGCGCAAACAGGGAGGAAGGTAAAACCCTAATAAATTCTTGCTGTTCGCCTGCAAAACGTGACTGGTTATTGTTGAATTGCAGTTTAACGGCATTCGGAGCTCGCAGAAGTGACTTCCCTGTTTTGTCCTTCTCGTAAATATTTTTGAGCGCTTTTTCCTTGCTGTAATTTCTCACTTCACACTTTTGCCCTGCAATATTGTACGTATAAAATGGGTTTATTATTCATTCTTTGTGCTTTCTGAGGAAAAGTGTGGAAAAGGGAAAAAATTTAAGGGAATTTTTGTAACAACTTTTCCCAATTTTAAAAATGTCTCATTATAAGGATCATGATCATGCCTTTTCTAGTACTCTTGATCCTGTAAGACCACATACATTTGTTTCTAAGAATCCCTTGCTTAATACTTTTGTGGAACATGAGAATCCAAGAGAAAGATATTATTTATTGTTTTTCTACAGAAATGGCATGGGAAATATTTGGAATTCTTGTAAGAATGTACTTAAGGTGGCTTTAGGGTATAAAGTAATTGTTTTAAATAAAAGGCTGAAAAAGCTGAGCTATTATGGGTACTTTAAAATATATTAATATTATATAATAATTGTATAGTATTTATATATATTATCAATATATATTATCAATATAATATAATATTGTATAATAATATATGTTATAATATAATATATTATATTAATAATATTATATATTATGTAATAATAACTTATTACATAATTTTAATTATATGATATTATATAATTATATTATTATATGATAATATATATTATTATATAATATTATAATTAAATAATATATAATATTTAAATATTAATTTAACTATTTCCTGTGTGTTTATTTAAGAGTTACAGAAAATAAAGACGTCTCTCTTTTTTTATTTTTGTTATGGTTTCATGGCTTCTTTTTAATGTAAATATTTTAAGGTAAGCTGAAGAGAGGATTATGATAATAAAAAGATGGGTACCGAGCTGATGTAGATTAAAACATTGAGTGTCCCATTGAGTGTCCCAGTAATTGAACGTTTTTGAAAGCATTAAGAAAAGGTTTGTTAAATTTGCAGCAAATGTAACAAATAGTAGACTCATAAGATTAGGTGGGTTAGAAAAAATTCTGCAAAGTTTCTGAGTAGTCAACCTCAAACTGTTTGTTTGCTTAGGGACTTTTTTTTTCATTTATGATTGGAGAGGAAATAATTACTGAGCCTTACCTAACTTTTTGGTAGGGGCTTTTTTCTGCCAAATTTTTTCACATACGGAGCAATACTACTGACACCAAGAGAACTGGTTAGGTTCAAGCACTCCATTAAATCAAAAGTTCAAAAGAATGTTATGTGCAAACATGCATTTGAGATGATTAGGACAAGATACAGAGGCCAAAGTAATCAATCTAGTGCACAGGATGAATAAATTTGACGTTTCTGCAGAAAAATAATTAAGGTAAGTTTTCTATGGTATTAAAACAAAATAGACGTGTTTATTCCCTGGGTATGAATTTCAAAAAGAATGAAAAAAGGGATAATTCTTGTTGTTATTGTCTCAAACTTGTCATATATGCTATGAAATACAGTTGTGTTTTAGTAATTTCTTTTGTGAAGTTAACTGTTTACTATGCTATGGTAGAATAGATAAGTAAGATCTGGAAACCCACAAAGTCGATTTGAAAATACGAAGTCATTGCTGCGTGCCAGAGCAAGTCAGACACAAACCACTAGGTGGCTCTAAATGTAAAATAAAAGCAGTCAAGAAGGTAGGTGAGGGCACATGGAGTAGCAACGAAAGAGACTGGAAAACATTTCCTTTCATAAGGAACAAACTGACAATCAGTTTACCGAGCACAGATGTTTGATTTGGCCTCTGATAAACTAAGATTCTTTTGAAACTTATTCCTTCTTTATTAATACAAGTACAGTTTAATTTTTGTGTGACAGCAAGCAATTTTACATAAATTGTACTAATGAGTAGCAATGCTAACAACTCTCAAAAAAAAACTTCAGAAAATCTTGGTTAACTTAAAATAGGTTGTAAAAAAGAAAACACCTATTTTTACAAGATTTATGTTTCCTTGTGTTATTTAAGGTCACTTTTTCTGAGCTGTCCTGCTGTACAAAGGGGTCAGTGCTTTCTGGGCAATGTGAGGTCAGTGGTCCCAATGACTGCATCATTGAAGAGACAGAGGTTGCAGTGGGGGCAGAACTGTCCCCAAATGTAAGGAACCATAATCACAAACTGTAAGAGCAGGTGATCCTCTGCCTGGTTAGTGTAGTGGTACAATGACAGGTTTGTACCTGTTCAGTTTCTAGTAATGCAAAATATTAAAAATGTTTATCTTTCTTTTTCAATGCATTCTTGATTAGAAGATCTGAAACCGCTGTCCAGATAGTAATTGCAACAATATTTGCTAAAGACAGAATAGTAGTAGTTTTCTGAGTATTTTTCAAATTTAAGTCAAGGAAGGAGAGATATGAAGTGACATGCAAAATTTGTACACAAAGCCCCTAAGGTTAATGAATGAATAATCTATTTATTTCTAAAGTTTAGAACCAAAATAAAAATTATATGGTCTTCTCAATGCCTCTAAGTATTCAATTATGCAAAATTCTAAATTTGAGACATTTATTTTTAGTTTGAATACCACTTTTCTGCAATATAGTAACAAACTTCTGAGATAAGTCTATTTGTAGTCTAACAGCCTGTTATCTCCTGTGACTATCACAAATATGACAGGTAGAATATCAATCTATGACAAGTTCTTGTATTTTTGTTCGTGTTATAACTTTAGAATTTTTTGTTGCTGTGGCTTGACTTCACTACAGTTTTGGAGATTAATAACAGATACTTCAATAAAATTTATATTCTTTATGTTTAATAACGCATAACATTTTGAAGAAGGGCCCTTCACATGTTTCCTCTTGGTAAAGGTCAATGGAGGGCTTTGAACTCATTTATCAAGGTGATTCTTGTGAAGCCCAGAATACATAGTTGTGCCTATCTTTTAGAGGCACGGACAAAACTGATCTAATTTGTAGTTCCTATCTTCAATATTGCTCATGGTATTTCAGGGTCAGAAATCAACTGATTGATTTTCTGCTTATCCTGTCACTTTGATGATGTATCTCTTGATAGCATATTTTGTTACAGAGTTCATTATTTCTATCTTTCATCGCTTATGAAGTCTACTGAAAATTATAGTATACACCTGGGAGTACAGAATCTATATTTCTGAAAGGTAGAAATTAACTGCCTGGGAAAAGTGATAATTTTTTTTTTCTTGCTTTGCTGGTTGAATTCTTGTTCATGGGTTTCAGGTTTCTGTGTCATAAGGATCACATAATGATAATATAGCTATTTATCTTTGAATTTGATCGGAAGAGTGTGTCATTTTTTTACTCATACCAGACAAAAATCTTCTCCCACTAGTTCTTATTTTAAGCCAGTAACTGGCTTCAAGGGGGATGCAAAAACCTCTTCATGACCCACTCTTCTCAGGTGACTGGAGTATTTCTTCATGGGCAAGTGTTAAGGAGGTTCTGATGAATTTTGGTCAGCTGAAAAATTCACTCTCTAAATTAATTTGCAAAGGAGCAAATTTGCTTTTTTCTCAAGGGAAGAATTTCAGAAAAAAAGATAGTTAAAATATTGGTGTTCCAAGGCCATAAATTTTTTAAAACCAAACATGGGTCAGCATAAAATTAGCCAAGAAAAGAGAGCTTCCTGATGGTCTCAGACAAAAATGTAAGGGATGCAAGGGGACTGTTCCTAACATTCTGTATTTGTAGTAACAATTGAAATTTCGAATTTTTTTTTCTCCCCAGGGTTTTTTAAAATATTCTCTTCTATAACTGAAATATCTTTAAACTACAATAAGCTATGTTTTCCTTTTCCTGTGAAAACTGGGAGGTTGTCTTCCACATCTTTTTTGCAATCAGTATTCAAATGTGCTCTGTTTTCCTTTTGCAAAATAGCATATTAGAATCTGTGAGTTCATGACTTAATTATTGCATTACAAGTATCCTGTAGAGGAGAAGCTTCCTGAAAAGAACAATATGTAGTTTTAATGCCAAATAGGTGAATCATCAGAGTGAAACACCCTAATAAGATGTCCTTAAAAACAGCATTATACCTAATTACTCTCTTCTATGGAACTGTGAACTGAAACTATAAGCAGTTTTGAGATAGTCTAGTTAAAAAATGCAATGTAAACGATTACTTTTGCTTTTTAAATTTTTTTTTCTAAATTCTTGATTCTCCGTATAGGTCTGTGATGTTGGGACCTTCTAACTGAAGTCAACATGCAGGACTGAAGTGTATATCAGGCATTAAATAATAACTGTAATATTAAAAGGGAAAAACCTTGGGGAAGGCATCGCAGAGTGATAGGGTAAGTACTTGAGGTACTGAAGCATGGATTTTGTTCTGTAGCTTCTACTCTTATGCCCTTTAGCCAAACACCATCTTGACAGCTTGTTCCAGCACAGTGCTCCTCACTATTCTTTTGTTAAATATAATAAATGCTTTTTCCAAGTGAAAGAGCATTTGTGCATGCCCTGTTCCCAGTCCACAGTGATCTTCTGCCTATGATTAGGTATTCTCTTCTTATTTCTTACCATAAAATCATTACATCTTTCTTAATTGCTTATGTAAAAAACAACCATGACATCACAGTAAAGTAAATGAACAATAATGGCTGCAGTTGCAGCTGCAATCCAAGGATTCAAGGAAGAAATCAGCCTTCCATTTGATGGGCCCTGATATCTGAGAATGGGCATGGAAGAAAGGAAGAGCCAGGTTTGCACAGTTCCAGATGGATACAGAGATGCACCTGTGTAAGTCTAATTCCTGCTAAGGCTTACTGTGAACTCTACTTACCTAACCTTACTAAGCAGTGATTAGGTTTTTGTTCCAAGTAAATATTGTTTTTCATGGGATCAAAGTGCAGCCTTGACATCAGTGCCTCATCCTGTGTGTACCAGATTAGCTTTGGTAACTTCACTAGAGCTCCATTGTTTGTGTAAGGTAGAAACCTGTCTCTAAGACTATCAGTCTGCTGTGGGAGATTTGTTCAGAACAGAACTCAGAAGAAAGATATGCAAATATATTAATCTAAAACACAAGACCAAAATGTAATAGGTTAATAACTTCATATTATGGCATAGTAGCATGACCCTGAAACAATATAAGTACTTCTTATGACATTTCAATGGAAGGAAAAAACCTACATGCATGATGTATAGAGACTGTAGGCTTTCATTATCTCCTGAATTAAATTTACTTCAGTGTCACTCCTAACAATTTGACCTTGTGGACTATCACAGAATCACAAGTAAGGAAACTCTCAATATCATCTAGTCCAGCATCCCTGCTTAAACAGGGTCAGCAAGAGTAGGTTGCTCAGGATTGGGTTCAGTCATGTCTGGGATATTTCCAAGGGCAAAAAATACTCCACAGCCTATTGTAGTGTTAAACTACTCTCACAGTAAAAATAAAATAGGTTTCTGTGAGTTTCAGTTTGTGCCTCTGGCCTGTTCACCTGTTATTAGATAATAATCAGAGGAGTCAGTCTTGTTTACACCTCTCGTCAGGTTTTTATAAACGCTGATTAAGCTCACCCCACCTCCACAAGCTTTCTCATAGCCTGGCTAAACAATCTCAGCTCTTACCTGTATTTTGGGGTGGGCCATTTTCCAGACCCAGTTTCTTCGAACTGCAGACAGCCCCTCCTGAACTCCCTCTGATCTAAGGACACTCCCCTACTTGAATTCAAGACCTCAGCCTTCAATTATAATGGTGAAGACTCAAAAATTTACAAAGTAAAATATTCTGTGTCTGTGGAAATATATATATTGTTACCCACAATTAGAAACGAAACAAAAACAAACAAACAAAAACCCCAACACAATATCATCTGAACAAGTAGCCATAAACCCCACAGTTTTTGTAATAATTTCAGTGTTGTTGAGTTTAATAATTTAAATATTGTTGTAAAATGTTTTAGCCTTTCATCAGACTTAATTATCTTATAAAGTGCTGTAATACAATGAGAACTTCATTAGGTATAATAAAATTAAATTGTGCAAAATTTATTTATATTATTTTATAAAATTACTTTTGCTTAGCTATAGCATAAAAAGTGTTTTCTGTGGCTCTACAGTTAAAGAAAAAAGCCTTAAACTTTCTGTATTCCAAATTGGTTGTTTTACAAGTATCAAAATCAAAGCTTAAGACCTCCAAGAGAGTGTTCTTAATAAAACAGTCGCACTGAGTTTGTTACTTCTGGAAAAGGTGGCGTTCGGAAATGTGCTTAGACTAGACACAGCTGCATACAGCAGATAGACGCTGAGGAAATGAGGGTAAGGAAGCAGTTGTAATATTTCTCCTTTCCTCTTCCATGTCTGTGTGTAAAGAGGGAGAAGCAATTTGTCATTTCTGCTCCATCAGTTGGTTGGCTTCCCTCCATGTGAGCCATGGGAGGAGCATGCTGCAAAAGTGAAACACATGCAGTGAGGGAGCAGCAGCAGAAGAGTAACTTAATTCAAGCCAAACTATTTCTTTTCCTTTTGTGTTAAAAAAAACCCCTGAATTTCAATGTGTGGTCTTTAAAATATTTTTCTGCTGGAATGGAGCTTCTCTCTGTAAAAGGTAGGTTTTTCTTATCAAGATCCTTCATCCATGTGACAAGTATTTAGTACGTAGCTATAAGAAGTAACTTCAGAGAGTGGAGTTGTGCGTTGCTTGTTTATATGAGAATAGTTCTTGCAGTACTTCCTCCAAGGGAAGTGTGTAAATTGTGCTCTCTCATAGAGCAGTTGAATTGCTGCAGTTTGGCCTCTGTAGCTCAGCAACTCTTGGGCCTCTCAGCATTTGCGTTGAAAGTTTCCTGAGCGTGAGACGTGATGGAATTATTCAGGCTGACAGACATTCTGCCAAATATGGTGCAGTTCCATAGAGTTCTTAGGGATTTTTAGGGAGTGATGAAAGCAAGAATAAGTAATAGGAAAGTACATGTGATTAAGCAAATGGAAAGGACGTTGGAAAACAATGGCAATCTCTTAGGAACCTTTACATTGTAAAGTAGAGGACTCATAATTATATTTTATTGGCAATTACTAGGTCCCAAGTATAGCAATAAAGTATATGATGTATACATTAATATTTTCATAGAGCAGGTTTAATTTTTGTAGGACTACAGTGATGTTTCATTCAGATTAAACTGAACTGTGGTACATGTATTGACATGGCAGGGAAATTGAAACAATATTTAATATTGTTTAAAAGACTAAATTTACTGCACTTTATTGGTCAGATATTTGATACAAAATTATGACCTGGTTAAATTTTCATACCTATGACTACCTGAATCACAATCCTGTTAGATTCAGAGCATTTTTCATTAGTGGAAGAGAGATCATAATGTGGAACTTTAAGCTGTTGAGCAAAATCAGAATTTGAAATGTTCACTTTTTATTTGGTAAGGTGTTTACTCAAGTATGTCCTTTCTAATGGGCAGAATAAATACACTGTAATAAAGGATTCATTGTAAAATTATAAAATTTATTTTAGATTATATATAGTCTTCTGGGACTATTATAGGGAAGAATTAAGAACTGGCATTATGAGGCGATGAATAATAAGTATAATACCCTTCCTAGACACCTGATCTCCGTTCTGCCCACTGTGTTTATTAAGTTCCTGTAAAGTACAAAGAGTGTTCACATGTCTTCTTTCCCAAAGAATTCCAAGCAGTCATATTATCTTCCCACAGTGATACTTTTTTAAGATTACTTGTTTTCATTTTTAGTTGAGTTTTTTTATACCACATAAATCCCTTAGGTTTTATTATTCATAAATTTGTTGGAAAACAGTGTTAAGGTATTATCTGAATCTAATAACATGGTTTGTTTGATCTTTTTTTTTTGATACAGTGAAAAAAGGAAGGTTGGATAAAACAACTGGTAAGTCTGGTTCCCTCTTCAATTTCTGCTTTGCATTTTTCTTTCTTAGGCACGGGGCTCTGTATCACACTGAAGAATCATTTAAGGTTGGGACTACTTTGACATGCTAGATCAATAGTACAATAAAAAATAAATGTGTAAAGAATTATACATGTATTTTAAAGATCAAATTGTCAACCAGAGTTGTGAGCTGAGACAATTTTTAATTTTAAATTATGAAATGTTATTGTCTTGTAAGCTAGTAATATTTAAAATACATTTCAACTACAGGAAATTTTAACATAATTTGATTATTTAAATTGGTCAATAGAAACTTTTTTTTAAATAAGGAGAGTACAGTACTTTAGCTTAGCCAGGGTGGGCAGGAGAAGGTGTCTGAATTTTCCAGATGAGGAAACACAGACAGGAGACACTGATGGACAGTTATAGTAATCAAGTATTACCCTAGGCAATAAATATGAGCAAAACCAAGCTTCCCAGGTCTACACAAGTCTGTCTCCAGGACCAAGACAGCCATGGTGGAAAAGAAACCCTGTTTTGGGTTGAAAGCTGAAGATATGAGCAGGTGGATATGCTGCCCTTCACAAAAATTGCATTATATGCCTCCAGTTTTTGACAGGTAAAATGGTTGGAAGTTGCAATAATGGCTTTGTGGAAACAGCACTTCTTATCATGTAGCAAAATTGACAGCTCCTCTCCAGTGCCAGGGTATTGTAATGATATTCACCCTTGACTGTGTTATTCTTCAAGGAGGTTACATATTCAGTTATTTAAAAGGTAGAATATCTACATTTTCTTATTTGACATAACTCATGGCATTTAAAGAGGAGGGTGAATTAGTCAAAAAGCACTGAAGGGTAAGATTTAGATCCAGAGAATAGCCAAAGAGGCCAAGGAACTACTGGAGAAGTAGCTATTTTAAAAAGGAGATGACAGGGTTTCAGGCAACAGTATAAGGCAGGCAGTCCAAGATATTTTTAATTTTTCATGCTAGAAAAGGAGCTGCAAAAGGATACCAGGTGATTAGGTTTGATCATCTGGTGTGACACATAGCAATGTGAAACCTACAAATGGGAAATTAGAGTTGAATATGAAATAATGCAACAATGAAACAGATTTCCACTAAAATTGTGGGTTTAAGTTTCTACCTTATAATTTATGGGTTCATTTAGAGGAGATTCATTTTATTTATGAGGGAAGCTGGTATTGTAGTTTTAATTTACATGGCTGCTCTAAATGGCTGAAGTTAAACATTGTAGGCTGCTATTTTTCAGCTAAGAACTTTAGCGTTCTTCTGAAAATTTCTCAAACTTTGAGTTGCAAGTTCTCCCAACCATAAAAAAGTTGAGCAACTACAAAAGATTTTGCAATTTTTTTGTTTTGTTTGCCTCAGTTACACAGAATGGTGGTGTGTGAACCATGCCTTGTTGATGCCATTTCTCTCACATAAGTCACCAGACTCCTAAATTCATATTGACTTTGTCACGTTTTTTCAGTATAAAAAAAGTCATGTTTGAGAAGACTTGTCCACTGAGTTATAGAAAATAAATAGATAACATTGGGCACTGTTGACTTTTTTTATTAAAAAAAAAATTTCCGTTACGTGATATCTTTAGTTCTTTGGTCAAATATTATAATCGGTCCTGATAATAAGATCTACATCCAGGATGTACACAGCCAACGCTTCTCCTTCACACCTTTTGTTAAGTGCAGTGTAATTTGATACAACCTATTCAGCGATCTGTTGTAGACACTGACAGCTTCCCTCCAGCTCTGAGTGTTTGATTGACCTCTGGTAATACGGACAGTTCACAAATTCTGTTCTTGGCTATGTCTTATATATATGTATTTTGGCAGTGCTTGGATTAAAAAAGAAGTCTTTTTTTCAGTCATGTGTCAATGTTAATCCTCGCCTAGGATGCTGGAGGGTAGTGAAGGATGTGTTACATGCATACAAACTAAAAAACCATGTTCATTGAGATGATAGAATGTGCCTTTGCAGCCTTAAATTCCTGTGTCAGGCCCTACAGGATAGAGTTTTCCCTCAGTTCTGCTTTTTTCTGTCAGTTATATTTTCAAGCACTTTGGAATTTTAAAAATTTTATTATTTTTGTTTATTAGGTCTGTTTTTATGAATACTCACACTGTGCCTTTACAGAAGCATTTATAAAAATCTAAGAGTTCATTTGGGACTGCACCTGAAACCCATTTTCCTGCTGCTTCTATACACAGAACTCAGTTCATGCACAAAGACTGAATTACATGTTACAAGTCTATGGCCTTGCCTTAATTGGAAATAAAAACCTGTTAGCTGTCCCCAGTATAATTGTATCAATTAAAAGGCAAAAAAAAAATAAAATCCTAATTTGCAGAAAATAAGTGTGAACTGGTTTCTTGTGAGAGCTGCCAGAGAGATTGATGAACAGTAAAAAGCTGTGTCTGGAACCTGATCTGTAAAATACTCACATTTAGAATTATGTTCTCTCCCATCTGTCATGGGCAGAGGTTTTCCTGTCATAGTCCTACTAAAACTAATAAGAATTTCCTTGCTCACATCCACGTATTTGACCCACACCAGTGGAGGGTGTGTATGAGGGATGAGTTAAACCCTCGCTGCCATATAGTTGGTTTTCATCTTCTGGAAGTACCTGAAGTGGAGGTTAATGTGCTGGTAATTTGTTTTTCAGACACATCCAAAACATATGTTGTTTTAAAAGTCCAAAATTTAAAAAGCACTACAATAGATCGAAGGGGAAGGGAGCCTTGCTGGGAACAAGACTTCATGTTGTAAGTAAAAAGGAATTCTTATCAATTGATTTTGATGTATCTTTGCTATATTTGTATAGAGTAGAACAATTTAGTGCATGTGAGGTCGTGTACAGAGCACAAAAGCAAGGAAAAAGTATCCAGCTCAGAGGAAGGGTGCCAGACTAATTCTGGGAACACAAGTTAATTTTTCAAGCCACATGGCAGATGAGGGCCAGCAGTCAACAAGGGGAAGAATTTGTCTCCAAATTTAATTTCATGTATGAAATTAAATTAAATATATTTTAGGAATACAAGGATAAAGAACTCAAACCTATCCTCACACAAATTGATTTTTGTTCACTCAGTTTCATTATGAATTATTCTAATTTTATACATTATTTACTTAACAGCCAGTTTAGGTACTTTATTTATCTTTGACTCATACTGATTCTCACTTCTGTCTGCAGATCTTTGCCCACTCCACTCTCCATCTTGTTATTCAGTTGCTATTCTCTTTTCTATAGATCCTTATATACATCTCACTGGTCAGGAGGGTCCAAACACTTTTACACTGGCTGACATTCTGAGGAAACCTGCCTTCAACTTCCAAAGCAGTTAAACCAAATAAACATAATCCATTAGATTCTGAGTTAGTACATCAATCTCCAACGTTTTTGTTCCCTCCTTTTTCCCTGCACAAAACTTTGTCTGTGATCGCACCCTTCTAATGGAAACACAAATTTTACTCTTGAGGTCTACAGATGGTTGAAATATGTTTACAGAATTAAACATTTAATTTGATTTAGTTATTTTTATGAAGATGTCCTTTTTGCAATTTTAGCTTTTTTTAGTCCAAGTATTTTAATATTTTGTTGAAAGAATGAGTTGTTTTGCATAATATTTCTATACTTTCTGGTTATCAAAATGTATAAATATATTTTGGCTGTATGCTGAAACTGAAATTTTGATTGAAATAACTCACTCCTTCTTAATTTCACTTTATTCTGTATTAAAAATGGAGTTTCTAAAAGCTTCTCTAGTTTTCCTTCCTGGTTATTTCACATAATACACAATGTTCTTAATCTCCTTTTAGGACCTTATCTTCATCACAGTTTTTTTTCTGAAGATAGTGGGTGATTTGAGAATATTCTGTTCGTTTCATGCAACTGATTTCTTGACACAACTGTAGCAAACAGCTGTATTGCTTAGCTGGAGACTCTGAGTTGCTGAAGAACATTAGGTCAACATATGTACCTTCTTTACATGCTATTTTCTGCATTGATAGAATGGCATATCATAGAAGTCATAAAAAATTCTGACTTCTGACCACATCTGGTTGATGTGGGCTGACTCCTCCCCACCACTCTGGTCAGCGGGCTTCTCCAACAGACTGTTCAGAGCCACAGCCTCAATTATCCAAAAAGGAAGATAATATCTGGCTTTGAAAAAGTTAAGAAAAGTTGTTATCAATAGCTGACCTTTTTAAACACCATTCTTATACTGCAGCTTTCACTTGTAGATAATACTCCGCTATGATATTATTTCAGAACTTCGCAGATTTAGACATAATAGTTCTGTAAATCATTGGGCATGGAGTGGATGACAGTGCAAAAATTTCTTGGGAAGTAGATCAATTAAACTTCAACACTTGCCCTGTCTGTTACCTTTTGGGCAGGAGGCAATTAAAAAATATTTTAATGTGAGGGTGTTTAACCTAACCTCAAAATTTTCCTGAGGAATGTGTTATATTATTAATATTTAAAACAAATTATTTGCTCTTGTTTATATGCTTTTGTTCATATTATATGTAAATGAGTGTTCCATGCCATCATTAAAAAAGACCAATTTATTAGGATTATTTTCTTAATTTTTAGTGTACTAATTACCAAAGAATACTAAACCACCTTTGTAGCAATTGCATTATGAGGTTGCTGTAGCTCCATCTGCTGCCTACTCATCTATACAGCACAGCAGACTTTGAAAAGGAATTATAAACAAGCATTTACAAAGATATTTATCTAGATTTTGATAAGTATACTATAGTTCATTATCTTAAGGACTCTCACTCCATGTCTGCCAGTAAAAACTGTTCCATTACTTGCAGACATTACCAGCTTGCATGCTAAAAGTTGATTATTGCCTCACCTATCACTATTCAGTTGTCAGTTTAAAGGTTGTGGTCTAAAAATACTAGAACATAAAAATATGCAATTGGTCTTCAGTAACATATTTGTAAAGAGAAAAGCTGAATAAAACAAAAATTTAATATATCTAATCAATTGCATGAAGCAAGTACAACAAAAAATTAGGCCGCGATGCAGGATGGTTTTTGAGAGCAATGTGATTATTTAAGTAGCTGTCTTGGAGGTGCCACCTACCATTCTCTGATCTCATTTGTTCTTTTCCTGATGACTTTAAGTACACAGTAATGCTTTGTGGTACCCCACACAAATAATTTGAAGATGAGTTTTGCTACTTAAAATTAACAGAGATTACATAAAATTAGTCCAGCAGAGACACCAATACCTACTTTATTATATTGTTCATATTTACAAAACTGGTCTGTAGTGGGGAGCATTCCCTGAGGAAATGACCTCTCTCTTAATATTAATTCAGTGTCATGAGGGATTGATATGGTCTGGTAAAAGTTGATTTTGAATTCTTGCAAAATATGGTTGTGGTATGGTATTTTTTTGTCAAAACCAGCTAGTAATAAAATGCATGCATCCTTTAATTACAACTAAAGTAGTGTCTGGATTTGCAGCTTTTGAATTTGAGAGATGTCTTCCCGTTGTTCCAGCAGAACTGTCCTCATCATTTCATAAGGGCAATCCTGAACAATAAGACTTGAGATTTGGCTTTTTCAGTCTCACATTTGTGTTCATCCTGCTAGTTTAGATTTTACAAGTATACTGAAAAACCCCCACCTCTGTATCTGCTGTAAGAAGATAAGAATAAATTGTTATGATAGATTGCTGAGCAGTTGAGATTACATTTTCATTTTAATGATCTCTGTATTCATTCTTTGTAGTGAAATCAGTGCTGATGGAAAGGGCTTCATTATAGAGCTGTGGAAGAAAGGCTTGCTCTGGGATAGCATTTTAGGAGTTTTATGGATTCCCCTTGCCACTGTGGAATATGCAACAGATGTAAGTTGACTTTCTGTGGAAATATAAAGCTCTGAGTAAAATCCAATAAATTTCCCATTCTTGGACTCCCTGGATAACAACATTTGTGATCAATGTATACTTCTAACTCCTTTGCTTCAGTTGTAACATTAAAGCATAATGTACATGTGGCTCTCAAAGTGACAACTAGTGTGCATCAGCTGTATGCCCTGGAGAAATGGCTCAGATCCCAGGCCAGGTATAACACAGAAGGTAAGTTAGGGTTCAGCAGAATTTAGGAACAATTAGAGAGGCAGGCATGTTTGGTTTATATGATTAGAGTGAAAGAATTTTAGATCAAGTTCCATGGTCTGCTCTTCATTTTGTGACCTTGGGTAAATCACTATTAAAATGGGCAAAATATTGTTGTTCTCTTTCTCTTGGGAATTGACCATGGTCTCAGAGAGGAAAACAGAAATGTACCCTGTGGTGCTACAGAAGAAGTTAATTGTATAGTGAGGACAAAGGAAAGGGTGAGTCAGGAAACTGGGTCAATACAGGAGTTACATATCCACCATAGTCACTCGGCCACCGGAATGATTATACTTGCTTTCAGTAGGGAGTTTTTATTTTATAAAATAAAAAGAAAGGTTTCTAGGAGTGTGGAAATACTGAAGCAATCTGCAATTGCTGAAAAATTTTATAAATTTGGAAAAGGTAAGAGGTATTCTATTCTAATAATCCACAATTCTCCCAATCATAAATATGCTTTCATATGCATAGTCCCTGTAGGCTGTTTTTAAAGAAACTGTGAATTAGAGAAGATGAAATTAATCCTTGCAAATAAAAATTGTTTGCCTGCTTAAATACGTATAAAACATAAAAAAGGCAATTGAAGATAGGGTAAAGGTAAGAAAATCAGAGAATAACTTAATGCAGTATCTCATCAGACTATAGCCATTTCTTTACAGGAACTAATAAATATTAATATATACATTGAACTGACATTTCAATGATTCTTCTCAGAAAATGGAAGCAGAGGAAGAAAGTAATTCCTGCTTAAATTAGAAGAGACTCTATCACAGCTGCCAAGTGCCATTTCAAGCCCCAGGGCAAGTTGTTCTGCTCTGCTGCCCAAGCTGTTGCCAAGTTACAACTTGCTGACACAGAGGTTGTGGCTTGCTTGTAAATACTGAAACTTTAAACAAAGATGCAAGATAAGAGATTGTTTCCTAATTTCTTCAGATCCTCTAAACCTTCATTTATAATTAGTCCACTGTGGAACATTCCTATTTATTTATCCTCCTGGTCTTAACCCTGAAGTTTTGTTCTGGGCTTTATAACTCAGAAATAACCTACAAGGGAGTATTACTTTAGAAGCTCTTTTTTGGCTTGGTTATTAGCTTAGATGGATTGTTTCAGTCTTGCTAGTGGCACCAGTTGAAAGGGAAACTGGAAAATCTCTGTTGATAAGAGTAATTTTCAATATTCATATTTGTTGTGTCTTAATCATCTGGCAATCTTAATGTCTATTTGTCTATATTGTCGTGCAAATGTTATATTTTGAATGTGATGACTGAGAAAACGTGAAGTCCTAGCTAGTACATCAACAAAAGCTGGAAAATACTAAAATGTTGTTATAAAGGAGCTCCTACTGACTTAGGGGAAACTTCATTCAGTGAAAAGTGGGTAATGCTATAAATCCTGCCCAGGTAATTTCCATAACCTGTTTTTCCTAGGAAGGCCCAGGTTCCTGGTGGAGATTGCATTCTGAAGTAATAAAAAATGGAAGTGAGATTCAAGGCACAAAAACACCAACTTCTCATGAGATCTTACTAGATATCTACTTTGCATTACCATTTGGTGAGTTACAGATTAAGGTCCAGCATTCCAGCCATTCTCTCTCTCCCTAAGTTCCTGTCATTTCACCTGAGTTCCTGAAGTACACCAATAAATAGCAATTTTTCTATAGAATGCTAAATGTCTCTTCATCACTAGAGTATTTTCACAATCAGTACTGGTCATTGTTACTGGTAAGTAAGAACCACTTCCCACAGGGAGCTGGATGAGCAGTTTCAGTAGCTAGTGGTGATCCACATGTGGATTGCAGAGCTAAAGGAGAAAGTACCTCCTTCAGGGTCAGTACTAGAGCCTGTGTGTTACAGCTCTGCAGCACATCACCTTTGACCAATGCACAATGTAAGTTTTAATAAAATCCACACCTTCACAACATTTTTTACCCTCCTTGCAAAGGTTGTCTGCCCTTATTTTTAGTGCATATGAAGATGGAAACTATTGATATTTCTGTATATATGATTGTGGTGTAAATGAGGGTAAAAATTGAAACTGAACTTCAAATAGTATATCACCACACAATACTTCCAGATAAAATATGAGATTGATTTTACGAAGATTATCAGTCCATCCATATGACTTGGTCTATCTCCAATTAAGGTCTCAAACATAATTTAGCTTAACATTTTACTCTTTAAATAGTTTAATGATTGTCTGAAAAGATTAATCCTAAAATTTATTTAAGAATAAAGTAAAAAAAAACAGTGAAGAAGTATGAATAAGAAACTATATGAAAAGGAGGTCTAGAAGTTATACCAATAATATGCTCTTTGATTGTCTAATTTATTTTTAAAATGCATTGCCTTTGATTAACCTTGGTAAATTGTTTTTTGGTGTAGTCTGCATGACTACACTCTTGTTAATACATCAGGTGGGATACATACCTTTTCACAAAGTGACTGTGGACTATTTTTTAGTTTCTTACAAGCTATAACATAGTCTACCTTTTTTCCCCCTTTCTTTTTTGTTCTTTTTTTCTTTTTAACAAAATTTACTACTTTGCTACTTGGCCAAAAAAATTTTTAACTATACCCTCTTCTCTAGTTGCATTCAGATTTTTGTTTGCTTTGGTTTTTTGGTATGTTGAATTAGCAGAATGTTTTATGTCCTTACATCCTTCTTGTATCTAGAAACCTAGTGTAAATCTGAAACAGGAACTCTAATTGTGTGTTTACAATATGTAAATTCAGACTTTTGGTTATTTCAGGCTGCTTCTTGGAGAGAATGTTGGTATGTATGTTGAAGCTTGTATTCTGATTTCAAAGAAATATATTTGAAAGTTCCCAAGGCAGGCCCTGTGACGGTAGCCACGGAGTGCTGTGAAGATCCTGTAGAGGTCACTCTTACGCTGTAGTTTTCTTCATAGAGGCAAGAATTCAAAAGCAATTATGTCTTGGTTGTCGAGAAAGCCAGGATTATCATCCACCTGGGGTTTGGTGAGGGCATTTTCATTGCTTGTCCTGTTGAATGACTCAGCTCAGTTATGAGCACCTGAGAATCTCTCATTGACTGTTGGAATCAGTGCAGCCTCTTTATTATGGCAAATTACACTGGAAAGGTAGAAGGCTGCAGTTACTTCTGACAATTCCTGGAAGATGTTCATTTGAGAATGCCAGATAATAGGCACAAATATAAGAGCCTCCCATGCTCCTTTTAATAGCATGACTTCATTTGGACTTGAAATCCTGCATGAAGTACCATGGAAATGTGTTCTCATGAGTAGTTCAGTGCCTTTTCTAGAAGTATCATTTAATGTCAGTTATGGTAGCAGTAAAGTAGACATCTCACTGTTGCCAGCTAGAATGAGCTGCATTAAAAGGCTGCTAAGTAAAATGAATCCCTACTATATTTAAAATTCTGCAGGCAAAGTCACAGTAATGAAATAATGATTTTAGATAAACACTACAGTTGAATTACAAACGTTTTACATGTCTCTAAAAATCAAATTTTTTTAAAGGGTAATCAGGGGTTTGTGAAATAAGATAATTTTCCTTCAAATTTTTTAGGTCTTCCTTTGTAGGTGCACAGTTTTTGGTAATTGGGAGTGGGGCTGTGGCCGAGCCTCATCCCTAATGAGCTACAGCTGTGAGCAGCAGGTGAGCAGCGCTGACAGCAACGAGCCATGGAGTGCCCAGGGGCACTGACCAACCACCAGGGGGAACAGAGGGCACACAGGTGCAATGCATCAACAGGAGGGGTATAAAAGGCTGGGCTAAAGAACAAGAAGGGCAGATGCTTGCAGCCTTCTGCAGTGACATGGTGTTCCTCTGTATGGGCAGAGGCCTGAAGCTCTCTGATGAGGTATGGTGTTACTCTGTATGGGTGAATGCTTAAAGCCTGCTGAAACTGGATGGTGATATTTTGTGCATCGTGCTGTCTCAACTGTGACATTTCTTGTAAGAGACAACAGAAGAAAATGTAAAGGACATGTCTTTTTTTCCTTGAATTCAGCATTAGAAATAAGTAGCTTGCTCCTTAACATTTTTATACCTTACATAAAGAGTATAATCTAAAGAAATTCAAGGTAATTTTATTGAAGTAATTGGTAATAGCTGTAATTTGGAAAATTGTTTGTGTGTCTTGGGAGCTAAGATGTCATTTTGCCAAGTAGCCTACTAAAAGTTGACAAAACTTTTACTTTATTAATAATTTTGGAGAATACCATGCAGAACTCACATCTTAGGTTTGTTTTTAATTCAACTCATTATGACAAATTTCATATATGTTAATTAGCAAGTGAAGTAACAAGAACAAAGTAGCAATGATGAGATTTAATCCCTGTTTCTGCATTAGTCACCATACTAATTCACTTATATGCCAAGGGATTAGCAAGTGAGAAAATTAATTGTTCTAATACAACTTTGATCAGTAAAAACCAAAGTTCTGAAAAATCATAATATACTGACTGAACACTCATGCATCACTGTATAGAATTCTAAGTACAGGCCACTTTAGTTAGTATAATAATTCACATATACTTACAACTTAAAAGTCTGTATTAATATATGCAGTAGGAAAACTGAAAGATTCTGGTTTCCAAAGTGTTGTCTTTATTTTTTGCATGTTTTGCAACAGTGTTGTGTTCACTTTGAGCAAAAGATATGGCATAAGTTTCTGCCAGTTTACCTAGTGATGGTAAATAAAACAGCATCCCCAATCTGTAAGCAAAACTTGAAAAATGGAAAAAAGAAGTGGGCACACAAATTTTTATCATCATCATGGAAGAAAACTTCTTCACAATCAGGGTCAGATCATGAACCCTTTCCTCTCACTAAAGCTGATAGGATGATTTATAGAGCAAAGTGTTCTGCAGGGAATCAGTTTGTACCTCCAGTTGCAGACTTGTCATGTTTCTCCCAAGAGCCTAGAGCTGGGAGAAAAAGAAAAGCCCTTAGTTCTAGGCCAATAGCATGTGGAATTAAAGTACAACCTGATTCTCTACATAAAGCAAAAACACAAAAAGCCCCACAGAACCAAAATCCAATCAAACAAAAAACCTAGATCTCAGAATGCTGTGCATGGAGCCATAAAAAATACATGTCGAGTTGAACTGGAAAATTTAAAAAGATCAATTTTCTTCCTAATCCAGCAATAGGTAATTTTTTAAGCTGTAAAATTAACTTTGTATAACAAGAAAGTAAGTGCTCTAGGTCTCTCAGACTTTTTTGAGTGCCAATCAGAAGATCATCTTGAAACTCTTTCTGCTCTCCTTGTAACAAGTGATTTCATCATTACAATGTTTGCAATTGGTTCGATAATTCCCTGTTACTATAGATAAAATGAATTAAGGTAATTTTATATATTGCTTCTTCTTTTAGAGGTAAAATGGGCTGAAAGATTTCTAGCAGCTTTTTCCCTCTCTACAGATACCCACAGAGATCTAGATTGCAGAGGCTGGCACAGAGAGACATCCCCCCTATGTACAAGGTGTTCACATCAAGATACAAATGACAGTCAGACATCCATGGAAAGTGCACTCAGCATACAAGAAAGCAGACTCAGGTATTTTACCTTGTCACATCAGACCTGTGTGATATTTGTTGATTTTAATTTTTTTGAAATATTTGAATGTCAGCATGATACATGCATATTCCTGCTTAAAATAGTTTTGTAAGTCTCTTAAACTTGTAAAGAAAATACAGGTATTTATTAGCTTTTCTATGTTCTTTTATGGCAAATACATGTCCCCCTGTCCTGTTCTCATCCCTGGGCATGTGTCTACATAGGGTTCAGCTATTCCATGGTGACTTGTTGAAGTATTAAGAAAGAAAGGGAAGCAACTCCTGACATGATTTGGGTATTGTAACTATTCTATTTCATCTGGAAAGCAGGAAAGACATTTGATTCCATTTTTGAAGCTAATGTATTTACCTAGACAGCCTGCCTGCCTTTCTGGAAGTTTTCTAAAAGAGAATTAATATTTCCTATCTATTTCTTCTGAACAAACAAGAACACAGTGGAAAAAAAGAAAGGCAGGGAAAAGATAATTGCTGTCTTTCTGCTTCTGTGAATGTGCAAAATGATGATCCATAATGGTGGAAGGGGCAAGGAATAAGGTGGCAACAACTGTATTATTTCTCTGCCATCACCTTCTGCTCAGTGGAGTTGAATGCTCAGGAGGGAGCCCAGCCAGCCTCTAAGAACACTCAGCAGTGGTCTCTGAGCAGGGAGAGCTTTCTCTGTGTTGGCATAATCACTTCACTTCTTTTGAAAGGCAAACTGGTGAGAAAAAAGTTCCCTCTACTGTTCATTTTGGCTTTCATAGCAGCTGTCACAGACTGTATTACATTTCATTCATGGTGTCTTTTATCCATAGCTGTGCAGGAAAGGCACTGTGAGCAGCTGACACTCCAAAAGGTGTTCTGCCTTGATGAGGGGTAGAAAAGGCTCTTGGGAAAGGCAGCAAGAATATTTGGTGTGTCAGGCATTTTGCTCCTGTTTAAATAATGTCTAATAGCAATGGTACTAGAAAAGAAGCACAAACACGAGAGAAAATACAATAAAAACGAATACATTATTAAGTTAAATATTCTCTGAGGCAATAACATCTTGATGCCCTTAAACCACCTTTTCATGTCCTTTAAAAAAGCAGGGTCCTGGAGCATGTAACTTCTACACAAAATTAGGAAATTAGAATCTACAGAAAGCTCAAGCTCAAGGAGGCAGTTAGGGACTGCACATGGACAGGGTGCCACAGCATTGTTTTGGTGCTTGTCAGCCTCACCATTTACATTTCCCAGTCAGCCCTTGCAGGCTATTTACAGAGAAGTACAAGTGCTTCCTCAGGGTGAGAGCTGTCAGTAATGGCAGCACTCAAGAGCTGTTCCTCTGTGTTGTTCTGAGCACATGTCCAGTCATTAGCATATCATCTGTGCTGACGTGTCATTTTCAACAGAGATCTGAGCTCTGAGCAGGTTAAGCTAAACCAAAAGAAGCTAACCCAGTCTGACTATGGAATTCTTTACCCTCTTTGTACCAAATAATTTTATTGAAATTCAATGAGCTTTTATAGTACTAAATTGAGGGTCAGCACTAAACTGTTATTTTTAGATGAAAAGTTCTTTTATCTATATTTATAGGTATTTATAGCTATGTTTATATAGCTATAAATATAGATACTTACCTATATTTATAGGTATTTTATCTTATATTTATAGGTATTTTCAAAGATTCTGAGCAGAAATATGATTGTTTTAAAACTTAGAGATGTGTATTTATTCTAAATAACTGCATTTATACTAAAAATCTGGGATGTGGATGAGACTATTTCTTTCGAATAACTGCATTAAGCACCAAAATTAACTGTCCTGTAAATACTTAAGTATTAATATGTTCCAAATTTCTTCCTTAAGTGTTTTTTTTAAACTGATATTATTCATCAGTTCTTTGGTTATGTACATAAATCGTGTTTATGGCTGCTGACTTTAGGTGTAGACTAATGACTAATTAAGTGTAACTGAGTAACATTTTCCCATAAAGCAAACGCTCACCAAATGAAAATTTGAAGGATATCGTAAATTAAATAACCTCTTATTGGAGCAATATTTTTTTTCTAGAGGCTTAGGAAAAAAGACCAAAAGAGAAGGGGAAAATACTAGTAAAAATATCCCAAAACTCATAAATCATCTGAGTTTTTCTATAATGTAATTAATGAGTGAATCACTGTGAATTTGTAAAAATCAGCGATCAAGTATTTATTGTATACTTCATTGCATCTCTCCATAGTAGCCATAGGATAAATCACTTGGTTCACTCTTTATGCATTATTAGTATCCAGTGCTGAATGCTACTACTTGTAGGAAATATCATTTCATGGTTAATCTCTGGTACCACTGAGGTAGAAATAATGTTGCTGTACATCCAGAATAGCCAGAAATGTATAGATATAGTTAAGCATAAACTAAAGTGAACAGCATAAAATTGATTAGGGGCATTTCCAAAACAAGCAAAGTGGAGCAAATATTTCTTTTAAAAGCAACCAATTAACCCCAAAACCTAAGGAAGTACAGCAACAGATACGAGGATCTTTCCTTTTAGAAGAATATTGATTTGTCCTGTGATGTTTGTTTTCTCTGTAGAACTGTAAAACAATCATTGAACAAAGAGAAAAAATATTACATTAAAAAAGGCAACTAAAAATCCATTATTTAGATGTATTAGAAGCCATATATGTTTATTTCTTTCTACCTTCATATGCAAGCAAATAGATGTCATGTATACCTATACAGGAAGGGATATGCTGCCCACAAAACATTACTAGACCTACGTAGATCGTATTGACAAATTTGGGGTGGAATATCTTGTTCTAAAGTGTTTGGCTTTAACAGTTCTTCCTCTTTTCTAATGGTTTGATGGTTTGGGTACTGTAACTGCTGTGTTAAAAGGAGATATATTACTAAAACTGGACTTCATGGCCTGCAGCCACTAGCAAATTTGATTTTTATGTAATCATTAAACTGATATTAACTAAAACAGTGGTTTACGACAGTAAAATGCATATTTATTTTTCAAATGGATGAAAAGTGAAAAGAAAGCTTCAATGTGATAGTATTAGAAGTTTCTTAATGCTTGAAACATCATGAGCATTAAATGGTCTCTTAAAAATGTAACTAATCTTTCTTTCCTGGTTTTCCATACAAACAAACAATTGCTGAGGTCTAAATTAATTTGAGGTGATCAGTTTACAGCCATTTTTCCAGTAATCTGTTTCATTATTCATGCCTAGATAACAGAAAAAATGATAGACAAGCATAAAATTATTTCTAAACCATGAAAATTTCCACCTCCACCTCTTGGGCACAGGTTATGAACTCCTTGAATTAAAGCCATATTTCCATGCCTAGCTATCTGTTTAAACAGATAGGTTTTTTTATATATACATTATATATATGTATGTATTTTATGTTTATATCTATTTGGTATATATTTTTATTTTATATATATATTTTATGTATATATGTTACATTTATTTTCTGTTGTGATCATTCAGTGAGAGTCCTCAAATTTAAATTACAGAATAAGCAAGCATAACTGATTTTCTATAACATTTTATTGCTTCTTATTTACTGCCAAAACAAATAAGGTCCAAATGAAAAAAAGAGGCATTTAACAAAAGATGTCTATCATATGCAAGGCTTTTGGCTATGAACATCCCCTGGTTCCCAGCTTTCAGAACTGGCAGATAATTTTCAAAATATCAAAAGACATTGACATTATAATTAGTGATTGGTGGCTTTGCATTTAATTATTATTCATAGGCTGCTCTCTAAACTGAAGGTGGTTTAAGTCATGTAAACACTTGTGTGTTCCAAAGGCAAGGTAAAAAGACTGTTTACATCAAAACCCATGAACTAAGAGGCTTCCCTGAGTCTGAGCTATTTTCACATATTAAAGAGCATTCCGCTGAGCTCTTTGGCCTCCTGGACAGCTTTGTTCTGCTTGAGTTACAGAAAGCAGTGTGGGTAGGAAGGTATTCAGCTTGAGGTGATGTTTACTCTTGTATAATAGAGTAGTCATTTAAAACTGTAAATAAATGTTATTAATTTCTATAATTACAGTAAGGCAGATTTTTTCAGTGAGAGTCTTATGTAAAATTAAACCCTTTGTGTACCAGCACAGTGCTGAGAGTTCATTCCACTGTACCCCAGGCTTAATTCTCCTCTGTCACTCAAACTCACATGCTCATTGATGATCCTTCCTGCTCTGCTGCCCTTTCCTATTTCAGTTCCACCCTCTTGCCTTTCTCAAATGTTTTTCCTTCAGGTCTTCTGTGGCCTAAAACTATTGCCCTTGATTCCATTAAAAGTAGTACTTTAAAAGACTATTTTAAAAAAATATTTCTAAATAATTTTAAAGACTGTTACCATAGCTCTGTACAGCAGAGGAAATGCAAACAAAATTTAAAATCAGAGATGGAGAATGCTAAATCTCATATATACAGTGAATTTGAAGTGCAACCAATTTTTATGGGCTTTTTTATGTCTCTATAACTATAACAACTTTGCAATTCTTACCCATTTAATTAGTATATTTTAAAATTTTTTGAGTAAAAAAGTGGAAAAGAAGGTTAGTTAGCAGTTAACAATATAGAGAGAAAATATTTTACTTGAAAGAGATTGAGAAAAAGGACACTGAAATAACTGAGAAAAATTTAGGGAATTGAAGATTGTGTCAGAAAAAACCCCAATTAATTACATATGAAATTGTTATGAAGTCTAGTATGGAACCAAACAGATTTATTTTGCAAGGCAATTTGCAGTTCAGAAGAAGTGATGGTGAGCTGATGTGACATGTTGATGTACATTTTCTTTCCTAAAGTTATCCCAAATAGATTTTGGTAAGTTATTTTTGTTTGACTGGTTTGGAAGTCAAATGCTTTAATTGACATCCTGAAGTTCTCAGTAGAATAAAGTTTTTTAGTAACTATGAAGCATGCATAGTTGAATATCAATCTTTGTGGCACATCTGAAAGCCGGACTCTTCATACCTAGCTGGGTTTGTACAAATGTGCAGGATTAAGGCTGTAGGTAAGTGAGGATGAGCTGCTGCTCCCAAGGGAGGGGCAGTGAGGCAGGATAACACAGCAGGGCAGGGCCAGGGCAGGCAGTGCCCCAGCCCAGTACTCCAGGCAAGCCTGGGAATGGCAGCAAGGGTCAAGCAGCAGTGCAGAAGCCTGTGCTGATGGAACAGCTCCGAGGCCTAACTGGCAACTCCTGGAGCTCGGGGTCAGGGCCAGTGGTGCAGCCAGGGCAGGGCACAGCAGTGAGCACCGGGCAGGTCCATAGCAGCACAGCTGGGTCAGACAAAGGTCTGCAGTGAGTCCAGGACTGGGGGTCCTGCTCAGTGGGTACATAGGCAGAGCTCTGCTTGAGCCAGTATTCCAATCTAGGAATGAGACAATCTTGGAAGAACTTCCAGTGAAGGAGGAATAGTATCTAGCTCTAGCATAAAACATACAGCCAAATTTTGTCCTGCTGTATATATGAAAGAACCTACAAAACCCAATTATAAAATGGATTACACATTAAAATAAAATGCAAGTATCTTTGGCACATAGCAGAAATTACTTTTGGTTTCTTCCAGTACTCATCCCCACCACTCCATACTGTTTAGCTTCTTCCAGTAATCAGATCTTTTGAGTCTTATCAGTATTTTCACAAGTGTCTGTTTTGTTTGTGGTTATTGGGAGTGTTCTGAAGATTGTTTTGCATCCTGATATGAGCTGATACTGAGCTTTAATTGGCTCCCTTATTAATATTCATAGTTTTATATTGTTTGCTATGGTGACAACTTTTCAAAATAAATGACAAGTCATTATGATACTCCCTGAGATTCTGTGTAATGTAACATTACTCATGATAAATTCTTTGGGCTTGAAAGGAACAGGAAAGGCTTTTGAAGTTTTATTTTACCTAGACTAATTAAGTTCTATGCCTTCTTAAAGGTTTCTGATATCATGTAACTGTATTAAGTCTATTACTGTTATGCAGTTATCTTATCTTGGGTTCCCAAAAGGTTTACTTGCTATAAAGGTTAACACATTTTACTTAGACGTTACATAATAGTAAACTTTTTAAGGTAACCTTGTTGGCTTCTGGGAACTAGTTTATCTAATTAATGCTTATAGCTGTGTGTAAAAGATTGAAAAGATTCAATCTCTGTGAAAGTATTCCCTTGAAACTACTAGAAAATTTGTTCATTTACAGAAAAGCTAAAATAGTTGTCAGGTATCAATTCTTCTGCAGAGAAATTCCCTTTCTCTGTATGACTTGAACTCTAAAAACAACAGCCATTTCAGGTGGGAGCATAAGAACTCTACATAAAGAGCTACACAAAGAGGGAAAAGAGAGTTGCTGTGGGAAAAGCAGCAAATGTTTATGAAAAGTTTGATTTGGACTCCTACTGCTGTCATATTTCATCTATACACTGCTACCCTGAATGATAGCATTCTATTCAGAAGCAGGGTGAACTTCACTGGAATTAGTTTATTATACTTGCCTAGCAATTTATTTTGTTTGTTTATTGCATGCATATTCAATCAAATACATTTATAATACTGATTTTAATGGCTTTTTAATAAAATTGAAATATTAGGCATTGGTTATGAATAGAGAGATTCTGTATGAGAAAATTGAGCTTAGTTGATTGAAGAAATATGCCTCTCCAGTAAATATTGGGGGAAAAATACAGACACTTTTATTTTTTGAGTTGGGTATATTAGAAGAAAAGAAAAAAATCAATGATACAGTATTGAAATAAGAGAGAAATTGGAGACTAACAAATAGCTGCATAGTGCAAATCTAGGCAAAATCTGGAGAAATTCACAAAGTTTCCCTAAGTGTCAGATAGACATTGTTTGCTTTCTGGGAACAATCCAAGATGACACTTTGACAGATTCAAAATTGATTAAAAGCTGCAACTTCAGTGGACAGCAGAACAATGTCTTGATAATGTCTTATTCACATCAACATGTGTTTCCTTGTGTCACCTGTCTCCTGCCATAGCCTTTGGTCTTGTCAATCAGTTTCTGTCCTAATTGCATGTTCCTTTTGTTCAGATAAGCATCTTGCAGTTTGGAAATCACTAATGTAGCTACTGCAGCACTGAGGAGATAATGTATCTTGCAGGGGTTTGTCAGGTAGCAGCATCGCATTGTAATACCTCTAAGTCCATCAGAAAAACCTGGAAGTTACTTTGTAAAATGTTGATTTACTGTCTTGGCAGGCCTTAAAAAATAGAATCTTTCTCCAAAGCTTCTGTTCTATGGCAACATAGGGGGAAAGATGAGTTATTATCTACTGGCACTGCATTAAGTGTACAAGATGAGTATCACAAGCTGTAGTTTTGATAGATCTGAATGACAGTTTACAATCCAGTTCATAGCTCTGAGTAGTAAGAATTGCAATTTTAAAAGTTTAGGTATGGATTACTGTAGTTGTGGTGGTTCTTTTGAAGACTGTTTAATAGAATTGAATAAATTCCTCCAATCATAATGGAAACAGGATTTCACCCTATCTTACAAACCAAATCTTTCAAGAAAGGGATATATTAATGTTTGGGAATAATAGTTAATCAGATAACAAGAAAATCCCACAGTGTTAAATCCAAAATGCCTCTACATATTTTGAAGTAGAAACATTTGAAGGGGCCTAAAATAGAGTAGTTATTAGTTCCTTTTCCCACTACTCATTCTCAGCTACACAGAAGAGTTTCCTATTTCTCTATCTGTGATGGAAAAGAATTTTTTTAAGGTGATATTGTAAGTCAGAACACTAAAATAATATTACTGCAAAGTAACTGTTAAAGCAAGCTGGGACTTTGTGAATCAGTTTTAGCAGAGACAGCAGCATCCCTTCAACAAGTCATGCTATGGTCAGGCTTCACACCCATCTAAGGAGTCAAAAGACATGAGGGAGAGGAAGGTATTTTCCTTGCACCAAATTTTTAATTGTGCCCAGGGAGGGGAGTGGTGGTCAGACTGCAGTAATTGGTGGCTTATCTTTAGCAGCTGTACAGACTTGGCTCAGGGGTATTTCTAAGAGCAGGCAGGGACAGATCTTTTTCTTCAGGAAGACACGAAGATCAACATCAATGTGAATTATGCCTATGAAAATATTGTGAAGAACTGGAGGAAAAATTTGAAATGGGAAAAAAATATGAGTCCTATTATAAGGGTTAATGGATACCTTTGGGCTTTTTTAATTTGCTCTATAGGTGAGTCAAAAGTTGTAGCTCTTATAAAAGACTTAAATTCTTAATGATTAGGTAAGTAACCTGTAAAAGAGGGCTGGAGGAAAAACTGAACTAAAGGAGATATGTAAGTATATTTTAGTTTCTGTTCATGCATTGCTAAATTTTTGAATCTGAATGGCTAGAAAACAGATGTTATTGTTGTATTATGTGTTTTAGGCACTTAAACAAGGTTATCTCTAAGAAATCAGAAAGTGTTATTTTATTACTGTAGTAATGTTGTTCTCGAAATTCATACATCTAAAATTTAGTACCTTGTCCCAAAGAAACTAGCAACTTGTAATTTTAGTTTCAAGAACCACCAAGAACTCAGAACTGTAAACTATTTTAAGTGAAAGCAGTAATATAAATGTATGATTGAAGATGATAATATAGCTATGGAAACTTAGTATTTTAGACAATAAGAAAGCAAAATGAAAAGAAAAATGTGTGCTTAGATTTAAAACTAAAATTTTACTGTAGGGATGAGTGACTGGTTGCTGACCTATAGTAAGTTTTTTATTCTCTGCTTATTTTAGTTTAAAAATTAAATTTTCAAGAGCAACTTGAACATCTGTAAAAGGGAACCTGTGTAGGGGTATTATTTAGTGCTACCAGAAGAGGTATCTTGGAGGAAACTTTGCTTTCTTTTGCCACTAACACACAAAATAGCTATCTGAGGCAGTTGGATGATACTAAATTGTATTAATCTGTGCAAGAGTTAGTTTTTTTAAGTCTTACTGTGGCCTAGATAACTGTGGAATGCCTAGATCACTTAATTTTGCTTTGCAATTTTAACACATCATTAATTTCCTTTAAATGTGATTATAGTGAAGATGGACGAGTACTGCTTATAGTTCTTACTGTTTTACTAAACTGCTTCTTATTGCACAGCTTTTTAATGTTATAATTATTCTTTTTTCTATACTGTATAATTGAGGCCTATAAAAATTTTAAAATTGAATTGCAGTTTTATAGTCCAGCAACCCTTGATGGGATACCATTTCTACAGTTCCATATCCCAGACATATTTTCCAATAGGACTAGTGTGTCCTTCTACCAAGGGCATGAATTGAGTTGAAAGCCAGTGTTGTAAAGCACCTTGTTTTCAGCTGGAAACTATTTCAGTGCAATCAGCTTCAGCTAATGACCAGTGCTGGAACAAGGACAGCTTTTGTAGCCCAGGTGTATGGAATATTGCTCACATGGCTTTGGCCTGATGCGCGAGACTGTGGTAGCAACCTCACCAACAGATATTCCCGAAGAACTTGTTCTTTACACACTGCAGTCTAAATGAGTAACAAGTGTATAAATCCTCACAGAAATGTTTGGGGGTATGTTACAGACTTACTTCCAATGCATGCTAAATTGTGCATGTTACAAAAGTTACAGCACTGGAAATTATACACTTGAAAGTACCGTTCTTGTATTCTAAAAATCAGAGAAGTGGATATTCATCTTTCTGTATTCTTTTCTATCCCCCTCCTGAGCTATAGAAGAATGCAGAATAAAACTCAAAAATTATCAGCCTTGTCACATATTTGTACAAGAATGACCATTACTGGAATATTCTGAAAAGCACATTTAAAGGAGAAAAAAAACCCCAAACTTTTTTGTGGTAGTGTACTATCCAAGTATAAGTCTGCTTGATATGTCCATTGGAGATTGATTTAAGCACACAATTTTAGTTTCAGCCTGACTGTTGCCAGCGGGGAGTGAAAATTGCCAAATAAAAAATGTCATAATAGAGTGTAATTATTTCAATTTTTCTTCCACAGTTTGTTTCCAGTTATATTCAAAGCTGATGAAATTAACTTTAGTGATGAATGCATAGAAATGAATGCAGATGTTCAGGATTGCTATTACAAACAGATAAGCATTCAGAAGATGTCATTTTTTGTCTGTATGTGGCCACACTACAACTGCTCTATAATTAATTGCCTTACAATGAAGCCTGTAGTGAGATTAATTTTACAGGAGGTGCCATGAAAATGCAAATCATCCCTGAAATGCTAGAGCAATTTTAATGTATTTGGCCAGCAAAATTAAGAGGGAAAACATCTATTAAATAAAAGTGTCAGTGTAACTTTTGTTTTCTATTAAAA
The DNA here is from genome assembly GCF_037042795.1 of Molothrus aeneus. Taxonomy (NCBI): domain Eukaryota; kingdom Metazoa; phylum Chordata; class Aves; order Passeriformes; family Icteridae; genus Molothrus; species Molothrus aeneus. The sequence goes on along the minus strand of NC_089658.1, from coordinate 7,868,827 downwards.
ACCCTTAGCTTTTGATAAACCAGACTGAAGAACCTTTCTGTTTATCTAGCCTGTGCATTCCTTTGCACATACCTGTCATTGGTTGGTAAACCACTGCAACAAGATTTCCTTCTGGCTAAGAGATGTGAAAGTCTGCTGAGTTTGATGCACAGTGCATCAAAACTTTGACCTGGGCTGCTTGCTGAGCTGACCAGATCTGAATATTGCTGTACTGCTCCTGAGGTGTCTCTTGTAGTTCTCATCTTGTTGTTCTTGTGGCCTGTACAGCATCAGAGAGCACAGCTGGGCATTATGTTGTAGGGGTGATGAATCAGTATGATTTTCAGGCACTCTTAAGGCATTTGTCATTTGTTTTTAAACTTTTTGTTGTTCAATCACTGGGAATATTATGCTTTTCTAATTATCAGATATGATAATACAATTGATGGGATGCCCTTGTTTTTCAGCTTAATGCTTGTGTGAAGTTCCCTAATCTGCTGTTTATGTTGTTTCAAAAAATTATAGTAATGCATTTGCCTGGCACATATGTTCCTTGTGACAGTTCAGTTAGCAGGACAGATGATTCCCAGCAGTGTCTGGTGGGCTTTGTTACCTGGAATTCCTGTAAAGCACATGTCATCAGAAGCTTTGTTCAGTATTGAGAAAGCATTTTTCTGCCAGGTAACTAATTAGTTTCACTAAATCTGAATAGAGCATTAACAACCAGTTGTCCAAACTGGACTCATCACTGTGTCAGCAGGAAGTGGCTAGGTGGAAACTGTTCCTTGCTGTGTCTGTCTGTGCTGTTTCTAAGTGGCATATTCAACTAAACAGACTGCTCTGCTCAGCAGTCTGATCATAGATTGGTGACTTCATAAAAATACTACAATCCAGTTAAACCAGTTTTTGTCCCCCTCTCTACATTATGCCTCAAAACTTAAGAATACTCTTTTCCCTACTTACTTTTAGTGAAGGCAGAGAAAGCTGTTTCTCTCTGTTCCCTCTGAATCAGCACTGACAACCCAATCTCTATCTGACCGTGAGGTTAATTACCCTGGTAATCCCTAAGGTTAATTTTTACCCAGTATTTCCAGTCTAGTTAACAACTGCAGGGTGGGGCAGACCAATTATTACTATCACTTGGTTGATTTACCTGAAAACAAAATCCAGTTGTGGAGAGGGAAAAGGCTGGACCTGCAAACATGCGGCCTCAGAGATGAGGGCAGAGGAAGGCAAGCCTCTTCATACTTAGTTTGCATCATGTGCATTCAGCTGTGCATATCAGAGGGAACATTTTTCTCCTCAAATAAAAGAGCACTGTTCCAAAAGTCCAAGATAATTAAATAGTAATGTGTTAGACCAAGGGATGGCACTGATGTATAATATAAATATACTGCAAAAGCCTCAGTTAGTAAACAGGTTTCTACTGTCCTCTGTAAATTTTATGTGTAGAATTTTACTGTGTAATTTTTATTCTGCAACTTTACTGGTATTGTACAAGGTAGTGGCTTTTGAATTACTTAGAATCTTGCAGGAGAATTACAGAATCTTGTGGAGTCCACACTAATTATTTTAACCTGTGTAACCTGTGCTTAACAGCCATTAATGGAATTAGTATTTTTCATTTTAAACCAACATTCTTCACAGGTGTGGTGAAATAGCTGAATAATGAGCCCTAATTATAACTGGCCTGTGCAAGTGTGCAACTTCTGTGTCAGGGCAGCCAAATATGCAACAGATTGTATTTCAAAGATTGGTTGGAGTAAATGTTAGTTTTTGTCTGGCGGTACTTTTTGGGGTAGAGGGAGTATTGTTTTTATGTTATTTGGCTTCTCAATAACTCCTTAAGTGCAGCAGGCAAAGACTTGGTGATAGTGGCTCTGCCTCACAAGGATAGGCAATAGGCCTTTACTGAGGAAATTCATAGGTTTCCTTTTTTTCACTGTCTTGGTGGTTTGGATTTTGTTGTTGTTTTCTGCCTCTCCTCCTGCTATTTGATGTTAAAGACTTGGTAATCCTGATTTATGAGCCACTATAACTGGGAAATGTATTCCTTTGCTAATGTTCTTTTACACCCTGATAATATGAGGAGCAGGAGTTGTGTCTTTTCAAGCAGTAAACTCTTAGCTTTAATGGAAACCCCTGTAATCCAAAGGTGATATTGTGAGTTAGCGATGGATCTGACTTTGATCCACTCATCCATAGATTTATCAGATTTATTTTAATTATTTATTTTCTTACTTTTCTGTTCTGAGTACTTTTTTTTCCCCTCCTTTTCTTCAGGAGAAATACAGACCAAGGTAGTGGAGGTAATTTTGCAAGAGCAAGATGGGCCAGGGCTATCCAGAAGGTAAGAATGACTCTTAAAACTACTGATGTATCACTATAATTTAAAAAATTTTCTCAGTGTCAAGGAGAATTTGAATTCATGTAAGCAGGGCCTGAGGATGTGACTGCCAAGTTTCTGGTACTTGAGACAATTTCTTCCATTGGTTCTTAAATCTGCGCCATTCCGTCATCTCTGGATTTTTTTTTTTATTCTGAAGCACAAAAAGGATGAGAGTTTGAGACTTTCTTTAGTCTCAGAGGAGTGACTGCAGTCTGGCCATCTTACAGGTATTGCATATTAATCCAGATACCATAATATCACACAGCTTTGTCTAAATAATTTTTGAAACTTAGGAAGATCATTGATAATTAATAAAAATTGTTTGATGAACATTTTCTCCCAGAAAAAAAACTTGTAAATTCTACTGATGATATCACTGCCTCAACATGGATTTTTTATTAGGTGTGATAATTAAGGGAAATTAATGTGAGCACTTGGTATCATTATTGACCATATAAAAGATCAAGTATTTTCTTTCTCACTGTTGCTGTTAAACTGCAAACCACTACCTCGCATCAGTTGTTGGGAATTCAATGTTGTTAGTTTTTACCCAGTCTTCCTGCATGGGCTGTAGTGCAGATAACTTCTGAGAAACGCAGCAATTGTCTTTGGTATGTACCTGTGAGAAACTGAAGAGTCACAGGCTTCCTGTTTAATTTGTGTGTGGGCCTTTTGGAAACACTGCTTATTCTCATGTGTGCTGTAAAATATCTCTTTTGTGCTTTAATGGCACAGCCAAACTAGTTTCCTGTAAATATGAGTCAAACCCCATCTAAAATTCACCTTCGTCAGTCCATTTTGAGCTGTTTTTTTCCTGCTCTTTGGGGACCAAGTCCTATTTCTTTTTTACTGAATTCTCTTGTCTTTATGATAATCCATAGACTGTGCCTGTGTGAAAAGAGTGGTGGGGGAAATCTGTTTATACTGGGGTGTTGTGGGAAGAGTATTTACCTGATTGACATGATCTCAGTTTCTGCATCCAATTCTGTCACTGGTTTGATCTTTTCCTTTTTTCTGCCAATGGTAGCTCACTGAAGGAGACAGGCAGGAAGAATCCTGGTCTCTAACCAAACATAATGGTCAGACAAGTCAAATAGTCCAGTTTTTTCTTGCAGACAGAGGTTGCAATAGCCTTAAGATAAATTCTTCTGTGAGGAGTTTTCCTTCAGTGTGTGCTTAATTGCCTAGTCAGTAGGATAAAGTTATTTCTGAGTTTAAAACCAAATAACTAATGCCATACAGTCAGCAACTCTGACTTGATGAATTAGCTGAATTTTGTTCAGATGTTAAAAAGTATTTGAATAAAGCAATAGTAGAATTGCATTTCTTCCCACTGCTGTTCTTCAAAGTAATTTTGAGGTCAGGAATTAGAAGATGGTAAAGTAAGCAAGTTAATATGCATGAGCTGGAATCTTGGGCTGTCACTGTGCCATTAAGTCGTTTTTTGTAACAAAGTAGTCAAAATATCTTGGTGCACTGAAATAAGAGAAGATTGCTCAGCAGCTAATCTAGCATCAGTATTGGGCTGAAAGTTGTTGGCAAAGTTATTGTGCAACTTTTAAGAATTTGAAGATCGGGTGGATGGGAGATGTAAACACATACCTCATGTGAAACTCTTTTTGAAGAGGGAAATTTCTATAAGTATTTAAAAGGCTAATTTAATTCCTGAGTAATTATTTCATTTTATTCCATGACAAATTAATTTAGATAAGGTTTTTCTTCTGATAAAGTTATTGTCCCTGAAATACAGTTATGTCTTTAGTTCTTTACGCTTCAACCTTGTGGGTTGCCTTGGACTTTTTGCTTTGTCTTTTCTCTCTGAAGATAAACTGGTTTCCAGAAACAGTACATTGGTATTATCTCAGCATTGATTTAGCACAATTGATGTGATATTAAATGCCATTTTTTGCCCAGAAACTGAGATGTATGAAGGATGAATTTCTGCCAATGCTTAATCAAAATAAACTTTGCACTGGCAAATGTTATTGGGGCTATAAAAGGCCATCAGTAAAAAGAAACTCTATGCAGCACAACAAGATCAGAAGATTAAACAATCCTGACGTATTTTGAAGGAGATACAGTACTCACATAGCCTCATAATGGAGGCATGCAAACAGATAAATTAAGTAGTATTCCACAAAAAGCAGTCTCTTTATGTAGGTGACTGCTGTAAGATACAACCACATGGACAGAGCTGTATCTATAAGGAGCTGGAAAAGTAAATAATAATCTTTAGTAACCATAAGATAGATTTTTAGGCATCAAAGCAGGCTTAGATAGGGAACCAGTCCCTGGAAACTTTTAAGAACAGAGGAGTAACAATTTTTTTGTTTTTTTAAACTATTCTTGGAGGTTTAGGAAAGTGGCTTTAGCTTGGAACAGGGGCAGGGGGTGTGTAGTTTGTTCAGGTTGATGGCCTTCAGGTATTTCAGGTGAAACAAACATGAATCTTACTGTAATAGAAAATATATTTGTGGCTTAGATTCCAGTAATAATATTTAGAATGTATGCTTTTAGTGATAATCTATGGAAATATGAAATTGAAATAAGCTATTTGGATCAGATATGAGATGACAGCCCAGTGGTTTTCCAGAGGCATTGTAGCTGATGAATATTTACTCAAACATTGACTAGATAGGAGAAGTGCCAAACTGTTTTGGAGACTGTTTCTTTTTAGATAATGAATTGCCTTGGTGCATATTTGAAATAGTAATAGTTAAGCCTTCTTCAATACATAAGATCTAACAGTGCTAAAATAAAAGCTTTAGGGAAATCCGTCCTCTCTTTGAGAGGAGGGAGAAATTGAGAATTTGAGGTGAAATTTAACGTAAATAACACTTAAAATAATATAAATATAAAAATTAATAGCTTTTTAAAAGACAGTGCAAAACTAGATAGGGTCCTCTAATTGTGCTTCTACTGATTGATTAAAAAAATAAAAACCACAATTCTTTTAAAATAATCCCATCCCAGTGTCTAGTTTTCAGTTTCATATTCACTGTATTCCAGGAACATTGAGGCTTTTATTATTTGCCTTAGTTTTCTAACAGCTTTGAAATAAGTGCTATGAAGTACTGACAACAATTATGTAAAGATGCACTGGGAGAGTTTTTTTTCTTGTAACTCAGTGTCAGCCATGAGTACAATCAAATGGGTTTTCCCCTCTCCCCCCTCCTACCCCAGTTGTATGTGTCACTTTGATTATATCTCTAGCTACTAATCCTTAGTGAAGTAGAGACTGTTTTGCTGCTGAAATATATTGAATAAATAAATGTCACCTCTCTGAGATGGATATGCTTTTTTTTATTAAATACAAAGCATAGTAATTCATTCCTAAGGCTAACATTAAGCAGGATAGTACTCATGTAAGTTACCCTTTGTATCATTCCACAACTTTATTTATTGACAACAGTGAGTGTTGGAGACAAAAAAAACAGTGACATAGTGGCACTGTTGTATTGACTGGTTTTATAATCTGGAGATCAGCAGTGAGAGTGACACAGATCTGCCTTGGTAAATCTTCCTAACATACATTATTCCTGACTGCACAATGAGCACAACGCATCCATAGCTCACTAATTATTCAATAAATTAAATATATTGGTGTGTTCCAAAATTTAAAAAATATTAGGTAGAATTAAATAGTCACTGTGGATTGTTGTAATGTGGTTCTTTGTGATTTGTGGTGAATTACATGATGGATGCAGTGGTGATGCCCAGTATGAGAGCGCTCACTAATAGAGAAGTTATCAGCAGCTTCATTTTGTCAGCTCTATTGATTTACTGTCTTATTCAGAAACAGAACTTGATAAACTAATACTAAAGCAGATATTACACAATGACAGCAGTGGGAATTTAAGGCTGGGAAAGCAGAAATCATTCTTTGTTTAGGAGCCACAGGGCTATGAGATTAATGCCAAACTTCTCTTTAGAAGATATCTATAGACCCAAAGAATTTTTTTTCTTTTAAAAAGAAATCTTTCAGTTGAAAAATCTTTTGTATTCCAAGTAATGCAAGCATGTCTTGAAATGGAAACAAACAAGTATTTCCTTTTCATAAAGTATTAGTAATAGATATTTTGCATCCTGATTCACCTAAAAAGTAATTATTATGTTCAAGTGGCAATCAGCATTTTTACTGGGTGAAATGACTGTCAGCAGAGAAGCTGCTTTTTTAGTTTTTTGAGTTTATTTCAAGGATTAAATATTTAAACAAAAAGTGATAAACTGACAATTGGAAAACAGAAATGAAGTGCACTTTTCAATTAAATTAATTCATCATAAGTGTAAATTTGCTAAGCTGCAGATATTTTTGAAATGATTTGAATGTTAATTGGTGCATGAGGAAAATCAAAATATACCTGATAAGTTAAAGGAATTTCTGGGATGTTTTTGCTTTATAAATCACATTTTTAATATATATATAGTATGTGAAGAAACTTACTAGTGGGTAACATCAAGCAGTCCTACTTCTATAATAGAAAGAATTTTGACTATCTTGTGTCTGAGTTCTGAGTTTACATGAAGAAGGTGAAAAGGTCAGTGTGGGGCAATTGGACCAATAGTCACAAGATCACTTCATAGTTTCCTTTAAGGCTTTCAGAAAGTGGTGCTAAGAAAGTTTGCTTTGACAAAAGGATAAAGGCAGAAGTTCAAGATTGTGTTACGTATCAATTCTGAACAAATTGATTTTTATTTCTTCTATTTCCTATCATTTTAGGTGAACTTTGTTTTTCCTTTTCCCTCTGAAATGACAGCCTCTGAAAGTTTCTCAGGGAGAAATTATTTCAAAATCTGATATAATTGTGATGAAAATAAAACAGATGTCTTTTTATCTGACCAGAGTTACAGTTAATTTAGTTGAAGACTTATTATAACTTAGATCTTCCTATGGTATTGTGAGTTTAGATATTCTATTTTACTCCCTGTCCTTCCTGCCTTAAATCTATGTGAAAGTTGAAAATTGTTTTCTTCAATTAATTTAAGGCATTAAGTGTTATGGACCCTGGGAGAAACCTTTGTGAGCTGCTGTATCATTGTTTGAGGATTCTGTTAGCCAAGCTCAGAAAAAGAATTATCACTGTTTTTCCCTTTGAAAGGTGATATATAATGACTCACAATAGAGGATAAAAAAATCTAAGCTTTTGCTTTTGACCATTATTATAGAAAATCAACAAATAAATGTAATGTGCTCTCTTCCACAATTAAACTTCAGTTCTCTCCTTTGCTTCAGAGTTCAAAAGGGCACCATGGTAACATTTTTTTCTCTTCCTGCTGTTTCAAGTAACCATGTTTTAGCATTTTGCAGATTGTATTTGAGACTGATGTTAAATTATTTATTACTGATTTCATTGGTAACCTGTGGCTAATTTGCTGTGTTATAGAATTATACAGCTCCTGGTGCACATTTGTGATTGAATTATTGAGTGTTTTGTGAGCATTTGAGGGAATGCTTAAAAAAATGCTTCCAAAGACTGAAACTCAACAGGGTTCTCATCAGAGAAAGTTTACAAGTGACATTGGATGTTTCACATAAAGCAGGAAAAATAAGCCAGTTAGTATGAATCAGCTGGACTGATCTTCATGGGCACCCGTCTGTGGAGGCAAAAGCTGCTTTTTGGAATGCAGTGAAAATAAATAGGATTGTGAAGGCAAGAATGCATTCCATTAGAGAGGATTGGGATCGTTAGTTATAAGGATTGGCAGAGAACCTCTCAGTGCAAAAAAGGGAAGCAGGCCCTAGGGTGAGGAGAGAAAAATACTGGGATAACCAGCAATCATTTCAGTGGGAGATGTAGGATAGGGGAGAGAGCAGCCAAGAATGGAGCGCTGATGAACTCTGTATCCTAGCACAAAGAGTGGCAGGTCACACACTGAAAAACTAATGAATTCTATTGATGGAATCCAAGCAGTAGCTGGAGGGAGAAGGCCTAGGGGAAAAAAGATCCAGGAGAGTAAATTGCCTTGCTTCTCAATACATTATAAAAGATGTGACTTCACAATTGTTGCAATCACTTGTTTTCTTGAATCCTTGCAGCATCTGCCTTAGAGTTCCTACCTCATCACTATGGATCTTTCTTGTCATCTACCTCTCTTTACCTATTTTCAGATTTGCAGGGTTGAATGTTTTAATTCACTACCAAATTTTTTTTTCAAGTTTGGAGGTGTGCTCTTTTTCTAAATCTTCCTATGCTGCTGCCACTCTTGATAAGTCTTGAGATGGCTCTTAATTAGCACCTTTAGTAGGACTATTAAATATATTCTTGAGTTTAAGTAAATGACTGAGCATCGTATTGTATGGAGATGCTGTAACTCTTCCACTCTGTCACTTCTGTTTCAATAAACTTTACCCTATTATGGTGGTTTAACCCCAGCCAGCAACTCAACCCCACAGAGTTGCTCATTCATTCTCCCCCATTGGGATGGGGCAGAGAACCAGAGGGTAAGAGTGAGAAAACTTGAGGCTTGAGATAAAGGCAGCCTAAAATCAGTTCCCCACATGAGAAGTGGCAACTGAGTCAGATTGTTCATTTTTAAAAAGTTTTAGCAAGGATTCTATGTTCTTAGACAAAAAAACTAAAACAGTTTCTAGAGTGAACACGTTCCTAGAGAAAAAGGATGAATAAAATAGTCATAAGGAAAGAACACAATGGGGAATTAAATTTCAGAGTTAAGGTATATTGTTCTTAAGTTACTACTTCAAGTCCATTACACTTGTTTAAGTGCTTGATAAATCTGAATGGGGAGAAATCTCACTTTTCCCTTCTGGGTAAAAAAAAATTAAAAATTATTGGTGTTTCTTGATTTGTTCTTCAGTTATTGTTGGGCTTTTGCCCCTGTATTTGCTTTTCAGCTATGATCCCGTTTTATGATTCTGTCTGAAATCAGGGCCAAATTTTGATTAAATTGTAGCTGGCAAGAAGACATTTTTACATTGGTTGCTTGTTGCCTGTTAATTGCTATTTAAAAAAAATGTTAAATGTGATTTATTTCACTTAATAGAATTCAATCTGCATAGTTTTATAAACATAGAAATTGGTTTTTAAAAAGTCTGGAAAAGTTTTCATTTGGAATAAGAAGTAGCTTTAGCCTTCTGAACTTCAGAATCTTCAAAGTGTTTTTCACAGTCATTTGAAGTACAATTTAAACCAGCTCACAGGTGCCTTATGAAATACAAGAGCAGTTATTTTCTCTTTCCCCTTCCTATTGCAAGCCCTCCTTTCCAGAAGGAGACATTGAGCTTGACAGTAAAGAAAAATGATCAGTGTAGAGAAAATAAAACCCTTTATGGAGAAGAACCTCCAGAACCCAGTGCGTGCCTCCCAGCGGAGCGGGTTCGGGGCGGCCGGCAGGGGGCGCGCGGGGAGCGGCCAGCCCGCCCCGGGCGCGGCCCTGCGGCTGCTCCGCTTCCCTGGGGCACAGCAGCGCGAGTCGAGAGCTGCCCCGCGAGACGCTTTCTAATTGACGGATGGGATTCCGGAATTGACAGTTACTGCCTTTCTTTGATAAACGGGGAGATATAACCATCCCTTAAGCAAACTGGCAAGGTGATGTGCAGAACAAAGATAGATTAGTTGTGTGACAGCTTTTCCCACTTTCAGGCTGAAATCCATCATGAAATACAAACTATTCAAAAGTAATTCTCTCAGTTTACATCTGTCATCATTCAATATAAGTATTTTACAGTAGAAATAGTCAAATAATATCTAAAATATGCTATTTAACCCATTGCACAAAAGTAATTATGGAAATTACTGAAATATTTTCAATGGACAGACTTTTATTTCTGAGAATTCAAAGAATCATCTCTGAAAGTCATGACTGAGTAATCCTGGAAATAGGCACAAAGAATAGCTGCTTTCTCCATGCAGGCTTAGAGTTGCCCATTGGGGTTTTGGTTTTTTGTTTGGGGTGTGGTTTGGGCTTGGTGGTGATAGTGTTTTCTTTGTGGGGCTTTTCATTGTTTTCTCCATTAAGCTACAGGGTTTGGCTGGAATTGTGTAACAAGTTGCAACAACTCTATGCATGCTGTATACGTACATGTAATTACACGTATTTTTTCTCTTCCTTCTATGACACTCTGTTTGGGAAATAGAGTAAATCAGTGTGAATCCTGAGAGTTCAAGGGCAGCTTCATCAACATGTCAGGTTACTGCCAAGTAACCACAACAATGCGTAGGGCCCACACACACAAATTGCTCTTTTGTTTTACTTTTTCAAAACCTGGTGTGGATGTTTTCTCAAGATGCACAGGAGTTTCATTCCAGTCACTGACTTACAGCTATCTGGGCTTCTAAGCCTGTGAGTATTTCAGCTGTAACTCAGAATTAAAACATCTGCTCATAGATAGGAGGTTGATGGCTTTCTAGAGTAATTCTATGTGAGGAGTGCGTGAACAGAAGTACAATGTAACTTTGTTCTGAATTTGGGTAGCTTCACTTGTGAGTAATCGGTATCATTACAAACACCATATCTCTGGCTTGGAGAAGTTCCACACAGAACTTTAACTCCAGGGAAGACAAGCTATGATGGGTTCTGAAGGTCTTTGGATTCATGTTTACTTTTTTATTTCCTTCTGAAATATCAATTGAATAATGCATCTGGTAAAGTAAAATGTCCTACTTATGATGGTTTATCAAATAAGTTGAATAAGTTCACCTTCCAGCTGAAATATTCAGCATGTGGTAACACAATACATGAGCATAAACAGAGTCAACACTTAGGAGCTTCCTTGAAGATGGCAACATTAATCCAAGCATTCTGAGTTAATGTTATTGGTAAACATATTTTTTATTAAATGACGAAACCTTACATTTTTGGGAAACAGTTCCAATATTTACTAGTTTTACTGTCTGTAGTCTTAAGGCCATTTGTTTCATCTTACTGAAACAGGTATTACTAAGTGTGTGACTACTGCAGGTGGGCATGCTTGACTAGGCAGCCTGGTTTTTCCTTTTTTTCATCCTTATATAAGCAGTCCTGTTGATGTTGAGAGGATTTATTTTTGCATTTTGTGTAGTTAGGACTATAGCACTGACTATTGATATCAGTGGAATAGTCCTATTGTGCACTTACAAGAAAGTTTTATTATATTTATTTTTTGGCATGTAATATGGCAGTTTTAAAGAATAAGTTTGATTCGGTTTAGACAGAGTATTGAGTAATGGCTGCAGGCTAATAACTGCAGTAAGATTTTAATAATCAAGCATTCTTTCATCCGTTCTTAACTATAAATCGAATTAATGGTTTGTTTATAGGTTGCATTTATGTCAGCAAGACATAATAAATATAATGATCCATAATTATTTTTAATGATATGCAAAAAACCCAAATTATTAATTTACAACTTTACATAAGAGATCTGATTCTAGAATTTTTCTGTTTATAAATTGTATGTAAAAGAGTCCCAAGATGACAGTACTAACAACAGTACAAGGATGCTGAAAGTGAAAGCTATCACCAATAAGTTTTAACTATCACTAGAAATTGTTAAACAGTGTTAAGTGCTGCCTTTTACTCAACATATCATTCAAAGAACGTATTCTTCTGCAGAAGAATTGCAAACTTCTGCTACAAATGTCAGTTCTTACAGACGATCCCAAGTTTGAGGGTTTAATTTTTAAACAGAAAAGATACATACTTTAATATTCACTATGGCATTCCAGTCATGCTGTTTCCCAAGATTAAAGAGGATAATCACATACCTGAGGGTTTATGCCTGTACACACGTTTTGTGAAACATTTACACTCTGGCTGTGTGTACACTCTGTAGAATGCTTTTATATAGGCTCATTCTGGATGCATTTCTGTAGTCCTTCATGTGTCAGTTTTAAATATATTTTCAATACGTGTAAGGCTGCATGTGGCCTTACACTGCTAAACCTGTTAAGATTTGGAAAAACACCTGATGTATTCTGTGCAGGATAATTTACTAACTGCATGTATAATAGTAATCCATTCTGCTATTTGAATTGCAGTAAATGAAAAGGCTGATTCCTACTACCTAGACATTCACTGGGGATATATAAGTGCTTTTCCTGGAAAGTGAGTGATGTATTTCTTACGTGGAGCACCCTTCAATCACCGTGGAATGATAGTAGTTATGTAGGGTATTTAGTAGATTCATTACAAATATTATCAGCTGTTGATGAAAGCAGTGCTGTCAGAAACAGCTACACAATCGTTTCTGCGGGTCGTGTCAGACTGATCAAGAAAAGGTTAGGGCGGAACACGGCCCTGCCGAGCCAGAGCCGCTGTGTCCCGCTGTTCCCCTTGCGGGCACGGATGCGCACCTGGCAGCTCCCCCGACGCACTGCATGTGTTGTTCCTGCGAGCGAGGCTGCTCCGGGAGCCTGAGTGGCTCTGCGAGCAGAGGGGCTGCCTGCCACGCAGGAGGGCTGTGCCTATTGCAGCGGGTGCTGCATTCGGGAGCAGCGGCAGGAGAAAACAGCAGCGGGGGAAGTTCCCGGCACATAAAGCCCCAGGATGATTACTGTTCTCTCGTGTTGATGTTGTTTTTGAGCCGGAGTAGGACGCTGACTCCTGCTCTGCTATTACAGAGGAGAAACAAACCTGAGCTGCAGAATGAATTAGTAGCTAACATCACGATCCCTCTTAGCGGTTAGCACAAGTTGTAGGAGGGGGAAAAAATGGGAGAGGAAGAAAAAAAATCCTATTTAATGCTGCCTAGGGAATACCGTGGAATTTAGAACAGATACCGTTGCAGACTAGCAGCATGCCTGACTGCACTTGACTTGAATCACTGGGAAGCAGCCTCATGTTGTACCATTTAAGGCTGAAGGAAGAACGGCAAAATAGTAATGGATTTGTGTACAGTGTTTCTGCATAAATGGAAAATAATATAAAGATGGTGGTATGTAATTTGTGTTTTATTTTTAAGAAGAATTTAATCCAGGTATGTATGCTCTTTGTATTTTTGTCTAGTCTGCATACAGTTTTCTGTTTCCTTTGTTTCCTTTGCTTATTTTCATTCTGAATGTACCTCCTGCTGTTCTTGCTAATGCAATGCATTGATTTGTAACTGATTTGCTTTCTAATGCTATAATGTTGATGAAACTGTCTGGGCTTGTGGAATTAACACTTCATTAAAAACTGGGGGAGGTTATTTTGTAAGGTTGGTAACTTCACAGTGTAAGTTGAGTAAGACAGTATGGTGTTGGATTTTTCAATGAGTTGGTATGTTTAAATTGATATTAAAATATAAACAAAATAATTATATGAATACACGGTGAAAATACCGTATGTTTTGCCTATTTATGTCAGTACCTTTCTCCTAATTTGTGACAGGATTAGTAATAAATTGAGCTTTACGGATGCTTATGTATTTCTGGGTCTTGATTAATCTCCAAGATGAACACCCTGCAGCTTTCTTTTGAAGAGGCAGCTTGCTTAGACTACGTGTTTGATTCTGTTCCACAGCTAAATCTATGTCTTAGAATACCCTCTATTACATACCTTCTCCAAGCCACAACCTAAAAACCACCATAACTATTTCATACATTTTTGTCCATCATTTTAACTTCAAGAAGATAACATTAGTATTTTCCTTCTGCAATTTCAGAGGCCAATAGTAGCTGAAACTAATTTCTTACTATGAGATTGATGGTACATTTTGCTTTAAGAGGAAGAATTATGCAGATATAAAAATATGACTGCATTCTTTAGCTCTCACCTTTCTTCAGTCACCTGCCTCCTTTTGCGCTTTATTAATATATTCTTTCAGCTGACATGTAATAACTGAAATAGAACACAAAGCTATGTGCTCTTAAACTAAGGACACTGATAGTTGTCTTATGTCTAGTAAAAATATATTAAAACACTTAATGCTTATTTGATTGTTCATTAGTCTTGAAATATCTTAAAACATTCTGTTGCATTTGTAATTTCAATGCAGCCCAGTTAGAAGTAAGATTTTTTTTTTTAATAATATGTTGATCCAAAAAGGTTTAATATTACTTCCAGCATCATAATACTGTTGTTAACCCCTGGCTGGCAGGAACTCTTACACCTTAAAAACATTCATTGGTGTAACATCAATTGCTTTCTGATGTGAGAATAAACTGTCTGTAAAGTTGTAGCTATTTTTCACAGAGAGGGTGACACTATACTTGTTTCCGGTTGGTGATTATATAAAATAGATGCCTTTCTTTAGCGTAATACACAACTATGATTTGGGTAATTGAAAATGTAAGGTTACTTGACACATACAAATGTTCCAAAAGTCAGTGGTTAATCATCTAAATCAACAAACATAGTGAGAAAAGCAGTGAGAGAATGCTGTTAAGTCTAAAAGCACTAAGATGAATGAAAAGTAGAATTTAAGGTTTAAAGCATGTTTCATTCATCACAAATTCCTTTTGTAAGGGATATAATGTTAGGAATTATGATTATGAATTAAGATTAGCTGTCATCTCAAAGAAAAAAGCCATGATGTAAGATAAATGACAGTTCTTTAAGGTGAGTGTGCACAACTTGGAGAGTTGCATAAAGGTTTTGTCACTATACCATTTGCTTGATCCTGCAGTGATGTCAGCACATTACCATAATGACTATATGTTGCTGTGAAAACACTTAGGAAATCTCAGGTAAAGTACTGAGATTCCAGAGTGTTACACAGTAGGAGAATACTCATAGCTCAGAACATCTCCCGATTCACTAAAGTATTAATGAGGATTGAAAAGTCCAAATTTTCATTTAACTGTAGTGTTGTGAAAATCCAGGAAGAATGTAGTATAATAGCTTCTGCCTTGTGAGACCATTACAGCTCTGAAGCTCTGGAGCCTAAAAATTCTTTGGCACCTAAGAAGGTTGTTGCATTGGTTTTGTTTTTCTCATTTTGTCATTCCCTTAGGTTGGTAGCAGAGGTTCTTGCTTTCAGGTACAAATCTGAGTATCACACTTGTCAGTATATTGAAGCAAAGACAGCAGAGGGGTTTTTTAATAAAGTTTTTATTAAATTTAGAAACATATTTATTGTCTACCATCCTTATCAGTGAATGTCATTTCAGGTGTTAAGCATGGTTTCTATCTGTGTCTGCCTACTCATCCTAGTGTATGTTGTTGTCAACAGTACTTGTAGTCATTTGTGCTTGTGGTATTTTTCAAATCAAATATCACAGACAATTGCTACCATTTTTCAAATGAAAGAGTACTTCATCAAAAGATTTCCTTTTCATAACTTTTTGTTCTAAAAGTTTGATATAAGTATTCATTTAATAGATTTTAGAAAATATGTAAAATCTCTGTGTGCAGAGGAATGGAATCCAATACTTTGCCCATAGAAAGTTGTTCTCTTACTTGTAAGTAATTAAAAAAATGTCCCCAAACCCTCAAGAAAGAAAAAAATTCAAAGCTGTAGAGTGATGTAGTGCACATGTGGTCACTGAGTTAATGGTAAACTGTCCAACAGAAATCTAATTCAGGGCAGTGAATTGCCTATTCCAAGGCTCAGGCAAGTACAGTTGGAGGATTAAAATTCTTACCTGAAAGAAAATGGGATAGGGTCTTTTTGTTTGTTTGTTTGTTTTAATTATCTTTTCTGAAGGAATTACTATCCTGAAAAGTTGCTGAAATTTTTGAAATGTTAGTATTAGAAGAAACTTTGCACGAAGTATACTGTAAATACAGTCTCTGTATATATGCTGTGCTTCAGTGTAAATTAAATCACTTGGGTTCCTAGGGTGTAATGTTTAAGGGACCCTCTATTAAAACCCAGGCAAAACTAGGGACACAACTGAGATTAAGTCAAAATTTATGTTGATACTTTCTGGTTTTTAATAGGTACTAAATAGGTTCTGATTATTATACAGTAGCTCTTTTATTTATGGTCATCTGATATAATAGCAAGCTGGTAATAGTCTAACAAAGCTAATATGTCTGGTACTGACTTAGTTATACAGTAATCTCCATATAGTCAGCAAATAACTTTTCCCTCCCCATGTTTTCCATTCCTTTAGTAGTCTGCATTTAAATAGAAATGAACTATTTGGTGAAATTGTCTCAATCTTAGCAGGTTTTGAACTGAGTATTGACTAAAAACAAGTTTTTGTATGGGACACCATATATCATGTATACAGCTGTAAGAGGAGAAAAAGGTCATTATTACTGCCTGGTTATACACTACAGTGTAATTTTTTTCTTTTTTTTTAGTTGAGAAGGTCAAGGAAACAGCTAGAAAGATTAAAGAGAAAGAAGTCAGTACACTTAGTCAAATAATATTGAAGCTGTTATCCAAATCATCTGCAGTCACTTTTTCTTGTGTGCACATTCAACTGGCCTACATTATCTATGGGCTCTCTGGATGGGCCACAATTTACCTTTAGAATCTGTTCTATAGTTTTTACATCTCAGTATTAATCTACTGTATTTGGCACATCTCTTCCTGTTTTTAGTCTAGTCAAGGCCATTGACCTTTAAGAACAGTTGCTTCAATTACAGGTCTTTATGTTTGTAATGTAAATACCACACTATAGATTTGTTTCTAAAGAAATAGCATTCTAAATGCTTTCAACAATCTTATAACAAATTATTGAATTGCAATAGCCTCAGTTGCCTTAACAAAACTTTGTAGAGAAAAATGCAAATATTACAAATACGAAGACGTAGAGAATAGCGTAACTAAAAATGTAAATCTGCAAGTTATTATAAAATAGTGGGGTTTTCTTCAATTTGTCTGTCTTTAACAGTAATTGCAAAAAAACCCTCCATTTTTTAGTGAACAAAAAAATTCCTCTCTTTTTCCATAGTGGTCATAGTCATAGGGAAGCAGTGAAGATGACTTTTCTCTCCAGAGAAATTACTCATCCTAACTTGCTAGGAATTTACATTTTCTTGTAAGCTAATCCGAAGACAATGTTCTTCTATACATTGCAAAGCAGTTTAATCGCAACTGCTTAACTACTGAGTTAATTCACTAATGCAGAAAGTTCTAGGTTCGGTGTTCTAAATCACAATGAGCCAGTCAGGTTTAAGCATGTGCTGTTTCCATCTTTTTTCCTTAAACTCTATTAAGTTGTGTGCTGGCAGAAGAGATGCATAATAGTCATAAATGACCAGTCTTGCAGTATGACTGTTAAATTAGAGTGGAAGAAACTGTAGTGTACCCCATGAATATATATGCAGCCTCCTCAGGACAGCAGTAGGCCTTGTGGGTTAAAAAATAAGCAGATTGTAGGCTCTTAAGACTGGGGTTTGAATCAGCAGTTTGGTGGTTAGTTTTACTTTTTACATTCTCTTAAGTAGAGAAGGCAACACGTTCTGAGGGTGGTTAGATATGCATAAATAGCAGGATCCATAAAGAGATACTACCAGGTAAATAAGCAGATATAGTAAACTTTCCAAGTAATTTTGAAGAACAATAAGAAGAGCTTCCTAGCCAGGGTGAGAATGCTGATATCACTCCATGCTCTTGTGTGAATGTTGGACGGACAGAAGGGATAGGCAAAAGTCTGCTGCTGTGAAAACCTGAGGAATTTTTGGAACAAAAAATAATTGCCCAAAAGAGAAAGCAGGTCTCTTCATTGCTCTTGGCCCTGCCTCTGCCAGGGTCTTAAGGCAGGTCATCCACATAGCATACGCAGTGTTAAGAAAAATGTCATTTTACCTTGAGACTCACGAATTACACAGATTAAAAATGTCAGTAGTTAAGACTACAGGAGAATTTAGGAAGACTATAGAGGAGCAGATAAGTGCTCTAAATTAAGTTCTTCTGAATTAGGTCATCTGAGATGATTGTCAGTATAGTGCTCCTGTTATAGTAAATTAATGAAGCAATGTGGAGTGTACACTGTAATGCTTGTCAAAAGGAAGGGAGCATAGGTTTCACCCAGCAGACCTGAGCTGAGGGCAAGTACACTTATGTCAAGATAACCTTATCCCCAGGCAAGCATAAGACCAGTAAAAGACCATAATTAATAAATCTACATATCTGAATTCTGTTATTGTTTCCTTATGTACGATGGTTAGAGAAACTCTCTGAGCCTCAGTTTCTGCAGATGCAGGGTAGACTACACTTTTTTTTTTTGTTGTGTTTAATTAATTAATTTCTGGGGAGTATCTTGCATATCACAAAAATTTGTTTCTGTCTATAGACTCTAGTGACTATTTTGGCACAAATACAAGTTGGTATTGCTCCAGATGAAGACTTCCTAGTTTTGCTTTGGTTCCCCCTACCATCTTGGAGTTGTGAATATGAACTGTCATAGGGTATTTTTATAGAGAGAAAATGCACTTCCTGCCTGCTCCCTTTCAATACACACAGACCCCTTGTAGTTGATTAATAGTGTGAAGGTTAAGCAAGGCTATGGTTCTGCCTGGCTCTTGCTTTATAAGAGGACAGTCTGTATCCATAAAGCTGCCTCTTACTGGAGAGAGCTGCTGTTCTGCAGCTTCATTTACGAGGGTCTGAACAGAAGCTGAGCAGTGATCTAGTTATTCTATTTAAATACTGAAATTATATTTTTAAGGTGATTCACTTTTTTTTTTTTAATAAAGGGCTGGATTTGTTAAAGTAATTTTTTGAAATGGGGGTCTGGTGTTCAGATGCAAACACTCTGTTTGCATCATTTAAAAAGCTATCATTTTTAACTCTGCCCACTCCTCCCCCCTTCTCCCTGACACATTAGTTTTAGACTTGGAATAAGATCCTTTATAAATGATGCTTCCAACTGACATTTTTATTTTGACAATGCTTTGTTATCAACAAGTCCGGTTGAATATGCTCTACATTATCTGTTCACCATCAAGTTGATTGACAAAGCTATTTTGAGATTTGCTATGGGTCAAAAGTTGATGGACGTGTAAGTTTGTCCTTTCTTTATAGAAAAACCCCATTAAGAACTTATTTTAGTTCTAGTCTCCCAATCCATAACACTTTCCAGTTTCCTGCTCTATTACCATCTAGCATAAAGTCCATACCTCACTGCTGTAACATTTCAACATGAATCCTTGTGCTTAGAATGGGTTAACCAAGTAATGTTGAATTTCATCATAAAAACTGTTTTCATTCAATAAACAAGCAAAGTGAGAATTTTAAAAATTAGGTTATAATCGTTTATTGGGAGACCTGGATAAAACAAGAAAGTCTCCAAATGACAACTTGCAGCTCATTCAAATAATTGACTTAGTTCTATGTGCTTCTTGAGAGACTTCATTATCTTCTGGAGTTTTAAATTTACATTGATTTTAAATGTTAAGAACAACCTGTGCAAATCTTTACAGACAGAAATGGATGAGTCCTGTAATGACTCAAACTTGATTCCATGTGTAGACATACTATTGTAGAGAAAGAGTTTTTGACAGAGCAATGGTAGGCTGTAAACTGATTAACAGATCATATGACTAATACAGCTGAGATGGAATAGAACTCGCATGAGAGAACATAAATCTGCTCCATTTAGCAGATCTCCCTGTGTTTGTAACAGTACAGCTTTTAATTCACTATGGCATTGTCAGAAACTGGGTTTAAATAAATTCAGTTCTGAATGTTCAGCTATTTGTAATACTTTCAGTTATCTCTGATAAAATCATTGGTTAGACACTGGATAAAACAAACACACATGTATATGGCTTGCTATGAAATCAAGATTCTTCTAAAGAGAAGCATTAAACCTTATTGAAAGTGAATGGAAATGGTCCAGATTCCAGTGATAACTTCATTATTTCTTGATGCTTTTTAGACTGAGACAGGAAACAAGCCTTCTGGCTTGTTTATACATTCTTGATTTGAAGTCATTTGAAGAATGTCCAAGTCATCTATGTGAAGTTTATATAAGAAGGCACTTAAAAATCTGTGGCTATGTGGGCAAAGGAAGTAGGCAATCACACTTCAAATCTTGTTCAATAAATGGTTACAAGCACTCAGTGTAAGAGCTGAATGGTTAACAAGTGTTTCTACATCCAGAAACATGCCTTTGACGTTGAAAAGTGTCCAAAGATGGTTCCTTTCTCTACTAATAATATGTGAAAACAAGGCAGTCTTGGCTCTAGTGAAAACTTCTCAATATTCTGAGAGATGTCATTTGCATTCCTTGAAAATTGCATGCCATCTCATTGACCATTTTTTTGCTTGCTCTTAATTCACTCTTGATCCTTTAGGCATAAGCCTATAAAAAAAAGTGGCAAGGACTATGCTGAAGCATGTGTTAAAAATGTGATTCATGTCCCACAGATATTTCATCTTTTTGTTGAATAATAAATAGCCACTTTGGGAAGAGTGAAGAATGTTTTCTATTCTTCAGCTCACTCTGCATCCAGTTTTGTTATAACTGGAAAGGAAATGAGTCTGTTTACATTTCTGTTCCAGGATTCCAGAAGCCAACCAGGCTTTTAGCAGCTTTGCCTGTGCTCTGTGCAGCACAGTGCATTTTGCTGCTGCAGTATTTATCAGGGGTTAGTGGTTATTATTTACCATTACATATGTGTGTATATGTAATGAATAAATATATGGAGTATAATAGTAAGGTCAATGAAGACAAATTATGCAATGCAAAGACCATTTCTTGAGGTATGTAAGTGGACCATGATGTTTCATAGAGTGCCAGGATGTTTGCAGACAAGGACAGTTCATATTCTCAACTCCTCTTAAGACATCACAGAGAAATTTTTAACCCTTTATATACCCATCATCTAAACAGACTTCTTATTCTGCCAAAGAATTTTTAGCTGCTTTAGATACCAAAATGGCCATTTTAAGAACTTCGTCTTTGATGGATTTTTCAGAGCTTGTTGCCTTGGTTTTTATTCCACAGCTTTGAAACTGGGAGGTGAATGGTATGCTGTGCAGAAGAATACACTGACATGTTTAAAATATATTGACTATGTTTCTACGAAATACAAGCTTTTGTAGCATGGAATAGAAACTTCCAGATACCTCCTGGTAGCTTTTTAGACTTCTTTTAGATCAAATAGCTTTCCTGTTGTAATGGCACCTGTTTATGTCCTGCAACTTGTAAACCATGTTTTGTGTAGGTTTGTGGTGCGGGACACAGGCTGTTCTGTTACCAGAAAAATGTCAAATTTAATAACGTGGATGAGAATTTCTATTAGTTGTCATTATTTTCTGTTATGCTCTATGAGTTACTTCTTAAAGAAGAGATACCAAGAAGATAAGCCCACTTCTGAGTCCTGGCTTATCATAGCATATTAAAGTCTGGTGTCAAAGCAAGTATTTCACAAACTAGTAATGTACATAATTCAACCTCAAGATAGAACAGCACTTCATAAATACAATACTCACTTCTACATGAATCCTACCTTGTTCCAAAAGATGATGCAAGAGAAAACTTTCTACTTTTGTTTTATTAACTTGTAACCATTTGTTACCCTGTCCGTTTTTTTGATCACTGCTGTGTATCTTATGGATCTAAATTGAAATGCCAGTACTCTGAAAGAAAGCAGAGAGCATTTTAAACTGAATATCTCAGTTAAAATCAGAGAATTAAACTGGATGAAGAAGCCTGGAAATAAGTATAGCTTATTAATTGTTGTTAACAATATTGCCTAAAACTGTTTTCAGCTTCAATTATTAATGAAAAAATCTATTCAGACAATTATGGGGAATTGTCTGTTTTCATTGTAACCTAGTTAAAACATCATCAATATTACTGAATTATAAGTTTGCTTGACAGCCATTGTAATGTCATTCCCTCCTTTTTAGACACTTCAAGAAGCCATGTGCAACACAGTGAAATTTTGCAAGACATACAAAACCTCTTCAGGATTTTGTTTCGAACAAGCAGATGTGTGATTTTTTTTTTAATTTTTCTGTCACATTATTCCAGAGCATCAGTAGGTTTTATGGCTATAGTCTCCATTGAAACATTTGCCAATGATCCTCTTGGAGATACAAATACTTCTCTGGAACAAAAATTGTGTTTTATGGAAAAAACTTAACATAAATTGCGCTCCATGGTTTCTGCTCTCTTCAAGAGCCTGATCTCATCTTATATATATAAGATTTGCAAAGGAATGTTTACAAAGAAATCGGGAAATAGTACAAAAAGGAAAGAGAGTTGTCAGAGCAAAAGGGAACAAGACTTAAGTCATATTGGACAAACAAAAAATCCAAAATTTTCCAATACTTTAAAAAGCACCGTTAAAAAGATTGCCAAGTGCCCATCTGCCCGCAACTTATCAACTGAAGAAGAGGAAAGCAATAGAGAATTTTCACTTTCTCCAACATTCAGTTACAGAGTTGCTATTGCCAACGGACTGCAAAGGCATATTTTTGTAGCAAACACTAATAATGAAGATATAGTTCAAGACCTGTCTTCAAATGATAGCTCTTGTTCTGAGTCATTAAGTGAAATAAAATCCAATAGCAAGAAAAGTGAATATTTATCCCACACAATGCCTGTGCGACGCAACAGGAAAAGTTTGAGCAGCCTCGCAGCCTCTGATGGAAGTTCGGATGGAGAGCGCACTTTACACACACTGAAGCTGGGAGCCTTACGAAAACTAAGGAAATGGAAGAAGAGCCAAGAATGTGTCTCATCAGACTCAGAGCTAAGTTCGTGGAGGAAAACATGGGGGTTAAGAAGTAAATCTCTGGACAGAACTGGCCGTCACCAGAAATCAAACACTCTTGAACCTGGTTTTAGTTCGACAGGTTGCATTAGCCAAACCCATGATGTAATGGAAATGATATTTAAGGAGCTTCAGGGAATAAGTCAAATTGAAACAGAACTCTCTGAATTAAGAGGGCATGTTAATGCTCTGAAACAATCAATTGATGAAATTTCTAGTAGTGTAGAAGTTGTGCAAAATGAAATTGAACAATTGCGAACTGGATTTGTACAGTCCAGAAGAGAAACTCGAGACATACATGACTACATTAAGCAGATAGGCCACCCAGGAAACAAAGCAAGTCTTAGGTTTCTAAATGTGCCTGAAGAGCGGCTTGAAAAAGCTGAAAGCATAGTTTACAAAATATTAATAGAAAAAATGGGATTCTCAGAGGCACAAAGCACCATTAAAATTGAGTTTGCCCAAAGGCTTGGGCAGCAAAGAGACTGTCCAAATGCAAAGCCAAGACCCATTCTTGTTTACTTTGAGTCATCACAACAGAGAGATTTGATTTTAAAAAAGTCTTATAAACTTAAGGGAACTGGCATTGGAATTTCTACAGATATATTTTCCCATGAAATAAAAGATAAGAAAGAAAGAGGACTTCCTTCCTCTCAGACATATGAAAGCATGGATATGAAACATTTAACTGTGGAGACAAAATCTAAAATGCATGACTGGGAGTCACCTGACAGTGATAAAGACTTGGAATCAGATATAAATAAGAACAGTTATGCAAAAATATCTAAATCAGCACTTCAGATAAAAACAAGCACTACAAAGGGGACTACTGAGTCCCCAAACACTAAAGACCTTGACAGAACTGCTGACAATAGCACCTTTTCACACAGAAGTTATGACAATCAGTCACCAGAATTTGACACTATGGAAAAACAATCAAAGGCCTATTATTCAGATGTGACTCCTTTATGGCATTTACAGAATGACTTTGCAACACCAAAGCTTAGCCGTTCAGAATCAGATTTCTCAAAATTGTGTCAGTCTTACTCTGAGGATTTTTCAGAAAATCAGTATTTTAGCAGAACAAATGGCAGCTCATTGTTATCTTCCTCTGATCGAGAACTTTGGCAACGAAGGCAAGATGATTCTCTAAACTGGTATGGCAGTTCCCAGGAACAGACTTTTGCCCAAGACATGCAGCAGTATCCAGAGCAAAATGAAACAGGGAACATAGAAACTGTTGATAGTGGAGTAAGCAATGGAGTAATCCATGTATCTGGAGATATAAACCATTATGATGATAGTCAGCTTTCTTTACAGGATGATCTTTCCCCATGGCAAAACTGGAATCAGTTGGAACAAGGGGCAGATTTGGGCCTAGACTCATCCACACAGGAAGTTTTTGTGTATGATATGAGCAGCCCTTCAGACCAACAGACAGATTTTGGAAAGGGCCAAAGTTCTGACCTCCAGTATGATACTGAAAGCTATGATTTCACCCTAGATGGTACTTCTCCATCTTGTCCAGGCCTTGACAGCGAAACACAAAGTCAGTGGACTGGTCAATACGATGATTATCAGGAAACAAATTCTATCTCCTCTTATCAGAATCAAAACAAATTGCCTATGATGTACCGAAGTCAAAGTGAACTACCAAGTGACGACTCAGAGGAAACTGCCCCGAAATCCTGGCACAGCCGATTAAGCATAGATCTTTCTGATAAGACTTTCAGCTTTCCTAAATTTGGATCTACGCTTCAGCGTGCTAAGTCAGCTTTAGAAGTAGTCTGGAATAAAAGTACACAAAGTTTGAGTGGGTATGAAGACAGTGGATCATCTTTTATGGGAAGGTTTAGAACACTGTCTCAGTCTACTGCAAATGAATCAAGTACAACACTCGATTCTGATGTTTATGCTGAGCCTTATTGCTACAAAGCAGAGTATGAGGAAGAATTGATTGAACCATCTGGTGAGAACGAAACGGACTATGTAGAAGTAATGGAACAAGTCCTTGCTAAACTAGAAAATAGAACTAATAGTAGTGAAACCAGTGAACAGGTCCAAGAGTACGAACTGGACCAGTCTTTGTATGAAACTCCATATGCAATGCTACCAGAGGAACAATATGACACACAGTTTGACAGTGTCATCAGTGAAGAGATATTAGAAGTTGAAAGTGACGTGGTTCCTGAAGTAGAAATAAAGGAGGATGAAAATCAGAATGTCCCAGAGATGATTACTGAAGTCACTGAAATTCCAAAGAAAAAAAGAATACGACCATCATTTAAAGAAGCTGCTTTAAAAGCATACAAGAAACAAATTAATGATTTGGAGGAGAAGATCCTTGCTGGAGGTAACAGTCTTTTAATACTGTCTTTTAAGTAAAACGTTCTCATTCTGAATATGTTCAATCTCTTTCTGAATATGTTTCGTCAGACATGCTTGTAAGTAACTATATTTCTTTGAATTTCAGTAACTTTAAAATTAAATTTCACAAGGTTTAAGTCTTAAAAAGAACTAAATAGTACACTGTTCTTGGTTTCCTCATAGTTTTATAAATGTGTTTATAGGAGTAATACAGAGTGTTCAGATGCTACACTCTTGCTTTCTTCTATAGTTTTCAAGGCATGGTTGGTTCTGTATTCATCCTGATGAGCAGAGTTCTCTACCCGATATGCAACCCATAACTTGTTATATACTTACAAGAGTAAAAGTCTAAACTGATTCTATGTCTGTTCTTACTTTGATTCTGTCCTTATTTGTACTCCCAACAAGCTCTCAAGAGTAGTCAGTCCCCAAAATGGGGTGAGAAGAGTGTGGAAGAAAGACAAGAGTGTAAATGGTAGCATCCATGTATGAAGAAGTTCCTTTAGGAAGGAACTAAATTCACAGGAGGGTTTCACACTGATTTTTTTCATTATTTCTATCTTCCATATTCTCAGACTTCAAAGCAGAAAGTCATATATATAACTTTAATAATATACAAAGTAATTACTAGTAATAGACAAAGTAATGTACTAATAATATACAAATATGGTGATATTCAATTTAAACATTAACTGTAACTCTAATAACATTCAGTATAATATTGCATGTGCATTTAATTGGGAGCATTATAATGACTGTAGCTAGCCAGATGGTAATTGTCACCTTGACTGAATCTTTCCTTTATCTGCCTGGGAAAAATAATCATCTGATACATTCATTTTAAAGATGAAAAACTGTGCCTTTAGCCAAAGATTGTATTTAGTAGTAATGAGCTTGAGCTACTATGGTGTTTATTTTTGTACATGAACTACTTTTACAATAATTCTATAGTCAACTTGAAAGTCAATTACAAATGCATATAAATTTTGATAGTAGTAGAATTTACTTCAAAGTCTATCTTACATTTAAATAATGATACTCAACTGTATACCTGTATTTTGCAGCCGTTTTTCTACAGTACTCTGTTACATACTAGGTGGTGTGTATATGAATGAACAGCTATCAATAACTAGGATTTTCATTACTTTTTCCTTAATTTGTGAGGCATGGGAGAAGGGAACAACATTCATTTTACCTAGTCATTGTACAATAGGAATATAATGGTCTCAGGACTTAATTACAGAAACCACACGAGGAAGACCCCAAATTTTGACACTGAGATTGGTTCTACTATTTAAAGTCTGTGTGTTTGTGTATATTGGTAGATAACACTTGTTAGAAAATGAGAACTAACTTTGATACATCCCATGCAATCCTTTCTAGGAATTAAATATATGTTCCTCTTTTAACCCAGCAGGTGAAAGACTTCTTTCAGTCTCTTAATCTCTTGGCATTTTTTCTTCTGAATAACTGAAACATTTCTTATATTTACAGAGAATCCATTTGCCACCAAGACCAGTTTATGAAAATGTGATATTGGGTGTAGTCTATGGGGCAAAGTGTCTGCACAGTTACTAGACGTCATACTAGGACTTTGACTTATATTTCCAAAAATAAAATAATATAGAATATTATAAAAGAGGAAAGAAATAAAGGAGAAAGGGAATACATCGGGAGCTTAAGGGGAATTTACAAATGAACTGCTACAACACATTACTTCTCAGCTTATTCTGAGAACAGTGTGCATTCACTCTTGAGCAGCAGCTCTGTTTCCTCTTCACACTGTTTCCCATGCCAACAAGGAAGAGGATACATGTTTCAGTCAGGAATTCTGTTGCAGCAGCCACCAACTGGTTTGTAATAAATGAGTCTTCAGGTCCTGTACCCCATCTAGCAATACCTATTAGCAATACTTATCATCTTTCATGTTTTTATATCTAATGATGGATATGATATTCTTACCTTTATGTCTGTCCAGAGAACATGTAACAGTTCTTCAGAATTTAAAACTTGCAAAATACATTTTCTAGCTGGAGTAGTCTACTCAGAGAATAGATTACCTGAAAACTGTGTCTGCTGAGTAACAGGTAGTATTTTTGGAGCAAAATCTTTCTTTATTTTACTTTCAGCTAACTCTCAGTGAGCTGGATAATGGTTATTACAGTCAGTCTGTTCACAGATAATGAAATCCACAGGTGGGATGTCTGTCCTTGGAGATAGTCAAAATCCATCTGAACATGGTCCTGGACAGCCTGCTCTGGATGTCCTGATTTGAGCAGGGTTCTTAGACAAGGCCTCCAAAGTTCCCTCCCAGCCTCAGCTGTTCAGTGATATGGAAATGCATTTTTGAATGCTTTCTATGCAGCCTTTGAATTGGGATGTCTTCTTAATGTCAGTTTGGCTGCTAAGACAAAACGCCTTCAATTTCTGTTTATTACTTGAATGTCACAGTCTAGGAAAAAACATTTTATAAATCAGTTCTTAAAGGAGTTCTTCAAAACTCCCAAAACATATTTTTTAACTTCTCATTTTTGACAACCTGCCTTCTCTTTATGTATGTAATTAGGCATGTCCACAGAATACTTAGTTTGTCATTTAAGCAAATAGTTGTTTGAGTATTCAATCTTCATTTTAATATTTGCTGGAGCAATAATAACTTTTTTTTAAAAGTGACTAATAGCTGTTCTAGGGTTTACATTACTTTTATGAATGTTTCTTGGGTCTTATTACTCTCTTACCCCTGTAACAGATTCACAATCAGCTTCAGATTTCTTACTTTTAGATGGAAAAGCACTAGAAAGAGAAAAAATTCCTTGAATTAATCTTCATTATGTAACCAAACAGAACCTATTCTTCAATGAATTGTTTCATCCCTCCATGTAAGCAAGAGTTGTTAGACAACAATCTGTCCAAGCAGAGGTAGAGCTGTATAATATTGTAGTTTTAGTTCTCCAATTAAATACAAAAGAAAGTTTTAGAATGATATGATTTTCATTCTAGTAATGCATAAGGTAAGGTAAATAAATCTTTGGTACATAAATAATTTGTTAGTGTACAAGAACCCCATAAGATATTCTATTCTCTGTCACTGTCTGGAGGAAAAATACACTCAGGGCTGATTGCTTATATATTATTCATTAAAAAATGTTTTTGGAGGCATACTGGAATGACTAGGTTATACGAATGAGAGGAGACATGAGCAGTACATGAGCAATCCTCAGATTTAAAGCTCTGTAAGGATATAGAGACATTGCTTGGATGGATGTGTATCAGTGGAGGATTTGGTGGCTAGAAAAAATCAAAAAAATGCTACCCAGTTTTTTGTTTCTTTGTACACTATAATTGAGAATGACTAACACTTTTATTCATTGTTCTAGTCCTCACATATTATTTTCTAGCTTTCTTTTTCCCTAATGGTTTCTTCCATTCTGTCCCTGTCTTATCTTTTACACCCCTTTTTATCAGTTTGCTTTTGCAACAATGAAAGTACAGTTTTTCATGTTTTGGGAATTCTTTGAAATCTAAGCACATTCTGTTCTCATTACACCTTATTTCTTCAAGTATTTTGTTGCTAAAAATTGAATATAAATTTAATAAAATAAATTAAAATTCAATCTAAACTGTCTTGAACTAATGCAGCTTTCAGTTGATACTGTATGGACTTACTTTATACCATTGAGGTGTGTGCTAATGTAAACCCAGAATCCCCTAAAAAGGCTTGAAGCTGAGTTGTGGCCCCACTCTAAGTTGCCTGGAAGTTTAGCCTCACCCTGTTCAAAGTAATGAACAAAACACTATTTAATGTGATCTCTTTGAGAAGCTTTTCCTGCACTCAGCCCAATGGCATTTTGCATCTTTCTAATCTCAGGCACAGTCTGACGGGGGGAAAAAAGTGACAGAACGAACGCAATTAATCTTTGCATCATTGGGAAAGAATAGTCCAGACAGAAATACTCAGAGTTAATGAAAAGTAACAGCAGTATCAAGCTTCAAGATTTTTTGTTTTGCTTCAAAACATTGGAGCCACAGTATTTAGTCATAGAAGGTTTTGTTTGATTTCCCACATCTCGTTTATTTATGGTTTGTTTGGGTTTTTTTTCATAAGAGTGATAAATTACTTCATTAATATAAGGACTGATTGTGCATTCCATGTGGCTGATATAGTTCATCTGCAGTGTTTAAGGAAAATTAATATATATTCACCTAATGTATCATCTATAAAGAGATGGATTTGGGGACAGAATACTTTTCAACAGAAGGTGATTAATCTATTGCTCTTCTCTTCATGTGTAAATAATGTAAAAAGGCAGATTCCTGAGAGTTTTCATCTGTGTAACTTCGCTTCTCTGTTTACATCAGAAGATGGTCACAATAGAACAGTATTGTGTAAGCAGGCTGGGGAAGAAATGGTTACTCTTGCTATACATTTTAATAAATGTGTGGTACTGAGGAAACAAGATTACTGCAAGTTAAGGAATCTATTCTGGTGCTGTATTGGGAATGATAATGAACACAGAAATATAATAATCCAGTTTTTTCAGCTGTTTTGGTTTTCTTTTTCAACACCATGTTTTTGTCTGTCTTTTCGTCAGGTAAACAAAATGATGGATGTCTTTAACTCTTTTTTTGGGGGGGATGGGGAGGTGGTGTGATAAGAAGCTGTAGTTGTGCAGGATGGGAGGACACAAAATACATTTTCAGATGATGTGGGTAGAAAGCGATAAATACAATATTCCTGCACCCAAACTGGTTAGCCACATTTCCTTTTTCACTTGTGTACGTGTGCACTCTGAAAATCCTCTACTAATATTAGAAGAGGTAAAATAGTGTTCTAAAGAATTATTAACCACTCCATGAATTCAATCAGGATGGTGCTGATGAACCAAGGTATATTGATTTGACTCAGCTTCGTGTGCTTGTTTCGTGCACAGGAGAGTGAATGCATTATTTTCTTGCTACTGGTTTCGCTGGAGTCAGGCATAAGTCTTTATACCCTTCCCTTCCTATTTCTCTACTGTCCTTTGATGGAGAAAAGAGATATCAGAGACTTAAAACAGAAAATGGCAGCCTGTCCAGCTTGAGATTAATAGATTTGTAGAAAGGTTGCTTTTGAAAAATTATGGCAGGAAATATAATCAGTTAGTCATGAAGATGATACATCCATCTTTTTGTCTGTGAAGAAAAAGCAAGTAGTTACATTCACCAGCTAATCTAAAGTTGGTGCTTCATGAAAGGATGCTCTGTATCAGTTGCCTGCTACACACTCAGTCTGTACTTTTTCCCCACTAGTTAAGTGAGTGAAAGGATTAAAAAACCTGTTTAATATATCTTCCAGGAAACATAATAGTGTTCTTCTGGCTTATTGTGTTTTAATTCTGTGGTTACAGCATTTGTTCTTATCAGGAAATCTTAGATTATAATAGTGGGTCTCTTTGTAAACAGGATAGTAACCAAATGGATTGAAGAGCAACAGTTTAATCTAGCATAGTAACTCCTGCTAAATCAGTGTGCATTACATCAGGGAAATGTATGTCACAACAACATTTGTGTAACAGTCTCAGATTCAAAAAATTCTACTGTTACCAGATCCCTTTTCCTAGAATAGCTCCACCTATTCTTTAAGCATAAAAAACAAATAAACAACCAGGTAAACAAACCCAGACAACACCCCAAACAAAACCAAAAAACCCAACCAAACAACAGCAAACCAAAAAAACCACAACAAACCACCCCCGCCCCCCACCTCCCACCGTCCTTAATCAGTAATGTTTGGCAGAAATCTGTATTTTGGCTGTTTAATAAAAACAAGTAGACAACCCAAAAAACCCCCAAAAAACAACAAAGCAGAGCAGCCCAAACCTCTTCTGTTAAAGAATGATTTCTGTTTTTAAGAAAAGTGATTGGTTAAAACTGCTGGTCTCCTCCATAAATGAAGAAAGTCTCTGCTACTCTCCTCCTTATGATAGCAGGAGGCCGTTTAACACTATTTTAATTGACTTTGGAATTCATGTTGATTGATAAATATTCATGCAGTTTGTCTGCTTTTTTTGAGCTTAAACAGATTTAAAGCTGCTAGAGCTGAGAGGAAAGCTGACCATGAATATCAGTTCCAAGGAGTTTTTATACTGGTTTTGCTGGGAAAATTAACACCATATTGCATCATCAAGAATGAAAAATATTTTTATTTCCAAAATATTTAAGCATTTTCTTCAGATTGTTGTGCTTTAGAAGTGAAAATAACACTGCATAATTTTTGAATGCAGCTTTGGGATAAAGGAATCTTGTTAAGGCATCAGGCTAAAAAAATATCTAGACACACATTTAAAAAATGTAATGACTTGGAAAATGTGAATTTGTAAATAGGCTCAAGTCTTCCTCTCATGTATTAGTGAAGTAGAATATTACAACAGAGTGTGTTAGAGATTCTCTGTTTTGCTGTCAAAGGGAAATTCTGAGTACTCCCATGGGACAGGTAGCAGGTTTTTTTCTTTGTGCACATTTTCCAGGTGATCAGTGGAACACCTAGACAGTTGTCTCTCAGGAACTCTAAATAGAAGGAAATACCCGAAACCTCTCCAGTTATTGCTGATGCAAAATTATTGTTGATACTGACAGAACTTTGCTAATCATGAGGATTGTTTCCTTGAGGACCTGAGAGTATTCTTCAGATGGCCTGCAAGTTTTAGTAAATCTGAAAATCAAGACCTATGGTTGTATTGATGACAGAGCCATTTAAAAACGTCTTGGATGCTATGATAAAGAATATGGTGTGCAAAAGATACAAGGATACAAGTTAGCTAGGAAAATTACCACAGAAAATACTGTAATCTGTTTTTGCTAAATTAGTAGTGGCAAAGAGCAATCTGCTGACTGACACTCAGGTAGCTTCTCTAGAGCAGATTATTGGAGCAGCAGCAAGTGATTTGTCAATGCTGTCAGAGGCCCATAAACTATGGATAGGTCTGGGTATCACTAGTGCAGCTGCAGCATCACCAAAGGAATTCTTGTCCTTCAGCTGCATATGTACCAAGATGGAATAAGGACAGACTGATGTGATGGATGTACTTTTAATGAATTTAAAAATGAACCAGGAGAGAGGAATATTTATAAAATGTACTTTTTAATCTTATCCTGTAGCTCTTCCTGATTCATTTTGTACAAACAAGATGAAGCTGATGCTCTTCTGAATCCATAAGGCAAGGAGGGTACTGCAAACATAAAGTAGGGGAATTTTCCTTAGGAACTTTTAAAGGCATGTTGGGTGAAATTTCCTTTTTCTAAAAAACCGTTAAAGTAAAGGGCAAGGAGACATGCCTTTTTCTATTAGCTATAAAAAGGGATTGAGGATTTCAGAAGGATTTATGCATGTCCTATCAAGCACAAAAAGTCCAAAAGTACCAAAAGTCATCCTTTGAATTCCAGTTTTCCAGTCTATAGTTCTTAACATCTGTGTCTCTCTTTGGTGTTTAGGCATAATTATTTCAACTTATTATTTCAAGCACAGCCAAAACTGTAATTTGATTTTGAGTTTACCTATAATATAAAAGATGACAGTAAATAACAATTTTGGGCTTAATGCTAATCATATGGCTTAATGCTAATCATATTATTTCAAATATTGTTCTTCTCTTGTATCTCTTAAGCTTGTTTGTTATCAAAAGAAGAAAATCTGATAACTTTGTCGTATCTCAGTAAGTGTTATTAGCTTGATGTCATCTTTTTATTTTGTATGTGATTATACATTGATTCATTTTTTCTTTCATTGCCGTAAGTCTTGAAATTAGCTTAGCTAATCTAATTTTTTTAGCCTTCTAATTTGGGGGTTCTGAATGTTTGTAATGTTTAAAGTGTTTGAGATTGTTTTAAATAGTTCCTAAACTTTATCTCAGAAGTGGAAACAACTCCACAGAAGAAGAAATAACTTCATGCCAACAGCAGCTATGAATATTATACCCTGTGAAATATGTGACTATTGCTCAGACACTACATTCTGATCCTAGCTGTACATGTTATTCTTGCTCTTTAAGAGTACTATATTTATATGACTTATGAATGTGTAATCATTAGCATTTTATTTAACAACAGGGGTACACTTTTGAAGCAAATCTTTGTCTTCCCAATTCACCACATTTGCTTTGATCACTGGAATGGCTGAGTGGGATCTATGTGTTTTACTGATGCAACCAACCCAGATGTTGCTCTTCAAGATACATCTGATGTGCTCAGCAGCTCAGCAGCTAATGGGCTTTCAGTCAGCAGGGCCAAAAATAGAAGCAGTATGAAGTAAATGCCCCAAAACATTTTTGCTGTGAGCACTTGTGTCTTTGTCACCAACTGCTTTGACCTTCCGATCCGCTCTTACTGCACTCAGCTCTTTGCTACTGCCCTCGTGTTCTCTGTGACCCAGGGTGGACAGCAGTTCACCCCTCTGTCCCAGGCTGCCACCAAACCTACCAGCCCTGCTGTCCATTCTGTCTATGCTGTCAGGATAAACCAGATTGCTTGTCTCAGTGCAATCCTCATGTTCAATGCAAGGAACATGGTATTTGTTTGTTAGAGTCCAGAGGAACTGCTCTCACATTTGTTCTCCAACCACGGAGCTGTTTGCTTGGATTTCTTTGGAAGTAATCTGATTGGACTTCAGCTTGCAACTCAGACCATGATACATTTGTGGCATTGTTAGCTTTGTGATGCAGAAAGTTTTGCAATAATCAATTATCTATTTGTTTTCACAGCAAATAATTAGTTACTTGGTTGCATTTACTGTTATCATATATATTGAGGGAGATGAAATATGTCTTTTCATCCTTTTTGCATAATGTATGCCTTGTCATTTTAATGCTTTCTGGGATGAGAAGCGAGTGCTTAAAATGCATGCTGACTTTTGCTTCCTACCATCACTGTAACAAGCCAGAGATTGTCAAGAGAGCCCAGTCTTTAAGAGAATGGTAGTTTTTTGAGCTCACCACATTCTGTAACCAAACAATTCTCATGACAGTCTATAACTTACTGTTCTAGAGATAAGTTCTAGAATTTGGTAGAAGCATCTACTAGCTGTTGAAAAACAATAGAAAACAAAGCTGTTAGAAGTCTAATGGGACTCAACTTCTAAACACCAGAGATGTTTTTAAAGCATGTCCTTTTGTTTCAGATTTGCAGACCACTTTATTAATAGAGACACAAATGCAGTTTTCATCCTCACCAAACTGACCTCCTGTTTTGACTCTCCATGTATCCACTAGTAATTTTTCTACATCACTGCTAGTAAAATGCTAGCAGCAATTCTTGTATTTCTCCTGTCAACCAAGCTTTATTCAAGTTTGACCTTCTCTTTGTCAGACAAGCATCACTCATCCCTTATGATGTGCTAGCTTTAATATTATCTTTCAAGCGTTATACGCAATCTCCATAGAATAAGCTTCAGCAATACAACATCCTCTGGGCTTACACAGTGTAATGTTCTGTTCTCTAGTGGCAATAATAGCTTCTGGGTGCAGCATTTATTATTTTAGCATGGCTTAATTTGTGTCATTGTTTTGTCCAATCTACTTCTTTAATGTCCTGCTTCTATTCAAACCTGGTTTTCATCTTTTATTTCCATTTCTTGGCAATAGATGCTAATTAAAATTGTCCATCTCAGACTTGAAACTACTTCTGACTGTGGGTACTTTACACATGTTATTTTCATGGAACAGTTGTATTGTTATCTAATTCCAGCAAGTATTTTGTCTGAAGGCTTTGCTTCCAGGAACAATGTAATTATCAGTCAGTTTGACGTTCTTGCAGCCATTTTTCAGAATTAAATATTGAAATGGTACTTTGAGAGAATAATGACCTTAAATCTTTTTCCTATTTGGTGTTGTGCCAACAACACTCTTTGTTATGCACTCTTACAAGAGTGGAAAATCAATGTTTTGATTAATTTTGATCCTAAGATTTCCTAACAGTTTAGATTTTTAGAACCTTGTTACAGTTCTTGTGCTATGGTGTGGAGTGGAGAACTGAATTTTTGCAGTCATTAAAGAAAGGGGAGTGAATGGGACATTGTTCTGCTGCTCAGAAAAGTGCAGAAGTGAAATAATGACACAAGACTTTTGAAGGAGGGTTATGACTGGGGAGCAGAATCACCTGAACCTCTTTGATGGAAATACTTCTGCTGACTGATAGAGCCAGTTGTATTTCTGATGGTGTCACAAGCTAAAAAGCAAAAGTCTGTCCTGACTTCCATATCTTAATTACTAATATACCTTTCATGCTTGGAACCTCTGTCTTGTCAGCATCCTTTATAGATTTGTTTTTTCCTCAGAAAATTGGGTCTAGAAACTGGTTGTCTTGCACGATTAATTTCTATTTTGTGTAAGAAGTTACAGGTGACAACATTGCTAATAGAATGAATAAACTGGACCATGACTGAAAACTGAAAACAGTTGATAAAAATATTAAGTTAAACTCTTCTCAGATCTATTAATTTTAATTCCAAGATTGAATAGCAATTATGCAGTATTAATGAACACTTGTTGGAAATTTTACTTAGCCTACATTTAAACTGGTAGATGGCTAGAAAATAACCAGAGAGCTTATTTGAGGGTACTGAAAAAATGACAAGCCCGTCTCACTTCATTCCACAGCCATACCTATATGTAAACTATTTTCAATCGAAGCCAAGATTTAGTGGATATGCTGAGAATTATACAGTTTGTTAATACCTGATAACTTATTAAAGGAAACTTAAAGACTAATTTTATCTAATTTCCTGCTTAGTTATCTAATTTAATGTAATTGACTGCCTTAAAAAATAAAAAGGGCTTGTGCACACTTTCCTTTTGCCTTCAATATTTGACATTAGTAAAAATAATTTTCAGTAGTATGTAGATAGATGACTACCCTGCTGTTCATCATTCTGCTACACAGGTTTATAAATATCAATGTGGACTGTACTGAGCTGAAATAGCGACAATTAAGGAGCAAAAGGATTTTTCCTATAATCCTAGTAAAAAATACCTTCCTCTTATCTACAATGGCCTGTGGTATAAAGGCACAATCTGAAGGCTATAATTTAATGAATTTTCAATTAAAATGTAAGGAGAAACAACTAATTAAAGTAAGAAGGGTTACCTATAAGAACCAGTGTTTCCACTGCTCCTAGGTGCACTCATTACTTTTTCATGTTAGTATTTTGACTGTGTGGATGACAGAAGTGAGTTATATGAAGATAAGCTCTTTTAAGTAAATCATTGTCACTCAGCAGTATAATCTGAGATGTCTAGCCTTGAATCCCTGATTTGAAAATACATTCAGTGGTCTCTTACATAATCACAGTTCATTTCTTATCTACATCAAGGAATGTTGCTGTCTGTTCTGGTAGCCTAACGACTACTAAAGTGACTCTGTACACTTCCCGATTTGGTGCTATCATACATGCAGAGAACACTTCCACAGTTCAGATTATTTCACTCATGGTGAGTTCAGAAGAAGCAGTAAACAGTGAAGTTTTCAAACTAATTTTGTCTCTGAAGATGCATTCATTTGTTACAAAGAAGAGATATTCTTAAGATCTCTTTTTTGGGAAATTTGCGTCACTTGTCCACTTTATGCAATTTCTATTGAGAAAAGAGACCATTAGATGGGTGCGTTTTTTTTTTTATGTAGTGACTGCCAAGAAAAGCAAGTTAAACCAAAAACATACCTTTCCTCCTTCCTAATGTTGATTGTCATTCTCCTCACTAAATTTAGGTAAAATTAGGTTCCAGTAAAGGAAATGTAGTGAAATTAGATTAAGTTGGCTGAAACCAAGAGAGGTAAAGAAAATTTTATATATCTATCTGTCTCTCATGCTCTGAAAAAATCCATTTTATGTAGAAGACAAGTCTCAACAATTTTTAATATAAGTTTTTTAAAAAGTGAATTAATCATATAATTCATGTAATTCTTTAGGCATTTGATAGCAAAGTATCTGCCAAGTATTTAAGAATTGCATTCCACATGAATAATACTGAGATTTTTTTCTGCACCTTTGCATGTCAGTATTAACAATTTTGCTATGATGAGACATTCTAAAAGAAGGTGCAGGTTGCATAAAAAGATTGTGGTGAGGCTTCTTAAATTACAAATAGTGTCTTGCTTAAATCTTCCCTCAGTCCCCAGATTTTTCTTTGCCTTTTGGACTCTTCCTTTTTTACAATTTGGAGAATGGATACCTCTGCCTCTCCTACCCCGTTGCTAAGTGCTGTCATGCCTTTCCTTTCATTGATGTCCAGATGCTGATCCAGCCCTCTGGGTTTTACTCCTCTTTTCTTTAGGCCTCAGAAAAGCACACCCCACCCTGTTGCCATGGCCAGCCCAGCTTACAGTCACCTATTTCCTCCTGGTTCTGCTTTCACCCTGCTTATGAAGTGCTGTAATAATTTTGGAATTGGGAAGTTAGATCTTATGGCTGTCCAAATATTTTATATGCTTGAAAGAGTAGCCAATACTATCTGATATTGTGAGACAAATCCATTTCACAAAAAAATTTTTTTTAAAAATAGAATAGTTAAAGAGTAAGCTCATTTTCATAAATCTAGGCAGTCAAATGCTTTGATCATATAAGCTGCCTTTAAAATTAGTGGCAGGATAGAGCCTTTTAGTTCCCTGATTGTCACTACTGTAGACTATGCCATTTACAGTTGCCAGTATATTTTGGATTTATGTGTTTGAGTGTCATTTTTCCTGTATATAAATTGGTTTAAAAATTAAATGTGGCACATGTTTGAGGTGTAAATTGTTATTTTGTGATGTACATAACCTGAGATATCTCTGAACATCTCAAGAATATCCAAACTATTTAAAGGGTCCTTGAGCACTCCCTTTGGGGTGGTGGGAAGATCAGTAAGGTGACAATTAAAACAATGCTCTTTCATGTATGCACTGTACTATAAAGTACAAATGTGACAAGGCAATAAAATGAAGGTAGTTTTTTCTGTCAGCAAATATTTTCTGTCTGATTGTAAATTTTCATGTTGTGCTCTTGCATTAAGCAATTTAGAATGAGATATATATATATGAAATAACTTACACTTTCACAATTGTAGTTCTGTTAGTATTTGGGGAGTCATTTCTGTCATTTTATGAGTAGCTGTAATAGAAGAGTTACAGTTCAGGAGTTGGGCTGGGTAGTGTGGTCGCTATATCCTTAGAAACAATTGCCTTTTCCTTGAAAATAAAGCATTATTTATTTGAACACCATAAATATATTAAATATATATTCATTATTATTTAAAATACATTTTTTAAAAAGCAATAAAATTAAAAATCCCATGGAGATGGGGTATAGTATGTGAAATACTGTCCACACTGTCCTTCATAAGTGGCAGGTCTTCTTATCTACCAAGAACATCTTTTTGTTTGTTTAAAATGTAGTGACAGTGATCTCACCCCAATTATACGGCTAAGCACGGGTGTTATTTGGATTCTGGTCTACATTAACAGATTAAAACACTGACAGATTTTATAGATGGGATTTTTTTCATATACTGGTTTTTCTAACCTGTATTCCCCTTCTTCCCAATTCTCTTTCAG
Organism: Molothrus aeneus; assembly: GCF_037042795.1. Lineage (NCBI taxonomy): Eukaryota > Metazoa > Chordata > Aves > Passeriformes > Icteridae > Molothrus > Molothrus aeneus. The sequence continues at coordinate 7,829,991 of NC_089658.1, read as the reverse complement.
ATAGCGGTTCTGTGGATGAAAAGGTTTAAAACCACCTATTTGCTCTAGGGATCATGTATTTTGTTGATGTTTGTTTGTGACTTACTTGACCTGTTTTGTTCCATCATTTTAGTTGTGAAATCTGCATGGTTTTTCCCAGCTTTCCACTCTTTTGTTCTCCTTTGATTGTATTGCAAATGTGTTGCATTTATATACAGGGTAACCCTCACTGTTGTGCTTACCATAACTGCCAACACAGGGGTCTGCTACTGTCAAACATGATTCTGATTTTTGCCTCTTATTATCACCTACCCTGCATTATCTATAGGATTTAAAGGGCAACAGTATTTGGGAAGCAATACCTTACCTTCCCATGGGTTCTTCCACTGTGTGTCACTAAATGCTGAATGCTATCAAAATGTTTCCCAAAGGAACAGTTAGTCTAGCTTTGGCCTGGAGCTGACCCTGCTAAACATTTTCATATGTCTTACATGTTTGATGCAGTTAAATTCTGTCCAAAACTTAACTAAAAGCAACCAAGTAACTGTACTTTTTTTGATCTCTATTAAAGGCTCGGTTGGTAAGTGCAAGTTCCTTGGATGCTTCCAAGCTTTATGCAGTCCAAGCATTTGCTGGGTAAGTAAAAGTATAATTGATAATTTTTTATTTGTATCTGCAAATTATTCTTACAGCATTATAGTATTTTTCCTAAGCTTTCTGTTTTAAGAAATTGTATTATTTTAAAAGGAAGATAGTTTCATTATGTCTTGCCCTTTTAATTTTTTTTAATTCATTATTTTCTAAGAAATTAATACAACAATTCCAATGGTGAGGTCATTTAGATAACAGATTTTACCTCTTTGCATATAAAATAAGTGTCCTTTAAAGCTGTAGCCCAATTTTGTCTTTCTTCTGGTAAATGTATAGTACTGCAATTCTAGCAATATAATATCACTCTAGTACTTGAAATTAAAAAGTCAAGGGAAAAGATCTTGCAGTGGCTGAGCGTGTATATGGAAGAAACCTGTACATTTTGGTTTTTTGTCTCCAAATGAAGTTATCGTGCATCCAGTTCAAGAGATTCCTTCCTATTTTGAATACTTTCTTATTATTCAATCTGGAAAGGTAAAGAAATAAAAGCCTTTGGTAAAATTTATCAGTTATATTAGTTACCTAATTAAAAGGGGTATTATCCTCTTGCTGGTGCACTCTGTAAGTACTTTTTTTACTGTAATTACAATTTATTACAAAGACAAGGTGATGAGATTAAATTAATCATTCATCTTCAGCTTTTACGTCTGAAATGCTATACAATTGACACTATGAAGTTTTTCCTGTTTAGATTCCTATTTTGAGCAGAGGTGGGTGTCACTAAAAGGTAGTTATGGCATTAATTTGCTTAATATTATGCACTACATCAGATGGCTGACAGTAGCTCAATATTAGCTCATGTTTTTAGATGAAACCTTACTTCTTTTGCTGACAAAGTTTAGACCTGTCCTTGCCTTGCTTTGCTCTCCGCAGTATCTTTATTCAAGCCTCTCTTTTACTAGGCCTCCTTAAAAACAGTTATGCAATTTTCATTTAACTTCTCATTCAGGCAAAGAATGCTATCATTCCAAAGACATTTGTGGCTCTGTTTTAATCACACTTCCCACTCTACTCCTTCGTGCAAAAACTAATGCTAATTTCTAGGATCCCTCAGTCTTTTTATTGCCAGCACAACTGACTGCAGTTAGCTCTGACTCCTTCTCCCTCTTAGTCTCTCCAAAAGGTTTTGCTGTTTGAAGTGAGGGAGGATATTTCTTCCCTCACAACCATTGTTACCACGCTTTTTCTATGCAAAAATACCCCAGCTGACTCTCTTCTATCTCACTCTTCCCTCTCTGCCATAGCACAATGCTGTGACCCCACCTCATGCACCAGCACCCCCAAGTCCATGGCAGGGACTGCAGCTCTCTATTCTCTGCAATGATCTTCACTTGGTTGCATGAAATGAGAGAACAGCCCATGACAAAAAAGTAAAGACAAAGACCAAACAAAGCATTTCTGGGGCTTCTCATGCAACTTCTCTGTTAAAAGGCAGAAACACCACCTTTCCTGGTTTTTCCATACCAGTATCACATAATAACATCTTCATTTTATATTTCTTCACTTTCTTGAAGATGAGGTACTTTAGAGCTCATTATCGCCATATTTTTAAAAAGTGAAAGTAGGTCAGCTGGAGCTCTCATCATGTGTATGGATCCTGGGTAGTTCTGTTTTACTTTTTCCAGAGACTTGCTCTTGTGTTCATTTACTGCTTCCTAATGAGCAGTCAGAGACTGATAATTTTACCACATGGCCTAATCCATTCTGAAATTCACTAACGATACACAGATGGTGCTGCATGCAGATGATTACTCCTTTCCTTCAGTGGCATTGTCTCTATGGTAAATCAAATTTATTTTTCTTGAATTCTCTGACAAATTCAAATAGATTACTGTTAGGCAGAACATTTCCAGAAGCACCAAAAAATAGTCAATATGATAGGGTTTTTTTTCTGTGCCTTTAATGATAACTTTTATCAAATTATTATGATTACACTTCATCATCTTCTATGTCAAGTTATTGTTGAGTTATAATTGGATGTAGGGAGGAGAGTAGACAATTCAATGTATAACCTACATTAACATGAAAATTTTTCCCTTGCTGTGTTATTTCTTAATGATGACTAAAAGGAGTTTAGTAAGAACCTCTATTTTAGTCATATTTTTATGTTATAGAGCAGAATAATAGATGGAAATCCTTTTACAGATATTGCCTCTATGTGAGCATAAGAATGCCTTATACACGATAAGTTTTATTTACTGCTGATGGAACTGCTCCTGAGTAGCAAAAAGCCCTGAGTTTATTTTTTGGTCTCTGTACATTTACTTTTCACAATCTCAGAAATGTTATTTTATTTCTATCACACTTTTGCTGGGTTTGTAAGTATGTCTGGAAGCTGCAATTTGGGTCTACTTTGATCTTTATGTTATTGAAAAAAATTCTAGTATCACAACCTGGCATGGGAAAATGATTGTGGGAAAATATAAAGGAATTGCATAAACAGACTATGAATTCTTTTCCCTTTCTTAGAGAATGGTGTGAGTGTATCAGAAGGAACCGAAAAATTCTTCACTGATTTTAGTTATATCTTTTTCACATAATAATTGGAACAGGTGTAAATAAACTTAGGGCTTTCAGATGAAGAACTCTTCGTAGTGAATGCAGTTTTTATATACACAGAGATAGAAATATAAGAACTGAAATGGTATCTGAGGCAGTGCCAACAAAGGACCTTGCAAAGAAACTTGTTAGGTCTTGAAAAATCTGATAACCTAGCTTCTCTGAGAATTTCCAAGTATCTGTAAATTAGAACTGACAAGGTATATGGAGATCTTCCAAAACCCTCTGTGGAAAAAGTTCAGGAAGATACCTGTGTTAATTGTTTGGAAGAGTCAGAGAGAATAAGGCAAATTTGTTATCCAGATCAATATGTATTCTTTTAAATTCTGTTGGTGTGTCAGCCTTTTATTCTTTGAAGTGACTCCAAGTTGCTCTTTGTTGTTGTTTCCAAGTTCTGTGTGAGATGTAACTGGGGTTTAATTGTGTGCTCAATTAAAAAGCTCAGACCAGGCAAGATTAAAATAATGATGGTCACCATGGAATTATTTTATAATGTGACAAGTTCTGCTTTCCACAGTTGCATGGAGTTATTTGAGATGTGATTATGTATTTAGCTGGATATTTTAAAATTTTGTATCAAGTTTAATACAACAATATTCATTGACATCAATGATGTTCAATATGTAATGTTGTCCTGCATCTCAACTACCAGATATACAAGAACTTATGATGGAAAGCTTCTCCTGTAATTTATAAATCAATGGTAAAAAGTTTTAGAAGGTATTAAGCAACCATTTAGCTTTAGCTACTCTGCTTTGGGTGAATGCCAGAAGAAAAAGCACCAAGAACACTCACACTGGTTTTTCAATTGGATCACATGCCTTTAGCTGAGAACTGCTAATTTTGATTTTTAACTGTAAATAGAAATACTATAGGCAGTTCTTAAGGATGTAGCCTTATAAGCTCCATGTTTTTATTTTCCTATTTGCCTTTTTATTTTTCAGTCGTGGATTGTATGGAATTGACAGCATGCCAGACCTACGAAGAAAGAAATCTTTTCCCATTGTTCGAGATGTGGTGAGTAACTTCTGAAACTGTTGATTCATTTGCCAGTTGTGCAGGTCTTTCTTGTAATTACTATTGTGCATCAGAATGACAGTTTGCAACAATTGTTTCATGGAAAAAAGGAGTCTTGAGAGAGTGGATTGAGGGCAGTAAAAGTCAATGAGGCAGTTGTTGTAATGTACTAGATAAGTCTGAACATCTCATTGGATATTTAGGTATTACTGGTGTAATCAAGTAATGTGCATTTCATGCAATAAAAAGCTACTCATTTTCACAAAGATGTTGTTGTTTGGGATATCGTTTCACTTGATATATTTTGATACTGAAAGAAATTCCTTTTAAAAAGCAGCCTTTTTCACTATTAATATTTTAAAGATTTATGTATACTTTAGGTACAAGGTGAGGTAATCAGGATTTCTAACAGTCATTGTAAACAAGAATAATTTAAGAAAAGAAATTTCAGTGGAAAAGAATGGCAGTTCCTTTGAGATTTACTCTGACTTCCAGTCTAAACAAGATTAAGAAGAGTCTCTCTGCCCCAAAGAATTTCAAGTGCTATTCACATTTCTCTTTTTCTGTAGCATAGAATGCATAATTCAATAAAATACATATTTAGTCTTTAATGATGGTGAGCTCCCAAACCAATTTCTCACTACAAAGAAGTGATTGGGTGTTAGGTTAAGTAAATGATTGCTATTATTGTCATTAAAAGATCAGGCTTTGTCTATTATTGCTCAATGTTTTCTCAGTTTCTGTGTTCAGTTACTCTGTGGTGATCTGCCACACTATCTGAGCAGTCAAAAAGAAAAAGCACAGCAACCATTTCAGAGTAGAATTCCTTCTGAAATTGATGAGAAATTACACTGCACAGCATAGTAGAGCCTGCATTCATTTAAACCATCTTTTTGACAGCACCTTCTTTGCTATTAGTTGTATTAACTAGTATAGTCTATTGTCCTGCTATGATTCTTTAATGCATGTTAAATGGCACTCTGCTTTGTTCTTAGTTGTTGGAAGTGCTTGCAGAAAGGTATAGCTCAGAATACATTAAGACATCAAAATAAATGTAAATGATCCTTTCTTATGCTTACTTATGACTGTTTCAGAAAAACAGAAATAATATTGTTAGAAATGAGTGCTAGACTCTCTTGATGCTGACTAAAATAAATATAATTTTTCTTTGTTGTGCAATGAATCTGACAAATTAATACTCTCTATAATTTCTTTCCTATCTTGTCTGGATTTTTAAGGCTATGGTAAGTACTTCTATATTTATAAGTGTTCTGAAATGATCATAGTAAATGTTACAGATTCCATTAATGTTGTGTTTTATTATGACTTTCTACTGGAAAGTTAAAATTATTTTATAACCAAGAATTTAATCATAGGGAAAGTGATGCCTTATGTGAATGTGTTCTCCTCTGCATCATGTATACCAAAATTGATGGAAGAAGTTTATGTTAAAAAGTTGTCAGTATATTCCAAATATCTTTCCTGATGATACAAGCACAAAGTTTAGGTCTCAAGCATGAAGCTTCCCCTGTGGTATTGGAAAGTCTTAGATACCTAGAGAAAGAGAAGTTCAAAGTGTTCCCTACTTTGAAATTCTCTTGTATCAATCAGTTTTAGTTTTTCTTATTTTCCTAGTCCCTCTGCACTTCCAGTTTCACTCCATTATTTTCATGCTTTCAGCATTGTGTCTCAATATAATGTTTATCAAAATTCTGTATGTTTTCTTAAGATAATATCTCTAACTCCCATTTGTTCTCATGAATTCACATTTTAAAAAATCCAATTTTCAACACAGAAGCATAGAATATGTTGAGGTGAAAAAGACCCACAAGGATTATCAGGCCCAACTCCTGGCCCTGCACAGGACCATCAGGCTGATACTGTGGCCACTGCCATGGGGAGCTGTTCTGGTACCCAACCACCCTCTGGAGGAAGAACCTTTCCCTGATACCCAACCTAAACCACCCCCCTGACACAACTTCAGGCCATTCCCTTGTGTCCTGTCACTGTCACCAGGGATCAGAAATCAGTGCCTACCCCTTCTCATTCCTTCACTGAACCTGCAGTGAGGTCTCCCCTCAATCTCATCCAGGCTGAACAGATCCAGTGCCTTCAGCTGCTCCTCACAGGGCTTCCCCTCCAGACCTCTCACCACCTTCACTGCCCTCCTTTGGATGCTCTCTTCCTCCTAAACCACTGAAAAGTTTTTGTATGCAATTGCATTGTGAGTCTCTGCTTATTTTAGATTCAGTCATTAGAGAGGATAAGGCAGTGAAAATCCACATGCAGGAACAGTTCTGTTTGCTGCAGTCATGGGTCATTATTAGACTTCTGGTAGAGCATATCTGGTACAGGAGAGAGAGAGAGTGCAAGGAGAAGTGATGGTTCAAGTGCAGTAACAATACAGAGAGCATGAACAGATCTGTTTACTGTGGAGCCAGGAAAAAGAGTCCAATGCACTTGCTGATGGAATTGCTATAACTTCTGCTTTTAAAAAAAGATATTATCTTTTGGATTCTTTAGAGCTTGAGTTGAGGTGAGAACCAGGGAGAGAAATAATAATTATAGTGGAGGTTAGAAGTTTATATCTCAGTGGCCAAATAGGTGTGGTGATCTGCCCAGCCACAACCAAAGGTAGCTCTATTTTACTGCCTTTGCTGCTGTTAATGCGTCATCATTTTGAATGTTATGAAGATTCTAGAAAATTCCCGTGTTTATTTGATTTAAATGTGATTTTATACTGTGTAATCACTGTAATCAGGCCAATTTCTTCTTTTGATCAATCAAGACTGTATTGCTCCCTAGCTTTATTATTTGATTATAAGAACATAAAAATAATTTGGGAATCTTTGCTGCTGTTGTAAAGCAGTCTGTCGAAGTGAACACACCAGATGAAACAACTGCTTGTTTCAGCTAAAATGATAATGCACTAAATTTTTTTTCTGTAAGTTTCTCCACAATCAAAACATTTATAGAGGCTGGAATTCAAATATGATAATTTAAGATTCATATAAAGAAGATACTCATTTAAATCGCATATGCCATATTATGTAGTTTTATATGTTGTCAGCTAAATACCTGGACTATTTTACATTAATTCTGCTATGAGTAGTCCATTAATTCTGCTATCAGTAGTCTTAACTCCTTTAATCATTGATAGGCAAATTCAGTTATATTCCTAATAAAAATATACATAAAATAGATAAATCATAACATAGTAAGTATTTGTATATTTGTAAGGGCTTTTTTAAGTCTACTAAATGTAAATCATAACAACATAATTATCTTTGAGGCTGGACAGATCATGCTTTTTTGTCTGTGCTCCAGATATGAAGAAAAAGCAGATGATGACAGTTATGTCCAGTAATGATTGTGTAGTGGAGCTGAATTGTCTTTTTTTCTAAATCTTCTTTCTGGGCTCAATGCTGCAGTTCTATTGAGTATTTCTGTATTAGACATCAATCTTTTTAACAGAAATATTGAGGGACAGGGCTAAGTAATTTCCCTCACTACCTTACTTCCTCTCCAGTTATTTTGTCTTCCTTCCTACCCCCTGTAGTTGCTCAAAAAGAAATAGTTCTGAAATTGTGCATATTTTAAATGCTGTAAACAGTGAAATTTTTGTCACGTTCACCTCTATTGGGTAACTTTTTTATATCACATAAAAAATAATATCACCATTTCTAAAGTGATGAAAAATGGTTTGTCTTCAATTTTTTTTCCTGCTGATAGCAGTGTGTAGATTTTTTTTAAAAGGAAAAAAGGAAATATGATGAAGAAAATTGAAACCCTCTATAAAACCAGAGCAATGAGGACTGCATGGCACAGCCAGCAGTCATGAACAGTTACATGAGCCTGACTGTTTGCTCCTCTGTGCTATTTCAGCTGTGCAAGGCACAGTTTGCCTATTTCATTGTGATAGAGGACTTCTTCTCTTTTTTTTTCCCCTCAACACAATTGATCACTTAACATGTAATTGTAGCTTGAATCTAATTTGCTTTTACTTACAGTTACCATTTTTCAATGTTTTTGCTGGAACGACTTCTAATTATATTAACTTCTTTATTTAAACTGCTACGGCAAATTTGGAGATAATAAATTCGACAGTGTAGATACAAGTTATTAGGTAGTCTAGAAGGTCTTGGGCATAAAGGAGATTAATTTATTTTAAATCCTGTATTAGAGAATTTCAAAACAAATGATAAATTAAATAGACAATGGTCTGCTTTATAATCTCTTATTGTTTGGGGGTTTTGCTATGATTTTGGTTGTGACAATTTTTTCATATATTCATAATTCAACAACACTTAAAGTCCTTATGCTCTGCAGCTCGAATTTTTACCTAAGGAAAGACATGAGGTAGTATCTGGACATCAGTTTGAGAGGGTACACAAGTATAAACTGCTGACAAGTTCTGTGTCCTCTTAAGGGAGAGGTGTGAAACACTGCAGGATCCTGTTGCTCTCCATATTCTTTTGATGCTCTGATGTTTTGGACTTGCTGGAACCTCCAGCTGATGAGCTGCACTTCCCTTTGTTTCTTGCTGCTGCTTGAAAACAGAGAGGCAATAGGGGAAGAAGTTTTCTTGTTATGTTCATAACCTGTCACCTTTTTTCCCATAGATAAATCTGGCAGCTTTTTCCCCTTTCTCTTTCCAAAATGCTCACTCCTCCTTGTTTTATTCCATACTTAAGATGCGACACTGCTAACACTGCTATGTGTTCAGTGCTTCATGCTGTTGAATTATCACCAGCTTCATTGTTTTAGAACAGAAGCATTGTATGAGCTTTCCCTTGTAGATGTAGTTTGTTCTGACAGTGATACATAAATGGAAATAATCCTTGTGGGGTTTTTTTTCACTAAAATCCCTGTAAATTTAATCCATATGACTTTTAAATTTACTGGTTTATCACAAATCCCTCTAGATATCACTTTCTTCCAACATGACAAACACTTTATTGAGAACAGCCTAATTATCTGTTTCCTATTAGGTTTTGTTATTTTATATAGGGCACTGTGCTATAATTTTAGACACATTTCTGATTAAGAAGAAAATAGTAAGACTCCATGATTCCAAGGGCACCCCTTAGGAGAACTGGGCTTGAAGGACACATGGCAGGGTCAAAATTGCTTCCCCATTTATTTTCTCACAGGAAATAGTATCTGTTTATTGACTTACAGGGATAGCATGAAACTGCAGTTCTGCTGGCTCATGTTCTTTGGTATTGCTGGAGGACAGAACACAGCAGCAGTCATTGCCCTATATTTGAGGTTAATGTTCTTATGCCCTTTGTCCTCCTGTCCTGACAAGTCGTTCACATTGCTCTATTGCTTGGAATGGCCAGGATTATGCTACTGAGTCCTAGAAGGGTCAAATCCTTTCCTAAGTGTAGGGGACATGAAAACTATAAAACTAGCATAGTGCAGGCAAGTAAATCGACATGGCTACTTGTCAAAACTTTGAGCAAAAACCTGTGCTTCAAGAGGGATCAAAAAGTTGATGCTCTTACAGTACACTGTTTTAAAACCCAGAACTCTACTGATAATGAAAGTTGTTTCTTTTCCTCTTAATGATATAAAAGCATTTTCACTTGCCATTTTTAACTTTGATATGTAGGTCTTGTAGTGTTGTGTTTGATACAAAAAATGTGAAAAAACAAAGCCTGAACACTAATCTGACAACCACTGAGGCTGTCAGTCTCACTGGCACATAACCATGGCATTTCCCACATTCATAGAATTAAAGGATGGTCACAGAGAAGTAAACAGGATTATTTACTTAATAATAAAAGAATGGAGAATCTGATAGCAAATTAATGGCATAGAGTTGGTAAATTGCTGAGTTTAAAAGAGAAAAAAAAGGGGAAGATTCTTTGTAATAGGAGATGAATCGAATACTACTAAGCCAAGGATGATTTCTTACCCTATAATTGGTTTCACAAGATTAATAATTCTGTGTCAGTCTGCAAGTTTAATTATCATCAAGAGAAACGTATTGAAAATTGAATTAGGGAAAGTGAACATTTAAAATTAAAATTGAACAATCTTATAAATAAATAAATAGAAATCCATTTTAAATATACCAGTGTTAAAATTATATAATTGGAAAAAATTGGAATTGTCTCTTCATCCAGAGACTAATGATGCAGTTCCTTTGCTGATGTAAGCCTAAATTGTTTCTGGCCCAGTATGCATTTCACAAAAATAAGAATGTCACATACAAAGTATCATTTGAACTTTTGCTGTAATAGTTCTGTAATTATGGACTACAGAGACCCCCTTCACAGTTAGGTGAAAATCTGTATCCTCACAACAAAGGCAACAACAGACTTGTGGTTAGTGGGTGGTATAATTGATCCACACACTGCTAGACTGTGAGGGCAGCAAAGCATGACAAAGCAGATAGTGGATGACAGAAGAACAGAGATAAGGCTCAAGTGTACAAACACACTTGGAATGATTTAGAATAAGAGAAAGGAGGAATGAAAACAAAACTCCAGGTGCAGTCCAGTAATATAACAGTGTTATGGTTGATATTGTGCACAGTGGAATAAATCTTACTTGTTTCTGTCAGGTCAAAAGGATTATTGATAGCAGAAGTGATGTTCAGATTTGAAATATTATTTGTAAAACACACAGAACTCATTCCCCGAGGGTCCTTTCTGATCATTTCACTCGCTAGTTAATTCTCAAGGACCCATTTAAATTTCTGCGGTATTGTAATAAGAAATATAAAATTTCTTTGTTAATTGTATATTAAAATTACTTATATTTCAGTCCCTTTGTATGTACCATGCTAGCTCAAAGGAGTTCATCTCTACAACCAAGTAAATTGTCTTCAGAAGCAGAAGTTTTCCATATACCAATAACATCATGTGGCCAAATGAGGATAGATTGACACAGAGTTCTGGTCTCTTTTCCTGTCTCAAATAACCAAAGTATTTCTCTGTATAGCTATCCATAGCATTGAATTAATATTTTCTTTAAGGAAAATAACACTTTAAGATTTCTTGAGGTCTTTTTATTTAAGTAGCATTTTATATACATACACACCATTTAAAAATGCTTAGTGAGTTACAAAAAATTATCCAGACTGACAACTTGAACCATAAGACTACTGTAAAATGATCTCCCATGTTGCTGCAGGCACAGTCAGCTTCCAAATTAGGGCAGGATGCCTATCCTTGTACCACATTAATTTGGTTGGCAAAGCAGAAAAACAGTGACAGCCTGTGGTTTAAAAAAACTGAGTCACAAACCTCTGAATTACAGGTTTTGTATTAGGAATGGCAATTCAGCTGGGCGCTGCTGAAAGAAACAGTAATGATGATGGGAAGTGTACTTCCATTCTGTACTGAAACCCTAAAAACTGTGAGCTGCAAACATTAACTAAAAGGTTTTGTATCTTCTACAGTTTTGTTTACATCCAGTAGTATAATCAAATAGTATTTGCCTTCCATTAGATACAACAGCTGCTGTTACTTGTATAATTGGTGACTCTTTTGCATTTGCCTTAAACAGACCCTTGCAGCTCGAAAATCTGGTATTTCCATGGCCATGCTCATCCGGACCTCCATAAACACTGAAGAAATGGTAAGTGTTTTCACTGACAGGATATTTAGGTAACAGATAAATTTTTGTTCAAAGATCTCTAAAAATTATTTCAGTGTTACACACTCCAAACTGGATGAAATGGAATGTATTCCATTTATTGTGTAGGAACTTTCAGGGAACTTGGGCAGAATTTGCTGCCTGATCCACAGTAGCAAGACCAGGTTTGCTTCTGCTGACTCACATCCATGGTGGTCAGAGGGGACTAACCAAGAAAACCTTTGATTTACAAAACAGCTATCTGGGGAAGCCTTTTGTTTTAAATTGTCCAACTGTACCATGTTTACCTGCAGTCTTTCATCATCTTTCTATCTTCATCACACTGTGAGTGCAATTATGATGACAGGGCTCTTCAAGATGAGTTTTTATGATCATTTTTCCCAGTCCTTGGGATAATACTTAATTTAAAAAAAAATAACTCATGCTAATAATATATGTGATTCTAGAAGAAATATTTAATTCATACAAGAAGTAGCCACAAGAGTCTTTTGAAAAAACATACTGTCATACCTAGTAAAATGCATGAGCTGTGGTTTTCCATTACTGATTTCACTTAGATTTGACAAAAGACATTTTTTTGAACAAAAACACAGTAGGTGCCATTTTCTTCAGGAATACTTAAAGTGTGACACAAGATTTATGTATGATCTAAGCAAAAGCAATAATTTGAGGGAATACAGGCCCATTTTGTGTTCCTCAAATTGCTAGTGCATACATAGCCTTCTAAAATACATCCTATTCTGAAGAAAAATGAAGAGTTGGATTTTTCTTCTGTTGTCAAGGTGCATAGCAGAAGAATGGGAGAACAGAAAATACTGACAGGTGTTCTGGGAACTGAAACATGTAGCACAAATATTGACATCATTCTAACCTGTTTATTGTGAACTTTCTGTGCTTATATGGTAATAATGAAGTCATGATTTGGTGGTGCTCAGGGATAGGTTGCTGAGGTAGAAAACAGATGGTGTATGAAATGTTCTTCAAGTAGGGGCAGTAGTTATTTTATTCTGCTATCTCAAAATAGCAGCAAAGGTTGATAGAATGGAGAACTATGGGATCTTAACTACTGAATTATGATTCAGGAGAAATGGAAAAGGAAAATTCATTTGAATGTATTTTTATACCTCTGTATTCTTTGTCCTCCATTTGAACCATGTCATTTGAAAAACTGTGTACCAGAAATAGTTGTTTCTTAAGCAATCTTGAAATAAAAATTTAAGTCCAAAGGCAGATAGCAAATGTAATTTAGACACATGAAAGTTCATTTGATGAGAAAATGTAAAAAGTTAATTCAGAGTAGAGGTGAATAAAAGAAGCCAGTCCTATGCCACCCTCACTACACATACCAAGGGCCAGGGAGTGCTCTTTCCCAGACAAGCAAAGGGTACAGCTAGTAAAGCCTCTTGCAGGATATTTAAAACAAGGGAAAGGCATTACTTTTCTACTTTCTAAGTAGCCAGCCAAACTTAATAACCTAGGGCATCATTACACTGGGTAGAGCAAGATTTGAAAACAAAAAGGACAGACATTTTCAGCCATAAAAGAATTTTCCAGATATTCTCCACAAAATGAAGATGTGAAATGCAGATCAAGAAATGGAGTCACCAATGAAATTTAAGGAAAAAACTTCCCCTTTGGGCAAGTTATTCCTCTGATTAGGGGTTTTCTAGTTTTTACCTTCTTCCGAGTTTTTTTCTGGAGGGAATATTAATGATTCTGGTGGGTGTGGGTTATTTGGCTGATTAAATTCAGTATGAAAATTCTTTGAACTAATGCCTTTATTAAAACTCAAGTGCCACCTACTCAAAAAATTACACCCTGAAGTTAAGGCTTTGAGCTTTGCCACCTGACACTGCTATCCTTTTGGTACAACACACTCATGACACACTGAGTTTGTGTTTTCTCAAGCACAGCCCCAAAGACATTTTAAACAGTGTAATACTTAGACATATGCTTTCAGTTGAGCACCCATTTAATTGCTTTGTTGAACAAAGACAGAGCTGCACACTTATGAAAATTATACATCAATGACATCATCAAGTATTTCAGGTAGAATATGACAGAAGTAAATTTCCCTTTAGAGGATAAGCAGATAACTAAATAATTCTCCTATATATGACTAGTGCTAAATGTTGCCAAACCAGTTATTAGTTATATACTTATATTGGAAGTTATTAGTGTCATGTTGTTATGCTCTGTAATTCACATAACAAAAACATTTAAACAGAGAAGAGTAATAGGAATGAAAGCCTCTAGACAGTAAGAGAAATAAAATTCTTCTTTGCAATTTGCTTTATTAACAACAGGGGAAAGAACATGTTCAGCAGCAAAACCAATCTACAAATTGTGTCTTTCAGCTGAAAACTTCATTTACCCTCAAAGGTTTATTTTAAGGCCTGTTGAGGGTATATTTCATTACTTACTGACATTTCAGAAAAATGTAAAAGTTACTGGAAAAGTTCTGAAAGTATTTATAATGTGAAAAATATTGAAGGTGAACAGGGTGAAAGGGCAGGATTTGTACTGAGGCTACATGAGCTCAGGAGTGGGAGAGTGTAATCAGTGGTTTCTGAGAAACACTATTCACTCAGCAAGCTGTATAAATTCACTTTAGGTTGTTTTAAAGTTTCCTTTCTGGTCCCTGTAACATGGAAGGCAAAAGTGGGGTAATATACAAAAATTAGTTCTCCAGAGTTAGGTGGTCATTACTATCACAGTTCTTAGGTTCTGCCAAATCAAACTGGTGCACACCTTTGCTTGCTTTCAGGGAAGTTATTAGGATAGGCTGAGAAGCACCCTGGAGGGCAATTCAGTATTTTTATTTTATTTAGTCTTTTCTGCTGTATCAGGTTTTTTTCTTACTTAGTTCTTCAGTGTTCTCAGTTGTGCTTAGATCAGATGTCCATGAAATGTCTCACCATATATCTTTGGCCAGGCTCCACAGGGTGGATATTGTTTTCAGCAGTAACTACTCGCTTCAGTAAGTGCTGTTGTAGCCTAAGCTACCTAATATTTGGGTTTATTATTTTTAGTGATCCTATGAATCAATGGCTACCCTATGGCTACATGGTACTGGTTTTCCTGTGGTAGCAAAATTCCTTTGATTGATGACTTTGTGCAACATTATGCAGATATGCACACAAAAAGAATATTTGACTTTTATCAGACAATCTATTATTAGCAGAATATCTAACAAGTTTGAGTAGAAATGCAGGTACATAAAACCAAGAATATGTCAGCATATTTTTAGACAGGTTAATATCTTCTATTTGGCATGCAGTTACCACAGCTGAATATGAAAGATAAGGGAGTGCTAACAAATGTTTAACTGAATAAGTTTGCCTTGCTTCCTATATTTTCAGAGCTGTGGCAGTGATGTTCAAAAAAAATAGACAAAGCACACAAATTGCAAAATCTTATTCCCTTGCCACAGCTTTATAGCCAGCATTAGAGCTACCTTCCATAATATCCACACCAGAGGAAGGCAAGGTAGGACAGGCAGACTTTCAGAAATATCCCACTGTGATATGTTTTGTAATACAGTTTCTTCTTTCTAAAATAAGAATATCATGATATTCTGATGATAGGATTATTATTTTATTCTAAAATCATAATATGGTGATATTTTTTGTAATACAGTTTCTTCCTTCTAAATGAAACAATTATTCCTTTATTAGGCAATCTAGAACTTCTAATACATTCATGGCAGTCACGTATGCATTTAGTGAACACCCACTCACTGAAAAAGGCACAAACAACCTAAGCTCGGTGCCAAGTGCTGCATATAGGCTGCTGAGCTCTTCTTATTCCCAATAAATTGCCTGGACCTAGAAGATCAGGGTGCCTGAAAAAAATCTCAAATAAACAAACCAGAGCATTGTGCCCATATAAGCCAAGGTCTTGTGTGCAAAACTACAGGGACTGCTTTGTTTTCATCTTATTAAGCACTAAGGAGCGGAGACTGAAGTTGTTACAATGCTAATCAGTAAATAGCCAATAACTGTTCTTGCAGTACAGCTAGTCATGGGTTTTAAGCCAAAACAGTCCAAGAAATGGGTTTGGATTTTTGAGAGTATGGATCATTCTTGTCTATAGTAAAAAGCAAGTTGATGCATAAAAATGAAACAGTAAGTATGCTATTATAGGAATACAGATAAAATGGAACCCTACAATTGGCTTGCTTTTATTTGATGAGGTTATATAGACACTTGGTATTAGAGGATAGTGTTGTATATAATCAAAAGGCATTTTGTGCAATATGTCTAAGTCCCTATAGGAAGTATTTAAATTTTCAGAATTAATGTTAGGTAGCTACTTAATATGCCCAAATGAATGTAATGCTGCTTTTTTTTTTAAATTTCTGCCTCAAAATATAAAAATATATTTATATAAGACTTTGTGTTAATTGAATAACTTTATTCCAACTTAACTCTGTTGTTTGTGTAATCAGAGAAAACAGTCAAGCAGAGTTCTTTTCAAAGTGTAAAGCAAAATGAGTAAATGAGTAAATGCATGAGTAAATGTAATGAGTAAATGTAAAATGAGTATTTTACAAATTATTTTATACTTCTATGTATATTCTGATATTTTCTAACATTTTGGGTGTAAATAGCATATAGTTTGAAACGGTTCTCTTGTGATATACAATACACCTGAAATACTTCTTTTCTTACCCAACAGAAAATCCATGTCTTCAAGAAGACCCTGCAAGCTTTGATCTATCCAATATCATCAACTACACCTCATAACTTTGAAATCTGGACAGCTACAACTCCCACATACTGTTACGAATGTGAAGGCCTCCTTTGGGGCATAGCCAGACAAGGCATGAGATGCACAGAATGTGGTGTCAAATGCCATGAGAAGTGCCAAGACCTCCTAAATGCTGACTGTTTGCAGAGTGAGTATTTCATTATAGCTGAAGAGTATTAATTCACACCTTTTGATTTTATGTGTATGCTCAGCAATATCTTGAAATGAGGGACCAGATCACCCAAAATCAGTGAAGGTGTGTTAATGCTCCTCAGTTGAGAAGTTAGCCAGAAGCTTTAGAGAAAACCTACTGTTAGAAAACCTACTCATTTTGCTTTTGTCCTTGAAATCTGTCAAATGTTGCTGGGCTTTTACAAAATAATGCTTGCTAACATCAGTGAATTATTTACTTGCCACTGTCTATGGCAATATCTGGAGCAATTTATTACTTGGCATAGACCCTCTCTGTTTTACTCAAAACACAAAAAATGTCAAAGGAAATATTTTTAAATTATTCCTGCTACTTACTGTAGTCATATTGATGTGCTATAAAGTAGTCAAAAATATGAAACAGTAAGTAGGATCTTGTCCCTTCAAAATACTAAATACTGTATGTGTAAGGGGAAAAAATTTAGTCAGTAAACCATTTGGCACTAGAATTAAAGCAGAGCAAGCAAAAAGCTCAGCTTGGCTCCAGCCACCACACATTGTTCTGTGAAAATATATCAGGTGTATTGAAATGATTTTTAAATTACAACATAATTATTATATAAGATTCTAAGCAATAGAAAATCAAGACCTGGAAGTTTTCTGATTTGGAGTGGAATGGGCTTCCATACTCTGGAGTTATTCAACACTGTTCACTGTTGATATGTTCCAGAGCTTCTACAGGTTGGAAAACTACATAGATATTTCACTCAGTTCTTCCTTCTTTTCACTATATTCTCTGTGTGAGGAGCTGTCATGCAGGATGAATGCTCAAGGTTTGCACTGCTCCAGAATCAATTAAAATTTCCCAGAGCAACTGATCCCATGGACAATAAATCAGTGATCAATGTCTAAATCAAACTTCCTAACTGTGCTTAATTGTGATTCTGCACTGTGGTTGAAACTGGGCTGCTGTCCCCTGGCCCATATCACCAGCCCAAACAACTGAGTCTTAAAAGAACAAAACCTCTAGAAGGCAAATTGCAGATAAAATATTTAACAAGCCTAAGGGATCCCACTCTTCTCATTAGTATGCAAATGTTTCTGAGCATCCTGTCATATTTTTTGCAACAGATTAATTGTTCAGCATTTATAGTATACTACTTTGAAAATTTCATGTTTCTTGTTTTCCATTGAAAAAATGAATTGACCAATTGGTTAAATCTCTGTTTCTGAGAAAGCTGATGCTAACAGTGTCATAAAGTGAAATGTAGTTATTTTTATCATAGTCATTCTTTTGCCCACCTTGTAATCAGTAGGATGTATTCACCTTCAAACTTCTGTGTTTTGTTTTTTTAATATATAATCATTGCTAATGTAGGCTGTAGAAATTAATTCACATCTCAAGATCTTTGAGGTCAATATATAAACTTGTTCTCAATTAGATTTAGAAAAAAAACAGTAGCACTTTCATTAGCTCTCTCATCTTCAATAAGATATCCTTTCTAGTACTAGGTGCAATATTAAATTAGAATTGATTTCAATCATGTTGAGTTTGTATCAGTCCCTAGGGTGAAAGGAGCTTGTTAACTTCCTGTACAATGTAAGTTACACTATTGTCTTAATTAGTTTGATCAATACTGCATGAAAAGAGTTGTTGATAGACAGCAGTAGAGGTTGTTAGCAATAGGGGACGTAAAACTAGTTGCAATAAATGAGTATAAAGAGAAAGATATTTACTTAAAGGAAGTTGTGTTTTAACACATATTTCAGTATTATCTGTACTGTCTCAAAAATCAACAAGGTTTCTAACAGGAATATGTTATTGCCATTCAGATTGTGCCCAGGGTTTTTCATTCAGTTAGGTTGTTACATTTCTACTTTTTAAGGAAGGGTAGAAAATAAGAGAAAATGAAAAAAAGTTCCCTCCTGCATCTTCTACGAATGACCTGTCATGTTTTCCAGACAGCTCAGCAATCATCTCATAATAAAATCCCTAGAGAATTTTTAACTGGTGTTTTGTTTTATGGTAGCACATAATTCTATTTCTACTAATTCCTAATTTTTCAGTCTGGATAATCTTTAATTGCTAGAATTTTGGTCTTCTATATTCAAAAAGATTAGGTACTCTGACCAAGAGATTTTCAAGATTTCTCAAGATTTAGCAGCCACGGAAAACTCCTTAAAGAAGCCATATAATTCAGCCTTTTGGCAGTCTGAGATCACTGGTATCTGGTATTTCAACCCACACTTTTCCAATATTATAACATTATGCCTTCCCACTCTACATCTCTCTATAGATATAGATACCAGTTGCCCTCCAATGTGCTAAGAAACCTTCTGACACATTGAAAACTGAAAAAACAAAGCATGTAATATTTGGTTTGTAAGACTTCACTGAAATCTTATGCTGCAAGATGAACCTTTCCAGTTCTATTTCTTTAGCCATTGCAAGCTGAATGCCTCAAAAAAAACTTCTTCAAAAGAAGGATAATATCCCTTGATCTCTTCTACCATCCTCATATAATTACTGAACTTATCAGTAATGACCATTTTATTGGAGAGGGGAACCTTTCTGTTCCATACCTGTGATAAATTATTTTCTTGGGTAGGCTCTCCTTTCCAAAAAGTCTCTGAGTTTAATACCACAGGTGTGGTTCTAATGATCAAGTTTTGAGATCACAAAACTTGTGCTTTCTGCTCAGTACACAGATGTTTCCACAGTAGTGATTGGCGCTGAATAGTACTGGTTTAATAAATAATTTTATGTATAACACATAACACTGATGGAAGATGACTATTAACCCCTCATGTTAAAATAAATCAACTGATAATTTTATATATCACAAAGAATATATATATATATATATATATGAGGTATTATTCAGGTGAAAGGAAGATCTCCTTCAGGTACTGCCGTACCAAGAGTTAACTGGAGACCTTAGAGAGGAAAAAGAACAAAGTTAATTTTCAATAACAATGGTGACCTTTTCTCTCATTTCAGGAGCAGCTGAGAAAAGTTCCAAACATGGTGCAGAAGACAAAACACAGAATATTATTAGCGCTATGAAGGAAAGAATGAAGATTAGAGAGAAAAATAGACCAGAGGTGTTTGAAGTGATCCAGGAAATGTTTAATATTTCTAAAGAAGATTTTGCACAATATACAAAAGCAGCAAAACAAAGTGTTTTGGATGGAACATCCAAATGGTCAGCAAAAATAACAATCACAGGTAATTTTCTTCTGTTCTAAGAGTTCTTTCTTTCATATTCCCCTGATTGAGGAGCAAGATTTTTTATAAGTAGAGCTGGACTGTGTGTTCAATTGCATACTTGGTGCATATAAAAACAGTGGAATTTATAGGATGCCAACTGCACGAGTTGAGTTTTAGGTTGCCAAAACCACTTTATATTCTATTGTTATAGGAAGGAAGACAAGTAAAAATAATGTATCTCCTCTACCTCCTACCAATATCTTCTGTGATAAGGATGAGATTTTTGCCATCAAGTACAAGAGTTTAAGTTCACCAAAAAAAAGGCTTTGCGTGATTAAAAAAACATTTGAGCTTGCAATTCCAGATCCCATTGGTTTTGAAACTTATTATCCATTCACGTTGCTTGACTAAGGGTGTGTTCCATTTTAGAGATGCTGATGTTGCATAATTCTGTTCACTCCAGACATATTCCAGATGGCTTCCAATTGCATTAGCCTGGTTGCTCATGAAGATTCCAGGTCCTCTGACTTTGACATTTCAGTTTTTGAGCTAAAACCTCAGCATAAATGGAGGCTATTCTGAAGGTTGAGAGGTGGTGCATGAAACTCAAAAGAATAATTGTGGAATTTTGGGACTGTCACCAAGCACTAAGGACATATTTAATTCATATGTTTACTTTTAGTTCTACCTCTAAAGGATACTGAAGGCTGTCTAGTGTTCAGGGCACTATGTACATACAATTTAATTCTTGAAGACTTTTGCTAGGCTATCCCCTCATTCTACTGCATAAATAGGAGAGGGATACTTCCTTGCCTTCTAAAAATTTCCCTGTGGATTTAGAGTGAATGGGGAAGACAAAATATGCTATTTTATTCCTAAGAGTGTTTTCAGAAATTGGATGTTTTAAAGAATAGCAGAATTTTACTTCTTTCACTGAAGTCAGCACATATGACTGAACCCACACCGAGACCTGATCTGCTGAGCAAGGTGCCATTTTTAGGTAATCATTTTTCTGAGCACACCAAGGGAGCTTCATTATCCAAGGTGATTGACATTAGAGAACGTTAACTCAATGTTACCACTGAGATGATTTAAAAAATGTGTGCAAAATAACAAAGCCAACTGCTGCTGAATGGTAAGAGCAAGAGCAAGTGTTTTAGCTGCAGTTCTCTGGTTTGGTAGGCTGCTCTTTGAGAGTTCTGCTTTCTCCTGAGATTTCCAGTTTTATGAATTATGATGGAAAATCAAATTGTATGTATTTATTTTTGCTACTAAATTCATATCTATTAACTATACACCCACACTAACTGTCAGAAAGGATAGCAAATACATAAACAGTTGATGATAATTGATCTGAACTGTCACCTTCTCTGTGATAGCATAGAAAGTATTCTAAAAGTCATAGTTCATCTCTTAAGAAAACAGATGGCAGCAATGTCCCTCATGGTTAGTTCCATAAGCCACAGGGAACTGTGGAATATATATTTTTTATATTATTGGAGGTTTTACTTTGGGAATGTTAGTTTGGATCTTGGGAGAAATTTTGGAAATTTTTATTTATTTATTTAGTGGGGGCAGGAAACTTTAGGAATCTATCAGACTCAAGACAAGTTACGCAACATTATATTCCTTGCCATTTTGACTAAAGCAATGTTTGAGAAAAGTATTTGAATTATGTGTGAAAAGTATTTGTTTTGTGCTCAAAGTAGTGAATCTTTATTACTCTATTAAACTATATTTTTAAATATGACACAGTCCAGAAGGGTAATTAGACAAACCTTGTCAGTCTCCAGAGTTACAGACATTGGGAAAATAGTCCAGAAACCTTTTCTTCAGGATCCCTCATTGTGAGGCCTTTGTTTCCTGTTGCTGTTGTCATTCTCATTTACTTCTTGGCAATAAAGGCTATGAGGTCTAAAGCACATTTCTCTCCTTTGTTGCAGTTCTTTGTGCTCAGGGCTTACAGGCTAAGGACAAAACTGGTTCAAGTGACCCATATGTTACTGTGCAAGTTGGCAAAAACAAGCGAAGAACAAAAACTATTTTTGGGAATTTGAATCCAGTATGGGATGAAAAATTCTACTTGTAAGTAGAGAAGATGCTGTTGCTATTGCTTTTTTTAATCTATATTTAGATAATATAAGTCTACCAAGTGAAATGTTGGCTTAATTTGAAAACATGTTTTGTCTGCACTATACATATTTATAGCATTATGAAATTAGCGAGTTCTGAATGGAGAGAGCATCAAAATTTATTGTGTCTTTATCTTAGAGTGATCATGCAGCTTATAATTAAGTCTTTTTTGGGATCTGTTGGTGATGTCTAATTATTCTAGTCTTTAAAGGAACTTAAGTAACAGTTTTCATACTTCAACCTTACATACCAAGTATTGTCCTTAGAAATGCTTTCCTATATGCCAGATACTGACCATGCAAGGTGAATGTGTTTTTATTTGACACTGTGATTCTCTGAGGTGTAGCTGGGGAATTTGGCAGTAACTGTTGTGCTCCAGGCTCAGGGTTGGTGTGTTTGTATTGTCCATACTTTTAGAGAGTGTTGTCTGAGTCAAATATGGAGAGTACCATATGATGGTATTGTTTAGTTTATTGTCATATTTCTTTCCTCCTATGAAGAGGGAAGGAGTTGTCACTATTCCTATCTGCATAAACTGTGCAGTTTCTGTGAGGGTTCAGGCATTTGAAATAGTGCCCTGCTTTCTTTGAGAAGGTGCAATGTCAAAACATGACAGGTTAACTTCTTACAGTCTGGTACTTCCCTGGTTTTTGGCCAAAATCTGCTACTTTATTTAGGAGGAGATTATTGTTTCAGTGGAGTGTAAAAGAGTTTTGGTCCAAGATGCTGCTTCTATTTGTCTGGAAAAGGAACTAGAGAATGCCAGCTGAATTAAACAGTGTATGCCATTCTTTCACAGATTCAAACACTTGTTTAGAAATGAATAGGTACTTCAGAGAAAAGAGACACCTAGAAACTTTTTACAAGCTTCTTCTATCCAGAAATCATTTTCTTTTTGAGTTAACTGTGTTACTGTGGTAACAGTTGAAGTGTCATACCTCACTGAATGGCTTTGAGTGTCCAAAAGCAGGACATAATTACTTTCCGGCATTTTAATTGTAGGAATTGTGTAATGTCAAAACTTGGATGAGCAATTCAGAAAATTTCACGGAAAGTTTGTTGAATGTAGTTTCTCAAAGATGTGAGCCAGGCTACAATAAAAGCCCTCGAAACTTGCAAATATTTAATTTTTTTCCCCAGCACTAAGTATTATTATCATCTGCTGCCCTAGGAATAATATTTAGACCCCCCTCTCAAACTTTACTCCAGCATGTACCTCCTGAGCAACTGCTTTGCACTGAATACGTTTTCCAACATTTTTACAGCACATGTGTTTTCTGAAATAATCTCCCTGACTTACTTAATGCTTTAGATTTCAGCTGAAAGTATATGAGAATTTCTAAATTGTATTAAATAAACTATAAACGTTTAACCAGAAGATTAAATCTAAAGTAAATCAATATAACTATTTAATTGACTCAGGAAGTGTTATTTAAATTAGGCTGTATTAGTGGCAGTTGATATTTAAATCCTGTTGAAAATCCAACATTAACCATCACTATAACTTTTAAATTATAAATTTAGAAATAAGATGTCGCAAAAATCTTACAATCTTATGCATACTTATCATACCAAAACATGTTTTCAAGTCCTCCCATCTGTTCCAAAATAAGGACTTGGAAAAAACATTGACTCCCCACTGTGCATTTGCTCTGTCATAGCACACGGAGTGAGCGCAGTGTTCCTGTTCTTAGAACCACACGTGACCCAGATATGATTGCATGGTAACAGTGAGAAAATGTTTCTGACAAAATGCAGTCTGACCCCCTGCTAAATGACCATGGGACACTGGCATAGGTTTGAACAGGGGACCTCATAAAGGATAACTAAAATAGAGCTTTGTGGTGCACAAGGTAGAGAAGTAAATAGGCCAGCAGATGTTCATTTAATGAATGTAACATAGGTGCTAAGGGCTTTGATCCTTTCTCCTGGCATTATTAGAAATGAGATAACAGAGAAGTTTGAGGGCTTTTTCAATGACACATCAGTGATAGGAGAGTTTCTTTCAATGCCAGAGCAGAGTCCTGCAGCTGTCACCTTCTCTTTGTGGTTGAGTGTGGCATCTGATACAGAAAAAGAGACTGCATTTTCTTTTTTTTTTTTTTAATTACAGGAAGATATATTTGGCTGTAAAGTTTTCAGCTTTGTAGAAACCTTTTTATTGATACACTATAATAAAAGTCTACTCTCATTCTTTTCTTGACTATTTTCAACAGTTGGTTGCTGACATACAGAAACAGGTTTTTCTGACAGTGTTGTCTAGGCTAGCACACATCTCCAAATTGCCCTGCTGACTTTGCAGGTACCACATTTCTTCTGACCATTCATAAATACCTCAGATACAATTTTATAATGTAGACATCTTTCACATAACTGGATGATTATTTTACATTATTTATTTTTCCTATTTTGGCTGTCACTAAGACAGCGTAAGGGCTCTAATAAATATCTTCATAGGATTTATATTGCTACCTTCAGTGGATGAAGACATTTGCTCAAACTGATTTCAGTCATCCAGCTGTAGATGTTCTTTCTTTAGAGTTACTTTAAAGCATGGCACTCACACAATATTTAATCAGAAATAAATTACTAGTGGATTCATTTTAAGCAATATTTACTGTCAGTGGCCAAAGTCCCTTTCAAATGTTATTTTGTGCATTCTTGATCAGCTGGACTGACTTTTAAAAAATATTATCTTCACTGTACCTGAAGATAACATGGTTGGTTAACTGCCTAAATGATGCTCCAGTTTCCAGTGCTATTTAAGCACAGTTGTGCCAGAATTGTTGAAATAGCTCAAGGATTGCCTCCTAGGCAAGAGTATATAACAAAGACTTGTATTACATAGAACTAATTGAGTAATAAAACCTACACATTAGTTTACTATATTCATCCATCCCAAAAGTTCTTCAATAATCAGCCTGAGACATTCTGCTAATTAAAATAACTGTATCTCACAGCCTCAGCCCAAATCAAGAGAGCAGAACACCTCTAAGAAGCAATTCCAATGATAAATCGTTTGTTCAGTGATTATATTTTTCAGGTTTAGAGTACAGCATGCATGGTCTGAGTCTTTTTTTCCAACTGCTGTCAATCCAGATTAATTATACAATTCTCTTTTTGTTATGATAGAGTAAAATAATGCAAGAAAAAACATAATTAGTCTCATTCTACTTTATCAGAAAGCATGGCCCATGTCAACACTGCTAAAGAATTGGGACTGTCCAGACTAGAGAAGAGACAAGTAGTGGAGGTAAGGATGTCTTTAAACACATCCTTTCTCCTGCAAAGAGGAATGGAATAATCTATTTTCCATGCTTACTGTTACAGTAGAACAAGAATAATAGAACAAGTAATAGTATAGTAGAACAAGTAATAGCCACAAATTACATTTAGAGACTTTTAAATCAGACTTCAAAAAAATTTTGCCAACAGTTGGGCTAATGAAATTCTGGGAGACATATCCTGAGGGACCATGGAACTGTCTCTGAATACCTAAGAACAAAGTGGACATAGCAGTGGTGTGGATCTGGTCCTGGATTGCAGTAATGGCAATAGTACTAATAATAAACATGAGGGTAATAATAGCAATAAGTGGCTTTCTGAACTTACTGAGGGTAGCACAGTATCACTTAGTTGTCATTTTAACACTGGGTGCAGATCTCTCAGGGGATATGTACAATAAGATCATGCCAGTGCATCTAATATTAAATTTACATTGGGGTACTGTTGTAAAGATACTTTTTTATTCCAGTTTTATTACTCTAACCATTAGAATAAGCTGGAATTCTGTGAGGATTATTTCATGTCTGTGTGGCATTCTGGAAATGCAGAAGTAATGTAGTGTCACCAGCTTGTTGGTAAATTATTAAAACTGTCTCTTCTGTCTTGCATCTCTGAATAGACTACAAATTCTCTAGTTTTCAGAAGCATCAGTACCCTCAATTCTCTGTGTGCTAGAGAACAATTCATTTCTCATCTTCCTCTATCACACTTCTGTGAATGCTTTTACTGAGCACATAAAGCAGAGTGCTTAGAAGAGGAACACTGAAACAAGCATATGTTGTCTAGCCTTTAATTCCCTGGGTTGATTTTCCTGGAGTAAACAGAAGTAGGAATTCCACGCAGAGCTTCTGGACAGATGTTAGCAGTGACTAAAGCAGAACATGCATGTCATTCCAGAGGGCTGTTTCTGATTCTGGGCAGGTGAGCAGGATCATTCAGAGACAGCTCTGGAACTTTAGCAGTAACTCCCTGCAGTCACACTGCCACAGGGCAGGCCAGGAGGAAATATTTGCTCATCCACTCTTCAGTTTTTAAATACAAATTCATGCTATTTTTGTGGTCCTGAAGAGGAGCATTACAAAAGTGACAGAGCTGACTCTGTGCTAAAGTTTTGACACAAAGATGAGCATGAGTTAACACATTGGTTGGGCCTGGTCTCACCACGTTTCACTAACCTAAGATTAAAGGAGAAAAGGATGCTGAGGACAACAGAGGAGATCAGGGAATCCTGACCATCTGAATAAATATTTCTTTAACAAATAAGTGTATATCAGAGGGAAATTTATGTTGTCTCAGAAGAATAGAAATATGATGTTTGTGCTGAAGTACACAATGACTTTTTATATGCAGCATCTGTCAGAGAATCAAAGCAGGAATAAGATTCTGTTAAAAGCACAGGTATGGTGATGAGGGTCACAGAAATACCTCACCAGTAACAGATCTCCCTATGTCACTGTAGAAATCCCCTGTCAATTATTTCTGTTGGGTGAAAGCTAAATGCAATGCTGGACTTTAGCAATGTTAAGTAATAACTTAGAGCTACATTTTAGGAGAATTAAATAGCCTAGTTTCTTAAGGCAGCAATGCTTATTTGGTTCACCTCTATCTTCTTATATTTTGTATGTTCTTGCCAATAGCCTTTGAATTTTGTGATCAGTCAGAGAAATTTCCCATATTGCCAAATAGTGTGTCTGTAATGTTCTATGAAAATATGTGGTTAGAGAGAGATGAGATACTAACTGTCCTCAGTATGAGCTCATCCCATAACAGATACCAGGAGTTCACATAAAGGGGTAATTTATGAAAACCCCAGCTATGGGAGAAGATTCAGTCAGGTGATTGTAGTTGGTTGGATGTCAGGGAAGCCAGTAATAAGACAAAAGGAAACTGCACTCTATTAGTTTTGCTAATCACAGAACAATGTGCATTTTAATTACCAGAATTATCTGCAAAGTTAAAATCTGGAATACAGACAGACACAAGGATTTCTGTGATACTGAATGATGTCACAGTATGGCAGAATAAAAGCTGTGCATGCCAGTTTTAGTGTCTGATTGGCCTTGACAATAATAATTCCATTTACAGCACTTTATACTTCCAAAGCCCATTACCACCACTAATTAATTCTTAGAATACCCCTGAGGGGTTCTGCTTGGAAGATAAGTTGGAGTATTACTGTTTTAACACTGGAAACAGAGACAGATCACTAAGTAATGATAGTGCTTGGAATAGAATTTGAGTAAAAACTCTTAATCAACTGTGAAAGTAATGCCCTGCTGAAGATGAAAATTAACAGCTATGCTTCAAAGTATTTAAAGATAAACAAAGGTATGTAATATAAAAAATACTTCTGTAGCACTAGTGAATGATTAAAAAAAATACTTCATATGGATGCATGGGTATGGTATGGATTTATTTAACTGATGCCAGCTCTGTACTAGTCAAACTTCAGCAGAAAGTTTTTCACTAACCCAAACCTCTGCAGTCAGTGTTGGGATATCCCAATCAAGTCATCAAAAGCCATCACCAACAAATAGTAAACAGTCCTGTGCCTTATGGGAATAAGTATTAATAGAGTTTATTTTCCATTTCTGTGCAAATAAATGCAGGGTGCAGCTGGGAGTAAAAATGTTTTTCCTCTGTGTACTCTGTAGATTGAAAGTGAAGCCACCTCATTCCCTCTCACATCCAGAACTTTCTCAAATCCGCTCAACCCAGAAGGTGTTAGTAAGCCACTTAAATTTACAAGAAATTTTTTAGAACATGGCATGGTCCCTACTCTTTCTCCTTACCAGTTAATGGAGGTCTTGAAGAACATTAATGGATCTTTTTTAAAAAGCAGCTACTTATTTTCCTGGGTTTTTCTGATTGCCTTTCTTTCCTTGTTGGGATGTTGGTGCATACTTTTTGGTTTTTAACAAAAGCTTCCTGACACACACTGGAATTACTCTTTAATTTTTTTCTTGCTTTTTGTATTACTCCAGAGTACTACTTGGCATTCCTAAACAAATAAACCTGACCTAACTATATCTTTCCTAAGATACTCATTACATAATAGCATAAAGTATGAATTTCAAATTTAAAAAAAATTTATGACCAGTTATTGACATTCTTAAATACAATCTTTATGTATATATAACTCAATCAATTTATTCTCTTTATATGTAATAATTCTCATACATAGAGAAAATTTTTTGTCTCTGGCCATCTGGGTTGGCCTTTTTTTCCTGTTGATATTGCAGATTGTTTGTGCTTTGACATTTGGTGCAGTTAAGCAAGTGTGTGGAGATTGAGTTTAATGAATTAGACAGCAGTACAGAGTAATATAGTTTATATATCACTCACATTTTGTGTTTTGTTTTTGTTTTTCCAGTGAATGTCATAACTCTACAGATAGAATAAAAGTAAGAGTATGGGATGAAGATGATGATATCAAATCTAGAGTAAAACAGCATTTCAAAAAGGAATCAGATGATTTCCTTGGGCAAACAATCATTGAAGTAAGAACACTGAGTGGAGAAATGGATGTATGGTATAATTTAGGTATGATTCTTACTGATTTTTTAAAACAAATTTAGGTAGAGTATTACTGTCTTTAACTTTGTGACTTCAAAATTTGTAGCTTTGGTACCAATGTATGACTTTTAAAATATTAAATATAACAGGTTGATTTGAAAATGAAAGATAGAACCCACACTGCCCCATCCCACTGTGCCACTGACAGGGAGGGGGTAGAGAAAATCAGGAATCAAGTAAACCTGTGAAGAAGGGATAGGTGAAGGGAAGGTGTGTTTTAAGATCTGGGTTTATTTTTCATTATCCTCCTCTGATTTCACTGGTAACAAATTGATTTTTTCCCAAGTTGAATCTGGTTTTGGCCATGGAAGTAACTGGTGAGTGATCTGTTCCCCATCCTTATCTCGACCCATGGGGCTTTCATTAGATTTTCTGTGCCCTGTCCAGCAGAGGAAGGGAGGTGATGGAGCAGCCTTGGTGGGCACCGATCAGAATCAACCCATCACACTCAGAGTAGTCCAGCTTGTTGGTAAAGTCTTCATAATTAAAGGAAAATAATAATATTTAGTACAGATGTCAGGTAGAAAATTACAGTAATTTCAGTTGAGAAGGGGAAAGTAGTAAATAAATAGCTGTGTAGCCTTGCTTGAATGAGGGAGATAAAATAAGAGATTCTTTACTTCATAGTTAGATATTCCATTTTGTGGCCTGAATCATGTGTGAGGTATTAAAAGACATTCTTGTTTTCAACAGCAGGACTCCCTAGCTTTAAAAGATTAAACTAGAATGATTTATGAAAGCTTTTCATATGACATACATGTGTTCTTGGTAGTTACTAATGTATTATTTTTCCACACTTCAGAAAAGCGAACAGATAAATCAGCTGTCTCTGGGGCCATTAGGCTGAAAATCAATGTTGAAATTGAAGGAGAGGAGAAAGTTGCTCCTTATCATGTGCAGTACACCTGTCTACATGAGGTATGTTGGAAAAGTTATAGTATACAGTATGGAAATTACTGTTCAGTTGTTGCATGGATAAAGAAATAAGGCTACAGAACATTAGAGCACTGAAACAAATAACTGCTGCTGTACTTGAGGACAAGTTTATTTTAGATTTCCCATTCTGTATTGCTCAGGAAGTATCAGGTTCAGAGGCAAGGGTAGAACAACATAAGACCACCAACAAACAGATCATTCCTGCCAGGAGGTGTTAGAAAAAGAGGTTGAGCCAGGTAAACTCTCCCTGTACTGTTTTTTGATTTAGCCTTTAGATACTTGATTGTTAGCATCAGGAATATACAAACATTTCTATATATTACAGAAGTATACTGTAAAGGATTTCTTTTGTTCTACAGTAATACATATTTTGGAGAGTGAGAAAAAGGAGAAACGCAAACTCTATAAAATCTAATTTTCCTTCAACTAGTTTGCTTTTGTCAACATTGAAAAAAATAATCACTGATAAATAGGTGTGTCTTCTGAAAGATTTTATTTGTAATTGATTACTCTTCCTTCAAATAGAGATCCATGTAGAAAGTCTATTCTGGAAATACAAGTAGTTTCTGAAAGCTGATAGCTAATGCATGAAGGTTCACCACTAGCATGTAGCCACAGATTCCCATTGTTCACCATTTGTAAAATCAGATATTTAGGGCATTTTTCCTGATCAATTTTGACCTGAAATTTCAAATGTTGGACTTATGAAGTAAATGACAATATTCAAATGCTTTAAGCGAATCCAAGAGACAGTTATGGGCTAATTAGCAAAACTGAAAGTATTTTGATGTTTTAGGAGGTTTTTTCCAATCACTGAAAATAGGAAATAAAATCTTTTGGATTTTTTGGATACATATAAAGTTGTAAAATTTGTGAATACATATGGAGCTAGGCAATCTGAGAAGAATTCTATGCCATGAATGTCAAATCCTAGCTTTGCTCCCAAGGGTACTAAAACTAAGTTTTGTTGCACACCTTGAACAACGAGAGAGGCACCTGCAGTATTTCTGTTAGCTCCCTGTAACTGAAGGGCTTAAATAATGAATTTGAAATTTATTGGTCACAGATACAATTGAAATTGAAACACTCTGTAATAAGTATTATAACATCATGATTTCATTCATTAACAAGGGCATATAAAAGAGAAGTTTCTGCACTATTTTATGTTGCAGTCTTTCTGTGCCAGTTAATAGGCAGGACTTTATATCAAGAAGATACAATGTGCTGAATCACAAGCTTGCTGACTAGTTTGAGCCAGTCTTTGGAAAAACAAACAATTTAAAAATTGACTAACAACATATTGAAGACTATATGTAGGATATATTTCAGAATGCTTCTTAAAAGCCAAACTTTCCTTTTTGAAACATTTCTTACCTTTAGAATCTGTTCCATTACCTGACGGAAGTGAAGTCAAATGGTGTGGTGAAAATCCCCGAGGTGAAAGGTGATGAGGCCTGGAAGGTTTACTTTGATGATGCTGCACAGGAAATTGTGGATGAATTTGCAATGCGCTATGGAATTGAATACATTTATCAAGCTATGACGTAAGTATCATCATGGCCAGCTTTCTGCTTTGCTGTCAACAATGAGTTTGAGGGAAGTAACGAGTCTCAAACCTTTGTGAATTCATTCACTGTTTCTCTTCCATTCCTGACTTTAAATTCTTATCAGTTTGACCATCTGATTCTCATTAAAGTGCTTCTCATCTGCAGTGGCTTTAAGATATAAGCATTTTATAAGCTGTTACTGGTATTACTGCTAATGCATTCTTTAATCCTTATGATACTGACATATAGCACAGTTCAGAAAGACTTCCAGTGTTCCAGATGCAGCTGGAACAGGGTTTCAGAAGCTTTGTACTCTTTTCTACTACTATGGAAGCTCACTAGTGGCTACAGTGAGCTTCCATAATATGTGTAAATAATTTGTGCAAACCATTTTTAACAGTACTGAGCCCTATTACTGCATCGTCCATTCTAAAGTATCTGTCTGAACACCTTAGAACACAGCACCATAGAGCCCAGACATGTGAGATCCATCATGTGTTCTCAATATATCCAGCAAAAAGTTTTCTGGTGAAAAGGACTATATTCTGCTAGAGCTGTAGAAAAACAGGAGATCGAAGTGAGTCCTATAAATAAAAAATACAGGCTTTTCTCTCACAGCAACCTGGTATTGTGGGATTTTTAATCAGAACATCTCTCATATTTTTGTATCTCATTACCTCCTAAAAAGAAGAGTCTTAGAATAAGTAAGAAGATACCTAAAAATCTCAAGTTTTCTTTTATTTACAGAATATATTGACACCACCTACTATTGCAATGAGCTTGTCTTTCACTTTATGTAGCTGTCTGTGAATTCTTGTATTGTTCATCTAATAGAAGTTCAGGGAATATATTTTTGTAATATACATATTTATAATGATCTTCCTTCAAGGAACTTACGCAGCACTGCAGAGAATAATTAATGATTATATGATTAATAATAATTAATTCCAACCAAGCCATTTTAAGTTAATTGACCTATTTTGCCTTGTCCTCTTTTTGTTCTTGCTTTCTTCTGTACCTTTCCCCCCAAATTTCCCTGTTGTTGTTGACTGCAAACCAGGTATCTGAGGGCAGATGTAATGAGAAAGTGAATTTAATATTAGATAGTCACAAGAAATAAAAGCTAAGATTTCATTGTCCCCATACCCACATCCTTTTGTATTTTAAAATGTTTCGTGTCAATAATGAGCACTGCCTTTTTGAGGGAACAGCCCCAGCCTGTTTAAGTTGGGAATAAAATCAGTGATGCATGTAATCTCATGTAATACTTGGAGAAAAATATATATTCATATCCGTTGTTTTGCTGAATCATCTGCAGACGCATCTCAGAGCATTCAGACTTTGGGAAGAAGAGTAGTGAAGACACTAAGTCTATTTGTCATGAGGAATTTTCTTTTGGACTATTATCTCCTGGTTTTATTCTTTTTATGAGATTACCTTTTTCTTCTGGAACAATTTTAGTGGCTGGAAGAAAATGTACAGCTTCTTGATTTGGAAAATAGAATTATCAGATTGCATTTTGTAACAAAGATCTTCTACTAAAACAAAAGCAATTTTCTACTATATAACAGAGAGAGAATTTGAATGTAATCACTTTGCCCAGAGGAATATTGTGTAAGAATTTTTTGCTTGAGAATCTAGTTGCAGAATACTTCTACTGCATGTCTCATGGTAACATTGGAAATTAAAATGCTTGTGTTTGTAAATGCAAAACTGATTAAGCTTTAATACCCCGGGATCCAGACCCCAGAGAGCATCTGCATTTTATCAGGCTACGTGAGTTTTAGGATGCTGAATTCATATTTGTTTTAAAGTTAGCTATTACAATAAGTTCCAGTGCCACTAAATGATAGTCAATCTTGACCCTTTTAAGTCTAGATAGATGCCATATGCTGGAGTAGGAACATATGCCTTTCTGCATTTCTACACAACATAAACCTGATTAAGCTTCTCTAAAGTACCCCTGTCTAAACTGATTTGGCATCCTGTTCCACTACAGCAATAAACAATCCCACTTGTCTATTATTTCTGGTTCATTATAGTGGCTTTAAAATCTATGATCTCTTAATAAACCCTGAAGATTTCCTTCTGACTCTCAGTAGTTATAGCTATCTTCTCCTTTAGAGCACAGAAATAATATTTCAAAAATTTCGTCTTGATTTTCTAAACACAGTGAATATACTCATACTGAAATGTGGGAATCAGACCAGGAGATACCACACAGGTTACCTATCTGCTCTAATCATTGTCCCTACTTAGACCTTTCTCACCAAATTAGAAAGATAATGAATTCAGGTGTGGTTGCACCTCTTGCTGGAGATAGGAACATCTCCACATTTTTATGAGATAAATGTAGACACTTTTCCCCTAAAGATGCTGACTTAGATGGAGTGTTTTACTCTCAAGATATGGATTACGAGTGTACAGTTCCTGAGGAAGAAAATCTGCTTTAAGGTACAAATGTGGAATTCATGTGAATAGAAAAACAGCCATTGACCCATAGTAAAATACAACAAAAAGACTGATTCTGTTGCAGTAATTGCAGCTCTTTGAAGTCTTGACTATATAGGTTACATAATCCACTCTTCTTTTTTATGACTATTTTATACTGCCATTCCTCATGGAGTCTGTTCTAGGAAAAGAAAAGCGAGACCATTACAGTCATTCTTAAATGGTTCAGATGAGAATTTTTTTTGGTTTTTTGATGGGTAACAGCCAGACAGACACTGTTAGCCACACAACTGGTATGTGTAACTCCCAGAAGTACAAGCAGGGATGTGTGAGACAGTAGGGAAGAAAATAAGTATCACAAAAAGCAGGAAGAAAAAGTAGAAAAACAGCACAGTGATCCAGCTGCCCTTTATTTTGATGACTGTGGTGACTGATGGCAGTTTATGCTGTAGATTCAATGTCTAGAAGGAATCAAACTGAAATTTTATTTATCTACATATATTAAGCCACACTCTGCAGTGAGGAAAAAGTAACTTTTTTCCTGTCATTCATCTTTCAACTTAATTTACTTTTCTTTAGAAGGCAAAAATCTGAGCATGTATTGCAACAGTGTTTGACGAGACGCTGAAATTACACATAATATCAGCAGCCTGAATTTACTGTGTAATAGAGTCAAGTGCAATAAAAGCTCTATTAAGATCTTTACTTCTTACTGGCAAGAGTCACCACAGGTAGAAACTAATGATTCTCAATCACAACATAGCTCTCATTCCAGCAGGTTAATGGGCACTAACTATGTCATCTTGTTCTCCTGCTAGTTTTCAATTAATGTGGCAGCATTACAGAAAGCACACAAATCGCCCATTAAACTAATTTTTTATTGATAGCATTTGCTTGCTGATGAGTACAGCACATCAATTAGACTCCTTTCTTTGCTAATTCATGCTAACAGAAGTATTGGAAAAATCCCAGGCACTGTCTATTGGTCAGAAAATTGCATAGTAAGAAAGTTGGAGCGAGCAGGCCTGGTTTCAGCTTATGCAGTGCAGCCTTGCTCTAAAATGTGTGAGATCTAGCAGTGGTTTCTATGACTTTATGTGCCCACTAGAAATTGTTCATAACTGATGCTACTGGCTACTGTTTCAAAGCCCAGCAAAAACAAGGATAGGTGTTTACTTTGATTTATTCATTTTAGCAAGCAGAAGGAATCCAGGTATCTCACAGGTAGCTGATAATCTGAGTTATCAGCACTCTGAGTCATGACCCATATTGTGTACTTAATAGGTCCTGTGAACATTATAGAGATTTTAATTAAATGATGGAGAGAAAGAGAAATCTGGCACACATGCTTTATCATAATTTTCACTAAGCACTTTACAGGTGAAACAGTGCAGTGATACAATAAGGACATAAATTACAGCAATTGCTTTAAATTTTCCTTGTGAAAAATTGGTACAATTAGGGTCTATTCTTAATATAAGAATTCAGTACAGGTAGCTCATTGTGAAATGCTTATGGGAACCTTCAGAAGACACCCTAAAATTTTGACCCAGACAATATTTCCATAGTCTGTTATGTTCCCTGAAGGCAATTGAGACAATCTCAGTGATTTTTTTTGCTGCTGACTGCTCCTTTTGCCTGCCTCCTCCCACAGCAGAGCATGTGTTACAGGTATGACTCTAAGGCCAGTGGGGTTATTAGTGCCTTTTTATCTCCAGATTGATGTTACTCATGCACTAAGGACTTTTAAGTCCACTAAAAGACTTTTGGAAAATAAAGGTCATCAATATTAAAAGTATTAATTATTTTGTCGATTTTTTGATAATTGCTTCTGATTATCCCTACCTATATTTCCCAAATTCACTCACAGATAAGGAGATATTTCTATTAGCTTTAAAGGTTGCCTTTATTGGTGAGAACCACCTGACATCACTATTGTATTTTATTAAAAAGGAAAGTATTATTCTTCTACTTGACAGAGACATGTGACATATGTTTTGAAAGATTTTTCTGTGGGGTAGAGACCTGTGTTTTTCTTTTGTTGAATTCACATTTCAGTCTTCAAAAGAACTTCTTGAAATTACTGGCTATGAATTAAAGTTTTGGTAACATCATTCCATGAGCACATAGCTGGGAATGCTGGGCTCTAGTCCTGGTTGGTTTCTGTGTAATTTTGAACCGTTTCTCTCAGTTATGTAAAATGCAGATAATGGCACTTAATAATTGCTCCTACAGGAAAACAGTCTTGAATAATGCCTTGAAAGATGATTTGGGCAGTGACAATAGTTAAGGGCATTTGGCTTAAGTTCAGCAGGAAAGTTGCATTGTACCCTGTGTTAATTTTTTTCTTGGAAGGGCATTAGTGCCCAGGTGGTTCAGGCCCAGCACACTGCTCTGCCTTATGCTCCTGAGGAGGAACAGGAAAGAGGAGCCAGAGACTCCAGCTAAGATGAGCATGTGGCCAGATCAGGACCTTCAGTCATACAGACCCTGATTGGAATTTCTTAATCCTCTTCTGTTTGTACACCCATTTTTACCACCATCTTTTCCTAATCTCCTTCATTCTCTTTCCTATTTGTGTACATTTATTCTTTATCCCTCTCTCTCTCCCAGTCCTGCCTAATTATAGATCTTGAAATTAGGATTTTATGTTTAAAATTATAATGTTCACTCTCCTCATGTGTCAGATCTTTCATTCATTTGTACCTCTCAGGTTTTGTTGTGTTATAAGCCCTTTGTATGCTTCCAGCAGGCATCTCCTGTTTCATTAAACAAGTAAACGGTGCTGCTACATTGCACCTCTGGTTTTGGCTGCTTTGTGTTTAACAGACTGATTACCTAAATTTTACTGGCCTGGATCAAAGTGGAAGAGTTTCAGTTATGGCCTAATTCAAATCAAGGCGAACCCAGAAGCTGCTTGAAGCACCTTTCATTAATAATGGAGGGTGAAATAAAAGCCACACTAAAATGCTGGTTTGAGTCTTTTAGTTGACAACAATTAAATCTTTTTCTACTATGGATCTCTGTGACTTTCCATGATGATGAGTTAGAGTTTTCTTTTTTAGGTTTTCTTTAATAATTAATGTTTTGTTGAATAGCAATTAAAATCATTAAGTCATGTTTTTGTGTTTAGGATTAACAGAGTAAGAACTGAATGCGAATCTAATGTGGCCAGTTTGAAAATATCAGTGTGCAACAAGTGGCAACTCTATCAAACATGTCTGGATTTTCCTCATATACATCTGTACAATTTTCCACGAGGTAGCCTGAAAGTTACATAATTAGAGTTAGAAAGAAATTATAATGGGAGAAGAAGCAGATTCCATGCCATATTTAATAACTGTTGGTTTGTTTGAATTTCAGGCACTTTTCCTGTCTCTCTTCTAAATACATGTGCCCTGGTGTTCCAGCAGTTATGAGTACATTGTTGGCCAATATAAATGCTTTTTATGCTCACACAACAGCAGCAACTAATGTATCTGCCTCAGACCGCTTTGCTGCTACCAACTTTGGGGTAAGTAGATTTTCTTTAATAGAGTTCTGGTCCTTTTCTTTTTTTTCCTAGTATATTTCATATTAACTTCTACATTGATATTTTTTTAATTGCTCATTTTAAAGAGTAAATGTTGCTGTTAGCGTTTGAAAATTTTACCCTGAGTCTTTAAAATCAATCATCTATAAAAGCCAGAGAAGATGCTACTCAGCTCCTTGTGAGGCATAGAGGGTAGAAAGCACTGGCACATATTCACAGCACTAAAATCTCTAACAAACAGGTTTTTGCTTTATTGCAGTGGGCCTTGCAAAGTGGTAACTGCAGTAGACTAAGTATTGGATGCAATTCCTTTCTTGGTCTGTGTCATCAGTGAACTCATGTTAACCTAATGGATGTAGCCATAAGTGCTGCTCTTCTCACAAAGATCCATAATAATAGACTCTCTCTGATTTTTGCTGAAATTTTTGCTGGTGAATTGTCCAAGTCCTGGATTTAGGTATCAGGAACTTTAGGAGGAATAGTAGCATTTCAGGATGTGGTAATACTTCTTTTGTTGTTGCTAAATTTTCTTCTGTGGATAATTATCTCACAGCATGGACTTCCTAGTCTTTGAACATGATAATAAATAAAGATCCATTCACTCCCTATTCTGATTTCTTCACCAACTCTTAGAGGAATTGAGAGCAGTAAGGCAGAGCAATAATTCAAAGAGATTGCCGTTATAGCTCTGGTATTACGCATGATACAGAGGGTATAAACACAATCTTATGCTGAAAAATGTGTTTATTCTTTCCTCTTTTTTCTTTTTTTAGTAAAGTTTTTATTTGTAAGGTTGATATCAAACATGTATTTGATGTAATATTTTCATAAAATACCATTTATTGACGAAATAAAATATTAATCGTAATTAAAATTTATTAAATACACGTTAAAATTTCAAAATCAAAATTTTATTTGAAGTAGTGTTAGAGGCACTAGTACTCTTCTCCAGTATTAGAATAATAGAGGAATTATTAATTTCAGATTTTCAAGATAAAATTATGAAATTATACATTTGGATGTGTAAACCAAGAATTACTTAATATCTTTGTTGAAACAAGTCTTCTCTTTCAATGTTTAAGCTTTATTAAACCTTTGACTTCGATGCAACTTTTGAAATTTAGAATGGTTTTGCTGGATTTTTATCCTTTTTTCCCATTTTTCTAATGATCAGAACTACTTTTGTCCTCAGACTGGTCAGAGATTAAGTCCTTTATCTGATGGTAATGCCAGTTTGCCTCTGACACAATTCCAGTCCAATTCATAGTTCAACAGATGGATGGAAAAAGAGTAGTAGGCATCACTAAAAGAGATTTGGAGCTCTTTTTCAAACAATTGACTTATAGGCAAAATATGAGATTATTCTTCTCTCCTGGGTCAAAAGGCATTTGTTAGTGAATAGCTGCACATCATTCATCAAAAAGAACATCTCAAATTCAAGTCCTCAGGCTACAGCTGGGAATGATTTGGCTGACTGAATATTTCAGTAGAGCTTTATAACATGACAAAAAATTTCTATTTTGATTGATCCCTTAAGGGAGCTGTGCCAAATTAGTGGGGTTTGGTGTAGGTTAGAACTCCACTGATGAGAGACCATGCACAGACTCTATTTTCAAGTTCCTGATCATCACATTTGTATTGTACAGATACAATCAGTGCACTCTGAGAGCTATCAGCTCCTGCTTCTTCCAGAAGTCTGCTGCTTTCACATAGGCTCAGATTTCACAGTTCTGTGCAGTAGACTATGGAATATGTTCTAACATGGTAATTAGAAACTCATTAGTATTACTTGAGAATGGCACAACTCAGCTGGAAATCTCACAGCAAAATACTTTCATTGCTCCTTCATCTATCAAGATAACAAGTTAATCTTCACATTTGAAAGGAAAAAATTTAATTTCATTGTATTAGTATTACTTACCTTATTCCTACAAAAGTCACTGTTTCAGAAGTATAATTTTCAATCATACTTTTCCACCAAATTCTGTAGTAAATGAGCATAATTTCTTACTTATTAAAGGAAGGGAGAGGTGCTTTTTTCAAGAGTTTAATCAGTTGCAAGGCAAATATAAGACAGGAAGATGTTGCATTGCAAAATCTTTGTGACCTCCCTAAGGTATTGCACAGCTGCACAGTGTTTAATGCATACCAGGTATACAACATAGAAAGGGAAAATAAAGTCAATGAAGTGCATCACCTGGCCTTGAAACACAGGTGTTTCAAACCATTGCTTGTATATGAAATAATGGAAAACAAATTATTTTCAAATAAGTTAAGAGTGGAAAGAAGCTTTCTAAAACCCCAACAATTACAGGAACCTGCAAATTCTAGTGCAACATGTTCTTCTTTTCTTTTTACAGAGAGAAAAGTTCATAAAGCTGCTGGATCAATTGCACAATTCTCTGAGGATTGATTTATCTAAGTACAGGGTATGTGCAACATTTTCTATTTGAGTCAACATGAGACCCCCAAATCCTTTGCAACAAAAAGTTACAGAATTTAAGCTGTTTAACACCAATATTATTCCAATTCGACAAAAAAAAAAACCTTAGTATTTTCTTTCCAAAAGCTAAGAACGGGTCGAGGGGTTATCATATATTCAAGAAAGAGTAGTATTCAACAACATTGATTAAATTGGTCTATAACTAGTCTTAAGTTGATTAAGTTAATTCATCTGGGAATTGCCTTCACTGACTCAGGTAGTGCAAAGTGCAGATACTGCTGTATTTCTGGGAGCCTGACATCTTCGCAACAACTTGCATGCTAAGATCCAGGAAATGTTGAAAGAGTCTTGTCTCCTTGCTTTTCTATTTGCTAGGAATTAGTTTCATTTCTGCCTCATGGAATCTCCTTCCACTGAGCTGTGCTCCAAAGCCAGCCTTTCAGGAAAGCAGACCCTGGGTACCTGGCAGTTACCATTTGGTTCTGAACTCCCTCTCATTCTCCAGTCCACTGGATCATTAAACTTTTGGACAATACCTAAGTTAGGGCTTCCTCACATGTGGCTCCTCCTTTCAACTTCTAGGAGTGGTAGCCTCCAGGTCAATGATTTGTCTGTTCATGTGGCCTGCTCTCCAAAACTGGAGGAGAAGGGGAATATTTAAAAGAACCCTAAGGCATTAGAGAGAATGAAATTGCACATACTTAGTTTTTAAGACTATATCCTTCATGAAGGAGATATGTTCATGCTAAGATCATTTCATTTTGAAGAATGCTGTCCAGACAGTATTGTAGCATGAGGCTGATATTTCATTAGTAGGAAGTAGGAAGTTATTTAAATAACACTACTTCACTCTGTTAACCCAGAGATCGTAGCAAAAATTATATTATTTCTACATTAAGATTACTACTGCATTTATGCCTACAAATTATGTTTGTGCCATGTAAAACCCATGAATTATTTTCATTAGCAGCAGTTCCCAGACTTCTTGTAACATTTTTTATTCTGTCCATGTTTTTGAAATATCACAATATTTTGAATTATTCATATCACAAGTGCAGGAGAATTATCAAAGGTGTTCCTACTCATGTCCAAGGGATGCTCATCATTAACTACCTCACAGGCAGAATTTGGGTAACATGAACATCTCTAATCCTTTCAAGCAGCACTTTATGTTTTCTTTGAGGGTTTTTAACTAGATGTTCAAGGATTTTACCTGTAACTCAAATTTTGCATGATTCCTCTTTCCCTGATTCACCAGGATAATTTTCCTGCCAGCAATTCTGAAAGACTCCAGGATCTGAAATCAACTGTGGATCTGCTTACCAGCATTACTTTTTTTCGCATGAAGGTATTGTCCTTTACTTGCACAAATAAATTTCCTGACAGAAACAAAAAAAATACCTTTTTAATTAGTTTAAAGGCAAGTCACATAAAGCATACTTAGCTGAACTCCTTAGGAATCATATGTTTTCTACTGATATAACAAAATCACAAGCCGAACAGCAAAATAGATCTGATAGCTATTTGCCTTAGTCTCTCCAAAGGTTGAGATCTAAGTGGTCAAGCATGGAAATATTTTTGGAATGGAATGGTACACATTAATATTACTGAATGAAAAAATAAAAACACAAAGCAACCTTTAGCATGTGATTCCATTGCATTAGGCAGCTACATGAAGAGAATTAAAATAATCCATTAAGTTAAAGTTTGAAGTAATGTATCCTGAAATGGAGTAAAAAGATGAACCCTTTGCTTTAAATAAATAACTGCTATTTGGCTTGAAATTGTAATTCAAAGGAAAGCACATATTATACAGTTTAATTGTTTCCTAAATAATAAAAAAACCTGATAAAATGTAAAACCTAAGATTTAAAGATGTAAACTCTTGGGCACACATGCCACTTTCATCATGTAAGTATTTAATTTAAATAAAACTTAGTGATAAAATCTAATTGCATGTGTTTTAATGTATTTGTGAACTAAATCAACCTTAATTCAACACAATCTTAATTATTTTTATCATTGCTTTATTTGAACACTTTTCATCCTGTATAATAGAGCTCCATTCAACACTTATATATATATATATATATATATTTGTGTTCAATCTAATTCTGACATTCTCCCATTTATGAAATATTTAATTAGGTCCTGGAATTGCAGAGCCCCCCTCGAGCCAGTACTGTGGTGAAAGACTGTGTAAAAGCCTGCCTGGATTCAACTTACAAATACATTTTTGACAATTGCTATGACCTCTACTCCCAATTAGTGGATCAGGTAAGGTCTAATGAACTTGTTCTGTGCTATTGCTCAATCATTATTGTTAGTTTGCCTTTAGTAAATAGAAAGTCTTCTGGTGCTCCTTCATATCAAAGCACTCAGATGTTCACTTTATTTATGCATGGAGGAGCAGCATACCATAAATACACCCACAGACAGCTATGAACTCTAAAATGTTTAACATGAGTTTCAAAATGGACACATTACCTCCTAATGTAGTCATCAAGTTGGACACAACTGTGAAATTGTCCAGTGGTTTTGGGGAAGATGACATTTGATCAATTACTGTTCATTTATGATCTGTAACAGGAAAACAGTTATTTAAAATCTAACATTTCACTTCCGTAGCTTTCAAAAAAATTTTAATTTGCTGAAAATGGTACAGTCCTTCCAGCCTTATATTTTAGTACCTATGATGCATACTTGGATCCAAGCTTTAGTAACTGCTTTAAGAAAGCAGAGGATTTCTCAATATTAGTCTGTCAGGTTGAGCTATCAGTGCAAATTAATTATAGCATTTGTTGTGTTCCAAATGTCATGCAAAATCCTTGAGAATACTCTTTATTTCTTAATGTAATATGGTCATTCTATAAGTAATGTTAGAATTAATTACTGTCTTAAAGGAGCATCACTTCTTTGTCATATTACCACCTGTACCTTGTATTTGCTTTCTGGATGGTACACTGAAAAGATAGTAGTTCTGTGACTGTTCCAGCCTTGAACAGAATTAACTAAATTCTTTGGCAAATGCACTTTTTTTTTGTGTGTATAATTAATAGGAACACTCATACTAATGATATAAGACTTCAAATGAAATTTATTTGAATTTATTTAAGTGAAAGATATTTCACTTAAATCCAGAATATGAATTTCTGTGTTTTAGGAAAGATGATATTTGCTTTTCAACATTTCTGAAATGAGAATTTATTTTCCCACATTGGATTCCTTTTCCTGAGAAAACTTATCCATAGCTTTGAATCTAAGAAATTCTCACCAGCACCAATAAGCACTCCACACTTAGTGCTGATGTGTGTTTATCCTACAACAGATTATATTTTAAGCTGAGTAGGAGTATAAATTAGTGGAAGGAGCAGCTTCAGGCATCACATCTATTTACGTCATAAACTGTTCTGTTTTCTCACTAACATTTACTCTGCAGCAATTTGATCTTGTCTGGTAAATATAAAAAAAGTGCTGCTAGACTGGGTATTACATAAGCCTGCAGTTTATCAGTAGATTCTAGTCCTCAGTAAACAGCTGAAAGTGATGGAGTCTTACCTCTGCAAAGCATTGTGACAACTGCAAAAGCTTCTCTGTACTCAGAAAATTCACAACTTTTTTATGTGAATCCATACAGTCATTTAGCCTGTCTATTTTAAAATATGGTTTTAAAGTACAGCTTTTCTGCTTGGTAGAGAATGTAAAACTTGCTTAAGTAAGGGTTCTCTCCCTCAAATTATATTTGAGGCAAAACAGGCAATGTTATTATATTTTTCTCTCACATGACTCTATTTAATGGCAGAGAAATAAGAAATCCTGAAATAAATTTTAAAAATCCACAAGTATTCACTCTGTTGGAAAACTGAGTTAACTGCATTTCACTGTATTTCTGCACCTCTTGAGTTCTCGTTCACAAGATTTCCTGCAGGGGCAGTTTTATATGGAAATTTTAATCAGACAATTTTCTGTACAGTTACAATCACAAAGCAGTGCAAGAAACTTTAGTGAAGAAGTGTAAAATGCAAAATTTAGAATAAATAGATTGCATTCAAAATAATTTATTTCTAACAGTAAATCACATTAAAAAAAATTCAAGCAACAGTCGCATATAATCTTAATGCCAGACAGTAAAACTTTCTTTCCCAGAAGGTGGGAGACAATTCTGAGAAATATAACTGATCTAACTTTAATAGAGAGATAAGTAAAATTAATTCAAAAGACTACCTGAATTCTGCATCAGCTCTTGAGTTGCACAAGGAGACTTTGTTCAGCATGATCCTCTTATGGTTTCCTATCAGTATATCCAAAAGTGCATTTTGTTTTAGGAACGCTTGAATATGCAGCTTGTTTGAACTTATAGCTGTGGAGGCCTTCCAATGAATCCAGGTGACTGGTTTGTGGTACCACTGTTATAATAATGAAGCAGTAATCAGTATTGTAATTAACATTTCATTAGCATTGTGTCCCTTAGATTAGACCAGATTCCACTGTAAAGCCTTCCTCAGTACCCTTCCCTTATCTCTGCTCTCTCCCCATCAGGTGAGGTCCCCTCCTCTCAGAGGGAGGGAGCTCATCCTAGCGTGGCTCTGCACACAGGAGGTTCATGTTTTAGCTGCACAGCTGAGCTCTGAGCTGTGAGACTGAGAACTGAGCCCCAAA
The DNA here is from genome assembly GCF_037042795.1 of Molothrus aeneus. NCBI lineage: Eukaryota > Metazoa > Chordata > Aves > Passeriformes > Icteridae > Molothrus > Molothrus aeneus. Next base: position 7,785,499 of record NC_089658.1, on the reverse strand, counting down.
GCCACAAGGAATGGTTCTTATGTAGGCCAGCACCTGCTCTCACTCAGGGGAAGGACTGGCAGATGTTGTCCTGCTGAGGCCCTGCACGCTCAGGGTGTATCTGTGTGTAACTCATGGTAACCACCTTCTGCAATTGCTTTTGGCTGCAACCTACAATTCTCAGAGATGCCTGCCACTGTATTTCGAGAAAATATGATCTGATTGTGCGGGATTCTTTAATTTTGGGGTGAAAATAGAGCAATGACTGTTAAAATTGAGGGGCTTGAACTGGAGTTTTTGGATATTTGCCACTGTGAACACAAAAATTAAATCACAAAATATGCTCAGCAGTCTCAAATTCCTCTTTTTATTACTCTCTACCTTTGTGTCAGACAGGCAATCACCGTTAAAAAGCTAATGTCTTGCAGCAAAATAACACCCCTGAGGATATTTCCTGGGGTGAAGCATTGCAAATGCTAACAGCATGCAAAAATGTCATACTACGGTTCCACACCAGAATACAAAGAACAGCTGATGGCAAAATACCAATGACTACCAGAGGCAGTAAAACATGATAGCTTGACAGTCTTACTGCCATGTATATTGCTATCCTCATTATTGGAGACAAAGCCCTCTGATGAAGGACTGTCTAGCTCCTTATGCAGCACATGCAGTATTTTCTCTTTTTAATTAATAGTTATCTGAGTGAAGTGCTTAGCTACCCTATGGTAAAAAGACATATCCTGGAGAAGTAGTTTAGGAAGCACTTTGATAGCTTTCTGACTCAATTTACAGATACATCACTCTTTCTGTTTTCTTGAGAAAACAAATTTTGAAATCCTGGCTGGTGCTCACAGAGGCTGAAGTCCCTTCAATAATTCTTTTTGCAGTCTTCTCCACTGCGTGCCACCAGTGAAATGCAGACCATACCCTTCATGTTATCTGAAGAGCTCTTGATCAGTACAAATAATTTCATGACTGATAGCACCAATATACTGGAATAAAACACTGGAGTACTTTATATTTGACAGCAGCTCATCAGAGCAGGCCTGATATTCTACCTGATGTTAGGAACCTTTATTTGGGTCTTAGCTCAGCTCTGCATGTTGTCACCGAACAGCTTGGTGCAGACAGGAGGTAGCAAAGAGCAATTGACTCCTCCAGGAGCCAGGGGTGGTACAGCTGCTCCAGCACAGTACTCTGCCCTTGCCATTCATCTCTCACAGGGGTACAGCACCTTGGGCTGGGTTGATAATGAGCAAAAAACATCCCAGATCTGGAAACTGGAGCTGTGGATGAGCACGTGGATGGGCCTATGCTTTGGGAGCTGGCTCAGTTTTGCTTTACTCAGTTGTGAGTCCCTGGTCTTTGGGATTTGGGAATGCAAGCCTCATAGTTCTTTTTGGAGGTGTAGTTTTTTTTTCTTTAGTATAAATGGCAAAAAAAAAGGTTAGATTATTAATTTCTTATAGAAATACTGCAAGAATTGAAGCACGACTGTGATCTGTGGTTTTCAAACACATTCAGGAGTATAAAGTGGGAAATAAAGTGCAGTAGCAAAAGCTGTTTACTACAGAGAGTTCTATTTTTCAGGCGTGCAAATTTCAGTGTCAAGTAATAATTCTTGTGACGCCCTTTGTTATGTTTATGTAATGCTTTAGATTCTCTGAAAAGGTTCTGACTTCAAATCTGGCATGCAGAGGGTACTTAGAGATCTCTCTTTGTGTTGCAGCATTGTTTTTGATGGCCAGCATGTTAACAACAGTAATAGAAAAACATTTGGTAAATTACCTCAGAACAGAAGGATACATTTTGTGCTATGGCATTTCCAACTCCGTTCTGAGAATTCTCTGTCAGAAGACCAGATCTTACAGATATAATTTCTTCTTAGCAGCTTGTCTGAGAACACTGGTTAGGAAGTCAAAGATCTTGCAATAAGTGAGGGGCTCACTTAGGTCTTCCTCCACGTATTCCCTGCAGAAGCAGAACTTTTCTGGGTGGGTGAGTCAGATCAAAACCACAGTATCAACTTGGCTGGCCACTGCAGAGAAGCTATGCATGTTACACTGACCTAAACAGATAGACCAGTTAAACCAGCTCCTTTCACCTGCCAGTCCTTGAAGAAAAAGGCTGAAAGTTCTTGATGAGAATTAATCCAAAAGAATTCTGTTCCACTTAGATGATACTGGAGAATACATAAAGTAAGGTTGCCTGAAAAAGGTGTGGGTGCCCCATCCCTGGAAGTGTTCAAGGCCAGTTTGAATGGGACTCTGAGCAACGTGGTTTAGTGGAAGGTGTCCCTGCCCAGAGCAAGAGGAATGAAAAATATGATCTTTGACATCACTTCCAACCCAAACCATTCTGTGATTCTATGGTGATTCTTTTAATAGGGTTTCAGTTTCAAATAAGTTAACAAATAACAAATAAGTTTAGGAGTTAGTTAGTGTGACAGCACTGCACAGGGAAATCCCTCACAGGTTTTGAATGAATGTCTGCAAGTGGTTTCTGGCTTTAGGCTCGGTTGAGTAAATTCTGTAAGGCCGAATTTTTATTTTTTTTAGATATTAAAAATATCATTTAAAATTATATAAAATCCTAAAAATCAGTAGATGTTATATGTGAATGTCTACATATGTGCATATTTTATGTATAGCGCATATTGTATATTTGCTGGTGGTTCTACATAAAGTAATATTATATGTAATGTAAGTAATAAATATGCAGTTTAAAATCTGGAAGAATTGCTAAAATTAATATTTCATTATCTAAGATTGATCTATAAAATTGCCTTCTGCAGCCTTGTGCTGATCAAGGCTACTATGTTGGTTTCCATTGAATTTCCACTGTATCATTATTTATATAGAAAATTTTGTATTCTGAAACCTAGCTTGGGGCTTGCAGCAGACAGCAATACATAACTTTCTGATATCATAGAATTCAATTTGTCAAAGTCACACAGATAATAATGGATATTGATTGCACAGAACACAATAAAAGCAAAGAAAATTAAACCAGACATTCATCCTACGATCTGGTAAAATCAGTGATGGGAGAAGTTGAAAGCTCTCTGTTTCTCAGACCAGGCTTTACAGATTTGTCTCAGGGTAATAGAGATGTAGATTTTAATCTTGCTTCACACTGGGTCTGAGATTGCTTTCTCCAGTCTCAGCCACTTTTCTAGAGTACAAAATGTTTGTTTGTCAACAGTTTTAGCTTTTTTTTTCCATTAAACTCAGAAAACTCCCTTTACATTTTATTTTTCTCTTTAAGAGAGTTATCAAAACACCAGTGATGATTTTGGAGACTCTGTGCTGCATGATCCATTGCTTGAATATGAATTCGGTGACTAGTAAATTGACATTAAAAGGGAATTGAGACAAACATGATTCTGTGCAAATAATTTATTTCGATTCATATCCTATGAAAAATTGTTCTTACACACTTCCTTTCTGATTTTGATGTCTTCTATGGCAAAAAACAGAGTTATCACCTAGTTTGGAAGTTGCATTAAAAAAACCCACAGAGAAGCTCCCGTACTTAGTGTATGTGTGAATCTTAAGTGAATAATATGACTTCTTGTTAAAGACACTTTTCTTATAAGGTGTTTGCTACCACTCTAGGGTTATCCTAAAGACAAGAAGCACCCAAGTCAATTAATATGAGAGTGTAAAAACCTGTTTTGTTGGTGAGATGTCATCTGCTCTTATTGCTTGTTTGATCTGCCAGCAGAAGCCCCTTAGGAATATCATTGTTGTGCCTTTGGCCAGTCACTCATTGAGCTTTTAAGCACAGGACATCTTATGGCATTTCATGGTTCTGTGCATGTGGGCAGCATTACCATCCAAAGTGATGCTACAGGAGGTCAAGATATTTTAAATAACCTTTCCTATGTGAAAAAGCTCATGGAAAAGAAAGTGATTCTGCTAATTGGCACACTTTCATTCATATCAGTATTTGGAAAGGTCTCTTGGTTACTGGAAGAGCAGTCTGTGATTTGAGCTTGTTCAGTGCTGTATCAAACAAAAACAAGACAGGAAACTTCAGAAACTCATTTATTTTAAAATTAAAAACCACTAACAGCATCAGTTTAATTAATGATTTTGTCATCTTGCTATTTTAAGAATTTATGTTCCTCTTGAAATTTTCAGTTGTATTTTTAAAAAATTCTCATTGTTATTATCCTATACAATAATAAGCACTATTTAGGGTCTCCTATGACTTTTCACTATATTTGTTCCAGTGTGGCACTAATTGGGTATATCAGCTATTTAGTTCATGCTTTTACACTGACATTTTCTTTCAAATGGGTATAATGAAAGTGAAAAAAAATCTAGATTGAAATCAAATTTTCACCACTGCTTTACCTCATTATAACAGCACTGCTCCAAGCCAGAGCTGGGGTAGCACTGTCAAACACACAGTGTGGTTTTGGGCATTGCCCTGTGCAAGGGCTGGACTTTGGTCCTTGTGGGCCTCTTCCAACTCAGAGTATTCCATAATTCTACAAAGGCATCTGCTATACATAAAGCAAAGTGGGTTCTGAGCATTTCTAACCCACTAGGTAGATTTTAGGATAAAGAATGGAAATAACAACTATGGATGGGCAGGGTATGCACTTTCTGTTCAGGACATAAAACTACATCTGTAATGTGAGACTATTTTAAAAATACCTTCTCTGGGACTTCTGAAAAGGTCATACAGATTTTAAAGAGATTTCTTTTCCAGAGAATTATGGTAGAAATTACCTCCTTGTGCAACTATTACATTGTAAATCAGTTACTTTTTGCTATCTCTGTTGAAGAACTGAATTTTGCATTCTGTGATTCACATTCAAAGCCATGAAAAGCTGTCTCAGCTACATGTCACTTGCTGTGAAATAGAGTTTTTGGAAAGATGCTGAGCTACATATGAGGTGGCTTTGTCTTCTACAGCTGCCTTTCAGTTCGTTTGATTTAATAAGCTTCTGAGAAAAAAATGATCTATTAGACCTACATCTTTGATGTAGAAACAAGACCTTTTTATTAAAAATCTATGTATATCAGGGAAAGCCTTTATGAGTGACATTAATGCTCTAATGTTCATTTCTGTTTTGCAAAGCTCTCTCATTTGCATGCACAGTTGTTAATTGTTCGTGACACCAGACCCACCATCCTTTGACCTCCTCCTGAGCTTTATTTCTGTTGCTTTAGACACTGAGGTGGTACCCTTTGTAGTTCATCTGAGTATGTAGCAGTGTGATTAATGATACATGTCTAAAATATCCACAGTGGCCACAAAAACAGTTTCAAATAGGTGTTGAAATTCCCTCTCTGCCATTCTAAATGGTATTCATAGATAAAAGTTAATTGGGGTTAAATTAACATTTAATTCATTCACTGTGACACGTATGTCATATTAGGCATATTCTAAAAGATACCAGGTCCATTGAAGTGGTCATATTTGGACTAGGAATGAGAAGTACAGGGAATATGTGTTTAAACTTGCAGGATCACAGGCTTACTAGCTGAGACCCCTTTCAATCTCACACAGGAGTATAGAAGAGAATGTGTAGATCTAGCATGTGCAGACATAGCTCTGCGTGGCAGAAATTATTCATGTATGTGGCCATACAGAATTAAAATATTTCTTTTCATATTTGGGTCCCTACAATGAAGTTATTTATTGGACATTGATAAGGAATCTGATCCTTCTGCCAAGCAAAGGAATGCAAAATACTTTTGCCTAGGAAATTTTAGGATAAGAGTTAATAACTAAAAATTGTAGAGACAAAGTCTGTCTGTAAATGCATATTGTAGTAAAATTAAAGAACATAAAATTCTCAATAACATAAAGGGAAATTCTACTGCTTCTTCATTTAGACCATACATCAGAAGCCGCTGTTAGGCTGAATACCTTCATAACAAAACAGTAAATACTCCTCAGCATTGATTTTTTCAGTCTTTATTGTGTCGGGTATAAAAGTTCTGCCTCAACAGGCAGTTCTACCTGTGCTGAGTCTCAGCACAGCAAAGAATTTAATAATATATCTAATTACAGCATGAGCATGCACTAAAAACCAAGTCTCTATTGATCTCCTTTGCTGACATGACAATCTTTGCACTATGGTTCTTTATATTTGTGCACAGCCAAGTACAGTTTTTCATATGTTCTGCTCTGTTGGTTAGCCAGTCTTGGTCCAAAATTTCTAAAGATTCTCAATATGTCACTCTTCCCAACCAAGGAATAATCTATAGGAGAGACTCCCATAGTATTTTCTCTAATAAAAATATATTCAATCTTGTTTTAACAGAGTAAGAAACAAGAAGTTCCTAAAGAAGAACAGGGACCAACAACAAAGAATTTGGATTTCTGGGCTCAGCTGATTACTCTGATGGTCACCATTATAGATGAAGATAAAACAGCATATACACCAGTCTTGAACCAGTAAGTAATTACTTTCCTCCAAAAAATTAAGAATCATGGATTTATTAAAATAACTATAAAAAATACACCTGAATTAGAATTTGTATTTTAAATAGATTCTAGCTAGAGATTTTTATTTGTATTTAATATATATATTTATATATTTAATATTTTATTTATATTTAACATTGTATTGACATAGATTGATAAAAACTTAGTTCTCTGATAATGGAAAGAAAATCTTTTGGTTTAGGAACATTAAGGACAGGTGATATATGAGTAATCTCAAAATTTTAGGTAGCAAACTATGCTACATGAGATATAAAGGATAGAAGGGAAATGTCAGTGACATTTCAGTGAAAGGCATTTTCAGTGTGATGATACTGATGGTATGGGAGCATCATGGCACACGTGGTGTTCAAATCATGCTGAAACTCATTTAGGTATGGTTTCTAGGCATGTAATTGTAAAAAAAAAAAAAAGAACTTCACAAAAAGACCCTATCTAAATTTATAATTGGCTGGCCAGACTGACCTGAAAATGTATGAAGTGGAGAGCAGTATCCAGAAATGGAATTTCACTTGTCAGAATTGAAGATGTAGCAGATGAGAGAGGTACAATCAATAACCAAGACAAATGAAATAATTTAAGATTGATACATGAGTAGAGAAGAGAGAAACAATTGATAAACACAGGAAAAGAAGGCAGTGCTGAGCTTTGAACATGAAATATATAGAAAGAGTGCAAAGGAACATGTTTCACATATTACAGCTGGAGAAATGGGCCTTGCACCAATTGAAATGTGACATGATGAAGCCCTGGGGAAATTTTTTAGCTCTTTGGAGCCATTTTACAGAGAGATTGCAGAAAATCTAGGCAGAGTCTGGCTGTGATGACTTCTGCAAAAGTTAACATTGAAACCTACATCTGTATTATGACTAAACAATTAATAGAGGTTTCTGCAATTGTATTTAATTGAATGCTCTGAAGGGGATCAGGAACAATCTGTTTTTTTCAGCCAAAGTAGGGTAGATAGTAAAATACTTGTCTGTGCTTGTCTGTTGATAAAAGGTACCATTCTATTTATGACCCCACAGTAAAAGTGACAAAGAAACCTCCTGGTGATAACCAGAAGCTGAAAGACTTTGAAAGTCATTGACTTCTGACTCCTTCCTTTACTTGAAATAAATAGAGTATCACTTCAGTACTGGATAATAAACATTTCTTTGTTAATTATTTGTTGCACCAACCTTATTAAGGAATAAGTTCTTACCCTATAGAGGAAAGAAAACACTTTTCCTGTTCACTCCATTTTCATGTCATACTGTCAAGTTTCTCCATTAATGAAAGCTCAACCTTTTGTCAGGCAAGCTGTACAAATAATACAGTAAAATATATAATTGAGACAAATACATATATGTGATTAATTTCAGTCTCTTCATTGAAATTAAACAAGTGTAATTGTGGGTTAAGTATCCTAAACAGTGTTCTAGCTCTATTTTTATACAAATGTGAGGGAGAAGGTAAAGGCATAAAGAACAGAGTTCCTCTAAGGGGATTAGTAGGTTCCCTGAAGTACAGATGAATGATTGTGTAAGATGTGAAGAGAGAATCCGGAGTGGACGGAATTGGGACAGATTAAGGGAGAGAGCTTGTGTCTCTGACTTCTCGCTGTTTTTTGCTGTTGTTTTTTAAGTGAAAGAGTGAACACAGGGAATAACATTTCTTTTAGAAGTATAGACATCAGAAGTAAAAGATGAAGAGGCTCTAGGTGGAAAAAACTTGAAAAACTGTTCAGAGTTGCTTTGGATAATCTTTTTTTAAGAAAAGCTTCTCCTAACACAAAAGCAGCATGTAAAAAGTGTTGAGACAGTAAGGCAGCCTCTTTCCCCCTGCTTACCCCAGAAAAGGAAATGGGTTAAAATAGATGAATGGGAAATATAACTTGAATACACAGGAATCCTGCAAAAATATGACTCCTTATTAGAAATATATGGCTGTGCAATGTCTCAGTGGAGTATTCAGGCCTGCATCCATTTGAATCCTATTTTAGAAATGAGGTAACCAAAGATCCCCAGGAGAGCATTCTGATAAAAGTTTTCACAATTGTATAATATTGCTCAGAATTCTATTCCTCAGCCAGTTTTGGAAACCCTATTTTTATATCCACCTTAGAGGCAAAAATTACGCTGTGATGGAGTAGTTTGAACTGTATCAGGTTATGAATCCAGATGAAACATGACACGATGGCCTCAGCAAGCACTGCAGCCACTGACAGACCACACCAGACCACCCAGTGGGAGTGTGGGGGCAACCTGCAGTTCTTACATGGCATGAGAAACTTGACAAGTTTGAGGGAAAAACATGGTCTGGTACTTATTTAAGTTATAAAATCCCCATTCTAGTAGTTAAACAATGTAAATTGTGTTAGAAACCTGAATCACAGGCAAATCCGGGGCTTCCTGTCATTTCTAAATATCCTGTGAGGCAGGAGAAATTTCTATCAAAATAAAATATCTATTCTAACAAAAGGAACATCAAATCAAGGACAAAATCTTCAAGTCAAATATGCTTCTATATTTTGAAAGCAAGACCTAAACTTCGAGCCCCTGCCTTTTTTTTTTTTTTGCACATATTCTCAGAACAGTCCAGTTGTCACTGTAGTATAAGTTTAAGAAACAAGACAGTTCTAATGGGACTTTTAAATTTGTTCTTTACTGATCCTCAGATCTTTGCAGTGTTAGGATCTGTTTTCTCTGTGATCACATTGTGTTCCACACAGTATGGAAGGGACTAACACATGAAATCTGCAGGAGCAGATCTCCTCATGCTTCAGGAGCTGGGATGTTTAACACTGAGAAGTTGGGGATAGTAACTTATGTTGAAGAAACAGCATAATTGTAACCTACATGTCAGTGAGTTATGAAATATAGGCCAGTGAAAAAAAATTATGGAATGAAGTGAAAAAATCAGGGTACATTCTATCATGAATTGGGCTACATCAGGCCAACTTTAGAATGTTTCTTTCATGATAGAAAGTGTATCTGATGTGGTTTGTGTCTTGATGCAGTGGTATTCCTCATTACCAATTACAGTTTATTCTGTGGAAGCATGTGAATATCACTTCTTTCATAGAATTTGTGAACATTATCCTGTGAACAAAGTTGTTCTCATTCTTTCACCACACCCACTGTAGCTTCTCATGTAACAATGTAACACTGACAGACCAGGTTAGTTATGTAGACTATATACAGCATCTTCTTGCCCATTATTTTTTCTTCAGGGAAAGGAGTGTTAAAAATAAGGCTTTGGATAGATAGAGGATAAAGCACAAAATATAAGAATAAATGAGCTTTTTGCTCACATTTAAATGGAATGCATCTTTTCCAAAATCAAATTGAACTTTTGTCTTAAGAGTTAGTGAAGCAGAGGCCATGGCCAGCCCTCCACAGATGGTGTGATCTATCTTCCTGCTGCATGCACAGCACAAAACTGAATGTATTCACCCCCTAGGACTGGTGAGATTTAGCACCAGGAAGAGACTGTAGCCACCAAGGAGGGAATATGAGCTTTTCTGGGAAAGTGCATTTGAGGTTCAGAGGCGTTGATATTCTCAAGATGTAGCAGACTGGAGATTTGGCAGCACAAATTATGAAAAGGCATTTTTAATTTTCATGATAGAATTTTCTGACTTTAGGGTTGAACTAGAGACATGCAGTACTGTCTGGGATAAATGCTTTGGGGATTATATATGTTTCACTTTTACATTGATTATTTTCATTTTTTTTAAGCTGAGTTCAATTTCATTCCATTGATCTGTGGTTTTATATATTGCCCTTCATTAGAACTAGCCAATGAGAACTGTATTCACTAAATTTTTGCTTAATTAAAATCAATAGAGTGAAGATATAAGTGGCTGTCTTGTATATGCAATTTAGTATTTTTGGAAACACATAGATATAGTAATGTACAGGCAACATAACTCTTCTGGATAAACTGAGATTTTATATAGTTCCAAGAATGACATAGAAATCGGGAAAATTATGGCCTATGGGGCAGAAATAACTGTAACAAGGGCCAGCTAAATGACTGACAGAGAACTCTGCTGGTTGTCCTTTTGCTTCACTGAAAAATATGAAAATACATGGCTTTTACAAAGATTAGAAAATGTAATGTGTAGAGACTTGCATGAGAAATTTCTATGATATTTTGATCCTTATGGATCAAAATTTGAAGTCGTTTGAAAAAGTTTTCTTAACTAAAAATAAGGTGATAAAATACAAATAATACAAAATACCATACTTATATAGATGCTTTAGTATTTGACCTTTGATTATCCCTTCCCTTTAATAAGACAGCTGCTTCTGTTACCATTTATCTTTAGCCTGTGGAATGTCCTGTGTGCTTCTGTCATGCATTGGCTATGTCACTTGTCACATACAGTAAACTGCAAGGACACCTCTGGTAGTTCCCCCATGCCCATGACTGGCAGCTGTGCAATGCCCACCAGTCTGTTAGGAGCATAAAAACTGGCACCAGTTTTATACTTCACCTAACTGGAGCCAGGTGGGGTGTTGAACTAATTTAATCAACATTAATGATTGCAGTTTGTGTGTGTGTGTGTGTGTGTGTGTGCTTTCACAAGTTAAAATGCATGGACAAATCTATTTATCACTAATCAAACAAGTGCATTTTTATCAGGCCCAGCCTTGCCTTATGGCCAGCCTTGCAATATGCTCAAAGACAGGGTCAATATTAAATCAGCTGTTAAATACTTCCTCAGAGCCACACCATCAAAGTTCAAGTCTGGTGCTAAGAAAGAACTCAGAGTGGATTGAAGGTAAAGTTAAGACAGCTGAAATACATTTCAGTTTTTGAACAGAAATTAATTTTGTGGTAATAGAATTAATATGAAGTTCTTTAATTGAGCAGTCATTAGCATAAAGAGGGCTCAGTGAACTGAGCTAGCAACTGCTTCCTATTAAAGTAGCAGAGCTAATGAGCTGTTTAAGTACTTTTTCTTTGCAGATATGATGAGGGTCAAATAGGTCTCTGAAATGAATACATTACTTAGATCCTACTGCTACCACTTTAAAGTTGCACATAATTCTCATTCTTTCTATGTCAACAAGACCTTTAAAATTCTTACATTTTTACAGAAATTATTATGGAATATTTTCTGAATTTGATTAGTGCTTTACAAAAAGGTCAAAATACTTTGTGTCCAATTCTCTGCTAGTATATAGTGTAATAACCTCAACACAAAAGCCACACAGCTCTGTGTATTTCCTCATTAATATATTCCCTTATTTTATGTGGCCTGGTGAACTGTGGGTGATTTGTGTGGCTCTCTCTCACTGCACCCCTGTGCCATAAACAGCTGCTTTACCCCACTGGGAGATTCTGTTTCTTTCTGCTCTTCATCTGCCTGACCTGCCTGGCTCTGCCTCTGTGTCCTGAGAATGGCTCATATTAATGTCAGTTCCACACCTGCATTAGAGAGCCCTTTTTTTAAGACCAAAAATGTGACAAAAACACAGTGTTGATCACTAAAATGCCAGCTTTTGCTAGTTGCTAACAGTGAAAATGGTAACTCGAAGATCAAGGACTTTGTTTCGCATTTGAAGAAACAGCTGGGATCTATGAAAAATTTGTGTAAAAGTACTTAACTGATAACAGCAGAAAGTATCTAAAAAGGATTTCTCAAAGATGACATGAAGCATGAGACCAAATCTAAAATTTTGAATCTAAATCTGCATTTCACTGCTTGTTATAGTCTTTGTTATTTTATCCATTCATCAAGGTGGAAGTCTTCAGTGAATTGGATTCTGTGAGTATATAAACCAATATAGCTTCACAGACAGCTTCACTCTTTCCCAGTGTCAAAAGGGAATTAAGGAAAAGCTGTGGCTGCTAAACAACTGAGCCAACTGTTTCATGTTCTTCATAAGCCATCTGATTTAACTAAAGTTGAGGAATCATCTGCAAGATAGATGAATGTTTCTTGATTTAAAATGTCATATGAGGGAAGTTTTTATTTGAAGGTTGGATGGTTTATATAATTGTTACAAAACATAAGATACAGTAAGTGCATACTAGGGGAATTATTTTGTGGAAATATTTGCTTTTTTGTTGTGCAGCTGTAAGCATCATTCCTAGCAGCAGGTGAACTGATGTAATGTGATTGATTGCAGGTTCCCTCAAGAGCTGAACATGGGAAAAATCAGTGCTGAAATCATGTGGACTCTGTTTGCCCAGGACATGAAATATGCTCTGGAAGGTAATTAGAACAAACTATTAATTACTCTAGTAAGTTCAGCAAGACTGATTTCCACTGCAAGTGATACCTGGCGTCAGATTTCTGTGTGTGATTAGAGCTTTCTGGTGTACTTGTTTAAGATGTTTGTAAGTTAGTGAAAAAGAAGGGTTACAAGGAATCAAATCATTTCACTGTGAATATATGAAGTTATCTGTGAAAGAAGAGCACAAAAGAATTGTGATTTGAAATGATGCTTCCTAGATCTGATAAAAACCTTCAGTGTCCAAAGAGACCCACATGTGTTTGCTAGAGAGCACTGTAGATATTCTGATTTTTCTCACTAGCTGAAAATTGCTAACTTGCCCATAGGAACATTTGTGGAATGAAATTATGGAGGAAGAACACACTTATAATTAAATGTTTTTGTGTTCAAAAGGCAGGATGTATTCATTCTAGTTCCAGCAGAATCAAACGCGGTTTCATTTTATCTCTTAAGATATTGTGGTTAACCATTGTTAAAATATATGGGGTTTTGCTATATAGCAGATTGTCTCCAACTACTAATGGCTTCAAACACACAATAAAATATAGTTATTGCAGCAAACCAAGTAAAGATACCTGCATGAAACTGGCATTGTCTTTAGTCAAGTCTGCTACTAACTACAGAGTAAGTCTAAAAAGGGTGAGAAAAAACATATGAGGTTGAATTTTAAAAACAATGCAATTCAACAGGCATAAAGTATTAAAAACCCCAAATATTTGAAGATACACTTCTCTATTATTCTCTCCAGAATGTCTAATGGGATAATATCAGTGCATGGTGCTTTGATGACATGGCAGATTTTCATTATGATAATTGAAGAGATGAGTGGCTAGAATGACTATTGGTGGAAGAACTGTTTTGTTCCTCTGCTGTTGTGTTACTTTACTTTGTTAATTGTGTTATTTGAATGTGGAACTTCCGTACTAAGCAGAGCAGAAAGGAAGGAAGGTAATGAAAATATGTACAAAAACAACAGAAGACATGGGACATCTTAGATCTGGGTAGGAGAAGAGATGTTCAAACAATTGTTTCAAAGTGCTTTTCTGTAGTCATGTCAGAGTGAATCAGAAGTGCAAGAGTGAGAAGGGATGTCAGGCAGATCATCCTTTAAGAGTGATCAGTGAAAGCAAAAGCTTCCAAGAGCTGAGAAATGTGAAGACCAAGTGAAAGCCACTGGTTTCACTTAGAGCATAATCCTGGTTTCATCAGGGAATCTTCTGTCTGGAGAGGCTGTCAGTCAGGAACAGCTATCAGAAAACTGCTGTTCAGTAACTCAGTGTTGTGAATCCCTTACAGATAGCACAGATTACTGAGGATTTCTAATAGTCACCAACTGCCATGACTTCATGACCTTGGGGGTGTAGTTATACTCTGCACATGGACATCAATCCACATGAGCACCCAGAGCTTTAGCCATTCAACTATAAACATTCTGCACTGCAAAGAAATAATCCACAAAACATCACTCACTCTATTTGTTCATTAGAGCACACTGATCACTCTAAAGGCAGCTTCAGAACAAGTCATGGCTTCTTTCTCGGTTGTAAAGGATAGAACAAGAAGCTCATAAGAAAGACTTAATTATACAATATATAAAGTGTGTATGTTAGGACTGAATCAGGATTTTTAAATAAATTTTAATGTTAGTCCTTATTCTGCACAGAGAAATGTAGAAGGCATTTGACTTTTTATGTTCCAGACCAGTCCCTGAATGTGGTCTCATTTCTGTGTTGCTGTGGATACTGACTTTCTGAGGACAGTAAATGCCATTGTTGGCATTAGGAATTCTAAACTGCTCCCAGCATCATTAGTGAGACAGTTCCTGCATATAAATAATAATTAAAGGAAAATTAAATTAGTAAAGTTATTATTTTGAAATTAGTATAAATTATTATAAATATACAAAATTTCACCTTCTATTATTTCATTCCTAAGCAGGAACCTCAATAAATCTAGTAAAAAAATATAGATCAGTATACTGATCCTCTACCCAGCTTTGCTGGGATTTGAATTATGAATTCTTTCAATAGATATTCTGCAAACGGAGTTTAACTCAGTTGTTGAGGGCAATAATATTTCTTTCTTCAGATTCTATAAGATTAGAAGCAAGCTCTTAAATATGTTCACAGTTGGTCCTCATGGTTTTAATGGAGTTCATTAAAATGCATTGCATTCTGCTATGCCACTCTCGCCTTCCAAGTTATTAACATAGGCTACCATCTGTTCATACCTAGTGTCCAGGGCTGTGATTGCAATCTTCCCCTACTCTAATTTAGTATTAATCTCCTGAAGCAGCATCTTTTGTGCTACAAAGTTGATTCCTTTCTGCATCCAATCAAGAAGCAATGAACTGGTCCAGCATTGTTTGCAAAAGGATTGCTCATGTGATAAAAAAGATTGGATTAGCTCATCCAAGATCCTGTTTCTGGTTTTACCCATTTTTTGTATTCACAAATATATCCAGCCACACCCATCAGCTTAAATTCAGGAAATAACAAGACAGCAAACAGTGGAGCATCCACTTTCCATTCTTTTTCCCTTTTTCCTGAGTGCAGTTCAGAATGGCTGTTCAGGCTCTCTCCTCTCCCTGTACATCTGAATCCCTTCTGGATTTGCTCAGGGGGTGTGTGCACTGCAGATCTGCTGCTCTCCAGCAGTGCCCTCTGCCCACCTGCTCTTGTAGAACAGCCCAGCAGCCCAGCGAGGGGCACCAGCTGGCACCACACACCTTCTGCCTTCTCTCCTCCCTTGGTCCTGGGAGTACACCCCAGCAAGGAGGCTGCTGCTGTGGCAGGGAGGAGTCAGGGGAGAGAGCTGCCATGGCAGAGGCCTTTGGCTAGGGAAGAGCAAAGCCACGTCTCTGAGAGTACCAAGGCACTAAACTGGCACTGGGGGAGCAGCTTGGGTTTTGGTGAGGGAGGAAAGGCCATCCCAAAGCACAGTTCAGTCTGCTCAGCTGCCAAGATCAGGGCTACACTGTGCCAAGCTGACATGCCTTGGAAACAAAACTGTACTAAAATCTGGTATTCAGTTCATAATTCCATTCTAGATTTTCTTCCAATTGAAGTTAATTAAAATGTTTAGCCTTTGGATAGTGTTAAAAGTTTTATGCAAACTTGAACAAATTGAGTTTACACTAGTTATATTTCTTTTTTCTGGTCTAATGGATTATTTTCACGTGTAGATTTTGCATGAAAAATCACATGTTTCTCTTTGAGAGTTGTCTTCATTAGATTTGGTCTCTTTGGGGTGTTTTTCTTCTTTGCAGGCTGTCCATGCAGCATCAGTGGTTTGCATGATACATTATAGATTGTTGTTTGGCATTTAGTTTACACAAACATCTACTCTTATAGGATGGTAATGTTTTTGTTCTCTCTGATCCCCCAATTATTCCATATTTATGCTGCAAAAAAATGAGAACAGAGAGAGAGTTTCACCAACAGTGCATATGATTTGTTACTCACTTCATATGGTAAGAAATCTTTTCCTTTACAAGTATGAAGATGCAAAGGTTAAAAGATGATGAGAGAGTAATAAGCTGAAATTAAACATGCAATTGCAAAGTATCTTTTTTTTAATTTTTTGTCCTCGGAAATTTCTTTTTTCAGATCATTCAGATCTCTAACTTTTGAATAGGTCAGATCAAATGTCTGAAACTATCCAGTCTTTTAGAAAGAGAACATCCTAATTGCTGTTATTATGATAATCTAATTCTGGTAGTGGCCAGAAGTCAAGACCAGAATTAGGCGAGAAATTAGATGGCTGCTGTGTAAATAACAGCAACAGACAGTCTCCATCCTGCACAGCTAAGATTCTAAAGGCCTTATAAAAATAGGAAAAGGAGATAGTCATTCCACCATTTTATGTATTTAATGTAAGTTTGCTTTTAAGTTTGCTGTTGTCTTCAGTGCCTAAGAAGACACTATTTTCCTGTTTCTCTGACAGATATTTCATCCATGACAGAAACTGATGAAGTGATTTGAAAGAGAAGAGGCAGGTCCAGGAGTTGATGCTGAGCACAGAGACAGCATAGAAAAAAATCCAAAAGGCTAATGCCAGAGAATGGTATGCCCAGAGAAAGGTCATACCATTTGGTGGCAGATTTCAAGTCTATTTTCACTCTAAATTTACAATTTACAAAGTTCTCCTTAAGATGGAATATAGTCTTGGTTTAGAGGGAGGCTACAGAGGGTGAGGGAAGATGAGACTGAGGTTTTGTAAAGGACAAGAAGGCAGCATCCACAAGAATGCAGGATGTCATCACTATCAAAATATAAAACCTTTTTATTTTAGTCAATCTCATTTCTGCATTTGGCACCTTTCAACAAATGTATTCCGTGCTTATCTTTTCAGACACCTGAGGAATTAAGAGTCCTCTATGGCCACTCAGAGAGTCTGTGAAGGCAAAGTCAAGGAGATTACAGCTGGAATTAAACCTTCCTTTGGCAAATAAGATAGCATGTTGCTGTGATTAGAGGAAGAGGGGAGTTAGAAATGTTCTTTACTCACCATAACAGACAAGGATGTTGGTAACAGCAGGTGCACTCTGTACACCCTGAGGGGCTGAGCTTCCTAAGTATGACAATCCACCTGTCGAGGGCAAAGCAGAGCTCTCCAGGCTTGCCCAAAAAGCACCACAGCCATGCCAAATGGCACTATTCTGTTGGTGTTTGTTAGACCCAGTAATTAAGACAGATGAAATGGACAAAACTGCTCCCAGGGGCTGAGTTAATACTTCTTCATATTGTGCTGTAATACTGTATCATCTTGCTTGGAACTACCTCAGAGATCTCTCTCTGGTGTGGCACAACCTTGCAATTGGGACTGTTATATCTATAATTTCCTTGTTCTCTAACCCATTTTCTTGGATTTTACACATTGAACCACCATCAGAACAATGAGCTGTTCCACAGTACAAGTCTACAGTAATCTTAGTTCAAGTTTCTCTATGTCTGACTGTAAGTGTATTCATGGTGCCAGATTTACTGGAAAAAATTTAATGCATCAGTGAATGCCTGTCTTCATTTTTCAGTCTTAAACTTGTCACTCAATAATAGCAGTGTATGTTGTCCTATATATTTAATAATGATAGCTGTGTCCCTATTTATTCTTTTGCTAACCAATGATTATTACTCTTGCTCTTAAACACTATTATTAGCTCTTACCCAGGTAATCACTTATTGTAAAAAAAATATATATAAACTTTTCCTGAACATTGCCTAATTGTGACAAAGGCAATTTTTTGTTAGTCAGCTTATACTGGTACCACCATGCTGGATAGGTTATGACTGATTAATAATTACAGGTTATTTATAGCTCACATGGCCCTGCCTTTTCCACAAGTGAGTGAGTTGAAGGGAGAAGTGTTCTGTTCAGCTGAATGGGCTGTATATCACCTGTAGCAGCAGGGGCAGGCAAGACCTCCTCCACAGTTTGTAGATATCTTAACCCAGAAGAACTGGGGTTTTGCTGCTTCTTTCTTCTTGTCCTTAGTTCTTTATCACTAAATTTATTTTTATTACCACTTTATTTCATCTCATGTTTTTACAAAAGCTAGACTTATATCTTTTGTCTGGACTAATGTTATGGCCAGACAAATTTTATGGGGAAGAAAAAGACTAATTTTAAGAAAAGACTAATTTTATGGGGAAATAAAACAAAAACCCCAAACAAACAAAACCTTTAAGCAAAAATGTGACTTTGTCCCCTTAAAGGACCAGCATTGTTTAGTGCAGTGCTGCATCTGCTGCTAGGGGAAAATTTTATCCTTTTGTTTTCTTGAGGAGGTTCTTCCCCTTATCTCTGTCAGAGTGGAGCTGCATAATTCTCACACTGCAGCAGTGGAATGTAGGTGCTGCACCTCTTCCTGCATTCTGTGAGCTAATCACATAATGGATCCCCTTGTATTTTGGATTTCCTTCATTGAGAAACAGTAACTAATAGCAGCTTTCTGGAGAAGAAATACATTTCTTTATCAACTAGAATACAATATTTGAGTTAAAGAAAATCAAAAATAACAAGCAACTTCTGCTATCTTTAATCTTGCCCATTTTTACTAAGACACTGCTTTAAAGCTTTCCTCACACAGCAGCTGTTCTAGTCTCTGTTTTCTTAGATTGAAGATTCAGTCTTTTACTTTCAGGACTTTTCCATAGAGTTTTATTTGTGTCTTTTTCTCCTATAGAATCTGGGGTCAATTTCCTCTTATGAGCAAGTGCATTAGTTCTAAACTAAACATTTGATACTGCTTCACCCCCAGGAGAATAGGATAAATCTGTTAAAACTGCTTGTTTCCACATTATCTTTTAATAAGCCTTAAGTGCAATTTGCTGGGTGAGAATTAGAAAACACCTCTCTGGTTTTGCCGTTGCAGGCAGAGCCAGATTGAGCACAGGTAATTATTTAAGTGCAGCCTGGCATTTATCTTCCTGCTGGATTCTTCCTGGTTTGTACTTCATTTTACTAATTGCTTGTAAAATGCAAGCATGCCTGTTTGATAAGGTTTTATGCTCACTTTGCCTACTAGTGATGAGGCAAAGGGCACAGAATCAGATCTTTATGGAAAGACGCACTTTTTTAAAAATTAAGCAATAAGTAGATGGAAGAGACCTATCACAAAAATTACATTTAAGATACAAAGCTGAGTATGCAATAGTTAAGTTCCAATGCTATTAAAGTGCTCTTTGTTACCTTTATTCTGTTTTCCATCCCAGATTCAAGCATTATACTATCAAATCATAAAAACATGGAATGATTTGGGTTCAAGGGGACCTTAAAGATCATCCACTTCCAACCCCCATGCCATGGGCAGAGATGCCACCCACTGGACCAGGTTGCTCAGGGCCCAATCCAACCTGGCTTGAGCACTTCCAAGGATGGGGCATATATTCTCTGTTTTGCAATTTTTATACATATTAGAGTTTTATCAAAGCTTAATCAATATAAATTGGATTCCTATATTAGGATTACTTTTCTTCTTTTATTACTTCATTACTTTTATTACTTTCATTACTTTCTTTTTTATTACTTTGAATAGATGTTGAAATATCAGTACGAAGTATTTGACATTTCAGTCATATTCTTCAGAACTAGGACTTTAATTATCATCATATCAGATAGGATGGACTATTTCTTCTGCTTCATTTATAGCTTCCATTTCCTTATGCATTCCATGGTCAATAAATATACAAAGCAAGTATTCCATCAGCTGTAAAAAAGCACAGTTCAGATTATTCCACTCACTGGATGTAAGTGCTTATTTATTTTTGTATTCAATACAGAATTTTGTCTCCAAATGTTTATTCTTTGAATATTATCTATTTAGTATCATGGTATGTAAATTTCAATCTGATAGAATATTGAAGGGTGAAATTTATACTGAGGTTGATCTTATTCATTTACTTGTATTCCTGGCATTTTTCTTTTCTTGTCAGCAAGCAAAACAGAGAAAGTTTATGCATAATCAAGCTGCACATCTTGCATTGCCCTTTTGGTGATAACCCATCCACTTTTCTGGAACTTTTGTGGAAGTATTTGTCTTTGGAAGTAGTAATTAATTGATGAGACTAATAGAAGTCATAAGGACTAAAAAGAAGCAGTAAAAAAATCAACTGATTAATGTTAATAAAATATCAAAGTTAATTTGCCTAAGTAATCTGAAACACTTAGGCAGTATAACACAGTGGGTAAAAAATGGCAAATGCAACGTTTAGAGTAGAAGATAGGGTAGTTTGCAGAAGGTTCATACATCCTGCATCTCTTAAGTGGTATATGACATTGGTGTTTGATGCCCTTGAAGTTCCCATGAGACATTGACTTCTCCCAAGGAACCATCTCTGTACATCTCTGCCTTTTCTGACACCAAGCAGGTGTCCCTGAGCTCTGCTGCACCTGCTGTGAAATGTCAGGCAGAGCAGAGCACTGAGCACACGGCCTCCTGCTCGGAGAGCTTCTCCTTGAATGTAAAGGGCAATGTCATATCAGCTTTTACAGTGCACCGCATTAAGGCAGGGATTGATTAGCAGCTTCCACTGCAGGCAAGAAGACAAAAAAGGAACAGTGAACATTCTTCCTCACCTTTCAGAATATGACAGCCTGTCTGCCTTCCCTGATGTCTGTACAGAATCACAGAATTGCCAGGGTTGGCCAGCATCTGTGGAGATCATCCAGTCTGACCCCTCTGTCAAGGCAGGGTCACCTGGAGCAGGTGACAACAGGAATGTGTCCAGGAGGGTTTGGAATGTCTCCAGAGAGGGAGGCTCCATGACCTGCCTGGGAGCTGTTCCAGTGCTCTGCTACCCTCAGTGGAAAGTTCTTCCTCATGCAGAGATTAAACTTCTTGTGTTTTATGGCCATTGCTTCTCATCCTGTCACTGGGCACCAACATAAAGAGTCTGGCATCCTTCTCTTGGCACCCTCCTTGAGATATTTATATGCATTAATGAGATCCCCCCTGAGTCTTTTCTTCTCCAGACTAAACAGGCCCAGCTCCTCTCCTAAATCTCTCCTCATAAGAGAGATGTTCCAGACCCCTCATCATCTTTGTGGCCTCCACTGGACCCTCTCCAGTAGCTCCTCTGTCCAGGGAGGAAATATGACTCCATAGTAAGGAAATCTTTGAAGAAGATTTACAATGCCTTTCTTAATTTATGCATCTTGCACTTAATAAGTGTACTTGGTCTCTTTTTTCTTCATTTTCCCATTTGCACAGCTTCATCACCCCCCAGATATGTTCCAGGTGCAGTTCATTATGTTTGTGAACTGTCCAAACATATTTTGATGAAAATTTTCAAGTAAATGCAGAGAAAAGATTGTTTGTTGTGAAAGATACAATATATTTTTTAAAGGAGCATTAGAGGGGGGGTTAGAGATAAATGTAATCGAAAAAGGAGGTAATGACAGAAGTTTTTCAGGTTTTGGTTTATTATATTCATCTTGACACAAAGAGCCCTTTCAGAAAGGTCAGTAGTATTTCACATTATAAAAATTAATGTAAATTATACATAATTATCAATTAGTTGTGTTCTACTGTCTATTTCAGTTAATACCCAGTGACTTCCATTGCCTTTAGCAAAGTACAAGAATCCTGGGATGAGATTCTAGTGGAATGTAATGTTTTCTTCTAAATCAGTGACAAACTTTGAGTTAAATTTTTGCTTCATTTGTGGCCTGTGTGCTGTTACATTCATACAATCAGAGGCTTCAGGTTTCTTTCAGCAGTATAGAGATTAAATCTAGAGCACTATAAGCATAAAAGAGGCTGTGGCATAGCAACTGCTCCTGTATTGTGGGGAATTTGCACTGGGATCAGGTGCATTGAACATTAACTTCTACCTGTATCCAAAACAGAGTTGCATCATTCGGTGTAACATTTCCACAGTGATTCAGAGGGAGGAATGCCAATGCATACCCCATCCATATCATTCCTTACTGGAGCTTTGCTTCCTCTAGCTCTACTCAGTTTTGTGTTCCTAATTACCCTTCCCAATTATATGACTGCAAGTTTGGAAATAGGAGGTTTTCTGAAACAGCAGTTCTGGAAGAAATAGATAGCAGCTGGCAGTCTCTAGAAAGATTGGTAGGTAATTATTGCAAAAAATATGAAATTGTGCCACAATGGTTGAGAATAACAGCTGAGTTTTGATGGGAAAATTTGCAGCTAATCCAAACACAAATCCCATATGCTTAGCCTCAACCATTTCTGTTTAATAAACTGTAGAGCAGTAGAATGTATGTCAGTCAAACAAGCTGGATGTGATGAAATTAATATGCTACACATAGATATTCTTTATAGTAGTTATTAATCTCTGAAACATTATTTATAAAAGCTGAAAACTGTACAAGTTCGGTTTTTTTAGAAAAATCTATTTATGTGTATGTAGTCAATTTGTTAAATTTTACAGACTAATTTCCTTGAAGTTCTTGTTCATAAAGATTTGAAATATACTTTAAAACCATATTATTAGAATCTTTCAAGCAGCTTAACTATATGTTTTTACAAAAATATTGGCTTGGAAACTGCTGTAGAAAAAAAATTGCTCTGAGTTTTTGTACACAAATAAGGAAAATCAGAGTTGAACAAAATATCAATTTGATTATCTGAATATTTAACATGTTCATCTTTTATGAAGGTTTTTAGATTACCCTTTTTTCCTTTTTTAGCAGCTAATAGATATCAAAAGTTACATGGAAACTCAGAGTGATGTTATTACCTCAAGGTTAAAAAGAAAAAAGGATTCTGTAGTGAACAATATTCTATTCCAGTTTGTTAAAAGATATTGTCCTTAGTGTCATGTAGATATTTCTGCTTAGTGACTCATCATTATGACTTTTATTTGTAGTTTTAAGAAAATTTTCTCAGCTTTCTTCAGCAATTGCTGAAAAAATGAACAAAAACTCAAGCATGATTCCACAGTACTGTTGTTTGGTCAGGGCCTGTGAGGAAAGTAGTCCTTCCTATTATGTTTCTTTATAATTTTTTCTCTAAAAGAACTGCTGTCTGCAATTAAATTATGTGCCAGATACAGCATCCCCAGGGCTGTGCTGATTGCATTACACACCAAGTTTTTTTTCCATATATTAATGCATTCCCTGTAATAGCTTTTAAAAACAATCTCTCTTCATTCTTGAGTATACAAATAACATTGGAGCAGATTTTATCTCTTTTCCTTCAGTGCTGTTGCTTATTGGAGGTCTCCTTAAGGGGGTTCCCATCTCTGTGGTTTGTAGCAGTGAGATGGAACAATTCCATTCAGTTTTCAGTGTGGTTGCAGTTACAGTGCCTGCTGTGGAAGCACATGTGCATTACAGCATCACCCCTGAGGAGATATCCTCCCCCCACCCCAAGTGGCATCAACAATGTAAAAAATTACACTTGCTGGATCTGCAGTTCCCAAAAGTAGCTGAAGTGCCCCATACACACAACTAAATTTACAGGTGTTACAGTTTACAAGACTCTTACCAGTATTTTTTCATTGATGCATGACACAGTGATATGCAATATGCCATCATGGGAACTGAACATGACCTCTTTATGAAACTTATTTGATGAGTAGGTGCTTATAAAAATATGCTGCACTACAAGGAAAATGGCAGAAAAGGAGCAGCACGAAATAAAAGACATTATCAGCATTAGGTTTGCTATACTGGAGATTTCCTTACCTAGAATCAGTTATGAGAATGGTCAGGTATTTCTGCCATCATTTCTCCAGAGAGCACATTTGCACACAACTGGCAGGTTTAGTTCCAGACTGACTCTGTAGGATAATAATTTTGCAAAGCAAGGCTGGAGTTTTTCAAAAAAAGTTATATTGTGCAGCTACTACATCTGTCTTCCAGAAAGCCCAAAATGGGTATCTCTGTATAGGGAAACATGGCACTAGCTTTCCCTCCAGGAAAATCAACACAGATTTCCAAAATGTATCCAACTATCCCGTGCTCACGTTTACATTAGCTTGTGCAAGATGTTCAGAAATTAAGGAAGCAATCTATTGGTCCTAATCTAAATTCAGAACACCTACAGTGATGTTGCTGCACTTTGCAACCAAAATCCATGGTTGCCATGGATAAACCCATCTATTACCCAGTTAAAACTGTCACTGCTGACTCATCCGGGCACCTGTTTACTCCATTCTTTGGTTTATATGAACTGAAGAGGTAAAATGCATGGATCCTATTGACCTCATATGTTCTGTGAAGTGTTTGCTGATTATGGAAAATAGATTTGTAGAAAATTTTCAAAACTTGACAGAAGGCTCACATAGTATGTATTTGTATGTAGTCTTTGAGATAAGAAATGTTGACTTAGAAATACTATAAAATAGGTCAGACATTGTTGAAAGAGAACAGCTGATGTTCTCATACATTAATGTCAGGGATTCTGGATGCATTTTTCACTTATATATAACTAGAAATAATATCCTTGGAGACTTCAAATATTCTCTACAAGGCATAAAAGCCTGCAGAAAAAAAGTTCAGTTATTCCTGAATTACTTTTGTGCTCATTTTTAATGCATTATAAATCTTAACCTTAAAAAGAAAATACTAGTGAATGGTATGTGTAAGTTGCACCCTCCTGAGCAAGTTTGCCAATTAGTGGCAGTAGCTCATTTCTAAAATTGAAATAAGCATTTCTTTGGTTTGTGATACTGTAGCAAACATTTTCAAGTTACATTGTACAATCTAACAATCCATTTATTAAAAGATTAAATGAAAAAAAAAGTGCTATTCATTTCAGAAATTCCATTCTTTTGGGATGCAGTCTAGGACATTTTTAACAATGACTTCAGCAACAGATATGCAGTGAATTTCATACAAAAAACATAATTTTTGTCAGTGAAAGGCTGGTCTACCTCGTAAGAATACCTTTTATAGAGCAAATGTCATCTAGCTTCCTGTACTAGTTTGTGAAAAACCTGCTACCTTAAAAAAAAAAGATTCCTCAGAACCAGGACAGAAGGCAACATCTTTCTCTCTGTGGTTCTGTTTAATGCTAGTAACAATGATACTGTGCTGGGGAGAGTTTGTAGTACTCTCAAGTAGCATGAAAATGAATAAATGCAATATTTAGACAGAAACTGATTTAGTGATTTTTCTTGAGTGTGATGGAAAGGCAGTGAAGGTGAAAATGCTACTGCAATGCTAAAAAGGCAATAAAAGCCCACAGGGGCACTTCATAAGCCGATTTGCACAAAACTTAGTAACTCACTGCATAATAAAATACATTTGAAACACTTGTTGGATGGCATGGTGTGCTACTGGAGTGCTGATTTGGCATAATAATAAAACTAAACATTTCCTTCTAATGTAACTGGCTAGATCTGAAAACACACAATGTGTCATTCACAGTGCATTTTCACTGACAGACAATCCAATGCTACATTCAAGTGTATGACAGAGGATGGAATGCTCCTGCTGTTACAGAAAATTAAGTTCCCATCCAAATATATGATTTGTATAATGCTGTGTTGCAAAGCAAGCAGAAGTAAGGAGCAAAAAGGAGGTTTGAAACTGATATATCTTTAATACCTAATATTTACACAAGAACATCATTCCTGCTGAGCCACCTGTACTAGGTCATTTTTTAAGGGAGCTGGGAAAAGAAATTACTCTTTTGCTTAGGGAAGGAAGAATGTGCAAGTGACATGACATCTCAAACAGACTAGATCTGTGGAGATTTTAGGAAGCTGTGAGCAGTAAAGTTATGATTATTCTGCCCAAAACTTGTGGATGCCTGGTTTCATGCTGAGGGAGAAGGAAATGAAAGATTTGAGCAAGGATAAAGAGAGAAGGAATGGAGCTGTCCAGGTATGCAGTGGCTGGGTGAAGAATGCAGAGCATAGTGTACAAGCTAAAACAAGATCAAAATCCTGGAAGAAAGATTGACATTTGTTCCAAACAAATTAAATCAGACTTTAAAAATGCTGAAAGTGGTTACAGGTGGCTGCATGATTTCTGCCACCCACCTCCATCTGCATATTCAGTATGTGGAAAACACGAGGACACTGAGAAGGTGAAGTCCATTTGAAAAATTTCAAAAACACTTTATTAAACCATCTTTTCAACTTGTGCCATAAATCAGATGGCTGTAGAGCTGTGGAGTTTTCTCCTCTTTTTTTTTCCTTAACTCTGATAAATGTAGCTTTCACAGATTCCTGTAGGACTGGAATTTATAGCTGTTAACTTTCTCTGGCTACTGCACAGCTATGGTTGTCTTCTCTAGCTTGACACACAAAAGCTTCCTAACCATTTTGTAACATCCAAAGAAGGATCTAAAGAAGGGGAAGTCAGCAAATTTTTGGGGTTTTTTCTCACTGCAGTGAAGAGAGGGGAGAAGCCTCATTTGTGGACTGGTCTTTACTTTGTTTTGTTTTTCCTAAGGGTACTCAGATCCTGAAAATTGAAATGCTGGGTATTACTACATCGAGAAAAACCAAACCAATTATGCTTTAAAATGCAAGTCCTGTATTATTATGTCACCAGTGCACTGAGGCTCAAGAATGTTATTTACTGTTAGAACGCTATTAAGTGCTTTTATTTGCACTCCTTCTATTACAGAACATGAAAAGCAGCGATTATGCAAAAGCACGGATTATATGAATTTGCACTTCAAAGTGAAATGGTTTTATAATGAATACGTGCGTGAGCTCTCTGCTTTCAAGGATGCAGTGCCTGAATACTCTCTGTAAGTGCTGTTTTGGGGAGGCTTCCATGAGGCTGGGCTTCATGCAAGGTTTATTTTGGTCAAATATTTATGCTCAGGTTTGTGCAAGATCTCAAGGTGTGTAGTACCAACTACTTTTTGCACTTCCTTCTCTTTAATTCTTTGTTCTATCAAGTGAAAGAGTCCAGCTGTTAAATGTGCAATTAGCTATTTCATGAGTTTCTACAGTTGTTGTAACTTCAGGTCTTCAGAGATGACAAAATAACAAAATGCTTTGGTCAGAAAATGTCTGAGGAAAGTGATTTTGCATTTGTTTCATAACCAAATTTGGATAAAGCTGTAATGCTAACAGAATACACTACTGAAATAATTCTTACTGGATCAGGTCATACTCAGCTACTGGTTTTGTTTTCACCTGTCCCCCTGCAAAAAATATATTCAGTCCTGTCCTTGTATAGGAGCTGTCCCTAATCTTCTGTAAGTCTGCTGGTTTGCTGAAATGGTTTGAGGCCTGTTATTTTATTTTTTTTTAAGTAAATGAAAGAAAAATAAAACAGCTGATTTTTACTAAAACAAAGTTATATACAAGTTATTTTATATAAAAATAAAAAAAAAATGTTCCAAAGAGCCAATATAGAATAAAGGTGCATACCTACCATGCTTCACTGGCAGAATATTGGCTACTGCTAATTTTATATTACCAGGGTACACCAGTGAGACTATTGTGAAACTGAAGCCTGAAAAGCCTTTTGGTAGCTGCAGCATTTTGGTGACAAAAATTTTTCCAGAGTTGTTGAAGTCTTTAGCAATTACAACATACCTAAAAACACAAGGTGCCAAACTGCTGGGTATGATAACATTTCTCCTCTTTATGAAATCTACCTACTTTACTTTACAAAATTGCTTTTAATTTTCAGGTGGTTTGAACCATTTGTCATACAGTGGCTGGATGAAAATGAGGATGTCTCAATGGAATTTCTCCATGGAGCACTAGAGAGAGACAAAAAAGATGGGGTGAGCCCTTACTTTTTTTTAAAAAAAGAATAAATAAAGTATCAATACATATATTATTATGAAACCAGAAGTACATTTGGTCCCACAACATTCTTCTTAGACTTCAAGAGATAACAACTTTTGGAAGATACATTATAGAGAAATTCCTGTTCTAATTCCCTCTAATTCCCTCTGCCTAAATCCCCACAGAATTCATTCTATGGTATCATTTCATTAACCTATGATGTGATAATGATGTCATGAAAGAAAGTTCTGGTTTTATTTTTAAAAGATTCAAAAGTATCAGAAAAGTGAAGAACATATTTCTTAGTATTACCAGGGAGACTTTTTTTCCTTTATTACTTTTTATGACTCTAGGATGAATTTTAAGTATAAGAATCAATCAATGCGGTTTTGATCTCTGAACAAATATTAACATTTGAATGTTCCTCTCTAGTTTCAGCAAACATCAGATCATGCCCTTTTCTCCTGTTCTGTGGTTGATGTCTTCACACAGCTCAATCAAAGCTTTGAGATTATTAGGAAATTGGAGTGTCCTAATCCAGAAGCACTATCTCATTTAATGAGAAGATTTGCAAAGGTAAATTAAAGTCAATGCATCTCAACTAAGCTTCAGAGAGAATGACACTGTGTTGCCATGTTCTTAAAAGCTAAGTGATTCCAATGCATTTTAGAATCAGTGTTTTCTACCTGACTGGGATCCTAAGACATGCTGTCTGTGGCTTAAGGCTGGGTTTTGTCTACTTTGTCAAAATGGTTTACCAGTTTGAGTTAAATCCTCTCTGAGATTTCACATTTATGTAATTTATACACATATGTATGCATCAATTGTTACCTTGCTAAGAACTAATTGCAGTTCCATCCAGTGAAATGCAATTAGCTAATTAGGCAGTGCAAGTGAAGGAAAAAGTCAAGCTATGGCAATAAAGTATTTTTGTTTGAAGTCTTGAGGTGGTAGTTATTCACCTGCTGCTTGATAAACTCAACTCTGCCAGCTTTCTGTTTGGATAGTTACATTTCCTCACAAGCTCTGAATTTCCATTATAGTCCTGCTGGCTTTAGAAAAGTTCACATTTACATTTAATTCTGTTCTTTCATAGCAGCAATTCTCCATTTGCAGGGTTCTTATTTACATGATTATTGTAAGGTAACTCATACTGCCAGGCTCTGAACAGTGCTCCTTTTGTCTTATATTTCCATTATATTTCTAGTCTATGTATTGTCACCCTGGAGGATTTTTTGAGCTTGCTACTCTTCCATTAATTATGTAGTACATTGCAAGGAGTGGAGTTCTCAGTGCTTCTCAAAAACAGTACTGCTAAAATTAAACTCTCTGCTATTGAAGATTGCTTTACAATTAGATCTACCCACTATCTGCTGTGCAGGGATTTGAAAATGTACTCACAGGATTGTTTCTATTATAGCAAAAAAATATAATACACTATGTGTGCAAGCACCTGTAAAACCTATCATTTATACAAACCTTTTCTTTTATTATTTTCGGTTTACATTATGAAATTCACCATTTAAAAGAGTCTTCTCCTCTTCTAGACTATCAACAAAGTACTTGTTCAGTATGCTGCAATTATTTCAAGTTACTTCAGCTCCTATTGTGATAAAGAAAATGTGGTGAGTAAGAAGCTGTGGCTTTTTTCTGCCTCAGAAATTGCCTTTAAATGACTTACTGTACTTTTTGAAAATGAAATCACTTCTTTATATGAAAAAAACATGAATGGAGGGAGGTCAGCATGTTTTCCTAGCTGCTTACAGTGATGTGTAAAAAGCTGCAATAAGTGAGATTAGTTAAGAATCCTAGTTAATAATTTCAATATTAAAGTTATAAAATAATTACTAGATGGCTACAAACGTGCAGTGGGTAACAGCCTAACACTATGGTGAACATGGTGAATGTATCTTCATCTTGTTTCTCAGACAGAAGAAAAGGTCTTTGTTTAGGATTTTCACTTGGCATTGCCTCTCTGTGTCAGTTTGTGCACTGGAGAGTTTCTAAGCTCCCTGTTCCCTGTGTGCAGAGGTTTCTGCTGCTGCTCTCTATGCTTTACCCCTGCAGAAGGGAGGAGAAAATTGTGCTGGTTTGATGCCTCACTGCTTACAAGGGAGTCCCTAATGAAGAACCAGATTGCCATGGACTCAGAAATAAATGAGAAATGGACACTAAAGATGTAGTTGAGCAAATGGAAACATTTTCAATACTTTAACAAGACCAAGGAAAGGTATTCTTGGGAACTGGCTTTTCAATATTATTGATATTCAATCAAAGCTAGTTCTCCCATGGCAGGCAGCTTTTAGCAGCATGTCTGCTGTATTTGGTAGTGTTTTGTTCAGCTGTACCAATTTGCAGTTGGGTCAATAACTGCAGCCCCATCCTCACACTGTTCACCTCCAATGGTCCAGCCCTCAGCCCACCACAGATCTCCTTGTCCTTGTGTCACATCCTGGGCATGACATCTGCCAGTGTTCTGTATAGTTAGGGCCAGTGTCATGGTCTACAGGTCACCAACATACACACAACAATAGCATTTAGAAAGACATTTATTGCAGCTAAATATCAAATATTGGGAGTTGCTATGAATTTAATGTTAATATTAAATAAGGCTCACTACTTTCTTGAAGAAATTAGTTCTAATAAAGCATTGAATCGTCAAGTCTAACTGTTTGTGTAGTCTTTTGGCCTATCCAATGGGAGATTTTAATTGTTGGAGTGAATAATTTCTGAAGTCATTCTCAAATACCTATCTTTATTAAGGCTTTAGATGAAATTAATCTCATTATGAATTAAAGAGTGGCTTGGGTTGGAAGGGAGCTTAAAGATCATCTCCTTCCACCCCTCTGCTGTGAGTAGAGACACCTTCCACTAGACCAGGTATAAAGTATTGTATCTAATGCCTTTGATGGACATAACTTTTTTTTAACAGAATTTGCCTTACATACTTTTATCTTAATAAAAGTCTATTTGATCTGGTAATTTCTGGTGCATTAAAGTTAATAGAAGAGATTTAAATGAATTCTTTTTATTATTCAAATTAGAATTTGGCATTCTTTTTCAAGTTAATACTTTTAGTAATCTTACTAAACACTATAAAATGTGCATATAAACTGTTCAAATAAAAGCATATAAAGATGCTTTTCATAAAGGTATTTATCTAATGTAAAAACAGGCTCTTATCTTCCACCTCCTGTCAGCATTTACAAACAAATGTGGGTTCTGGTATTGAACCTGCCACCCTCTTTTACCTGTTGCTGCATCTGTTTGATTCCTGTAAACTGCTGCACAGACTATTCTGAAGGGCAGGAGATAATGAAATACAATGAGAATGTTTTTAAGTAATGTCCTTTACCTGACAACAATAGCAAAATTTTCACTGAGCCAAGGTAGGCTTAGGCTCTGAAAGGGCCACCTGAGCCAGCCTCAAAGCGAACTTTGAAACTGCTTTTGTGTGAAGTGTTTCTCTCATAGCTTCAGTGTATTGCCAAAAGCATTTGCATTTGTTTGGAACAAAAGGAACAAGATGTTATATTCAGCTACTT
Organism: Molothrus aeneus; assembly: GCF_037042795.1. Taxonomy (NCBI): domain Eukaryota; kingdom Metazoa; phylum Chordata; class Aves; order Passeriformes; family Icteridae; genus Molothrus; species Molothrus aeneus. Next base: position 7,754,092 of record NC_089658.1, on the reverse strand, counting down.
ATACCCCCATCCCAAATCATAATTCTCATAATTATTGATTTGTGATATTGCAGATAATTTCTAAAATAATTCATTTGTTAGAAGTCAGGAGATAGTACAGGAAAGGAGGATACAATCTTAGTGATTGTAAATTAATAGAAGGTAGACAAATAGAAGTGGGGTTTGTGGATTTTTCAAGAGATGAGCAAAGAGGTGACATTTCAGCTACACAAAGCCAGCTGCATTCTGTAGGAGGAGGAGCAGCACGCTTCACTGGGAAGGAATAATCTTAGTAAGAAGTTAGACCAAATCTCTTTTTTCTTCTTCTTCAGTTGAGAAGGACTCTGACACCAAATTCCTATGAGAGTAATGTATTAATAATTAAATCATGTTATTGAGCCCATCATGCTTCAGCTCTACATTGGAACATGCTATTAACTAGAAAGGTACAAATGAGTATCAATCACTGTAACCATTCCATCACCACCTTGTTGTCTGAAAAAAGTATACATGTCTTATTGAAATGCATTTCCTCAGTGTCTAAATTAATCCAGTCACACACTAGAACACACTGGCCTTGGCCAGCCACAGTTCTTTTGGTAAATATTGTCTGATTGCTTCTTCTGCACCATAACAAACCGGCATATAGAGTCATCCAAGTACACAAGAGTCTAGTAATAGATTCTTCCATGATTTTTTGTAACTAGCTCCTTATTTTTATTAATGTTTTACTTTTAACATTATATGAATACAGTAATTGCTGTCTTTTGCACAGTGGCTCTTTTGCACAATGTTCTGCCTTCAAAAATTTAGCTTAAACAGCAACATTTCTAGACTAAAATAATATGATTACAGAGTTCTATTGCCTAATTTATTCACCAGCTTTTCAAGTAATGCAAAAATGCATACTTCTAAAATATCATTCTGTTATTAACAGAACTGCCTCTTGATTTATTCAAGTACTTCAGCATCAGCCATTAGCTGGGTTACAGTGTTGTCACAGCTTTCTGCAGAGACTGGGTCTAGCAAGCAGTGTGGCAATCCTTTCCTGAAGCCTGTTGTCACTGCCAAAGCTCTTTGAGCATTGTTGTCTCTGCTCTCCACAGGATGATGATGTGCTATTGCATTAATCCACCAGATGTAACTGTATTAGGTATGACTAGAAATTACTTGGGATAGCTCAGGATGTGAAAGTCTGGGATTTGGAATCTGTGCAGCTGACTGGGAGATGGAATCCAGTTCCCTGTGGGGCAGCAGTGCCCTTAGTGGGCAGTCACAAGCTGAGCAGGCAAAGAGAAGGGTCAGTTAAAGGGGAAGGAGAGGCAGCAGTGGACAGAAGTTCCTCTAAAAAACCCAGCTTATCAGTGAAGATGGGCTTAAAATCTTTTCCAACCTTAATGTTTCTTTAATTCCATGAATGCAGGGCTGCTGAAGAATTGGTTGTGCACGGTCTCACAATTGATCTCTCTCTGTAGGCCTGCATCTTGATGAACAACATTCAGCAATTAAGAGTCCAGCTTGAGAAAATGTTTGAGTCCATGGGAGGGAAGGAGGTGAGTCATATCTGTTTCCTGGTTCTTTCAAAGTTCCTTAGAGATCATTAGCACCATGTTTGCAACCTAGTCAAAGTTTTCACTTCTACTTGCAAAGAAAATCAAAATGCTTTAAAAAAGTCTACAAGACCTATTTACTGTCCTGACAATACTGGAATGACATAACTATTCCACAGACACATGCTAATGATCTGTAATGTTTTATCAGCACTGGGTGTTTTGTGTTGCAATCTGTAGTGCCAGCTTTATTTCAATGTTTGTATTGGACTATACTTTGCTTTTTATGTATTGGTATGTTTTGTCTGTAATGTGTCATTGTCTTTGTCTAATGCCTTTGACTTGCAATCCACTGAGCAGAAGAAAGAAGGAGAGAGATTCTCTTATGAGGTTTGTTATAGTAAGCATCTTTTATTATTCCTGACCATATTTTCTACGGCTAAAAACAGCCACATTTTCTACTTATTTCCATTGATGCATCTGTGTAATTCCCTATGATCTAAAATCAAAAAGAGCTATGCCTGGGCATTCAGTTGACACTAAACTGAAAAGTTTTACTATGCAGATAGTGCAATACCCTTTCAGAGTTTTAAAAAATCTATAAAACATTATAAGTGCACTTTTCAATATCTGAGGGCCTGCTTGTATTCAAGATACCATTTCACCAAGATCTGTTACTCAACAGTTCAAAACATCCTCAGCTTTACCCCCTTTTTCATTTCAGAAGATTTAAAAGAGCCTGAAGTCCTTTCCAACAGCAAAAGAACATAAACAGTGCTTCAGTACCTTCCAGACTGTAGTTTTTCACTGTTCTGAAACATGATGAAGAAATTAACATACCTTCATAGCCATAGAAAAAATCCTGTCTACTTTTTGAGAAGCAGTGTTCAGAACATGAATATCCTAAAGTAGCTGGCTTTAAAAAGATAAGTTATGCATACATCATCCTTTTTCTTCCCGAGGCTGTAGCTGGATAGACTCCCAAAACTTTGATCTAATGTGGCCACACTATATGGAGAAAACTGGAAAACACAGCATTTCATATTTCCACATCCACAGTGGGACCCTGCAGAGGTGGGATGGGTCCCCTATGCCTCACAAGGAACTGAAGCCTCCAGATGCACCTACAGAGTCACTCCAGGGTGTGGAGGGTCTGCTGAGCCAGGAACAGCTCCTTGAAGCTGCTCCAGATAACAGGAAATAAACTCTGCAGCCTTGTCACTGCAAATTTCCTATCAAACTTTGAAAAGAGATATTCATCATCCAGAAGTGGCTGTTTTTGTGGTTCCTAGTATACCCTTTTCCTTCTCTGAATATTACAAGTAATCTTGTCCTCCATGCTTTTATGTTCTGTACAAAGTACTTTTGTATTAGGTCTCGGATCCAAACTTAATTTTTAATGTCATGATTCATGAAAACAGGTAAATGACTATAAATCGGGATAATGGCAAGGGCAGAGGAAAGCTGAGTCACATTTTATATCAATTTCTGTCAAATTATTTTCAACCAGAATATTTGCTTGAATCTCTAAAATGTCTCCTTTTCCCCAAGAAAATATTAGTTTTTCATTTGCTCCTAATGCCTTATATAATAATATTTTTAAAAATAGGAATTTTTCATAGCAATTTTCTTTCAAAACTTCTTATGACTTCTCATCCTTTTTGGTTTCCTTCTGATGTTAATGAGGATGAATTATTAAGGTTGTTACAGTATCAAAGCAGAATTCCCTATAAATATGGTGCGACATGCAACCCACAGAGACAATTTGGATATATTTTCTATAATCACTTCACTAGGTGTCTTAAGTGCATCTCTGATTCACAGTCTAAGAGAAAAGATCTTAAAAATACATTCAGACTTCTAAGGCAATTTCTTGAAGAAAGCACATTCATATTCAATTTTTTTTCACCCATATCAAGATGCCACTAAAATGTCCTCCAGTTTGAATACTCATTCCCCTCACTATTCCAAAGGCACAACTGCTAATGGCCAATTTGGCTTATTGAACTGGTACTTAAAGAAACAAAGCCAGCAATAAAATCTGTAAGCAGTTTCCTTGAAGGGAAAAAATAGTTTAATATTTCACTTGTGGAGGGCATAAAAGTCAGATGATTTTCAGCAAAATAATGAGACCTATTTCAGTAGAAGCAAAACTAATTCTAAGAAAAATTAAATGCTGTTAATCTCCTCAGTGTCACACTGTGAGCAGTATGTCTTTCAAACTGTGCAGTCAAAATAACCACAATCAAGCAGCAGTCCCTCTGTTCAGAGTAGGCTTATTGCACATAGCAGGCAGGGAGCTCTATAAATAGAGAAAAACCTGGTTTCTCAGATCCCCCACCATTAAAATAAAATAGTCTGAACAAGATGAGCTTCTTTATTAACTGTCCTCCTCTGCTGCAGCAAAGCAGGGAAGGTACTTACAAATCATATCAATGAGAACAGTCTGCCATAGAAAGAGTAGTAAAGTGCACCCAACCCACTGTTTGTTTGTTTGTTTTTTTGTAAATCAAGTCGAAAAACATGGGAACAGATCATCATCATAGAATTTTGGTTTAGCTCCTGTTTGTTTCATCCAAAAGGATTGCATATATTTGCACTAAATATTTTTTCATGTCTGACAAGTTGGAAGCTGATAAAAGAGAAAGAGAAGCCAATGCTTGTGTTGCTTTACACCAGATGACAGAACATGGCAGAAATGAGTTACAGTAATTAGGATCAAAAAAAAGGTGTAAAGCAAAAGGAGGTTGTTTATGTATGACAATATTATATTAACTGTAGATAAATCATATTCCCACTTCAGTAAATTCAGTTCTGACTTTACATATAAGGGTTAGGAATTCCTGTAGGAATCTATATGTGGCCTTAAAGACTTTGATGGGGTGGCAGAGGACCAGACTTGAGCAGCATTGTAGTGAAGTGCCCACCTTTACATCTTGTACAGAGGCCCAAGTGCTTTCCAGTGCATTCGGAGCAGCGGCAGCCAAACATCTCACATCTCACCACAGTCCCTGTGGTGTGAGTGGAGGAAGGGAGATGTCTGTCAGAGGCAGAAAGAACCCCTAAAGTGATGGAGCTCATAAATACCTTTGCTGTATCTTTGCCAGATATACAGAAAATATGTAAAAGTATTTTCTGAACAGAAGTAACCAGGTGGTCCCATTAGGAAATTGTAAGTAATTAGACCTGTGAAATTGCAGATAAATGGGATTCAGATTAGAGAGATTCCATTTAACTCATGCAAAAGTAATTTACATCTCTGTAGTTTCCTGCAGAAACACCACCAAATTTGCAGTTAACAAGATTATGTCCATACTAGCACACATTAAATTACAGCAGGAAATACCTCAATCTAACACATTGAAAGCAGCCAAATTCATCAGATTTTTAACTCTTTTCCAAGGCTTGTCTGTATAAAAAATTTCACAGTTTTAGACAGGCAGAATTTGGAAACTATGATGTTCAACTATTTCTTATTTTTTCAGCAAATGTGTTGTCAGTTTTTGTGTAGCATTCAGAAAAAGTCAAATTTCTAATTATCTCTTTGATAATGTATAATCAATAGATGTGCCAACAAAATAATGAGTATGTTCCCTTGTGGGTAAAACTTAATTCTGTTATTTAAGAACATGGTAAAATAACAGAAATATGAGCTTTGAAAAGCCAAGAATATTAAGAATTTATTAAAAAGAATTCTTTACACATTATTAATGAAATAAGCTTGCTCCTTTAAAAAAACCCATTTTGAAACCTGAGCAACCTACCCCAATGTATTTTAAAGTTACTCCACACATGCTGGGAACTGAAAATGGAATCCAGAATATAATTGTCCAAGGGATAAATGTGTTGTCTTTTCTCTTTTGTTGCTTAAATTGGATATAGTACACTAATGATACTCATAGCTGGGATTTATTGTTGGTTTGTTGTTTTTTCTTCCCAAAATAATCAGGCTCAAGTAGAGCCTTAACTTTTTATTTTCCTGAAACATGTTCAGGGAAGTTTGTTAGTTTTCATTCCTTCTTCCCCAAACTCTATGAGGCAAATGAGACTTGAAGAGAAAAAGAGAAGTCCCCAATACCATAAATACTTCATTTTCGTGTCTCTTTCTCCCTCTATGACATCATCTCAGATGCTGATCAGCATTGCCTCTCACTTCCATGCTTCCATCTTAGCTCTGCCATATCAGGAAAAAGAGGAGATCATGCTCTGGCACATTTGGATGATGCCTGAGGACAATCATTCACACATAGAAGGCACATGATTAAAAAAATGAAAAGTGCACATTTTAGTTCTGGTGAGACACCCAAATCACCATATTTTCCAGTACCTAGAGAGAAGCAGCAATTAAAACTCTTGCTGACATCTTGTCAGTGATGCCAGCATGGCCAGGTGTGGCACACCTGCCCGGGCAGCCCGCATACCTCTTTGTGTCACGCTCCTCCCCGTGCCACCTCATCCACGGGCATGAGCATGTGGGCACACAGGCCTGGGGGCCTGCCAGATGCCTCCAGCTGTGCACACACAAACTTGTTCATGCAATTTGTGAGCACAAAGCCTCTAAAATGTTTAACAGTTGCATGCACCCTTCTATAATGTGTGTAATGTCCACAATCTGGCATTAGCATTCAGTCCAATTTTGGCTGGACTAAGTTCAATTCCAGGTGAATTTAGCAGATACATTGTGTTTTCTGGTTATCACCAAAACCTCTGATAGAAAGTAACTACATCGACCTCTATAGGCCCAGTTACAAGGTGATTCTCTAGTTTGTGCATGACCTGCTAAGAAATTTTGAATCTTCTGCTTGCCTGGTATTTTGTTTTCCTTGACATGTATCATGTTCAGTGTGAATGCTTGTATGTTCAGTGTTTGTTCAATGTTTATATTCTAGTGGTCTTAAATTTGGGGTTTGTATGTATCCCTCCAAAGGAGACAGTATAATTCCCTAGTGAAATCCATTTCCTGGAAAAATCTTTGCCTTTGATAGCAAAATCTTAATTTGTTTACTAGTATAGACATTGCAGTAAAATTAGCTTGTTAATTCCTGCTCTTCATATGAAGGAAAGCAATCATTTAAGTGTATGAATTGTCAAAGTGTATCTGCCAGGGACACTACTAAGATATACAGAAGCTACAGAAGTTCTCTCAATGCAAAGTAATTCAAAACTAAATCAGTAAGTAGTCACAGTAAGTACTTACAGTAATAAGTAAAGTATGAGCTTCTCAAGATTAGAACAGAACTGCATGACACCAAGTATCTTCTAAAGGATGTGTGGTAATTCCCCCTTGCCACCTATTTCAGGCTCTTGTCAAAACCTGTAGTGAAAATCTCAGATTTTCTATTATTTCAACCCACACATAACCTCAAAGGAGATAAAGGATGGTCTAAGATTAAAACACCATAGATCATTGGATCTATTTCAGTTTGGTTTGCTGTAGAATTCTTTTGTAGTCTCAAGTAAATTATCCAGTGTGTTGCGACAACTTCCCCTTTTCTCTGAAGTGTGATTAAAAGAACTGACCTGCTGTGCCACAGTGCTCTGAAGCACCAGAGGAAAAATAAGCACCAAACACTACTCATGCAGTTGAAAGACAGAAAACAGAAACAGCCCTGATTATGTATTCTAAATGTGCAGTGTCCTTTGAAATTGTAAGAAGGTCTGTACCTGACCTTACTGCAGAACAGAGTCCACAAATTAAGGGATATCATTGGAAATCATTCCTTAACACTGTAATGTAGGCAGCTGAAAGACCTGGAACATCAGCTATTAATTCACATTCAGCTGTTGATCCCGATGATCATCTATCATATCCCAGAATGGGCTGTAATTATTTTTTCTGAGTGCTAAAGATCAGGAAGATAAAAAAATTATTCTTTTTTACTTCAAAAAGAATCCATAGCAAATAAACAAGTTTGTTGATCAATATCAATAGGGTACCTTTTTGATTAAATATCTATGCATGTATCCTTATCCCTGTAAATGTAAAAATATATTTCTCCCCTGCATTAACTTTTCCCCTATGTATAGAAAACCTGTATCAGAATGTGTTGCTCTGTGCTTGAATTTTGTTTGCCCTAATGGCTTTTAGAAACAGCAGTACTGAAATTTGGTAGAGTCCCTTCCCACATCCTCTGTCAGTAGAATTGGCATGGACATTCTTCAAGCCATCTTTTTCAGTGCTGACTGTTCTAATTTTACACTGCATTATGGAAACATATGAAATATGGAAACAACTTCAATGCAAATCACAAAACAAAATACCGACAGCAGTGAAATGTACAAAAGTAATAAAAATATGAAGGCATCTGCATTACTATTAACACAAGCACTGACTTTTCCTGCATCCTTCTCTTGGTGTGCCTCGTTGAATACCACTGGCCTCATAATGGTAGTTCTCTCCTTTGTGACTGCCAACACAGTTTCCACAATCCCACAGAAAGTCGATTTTTCAATGGCACAATTATGATTTCTAATATAAATATTCCATGCTGTAATCAAAAATTTTTTTTATTTTTTTAATGGTAATTGTATTTCAAAATTACTACTAAAGCAATTCAGTGTCACAACAGATGTTTCCACATTTGGTTTTCTATAGTGCAGTGTATCTTTGCACATAATTCCTAATTCATTGATTGTAATTGAAACCCCAGAAACCTAGTGTATAAATAAAATATAATGTTATTTATCTCTTTGCAGCTGGATCCTGAAGCTAGTGTTGTTCTCAAAGAACTTCAGGTGAAACTTAGCAATGTATTGGATGAACTCAGTGTAACGTATGCTGCAAGGTAACAAACCCATTTTACTGCAAACCTTAGAGGAATATTCCTGCTCAAAAATCTCCCTCGTTGATGAACTCTGGGTGGTTATTTGGATGTCCTGAGGCATGGCTTGCTTCTGCCCTGAGGGAGTGGTGTGAATTTGTGTGTGCATGTGTTTAGACTCTGAAACAAATAAAAGCAACCTCGCTGTAAAGACAAATGAACATCATCTGTGAGCATGAACATGTTACAGAGGTGAGGCTGATGGCTTTTGTTCTGCTTTTTGGGAAGCAAAGTCACCGGGGATTTTGCCTGTTGCTATGTTAAACTTTCCTCTCTGACCATGTTTATGTTACTTCCTGAGACTGACAGCTTTTTCCAAGTAGCCTGCTTCAACCAGGGATGTCTGCCTGTGTTTAGCCTGCTTCAAGTGGTCATTGTGAATGGCTTTCTTGGGTCATTTGCTTGCCTGTGGCTCTTCAAAAATAGTCTACTGAGCCTTACTCTCAAAACCTTTCATTAATCAGAGTGCACACTGCAGTCCTGAATGTGTATGGTGCTGTGCCAGCAGTGCTTGTGGTATAAGAAGTAGCAAGTTACTTTTGCTTCAAATTAGAAAGAAATCTAAGAGGGATTAGTGCTGTAGTGGTGCTCATTAAGCAAAGTCTGTAGTTGCTTATTTAATCCATTGATGGGCAGTCTGGGTGGACAGTCTGCTTTTTCCCATGTGCTTACTTTGCTGTATTGTCTTGCTGTACTTTTGCTCCTAGGCTCTGCTTCTCGGATCATTGACAGTGCATGAATATTATTTCTTCCCAGGGCTTCTTTCTGAATGAGCCAACTAGATTTCTGCAACAGCAAACCCAGAATAGCTCAGTGTAGGATATGCTCCAGATAGCTAGAACATTCCTCATGGGTCAGTTTACTGCTTGGGTCTGTGAGGTTAACAATGTTGGAAAGATGTCTAACGTCAAGAAAGGCAATGCATTATTTTGGCTTTTGTTGGAGGGACTGGTCCCAAGAATTTCCATGAGCAGTTTCTCTAGTTACGTCATGTTGATTTTATCTAGGGCTTTAAAGTGTGTAGGTAAGTGTACTTCCAAGTGCATTGGGAAAGTTTCTGATTTTTCCATTGATTTCATATGGAGGTTTTTGTTCTCTTTTTACAATTAGCTATGTCACTGAACAACCAATTGTTTCTTTTCTCTTGCAGTAAATTCTCTTTCTCTTTCCTCAAGTTAATCTTTGCCATTTATCTTTTCAGCTTAACAGGCCCCGTATATTTTTGGCCTCTGTTTTGCATTTCTGTTCATAAACTAATCCTAAACCATTTCAATCCATCACAAATCAACCCATAAACCAAATTACTGTGTGTGCAGAGACTCTTCCTGCCTCTGAGCTGGTGACTGATTAAGTGCTGTTCTGCTTTGTGTCAATATGTTGTCCAAAGATTATCACATCAATAGCACTTTAAGACTGTCAGACACTCAACCAGATCAGTTAGGAAACAGAACAGTTTTCAGAAAAGCTGAGCAGATACAAACTTGAGGAGGAAGAATGTGTTCACAGTCACCTTGAAGTGAAAAAGATTCCTCCCAGGAGGAAGACTCTGAGTGCTTCAAAGCAAGGGGGCTTTTTGCAAAAGGATATTTTAAACAGTCCAAGTGTTTAGTTGCAAAGAAGTAACAATCCTTCTGAAGGCTGTGTGAAATCTGGAAAAAGTTAAATTGAGTCAAATAGGGCAGAATCAGTAGGAGTTTTTGATTTTACCTCAGGAAGAATATCAAAGCTTGGTTGCTATTAACCATCAAGAGAAAAATTATTTATCATCACCTGTTTGTATCATCCTTTCACACCAAAAATAAAATCTTGAGAAGTTGTTCCTAGCTGGCAGGCAATCACATCTAACCTATAGATTCTGATACATCTGTTGCTTTCAGAAAATAAATATTTGGCACATCTACAAGGCTATGAAAATTGTGGCAGAGTTGAAGGCAAGGAAAAGATCAAAACATGGCATGAATTATTTATATGAGCTATGATCCTCAATAGAACTTATTTTCAGATGGTAACACCACAGTATCTTCAATTTTGAACATTGCATCATTGCAGAAAATACTTAAGTCTTGTTGAGGAACCTGATGCAAAATCATCATTATTGTTTTCTCTCCCAGAATTCTTTCATTCTCCTTTTTTTTCTCATCCTATAGTTTCCAATTTGTTATTGAGGATTGTGTAAGACAAATGAGCAATGAACTGAATCAAATGAGAGGAAATGGGAATGCAGCAGCCAATAAGAACAGTGCAGCCATTGATGCTGAGATTGTGCTTCGGCCTCTCATGGATTCCCTGGACACAACGTGAGTGTGGCAGACTGGATTGGGTGCCAGGCTGGGAACTGGATGCTGCAGTCAGGCACACTTGGTTTTACTCTGAAAGCTGGAACCACTTCACAGATACCTGGAAGCACTCTGCAGTATTTTTAATATTTCTAGTATTCACTGTGTGCAGAATCCCATGCCTAACCTGTTTACTTACACTGAGCAATTTTTACATAAGCTCCAGGCTTGTCTTTCCATGTCTTGTCATGTTTTGAGTCATTGAAAATGAGCCGGTGCACGGTCTCTCCTCCTCAGGCTGTTATGAAGACTGTGCTGAAAAAAAAGAACAAAAGTAATTCCTACACTGAATTGTCTGGCATTTGTTTTAGGCTTGTACCCAATGTCCCACTGCTTATTGATATGCACTTCTGTGTCACCAAAAACCAGCATCATCTAAACAGCAACTTGATTTTTTTTTTTTCATTTGGTAAAATGCTAAGTTTTTAGAGGATCCTGCAAACTCATTCTGGCTTCTGTAAGTAAGCATAACTTAGGCTATCATCATTCAGCAGTGACACATTCTGAAAGGCCATGTGCAGCACAGGCACATCTGTAAGCACATGGGTGTCCTTGGTGCTTGTCAAACAGCAGTGGCCTTTTGATGGAAGTAGCTGTGAGGACAAGCAGCCTGGCACTGACCCTGTACAGTCACAAGTTACACAGCCCTCTGGCTCCTTAGGCAGGTTTTTCCCAGCCAGAAATTTTCAAAGTAAAGATGGAAAAGGTGCCCTAAAAATTTAATTTTACTGTAAGTAATAGATAGCAAGATTGCTCAGACATGTCAGTATATAGAAATAAATGCTTCCAAACAGTAGCTGCATATTTGCATTAGCTGTCAGCAACCAGTTCTACATCCCAGTAGAAATACAAAGCAAGAGACAGTTGCTCTTATTTTTAAGACATAAACAAATTATATACTAAAACTTTAATTTAGGGGTGTAGGAGTGCTAAATTGTATCATCCATCAAACTTTTAACTCATCATGATTTTGCATTTTCAATAAATTTGCATCAGTGATATACTATGCATTAAATTAGATAGAGGAGATTTATATAAGTTTGTAATCTGCAAGTCTTTTTGCCAAAAATATTTACTGATAATATAGCAAAATAATTTAGCTACTAAGAAATTTTTATTACTAGAGAAAAGATAAACCTTAATGGCTATTAATCTGAGCATGATAGAACACCTCTGAAGCCATAATGCTGGTTTTGGTGACTGGTTTGTGGTTTTGTTTTATTCCAGTTTAAGTGTCTCTGCAAAAATCTGTGAGAAGACAGTTCTGAAACGGGTTTTGAAAGAGCTCTGGAAGTTGGTCTTAAACAAAATAGAAAAACAGATTGTGCTTCCACCGCTGACAGACCAAACCGTAAGTGTTCCAGAGCAATTCTCAGTTGATACAAAGGACTGTAATAATGATGTGCCTGAGCAGGTGTTGCCAAGGGCTCTGACACTGTCCTGTTCTGTTCCCTGACCACAGGGACTAACACCTGCATTGCAGGCAGTGTCGCTCTCTGGTGTCTCAGAGTCATGCAGCCAACTTGCTCTTAGCTGGTGAGGAAGACTTCACTCCTTCATTTACTGCCTGCCCCAAATCAGAGCATTTTCTATGAATGCAGGCACGTGAAAGAATGCGGTCATGTGCTCCCATACAAGGGGTTTCATTTAAATCCAATTTGTCTCTCGGCTTCACTGTGCACAGGAACGTGAAGAGTGTTCCTTGCCCTTCTTAGTCACATCAGAAATTCAATCACTTCCATTTTTGTAGGTTTGAGAAAGCCAGGGATGCCCATCCCATCCTCCAGCCCTACCTGCTGTGCCATTCCTCATCTTGAGGCAGCACTTAATTAACATCAGGAAGCTTCAGCCAAATATAGCACTAAAGATTTGGGGGATTTTAATAGCAGCCTTGACAGGAGGTCCTCTTTGGGCAGAGCTGCATTTCCAGCCTGCTGAGAAGAGGGAAGGGAGCTGTGCTTAGAGAAAGTGGTGCTGCACAGGAGCCTCTTGTGGGGCATGGCCTGATGTGAACCCTGGTGGCTGAGCCGAGGGAAACAGTGAAATCCCCCTGTCAGAGGATCACCAAAGAGAGCCTGGCTTGGAGGCCTTTTCATAATTGCTTCTTTTTGAGAGATTGGGTAACATAACTGTTAATTCTTCTTTTATTCAATCTTGTTTAAAATAAATTGACCATCTTATTACAAGTTAATTGTGATGTTGCCACAGTGTGCCTTTGGCAACTTCGCTGTTGCACATCCTGTGGTACTACTACAGCTGCTAAAAAGCTGTTGGTCAGGGTCCATAAGTTAAAGGCATATCATTAAATCTTACTATAATATATTGAAGATGCATGAAAGAATATTGCTGGACAGGCAGGAAAAGCTCTAATAGAAAATATATAAATGCTGTAGAAATAAAAATGAAATTACCTGAACTATTAAAAATCCTAGAGTAGAGTTGATCATGGCCATGACTCCAGTCACTGAATTTGTTCATATATACTGTACTTGTTAACTATGCATAATTAAAAACAACCTCTCTTTCAATAAGTAAGTTTCAAATTTACATTTATGAGATCTTTAATTTGCTCTTCAAATTTTTTGGTGCAAATATTATCTGTCAATACATAGGTAGCATTTCAGTTGGTTAGCTTCATTTTCTGCCATGTGTTAGGAGCATTTATTAGCTTTATGCAAGATCAATTATTCACAGGACAGTACGTTCAGAAGGGAGTTTCCTTAGTGGTACCCTCTATATAGAGTGTTTCTAGTAGGCATTGGGAACTATTCCATTTATTTTGATGCTTTTGTTTACTATTGAACACATAATTACAGAAAATCACTGAAAAGTAGGATACTGTGAGAGATTTTCTTGCCCTGAATATTTCTTTCTGTTTGAGGTTGAGAGGCACAAGCATTCAGAAATGGGGTTTATTTTTTCCTATATATATATATGTGAAAAAAATATATACACATTTTTCTTACTATTCTCGCTACTAAAAATAATGAAGATTTAAACTGTAGTTCTGTATTAACATTTTCTTCAACTGAAGCATATAGGAAGTAAAATTATTTCTGGAAAATGAAACTTTTTGGAATAGAAAGTCTAATGAAAAATTAGTCCAGTGTAAGTTGGATGAACCTTTTTCATGAAATCCACATAATCAGAACTATGTCTTCCTGAGCTGCCATGTAACTGCACTGATAGTTATGTTGCTTGGAGTAATTGTGATAAAGGATATGAGCATGGAATTACAGTAGGATTCTGTTTGAGACAAATGTGTAGGCATCGGCCTTTGGTGTCATGCCAGGATTTGGCTATTGTAAAATATTCTTTAACTTCATAACATTTCAATATCTTTTCTTTAAAAAAGGGCTCTGGCTCACAGTACACCATTGTGCTGTGCTTTACTCAGCTCAGGATTCCCCCTACACAGGCTTTTGCAGGTTCGTCAGGGCTGCTCACTTCCCAGCATGATTGTTCATGTTAGCACAGCACCTGAGAGCTACAGTTATGGACAAACATCTCACTGACACACACTGAGAACAATCACAACCTTAGCCTTCAGTATTAAACACAAAATGTGACAGCAGAAAGGAGAACACAAAACCACTCTCAGCAGAAAATGCAATATTTGTATCAGCTATAGAATACTGGAGGGAATCTTGCTGCAGGCATTCAAGCACTTGGCCTTATGAACTGAATGAAAATGTGTCTCCTGTGCAACTGAAACTTTTATTTAGCTTTGCAAAATGATGACTTTGGCCAGTGTCCTAGCAGAAAATAAGATTGTGTTGACATAAAAAGCAAACATGCTGTCGTGAGCCTGTTTCCTTAATTTTCAATGTGATTACAGGGGCCCCAGATGATATTCAGTGCAGCCAAAGATCTTGGACAACTGTCAAAACTCAAGGTAATGGAGCCAGATGAAGCTGTGACTGGCTTGCACTAACAAAAAAAGGAGGAAATATTAATGACTGTGAGGCCAAACCTCATGCTCCTTCTTGTTCTTAAGTAGTATAATAAGATTGAATATGACAGTAACTACTCAGAGGTAAATAATTATTTCACAGTTTCATCAAAACCAAATTATGAATAGAAGACTCTATGCTTTTATGGTAAGTGATCACTACATGGGTCAAGAAGCCATCATTCCCATATGGCACAACGAGGCCTTACAAGCATTACACATAAAAAAAAAAACCCAAAGAAAACCCACAAAACTTTGCTTCTGGAAAAGCCCTTAAGGTGAGAATACCAGCAATTTTCTTTCTGTGGACTATTTATGTACATTGAAACATAGTATGTACGTCTGCAGTAAAGTCTTCAGCACCTCAGGGCTGGAGTCCACTTGATGGACAGCAGAGATGTTTGATAGTGATGTCAGTTGTTTGCCAGTCAATTCTGCAATTAGGATTTCAGATTTGTGCAGAAATGTGGTATTTGGAGCCTCTATGAATGATTGTTCAGTGTGCTAGACGAGTTAAAATATTACCTAAGGAAATCACTGACTGCTTATTTAGACAAAGATTTAACAAGAATGTAGTCACTCTATGTCTAACATGTTCTCATAGGAAGCCCTCTTTTTTTAAACATAGGGCATTAACAAACATCTGTTAAACAGTCAGGTTTAGTATTAATTACTTCTATATCATCTAATATAATTTTTTAAGTTAAATTTTAACCTTTTCCCCATCCCTCAAAACAGAGAAATAATGCATCCTAGTAAAAGAAGTAATGCTCAGTATTAACCAGTGAATCTGGTTCTCTACAGTCTATGATTTCAGGAAACAACCCAATTGCTCTAGGTTATAATTTGTTGTGAAAGGATTCTGAATTAATCCCTGTTAATCATAGTCCTTGGGGGGCATTTGGTGGATGTTTGTTTGTTTTGCAAAGAACAGATACTCACAATATTGTCTCTCTAAAACCAAGTGCACTCTTGTCTCGCGTGCAGGACCACGTGATCCGCGAGGAAGCCAAAAGCCTGAGCCTGAGGCAGTGTGCAATAATGGACGTGGCCCTCGTTACCATCAAGGTACAGCTTCACGTCTTTCCTACTCTGCTGCAATGCCCAACAATCACTGATTGGTTTTTAGATAAAAGACTGGAGACTTTCATACAGTCTTCATGGAGTTGGTTTCTGAAGTCAAAAGAAATCATTAGGAATATTTATTATATTATTAATTAATGTATTATTTCATTTGCTTATCAGTCTTTTTCACATTGACCTGGATCGTAAGTTGGTGTAAATAACTTTAAAGCAATCAGTTTCTAGAATAACAGCATATGTTCTTGTCTGCTGGGAAGGGACAGCACATCAGGAAGGTAAGAAGGCAGCTATTGAAGTATAAAATTGAAGATATAAATAAGAGGAAATACTTATGATCAAGTGCTTTGCAGTAAAACAGTCTCTAAGGCAAGCAAAAAGTAACAGAGAGAGCTCCCAATTGCCATTTTTTGTATTTGTAGTGGAGACAGTTAATTACAAATGTAATTTGACATTTCTTGCAGAAATAAAAATAATTGGGAATTAGTAATGTTTTGGAAGCAAATTGAACAAATTGAAAAATGGAACAAATTGAAGTATGCTCCCAAAGTAAGCTGCATGAAGTAATGTGAATCTAATCATTTTCCAAACACATAAAAGCTGGGGAAAATGTGAAGTCTAACCTTGCCTAAATTTCCAGTGCTTAAACTCTTACAGATGGAGAGATAGGTGTTGACCATTTTGCTAAAAAGGTCTACTTTTGGAGGGAAAAGATTGAATAGGGAGAATCTCTTTCTTAATTCAGCATCCTTATATTTGTGTGCTAAGTTATAAGAGTTAATTCATAGCATTCATTAAGTGAGCTAAAGAAAGCTTCCTGAGAAACCCTTTTCAAATTGTAAGGCAATGACTGTGTGCATTATAAATGCCTGCTGTATTTACAAGCTGCTATGGCAAAATCATTTCCAAAATACTTAACAAATAACCCTGATCATGTAGAAATTGGGTTTATACTGGTAGAATGTTAAAAAGGCAAACCTTATGAGTTAACTCAAGAAAAAAAGACCGCTAAGTTTATTTAGGAATGTAGTTGATACGTTTAATGATCAAAATACAGATTTTTTTTGGTAATGCTTAGTAAATACAGCTTATTTACAAGCAAAAATCATGGCTGTCCAGTTAAGAATAGGAGAATGGTGAAAATGGCATGTGGTGTGTGTTCAGAAACTGGGTAGCTGATTATGGTAAGGAAGGGTTTTGCAGGGAGGAGTATCTCCACTTACAGTCTTTTTTATTTTTCCTTTCATTTAATTCACTGAGAATCAATCGTAATTTAATAGTGGATGGTGTTATTAATCCTTTGACAAATATAAATTAAAGTAATATTTTTTTAATCTTGAATATACATAGCATATCATCAATCTTTGTATTATGTAAAAAGAACCATAGCAATTTATATAACTATTTAATACTTTTCAGCTTAATTTGCAATTTACAGTTAGGAGAAGTGGCTTTCTGGCCTCAGTTATCTCAGACTGAGTTCTCTGCTACCTCATTATGTCAGCCCAGAGACAATGTCCATTGATGATACTGTCCCAGTTCTCTGTACACCCAGAGACCCTCTACAGCGAGAAAGCAGCACCAAAGGGGCTTTTGTGGCATTTGGCAGCTTTGGGCTGAGACTGCAATGGCTCCAGCACTTGACACCTGCCCCTTTCATTTGCCAGTGTGACTGGAATCTCTTGTGCCACCTATAAACCTACAGAAAGGAGCAAGAGTAGCAGGGGAATTATTTTAAGTTTTCCATCTCTAAGGAACGGGGCAACAACTGATCCATCTGAATCTGTAAAACCCTGTTTACTCATTATCTTTCTATATTCAGTTCTATACAGTAATGATAGGTTCAACATTGCTGCTTTGCTTACAAAATTTACCATTTATGGGAAAAACAAAAAAAAATAGTTAAAAACTCAGGAAAACAAGGGTCAGGTGTCTATTTCTTTATATGACTATAAGCTTTCATGGAGCTTTCAGCCATGTGTAGCTGCTGCTGCAGATAATATTTTACTGGGAGAAACAGCTTCAAAAAATCACAGTAATTGTCACAATAGCAAGAAATATTAACAGATTTTAACACTCGCTTATAAATTGAATATGATTCTTAGTGAAATCATGACAAAACTCTTGAGCAATTAAGATGAGAGGTTTTTTTGTAACATATTGTATGAAATAATTTGCTTGGAAAGAAAGATTTATTCAGAACCTTTTAAACTGAGACTAACTGTCCACATCGTATTAAAAAATATAAAACATTGCAGCCTGATGACTTCAAATCCCCTGTTTTGCTCCACAGATATTTTTTTCCCCTTCAGCAGTCAGTAGGTAGCAATACATAAATGTAAATAATAACTGTTATGAAACATTTATGTTTCATCTCCTGCAGAATCTTGAGAACTGGAAGATGAAATGTGTGCACTAAATGTAAAGGGCATATGTGGACTCTAGGTCTGTATCCCAGCTGTCCAGATAAGCTGGGATACAGCACCTAGTGGAGATGTGTATATGTGAACTGAAATGTAGATATTGCATTCATTCCTTTGGCAACACTGCAAAAAGGCAGGGAGAGTAAATTCTGCTTACATTCCCCAAGATTCCCTGTACAGAGTGGACCAATATTGCATCTCATCAAGTAGTCATTCTGTTCCTGCAAAACACTGTTTATTTTTACTAATTAGCCATTAATGGGAGCTTTATTGATCTTGAGACCTAGAACTGTAATGGAGGTTGCAAAATGCTTTGCAAGGTGTTTGAACAAAATGAAGGTATGTAGCACATTTATCTTTTCATTGTGGCTAACATGAATTAATTCATCAAACATTGTCCTGTACAAAACTTGAGGAAAAATTCATCCTTGTGGGAGGAAAAAGGGAAGAATCTGTCCCCTAATTTTTCTGAACTCAGCTTTGGGATTGAAAACGATATAATACATTTGTATATGTAGTTTTTATATATATATAGTTCACATAGTCAGCATGGCATCAAAGTCATAAGCATATTTGTTATTCCAAATCTAGCTGTGCCCATAGAACCAGAAGTCCTCTTCTCACACTGCTACTCTAAAACTTCACACTCTGGACTATTCTCTCTGAAATGTTTTACAAATTGCCCTTTTCCCTAAAAAGTAATATATCCTTTATATTTTACAAGCACTGGCTTGTAAACCATGCCTTCATTTGAGAGGGGTTTGTGATGTTTTGGGTTTTTAGATAAAGAATTAAAAAAACTCATTCCACTTTCCGCAAGGTAAAAGAATGCTTCAAATATTTTCCAGTTTTGGCAAATTAATACTTCAGATTATCAAGACCAAAATCAAAATTTTGTATATTTCTTCCCTTTATGCTTAATTTTTTTACCCTTGGAAAGAAGCTTTGTACTAGAGATTATGACAGTTATCTCAAATGCTATAATAAAAGTAGAAATGCCTGTTGCTACTTCCAAACATTCATTTTACTTAAAGTTGTATGTCTGTAACTGAGGTCTTTTTTTTCCCCTGTGAACAACCATATTTGGTTTTCATTTCAGCAATACTTCCATGCTGGAGGAAGTGGGCTGAAAAAGAATTTCCTGGAGAAGAGCCCAGACCTGCAGTCCCTCAAATACGCTCTCAGCCTTTACACACAGACTACTGATGCCCTGATAAAGAAGTTTATAGCCACACAAACTTCTCAGAGTAAGTCATCTGCAAGGGACACAAATGCATCCTATTATATTTTAAATGTTCTAAATTGTTGATTGCAGATTACATTCCCTACCCCCTGTGGTATTTTAGAGTTTATTGACACAAATTTGCCCAAGTGATGTTATTGATGTTATCCCTTCTCTAATGCTGTTGTTGGAGCTTACCTGAGGGCAGTTCCTTTGGGGGCTTGTGACTGCACAGGGAGAACAATCCCTGAGCTCTGGGGGCACACTGAGCACCAGGGTTATTTGTAGGAGCACTGCACACATCATATTCCAAGCTGAATGTTTTCTTCATTCTGAAAACTGCAGAATTTTGCATCATAGTAATCTTTACTAGATTTCTTCTGAATGTAATGAGCGTTTGTAAAAACTGACCTGCCTGCCACTTCATGTCTTTGGGAAAGAATACAATGTACTGATATAATGAATTACCCTGCTCCAGCTCATAAGAATCAGAAAGTTTTAATTGGACAGTAAAGCTGGAAATAAATTGCTTTTATTCTGAAGTACAGTATGTTAGTCACAGTATAAAAAGCATGAAACATGAGTTTTGCAGCTTGTCCCAGGATTATTTCTGAGGAATGATTTCCTAAGCTATTTCCATATTAAAACTGAGCTCTCTCTTAGTAACTCATATATTAAAAATTGAAAAATAGCTATAAAGCTCTTACATGTAAGGCAGTAGAGTCCTTTTTTCCCCCCTCTCAAAAAGAAAAAATTAGCAATATGGATCCAAGCAGAAAATTAACACATACCTTCATTGTAGCTTCAGGAGGAAAAAAATAGTTAAGTTGTAGCCATAAGTGATCTTTTATAAATCCTGAGTGACAAAATTGCATTTTCTTATTTTCATCATGATTTCAGCCTGAGGTCTGTGCTCATTTCTGTGCACACATTACTATGCCTATATTTGCACACCAGTATTGTTAGAAATGTAGCCTCTGGGAATGAAACTTAAGGAAAAGTGACTAAAACTTTTCATTATCGTTTAATGCCTCATTTAAAATAACTAAATCATCATCTATTATGATTTCCAGCCTCACAGCTATAACTGCATTATTAGCTTTTAGTTAAAATTACTCTGTTTGCAAATGAGAAATCTTCTGTGGAATATAATTAGATATTTGGCCTATCTTTTCCACATTGCCAATCCATAATCAATAGACAGTTGGATATAATTTTAAGCTCAAAGCAACGGAAAGAAGAATTTTGGAAATGTAAAGAAAGTATCTATTGTATAATAACTATGACTGTAGATAGAATTGGATGCTTGTTTTTCCTGTAATGACTACAAGAATCAGACAACAGCCAGGTTTACTTTTACCCCCAGGTTAAGATAGTTTCTCACTCACCATGACTAAGCTGCAGCTACTCTAAGAAACTGAAGAGCAAAAATTTGTCTGATTGGCATGAGAAGGGGGGAGTTAAGAGCACTTGTCCTGTTTTATTCCCAACCCACAAATGTTAAACATGCAGAGCAGCATTTTCTTTTGCAAATAAATTATCAGTATTGTTTGATTGGAAAACTTCTTATAATAACACATAGAATGATTTATAAACTAGTAATGAAATTTAGTTCCACCTATCCGAACTTCACATTTAATATTACCCAGAAAGGAGTCAGCTGATTCTGCAGTGCCTGTTGTAAGCACATTCATCTGGATCAGTTTTCTTATTCAATCATACCCGAGTGCTGCCTCTGCCAGGAACCATTCCATGGAGCAGGTCACTGCTGGAGTCTCTAAAAAGGACATGGATACTGACCTAAAGGATTTTGAGAAACCTGAAGGCAGTTTAGTGAGGAGAACTGCATTCCAAAGCCTGAGTGACCAGTATTTAACACACTAGGTGGTCACTGATACCTTAGCAAAGAGCACATAAAACACAGCCAGATGAGAATAGTATGCCATCAGTGCACCATCAGACCCAAGGTCCAGATCTCAGATTGATTTTATTTACTCTGGACTTAATTGTCACTTTATTTGTACATTAATAATAATAATAATAGTAAACATTAGTTCATGCTGTAAAAAGGTGGGGTTTTTCCTCTAAATTCAGCTACAGGATAACATTCTTGCATACGTTCAGATTATTATATGGGTTGCTTTCAAAATCTTCTGTAACCAAACCATTCTTTGTGCACTTGAGCCAAGCATGAATCAGTTGTAAAACAGCAGCACAGCTTTTACAAGCCTGACCTGCAAAACCCTGCTCAGTTGCAGGAACTTGGGGGTTCACTGCTGTAGGGCTGAAACCCCATGGTTGATTCACAGCTGAAGACAGGCTGTGAATTCTGCCAGCCCAGAATTTCAAGGAACACTCCAAGACTTCTGAAAGACCATATATTTTGTACATTGACAAGAGCTCTTGTTTCAGGTCAAGCAGGACAAGATAATTTTAACTTCAGCTAAATTCAACCACATTTTCCCAATCAAGACAGAACTCTAAAAGCCAAAGGATAAACTCTCACTATACTTCTGCTGGCCTATTGCATGAACTTCCCCACTCCATGGTACACTTGACTTACCCTTAGTCTGTGCTGAGACCAGTACTGGTGAAACTTCTCTTAAGTCACTCCTGAAAAAAGGAGAGAAGGAGTCACCTTTTTAAGTTGTACCTTCCCCTTTTAAACTACTTAAAGCATATCAAAATTAAATGGCTATGGTTTAGTTTAGCAAATGCCTTGAATCTTCAGTAATTTCATAAACTATAGCCAGTGCTGTGACTATTTACACTTGTTTAGCATTAACACTAATAACATTTGAACAAATATTATTTTAATTTTAGCAAACTACATAAAAAGACAGTCTCAAATAGAGTTTCCTGAATTAGCTCTCATTTATTGCCACTAATTTCTCCAAAGTAAACACCACTCTTGCATGTAAAATGGTTATTTATTGGACATAGGGAAATATTTTTTCTTACAAATTTACAGCAGCTCCAGTTCACAAATGTTGTTATAGAATAATAAATACATAATGGCAGGATTCTGCACTATATTTTTTATCTTGACTTAAAGTAGTTTGTATCACTTAAGAAGAAAAATCAATACTCATCTCACAACACAGAGCTCATACTGCAAACCCTACCTATGTTTTTATAAGGCGGCAGAAAAGGCTTTGCTTCAGCTGGTCTGATTCAGATTTCTTCATTCTTATGCCAGAGAATTGAAAGCTGAAAAGGGAAGACATACCTGAAAACAAGAAAATATAATACTCACTTTCATTAGGTAAATATGCTTATCTCTAAAAGTATCTCCATCCTTTTCTTGTGAAGTCACCAACACAGGGAGGGATATTACACATTCAAAAATGAAAACAAATTATTTTCAATTGCCAAGCCAAAATTCAGTTCTGTGTTCCATTGCAACTTGTAATTGTACAAAGAAAAGCATAACCTCAATATTTCATAAATAAATGGAATTGCATTAAAACAATAATCTGATAGTAACTATAGTTTAAACAAGCAGATAGATGACATCATACTACAGAAAATAAAAATTGCTTAAATTGTTTAGCAGCTCTTCTAAGTGAAAAAGAAAGACCTTTTCTTCTTTTGCTTGTCAAAACCGTTATATTATTAACTGTCATATTTTGAAAGCTATACCTGTATTCTAACAGGAAATTTAAGTCCTACAGAGCATTTCCAGTTCTCTCATAACCCATACTTCAGACTGAATTTAACTCAAGAAATAATCCCTGCTTCATCCACTGTAGTTTCAAATTGAGGTCAGAACCATGTGTTACACAACCTTATTTCATGCAAAAAAAAAAAAAAACCCAACTGTATTACAAGCTGCAGAAATCAGCACACTATTGCAAGCAACCAACAGGAAAGATAAGAACAAAGAAAGAAGAAACTTGCTGAATTACATCTAATAAAAGTACTCCAGCATATGCTGATAGCAAAGCAAATGGACCCAGAATAGTGGCAGAAAAATAATTATTTTTAAAGTACATATAGTTAAAACCAGACCAGTGGTAAAGCAAAAGGTCTTTACAAAAATATTCACTTAAGAGGCTTTCACATTTGAAAATTTCTGGTCGTTCCTTAAATGAAATAGTAAAGCACCTAAATTAGAAAAAAGTTGTGTATCAGTTTCCTCTAGGTCTTCAAGAAATAAACACAAACTACAGGTATCCATCAGTTATAGGATATCATTCCAGGTGCTAAATAAGGAGGGATAAAAGCCTGACCTCTAGGCCTTTCTAGTCCCTGAGGAGCAAGCATCTTTGAGGAGATCTCCAGAGGAGATATTTTTATTCTTTACCATTTATTTGCTGCAAAAGAATGACTGCACTTTAAATGCAGGTGATCACTTGAACACCCACCAGTAAGAGGACGCTGTATTTTGAATAATATAAATATACCAACAAATAAAATGTAAAGCAGATATTAGAGAGCAAGCAGTAATAATTAAACATCCATAAAGTTTTCAAACATGAGGCAGAATCATTTATAAGTTTGTTAGCCTTCAAATGAGTTTTATTACAGTACTAAAGGAAGAAAAGTGCAATCATCCTCTGCAGTGCATGAAGAGATTTATTGTCAGCTAAATTGGCTTATTAAATGTAGTAGGATAAATGGACCTTTCTATAGTGCAGTCAGAATCACTAATTCCTGCTGTGACTGTTCAAGAAGTGGTAGCAAGAAAAGAAAACAAAACAGCAGAACTAGACAGATCAGAGGCTTCAAAATTAAGTACCCTAGCTCTTGAATGTCAGCAAGAGATGCTGTAAGCAAATACTAAATGTCCTGGAATTGTATCTGTAGTTTGTTCAGCAGGTCAGAAAGAGAAAGATGGATGGGATGATTACTGAAAGAAACCAACTTTATGTTCTAGACTCCACTAGGAATTGTCTATGCTCACTGGGATGTTCTGCAAAGGAGGTTTTCTCAGCAATACTGGATGTAGGGTCATTTCAATGTCAGCTGCTTTTAGTATAAAACTGGGTGATGTTTTGCACAGATTTCTTTATAACCATATCAAGCAGCAGTACTGTACATACAAGACTATTCATATATTTGCAGTGCTGCTTGGAGCACTGTTGTCAATTATGGGCTACCAGGAGAAGGAAAGAGACACTTATTAGGAGACCTCTGCAAGAATATATTTTGCATAAGTTAATAAAAAAGGTGAAGAAAGAGAACAAGTCTAATCTTACATATTTGTAGATTCTTGTCCTGATGAAATCCTACCTGACATTATTAGAGGTTAACACTGCACACTCTGCTACTACCACCATCCACAGGCTGCTCTTAAGGCTATCAAATAAAAATGATAATTGTCCTCTTTTAAAACTTTCCTGGGGTTTTGATTTGGGTTTTTTTTTAAGCTAGAGGCTAAAACACATAATTTACACCAGCTGATCATTTCAGCGATATTCAAGATCAGCTTAATTCATCCTCCACTGCAATCAGGAGTAAATTATTATTAATTGTTATTGGGAGAGGGTTCAAGAACTTCTCATTCTCTCTCTCAGTTTATGCTACTCATGCAGTGTCCCTAAGATTTAGGTTCCTGGTTCACTTCTCCTGTCTGGCTTGGCATTGAAAGCTTTATAATTGGAACAGAGTTACAGTATGCTCAACTCAAACTTCACAGCTGAAGGAAGGCTACAGATGTAATCAACAGCATCATTCATAATGAGGTTCATCACCACAAGAAGTACCTGTGCTGAGGTTGAATTCCATGCATTATGGAACATTGAAAAGGTGGAATTTCACAATATGAAAGGATGAGACAGATTAATGCTCTAGGACCTCCAGCCCCTGCTCTCTTTCATTTACTTTTCACTATCACAAAAGCAATGAGAATGCTCTATATATACAAACATATATAGTATTGGATTCCTATCCTGGGCAAGCTGCTTTCTGAATTACAGGCATTGTCTGCATTTAATCCAGCTGATCCACATAAATATAAGGGAAGGCTTTTTCACACAAGTTAGCACCCAGGGTTAAATGTAACTCCATTAAAAACATGCTACTCCATGATATATGGCCTAATGACACTGTGTTTGCAAGAGAAAAGAAAACCAGCTTTAACTTTATGACCTTCACCAAATGAGAATTTCCTTTCTCTTCCCAACTAAAAGCAAATTTTACTATAGTCAGATAATACTTCAGTCTGTGATTCTAAATAAAGCCATTTTATTATTCTTACTATTTAGCTTTTCTGGTCCATTTGGTTCCTACCTTTTTTACAAATTCTTTAAGCCCCTCTGTCTGTGTCAGTGCAGAACTTCAGTAATTTGTTGAGACAAAACCTTCAGCAAAGGATTCATCAATAGAGATATGGACGTAACTTTCCAAACATACATTTAGCAGTAAGATTTTTGGAAGGGTACATGAAAAGCTTGACAAACCCACCAACTTTGGCATTTCAAGATGCAAACACATCTAATGACAACCAGAATGGAAAGCTCCAGATGGACAAGATTTTTTTCACTGAGGCACTTTCCACAGATATTTGCAATTATCCAGTTTTTTGTGGCAAAATCATTTATGAATCTGTAACTGATTCTCACTGAAATGTGAAACACATCAGAAATTTTGAAGTGTTTCTAAAGGAAAATACCACTCACCTTTGGGTGTCTATTTCTCTGGATGCATTGAGAAGCCAGGTGTGCTAACCAGTAATTCTTGTTTCAGGTCAAACTGCTAATAATTCAGTGGGTGAGATATCTGTACAGGTGGATGTCTCTACCCATCCTGGAACTGGTGAGCATAAAGTCACTGTGAAAGGTAAGTTTCAAACAGGCAACTTTAAAAAGAAAGCAACAACAAAGACCAAACCTCCAAGCCCTACATCCTAAGTCAAACATACCAGTACTAAAATAAAAAATGACAGGTATTACAGTACTCGAGAAACTCTGAGTACACTTCAGGTGATTAGGAGTGCACTTCTTCCTTGCTCAACATCAGCAGAAACTCAGATTATGCAGGCAAGTACTGTCTATGCTTCTCTGTCTAGATAATTTAAAGTTATTATACTAAATTATAGACTTATAAATTAAAATGTGCCAAATTATACTTCTCAATTGCTTGTACATAATTCATCTTATAAGAACTACAGCAAAGCTGAGTGGTGAATGACTACACCAAGTCTTAAGAAGCCGCATTTTTGATAAAATGCCTTTATTCTGCACAACCTGAATTTCAGAAACACAGGATCATTCAAATTAGTATAAGATGATTTTTTTAATTGCAGTGAAGGTAGCAGGTAAAAAGAAGCTGCAAATGTAAAGGATTTATAAAATACACATTAACATTTGATACTTCTGAACCTAAAAGTAGTCAGACATCTTCACTTGGCAGGGAAGGGGCAAAGCATCTCCTAGGCTTACCAGGTATTCATATTCCATAGGAAAGCTCTCAGGTCACCTTTCACTGGCTATACCAAGTCATACAGGGTAATTAATTGGAACACTTCCAGTGGAATTGTATTTAACGTCATTTTTTTAAAACTCTTTATAGTTGTAGCAATTAATAACCTAAACTGGCAAACAACAGCTATGTTCCGGCCATTCGTGGAAGTTTGCATACTGGGTCCTAAATTAAGTGACAAGAAAAGAAAACATGGAACCAAGACAAAGAGCAACACCTGGTCACCAAAGTACAATGAAACTTTCCAATTGTAAGTCTTTCATCTCTAGGAGTTGCATATTTTTTGAAAATTTCCCTAAAATACTTTTGCCTTTAAACCATTAATAACAAGAAAAGCCATCCTAACATAGATATATAGACACCATTTCAAAATTATTTACTAATTTGTATCTTTGTTGTATATGAAAATGAATGGCAGACACCAAGCTTTCAGTCCTACAAAACCTGGTTAAAATGTACAATTAATTTCCCTACAAAGGAATAACTATTTCTATCCCTAGGAATCTATTGGCCTAGGTATTTGTTTGGACAGAAGTATTAGTTATTATTTCTAGATAATTCCTGTAGAGATATCAAAATGTGTATTGGGTTGTGCATGTGTTAATAGTATTGTTTCATTTAATCTTTAAATCAGTAAGAAGCTTCCACCTAACCTAGAGTTTTAAATTTAGTACTTCTCTGCCCTTTCCTGAGACCAATTTATTTTCCTCCTCTTACCCTCCAACCCTGACTGAAATGAGTTCATTGTGTCTCACCACAAAGCTCCTTTTGATGCCTGCTACCAGGGATTTTCTGTATATTTTGAAGCTGATTTAAAGTAATGGTGCTGACAGCTGGGGAACCAGCTGAACATTTTTTGTCCTTTCCAGGGAAAGGTAACTGTCTGTTCCAGCTGTTGAGGGAATTCTGTTTCTGTTCAGGCTGCTGAGAACAGAGGCTCCATCACCAATCCATCTGAAGGATTACCTGTGTAGAAAGTTTAAAACTAGATAACCTGTTGTAACAAAATGGAACCACAAAACTTAAACTACCACTCACTCTCACTTTAATTTGCCCAAGATTTCTAGAGCAAATTAATTCCTTGGGGGAAATTAAACTGAAATCTTTGTTCTAAATTCCTATTGTTAATCCTCCCAGCCTGCTGGGTAACGAAGATAAGCCAGGAGCCTACGAGGTGCACCTGTCAGTGAAGGATTACTGCTTTGCACGGGAGGACCGCGTTATCGGCATGACCGTCATCCAGCTGCAGGCCATCGCCGACAGGGCCGGCTGCGCCGCCTGGTACCCCCTGCTCAGGAGCATCTCCGTGGATGAGACCGGCCTGACTATCCTTAGAATACTCTCTCAGAGGAACAATGATGAAGTTGCTAAAGAATTTGTAAGACTTAAAACAGAAACGAGATCTGCTGAAGAAACGGCCTAAGATACCCAAGTAATGCAAGATTGTCACCGCCAAGAACATAAATACAACGCTGTTGTCTGACTAGTGCATGCATGTGCAAATCTGTGGGAATGTTTAACTATGTTTTCAGTGTTTGCCAGTACTTATGTACTATATTTGCAAGGTATGTCAAGGAGCTGTATATCTTTTATACATATTTTGGTCTTTGGTAAAGTAATTGTTCCAATGAAGTGCCAAAACTAAGATTAAGAGTAAATGTTTCATCATATCTTTTTAAATGATGATTTCACCTCATCACAATTTGATTATTTTTTACCATTTATTAATAAGTAAGTAGCTTTTTTAATTAATAATAGTTTATCACGGTTAAACTGTGTTGCTTATTCTAAATTAAGTTACATCCCTTACTCTTCTTTTAAAAATGAGGTGTACCTAGTTTTCTTCAAACTCTCATGTTATGCAAGCCTCATTTTAGGTGTCTTACTAATGACTTTTTCTATCATTACTACAGATGCAGTTACTTATAGAAAGTGTTTGTAATTTTATAATTACCAATATAAAGTAATGATTTTTGCATAAAAACTGAAAAGGATGGAAATATTTTATGCTAATCTCTTTTTCCAACCTTTCATAAATATCACTGTGAAGAAATGCTGTTAAAGCAGGTTCTCAAGAAGCTGTGCTTATCAGAGTTTGTTACTGATGTTTGATATCTTGCGATAACTTTGTTCTTCAAAACTGCCACGGTAATATCATATTTGTATTAAAAGAGTAAGTCAGTATCTGTAGAAACAGGTTGCTGTACAGTACAGTATATGTGCTTTTAAAAAGTGATTTTTTAAATGATATGGTACTGTACAAGGGGTAGTAGTTTGGAATATGTAATGCCGGTTTGTGGTTTGTTTCTAGAAACTGTTTATGAGAAGAAAAGATTCTGTTAGCATTTTCACTCAGAGTTCTTAACGTTGCTTTACATACTTAGCTGTAACATCAGTTAAGTGCTTTATTCTTTAATTTTTTTTAGAAAAGTTCAACAGTTTGTACTTATGCAACATTACTATGTATTGCACTAAAGCAAACTCTGTGTCCTGTAAATATATTTAGTGAGGAAAATAATTGTAAAATAAAGTATGCAGAAACTGCTTTCCAGTTTTGTCATTTGATATTATTTATGTAACTCTTGGTTTTATGTGCATGTGAAGCCCATGGAGTGGGCTTACTATATAGCTTTATAATATATTAAAGTATGATTTGCACTGTCTGGAATCTGGCTGTTTTATATGTGTAAAATTTGATATATCAGTGTCCTAAAAAATATAATTAATTAGGTAGCTATACATATACATACACATAAAAATGTTGTGGAATGCCACACATTTGTCATTGGTTTTGCTCACAAGTGTTTCTCATTACACAGGTTGGAGTTTTCAGCTTTGCTTAGGGGAAAAGTAGCTAAGGGAAGGGAGGACACATAGTTTGTATGCTGATGTCAGTCTTCTAACAACCTAACACAGGACTCCACGCACATAAACCAGATTCTTTCCAGGAGATATTGGTTAGATGTTTAGATGAGATTTTAACGTGTTTAAATATCCTCAAACTTCTTCCTTGAATACTAAAAATTAGATTTGTCATAAGTATATTTAGACATTTAGAGAAGTTATGCACAGTCTTTAGAGAGTTAAGAACACTCCCCTAAGATCATGGATTCCAAATTGTGTTTCTGCCAGGTATAGCCCTAAGTTTCAACAGTAGGCTCAGATTCTGTTTACAGTTAACAAGATTTGATGTAAGAAAACATCATCAGACTCAGTTTCAAATACAAAAGGAAAATAATCAAGAGATGAAGTTGCTCCTGGTACAGAACACTATTGTGGACAAAATGCAGAAAGAATTCCAGAATATGTAATTTGTGGCCCTGTGAATTAAACCAGAAAAGCTGGAGTAAACAGCTTCTGTTTTTTTTACCTGGAGCACTTTCATCATATTTTTCTGTGGTTGTTTATTCTACTGTAAAATGGCACACATTTTAGTGCATAATGTAATCACCACCACTTAACTGTTTATCCCCAAGACTGGGGATAAAGGAATAACTATGAAATCAGTCAAGGCAGGCAATTACTGCTTGTAGTGGTCTCCCTCAGCTGCACAGAGCAGAAGCAATCAGGCAAGCTGGTAAAACCATCCCTTATAATCCACAGCTTTACACAGTATTCTTCAGTGTTTCACTGTTTCTGACAGAGAAATATTTATAGATCAAAAGTTGTCATGTGGAAGATAAGATGAAAAAGCCTTAACTCTACAGCACAGGACTGCCTTAAACCTTGTTATGAATCAAAATACAGGTAAATTAAATAGTGTAGCACAAGCAGTTGGACCTCACACATTTAATGAAGTCAAAATGATTGACATGGCAGAGTTTTCAGTGCTGTTTTAAAAGCTGTTATAATCTCTTTTCAGAAAGTAAATATCCCATTTAAAAAAGAAATCAACTCATGAGAATTTTCTTAGTTCAGCTGAGCTAACCTAAGCAAACTGTCAGCTGTTCCTGCAGCTTCACTTCTCAGCAACAGTGATGCAACCAAAATCCTACATGGAATTCCATTTGCATTGGTTAGTTAAGATGGCAAATATACATATATGCTCTTAGGGAAATAAAGGAGAAAAAAAGACAGCAGAGAACAGCATGATTAATTTGAGAACAAATTTTCCATTCTCCAAGGAACAGCTACTACATGGAAACCATTTGATGTGCACCTGAAAAGATACATTCAGTGAAGTCTGTCATATGACAGCTCTTCAAGTCAACTGACAGTTTTACATAAAACTGTTCAATAAAGACTGAGAAATATTTTTCCCTTTTTATTTTGTTTGCTAGGATGAAAATGTAAGAGCCAAATATAGAAACGGAATTAAATTTTCCTTAAAGCAATTTTAAGCTAATATCTGACAAAATAAGCAAAGAGGTAATGTATTAATTAAAATAATATAAGAAACTAAAACTAGCAGCAATTCTGAATCTCAAACACCTTACTTAAAATAGGTTTTTCTCCTAATGCCAATTGAGATGACACCTGAATTAAGAACACAGTGCTGGAACTGGCCTTTCCTTTGCCTATGGACACTGAACTCAGGAAACTGCTAAAATACCAAAGGAAAAATCTGCAAGATGGAACTGGATATGCATAGTTCTTCATACCTTTTATGTCTTCTGGAGACTTAAATTTGCATCAAATTGATCAGTTCATGGGTGTTGGGCTATCATCAGGAGGCTCAACCAGTCCCAGCAGCAAAATATGAAACTTTTTTTTAAATCATTTGTCTGTATCCTAAAAGAAACAGGATTCTTTCATAAAGAATTCCTGGCATGTGCAAACGCCACCATTCGGCTTAGGTAGACATGACTCTAGTGATTTACTTGAGAAGCTTACAGAAAAGAATAATAGACCAATCATTTCCATTGTTTTTCTTCCATTTGTTTTACCAGTTTTCATTTATATTCTCATGCTAGTGACTGTAGAAATCAAATTTGTAGATAAATACTGTAAACAGAATAATAATTTACCATTACTGTATTAGTCTGAATTAAATACACATTTCTCACAAACCCTTGAAATCTAAAGACCTGAACAAATATGAGGAGAATACTAAGTCATTGTATTAAATTAAATTCAGCTAGCAGACATAAAATCAACATAAATGGATTCAATGTTATTTGTAAAATACAGCTGGGCAAGTGTTGGAAAGCATTCAGCTGTTTACACAAGCTTATTTTGATGGTATTCTCATATTATTTTGCATTTTGGCACCAGATTTGTGTGATTGACTTGTATTATGAAAAATTCATAGAAATAAATCTTCAGGAGATAAATTCTAAATTTTTTAAAGAAATTATAATCAAGACCTGATACAAACACAAGACTGAGACTAATAAGCAGATCTGGGATATTCTAAAAATGTGTCACTGCAAGTATTGGCTGAGAGAAAGAAAAACTACAGTTTGTGTCTGGAAAATATCTGTTTCTCCTGGGTGTTCTATGCTGAATGAATACATACACACACTACAGAGTATAAATGCATTTCTAAATGATCAATCTATAAAAGCTAATTTGAAGATAAAGCCAATAGGCAACCAAGTGAACAAAAGTATCTTTTCAAACAGAGTCTGTAGCTGACAGCTTACCTAAACAAACTTCCTAAGTGACTCAGCCTATGACCATTTCATTGTAAGAATTCAGTTTCATATTTCAAAGACTCCAGCAATTACAGCTGAAAGCCTTCACTATCAATTTAGCACAATGAATTATTCACTGCAGAATATGAAATAACAAGTGGGCATACTGTACACTTTGTAGTGAAAGCCATTAAAACATCATAGATGAATTTTCAACAAAATAAATACAAGATAATCAGAA
This sequence comes from Molothrus aeneus, assembly GCF_037042795.1. Classification (NCBI taxonomy): domain Eukaryota; kingdom Metazoa; phylum Chordata; class Aves; order Passeriformes; family Icteridae; genus Molothrus; species Molothrus aeneus. The sequence continues at coordinate 7,721,487 of NC_089658.1, read as the reverse complement.
AAGTTAATCCAAGGAAGTGAAGTCTGCTCTTTAATATTTTTCTGTTATTTCTACACGCTGCAGTCCCAGGCTCCAACCTGCATTGCCTCAGGCTCTCACCTAAGTTAACACCCATTTCTCTAGGGGGTTTTTTGAGCAGTAGTAGGAGTTCCAGGAAAAGAGGACAAACCAGAGAGCAGTTCAGGCCACAGAACAGCTTCCTGAGCTGTTCCCAGCTCTGCTCTGTAAACTGGACACACACTGTTGTCTGACCAAATACACCAAGGAAAAAATAAACCCTGGGGTAAGCACAAGTGGAGCTGTAACAGACCAGACTGAGGCAAAACTCAGAGATCTCCATCATTACTTGCCCAAGATACACAAGAGCTGCTAACCATTACTGAGGCAGCTCTAACTTGCCTTCCATTCAGGTCTAAGAGGGCCTACACATTTTGTTCACTCATGTTTACCCATTTAAGCAAGAGAATTTCTCTTGCCAGTGACAGCACTGACTGCAATGTGAGTTAAGCCTCCCGGCCTGAGGTCATGGCAGTGAGAAAACAAATGTCAATTACTGACTAGCAGAAACAAAAACTGAAAAGGAATTGTGAAAATATGCAATTTACAGTAGAACACTAATGGAAAACTACAGCAGAGTGAATCCATTCCCCTCCTCTAGATAACAGCCCCTGTATGATGCCTGCTAGATGGACTTGAAATTACAACAAGTGGCAGGGCTTTGTCCATAGAAACCACCCAGTGTTTCTGGGCATTACACAGCAGTCAGACATAAAAAACACTTCACAAGCAAATTGGATACCCAGAATGGCTGGACTGTATGGGTATACACTCAGAGGAAAAGATGGAGAGGAAACAAAAAGAGGAATGGATGTGGAAAAGGGCTGACAGGGAGTGTGGATTCAGACTGCATCCTACTCCTTTACTCCTGGCAGAACCAGAAAAGGCTCTGTGATACCAATATGACACAGAAAGGTAGATTTATCTGAATTTTTGTCATGTTCTACTCTGGCTCAAGAGTTACTTCTGTTGGTTTTAATTTCAGTAGAGGTACAAGACAGAATTTGACACCTGAGAGGGTCTTCCCCCTTTTTTTGTACCAAGTGGAGTCTGAATAAGTGTGCTCTGCATGTCACTACCCTCTGTTACAAGAAGATAAATGTATTCCCAGCCCAGAAGCCACCATAAACAAGTTCAAGCTACAGAGCCTGCAGATATTATTTCCCTGAATAATAAATATCCAAGACACAACAACATCAATGAGGTGGAATATTCTCTTGAGGAGCTTAAGAAACAACAGCAATTTGGATCTAATGATGCATCAATGTATCAACATGTGAATTTGTGCCCAGGAGACAAAAATAAATCAATATGCCCTTAAAACACTATCTGCTTTTCCTGTGTAATTTGCAGAGGAACTCCTGTGCCAGATTGAGCTTCCTCAGCACAGTGTCCACCCTGAAATTAGGTCAAGCCCTTCGTTCTCCCCTGCTCAGTAGAGACAAAGCATTGCAGGAACTACTGAAGTGAGCTGGAGTCAGTAGCAGCAGTGAACTTAACTCCTACAAATATGCTCTGTGATGTTCAACAGTCCCTATAAAAACAGCACATCTTCCCTTACTACAGAGAATTTCATCTCTGATCAGGGAGAAATTTCACAGCAGAAAAAAAATAGAAACAAAGAATGCTGTTTACACTTAGCAATAACTTACTACACTTATTAGATGGAAGCAATGAAGAGTGTAACTTTAAGTACATATCCTTCTCTGTCAGAGGGAAATAAAACTTATACACAAAATTCATTGCATGAATTGAATCTCTTTAAAAAGAAAATACAACAGAAATAATAAATACATAGAAAAATACTCATAAACAGCTTGCAATTTTGACAAATATTGTTATTTACACAGGCTGGCTAAATAATCTGTGAGAAGGGGTTAAATCTTTGTCAAACACTCCAAGTGAGCTATTGAGGCTAGTGCCAGCTAAGAGAGTCCTGTCTAGCTGGATGCAATGCCCAGAACCAGCTTATTGAAACACGGACCAGGTTTAAAATCCAGAGTGTCAGACATCGCTAATGGAAACAAACACAGTCAACTGCAGTATTTAGAGAACAGCATCTGCTTTTGTGCAGAGAGCAAAGTGAACACAGAGGAGAAAACAATTTGCCAGAAAGAGGAGGAGAGTCTGGAACAGTATCATTACTTACAGCAGCAGCTTGTGGATGACAGTGTTAAATAAAATACCATTGAAAAAGAGATACCTAAAAACCAAAACAAGAGACATTGCAGTAGGAAGGGCAGAGTTGAAAGAAAAGGGCCCATGTAGCAAAGACTGTGCTATTCTAAATCAGACCTGCCACCTAGAGAGGCCTTTGAGTCCTTTAAACTGTAAATTATTGAAACGGACTGATAGAGGATAATTAGCACACATCTATATACCAAGGTGACTGTGAATAACAATAAGAAAGAAACAAAGGAAAAAAACAAAAAATCTCTTCAGACCATCCTGGAAAGGAGTTATAGCAGGAGGAATAAAGTTCTAGATTCATTTTGAAATTCCATTATAAGAACACTTTCAGTGTATCTTTAGCCAATAAATAATAGGCAAGCAGTGCAAGAGGTTTTTCCCATTCTTTCTGCCCACCCTCCAAGCTCATAAAATGTTTGCTATCAGAACACTTTTATAGAAATTAAAAATGGCTTCTGAACTCAGCAGTAACAAATACAGCACAGCAACTTCTACTATGTAAAACTATAGTCACACAATACCTGAAAAACACCAAAATCAACTTAAATTACAGGGACATACACAGCCCCCCCAAAACCACCCATATGAGTTGACTCTGTCCAGTCAGAGGTAAGAGCAGAGTGAGTGAAGAGGCTGCAGGGGCACCTGGTCACAGCTTCCATGGTGCTTTGAACTTATGTAATTTACCCACAATCATCATCTTCTGGGGCAAGCAATGTCCCATCATTCATACACAGAAAGACTGAGGCAAGAAGATTAAATGTTTTGTTTAAATTATAAAGGGCAGGCAACAACATCAGAATTTAAATTCAGGCAGCCTCAGATTCCAAGTTTATGCTCTAAGCATTGCACCTTGTTTTTCACCCAAGGAAAAAGAAAAAATTCAATTACCCCAAAAGGCTGAATACTCTCCAAAATTCACAGAACTAAATTCACAGAACTATTTAAATTCATTAAGCTAGAAGTGAAAATTGGCATCCAAATTTAAAATTAAAAACTGCCAAGATTTTAATTCAGATTAAACATGCTGTCTTGATCTGTGATTATACTGAATTTTAAATTAAGTTGCAAAGAGCTGTGTATAATATTTTCCTCAAAAAAAAAACAAGGAAGAAAGAATTATGTGCTTGTGGTTTAGTGGGGGGGTATGGTTGTTTATTTATCTTAGCATTTAACATTTAGAACAACAAATAGAATATCTGGTACAGCTATACTTTGCATAGGTCAGCTATGGTTTGTAGAAATGCACTCAGAGGTAGATATTTTTGTTGAAAAAGGATTCCCAAAGTAGATAAGGCATCAGCCCTGGCTGCCACCATCAGCTCTGCTGGCTCATTCTCGCTGACCAGCCTGGAAACTGAGGGGGCTTCTCCTCACTTCTCATCAATACAAACTAGAACTAGGAGGCTGCTAAAAATTATTTGGGAACATAAAACCCAGAGAACACAGGGCCATTTGGAAATATCACTGAGCATTTCCACAAGCCCACACATACAATAATAAGGATTTGATAAATCTGCATCAGTGTTCAAACTGGAATAAGAGAGCCTGCAAGTCTTATTAGTCTGAGCTCTTCCCAAAGCAATTTTCTGTTTCTTAATGTAAGAGAACCAACTGGAAACCAGTCTTCCCTACAACTCTAAAAGCCCCTAAGTCAAATTGAGACAATTTTTATTGTTAATCTTGAATTTTTCCAGTAATTAAATTGTAATGAAATATTAAACATGATATAGTAAAGATGATCTATGAGTTTCGGAGAGCAGGAGGCAAGTCTGCTGGACAGTGAGGACTCAAGGCAATTCTTTTCATTAAAAATATATAATTTTTCGTTATTACCCAGGAGGTGCTCTTACGTTATGAATTAAACTTCACAGAAAATTACTTAGATTAAAAATAAGATTTCTTCAATCATTGCTGAAGTAATGAATTCCCATTGGATGATCCTGGGATAGCAGAATAAATATGTATGAAAAAGGAAGCAAAGGCTGCACTCTGGCAAGGTTATTCTGTCAGCTGGCAAGAGTTACACAGCACAAAAAAAACCTTTTCCAAAATGAGGTGCATTTGAAGTCTAGCTTTAACTATCGAAGTAGTCAACTCCTACACTTGAAAAACCGACATAAGTACTATTTAAGTAGTTTGGCTTTTTTCACAAAATATATCTGAAACATAACTTGTATTTACACAAAGTGGGTTAAGTCCATTTGGAGAAGGCTGCATGTATCATGTGGTGTCTGGGTACAGATATTGCAGATTAAAAACTTGGAGAAGAAATAAACAAATTTCAAGTAGTGGTCAATCCAAGGACTTGAGAAAGAAAATAGACCAAGGAAGAAAATTCAGTTTGAAGCTTGTCTCCAAAGTTATATACAAAACACATTCATTAAAGATTATTATTAACATAGGATTACATAGCATTATTTCCAACTGTATTTAATTATTTAGAATAAAGTTAGCTTTAAAGTCTTGACTACCCCTCAATTTCTTCTCTAAATAATAACTCAAAGTAAGTACTCAGGGATACTGTTCTACTGTTCCAAAATATGCTCAAGGATGACCCTGAAGGAATTCTGCATCTGCCTGAAAAGAAGTATTTCTGACCAAAAAAAAAAAAAACAAAAAAAAAGAAAAAAGCTCTGTTTTGAATGTGTTTGTATTATACAGAATTGTTTGTATTATATTATATGTCTCCTTCTAAAACTCGTTAATTATGAAGAGTCAAAAACACACTGAGATGGCTCCTACCAGACACACAAATCATAAATCTGACAAATCTCATTTGATTGTGATGAAGGTGACAAGTGCCAGACTCCTCTCCTGGATGAAGCCTCTCCTGCACTCCCAGCTGCTCCTGCAGTTTGGCCAACACAGGGGAGCCCCAAGAGCTGAGCCTGCAGCACTGCCACAGATAATCCCAGAGCAATTAAAAAGGGAGTACTGGATACAAAGGGTGTTCCTAAATACCCTTTGGATTGAAAAACCAAAATCACTATCACCTGAACACAGAAAAATACATTCTGAAAACCAAAGAGAAACTCATACAATGTTCTAGGAAACAAAGAGAAAAAACAATGAAATGATTGGAAACACATGAAAAAAGTGAAAAGGAAAAAACCCAAGCACTCTTATTGCCTTGATTGACATTTAATAATTCTGATTATTTTAATATATTTTAACATAAGTTCCTTGTTCATACATAGATACTTGCTAAGTTTGCTACTAGATTCTAACAATACTAACTCAAAGGGGGAAAAAAACAATTATCAACCTATAATTTTCAAATGGGCAACTCTTCTTCAAATCAGATATGAAATAACACAGGCTCTACATATAGAGCAATTTTTTCTTCAGTAAATATTATGTTTAATTAATATTACTATAGAAAATCATGTTATAATTTTCCTGACCCTCTCTAAATATGCAGCAGCACAAACACTTTCTTTCTAATTGTTTAGAGAATACCTAATCCACACATCAAACCACTATAGCCTCCAGCCATGAGGTCCTCCTTTTGTTGGATTTAAAAAAAACAGTTTATCATTTCTTCTTCTCAGCTCAGCTGCCATTAAGTCACGCATCAGTTTCCTTTAATCACAACAACACAGCATTCCCATGTCTTCACAAGGGTTTTAAATTCTGGCTCAGCTGTGCTACAGCACTTTACATACTCTTAAAAACTATAAATGAGGCAATACAGACTGTCAGTCTCACAAGTAATTGCAGATGCAATCCTGCTAACAGCTGGAATCAAGAGTTCAGCAGAGCTACCCAAGCCCCTGCCTACACTAGGACACACATTCAACAATCATCTCACTACTGCTGACACCATTTCCCTCCAATGAGCCTGAGATCAATGCCTAGGTTTGCATTTCCAAGTATGAAGCAGGCATATATGAAGTGTTATTTTGCAGACATGCTCTGAATTCCTGCTTCCCAGAACAGATTCCACTGAGAAACATTCATACAAGACACAAATAGAGCAGAATCAAGACACTCATCTTGGAATTTTTGCACCTGTAACAGGCAAATGTGAAAAGGAAGGGACATTTATAGGTGAAGTTTACAGGCTACACAACCAATCTGAAAAAACACCACATGAGGAACTTTTATTTTTTTAACACCACTGAGTGGTTGCTCTGAAACTGCATGGCAAGTCTCTGAGGAGCACAGAGAAGCTCCTGTGCTCAGGTACTCAGTGTTCATGGCAATTTCTTAGTGAAGGTTGACTGGATGTCACAATCTCCATCTGGTAAGGGAAAATATCATACACACAGAATTCCTTTTTTATATACAAGGCTTGACCTATTGCTAGTGATGCTTAATTTAATCTTCTTTCAATAAGCCTTTTTTCACTTGTATTTTGTTTGTCTGACTTTAAACTCTTCACTCAAAGGAAAACCTTTGCCAAAATAAGCATTTTCAAAATAAAGAAACAAAACATTTAGGAAACATTTCAGGTTTGTTTTTTTTTAAACCAAAGACACTGATTTGTTCATCAAGTGGAAGACAGAAAGGTGATACTGGAAAGAAAAGACTGTCACCTTTCCTTTCTTCTGTTTACTGACTGAGGGTACAATGAATGGTGTTCAATTAAAACTACAGAATGAAGGATGCCTTTCTGGAAGCGCTAAGCATTGAGGAGAAGTTCTGCAAAGTCAAATCCTCCATAGTGGAAGCTTTAGAGAGAACAATAGTTATTTATAGACAAAAATTGATCCAAAAAGCTGGATCAGCATCTGGCACAGAGCTTGGGGTCATGGAAGAAACAAACTCTTTCATTCAGGCTCCCTATAACAAAACTACAACCCTGCCATCACAAACTTCTTTCCTGGTTGCTGGACCCACTGTCAGACTATTTCTAGACATCCAACACTTATCAAGACCTGATTCTTCCCTATTCTGAACTCTAAGAGCAGCATAAAAAAGGTAAGAGAATCACTTAAATTTCTACACCTCTTTTGTACTCTTCTGTGCTGGTATGGATAACTGTTTTGGTCCAAAGCAGCAGGGAATTGTATCCTCCTCACACTGATGGCAAAGGACAAAGCTGACTCTCCAACCTGGACTTCAGCAGGCACCTGTCAGCAAACCTGTCAGAGGCATGTCCAGTTTACTGCATTTTGTACAAGTACTCTTACCCTGCCCTGTGCAAATGGAACTTTATCATTCCACAGACTCAAGGGATGTTGCCTCCTTTTTGAATGTGCCACTGAGAGAGTTTCACTCCCCATGAGCAAATGCCTTCACCAGGGAGCAGCTCCTCAGGCTGAGGCAGGACCAGCATGTTCACAGTCCTGTTGTCAGCAGGTAAACTGGGTGCACCCCTCAGGTGGAAACATGGGGCACTCCAATTGCTGCCACAGGCCAAGGTCACATGCTGCCCACAATAATATTGCTTGAAAGACAATAGAAACCTGAGTTCAAATAATTAAAGCACATGAAGATTAAAGTATCTCCTAGAGGTTTCAAAGCAGTGATCTTTGTCTGACTAAACCAATTCCAAGACATTTTCCAGCTGCCTGTCCTTGATTGTCTCCCTATGTGTGGCTGAAGTTTCCCATCAGAAAACAGAATGAATTTCAGCCCTAAGGTTAAAACACATTTTGAGACTGGGATTTCACATTACAAATGCTTCATTCTGAATTCTGTTGTGGAGTTCCTAGCTGGGAAAAGAAGGGGCTGTGTGACTGAGGAGAGACAGTCTGGGCATCTTGTTTTCAAGAAGTCACTCAGATCCATTTTGAGTTCATACAATCAGTTCTATCTTTTAAAAACCAGGCCCATACCACTTCAGAACAGCCCTGAAATGTGGCACAAAGCTTCTAGATTCAGTCAAGCACCAGAAACTGAATGTGCAGTCACTGCCTTAGCTTCCTATCCTCAAGCAGCCACTATTTCAGGAAATTTAGGACACCCTCCTCTGCAGCAGAGTAGAAACACTGTGCAGTTATAAACAAGGTAATAATGCAGAGATGATGGAGTTGGACACCATCGAGGAGATTAGCTCTAGTGCTGGTGACAAAAGTAATATGCAGAAAATACTGCTGTGTTGCAACACAAAATCCCTGCAAAAACAAGCTATATTGTGGCACACCAATGAAAAAAGCACTCACAAACAGTGCTTAGGTTTGGGTTTTTATGATGCTGAACAATAACATAATTTGATTTCATTACCATTCATTGCTGTGTAATTGCCCTAATTTTCACAGAAGGTCTGGAGATGAACAGAAGACATTCTCATATTATCTGACTCAGTTCCCCTTTACTTTCTGATATTTTCTCTCTTTTAAGCCCTAAAAAACAGCACCAGTCATTTACTGCACAGACAATTTGTCACTGCTGTGACAATAAACAATTCTTATCCTCCACAGACCCAGTTTTCTGTGGTAACATTCATTTGCAGAATGAGGATTTCTGAACTGCATCAATCTGAAAATCTCCCAAGAAAAGACACCTGCAAATCTTCCAAGGTTTATGATTCTCCTTGATGAAACAGTGGCTCAGGAACACAGCAGGATGAGCCATCCTGTGCCTTTTGAGATATCTCATTACAATGTTTTAGATCTCAAGGACAAGCAAAACTTATGCAAGAAGTTTTATTGTGCATTTTCCAACTCTAAATAAGAGAGACCACACACAGGGGAGGAAAAAAAAAAGGAAGAAGAAGATCATCAAGAACTGAATTGTGGTAGATGTAGTTCCAAGGCCTGAACCTCTGAGTCAAGGCAAATAAAAGCTGGATTCAGCTGGATGCAGGAATCTATTATTGAAGATACCATCAACAAATTTGCTTTACAATTAGATCCCACAGTGAAGTTGAAGACTGGGAATTTAGGATTGTTTGTGCTTTATATAATTCAATTTATGATGCAACCGATCCTGGCAAATATTTGCCATTAGAGATTATATTAGCTGTTCTAGAAGTCACATTAATAGAACCAGTTCTTAATTAGGCTCACTACAACTTATGAATTTCACCATTATTTGATATTCTTGAAGCTTGCCCACAAATAATTTAAGCATCAGGAAATGCCACCTGCTTGGCAAGACCCAGAATACACAGCATCACTTTTTTTTTTCTTCTCCTTTCTTTCAATCTAATTTTATGTGATTAATCAGATGCATGATTCCCAGCTTTCTACAAACTGCAAAGCAAAGGCATTGCTATTATAAAAAGCTACTTTTGCATAATCAGATAAGATTTAGTATACCATTCATCATCATTATACAGCTGATAAGCAATTCCCAAGTTGCATGGTTTACTTCTCCAGCATGCTTATTGGCTATTAAAAAAATAAACATGTTTTGGAGCATCCCAATATGTCCATATAAATAAACAAGAGCTGGAATATAAAAAGGCTGGTATATAACTATTTAAGTACAGTATGTACCCTGGAAGGATATATATGTCAGAAGCAGCAGAAGTTCTCCTTTTTTTTCCCAAATATACCTTTATTTGAACTTCCCCTCACTTATACACAGAGCAGTTCATCCGACTAATGGGCATTTCAGAAGATTAAATGTGCAGACAAACTTCACATACTTCCTGGAAAGATGTGGAGGAAAAAAATGCAAAATTCACCATAAATATCTACAGAAAGAGAAGAGCGAACCTCAATATCCTGAAACCTCTTGACCCCAACTCCTCTCCAAAGTCTGTCTCAGGGTGCAGAGGGAAGAATAAAACTAAATATTTCTGATAAACAGAACCTAACATATTAATGATTATGGAATCTATTCAATTTACTGTTACAACATCTGCTCCAGATACAGCCAACATAAAGCTGGATATTGAAAACTCAAGGAAAACCAGAGCAATATTCAGTGTAGCAGCACAGCAGAGGAAGAGTTAATTATTTCTATACATGTAACTTTGGGAAAACTATCACAAAATTATTCCATTTGTTCATACACCTAAACTGTATAACAAGATAATTTATACTCAAACAAACAATAGCAATTCCAAGACTATAATTAAAAAAAAAAAGAAAAAAACAATCCAAAGTATCACTGAGAAGCAATTGCCTCTATCAACTTCAGTAAATACTCCTTTATCAGATTGTAAAATATTTACTACTGATGGCTGCCTGCCCTGGGCCTCTCTCTAATCATCACCAAAAAGATTGCTTAGCTGAAAGGAACAGTGCTATGTTCATAAAAAAATTTTTAAAAAAACCACAGCGTATTCATATTGATGAATTAATATTTTTCTCTCAACTGACACAATACTGAATTACAAGATGCTCCTGCTCAAAACTTTCCTCACAGCACCTGTGAACATTTCATCTCTCCAGAGATCTGTTCCAACCTCCCCAAGCTTTCCTTCCTGAGCTTTATTCTTCTGCAAACTTTGGAATTTAGCCTGAGGAGCTAGACAAATTTGGATGCTCTCACTCTTTTCTCAGTGGCTTTGTGCCTGTAAGTATGTGCTCCAGATAGAGGTTATTTTTAACCTCAATTAGTAGCACAAACAAGGATGTGACATAAGGTTGGATAAGCAGACAAGTGCACGGAAAATTCATAAACTAGTATTGCTCAAAATAAATAAAGAAAAAAGAAAAGATGAGGGGAGGTGGTTACACACACACACACTTCATCCACTTATCCTGTCATTCTCCTGCAATACCTTTCTTCCTTCCCAGGGTAATTTTCTGATCCAGTCCCTGGCTCAGAGATTAACAAAAGGATCATTAGGCTGCACAAGGACAGATGAACACAGAGCAGGATTTCCATGCACTTTAAACATCAGAACAGGATTTCATCCTTCCCTGATACCTCTACCTCTTAACCAAGGGCTGTATTTATCTGTATTGTCAAGCCTTAGTGTATCTATGGCCAACGAGGAAATTAAATTTGCTTGCTAGAGTACACATATATTCAGTTGTTTATTTTTCCTTGTTTTCTTCCTTAATAGAAGTAGAGCCTGTCAAATTTGCCAGACAGATCATTAGAATGAAATAACATGCATGAGATTATTGCAAAATATTTTTTCCTGGTTTCTCTTTCTTCCCACAGCAGCATTTATTCTGACACTGCCCTTCTGAATGATGGGGCCATGCAGGTCAGCTTCCTAGAGGAAGAGAAACCAGTGACGTCAAGTCCAGGTATAATTTAAGTGTAACTTGTTCTATTTATGCATGGTCTCAGTTCTAGATTTGACAAAGAAATTACCAAATTGCCTCTGGGTGATCTCTTCCTTCAATAACAAGGCAAACAGCAGCGGGCAGTGTTCAAAGAGCAGCTCTGCCTCAAGAATTGCATTTAATCAGAACCCTGGGCAGAGAGTGAACTCTCCTGCTGCTCTCACAGTCCCTCTCCAGCAGCCTTGTCACTCCAGTGAGCCTTGCATAAGCAAGGCTCACTGCAGCTCAGCACGCCCTCCCAGCACTGAACATATGGGCTAAGGAAAAATCCTTCTTCAGGACTGCCTGTAACTCCCATCTGTTGACACCTACACAGCCCTGCTCCTCAGCACTGACAGAGACAGCCCCTACAGCTCAAGTCAGAGGCTTTGTTGTGCTAGACTTGCTGCAAACACAACCCACACATGACAGCCAACCTCTCCAAACATTCACCCAAGCACAGAAGCACCAGCAGTTACTCACCAACCACTTGCAGAATGAGGGCACTTTTACAAGGTTTGCATGGAGCAGCTCTTCAGATGTATTTTTTCAAAGTGGGATTTTATGTTTCTAGATATCTAACACACAATATCCATGCTAAAGTTTCTAATTTATGTGAAGTAATAATTTCCCTCATTTATGATGAGTTTGTCTGAAGAGGGGGAATATATTTATAGCCAAGATTACCAGCCAGTAGCTGAGCTGAAACCTTGGCAGGCATCCACTGAAGATGACAGTGATCCACTGAGCTATGTTAACAAGGACAGGGCACAGGGGAAAGAAGTGACCACAGAGGCAAAAATACCGTTGAGGAACAAAGCTACTGGATTTTGCTAAACTGATTATACAAAACAGCTCATTATAATGGTCTCTATTAAAAACTTTTAAAAGCATAAAACTATTCCTTCATGATATGCCAATTCTAGTCAACTCTAGATCAAGTCCTGGTGGAAAAATCCAAGGTATTTCTATCTCTCTACAACTTTATTAATTGGATTTCAGAATTAAAAGCAATTCTTTTTAGTACCCTAAAATAATCTGTAGACTAAATTGGTCCCTGAAATGTGATCAGTGAATATGCTCATGTTTTTTGACTTTCCACAAGTGTTAAACAATGTTTAACATTGTGCAGTATTATGGAACTAGCAGAGAAAGAGGACAGCACTGGAAGGTGTAGCAGCCTGCTAACATATACAACTTCAAAAACATGAGAGGCAGGGAAAATTATCTTCCCAGACATTCCACCAACAATTAGAACTGTGCACTAAAAATAGTAATGCTACACAGAGTCAAGAAAACTCAGCGTCTGAATTTATAGAAATGAATGAATTCTGAAATTCATTCATTGTCATGTTCACTTCCATAAACATTTTTTTTCAATTTATCAATTATTAACTTGAGTGTTATATGAGTCTCCAGTTACCAGTGATTCCGTATTTCAGTGGAAATACACAAATTATAAGGTCAAATAAGGAGATGGACCAGAATCATGAGCAGAATTCCTCCTGAACAAGTGACCCCAAGGTTTGAAGTTTTTCTAGACACATCTATATTAGAGTTCCCTTCATGGATAAAAATCCTGTATCTACAGAAATACCAGGTTAAAGTAAAACAATTATTACATCTTAAACTGTTATTTGTCATACTTTGCTGCAGAACACATTATCTCCATTATTGTTAAACTTATTAACTGGTATTCCCAGCTGGTTAAGATTCAAAGCATTCAAGCATGTAAAGCATGATCCATTGTCTTTTTACAGATTATTAAACAAAAAATGTTTTAAGAGCCCTGGAAAAAAATCCCAACTCAATTAAACAATTAAAATCTAGTCTAGTGCTAAAATTCACTAGTGCTAAAATTTGGAACATTAAAATAACAGCAATATGGTTAAACATTTCACTCAGTTGTGTTCACTCAGCTTCTGTTTGAGACTCTTCCAAAGAAAACAACCATAGGTTTTACTGAACCAACCATATGATAGAAACAGGGACAGATGGAGAACGAGGCTGTGGCAGTGCACTCACAGATGGAAGAGGTTGTAGACGATATAATAAAGATATTTTACACCTCTCTGTATTTTCAGTAAACAGTGAAAAAAGATACCAAAAGGCTATCACTGTTGGTGGTAGAAGTGACAGCTCCTATTTGCAAAACCATGCTAAAATCTATACTTGAACCACTTCACACTAAAGCAGTTTTGATTTCTGAAACTCTCCCATTCCTGAGAATTCCCCATTTCCAAGAGAAGGGTTTTAATAAATACTTAAAACAGTGGCTTAATCTAAAGCAATACTAGATGGAGCAGATTCCCAGAAATTCTCTGATTTCTCTCAAAGGTAGGAATGTCAACAGTACTGGTCAAAAAGTTAGACATTCTCAAGACATTACACAAAAAAAGAATTATTTCTTTGAATGAAGAGATCATGTGATCTCTTCATGAAATGAATCAAAATGGTAAACTAGTTTATCTCAGCTATACAACAAAACTAAATATTTGCATTGCACCAGTTTTATATTCTAGAGTAATATTTTTTCTGTGTCATTTTCCTAACCATACTCAATATATTACTGGGAAAGGGTATGAAGATGTTCTCTCCTTCCAAAAATCTAGGGTTCCCATTCTTTACCCTGTTAAAATTTTCTTCCTGTAGAACCTGCATAATTAATAAAATTTCAGATTGCCTTTCCTCTTCTTAAAACTTCTTGGGTAGCCAGAGGTGATCAAGATCTGCTATAATAAATAAAGTGGAATATTTATGTCAGTTATTTCAGACATTTTTTAAGTCTCATTTGCTTTACTTTCTGGAATGAAATACAAATAAAAGCCACTCTGCATATTTTAGTGCAATTGAGTAGTGGCAGTTAATTTTTGGTTCATGTATTCAGGTGCTTGAAGTTGTTCAAAATTGCCCAGCTTTTCATAAGTGGAAATTGCAACCTGAAATTATGCAATTTTAATTTATTTATGCTGCAGAGTTATAGAGAAACACCTTCAGTCAAGATTAGAAATAAAATAAACATTAAACAAATAACTGCAGTGACCCTACCACTCTGACAACTGCTACAATATCAAGGGGGTTTGCTAAATGAGATTAATAACTACCCTATCCCTGTTAGTAGTACAGTAGATCCATCTTTTTGGAAAGATCAATATAACAAACTGAAAAACGTACCACTGTGTGGCCAAGGTGCAGAACATGGAAAGGCTTGTTAATTCTCATTACTTATTGAACAACCTATAACATAGAAAGCAATATGAAAAAGCAATATGGATAAGTATGCCTTTGTTTTGTCCTTTAACTCCAGCCTCAAATAAAGGTGATTCACTTACAAACCTCCTTTCAATATCATTTGTTCCAGAATTGTCTCCTCTGCCAGGCACTCTCACTACAATAATCTCTTTTGATCAACTACTGTAGCAGGTTTTCCTACAATTGCAAATTATGTCTGTAAAATGCAAATTAATTTTTGTTATTTCTTATTCAAAAGACAATCCCAGGAGACAGACAGATACTCATTGCTTTGATCACCAATAGAAATGGCAAGAATTAAGCTTTTCATTTGTCCTCTAAAAGTATTTCTCTTAGAAATCTTTACAAGTCAATATTTGTTTTATTATGTAATGTACAATTTGGATCATAAAAAGTAGCAAATAAAAATTCAAAAATATTGATGAACCAAGTGAAATACTGAAACCTTGATCAACTATTCTGCTGAAACCTACACACAGTAATTCTCAAAGCTAAACAGGTCATTTTGCCAATAAGTAGTGTTGATGTCTATATGCTTTATAGAGCCTCCACAGCTTTAAAACATTCTGTAATAACATTTTCTGCAACAGAATTTGACTGTTTAGTCCTAGACATCATGAACTATAATTACTCAGCAGCTAATACTATAAAATTATGTCATTTAGTAAAGCTTCACATCAGAGAAGGAAACAATTCTGAAAATAAAAGATAAATGTAATAAACATAATATTAACATTTATTAGCAATTAGCAAATGAAAGCAATAAACCATTCAAGATTAGAAGTACTCCAAGTCCTCCAGCTGAAGTGATGGAGCTTAAATACAGTTAATAAAGGTTAAAAGTAAAACCATCCCAATTTACATTTTACCTCATATACTTGTTAGCATCACTGTGGAATAATCAAATAGTAGTCTCTGAGCAGTCATGTTTCTATGTGACATGTAAGGAGCTTACTCCCATCTTCGATTTATTCCCCTTGTATAAAACAGCAGCTGTCTCCCAAGACTGAACTCAGAGCAGAAGCATTTGCAAGCACTTGGAAGCTAAAACTAATAACATCACATCCATGTAATTGTTTAAGGGAAACAAATATATTTCTCATGTTGCTACATGTCAAATGGATCAATTACCTCACCTCGTGTGCCTTGTGAAACTGAAAACTGATCTTGCATCCTTCCAGGTCACACATCTCTTTATTTATGCCATATAATGTTCAATACTTTGAATGATTTATAGGTAACAAGAAGGAAGCTGCACCATGTTTTGCCAGACTAAAAGAGGAGTTCAGAAAGCAGCAGTTCCTAAGCATTTTCTCACCCCTTTTATTGATGCACAGTAAATAAACTTTATCAAGACTTTAACGTAAAACTTCCAAATTAAACCAATTATTGAGTTCTACACACTTTGAGTTCCCAAATTGAAAAGTCAAGACAAAATATCTTCTAAATATTAACTTTGGGAGCCACATATTGTTGGCAGAAAAACTATTATGGTATCATTCCCTCCTAGTGTGCGGTGATTAACTGCAGATCAAATGTATTAACTATGCATCAGGAGTTAGCTACAATATTCATCTTATAATGCCATTCTGTTGATAGAACAACTTTTCCCATTACACTAAAAATTCCAATACTGCAATTAATGAACCTAGGTAATGTTTAAAGTAAATAAGCCCTTTTACTATAATAGGAGGGAAAGTATTTACATGTGGATGAGGTACAATAAAGTAACCTGTTCATAGGCTTTTGTGCAATTCCTCCATGCAATTACTTCAGCCTGAGAACTACAATGTGAAACCCCCAAATTAAATACAATTAGTTCCGTGGATTAACTTCACACCAAAGACACTTTAATACTCCCAGAAGACTACAATCCCCTCTCCTACTAGTGTTCACATATTCTTATAAATCCTTTGAACTAGATCATTCTGTCTTCCTCTTCTGTGCTATACACATTTATTCCTGGCACTAGAATATCTCTATTTCTCTTTGAATTCTGGGAGTCATCTGAGTAGTGCTGTGGCTGTAAATCTGTTACTGTTGGGTGCATATAGGGAAGGACAAGGAGTAAATCAGTTCAGGGCCAGACACTCAATGGATGTAAGGAGCTGAGTTCCTGCTAGGATACCCATATCCCACAGACAGATGAGAACTCCAAGGGTTAACCTTAAGTAGTCAAGTCCCCTACTTCATCCAGTGCATAATCTCCTCGCCAGTATGGGCACACAAAGAGAAGGATATTATAAAACCACTACCATATGCTTCTGATTCAGGATGTAAAACACTCCAGGGCATGTCTGAAAGCAGATGGACCTCTGCAGAGATCACCTAAATCCACAGCACCCCAGGGACACTCCAAGGATGGCACTGTACCACGAGACTCTACCTCCTTGAAAATGTATGGAGCAAGAGAAGAGATCCAACAACGCACTCACCATGGCAGATCAGGCTACAATCAAATAACATTCCATCATACATATAGGACTGGTCACTTATATGTGTGATAAACTCAGATGGATTTCAGATCTGGGGCTATATATATTTCAGGAAGCCATCAGATTACTATGCAATGGCAATGAAAAAAAAAAGTAAATTGAATCTTAGGCAGTGTTAAGAAAGAAACAAAGACCAAAACACCGTTATGCATTTCATGGCAAAACATCTTAGACACCATCAACTTTGGGTCTCCCTGCCCTCAAAAAGAATAGAATAGAAAATAGAAAGTACAGAGCAAGCTGACAAAAATGAGCAAAGATACTAAATAGTTTTGTATTAGACTCAAAGGCTCCTCAGCCAAGATTAAGAAAGAAATTTGATAGAAGTCTATAAATGTCAAGGGTATAATGGAAAATAAAGCATATTAAATGACAGGCAGATGAGAGATTACAAACAAAAAAAATGTGGTCCTTCACAATATTTAGGAATTACACTTAGTATAAAAAAACAATGGACCCTTTCTTCATTTATAGGAATTCCTTTTTGCCCAACGTCTTGAATAAATCTCAGAGAAAACCAAATAAAGCAAAGCATGAGTGAGTTCAACAGGGAATCATAAATCAGTAACATGAGGACTCCTTTAAAAATAGGTCAGGATACACTGCAATATTAATCCTTCTCTAAGTACAGTTTGCTTCATCTACATCCCGGTTTCTTCTATTGCAAATGCTTTCAAGCAGCATATTAGTGTCAAAGCAGCTCAAACAGCACAGAGCTCTCAATCAGCACTGGAAGGTTTTCTCATTTTCCTAAACAATGGGGAAGGAGATGTACAAACACACTACATCAGGAGTTACTGATGAAGCAGAATAAATGGGTCACACAGTGTTTTTAAAAGTCTGTTACTGTGAAAATACATGCCCGCTAATGGGATGTAAAACCAGGTTCTCAGTAAGTAGGTCATGCAGCATTTTTATAGACTATTAGAACATACACATGCATACTAATGGAATACAAAACTGGATTCTGTTAAAGTAAGAAGATTAGAGAGACCAAAAAAATCCTGTGACATGGATGGGTCTGAGGAGGTTGCTCTATTAGACAGCTGTATATATTTGTCAGGGATAATCTGTTTCCTGAAATATTTCTGTCTCTTTTCTTACAGTTGTTTGGAACAGCCTGTAGGGGAATTGTGCTTCTCTGTTAGCTCAGAGCAATAAAAATATAGCTCACTTCTAAAACTGGATGTTAAAAAGTAATTCTGCCTCTAGAGAGCACTACTGTAAGCAGTCCAAAGTTTGAGGAAAGGAAGCTAGAAGATGACAGAAACAAAACCAAGCATAGATATGTTTAAAGTCATCATTCATCCGCCTATAATTTTGTTGACAGGCTAAACTTACATACAAAAACAAAAACCACATTGAACTGGCACAATGTATAATTATAATAAAACTACAGCAGCATAATATAAAGGATATAAAGCAACGTAACTTAAATATAAACACCTATCTTCTTTTATTTAGGAATACAAAATATTTATACTTAATGCTTATTTATTTGAGGCCTACCAGACAAGTTCATCATTTCTATTCCTAAGATTGATTTGTCACAACAAAATCGAGATAGTTGAAGCAAAAGATTTCTGACAAGTGAAAATACAACATCAATTTAAGCAACACATTATACATATCAAAAGTGAAAATGCATTGATCTGACTAGTTACAACTTTATGTACCAGATAAAGTCTGCACTGGGCTTTAACTACTCCAGAACCCAAATACATTCACAGGTCAAGCGTGGATTCAACTGTTGAGTATCTTGGCCTTGTAGAAGGAATTACTTCTTTGTGAAAGTAGGCTGCCCTGAACGAAAGCAAGAATTCATCCTGCACATCCTTCATCTTTCAGCATGGGGTGCTCGCTGAGGCCCCCAGCACTCCCTAATCAGAGAATACATTTTCTGGAGTTGCCACTTACAAAATAAAAAAAGCAACCAAATCAGAGCAGCTAAATTTCCCATCATTGTTGTTCTGGGGTTTGGTTGTTTTTCGGTATCACTCTCTCATCCTGACACTCTTAGATTGCCACTCACCAAACAGCACAGCCAATGCAATCAGAACCTAATGGAGGAATTAGAATTGCTATTCCAGTTACAAATCAGAGTGATGCCAATAAGGGGGACCATCTTAGAAGCAGCAGGAGTAGAAGATAATTAATAGTTTTCAATCCCAGAAGCCACTGTGAATTTCCAGGGGAAAAAATAACTTTTTAAAAATTAAAGATCAGTTAAAAGCTCTGGCACAGAAAGCTGATTTCGTACTAACATTCATTCATTAACTATCCCTTTCACTTCTTCCCTTGGCTGATGGAAACCAGAGCCAGGATGCAGCACAAAGCTGACCTGAACCCAGCACAAACTGTAATAAAGAAATCCAATTAAGACCCTCACAGAAAGAATTCAGATGAGACAGGTTGAGAGGACAGAATCTACATTATACATCTTTCAGGGAAAACTGGAAAGTGCTGATATAGCAAATTTATTTTATTAATATTTAATGTTTACTGATAAATATAAGCTTAGACTGAGAAGTGGCACCTTTAGTTTTCCATTGAAATTAATAAAGCAGCACACTCTCTGAAATTAGGCTGGCAGTTAAATTTTTACAGTAAGCTGTTTCAGCTTACAAAATTACCTCATCTTTTTTAGGTTATTATGACACATTTTCACATTTTCAAATATTTGCAAGACTTTTCAAGATAATTGCTGATTCAATGAACAGGTACCAAAACACATTTAATGACAGTAATATTTTGTAAATGCTTGTCCCAGATTAAGTACAATATTTAAACCTTATAATTAAATGAAGATTTATTACTATCTTTGCCAAATTTATTTCTAGATCAAAACTTAGACTAAAAAAGTTACTCTGATGAGTCTGAGACTTCTGTTCCTGCTATGCCCCGGTTCACAAGGGATTATGTTATTTTATGTCACAAACTAAGATACAAACTGGAAAATGTAGCTCTCTAAATAAATAATTCCATCAGTAAACTACCAAACTCAAACAATTCCCTCAATAGGTTTGATTTGCACAGAAACACAAAGGTTTTAGTGGGTATGGGATTGGTTTTGTTTTCTGCCACCCTCTCTCTCTCTGAGGACAAAGAGTTCACTCTCACCAGATTACCTCAGCAGAGGATGACTCCTACCCCAATCCCATTTCATTTATCTCCTAGAACTCTCCACTCCTACATGGAAAACAGAAGTGATGAAATCCCCCCTGGCTCAGCAGAGCCCATGAGGTTCAGAGTGGGCAGCTGCCTCTTCCCCCTCTGCCACCTCCCCCAGCTCCTCCAGAAGTGTTTTCCCCCTTTCAGGGCATACCCCAATTCTATTCCAAATCTACTGAACACATCCCTGGTTTTAGGGGACATCCCAAACCAGAACAGGTTTGGTGATGGGCATGGCAACACCTTCTCCTACAGCAAGTCTGTCTTCCTGCTCTGATTTATAGTTTCTCCCTTGTCACATGAAAATCAGAATTTCTAATTAGCAACATCAACTGGGCATGTTGTCTTTTTTTTTAAGTCTGGAAACAAAAGCAAAGAAAGATAACACACTGAAATTGTGCAAGCTCAGTATGTGAAGAGAAGCAGAAATTACTGAACAAAAGCAAAGATAAAATAGAAACACAAAGAATATACATTCATACTATCAAAGCTCATTTTGTGATGTAACTTGCAAGATTACAGTATATATCTAATATTCTATAATTAGAAAGCATAGATTTTAAAAACAAAACCTTTTTTAGCACCTAGAAACTCTAAAATGAAAACCCAATGGATCATTCAGGCACCTGGAGGGTGCCTGAATCACTATAAGTAATTTCCTGTCATTTAATTTTTTTCTACCAGCAAATAACCCTTTAACAATCAAAGGCCCAGCAGAGTTCAGGGAGCAAAAGGAAATAGAGTAAGAAAATTTATAGAGTACATTCAAAATGCAACTGGCATTACCAGAATTTACAGACCTGCACCCAGGTCTAAGTTAATTTTCAGCTCTTCTCACCACCCATAGGGAAGAATTGTAATATGCCACCTTGTTAAAAGTAAGAAAAATGAGTTCTGTTCTGCATGTGGATATTCAGGAGTTGGTTTCACTTACTTCTTCTCAGATTATGAGCCTTGGGTTTTCCCTGCAGGTTTGATTTCAATTGAATTCCCAAAGTAAACCACTTCACAAGGGTTCTTGACTTTCAAGAGCTATAAAAAAATAAGTCCTAGTGCTTGCAGAAACAGAACATCTTCATTTAAAATGACCTTCTCGTTTCTGATGCTTTCACCCTGAGCAGATTGCCTTAGGAATTAAAGGATACAAATGTCCATTCAAATATCTCTTTTTATTTTATATTTTGGGTTTGGTCTGACACAAAGTTTTTGACATGCCAAGAAACACAAATTTTCATATTACTTCTAACTTTAAAAAATCCAGAAATAACAAGGGAAGAAAAAATATTTAAAATTCACTGTAAGCCCTCTGCATGGAATACTTCCACACCACAGCTAAGGCAACAGAGCACAGCATGTCAAATAATGTTAACATTGAAGCAGCTGATCACAAATAAAATTAAGCTGGTCTGAAACCACCACCAAAGGTTTTGCACAGTATTCTGCAGTAACACATGGGTTCCCATTCGCTCTGCACAACTATCTTCCAGTGTGAGGGGGGCTGTGAAAGAACAGGAAGTGTTCCAGATCCTGGATGTACAAATTCTTTTTCATGCTGAAGGATTGGAGAAAATTTTTTAAGAAATAATTTTTATTAAAATGCCACTATGTGACCTTTATGGAGTCATTTTAGTCATTAGTTTATTATCATTTAGAATGTTATGGGAACATTCTAGAAGTGTTCCTATAACATCTGAACAATTTAAAGAAGATCATTATAAAGGGTTTTGTTTTTCTTTCTGAATTGCAGGGTTTCTATACTGCCTGACACATGCACTGCCTGAAGGTGACCCTGAGG
The DNA here is from genome assembly GCF_037042795.1 of Molothrus aeneus. Lineage (NCBI taxonomy): Eukaryota > Metazoa > Chordata > Aves > Passeriformes > Icteridae > Molothrus > Molothrus aeneus. Next base: position 7,699,405 of record NC_089658.1, on the reverse strand, counting down.
ATCATTGGCAACAAATGAACGGCTCTTAATTCTCGTGGGTGCATTTTAGAAACACAGCATGTGTGGAAAACCTCTGTCAGACTCATTAAGCAATTACAACGACTTCTCAGGGGAAAAGAGCAACCACTCTCGTAATAGCACCCTTTAAAAACAAATACTATTCTTATAGATGCACTGCACTGCTCTGAAATTCCCCATTTCCTAGGCTGCCTCATGGGAAGAGTTCACTTTCTACTATGCATTCACTCCTGATCAGGTTCTCTCAGCACAAAGGAGCATTTCCAAGGTCTACTGGGATTTACCCTCTATCTCAAAGACTGCTTCACTGAAGACATTTTCATTTTAGTTTTATTTTGCTTTTTTTTGTTCTGTCCTGAAAATCATTCTTTTAGGGCAAATACCCTTATTTAATCATATATAACACTAAAAATCTTGCTAAGAGTAAGATACAAAGTAAACACAAAAAATTTGGGTCACCAAAAAAAAAAGTACTCCATAGAAATGCAAAGAGAAATAAAAGAACCCTTCTCACCCCACACGTTTTCCAAATTTTCATTCATTGAATAATACTAAACAAACTTATAAGTAGTTCACACCAGCTTTGGGTACTGAATAGGAGGTTGAGGGGAGGAAAGGAGTTGGGCTATTTGTTTACTTTGTAATCCTCATGTGGTATTCAATAAAAGTCAATTTGCAGGAAATACTCAGTTAATCTGCTAACATAAATTATTGATCTTGAGTTTTTGCGAAAACTGAATTCCAGAAAGTCTTACGTTATCTGCAAAAATATTCATGTCAACATTAAATCTCTGACATTCTAAGCCAAGAACAGTTAGATTGCTCTTAAATTCAGAATAATTGGTTATAAGAATGTGAAATCATGCAAAGGACAGTTACTCTTTATAGAAAAATCTCACTGACCTCACTAATTCAACTAACAAGAAATAGTCTCCTACCCATGTTATTTTAGACAAAGAAATATATTCTACTCTGGTACCCACCCATCTGGTTCCTCAGCATGAGAACACTTCCAAAGAGCCCAGTTCACAACAGCCACTCTGTCACAGGAAAATTCCACCCACGTTTTGTGAAATAGAAAGACAACAGGTTTGGAATATGACAACTCCCACTCACTTTAATAAGTGTAGGGCACAAAACTGCTGTACAAAGCAGATTTCACTCTTTGTGCAGCATCCTGGGAACATTCAGATTTTACATAGAACACTAAGAAATTAATGAAAAAGCAAAGCTATAGACTGACTGCAAAGGAATTTGGTCACAATGGGAGTCCTAATGCAGAACTGCATCACTTTTATTCAAATGAAGAATGGAAGAATTTTCAGGCTAACTTGCCTATAATGAAAAAGAATTTTAGGGGTAAATTAGTAGGGATAATTGCTCTACACTTCCAGCTCCTTTTAGCTGAAATGTTTACAAGTGTGTGTGATTAATGGCAATCTGTCACCATCATTGCCTCTCAGAGGAGAAGGCCAATGTGCAGCACTTCTGCCAGCATATATTAGATTGCAAGAAGGAAACAGAAAATCTAAAGCCAGCCTTACACCTTACAGAGCCATAAGTGCCAAAGACTTGAGCAACTGTCAGAGAGATCTCAGAAGAAAAGCTGGCTGGCCAAGTGGAAAATATTAGCCAAAAGCAAAACACTTCCAGCAAAACGTGTCTAAACAAGAATTTCCCTCATTTCTCTCATCAAGAATTTTCATAAAAGCTCATTAAGAAAGGAATAAAAGAATTGCAAATAGCTCACTGTAAATAGATTCTCCATAAGCTGCAAGGTACACTCTTGTTTTCACCCTTTTTAGCTCAATACCTTCTCTCACCTTTCACTTAATATAGTAGCTGTGCTAACATGATGAGATTCTGCTGGGATGCAGTTATAAAGTCACAGGAACATCCCATTGACAATAACAAGCATCAGCAGGAGCTGAGAACGTGCTTATTTGTACCACCTGCTGTTTTGTCTTTTCAGACCCCTTAGACATTGGGTCCTCCTCTTTTCATCCTCATCTTATACACACACCTTAAAAATGTGCCTTGTCTATATTCCACTTTCTGTCTAACCTTGGAGTGTTACAATTAATTTCCAATTCATCTTCACCTTTCCTGTGAAAAGGTGGAATCCTCATGTAAAAGGACACTTTTACATAAAAACAAGATTCAGCTTTAGATGGTACTTTGATTTATTGTTTAAGGAGTCAGCAAATTTACTCATCTTCAGCTGAAGATTCCTACACCTGTCCTTGTTATGAATTTGGATGTTTCATTTCACTTCTCTCCCAGTTCATTTTAATGTAAAAATCTTACAACACCTGCAATGTTGTTCATTGCTAGAAGAAATACTTCCACTTCTTAATAAAGAGCAATCAAAAAAAAAAAAAGGCAAAGCAGAAAGAGAAAATGTTATCTAATAGCTGAATTATCAAGAAATCCAGGTACATTTCCAGAAGGTAGCCAGGCAGCTCAGCAAACATCACAAATTAACCCCTGTTCCCCATAAGGAGATTTAGGACTACTGACACCTCTGCATTCATTCAAAAAGACAAATATAAGAGTTCAAAGGTGACTTCAGTTCCCTTTCGCAAAGTATTAGAATGAAAATTATTCAGATCCTACCAACTTGAACATTTAACCCTGAAATATCCCAAAACATTTGCTTTAGAGGCTTAAATCAATTTAAATATTTCCTTGTTAGCATCAATCTTTGTAAATACTGAGACACTAAAAATTTTTGCAGAAAAAGATATTGGACACTCGCTTCTCTGAATCAGAGAATTCATGCTTTGTCTGTTAAGCAGTGGAAATATACTTCCTTTCTTTCTTCCTAGTTCTAGCCCTGTTGCCTGTTACTTTGTGCATCCCTTCTTAATAGAAATTCCTAACCAATTTTATCCACACATATCCATTCTATTCCTTTGCATTCACCCTTAACTACACACTTTCTCCCCCATTTTGTATGATTTCTATTTGATCCTCAAGTCAGTGACGAGCTCCTTATACAGCCATTACGGTCTGTTTCTATCATTTCTATTTCGCCTCCACATTGTATAACATGCACAAAAAACTATGACTCCCTCAGGAGCTGCAGTCTTTTATCCCTTAGCTGGTCTTCCCAAGAAATCCTATTTAGCAATTCCCTGAATTTGTGGAAGTCTGTTTCTCTGAAATGTGTTATTCTGTTTCTCCAATACATTCTTTTCCTTTAAAAAATGGATTCTATCTTCTGGCTTTTTTTTTCATCTTGTGTTTTCACCTTCCTTTCTTAGTTCCCCCATTAACCAGAAGCCAATCTAAACTATCTGCTACAATAACATTTCACAGCTTCTGAAACCAATTGCCCAGCCCATTTCAGGACTTCTGTGTACTGGTAGCTATGGCATAATCTTACTATAATGGCCTATTTTGCACTTATTATTAATAATATATAATTATAAATAATCACTGCTATGAAATATAAAATATAACTATTTTAGTTTAATATATAGCATGTATAATTTTGTTATGTGATTTGTAATATACTTCACATTAATATTCAAAAATATGATAGTAGTATGAGTGAATTCATACAAGTGGTTATTAAAGCCCCTCGGAAAACATTATTTAGAATGTTTTCCTTGATTAACCACACACAAAGTGCTCTCTTCTCTAGGGCAAAGACCTCAGAAAAAGTATATCCAGAATACCAGAACATAATATACTCAGCCAAATTTCTATAAAATCAATCTCTCCTCAGAGAAAGAATGAAAATATTCCATCAAGACTCTAGGATAAAACCATTTCTCTCTAAAAATTGATGAATGGTAAAAGTAAGAATTTATGCTTCACAACAAAATCTTTGCATCTTTGGAAATGTTTCAAGTACTGTTCTATATAATAATTCTATCAATTATTGTTATTTAAAGCATCTATTTTCCTCTGTAATCTTTTTCTATAGTTACTACCTGCAGATTATAACCAAAACATGCTGTAATAAATAATGGAGTTTATATTTTACTTCTTTCCAGACAGGGAATTCTAGGAGACAAATTATTTATGCATTATTTTAAATTCAGAACAACTCTATGGCTTCTCTTTATGCAGCTTCAAATACACCAGCTAGAGATTAACAGAAATGAGATGGATCTTGTGAAGTCAGTACAAGCTCTAATGCCACTGATCATGATGGGAAATATAAAATGTTCTTTTTACTTGCTACAGAAAATAAGTTGTGCTGATAATCTAGTAGAAACTTCCCATAATGTCTGTGGAAAAAAAAAATTCAAAGTAACTTAAAGATAATTTTAAAACACTGCATTAGGTCTCCTGCCTAGGGAAACCCTTAAAATTCTGATTTGATTGATTTGGCATAAAGGTGCATCTATTGCTCTTGTCACTCCCAGAAGTAATGAGAACAGAATCCCAAATAATCCAGAGATTTCTGCCAGCAATAACCACTTTCCTTGTGAAAAAAAAAAATCTCTGTAATAGAAGTAGCATGTCAATTAACAAAAAGCAGTCTGGCAGCAGCCTTAGCAATACTGCTCAAGATTAATGTTGATATGTACCTTACAGCATTTTAACTATTACTCAAAATCTGTCCTGCTCTGTAGGTGGGAGATTGGTTTTCCTAAAAACACTATTTTTCATTACTTGAAACATTACAGGGGAGCGGAAATCGTGGTTCAAAAATCCAGAGCTTTTAAAATTGTAGCAAAAATTGACATTACATATCAGCATAGCCTCTAGTGATAGTCATTCTCTTCAGAGGCTCCTTTGGAGCCTTTGGAGCCCTGAATTAGGCTAGCAGTGCACTAAGAATACTTTTCTAGAAAAACTTAATCTCTTTAAATTCCACTACTTTAAAACAAAATATAAAACTTGGAGTTTATCTATTTCTCATTATTTAATAGTACCATGAATTATTTCCTGGTAACTAATTGCAGTTTATGAGCCATTTGAGAAGTGATCACTCTGTGCTTGTGATTTGCTGCTTAGTCATATAAATGGCAAATTTTATTTTCCAATTGAATAGTGTTGGCTTAAAATTAGGAATTCTAGACAGCAAAAATATGAAGTTAATGTTTATTTACTCTTTCAAAATAATTTTCTCTCCTCATATACCTAGCTCTGCACATTGATTTAATAAATAAGTACTATTATTTATACTAATAAAAAGACAAAACTTTCATTAAAGGAATTACAACACAAATATGTAGGAAAATACATAGGGTGGTACAGGAAAGGAAGGAGCTCTCAATGTGGAAGGGTGTGCTTAAAGGGTACTTAATAAACACCCAAATATTGAGTTTTCCTGGAGAAAACTCGAAGGAAGATAATGTTACAGCTGTTGAATCTGCTGTACCTTGCTGAAAATGGAAGTTTTCTCTGCTGCCAATGAGAAGAGGACAGTAGAATCAATGATCCACAGAAAGCAGAGTCCTCTGGACATGCCTGTTCAGAACCTCAAAACAGTAAATCTTCATTCAGATTCAAACCTTCACTCTGCAGTGAAAACGCCCTCAGGAGAGCTGTAAAACTTTTTTTATGGCCATTCCCATCAGCTGAGAAAACACTCCTCAAACCCTCCCACAGAAACATCCTCAGTGAGACAAGTAAAACAAACAACAAATAAAGAGTGATGATGTTATTTTGGGTGAAAACTCGTACTTGGACAAGATCATTACAACAAAGTATTTGGTTTGTATGTTCAAAAGCAACACAGAACTTTTTCCTCTTCCCTGAGGAGCAGAAACACAAACCCTAGAATCAAACAGAACACAAACCTACCTGGACATCCTCCTTTTCTCCAAGTACAGCAATCCCAACAGAAGTGAACCAGGCTTGAAGGCAGCCATGGAGGAAACCACCTAGGATCAGAGGCAAGTTCAGCAAACAGTGGAGCCAGGTTAGCTGGACTGTCTGAATTAATTCCCTTGAGCAGAGCTTCTGCTTCAAACTTCTACAGAACTGACCCAGGGATATTTCCTCACACTGCAAAGAAATTCTGCCCTCAGAGCAAAAATTGCTGTTTTCTGGAATGGGCTCATGGTGAACAGCTGCAGAGTGAGTAAATGCTTGTGCAGAGAATACTGTTCTTGGAAAACATTTGGCTCAACATTTCACAGGCAGAATGAGCACAATCTCACAGGATGAGCCTATATTTTTGGGATAATCCAAGATACAGGAAAATTCTATCACATTGCTGTACTGTTCACAACCTTAACTGTAAGCAAAACAATTTAATCCAAATATTGTGGTGACCAATCATCCTCTTTGACCTTTTAAAAAGGTCACACTGAAGTTGACTTTTGACAATTGATCACAAAGCTGATATTTTTCCAACATTAGAAAAAAAATCTACCAAAAGTTCTCTGGAGCAGGGATGCAGAGAGCATTTGGAGCTCCCCTAGATGAGCAATAAAAAGACTGCAGAGTCAGGTACAATGCCACTGCTATTCATGCACTCCAGAAAAGCCATGTAAAAGAAAAGAATATGCAGAACTTGAGAAAAGCACAATTATTTCAGCCATTACTAAAACCAGTGGCTCTGAGGTGCTCAGGGCTTTGCAGGGCACCTGTAGAGGTTTTCACCTGTAGCAAGCTCCAAAAGAACACTGGTAGCATTTTAAACTCCAAGAAGGCAAGTTTTATTGCAATTAAACTAAGAGTTGCCATCTTAAACAGAAAAGACAAGAAGGAAAATTATAACAGAACACAATAAAAATGAAGTATAAACAATTCTTCCCAGCCTACTGTCCATGTTGGCACATCTTTAATTCTAGAATTGATTTTCCTAATCTTACTAATTTTCTGAGCTGCAGAGAAGTCTGCCCCGCCTCAGGATAGGTCCTTCAGGTGCCTCTAAGGCCAGGGTGGGTGGTCCTAATTTGGACCTTCTCACTTGTTGCCACTACAGCCTTTATAACCTCCTCTGCAGGCAGGCTCAGTTCCACCCACTTATCTTAAAGAAACTTGATGTCATAGCAAGCAGAAAAAAAATGAAAACATCAAATGCTGCCCATAAGAGAGAAACAGAAAAAGGAAAAGAGAAAAGATTAAATGGAAGAAACTACTTGGTGAGTTCTTATTTATTTTCACAAATTCAGAATAAACTGCTTTGCCTTCAGAATATTGCATAATTCAAGAACACATTACCACATGGGAATTCTTAGTTGGTAGAGAGAGCAAAAAATTGTGCTTTTCAAAGAGAAGATGCATCATCTTAATTTCTAGAAGAGTTCCATAAAAGAATAAACACCTATTTTAAAGTCCTAATAGAAATTTTTTAAAGAAAAGGTATTTCAAGTATGATTTTTTAGAGAAAATATCTCAACCGCCTCCTTTCTAAAAAGATCATTTAAATATTGTTGATCATTTAAATTGTGTTTTCCTAAAAACACTATTTAAATTATCAAACATCTAAATACCAGTAAAGGATAGAGAAAAAAAACCCTGAAGCAGCTCACCTGATGACATCTCAAAGGAAAACTTATAAGGAAACGGACCATGAAAAAAATCAATTTTCTTTTGACATTCCTTCAACTCCTTTCTCAAAGGAGGAGAGAGTAAAGGGTTGGGGGGGGGAGAATGCAAGACAAAACTAAAATGGCTTTTGCACCACCTTAAAAGTAAAATAAATGATTACATACACTGGAATAAATGTAAATGGACAAAGCTGCAGAATCTGGCTCACTAGAGTTTATGATTTCTGCTACAGCTTTACGAAATATTAAATATTTCCAGGAAGATACTGAAAAGCTTTTGGATCAAGCTGCAAGTGTAAAAAGCAAATCACCAGAAAGTTTCTCTTGTAAAATCCTGCTTCTGACTCAGAGGCTCACCTCACTTGTCACCCCTACCACGTGAAGTGCCACTGTCCAAGAACTGTAAAATCTCTTCCGACACTGGTTATAACAATTTGAGAGTTGGCGATTTAAATCTGGCACATAATATCTTCTGTCAAAATAATTACAGTCTTTTGGGAAAGCTTTTCCTGTACTGTCTGGATTTCTTTGTGCAAGGTTGTCCCCTTGTCATTTGCAACCACATCCATAACATTTTAATGGCAACTGCTGGACCTTCAACTCTGCTACTGAGCTGTCTCAAGTAATTTTGACATATTTTATTCCCGAGACTAAGCCTGATGAACAGTTTGGGCTGATAAACCATACCAAACAGCCATATCTGTAATTACCAAAAGCAGCTCAGTCTTAACTATTGAAGTCACTGAAATGTTTCAAATTCAGAAGCTTCTATAATAAGCTTCAGGACTCCCACTATATCTCTGAACAAAAATATTATATTTTTTTTTTAAATCATACAACCATAACCAGGTATTCTCTGGCAATAAATGTTTAAGTACTTTCCAGTTCCTTCCATACTGTTGTTACATTGTTCTCTTCCTGTTACATCTTTGAGTTTTAGACTAAAAATGAGGTACAATAATCTAATACATTATGAGAACAGACATCAGTCTTTGCTTGCATTTATAGATCATCTAAAGACTACCAAATAAGGATAGAGAAAAACCACTAAAGTAGCTCACCTGGTGACATATCTATAAAATAAAACCTATTTAGTAAGGAATACATGCAATGACCAAAAAAAATCTGTTTTCCTTTTTACTGTACTCCAGACTACAAATATGGTGTAACTGCATTCCAAGTGTATTACAAGATACCAAGAGCTGGGTATTCCCTGTGGCCAGTAAAACTGACTTCAGAGGTTGGATAGATTTTTTCATAAAAACACAATTTAATTCTGATTTAGAATCAGTGTCTCTCAATTTCCAATTCATGAAACCAGAAAATCTGAGAAAATTTTGCTCTAAAATCACTGAACTGCACTATTCCTGAAACAGAAGGTCCTGGGGTAGTGTGACAGTAATGACAATTTGCTTATAGGGCCAGTGAAGCACTGCAGAGCCCAGGAGGAGCTGGCAGGGCTCCCCCCACACTGCTCCCTGGGCAGAGGGCCAGGCATGACCAAGGCTGAGCCCTGAGGCCACCAGGAGCCAGGGAGCTCAAACCCCAACCTCAGCACAGCCTCACTGGGAGGTAAAGCAGGGTTCAGGACAGGCTTGGGCACTTCATGCCTTGAGGATTGAATTCAACACACTGTGGGGCAAAGTTGTTTATGGGAACCCCTTATGAGCTGTGACCCATAGTTTCTGTTGTGCACAAACAGAACTGGCCCAGTACTGCCACCCAGCAATGGAAATGGCTGAACTTTTCTCATCTTCTGGGGATTTTATTCCAGAAGGAAATGTTCTACCAGCTCCTGTTGCCAATTCCTTCCCAAGCAATAGGAAAACCCGAAGACAAAGAGCTCTGAGTGCAAGCAGCTGCAGCTCTGCTGGTTACTGCAGAGCCTGTCCCAGGCAGGCACCATCCATCAGCTGTGGCTGGGTGCAGCACAAAGGCTGACACAGCTGAACCATCCTGAGCCTGCCCCAGGCAAACACCGAGACATTTCCCTGAGCACAGGATGGCTCTGATCAGCTTTTTGTCAGCAATCCGTGGTGCATCAGGCATGGGAATCAATAACAGCTTCCTCTGTTGCCCACGTCTTTACATTTGTATTTTAAATTAAATAGAGTTTTCTCTAAACTGCTGTCTATGACTATGTTTTGGTATGCACCACATCACAGCATTTGAGGATCCATCTCTTCCATTTCTGTGGGGTGACATATATACTTCTACATCCTAAATGTTTTGGTTATGAAAGGTCAGAGGGGAAAGACTGAACATAAAAGTTTACAGTAATTAAACAATTATTTGCATTTTTTCTTTTCAGTGAAGAAGAAGTTGAACTTAATTATCCGTTTCCAAAAGGAAGTCTGCAAATTATTTTAATTAATTAGGATCAGTTTACCAAGATCTTTGCTTGGCTTTCGGCTTCTTAGAGTCTGAATACAGAGCAGAGGAAGGCAACTGGAATGTCACCAGGAAGAATTACTGAGCCCACTCCTCTTGGCCATTACATTGAGCTGGCAGAATAAAAAGGTTTTCGCTTCCTATCCTCTCATTGCAATAGGGATCAATTTGCATTTAGTTCATAAATCTGTGAAAGGCAGATTGTACAAGAGACTGCCTAAGAATAAAAGCTTCCAAAGCATTTTTAAATTTAAAACTACACCAAAAAAAAGTATTTCTCTTAAGCTCAAAGACATGTAATCTTTGTTTCTGTTAATCACTCCCATGAAAACATTGGCTTTTTTTATTTCTCTGGTCTGTGACCATTACCAGCTAGCAGATTTCAGTTAAAATGGAAAAGGAGACTCTCACCAGATTATTTTCTTAGAAACTACTGAAGTGTATCTTCCACAGGTCAAGTTTCAAAGGCCTGAACATTGACCCAAGAGACAGAGAGCAATACAAAGATTAATCTGAAGCACACACATCTCCAGAAGATGTCTTTTTGGTCCAGCATTTTAAAAATTACCAAGAATCAACCACTAGCAAAAAGGCATTTCTAACAACTGTAACTAGAAGAGGAACAGGTCTTTCGTGTAAGATAAACAGGATACTCCCACAAAATGCATGCTCTCTATGTCTGGACAGCATCATGTTTATACACTAAACAAAATTAACAGCAAGTCTCTCTGTACATTCCATTCACTTTACGTTATTTGTACATATACTTAAATGTGAAAGCCAATGGAATATCTGCAGCAAATAATCCATTATTGGTTTGAGGTCTTATCCACCAGATTAACATCCACTGAGAAAAGTTTTACATATGCATTATAAAAATATTTTGAATTCTCAACCTTCATACATACATCAAAAATAATGACAGCAATTTGCAGTATCTGACGCATACAAACACACATTCATTTTATTCTACATTTTGTCTGAAATGCATGTTTCAATATAATGCTTTCAACATCTTAATAGACTAACACTGATAGCCTATAGAAAACTGGAATAAAGTAATAAATGCTCTACAGACTCTCACCAAAAGGATACAGATCATCAACATTTATGAGACAGGTACACAAGAGGGTAGAGGACGGAAAGTAGAAATATCTGAGGAAATTAAACTGAGATATAGAGGTAGGATTTAGATAAGACAATATTCAGGTGAAACAATGATGAGAATTTTTTGAGTGTTCTTTTGTATAATAAAGCCTCTTGGACAATGAGATCATATCACCATCCTTCCCATTTGAACACTGACACATTGAACACCTCCCACTGCAATGCATTAAAAATGTCTGATTGGGAACATTTTTGTGCCAGAGGGGGAAGAGATGAGAATTTTCCAGCCTGAATCTGTACTTTCAAAATGATGGGCACGTTCTTAGTTTAATGTTGAAGAGCAGAATTACACCATAGTCTTCTTCAATTTTCTATATGTGAAGTATTTAAGTGGATCAGCTGAGAAAATACTGTTGTTGCTTTATGAAACACTGAGGTCTGTATGTACCCTCCCTAGGCAGGATTACAGAGGATTTAACACATGTGCCCAGTGCTTTTTAAAGTTTAAATTATTATTTCCCAATTTGAGGCTTCAGTATAGCAGTTGTACACATTTGCAAAACTTTACACACAATTTTCCTAATAAAACTTGATACCTGTGTCCCTGCCCTACTGAGATGTGCAGCATAATTAGGAATCTATCTATTGCCCATGTGATGGATAAAGAAAGATCTAAACTTTTCACAACCATGAGATTAAAAAGAGCTCCACGTCCTTCAATTTTACATTGTGTCATAAAACTCCAGTGCATTTTCTGATATATGAAGTGGATATAAACTAGTTTTGCAGTCTCCCATGACACTCATTACAGATCTATAAATATCATTCCCTTTCATTTACAGAACCTGAATGAGAGCATAAAGTTTCTGCAGCTACAGAAAATATATGTATTTTAACATCTCATGCTTAACATTACAGAATTATATCTGAGCAACTACTAAATATTTCAAGTAAATTCTAAAAAAGCCTGAAATGCTTTCCAAAAGAAGAAACAGTAAGTTAGATTTTATTAGATATTATTAAATCTCAATGTCCTATTTATTACAGAACAGATTGTAAAATGATTAGACTACAGCTGGCAAATTCTCAAATGTGTGATATCCAAGAGAAAGGTACTTATTGTTATTTTTTTCAGTCACTGACATAGTAAAATAGTTTGAGTTATTTAAAAGGAGACTTTTAAAGCACTTTAAGCATAATTGAGTCTTGGCATAAAAGGAATATACTTAAATATTTTGAAATAAAATCCAAATAACATCAGGTAATATTGGTAGAATTGTGAACAACTGTTTTGTCTATCAGCTCACAGATCCAAACAGTTGTAGCCCTGATGCCATATGGCATATCTGCCACTAACATTTGATGTCCAGATTGATTTGTATCTGGTCATTGTTTCTTGGACATAATTACCATTGCTACTCAATCTTTTGTATAGATAAAATCTGGTTGGAAAGATGGTGTTTCAAATGTCTGACAGCTAGGATATGCTAACATTGAATAAATAGAATAATGACGTAAGAAAAATTATTTTAAACCATACAGCTATCAGTAATTCTATTGTTACCTTGTCATGCAACCATCCTCAGAAAATCACATCAAATTTAGTCTTTGGTTAAAGTCACTCACCTGCCCTGAGCTATATTGCTCAACTGACACCTGAGTGCAGAAGCTGACCCCCACAGAATATTTGATTCTTTTTCTGAAAGGACAAGTCTCTGAAAGCAAAGGATATAAAGCAAGAAAGAAAATAAAGTCATTGGGATGTGACACCATGTGGAGCTACACAGGTGAAGTTTGAACCAAGAACAATTTCAAGTGCATCTGTGTAGTAAATACAAGATAGTGTGTCTAATCCAGACCTACTTCTCATAGAGGAGAAAGCTATTCTGCATAAAACAGGCTTAATATATTTATGGATATCACAAACATTCTTCAATATGAAAAAGAACCTCAGGACATACACCTTAATTTTCCTTTTCAAATAGGTTTTTTTTCCAAACAAACTGAAAATCAATAATACTTAAAGGACATTATTAAATTTTCAGCTCACAATCACTAGAGAAATGCTGAATCTATAATAAAATTCATCCATTTTGAGCAGTGTAATTACAAACTATGAAAATAATAATGAGTCAGATTTTAAGATGTAACCTTACATGTCCCATCACATTAGATTTTAAAGCTGAGTTAAACATCATCACAGTTTCTATTATATTTACTATAAATCACTCATATTATAGAAACACATTTAATTTAGAATGGGATAAGTAATTAATAAACTATTTCAATTAATTAAAATACTCTAGGCAGATAGCAAATTACTGATTACATTGCAAGTCAAAATATTAAAAAAACATTTTTCAAGGAATTAAATGTGAATATTTTGAACATGATCTGCTGTTACTGGGCAGAGAAAAATACAACATCAAGGGGCTTTATTTACACAAATGTTTAAGTTTATCTATTAATAACATTCATATGTTTAAAAATGAAATTACTCAATTACACATCTACTGTACCATCAAAGATTACAGTGATTCTTTTCTGATGAAATTTGGTATCTTGCTACCAAATTTGAGCAGGCAAACATTTGCAAAATGAACACAAAAGAAGTTCTAGCAAGGCTTACAAGTCACAGCAGAAGTGCAGACGTGGTGTTCTTACCCTGTTCAGCAGGACCAAGTGGTGCAGAGCAAACACCACCTCCTGTCCCAAACGCTGCCAAAGCCACACTGGCACGGCTACAGCCCCTCACACTCATTGGGGTTTAACATCACTTAACAGATTGTTTTCACCTGTGCCTCCTTGTGTTTGCACCTGCAGGGGAGACACAGGTGAAAGCTATTAACGAAGTGAAAGACTGAAATCCCGACTGAACAAAAGGATCTCGATCACTGGTAAGACACAGGGCAGGAACACACACTCACACCTATCCACCCTTCCAGTTTTGTTGTATCCTGAATTTTAGTTGCCACATTATTCCTTAACCTGTGATTTTAATACCAGTATTGCTATCATCCTGAATATGACTCTATGAGTAACCTTTCCTTCACTACTAGAATATATCTTTATGTAAAAAACCACAGATGTCAGATGAAAGTTCTATGTACAGCAACAGTTGATCAAGTTAATTACTGCTATTTGAAGCAAAAATCCACCTGTTGCAAGATACCCAAACAGAGATTTCTGGAAGTAGCTATTTTATATGTGACACTCAAATCACAAAATCATACTGTTTTCCCATTTCAGGTTTTCTGTCACAGGATATAATTTGAGAGGATGCATAAACTTGGCAAGCTTCATCTCTAATAAAAATATGCAAATAATAGACCCAGCATTTTGTCATTGTCTGCAGAATCAGAGTCCTAGCTCAGACAGGTGAACTCTGAAATACAATCTGCCTCTGCCACTCTGATGGATTTTCATCAGATTTCATCTCCAAGAGCACCTTTGTCATTTCCAGTTGAGTTTCAATTACATTTCTCATCTTGATGGACTGTGAAAACAACATTCTGGGGGAAGGGGTGAGGGGTTGGTATCATGAAGACCAAACTACAATTGCTGATTCTTCTGCTTTGTTTGTTGATCTAAACAAACATATAGGTATTCTCAAATATCAATTTGAAATACAAGTTAAATCTCTTCAAAATTTTTATACTAAATCTATTCATACAGACAGTGAAGCCATTTTGTAAAAAGAGAGTCAGAGAGGTTTATCAATTGATTTACATCTTGTTTAGACAAACACATATAAAATAAAGAGGCTTTAAAGGAAACAGCCAAAAGCTACAGAAGCAAAACCTGAAATACTCCAGGGGTACCTGAAGTTCATACATGGGTAACTTTTCAATGTGGAAATTCTGCATTACACAATTCTGCAGATTGTTTCCAGTCTGGGCAGAGTGGTGCAGACCTTTGCATGAACCAATCTCAGCCACCCTCTGAGTGAGTGGAATTGTGTCTCTCTTACTGCACCAACCCACAGGCAATCCAGAGGAGCTGCTTAGCTCAGGGCCAAAAATGAGAAAATGTGTTCAGAAAAGTAATGGGCTGGTAGCACTGTCAGGACCCTTGTCTCACAAAAAATAACTTACCCCTGCCCTGTTGGGTGTGGAATTGCTCCCTGGCCTTATGGATCAGGCAGTCTTTCCTGCACCCTAACAAACATTCCTAAACTCCCTCTCTTCTCACTGCCATCACACAAAGTTGCTGACAGGCTGTTTTACCCTCTATTCAGCTACCAACGATCTCTCTCCACTCTCAAACCTGAATCCTATAACCCCCTGGAACTCGTGGTGCCTGTAATCAGCATTGTGAGCATACAGGGTTTACCTTTAGATAGCAGTGATGCTTAATACTGACTTCAGAAGAACACTGATACTCTCTGTTCCAAGAGATTTAAGGTAATTCTCTGTAATCATTCCAGTCCTTGAAATTACATGTTATACATTAAAAACTATACACTCAGTAAACTACTCAGAAAACATATTTCCCAATTATTAAGCTTAATCCTCAGAAGACAAATGTGTTAATGGACCTGGTAAATAACTAATATGAATAAGCCACATGAAAGGCATTGTAATGGGCCAAATAAATAAAAGGCTAGTTACTCTGTTCTTCAATAAACCTGAAAAACACTCCCTATATCCTACAGAGCAGATCACAAGGGATTTGACTTGGAGACTCACAGAGAGAGGTGGGAAGTGAATTAAATGGGCAATGTTATCCATCAGTGGTAATAATAATAAGCCTCATGAATATGTAAGCTATTGAGTTTTTAGACTAGTAAAGTTCATAGTTCATTTTGCTTATTCACAGCCTGCAAGTTCCTAGTTGGGTACACTGTGTCTGTATGGAAATTAAAACTAAATATTAAATAATTGCCATTTTCATTCAAAAACTATTTTTCCAAGTAAAAACGAAACACAATAAGAACTATGAGGTTTCAATTGTTACTTATTAATTGAGTCTGACTCTCTCAAGGTCTCAGTGGAGCACTTGAATTATTTGCATAATTAACTTTTGCTATCCATATTGTTTAAAGATTTTCTATGTAACTTGAGCTCTATTAGAAAGTAAAACTTTGTTTCATTAAGAGTGTGGGTAAAATAAAATAACAACCTAAAAAATGAAATAAGACAGTCCTAGAAAATTACATCAGCTGAGGAGTTACAAGTCAGGCACAAAATAAAGTTAAGTACAATCTCTAACTTGTGAATACAGAAGATGACTCTCAAAACAAGGAAAACTTTCTTCTCCAATTCCAGAGCATGGGCAACTTGCTTCTTTTGCAATTATGCAAAATCCTATAAATCTGCTCAATGACATCAAATTAAGTTACCATTATCTCAATTTACCCAGCAGAAAAAGCAAAGTTATGCATTATTAACATCTTGAAACACAAGTGCAAGCTAATGAAGTTTGGTCACTGAGTCAATGGCAGAGCTGCCTGGAGAGCCCAAGCAGCATAACCCCCAAGGGAAGCCAGCCACCCTGGAGTAAGGAATTCTGTGGGAAATATGTCTTACAAAATCTGTTCTTTAGAGTTCATTTCTCAGAAGAGAAACAAATTGACCAGCTGTACATGAACATATCCATATTCATAGAGATGTAATTGTCATTTTCTTTTGCTCCTTCCCACAATGCATTTTAACCTGCAGCTCTTCCTTACAGACACAAACTCACACAAAACAACCTACACAGAGAGCAGCCTCTTTCCAAGAACCATTCCAGCAGTACTTGTAGCTCTAAGACATTAGGCAAG
Organism: Molothrus aeneus; assembly: GCF_037042795.1. Classification (NCBI taxonomy): domain Eukaryota; kingdom Metazoa; phylum Chordata; class Aves; order Passeriformes; family Icteridae; genus Molothrus; species Molothrus aeneus. Next base: position 7,682,662 of record NC_089658.1, on the reverse strand, counting down.
GACTTCCATGTGTGTAGTTAATTAATAAGAAACACTGCTTTTAATATGACAGGAACTGTATATGCTGCATAAACTGAGCCATATAAGTCATATACACTAGACCAAGTAGCAGATGGTAAAACCAGATTGTCCTCTTCCTTCACATTTCCATCACATCTAATATAGTGAAGCTTTTACTCCAAGCAAGGTATTTAGGAGGGAATGAAATACAAATTAAGTAACTGTTTAAACCAACATAAGGTAAATGCTAAATTTCATAAAGGACATACATAACACTTCATAAAAACTAAAAAAAAAATCTGATGTATTTTTCCATTGTTTTTCTTTTTAATAAAAGCCAGTAAATATCTTAAGCCAAAACAAAATAATAGAACAAGTGAAACCTCTCCTAGTTGCACACATAGATATTAGTAGAGGAAAATGCAGCATAATAACTAGATATACCCCTTATGTAACATTAGCCCTACAGGCTTTAAAAACCTGCTACAGAAATCCCAAGTGTTTGTACAAAAGTAGGTGATTTATGACCCTTGTTTTCAGACATGCTTAAACATTGATCTGTTCAGCACAAGCCTCACGGTGAAAAAAAGAAATCAATTCTGGGTTTCAGTGAATGAAGCAGTTTGGTAAAGATTCATGAGCTTCACATATAATGATCTAAAAATCAAAGTTGTATGAATGAGGATCCACTCCCTTAAGTATCCTTCATAGAGTGAATGATGCCATTTGATAGTTATTTAGTGGTTTTAGTAGAAAAGAGCATTTACTTCAGAAGGATGCATTTGTGGGAGCAGTGTGCCATAAACCAGCACAGGGAGCTGCATTTCCATCCTGGGATGGACTGCACCAAGTTGGTGGGTTTCATTTAAGGTCCCAGTGCCTCTCTGCACCTTCAGAGTGGAAAAGGTGTGTGGGTCAGGCCTGACCTGCCTTCCCTGCACCAGGGGTTTTGTGCTGTACAACATGCAAAACATGCAGTTTCCCAATAGCAGTGAGTGCAATGAGGCAGGTGATGCAATTTTGAATGATCTCATTTGTAAGTGCATTGCAGCTCCAGGGCTGGACTAACCCATGAGCTGTCATGAGCAGGGAAGCCTCTGCATGCACAATATTTTGCAGGTGTGCAAGACACAGCCCTGCTTTGAAGGACCTTCTTATGTAAAATATTCCTATCTGGAAATGTGATTTTTTTTTTTTTTGTGTCCCAACAGCAGAACTTTTATGGGGGAAAAAATTTAAAAGAAAAACTTGTAATCCAAAACTATAAATTCAGTAAAACTGCTTTTAGATACTCAGTGATTTCCACAGCATTGCTGAAGATAAGAGTAGTTTGTTTTTATTCTTACTGGCTCACAGATCTAGAGTGGAAGCCCATTTCTACCCTGCTTGTCACATACAATCAGTGCCCAGGTTGGGTTTCCAGCACCTTTCAATTATAATTTTCAGGCAAAATCTCAAGGCAATGAGGCTGCACAGATGAAGTGCAAACTCTGCATATCAAGACAGTGGAGTCAAGGGCCATAACATGGACTTAGAGCATCCAGAGTGATTTAAGCCAGGAAAAAAACCCAAATTTTAACCATCTGACTAGTTTTTCATTTTGAAAAATTACTACTTTTGCCCAAATGACAATAAAATATAGAGTGGGACTCCAGATCTAAATAAATTATTCATAAAATAACAGATACACCACAGTCAGCACACTAATTATAAAGGAAAATCTTTGAGATTTTTCTAGACCTGGATTCTAGGCAAACAACTCCAGTTAATTTTGTCTTTAAAACAAAGACAAGATTTATTGTGCTATAAAAATTAATCTTCTGTAAACAGGCTTCAGTCTACCTTTCCTCTGACATATAAATATATCTTTCACATAAATATTTAGATTCATTCCAGCCAGGAATGAAGAAAAAAATCTTGAAAATGTCTTTTGTGACTAAGGTTTTGGATGAGAAAGATGTGTAAAAGAAGAAACTACAACTCTAAAATATCAAAATAACCTGCAAGTATTCACTCTTTTGGTTCTTATCACCCTGTTTCAGCTAAAGTAATTGACTACTGCAATTGTTTTGCTGAAGCCTCCTTTAAATTCAGGCCTTTGTTCTCCCATTTCTCCTACCATTAGACAAGCTTGACTGGCAGCCTAAGCAGAAGGTCCTGTCTCATGGATTCTGTCATTTGTAATATTCCCTCAATAAGTACTTGTGTTGCAACTGATGTCATCCTTTCCCCACCTTACTTGGTAACAGGGACATCTCCTCAGAATAGATATCTTTCATGAGGCTCTTACTCTGCACTTGCTTTTACTTAGGTTTTTTTTTCTACTTATAAAACACAAAGCACGGTAGAGATTTCACTGCCGGAATTTCCTGCCTAAACTCAGAATGAACCTGCTACACACTGATACTAACAGATGGAATAAAGCAAACACCAATCTATCATAACCTTTCATATAAACTTTAACGTTGAACTACTACTACTACTTTGAACTAGTCCTAAATTAAAAATAAAAAATAAAACTTCTTTTGATCATCCAAATCAGAAGTAATCCTTAAAAAATGGTGGGGTTATTATTCATTCACATCTTATATAGGGGGAGAAGCAATTCAGAACAGTGTTCCTGTGCTACTCTCTTGTAGCTCTTCCTGTGTTACAAAAATATTGTGTGAATACATCACTATGCTTTGCCTAGAAATGCATTTCCAGAAAAACCGTGCTGTTCCCATTGCTTTCTGGAAGTCCACATGTTATTAAAAAGAGAATTGTATTCATGAGTGAAGCTGTTTGGGAGCATTTTCAACTGCCTATAAAATGCAATATTAAAAAAATCTATCTGGTTTTCCTAACTGGCACCACCATGATGACCTCAAGTCACTCACAGTGCCTCTCTTTTCACATTTTATTGTCCCTGAGATTACTCTGAAATCGTGCAAATATAAAAAATCAGTAACTGCTGTAATATCAGTAGATTTGCTACTGCTCTGGTTATGTATCTAATCAGGCTTTGAAATGGAAATAGATGGTGCTAGATTTTGATCCAAATATGGATCTAAAATTCAGCATTGCTTTCAGAATATGAATTATAACATCCTATTCCCTGATGGACAAATGGCTTTTTTTTGTTTTTATGAAATCTGATGCTATTAAAATACAATCTTCTTTCCACAAGCAGTTTCCTTACAGAGAGTCCAAAGGCACAACCACTTAAATTGTGTCCCCCTGCTAGAGAGGTTTTCACATCTCCAATTACCGTGGCTCTAACTACCTGGTTTATATCACCAATTATAGTCAGACTGGGTGGGTTCAACTCCACCACCCACTGGAGCTCATTTACCCAACCATGCAATAGCAGGGCCAAGCATGTAATCTTTCCTTTTGTATCCCAGTTGCAGCATATCTGTTATCAACAGAGATAGGTTCATGAAATTTAGTCAGAAATTAATAAACACTGGTTAGATATTGATCATGGCAGAACTATCACAGTCACCAACAAAGATATGTGGGGGGGATTATTTTGTATAAATCCAGGGAATCAATACCCTAAACATAAATATACTTGTCACTCTACATAAGAGGGTAAATGTGTGTAAGGCTGTCCTCGATATTGTTTGATTATTGCTGGTTTTCCAGGCAATAACATAATGAGTCAAACGTGTAATAAAAAGAAGACAACTGTTTCTACTGCTAATTTTTTTTATTTTATTTGTCAAAGTATTGTACTCTGCCTTCAAATAGAGCAAGTGAAATAAATAAATTATTTAGAAGCTTACTTAGAAGAAAACCACTTGTTTTTAGGTTTGTTTTACTTCCTCTGTCTCTAATCCTACCTCAGAACTGGAAATTTTTCTCCATGCAGTTTCCTAGTATAGTTTGTAAAGTTCAGAAATCTGAAATTCAGGCTATTTCAGCCACAAGAAATTCAGAGCCATCAATCAGAAACTATTAATGACCAAAAACCTATATCACTGTGAGTATAAGCAGATACATTACCAAGAATGCAATACTTTTGAGAGACCTCAGACTGATCGATCAAGAGCGTGAAAACCTAATCTTTTGTAAATGGAGTTCCATGTAAATTAACTCCATGTAATATTGGCAAAGAATGGGTCACTGTACCTGGAGCACAGGTGCACAGAAGGAAATGCCTTGGAAGCTGTCCAGCATTGTACAATCTGCCTCTGTCTGCAGCTCCCAGCAAAGCCCTGTGAGCTGCCCTGGTACGTGGACAAGGTGCCTTTCAGTTGTATCATCAAAATCTCCACAAAACTTCAGCTGCTGAAGAAAGTTTTATTCAAAAACAGGCCTGCACAGGCTGGTCAGCTAAACAATTTCACCTTTTTTGCAAGCTCACTGGTTCATCAAAACTCGCTGAGAAAATTATGTAAAATCCAAAGTCTGTCCGAGGTTCAAATTATTTAAATTTCAACACACAAAAAATAATTTTTAAAATGAGAACTCACAGAATTTAACAGAGAATGAAGGAATTTGTTTGTAGCTCCTACAATCCTGAAGCCTGAAGGACCAACCTCACACAGAGTTAATTAGACACTCCAAAGGTAAATACAGACCCAGGAATTTACTATTCAGTGCCAGTATTCCAATTAGATGAGTTCAATGTATTTGACAGCCAGCCCAGCAAGTTCACAGTGGGACATTTTTGGACACACAGTAGATTCTATGTGACCAACATTCCAACCATTTTGTAGGGGACAAATATGGGCCTGGAAAAGCTCCCCACAGAGAGCCCCAGTTCTGTGTAATTGATAGAGGCCACTCTGCTAACATATATTCCTTGTTTTCTACACACATGCTGATGGATGGCCCTGAAAAGATGGAGATGTGCAGTGTGAGCAGATATCCATCATTTCCACTGGATCCTTTAGTGGACAGTACAGATCCCTTAAGGTTGTGCTGACAAATATTACAGTCACCAGTGGCACTTAACTGCCATGGAGATTGAGTTTCTGCACAGCACCCAATATCTGTGAGATTTAGAGACAAGCCCATTGAAGGGCGACAGAAATTCAGTCTTTCCCTTGACAGGGCAGCAGGAAAAGAGCTCCATGGGGGAAATGGAATTACTGTGGACTTTTGCTCTCTGAATTTTCATAGTGCAATCTGAGAACAGTATTAATGACTTCCTTCCAGTTTATTACTAAGCTGACAAGCCTCCTCAACATCCAGCTGTGATGGCCATTGTACAGATGGGGACATTGAAGTGCAGGAAATTAAAAGTCATATTTCAAAAATGTCTCAAATTTCATTACTTGGTTTCCAGAGGGGTTCTTTTTTGAGACAAATCTAGAGTTTACTTTCAGTAGTAATTGGTAGAAAAAGCAGGTGTCCAATTCTCTTGAAACCAGAAAAAGCAAATGGCTAATATTAGATAGCTGTAAAGCACAGGCGACCTAAAAATGAAGGTCACACTTGAAAACTTCTCTCATTTCCCAAAGTCCAGTGTGAAATTAATGAGAACAGTTTTGTTTACTTCCCTTTTTTTCTGTATATAAATGAAATGGCTGTCAGGAGGGTAAATAACAGAGAAAGATTGAGTAACACCCTTTCCTGGGCACAGATACATTACCCAGGTAGGACAAGGAGAATCAGTTTGTTCTCTTTGGTTAAAGTTTGTCATCATCTCTGAGAGAGGCAGACACACATGCACCAGGCTAAGTTAAAAGCCTTGCACTCTAAAATGATAATTATTTTCTAATAATTTCCAAACCATCGGGACATTGCTTGTTCTCAGCAGAGCTGAAAGGCTTTCCCACAGCTGGAAATGCTCAGTATGGTTATCAGGCTCTGTTTCACCTCTTGCAGGTGATGTGACATAAATTCAGTTTGTACAGCTTGTGGTATATGTATTGCTGTCACAGTCAATATTTTGATATCTCCAGAGAAGAATACAGGGTTCTTTAAGTGCCAAGAGAAACCCCAGCTACCTAAGGAACAGATCACTGAAAGTCTGTGGGAGGTTTTATATTTGCACCTGTCAACACAAAATTCCATCACAGGGGAGGCTGGGATGGTAACTCAGCAGCAGCTTTGCATTGCTAAGATTTTTACATTAAGACCAGGAGCCAGTGATGGAACAGGAGAATTTTGTTTCTCTCAATGGAGAATTTTCTTGCTCTGAAAAACCCTTTGGTTTGCCACCCTGTTTGAAGGGATATCAATGATATTCATTACAATGCTAAAGGTTAGTAGGTTGCTTTCTTTGATACTGTAATCATTTCAATGGCTGATTTCCATAGGCCAGATGGCATTCCTCATGCTCTTATTTCTCAGAAATAATATCTACTCCAAACAAGGAGACCAAGCTCTCTTTATTTCAGCCATCCCATAATATCTTTAATTTTTTTTCATGTCCTGAGTGTATTGCAAATATGTCATTCTATTTCTGAACTGCATGAAGCTATTGAGAAAGATTACATTTGGAAAAATTCTAGAAAATGGAATTGTTTTCCTTTGCATGTTTCTAAAAGTATTTTGAAATGGAAACTTTCAGCACTGAAACACAGAAACTGCTATTTGGAATAGTAAAGGGAGCAGTGTTTCTGTCACTCTGTAAACTTTATGCAACTTAGTAACTGCTGGTTTGCATGTGATTTGTTTCCAAAATCAAGTGGAAAAAAATAACCAAGCAAAAGAACCAAGTATCTAGACTTACATACTTCAAGAGTGAAGATAGACAGTGTTTTATTAACAAAGAGTTATATTTTTCTTTTTACAGGACTAGTCATAGCCTCTCCTGGGGTATAATGCATTATTGGAATATTGTGCCTCCATGTATTTTATAACTAAATATTTCATTTGCTTTGTATTAACTGATCCTGAGGCTTTTTATACTATTTAGATGTGGGTCTGGTAGCCTTTTAGACCAAAACCAGATGGATGAACTCCAGGTAGAGAAACTAAGGGCATGATCCATGTTGCTTTTCATTGGAGTGACCACGTGGAGGGTTCCTATAAAAGATTCAATTCTTTCAAAAGGAAAAATGTGAGAAATTGCATCAAAATTAACACACAGGAATAGGAAAGAAATTATAAAAAGTAGGGGGGAAATCACTTGGATCAGAAAATTTTCCTATAAAAGATGAAAAAAAAAACTTATCATGAGGATTTCAATGTGTTTCCTGTCAGAACAGTAGAAAGGAGAATGCCCTGTGTTAAAATCCAGAGAACACAATTTCAGTTCTAGAAAGAGGCAACAGAAGGGAAGCATGGGGCAGAAGATGAGGATAAACACAGGAGGTTTGCAGGGAGTGCCTCGCCAAGGGAAGCCAAGTACCTTTTTTTTCCTGGTGTACAGCTAAACTGTAAGCAAGTTTAAGTATGGCCAGGCATGTTTTAGAGATATAAGACCAAAAGGAATAATTAAATCAATGTATAGGAAACAGGCCCCTTAGTTGCTTTTACACATACCAGTCCCTCTACAACTGTCAGCTCAGGAAGACCAAGTTATTTTCCAGAAGAGTGGTTTAAAGTTGGGAACAAACTGAGCTTCCAGTGTGAATAATAGATTGCTGGTGTTCCTCACATTGATAAGTGCCTGGCCTTGCCATATGGGCCACATATGCACAATGAAAGATTGCTGATACCACAGAATGCCACTCTAACTAAATCTGCTTTTTGTAAAACTTCATCTGGTATTTCTGATTAAAGTAATATTAAATATTTCTTTTCAATCTAAGTTAAGATATATAATTAGCAAGTCTTGCTCTCCACAGATCTTGAAACACAAGACAACAAGCCAGGTAATAAATCAGCTCTGGCCAGCTCCCAATCATGTGACCTTGCCTTAAATTCCTCCAAGGTGAAGCACAATGCCTTAAAAAGAGCAAGTAGTTGTAACATCAGCTAGAACTCTTTCCAGTGCAAGTTCCAAAACTCAAAAATCCTGTTTAATAAACTTGAAAGAGAGTCTAAATCAAATAATTCCTTGGATTTTGAAAGAGAGTCTAAATCAAATAGTTCCTTGGATTTTGAAAGAGAGTCTAAATCAAATAGTTCCTTGGATTCCCTCCTGATTCCAAGATGAGACATAATGTTTCACTTTCAAATTATTCAATTGCTTCACCTTTCCTTCATTTGCATGACTTCTGTGCTTAGTTAGGAAGTTGAAACTTAAAACTAAAAATAGAGAAAAATCTTGAAAACTTTACTCTTTTACCCCTGAATAAAACCTCTCTTGTATAATCAGCCTATTTTTTGGATATTTATTTTAATAGAGAAGTTGCTTCTTTTTGGGTTTGTGTTATTTTTGTATTATTTTAATTTAATACAATATTTATTTAATCCAATGTACTTTGCAACTTCTTTCTTCTGAAATTTTAAAAAATAAAACTATTAAAAAAAACACAAGAATTTTTAAGTAGCCATCCCCCAAAACCTTTTCCTTTTTCCCTTCCTATGTATGTATAATAGTAAAAACATCCCTGCCAAGAATACTACATTTCAAATTGAAAGCACTGGAAAAAAATCTTACTGGAAGCCAGCAATGCAGTAGATTTGAAAATAAAGGAAACAAAACAGACAGTTATTAATTATTAATCATCAATAAAATGTACCAGCATTAAAAAAAGGCACAAAGCAAAAGGTTAATACCCACGTTACAACATTTATAATGCCTCTGGCTGATAATAGACACTGAGGGAATCAATCAAATAGGCAATGGGGTCACAGACAACAACATGCTCTTAAAAACAAATTCTGAAAGCAAGGCATATGCCAGGTGCCTTAAAAAGGTAGTACAAATACCAATTTCATAAAATTAATATCTGCTTCTAAATTTTTTATGCTACATTTAAAAGAGAACAGAATTGTATGGCCTGTAATGAAAGAAGATGCATGGCAGCATATAGTTTCAAGTCAACAGGCACAGAAAATTGGCTGAGAAGCTCTCTGAACTACTATAAATTTCTTTACAAGCCCAAAAATCTAAGAAAACTCCAAGTACAAAATTTTCTCAGTGTTACCACAATGCTGTAAGCAATAAAAGTTGTGGCTGGGGAATTAAAAACTGGTCAGACTTCTGCAAAGCCTGGAACAGATAACTTGTACTGGGCAATAGAGATTCAAATACCATCAATGCCAGTCAGCAGTCAAAAATAATAATGGATGTTTTCCTAGCAAGTCAGTCCTGTTAAAAGTCTGCTCTCTTTTCAAAAGTTGCACAGCAGTTTGATAAACACAGATGTGTCAGTGCAGTCCACCACCTGGACTCCTCCAAGCAACCTGGCTTAAAAGAAAAACCTTATTTGGAGGATTGAAAATAGAGTATTTATTAATTTTTAAACTTTCTGAAGCAACCTCAGAGATCAAACATAAATGTCAAGCCACAAACATTAGGAGACACTCATTCCAAGAGCAATCATCTTACAAAGAGAGTTTGGAAATAGACTGCACAAAATGGAGTAATGGAAAGAAAGGCAGTAGTAGGAGCTGCCTACACACCCAGGAAATTACTTGTTTTTCAGAAAAAAAGTGTTGTTTTTCCATTTAACTTTGTCCTGTTTCATTAATAAAGACACCCCTGAATATTCATTTTCATGGGAACACTCTGCCTGCTGTTGAATATGCAACACATCATTCTGCCTTTCTAGCTGGAACTGTCTCCATAAACCTCAACTTTCATCTGTTTTATTGACGTCCCTCTGTTATTCAAACACCAAGAGTAAAGATAGTTTAATACTGCCACATAATTTGTGGTGTCAGTCTGCAAAAACTATGTTACTATTCTAGAACAACCCAGGAACACAGCTATAATGGGAAAATAATAACCCACCAGGCTCAAGATACAGACACATACAGCAGATGCTAAGTAATATCATCAGCTTCTACAAGTCAGCATCTGCACAGAAGCAGCAAAAGATCCATGTCCTCTTTTCAATTCCTCAGAATAATATTTTAGGTGGCAGTGATTTATTTCCTTTCACATATTCGAGCTTTTTGCACTCTCAGATTACATATTAACATTTCAATAAAAATACAATAAAAACTCAGAGGATCTGAACTTGATGGATGAGGATGCAAAGAAGGGTGAAAACGTGAATGTAAATCTGCCTTTGTGCTAAACTGCCCCTGAAAAACCAATTTAAAGGGGTATGGTTCAAAATTGTGAAAACAATTGAATTTCAATAGAACTAAATATCTCTGACACTTTAGAAAATATATTCTTTAATGTCAGTGGGAAAAGTAGCTATTTCCTGTGCAATGTAACTGTCAAAAAAATAGCATTCATTAATACCAATAGAATGTGACAATGACAAACTGGATACTTATTCAAATAAGATTTGGACCCCTTGTCTTCTTAAAAGTAAATATGTATTTTGTACTCTTAAAATCAGAATTTACTCCCAGACCACCAGTATGTTGTAAAATATATTTCCTTTCAGAAATCTCTATCATTATTTTAACAGCTTTCAAAAACATTGAACCCATTTCAGACCTGCAGCCTCTTATTTTGAATGCATTGAAATTGCAATAATAATCATGTTATTGCTAAATGAAAAAATAGGGTCACATTATATAAATGCTGCTAGCTTTAGTGTTCAGACTTTTTGCACTATTTAACACTACTAACTTTATACTTATAATTAAGTAATTTTCATCAAATTACTCCATCACACAAAAAGCATAGTAGCACAAAAACTGATACAAATATATTTAGCCTGAATAGGAAGTCATTGCATGACATCAATAAAACTGGTATCTTCAGATTACGGAAAATTATTGTGACATATATACAAAAAGAATAAATACAAATTTAACGTAACACTGTTGTTTTCTTCTGATCTCTCAAGATACAAATAAGCAATTAACCTGCACTTCATTTTTTAAAGAAAGAAGACTCCTTCTGTTGGATAAGAGGGCATTTGGGGTCATGCTGGCAACCAGAAAGTGGAATGTAAGGTCTGGAATTCTGATGCAGGCACAAAGGTGATACAGAAGAAATTGTCAATGACTCTGAGTGCTGACTGTGCATTTTCAGATTTATATTTACAGTATTTGTACTGTTGGAAGGAACAAAAATGTATCTTGATTCCTAACTTTGTTACCCCCCAGATTTGGGTCTTTATATATGTCAGTGATTTAAGTCTTTCAAATTCTTTAAATGGGATTTATATTGATTGAAATCTACCAAACTGAAAGTAGACTGTGCAGAACCCAAAAGAGTGTACATAAAGCTTGAGAAACCAAAGAAATCCACAAATGATAGAATTAAGAAACAAGGGTTGAACATAGAATGAGATCTGAAACAGCAATAATAAGATTATATCAGTTTACAATGCATTTTATCAAATACAAGGAATGTTAGAACTAATGTGGTATTTTTCTTCAAATTAGATTTGCTTTGCAGATTTCCTCAGGAGCCAGTTAAGTCTGAAGAAAATCAGTTTGCTAAATTTGAGTTAAAAACATTTAAAGCAGCAAATCATGGGTCTAATACATGTCAGAGTGGATAAATTCAAAGCTAGAGGCTCCCAATCTTCCAGCATGGCTTTAGCTTTAACTGATTTTAACAAAACACATACACAGAATGAAAGGGATCCAGCCTGAACACACTGGGTCATTTCTACTGTTTGGACATCTATTATTCAAAGTACAATACCTATCAAAAGCAAAGTTAATCTTTCAGATAAACAGCTGTTACTTTTTTAAATGTGTAAGTATTTAAAGCTATCAAACAAGTCAAGTAAAAGGACAGACAGTAAAACTATACGGTCAAAAAAAAAATCAGTGCCTCATACACCCATGATATTATCTAACTTTCATTAAAGCTAAATTAAAGCAAAACTTTTTTCTCAGTATAAGCAATACTAATAGTCCTCAGCCTGTCTATTTTTACAATAGTTTTTCCCAGAAGAAAATGGGTTGGGTTTTTTTTCTAATGAGAATTACATTATTTCACCTCAAATTAATTTAGAATTGATTGATGGGAAAATTAAACGTTGGACAGAAAGCAATTGTGGAGGTTGCTTTAGCCAATAGGGAAGCGCTGTACAAAATTATGGTGTGCAGAGACAGCTGTCGCTATGGAAACTGTTTTGCAACCTTAAATGTAACAGCAAGTACCAGGTGTCTGCTGTAATGAGGCTGTAAGGTAATTACAAATTGTAAATAAAGTTTGCTGCCAAACTGGTGCAGCAATAAGGTGGATTTAAACCAGGTATGATCTCGAGACCTAAAGGACAAACTGTCTCTGGATGACACGCTGGGAGAAGGTGCAATTTGGTGGTGCCCGACAGAGCTCACAAGCACTTGGCACTGCTGGGCAGGGGCTCCCAGCCCCAACGCCCAGAGGAAGGATCCAAGCTGGGCTGTGCAGCAGGAGTTACAGAGCAGAGTGCATGGCCAGCACAGGACACATCTCTGGGACAAGCAAGACACAGCACAGCCACAAGGCTCGCCTTGGGTCACTGCCCAGGCTGGAGAAACCACAGCTCCACAGCAAAGCCAGAGGGAAAGGGAAGCACCCACATTTGAAGGAGCCCAGCTGCAAGGGCCAGTCCCCTGCTACAAACACACATCTCCTTCCTGCACTGACTCAGCTTCTTCAGAAAGCTCAGAAATAGTAACAGATCATCTCCCCCTCTGTCCTGACAGTATTATATATCAAAATTACCACCTGCTTTTCTGGGTCATTTTAGAAGACTGTGATACATTTATTCCTGCATTAAAACAATGGACTTCCATTTCCAAAGCACCAGTTCTTAAAATGCACTTTAGTAACTGGCACTGTAGAAGTTACTCATATCACCATTGCTGAGTCAGAGCCCAGATCTGGCATTGTTGAGCAGTCAATTGAATTTTCTCTACATTAGGTCATTTTTGGTAGATAAATCTCTACAAACTTTGCATCAAAGAAGATTCTAAAAAGTTTCTCTTCTGAAATTTATCTGTGTTTCTACCAGACACTTTTGGATTTCTTAGGTCCTTGGGTTTCTTTCAGTGCTCAGAAAATCTGACCAGGTACATGGTAACAGATCCACCGCAGAGCCACCTCCAGGGAGAGAAAACTGTTGCTTGGGGTTTGGTTGCTGGCTGGGGTTGAACCATGACACTGCAACACCAATTTTATCTCTGCCAAGGGCATCCCACTCCAGAAAATGAGAATGAAGGGAAACTCAGTCCCACCTGTCTGCGCATCCAGGGGCACAACTACACCTGGAACCAGCCTGGGGATGACCTTCAGGGATGATTCCTCACATGCCATCAGTTACAATCTCCTGGGCTTGCTCAGGCATTTCTAAGCCAATATAAAATTAATAATTTGATCTGGAAAGAGATCCTTTGTAAAAAACAAAACCCCTTAAAACTTATGCAAGAGAAAATTGTCTTCTTCAATACAGATTTTCCCAGCATTCCCACTTGCTATAGGGAGTCTCTGGTTGCTGCTTGATGAAATTTGTTTCTCATTATAACCCCATAAACTCCAAACCCCTCAAATTTGCATTTATTGCAATGCAGATTACTATTTTTGGTCAGTTATTACATGTTGCTAAAAGAAGCCCTGGAAGTTGTGCCTTGTATTCCAGACACAACATCAATGAATTTGCTTTACAACACAGTGTCAGAAAGTCAAGTAATGGTAACCTTGACAAAGAGCCAACCCTAAAAAACACAAAAGCACATTCATATGTCCCTGTAGTGCTGGGGGGTTGGAAGGAAGGGAGGAAGAGGTGCAGTGGAGCATAGTCATTTATCTCAATTATTGTCTGCTTTTCCTAAATCAGTTTTGACAAGAATTACATTTCATAATATCCATTATTCTCTCGGCCCTGTTGGGTTTGGCTCTCTCTCTCTCTCTCTCCATATTAACAAGTTCACTGATGTCTCCCTAAACCACATCTCCTGCTATCACTGCTGAAGAACAAACCCTGGGTTGGGGGGGACCATCAACACCCACATGCTGTGTTCTCACAAAAGGGCCACAAGTGATGCCTTTGCCCTTGAGCATGGAGCACCCCTGAGGGAAAGTGTTTGTTCCTCTGGGTCCCAGGCCCAGCCAGAAGACCTTATCTGCAAACGATTCATATGATTTTAACAGTGCAGCAATTGAAAAAAAAGCAGGAACAGCACAGAGGTGACTTCTTCCTAGGGAATTTTCTTGAAAGATGAAAAAACAGTTTTCAAATTGTGCTGTAAGTTGTTAAAAATTGTATTTACTTCAAATACATGATGACCCTTTATTGCTATTTTTGCTCTTAGTGGAGTTATGGGGTTCATAAACTAATGCATAACTGATTACTTTCACATACCAAAAAAATAAAACATTTCATGTTTTCAATATTGGTAATTGACAGAACTCTAACCTAAAGAGAATTACATTAATGAGGCTACTTTGCTAGATATTAGACAATATATCTTTCTACTGTAATGCTATCAGGAACACAGCAATAGAGAAACTTTGATCTCACAATGGGGAAAATAACATTTAAAAAAAAGGCTTTGACTACTTTTTTTTCTTTTGCAAGAAAGAAAGATATCCCAGCACAGTGCATGTTACAGTCCCACCATGAATATTAAACCTTGGTTCAATGCAGCTAGCTATTACATTTGTTATCTTTCTCTGTCTTTCAGTCTCTTACCTTGTGGAGGTCCATCCTGAAATAAAAATCCTAACAACAACCATTGCACAAATTGCTTTGCCTTTAACCTGATATTTTTGAAGAGATAAAAGCTATATCCTTGTCATAACCTTTCTATACTTTAAGTATTCAAGCATTACCATGATCAGCACATCTTCAATGACAAATCATTTCCTTATTTATTTAACCTCTACAGGGAAGAGCCTTTTTCCTGCCATTTGGTTTTTCATGTTGAGAGGCTAGAACAGGAGAATAGGCATAGCTTTATGTCCAGCTAGTAGGAACATCAATTTCTCCTTTAACTACATCAGGTATCATGCTTCAATGAATGAGAGTGAAAAGACTTTTCATTTATTGGACAGTTTTCCATTTGTTTTGTTATCTATTGATATTTCAATAGATCTCCAATGTTTTACTTCCAAAATATTGTCACTAAAGAAAACAAATTATGGCTGGTCCTGTCTTTGTTTCAGTGCCTTTCAGAGGGAGAAAGATTTTTAAATGTTATTCAGGGCATCAAGAATTTTGGGACAGAATGATATTGATCAAAATTATTTATATGGAATAATTAAGTTCAGCAATTTATCAAGGATGCAGATGCTCTAGAATAACTATAATAACAAGTGAGAT
This sequence comes from Molothrus aeneus, assembly GCF_037042795.1. NCBI lineage: Eukaryota > Metazoa > Chordata > Aves > Passeriformes > Icteridae > Molothrus > Molothrus aeneus. The sequence continues at coordinate 7,667,438 of NC_089658.1, read as the reverse complement.
GGCCACCTGAGAGACCAAAACCAATAGCAAGTAACATATTGGAAGCACTAAATATCATGATGTTCAAATACATCAGGAAGATTAAAAGAGACTTACAGAAGGAAGATTATGACCTAATTTCTTTTTGTCTTCACTAGTGAAGTGGTAAATATAACAATGAACTGCAACAGAGAAGTACCAGAACCTCTGGAAAGAATCTGATGCTGCTCTACGCAAAAAATGTCACTTACAAGGACAGGGGTCATCAGCCAGAAAAAGAAACTTTGAGGAGCTAAAGTATAACATTAAGGACAGAAATTTTCCTGGAGCAGAAAACAAACAAAACCATGAACTGTATCTGTGTTGAACATGGCTAATGTGACACCAAAAACATTTTCCTTTATGCGTGTGTAAAGAATGATACCGAGTAGTTCTGCAAAAGAAACAGCTTTGTTATTTAGAAGATGTCTTCTATAGAGCTCATAGGCCACGTTTCAACATTTTTGTAGTGCAATTTATACATTCAAAATGATCAAGATTATTTTGAATGGAGAGGACAAGTTTCTCAGCTGCTTGCAATCATGTTTTCCTGTGTCCTCATTAGCTCTTGTGAGCCTATGCAAGATACTTTTGGAAAGATCACACAGTTCAATATCTGGTCTTTCCCTTGGGACATTTCTGTCACTTAGTTATGAGGCAATTCTCATCATTCACCAGAAGACATTCAGATTTGTGTGCCTCAACCCATATAAATTTAATATATACATAGGAAAACATTGCAGCATTCTCTGTGTCCTCCAGCTTCTTATTCCTCTGTTCCTTCTATTCTGTACTTCAGAGTTCTCTGCTACTCTGAAAGGATCCAACATGGATGTCAGTTTTCCTCCTAAACAATCCAGGACCAACATGTCCTAGACATCACTGGTTCATCAGCTGTAGCTTGATTTATATTTCATCTTAGTACTATATTTTTAAAAACTATTTCCTCAATGGGAACAATTTTTTCCTATCATTTCCAACAGAGAAAGAAAAGTCAATTCAAGGGAAAACTTGCAAAGTACAGTAAGCAAAATGTTTTCAAAGTCAGAGCATCAGAAGGAAGATTATGGTTTTTGTAGACAACACGATAATAAAACTCTAAAATGTAAACCTAAATAAATCTATTTCTGTAGTACTGCACCCTCAAGAAGAAACTATAAAGCAGCACATTTCACAGCCTTGACCTTGCCATATTTCCTACCTTATTATGTCACACTACTTGATGAGTTGTATTACAGAAGAAAAATACGCAGAAAACATGCATACAGAGCCATGAATTTCCCTCTCATAAACGATAGTTCTCATGATTTTTATTCATTATTCCAGGCAGTTGAACACCAAGATGTGTCTAAAAATCCATATCCATATTCACCAATCCCAGCAAAAAGACCTCAGAAATTACCCTGAATTGGTTTTGATGAGTCAACGAGTTCATAGCACTTCATGCAGCAGAAAATTCTGGTTCATGGGTTATTGGCACAAGGTTCCTGAACTATGAAGCTGGAAAGAGAATTAAGGGTAATCTGAAACTCCAGATAAACCAGACGAATACTTTCAGTTGTATGTCTGACTTCTAGTTTGCTTACTGTCTCCAGAACTGGAAGTTGATGGCAATGGCATGGATGAAAAAAGTAGTGCCCTGTATTATTTTACCTGCTAATCCAAACTCCATTGAAACCAATTAGTTAAAATAATATTACTTTGCTCCAAGGCTTTCATCACTTCACCCTTGTCTTTCCTAATAAATCAAACATTATTAAAAACAGAATTCAATAAAGTTACAGTTGTATTTGGGGCATATTAAAAATAAATTAATCTGATACCAACAGACAAGTTGGTTTTTTTCACTTATAAAATGCATAACACCATGACAACCAGTGGAATAAAGCAAAATAAAATTCAAGGAATGACATTTGAATTTATAAATTAGGCAAGTCTATAAAAGATATTTCATGCACATAATGGTACACAGACTGAAAATTCTTGCACTACTTAAATTAATTAACACAAGAAAGTATAAGATTATGACTGAAAAACTGTAAAGTATAACTGAAACACTATTAGCAAATTTCTTTGTTCAGTGATTATAAAGGTATAAACTAATCTATTATTCTCCCATGAAATAGAGAGAAAAAAAGTTCATCTGAAAAAAAAAATCATTAAAAAGACACAGACATTCCGAGAATGCTGCAATTATGACTAGCCCAGACCACTGGCTGCTGGGCAGAGGTGGCTCCCCTGCAATTACTAATGGTCATGAAAAGATTAAATGCCTTCAACTGCTATTTCTAAGTTTTAGTGATACTTTCCAGTTCAGCTCTTTTTACCATTCTTAAACTCTAGGAGATCAATGGAAAAGGGAAACCTCAAACACTCGGTCTTTGACCCCAACTGCTTGCAGGTAGTCAGGATATCAGAAGTCTGCAGTGATGGGTACAGTACTATTCCTTTCAAAGAGTACCTGACAATAAAAGTTTGATGGCATTCAGAGCTCTCACAAGAAAGTTCTGTGCGAGGAGTTCAATTCTGCTGTTAGAAGTGCCACAGTCAGCACTGCCCCGGGGGCAGGCAGGGAGGGAGAGCTTCAGGAGGCTTTGTGCTGCGGTGAGCAGCAAGGAGTGTGGGACCTCCCCCAGACACACCAGCTCATCAGTCAGACAGCTTAGCAAAGCAGCGCTGTTTTAAAGCTCAGTGAGCCTGAGCAATGGCCAAAACAGTGTGGAATCACCACAATGAGAATTAAAGATGACCTAATTCAACCATGCCCAGACAACCTCTTCAAGTTCAGAACCCCAGTGGCTCAGCCCCTGGACAAGGTAATTGCTCTGCCAAGTGGCTGAACAGCAGCCAAGGGCTGCAGCCTTTCCTGCACAGGGGCTCACTGGATCTCTGCAGCTCTGAACATCTTCACCCAAGCTCTCCTGACAGCTGTCAACTGCCTTTCTTACCTTGTGGGAACAACTGAAAGTTGGATTTGCTTTGCTCTTTTAATGTGTAACTTCTAGCAATGCTTTCATTGAAGAGCTTTCATAATAATCATTGTAGGTTTCATTCCCTTAGCCCAGAGCATAAGCCTGAGATTGCTTCAGTCATTTTCATCTCTGTATTTTCATTAACAACCTCCACTGGGAACATAAAATTTTCAGTTATTCTGCTCTGCAAAGAGGGTATGGACCTGCAACACTTTCCTCCTACATATCCAAAACATTTTCATGCATGACACAAAAAATATTATTAGAATTATAGTAAAGTATTTATCTGAATACTTTCTATGTTTCCTACAGCTATTTTTACCACTTACAAAATGTTTTTTCCACTCCAACAATTCCACAAAGTTCCAATTAACTCCATTTAGCAATGACTACTTTCTTGACCTTTCTGACTTGCATTAACTTCTCCTGGTTTAGTTTGCATTTTCATATGCTAAAACACCTAGGAGGTATGCAGTAGTGGCTATAAATAGTCATTTCCAATTATTGTTTCTCTGACCTTTTTGTCTCAGATTCCTGCCAGTGTTTCCTCTCAGGGGAGCCAAATGACAATTTTGTCAGTAGTTTTTGGATACACTCTCTTCTCTCCTTTACACTCTTCTGTTTTTCATATAAAAAAAAATTCAGTGAGCTTTTCCAGTTAAATTATACATCTTCCTTTTGTTAAGAACAAGTTCTCCCGTGCAGCTACCAAATTATAGCGTAAATATATTTATTGTACACAACCTCACAGTTCCCTCATCTTTTCTCTTTTTCCCCCCTTCTGCCCTTCTGCTGTCTATCTAGCCTTTTTGGTGCTGTTTTTTGTGTCCAGAAAGAAGTAATAGACTCACCTGCATTATTTTAGCTTCTATTTATAGAGACTCTTAGTGTATATGCTGATTTTTTAAAAAATGTTCCTTTCTTTGTTTTCTAAGAAAAAACACTTTAGATTTTAACATACCAGTGCCTTGGGCCTGAAGTGAACAGAGAAATGGGTGAAAATTGCTATCCCTCCAACTCTTGCAAGATCTTGTGTGAGAAGAAGACCTGAAAGTCATACCTTGCAATTACAAGTTCACTGCTTTAAAGATATATAATACATATAAAACCTTGAAATAAACCAGTGTTTTCAGCTGCAAGCACTTACTAATTTTTTTGACTTCAGCACAATAAAATGTAACAATGCAATATTTTTGAATAAGAGCTTAAAAACAAAGGAGTAACATTATTTGCAACTGTTTATACACAGAGTAATAGAGCGGAACTCCTGCAAACTTAAGCATGAAACACATCCCTACTACAAAGCTCCACTACACACAGTCATCTGTTTTAGTGGGAAGCTTATTCAACATTTAGGCATAAAGGAGTCATCAGTTTTAAGTTGTTTGGAACAGTCTGTGGAAGCAGCAGTCAGAAATAAACACTGTGGGTGGAATGGAGAGAACTGAGCAGAGAATGAGAATGCTTACAGGTTTAGCCTGAAAAAGTTGAGTGAGGATTTACTTACCTATTGCCTTGTTCTTTTAGGACTCTATTACTGCAGGAACACTCACACACAAAAGCTGTAAAAAAGTTCAGTCCAACCAAGGATGGCATCCATTCAACACAGGTTTGTTTGTGAACCTGAGGGTTTAGTCTGGTGATCTGTGGACCCCTGGCAGGGGCTCTGCAATATTTATAAAAGGTCTGCAATATGTAAATAAGAGCAGAAAGCACATTATCAGTAGGTTTAAACTTGCAATACAAGAAACTAAATTCAACCTATAGTGGTCTATCAGTGAAAAAAGGTTGAAAGTTACATATACATCAGGCAAGACTCTGCTGTAGGTTACAATCAATCAAATATAACCCTTCTGCCATTAATATCATGGCTGTAATCTATGAGATGATAGATCAGAATTTGCCTACAAAATTGTCCTGATTTTTGTCAATATGTACTGAGCAGTTCAAGTGACATCAAGTGTGTTAGCCACATCCTAACCTCTATTACATTTATTTAAATTTATAAGTGCTCTGCAGGATGAATACATGATGAAATTGCCATATTTGCCATGATGCTTAGGGGGAAAAAAGAGGTTACAGCAAATAAGATCTATAATATTTTCTTTTAAAGCTCTGCAGCTGACAGTCTAATCTGGAAAAAGTCAGAACAAATGTTTAAGATGTTCTGCAGTTTTATTTTATGTCTTCAAACCTCTGATCTAAGTAAAAACCTACACAATTTGAAATTCTTTTAAAATTTCTTCCAGCACTCTTCAGAGAGCAAGTTTTCCCATAGAACCATACAGAGTAATGGATAATGGCCTTTTTTCAGTAAGACAGCACATCAAGTCTATTGGTAGAAGATACTACAAGAAATTCAGATTTTACTTCCCCCCCAGCTGATCAACAAATATAGCAGGATGACAGTTTACTGATCCATATTCACTCTAGAGAACACCAGAAAGGATTTAAACTTTCTGCAAAATCAATTTAAGAATAATTTATAATGAAGACAACTTCCATATTTCCTCAATTATGCAAGGCTTTTAAATTCACATGTTTATTGGTCAATTTTTGTTTACAATTTCTGATCTGAAATACTATAGTAGTGAAATAATCTGAACAGAAATCTTCCACAAAACCAGAGGTGTTAGATGGGCTTATGCTAGTGACCCATAGAAATGTTCCTTTTATTGAGGGAGCAAATAACCAACAAGATCTCCTGGAATACATCAAGAGATGACATTCTGCCTAAGGAGTAAAGCCTGAGTCTTTGACATTTTCTCACCATTAAGATTTCATAGAGCCATTTGTAAAAGTCAGGGACACCAGTCCTTGCATGCTGGCACAACTCCAATTTTTGCAATTACTGCCTGACAGCTTAAATTCCCCTATGACTTTGAAATATCTTCCTGTTCCTTGTATAAAATCCCTACCATATTTTTATTTGAGAACATATCTGTTTTTTGTGGTTCAGGTTTGTATACCCTGACTTCTAGATCAAAATTAACTTTACTGTTTTATACCCATCTCACTACTGGAAAGGCCACAATGTCCCTTGATGCATAACATGCTCTGATTTCTCACTAAACTGTGGCCCATGAAGCACCAGTAAAACGAGAAGGTGCTCTCAGTCACACTCAAATGATTTCCATTAAAGAAATGGGTTAAATTTACTCCTAATGGTTCGGTCCAGGGAAGCAGGACTCTAAATTGCTGGTCAAAGAAACCATAAAGAAAGCAAAGACTCTGAAGTCTGTGAAGTTTAATTCCTAGAGTGGAAGGCATAGAGAGATGCCCTGGTTATAGGATGTGAACTGCAAGTACAGCTGTTACAGAGCAATTTTTTTTCTTTGTTTTTTCCTTCAAGCCTTGTGAGTTCCTGTTGTTGTTTTGAGATTTGTATTTCCTCTTTCCATCCTTCCAGTTTCCTTCATACAGTTCCTTTAAAAACCCATGTACAGTGGCAGGCCTTGCTAGTAGTACAGAGAGCTTTGGAATCAAAACTCTGAACTCTCCCACCCTACAACAAAAAAAAAACATGCAAACTTGGATATAATTATATTTATCAGACTTGTGGGTTTTGGGGGGTTTTAATCCTATATTTAATAAAAATAACACTTGTCATACAGAATTCTGCAAAAGCAAGAATACCCAGGAAACACTGTGAAATTCCACTTTACCCTTTGACTCCACCACAGACAAGGCCTGGATAATCCCCACATGCTGCTGAATTTCACTGTAAGGTTTTAATTTGCAGACAGGGAAATTGGACTTCCTTAGATCTGATGCAAAGCACTCAACTGAAATATTTCTGCTCAGATCTCAAATTCACTTTCTCCACACAGCAATAACCCTGCAAGAGCAAGAACCCTTTCATTCATGAATGTGGAATGGTCAGCTAATCTCTAGCACCTCTGGGAAGGAAATAAATGATTTACAGACAAAAGTAAAAATATTAAATATTCCATTCAGCTGCTTTGAATAGTTTCTCACAGGATTCTTCTGTCTTCTCTGCAGTCAACAGAACTAGTTCCAGCACAAGAAAGGGTCTGAGCTTGAGGCAATTCTACATGGCCGGCCAAGGTCATACAGCACATCTGTGACCAAAATGGGCAGACAGCCCAAACCTCTTCTGACTCCTGCTTCCTATGCCTCCTCTCACAATGACATTCAAAAAATTCAGAGCTCTTTAAAATATTGATACAGTACATTAATTTCTAAAATATTTGGGATAATGGATATTGTCCAACGGTATGCATACAAAATAGAAGTCACAGCAAGGAGAAAGGCCATTCATAGGGGGCACTGGAGTTGGAAGCTGTACTACTGCTTTGCTACAAATGGCTCTGTGTCACAGTTATCCTAATACCAGAGAGCTTGGAAAGGCCATTTGAGCAAAAGAAGTGAACTCAGGGTGGACAGTGTGCTCATGGCAGGGTCCATGCAGCCCTCCCAGGAGCCAGGGAAACACAGCCACAGACAGAATGGTTGTAGAACACCACTCAGGAGCCTCTCTTCAGCCACACATTAAAGTGCTCTCCTTGACACTATTTCCTCAGATGTATACAGCTATAAAGAGTTAGAAAAATTCTTATATAATTCTTTAAATGCTCTTTCTTGAATGCACACTTTGGAGCTATCTAATGCTAGAGCCATACTAACTTGTTCACCTTGAAATGTCACTTTGTATCTATTGCAGTCTGATGCTTTGGCTGATGACCAGATGCTTCTTGCCAGCTGCATCCACTGTTTGCATCTTAGTTTTCACCTTTTAACTTGAGCCTTCCTCTGCAACAATAACCTCAAACAATGTTTTTCTATGACATCCAGTGCTGTAATAATATTGGGCTTTCTTGCAAATTTCTCCCTGGAATAAATATGTCCCACAGCCCTCTGCCTTTGGTGCTTTTAGACAGCAACACCAAGTGAAGAACACTGCAGGCAGAATCATAACAGCCCAGACACCTCCCTCTGCTAACTGCAGGCAAGAGGGAAAGAGTTCATGAACAATGAGCGCCTGCTAAGCCAGAGTTATTGTGAAAAGCTTTTTATTCCCACTGCTGAAAGATAAGCAAATCTGGCATTCTCTCGAGAATATCAACAGCTAAAAAACACCACCAAGAAACCTGTCAAAACAGCTGACTTAAACAATTTCTGCAAAACAAGTCCCCTCTCTCCACAGCTCCTTGTGCTGGTAGCAAGTGCAAAGTTTTGCCATTTTTGACAACTAAAGTTGCTACAAAGTAAAACACAAGGAACATTACTCAACATTTCTCTAAAGGCTGCCATATGGAAAGGCATTGAGCTGTTATCTCCCATGAACTTTCTAGGAGCTTCCATCTTTTGGAAGAGATTTGTGGGAGAGAGCATCTCCAGAAAGGATCACTGAGAGAACTCATTACCTTAGCTGCTCTGAGCATGCTGCTCATGGGATTGTGCATCCTGTTCTCCCTTCCAGCTCCACAAGGTGAAGACAGTACCATCCACCCCATGCCCCCACACCAGCACTTAAGAATTTTTCATATTCTAAGACAGTCTCACTCAAGAACATCATTGCCAGAAGATATTTTCTTCTGCAGTTTTACACAGGTGACGAGTTTCCTTCTGAAACTCCCTTATAAGGTACAGTCTGCCTCAGTCATGATTTTGTTTCTGTCTCTAATGCTGTATTCTGACATATAAACCAGAAAAAAAAGACAGTATTTCCATGGCATTAACCAGCAGTACTGACAGAATGATAAGTAACTTAAAGAACATTGGTATAGTCTTGTTAACATGATTTATAAAGGTAATTGCTGCTAATCAATTATTTAGTAAATTAGATACCCCCACAACCAGGCTCAGTGAAGGCCCCTTTATTATCTCTGGCATTTGCAGCAAACAGCACCAGCACTACATGTTCCCCATTCCCATCAGTATAACTTTACATCCTCTTGGCTTTCATAAAACAAAAGTTATCATGTCAGCACCTCTGTGAACCTGTGAACAGCAAAGTGAGTGAGCTTGCCGTGCCAGGAGTCAAGAGAAAATCTTCACAAAGACAGTGCAGGCAGAGCTCACATCAGCCACGCTGCAGCTCACCGGGTGTCTCCCTTGGTTACAATGAGTTTATTTCAGAAATTGTCAATGGAGATAATCCAGATAACCCTACCTCCCGTGTCAAAAGGAAGGGTATCTAAAAAAAACCCAACATAATACTCCTATCTAAGTATGAAACTAAAATAATTGTACCCATCTCAGCATTATCCAGAAGACAAAAGAATCAAAGGTTCACAAAATTAAAATTGACTCTGATTTCATTCTTTCCTACAGAATAGCACAACTTCGCTATGATAAACATTATCATTCAATACATTAATTATTAATTTAAGAAATTCAGATTAGAAGTCTCAGAGCAGATAAAGGTCAGTAATTTAGCAACTAAATCCGAGCAAAAATTAAGCAAAGGAGTAAAATGCCACAGTTCAGACAAAAACTCGGTGTCACTGAAGTGAGCTGTGCTCCCCAGGCTGTGCCAGGCACTGCACTCTGGAAACGTCATTATGTAACGATGCAGCTCCTCACCTGCCAGGCAAAAATACTCCAGAGGGACCCTTTGGGGAAAATTCCGTCATGATGAATCTCCGCTGTCATTAATTACGTCTTTCTTCTGTTGTGTATTTCTAGACCTTTGGAACACAGCCACAGGTTCTGAACAGTCTGCAGTACACCACAGCATACAGAAGTGTCAGAGGTTGAAACTATTGCTCTCAGAAAATAGGGCTGTTTATATGACTTTCATTTTCTTTTCGAATATTTATAACTATGCCACTAGTGCACTGTAGTGTGGATGAATGGTCTGTATTTCATATTGATCTTAGGCAACTCAGCAAAGGCTTTCTTTAATCTATAATTAAAAATTAAAACCTTTAGGGGAGCTATTCATCTGACAGTCAGTTTTCTTCTTGCTGCCCTCTGCCAGTAATTAAGTTCTGCTAGCACTCTCAATTTTTTTAAGGACTTGGTTTATTACAATTTTCTCCATATTTGTAGCCACAAAACACCAGAGGCTGATGTGATGCCAACAACTTCCATTTAAAAAAAACCCCACAGTAATATGAAAAATGCATTCGAAGTACTTGTATTACCGAGCTGTATTCTGTGAAAAACTGCACTGCATATCCCCCTTCATTACACTGTACCTACTACAAGTAGCAGCTACAGTTTGCAGAATTATGAATGTGGATTTCACCATTCTGAATTCTATTTTGTTTGTTTAAAACTGCCTGGTTTTACCTAGGAAATTCAATCCACCTCCTGGATAATCAGAAAGGATTGATACCACAAAACACCACCAAGCTGTCACTTAGCAGTCAGAGACACCTGCTGATCAAGTCTTGGTATATTTTGCACAAGAGTATTCCTTCTGTGCTGCCCCAAAGGGAGGAATGCTGATACTTGTATTAACCACAACACTTCTGCCCAAAAATCTCAGAGCACTTCTCTAGGGTTGAGCACCATTTCCACTTCCCATATGGGCCAAGCACTCCCGTGACTAGCCTGAGACGTAATTCTAAAGAAACAAATGTTTCTGTAGATTTTCACCAAATCTTTTTACATTAGACCAGTTAACATGCAGAAATGCCATAAGCAAAATGCCTCAGTAATGTCAAACAAGCAGGGTACTGAACTCCCTTGCCGCCTAAAAAATATTTTACTTTCATCTCTGCTTGTCGAATCAGAAATCATTTGTTTACAATAGAGAAATCTGGCACTTGGCACTTTCCTTATTAAAACTGAGGCTTGGGAGGCAAACACGATAAGAACAGCTCTGTAGCAGCACGCCCCTGTGATTAGGAGAGAGGCATGTGGTGCTTGACACTGCGGGTCTTGCTGGAAGGAAAAACTACAAAGCAGCCACCAGTCTTCCCTAAGCCTGTCTGCCATCATAACCATAGGATTTAAAAATCCAGTAGTAAAGATAGGATCTGAATAACCTCCTGCTGGGTTACACAGTTACTCCAAAAGGTTCTCAATCACTACACTGAAAAATGCTACAGGAAAAACAAAAATTAATTTAGTAAAACAGCCAGGGATCGTAACTAAAAGCAAGCAAATCACTGTGCTGCTGCATTTCAGGGAGCATTTAGAATTTCAGCCCACACTACTTTTTTTTTGTCAGTACAGATAAAGAAACATTAAAAAGTTTAGATTTTAACCAGATTTAGAGTGTCAAACCCTGAAGCTAAAATGTTCAATGTCATCAACATTTTTCCCACTTTTATAACATTTATTCAAATGCAAAGCTAAAGCAAAGCTACACTAGAGCAAAATAAAGTAGTTATTTAGAAAAAGTAATTGACATCCTTTTCATGCCATACCAAGAGGTTAAATATATCTGCATGTGCAATATAATTAGTCAAAACAATTCTGATATGAAGGAGATAAATATATCTTTGGTATTAATCAGAAGAACATAGAAAATAAAGTGTATTATCCAGGAGGAAATGCTGCAATTTTAGAACACGAGTGCATAGAGGTAAAATTGAAATATGTGATGAATCTGATGTCAGCCTAATCCCCAACAGCTACTTGGCTTATCAGTTCCAATTTAAAAACACAGAGATGTGGAAATAACTATTTTGAAAGATATTTTAATTTCTTATGAAATAGAATGAGAACATGAAAACAAAGGAGCCAAGTAATCTCAGCACAAACCCAAATCCTGTGACATAGACAAAGCCCTGAGGATCATAGCCGTAGCTCAAAAATAATAGTATATTTGTTTCAATTCACACCCTTGCATATTTATGAAGCCCAAGAAGGAAGTGAGGAATCTGCTTTGTAGGAGGGGAAACAGGATGCTAGGCCTGCTTGCTTTACCCAGGACAGGAGGATTACAGGAGGATTTCTGTAATCTGACAGTCTGTGCTCACTGACTCTCTCAGTTACAGTGGTTAGACGTATTTAACCTTCAAAATAGAAAATTACATATGCCAAAGGTCTGTTTCAGTGACTTTTTTCCATCTGAGATCTCTTGCATTGTGTTACTGTCTATTTTTCTGAGCTGAAACAATACATTGTCCTAGATCCTTCCACCAGCATATGCCAGAAAAACAAAATTAGAATGCTATTAAATATTTTGGCTGCTTGGACATTTCACCAAAGGCAGCTTCTCTTCCATTTCCTTGCCTTTTCAAGAGTGAGTTTTTAAATTGCTGGACATGTTAGGATATATATTCTTCTCCTCAGATTGCCATGTACTACAAGACCCAACTTGGTCAGTATCTCAGGGCAGAACTGCTTCACCACTTCAAAAGGCACCAAAGTTTTCCACTTTACAATGCCAGATTTCATTAAAATGAAACATATGGAAAACTAGACCAAGGTAACCTTTTAAGGCAGAAAGGTGTAGACCTGCCCCAGTGCAGAGACCAAAATTAAATGACCTGTTTGCCTGACTGCCCTGCTGGAGCACAGCCTGCTCACCCTCAGCACGTGGCCACAAGGGAGCTGGCAGGTTGCCTTCCACCTCCACCCAGCCAAAACCCTCTCCCTGCTCAGATGCAGTAGAAACACGACTGACTCTCAGGAGCTCTCACAGCAGCAGCCCAGGGGATGGACTAGAGCTGCATGGCCCCATGAAAATATGTCACACTGAAAAGAAGGAATGCAACACCCATCTCTGTACAGGCCACATGTTCACAGAGCAATTAACACAAGTTGTATAAAAGGCATTGTTGCATGGAAAGCAGTACAGCACCCAGCCTCAATTGCAACAAAGATCATTCTACTATGCTATTTTACATTATATTTACTCATGAAAAATGCATGTTTCCATAAGCAAAAATATTTTCATAGCACTGCTCTTAATGCTGCTTTGTTTCACTGAACCTGACCAAACAGTTCTCATGGAGAAATTACAGAAGCAGGATGTGCAATTCTGAGAATGTCTGTGTTGACCTTGTCAGAGGGGGGAAAATAAATCTCTGTGGCTTTATTTTTCTTCTAGAGAACTTCCACATTCTGCTGTTTCAATGCCTCTTTGTATGACTCAACGATCCTTGATCCCAAAGGAATATAAAGTTTAGCAATTTTATTTTCTTTCCCTTCCTTGTTTTCTATTAGCTGTTACTATGAAGATATTGGATTCTTTTCTTTGATCCATCAGAAGAAAATCAATCCTTCTGCAGAAAAACAAGCAGAGAATTGTCTACTGACAATCACTGTTCATTTGACTTTTCCTATTATTTGAAAGACTGAAAAATGCCTCACTCTACTGTAACAGTATTTGTACTAACCCCAAGTAGTCTCTAAGGTTTTCCATTCTACTATTTAATCTAGAAAATTCCCTTTTCTGTTAGTTCAGGGTCTGTACCAGTCACACCATATGTTAAAGCAAACACTGCAGATTTCCTGTTCAGTGATTAAGACATGACTAAGTTATAAATCAAACCTCAGGTGGAACAGAGCAGAAATCTGTACTAAGGAAAAGGCTTTTGAAAAGTATAAATCTCAGAGCTGCCTCACATGACCAAAGCAGCCATTTGCATATTCCCAGAAGGGACCTGCCCCAGGAGCTTGCTGTGGGTGTGGCACAGGTGACCTGGGCACGGGCAGAGCAGGGTCACTGGTGCTCACTGTGTCTGCTGGCCCACATGGATGAGCAGCCCCCTTGGCATGGCAAGGGTTCTACAGCCCTTTGAACTCTTCACTGAACAAATGGTTGAGAAATGTACAGAAGACACTCCCCTAAGATATCCCAGTCTTCTCTTGCTTTGTTGGAAGTTCTCAAATCTTATTTCCTACCTGCCAGTTTGGTGCTATTAGTTAGTAAGCATTGCCAAATATATTGGAAAAAAAGAGAAAAATACTTTTGTCTTGTTAATAGCCCACATTTCAATTAGAAAAACTTGCATAATGGTCAAAGGTGAAGTACACCATGACACAGAAAATAATCTGCACTGGAAAATTTTCATAAAACAGTATATTTTCAATAAGTTTTCTCACATAAATACACAACAATCTTATTAAATTAAGGAGGGAGAGACAAAATCAACAAGAAAGTATATGAAGATTGATTATATTCTACCATCATGGTATATATTGTTATTTTATCCCCTGAGGTCAAACATAAAAGCTGATTTTAAAATTCTGTTCATCTGCCTATATTAAAAGTGATCATCAGAAAATCTTGATCTCCCTCAAATACAATCCCCTTTGGTAGTGTCTCTGAAGAGCAGAAGGGAAGGCATTATAACTGACATGTCAACAATACTGTAAATGGCTTTTCATACTTCAGAGAAGACAAGGGTGTAATCAAAATTCCATGCTTAAAAAGCAAAGCAATGGAAGCAAGACAGCTGCTATAACTAGGTCTGTCAAAAATAAATATACAATTACACAAAGAGACAATTTTTCTGAGAAATAGGATATAAGTCGCCCCCACCCCTTGGGGGGCAAGAGGTGGCTTCGTTAATGGGTCAGTGCCACAGAGAGGAACAATAGGTGCCATTCCTCTTGAGTACCTGCAAAACAAAAGACAAGATGGGTGTTTTTAGGGACCTTTCAGTGTGCAAACTGCAGAAATCTACAGGGTTCTGATAGATCTGCAGCTTCTCTTTTTTATTCCTTAAAATCTGCTCACATAATCCAGGCATTTTCAGAGTCAAATTGGAAAATATGAGCTCAATTAGTCTGTCTTTAGCCTAGTCTAGCTAAGAACTGAATGGGCACGGTTGCAGATTTTATAGTCAGGAAATGCTGTGACTACCTCAGTCTTCTGGAGTGGATTCCCAGGGCCCCAGTGGAAGGTACCAGATCCCTTTGCTGAGAAGTTCTTGTCAGACCCCATGGTGCTGCCCCACCTGGAACCTGTCCTTGCCCTGCAGCCCAATGCAGGAAGAAGAGCAAGTAAGGTGACAAATCCAGCCTGGCAAGGAAGATGCTTGTTGTTCAAAAGCTGTGCAGCTCCTCAACAGACACAGACAAAATTTTCCATCAGAAAATGCCAACCCAGCAAACTTTTTCAAGGGCAAGTCAGTTTAGTCAACTCTAATGACCAAACCTTCTTGGCTCCCAGCCCACTTGCCTGCCTCCTTGCCATCCCATCTGTCCCAGCTATTGATGGCATTTCCTGGTTTCCTGCAATAAACCTGGAGGCAGGATGTGCCACCCTGAGCGGAGATTCCCAGGGCGTCATCCCTGTACAGAGAGCAGACATCTCTCATTATTACTGTTGCTGTTACTATTTTGACAGAAACACACTTTGAGAAGAGCCAATGAAAACATGCTGAGCATCCAGGTGCCTTCAGTAATCCTTTTTATCACATTGAAGCCCAGAATTGCAATATAAGCATCAAGGGAAGGGCTTCTCTCAAAGTTATCACTCATTTCCTCACCAGACATGTTAGAAGACATGTTTGTGACCTAATTAGATGCTGTCAGGACTTCATTACTACTGTCAAAAGCAACCAGACAAAATTAGAAGTGCTGATGCTTTGCATAGAGATTTCTAAATATTTGTCTCTCATGGAAATGAGATCTTTTTCCAGTAAGATGAGAGGGAGAAAGACAAAGGAGAGAAGAGGAGGGGAAATGAGAGGTTTTCATTCAAAGAAAGAAATTACAGCTTTTCCCCCCATAATAAACATGTTTTATTGTTGTCACAGGACTAAATATATGGTTTACTGCACATACAATGTGTATGTCAGTCTACTTTACGTCAGTTTTGGCTAGCTATAGGGAATCAAGAGCACAGTGTCTCCTAAAGAGCAGGGAACAGGGATGCAATGCAACTAGAAAAGAACATACAGGAAGGCTGTGGCCGTGTACAGAACTCCTAAATCACTTTCAGATGTGTTGAATGATTGAAGAAGAGTATTTTAAATGGGAAACAGAAAAGATTTATAGATAAATTTACTATTAGATAAGGTGCTGGGTTGACAGTGAGCCTCTACTTCCCTGTTTTCATTGCTCCTCAGTACCTCACAGGCACAGATATTTGCTTTCACGTTCTCATTTTCTTTATGCACTGATGAGTTACCTTGAGAGACAATATTTTGGCACCCTATATACCTTGGAAAAAAAATCAAAACCGCAGAAGATATGAATACCTCCCTACAAAATGGGAGCCTTAATAATAATTAATTCCTGTTAAATTCCAGCAGGGAAAACCTTTGGGAATCCATGCTTTTTTGTTCTAGAAAAATGTTTTTGGGAAGGAAGCTCTGGAAGTCTAGGTCAATTTCTTGCTAGAGCAGGGCTAACAGTAATGGTTTTTTTTTTTTTGAGATACTAACTTCCATCAAATCCAACTGCCACATATAACAAGGACAAAGTCCTAAAAATGTCAGAAACTCAGGGGAAAATCAGACAAAACCCACTCCAACATCAGTTATTCCAGCATGAACATCCATACTTTTATGCAAATGAAATTATCCCAGTCTGCATAACTTGCCCTTTGAATACTAAGTTTGTTCCCCACCCACACAGCTATGAGTAGTTGCTTTCCCAAGAAAGATTTTTGCAGGAAAGCAGGGTCTTACATCAGCATAAGAAAATCTCCACTTTATTAACTGTTCATTTTCCAGTAGGTAGATAACTAGGGAGATTAAAGCAAGCTTTCATACCCAATCTAATTAGATAACTACATTAACTGAGCCACTTATTATCTCACTCACTTCTGAAGCTGCTAATGTTTATAGCACTTCAGTGGCTGCAGAAAATGACAATAGCGCAACTACTTATTTGCCTTGCTACAGGCTTTCCACAGCTTTGGGATATTGATTTATGCTGCTAGGACTTCTTCCCTTGTAAGAACTGCAAACCCCTTGAGAGCAGCCAGGTTGTGTTCTGTGAATGAGGTGCTGACAGCCTGTCCAAGATCCAACCAAGATCTCTAGGCATAAGAGCAAAGCCCACGTGATTTAATCAAGAACAGTACTGTTATAATAATGCAATACAAATGTTAATTTCAGTGATTTATGGAGCACCTAAGCTGTCATCTTAGCCCTCATGAAAGTGCCATCAATTACACAATAGCAGTTTCATGAAAATAAATCCTGGCTTAATTGCAAATGCAAGTTAAACATTCTCTGAACCCAGAAACTTCAAGTCTTATGCCATAAATTTTCCCTTAGTTTTCATCTGATATGAAACCAGTTTGCAAGACTTACTGTTTTTCCCATGCTCCTGTAAGCTGAGTTTCCTGATCAACCAAGACACAAATGCTATAAATTCATAAAAAATATCAGAAGTAGCAACTGAACTTACTGAGATCTAACAGACATCACCTGAGTAGACAGCTGTTGGAGCCCTCTGGAGAAGCACAGTCATGTGGGGGGTGAGGGAAGGAGGCAAAGGCCCAAGCAGACATACAGAAAGAAACAGGGAAGAAAGAGCTGCTCAGGGCAAAACTTCCCAGGAACTACTGGGAACTGAGCAGAGTTTGCTGGTGCCAAAATTTACTGAGTTAGACAATACAAAGCTTTAGTCTATAGACTCACCTGCAAAGAATAAAGAACTCCATACAAGCTCTGATTCAGGCTCCACCTGCACTAGGATTTTCAGATTTTTTGTTTTGAGCATTAAATCTTTGAGTTTAATTCTAATAAAATATTTTAGAAGGGTATGGTTTAAAACCTTTTGGGCATTCTGGGCACCTCACTCAGAAGACTGTCCAGGCATGTCCACTGTAAAGCTCTATCTTCCCTGGAGCACCATCACACCTAAAAATAAATCAAGAAGTTATCTTTTTTATCATTTGAATGTGCATCTGTTAGTAGAGGTAAGCAGAAATAGTCAATTTTGTAAATATGTTGATTTGTCTTTGTTCCTCCCAAAGTCCTTTCTTCTTGATCCTCACTTTCCCAAAATATAGCCTTTGGTGTGACAGTTACAAACTGGTGAGAATAGTGTGCAGCCAGAAAAACAGTTCTATAGAAGATGGCAGTCAGACCAACAGGGTGAGTGTGAAGGAATTGGCCTTGGTGCTGTAAGTCGATATTGATGAAAGTGTGAAAGCAAAGAAAATTATTGAAGGAGAACTCCGTGCTGCAGTAGGTCACAGAAAATATTGGATTTAAGTTAGGCTGGCCCAGAGCCACTCTGCTAATTGTTACCTGCTGTGAGCACCCACCTTTCCCCTATGACTATTGTTTGGGAGTAGAAAACCAGGGCTGTGTGATTGCAATCACAGCAGCTGCTCTGAGCACACAGAAACGACGCTGAAATATTGACCAAGGGCTCTGTCACAAACACTGACTCTTCCCTAAATGAGATTTTATATCAACTTACAATTGTCAGTGCTGAATCTTTATGTTTACACAATAATAATGTCAGGTATATAGTATTTTTTAAATTACGGCTTTCTTGAACCTTTCATTCAAAATTACCCCCTGCCAAACCTGAGTTTCACCTTCCTTATAGCACAAATCATAGCACAGTACAGAGCATTAATACAGCCTATACTATTTATAACTGTCACCAGCTATATTTTACCCCTACTGGTGACAGCCATAAGCTTGAAAAATGCTCCAGAGCATTGTTTCACAATTTAAATTTGAAGTGTTTGGGGCGGGGAAAACTCTCTCTTGCCTGTCATTCAATAAATCCAAAACTGAAGCATATATCATCTTCTTTGATTGCATTTACTTTTATCTTCTTCAACAGAGAAATAATTTTAAATTCCTAACTTTTTTTTTCTGTTCAGGTTTTGAAGTCCCATGAGATTGCTGAAAGTCACGTTATTTGTAACTGCAGTAATGTGGCAAAAGTGCAAACTAATTGGTGCAATTTGTATTGATACTGAGCATTAGAAGCTCTATGGAGTGCAAATTAAGGGTATTTTTTTCATGATGCTATGCCACAGTTGAGATAGCCACAATACACAAAGTATTACCTTACAATTTCAGGAGGCTTTAAGCACTCACCCATACACAGTAACACCTCACCTCATCAGAAGGCTTCAGGAGCCTGCCCATACAGAGGAACATCACTGCAGAAGGCTGCAAATACCTGCTCGTTTTTTTAGCCCAAACTTTTATACCCCTCATGTTGATGCAATGCACCTGTGTGCCCTCTGCTCCCTTTGGTGTTGGTCAGTGCCCCTGGGCACTCCATGGCTCGTTGCTGTCAGCGCTGCTCACCTGCTGCTCACAGCTGTAGCTCATTAGGGATGAGGCTGGGCCACAGCCCCACTCCCAATTACCACAAACTGTGTGCCTACAATGCAACACCTTTTACAGAGCAGAAATTTTAACTTCATTGATGCTCACAACAGCTACATAATAAAGGATACCTCACCAAAAAAAATTCTATTTTTTGAGGGAATACATAAAACTTGCAGGCTTTGTAATATAAAGCTTCCTCTCTTTTACAAAGGGGAGAGGGATGAAGAGATAACAGAAAGAGCTCGAGGTTTAAGACTACAGCATTTAACAAAATGGGAACAAGTGTTTCACACATATCAAAACTACAGAAAGACCAAAGGAAAAATTTTATAAATTGGTTTGAGTGTCTCTGTCTCCCCTCCTTAGTGGCTCTGCTGGAGTGCCATAGCCATTAACAGAGAAGAGCACAGTAAATACAAGGTTAATAGCTGCTACTATTATAAAACTACACTGTTACCAACATAAAAGGAGTGCAAAATTCTTCATCACTGAGGATATTGATCCAAGCAGACTGATCTCGCTTTTATGCATACAATGCCAAGTTGGAGAAAAGCACCTAAGAAAAATGAAGCATTAGTCAACGCCGAGTTGCAGTGCCCCAGCAGCAGCCCCTGATGAAGTGCCCGCCTGCCTCCCAGGCAGTATAAAACAAGTCTGTCTGCAGCCATTCGAGAGCTCGAGGAGCTGCTATAATTACTGCATCACTGCCCAAATCCTCATTTGTCACAGACCAAATAAATTCCAGCACCAGTCTGGGTTCTCTTCAGCCATGACTCAGTACTTCAATCCATTACAGTAACGGTGGAATGAAGGCATTATTTAAGGAGGTAACTAAAGTTTTATGTAGGAGAATGGAATAAAATTGAGAAAAAAGGCCATTAAAACCAAACTGCTTAAATAATAATTTTCTGATATTCTTTGTTGACATATGCAAATGACTAAACCACTTACAGCTAGAATATTTTCTTCCTTTAATCCCTGTTTATAACATATTGTTAATATGTAAGTACCACTCCTAGAGGGGCTTGTTTATATATATAGGCCAAGATATTTAATGCATCATTGATCAGGCTTTTTTTTCAGTTTAGTTCCTAGAAACAATGTACTCACAATGTAAATGGCTTAAAATAGTTTTATATTATTTGAGATGATTCGCAATCTTCAAACTGAGGCACTTCAGTGACTCAAAAAATGAAAAGGAGTAATTGAAATGTCAATTATTGCATTTATAACTAAATCTATCAATTGTCTTGATTTCAAGACACGTGACTAGAACAAAAGTCCTTGATAAAATGCTTGTATTAAAAGAGTGACTAAAACCTATGGAAAGTGAAGTGGGTTCTATTTTTCTCATGGAAAATTGAGTTACATTTCCTCCTAGTTTTGTCTTGATGGTCATATCAGCACCATCCATGCCAACATCAGGCTACACACAGATTTTTATAAAACACATTTCCAAATCATAGAATCCACAGAGAGCCTGAAAATTAAGCTGTCAGCATACCAACTTGAAACTCTGCAATAAAATAGATTGTAATATTTTTGTTGAATTGGCCTAAACTGAACTATATGAAAATACAGTTTGTTTCTATACTGTCCAGGTATGATTATCAAAGTATTTGGAGTGACAGAAAAAGCAAAGGCTAAGAGGGAGTCAGAGTCATGCATTTAAAAATAAAGATTTCTAATTTGTAATTACAGCCTTAGACAAGAATAAATGAGCCATACCCCAGGGAGATAAAACAGTATTTAAAACAACATTGTAACAAGCTCAATATTTTTCCTATTCCTAGAAGAAAATATCCTCTCTAGTTAGACTCAGCTAGTTAAGGGCAATCTGAGGATCCCAACAGAACACAGAAATCTGTCTTAAAGAATTTGGGTTGCTCTGCACTTCTTTGTGTCAGTTAGCAGAAAAGTAGCTGACAGACTACTGCATACACTTCTCATTTGGTGCCACACTGTCGATATTCCCAGCAGGTTTCTGTACAGTTTGCCATTTCAAAGAGTCACATTAGATTGTCACTAAGTGGAATTTACTATATTAAAAACCTTTTCAGTGAAATAATAATCACTGTTTGCTGAGACAGTCTCCCACATGAATCAGAAGAGGCAAACATGTTCACCTTCCTCTGATCTGCCTTAAATTGCCATGTAGTCAGCTACAGAAATAAATACACCCAAACAGACAACTGGTTTTTATTTAAATATATACATAACAGTGGAGGCACAGCAGCCCCATTCCTACTTAACAGGAGCACTATTTGCAGTACTACAGTTATAAATCTGTCAGTTCAGTGGACTAACCCATTTACACAGGTTTACAATTGTCTTCAGGACACAACACAAAAAGTTTAAGATGTATTTTTAAGGGGCTAAACAAAATAAATGAAGAAGAAGAAGCAGAAATAATTATGTTTCATAATTTCCATCTCAGATGCCAAACAGAGACAGCACAGGAAGAGCTCAGAGTATTCTGACTTTACTGAGTCCAGTATCTCTGACAAGATCAGTAATCCAGATTATTTGTGGTCATTAGAGATTCTGTGGCATATTTTATTATAGTTGAGAGGTGTTCATGACAGTGACATGTCCTAGTTCTGATGAAAGAGATTATATCCTACTCCTACAATCTTTCTGGACAGCTACATTTTGGCAGAAAGCTCTTCCTTGCTGTAATCCAATCTATATTGTAGTAAGTATTGTAGACTTTATTAATAAGCCACAGTGGAGCATTCCAGAGACAGCTGCTCATTAGCAAGCTAAATTATTTTTCCATGTGATTATTTTTGGAAAGACCTATAGTAAATGGCTCTATCCTTTTCTGTTTCCACAGTCAGATAAAAACAGAGGCTGTCCATACCACACAAGTTGACTGCCTGGTACCTGGATAACGCATCAGGGAAAGGGTAGGCACACAGAGACAGGAGTTTTCAAGTGCTGCTAGATCTGGGCCACTGGTATAGGCTATCTATATCCCTATATCTATCTATTTATTTGATGTAGGAAAGTTTAACTGGAAACTTTGTAAGAGAAGTTTTAGAAGAAATGCCAGTACTTTCTTTTCAAGTGAGTCTGATGCTCTTAAAACTTCATATCTATCTCCACTTTACAGTTTGTATCCAGAATTCCCAGTTCAAGAAGAAGAATGTTCAAAAATATGCTTAAATCTTTACTTGAGAGGTCCAGTACGGCGTCCAGTTAATTTAATCTTTAATGCCTGTGCAGCCTTTGTCAGCCAACATAGCAAACCACATCTACTGTCTGATACATATTTTTTCCCACTCACCCCAAAATGAGGGTTGATGTGCTCTCCACACTTTACACAAAGCAAAACCAAATACACATCACTGCCACTCAGTTCTCACAGAATAATTACTTTCAGTCAGTAGTCAGCAGGGATTTTCAAGAAAGGGGTACTGAAAGCTCTGGGACATCTTCTGAGTGATCTGAACAAATCTACCTTGTCCAAGTGCTTTAGTATTGCTTTGCTTTCTATGGGATGTGAGTTAAATGTGCTCTTTTGCAGAGGAAATACAAAGCTCTGCAGGTCTCAGCCACCATTCTGCAGAGCTGCTGACACCCCTCTCTTTCATGATGACTAGCAGGAACCCAGAGACAAGGCAGGAATCAAGGAGACAGGTTCCACAGCAGGGACAAAGTCAGGACTTTTTGCATTTTCTTTGCTGTCATACTTGTTATTTCTAAAGTGTCAAAAGGACTTTTGGTACTGTCAAGACTTTTAGCCTTTTCCATGACTTTACAGCTCACCCTGCTCCAACTTAATTCTACAAATCAAGATAAAGAGATAGTTAACATTTTGACTCATAGGCAAAAATTAATTTTTCATTTTTAAAAATTTGATTTTTGTGACAATTCACCCCTGTTCTGAGATGTCTGTCCACATGGTACTAAGGAAACCATAAAGCCCCCATACAGGTCCCAGTGGGCGTGGAATCAGAGAATCAAACTACAGACTTGGTGCTGAGTCTCCTTTTTGTTCAGCAAAAGCATTCCAGTAGAGGTGGCCGCCATCTCTCTGCCATACAATGATTAACATGTTTTCTAATACAATTTTCAGGTGTCAGCTTGCAGGTCCAGCCAGAAAGCAAAATCCCCTTCATCAGGAGTGCCAGCCCAATGAACCTTAGAAGACTTGAACAGGAACTATCCTCTGCCAAATAAATTTCCTTGATAGGTGAATAATTCTCCTGGAAGAGAAGGGGAGAGAACAGGAGTCTGTTCACCTGACTTGAGTCCCCTTGACAGAAATGCATAAAGGACAATAGCGTTTTTTAAATGCTGAGTTGCAGGAAGGTCTGATCATGTGGCAATTATCAGCTTTTCTCCTGCACACCAGGAGGGGTTGTCAGCTTGGGGCTAAGAAGCAAAGGATGAAAGTTTGGCCACTAGTCTGAAGGGTGAAGATCATTCCTAACCCCTTCTAAAGCAAATCTGATCAATACTTCTTAGCTTTTCTAGTTCTGCTACTCTTTGTTTCCCTTGGGTACTGCCTCTGCACAATTTAACTGGAAGAATAAACTGCAACACTGCAGTGGAAGTACGAGGTGACCAGACACAGAGCTTCTGAAACATCTGTCATTATCACACAATATCTCCCGATTAAAGAACTAGAAGAGAGATTGCTCAAAATACAAAAGAACTAGAAGACCCAAGATAAAAATCAAGGTACATTATTCTCTGTATTTGTTAGCTGAGCACTTCACAACCTGTAGAAGTCTTTGTCATTGCTCACTGCTCTGTAAAGGATCACTTTGTAACAAGGACAGATCTTGAGGCCTGTTTTGTAAGTGTTGCATTAGAAGGGACCACAACTAGATTGAGCATGCAATAATAACTTAAAGACATAACTGTATTTCAGACACAAATCTATACTTTAGTGAAAACAGAACTAGAAAGCAAATTCTACTATAATCATCTGCAGAAAAAAATAAGGCAGACTGTAGCAATTCTGGGGCACCAGCTAGGTCAGGGAAATCCTCAGTCTAAACAAAGATGTCAAGAAGACTTGAAGAAATACACAATAACTTGTGGGCTGCATTTTAAAATCCCTAAAGCTTAATTTAAATCCACAGCCAGCACACAGTGGAACACAACTTTTTCATCACTTTTCTATGAAACCATGAAAAATGCTTTGTATTTTTCAAATACAAACAAAACAGAGTTGAGCAAATTTTAATCTCTGGAAGACCACAAACAGAAATTTCCATTTGTGAATCCCTTTCTGCAGAAGAGCTGTATTGTACTCTCCTCCTGATAAGGCTCAGACCTGAAATCTGAGCCCTGCTTTAGATGGATGGCAGTAAATTTTGCACACTTTGTATCAGTGCTTTTCAAATTGCCTGTTCTGACACATGGCAGGTTTAGAATTTACCCTATTAAGTTACGACATTCATTTCCGAGTGCTTGCACAGCTGAAATGTTCAGACAAGCATGAGTGAAGGAAGGAAGGTGAGGACAAGGATTGCATTGAAAACACGGCATGATAGTTCTGGATTATACCTTTTCATCTCAAAGATATAAGAAACAGAGACTGTCAATCTTATGTCCAATCTGTAACTCTGCTTATTGCTATATACATGAAAAAAAAATATTTTCTGACTGCAATTTTACGAAAATGCAGAAATTTAAAAAATCCTACATCCTCCTTGATTGTGGAGGATGTCTCATCTGAGACAACACAGTGCCCTCTGCGGGTTCTCCTCTCCTACTACAATCACAGGAAGTAGATGCCTTGGAGTATCGCGAAATTCTCTCTGCTAATCTTTGTCATTACACTGTAAATGCTGTGAGATGAAAGGAAGACATAAACTAAATAGAAATAGTCTTTTTTTTAAAAGTAATAATAATGCTGTTAATTTATCTAAAGACCTTGGAATTACAATAGATATGCAGTTTATAAAGTCTCCTATGAAGATTGGCTGACAGAGCTGGGGTTATTCAGGTTATCTCAGCCTGGAGAAGAGAAGCTCCAGGGAGATTTTAGAGTCCGTGGCCATAGGAGCTCTGAGACAGCTGGAGCTGGAGAGGTGCTCTCGATCAGAGTGTAGTGATAGGATGAGGGATAACGACTTTAAACCGAAAGAAAGTAGGTTTAGATGTTAGTAAGAAATTCTTTGCTGAGAGGGTGGCTGGGCACTGGCACAGTCACCCAGAGAAGCTGTGGCTGCCCCACCTCTGGAGGTGTGCAAGGCCAGGCTGGATGGGGCTCTGAGCAACCTGATCTGATGAAAGGTGTCCCTGCCCATGGCAAAGAGCTGGAACAGGATGATACTTGTAGTCCCTCCTAACCCAAGCCATTCTGTCATTCTGTGAAATGATTCACTGCTTAGGTGATGGAATGACACAAAAGCAAACACATAACTACTACCTAAGCAGTGTTCTCCAGAAGAGCCTGCTAATAGTTTTTACAGAAATTTCACTTGGTTTGATCATTAACTCTAGCAGGAGCAAGTACCATTGCAAACTCGATTAGCACTTAAAAAATCAGAAAGGAGATTAAATCCCATCATACCAATTGATACAGAGGTTTTGCTTCCCTAGCACCTGGAAAAGCTCAACACTTTAAACCATAGCTGTTTTGGGCAGAACACTTAAACACACAGCCAGAAACTCGGAGCTGGTAACAAGTGAAGCATGACAAAACTTGTTCCTTGGCCTACTTTTTCATATAATAGAGAAGACAGAGATATAATTTATTTCAAATTAGCTTCATTTTAAAAAAATTAAGTATTCATTATAAACTACCTCAGGATTTTTAAGGGGTTTTCCGAAGTACATGAAATTCTATTCAGGGCATGGTAACACTTACTGAACTTCAGAACTTGTACATAATTGAGCTGTGCTGCATTAATACATCACAGCGAGTTTTGCCAGCAAACAGACTGATGAGTTACAGGAGTTAGGGGTTTTTTTGTATGTGTAAAATCCAGACAGAAAAAACCAAATTTTTTTCTGAGGAAGCAAAGAAAAATATTCCATGGCAAATAGATACATGGATTTTATACACATGTGCATGCATGTCTAATAAACAAAGATGATGCCCAGTTTGTTTTATGGTAACTCTTTCTATGAAAAGGAAAGTTCTGGAAAGATAAACAAAACATTTCAGTAGAATTTCACAGCCAGGAAGAGCACAACAAACGTCTGCTAGTTCATCAGATGTAAACACGAACAAAACAAAGACACTGACAAGTCACAGAGCAAAATGGAGTTAATAACCAAAGTGGCAGGGCTCCAAAAGCAAACCTGGTGAATCTGTTTAGAACCACCCAGGAAAACCAGCAGACCCTGACTTTGCAGACAAGATTAAAGGAAATACCGTCCTTATGAATATGCAGGCTTTTAACAATTTCAACATTAATAGGAGCAACATTCCATTAATATTTTAGCCACCTAGATTTTTTTCCTACTATGCAACAGTATTTCCTCCCAAGAGAAAATACCTGATTTTGCTGCCTTTACACAAAATGCTTAATGCTTCCAGCAATCCTAGGTTTCTAGCAATCCATTTTTTCTCCACAATGTCTTTGCTAATGTGATGGGAAGAACAAGCCACAAATCTTAAAGGCAAGAGACTGGATACATGGTGTTATCCCAGCAGGTCTCATCACCAGCTGGGTGCTGCAAACTGCTCTGACCATGGAAGTCAATGCAGATGTCAATGACCCAAGACTCCAGGATACACCAGAAGGTTATTACTAACCCCTGAGGTTCCCTGTTGGGAAGCTGAAATCTGACTATTGGTAGTCTTTTCTTTTAAGAGACAGACAACCATGCAAAACTGCATTATGACACCTGTAACACTGTTCTGATAGCTGTCCTCACACAGTCAGTGTCAGCTGAAGGACTAAAAACTAAGAGAGGCAACAGCACTCTGCTGAGCAAAGCTAGGGGGAAAAAAAGATTTGTTGGGAAAAAAACAAAAAATATTTTTTGGGGGAAAAAAATTAGAATCAGCCTCATTGTCCCACTTGATAAAATTATTTCAGGAAGTGAGGAATGAGAAGCAAATCGTTAGTTCATGTGAGAGAATACACTGGTCTCGTGGTGTGTCCCCCTGAGAATGGGCTGCAGCACAGAGTGGCTCCTTGACTGCAGCTCTAAGAGGATTTATAAAGAGCAAAATAAACACAGGTTACAGTGCCATGCCTGCAGTGCTGCTGCTGAGGGACAGCTTGCACACTGCCCTATGGTAGAAGAGTGAGAGATGTTTCACTCAAACCCCCCAGTATAAAATGGTGCTCTCTGATTTCAGCTGTTGGTTAAGCAGGAGGTCACCCCTTACAGACATGAAACTCTGGCACACCTCAGCCTTCCCTCTGTGCTGCTATTGCTGCTGCCTGGCCTCGGAGCCTTCGCCAGGTTATTGCAGGGTTGTGGCTGTCTTCTGTGATTACAGTTTACTGCAGGGTTGACATCCTCCAGGGGCTCTTGTCCTGTGACAAGGAGTAAGGATTCAAGAATTAAACAACTGCTCTGATGGTCAGGTTGATATTTATAGGGAAGGCAGATTTTCCTGTGTTTCTTCAAAGCAAGCTTTTATTACTTTGCTAGCACAGCATGAATTGATCTGTGTGACATCAGGCCCCTGGCTTTCACTTCATAATTTAATGTTAAAGAAAACCCACTATCTTACCCTCTAGCTTTCAAAATCTGGATGCAGCAATCCAGATATACCTCAGGGAATTGTATGATTATGTTCCCACAAGTGTGTGTTTATAATTAGGAGCACAGCCTGTAATTTACCAAGTGAACCGCTCAAAGTCAATTTTTCCATTGCAGCCAACAAATATTCCCAGCCAAGTCCCTTGTCACAGGAGGAATTCCAAAATGGGTGATCAGGCAGTAGCCAAAAAATTGCAATTAGCTGGGTTCCAAGTAGATAAGTTCATCAGGAATTAGCCATGTGTTAGAAAACAGACACAAATCCATATGGAAACTACATGCATACTTTCACTCTCAATAATCAGTGAAATATCCAGCATTCTGGTGGATTTTGACTTCTTTTGTATGCATCTTTGAGGATCTCTGTATTGTTACTTGAGCACAGAGATGCACAACCTCAGTGCAGCTGGTACAGATACACCAGAGATGTGACATTACCTGTGCCCACACTCTCCACAGCCCCTGGGTGAAACCAGGTGAGTTGCAGAGCACCTTGGTCTGCAAGGTGTTTGTCTGTCTCAGCACTGACTTCGAGGGCCTCCCCCAGAATGGTCCTCCTCCTCTTTCCTCTCACAACAGACAACTCCCAAAGCAAGGGGGTCCTGAGAGAGAGGAACAGAACAGCCAGTGTTCACACAGCAATGTCACACATTTAACAGAAACTCTCATCACAGTAAGGCCAGTTTGCCTGAGGCAACCTGACATGCCTAAAAACAAAACCAAAAATACTTTCATCTCCTTGAGAGCAAGATGAGTGCTTCATTCCCATTTTACCTACAGGTAAAGAGAAGATGACTTCCCACCAGCACTGAGAGCTCAGTGCAAGGCAGCATACCAGGAAGAGATCCCAAGCCTTGCTCTACAGTTGCTGAAAACCTGCTGGGCAGAGAGACAATGGTCCTGTCCCTAATTCAGTCTGTTCACCACTCACAACACCACAGTTCTGTTCAAAGCCTTCCTAATGCTCTCTTTATTTCTTTTCTTTATTCTATTTTCAAGTTTTGTCCGTTCCATTTACCTCCCCAATCCCCCCATGACTCTTAGCCAAACACACCAAACGTAAGCACCCAGATGACATTGATTTCCCAGAATTTAGGATGAAAAAAGTGCTCTTAGAAAAGCCAAATGGCCTGTTGCTATGATTCTGCAGTGCCCCACAGCATTAAGTATATAATAAGTCATGCCAAGGATAGGATTGCAAATTTAAGACCAGCTTTCAGAGATAATATAATGAGCTGATCTCTTTTTCTGTGTAGATTTACCTGATGTAATTTTTTTAATGAAGATTAAGGAGGCAGATTTAAAAATGCTACAGATACAGCTGTTGTATTCTCCTTACTGTGTTTGTAATTTAAGCCAATTACACACCAGCAAGTTGCTGGAAGTCTTTTGTTTAGGGCACCATCCTTTGACTTTACAGACACACAGACATGATCCAGCTGTGTACCAAGCAAAACTTGTTGCACAATAAACTAGATAAAGACTTGAATGAAGATGTTATATAGGACTGGAGAAGCCAGTCATTAAATCTTGATGATAATGAGACCTGCATATCTGAATCATAATCAAGTTATTTTTTACTCCAGTGTTGCTGTAACTCAATGAGCATCTCAAACTTTGAAAAGAAAAAAAGTTCTCCACATTTTCACTTGGAAGTTTTGTGCAATCACAAGTATTTTTATAAAGCTTATTTTATCTTTTCCATGACATGCTCAGTTATTTTCAGAGATACTCTCGCCCATAACTACAAACAAATTTCAAGTAAAAAAAAAAAAGAATATTGTAAATTATGAAAAAGTCACAGAACTAGAAAATATGCAAAGTACCTGGAAATAAAAGACAATTCTACATGGAATTTTGTGGCTGATTTTAAACTATTTCCTGATCCATTCACTGTCCTCTGAGCACACATAAGGTCTCAGTGAAGTCATTAGGACTCCACTAGAGTTCAGATGTTTGTTCAAATGGCCTTGAGAAGAGCAAAGACAGCAGGCTTTAAACTTCACCTAATCATAACAGCAAGGCTGCTTCAATAGATACTCTGCAGCTTTCACAGCTATAAACATATTTTAACTCAGGAAAAAAGCTGATTTCAAACACACAAACACACAGAGATACACATAGCACAGAGATATTGGAAGTATAACTGACATAATTACAAATCCAAGTATATTTGAGAGATGCTTCTTGCCTAAGCAATACTCATATTATGACAATCCCACATGGTTTACACTAAAAAGAAAGGGGAGAAGAGGATTCTTGTAGTAAATCAGCTAATAAGTGAAATCAGTGCAATGCTGAAAGGAGCAAATATGGCCAGATTGACTGAATAGAGTGAGGGGCATGCCTGGAATGAGTAGTTACTACAAGGAGATGAAACCAAGAAGGGAAAAGGAAATTATGGCATCAGAGGAAAGGGCAGTATGGACACTCATCAGCAGTTTGTTAGAAATGTAGGTAAGGAGAGGGAGAAGCTTCCTGCAATATGCTTGAGCACAGTGAGCTTTGCTGAGCAGCCTCTCCAAGGATACCACAGGCATGCACAAACTACACCACAGCTGGTAAAAAAGAGCAAACTAATGAGCACAAAGCCATATAGCAGCAAAGGATGTTCATTGCCTCTGACTCACTAGTGACTATGGACATTATGGAATGTTAGTTAAGTTCAATATTTACAGGAACAATGACCCTAAAATCTACTCTAAGGCAGAGCTGGAACTGAATTTTACAATCTCCCAAGTGAAAGAAAAGCCACAGTGGTCTGGAACTTTCGAAATCCTGCTGTTATGCAGATCTGCTACCTCACATGTGCTTGTGGAATCTGGATGTGGGTAGGGACAGCCATAAGCAGCTGGTCTTTGAAATTACACTTTTGGTAACTGAATCACAGTTTCTTCTCCATATCAGAATGCAACAGGCAGTCAGACAGCAGCCGGCATGCAAATATCAAAAGCAAATCACAGCAGCTGAGAAAACTAAGATGAAATAAAAGACAGCTTGCTTGTGTCTATGGCTCTAAGGAGACAGAAAATACATAACTCTGCCAGAATCCTATCTTGCCATTCTGGGCTCTCATATGCCATAATTATTCATAACACTTCTGTGCCTCAGTACTTGAAATACAGGAATCCCACAAATCCCAGCTCAAAGCAACTGCTGCAGTATCCAGCCAAACCAGTGGAATCCCCCTCAGTCTATGTTTATGCTTTCCTTTGGGTCCTCTAAACACCAGATTTTAAAACCTGACTTCTTAGTTGGATGCTGATGGCATCCACTGACTGGAAAGCAAATCCAAGTGCCCTCTTGAGAAGAATCATTTTTGTAGTTATTGATGAGAATCTGTTTTGCCCTGGCACAGAGTGGTATTTTGCATGTACTCTTTACCAGAAACTATCTCTGAGCCTAATTATTGAGGCCAATGCCTTGTCCACAAAATGAGTCGCATTATTCTAAAGAAAGTGTAATTATTTTAAATCAAGCTAATTACTTCTGTATGGAAAGCTACATGGAGTTGAGTTTTACTCAGATGCGATTTGGTTTTAGAAGTCAGGAATAAGCTGATACTAAACTGAAAATGAGACTACTGAACAAAGAAGTTCAGTATGTTCAAACAAAGAACAAATGAAATACAGCAAGTGTATATATATAGGTAGGTCTATGAAGGCCACACTTTGAGCAATAATTTACTCCAATTATGTTAGTAAATGCAGCCATTTCACACTAAGTATAGATTTAGAGATGCTTTAGAGGATCAGGAATGGTTTATACTCAAATCTTATCCTACCTGAGGACATAAAGGTCCATAGAGTGACCCACAAGAACTTTATTTAAATATCTTTTCTTCAGAAACTCATAATATTTTTCTCACATAAAAACCTTCATTTGATCTGAAAAACCAGATTTCTTTCTACAGCTTTAATTGCAAATGAAACCCAAGCTGTAAGTAAAGGCAATTCTATTTCTAAGGCTGAGATCAATAGCACATAGAAGAGCCGCTCACTTTTCTTCCCCAGGCAATTGAACATAATTTATATTCTGCTTACAAACCGTTATTTCAGAAACTCTCAATTTTTAGTGTAATGTGTATCAATTAACATAGAATCCTGTTTTAATGAGAACAGCAATTAGAAATTAAATAAATCATTCTTTAGAGTATCATGGACAAAACTCTGCTCTAATACCAAAGAGAAAAAAGCAACAAAACCAGACCTCAGTCATTGTGCAGACTCTTAGGTCTTTGAATGAGAAGACAGACCACAAATCCAATACCTAGGTCTAGATCAAGACTTTACATCTAAGTAAATTAATTTTAATTTTTTCATTTAATTTTAATGCCACTGCTAATCCTCAAGAATTTACAACAGATTAATAAATTGGTATCTCACCAGCCAGTGGAAAAGGGCTAATAAAAATTGCATATTCCTCTTCCAAAAAAAAAAAAAAAAAAAGAGGGAGAGCAAGGTATTTTATTCAGGCAAATAATTTCCTTTGCAGAGTCCTAGAGTTCTAGTGTACTACCCAGCAAGAAGGGATAGACATATATTAATTGCTAGTGGCTTCCATACAACAATAACCTTAACATTTCCATTTCACAAAATAAGAGATCTTAAATCTTGAAAAGCCTAAGTCTTGCATCATAATGTTGACTTTTATGGTGACAAGTCAGAATTTGATAGGCCTTTTACATATTTTATTCAGTATTCTGTTGAAAAAGGCTGTAGTTCCTGTGTTTTTCCTGTTACTTTAGTGGTTTCATATGTAATCATTTTCACAGGTTATTAAAAATTACCAGAAATTAAAGGAAACTTGAGTTTCTGAATGTCAGCCTAAAGTAGGTAGCTTGATCTCTGGTATCCACTGAGCATTCAGTAAATATCAGCAAGAAATTTGTGGAGGACAATAAACTCCTGATTTGACAAGAATACAAGTGAGAAAAAGAAAATCTGCAAGAGACTCCATCAAATGATTAAACCCAGGAGTGACACAAGTGAAGAATTAGGTACTAATCTTCAGTAACCTCACCTGCTTGATTCTAATCTAAGATACTAATCTTCAGTAACTTCACCTGCTTGATGTTCAGTCATGAGAAAACTTCTGTGTTCACTACATCATCAAAAAACATTGCACTAACAACAAAAATTGTTTCATGATTACTTCTTGATTCCTTCTCTCTCTAGTATTGCATTCCTCCAGTCTGAGCTCACATAAATTATTCTAAATTTTAAATAGCTGAATAGTTTGCAAATGAAGCACACGGGACTAAGATGCTTCCTGATACAGACTGAAGCCACTTGCTACCAGGCCTATTTCATATAATTTCTTAAAAGAATTGCTCTTGAATTCTTCTCTTGCTTCTGCAAAAGTTTAATTCTTCTGACAGTTAGGAACTTGACTTCCAATCCAAATTTATTCATTGCCAATTCATGCCTATTACTTCTGCCAACATCTATCTTGCACAACTTTCCCTGGAGTTGGTTCTTTAGGCTTATTTCCAAGGTAACACATCCATTCCCAGGCTTTACTTTCCTGAGCCAAAGAAACCTTCCCAAGAATATGTATTGTCTGCTCCCTAACAAGCCCTGCAATTCCTTCTGCACCGTTCCAGTCCAAAGAGCTGTACATATCTGCACTGTTAAGGGTTATCCCTTGCAGCAATGGCCCCTGGAGCCACTTGCCCTCAGGCAGGGTGAGAGGAGCAGCAGCAGAGCAATCCAGCCTGCAGGTGCTGGGCAGCTCACAGGGACCTACAGCAGGGACCCCAGAGCTCTGCAGCCCCAGCAGGGCACAGCCCCAGGGCTCCCCTCAGCACTAACAGGGTCCTGCTGGCTCTCAGTGCTGTCAGAGCATCCCACCCACACAAACCCTCCAGCAGCAGCAGCAGCTGGGCACTGAGCCAGCCTGCACCCAGCAGGGCTGACACCAAGCACAAAGCTGAATCACTCACACCTGACTGGTTCCCTTAGCCTGCCAGAACCACAGCCAGGCTGGAGCCATGCAGTGTCAAACCAGATATCCCTGACTGTGTGACCCCCATTTACCAGCAGCTGAGGTTATGTACCCACAAATCAGAGAGGGTCAGCTGCCTGCCCCTCCTGAAACATCCCTGTATACATTTATTTTTCCTATTATTTGGAAAACAGAAAATGCCTCATTCCAGTGTAACAGCACTTGTACCAACACTGCAATCCAGTTCTGCTAGACCCTGAAAGTCTAATATGGTTATTTCAGTTATGTTGTGATACTCTATGCATCACTGTCTGCCATTTGCTCTTTCAGAAATACAGATGATACATTATAGAGTCTGCATGCCAGATTCTAAAATCCTTTAGTAGCTGTCCCCATGGACAATAATGCCAAAACTCATCAAGGTCTTCAAACAGTGGTGAGTACCTTTGTGTCCCTCTGACAACACCCACCTGGTGTGACATTTGCTTTCTGTACCTTTCAGTCCAGGAGAAAAGTCATCTTCTCAGTCCCATTGTGGCCCATAAAACAGAGGAGCTAAATCATGAGAGCCAAAAGGAAGCAGCTGAGACCAGCCACATGCCACATGTAGTTCCTGACCTTAACTGGAGTCACAAATAGAGTCAGCTTCACTCCAGGGACAGGTCAATAAACTGTCCTGGATATAGGAAGGAGACAGCACTCCAGTGATGCAGGAAAGAGCAGGATAAATAGGAGAAGAATGCAGAAAGGAAACAGGAGAAGTGGGACTCATTACTGGCAAATAACAAAGGGGGGAAATGAGGGGGAGCAAAGGAATAGAAGAGTAGGAAAAAAAAAAACCAACACAGAAAGCAAGGATGGAGACCATTCCCATTGTGCCTGCCACTCACCCCATCCCAGTCTCCCTCTCCTGGTCTTTTGGGACAATGATCAACAAAAGCCATGTTGTGAAACAGGTCTAGAACAGAAACTTGCCCTCAAAACCAAGACTTCTGTAAAAAAATGGACATGTACTTTTGAATTCACTTCAAAGCCAAAAATTATCCAAGACAATTTTTTAAAGGGTTACTATGAAAACTTAGAATTTATTCCTTGATGCAGTGAGCAAAATGGCCTCATGACCAAAACACAACTCAGTTCCCAGTTCTGCCAATGAATCCTCTGCAGCCTTGTCACTTGCCTCTGTGTCTCATTTCATCATCTGCACACCCCAAGATTTGAAAGAATCCATCTAAGATTGTTTGAGACATTTCCACTCTAATCATGGCAGCCAGAAACAAACACACCAAGCTTCCAAATAAAAGAAGGAAAAATTCTAGGAACAGAAAAATCCAACTGCCAAGCACACAGAAAAGAGAGATTTTTAATTTTGTTAGGGAGGAAGACTGTGCTGAGGATAGAGAGGAAAGAGAAGACAGAAGACTGAAAAAAGCAGAAGTGCTGAGTGTTCAATCATAGTAGGGAACATCCTAAAGAGGAATGAGAGCTGCATGCCCTGCAAGAGTAGTGCACACACTTGGAAAAAAGATTTTCCAGATCAGGTCCCTTGCTCTCTTATTGCATTGCTGGCTGAGAAGAATTTGCTGGTTTCAGCTGAGATACTAGACATGCAAGTTGGACCAAGATGTAATAACAAGGTGCAATAACAGAATGCTTGTCAGTGGGGTGGATAACATGGGAACGTGGGAAACACCAGAAGTCATTTTCAAAACAGAGGCAGCTATTTTCACTCACTTGAAAAACAAGTTATTTTTGGTCCAAATTACCATCTGCTAATAGCATATATTATGAACCAATTAGCAGATAGCAGAGATAGTGGGACATATCTTTCCTAGTGGAAATTCCTATGGTTCCCCTTGTTTCAGGTGCAGTTTACATTAGTTAACTCTTGCAAGTGACACCACCAAACATGTGCTAACATAACACCAGGCATGATCCATCAGAGGGCTCGTGACAGACACACTAACCCATAAGCCACTTGTTCTGATAACTGCTGAGAACCTGAAAAATAGAGGGAACATGCAGCTTGTAGTAGTCTACATGAGACCCATGCCATGGTATGAGTCTATAAGTACAGACTGCAGACAGTGGAATTAAGTCTAGTGCATTTTTTCCCTCCTCTTGGGGTGTCTGTGTAGGACTAGAGTGCAAACACTCTGGGGATATCTGGGAATTGATTTGTGAAGTGAGATGTAAGTGCTTCACTGGAGGTTTTACCTGTCTGACTTTTTCTGTCACAAACAAGTTGAGTGCAGACAAGAGGCTGTCTCTAGATATAAAGGCCAATCTTTTCATTCTTTCCTACTGCTGACATTTATCCCTTTGCTCTAACAAGATTTGCAAATCACAAAAGGAATTCTACTGTGAAGTATCTTAACTTTAACCAAGGGCCATTCAAAACAAAATCATGTGCTGAAGTATATATTTGCCTCAGCACAACTGCCTCACTGTACAAAAGCTGCAAACATCTTCCTGAATATATCACAACACTAAGTTCTGATTGCTCTGCAATCATATTCCCTTTAAAACTGTATTTTAGCTATATACGAGAATAAGACCATATGTGAAAACTCCCACAGAACTGCAGCTTCCATCACTTTCAACCTCCTCTCCATGGAAATCCTCATTCCTCTCCTTTTGTATTCTTCTGCTCACACTTTTAATGTTACTGTTCCCTTCAACAAGATTATCAGCATCTTTTTCTAAGGCAAGATAAATAAGTATGATTGCTCTGTCCTAGACAAGGTCCACCAGCAATCACACTATCTTTTTAATCAAAATCACCAGTCAACCAAAATGTGTTTCCAATGAAATTTCACCTTTCTTTGATAAACCACTCTCTATTAGTTTTATCAAGGTTTTCCCTGCTGCTGATTTTGGCTGATACATTTGTAATTGACAACTTGACACAAGTCAGGACCTTTTTCGAATATTAATGATACAGTCTACTCCCTAACCCTTAGAAATGTAATGCTAAAAGTGTTCTTTTTCCCATCTCAGAACTCAGAGAAATGGTCTCAAGACTTTTAGACCTGACTTGCAGCTGCAGCAATATTAAAACTAAAGGAGCTTTGCTAAGCCTTACCTGAAGGCAGGCAAATCACACACCAGTATAGTCATGAGAGGATAACGCTGGACAGTTTTGGCCAGCAGGATCAAGCTTCCAAAGATTACTAAATCACATTTTCCATATTTACCATCAGGTTACATCAATATTCTCTTTGAAGACTCAGGAGAAATCTCTTTTTTCTCTACCTCCGAGCCTCCTTGGCAGGCAAGATCACTCCTAACTTGTGCAGAATTCCTGGGGTCAATGGAAATTTTACAGAGCATGTGAAACCAGGCAACACTAGAGACAAAACATCAATATGAGTGGTACTTCTTAATTACCCATTCCCAGTTCCCATTTATCAGAGGACTGGTTATCTCTCCTCCTGCCCTCACTGCAATATACTTTCAGCTGTGTATTGTAAACAAGCAGCCAGGGCTTTTTCTAGCTGTGTAATTAGGTGCCCTTGTTTCTCTGTTTAATTTCTCTTTCTGTAACAAAGCTCCCACTCATTACCTGACAGCAGCTGTGCTCTTATTACTGACCCTGCTGTCTAGATACCTACTCACACATATTATCCACTCTCACTTTTCCAAGTAAGGACCTTAATGAGGACAAGAATAGTCATTATCCCTACAACGGTGTATTAAAATGCTTTAAATTTAAATTTCAAATTGTAAGCACTGAGAGAGCATCTAGGTTCAAAATCTTTTTTAAAATACCTCCTTTATGACCCTGTGAAATAATTCAATAGTAATGATATTTTTGCAGTCACTAGAATGCTGATGTTTTGTAACCTCTGACTTACCTATTGCAGAAGGTTTATCTCCTTAGTTTATCTCCAAAATGGCTTTTGGCTGCTCAACAAATTAAATTTTTTTTTAAAAAAATTAATCCTCGACTACCACTAGAAAAGTGTTCACAACTTTTTTTAAAGGTTGTTAATCCCCTTGACTAAATATCATTACAATTTATATAAAAACTGTATTTTTTTTTATCCTGGAAGAATCTCTTAATGATAAAGATTTCATTATCTTCTTTCTGTCACTATCATGGGGATATAGATGGTTCCAAACAAACACAAAAAAGTCCCCTCACAACTTTCAGTGTTGATGACTTCCATCCCAGTTGTCCCTGCTGTGTCAGCCAGAAGAAATGCATCACTTCTCTCCATCCACCAGCACCATCCATCAATGCCCACTCTCCACACTTGCTTTGTTTGCCTGTCCTTTAGTAAACCCTGCACTTCAGCATTTTACCTTCTGGAGGAGGCTTTACTGAGCCAGCCTACCAGGCACCATGGCAGGAGAAACAACCCCACACTGGGATGTCCTGGGAGGTGAGACCAACCCAGCAGCTACACACTCTTGATGCACAGAGGCTCTGATCTTCCAGGGAAAACCACTTTATTTACTGTGTTCATAGTCTGGATGAGTATGCTGAGCCAGCAATATTAATACTGGATAAATCTAGAGACTGGAGTGAATATTTTTCTTCAGTTTTTAAATCAGATATTCCTGGCAAAGAAACCCTTCCTATATGCTGATCATTTATATAGAGGGGACTGTAACAGTATTATGTTAAAATAACCCAGTTACATTTGTTACAGGTTCTAGCAAATAATAAGTACCATTTTCTGCTTTGCACACAGGCCTCCAGTAGTGGCCTGGGGATCTGAAGAGATAAT
The DNA here is from genome assembly GCF_037042795.1 of Molothrus aeneus. Classification (NCBI taxonomy): domain Eukaryota; kingdom Metazoa; phylum Chordata; class Aves; order Passeriformes; family Icteridae; genus Molothrus; species Molothrus aeneus. Next base: position 7,628,942 of record NC_089658.1, on the reverse strand, counting down.
TGGATTTATTGTCCACCAGAGCCCACATTGAGAAGGTTACAATTAGTTATGAAGACACAAATGTCTAAGCCCGATATCATCTTGCACAGGCCACTGTACAAGAGAGTGAAATCTCCTGAAGACAGCTCATTTAAAACTTATTCACAGTAGCAACAGAGATGAAAGTACAGCTAAAACTGTCAATGATACCTGGCATATTATCCCCTAAAATATGCCTCCCGATTCATAGAACTGCACCAGTTTTTTTGGCTACAAGTCACAATTAATTGGAAGTACCATTTCAAGACACCATTAAATTCTCCTTTCCTGCCCTTATTTCACCTAAATTGCTCAAATTCTCCTCTATTTTTTCTCCAACAGCAAAGGTTTTTGCTAGTCAAACCAGGACATGGCACAAACACTTATGAAAACATTTATTAGCCTAAACAGGTACATTTATAGACTCATTTGTTTTTGTCAAAAAAATTTGTACCATTCATTTCAGTTCCTAACCTGGACAGCTCTTTGCTGACTCAGAAGCTTGCATTTGCAATGCCTTTCCAACTGATCCCATGCTGAAAATATATCTTTCCTGTATCAAAAAAACCAAAACAAAACAAAACAAGCTGCAAAACAATCAATCCCCCTAATTTTATTGAAATTTCTCCAGTAAGCTACCCTTGCCTCAACCAGGAACAGTTCTGTCTCTGAGAATTTAAATTCCAATCTCCGTAACATTGTGAAAATGCCCTCAGCTCCACGCTAAACAAGTCAGTAACAAGCCAGGAATTTAAAGCACATTAAGCCTGGCTCTGACAACAAGGCTATAATCAAGCAAGATGAGAGATGTGATGACTCAGCAAATTAAATCTCCATAAGGATTTTATTTCATTGACTATATTTACATCAACAGATGAGAAAATCTCAGAAGTCATAACATGGATTAGTGCAGTCTAATGAGGCACACAACAGAGGGGAAATCAAGTCAACAACTTACCTTCTATTTCCCTTATTTTAACCAGTTAACGCATTAACCAGCAAGTCAACAGCATTCTTGGCAAAAACTTCTGGGGTTGAACATTTTGCAGCGGGTGCACAGCAAGTCCCACAATGCAGAAACGCAGGGCTTTGGGGCCCTCCTATCCCCAGACCTCCAGCAGCTGGCTGAGTGTCTGAGAAACCAGGCTTCTCCCTCCTCCCAAGGCATGCAGCACCCACCAGGTAGGCAGAGAGCTCCTGCAGCCATTCCACAGCCCAGGCAGTGAAGAAATTAATTTACAGCTTCATTCAGTCCCAAGGTGGCAGAATGGCAGAGATGATAAGAAAACAAAAATTCAGGTTTTCTTGTCATTTCTTTCCATTGTGTCAGGTAAATGTACAAGTTCTTTAGCAAAAGATTAAAAACACTCCAGTAAGGGGAGCCAGTACTGAAATTCAAAACATTTGCCAGGAGAGCTTAGGACTTGTGAAAGGCTCCAGCCCATAAATCTAATCTCTTCCTGTAATGTGCCCCAACTGAGTCATAGTCATGCTTCAAAAGGCAGAATCAGAACAATTCCTCTTCCCCAGCCCTCCACACATGGTGGTGGTGATGTATCAATCACATTCCTGCAGTATCCAGCCTCTGCTCTTGTCCCAGCCCTCGGGCCCTGCAATGCTAGCAGCATTCTCAGAGGACCCAGACTCAGTGTGACAGCTTGCAGGCAGCCTTGTTGCCTAGAGATGGCATCCCCTCCTTCTTATATCCTAAATAAATCCATTCTATGCTCTATCTGCCCACAGTAGTTCCAGGGGAACAATAAACCCTCATAGTCCATCCCCAGACTGGCTTTTAATTACAGAGTCACAATCCCTGCAAGGCTCTGCTCTTTAGGGCTGTTACAGAAGTTTCTAATCCCTTTTTCCTTCCATGTGCTCTCATCAAGGCATGGAAAGAATAAAGCAGAACAAGTTCCAATTAAAGCTTGGGGGATTTTTGACCCCACCAAACATCAGACCTGCTTTGAGCTGCTGGGGCTCTTCCCTCCTGTCTCCTTTGATGAAATGGAAATCCACATGTGGAGACTGGCCAAGGGAGCACCCAGCAACCTGCTGGTGCAAAATGGTCTGAAGATCATGTGCATCGAAGAGGCAGGGGTTGTGTACTCCTAGTCTCTTTAGCATCAGTTCCTAAGTGGCCTATTCTGAGTACAATCAATGGAAAGCACAGGAAGGAGTTATTCATATGGGCCTTCTCAGGTATCAAACAAAGAAGCTTCTGACTTCTGACCCACCAGGCATCCATCAATCACTTCTTCAGCTTCTTCCCGAGGAGCCCACTTCCCTCAGCTCATCCCCAAAGAGCCATTCCCTGTGCACTACCTGAGCCACCCCTGGTAGGACTGCAGGGCTGTTAGCAGGCTGCTTGAGAGACACAACCACTGTCTGAGCAATCACCACTCACTGTTCAGTCCCCCACCACTCCCATCCTGTCTGCAAAATTAAAAATTTGTCACCTTCTCTGACTTGGCCAGCAACTGGCCCTCTCTCAGGATAGTGCTTAGCAGACACAGGGCTTTGACAGATGGCAAGACAATGACGCAGTTCAAAATCTAAATGTGATGCCACAAGATCAGAGCAGTGCAGATTTGGTAACAAACTCAATGGAAAACATTACAACTGTGGAATCAATAAGGCATAGCTGAAAAAATAAATTAAATGTACCCTTATACAGTGGGGAGTGGATGTACTTTGTTGAAGGATGAAATAACAGGCTTACTTCTCCAGAATGTTGCAGTTCCTGTAGGACTTCTTCATGTTTCCCATTTCCCTGCTAATTGCAAAGCAATATTAATCAGTAAATAGCTCTGCATACAACACACCAAGCACTGAGAATTAAAAGATGTAGTAGATAGATTTCATTCAAGTAGTTATGCTTCACATACAATCAGCTGTTTCTTGTAGAGGTAATGTAGCATAGCTTAAAATGAGGACTAAAACTGTCTTAAACACACTCTGATTTTGCACCTTGCTGCTTTGCTGAAAGTGAAAGCATGCATGAAAGGATTAAGTAATTGAATCATCTATCACTGTCCATATCCAGAGAAGACAGGCTGAAACAAAAGACTAGGGAATTTCTGAGATCAAATCAGGATAACTCAAAAGAAAAGCTCAAAAATTAATTTGAGAAACTATATCAAGATTTCTTCCCCTTTTAGGAGTTTGTTAACTCAAAAGTGTTTAAAATACCAGCATATCACAAACACTGTGCCTCCTTCATATCAATCCACATGAAATTATGCCTTTGGTTCTTGAACTTTTTGATAACTGACTGATATACCACATGATGGACAAGTACCTGAGCACAATGTGAGGGATTCCCATAGAAAACACTAAAAACGCATTACATATTTCAGCATTTAAACCTGTGTTTCTCAGGTCTCCTCTCTGTCTGCAATTGGAGACAAAGAGTACCACAGTGATTATTTCACATCCAGTTCTGGTGCTTGCTCTGCTGTCTGTCACCATCTGAGAGTGACACTGAATCACCCCAGATGATGCAACAGCAGTAAGTTATCACATAGGATTTATTGCCTATGCTCCCATAAAACCTTCTGGGCTATACATGAGGTAACTGAAAAAGATGGCAAACGTAGAGACAGACAAGTAGAGGACTGTACCCTTGTACCAAGGGAAAGCCACATTATGTCATTTTAGGTCATTTTAGTTTATTCAGGAACTCAGTATGTTTCCTTAGAACAAAAGATTCAGGCCAAGAACCATGGACTTGAATTTCACTTAAACTCATTTTATAGGGACCTTTCAAAATGCAGCTGAAGCATTGATCCTGTGTTACTCCTTCCCAAGAGTGTTTATCACAGCAACACCCACAGACTAGGCAAGGATCACACTCCACCGTGCAAAGAGCCAGAGGGCAGGTATGGAGGGACCTGCTGGAGAAACTATGGAGGACAGTGGTGATGGATGGAGCAAAGAGCTGCAGGGCAGCAGAATGTCCAAGGGAAACTTCTTATTTATTGAAAGCTGTTGCTCAAGCTGTTACACAACTTGCACAAAAGCTGTTGCAGACAAAGTCTCCCTTGAATGAGGGATGGCCTCAGATGCAGTTTGCTTCTTTTTAGACCAAGGCACAACTCATTCAAGACAGACTGGATGTTACCCCTGTGAAATATTTAGCCTTAATTTTAAAACAGAAGAACAACAGCAACAAGGAGTCAGAACATTACACAGAAACCCTGCAGCTAAAGGTATCAAACAGCATTTCCTCCCCACTCCTTCACACAGGCCCACTGGCTCCATCCAAGATTACTGCTGATCTTCTGGATCTTGAAACTCGTTTCTGGAAACTGATGGCATCCCTATTTAGGGCCATGCACTCAGCAGGATTTGGGTAAATTACATTGTCTTTTAAATTATCTCCCTGCCCACATGTGCTCCCAGGGCACCTGGACACCCAGACTCCCTCCATTCCCTCCCTAAGAAAGACAATCTTCCCCAAAAGATCCTTCTAGAGTATTGTAAACTCAGTCAAACTTAGTTTGACTCTTACTTGCATGAGAGCAAGTAATTGAGACAGATCCCACACAACATTAAAAAATCAACCCTTAACTACAAATTGGGGTAATATCAAAAAGGTCAAAGACTGGGGCAGGGGAAATAATCTCACAGAAAACCCAGACAGAACAGATTACAAAAGATTAGAGGGTTAAAAAATTGTTGAGGTCTGTTTTGATAGAACTTCTTCCACTCCCTAACCACAAAAAAATTGTGGAACAGCTGATGCTGTAACTTTCCAAGTTTATCAGGTATTGACTTTTACTTTCTGGAGCTCTTCATCCCTACATCTACCCACACTACACACAGAACTAAAATTTGTGCTGCAAACTCTGAATCCATAAAACAAAAGGATTTTTCAGGGCATTATTCCCAATGTATCATAAAGGTGTTTTGCATCCTCTCCCCAGCAGAAGCCTTAGAATATTATAGAGAAAAACTACAGAAAAAAAATAAAAGTCCATGTGATTGAAAAAAAAGAGTAGATCTCCTTGTTAAGTCCCAAGTTCAACAACCTACATGTGTGCCTAACTTCAGGAAGGGAGAAGGACTTGAGTAGCCATTTCAAGTCTTCAATGAGATTTCTTTCCTCTTCCTTTCAGAGATGTGACTTTTCTGAAGTTCCATGAGCATCTTGAAGTATTCAGCAGAAAATACTCAGATCATAAAACAAGCTGAAATAACATCAGTAAGTAAAAACTTTTGATAATGTTTACCTCTGTTTAATTTTCAATGTGCACAGAATGCCAAATCCTACTTGCTCTTCATATGCAATTAATCCTACCAAAATCCTTTGGGACTACTTCTGAAAGTAAAATGAGCAGGATTTAGTTTTTAATCCAACACCGACAGGAAGGGAAAATATGATACAGTGTTTTATCCCCAGCAAAGAGCCCAGGCACTAAATCCCCCTGAGTGAGTAAAGCATCAGTGTGTATTCTGCAGCTAATCTGGCAGCAGAGCAGTTTTCTGTTTGTAATATCTATTTTTGCCCAAATGACTATATAGAGGCAGATGGTCACACCAAAGGAGGACAGTTCTGGAAAGAAATCTCCCTCCCTGAGGAATAATTCACAAGACCAGTCTGGGGACTGCCAAAGTGAGATCTTTTGCCAGGCAGCTGAATCACAGCACACTTTACACCTTTGGGTTCTGGCTTCTGTATCACATTCTTACCTCCTAGTAAATATAGCTCTGAGGGGGAAAGAGCAAAAAGACATTTCTGTGACTGGATAGGGCTCTGAATGCTAATGACTGGATGTTGAGACTCATTTCAAGTTTTTATCATCCAAGGAAAGCTTTTCTGACTGCGCTTCCTCCATCCGTAGGAGTATGCCCCAGGTTACTGATTATCTGGGATCTCATCATCAAGTTTTCAAGAAAGATACTAGTTTCTTTCAGGCTGCAATGGCTCAAGCAAATAAAGTTTCTAAAACACAGGTCATAGCAATCTGATTTCAGCCAAGGGCTTTAATCTCCCTCATAATTTTCCAGTGTATTCTGACACCAGTTAACAGGGACTTCTTCCATTAAAACAAGTAAGAAAATGAGGAATTTTAAGAATTTTTAATGAAAATATGTGAGATAGAATTGCACGCCATATATTTTTTATTTGAATGCTGAATTGTTCTTCCTCTGAATTTTCAATATGCAAAAAAATGGCTTTGATCAGCAACAAATTAACATCAAAACCTTCAGGGTTGTCAGGTAGTAAGAGTGATTTTCCAACAGCCACTCTGAGCACCAACACGGGCCTTTTCCCTGGCGAACAAAACTCACCATCCCAGGTCCCTGATGGCAGATTGCAGGAGCCACTTGGCACTGTCAAACCAGCCCGGGTTGGCACTGGTGCCAGCTTGGGTCTGGGAGGCATCCTGCACAATGCGGAATTTCAGGATCCCGCCGGCCACCCTGGGCCACAAGATGGTTCCAAGGAAAAGCTGTGGAGGAAGGCATGTTGTGGCACTTCTGTGTTCCCCTTGGGATGCCTTTTGCAGCTGCAGTGTGCCTGGAGCTCTGGGCTTACTGGTTTAAAAACCCTAACCCTAACCCTAGGCCAAACCCTAACCCTAACTGTACTGTGATCAACAAGGTGGAGAGTTGACAGTTCTGATTTTGATAAACTCAAGTTTCAGAATTAAAAATGAGTTTAGAATAGTGAAAGTCTCCTTACCTGTTTTGCTTGTCTGCAGACCAAATGAGACATCACTTCTTTCAGGCATTTATACTTGGCTGAGATACATTCTTCATAAGCTTGAGGGCTAAGGAAAAAAGTTGCCATTTACATTTTAAAATACCAGATTATGTTTCATCCTACAAATCATAAAATCTGCAAGCTTGGAATCACAAAGTATCTGTGCTATATCCTCAGTGAATAGCTTGGGAACATTTCAGCTCTTTTGTCTTCTGTCCCTAGTGATAAAAAATATAAAGTTTCCAGTGCTAAATTTGGTTGCTTGCTAGACTTAAACTGCTCTGTTAGGATTTCCAAATTACATAAGCAGAGAGAGTTTCTGAAACATGGCTTCAGGGAAAAATCACAGCTACAAAGTGTACTAGATTTAAGAACTAAAGAATTACCAGCTATTTAACTTCAGCAGAAGAAGCAGAAATAAGTAAGATGTCCAACACCCTTGGCAATCTCCTGGTAAAACAACAGACAACTTCTCATTTGCATGGAGCTGCTTTAGTCCCAGTCAGGTGTTTGGGGTCAGACCAACCGAGCCAGTCACTACTGAATGGCACCAAGTCAGACTGGTGTCATACTGATTTCTACTGGGCACACACATGAACAATTCCCTCTGACTTTCAGAGCTACCAGGAAATTGTCTCATGACTGAACCTGCCCCTACAGGCCTTAGTCAGTGACAAAAACCTATCCAAAAAAAGTGATGGAAAGGATGAATGAAAGAAACTCCATTTGAAAGGAACTCTGTTTGTTTCAGAGCTGGGAAAGTAAGATTAAAATTACATTAAAAATGTCCCATAGAAATCTAAGATAACATTAATTGCTGCAGTAAGTCTCACTTCAGTGCCTTACCATGCATGGAAAAGTTGGAAGAGACAGAACATACTCCTTGTGATTCAGGTAGACCATTTTAGAGAGGACTCAGAAAAGCTGAACAACTTGAGTAGAATTACCAAGGGAAACAGAGCCAGGAATAAAACTCAGCTCTGCTGACTTGTAGCTGTCTACTCACCACTTAGCTATTGCATGTACTGTGTGGGAAGGGAAATGGCACCTTGCATTTAGGATGTCAGAATGTACTCCTTCAAAGGTGAATGATTCATAAAACTCTGTACCAGCACACACTTCCCTGCATCTACAATCAACTGTGTTTAAACATTTAAGACAATGGCACCACTCTCTTCCAAGTCACAGTTCTCAAGAATGAAGAACATTCAAGGTGATTTTCTCTGCTTGCTAAGAGCAGCTGATGCCCATCTGTTGAGATCTATTTTGACAGAATTTAATTCCTGCAGGTTTATTCGTTTTATTTTTTGTGTTTATCTTTTTTATGATGTTGTCTATCTCACTTCTCTTAAAAGCACAGTCCTAATCATGATGCATTCAGGTAGGCATAGACTTGTCTGCTCACTAAAGATTTTGAAAGAGAAAACACAGAGAATGACTGGCAAATTCTAAATCTAAACAAATGTGAACAGAGAAGGTTATTTTCTTTCTACAAAGCATGCAGGGAAAAAGCTGGGGATATTGAAAAACACAGTTACAAAAGAAACAAAGAACAAAGGAGAAACAGTGCAGACATAAAGGGTACACCCATCTATATACTGAATACTGCAGGAATTTGTCATCGTTTTATCCCACAAACCAGACAAGAACAGACATAAGGAGCAACAAAGATGCTCAGAGGCCTTCCTACAGAACAGGGTAAGAGATCAGGACTCTGGTTTAGAAAAGATGTAACTAGAGGTTCACAACACTGCAAAGAGAATTAGTAATTCAGCTTCCCACAATTCCAGAACAACAGAAAACCCAACAGTGTAAAATGCAAATCACAAAGTTCTTTCTCACAATAATCAGAAGTGTGAAGTCTTTATCACAGGATCATTGAGAAAGTAAAAGGGGTTCAAATCTAGACTTGATACAGTCATAAAAGACTGCTTCACCAGAAATTTCCAAAGAAATCCCTAAATTACCAACTGAGTTTAGGAAAATAAACCATGGAAAAGGGCACTCAGATGATGCTTTGTGATTCCTCTCTGAAAGCTCTGCTATACTGGCCATCACAGGTACTACAAGTTTAAATGGACTTCAGATACAAACCAGCATTAAAGTCCCTCTGTTTTCAGTCTAAAGGCCTTAAATATTACCAGAACTGGAATGAACAGGATTGTCCTGAAAAGTCAAAAACTATTAAAGCTATTGACTTTGGACAAGCAGATGAAACTCAGGTAATGAAATAGATTTAAATGACTGCCAAAAAATCTACACAGTCTGGCAGAAGCAGTTTAACAGAAGTTGGCATTTCCTTAAAAAACTGGGAGAGTACCTGCTCCTCATGTGACCAGGTTGAAGTAGATCATTATATATGATACAATAAGAAAATAAACTGAACTGTGTGCAGACCATAACGATCACTAGAACAGCTTGTAATATTGTTAATTCCTTTTTCTATCAACACACAAGGAAGCAGATAAATTTGTTACTAGAGAACTACAGGTCTTTATCCTGCTAACCACCTTTAGTTTGACCTAAGAATGCCTCCTGTGTTCACAGCTGGATCTTTTAAAGCAGAACCTGAATTCTGCCTATCTGCTGTAGAAATTCTTCAAGAGCCAGTAAAAGCAATTTTCAGAAAGCCATCTCCTTCCTCTTCAAAACAATTGAATCCACAGCAGCTGTGAATAGTGAAGAATGCTTCCTGTCACCTTTGTATCACAGCTTCTGACAGCGTCAGTGACAAAATCTGGCACACAATCTTCTCCCAGATTAATACCATCCACGGAGAAAAGGCAACAGTTCGTTAAATGCAGCATCCCAGTATTCCCCAGATATCCTGGGGATAATCTATATGAGGAATCCCAAGCAGCAGCAAGGCCATGCCCTAAAGAAATCTGGATTAAAGTATGCTTTGTGCATAGAATATTCTAAATGTATTCCTAGCTCAAGGTTAAATACTGTTTCTTTCTAAATATCAACCACGAATTAAGATCACATTATGATATCTGTATCTTCTATTTCAAAGAAAAAAATTTTCCACAGAGATCCCCAGAAGCTGGGTACAGCTAATCAAATTAACCTTGAATGACTTTCCAGCTGTGCCCAGCACAACTAACCAAACAGAGGAGGCAGGAGCAGCCCGGGGGAGCAGCCTGGCTGGTTCTTCTTGACTTCCAAACCCACCAACAGTTTGTTTGGCTTGTTAGAAGAAAAAGCTGTACAGGTAGGCCTGAAGAATGCTGGGTTCAGGTCTGCCACCTTTATGTTTCAAGCTAAACCTGTAGGGCCTGTACCACTGTGTCCCCAAGTTTTGTGTCAGGGAGTACAAAAAGCTGGGAAACACAGGGATTTGAAATGCAATCTCAATTTGCCCAGCAGTGGGAATGGCAGGAAATGAGAGAAAACCATTTGGTTATTTCACTGCTCATCCCAAGCAGCTCTGCAGAGTCAATTTCTGCAGCATCAATTTCTGCAGCGAGCTGAATGAAAACACTTCCTTCTGCAGGAGCTTGTGTAAACAGAGATACTGCAACCAACCTCACCTCAACACAAGGGAGAATCTCTGGCAGCTTCTCATTTTATCAAGTAATAAGAAATCTTTCAAATTCTCCACTCAGGAATCACTTCAGTCAAGTTGATTACCAAAGTAATTCTCTTAATTTGCAAGTTTAGTACAGAGCAGAGCCTACAGAAAACAGCTCAAATACCTGCAAACAAGATTTTTTTTTTCAGTTATGCAGAGATGTCTGCCTTGATTCCCAGTGATAATTTGTGGATGCACAGTATTGTTGCCTTATAAATAACACATATATTTCCACTGAGGAGTCTGTTCCCCACACTGAAACAATGTCACTAATAAATCTCACAGTTTGTAGGGCTAGAGCTGACATCCTCCCTTATTCAGAATATACCTTTACTGCCATACACATGTGTAAGACAATGTTATCAAGTACTTTTTAAAGGTGAAAAAACTGCTGTTTAAGAAGCAAGAGTGATGACACCAAACTAAATATAATATGAAAAAATCTAAGGATAGGAGGAAGAGGGAGGAGAATAACACACAAACAAACCCAAAACCAGCAAAGAATGTCTTCCAACACAGCTACCTCCACAAATCCTTATTCCTCCCTGTTCCTAACCAATCTCAAGTTATACTGCTTGTTCAACATGAATAAAACAAAATAAATTTCTCTCCATATGGTCTCTTCAAATTGAGAGCTAAAAATAGACAGCCATCAAGAAGGCTTAAACAATTTTATCAGTGCTTGATTTATTTCAGCTTTCTGCTCTCTCTGGTCACAATTCAGTGCAACCCATAAATAAGTTAGGCTGGTAAAGGAGATTGAATTTTTGAGGCCAGAACAGTAATTGAGGAATTGAACAGCCTGGAGGTTGAAATATCCCCTGGGATATAAGCCTATGGACCTATTAGCAGCTGTCTATTGCTTTTCCAGCCATGGACACCTATGAGCACGTCAACACAAGAACTGATTTAAGGTTCTTTGTGGCACACACAGACATGTCCTGGGCTCCACTGTGCTGTTACTCTGATGCAAGAATATCTCAGGAAAATCTCTGACTAAAAAAATCTCAAAACTATGGGAAAGCCCAATTTCCTATGAAGAAAGTCTGCATCAGCTCAGCACAATTTGATAATACAGAAAGTTGTATTTTACATTTTTTCTACACTGTATTAGCACTTGGAAAGACCGAAAGTGAAGCCTGAAAGAAAGAATTTGCATTTTTTTCTTAAAGGCCAAACAGACAAGCAAAACCACAGCCCCACCATCACCTGCCATTCTTTTGGTCACTCCCTCAGGACCAAACTTTGAGCAGAAAACCTCCACAGACATCCAAAGTGAGAAGGACGGATTGCAAACCCAACCCCTCACCAAACGCAAAAAAACAGTGGCAAAAACCCAACCCCTCACCAAACGCAAAAAAACCCAAAAATATCTCCAGGCCTTACTCTGCATGAAGATGTGGAAAAGGCCAGGCCTGCAGGGAGTGAGGCAGGGGGCTGTTGAGGGGCAGCCGTGAGGGCTTTCGGCTCAGCCGCCCCCTGCCCGGCCCGGGCTGCCCCATCGCGACTCCTCCGCCGTCTGTGGGGCCGGGGCCGGCCCGGGCTGCCCCATCGCGGCTCCTCCGCCGTCTGTGGGCCGGGGCCGGCCCGGGCTGCCCCATCGCGGCTCCTCCGCCGTCTGTGGGCCGGGGCCGGCCCGGGCTGCCCCATCGCGGCTCCTCCGCCGTCTGTGGGCCGGGGCCGGCCCGGGCTGCCCCATCGCGGCTCCTCCGCCGTCTTGGGGCCACGGCAGAGTCACAGCACAAAGGGCAGGAATGGCACCGCACAGCTCAAAGCGCAGGAATGGCACCGCACTCCTCCCTCAGGAGCTCGGCATCCCAGAGAACCCACGCTCGGAGCGGGCCGCGGCTCCGCGGCACTGACGGCTCCCCACACACCTGCCCCAGCAGCCGGGCTGGGACAAGGACATGGACAGTCACACACCGAGACCACAGGGGGACTTGGTGAGGGACATAAAGGGCACTCTGGGGACTCAGGGCAGGGCTGGAACCCCTGCTCAGGCCCTGGGCACAAGAACTGAGGGAGCAGCCCAAACGTGTTAGCCTGAGGCTGACCACCCCCTCAAAGAAAAACGAGCGTTTAACTCAAAATCACTAAGAGCTGGATTAAAAATGGAAAAGAGGAAATAGGAGAAAAAGATGCTTACTAAATCACTATTAAAATACACATTTCTAACTTTTGTAGTCTGAGAAAAGAAAGAAAACAACTATACATCTGGCGTTGTTTTGTAAGGAAAGATGACAGCAACTGAAACTAAAAAGCATTTGTTAAAAATTGGTTTTGACTAGCACATTTGTTCTGATCGAGCCTATCAGCTTGTTTTGAAGAAAGGCTGCTGACTGCATAAGGTACAAAAACAAAACAGCAATCGTTTGTTAGACCTGGGAAATGCCAAAAAGACAGACAGTATCATGGAATTTAGCACTACCAGTTATTCATAAATAATTCTTCTGATTAAATATTCACACACCATCATCATCATTTGTCTTGTCTGTTCTCATAGGCACCCTGTGCTCTGCTCCTACTGGATCTCAGCACAGACCGGTGATTTGGATGTATGACACTAAACCAGGATCTCTTCTGAATAACAATGTGCTGCTCATAAAATGCCCTTTCTCTCTCTCCAGCCTGCTCTGGGGGAGCAGTGGCAGCTCCTGCCTCCCCAGGGACTGGGCACAGCTCAGCCCCACACACAGGAGGCAGATGAGGGCTCTCTGTTTGCCTATCCCCAAGCTCCTCTGACAAGCCACTGTCTGATCTAGAGCTGTTCAAGTGGAAAGGGGAATGCATTTCCTTCCTCCTATTTGGCAGTATTTATCCATGACCACCAGGATACTGCTCAGTTGGACATTTTCTCTTTAAGTCTTGTAAACAAAATGCAAAATCTAAAGAAATTTTTATCTTAAGCAAGCAAAGAAAATAGATTTTCACCAAAATGTCTTGAAAAATAACAATTTCTATTAGAAATGTGGTTGGACAGCGAGCCTCCTAAAAGAAAAGCATGGCTCCTCTGCAGCTCAGCAGCTCCCCATGAAGGTCTCTGCATGCAGTGGGTTGTGCAGAGATGTGCAGAATGATCACCAGCCCCATGTTGTTCAGCTTCCCCCCTCACCTTGTGCTCCAGTAGACAGACAAGAGAACAGGACACCGCAGCAATTAAATTTAAAAAAAAATCACAAGGGCACCTTCTCACCAGGTGCTGCAAGCAGGTAAAAAGTCAGGTAAAAACAGTCTCTAGTGTGACTTATTGTGCATTTCCATCTGCCTGATTAGACATTAGATTTGAATTTTGGTGGGTGAGGATGATAGCAGGGCCAACTCCAAGCTAGGTGATATCACCATTACTATTTTCCAAACCTAAGTCCTGCATCAGCGTTAGCTTTGGCAGGTGTCAATTGCAATGGAGTCCTGGGGTGGCTGATGTGGAAAGGAGATATAACAAACACTATATTCTTCAAATTGAAAAATTTTCCCCAAGACAAGAATGAAAGTAAGTCTGGACCACACTGGACTGATGAAAATTAATACATCCTCCCCCACACTGTAATCATTAAAATAGATTTTTATCTGTTTTTACCACTATGAAGAACAACAGACAAAGTTTAAAAAGCTCAGGGCCAGCATCTTTTATTATTTAATTATTTGCATGAACTTGGAAAAGTTACCAAAAAAAAGTGTAACTTTCCAAGGAGCACATGGTATCTCAAACAATAAAGTCTCATTCTTCATCCTGCTGACAAGGTTTTCTCAAATTGCAGAATTTTAAGTACTGCCCAAAGTAGTATCTATCCTATTATTTTTAATTTAAAAAATAATTCAAATTGTAAATGACCACTGTTCATTAAAATGTACTTTTCTTCAACTGTAAGCACATTTCTGAATGACGTCAGGCAAGGCAGTAAGGAACTGTTAACTGCTGAAGAGACATAAATAGCAAATAAAAGCTCTTTAAGAGTCTTCTTCCATAGGCACATCCTCTTGTAGCTTCTGCACCATTTTGTCCTCCAGCTGTTTTGGTGTACCTTCAAAAAGAACAAATCAAATTCAACATGTTTCTCTAAACCGAAATAACTGTTTTTCTTTGAACAATAAACATCTCTATTCCAGGTGAAACAGCCTAAATATATTGCTTGAAGAGTTGTTTATGGGCAAATCCATCAAGCTCAAAGGTATTTACTGCTAACCTCCATCACCTCTTAAACTTGTTTTAGCAAAAAAGCTGATGCTGTTTTTATGCAAAATCTAAAATGCAGTCAAACCTGTGTTTTCATCTGCTATGACAAACTGATACAGCTGCCAATACCTGGCAGAACCTAGCAAAGGACTACAAAAATGCATTACTTATTACAGATCAATGGCCTTCTCCCACTTGTTTTTAAATAAACATTTAAAGCCCTCCTGAATGCCTGAATGCTGTGTTGTTCAGCAAGAATGCTAACTCTCAATAAGATGACCAAAAAGAAAAACAAGGGAAAAGAAAAATCCAAGACTTAAATTTGATTCTGCTCCCTGCCCAGTCAGAACTGCAGAATACCAAGAAGGCAGCTGGTGTTGGACCAACAGATGGACCACACAGTGCTGTGCATCATTCATTTAGTAAAAGCAAAGACAAACACAGAAATAATCACTTTAATTTATAATTTTGAATTCAGATCTTTTTCCTTTCCTCAAAAAAAAAAAAAAAGGCGGGGGTACATGACACATTTAACCTTAAACCAAAGTGTGAATATATCCTGACAAAAATCCAAAAATCTAAGAAAAACCATAGAACAAACTTCTAATTAATATCTCATAATGAAGAAACAAAATCACTGGTAATTTTGATAAAACAAGAGCTAATGGAAATGTTTTTAACTTGTCTTCATTACTCTACTTCATTAAGTGTATTTTTAAAAGTAAATAATTTATTTTAAATGTGACTTCACTGAAGGAACAGTATTTTCATGTAATTTCTACACAACTGACTGACAAATTCAAGCAGTAAAGTTGAACTACTGTGTTTTATATCATTCAGTGGTAGAGTCTGTGGAGTTCAACTAACCAGGTCAAAGGGAACACTTAGATAAAGGCATCAGATAACAAACATGCAGTTCATGCAGCACCAGGTACTGAGTGCAATTTAAACCACAAAAATAATGAAGAGAAAGGACTAGATGGGATGAATGCAGGACTAGACAAATAAAAAGGTAAATTTGATTCAGAACTAAGACACTACTTACATTTACTGGCAAGAACTATTACTCATATTCAACAGACAAATTAATTGTAAGACAAATGTACAGGATTATTGATCTGTAGAATGAGTCACTCATCCTAAAACTGTGTAGGCAAACCAGTAACTCAAGTTCTTACCTGCATGGGGAGCACGAAGAAGGTGGATATTCTGTTTGACTTCTTTGATGTCTTCTGCCTTCTGCAACTCTTTGCTCTTCTTTAATCTGGGAAAGGGGAAATTAGATTTAATCACCTTCAAAGAGGAGATACAGACTTTCATTTTAATGCATGATATCTCTTGCTAAAGGTATGTACAGGCTGTAAATAACTATGATTATGAGGAAATCAAGGTAAAAAGTATTTGAAAACCAATTAAAAAAATACTGGATATTAAGCCACAAAAAATGCAGCACTGTACCAACTTCTATCAGAATTTTGTTAAATTTTAAGACTCTGTATACACAAGTACTACATTACTGTAGCTGTTAAATCCTTGAGTGTCCAAAAGCTGCATTTCCTTGGACAGCCAATAACACAGGGTAGAGCCCACCCAGTGTATTTTACCCCATCACTTGGATGACTGTGTATATAAAAAGCAAATTACTCTTTAAAACTGGATCATTCAATTTCTGGAAAGGTTGTCTAACACACACGGGCAAGGGATTCCCATCACACAGATAATTCTCACCTGTTCATAATAAATCTGGCTTGGCGTTTTTGCTTTATTTCCTCCACTCTCTTCATTGCATCCACTGAAATAAAGCAGAAGTTGTTTTAAATGTGCTTAAATCCCTGCAGCAGAAAATCCATGCTATTTTTGTAAAGCAGCTCTTACCAGCACTCCCAGAATACCTAAATACCAGAGGTAATTCTTACACTATGTAGAGGAAACTATTCCTTCTTCCAAGAGCAGGATAAGGGAATATTCTGTGTAGCAACTCTGATAACTTGTATTTTAAAACTTATTTATGCTTCTATTTTTGTGCCTACACAGAATGTCTAAAGTTAACCATCACTGCAAAAGACTCTACTTGAAAAAGATGCAAGTTACCACCTTCGCCTTTGTGGCATTCATCCACATGAATATAAGCACTTCTCCTATTTTATGACAATTGATTCTATGAAGCAAACTGAAGTGGCATGAGACAAACACAGAAACAATTGCATCATGTAAAAAGCTTACATTGGGAGCCTCCTAAAAAGCTGGAAAACCACTTAGGGGTTTTGAAGACAAAATAAAGGACTTCTGATCCTCATTTTCAAACCAGTTTCAGGAAAAAAACATCAAGTGAAACTCCACACCTGTTTACAACTCAAACCTCCTCCACATACTCAGAATTTGGTCATGATTTCAGTATTTTCAAGCACAATCACTACAAGCTGTCAATACTCTAAAAAGTCTTTTGAAAACACATTCATAAGTAAAAAATTAATTTTTTTGTTTTCTCCTATAATGACTCACCAGTCTTGTTCCACAACTCTCTCTGGTATTTCACTGGTTCGTTCCTACGTTTTTCAAATTCAAATGAATTATCCTGTATCAAGAAAAAGTAAATAGAGACTTATGCAGAAGCTTTTTTAGATCAATACATTCATACTGTAGCAGTCACTCACAGAACTGAATATTTTATGGGATTCTTTTCCCCCTTTCAGAAGCTCAGTTCCTAGACTTGAACAATCATTAGAGAGAAATATGAGAAGGAAATGGAGTCAAGTGTTTGACCTCAAAGTGTCAGGAGCCACAGTGATTTGTCTGAAGAGGACTATTTACCACAACATCACCCTCAACTATTTTCTATTTAGCAAGACTAAAGGAACAGAGAAAACCCATGTGGAATAGGAAATACAGAGCAGATTAGACAGGTGGAAGGCGAAATTGAAAACCTGTAGATTTGAAAGCATTTATTGCAGGACAAACAAGCTCTACTCAACAGCTTGTAATTTTGAAATGGTTTTAAAAAAATACCCCAACCACCATTTCATTTTAAGAATACTGAAACAGCCTAATTTGAAATTGTGAAATATTTTAGTTGATACCTCTGGCACTTGGGACAGCTGCCATGCTCTTAACCATGCCCCCTCACTCCCATGAGAGCTGAAGATTAAAAACAGTTTCCTGGTCTTTTTTTCGCCAGGCACACTTAGCTTTATATCAGTTTTATCCAAGGACTTCTCCCCGCCCAAAGGTTGCTTTGTTGTGGTAGAGCTGAGTTACACAGCACTAAGTGCATATATTGGCTTTATTCTTAAAATACATTATGTATCTCAAAATTGTAACATATTGTCATCTATTTAGACATGTATAAAGTAATTTTAAATTCAGTTATTTTCAAAAATGTAATTCAACATAGCCAGAAATAACTCAAAAGCAAGAAACGCAATTACTGAAGATGCTAATTAACCATAGCTTTTCAGAGTCACATTAAAAAATAAAACCACATTCTTTCCCTTAAAAGATCCACAAAAAGCAGGAAATCACTGTATCAAAATGCTTACTAAATTTTTAATATTCTGTAAAAAAATAGGTAATTAAGTCACAATAATTCTTGAATTATTTAAGGACTGTCCCACCAACTATGAATGTTTAATACTTTTACCACTGAAGCAACTTTGTTTTGAAATTGCATTTGAGGTCTCATGCTGTTTTTCAAACATTCCTTTCTATGCAAAGACTTTTTCTACACACTGTGAGCTTTAAAGAGGCTTCACAGGTAAATATTTTAAGGGTCTACATAGAGAGACTTCCTCAGGTACCTGGTAACTCAGATTATTCGTGCAGAAACACAACTACCAATTGTATACATACAGACTGGAGGATTTATGGGTGGGAAGAAATGCCTTGGACTTGGGAGCCACCACGTGTTCCCAGAACAGACACCTGATACACTGGCTTTCATCCTGAAGGTGGAAGATCCAGGTTTTAATCAAGCTGAATGAACAGCTCACTCTCAAGAAACTCTCACAGTCTCTTCCACAATCCCTCTTGTCCCCAGCTCCTTTCATTAAATGACAATGCTTTAAGGCACCCAGCCCAGCCCCAGGAAGAGCCATTTGAGTGTGCTGATGTAAAGTGGGAACCAGTTCAGCTTCTCACCACTGTCAGTTCCTTGCCAGCTGCTTTACGGAACGCTTTAGTCCATCTCATCTTTCTGGGATTTCGCTTCTTTTTAAAGTTTCTGTGGCATTTTGATTTGCAGAATCTAAATATCTTAAAAAAGGGGGTGAAAAAGAAGAAAAATCTTAGTTAAATCATGTTATTCGTGCCCCACTGCAAGTGTGATATCAAACACTGAGGTTACTCTAACAATACTCCTCATTAGAAATTATATTCAGGTTCCAAATGCCAGTAATTTTATAGGAAATACAGCTATTAACAAAAACAAATTCAAGCACTAATATTGTTTTTTTCACTATAAAGTCAATTTCACAGCTGCCAGGGTTAAGCACAAGTACTTACAATTAAGCTGATTATACATAAAATACACCTGAGTTTTGAGAATTATCATCTGCAAAAATAACCATAAAGCCAAACCTGCAGTATGAATAAACAATTTTCCACAGCTGCCAGCACTTCTTAGATACAGTACCATCCTGAGAACAACAAAAAATCCTCACACCTCTCATAATGAATGCAACACACACACAAAAACGTCTGTTTTCTGGGATGCAGCCTTAAGCCCCAAAGATTACCCTGCAGGAGTCCTAAGCACATTAGTTAAGTCCTGCACTGAAATTACTGAAAGCTGTTAAAGCATATGACAAAACCTTTTAATTGACCTTGTTCTTTTTCCCCTATTTTTCTACAGCCATATCCTCCTTTCCATCTAATAGTCAATTCTAAAAAATGTACTAGAACTTCTAAATTCTAAAATCTAATAGCAATTTAAAATTAAATTAAAATTAAAAATTAAATTTAAAAATAATAGAAATTCTAAATCCTACAATTTAATAGAAAATATGAAACTCTTAATTACAGCAATCATCTTCGAATACCTTTTTTTTTTTTTTTTTTTTTAACACTCTTCTACCACGTTTTTTCACCTCGGCTCAGGCACACCTGCCACGGCGTTTTGCCTTTTCAGGGATGATCTGTTCACAAGTGATGCGTTTGAGAGCGCCCCTCGCGGCCGCAGTGCGCGCACCGCCCGTGGCAGCGCGCTGCCAGCCCGGCGCTGTGCCTCAGCCCGCGATCCCTCCGGCCGCCCGGGCCCGGGAGGGAAGCGAGGTGCGCAAGCTTCGCCGCACGCCGGGCGCTCCCACGCCCCGAAGCACCGGCGCGGAGCGCGGCAGAGGCTGGGAGGCCATACCCAGCATTGTGTGTACGGAGCTGTCAGGCCGGCAGAGCCCCGACAGCCTCAGCCGGGGGGGCCACAGCGGATCCCGCAGCCACCGCTCCTCCCGCAGCGCCCGCCCCGCACTCTGCATCCCGCACTGCCCCGAGCCGAGCTTGCTGCCACCTGGAGCCAAAGTCTAAGAATTAAAGGGTGAGCATTCTGTGCTGCTCAGCGAAGTGTATTATTTCTTACTAAAAACTGAAAACAAATCGTTCACCCACCACTCTTGCCGACGGCCACAGCACCTGCCAAATTACTACATCGCTCCCGGTCCTAATATTTAAATATCAGTAAGACACGAATTTCACAGATTGACAGAATAGTCAGAGTTGGAACGGACCCACAGACAAGAGGATTACTGACTCCAGCTCTTAAGCAAGTGGCCCGCACAGGGATCGAACCCACACCACAGCCTCGGTGTTCTCAGCACCGCACTCTGTACCCCGGCAGGGCCCGGTGCCGAGCGCCAGCAGCACTCCCGGGACAGGGGCTCCGGCCGTGAGCGCCCCGCGTGAGGCGCGGCCGGTGACACCGAGCCCCGCCGGGGCCCGCCCGCACGGGCCGGGCCGGCGCAGGGAGCGGCCGCGAGCACTGCGGGGAGGGCGGTGCCGGTCGGGCGGTACCTTGCAGTCGTTGCGCACGAACATGACGCCGTGTCCCGGGTAGATGGGCCCCGAACAGAAGTAGCACTTCTCGATGCGCATGGCGGCGGCGGCAGCGGCGCGGGCGGAAGCGCGGCCCAGCTGACCGGAGGCGGCGGCGCGGGGCGGGCCCGGCTCCCGCAGCGCCGCCGCAGCGCCCCCTGCCGGCCCCGCCGCCGGCCCACACGGGCACGACCCTGGCTTCTGTTTATAAAGGAAAAATTGTGTTCCAAGGGCAAGAAATTAACGAATCCATGCGGATATAAGGATAGACAGAGTAACCCAAGGAAAAGAAAGGGAGTTAGACATAGATTTTTAAATCTACAGTTAATTTACTGTAAAGTTCAGACAACACTTTCTGTGCTGTTTTCATATCTGTAAAATCCAAAATCTCACCAAAATTTGAAGTCCTAAAACCAATGGTTCTGAATATCATATAGGTAGGTACCTGTTACTCCTTCTGTTCCCTCTCCTAGAGTTATCTGTTTATTGTGAAAGGACCTAAATACTAGGCCCTGTACCATCCAAATTGTTTGGAATTGGAGATCTTCTCTCTATTCTTCAATTGTAGGATGCTGTCCCAGCTCTGAGTCTGAAATCCTCCTCACCACAAGAGTGTTTACCACCACAATTCCTGCCTCTCCATTTGAAAGAAATTTAAATGAGCATCTGGTTATCTGGTGAAAAATCCATGTGTTGAATTGCATGTGCTTCTAAAGCATTTTTTGCTTTCTGGTTTCTAGAACAAGAAAAGAAAGGCAGTCAGCTTGGTGCTGTATTAAGAAATATCAGAGGAAGAAAGAAAACTTGCTTTAGCACAGTGGAGTCACCTTATCTGCGCAGAGGCTGCCTCCAATCTTTCAGCCCCGTCTGCTGCAGGGAGCGGGGCTGGAGCACAGGGGTGGCCAGGCTGTCAATGGCTCTCACACTGCAGCCAGCGAGGGCTCTGAGGTGGGACTGAGGATGGCAACCCAGGCGAGAAGAGGAGATGTTAAAGATACACACACAATCCAATTTTATCAGGGAAGCTATGAAGACAAGTTTACAGCTACAGGAAAAAACAAATAGTAAACAAGTTTGATTAGGTCCCAGGCTGCTCTCCTTTTTCAGTTTGATTACTTTGAGTTTCCTGCCTATGCCATTTTTTCCCCTGTGGGCTGTATTTATTTCACTTTTCCTGGCAGAGCACTGTGTGGTGAAGTGTTTGGTGACTTCTATAGTTTAAACACTTTGAATTACAGACTGTCACCAATACATCCAGCAGACAGGATGTGAGTGCACAGTGATAATACCAGCATTTAACAATAAATTATCACTCCCAGCTCGTTTTTTCACATCAAAGCACTAATCTTCTCCACAAGCCATTATGCTGTAGATCTGAAGTGCTTGTTCCTGACTAAAAGGCAATATAGGTTGAAGGTTGCTGGTGACAGAATCCAGATTAATTATAGAAAACAAATATGTACTTCTACTCCATTAATAGTTATTCACAGATAGAATTAGGTATCCAGGTGAAAAACAGCCTCACTGGAAGAAGAGATTTTACAGCAAACCAAGTGGCTCATTTGTTTTTGACACAGACTACTACAGCAAGAACTGTTTCACCAAACATCTCAACTCACCTTAAACTCATAGCAAAGCTCTGATCTGCAAGTATTTACATACTTGTAAAAGTTTCCTAATAGAAGTAAAAGAACTGTTTTACAGTCATGTGAAAGAATAAACAACTGTCAGGCAAATGCACCTGTAGGATCATTTTCAGAGACATATGATCATGTTGGGTAGAAGACACTTCTGGGGGTCATCTAGAGCAAAGCCCTGCTCAAAGCAGAACAAATTAATACCAGGCTCAAGGCCACATCCAGTTTAGTTTTTAGTGTCTTCAAGGACAGACTCCATAATCTTCCTGAGCTCCTGTTCCAATTTCTGACCACTTCTATGGGGGCAATCTTTTCCTACTATTTAATCTTAATTTCCTAGAGAACATTTCTCTCTTGCCTTTTTCCTATCCCTGTGCCCTCTGAGACGGGTCTGGCTCCACCCATTAGAGTTCAAGACAGCAGAAAGGTCTCCCTTAGCTTAAAGCCAAGCAAACTCTGTTCTGTCTCTTCCTACCCCTTGTGTTCCAGCCTCCTGATCTTGGTGGCATCTGCTGGACCCACTCCATGTGTTAATGTCTTTCTTCTACTGAGGTGTCCAAAAGAGGGCACAGAACTCCAGTCAATCTTACAATTACTGAAGATAAGGAAAGACTGACTTTCCCAACCTGTCACCTTCATTTTACCAGCTGGATACAGCTGGCCTTCTCTGCCACAGTAGCACACTTTTGTGTTTTGGTCAGCCTCCTTTGGAACAGGATGCTCATCCCCTTATCTGAAAAATGTTTTTTCAGCTAGCACTAGTGCATAGGGTTATTGCAGCCCAGGAGGACTAGCCAGTGACACTTGACACTTTCCCTTTTTAAAATGAATGAGGTTTAGTTCAGCTCATTCTCTTGCCTGTCAAGGAACCTCTGAATAGCAGCACTGCCCTCCAGCACATTATAACCTACCTGGTAATAGACACTGCTCTTGATGGAAGTAGTTACTCTGAAAAATCAGGCTCCTTACCTTTGTAGAAGCAATGAAGTTGACAAAATGCATTGCTTGATTCCCTTTGCTCCGAGCACACGACACGCTCAGATGAGCGGCATTCTGAACGTCTCATGAACACAGAACTGATGTCTCCATTGTCCTCTCTGGGTCTGGGCTCCTCCTGGCATCACCCAGCATTCACCAGGCTCCTGTCTGACTGGTTTGCCCAGTGGAAGAGAGGGTCACCAAGTACCTCAACCACAGCACAGACCTTGGACACATCTGAACAAAGAAGTCTCACAACACCCAGGGACAGCACAGGACACGGACTGACATTGAACAACAGGAGATGTTACAGTCCAGTTCAACAGTGCTGGCAAAGTTCATGTCAGGAATGTATAACTATTTTATATTATTCTAAGAAATCCTGCGACAATCCATCTTAATGGAAACACTTTCCAAAACTTTGTTCAATTACAGATAAACGTCTCCATCTGACACTGAATGGAAACAACTTTTCTTGAAATAACAGTTTCACATCACCTAAGAATTCTTGTTTCTTTGTTTCTTAAAACCAGTACTAGTCTAGTAAGAGCAGTGTAATTTACTGTCAAGAAACATTTACTGTGATTTCTCCTGAGAGTTTAAAAGGGAACAAAAGTTTTGTCACACAATAACTCAAACAGATAAGTCTTATGGCACATTTGAAAGGCTGACATCAAAGCAATTTTATGTAGATCCTCTTTGCAAATAGTTACAAATAATAGGCATGACACAAATATGACAGTTTCAGTATTTAATATTTAATATCCAATTTAAACATAAGTATTCAAAAGGAAATATTTTTACACTATTTCAGTAGTCACTTAGCTCAATAGCTGGTTGCAATAATCCTTAAAGTTTTCAGGAACTGGATGGAGCTATAAGCACAAAAACTCCCATTTTAAGTTAATGCATGACAAAGTTCCACTGCAACCCTCTGAAAACCAGAGTTACATTAAAAGAAATTCAGACACTGAAGTACATTGAAATGTATTGTGTCTTACACTAGAGTTTCTTACTCTACTGGTCAGAAACATGATGGTAACTTCAAAAGGCACTCTGAATTAAACTACAGTAACTCCGGTCTACAAGCATTTTAGAAGTGGAGTAGAAAAAAACCAAAACCCTATACTCATATAAATTTCTTTTACCTCTGTCCTAGCCCCAGAGCAGTCAAATTATATTGCACTTTTAAAATATTCTGTGTAGGCTGTGATAAAAATCTAATATTTACACATTGTGTTTGTTAAAGAACAATGCATTACTGTGTAAAATATTTTAAGAACCAAGTTTAAATACTTACTCTTGTATTAATTAATATAACCAGAAGCTACATCAAATATTTTTCCTTTGAGCCTATTCTAGAAACGTTTTTGGTCCTTCCTTCAAAAATTTTGTAATGCTGCAATTCATGTTCATAACTGGTATCAATACTTGTCTGAAATTGCAGTAGTTAGAATATTTAAATAAATAAATACATAATTTCTAAAGAAGCAATAGCTTTGGAGTTCTGTAAACAAGCTGCTCTGGAAGGTCTGTAACAAGACTCAATTTGGCATGTTATGATTTTAATTGGCAATACCTTACAATTATACAACCTCTGCCAGGGTAGAAAACAGTTTGGTAGGCACATCTTATGAATCAGTCTGGGCAAAAGCCCAAAAAATACTGATTGTTTCCTAGGTCACGTGAATAAATAAAAATGGTTAGAGTAACATGATCCACTGAAACCAAAAATTACATTTATGTGATCCATAGCTGGGGGGAGAGAAAAATAACTATATTCTTTTTAAAATACAATCTAAAGGAAATGAACAAGCCATAAATTACTATATGGTAACCAAGATGTTCAGGACACAAAGGTTGGCAGAATAACATGAGCATTATAAAGTCATAGAAATACTGATCTACAGGTCTAGTATCTTAGCTGCATCTCACCAGAAGACAATAATCATTCATTTCTCAATCCAAATTTGAAGAAACATTCTCAATCTGTGTTTGGTAAAACAAATTCAGTGTGAAGCACCAACTCTGATGAAATTTTCCTGACATCTAGGTTGCCCTACATTCCTGTTAAAACATGAGTAGCAATATGAAAGAAACATAACAGATGCACAGTTATGCCATTTGCTTATAAATTTACATACATGCATGTTCTAGAAATTCAAATGATGTCAGGAGATCTCATAGGCTGCATTGGATGTATTTCATATAGTACAGTTGTAGTTTACATGTTCAATTATATGACATGCCCCAAGTGCTCTGTGTGCACACCCCTGTGCTTTTCTAGAGCTTTTTATTCTGTACTGAAGTGCTTCCCTTTGGTTTTCATCACTGAAAACTGATGGATTAGGAGAGCAAGAAAAAACTACTCTCAGGCTTTTGTGGAAAACACAGGATGTGCTCTTTAAGATTGTTATTAAATGGTGAAATGATTAAATGTTTCTTTTTAAAACCAAGAAGCAAGTTGGTTATCTTGTTGTTAGGAGACACCAAGAGCTGTCACAATATCTAATCTAAATGCCTACTCTGTGTAGTTAATGGAGACTGCCAAGGGCAACTGCAAATCCTTCAACTCAAGCCTACCCTTTCTGGCTGCCCACAGAGACATGTTTCTGAATTTGGTAATGAAAATTCCTTTCTTCCCCTTTCCTCCCAAGCAGAGAATTAGAGGAACATTCAGTGCTAAACCAAATTGAACCTCTGTCCCAAAGCTAATAAACTGCATACCTTACAAATGAAGATCAACATTGTTTGAGAGAAAGCAAACAAAAATTCTTACAAAGAATTAATATAGCTCATTAAATAACTACACAAAGCAATTTGTCCCAAAGTTAAACAGGTAAGCTGCAACTGTACTGAATCATACACATGAAAGTTAATTGTAACTGGGCTAACAGCCACATCTGCCTTTTTCTTGCTCCTCATTCAGTTGTTCTGTAGAGCTGTGCCCATTGGAGTGCACCACCCCTTCAGGGATCCAGGATTTATCCACACATCGTTCCATGCGCTTCATTATGAGGTCAAGCAGAGTTTCAATGGCTTTGCTTACATTATTCCCATTTGCTGCACTGGTTTCAAAATATGGGATTCTGCAGGAGACAAAAAATATAACCTTACATCATACAGTTGTCACTCACAGAAGAAAAAAAAAAATACAGTATTACTGCACACTAAGACTGTCACTGCTACTCCATAGCAGAGAGACACTAAGTGCTCAGTGAAATGCAAAAGGAATTAATGAAATGGCTGACTGGAGGTAGGGCAGAAGGGCAAACATTAATGGAGACCACAATTTACAGGGACACTTGTCAGCATGATTTCCCAAAGTTGTCCTCCTGAGGTCTGTTTTTTTTAACTCCATTCCCTGCAAGAGATGCAGTTACTCCAGAGCTGATGTGCATAGAAATCAGTGAGGAGAACATTTGTGCACACAAGGACATATAAAGTAATTACAGGAGAAGGAAAGCTGCTACAGCCATTCCTCTGTGGGTAAGGCACTAAAGACTCACAGTGTGGTGGTACTCATCACTACAGAAGGTGACTTTCTTCTATTGACACCACAACTCTAAACTTTCTTACATAAAAGAAGAAATCTCAGTGCTCAGAGCATCTATGTCTTTGTTAAGAAAAGTTTCTGGCACCTTGGTTTCTAAAGTGCATTGCTTGTTTCTTCACTGTTGTGGGTCAGGATGTTCCACTGTGGATCTGCAGCTATTGCTTTCTGCACAGAGTGCTCCCCACAGTGTGGTGCTACAGTGGCTGCATCTGTGTTACTGCCCAGGAAACTGATACCATCACTTCAGAATTTTAAGTATTTCTTACTTAACTTGCAAGACACAATGAGTGGCCAAAAGTCTCTTGCTGTGTCTGTGCAGGTCTCTTGCAATCTGTTTCAAATACACCACATTTCCATTTGAGGCCCTTCCACAGAAGGGGACATTCACTATCTCACACTTTAGTTACCAGAAGACTGTTCACTGCAGCAGGATTTATCTTTCCTTCCCTCACGAGAAAGTGACTCATAGCAGCCGTCCTGTCTCACCTCTACAGGGCAGAGAACTTCATAACTGCCTACAGATTGGATGCGACCCACAACCTTGGCTTTTTTAGTTCACTATTCCTAAATTAAGTTGCATTTTCACCACAAAGATAAATACCTCATAAATCATTTTCAGAAGTCACATGCAAAGTGATTTAAGATATGGTCACATGCTATCAGCCGCTGTTTAAAACTTCTTGCTCCTTCACAAGGAGCTGGTTAAAGTACCACATGTACTTGCTGTTGTCTGTGTGACATGGACTTGACTTCAAACAAGCATTTTCACAGAAGTAAAAAGTAAGGAAGTATTACTGCACTAAACCATTTCTTTCTCATAGACAGATGGCTTCTGATTTGCCTCCAATGATTCTTAATGGCCAAGGCAAACTAATTTTGCCCAGTAAACATCATGACACAGCAGAAGACCTGCAGAACAAGGCAGCTTGCACTGAGGAGCCAGTGTTCCCACTACTGCCCGCCCTGTGGGCTTTACTTTGGAGCAGTTCTACTCTATCCCTCCAGACAAAGGTGGATTAGTGGTTGGAGCACATCATTTAACTGAGCTTTCATTTGAGAAGTCCAGTTCATGTGCTAGAAAATTGCTCCACTATGTGAATTAAAACACAACAAATGCATCAGATGATTTCCTTCAGAAATGTGTTTTTGATTCTCAGTGAAAAGCAAAGGTAATCCAAAGATAAGCCCCATGAAAGAGTTAAGGGAGTATAAAAGTACAAATTAATATCTGATAGGAACAAAGACTTCACACACTTCCTTCAGAGGCACATGACCTGTGCCTGGCAGGAAGGGGAAGGACAAGGCTACCCTGCCTTCCTACTGGGCTGACTCAATTTTCAGACTCCCTGGGAGTCTATGAGAGTGCAGATGCCTCAGCACAGGTAAGAGCAAAGAGACCCCATTATTCACCTGCCTCTCTAAATTCTCTCTCTTTTCCAGAAAGTTTGTGAAAATTTACACTGTTTACTGCCAAGCAAAGAAGATGACCCAATCTCCTGTGCAAGATTACTGCAATACTAAGTACTTATTTTTGAGCAATGAAGAAAATAATAATTGCATACAGAAAAAAAGATATCATACCAGGCAGTTAAGCATTCTAAAATGCTTATTCTCACAATAACCTTTCGCTATACAGAAAAAAAGTATTACAGAAAATATCTCATTCTGCTCTAAACACAGCAATAATTGCAATAAAGTTACTTACCCATATTTTTCTGCAAGTTCCTTAGCATCTTCTTCCTTCACCATCCTTTGGTCCTCCAGGTCACTCTTGTTTCCACATAACACAATGTCTGGGTTTTCACAGTAGGCATGCATTTGTAGCTGACCTGGCAGCACCAACATGAAGAGGGTCACGAGTCACTCTCACACACACTCCCCTAGGAACACTACCACACACCAAGCCTGCTCTGCTGGCTCACAGCCCTGCTCCACTGGCCTGAGGAGCCACAGAACAGGTGGGCTTCCACTGTCACATACCCAGGGAAAAACCCAGGCAAACAGAGCCTGGGCAGAGTTAGCACAGAAACTTGAGCATTTGCAGCTGAAGGAGTTACACTCACTAAGCACCTACAGTGAGTGCCAGGAAAGGATCTGCTTCCCTCTACAGATGGATGATGCAGTTTGGGAACTCCTTTGCCTGGATATACCGGCCAAGTAAGATTTGCCTTCCATTATGTTTTGCTGACAAAGCTTCAGGTGAGCCAAAATATTTTAGCATAGGCTTCCCACACACTTAAATTACTGAACAGCACCAGAGCCAGGGATAGGATATGGTCTCAGCTTTCTTTTATATAGGTTAAAATCCAAGTTCAGTAGGCAAAGCTGAATTTCAGGCAAGCCCTAGAAGCC
Source organism: Molothrus aeneus (assembly GCF_037042795.1). Classification (NCBI taxonomy): domain Eukaryota; kingdom Metazoa; phylum Chordata; class Aves; order Passeriformes; family Icteridae; genus Molothrus; species Molothrus aeneus. Next base: position 7,599,926 of record NC_089658.1, on the reverse strand, counting down.
ATCACTAGCAGCTATTAGAATTATAATACAACATTTACATTATTTTACCGAGAAAGCCATAAAAACCAGTATTTTAAGCTCTAATTCTCAGTGAGACTCCATATTTACAAACATAACCCCCACACCCCATTTCACCCATGCAAAGAAAGAAAGAAAAAAAAAAAAAGAGCCATACTTATCCAGTTCCTGACATTCAGAAAGCTTTGCTCATTTGTCAGATCAAAGAGCAGAAGAAACCCCATGGCATCTCTGAAGAAAGCTGTAGTCAAGCTACGAAACCTAGACCAGCAAAGAGAAATTAATTTGCTCATCTGACAAGTTACTTGGAAAACATAATTGCTTACAATCAAAGAAGAAGTGAGGTAACTTAAGACTGAATGAACCAGAAGGAAATATTCATAGTTGTTTTGCTGAGGCAGAGGCTGTGTAAGAAAAATTGCTAACATTGCTGTGGCCTGATCAAGGCCTAAGGAATCAAGGAGACTTGAGTGTGAGAGCTTTAAACAGTCTTCCACTATAAAGCATGCCTTGATCAAGATTCAAAAATTAAAACAATAATTAAACTCTAACTTTGAACAAAATTTTATCCCCTGTACACATCAGTCCTTGAATGTAAGATTAACAACTACAAGAATGCTAGTCCTTTGATAGGCCAATAGAAAAGAATCCTTTGAGATGCTTTTGCCTGTCTGACTTTCCCAAGACATCAAAATATTTACAGAAATTTCAGAGAACTTTAAAAAGACAAGCTTTAAAAGTATCTATATGTGCTGGCTATGAAAAAAAAAAAGACTAAAAAGCAAGAAATACAGGTTTTGTGTTCTACAGTTGTAAATTACAGTTAGAATTTACTGGGTACCCACAGATAGCTTTCCGTTGCTGTTACAGTAAGCTCTCATTGCAATCTTGGGCCATACCTTTCCTGCCCTGCAGTGTCCCAGAGCTGAAGATGGATCCTCTGTCCTCTGCCACCAACACCATCAGGCCCATTGGGTCTGTACACCTGGAAGAGGTAAATTTGCAGGACTGTTACCAGTCCAGCTGCTACAGAACACAAAAGAACTGACATTTGAAGTCATTAAATGCAGCAAAATTAGCACTGCTGATACACAGATGCCAACTACAACTCAATCCTCTGCTTTGTAAGGCAAAAGTAGTATGAGATACATTTTAATATTGCATCCAATTAAATATTTAAAAATAAGGGTAAAAGGGAAACTGCAAATCCAGGGCCCAATAGACTAGGGACTACAGATAGATATTTAGAGCCACGAGACAATTTTCATATTTTGATTTTCTGGGTTTTTTACTACCTTACATCATGTTCAAAATAAAATATAAGAAAGCAACAATGCCATCTGGCAATGTATTTGTAGTAGTAGCAGAACCTCATTTGCAAACAGGATATACTCAAGAGATAATGACATCTCTACTTAGCTGCCAAAATGCTGCTGAAAAATTGCTGAGGGTAGATCTTATCAGATCACAGCTTATAAAGCAGAAATTGGATGATAAAAATAAAGGCTGAAGAGTTTGCTCAGCATGAAAAAATAAATAAGGGCATTTATTAGTCTTGGAAGGATCAGATAAAAATAGATTCATTTCTTGTTTAGAATGCTTCAAGTTAAGTCATCTTCGTTACCTTCAAATGTCATTGTATCTAAGCTTACAAGAGCTACAAACAGATCTTCAGAATTCCACAAATTCAGCAAGTTTATGTATTATAAGATTCAAGCTCTGAAGCCTAAACCTTATCTTGAGTTATCAAATATGCTAATCAAGTAAACCACCATGTTTACGATCCCACTAAAGGGAGATTGACTTATTCAAGGGACCAGTTTGGCATTGAACTAAGGTATCTAGTCCTTGAACTACTGTGGTGCATGTCATGCACCAAAAACCAGTCTGCACAACGCCCATTACCCCATCCAGATTTCTGGACACAGGAAATCACCAGGCTACAATGAAAGACATTTAATAGCTGTACATAACAACAAAAAGCTTGTGCCAACTCCATTTCTCAGAGCAGTAAGGACCAGCATCCAATTGGTTATGGCATTCTAGTGCTCAGTTTCATATGAGAAGTACATTTGCTTAGTTTAATAACAATTCAGGGGTTGAAAAAAGCAACCTTATATTTCATAATTTTTCTCTGCTAGTGGTGACTGCTTAGGAAGCCAGATCAGCTGCATGTTTAAAAAATTTGCATTTCATTTGCAGGTTTAAAAAATTTACTGCACCATTGTTCAGTAGCCATTTCAGTTCATACCCAGCAAAAACATTTTACTACAGTTCAGTCTTTCCTGGTGAAAAGAGTTCAACAGTACAAGTGCTACTCCAGGTCCTGTGTGCATTCGTCACAGAGTTGACACACTCATCAACGCCTGCTGAGCAGAAAGAAATGGTTTCTTAAAGTCAGCTCTTTAACTTCTGGGGAAATGAGTCTGTACACAGCAATGACAAATACAGCCAGGTCAGATGAGGCCTTTCCTGTCACAGAATGAAGCACACAATAACACTGATTGCAGGCCTGCACACAGACAAACACCATTTTCAAGTAGCACATTTCATACAAACTCACCACTCTCTTTTCCCGAAAGTCAATGCCCACCGTTGTGATGAATTTGGAATTAAATTTGCCATCTGTATATTGGTAAAGAAGGCTGGTCTTTCCTACTCCAGAATCACCAAGTGCTAGGAATTTTATGAGGTAATCGTAGTCCCCATCAGACATAGTGAGAATTCAGGCGGCACCTTAAAAAGCAAAGCAAAAAGGAACAGTTAGTCCAGAGCTCTGCCAGGACGACTGACAAGTGTTTAAAACACAAATCACTCCCTGAACTACAAAGCAGCAAGTGGTGGGGCCAGTTCTGTGCTCCTTTACACCAACTTCACTTTAAACTCTCAATTGCACAAATTACCAATATCAAATGCAGCTGTGTCTGAAAAAAGTGCATCTTTAGTTTTATTGCATTCCTCTTACTGGAAAGGGAAGGCAACACAATTCTGACTTCTTCAGGCAAGACAGAAAATCAAGGTCAAACTATTCAAGGTATCTGGAACAGAAACTGCAGAACTGTTTTTAATCCTCCTGGAAGCTGGCAAAAGCTTCTTAATTGTACTAGCAATGCAATTTTCATACTCACTATGGAATTAGTAACAAATGAAAAAAAAGATTTTTTACCAAAAAAAAGAATTTTTTTCCTGCACTGTCCACTATATTTAAACAAATTTTAAAGTAATTTTCTATTAATAGCTATTTTTTTAGTCTTGAAAAAAAAAAACCTTGAGGTTTTTGTTTTGAAGAAGAATTCTCAATTTTTAAAGTTTGTGTTGTGGTGCGAACTAGCCACTCAAACTAAATGTTGATCCTGAATTGACATTAAACAAACACACACATTTTTTTCCATGGCTCATTACACATTTAAGAAATTTCTCTCTTTTTTCTGCCTTTTTAAAAATAACCATATTCTCTATAGTCTGATCTAAGTGCAGGAACAACTAAAATGTGTAACAAAAATCACTGGAATATCTCATGTGTACTAGAAAAGCTGATGTAAGTGCACTGGCACTTTCCTGTTGAGTAGCTACCGAGCCTCCCTCCCCCAAAACAAACAGTAGAGAGCTGCCTTGTGCTGTGTTCAAAGACATGAACATGAAAAGATAAGCCCAAAATAACCACTCTAAAAGCAACAGAAAACCAGCATAAAATTGCCTCTTATGAAGGACGGAAGAAGATGCCAAAAATACAAAAAAAAATAGACTATGAAACAAAATTTTGAAAGAGTAATATCTGCTGTTTCAACTGTAAGTATTTTTGAAACTACTTGTAGCTTGGACTAGATAAAGATATTAATTTCAAGTCAAACACTGCAGTAGTTTACATCAATGGCAAAACACCAATTAATTTCTTGAATATCAACTCACAGCTTGAGGTCTGGAACAAACTGTGTCTCCAGCATGTGGGCGTCAATCACCACCATTCAGCTAAAACCATAACCATTTAAAAGCTTCACACCTTTATAATGGTCCCGCTCTTGGTTACAAGTCAGAACTGTGTCTGCTTGATGTGGCCATAAGCAGCTTACTAAAAAGCAGAGACTGGTCAGATTTACCCCAGATATTCCCCAGCTGAAGAGTCAGTGGAAAGCAGCTAACACGTTTTTCCATTTTTGAAAAGCACTGAAGTCTCCCTTTCCCAGCCAACGTGTATTTCACATTATGCCATCAATGCCAGTAAAAGCTTGCAGGAAGGGGGTTTAGGTGACAGAGTTCACACTCACCACTACCCCACAGCTGGCTAATTCACATCCTACTGCTGTGTTTTAACCAAAGTTTTGCAATAGAGTAGAAGGCTGAAAGGGAGAGCCCTGCAGCAAAAATTATCAGTGAGCATTTTACAAAAATGCACCACAACTGCAGGACTGCAACCACATCATAGGTCTGAGGGAGCAGTATATTCAAGTAAGCAAGATGAACAGGCAGCACAAACACTGACATAAGAACATTTTCAGAAGAAATTAAGAACCCTGACCCATTAGACACACTCACATGTATCAGCAAGAATAATTTTGGGGCACTTGTTTCATTTTTTAAATCCTCTCTCCTGTTGGCGAAGGGAAAAAAAAGTAAAACCAGATCAGGTATCTTGTAGCTCTGCCAAAGTCTTTTCATTGAAATGTACCAGAAGAAAAGGAAAAGTATTTTAAAAAACTGAGATGGATTTTTTTAAAGACTGCATTTTATTTAGACTTCCGTCTCACACATGGTGTTTCCTTTGCCCTCAGGTTCTCAAAGGGCTAAGAGCTGTGTAAGCTCATCCTCCACTCAAGCACATGTTCTTTCAGTCTCAAGATCCCTAAATTAATTGTTGCTTTTAAAAACTTAGATGTAAATCTTAGGGCCAGTATATTACATGATGACAGGCTTGCTTCATGTCTTTTGCTGTGCTATGCCACCTGCACAGAGGTTTTCTGTTGGGTGGCTATAGGTGTACAGAACACACTTTTATTAACAAGTACCAATGACAGTGCAGCTGATCACTGCTGATTTACCATCAGCAAGACCACACAGAGGAAGGAAGGGCACTGCAGCTCTGCCACGGAGCTGTAGGGAACTGTTACAGTTCAGCTGCACCTTCCACTGGACAGGGCTGTGTGAAAGCTCTGGCCAAAACAGAAAGGTCAAGACTAGGCAAAAAAAGGTATTACTAGTGTCATATCTGATTTGTAAAGTGTCTGTCAGGACAAACACGCCTCATCATTTGGTCCACTCAATTCTCCCTGTGCTTGGTAACTCAATTCTCCCTGTGCTTGGTACAAAATACAATTTCCAAAGGACTGACAGAGGGTGAGGAACCCTTCACAGGAAGGGTTCTAAAAATGTCTTCTAAAAGGTTTGCTTGAGAAGGAAATTTTCTCCTCTGGTTTTGAAATGCACACACCTCTCATTGCACCCCACAAAGTCAATCTATTATTCAAATATCTCCAGGGAGTGGTTCTTGTGAAACCCTGCAGAGTTAACCTATCCTCGGAGACATGTAAAGAGCTATTTTCATAGCAGTTTCAAGCCTTGTCCTCCTCCCTGTACAAATATTTAAAAAGTGATCTCCACCCTCCACTTCCGAGACCTGCAGTCCTAGTGTCCAGACACATTCAGTTTCACATAACAGAAATAAGAATAGATTCACTGGAAAGTATATTCACAGCAGAAACTGCTGTGAAGCTTTTAAAAATCAAAGCCCTGTTACTAAAACCCATCCCATTTTTTCCTTCCAATTTTGCTTTTTTTTTTTTAATTAGGCTTTATTGCTTCACACTTTCCAGTCTTTCCTTCCACTTTTCCATACCTCATATAACAGGAGAGTAGTAGGTAGAAAACGAAGATTCTGAAAAAAACTAATGATACAATTAGAATTCACCAGGTCACCAAAACAAAATTGTTCCCAAATCTTACTTCTAAGAGTAAGAACTCATTGGTTAAAAAAAAAAAAAAATCACCAATGGACACAGTTTTAAGCTCCACATCAAGCCCTCCACAGTTTTGCCTGTTGTAAATCCCTCCTGAAATCCCATTCAGCTCTGGCTTTGCACTTTGCCTGGTATGCAGAGGGACAAGAGCTATGAACAAGTGCTGGAAAAGCTCCACTGGCCTTTTCCATGGCTGACAGGACCCCCACAGCCAGCATTTGAGCTGTGCCTGTACAGCTGCTGCTCTGGAGCCTCCACACACCCAGATCAGGCCTTATCAAGAAGGGATTCTCTCCAAATCAAGTGCTCTTCTTGTTCCCTGCATTTCCTAGTCTGAGGTACTTTCACATTACAGACATCAGTGTTAATGGGTTAATCTTTTTGCCTCTGGGACACAGATATGACAGCACTATTGTGTGATAAAACATTCCAGACTGTCAGATTTGCTCCTGTATAAATTAAGGAAATTGGCTTGGCATGCAGGATTTCCCCCGTGCAGTATGGGAATAGGGAATATGCTTCCTGAACTGGCCTTACACAAAACATGCAACTCTTGTGCTGCTACTGAGCTGATGGAAAGAAGGAAAAAGGAAGAAGGCAAAAGAGATGAAGACATGGAAACAAGCAAAAAACCCCAACAAAACCAAAACAAAACCAAAAAGCATTGATCTGCAAATAAAAACATGCACACATACACAGTGTAAAATTCAGGAAATCTGAACATGCCCCTAATCAGACAATCCTCAAGCAGATCAGTTTAAAGTAAGGCATACCACTTACCCCAAACTCTGCAAAAGGAACAGTTACGGCACACTGGAGATAGTACTTCCAGCAGGAGTACTTTTCCAGCACCACCTCTTCAGCACACAGCCAAGAGGCTTACGTGTCAGCTGTTTGCATCCACGTTGATGGGTGCTCAGAGATAAAGAGGTGTGCCCGTGTCTGTGTCTAGGAGGGTGCTGCCTCACTGCATGGCTGGCAAGCAATTACACAGCTCACATGTCCCTTTTATTCCTAGAGGCAAACAGCATTTCAAAAGAGATTTGTGCAAGACCTGCCTTGGAACAGATCTAAAGTTGCTGCAAAATCACCCACACATCTTTAAACAATTACATTGTTCCCAGCAGGGGTTTTCATTCAAAAATGCAATAATGATGGATCACACCTGCTCAGTTATAGCTTTACATTTTTTACCTCTGGTGTGAGAATAGAGCAGTCTTTAATGCAAACTGTTTCCTTTCTGTTGAGGCTCCGTGCTGGTGATTAGAGTTGACATGGGCAATGGGGAGAATGAAACCAAAATCCCCCAAAGACAGAAAATGAAGACACTACAGGTCTCTCGGTGGGATTTGTACAGATTTGATTCTTCTGCAAGTGAACATCAATTCATACAATTTTTTTTTTCACTAAGGCACTACACAAAATTACACTTAGAGTGTTTTATGTGTCACTCCATCTGTTCCAGCAGAAAAACTGAGAAAGTGATGCAGAGTGCAGAGGAGTAAGTCAGTAGTCCTGTCACAGCAGCACTGCCACCACACTGCAGCGAGGCAATAACCACATTCCTGCTCAGCCTCACCCTGCTCTGGGCTCCAGCAGCAGCCGAGTGCTTGGAGAACTGGTCAGTCAGACACCAGCCAGCTCTGTCCAAACAAGGGACAGACACCTAAATAATGTTCCTGCTTAGTCAGCACTTGCTTAGATGTGCTTTGTTAAAACCTGCCAGATCCATACAAGTGGAATATAAGCACATCATGACAACTGTTCATAAACTCAAGTACCTGTTGTGCTGGGGGAAGAGAACTAATGAGTATGCACTTCACCAAAATGTTCTGAACTGCACTATTGTTTTTCTTAGGAAAATGTGTGACCTGGCTTACTTTAGTTTTGGTCAAAATGACACTTTCTGTGACTTCTGGGCCTTTTCTGTAACATAAACAACATGAAAAAAAAATCCTCGGTTGCTTTCAATTGTTCTGCCTGACATTTTACTGTTACAATGTTTTTAGTTTCAACTGTAGACGAATTCTAAGGAATTGCAGGATCACTGTCCAAGGAGTGCCTCTTTCTTGGAAAGATCTAAATAATTTTAAGGGTGCTCAAAATACATAAGAACTTGCAAAACTAGGTACAAAAACACAGCTAGGAAGGTTTAGCCTCCAAACACTGATGTCACTTTTACTTGGCTGAAGGTGCTGTACAACCATTCTTCACTATTGCTGCAACTGCAGCATTTTGAGAGCATGAACTGATGGGCACACAAAGCACTGTGAGAATGAGTTACTACAGGAGATACAGAAAATGATGATCCCACCCAGAAAGGGGGCACAAAAGGGGAGCAGCAGGTCTGATGTGGTGAGAACCTTGCACAACCGGCCAGGCAAGGAAACAGCAGATTCTGGACTATGTTTCCAGAAAATCAGGAGACACTAGGAATGGAGAAGCCAGGAAATGAAACAACAGTTAGTTTTGCAATTGCATTTGCATTTCAGCATCACCAAACCAACAATCAGGCAGCTGGATTTCAAAGGTTATCTCAGTTACACAAATGAATGAAAAGCAGCATGGAACTGGAAAAAAATAAAGAATAAAGGCAGGAATGTTGCAGTTGGTTATTCAACACTCCCCATACAGGAGGATCTTCATGCAGCTTCAACTTCTGTGCAAAAAGCACAGCACCATCTCTGTTCCCTCATCACTTCCTAACATGTTCATGCTCCATGGTAAGGAAATACTGTAGATAAAGGAAGATTTGCAATGCTATTTGATGAAAACAGTTGATCTGTCCCCCTCCTGGGAACAAGAGCTTTTGCCTCACAAGTTGCCTCTTTGCACTCTCATCAGAAGCTGCTTTGAAACATCTGTATAAAGTGAATCAACTCCAGAGTAGCTGGGGAAAGTAAAGCAAGCATTTTTAATTTCTTTTAAGCAGTTCCACAGTACTTACTTCATCCTCAACCATTCCCCTCTTCCTCTAATAAATGCATTAAGCCACTGTGGCTTCCAAATGCTTCCGTGCTTTTTCACTAGCTTCTAAACAGGAAATTCAGAGCAATGCTCAGCATCTCCCTAATGTGACAATCCTGACCACTTGGGGATCCACCTCCTTCCTCACAGCCCAACCTTAACATCTGGAATATATCATTGCACTGTACCTACTCTTCACAGGATCAAGGAATTATGAAGGACAGTCTTACACAGATACACACATTTTCCAACTGTTTCTGACAACCAGGAGCCACAAGGGTCTCACCCACAAAGTTGGTCATATTCACAGGTGGGAAATATTCATGACTCTGACCACCCACCAATTCAGCAGCACTTTCAAAGTCAGAAGGGCAAGAAAAGAGAGCACACTTTATCTCTGCCCACAGAAATAACCACCAAAGGGTAAAGGAGAAAAGAATAAGAACCACACAGGATAGTAAGAATTGCATATTTCTTTAAGAAATTGTTTGGTTTTCCAGGAGATAAAGATCTCCAGCAGATAAGCAAACACATGAAAATGCAGAATAAGAGGAATCATAATTTAAAAAAAAACGCTAAAAATCTAAAAGCTGAAAAAGGAAGCAGTTTCATATGTGCAGGTAGAATATTAATGAAATGGCATCTCAAAGAAAACATGTGCAGGTACTCATGCTAAAGAAAGTGTGAGTTGTGCTCTGCCTATATGGGTGATTCAGTAGACTGCAATACATGTCAGTCAGCCCATCCTCTTTGTTTAATTCCATTAAAGCACACACTGTAAATGGCCAGAGGAAAATATTTGCTGCTTCTTAAAAAAACCCAATATAGACATAGATATATTTCTCTTTTGGAACAATAAAGTTCTCAGCTATCTTCTACTTTGTTTCATAGGCCAGATAGATAGAAAATAATTCTCCAAGAGGTTACACTGCCAAGCTTATGAATGATACCAGATACATCCTGCATTAGAGAGGAATAATCTGGCAAAATAAATTACCCTGATTAGGACAATTAGGAGTCAATGGAGAAGCTCAGCTACCAGACACCTGAAGATACTTCCTAATCATTGTTAGATAAAAGTGAAGACCACACAAATATGATACAAATGGGACTATAAAACCACATCATTCATCTAACATGATGTGGGAAAACAAAAGGGTGAGGCAGGAAAGAACTGCAGTGCAGAATTTAATCCACCTTTTCATCCTTTGGATTGGGAAATACATGGGGGTTTTGTTTTTCACAGGAAGTAAACACTTTTCCTTGCTAATCTGGTAGTTAATTGGAAGATTCAACAACATTATTTTCAGCAGCCACTGCCATTCTTTAGCATTATTGCTTTTCTGTAATATTGAGATCTAAACTAACAGGGGTCACAGTATAGAGGATTTCTAACATTCTGTTCTTCTAGTTACTTCTCAGCAAGTTAAATGCTTTCTCATTATTTAGGTGCCATTGAAATACCCAAAAATTTTTAAGTCCATCAGAAGTTTTCTGAAAGCAGCTAATCACAAGGCATCGTGGCCTTTTGGAGCAGGACTAATGTCATCATTCTTCCAGCAACCAGTGAAAACATCCTGCTCCCCAGAACATTTACTGGTTATCAAAGTTACTGAACAACTAAGCCATATCCATTTCTAGTGAGATGGAAAACTCTATTATCTATGAATACCAGGCACAACATTAGGAATAATAAGTTACTGGTGAAAATATTTAATCAGTGGGATTTCTTAAATTAATGTAACAAAAAGGACAAAATAAGTTCATAGTTGTCTGTGGGAAAGCATGGGAAACTGTCAGTTAAAACCCTGTCCAGCAACTAGAAAAGGTCATTCTTCTACTCCTCAAATCCAGCATCACAGGACAGTCAGAGATGCCAAGCTAGGAAGGGTACACGATGGACAGAGATGGAAGGATAGATCTAGACTGATAAAACTGAGGCTCACAGCTAGCATTCAGTTCTCCCAATGTTTTAAAGATCAGAAAATCTTGTCAGAAGCATCCTTGCAGGTGCAGAGCTCACTGGACCTACCTGAGGTCATGCTGCCATGGGGAGGCAGTGAGAGCAGTGCAGGCTGGCAGCAAGACACTTCAAAGAGTTTGACAGGTGAGTGGCAGCTGTGAATAATCTGCTCCTAAGAGGTCTCAAAAAGAAACTGAGCCTTTAATTTCAGAGTCTGTAATAGCTACGGTCTGAGAAAGAGATTTTTCAGCCAGTACTGAGCAGGACTTGTTCAGTAAATATGTTTGGAGATAGTGAGTGTATGTGATGCTTCCATGCCTCATAAATGCTATGAAAAGATTAGAAATAACTTGCTGATAATACACTGGCCATAACTTAACATGCCCATTACATAATAAAACACCACTTCTGTCTGAAATAGGCTGTATTCAATAGGCCACACCCTGTTCTCTTCAGGAAGTCACTAATAGCAAAGCAGAAATCTTCACAGGAATCTTTGTGTGACAGCAAGACACAGCCACTTTGGAGCATGCTTGTGGCTCGAAAGTGTGACTCAAACTAAAGCAAAGCTAAAACTACAGTGTTTGAGTGGGCTTTTCTTTCAGGAATTGAAAGCCAAGCCCCTGCTTCCACTCTATCCTCCCTTGAACAGCTCTGGAACTGCAGCACAAATTACCACTGCCCAAGCCTTCTCCTGAGGCCCTGCTGTCTGCCAAACTCCTCAGACAGTGCTTTGGCAAAATGCTGGCTTCAATTCCTGTCCTAGCACAGCTTTCTAGAGCCTCAGGGAAGGCATAATTCAAAAGAAGCACAGATTAGCAGCCTGATCTCCTCAACACAAAGTTTCCATTCAAAAAGCCTGCTGTTTTTCAGCCTGAGTTGCCAACAATATTTATCTCACTGCTCAGATCAGAATCCTGTAATACAGCATGAATTATAGTTAAATCCTGATACACAGCAAAGACTCCTGAGATAAACAGCACAGCAAACCAGAATTTCTTACACTAATTGGTGTTATATAGGAATATATGAGCAAAGAAAGCAAAAAGCAGCACAAGTCTAATGCCACAGTTTGCCCATACCTTTCCTTTTAGTTATTCCCAGATGGAGGGAGGGCCCCAAGATGGCTGTAGAGTAAAGCCTCATCTGAAACCTGGCAGCTGTTGCCAGCTTTTCATGCTGTAGGTGCCTTCCTAAAGAATTCTTTCACAACATTTCATGCACACAAAGCATCCTCAAGTTTCACTTGAAATGACCTACAGTAACAGGCAATTCCCTACCTCTACCCTTAGAAGCCTTCAATTAAAATTCAGAATGGTTCTGTCTATAGCTAATAAATGGCTTAGGCAGCAGTGAGCTTACAGAACAAGCACCTCTATAACCTAAGTTCCAGAAAAAATACACAAAGCTTTTCTATGAAAATAAATTGCCAGTCAGAATGCTCTAATTGATCCAAGCAGTGCAGGTTTCCTGTTGAAAACTGTGTCAGGGAAATGTGTATGCAATTATTACACCATACAGTGCATACAGACTGTGCTGGCTTGGTGAGACACCAAATAGAAATGTTGTATGCTTGTGAGGAACTCAAAAATCTCACACAAACTGCCAAACCAACTTCACAGAACCATTGTACACCATAACTGAGAGAGGCATCAAACCTCTGAAATGAAGAACAGAATAGAAAGGTAAGTAATAGGAACAAGTCACAACAAAATGGGAGTATGCAATGGTCCCACAAGAGTTTCTATATGAAAAGTCTCATTAAAGTAGGTGCTGGTGTTTCATCTTCTGCTAAAAGACTGCAGCATTTGGTTTGATTTTAAATCAGTGCATGTGATTTGCTACAGAAGAAACTAAGAATCCAAGAATGATATTTCAGTCTCAAAAATAAATTAAGTTTGTGAAAAAAGAAAATCTCAGCACTAATCAGTACAGCTGGAGTGCCTATAGTGGAGCTGTGCTAACCAACCCACTCCCTCCTAGAGAATTGCCTCACCAAGATCTCAGTTTTTCTATTTATAACAACAGTTGTATCACAATGTATCAAAACATATTTTTTAAAAATAAATTTTATCCCTATGTGACAGTATTTAAACAAATTCAGAAGCAGGAACTACACTGTTTCTTAGTTATGAAGTAAAACATTTTAGAAGACCAAATAAAAGTTACTCCTTTTGCTCCTTCCCGTTGTCTAGAGCTTATTTTTCTCCTCCTACTAAGATACTTCCAGATCTTTTTCCATTAACTGCTTTTAAGATTTTTTGAGGTCATTCTAAGTTTTCTATAGATTCAGAATTTTTGTTTGTCTTCTTTTTTTTTAACTTTTTTTTCTTAAGGAGAAAAAGTTACTATTTCTCTTTAATGCCATTGTTAGTGACATGCTTAAAGAAGCCTAGCTGAATTAGATTCCCAGCTTGTTTTTACCAGGCTTAATTACTAAGGCTACTTTGTTTAAGACTGTTATAAATGAAAGACATGTGGGAAACATGCAATTATACTGAAATCCAGGAAGACTGTGGTGAAGGAAAGGGTAGCAGCACCAAATGCTAGCATATTGTTTTGCAGTGTAAAAAAGAATTCCAACATTATCAAAATTTAATCCTCAAATAACTTATGCTATTAGAAAACACTGCACCAAAATGTGCTAGAAATAGTTTGTGTAACACATTCAAAATGCACATGTAATGCAATAAATGAAACTATTATGTAACAGTAAATTACAGTGAAGCAGCTACAACAACCAAGCCATCCAAACAGCACAGGAAAAACAAAAACAGAAAGCCAAGCATCACTGTTTACAAAATCCTTTTTCCCATTTATTTTATATAAACTTTTCATACACTGGGGACGACTATAAGGAAACAGTAAGAAAATATGTTTATTGAACTACATTTATTAATGTCTCACTTCTCTGTCATAAACGTAAGTCATCTGTTGATCTGGAGGAGAAAAGTCATCTTAAGACATTCAATGCTAGACATCAAATAAAACCCTGGGAAAGCCTTGTGACCTCCAGAGAAGTGGAGAAGAATACTGTTTTCTGTTCTCTGAACAACTCTTCCTTGGTTATTTGCAGTTTATAAAACTGGAGTCTTGATTCATGATTAGAAAAATGCTGGTAAACACATGGCTAGAAAGGATGCTTGATTACAAAATCATGCTTGGGCTGGCATGGCATGACTTAGTCAGGTGGGTACATATATTCTGAGTTTCTTCCAAAGGAGAAACAAAACACAGGAATAACAGCCCACCTTCCTATTGCTTTTATGATAATTAATTTTAAGATTCAAGTTGTTACTATATGATTGAACAAGGAATGTGAACTAGATGAGCTCTCATGGTTCCTTGCTAGTCAATCTTTTTTTATAATTAAAAATAACAGCCTGTGCAACACACCACGTTCATGCATTTTATCATCCCTTTAGCAAACATGGTAACAAACACGTTGGTGCACAGGGCAGTTAAAAACCCTGTCATTCTAAAGGACTGTTTTATTCAGTATAATTTATCTTTAAATGCTAATAGGAACACAGGAAGAAACAGAGGGGGGAAAAATTCAAGCAGTGCAATATTTGAAAATACTGAGTTATTTTGTTCAGTATTTTGAATGTTTTTTGCACAGCACACTCTACTATCAGGGGTCTAATTGTACCTTCCCTGCAGAACAAGTTTGCCACAGAAGACAACGTAGGCTGATGATTTGGGACCGGAACAGGCATCTTATGGCTCCTGGATCGAGACATAGCTCACTGCAGTCATTTATTTATTTTATTAATAAACTTCCCCTGGTTTGTATTTAAGTCTGATTTATTTATGAAAAGCAATGATAAATGCATACAAAAGAGCTGCAGTTTTGTCATTTAACCCCAAAGTCTGTGTTACATAACCCAAGTGTACTCCCCAGCTTTACTTTTCCCTCTAGAACAGGAGGATGCAGCAATGCTGAACTCTCAAAATCAGAATATTCCAGGCAGCTTGTTAAAGTGCAGCAACAGTGTTTCAAAACTCTGAACAGAACAGCTGGCACAGTCAGCTCAAGGAAAACAATGTGATAAATCTTCTGAAAATAAACAGAGAAGAGAAAGTGTTTACATACCTAGGTTTAACAGCTGTGAATGGATCTGTAGTTTTCCAAATGTGCTTCACTGACAAGTTTCCTGACACAGGTCAGATCTCTTGAATACCATAGTCATGCAAAAAGAGCCATTTCTCATCTACAGGAAGCATCAGC
The DNA here is from genome assembly GCF_037042795.1 of Molothrus aeneus. Classification (NCBI taxonomy): domain Eukaryota; kingdom Metazoa; phylum Chordata; class Aves; order Passeriformes; family Icteridae; genus Molothrus; species Molothrus aeneus. The sequence continues at coordinate 7,584,796 of NC_089658.1, read as the reverse complement.
AGAGAAAGAAATAAAACCAAAATAGTGTAGTTCAGACTAACAGTTCTAACATTCACAGGGCATGGGAAGCTGCCAGCCCCACACAAGCACCCTCCCCACCTAATTACATTCAGCTGCTTGTCATGTGGTCTTGCTGACTGATCAAGTGATCTCTTTTCCCCCTTTTAAAGTTAGCAAAGCAGCTAACCAGATCTCCCTAAACCAGGTAATACACCTCGAACCTCTGCATAAACTACTGACCCTCCTCCTTGTCTTAGGGAGAGCAAGTTGCAATGTGTGAGCACAACTTTTTCTAAGTATACCAAAAAAATAAAATACAGCAAACACAGTAGTCTCTTATATTGAAATACAGAGAGCACCAAAGTTCCCCAAACTGGTTTTACTTCTCACCTTTACAGACAGCAGAAAAAGCTACTGATTACAAAACTGGCAAAGACACCACAGAGAGAGACCGTGTGAGCAGAATCTGGAAGGATTTGGGAGGACAGTGGCAGCTGTACCATTGGGCTTTGTAGGCATCTGTGTCCAGTGCTTTCTGCTGAACCACTTCTGTTGGCAACAAGCTCCAAGAAGAGATCAGAGTGAGGATGTTGCCAGAAACTTTCTGAAACACAGACACTAAAACTACAAGCTCCTGTCCCTGCACGGTCCTAAGAGACACATGCAGACATTTTAAACATTTAAATAAATGTTTAAAATGGAAATAAAGCTACTGCTTTAACACGTAAACCAGCTCTTCAATGAGTCAGTTCACAAGAGTCAGAATCCACAGGTCTGCCTGCATGGAGAGCCCTGCACTGGGATGAGACAGGACCTTCACAGCCCCACGAGGGGGTCCCCTCTCAGACACCCCAACATTAGAGATGCTCACAGGAGAGCACTGAAAGCTGTGGACAAAGCAACTTTTGCACTCACCGTGTAAGATTTAGCTGATGTGAGCTTTTGCAGACAAGTGTCCTTGCACATCCTTTCTTGTCTCAGTTTCTTTCCTCAAGCTGCTTCAAGAGCAGCAAAGAAAGGAAATTAAGGTGGTGTCTCCAGCTAGTCTCCAATCTTATAATTTAAGAAGTGCTGCAGACAGGCTGCTACAAATATTTAATATATGGATTCATCTACCAGTAACAAAGACAACTCCACAAGCTTCTTAACTCTCACTTGTTTCAGTGCTCAACTATCTTGACTCTTTTCATGTGAATCAAGGCAATTTTTTTTCCTTGCCCTGGTGAACATCTAAGTTGTATAATACAGAGCTGGAACACTTTTTCATGCCCTGCCTTAGCATTTTTCCAGCATTAACTAAAATCCATTTCTTTGACATTTGCTTAGAGGTTGTAATTTTTTAAAACTCTATCCATTCTTGGCTCAATCCAATCTTCTGAAAATTTCACCAGTTTTAGAGGAAAAGGCCCTTTTTTGCTCTCACATGCAATTAAAAAACAGAATTGTGTTCAATTTTCAGCAACATGCACATTTTTAATATTTAACTGCTTGCTTCCCTGATCAATACCAGCACATTTGCTTAACTGTGAAGAAATATTCAGACCACAAGCACACTAGAATGTCTGGTAACTGCTCCAGAGTGCAGAAGGAGGAACAGGATAAGAAGTGTTGACAGACAAAGCAGCAGTTCTCCTGCCATGTTGCAAGCAGCCCTGGGGGGTAACTGCACACACACTAAGCACAAATTGTCTGGAAGCCTCAACTTCAATCTCTCTCAACGTAAATGGAGCTCAAACTCTTCCATATAGTCAGATGTTTGCCATCTTTAATGGGAAAACAATTCATAAATAATCCCCAGACTTCAGTGTTTTATTTCAGGATGAAATGAGGCTGCTCAACTTGTCTCTTACCAACTTGGTGTGAAGGACACCAACTAATTCTTCCTTCCTTCCAGGCAAGAGTTTTATCCACAACAGTAAGACTTTGCCAGAAAGGTACAGCTAAAATAAAGCTTTCTGTGTGAGGGTGAAGTTATGCTGATTTCAAACTAGGAGTTATAAACTGGAAGGACATCAATATTTGGTTATTTATAATCTCTGTTTTTAAACAAACACATTTGCAGCCTCTCAGCAAGTGCTGCACAGGCAGCTGAGGCAGCCCTGCTGTGGTGGCAGGAAGCAAACACGAACCAAGCAGCAACAGCTGGAACAGGAACCACTGCAGGCAGCCCAAGGTGAGCCTTCCTCCCACTGCTACCCCACTCCTAGGGGGCTGAAGGAGCTTGGACAATTTCTTACTATATGTAGGGCATCAAAATTACTGAAACTGTGAAATGTAGTTTTAAAGCTCCAGCCCTACAAAGGAATACCTATCTGCTCAGTTACTCAATATTCCCAACGTTTTTACAAGTTTTATGAACAAGATTATCTGGATGCATGGAATTTATGCTTTACTTGTAAAACTTTTCTATGCTTTACAGGCCTAGGAATTTAGGAGAAAATTTGAGGAGTTAAACACAGTGAACAGTGTGGAGCATTCTTCAGTGTAAGCATCAGAATATTTGCCTTCACACACTCCTTGAGAAAAGTTGCAGGTGTCCAAACTGTCCTGTAGCAGATGTTTCTCCTGTAAGAAAAATGCTGGATTGTTACCTGCCCCCAGAAATAAAGACATCTGCCACTGGAGACAGGAATAAGAGAAGAACTGGATCTAGTAACAGCCCATTTCAGATAATGCTACAGAACACATCCCTGTTTCCAAAGCCAAGAGCAGTGCCTAACATCAGTGTCATCTGCCCCTGCTCTGCAGTAGCATGCCAGTACTTCAGGGCACAACTGAAAGGACAAGATAAATTCCATATAAAAGACTTTTTTCTTTTGCTTTCCTCTCACCAATATCCTTTAAAAATTAAAAAAAAAAAAGACAACCCACACTAACAAAATCAGCTTTCACATCAGAACTGTTATAGATGAACTTTGCCAGGACCAAATCATGAAATATCCCTTGAGTGATTAAAATAAAAGTAGGTCAGCAGGTCTTCCTGCTACCCATAGGCACAACTGCTAAATATTTAGCAATATTATAGAGTAAAGTAAAACTTTCATTATGTTCTTTCAACTGTAAGCCAATCTAGGCAATTTCTAGTAATGGTGACAGAGCTTTCTTCTAGCATTGCATGTGATAAAGCATTGGCATATTTAAGATCTGTAGCATTTTACATAAAAAGGAGGTTCTTAAAAACAATCCACTCCAAGAGAGTCTCCAGATAACTAACTTGCAAGAATTACCAGGGTCTCTTCAACAATAAAAAGTTAACAGTAAAATAATCAACAAATGAAAAGCATCAATTTTGCTTTCATGGAACACCATACTGCCTAAAGACAGGAATCCTTTGCAGCTGCTGGGTACTCAGCACTTCAAAAAACTTTAGACCAAACTCTGTCATCAAAAAAAACATCAAAAGACTGCTTCCCAAATGAGATTTATATATGGTTATATTTGACCTCAGAAAAGATTAGTAAAATTATCCCAAACAAGTGATTCTAATTGATCTGTCAATTCTGTCAAAACTGCAATCCTCTGCCTCCACGCCACTTTGTATTATGCAGTCTGTCCCAAGGCAAAGCCAAGTGGAGATGCCTATTCCAGATCTAAATCAAAAGGGGAAGGAAAGAACCCTTAATATTTGAATCAGGTTCTCTCTTATTACAGTTCTGAAATATCAGAAAGCAAACAGTATTAAAAAATACTGTTGTACATGTCCCTGTATAAGATGGTACAACACCAAGAAATGGTCAAACCAGGTTTATTTAAAATAGCAATAAAAAGTGTATGAATAAACATTATTATTTGTTTTGAGTGAAATGAGCAAATGTGATCATTTTGTATGTAGGAAATTGTATTTTGGCAACATTCACACTACTCAAATTACATAAACTGTGCTCAAAAGAACATTTAACCTAAAGACGGATGAATTATGATGTGCTACAGTTCTTCTGTGAGACTGTGTTGGTTCACATTTTGTAAGACCTACGCAGTGCAGGCCTGAGTGCATGAAGAGAGCACCTGGAGCAGCACTGCAGGAGACACCAGCAGCCCTGCACTGGGTGAGGAGCTGTAAAAGCACACCAATAATCTGATGTCTCTATCTTCAGCCTGAAGAGCTACAAACCTCATTTTAGATCAATGATCTTTATCTACTTTAAAGGGTTGATGACTAAGTGAGCTTTTTTAATTAAAAAACAGTTTCTTTACAGGAAGCTGCTGTGCCCATTTAAAGGAACATGTGCACTACAGCTACCTAAGAAAGGATTTTCAATGTTTTACAATCCTATATCAATACACCTTTGAAAGTTTCTGTCATATTTTTCTCCACACTTCAGCTTCATTGATATGTGTTTATTCTTGGCACTATCTGAGTTATTTGAAAACCAATCTCAGCAGTGCTGGGTTTGCTTTCCAGCACAAGATTCTGTTCACATCTTTTCTGATCTACTTAATAGGGCAAGTGGTTCATCATTGTCCTCACAAGCTGTCAACAGTGCCTTTTGCACTTTAACTCTGCTCTCAGGAGGAAAAATGGAAAGGTTAATTATGTGAACTATGTGGCAGACAGAGAAGTCTGCTGCTTCTGAGCTACAGCAAAGTATTGCTTCTTCAGTGTGTTGTTTGATCTTCCATGCAATAAAGCACATGAAACCAAATTAAACACCTGTGATGCCTATTTTTTTCTATCATTTCTTAAAGCATGAGCACCATTAATATGAGAGCTCCTTCATATTCCCATTTATTCAGTGACTCCCCAGGTTAACTAACCTGACTGGTTGATCTGCCTTCCTTCAGGGTGTGCAGGAGGAAGGGGTGGGCTTAGAAAGGTGGTGATTCTGCAGTACATTATCAAAGTAGGGCTTTCAGTTCCATTGGCCCCATTCCACTCCCTGTGTGACTCCCAATTACTAAAAATGTTACTGCTCCCATTCTTCATGCTCCCACAGGATGCTAGGCTGAAGAAAAATTCCCTAAGGCTCAACACACCACACTCGAGATTATGAATGCAATAAGGACTTCTTGGAACAAAGCTCCAAATTTGCAATGCAAAAAACAAAGCTGAAATGAGGACACACCTCTTAGCCTGATTTCCTAAGGAAACAAAGCTCATTAGAGAGGGGCAGAGACACTGAATTTCTATTATTTCTGCCTTCTCCCCCAACATTTGATCTGCTGATCAGCTTTAACACTCCTTTACAGAGGGGAAGAAACCACAAAGATCTGAATTTCCTGAACACTTTGTGAAAAAATGGCAAAAAAATGGCAGACTAGACAAAGGGAAGACTGGGATGCGTGCTTCCTCTGAAAGCTGGCAGAGTTTCCAGTTCTGCAAGGGAAACCCACCAGCTGCCCAGGTTGTACCTGCTGCAGCACATACTGTGACAGTCATTCAATTTTACATTTACTTTCAACTTGGATTTAAAAGACACTATATCTATTTTATAAGCAAATTAAATTTAAGCACATCTATTACTAAAAAGTGAATGGAATAAAACCAGTGGAGTTTTGCCATATCAGCAGTTCAGATCTGGGGGAGGAGGAGCTGTCTTCTGTTTCAAAACCTACTAAAAAGCATGATTCCACTTTTGCAGCAGGCTCTTTTCACAGGCCTTTCAAAGCCTGCTCTGCAGCTCCTCCTGACTCATAGCAGGATCTCCAGCCCTGTGGGCTATATCCAAACTGATGATTCTAGAAAACTATCAAATAAAGAGTTATATTCACCTCTTCCATTTCACAGATAAAGAACATTTTAAAAACTACTACTTTAACATCTAACTTAATTTAATAACTCCAACTTATATTTATCCAATCTAAAATTCCAAGAATTTTGCTACAAAATTCAGAAGAAACACCATCAAATCAGACAGTACTATCTTCAAACTTGGTTAACACCATCTCTGTACAGAGATGTCTATCCTGACACCATTCCAAGAAAAAATATGAAAAAATTAAGTATTAGTCAGACAGTCCATGCCCCGACAGAAAAGACCTGTCAAGCTGAATCAGTGTTAGAGGAGAAAGTCAGTGGAGCATGTGCAGTTACGTGCACAGGATCTGAAAGTGCTGCATGAGAAAATCTGTTGGAAATGGATAATACCAGCAGGGCTAGGACTGCCCTGATACCTGTATTTTGGGTCACATTCAGGCATGCATAAAGTTTGGTTAAAACAAAACAAGTGGGGGTGGGGGAGGAGGAATTATGATTAGCCTTTGCAATTGAAAAAAAAAAAAAAACAAAACAAAAAGACCCCAATTATCCAGTTTTTTGCTATAATCTGCATTCTGAATGTTATCTAGGTTTCCAAGCAGACATGGAAAGCATCAGCCACTGGCAAGACCTGTAGCAGCAAATCATCTCATGCAAACCTTGCATAAAAACCATTTCACAGCACAAGTAGTCCCACCACTGTGAGCCTTGAGCGATACCCTGAATTCTCAAAATGCACCACACTCCATGACAGTCACACAATTATCAGCAGGGATCTCCAGGAGAAAGGTCATTTCCCTCAGCAACTACCAACATAAAATACCATAGTAGCAAGACTGCTGGAGACAGGAGAAAACCAGAAAACCTGCATTTTTATTCAGAAAACTGAATGAAGTTTTCTTTTCCCCCCTAGCCACCGTACATGCTTTATTAGTCCTTATCACCACCAGCAGCCTTCAGTCTAGTTCAAATATTCCCTTTCCCCAAGGATGTTACTGGAATGAATTGTTTTCCTCCTTTCAGTTCACAGAGCAACCATTTTCCTTACAGTCTTTGAGTGATGAGGGAACCCAATGAAATATCCCACAGTAATGAAAATAATGAGCCAGGGTTTAAGAGTGAGACTGGTCTGACTTTGGACAACAGCTCCAGAGAACCTTCACCACCTTCTAATGACATAAGCTTAATAAAAGTATTATAAAAATTGTACATCCATTGTTTTCAATTTTGCTTTACATTCTGCTGTTTCTAATTCAAACCTGAAAGGAGCTTACATACCTGAAAGCCTATCCTTTCCAACTAAACACACTACCCTAATAAAAGGCATTGCTTCTACCCATGGAGCTTCCTTACCTGACAGTATCACTGAAGAGTCAGGTTTTATCTATTTTGCTATCTATTCCTTTATCCTGTTATCACCTTTTAAACCAATAGCAGTACACAGCTGCAAAACTGCAATCACAATCTCCAAACTTAATTTGGACTCAGCTACTTGATTTGTGTAGCAGTGTCCTTATATCCATCCAGTGTTTCATTTGCACATAAAATATTTCAGCAAGGTGTATTCCTTACAGTCCTTTCGTTCACATATCACATTTACACAAAGAATTACTGCAGAAGTGTACAGTTATCTTCAAAATACTTTTTGCAACTGCCCACAAACTTGACTTTTAATTTTAAAACACTGATTACATATTAACCAACTTCTTTTGTCCATTGCAAATCAGAGATTTCTAGAAAAGCTCTACTCCTGCTGAGTTTGTATCTTCACTGCTGCTTCCTGCCCCTTTGCTACCTTACTACCAGTCTTCATGTTGTTTTCCACAAATGCCTTTTTCTGACATGCTTTATTCTTACCCATTTCTCATCAGTAAAAGTATCAGACATAGGGAAAGAAAACAGCTATGAGAAATGGGTTTGCAAACTCAGGAAAATATCACTGCACTGGTTTACACTTTGATATTATCCTCAGAGACTTAGAAGCAAGGACATTTGCCTGTTTGGTTTTTTTTTCCTCCTGTAGACTAAAATACTGAAGAACTTGTTGGGTCAGCTCCAGAGTGCTGAAATGTGCCAGTATGTGAAAAGAATTCCACCACCCAGGATATGCAAAACTGTCACACACCCCCCAAAGCATCCCCAGCCCTTTGAAGCCACACCAACACCACAGGAAAAAAGTATGCTGGTTATACGTCATATTTTAATCTACATGCCATAAGGCTTATTAGATTGGAAAATAAATCACAGCCACTGAGACTACTTATTACTATAAATCAAAAGTAAATTCTGATGCTTTATGTATGAAAATACAACAATGTAAGGGTGTTCCAGAAAAGAAAGTCAGGGCTAGGACTTATTCACAAAGCTCCACTGGAGATAAAAGGATCATTCAATCATTAAGTGATCTCAGCTGATTTAACATGGTTCAAGTTAGTCCTGCCTCCTGACAGGGATGCAGTTCTGACTAAGAAGAGAAAAAAAGAAATGAGGAAAAGAAACCTCAAAACCAGATGCTATATCCAGAGAGACTGATTGGGAATATATTTGTATAAATAGAAAAAAAAAAAAAGTGTTTCTGCTAAAATGCTGCCTTATAGGTTAGAATTTATCTATCCATGCTCTACTTAAACAACTTTTTAGGCATGTTTGAAACCAGTGCTGTAAACTCAAAGAGTGTATCTGTAGCACTGAGTGGTGTCTACAAAGCAACAGGAGCAAAAGCAAGTTGCAGAGCACTGTGTATGCCCAGCCCAGGAAAGGTTCACCTATAAGTATCTAAATAATTCTCTGCAGGACCAACCACATGTACAGAGCACAATAATGCAGCTTTAATGCAGATGGGAATATTTGATTAATTATTTATAAATGCAACTTAATTACTTGCTGAAACATCAACAGGAGAAAAGGAGTTCTCATTCTTTATATTCCACCTCTAGTGCCAATTTTGCCTGGTTTTTTTCAGATTAAATTAAATTCTAACCACCTCTGTTGACTGTGACAGACTGATCTTAGTAATGATGTTGATCTGCAAGTGCAGGGTTATGCTGGAAACTGACAGACCTCTCTGGTCATTTACCAGCACGAGAGATCCCTGACAGGAACAGCACAAGACCAAGAATTCAAAGGCACAGAGGGATTACTGCACGTAATATTTGTTTCTGTAAATGTCAAATGCTACTTAAGAATTCTTTTATCTCACCTTATCTTCTCTTTGAAAGAAAAGGAAATCTGTCATCGAGTGATAAATTCATGTGTTCCCATGTTTAACGATAGTGATAAAACAAACTTACAGTCTGGTTTTAGACATCTGGTTGCTCATGGGAAATTTTGTTAACTGTGAAATTAAACCAGCGTAAGTTGTAGCACACCCTCTCTCCCAAACTCCTTTGTGCAAGAGATTAAGTAGATGTAAAATCAGAACCCTGAACAAGAAACACAAGAACATGCTGTTCTTTTTTCCATCTTTTTAACCATGCTTTTGAGACATTCATTTAGCATTACAAATACCATTCCTACATTTACCTATCAACATTTGAAATGCATGTTGCAGTATATGCTATTCCCTGGCTGGAAAATACTTGGAACACTCACAAAATTAGTAAAAGTCTGTGACAAGAAAGAAGGGCTGAGAGAAGATGTCTATGTCAGATTAAGTTTCCAAGAAAGGGCAGTATAGATTTTGTAGAGTTTCAAAGAAAAACCTGTAAGTGCAGCAACACATCACCTTTCAGAACTAACTCCAAACACGTATGTGTTATCCTGATGGAAACACCCTAAGCACCATCTATGAAGGAAATGTTAGAAGAGTCAAAAGAGTCAGAAAGCGCACAAAATTCCTGATACATGTCTAAGACATAAAAATTGAGTGGTTTCAACAGTTCTAAGCATGTCCTTTATACTTTGCTAGCACCATCAAAAATACCATTTATATATTAACATATTCTAGTTACTTACAGAGTTAGGAAAATCAACAGCTGTTTCTAATGGACTTAGATTTCCTTAGATCCAAGATCACCAAAGTGTAAATTCAGCCCAAGCATTACAAATCAGGCTGAAGGGCCTTCTCAGCACGAAGCCTCCCTTACACAAACACACAGTGCTCAGAAAGGAGCAACAGGTCTGTTGATAGTCACGCCTAAGATCTGAGTCCCGGCTAGGCAGATACAACATTATTATAGTGCTCTCACAACGACTGACCATTTTTAAAGCCTTTATAAAAATTTAAACCAGACATGCAGTCCACTTCTCCTCTGTGAAAGAAAGGCAGGTGTAGAGGGTGGGAGCTGGCAGCTCCCGCAGCAGCAGCGCGGGAAGGAAGGCCCGAGCGGGGCTGTTTGCCGGCGCGCCCGGCAGCCGCCGTGAGGGGAAGCACCTGAGGGGCGGCCCAAGGCCGAGGCTACGGACGGCTCGCTCTCCTCTCCGCAGCGAGGCCCCTTTGTCAAAGCCCGAGTCGCTGTTCCGGAGCCGTGGGGCGCCGGCACGCAGAGTTCCCCGCCCGAAACACCGTCCCGGGGCTCTGACCAAGCCCTCTGCCAGCCCGGCCGAGCCGAGCCATCCCTGCTCGCTGCCCCGTTCGCCTCCCCTGCCGCCCTACCTGCTCGCCTCCCGGCCGCCGGAGCTCCCGCAGCCGCGTCACGCCGCACCTGCCTTTTTTTGGGCTCCGACCGTGTCTTTTCCGTCAAGGCAACATCACTTCCCGTACAGCCCGAGGTGGGGGCGGGCCGGGCGGCACCGCCCCGGCGTGTCCCGGCCCCGCCGCGGCCACCTGGGCGGGCTGAGCGCGGCCCGAGGGCAGCACCGCGCGGCGCTCAGCGGCGTTAGCCGGGCTGGCTCCTCAGCCCTTCCCTCCTCACCTCCCTGAAAGATCTCGCGCGGTTAGTAAGAATTCATGAGAGGCAAAACAGGTTTTGCAGCGAAAATCCGCGGTGCCCGGTTAATGCACACCACTGTGGTTTAATGAGCTCTTCCTGCCGCCTGCTGGCTGCCTGCCTTCCCCCGCGAGGGAAGGGTGCTCTTCACTCTCAGCAGCTCCCCAGTAAACGCTTTAAATCCAGCAGCCTCAAGAATTCAGCAAGCAGAGTCTTAAACTCAGTTGCATCAATAACCCTTTCCACCTGCATCCGTGCAGACACCCTGTTTCTTGAGGCTTTTCAAACTCAACTGCCATTTTTATGGACAATTCCAGTCATGATATTTACAAAGGAACTGCCTTCTAGACCTTCTAGACCTCTTCAAAATAGCCTTTTCAATACTTAGTGATACTGTAAAGGAAGCTGCTGGGGTAATTCAGTAATTCAGTGATGGCACTGAACTTTTGTGGCAATATGTAGCATTTTCTTATAGAATCACAAAATGGTTTAGGTTGGAAGGGGCCTTAAAGACCATCTAGTTCCAACTCCCTGCCATTGGCAGGGACACCTTCCACTAGACCAGGCTGCTCAAAACCCCATCCAGTCTGGCCTTGGACCCTTCCAGGGATGGGCAGCCACAGCTTCTCTGGGCAACCTGTGCCGGTGACTCACCACTCTCACTGTAAAATTTTCTTCCCAATATCTACTCTAAACCTGCCCTTTTTCATTTTAAAGCCTCTGCCCATGTAATGTCATGTCCAAACTGCATTTACTGCACTCACTGCACCTCCCAACCCACCTTCTACTGCTACCCTCCCTTCTCAGCTTCTATACCACTGCCTCCATCTACAACATTGTTCCTGGCTTAAAATATAGACACACAAACAACTGGTTTCTTTCCTCATTCTGTCCAAACAAGATTGTGTTAAAACCAAAACCTGGCATAAGTTTGTCCCAAGATCTCCTGGGTTTGGCTTCTTTTTAGATTTACTGAAGTCTTGAAGTATCTACAGATTTGGTTTCCCCAAGTCTCAGATTCTATTCTGTCAGACTAATCCACACCTACTCCAAGAGCCATGCTTCCTTCCTGAGCTACACACTGAGGCTCTTCTTAAGGACAACCCATTTTCCAGGCAGATTTATGTATTCAATGTCTACTGTAGCCTCACTCTGTCAGGAATGACACCTGTGTATAAGCACATGGAGTACGTGTGTTTATGTACATATGGCCAGGTCTGATTATAAGCTACCAGTGTTAGGTGCAGTTTCCTTCTCAGCCATTTGCACAATGGCTTTCCCAACTGACGTTATTAAGAACTGACACCATGAGAAGCAGAGAAAAATGGTATTTATCACTTGGAGGATCAGATCAGAGGCAATCCAATAAAACCCATGGAGCATAACCACACAGCAGCAGCTTTCTTTTTCGAGTTTCCTGATGTAATTTAAATTTAGAGGTGAAACAGCCCTTCAGACATTCAGCATGTCATCCATGATTCAACACTGACGTCCCGGAGTCTGGTACCAAACACGCAGGCAGGCAGCTGCAGCAGGAGGGCGGCTCCAGCGCGGGGACGGGCTGCGGAGGCGGCTCGGGCGGGACGGCCCCGGCAGGTGACGGCCCCGGCAGGTGACGGCCCCGGCAGGTGACAGTCGCGCCGGCTCCGAGCGGCTCCATTGCCCCCGACGGACGGGGCGTGCGAGGGCCGGGCTGCGAGGCGGTGCCCGGGAACGGCGCCGCACGCCTTCCTCAGGGCCTCTTGTCGGGCGCGGCGTCCGGCGGCGGCGCGGCGGGGCCGTGTGGGGCCGCGGGCGGCTGGAAGAGCGGCCCGTAGATGTAGAGCCCGCTGGCCACGCCGAGCGCCACGGCCACGGCCACGTGCTGCAGCGGCAGCCGCCCCCTCATGCCGGCAGGCGCTGCTGCCGCGCTCACGGACACGCGTGGGGCGGGCGGGCGCGCACTGCGGCGTGGCCCCGGCTCGGCTTCAGCCCGCGGCCCCGGCGCCCTCACCTGAACGCGGGACACGGCAGAGCCCGGCTTCCCGCTAGCTGCAGGCACCGGACGGAAGTACCGGCGCTGTCCCGCCTCCCGCGGTCGCGCATGCCCCGGCGGAGGAGGCGGCCAGGGAGCTGCGGGCGCGGATGCCGGAGGCAGTGCGGCTCCGCAAGCGGCGGTCGGTGCTGTACAGCTCGGCCGGGGGGGCCGCCGCGCAGCGAGGTGCCGGTAAGCGGGGCCGGGCCGGGCCGGGCCGGGCCGGGCCGGGCCGGGCGGGGCAGGGGCAGGGCTGGGGGGCGGCCCCCGAGGGGCCCGTGATGGACCAGCCTCGCCCCCGCAGGTACGGCCGCGCCCGCGTCGCTGCTGGCGCTCACCCTGGCGCTGCGGACCCTCAATTGCTTCCTCGTCCAGACCAGCTTCGTCCCGGACGAGTACTGGCAGTCGCTGGAGGTGGCCCATCGCATGGTCTTCAAATATCCTTCGCCTGCCGCGGCCCCCCCGCCCTCTCGTCGCTCCCCGCGGCCCCCGCGGTGCCCTGGGCGGGTGAACGCTCGGGCACGGCTCTCCCCGGCAATAAGGTGTTGGCTTGACCAGCAACATACACCCCACCACCCTGGCCCAAGGGACAGAAGGTCTCGATCCGAATGGCTCGGGTGAAGCTTTTCCTTTCAGTTGGTCATTATCTGTCCTTAATATTCATAATTATGGTTACCTGACTTGGGAATGGACAAGTAACTTAAGGGGCTACTCTTACCCACTGATCTTTGCAAGCATGTACAAAGCATTACAACTGCTGGCTAAGGATAATGTTCAGCTGCTGGTGAGTATAATCAAAAAATGTGCATCTGCTACTAAAATTAAATTTTAAAGTATTGTATCAGCGTATTTTTATCACTGTCCAAGTAAAATGCAAAGCCTTGAGTCTGGCAATTGAGAGATGTGTGAACACAGAGATCCCACTGACTTCCCATGGGAGCAGAACTCAATAGATTTCCAGTCACAAGACTGATGCCTGCAAGTGCAGAGGTCTCTGTCAATCTCTTGGATTTTCATACTGATTGTTTGCCACTTCATCATAATTGCACAGTAGTTCAGTTTTCCAAAGTGTTTAGCAATGTATATTTGCATTCAACCCACAAGAACTAACAAACAACAGCCCCTTTTGATTTCTATTGGAGATGTAAAGCAGATAATTCTACATTCCATCAGCTGAACTTCAGACATTCTCTGTTTTGGCAGAAATACTATCCTTACCTAAGGCCCTTACTATTTAATTTTTAAAATCATAAAATCATAAATACTCACCAATTCACTATTTTCATACTTGAACAGTCATTCACTAATTCAGTCCTCTCTTAAAACTTGGAATTTAACTTGGTTTGTTGTAAGTACAGTTTTCTCTCTGCTCACACAGATCTGGGTCCCTAGGCTTGCACAGGCAGTGCTGGCTGCTTTTGCTGATGTGAAGCTTTACTCATTAGTGCAACACCTTGAAAATTCAGAAACAGCAAAGTTTGTGGTGAGTCACAGCCTTTAAAAAATTATGCATGTTAATAAACACTGGTTTTGCATTGTAAAATAAGTGAGTGTAAATAAATGCAAAATGATACGTCACACCTTGAAGAATTACCACCTTCATTTAGGTGAACATGTTTTAATGTGTTCATAATTATTTTCAGTTCTTCTGCCAACTCTGTTCCTGGTTTACATGGTATTCCTGTACCAGAACTCTAACAAACACCATGGAGACTATTCTTACCATTTTTGCTCTTTCCTACTATCCGATAAAAGGCTCCAAGATGGCGAACAGGTGAGAAACTTTCCCCTAACAATACTGATAATTTTTGGTTTGGGATGACAGCAATCTACTGATATTGTTTAAAATGCTAACTTTTTTCTTAATATCTAAGGCAACCAAAGCCCCCTCATTCACGTAGCAAGAGTTCTGTCTTATGGAAGGAACACTCTAGTATTTCCTCTAAATATTTTTTAAGATTATGTTATAGGTAGATGTAAAATTATCTATTCCCCTCTTTCCTTTGCAAAGTGTGACTTCATGGGAAGCTTTTATTTTAAACTTTAAAACACTGCAATATAGAGTAACTTGGGAAAAGATAACTAAAGCTTTTTGGGGTCAGATATAGGTGAATTTGTGGTCACAATTTTCTTTATTACTCACTATTTTAAAGTAGGTACCTCTACTAGCAACTCCATTGTAACAAAGCAATTCTAGAGTTGCAGCCTTCTAAGCAAGAGAAAGTATCTGCACTCAGAGAAACAAAGTTACCTGCAGTATAGAAAACTTCTGGCCAGAGACAGGACAGTTGTTGAAATGTCACTGTCTGCAAAAGAATTGACCAGACCTTTTGATAAGCTGCTGGATTTTTATGTTTCTTCCTTTTAGTTGTAAGTATTTAGCTTTGGTTGCACTTGCAATTATTATTCGTCCCACTGCTGTTATCCCGTGGATGCCTTTGGTCTTCAGCCATTTTTTGCAAGAACAGAGGAAAGCTGACCTTATCCTACACAACTGCATTCCAGTTGGGTAAGTCCTTTCTCAATTTAAACTGGGACTGTGCACAGCTACATCTTAAGATTGGTTTTACCACTGCAAAGGCAGACAAGCCAAAAAACCTGATATCATGTAAATAAAAAAGAAAACAAATAAGAGTCCTGTTGCAAGTTTAAGGAAGGGGCACGTTTCCGTCAAACTGTCGTACATGCTGCAAAAAGCACAAGGAAAGATTTCATGATGGTGAGACATGAGCAGCATTCCAGCTTAATCTGGGATTGTGCCAAGGATACCAGATGATGGCAAATGGCCACTCTAAAAGGGTCATGAGTCTGGATAATCTCAAAAATACTAGGAATCAGAGTTTTGACAGCTGGAGAAGATACAAAAGCAATTCAGGCAATATCAGTGCAACAAACTTTCCATTTTTGCAGATTGGTCACAGTAGGAACCTCTTTAATAATTGACCGTGTGTTTTTTGGTGAGGTAAGCTGTTTTAAACTTGACTTATAAGAAGAAGGTTGGGGTTTAGTATTTTAGCACTGATGTATATTTGAGATTTCTCTGACTTCCCTTGTTTCTGTGACAGTGTCTGGCCTATGATCTCTAAATATATCCTAAGCCACAAACCCTTGAACACTGACTTCTCAGGTATTTCAAATGATGGACTGCTACATAAAAGCAGTATGCTCAGTCCTCAACAGTTATCAAAAAACTACAAACTTTCACACTTCTGTGTTTAATTGCTAAATATAGGAAGTCCATGCTGAGTCTAAGTAAAAGAACCAACCTGAAGTAGGAGTGAAAATGTATTATATAGGGCCAGTGATGACTGTGTCATTCAATGGAGCTGTTGGGTTTGACTTTGGATTTGTTTAACTTCCCCCATATCTCCCAGTGGGTACTGGTTCAGCTGAACTTCTTGAAATTCAACGTGCTGCAGAATTTGGGAACATTTTATGGCTCTCACCCCTGGCACTGGTACTTGACTCAGGGACTGCCAGTTGTGCTGGGTCCCCATCTGCCGTTCTTTATTCACGGCTGTGCGCTGGCACCAAGGAGGCTCCGCATCCTTCTGCTGGCACTGATCTGGACACTGCTGGTGTACAGGTAATCTCTGCTGAGGGGAACTGCTGCCTCTCACTGCTTGTGTTCTTGGCAAAGCTCCTGTCCTCTCCAGAACAAAGCAGCATTGGATTTAGATAAGTGATAGAAAACTTATAGAAACTGTTCAAACACCCCAAGAAACGCCATCAGTTATAAAACTGGTTCTAGAATTCTGTGTAACACTGCTTCTTGTATTGTCACCAACATGTATCTTTAGAATTGATTAGACCTCTAAAGAATAAAATAATTCATCGTGAAATGAAATTTAAAAAATCCCAAAACCAGCACTCAATCACTCAGCAGGTGTTTAAACAAAAACAGAACGAGTTAGAAAACTGAGTTCACTAGATTCCTGTTAATGAAAACACCATTTCCTTTGGACTTTAATACATCCCCAGTAAGATGAGAGATTCTTAGACCTCTAAAACTTACTCCATTCCCAAGTTTATACACAACTCTTAACTACCATAAGGCTGTATTTTTCACTGTAAGTTCAGAAGTATTAGAAAAGGTTTTCTCCTAAAGCATCAGAATTAACTGTAGATTAAACAGGAGAGACACTTTCAGACATGAAAAAATAGAGCAAGTAAATAAATACTAAGCAATAAATACTTTTATACTATCATAGTAATAGACTACAGCAAAACAGTAGCAAGACCAGAAATGCAATTTCTTCTTTCCAGTTCAAAACTGGAAGTAGCTTTATTGGCTTTAGGACTTTTTTACCTTCCTTAGTTTTGTAAGAACTCCTTTGATTCCCAAGACATGAGAGTTGCAGTAATCCCCCAAAAAGTTGTCATGGGAAATTGTGTATTTTTGTATTAGCAGGGGTGACAGTTAATTTGCTAGGTACAAATGGGCACTTGAATCTTAGGTTTTCATCCACACTATTTATTGTGTCTTATTACAGAAAACAGATTGGTGAAGTACTGGCTAAGTTACATCTAGCTGTCAAAGTTAATTGTAGTACCCAGGAATTTTTAACAGTGCTTGGTTTAAACTGACCAAATAGTCTTAATTTGAATGTACTTAAGTTCTTCAGAAGTGACAATTTGTATTTTTACTCTTAACTGCTTCAGTACCAAAAGCTTCTTAATACATGCACATGCTCTTCCAGTCCTCTGTGCTCTAAAACACATTTTGTCAACAGAACTGAAGGATTTAACTTTATTGCTATACTACTGTATGTTTTATTACAGCACACTGAGCCATAAGGAATTCAGGTTCATCTATCCAGTACTGCCATTCTGCATGATTTTTTGTGGTAAGCATTGGTTTCAAATGTCTTCCAACCTTACCTGGATATAATTTTTATCCCAGGAGATAATGACTGTTAATGGTCAATGTAGGTATTTGATAAAGGATTCTTAGAATTAGTCTAGCATTTTCTTACAGCTAGTTAAAAAGAGAAAGAAAAAAGATGAGGGAGAGCAAGAGACTGTAGCACAGATAGAGAATCCTTAGCATGGATTAAAGTATTCCTGCAAAAACCTGACAATTTTTCCCATTATTAGCTCCTTCAAGCAAAGTGGGGAAAAGGGGCATTGATTGGAGATGGGGAAAAAAAATGGAGTATGCTTTTTCAAGGCCAGAAGCTCAAAATTTAATAACAATAAAGGAATGCTGTAGTTTTCAGCAGTTTGGAGAAAAAGAATACCACAGCCATGCAGATGTAGTTACCATTTATTCTGGCTCTATGTGGACTTGCATGAATCAGAACACATCAGTAAGTTGCCATATATCATTCATCCAAACTACTGAATGAACTGATTTTCACAACAAGAAATTAAATTTAAAGAGACAAAGCACTGGTTTTGAAATTGTATTGCCACTGTATTAGGCTACTTTCAAAAATGCATGAATTGTTTATCTCCCAAACTTACTCCAATGTTTCTATAGGATATTCTTTGAGATACCTGAAAGCATGGAGGAAAACTGCAGCAAGCTTCCTGCTGTTATCCAATTTAGTCCCAGCCCTGTACACAGGCTTGGTTCACCAGCGAGGCACTCTGGATGTTATGAGTCACATCCAGCAGCTCTGCAATCACCCTCAGCAGTCACAAGCTTTTGTTTTCATCCTGATGCCATGCCACTCTACCCCATTTTACAGGTATTAAAAGTGTCAACAGTGCACTACATTAAAATCCAAACTCTTAATCAGAAATCAAGATTTCCTTTCTCCAAGGCTTAATAAATTGAGATATATAAATATATACAAGGAAGAGTTTTGATTTTTCATACAGTTAATACAGAGTGAATAGGGGACATAAGCCAAATGCTTATACCACAGAATAAAATTCAGCATCATAAGCTTTACTCATTTTTGTGAAATAGCTTTGTATGAGGATATGCAGTAAGTCTAATGACTTCACTAAGTATGTCACACTTCTTCATTATGATAACATTTTTAGCAAAATTAAACACTAATCGTTACAATCAAAATGTATTAATTTTACTTCTGCTGCTAGGCAGTAAAGTGTCATTACAACAGTGACTTAAGTCACTGCAAAAGGTTTTCAGTAGATCCTGGCAAGTAAACAAAATGTTAAAGCATATATAAATAGTGAAGCTGATATGGAAAAGTACCTTTTTAAGAAACTGATGTTGTGCAAATGGTATTTTTATTAAGATAAATGTGTTTTCTGTTAACTGCTAACAGCACAGTCCCAGCAGTTGGAGCTGAGTCTGCTTGCTTTGCTTTCATATGAACTATTGAAGGAAAAAAAATACTACTCTGAAGAAAAAAATTAACTGATACTTGTTTTGACTGAGGTGTCATTTGAAGTGGTGAGTCATTTCAAACCTCTGATTCTGGTCAGCTTATCATGAAATGTGTTTTTCTTTTTCTCCCTAGTCACGTTCATTGTCCTCTAAAAATGAGATTCCTTCAGTGTCCCCCAGACCTAACTGGCAATGTGAGCTACGTTGATGAAGCAGATGTGTTTTACTCTAACCCACTTGGCTGGCTGAACAAGGAGTTTTACAATGACACATTATTACCCAGTCACTTGATCCTCTTCAATGTGCTAGAACAGGTATGGGAACACCAAGATGAAACAAAGTGCTTCTGAGGATAAGTTACAAAATAAATTAAGAGTTATAGTAAAAATATTTGAAAATTGTTGTTAACAACTTTTAAAGTATAGCTTATATTAAAATTGACCCCTATGGCCCATAATAAGATTATTGATGTCATTCCACTGCTATATATTTAATGTTCATGTATGCCCTTTCCTCTGTGCAAATTCTACAGGCCACAAAGTAATGTTAAAACAAATGTGCCATCTATTCCCAGAAACTGCACTTTTAAGTAAGCAACAATGAAAACTAAAAACACCTGCAGTCACAGTACCTTTTAACCCCTCAAATCTTTAATGAAGTCCATGAACTCAAACAATGATGGCTGGTGAATATCTGTTCCAGACAGGATCAAACAGGATAAGTGCTTCTTTTTCTAGCAGGCTTTCCTAAAATAAAGGATAAAGCTTCCCAGGGACAGTTGAACTGATGGTTGTCAAGAGACTTTGGAACACTATTCTTATGCTCCCAGCTGTGTTTTCTTACTGTGGAAATTAATGTATGTTCATTTGCAGGAAATATCATCATTTCTAGCTTTAAGGGGCTATGAGAAAACAGCCACTGTCTTTCATACTCAAGTACCTCAAGGACGAGTTGGAAGCCACATCTCCATCTACAGGAGGAAAACTGAAATGAATTATCCCTGAAGATCAGGCTAGAGCTCAGACCCAATGAGATCAGTTTTGCATAGCAGTCACTATGCTTACACCTCGTACTGCAGAAAGGAGAAAGCACTGAGTCTGAAACGGGGGCAGTCCCATGGGGCAGCCAGTGCCTGCCAACACATAAACCTCCTCCTGAAGGCAGCTTCAGTAGCAGTAGGGCAGGGTGGGGTTCCTGACCTACCTTACAACACTAGAAATCATTGGGAAGACCAAAATTACCATATGAATACTTAAGCAATAAAATACAGACAAGACTGGACTGTTGTTATAGAACTGTACAGCTATGCTGAGTTTCTTTTATAATAAAAGACTTTTACCCACAATGTCTCTTTTATTTTTCTTCTACAATATGCAGATATGCAAGACATTTCAAGTGTTTAAATCAGCACGCTGATTAGAATGCAGCACAGCAAATTCTTCACAATTCAAGAGGCTCTTGAACCCCCCCAAAGACAGGAAGCAAATACAAGGTTACAGAACACTAACAAATACATTACCACAATGTTGATCTATTTTTTGAAGGATGAGATGAAGTTAGTATATCAAACATTGGAGTTAGTAGTTGGTACATTATGCATGGCTCAAGCTTTAACTACACTAATGGAATGCAATTAAGCATTTTTTCATACACAGGTCATGGCATGCCTAGTTTCTGCAACAATACTGCTGGCACCCAAACTATCTTTACTTCCAAAGAACAGTTAAAGCAACGGTACAGAATATGCAAATCAGAAAGCCTGACTTCTGCCGGTTAACAAAAATGTGTAAAAATCAAATTATTCAGAAAAAAAATTTGCATTTTGCTGCTTTGTTGAAAAACAATTAGTTTCCAGAGAGCATGTGAATTTTAATCTTAATTTTTACAATAAATTACTCAGTATTTTGGATCAAAGGGTAGTTGCCCCAATTCTATTTCAAGATTTGCCATGTGTCTTCCATTAGTGCGACCATGTTTATGCCATTTACCTTCTCTTTTATTACGGTGTTGGTACTTCTGAGCTTGTTTTTCATGTCTGGAATTTTCAGTTTGTGTAAAAGGTCTTTTAGGTCGACTGCAAGGAGTAAACAAAAGCTTATTACTACTAAAAGCATTTTGTAACACAATTACATTTTCAAGTACAGCTTTTAACATGCTGAGGCTCATTGAAAACAAAATTAGTAGTAAGTAGTCCTTTAGCTTGTAAGAAAAATGGGAGAGGCATTTGTTTGTTTAAATCATCAATAAGATGGTATATACAAAAGAAATGCTTTCTAAAAATAAAAATGTAGCTGGTATCACAAGCTTCTGTATAACAGTATCAGTAAAATAATTTGGAACTGATTTTCTGCAAACTGAAATTCTCACAAATTAGGTATTTAATTTAAAATAAAGCTCATTTGATAATAAATTAGGAAGATGGACTATAAATAAAATCATAAACTTATGTGTTTGCCAAAACCACATTAACTGGGTAGCTGATAATAGGACTATCACCCTCACGGTTCACCTTTCTATAGGAGAAAGTGCTATGTTACATAATACTTAGTAACCCCAAAGTAGTTAATAGTTCAGACTTGAGCTGCAGTCAAGTACATGAAATGATAAATAATACAAGTGTAAATTTGTAAAGCTCTGAGAACACCTTTAGATCCAGGAAAGGAATGTAGGAAATAATTGACACAAAGGGCCATTGTGAGCAAGTCTGAACAAAGCTTAGTCAGGGTCAGGATCTGAACTAAAGCCTGCTGTGTGATGAGCTCTGCTCTGGGCATACAGACTAACCCAGTATTACACTAATCTACAGGAGAGTAGCGACACGTATCTGCCAGAACAGGAATCAGACACACCTTAAATACACTCAAAAACCTCATTCAGCACAGGACAAAAAGGAAGCCTCAGTTAATGCTCCAAGACAGTTCCTCATTCCATCAGACAGGCAATCAGAGCTGCTTGGTCTAAAAAAATCCTACTGGTAGTTCCAGTTTTCTAAAGAACCCAGCAGAAACATCAGATGGTGCTATGCACACACACAAAATTTATATAAAGGTTCTACAGATCCACTTTATATAACATAATCTAATATTTCCACTAAGCCCTTCAGAAAGTCTTCTAGCATGTGTGTGTGTATATGTATACACACACACACATACATACACATACCTGCTCAAAGACCATCCATTACAACAAGGACATTGGTTGTCTTTATAAAGAACACTTCTTTGTGTTATCAAGTACAGGAAACATGGAAACAAACCTGGGTCCATACTGGGGTGAATTATCATAATGGAAGTAGTATCTGTAGACGTATTTGTCCAAATCCTCAAAAACCTTCTCATTATTACTTTGGTATTCCTTCATATCTTCCAGGTAATCCTTGACATCGTTAACAAAATCAGTGAACAGCATCTGGTCGTGTATAAACAATCCATTATGAAAAAACTTATTGATGAAATTTTCTAGTTCTCTCCAGTGATGGAAGTTATGTACAACTTGCTGCAAATACTTTCTCATTAGCCGATTAAATTCATCCACCCTGATGGGATCTGAAACTCTGTTAAAGAGACTAAGGAATTCTTGATGAGCACATTCAAAAATACCAGAGCAGCCCTTTAGGGCAAACTGATGTTTTCTATTACACAAATGATCATTGGGACATTTCTGGGAATCTGAATCTTTTTCATATGTTGTAAAATGATGTTTCCTTCCATTTCTGGATTCTTTGGGCATGTGAGGTCCCCTGTAATGCATGTGCTTCAGATTCTCGTAGGAGTTATGGTCTCGGTAAAAAGTTCGAGCTTTCTTGTTTGCCTCATATCTTTTGTCACTTGATGACTTCTCTTTTTCATCAAAGATGTTTTTTGTGGTATCTTTGAAGTGTCTGAATGTAGACTTTACAGAATCAGAGAATTTTTTCAAGTTTTCTTTCACTGCTTCTTTAGCCTGCTTAATCTTTTCTTTATGGTGTCTTACAAACTCCTTTGTGGAATTTTTCATAGCATCAAAAGTTTCTTTAACTGAACCAAAAAATGTCTCCTTTGATTTCTTTCTACTCTTACTTTGCCCTTTAGCACCTTTCTTCTGTCCACTTTCATAAATTTCTTGTTTTTCAGATTGGTCTTTTGCTTCAACATACAGCTTCTCCCATAAGTCAGAGCGCTGTTGCTCAAAGTTCAGCTTCTTTTCTAGTTCTGCCAGTCTTCCTCGCAGAGTTTCTATTTCTTGATTTTCTCTAAATGTCTCATCATCATCAGCAGCACTCTCAGGTGCTTGACGAGAGCTTAACTGTTCCAGTTCTTTCTTCAGAGCTTCTGTAACATGACGTTCTTTGTCCAGTTCTCGCCTTAGCATCTGTGCCTCTGCAAAGAGTGTTTCCTTTTGCCTGAGAAAATTGCTGTTCCTTTGCTTTTCCTCTTCCAAATGCTCCCTTAGTTTCTGATTTTCTAGTACAATAGATTCAGTGCTACTACCTTTATCTTCTAAGTTTCTAATTTGTTGTCTTAGCTTCCTTAATTCTTCTTGAAGTGAGGCCAAAGCTTTTTCTTCTTTCTCTAGAGATTCTCTTAGGTGTTGATTTTCTGCAGCAAGACTTTTTTTTTGAGAATCAAAGGATTTCTTCTCCACCTCAGTAAAGGTCAAACACGTGTCAAGATCTCCCTTGAGTGACTAAAAGAAACAAAAAGAAAACAAGCAGAAATACTACAATGAGAATGGTTACAATTTTAGCTAGAAAGATGAAAAACCAAGGTAGCCCAAACAGAGCTTACTTGTCATTTTGGATGCAATGAAACATGCACAGCCAAGATGCAAAAATAGACCTGGTTTGTTTATCTCAGTTGGGTTTGTTTATCACACACTTTCTTGGCAACAAAGACCATGTGAGAAACTCTCCCAGCCAGCCAGAGGTCATCACCCCTCACTTGTACTGGTTTAACTGGCTAAAGAATAGTCATTGGGTACATGAACTCTAACTCATAACATCTTCAAAGGAAATCAAAATGTGCATCTTTGCTGTTGATTTATGTTCAGCAAACTGGATTTACAGATTACCAAAAAAATTAGAAGAAGCAAAGGCATTTAGCTGTTGGGGCAGAAGTTCACAAACTGATTTTTAATCAAATCTGAAAATATCTGTTTGTGTAACTATATACTAACACAAAAAAGAGCTCCCCAGTCTGTTGGCATCATTGACAAGCTCTAGAACATACTGAATTACGTACAAATGCTGCTAACAGACACATAAAAGAAAATCTAAAAAAAATACCCACTCCCTAATCTTCTCTCTGGATGATGCAATAGCAAAAAACCAGAAGTATGGTTTAAGTATTCAAAAAATTAATAACTATTGATAATTTAGAAAGCAAAATCACAAAACTTGTATGTTCAACATGTTTTTACAAGCATTTTCTGCTTCAGTTGTCCTCATTGATGACAACCTGGCACTGTGTCATAGGGAAACAGTCTCTGTTAACTCACAGATAACTCCTAGACTACAGACATAGAACCCAGTATGTTTAACCACATTCCGAGAGCAAATTCAATCAACATAAACATTTGTCAAGAATTCAGGGGAAAGTTCTCTGAAAGAACTTGCTAAAGACAACAATTAAATGGATTTGTGTGAGAAATTCATTTCACTTTGTGTAAAACACACACATAATGACAGAACTGTGCAATGACTTCCAGCTAAGCTCACACCTACCCCCCTTTTGTGGTGCACTTGATCTCCTTGCTCTTGTTGGCACTGGTAAAGGTCATCTTTCAGATCTTTTAATTCACGTGTCTTTGTCACCAGCTG
Source organism: Molothrus aeneus (assembly GCF_037042795.1). Classification (NCBI taxonomy): domain Eukaryota; kingdom Metazoa; phylum Chordata; class Aves; order Passeriformes; family Icteridae; genus Molothrus; species Molothrus aeneus. The sequence continues at coordinate 7,560,118 of NC_089658.1, read as the reverse complement.
CTGCCGTTTCTGGATCTGCACTGTACCTACAAAGATTAAAAAGTTTCTTTTGATAGACTGACTTAGAGTAAGCAGTTAGAGGAACAGAGGAACCTAAACATTATCTTCATTCTCTCTGCAAATTGAAAAACTTTTACCTTGCCATTTCAGCCCTGTCCTTACCAGTAACTGTTTAGCTGTAGCAAAATTGTTTCCTTTAATGATAAACCATTTCTCAGACCCAAAAATTTGCTTCTACACTGTTTTTTCATTAATAACAAATAAAGGAATTTTGGAACATTACATAGAAATAAATCAGATCCGAACCAACAAATTATGCAAGAAAGAATATTTGTGACTTCTCTGTAAGTTTTTTAGTAACATGCAAGTCAACCAGGATAAAAGAGAGACTATTGGTCCATGCATTATCCACTTCAGAACTCCAACCTTGACTGTTAATTGAATTACATGAATAAGAGGGTATTATAGCACAGTGTTTAAATTTTCATGCAGAAATACAATTATTACACACTGCTCACAAAGCAGCAAGTATTGCAGGCTGTGTCTTGTCCCTATCCATAAGCAAAGGCTGCAGAGTAAGCAAGTGTCCTGTCTGAATTTCAATTGTCAGACAAAGGCTGAGACACCCTGGCTTTCAGAAAAAGTATCTTTGCTGTACTAGCCACCAATTTTTTTTGTCAAGAACAGCTTCTTGACTGGTACTTCCTCACCTAAGACATGTGTTCTAAATCCCAACACTGATGTAGTTTTTATATATTTGCTTTTAAGATTCTCTTGAATTGACTCTAGAGAAAAGACAACAGCAATTTTTAGGTATTTCTTTCAAAACCAATGCAGCATATTCAGAGCTCTATTTCTGTATTTAAAGGCAGGGGGAGACATATTGTTAAAGAGAAGAAATACTCTAAGTACACTTACACTGATGAATGTTTTGTGCTCTCTTCTTTTTTATCTATTGTCAAGTGTGACCTTAAAAAAAGACTGTTCTATTAAACCAAGCTGAACTATAATAGTTCAATTCACCTAAGCAAAGGCAACATTTTTACAGCGATGATTTTAAGTCTGCAGAGTCCTAGTAAACACTTCTTGATAGCACAGATCTTTTCATAAATGAATTTAAGTATAGTGACAGTAAATTTGATTTTAATATTTATCTTTTATAGACACTTTTGAGGAAGTCCATCAATCCTAACAATCTAAAGCCTGCATCTGAAAAATCATCATTTAGCATAAAGGGTTGATGTTAGGTAGAACCTGAATTACAGAAAAAACACTTAAAGCCCTCTTTTTCTCCTTATCAAAAATCCTAATTTAAGTACAGTAAGGAAAAATGACATTTAGCAACACTAAAAATTAACATATTGAGGTGCCACTCCTCAGTAATGGGTTTGTGTTTCCAGCTGGTACTCTAAGTCACAGTTTCCTTCAGATTCTTTAAGCAGCCAATCCAAATCCCTAGCATTATAGCTATAGTCCCCCTTGCAGTTTCTGGTCAAAGAAAAAAATTAAATATCTGAATGTCCATAAGGAGACATTTTTCTGGCAAGGACCTTCTACCTAATTTAAGCTTCACCTGAAAAGTTTGCCTTCTTTCAGTTCTCCTTCTTAGAGCATCATAAAACCAGTTAACTCAGTTTAGTATTGATTGGGATACAGTTGTTGATTAAAATCTATTAATTAATCTAATTAATCTAATCTAGTTGCTTTCTACATCTCTGAAAGTCTTAAGGGGGTCCTAGAGCTCTAGCTAAAAGGAAAACACTATCCTGATATTGACCCAAAAAAAGGAAAGTAATTTTAAAAAAAGTTACACTTCCAATCCTCTTACATGACAATTAGCCTAACAGTAGAAGAGTGCTGTGGGAAACATTCATTCCAAGCTGAACCACAAAATTACAAAGCAGTCCTCTAGGGAGATGGATTCTCCCTGCAAGTTTGTGTTGGAAAAAAAAAACAAACCTAAAAACAGGAAGATGGAAGCAGAACTTCACTTCCTTTCTAGTGGTAGAAAGATAAGTTATCCCATAACCATGAAGAACTTTCACCTGAAGAAGCAAAAACTGAAGCCACACAGAGCTGCCTTCCTTCTGCTGAAAAATGCTGCCATCACTGTCATCAATGATGACAATTTTTATTTAGAAGTACAGATTCAATGAATGAACAAGTGAATTCCTTAATAAATGTATTAACTTGAGTCCACATTCAAAGTGTATCTTTCATCTCCAAATTCTTTAAAAAGATAGTATTTATTATTAACACCAAACTAAATACAGTGAAGTGATTATCAACTGAGATCTCATGTTCCCCCACAAGCACTATCACAGACTGCTGTGGTCACTGTGCTCTTCTATGCCTCTAGCACACCAGTGCTCATCAAACAGCTTTCACACCAGTTACTGCTACATAAAATGAGTTTGTATGATTGGCTCCGTTGCTCCTGTAATCCCACATACGTTAGCAATTCCTGAGACTTGATTCATTGTTTTATTTTCCCAATGTAAGTATGCATACATATATGGATGTGTGTGCACACATACACACGCATGGTTTAAGAAGTAAATCTGAGTGCAAGCACAGCATACACAGTACATCATTCAAGGCTCTTACCTTCAGGTTTACCTAAAAATAAAAAAAATTGGGATCAAGTGAAAATTAATATAAATCTCAAAAGAAGTGCCAAGATTGAAATCCCTAACAATCGGTCAACACAAAATCCAAAGAGAATGATATCCCCCACCTCCAATGAATCACGTGTGTTTTTAGAAAGGCTTATTTTCATATAAAACTAGAACTACTCAGGAAAAATCACTATTTACCCCATTACTGTATGAAGTAGTGTATATTACATACAGTTGCACTGCTAAAGGACCTCTCTGTATTATCATTACAGCTGCAGTGGCTTTCTCTCATCTTTAGGTTTGGGTTAGCAGAGAACAAGAATAAACATGGGAGTTGCAATAAAACAGCATTTGCTGCATAAGATGTGGACTCTGTGTGCTCTGTCCCCCTGAACTCACCGTAGAAGTGTCCGAAGCCCATGCTGATGGCGATCACCAGCGCCAGGACGATGCACCTGTTGAGGCCGCTGCCGAACTGCCGCTGCTGCTGCTCGTCCCGGGGCGGCTCCGCCTCGGGCTCTGCCGGGGCCGCCCCCTCGGGCTCGGAGCCCGACACCCCCCGCCGCCGCGGGCGCCGCTTGCGCACGGCCGGGCTGCCCTGGCTGCTGCTTTCATCGCTGCTCGACTCCTCGGGGCTGGCCTGGGAGGAGAACACTGAAAAGCAACATACGGCGGTGGTTAAAATGCATTGAGTACTGTGATAAAGAGCAAAATGACTATCAAGATCCATAATATTTGTGCAGAATAGATCTGGCGTTTACCTTTGAGAACATTAACAAAACAAAATTAAAATTCTAATTATATAGTTTGTGCTGGAAATTATGCAAACAATGTGTGCTCTTCAAAGTTAAAAATTAATTTTTTAAAACTAAATGATAGAGAATCAAGAAATCATCACTAAAAAGCTGTATGGCACTTCCCCATACCTTACCATTCACTCACTACAAAGTGTTTCAGTCAACCCTGCCTTCTAAAGCATATACATGTACTGGCCCTGCAAATTCTTGTGAGGTGGAAAGACAAAGAATTCAGTTTTCCTTCTCTTGCAGCTATTGAAACTGAAATACCTAATAACGAAAGAGCAATACAAAGGCTTGCTAAAAGAAGGCCTCCTAGAAGACAGATATGGTTTTGTTACATATCCCCAAAAAATTTCATTTTGTGATCTGCATGCAACTGCAGAAAAAATTCCATTACAGTTCCATTAATGTAGCTATTAGAAATATTCAAAATCAAGACATAAATTTATTTAAATATGCAATTTTGTTTACTTTTAATATCTATCATATACTACCTGTTACCATCTTTACCCACCTTTCAAAAAAGCCATTTTCAACCACTACTGCACAGGAAAAAATGCACCAAAGTGCTTTTCTGTTTGTTCTTTCCCAACACTCTTCTATTACCTGACTGAAGTTTTGGTAAATTGTGCAAGATTTGCAATAATAACAAATTCTAACCTTAAAAAAATACCTTTTATAGAATTTTTGCAAGATTGTATTTATTATACCATTTGTATGTTCATGTTCTAATGGCCCAAAAGCCACATATTCTAACCAGAAAAATAACAGAGCTGTAATTGCTTGTTCCCATTTGTACAAATGTTTGCTGCATATACTGTAAATAGATTTATATAATCCAGTATATAAGTAATTATTATTTAATCTCACTCCTTTAAAAGTGTAACTTTCAAGTGCAAGGTAAATCTCAAAGGGAAGCCGTAGTAGGTGGAAAACTAGCTTTCAAGTATCTACATTCTGTACCTAATTCATAGGTCTGGAATAAATTCAATGGGATCAGTGAATTCTCTAGACAAAGTGCTCCTGTTTGGACACTAATTTTGCTGCTCACAGCCACACAATGCTAATGCCCCTCCTAAAATATGGTTATTCATTCTCTTAGCAGACGTCATTACTCAGAATGTAAAAATACAAATATAAAAAGTCTGTCCTTGAACAATTCACAACTGAAAAGTCATTTGTTTGAGCAAAGCCATGCATACATCACTGAACAGACAAGAATGCCAAGCAGTGCTAGCTATTATCTATAAAATGCATTAGCACTTAAAATTCTTCACTTAAAATAAATTACAACTTGATAGAAGTGATTGCATCAGAAAAGCCCAGAAAAGATTATCAGTTAGTATCTGGAACACTTCTAATTTCCAAGTCCATGGACAAGCAACATGACAGATTATGAAAGACAACTTCCTCCCTTAACAAAAAACTCCATGTTAGTAAATCAGTCAAACCAGACTTAAACAGTGATTTTGACATGCAGACACTTAAATGAATTTCTATAGCTTAGTAGAGAAGGACACCATTTTAGACCCAGTCATTTAAGCAGATGCATACTTCCCAATCCTGGAAAACAAAGGCAAACATTCAAAATGCATTCCTAGAATGCAGAGGTCAGACATTATAGAGAAATATACAGGACAAACTTAGTAAGAGGTGTTTTTCTTGCTCATCTGTGGGGTTTTTTTAGGGTTTTTCAACAACCAAAGAAGCTTACACACATGGAATACCAGAGTGGTTAAGGAACAAGAGCTGCTTCTAGCCAAATGGGAAAATTCTTTGATACACACTGGACAGCCAAGAATAGGAAAGGAGGGAAAAAATACAATCAGAAAGAAAAATGCTGTAAGATACTTAAAACCATTCATAAGCACTTGCAGCCAAGTTGTCAACAGCAATTACACTTTCAGGCAAGAATGACACTGCCTTACAGCTGCTGTAAGAATTCAGTACAAAGCTGTGCTCTAATAGTACCAGGATGGAAAGGACTACAAATGAAACCAAGTGTGACCACAATAGCAGCCCAAAATCCTGTTTCTGCTGTGATTTTGAAGTGTCAGATCTATACCAGCAATCAGATTAAGTCAGTTGACATTTCTGCACAGACACAGCTCAGATACAGTTCACTGTAGCATATGGGTACTTCTGCTGTCTGAACTTCACTCATGAAGCAATATTAAAACATTTCTGTATGCATGATGAAGGCAATCTCAACAGGAACTGGTTTGCAAAAAGAAGTGGCAGAAAATCCTTTAGTATCTACATTAGGAAGAATCTGAGGCTCATCCTTTTCCACAAAAGAACACTCAACAAGAAGTGGATGGCAAAGATTTCTATTGCCACTTTTTGTCACCTCTAAAACTTCAGCATTTAAAACACTTGCAAAAGTACTCCTGCCATTTTCTGCAATACTTGATCAGCTGAATGCCCAGCACTAAAGGCCATGCTGAAATCAGCTTATGTTAGATGGAAGAAATTCTTTTTGCCAGTCACACATAGGTTTGGAATCCAACAAGAACTATCCATTGAAACAATCAAGCACACACATTCAAATGTATTACAAACCTTACTGATGTCTGCTCCAAACCTACATGCAAGGTTAACATCTTTTTAAAGAAGCACATAAGACACCGAGAGCTTAGCCAAGTTCTTCAGTGAGGATTGGCTTTCAGCATCTGTCTAGAATACGACTATGACAAAACCAAGTCAGATTGCTATCAAAAATTGTAAGAACACTCCATGCAAGCCTTAAGCAATCAGCTTTGCACAAGCTGATCAAATGTAATCACACCACCTTGAAAAGGAAGACTGCGAGATACATGCTCTTTCACCTCATTTCCCCATCCCTTTACACAACCAGGAATCTTCCACAGCTTCTCCAGCCAACTGACTTTTGTGTACAAAAACACAGGGGGAAAAAAAAGACACTTTTAGAACTCATGCCTAAAAGAAAAAACAAAGTCAACTAAATCTTAATTTAAAAATTAAGTCAGATTCCCCAGAAGACTTAAAGAAGGTGACAGTTCTGTTACAAATCTTCACTGATTATAATTAGATGCTAAGCTGTTGCTTTCTGTTTCCAGTGGATACTATGCAGATACATGACCATTTAATAACGCTGTATCCTACTCTAAGATAAAACAGTATTTTAGGTATAATTCTGTTTTATAATAAACTTAATTTGAAAGATAAAAATCAGCAATACAAAGGTCTCATAGAGAACAAAGAGAACAGAAGAGATTACAAACAAGCAGCCAAAAAGAATTATAGAGGAAGACTAGATAACTAGAGAACAGCAACAAAACAGGAAGTTTTTGGTTTGGATTTGTTGGGGTTTTGTTTGTGGTTCTTTATTGGACAAATATCCATCCTCTTCCTCCTGATTATAATGCACTGCTTATTTCAGTCAAGCACTGGGAGTATCTTAAATATATAAATATACACTACATAGCTATGAGGGTGGTAGAAAGTTTTTGTAGTCATACTGTCTAGTCCTCATGGCACCAAAAATCCCCTCCCACTTGCTAGTCATTTATGCCAACTCTTATATAAAGCCCAAAATATTGCCAAGAGAAAACCTTCAATTATTCTGTGAACGAAAAGTAATTTTAATTCTCCAAGATGTGCTACAAATTAACTTTCCATTTAAAACAGTGAACAATTAATGAAAAAGATTGCTTTCAATTAAAAAATTGCAGACATGCATTTAGACAAAATTGTAGAGGGCACCTAGAGTTTAGAAAAACTCTAATACTTGGATATGCACTCAACAAAACCATTATTTTTTTCCTCTCTCCATAAAAAGAAGGCTCCCTAACCAAAGACTGCTTTGGGTTTTTTCCCTGGTGATATTTTTGCACACAGTTGCTTAGGGCTGCATTGCTCTTACCAGTTTCTACATGGGAAAATGCATATTGACTGCTAGAGGAGGAACCCATGTTAAAATCCTCTGAACTCTGAGCTTCTTCACCATCAGCAGGAGCTTCCTCCTGACTCTGAGTTTCTTCTGGTTTTGGAGCTTCAAGTGTAACAATGTCAGAATCATCACTAATAGTTCCAATGCAGGACCCATCATCAGGAACTTTTTCTTTGTTTTCCTAGGGAAAGGGACAGTGTGAGAATTATTCAGACACAAAAAACATGACATAATTAAAACAAACAAATAACCAAAAATTGTTGGAACTTCAGAAAAGAAAAAATTTGTGACTATTTTAATGCCTTCAAAAATTTTCTTGCCATTGACAGATGGGGCTTAGAGAAGCTTCTGAATAATGTAGTCTGTTAGTGTAATTTACCTCTGGAACTGTCTGAGCTTCCTCAAAACCAGACAGAGTATTATCTACTGCTGGGATCTCTTCATCATTGCTGCACTGAGCTATATGAATAAAAAGAGGAAATAAACAAGCAAACAAACATAAGATTAAAAGCAGCAACCACGAATTATGCCCACACACATATAATACTAAAATTCTGTGTCATTATGTCATTTTTTCAGGAGCACAAGCATTGATGGTTCCTTCCAAAGTATTCTAATTTGATCTATGACTTTACTAGGGAATACTTCTTTAATCAATAACACTTCTTAAAATTATCTTCCAGCAACACCAGTGCACACTTTCTATAACACATCTAAAGTATGGACAAAATAAAAGACATTCTACTAATTTCACACATTTCAGGAAAAAATATTTTTATAAAGTTAATGACTCATTATTTTCCATAACACTGGTGAAGCAAATACCCTGACAGAGGTCCACAAAGCACATAAAAATCTATTGAAAATACTAATTTTGTGCCAAACAATATTGCTACAACAAATATTGACCTATTTTATGTAACTGCTCCTCTTTTAATATCTTACTTTGTACATCAATTGCCTGCTCCTCTTCTTGCAAGGAAACATATTCTTCTGAACCAAACTCATGGTTGTCATTTGTGCTTCCATTTTCCGAGGTCACTGTCTCTATGTCAGAACCCTGAAGGTGAAAAGTTTAAATGGACATTACAATTACTGGAGTTTCCAATAGTAAAGTAGGAAGAAAGGGTCACAAAGAAAACAGAATATTAGTATTAAAAACAGAAACAGAAAAACTGAGCCTTTAAAACTGAAGACAACTTTGAGCAAAGAAAAGCAAGTGAAATACCAACTAACTGGAGTGAAACAAGTGTTGGTGTGTAATACTCATGACCGAGCTTAAAAAATGTTAGACAAGGACAATTCTAAGGGGGAAAAATGACAGCAATTTAGGCATTAATTAACAACTACACTGAGTATTTTAAATAACTATTTTATTGTCTTTATTAGATCTGTTTATTAAATGGAATTTAGAGAAACAGAGGAGGTTTTGAATATGGGATCTAATTCTTGCTCCCATCTATTTTATGCAAATACACACACCCTCCCAAAAATAGAACTTTCAAGCATATCAACATGAGCTCCAATAAATACTACTACCAGGAAAAACTATGTATAACTTCATTCCATCTCAATTCCTGTGAGAAATTTTGAAAGGCTGCTTATATAGTACATCTCTGACACCTCAAAAACAAATATTTATACAAACTCTAGATTGGATTTCTGTCTTTAATCCAGAAAGGAGCCTTCGTTACTGGTCAGCTGCCAGGCAGCAACAACACCAGAGCACAACAGGAACTGCAAATAAACAACATCAGGAGATTGCAGGGTACTAAAGTCAAGCAATATGCTTGACAATTCCAAATATTTAATCTTTATATTGTAATTTTGGTTTAAAAATACTGATGAGACACCAGTAAGGCTACTAGCAAACTAGAAACATAACTGAAAAAATCCTAAGTCACTCTGATCCATAAATAAGTTGAGCTGTTTTTGTAAACAGAGGTAGTTATTTTTGCAACAGCAGGTGTGAAATTACAGTAGCAGCAATACTTCCAGATCAGTTTCCCTGGATGTCTCGTTTCAGGACTCAGGCAAACATGTATGCTTTTGTTTTTAGGGAGACTGTACTTCAGGAAGATTAGATACCTCAAAAAGAACTGCATAAGATAACTTTGTAACATGATTATAGAATGTATGTTTCTTTTGAAAAGGCTTCAAAAACTAACTCCTTTGGTAAACTGTTAAACACTGTGTATATTTTTTTCTTTTTTTAAACACATTGTATCTTTTTTTCCTTCTGACTACGTAAATATCACAACTTTGATTTGATGTGTTTTGCAGAAATTCACCTCTCATTTACAAGTAATTTATTATAACCTGAGTGAAATCCCAGGAAAGAAAATACAAAGTTATTTGGGGTTTTTGGGTTGGTTGGGTTTTACAGATAGATATACAGGTTTATTATGTGACAATTTTCTCCCACGTGATAGAACCACTACTCTCATTTCTTAATTTGTGAGGAAGAAGAATAACAACATTTCAGTTTGCCCGAGCTCCACAAGAAGAAAAACATCAGGAGTATTGCTTAAGACAGATTACAATTTTAGCTAAAAACCCAAGATAATGGGCTAGCTGAGTACATGGTAAAACACACAGGTGGGAATGCATGAACTCTCTGATCCACTTCATCTGATGCTGGACCTTCCATCTCAGCAATAGCAAAGAGGTCAAGAAAAGATATTGTCACCTCCCTACTCTCCTACACAAAATTAGCAAGTCCTTTCTCAGGAGCAACCCAGCAATGCAGAGCACTCTGACTCTGTCCAAAGCCCACACTCAGTGCAGCACCCACAGCTGCCAGCTCCCTGCAGCCACAGCCTGGACAACAGCCACTTCCTGCCCCTCAAGCCACTGCAAAACGTGTCCACAAACAGATTCCACTGTGTCATCACCAATACAGGTCACAACAGCATGTGAGAAAATCATACTTCAGTACTCCAAATTTGTCTAACCCACAGTTCTACCCCTGCCCTAAATATCCAGATCAATTCACTGCCGTGTACAGAAGTCCACATCCTCGTCCATGGGTAATAGCTGTGTGAAGGGTAGAAGGGTATCCCATCCATTCTGCTTTCTTTATGCTCAGATTCAAAGCTGTCCTACCAGAAGAATGCTAATAATGGCAGCTCTCAAACACCAGTGTTGCCTCATTTTTATTTCACTGAATCAGGGATGAATAACTGGGAACACAAAATCTCCATGTCACAGAAATCTGTTCTGCTTTGACTAGACAAATCCCAGCCATCCTACAATCTTGTGTTATGTTAACTTATTTAGACAGCATAATTCATTTGCAGTTACAGTGTAAAATAACCATCCCAAGAATGAAAATAAAGTCTGCACTTCACAGTGAGTAACTCAATAGCTGAACTCAACCACCAAATCCTTTTACTTTTATCTGAACTCTGTGAGTCCAGCAGCCTGTTAAAACTACTGTAGCCCACTTGGACTTAAGGAATGAGTTTTCTGTTTCTTTTGGTGACAAGATTCCCAACCTGTCATCCAGCCCAAAACAAGGAAAAGAAGTTTTAACCATCTCTTAAATACCACTTTGCTGCCAACAGAAATGAAAGCATGGCCCAATATTTATAAACTTCAAACTGTATCACTTGTGACAAGGAACTGTCAAAACATGAGTGCAATCACAGGTTTGTAATAGCTTGGTTCCAAATTTCCCATTTTCATTATAATCTGCAAAACAGGGGAGTGTGCAATGAAGAACAGATGAACACTATGCATGATTTTCAGTCATTTTTTCCTGCTTTCCTCCTCTGAATGAAACAGCTCAAGTACTGGTCCTTGAATTCTTTTCTGGGGCAGGCAACAAGTAGATGCAGGCAAAACTAAGTGTCATTCCAGCAAAACTGTCAACCCATCTGTCCTGAGGATTCTGGCTCGATGGCCTCCTCAGTTTACAAGACAATGCTAAATACATAAGAACCAAACCAAACAAGGAAACCAACCCACCCATCCTACACTCACACATCAGCCAAGATCTGCAGAGATACAGAAATCCTCAGGACTAAAGGAGGAAAGGATACTGGATACCCACACTACCAGGAAGAGCTTCTCAGAAGTTCTGAGCAACCAGGCCTGCCTTGTCCACAGTGGGAAGAGAACATAAAACACTCTTCTTATCTATACTCAGGTGTCTGCTGTACCTGAGCAGGTGCTGAAGGCCTCGTGTCAACCAGCACAGTCAGGGCAGTCATTTGACCAAACCTAAGGGCTGACCTTGCCATAGACTCCTGCTTCCCAGACTCCACTGACAGCACTGATTTCATCCACACAATGCAAACTTTGAAACCAACAGCAGATCCAGACACCTGTCCCAAGACAGTGCTGGAATATACACTTGTCCCTATTCTAATTTTCTGTAAGGACAGAGGGCTGTCCCTGAACAGCCACTGCCAAAACTAGGATCAGATACCTTAGTGGTAGAAAAAACTTGGGGAAATCATGGAATCATTCCCTTCTGCACAAGATATTTTCCTGCCCAGTATTCCCAAATTTCTTTGTTTTGGTGAGGGTACAGATGTATCAAGAGGACAAGAAATATATTAGCAACAACAGATAAGTTACATAGCATGCTAATGTTTTCAGGCAGGGTGGAACAGAAGAATGCATGCCACTAAAATTCTACCAGCTCTTCAAAGTAAAACCTTTGCAGAAAAACAAAATTCTTTTAAATATGAAAATTTGTATCAACTATAGTAAAAGTATACATTTTTTTAAATAGTAGTTTCATTATTTACTTTTAAATTGCTCTTCTATATTCTCTGTTAGTAGGCAATATCCACACAAAACAAGAATTACTAAGCTGAAATAGTATTTTACTGCTTATAGACAGCCTGAAATGACAGAACTGTACCAATGTGAAACTGGGTACCTCGTGATTGATGACAGTCCAGCCGCAAGACGAATCACTGTCACTGGAATTTTCAGACATTTTCAAAGCACACTGCAGGTAAAAGTAAACTCTTTTAATATGCAAAACACACAATTTCACTGCTCTATTGAAAAATAAATAAACAGAAGAATGGAAATCATGATGTTATAGAAGAATATACCAACACACAAATTGTTATTCTGGAATTGAGAAAAAAAAAAAACAAAACAAAATAAAAGTTGAGAAAGAAAATATATTCTTTTGTACTTATTTCCTATTATCTTCTTTATACTTGGAGCAAATATAGTTTTGCTAGGCACATACTTATTTCAGCCAACCAAAAAGCCCTTAGACTAGAAACACACACACAAAGCTAGTCAATAAATTAATAATTAAAGTTAAACAATGATGCTATAGACAAGTTTTAAGACATGAAATAATTTCTGCTTTGTTACATGCACAGAAACTACAGTTTATTCAAGAAAAACAATGTGAGGGGTTTTTTGAGAAGAAACACATTAGGATTTTTTGGAACTAATTTTCTTCAACTACTGGGCAAAATCAATGTTTCCTGTTTCTTTCACTCCTTTACACTGATTCTGAGGAAAATTAAGAGTACCTGGCAACTACAAAAACAAAATAAAAATAACCCAAAGTACAATTTTTTTTTTTAATAATATTACCAGATGACTGGTAGCCACTTCCAGAAGAGAACTGTCCAGCTGCAGCTGCCTGGATATCTTTTCTCCTTTTTAACAGGAATTTACCAGGAATACAGAGTATTCATTAACATCATATTCAATCACTTTTTCAAGTCCTTAACTAGCAAAAAGGCTTTAAAAAGAAGTTGAAAACAGTTTTTTTTCCTTGAAAAAAAAAATATATTGAATTGTTATATAAAATTTACTATGGATTCATCTTGGTGGGAAAAATATTCCCAAAATTGAACAATTTCCAATCGATTGCCTGTTATATTATGCATCAACATAATAAAAGCAGCCAATGAAGTCATGGTTCAATAAAGCTTTGTTCACAGAATTTCAGACACCTGCTTTATTTCCCACTCTGAGTTAATTCCAGTAAGAACACAGAGGAAAGCATCTATGTGCTTAAATTTATTTGCTCTCTACTTTATTATCAATCCTGTCTTCACTCCTGGTTTCTCAACACAGAGATTATACATAAAACTTGGAATGAGAACATCTAAGTACACCAGTGTGGCTAGAAATTGGCACAACAAAATATAAAACCTCCAATTCCATTTAGGTTTCTCTCAAAACACAGTAAACATGTGTCTCATATCTCTGCATTATGGTAGTTACCGCATGTTTTTTTAAGATAAAACTATTTTCTCATCAACTTCTACTAATATATTTACAGTTCCTCTGTAAAAAAAAAAAAAAGGCAATGGTGACAATCACAACAATTTAAGCAAAAATATTCACTAACAATTAACTTAGGTATGAAACTTAGAGAGAAACTGAATTTCTGGTTTTTTATAAAGCCCTACTTTGAATATGGTTGTCATTTTCCTGTAGCTATTTTTCTTCCTCCATTAGTGCTTTTCCTGGAATCTCAAGCAGGGTATGTCAGGTTGGGAGGGGGTGGGAAGAAATCTATTTTGGTTTGAGTTGTTTGGGTTTTTTTTAAATCACACTGCATAAAAGGATAATTTTTTTTTTTTTAATTGTGATTTATTTTTAAATCATACTTCTTCAATCATCAAAATAACAAATGCCCAAATGGCAAAGACTAAGTTCTGGAGTTGACATGTGACATGTGACAACGACATCTGCTTGCTGTCATTAATTACTCTAAATTTGACTGGGTGTCCAGCAGCAGCAGCAGCATTCCTTTCACAGGAAGGGAACTCCCAGCACCAGAACTCGTCACCTGGCAGAAATATCACTGGCTGCCTTGCAAAATCTGAATTCTTAAAAGACAACCTCAGGGCACCAGGACAGTTTGATACCAGTGCATCTACAGATTTTGAAATCCCAGATTGTCACAGCAGACTCTGTGCTGGACATTGCAACATCTCTCTTCTTCCAGCTAACCCAGCATTTCACCCTGGGCCTGGTGAACACAACACAGACACCATCCTGCTCTCCCTGTCCTGCCAAAAACACACTGACAGGTAACTGCAGAAACACAAAGCTATCTTCTCTTCTCAACATACAACCATGGCTTTGGGCTCCACATAAACACCTATCTTCCCATCCCAAACAAAAGTTTCAGGACCTCCCTGGGTACCAACATCATCAAAATATATTAAATAAACAAACAGAGAAATAAGCAAACAATCATCATTTCCTATTGCTCGCTTGTCTTGATAAATGGCCTTGAATTAGAAGTTATTTATTCGTATTCAACCAGAACACTACACTAATAGTGCATGTTTGCCTGCACACAGGTGACAAACCACCAAACCAGAAAATTTTTATATTAGTATTTTAATTAATATTTTAAATATTAAATATTTTAATATTAAGAAAAATAATGGAGTTTTGAAAAAAGACTAATCAGAAGAACACTAAGGTTTATGGTTAGAACTGCTAAATTTAGCCAAATTATAATAGATAGATAGCTTGGTATCAGACTGAAGAGCATCTCTAGGGTAAATGCTTTCCTACAGGTATATTCAGCAAACATACATACGGTTACCAAAATTAAAACACTTTATTACTCAGATCTAAAAGATCTACAAGCTTTAATAAAAAAATTACCTTAGTACAGTGTTCCTAAACTTCAATCATCAGCTAAACAGCTTATTTCTGTAACAGATTAATAAAATGTACATGATAATTCAAGGTCAAATTCAATCCCTTAAGTACACTGAAAAACAGAAGACTAATTTGAACACAATGGCTAAATTGGCCCACTCACAAAATCTTCTCCAGTTTGATTCTCCAGCAAACGACAAAGACCCACTAAGAACCAATCTGCTTCTCCAACCAGCCTAAATGGGCTGGAAATGCTACCACTGTCTTCCTGAAAGCAACTTTAAAAAAAATAGCTTTGAGCAGGAATTAAAAAGACATAAAGCCTTCAAACTTCCCATTGAATCAAGATGACACTAATGGGTACTAGTCCAGGACACCAGGGATAACTGGAGGATACACTAGGGTGGTACAGGTCTCTTGTATGCCAGGCCAAGCCAGAAGGAAAGACTGGGGAAAAAACCCAACCAAAGCCAATCCCGTGGTGCCCTGGTTTTGTATGCTCACTTTGTATCTTCATTGCCACTTTTGGCATCACCTTCTTAATTTCTGTCTGGACAAATTAAATATCCATTATGCTCAGAGTGCAATTTGTATGTATTAGGTGAATGGGGGCAGGAACTCAGAAGCATTAACTATTTTCCTATCCTTAGTGAAATATAAACCAGAAGTATAAGGTGGAAAAACTTACAACCATATGTATTGTTGATAACACAATACCAAGTTATCCCAGATATGTATATAAAAATTAATCTGAGATACCACATCCTATTTATTTACTGTAAAGCAAAATAAATACCAGCCTTAAACAGGACCACTCCAGTCTAAATAAACCCTTAAGCTCAATCATCTAAAAAAAAGGATTTCCTAGACTAAAAAATAACCTTCAATAAGCATTGACAAAGATGAGTAATGGGCACCAAGAGGAATATGAATGTGTTCTACAGAGTTTGCTGTGCTATCATTCCAAGTAAAAACTCTCCGTTCTCTTCTACAGTTGATTCTTTGTTGCACAACAGAAATAAAAACAGGTTCAGTGCTATTAAACTTCAGGGTTCTCATGGAAGTTCATTATTTCTACTAAGTGGTAATTTCTTCCCATAAGTAACATTCTTCTCTTAGAATATATTTAGCAACCCATACCGAATATAGAATATTTCCTTGTTATGAAGGAGAGCCAGACTCCCGCAAGGCTGGGCATTCCCGGCTCAGTCTCTACCCCCAGTACGGCGCAGGTGTTCCTGGAGCGCACCTGAAGCGGAGCGCGGCTCGGCGCCAGCGCAGTTAAAGCACAGTGTTTATGAAACAGAGCACCTTGCATCAGCCGCCGAGGCAGCGGCAGACGATGGCAGAGAAGGAAGTTGGCAAACGCCAGCGCCCGGGGCCGGGGCCGGCACGGCGGTGACCGCTGCCCGGGGCCCGCTCGCCCCCCGAGCAGCGCCGCGGCCCCGCGCGGCCCCGCTCACCCGCTCCCCGCAGCCGGAACGGCCGCCCGGCCCCGGCGCCCCGGACTCTGCCCCGCTCCGGGCGGCCCCTCCCCGCGGCAGCCGCCGCGCCCCACGGAGCTCCACGCGGCCGGGCCGGGGCAGGGCGGCCGCCCCCGCGAGCCGGTCCCGCCGCCTACCTGAGCGCGGCCCTCGCGGGGCCCGGCACGGACGAGGGGCCGCGGCCGCAGCCGCCGGTGACGCCGTCACAAACAACCCGGCCCGCCCGGGCCGGCGCCTGCGCGCGGGGCGGCGCCCGCAGCACCCTGGCGAGCGTAGTCCGCGCCCCGCCGCGGCCCGGCGGCCGCAGCGCCCAGAGCGGCCCGGGCACCGCAGCGTCCAGAGCGGCACCGCAGCGCCCGGCCCGCCCCGCGGCCCGACCCGGGCACCGCCATGGCAACGCCGCGCCGCCGAGCGCGGGTCCCGCGGCCCCGGCGCCGTTTGTGCCGGGCCGGGGCTGCTCGGAGGCCCCTTCAGCGCGGGGAGCGTTGTGCCGGGGGGATCACGGGAGAGCCGGGCTCAGGGACAGCCAGCTCTGAGGAGACGCGCTCCGGTACATGCCAGGAACGCTCGTACTGAGGGAAAGGAAAAAACAAACAACCACCCACACCCTCGCCTCCTAAAAAACCAACCAAACGAACACCCCAGAACATGCCACTCCCCCCCCCCCCCCGGAAAAAAACCAAACAAACAAAAAAAACCCCAAAAAAACAAAAACAAAAACAAAAAAAACACACCACACAGCAACTAAAAAAAAACCCACCAAAACCCAAAGGTGCTGTATATGGACAACAAATCTTTGATTCTTCTAGCCTCAGGTGGAATAACTCTGGTGACTGGGAATTAACTAATTTGGAAAGATTCCTCGAAGCACAGGCCCTGCTGCTTCAGGAGAAACTGTCCCAAGAGCCACTCAGACTGGGGATAAGGCAGTTCTTAACTCCCACCCATGTTCCTAGAGCACATCTCATCAACAGGCACTGTACAAACAGAGCAGATCATCCAAAATCCCAGAGGTTTAGACCTCAACAGTGCTCTGATCCTGGAAGAAAAAATAAATGGGAGATTGACAACCACAGGCCTCATTAATAAAGGTGATGTCTTAATCACGACATTAATCTTAATCAAGATATTAATCTTAATCAAGATATTAATCTTAATCTTGCTTATCTATGAAAGCAAGTTCAGTGTCAGCTTCATGTCTTACATGACTGAGAGACAAAGAAAAAGCTTTCCCTGCCCCTCCGAGAAGCAGCAGGTTGTAACTGGCTTGCTCAGCAGCACTAAGGGAGGTACCTCACTCAGAGAAGTTTTGTGGCAGGCTCATCAATACAGCACTACAGCAGTTTCCATAAACAGACGAAAAAGTATTTGTCATATAATAACTCACTCCCTACTGGGGGAAAAAATACAAATATTAAAAATACTGGCCTGTGAACATGAGTGAGGAAGCACAATCACTTGTAAATTTCTCCATATTCCTGTATCTTATAGAAAAAAAGGTCAGAACTAAATTATATTACCCTCAGTCTCACTCTATTCTTACTCCCATTCATATTTTTATTATCCATACTATTTCTGCCACACATATTAAGATATTTTCTATGCTCAAGATTATCACTAATGCAGAAATTTACATCAATCTCAAATATTACTATCTTCCATAGTCATTATGAGTCAAATTACCACTGTCCACAGTATACTAAATAAGGTCAAAATGTTAAGTTCCTCACTCTCCACCATGCATCTATTTCAATACACATCTTGAGCAACGTTTGCTCTGACCAAAAACAGTTGACAAATTTGAAGTGCTTTACCCTGTTAGCTGAAGGGCTGACTAAGTTGATCTTTCTCCTGTTGTTCTCCTGTCTCTGCTCCTTAGCCCTCACTTCCCCACAGTAATTATAAAAAGAAAACAGCAATATCTGTAAGTGTAGCATTACAGTCAATAGAGGCACTCAAACTGCTGCACTGCCCTCCTTCCAGCTGTTCTGAAAGTGGTTTTGGCCCCTTGCAGTGCAATGCAGCAGTTTTCTGTAGGAAAGCAGAGGCAGCAGCTTTCCTACCAGATATTTCTGACTCACCTCAGCACTCCTCTCAAGGCTCTAAGTAAAACAGCTGGGAACAATACCTGCCACCTTCTCCCTGATACAACACTGTAAAATTTGCACACAATAATATATATCTGCATGATAAATACTTTATTATAAAGACAGAAATCAGTCATAAATGGTATTCAGGAAAGAGACTGATGCAGAAAATTCAGAAGTCTGCTAAAACTACTAAGTGAAAGGAGTGTAGTTGAAATGGCCCCAGTCTGGAAAGAACACTTAACAAAAAGGAACCACTTCAAGTCCAGGGTTTCAAATTGTCAGAGTAATACAGAATGATGACAAAAAGCAAAATTACAACAACTTTGTATCAAAATTATATAAAATGTATCCAATCATGTTTAAAATACTATACTTTCCAATAATATATCCAATCTTTTACCAAATTTGTAAGTGTTCCAGGTGAAGCAGAAAAATGTCTAGGTAACACACACTGAAGAGAAATAAGATTCCTTCTGATGTCCTCAAAGGCATCAAAGTTTCTTTTTTATACTTTTTTTAATTAAGAACTTTGCATTGTTCCTTGAATTAGTTGTCGAATCTTCTCAGCATCTTTTTCTATAATTTTATTTTTAGGATCAATCTTGAGAGCTGCTTCATAATCCTGGAGGCCTAATATAGACACATTAATAATATCAATCAATAATGCAAGAGCATCCTCTTCAGCAACTAACTGGAAATAACTACTCCCCAGTCATATGCATAAAGTATTGATCTTGAGGTTTGTCCTTAAGTAAGATGGCATCAGAATGACATTAGTTTAGCTTCCATCAGTACTTATATTTTGTTTATCTTATTTTACAAAATAATTTTAGTGGAAACACTCTACCACATAAATATTTTCAGGTTTTGAAACATGAAAATAGAGCCTCTTCATTCATGTACATATACACCTATATATGTGTGTGTGCATGAAGGGACTGTTCTAAAGTGTTCTGCAGAAGAGAGGAAATGATCCTTTGTGAAAATATGAACAAAAAGGACATGAACTGTGAAAACCAGAGCTTGTGGGGAAAAAAAAAAATCCTGAGTACAGAAAGTAAAATCTTGCCCACATTAGTCTTTTTTATAAGGTTTCAAAGTGCAAATGAAGCTGTAAGGGAATAATCAAGTGAGGCCTGCAGAAAAAGGTAAACAATGGCCAAAGCTTAGTACTTCAACATTGACATTTTGAATATTCTTCAATTTCTATTATCAGCTTTCACTTGTAAAACTGCTTTACAAAACTGATCTGATACTCTTGAGGAACTGAATAGGGACACTGTAAATTCAGTTATTTTCACACAAATCACATGTACTTGATGAATCATTTCACTCATTAATATGGGCTTCCTACCTCATTTTACAAAGATGTTACTAAGCACTTCACAAGTATTCTAGAAATATTTCAGGTTATTTTAATATCGTCAATGGAAAAACTCCTTAAATTAGGAACACAATCCATTTACTCAAACTTGGAAAGATTTTTCAAGTATCCAGTAAATTTTTAAAAAATTAAAGAATGTGGTATAAAGGTTCATAACAAATAGACATAGCTTATACACATAGCTTATACCTCCTTCAAATCACTTCTCAAAACATGAAGGTGTGAGCTAAACAGAGTTACTTGCATGTCACTATAAATTCCTGTGCATGTTTCCATAAAGCCAAGGCCTCACCTTCAGTGTACAATTCCAGCTGACAAAACGCTGTTCCACGTCTCACGTGGGCTTTCAATCGAGCGTTCTCATTATCAGGAACAGGTGGTGTCAACAGTTCCAGAGCCTTCACAAATGACAACACCCACAGTAGTTATAAGTAGGTTTTCCATAATTTGGGGGTTTTTTTTAATTTATGAACACTTCTCTCACCTAATTACTATTATTATACAGTAACATAAGAACTATTCAAACAGAAATAGAAAACAGCTATTCAAATTTAATATAAATGGCTTGTGACTCTAGTCATTAAGATTTGTATCCATCACCCCCAGTTTGCCACCTACAGTTACATTACCATGGCCAAAAACTGACAAATGCCATGTTAAATGTTTATTGCAGTTAAATAATGTGTTCTGTTTTCATAGATCATATAGCCTATCATGCTACCAAAAAAAAAAAGAAAAAAAGTAGCACTATAAAAGCACATGTGTTTTAGCAGCAGTTACTAGAAAAAGCAAGACCAAAAACCGCCAAGTTTCAAGACTCAAGTACTTATTAGTTCAAAAAATAATAATTCTTGGAAAATTTTCCCACATTATTCAGGTGCCATTTGATATCATTCCTCTTGTGGCACAAATAACAGCTGCTAAAACATCAGGACAATACAGCCCTTGTTTAAAAATGTTTGGTTTGTTAGAAGTTTTTTAAGGTATCCTGCTCATCACCACCATTTTTTTTCCTTTCCAACCAAATGAAGCACATCACAACATAATAGAAACTATGAGTTTACTTTGGTTTTGTTTCCTCTGCTCCAAGTCGTGGGCTTTTTCAAGTGTACATATTGCTACAATATTTTTATCTGTAATGAAACATACTGGCCAATATATGCCATTTGTCACAAATGTGTGGAAGCCTGGTTTAGGGTTTATTTTATTGTTGTTTTGTTTTAAATTTCTGAAAGTTCATTCATCAGTATCAAATTTTAATATTTCACCATGGCTTTATTATATCAATTTTTAATTCTAAAACTTTGAATTGCACTAACATGTATTTACAGATCTGCTTAAAACAGAACCATCACAGTAACAAATCACACTAATGCAAAAGAGCCTGAGCTCCTGGATTTTTATACCTTGGAGGAATCTTCAATAGCTTTGTGCAAATTTCTCAGTTTAAGGTGGCAAGCAGCACGGTTCAGGTACAGCAGGGGGAGTTTATTGTTCAGCCTCACTGCAAGGTTATAGGCGTTTACAGCCCCAAGGTAGTCTCCCATTGCAAACATTTTGCTAAGTGTTAAAAAAGTGAAACATGCAGTTTAAAGAAGGGGATAAATAAAAAATAAACACCTACTTATTGTTAACTAATTTTCAAAAATTTGAGGTTTTAGCATCGTCTCCTTTGAAATGTCCCTTTATAGTCTTTTCTGAGAACAACATAACTGAAGTTCAGTGCACCTTGCTGCTGACAATATAGCTTAGAGATACACAACAAAAGTAGTCACTGCTTACAAGCAATGAAGGATTGTAAGAGTGGACACATTTATGTAGACACAGGACTCATTTTGAAAGCTTTGTATATCTGATTATGATTGCCTAATCAAAGCTTTCTGTATAACACACCTATATAAATAAACCAGTATTTGTATAAAGTCCCTAGTTTATTTTACATAGATGTTTAACATCTCACTAAAAAAGTACAAATGAAATTAAATTCACTTAGGTATAATAGTGCACTGCCTCAACTTTCTTCAAAGAAGGATATACATAATGTGTTTATAATTATTGAGCTTCAACAATTGCATCTCATTCTATCAGATTCTAACCCCTTAAGCTGTCAATAAAATCGCTAGTACGACTACCATGACTACTCTAGACATTCACCAACTCTGTCTAGAATAAATAAAATGTACCAAAACTGAACAGTAGACAAACACCATAGAACTATTTCATTTTTAATACATTTTCAAGTAGAATGTAACTTACTTTCCTTTGTCCTTTAACCAATCTGGATTCTTCTCCTCTTCCTTTAAATCTTCCAGCTCAGATAAATCGGAATTTATTATTCTTCGAGCTTCTGCTTGTTTATGCAGCCACTGTAGACAAAAAATGTGCTAGTATTGTTTCTGAAGCAAAAATTCAAATCCAAAAAAGGATTTTATTTTCATCTCTTCACTCATACTTATCAAAAGAATTCTATTGACCACGTATTTCAGACACAGGAAAATATTTGATAGTGTCCAATATGAAAAACTTCAAAGTTTTCCCAAATATTTTATTACCATGAGAAGTCAGGTTACCACATCTCTAATACATTTTTTGTTTACTTGTCTGTTTTGATCTTTCAAAATTACTTTGTGTTCATTGAATCAAGCTCAAAAGAGGCGTGAGCTTCTTTTGAGACAGAACTGAAAGAATCTTAAATATAAGAGTCAGAACACTTCAAATTTTGTACTTCAAGGAATTAAAATTTAAAAAGGAACATGTTATTTATTAATCTGCACAACAGGGTGAAAAGAATTTTTGTATAAAATTGGGTTTTTTATCTCTTAATTTAAATAAGACTGCCTTCCTTAGAAGATGAGGATAATTGCACAGGTAACATCCCTTGGCACAGACACTATTTTTGTATTGACTGAATACACAATAATTAATTCCCCACCTTACCTCCTCCTCCTCTGCAACACGAGATTCTCGCAGAGCTGTGGGAAAAACTCGTGGTGTAAAGTTGACTTTAATTGTAGCAGCAGCTCGGGGAGCTGGTAACTGTTCTTCCTTTAAATCCTGTGAAAATATACTACAGGAACCATGACCTATGAAAAGAGTTAGAACACTGGAAATGAAAAATGAAGTAAGAGATTTTTCTAGTTTTCAACTGAAGTCCAAAGTACACCTGCCTTAGAAATGTGACACACTAGAATTAAACCTCTAATTGCTTGAGAAAAGCTTAGACTTGGTCTTCTGAAGGGAACATTCAAACAATTTTTCTTCTTCTTCCTAATGTAGCAAGTAAATAAATGGAATTATACAGCATCTGTCACAATTGAACTTAAACTCCTCTTACACCTCTCTCTTTGTTGCTTGTATGATGCTGTGACAGGGCAACAATAAGAGCTAAAACTAACCTATCAAATCAAACAACAGTTAAATGTCTTCTGCTGGTTTAGCTCCCTGAATTGGCTCTCCATGGATCCAAGACACAGGACAGAGAGCACAAAAGGAGATTGAATATTCCATGAAATCCAGTAGTTGGGTAACTTTGGGCAACAGAAACCCCACCCCCAGGAAGTGTGCATTACACTGCCAGAAAGGCTCTCTGATTTACTTTTCTAAAGCTTAGAACAAAACCCACCCTTGTATTTCCAAAGACTTCATCTAGAGCTAAGAACTCATGCGCTTTAGCTCAATAAATTGTCTGAAAACAACAATTTTAAAATAACCGTGAGCTAAAAGAACTGGTTCAGTATGGTGGAGACAAAGATAAGTGAAGAATTAGAAACATCTGGGAATAAAGTTATATCCACACTTTAAAGAATTACAAAGTACAGTTCAATTATACAACCTCTTGTGGATCTGAGTCTTGTCTTAGAACTTCCTTCATTAGGAATCTGAGATTTGTTCATTTTTTCATTTTTTCTCTCTTTTAATGGCTCTTTTTCTTGATGTAATTCCTCTCTTGCTTGTATGCTCTTGTATTTATCACCATCTTTTTGCTGGTTTTTCCATAACTCCAACTCTTTAGTGACCTTCTGCCGCTCCTTTTCTTTTAGATCTTCAATTCTTTTTCTTTCTGCTTCCTCTAGCTATTTGAACAAAAAAAAAACCCCTATGAGATACAGAACATCTGATAATACTGACTTGACTAAGTTAAAGATACCATTATTTTCTCAGTTCCATATCCCAAGCATAGTGTAACCAATAATGTGACCATACTAGCACAATTAATTAAGATGCTTGAAAATGCCTGGGAGAGTAAAGATTTCTGATCAGCTTTTAGAGGTCTCATCTTTATTTTACTAATAACCCTAAGGTACAATCCAGAAACATTCAGAAATAAGTTTTAAACAGTGAAAATCCTAGCCATGTTCCAATGTAGATCTCTGGAAAATACAGAAATGTAAAATATATGTGATGATCTGAACACACTTTTTCTTATTTCTCGTCTTTGACATTATTACATATCTAGAAAAGGTACAACATTTCTACTAAGTCACTAACTGTAGCTCTTTCTGGTCAATATTGCATATGCACTCTTAAAATTTCATTGCATGCTCCAAAAAAAATCCTTTGAACACAAATGAAGGGACCAGACTTTTTATATACATACAAATTTTAAGAACATATCTTAAAATATACATAAAAAGCAGAATAACAAAGACACAAACACAAAAAAGACAAAAAAAAACCCAAGTCTGATATAAAATACAACAAAGAGTGAGAATTTTTAAAATCAGTATTTTTTCACAGTGCTAAAGGACTAAACACCTGCAAAGGCCACAAAAGACTACAGTTTTGCTGCATGACTGTAGTCTCCTTTGAACAGACATAAATCTGAGCTTGTCACCAAAAGCTTTTATTACTCACAGAAAGTGGCATCTTGTAAGCATTTTGTCAGTAACATTTTCATATTTGGTAATAAATAGGTTTAAATGCAGAGAAATAATAATAAAGTTCACCACCACCAAAATAAAAATTGGAACTTTTCATATTCTTTAACATACATTTAACAAAGCATCTGCCAGATTAGTTGGTAGGTGTTTACATGAATGTCTTGCAGAGCTTCTTCTGAACCTACCTTCATTGTGGCCTCCAAAGCATATTTTTTGTTTTCCTGTTTTGTAATTTTTTTTGCTTCTGTCTCCTCTTTTGCCTTTTCTTGGGCTTTTAGAACAGCATTCTCTCTCAGATGTTGTAGTTTCTCCTTGTCAGCTTAAAAAAATAAACTATCTTAGTCATTGAGGCCTGATGTTCTATTGGTATATAACATGTTAATGAAAATTATTTCTTCTGCTACTTTGGCAAAATACAACACAATTACAATTCAACAAACCAGGGTCTACCAAGCCCATCTCTAAAAGAGAAAAATTAAGATTTACTTAAACACAAAATGTTTTAAACACAAAACAGTTGCACAAGAAATATTGTTTTATTTCACACACACTAGAACTAGTAGATATTCTTTGTTCTCACATACTTTCTATTTTTAATAATGAACAAGGCTGAACTGAGCAGATATCTACTAGCAGAAGTGTCTCAGTATGGTTACCTTATACAGAATCTAGTTTTCTGAGTAGAAAACTTACCATTAGCTAGAGTTAGGGAATCCCACATGGCTGGTTCTTTTTTATACAAAGTGAAGGAAATGTTTCCATTTCCAATCTTTGCTGTGCTGTTTGTGTCATCAATAGGAGCATATAAAACAGCTTCAAACAAAAACGGAGGGATGCTTACCTACAAAAACATAATTTATGCTAATATTTACTGTTTTCAATTAACTCTCACATATTCAAAGCAGAGCACAAGCATACAGTAAACCTCAAGAAACAGATACTATTGACAGAAGTAATTTGCCTTGTATCCACTGTGGAGGTTTGTAGAAGCCCAGAGAAGGTGCTTCCTTCCCGTTAAGGGTGGGTCGTCACAAGGTAAAGATTTTAAAAGTCTGTTCTTCAGCACTGCAACAGAAGCCATGGATTTCAAATTTAGGTTTATCCACAGTATAAGCAAATGTATAAATTCAGTCCATGTATGAGAGTAAAGGCAGTGGCACCTGTTGAGTGGTAAGAGCATTAGTAGGGAATGAGCAGTGCTAAAGCCATGATCTGCCGCAGGACGGGCGTTTAACAGCCCGCAGCAGACAGAGGGAGATGATAAAAGATAAAGGGTTCTGCCATAAAGAGATGATAAAAGATAAAGGGTTCTGAATCTGAAGAGTTGCCATGGTGCACGGCACGCGTGCTTCTGAGCAGGGTTCCGGAGTCACCCCGCGGCCGGGCGCGGCAGGAGGCCCGTGAGGCGAGCGGCTCCCACCTTCAGGTACTGCTCGCTGCAGAAGATGTTGGCGGCGGTGGCCCGGGCGCCGCGCAAGGGCAGCGAGAGGTACACGGCGGTGAGGCTCTGGCGCCAGCTGTGCTCCCGCAGCCACACCGGCATCGCCGCGGCCGGAGCAGCTCCGGGCCGCTCCCGGCCTCGGCCCCGCGGCGCACGCCGGGAGCTGTAGTCCCCAGGGGCCTGAGGGCCGCGGGCACCGCTCCGGCTCCGCAGAGCGGGAAGGAACGCAGCTCGTGTCATCCACGTACATTTCTAGAAAGAGACAAACTGCTGACAAAAACTATCAAGCGTTAGTTTTTATCAAAAAAAAAACCATCTGGTCCAGCCTCCCTGTTCAAGTAGGGTCATCCCAGAGCACATAGCACAGAATTGTGTCCAGACAGTTCTGGAATATCTCCACTGAGGAAGACTCCACAGGCTCTGTGAGCAGCCTGTACCCACAGAGAAGTTCTCCCTCAGCTCAGGCAGAACTTCTTGAGCATCAGTTTCTGCCTGTTGCCTCTTGTTGAATTGCTCAGAACCGCTGAGAAAGAGCCTGGCTCCATGCCCTGGCACCTCCCTTCAGACATTTACACATTGCTGAGGTCCCCTCCCAGCCACCTTTCCTGGGGGCTACACGGGCCCAGCTCCCTCAGCCAGTCCTTGTAAGAGAGATTCTCCAGACCCTTGAAAGGACTTGGTAGCTCTGTGCTGGACCGGCTCCAGGATCTCCATGTCCCCAGTACTGAGGAGCCAAGAACTGCAACACTCCAAGAGTGGCCTCTCCACGGCTCAGTAGAGGGCAGGATCACCTTCCTTGACCTACTCTGGCAATGCTGGCACTGAAACTTCCACATGTCCCCTAAAAATAACTGGGTCGTACAGGCAGCCCCATGCTATTTCTGAGCAATATTGTCTGCTGCGCTCTCTGCCAAAAACTCAGGAGGTAATTTGCACATTACCACTCCGTGTTTCTCAAACAAACTGTAACACTGTATCTGCCAAAATAAAGTCTAGTATATTGAAAGCAACTGCTTCTGAAGACAACAGCCTGAAAGATGAGCCAAACACAGCTGGATAAAAATTCAGGTATGTTTAAGTTCCTCAAAAGTACGCAATTACCTAGAAATATTAGTAAAATCCATAAACAAAAAGTCAAGTTTTCCCTCTTTCTTTTCAAATGAGACCAAGAGTAATGGAGTTTAACATGGCTCACATTAGTTAGTATTTCTAATGTGCATCACTGAAGATTTAATTTTTATGTTCTATTACGTATAATACACAGCAATATTCAAATAGTAGAGGTTACTTTTAAGTGCTGTTTATATATAAAAGTAGGTATTGCAGAGATTTATAACTTTTTTTTTTTTATATAACAGCAAGAAATCCATCATAACTCATATTACTTCTGGGTTATTCTCCACTCTCACTCACCCACATCAGTATCATCTGGAACAATCTTTGCATGGACTGGAATCTGTAAATTGAATTAAATTCCTCTTTCCAAGAACATTCAAAGTACATAGCAGCAGCAGCTAGAATGTGTTGAGTTTGCTGGGGTCCCCAGGATGAGGTGAGAGATGAGGAATCTGACTCCATGTTCTCAGAAGGCTGATTTATTATTTTATGTACTTATATTATATTAAAAGAATGCTATACTAAAACTATACTAAAGAAAGGATACAGACAGAAGGCTTAATAAGAATGATGATGAAAACCTCGTGACTGACTCCTCAGAGTCTGACACAGCTGATGGTGATTGGTCATTAAGTAAAAACAATTCACATGAAAGCACTCAAACATGCACATGTTGGTAAACAATCTCCAGCCACATTCCAAAGCAGCAAAACAGGGAGAAGTAAATGAGATAATATTGTTTTTTCTCTGAGGCTTCTCATTTTCCCAGGAGAAGAAATCCTGGCAAAGGGATTTTTCAGAAAATACAACAGTGACAAGAATGACTATAATGTAGTAACTCAAAATCTCCTACCACTCCAGCTGTAGTCATCCAGAAAGTCGAAGGTTTTGAGTGCAGGTCTTCTGCCTTGGTCACCCAGGTGTCATTTTTAGTTTAATCACAGAGAATATACCGAAATGAAGCAGCGTATTATTTATTCCTGCTAGAAGAAGTATATTATGCATACATGCTTTACAAGACACAGTTATGGTTACCAATATTTAGTCTTCTCAAATTACACAAAAGAGCTCCCATACATCAACCAAAATGTCTATTTACTTAAAGCCTAGATCTGCAAAGCAAGGCTTGTAGGAGAAACAGTAAATATCACTGACAAGTTCTTATGTCAAAGTAGCAGATTTAGCTGCTAAAGGACACAAAAGGGATTCAGCAAGGTCTTGGATCAACCTTAAAGGTTTTGAAGTGATGTGTATGTGCAGAACCACCACCTCTGTCCCACCCGCCCCACAGCCTTACCTGGACAAGCTGCTGTGCTCTCACTGTGGCACACTTGAAAAATAAACAAGAGACACCCATGCAGAGTGGTTCTTCTGCTGGCACTAACTTTATCAGTCAAAAGTCTGCAGTGCAAAGTTTGCAGTGTAAGAAGAGAAATTTTTCCATTGAAAAGCTGATTCCTAAATTCCCATCACCTGTGCCATGAAGGATGCAGATTTATGTTCCAGACAAACCTTAATAATATTATTAATATTCTGCACCTTCTAGCTGCCTATACATACATATATCTTTTCTGGGGTTATTTCACTTCTAATGGCTTCAGAAGTTTTAATATAGGGGAAAAAATCATTTAGATAGTTTACATTTTCTTACCTTTAATTATTAACCTTTTTTTCTCACATCCTTTCTAAGTTCTCTCTCATTTCTCTCATCTCTCCATATTTTTAACAAAAAGCAAAAACATTTTATGAGATTCTGTTTATTCCAACAAACTGTTTTGCATATGTAGCTTGGGACCTATATCAGTTACTTTTAAAAATTATTGGTGAAGCAGTGATTTGGTATGTGTTAGTTATGGCATTTTAACTAAAGGAAGAGCTCTGTAATAATTTTATAAACTGGAATGAATAATTCTTTGTATAATCACTTTCCAAGTGCAGAAAGTTATTTAAAAAATCTATTTGGACAAATGATGCTTGAGCCTTCCTTCCCATCCTGTGAAGAAATAGGGCTGAAGGTACAAGATCTTTTCCCATCTGCTTTGAAGTCACTGCAGATGAACACCTTTACGGAACAGTGGAGCTCTCCAAGAAAGGCAGGAGCTGTATTTTCTGATCCATATGACCTCATGCTGCTTCTTGCAGGATTACACCTAATCCAAATGCCTTCTCGCAGGCAGAATATGAGAAGCATCCATCTAGGCATTACTTCATCTGCAGAAAGTCCACAGGCAACTTCCCCACAAAAATTATCTTTATTTTAAAAGAAACTGAAACTAGACAACAGAAAGCAACAAAGTTACATACAGTGCTGGACAAAGCCTACCATATACATTTTCCAAGAACACTTGAATCAGATTCTGATATATGTTCTTCTAAAAGGTAAAAATATCACATCATTATTAACAAAAAAAAAATTAAATGTCAACAATCTTAATCAGCTTATATTTTGCATTGTTTGGATGGCAGTAGATTGGTAACTTGCCTTTTTCTACTCACTTTTAATTCTAAAAGGAGAAGGTGGACAAAACATTCCAAGTCAGAAGGCCCTAAAGACCACAGTGCCTGCTCTAAAGGCCACAAACACAAGCTTAGAGGAAAGACCAAGTTTTGAATAAAAATCCCTAACAACTTTGTATAATTTCACATTTCAGAAAGAAAAGAAACTATCAAGAAAGAAAAACAAAAAGAAAAAATGATATATTAAGAGCTTGCCCTCCCCTTAAGTTATAAGGAAGCTCAGATTTAGACCATTCTGTAGAGGAAAAGATGAGTGTCCAGAAACAGACAACTCTCATAACTCCAATCCCAAAATGTCTCCAGTACAGCAATTCCTGAAATACAGTGCACAAATCTCCAAGGAAAAAGGTGGGGTTGGATCAAAAAATTATTTTGAAACAGTTTCTTTGAACATGAAAAGGAAAATTATGTATGGTAAACAATGCAGAAATTGTTATTCCCCATGGTGCTGGGATAAGCCATTTCTAAACCAGGAGACAAAGGGTAACACTGAAAACTTCAAGCTAGAGGCAGCACCTCTGAGGGCCTGAACACCACTCAGAACTAATTACCCCAGAACTGATGACACACAACACTAGGCCACTAAAGGAACCTTTCTTTTCTTCTATAGAAAGCAGAAGTTATCACTTCCACATAAAGAAGTGAATGTGCATAACTCAAGATGTAGTGTAGGATATTTATATTGCCTTAAAGAGTTCTGCTAAGTACACTTAGTTTCCAATTTTAGGGAAGAGTCTATTCTAATATAGAAAGCTTCTGCCAAAACTTAGCAACTGCAGAATAACTTTAAAATACATCCAGTTCTACATCCTCCTGCATATATCTAATCACATCCAATAGACAAAAAAAATTATATGCCTTCTAAACAAACAAAAAATTATATGTTTTGTGAAACAAGAGTGTTAGAATAGAATTTTCACACACAAGAGCTGATTACCAAATGTTCACCTATTTATCAGTGGATAATATTAAGAAATTCATATTAAGTAATGGCAACAAGATGATAATGCATATCAGTGCTGTGTGTTCTGAAAGGTACTCAGTTTTAATTATTAACTGCTACCATCTATCATACCTCATTCTATGCAAGACACCTCACCAGCTACCAATCCATAAACAATAATGTTTCACATACTTCATAGAGTAGCTTAAAACACATCATGGTATGAAATAATTTGTATTACATAGTAATTTAATCCCTGGCCACAGGGTTAATGTTGGACAAAGTCTGGAAACTTTTCCAATTTGAATTACATACATTAACTTTGTCACACACCACAGCACTAATGCATGTATTACATCAGACATGCTCTAATTTAAAATCAAAACAAAAAAGTTGTTGCAAAAATACATGTCACCAATGTGGAACACATTCAAGATTGTATAAAAAGTACTGAACTGATATCCCAAAACAGGTATATTTAAGCAGTACATAAGGAAAGATTAGTTTTAATATGAAACAGTCATTTAAGTCACATACAACATGATAAGAAGCATGACTTCCTTTTCTTAAAAATGTTACACCAATACTTTTACTGACAGGCAATGCTTATTTATAAAATGAGAGGGATATATTTAATGCAGATGTGTTACTGTATTAAGCTGGAATAAAGACAAATGTTAAAAAGGTGCTACATTTTAACACCACTGATTTTGTAAAAATCTCAAACCATATAAGCATTTCACTTGCAAATATCACAGGCCCCAAACTGCAAACGCTTTAAAACATTCTTGATTGTGTGCATGCAGTTTCACCGACTTCATTAATTGTCACATGCTTGAAATTAAGCCTGAAAAATGTGATTACAAAACTGGTTCTTAGATTAAAAACTGCAGAGGTCACAAAGTACAATCTTCTTTGAGCAGCCCCCAAAATTATAGTTTTCTTTCAAGTAGAGCAAACTTCATTACTTTTCTCTAGCTTCTTTCATCAGAAGATCTCAAATAAAAACTAGGCCTCTAAACAACCTTTGGAAGTAAGCATCACTCCCATCTTCTTTCAGAAGAGACAAGCACAAACCTGCTAGTTTCAAGTTGTAGAGGGAATGAGTAAAACAGGAAGAAACAGGATTTTTGCTACCTGCCCTCTGGTCTGTATCCAGCACTGTCCCTTCCATGTTTTCTCATTTAAAATTGGTCACTAGCAAAAAAGTATTAAGGACAGCACAATCCACTTTATACCTTTCTATTTCAGCCTGAGTGGAAAAAAAATTTGGGAGCAATATAAGGCTGCATTTCTGATCATGACCAGAAACCATGTAAAAGGACACAGGCATTTCCCACAAAAATGTTAAGGTTTGCAAGATTTACAAAATCTTTGCAATATTTTTGGTGTGCAGCACCAGTACAATCTAAATCAGCAGTAATGAAAGAAGCACATGAGAGTTCAATACAAATTGTTTCATGTATTACAAAAACCTCACCTATTCTAGCCAGCCCTCCCTCCCTCCCACCCATCATTCTAGAACTAACTTCTAATGCTAATCAGCTGACATTTTCCTAGTACCTCACTAATTAAACATGATTGCTGTTTCTCCTGTGCATACTTGAACTACTACTTAGTCAACACATGCAGAGAAAACCAAAATATAACTGCTCTCTAGACAAAGAGTTCAAGTATGCCAAGAGCATATCAGTAGGGCAAGCATATTGGCTGGATGACTTCTGGAGATCCTTGTCAGTCCTATCTCTAACATGACTGTCCTAACAAGTGTGGAGTTGGTCGTTCATTTGTTTTTATTTCACATCATTGACATTTGCTAATGCCTTGAACTTACAAGTTAATAAATGAGGAAAATTTACTGGGTTACAAACCCAATAGAATACCAGTTTAGAAAAAATCTAAAATAAATGGTTAGAATAAGTTTCATAAATCCACAATTTAAGGCCTTATAAAATGATATTCCAGATGATTTTAAGTATTTAAGAACACTATGTTTAAATACTAATGTCCTGACAGCTAATCTAGAAAATAGTTGCCTAAATTCATGTTGGGTTGAGGAAAAGATTAAGAAATACATGGTTATTTTAAATACAATGTCTGCTCCAACTGTCAAAACATGAATTAGATTTCTGAGAAGAAATGCCCCAAAATCTTCTCACAAGAGGCATGGGGTGTGGGAGTGGGAAAGGTAATAATATCATCACTGGAGCTTTGGTTGAATTTTCACTGAGCAAAATTCTGATTTCACTTACATTACTGTAGGTGTGAACCAGCTCCATTATGTTCACAGTGCTAATTGTTGCAGAGATTAAACTGATTCCTAGAGGAACAAATCTATCTGAACAAGGTTTGGTTTAACTGCTACTTCAGGCAGCAAAAGCAAATTCAAACAGTCTGTCAGTCATTAGGAGCACTACTGAAGAATAAATCTCTTCAACAGATGTTGTTGCTTGTTTGGTTTTTTCTTGGTGGTTTTAAAATCACACCTCTAACAAAACAAGATTAAGTCTAGTTAATGTACTAAATTAAAGCAACTACTGATGAAAACAGCAGCTCTGGATCTATCTTACACTTCACATCTCCATACAGGAAAATTCTCAAGATATAAAATATGTCACTTACACTCTAGATATAATTTTCTTTTTCCTGATGAGAGGAACACAAAAAACAAAAAAAAAGACCAAAAACCAAAACCAGAAACAAAACCCCACAACCCAACCAAAACAAACAAACAAAACAAAAAACCAACCAAACAAAACCACCCCACCAAAAAAAACCAGCAGGGTAATACTGCACTTACACAGCAAAACTTTTCACTTTTAAAATAAAACAAGTTGTGTAGATCTGCACAGGATCTTCCAGGAATGTACACAGTAGAGCCCATTTAAAATCAAACACAATGGTGAACTACCAAACAGGCCTTACTTTCACTCATTAGCATGGCTTACCATGAAAACTACCTCTTTATTAGATGACTGAATTCTCTATAAACTCTTATATCACTCATCACTCACAGACCTGAAAAATTTATCACATTAAGGAACATGACTAGTACCTGTGAGCTTGGCATATGATTTAATTGCTGCTTAAAGACTGTTTCCAGTACAGTGGTACATATTCCAAGCAGAATCTGTTATCACAGTGCCTCCTTTTATTAATTCCAAACAATATTTCTTTCAAAAGAAACGTTTTCAGTTGCATGTGCAACTTCATCACACTGCTAAGGCTGAACTGTTCAAGGCTAGATGCTTCCCAACATTCAAAAAAAGAAGGGGAGTTATTTTTGAGATCAAGAATAGGATCAAATTACCCTTATTAAAAGAGAATTTCTTAGCATCACACATGAAGCTCTAGTGCCATGCATACTTGTCAGTAGGATATCAGGTTTAGCAAAGGAGCTAAACTTCTGATTACTTAGTTCTGATGTGAACTAAACTCACCTGATATGACAGCTGTATTTTCTTTCTTCATCTTAGATTTCCTACTCCCTCACTGCAAGACAGGCTGAGGCAGTGGTGGGAATTTAGATTTAAGACTTTGCTAGCCAAATTATCAAGCAATTCAGAGAGCACACTCCATTGCCTTGCCCCCTCCTTCATGCCAAGTGGGCTGTGTAAGCTCAGGGTGACTGAGCAGGCTGGAGCTGACAGCCCTAGGAGCTGGGCAGGATTTTCTGTGCACTACTTCATCCCCAATCCTCAGGCAGCACTGAGGCAGGAGACTGGAACCATCAGTGAGAAAGAATGAGAGAGAGGTGCATGACTGCACAACCGTGACAGAGCAAAGACTGCATCCCAAGGTATGTCCTCAAGATAGATGAATTAAGGTTACATGTGCAACTCTACTTCTGGCATTCTCTAGATTTAAAGCAGTGGACTTCATAAACTCAATGTGTTCTTCTTCCAATTTAATCTTATTTGACAACAATTTCCAAATAATGCAAGGCCTAGCAAGAGCCTTCAGCATGTAATTGCTGAGAAGTCAAGAGATTATTGCCTTTTCAAGGAAACAGAAATGTGTAATAGTTAGAGGGTTTCATTGTGTTACTAAGCATGAATTCATGATTTTTGAATAGCACATTAATGCTTTACTTCAAAAATAGGAAAAAGCACATACAAAATTCTCTGTATTTACCCTAAAATAACAACTATTAGTACTGCACATTCCTCCATGTCATCTCTACAATATTCAAAGAAAGGCTAGCAAGAACATCAATAACAGACATTCACGCCAAAAGAAAAAAACAAAATAATGAGTACTTGCAAATATAGTACCATTAAAACCAAGCACTAAATGCTAGTGTTAGTTAACACATTAATATACACTAGCAAATTAGGGCTATTCATACAGGCACATTTTTTCCTTCAATAATATTGTCAATGCTCATCCTACTTCCGATCAATTGTCAGTTACAGTTTTATCAGAAACAAAAAATATTCCATCCTGTAAAACATTTGCACGCATAAAACTAAGAGTACAAAAGCTGAGATGGAAGTTTATGAATGAATACAGATTAGGGGGAAAAAAGATGACAGCAATCAAACACAACTGATTGTCTGCAGAAAGTGAAGTACCCAATTTGTAACTGAATTTTCCTAGCAAGTATTTGCTCCACTAGCAGCCATTCAGGCTGTCAGCCCTCTGTGTTCAGTGCAGGTGGCCCTGCAGTGTCTCTGGTGCGCATTAACTGCACATCCTTGTCAGCCATGCAAGTGTCACAGCCCCACACTGCCGATGCCTCTGCCGTGAGGAGCCCATAGGCTGACTCTGTCATGCCTGTACAGATCCGGTGGAACCATTTCTGACAAGAGGCTTCACACAGGATGGCATCCTGGTCATCATTGACTTCATGTGTACAAATCCCACACGGGTACACGGGTTCAGAGGACGAGTGGCCGTGACGACTGGGATGGAGGGGGGTTTTGCTGCTCTTTTCAGAGTTGCACCCTTCAGCAGTACCTCGAGGCTGGCGGGACTTGCTCTGGGTCCCATTTGAGTGGCCAGCATTGGTGCTCTCAGCACTGTTAGAATGGCTGCTATCCTGGTTCACCACATTGTTTCGAGTAACGTTTTTCAGGTCGCTGTTACCTTGACTCACAACGTCCTCTGTCCTGTGATGATGCTGATGAGCAGCAGTGCTCTGGCTGGATGCTTTGCTTGCACCTTGACTAAAGTCTTGCTTTTGTGCTGATGATTTTGTCTGGTTGTACGTGTTTGGTGGAGGAACAAAAGAATGGTTTGACTCTAGCTGAGAATTTGGAAAATTTGGATTGTTTCCAGGACCAAAATTAGTTGGCACATCAGGGTGAGGTATCTGACCAGAATGGCCAAAGTTCTCCCCAGGATTTGGTCTGAAATGCTGAGCAGACATATTGACATTTTGATTTATCTGACCACTGCCATAAGGTGGTTGATTCCCAAAACCTGGGTTATCATGAGGACCAAAGCTGAAAGAGTGGGGTCTACTAAAACCCATGCCAACAGGGTTTTGAGGAAGAGGATGTGGCTGGTTTCTGAGGGAGTAAGAACCGCCATATGGTGAGGACACTCTGGGCAGCATGTGAGGTGGCATTCTGAAAGTGTTATAGCCTCCAAAGCCAGGATAACCAGGATTACTAAAATATGGATTTCCTGAAGGAAGTGGTTTATAAGACACAGTATTATAGTTGTCATCAAATGGATTTGCAGCTACAAGGTGGTCAGAGCTTGGGTTCGGTGGTGGAGCATATTCAGATGGAGGAGGAAATGACGACCCCTACAAATATTTTAAATACAACACTTGAATTAGTTTTAGTATTTCCCTGCAAGACAGACCAACCACAAAGGCTCTGGATTAGCAATACAACTGCTGAAAGAACTGTTCAGCTGTTGTGTAAAATTCACCCACTGTACCCTGCCAGGCTGTCTGAAATTTCAGAGGCAGGAGAGGAGCTTGAGCTCCAGATAATGTAGTGATTTATAGTAGTTTCAGAGTTTTAAAAAGTTTGCAGTTGAAAATACTACTTGATATGTGACTTCTATTTCATAATCTTTTACAAAAGACAAGCAACAATATAGAAATCCAACTGTCACAAACACATACAGAAAGTATTTCCAAATGTTGAAGAGCACATTTGAAGCATTTCCCTAACTTCATTTTGGGTTCATGTTACTGAATATACATCTCATAAGACACCCCACTTCCATGAGGATATACAAACCTAATGGTACTACTGTAACCGTAAAAAAGGCATTCAGAATATAGGAGTCAGCAGACTGGTATTCTCTATAGCCTGTGGAATATTCTGTGCTGTACATTTCTATACCAAACAGCACTCAGTGATTGTGGACAGTCTGCAAAGCATAGGCAGTAGGTATGAAACACGAGGATTATGCTCTGGTTACAGAGCATAATCAAGTGTTTAATGGAGCCCAGAGTCTGTTTAAATGTCACCAGTGCAGTCATACAATTGAAATTCATTCTAGACTAGCCTGTAGGGAACACCTGCTGGGTTCACCCTCACACTAACTGTGCTCACAGAAAGCACTTCCTTCTAAGTACTAATGAACTAAGACTGAAAATTTATTTAAAAAAAAAATGCTGCATTGCAAATTTTAACCTGGTCAGAAGGAACACAAGCTAATCTGCATGTCCTCTAATTATTACCATTCCAGAACACAAGGAAACTCCAGTAAAAAAAGAGGTGTGAAGCCTTGTAAAGTAATGGAATATTTCTCAGAGCAAGGTTCAGTGTGACTACTTTAAAACAAAACAAAAATGAAGAAAACAGATCCATATCTCAATGGACTCTGCATAGGCCTAACAGAAAGTGATTGTTTTACCTCCATAAATAAAGGTATTCCCACTGGGCAGTGCCAAATTAACAGATACTCTCACTCAAAGCTGAATGAACACACAAAGGAAAACTCGGCACTATAGATACCCAACTGCTTAAGATATTTTGTATTGAGGCTTTCTTTTCTGGAAAGAACAACTGCATAGAAACATCACATTGCAAGGATTCACTGGAAAGGAGCTCTGCCTGATTTAGCTTTTGCTTGGAAATCACCTGGGGAGTATGCCAAGAGCTTGGTCAAAGCATTAACAAACTGTACTGATTCATTAGCCCACAAACCTACACATACAGGAATGAAAGTAAGGTAAGAAGTAGTCTCATGGCAACTATTCACACTGTATGGATTTCTACCAATGGCTACAAAGTCATTAAAAAAAAGTCTGCCTCAGAATCAAATCCCTATGGGGAAAATCCCAGTTGTTGCACTCTCACTGTGCTTCTCTCTTTATATGTTTTTGGCAACTTACAGGGATTAAAATAACTTCAGTACAACTACTACTATTCAGGAAGATTTCAACTTCAAAGTAAAACTGAAATACTTGGTATGTAGCTACTATTTGTGACAAGAAATTGATATTCTGAACAATGAGAGCTACTCATACCAGCAAACAACATTTGAGTTTATTAAGAATTCAAAAGAAGCAAAGGGAATTTACCTGTGTATTCGCTTTGCGCTTTTTCTTGTCAGGGCTCCCAAGCTGAACTCCTGGTCCTCCTAACCCATCCAATCCACTGTCACCACCTACAAGATACCAATCAGTGTAGTAGTACATTAATTATATTGCAGACTGTATTGTAAGTTTGCCTTTAACTACCATAGCCTCAGATACCTGTTACAAATACTGAATTTGCATTGACTCTGGTGCCTTGTGTTGCAAGTGCTAAAGGAGCACACATCTGGAGGTAAGCTAACATCCCTCCTATACCTGTCTGCTACCACTTTCATGTCCCATTCATGCTCATTCTTATTGAAATAGACATTTCCATTTATTTTATTTTTATCTGCCCCTTGATTCTTAACATCTCCACATCACCAGTTAGAAGTATTTCTTGTTTGCATAAATCATAAAACTTTCAAAAGCACTGCAAAAAGCCATGGCTAAGACTCGCCTCTTAACTCACATAGACACTGCATCAGTGTAACAATATACAACAGATTGTTACAATCCACCATGAAGGAAAAGAAAAGCAAACAGTAGTAGATCCATGAACAAAAACCATTGAAAACTTGCCATGTTGTTTAGACTAATCTCCAGTGCATCAAATCTAAATTTCACTAAATGCAAGACTTGATCAAACAAAAAGACGCCTGCCAATAATAAGTGAACCTGCTCACCTCTGTAGAAATGTTATAAAATAACTGAGCAAGTCTATCCTGGCACAAAAAAAAGGTAAGGAATGTTCATTTCATTGGTTGCTCAATCAGATTTCACCCTGAGCAATACAAAGAGATATCTGTACTTCCCCTGGGATTCTCCACCTTTCACAACAGTGGGACAAGCTCTCAAATTTGTATAAATCGTGGCTTCCATTTTAAAACCCTAGCAAGACCATCAGTGAAAAATAAAAATGGCAATCTCATTATTATCCCAGTCAGTCTGTCTTCACAGGCTCTAGTGAAATTGCAATATGGGAATGCAAAGAAAACCCTGAGCTGAAGTATGAGAAGCATTTTCAGGTGATACCAGAGCAACACATGTACACATGTTAAAGTACGAACATCATTATATTAAGAAACCATATTAATTCTTTTTTTCCCCAGGCCCATTAGGATAATAGCTTATTTGCTCTTTTATATAAATATATGGTAACAGCACAGAACAGTAAGCAGGCAATCCAACCTAAAAATTTTACTGTTGTTTGTTTAAAATTTATATTCCGAATATGAGTCAAACTTTATCAAGATGCAAGCATCCAGCTGAACACACAGGTCCTCATTACCAAAGACAACCTGGAGATAACTGTGAATTATCAACAGTGTTATGCAAAGCAGCACAATGTATGACATTACACTGCTCTGTTAGACAAGTGTTCCCAGCAGACAGGTAAGCCAGCTTTAGGAATATTCAGCAACATAACACAAAATCTCTTCTCACAGGGAAGCAGCAGCCCTATTGTACACAGACCAAAATATCCAAGTTATTTGAAATACTCCTGATCAAGGAGGCCTGACAAATTTTCACTCCCAGCACTTCCTCCAGGCCTCCTTTTTTTTTTCCTTTTTTTTTTTGAGGTTTCAGGGAATTTACCAGTCCTACTTCAAGTAAGAATCCAGTTCTGCCTCTGCTTTAATAAGTTCCTTTTGGCTCTAGCTGTCACTGTTAAAATTTGATTTTATTTTTCATTACACATAAAGAAGATACATGGACATCCCAGATCAACACCTATCAAATTTTAAGTCTGAATTTCAAAGACAAGGGCATGATGTCACAATCAAGGTCTCAAAATAAATTCAGGCTTGCACATAGCATATTGTGGTCTAAGGTACAATCAGAGAAACTAGGGATTACTCTTTAAAAAGAGACCTTTTAGCCTTGATTTAGAAGATAAAATCCTGCACGTACTAAGTGTGCTATGAAGCATTGCCACTACCTTACCTGTAGATACTAAATGACTACAGCATAATGTTTTACATAAAGAATGATGGCAAATTTTCCCTCAATTTCAAATCTATAAATCATCTTCTTTATAATCTATTTCCTCAAAACTGTTCCTGTACTTTCTATAAGCTTCTTCTCCAGCATTCCTATAAGTTTATACTAAATTTAGTGTAAGATTGCACTGTGAACAGTAATCCTCACGACTGCATAAATGACACTCCTTTTCATGTCCTTGTATTCTTAAAAAATAATTGATTTTAACTATTGATAACAAAATGTTCCAAATATCCAGATTTCTTTTAATAAATTCAACAATAGCAGCACAGACATCAGTAAATTTGTGATCAAGTAGAATACTTAGGGTCATACACAAGTGCTGGTTTACAGTAGCTGAAGTTAAGACTTTACAAAACTACATATAAATTCCCTCTCTGGGACATCATTCTTCAAAAGCACCAGCATATGAACATGAGAATTCCAGTGACAAGTTCCATCAATTTCTACCTGAATTACTTTCATCAGCAAAGCCATTCACATGCCTTGGTTTACAGAAGGGAGTCCTGTGTCTGGAAAGGCACAAAGCTTTTGTATTTTCACTTCTCACTGTGTGAGGCCAATGATTTCATTCAGCCCTAAGAATTTATATTTTCCCTGTGGGCTCTATAATGATTTAATTTATACATGAAAGGAAACAGAATGTTAGTCCTAGCATACCTCCAAAAAAAAGAGTGAATAAGGCTCATTTTCATGAAGCCAAAATAAACTTTCCACAAAGTCACTTTTGGTACCTACCACACAGACTTTCATTAAAGGACTACCAAGCATTTTGGAATGCTGAACTAATGAAAAATTATTCATTGTCTAAGCCTAATTTTTTGGGCAGAAATACAATCCTTTTGACTGGGACATCACCTATCTCATGGATCTAAAGATACAAATACATATCTGATAACTATTCCCCTATTAAACTACAGATAAAAATAATTTCAGCCATTCACACTTGTGCAAAGGAGAAGAGATAAGCCTCATATTCTCTTTTACTTCATACATACCTAAGATGGGCATTTTCAGTGTTGGTTAGGAGAATTGCAAGTTGTAGTTTGGTTTACACATTAAGGGATTTTTACTTTGCATGTAATTTATGCCATACTTAACATACTGCAAATACAGCATGGAATATTTTCATATTCACTGACAAATCTCAGTCTAGGTTTGTATTACTTTATCTCAGTAAGAACATTTTCCCAAGAAACATAAATGGCTGAATAAACTTTTCATTAGAGGCAGAAAACTAAAAATAGTCTCATTTCAACCAAATTTGGTGAGCCTGTTCTGTGGCCCTGAGACTGTAAACAGTTTTGATAATAAGCTGTAATCAGGTGGAACTCGGTGGGTAACTCCAGCATGTGAAACCATATATGCTTTAATATTTGCAGAATCAGGGCTTGAGAGTGGAGGAGTCTAATGAATCCCAGTCTCCTTTGTAACACTGCTGTGTGTCTTCATTCTCTCATTTTCAAGCTTGCAATCCAGCTGTTACTATAGCAGTTTTAGAAAAGCAAACTGTAAATCAATGACAATATGCACCGTGGAATCCACACCTTTTCCCACTTATCCAACCAGAAAAAAAAGCTTAAAACACCAAGAACAATAGAATTCCAGAGGCAAAACAGGAGGCAAGAAAACAGGAAGCACTAAATTGCAAATTTTATAATTTTGCCATGATTTTCACCCAAGTCAGTCACCCATCCTGCTGTCTTTGATTATTTCATTCAGAGAGGCATTTCTGTGTCTAAGGACTATAAGGACACAACAATCGCTACGAAGGCTGATGTGCCACTGCCATTAAAGTCAGCTGCACTGCCGAAGTCGGAGGAGACCCTGCATTTCTGCCCTTCTCCCTACTCCTTTGAAAGAAACGCATACCTCAAACCTCACCAGAGCCATACACCAGTGCTATTAGTAAAGAAATAGTATTTCGATTTTTTTCTTTTTTCATTTCCCGAAAAGGGAAACACAAAACCCCAACTACACTCAAGCACAGGAGCCAGGACTGGGGGCAGAAGAGCGAACACTCAAGTGTAATTTATGGGCTCTGCATCAGCACGAACTCGGACATGTGGCACTGCCGCCGTATTCCCTTGCACCAGCAGTATGCTCGCTGCATACTAATGCGCTGCACATCCCCAGACACACAAGAGACAGGACCGCACGCCGCCCTCCCCCGCGGGGCACACCTGCGCGCACGGCGAGCCCCGGGGCTGCTTTTCAGGGCCCGCAGGCTGCGGGAGCCCGCGGGGCCCGGCCGGGCCCCACCGACCAAACTTCGAGCGGCCCCCGCACCGCCGGCCCCGCCGCAGCCGCAGGGAGGGACCGCGGCGGGGGCGGCCCGGCCCGCGCTGCGCTGCGCGGGGAGCCCGGCGGGCAGCGGCGGCGCGGGCGGTGCGCGCATCCCGCGGCTCCGCCGGCGCTCCGCACGGGAGCCAGGCCCCAGCGGCGGCCGCCCCCGAGCCCGGCCCAGCCCTCGCCGTACCTCGGGATCTCTTCAGCGCGATGGGGTCCTTCTCCTGTTCCGCTGACATTACAGACAGCAGCGCATGGCTCCCAGGGCGGCAAGAATCGGGGCTCTTTGATGCTGCTGCCGCCGCCGCCGCCGGCCCGCACCCCGCCCCCTCCGCCCCCGCCTCCTCCGCCGCCGCCCCCGCCCGCCGCTGCCCTCGCCGCCGCCGCCCCAGCAGCGGAGCTACGAGACTTTGCAAAGTTTGGGCGCGGGAGGGCTCCGCTACAGCCCGCGGCGGGGGCCAGGCCAGGCGGGGTCCGGCGAGCGGAGCGCCGCTGCGCGGAGGCCGCCCGGGGGTCCGCGGAGCGCCGAGCCGCGCCGGCCAGGGCCCCCGCAGGCTGCAGGCGCCCGCCTCGCCCGGCCCCCGCCGCCGGGGCTGCCGGGCCCCGCGCAGCGCCCCCGCCGGACACGGCGCCGCTCAGCGCGCCGAGCCCCCGCTGCCCGCCGGCTCCCGGGCGCGCAGGGGCGGCAGCGCCCGCGGGGCGCTCCGCGGGGCTCGCCCTGCTCCCGCCATGAGCGCGGCGGGACTCTGGGGCCCGGCCGCGCCGCCGCTCGGAACAAAGGCGCCGCGCTGGGGCGGCTCCGCCGGCGCCTCCACCCTCCGCTCGGGCACCGCCGGGACTCGGTCCGGCCGCGGGACAGCCGCGGGGCGGGCCGGGGCTGGCAGCGCCCGTGAGCGCGGGAGCCGCGGCAGGAGAGGGCAGAGGCCGCCTCGGCCGCCGTGCGGGGGGAGACGCTGGCCGGGACCGCCTCCGGGGCCGTCAGGGGCTCCACGGTGCGGCTCCGGTGCGGCACGTGCCTCACGCCTGCTTCCCGCCTCCGGGCTGCGGCTCCCGTTCTCCTGCCCACCCCGGGGGGGTGTTGAAGCGCTGGAGCACCGCGCTCCGGCGGCTCCCGGGCAGGCGGGGGGACCTTCCGGACGGAGGGGCTCCACACACCGGGTGTCACCCGCCGGCCGGGTCACTGGCCTGGGGGTACCGCACAAACCACTGGGCCCAGCCGGTGCCCTCGTGGCGTCGGTAAACTCTGCCGAACCCTTAAAAACACACGGGACAGATAAATCGCTGCCGGTGTCGGTGTAATCTTGTGCAAACACATTCTGCCTCAGTTTCCCATCTTCTGAAGTGGCTGCATTTTAGAGGTGTTAGGTATGCAGTTCTTGATCTAGATCAAAATTGTTAATCAACTGCATTAAAAGTAC
Source organism: Molothrus aeneus (assembly GCF_037042795.1). Classification (NCBI taxonomy): domain Eukaryota; kingdom Metazoa; phylum Chordata; class Aves; order Passeriformes; family Icteridae; genus Molothrus; species Molothrus aeneus. The sequence continues at coordinate 7,516,121 of NC_089658.1, read as the reverse complement.
TATTTGAATAAAGATTTATTCTCCCTATAAGGATAAAAAATGCCCAGCTGTACAGTAAGGGGTTTGCTTACATGCCTGACTTCGAAATACTTGTCAGTGCTATTTCTTTATGTACCTTCTTGTTAGATGGATAGTTGATACTTTTCCAGTATTTGAAACACTTTTTCTGAGGGGAAAAGGTTACATTCATGTAAGAATGTAACCTTAAGATATTGGTATGGCTATTACTTAGTTATACAAAATGCAAAAGTAAAGTGGAGAAAGTAATTCAATTTATGTTGATTTCTGTCCTTCCCTAGACATCATTTTTATTTGTCCACAGTCTCTTACTTTGCAGCGATCCCAGATGCATGTACCTCAAAGTACAGCACACCGCCAGTATTCTCATGGGATGTGCTGCTTGATTCTGTGTAATCTTCCTGAACAGAATATTAGCAAGGTGGGTGTGAGCTTGTCTATATTTGGAGGAAGATGTGCCTTATCTGTGAAAAGATTTGCATTTTCTGTGACAGAGCTTGCTGCAGGCCCGGCTGATTCTCCCAGGGCTGCAGGAGCTTTGTGCACGGCTGCCGTGTAATGGCATGTAGACTGTAATTATGGATGCGCAGATTGATGTCACCGAGTCTGTGAAGATTCCTACGGGGACATTGTCTGCATCAGAAATGGGAGCTGGGAATTCAGATTTAACCCAGTGCTCTACTTGCAAAAAATTATGTCTGTTTTGCTGTTCATCCAAATTCAGCTTTTAACTGGCTCAGGTCTTTTGTGAGCAATCTGTGGGAATCCTGTTGGACTCACTTTTAACTCTCACTGGAAATAGCTGATGTGGTGTCTGAAAGGAACTAATTCACTGGCTCAGGTGCTTGCTACACCAGCATCCCAAATATTTCCCCAAAATCTACAGAAGTTCTCATTATGACACACAATTCACCACCTGATAAGCCTCACTGCTCATTGGTTGGCCTTAAAATTACTCCAACATTTCTTCCTCTCAAAAGCTGGCATTAATTAAGAAGACTTAGGGATAGCTAGTTAGCAACTTTCCAACACCTTAGTGGAAGTTACCAAGAAAAGAGAGACAAAGCTCTTCACAGAAAAGTGTGACAAAAAATTAGACTCATAATCTGAAAAGAGCTTCCAACGGGGCAAACCCCAGAATTACCTGGTCCAAGTTCAGCATTAGACTTGCTTTATGCAAGATGCTAGACTCAAAGGCAAGACTTCCAAAGTCCTTTTGAACTGTAAGGATGTTGTCATTCTGAAATAATTTTTTTCTGGAAAAAAGGGACACATTTAAGGAAATTTAGATTTCAATAGTCTTAGCTTGTAGCAGTATTCCAGCATCAGTAGAGTCTATTCCCCCACTTGCTATGAGGGAAAAAATACAATAATTCATTTTTCTAAAAGGTCTCTTTTCATGTTAAACAAATTTAAGTGCTAATTCTACAACCTTGTATATGTTTCACAGCACCAGTGTGATAAACAGGACTGTTTATCAAGGCTGGAGGGGGTTTCTGTCAGGTCTGAGACAATACCAAAAATCTGGGTTTGCTGTTTTGCTGGAGTTACACCCCTGCTCCAGACACATTTGCTCTCCTCCTCCACACCTCCCTTTGTTGGTAGTAGAACTGAACACGTGCATGTTTATAAGTTACACTGAGATGTGCTTTTTATGCTTTTTTAGCCTGGCTGGCTATGCAGCTGATACTACTCTGGCAAAATGTGTTAAGCAGGTCTGGGTCTGTCAGGAGCAGAGCATCTCTGCCGACCTGACTGGGCTGTAGCTGTAACTGAAACTCTTCGAGCATGAGTCACTGAAGCCATTTCAGTGCAAACTGCTCTGCCTGCTGGTGAATGCTGCATCTGTTCTGGTGATGCAAACCAGGCCCCACCAGCACACATCTGTTTTGTTTCTGCTTTTAATCAGCAAAAATTAGGACTGTCTAAACTTCTGCACTAGCCACTTAGCCACATAATATAAAGTACAAAATACAAAACAGAATCTAATTAATTGTTTATTCATGTTTTAACTTCAATCTGAAATGAATACAAAACTGTTTGTAGGAAAAAAGCGCAAAATACATTGGCTTATTAATTGATCCATGAAAGAATGTAAGATTCTATCTGTAGCCCATTACATTAGTTTTCTTCCATATGACACAAGTCTGACAATGATCATGCCTTTGTCTAGTCACATTGCAAATCACTGGTTGATGAAACACATTTTTCTAAGCTTTGCAAGACAAGTTATTAGTGAACTGATCAAAAAATGTCTCAGCACAAAGGCCACTCTAGTGTCATATCTACACTCAAACAAAATTTTTAAAGTTCAAAGCAAGCTCTTAATTATGAAACCTAGTGAGACTAATCGATTTTTTTGGGGTGCATATTTATTTTTTCAGCTTACATCTGAAACATGTATATGCTGAAGTATCTCAAAAAAAGCAGCTTTCATGCACTCCTGCCGACAACAGAAGACTTATAAAGTTAAAACCTACAATTTTCCATTACTTTTAAATTATAAAGTTTTATATCCAATATATCAAAATTAATTAGTACCTAAAGAATTAAAATATAAAGATGATATTGATTATGTAGGAACTTAAGTTTAATTATTGTATTTACAGCTATATATACACCAAAGAACAAAAGTTTTGACAGGCAATCCAGTATGTGTGTATATGCATTAAAAAACCTCATTTGATCTTCAAGTCACCAAGACAGATAAAATCTCTCTGATAAGTAAAAGGGAACTTTCAGTTTTCCTTGTCCACTGCAATACAATACCTTTTGGAAAGGGACAAACACATGCTTGGGTAACCTTTGTAGGCTTCTCTGCAAAATGGACTTCTGCCTAGTCAGAGGTGGTCGCCTGTTGAGCAACGAACAGTGAAATGGGGACACTCTGTGGGGAAAGGAAAGAAATGCAATTTCTTGCTCTTTCTGGATCATCATCTTGAATCCTTTGCATATTCCTTTTTATCGTGGTCTGATGAAAAGAAGAGAAGCATTTAATTCCTGCACTTCATTGCTTACAAAATGCAAAATGAAAAAAAAAAGAAAAATCACAAACATTGTTAGAAAATGTAGCAAAAAAACTCCACAATGAAATCTCTTCTGCCATCCTAGGAGAGGAGATAACAAATCCATCTTCATTCTCTCTTTTGTTTATTGTGCCACTGAAGTAGGGAAGAACACAAGAACAGATAACTAAATATTCCTAAGTACACCGTGACCTAGTTACATAGATGCTGCACTCACCCATTGCATCTGAGAGGAGCCTCCCTAATCCCCAGGCTAAAATTCACATGAAATCCAGGATTTCAAGGAAAGAATGTAGAATTATTTAAAAGATATGCACTATCTGTCTGCAAACACCAAACTGGATTAAATTACTTGGCATGTATTATGTTTAGTGGGGACAATTCTAAGTCAGAAATTTAGAGGCAGAGGTTTTAGGATGCTATACAGCTGTTCCTCTGGGGATCCTGTCATTTTCTTATCTGCAACTGCAGGGCAGGGCTCCACGTTTTGGCCCACTTGAGCTACATAAAAGAAACATCATCACAAACTCGTAAAACCTCGTTGAATGCTAAAGCAAGTTGCAGAGTGCTCCTATTAAAAGGCTGTTCCAGTCATCCCCACTTGGGCTGAGACCTCTGAATCCCAGGCTGTGGCAGCAGCCAGCACTGCTGGGTGCCAGGGTCCCACCCTGGCCTGTGCCCAACAGCCCAGCATGGAGGTGACCTCTGAGCCTTCCCAGCTGAGGTGAACTCCTGGGATTGTCAGCTGTGCTGCAATGGCTTCTAACACACTGACCTTCCCCACTGATTCTATCCTATCCTGCTTACACCACAGAGACGGAGAAGCAGTTTATAAAAAATGAGAGTGCTTTCCTCTTTAATATAGCCATTTTTCTGTAAAGTATTTTAAAAGCCAGAATTCTTCTTATTATGAACTAGGGGTTGTCTTGCTTTTGATTTATCAGAAGAATTTTAATTGGAATACTTAGAAACTCAAGCCTGGGGTTTACTTATCCTTTGAAGCTGGAAATCTCAATCTCAAGGGATTCATTCTGCCTTGACTGTGGGTTTTGTGTAAAGCAAAGCCAGATTGTTTTATTTGGTAGAGCCCAAGCAAGCTGTTACTGACTTTTAAATATTCAGGACCTATTCCAAAGCAGGATGGTTGCTAACATGAATAATTTTAATGGAATTTTTTTATTACTATTATTATTTTACAGTCTGTGCTGTAAACTATCTTACTTCCAACTTCAGTTGTATAACCTATCATAAGGAAGGCTATGAGCAAGTAGTTCAGTGGGATTGTTTTATGCTATTGTGTCTGTAAACTGCAAGAAGTGAGGAGGCAGCACAGACTGAGGTCTGTCACCCACCTCCTGGTGATAGTTTTCAGCAAACCAGGGGAGTAAATCTCCTAGACCAGCACACCAAACTGCAAATTGTTAAAAGACTGTAGTGAGCTGCAGTGTATGCAACACTTTTCCTGCTTTCATGTGGTGCAATAGCCTGGCAGCCCAGCCAGAAATCTGCAGCTTTACTCATGAAAATCTTTTTTTCCCAGTGTATTGCTATGCAGATAAAAGGAAATTCAAAACCATTCTATTAACAGGAGCTCTGGGGAGTCCCCATTTTATTTCCAGCTAAAGTAGAATCCAGTGTTTTAGGCAGTGATTTAAAATGTCCCACAGAGTATAATAGGAAACATTATCTTCCATTGCCCATAAAAATTTACTTTCACCCTTCAAAACTGTGGATAATTACAGTATCCAGCACCCCCTGAACCCACCTGGAATTTTGGTCAGCTTCCAGTGATGCTGGAGTCATCTCTCCAGAGAAACCCTGAGGAACTTGGGCCACTTGGCAGCACTGCCAGAAAACCATCTCAGCTGGTTCTTGCAGGGGCCTCAGAGCCACCAGGACAGGCAGGAGAAACAGGATGGGCTGCACAGTGCCAACATGTATCAGAAATAAGGCACAGTTTAATCCTACAGGTAACAAATGTTTATGCATCCCCAAACAGAAAACCCAACTGCATTTACTCGTATATACTCAGAGAAGTAACTTCAATAAATGAAAGGAAAGCAGAGGTCTTTTTTCATATATAACAAGATGTGAAGTCTGGCTTCAGGTGCAAAGGAGATTCATAGCCCAGGCCTTCATACTCCAAGGTATTGATCCCTTTATCCAAAAAACAGACAAGCTTAGACTGTAGCTTGTTGTCACTGATAAACTAAACAAAGCAATAGCAATGCTGTCACCTCAAGGAATGTGGTCATTCAGTGCAGGGGGCCCCCAGCACTCACCTGTCTGTAGCCCAGACATTCAGGTTGGTGGCAGACTCCAGGCAGGTAGCACAGCATCAGACCCCAAACCAGGGCTGCTTCTAAGCTTTTCTTTGCAATAGCAACTCCTTGGAAGATGGAGCTTTACTATTTAGTTGTTGCCACTAAGAACAAGAATTCTGGACTGTAAAATGAATCTGGAACATAACTGGAAACTGCAGTTGGTTCTTACCTAGAGAAAGAGCAACATCTCTGCTGGATTGCACTGGTAGAGCATTTTCATCACTGCACAACTGACTGTTCCCTAGTTATTTGAAATTGTTAACTTTTAAAATGTAATTTCTTTACTCTATTTAGGATTTATTCATTTTCTACAAATACTCTCTTAAAATACTTGATCATATTTTCAGCATTGGTCTGATTTTCTCAATTATCTCTCAATAACTATATTTCAGTGCTCCTATATTTGAACATAAGGAGTAAAGACTTTTGGATTAGAGTTGGTTTTATAAATAATCTCCACAGCTGGTGCTCTAAAACTCCCAGGGATAAATGTCATATAAGCTAGGAAGAACTGGTCTATAAGCAGGCTCTGCAGGTAGGAACAGCTGTGATTCATAAAGAAGCATGATGAGGCTTTTGGGATTTCATTTGTCTTCTGAGAATTCAAAAGGAAAGAGACTTCATGGTTCTACTGCAGAATTCAGGCATCCCAAGTGATCAGCAGGAGACACTGACAAAGCAGAGAAGCTCTGACTGCCAGGGGTGTTCAGTGTGCTCTCTCTTGGGGGCACCCAGAAGTGACAGGGCCCATGCTCTTACAGATGCTCAGAGTAAGAAGTAAATGTATTCAGAAACAGTCATTTCCTGGACATGGAAAAAAGTTAGCAGACATTTATGTCAAATCTTCAATTCCCAATACTGTGATTTCAAAACTTTGAAATACCTGTGAATATCTTCTCTTCTCCATTAAGTATCCAGTGCCAGCAAAGAATTCATATCTTTTAGGGAACAACATAGACAAAAACTGAAGTCAAACCTACCAAGTACTGCAAGATTCCACTTCCACTGATGTTTTGATTTAGTCTCCCTAGAGACCCTGTAAATGACAGCAGTAATTTCTGTGGTTTCATTTCCAGTAGTTTGCATGGGCACCACTACTCTAAATCCAGCTCTGAACTGCCCAGCCAAGTTGTTGTTGCTCTCAGGAGGCAATCAGTGATCAACCTGCCAGAACAGAAACCATTTAATCCCTCCAGAACACAACTTCCTCACTAACTGAACTTGACTGATTTCCATCTAGCATGCAGTCCTTTGTAAGAGCAGCAGTTTGCCTCCCGACCAACAGCAGCTGCATTTTCAGTCTTGTCATACATTGAACATGGGGCTCCACAGGTGAAAATGTGCTGGGGAAACTCAGCAGTGCAGCTTTGTCAGCAGCTTTCCAGGCTTTGGAGAGCAACTGCACTGAGAACCACGTGTTTCACACCCCATGAAAATAAAGCAGAACAGAGACCTTGCATGGGTGTTCAGCAGTGGGACACAGAGATTTAGGTGGGAAACAATTCCAGGTACATAAGTGATAAATGAATACATGGTTGGGCAAGTTCTATGAAATTCAATTATAAGTTCAGTTTACTGTCTACCTCTTTTTATGACTTGAAGTGCCAGCAATATCCCTATCTGCTCAGCCTGCAGTTTTTATCTTCCTTGTTTTGAGCCACTCCTCAGAGACACTGAAAATAAAATATCAAGTAACACCTTTACTAAGGAAAACTTTTATTTCAACTGTGCAATCAATCAGTATTTAGACAGCAGTTTCATAAACATTTGGCATTTAAACTTCTATTATTTTTTGGCATGACCTTGGGGTAGTATATAAACAACCCTGGAGGGGAAAAATGAACCAACACACTAGGTAACATTTACTAGAATGCTAGAAAAAGAAAAACAAATCCACATTATTAAACAAAATAGTTTTTAAAAGACATTAAAAAGTTACATTCAAATCAGGGCAAACATTAGCTTCCCTCACGCAATGGAATTCATGGAGCTGATCCCCTGAGACAAATATAAAATTAATACAATTCAGCTCCATCCTCCATTAGCCAGTCAGCCATTGCTGCCCTTAGAAGAAAATGGCACACAGAGTGAAAGGATCCAGACCACCACAATGTCAGATACACACCTGGCTCCTACACTGGCAAGGCATTCACAACTTAAAAAAAAAAAAAAAAAAGAAGCCAAACAATCAAAAAGCAACATTTGTATAAATCAGTTTCTCATATACAGTTAGTCTTCACTGAAAACACACCAGGCAGATGCAATGTGAGTATATGCAACCACAAAAAGCTGAAAACTACTTTTTTTTGAAGGAGCCCTATGGAACCAGAGGGCCCAACACAGCAAAGCCTTAAGCATGTTTTTATATCCCTTTTGAGTCAGTCAGGAGTGGGCTCAGCATAAATCTAGAGGAATTTCAAAGAAATGAACTTACATTTTAGCCAAGCTGATTTTGTGTTCTTTTCTCTGTCAACAGAAAGTGATCTGGACTTGTATTGAAGAACTGTGGTTTCTGAAACACATGTACCAAAATGCTACATAGTGTTATTGTAGGAGGGTGCTCAGTATTTCCTGCAGGCAGGAATCCCTCTGCTCTAGAGGTTGCCTGCCATTAGCAGAGCTGCAGCAACTAGCAAGGGTGTAACAATTGCTCAAGCTAAAAACTACCACTTTAGCCAATTACTAAGTGTAATTCTGCTTTCAATTTTATGGGAATCATGTCAGTTAATTGATTTCTGTGAAATACCACCAGCATTACACCTGGGCAGCTCTCTCTGGTTGCCATGAATGGGATTTTGGGCTAAACATGGAGTGCCCTGCAAAACCTACCAATGGTCCCCATGTTAGGAGATGGAATTTTCCCTGCATGAACTTCATTAAATGAGCAAAAATTCAGAAAATGAACAAAAGGTCAGAGTTTGCTCAGAGTAACATTTTACTGAGAGCCAGCAGTAGCTCTGCTTGTGTACACCCAGGCTGCAGCAAATGAGAAGTCATTCAAGGTGACTTGATTTGCAATGAAAAAGAGGTAAACTGATTTGAAATATTCAGTGTTTACTACAGGCTAATACCAGATTTATGGAGAGTTCTCTAAGACTTCTGTCCTTTTAAAATAATAGTACTGTGAAAATTTAAAAAACAAACAGAAGCTTATTTTGTTTGTCCAGACTATGTAAACTGAAATACAAATTAATTCTCCCATTGGCTTAAAAAGAAACAGGATGAGGACCCTGATTTGAGTAAGACAAACAAGATGAAGCTCATATCAAAAGCTTGGGATTAAACCCAGAGAAGGAATGAACTATAAGAATAATTAAAAACAGGCAAAGCAATCTCTTGATACTCTTTTCTGTTAAAAATCTCATCAGTTATCCAAAAAATGGAGAGCCAATAAAGGAAATTACTGAAAGTGATATGTAGATTTGTCAGGTTTCTCTTACAATAGCAGAGCCATTAACAAGTAACCAAGTGCTGTGCCCTGTCCTGCACAGCCCACACATCCCCAGCCCTGCTGGCTCCTGAGAGATGGCCGTGCTTTGTATTTGTTAAACATGAAGGAAGGAAGCGCACAAGTGTAGCTGGGGGCAGACTGAGCATTTAGTTTTGACTCCAGGCCTTGCTGTGGTACTGATGGGCAGACTCTCTCTTACAAACACTGTCACCATGGTAAGTCAGTTTTCAGATTCTCTCTGTAAGTTTTGATGCTTTTCAAGTCACATCAACAGTAACATTTTTGCTTTTTTTTTTAAACGCAAGGGTTGCACATACACTCATCGCACCTGCCATGGCCCCTTAGTTCTTACAACACTCAAACAAAATCAATTCACATAGTGTAACACTAAATTCCACATTTATGTTCATCTTCCAGAACATATTTAGCAAAATTCATAATTAAGAAATTATATTTTTTTTCTCCAGGACCCAGTTTCTACAGACATAACCTAGAAGAAAAACCTGGAAATCCTGAAACCAGTCTGCCTGCTGTGTTCTGCCAGCTCTTTCTAGGCAAATGGAATGAACAAAGGGGAAAACTCATTCCCTTAGACAGCCATGGGTATAGATTTTGAAAAAAATTATCATCTGTAAGATCATATTTATAATTACATGCATTGCCTTCAAGGCTATGAAGCATTTAAACTTTTTAAATTTTGTACTGTTACAATTATGAAGGACTGATTCTGCTATTAAATTCAACAGAGACATTATAAATTTCTACAATTTTTCTGGATATTCCTTTGCTTACCTTATTGGTGTTTTCAATCATAAGACAATTTTTCTCTCACAAAATCTTGTGATATATTAGTACTAGGCCATGAATTTTAAGGAAAGGATTTTTGTTCTGTAGAAATCATGACTGTGCCAAAGGGAAGCACATGAATGTAGACTGGGTTCTGGAGAAATGTTTTATATTTGGTTAACATAAAAATAAAGAAAAAGACAGAATAATTAATGCCTAACTAAGCTTTCCTATACGCTGAGGTAACCTTAAATATCTTTGGTTTTATTTATTTGCTGATAAGAAGTACCTTGATAAAACATTAAGTGATGAATCCAGCTCTGGACGTGCTGCTCTCTAATACACTGAGTATTTTCAACTCTTTGGCTATTGAACTTCAAGCATCTGTATCAGATTGGCAGATTTTATTTGAAGCCTGTTTCTCTCAGATTATCCATAGGTCAAACTACAGAATGAGTCTTTGGAAGGAAGAGTTTAGGATTTACAGTATTTACCTGTAACGAGGATCATTCCATTATACCCCACTGCCAGTACTTACAGCAAACAAGTCTTTGGAGAAGCAGTTACCATCTGCATATCAGCTCTTTCTGAATGCAACTAACACAAGAGGCTACTCTGAAAGATGAAGTGTGAAACTTCATGCTACAGTTACACATTCTTACTCTAGTTTTGATTAATTCACACTCTACCTAACTAAAAACAGTACTCTGCTGTACACTACACATTCTGCTTGACAAGACCGAAAATAAATCTTTGGTGAAAAGTTTTCTTTTTCTTCAGCAAGTAGTAAAAAAACTGTTTAAAAATATTTTTCTTAATACTGTACTGTTCATCAACTACAAGCTGGAGAAAAAAATTACACTTGGAATTCTTTGGAGATATCTGCTGGCATTTTAACTTTCTTTAAAGGCTCTTGTAACAACAAGGTAGTTAAAATTGTTGAATACAACTCACCTATGCAATTGGCTACTACAATCAAGAAGTCCTATTGGTTTTTGTTAGTAACTACTTATACAATAAAATGTATTCAGCTCTTCAAACCTATAGCTTTTTAACTAGTTCATTTCCTTTTGGATAATATGTGGCTTCTTTCTCCTCCACAGAAAAGTCTTTGGTACAAGACCATTCTTCAAGCATTTGAATGGCCACTGGTGAGTGTGTACTGTGTGCTTCAGGACTGGCAACAGCTCCAGGGCAAAGAACTCCAGGAACCAGAGCCCAATCCCTCAGCACAATCCAACCATGAGAGTAGGGCTTACCCACAACTTCTGACCACCTACTGATACTGAGGAGCAACACAGGAGGTGACATCAGCCTGGCACACCTGGAGGTGACATCTCAGCCCCAGTAACGTCAGTGGGAGTTCTGACAGACTTAAATAGAGCCAGGAGTTCCGATGGTTGATGTCTCACAACATTATATTTTAAACAATTTTTTTAACTAAAAACATATGCCTAATTTTTTTTTCTTTTCCTTTCTTTCTTACTTTTTTTAAAGTAGAATAGGGAAAGAGGAGGAGTGAGAAGAGGACTGGATATAGATACAGGCAAGTTTATAACATTGGATGATTCCAGCCTCCCCCCTGTCTCTCGCTCTCTCCTATTAAAACACAAAATGATACCCTGTCAGTTTGCTTCACGTTTCCATGAGGCAGCTTAAAAGTAACAAACTGTTCCCTGAGTACAGGAAAAAACAACAACAACAAAATCCAAAAAAACACTAGAATCATTTTTAAAGGAGGTAGTATAAAACAGGAATTGCATGGGTTCGAGGCAGTAGCAGTACTCACCTCTTTCAACAGACTCTTCAACTAAAGCTCTGGCTTTTTTATTTCTCATGGTAGCCTAATCAGAGTTTTAGATTGGCATGTAGGTAAAGTCACTCCCTGAGCTAAAATTCCTGGCTAATAGCACACTAGGTGAAGGCAAGGAGCAGGTTTGCATCCTAACAACAGTTCTGAGACATACTACAATGCTAGCACTGCTTATCAGCACTCAAAGATGGGTAAAAATGAACTATAAACTCATGTTACAGCTTATTCAAAATATCTAAGAAGCATTTAAGGCATCTTTCTGTACTCCAAAGGAACTTTATGAATGCTAAAAAGGAATAAGGCAAATCAGTAATTTCATAATATATAATGCAAGGCACCACTGCTAAGAAGTACTGTGATATTGGAATACTCAATGTTGTTATCTATTCCATAACTCTCAGGCAAAGCCAAGCTGTTTGAAAATGCTGAGTACTTCTTCATTTTGCTATTATTTTTAGCCTTAACTGTGAATACAGGGGCAGTATTTGTCACACTGGGGAATCCAGCATGTCCCAGAGCCCCAGGGATACAGCATATATGCTGTCAGCAGCTGCTGGCACAGGGTTCTGAGGAAAGGCACTGTCCTAGGCTTACTGAGGGTCTAAGAAATCAAGAGGTACAAAAGATTTCATGTGGAAGTCCCGGTTCTCCGAGTTTTTAACATACTCTGTGTCAACCACATGAAATCATAACATTTTATACTCTGAGGTTTCCTTCTTTTTAAAGACAGAGCTTCAGCTAAACAATCTTGTCCACCAACCTATACAACTCCCTGATCACTGAGTACAATCACACATACACACACACACACTCTCTTCTCTCTACACACCACTTGGGGCGGGGAAATGAAAACAAAAAACCCCAAAATAAAACAACACTACTAGGAAGTATCATCAGTTCCATAGCTGAGACCAACTAGAACACAAATGAGGTAAAGCAGTCGTCGTTCAGAGTTCACCTCTCGGCAAACTGAGGTAGATAGTCAGCAAAAGGGCCAACAGCCTTCCCTTTGCTCCAGTGACACATTTTTTAACCTTCGGCAGAAATCTTCACTCCTTTCACGTTTTTTGACCACCGAACATTCAAAATGAGCGAGCTTTAAAAAAACAAACCAAAACATAGGAAAAAAAAAAATATAACAAAAACCCCAACATTCAACAGAGCTACGGATCACCTGCTAGGTCAGCCAGGCTTTCCACAGCGCAACTTTGGCTCCCTGTTCATTGTCCTTCGAACAGACACAGCTGCGGCCGCGGGCTCAGTCGGGCCCGGCGGGGAGGCCCTGCCCAGGCCGGGGGGCTCTGCTGCCCTGAGGGCTCCCCGCGGCCGAGTCCCGGCTGGCCAGAGGGCTGCTGCCCGGGGGGGTGTGTGTGCCACCGGCCACAGGGGAGAGGTGAATCTCGTCATTGGACTCGTGCGAGAACCTGCCGGAGTCGCCGGTCTCGTGGCTGCCCTCGCTGTTGGCCGAGTGCTCCGTGTCGGCCGCCGCGCCGAAGGGCCCCGGGAAGCTCGGCTGAGGGCCCGGGCAGCCGAGGGAGCCGGCCCGGCCCAGCAGCACGGCCGGGCGCGGCTGGTACAGACACACGAACCTCCGCTGCGGCTGCACAGGAGCACAGGGAAAAGAGCCTCAGAAAAGATGAGCCATAACTGGGAATTTTTACTGCATTTCCTGGCTCCTATTCCACCAGAATGTTTCTCTCAGGGCTTTCCTAGAGCAGTTTAAAAATAATCAATCTCAAGTCTTGCTCATACTTTTCTTTCCACAGTAGATTAAATAATCCTTCTAGATAAGCATGGCTAATAAAAAATTATTTCACTGGAGAGATGTGAAGAGTATTTTAAAAACACACTTGGTAGAGCTCCCTCCCATCCCCTCATGCATATTCTTTAAGCATTACTCCTTAGGCAATAGCAAATATTTTTCATATAGAGGCATCAGAAATAAACAGCTGTTTGTAGAAATATTTTTCAATACAATTTTACAACATGGATATCAAGACTTTCTAATTCTTAAACACACAGGAGCACAGTACAAGTTAAAATGCAATGAAGAATGGTTATATGCTCCATAGGTATGAATTTGCATAGCAGTGTTCCAGATTTGGTTTAACACTTCAGTTTTAAACTGCTCTTTTTTCTCAGCCAAATAACAATTATGTCCAGACCAACAATTTCAGAAGCCAGAAATTTTCAGGTTCTCAATTTTCTCAGTAGTTTGGGTGTATCACCTAGTTTCCCTTCTTTGTTTCTCTTCAGCCAAAAAAATTTTAGCTGCCAGAGTAGGAAAGGATTCTTTCTACTTTAATATTACTTTTGTTTGTAAATATATATTTAATTTGTGTTTGTATTTACACAGAGTCTCTGCAGAAGTAGTTCATGCAATGCAAAGTACACAGAAATCTTTCTGCTTACAGATACAAAGGCAAAGGCAAGTAAGCCATCAGTTAACAGTAGAGTTACAGTGTCTGCCTACTGTAAAGAGTCACAGTGTGCTGACAACAATATCTGTCAGAAAATGGAATTTCTGTCAGACTTTAGCATGATGAGATAGAACATCATCAACCTTACACAACTGAAACTATCCAATTAATACTAAGACCACTAAATATGTTTTTCCATTAACAGAAAACTATGTATCTTCCTTTGCAAAGAGGGTATTACAGTAAAGATTGTGCATCTCTGCCCATTAAAGCAATTACCTCTTCAGTCTTTGCCTTCTTAGCATCTTGGAAGAACAACCACCTTTTCTTGCCATTAGTCTTTGTGACAGGCCCATAGCTGTTAATAATCAGATCAGATCCTCCCTACAACAGAGGAAAATGCAGACATTTGTTTTAGTAAAGTAAATTTCTAAGAGACTTGAAAATATTTTCCTTTTCCTACCTATTGGTTCCATGCTGAAAATGAAGCCAAATGCAGCCTCAGTAGTGAGTCACATTTTTGTGATCTGGTACACCTCTGCTCAAGACAAGTCAAGAGCAGACCCACTAAATCTGGCAAGCTTTCTGTCCAGACCCAAAGCTGCAGGACTGCAGGCACACAGCAAAATATTCCAGCTCCTGCTTTTGCTCTACTTCAAGAATGAGGCCATTCCTAGGCAGTGTCTGTGCCTCTGCTGGGTCCATTTCCATGTCTCAGCTCTCACACACCTCCTCAGGGAGCAGCTGCACTCCAGTTTGCAGTGTGAACAGAACACAGCACAGTACATGTGGAAGGAAGGCCACTGTGGTGGTGTCACACTGCACTCCTGGACTGAAGGTTCCGCACATCCACTGGTACTTTCTGCCATCCAGGCTAATTTATAATGTGACTGAGTATGAGTTTATAAACTGCAACATTGTCTTACCAGTAAATATAGGTATTTCTGAGCACCTGCTTAGTGCCATAGCTGACTAGACTGTGCACAGGCACTGACTGAGCCAGGTGCTGACAGGAACTCTCTCTTTCTCACTTTTCTCCTGGGACCAGCAGAGACAGAGCAGTCTCTGGAGCCTTCATCCTTTGGTGCTGTGCCAGGGCCAAACTCTGCAATCTGCAGAGCACAGTTGAAGACAAGTGTACTCAACCAGATCTCCAGCTGAACTAGCAGATAAGTCTTGAAAATTTGAGCCTGGATTGCCAACTTTGTGCTTGTCCCATTAATAAAAGAGCCTCCTGAGGTTCATAGTATATATGTTTTACTTTTGATAAGGGCTCTGACATTATAACAATGAATTCTAAAGAAAGATTTCTGACCTGGGAGCTAGCAAAACTCACAGTACCTTAGCATCAATGAAGCTGTTTCCCACTATCATCGGCAATAAGGATTCTTCGTTCTCTGCAATTCCTTCAATATTCTTCTCCCCCTCATTAGGACTGGCTAATGAGATGCTGGTATGTGACAGCTGGTCAGTGCTCCGCTGCACAGCCTTAGGAGCAGATGCCTTCCTACACAACGTTAAGGAGGAATAAAATTGACCCACAGGAATACAACACAAAAAAAATCAAGGATAAACTTCAAAGCTATTATTAATCAAGTAATCCTGGTATATTCTTGGCATTTACATTTGTTACATGATACTCCTAACTCACATGGAATTTAAATGTTATTGCTTGTGATAAAAATAACATCTGCTTCCACTTAATCATACACAGTAGGCTACAAGCTTATGTGCAGACAGGAATTGTCATGATTAGTAATATTACTTGGAGGAAGTAACCACTAATGACATTAAGACCTTTCTACCATACTACACAGAGCTGTCTCCCAATCCATATTTTTTCCTGCATGTAAGCTAAAAAGCCCTTGTTACTGGAAAACACTTTCAGTGAGTTTTTTAATTTATTATTTCAAGTGACTTATATTTGTTCTGATCACAAAGTTTTGGGTAGACTCACTGGGCCAGTTCATACCCTTTAGCAGCTGATGACAGACATAGATGGTGGCTTCCACCACTGCAAAGAAACTGCATCATGGATCTGCTTTAAAATCTGCATCATGGAACTCCTTTATGTCAGAGTTCCTCCTGTCCAGCAGCACCAGGGGGGTTAAAGCCTTGCCAGCCAGGTGTGGGCAGGCTGGAGGGCTCAGCAGGAGGAGCAGATAATGAACAAACAGCAGCATTATCTGACCCAAACTGGGGGCTCAGCTGCAAACAGGCCTCATACTGAGTTGTCAAAGCACCAGCACTCTCTGGGTTCTTCCTCCTTTTCATTGGAGAAGG